>NC_052018.1:73153665-75653665 GCF_015832195.1 Motacilla alba alba
TTAATTTATATTACTGAAGGACATCTCTACAAAGCAATTACAGGCCTCTTTTGCTGGATTATCAACTGGTGGATAGGGAGGGTGTTTCTTATTCATTAAGTTAGCATCTTATATCTGTTTCACTAGAAGTGAAGTCATGATGTCTGCTACTTTTCTGAATCCAGAGTTTACCATATTAGAAGAAAAATGTACCACAGATGAAATGTACTGTGTAGTTAAAAGTTTATTTACACGTGCATGTATAGTTTAAAATGTTCTTTTGCTAATTAAAAACAAGCAAAAACAAACATTATGAGTGCTGCTGGGTTTTTTCTGCATTTGTCAAAACTTTCAGTGGTGCTCGAGTTTTTTATTTGTTTTTTATGCAATAAGTTACATAATAATTTAAAAATCTTTGTCATCAGTAAATACTGTATAGCATAAAAGCCAATTTTTGCCTTTATGTCTGAACAGTTTTCTAGTTTTTACACCATAATGATAATGGGAAAATCAAATATTTTAACACTGTAAAATGCATCAAACAAAATCAGACATTGAAAGGAGATGTTCCACTAGAATGGAATGCTGTTGAAACTAGAGTCCTACATTGCAGATGGTCTAGTGAACCTTTAGTTTTAGTGCAGTGTAACTAAAGGTCCATTTAACATGAGAGGTGATGTTAAGATCTGGTAGACAATATAGGAGATACACTTATATAGATAAAATTGGCTCCTGATGCGTTTAGAGATACCCTGGAAAAAGACTTGGCAAGAAATTTTCTTGCTGAATTCAGTCAAGAGAAGAGTTTATAAAATAGTAGTTTTCTGCATTTTTTTTTCATTTACAGTTATACATGATTCATAAATAGTGTGATCTGGAAAATAATAGTTGTGCATCCAAGCCAATGTTTGGGAAATCAGGATGAAACCATTTCACTAGAATTCAGATCTGTGATGATTATGCAGAACCTAATTAGATTTGGGGATCATAATTCATGTGTGAAGTGGCCAAAGTTGCAGGGAGGGGGGCAAAGCCTCTGAGGAATTGTCTATTGGTAGAAAATGTCCACGTGACAACCTGGACACTTGCCTCTGGAGCCCCAGTGGAGCTTTTTGCTCATTGCTCAAAACATCTGTGGAAATATCCTTAGCAGGGACACCATGAATCAGTGCAGCATTAACTGCAGGATCATAATGGAGTCATGTCTGGTTGTTTTGTGATTGCAACTTTCCCAATGGTTTTATATTTGGACTTCATTCACAATAAGCCTATTGCCATCTGGAAAGTCTTTGAGTCTTTGAAAATCAAGAGAAAACTGCCTCCCTCAACAGTACTGGAGGGGGACATAAGGTACATGCAGAAGACATAAGAAGGAAATACATTGTCTTGCATTATAAATCATGGACAAATTTTCTGATTTGTTCTAATATTTTATATCCTAAATGTGAGGAATCTAGAATCATACAATCATAAAACCATTTATGTTGGAAAATATTTTTGACATCACCAAGTCCAAACATTAACCAAGGACTCTGTTCCTAAGTGCCACATCTGCACCAGGTACACATTAAATACATCAGGGATAGTGACTCAACTACTTCCCAGGGCAACCTGTTCCAAATTTTGACAAGCCTTTCAGGGAGGAAATGTTTGCCAATATCCAGACCTAAACCTCCCCTGGTGCAACTTGAAACCTTTTCCTCTTGTCCTACAACTTGTTACTTGGGAGAAGAGATTGTTGTGTATATTCTTGGTATCATCATATTCTTGGTAGCAACTTTCAGGAATGATTCTTTACAAGTGGGGAGTCATTTTCACATGGAAAACCACAAGATAAAATGTGTTCTGGCCTTTCTTTCAAGAATAGATTTGTTCAGTTAATAAGTGTAAAATTCCCATCTTTTAACAGAGAAAGAAATATCTGTGCAAAGGATGAGATGACAGGAATTATCAAAGAGATGCATAGTTCTGAATTCAGTAGAGCTCTAACTTTGTTAATGTCTGCTAAAGTCTTACTGTGCATGCCAATTGAAGTAGCTTGTGACTGCACCTGATGTCACTGTGAAATATTTCTAGGATCAATTGGAGAGCTGAAAAATCTTTGCAATTGTCTGTACATATCAGATATAAGAGTGATATTGCTTAAATGACATGTTTTCTTTCTTAATAGGCTGCACATGGGAAGGAAGTAACAATCTATGAAGTATAGGTAATGCAGAGCCTCTTAAAATTTATATATTAATTTTTTTCTCCTGATTTTTTTCTGATTCTAGTTAATGGGCTTCTCCAAAGAATGAATGGCTGTCTCAGAAGACCAGTGTCTCAGGTGGCAAGAAACACCCTTTGAAATTTCCTCTCCCTTTGCAATTTCTGTCAAAGCAATCTTGCTAACTCATTTGAAAGCACAATTTACAGGAAGGCGTGGATCTTGCCAATTGTGTTTTGCCTGGTGTGAAATACATCTCTACGCAGAAAACAACCTTTGCTATATTAGTTCCCTGTTTAACCATCTTTGCCTGTCAATTACAAAATTATAGGAACAGTTTAGAAAATCATCCACTGATTATATTGGATGAATATCTTGCACAGCCATGACCTCCTTCCTGTTTACTGAGGGTAAAAAAAATTTTTGAGGTGCATGTAAAAATTGGCAGCAACTTGCTCTAAAAGTTTCAGAGAAATAGTGCAACTCCTCAGCACAAAAATTTCAGGTGCATTTTTATTCCGTGAAAAGATTCCCCATCAGATTCCCCATCAGATCCTACTCCAACTAAATCAAAATACTGCATTCTGGTCTGTAATTTGCAGTGTTTGTTAATGAAGTGTTTGATGATGCAGACAGTAAAATGCTAGGCAAATCCTATTGACTCTGATGAAAAAACTCAACTAAGATTGACTAGCAGTGATGATTTTTTTGCATGGACCAGAGATTTATAACACAGACTTGAAGAGACTTGATCTGATCAGAAAAGTTAAGAACACTGTATCTCTTAGAATTAGGAATCTCTTAGAATTAGGAATCTTTAGAAAGGATTCACTTTTGTGAGAGTATTTTGTGAGATGTAGGGTCTGTATGAGACATTTGAAAAATTTATAGATAAAGAAGATCTTAATTTATAGATAAAGAAGTATGGTGCAGAGAGGCTTCTTCTAAAAACTCCAGGATCTGGGAGAAGGTTCAAAAGTACTTTCATGTACTGAAACTAATTATGAGCATCAGAGTTGTTGCTCACTGCAGAAACAGGTCTGAAATTGTCCTAGAAAACTCAGCAGAGCTAAACAGGACATCCTGGTCTAACCATTAAACATTTTCAGAAATGATAGTAGATGGAAGTGTCACCTCAGCATGAGACCTGATTAAAAATCATTACTTCTGAACTCACTAGAACCTCAGAGATTCCACCCTGGATCAGAAATAAAACTTCACAGTAATAGTACATTTCTATGTGAGATGATCCTGGAAAATAATGAAAATCCTCTAACTAGTAGAAGTTCAAAAGCAGTTGCACAACTTCATGAGACTTTATAAAGGGAATAATAATTGTTAGAGATTAGGAAGGATGTAAGGTGTGAAGAAAATGAAATTTTCTGTGTTGATACATTTTCCTGCCAGTCCTCAACATGTTATAAATTGCCATTCTCACATCTAGAGAAGCAGAGAAATAGAGGAAAGTATTTTCCATCTGTTGAGCCCCTTTTTTGACCACTTTGTCAAAGGAAAGTAGTAAGGCCACTTCCATTCAGAGCCCTGCTCAGTCCAGAGCTAAGTTTTCCAATATCTTCCATGTGAAAAATTATTAAGTCCTTATTCCCACCTGGGAGTCTGCCTGGCCAGAAACTGACTGGCCAGAAACTTCCCAGCTTCAGTGAATCTCTGGAAAATTTTGTAGTGGCACCTAAATATTCAAATTTTTACCACAAGAAGGTATCTTCAAGCGTTAAATGCCAAGATGGAATGACCTAAGAATCTCAATCCAAATACATTCAAAGTTACTGATATAAATGTGAAATCATGGTATTAAGAGCCTGTGCATGTACAAGACAGAAAAAAGATAATATCTTTGAAAAAATAATGTAATATCTTCTTTGAGGTAAGTGCAGCTACTACTGAAGTTAGGATTTTTATTTTAGTAGTAAACAATGCAGGCTATTAATGAGAGGAAATCTGAAATGCTCAGGAGTGTTATGAACAACACAGAATATAGAACTGACTTTTGCTATGATATAACTTCTTTTTCCTTCAATTTATTCCTGAACAGGTAGTCATAAAGTAGAATATAATTCTCTGAATGAATGGAATCCTGAATTCTTCCTGTTTGGCTATACAGAAAAGTTGACTATTTGATGAAACTTCTTTTAAGCCTAGAATTTGTTTAGCTTGTGTTCCTAATGATCCTAAAACTCTGGCATGAAAAGCAAACTTGTTATAGAGAGGGAAGATGGAAAATTGGAGAAATCATACTTTTCCATAATGGAAGAACTGAAAAGAAGTTAATACTCAAATACAAATTGGTGCTTTCGTTGTACTGCAAACATCTGTGTCCTGAAACCAATTTTACATGCAGCCAGTGGAAATGAACACTTCCCATGTGTGCTGGCCTAACACTAGAGAAATGTTTAGGGCTGTTGGAGAGCTCTGGGATGAAACACTTTCCTTTGGAAAATGGCAAGCTGATGAAATAGAGGCTTTTTTAAGAATTAGTTCCTTTCAAAAACCTTTTGATTTTTGCAAGAAAAGTACTGGCACTGCCAAAAAATTTTTGGCTTAACTTCTATTAATACAAACTTTCCATTTTTAGTTCAAACCAACTTCTCATTCCCCTAAATTAATTAATCTGAGACAGTAATTAATTAACTTCAGACTCAAGCATGAAAGCATTACATGAACAACCTGCTCAATGTACTACTGCTAGAGAATGGTTCCATGGCAGAACAGAAAAAAATAGCGTTTGTATATTTTACTGAATATTCTTGTGAATATTAATGGTATTTTATAATATAAATGCTTCATAGCATTAGTTATATATAGCATAACATGAACACAACTGAACACAAATGAAGTAAAACAAAAGTGATAAAATAATCTAACAAGTGTTACATTAGGATTTTTGCTGAGAGGCAGCATCTTCCGCTTTTCATATTTCCTACTTTTTACACAGCAAGAGTGCATATTTTCCAAGCATCAGTATGTGCTTAACTTGGTCATTTGAGGACCAGGTCCTCTGTCAATCTATTGGTGCTATTTGGCTCTTCAACAAAGATATAATTTTCTGAATCAAAGGTCCAAAACTCTATTTGAAAAATGATGTTTGAATAAGCATCTACATGGCTATTTTGAAGTATGAGAGAGAATGAAAAAAGGAGTAAAGTGAAGTATTTCTCAATCTACTTTTGTCAAATCCAGAAGATTGATAAGCAGACTAGACTGAGAAAAAATAAATTAGATTCTCCTGATCATCTCTTATTTTATTCCAGTTCAAAAATAGATAGCCATCTAGAGAGGCCAAATCTCAGATTATTTGTTTGGAAACCATTTTGATGTTCTCCAGTTTTCTGAGCCCCGAGATTCTAATTTTCAGTTTGTATTGTATACTAATTGTTATAGGGTGGGTTTTTTGATAAATCTGAAATACAGTAGGGACCTTTCTCATACTTTTAAATCAGAATCAGGAGAGATGAAAAAATCTCAAATTAGTAAACACACAATGTCAAACAGTACTTTCTCCATATACATTGTACCAAAAATTAAATAAAGCAATGCTATGGGCTCACAGACAAGTATTCTTTTCTGGGTTAACCTTTTTTTTTTTGTAAAAGCAGGTGCAAAGCATGAAGATATTGCCAAGACAGTTGAGTGTGTGTCATGCTGGACTTGGGAAAATGTGTTGTACTGTCATACTCAAAAAAGCAGAATAAATAACTGTTAACTAAAGCTTTCAGCAGTTAGTAAAAAAAAACCAAAAAAACAAACTAAACCAAAACAAACAAACTTCAATAGTTTTTTTTCATTTTGGGCTTTTAATCATATGACAAAGTTCCACAGCTTGGACAGCCCTTAGGCTCTATGGAGGAAGGTGTTAATTCATAATTAGAAGAGAAATGTAACAACTGGAAATCTGATGCATTGGGAAAGGTCCTCAAAGGCATGTGTTTAAAGTACCACATCCAGATTTACTAAAGCAATTAGGAGTGAGGCACAAAGGCATCTCTGTGCTTAAAATTATCCTACAGTGAAATCTCTTGTGTGTTTTCATGCCCATAACCTCAATTCTGCCCGGTCCTGTGACAGTTGGTCTGCTGCAACTCACAAAAATCAGATCAAGCATTCATGAGCTTCTGCTAAAGTTGTATCTTACATACATTTTACATTGATACATGCTGCACATCTATTTTTGAATAAAAATAAAAAGAGTTGTGTAGCTTTTAAACTAAAACATATGCAGTGAATCCTGCAGTCTTGAATTATTACCAGAAAAATAGGATTTCTACTGATTTCCTTCCTTCCTTCCTTCCTTCCTTCCTTCCTTCCTTCCTTCCTTCCTTCCTTCCTTCCTTCCTTCCTTCCTTCCTTCCTTCCTTCCTTCCTTCCTTCCTTCCTTCCTTCCTTGTCAACTGCATTGCCAGTCTATGAATAACTGGATGAATGGAAAAGATTTTACATTAGTTTAGATAATTTCTCTTTGTCTTCTCTTTTTATTCCCTACTGTTAGCTTCCAAAACTGTTTCTTAAAATTTATCTTATTACCCTGTAGATGTGTTTTCTGTAACAGCTTTCATTATCATATAGTTCAAATCTATTAAATTTTATTCTCTAAATCTTTTTATTTTCTAACTGCTGAAACTCAAATGGACAAGGGAAAATGTGTTAATCATTCCCTTTCCTCTTTCCTTCCTGTGAATTATCCTGGGGTGCAAAGGGAATGGCAAGATTTAGTGATGGTTTTTGTAGGTTTTTTTTGTCTTTCAGGGATCACTACAAATAGAAGAAGACAAATGCTCAAGTTAGTATTTTGAGTGACAAATTAGTCAAATGGAAAATCTAGCTGAGATGTTCTTCTACAAGGATTGCACATATCGAGCTTGCAGAGGTTTTGCTGTGGGTTCTTATTAACACCAAGAATCACCTGTTGTGTAGTCCACTAAAACTTAATATAATTTTAAAAAATTATTTATTGCCTTTGGAAAGGGCTGATAGGAAGAATGCAATATTTTGAAGTGTATGAAGTGCTTAAGAATTGTATTCTGGATTGCAACTGTGTGCCTAAAATGATGTGTTTGATATATTAGCCAAATTTTATGTACTTATAAGGATTATCAAAACTATTTAATGAAGTAATTTAAAAAATAGCATTTTTGATTGGATTTAAAATTTCTTCTGCTTGTCTACCTGAGAAAATACATCATTTTATGTAGCATCAGTTACGAATGAACTGTAACTTTCAGCTCCTTTTTCACAATTCCTACATATATATTTTCCTTTGTAACCAACAAACAAAGAGTTATAAAGCTCTGAGAGCCCACAGCGGTTTGTTTTAGATGGAGAAAGCATGCCTCTTTTTGTTCCTACAGGGAAAAGAATTGTGTTAGGGTCAATGTGCTGATAAATGTAAAAGTGGTAATATTCCAAGGAGGGGTTATGACAGAGACAGCTTGTTAAACATATCAAAGTATACCCCAGATAACAGCTGAATTAAGCTGCATGGTTAGGAATTGATTCTAGTTGAAAATATACATTCCTGTGAAATTTAGCTCCACCAGTACATACCCCACCCAAACATTTGTTTGTTTTCTAAAACTTGGAGTAGGGATGCATGTGGAAAAAATCTAAAGAGTTTCATATGTTCAGAAATTGTGCAGAACAATTAAACAAGATGCCATTCAGATTTAGCTGTTGTGACAAGTAAGAGAACAAAATGTGAACTGCGTGCAAAATAGTATTCTCCTTTTGTGAACAGCATCAGGATTTTTTTTGGCTTGCAGGCTGAACAAGTGACATGGTTAACTGAGTGACACTTCACTTTCAGCTAATTCTTGGCATCAAACTTAAAGTAGTCTTGTGCAGCTGCACTGACTGACATAAGCTCTACTATGGGATATGGTGTACTTAGATCAGTGCTTTGGAGAATCCTATACAAGCCTTGCATTCCAAGCTACAAGGGAAAATAAAGGGCTTTTTTCTTACATTTTTTTCTTCCTTTTCAAGCCTCAAGGGTTCATTTCTCATCTCATTAAAATCAATGGAAATTTAATATTAAATTCAATGTCAGTTTTTTTTTTCTCAAATGATGGTTTATGCTGTTGTGGGCCTTTTCATGAGCTCTGCTGGGAAGATGCATTTGAGAAACTAAACATTCCCTTGGTTTTAACCTGTCTCTGAACACATCAAACATGATGAGGTAAAGGAAAGTTTTGAGATTTATATGGATTACTGAAGCAGTGGTTAGGAGGGAGGAGAGGCAGTTCTTCAGTGCTGGTTCTGTCTGGGATAGAGTTAAATTTCTTAGTAGCTGGCAGGGGACCCTGCTTTCTATTTGTGTTGGAAACAACCTTGATAGCATGTTTGTGTTCTTGCTGAGCAGTGCTGGCAGAGCACCAAGGCCTTTTCTGCCTCTCATCCCAACCCAGCAGCAAGTGGGCTGGGGGTGCACAGAAGTGTCCCTGGGAGAGGACTAATCAGGACTGTTGACCTCAAGTGACCCAAGGGATGTTCCATGCCATATGGCCTCATGCTCAGTCTATAAACCTGCAGATGAAAAAAAGAAGGGATGTTTGGAGGGATGGTTTTCATCCGCCTGAGTCACCATTATGGCTTTCCTGTAGGCAGCTGAACACCTGCCTGTTGATGGGAAGTGGTGAATGAGTTCCTTGTCCTGCTTTGCTTGTGCACACAGTTTTTGCTTTACATATTAAACTTTCTTTATCTCAAAAAATGAATTTTCTTGGTTTTACTAGTCCAATTCTCTCACCCATCACACCAGGGGAGAGTGAATGAGCAGCTGCATAAGACTCTGTTGCCAACTGGAGTTAAACCATGACAACCACCTGTCCACCTCTTGTTCAGGGATTTGGCAGTTTCAGGCAGAGGCATTAGTATGCCCCAGCCAGTGGATGCCCAGCAATGCCATGAAGATTGCAGAATCATTCCTGTAGCACTCACTGTAACTGTCCAGATAAGCATTAAAGAGTTGCCTGAAATTGCCAAGCACTGACATTGATTTATAAACAGTTCTGGAGGTATATGCTGGAGTACAGTACCATGCCATCTCATTTGAGCTCTATGGCTCTGTAAAAAGAGTAATGAAGATTTTTGTAGCTATTTGGTCTTTAAAAGCCACTCCCCTGTAAAGAGTTTGAGGACTGTTTGTTAAGTTACCTAACATGTAGCTTGGTGCTGCCTATAAATTGTGGCTATTATTGTCACTCCAGATGTAAATGAAGAAAGTAAATTAATTTTAGAGGGCTTGAGTGCAAGAAATAGAGGCATTTCGAGGGACATGGATGAAGTTAATGCTCAGAACATTTTAGCAGGATATTGAGTAACTGAAACAGAGCCTTACATCATATCATCACAACATCATTAAAAGAAATTTTGACCACCAGACATGATGTCAAAGGGAATGACAAACGACAGTGTTCTTATCTGCATGTGAAAGCAAGATAACACATTTTCCATGGATCCTAGCAAAATGAGTACCAACAACCTGTAACTCCTGAAATACATTTAAAAACTGAGAGCTAAAATTGATATCTGCTGCCAATAACAGATATTAATAATGGCTCTAAAGTACCTGAATTCATGTCTTTTTAAGTTTCTCAGTGCAAAAAAAAGTGAAAGCAGGAGGTTTCTGCAAAAACCATAAAATTTAGCAAGGAATATCCCTGAGGTAATGAAAAAAAAAAGATATCTTAAGTTAATTTTTTTCATGTGCACTTAAAATTAAAAGAAAAGAAAACTCTCAAATATTGTCAGAGAAAATATGGCGACCATATATATCTATGATATATTTAGGTATACCAACTGATTGATACTTTTGTTCCAGAATTTAGACAGATTCTGGAAGAACAAGAGAAATCTCATTTCTGTAGATTATTTATTAACAAAAATTACTCATGTGTTTTATGATGAAATGCAGGACCAAAGGCATCCTAAATTTGCTTCTAAGAAACAGGTAGGACAATTTTTCCATAAGTAGTTGCTGGAACACATGGACCTGATGGAGGGGACAGTCTGCTTGACAGGGGTAGCATCTCAGACTCTCCATGAGGAACACTATGGGGTGACCCTAGTGAAGGCAGCTTCTTTTTCTCTTGGGTAATGTAGAACATAGGTGCTTTAAAGCCTTGAAAACAGTAGAAGGAAGACTACTTGTGAATTATCATTTTTCTGCTACAGGTGCAGTAAGTTAGTAATGCTAAACTGCAAATTTTACAATCAGAATCTATTAGTTTTAAATGTTCCATTTACTCTTGATACTGTCCTATTAGGTTGTGGAAGACAGAGATCTTATATTGAATGAAAAACGAGGGCATCAGAAAACAATTGATTGTGCCCTGAGCATTTCATCACTATTGTAGCCTCTGAACACAAATCTCAAAAAATTCCAGTATGGCAATAACAATATTTGTTCCAGGACCTTTTTCAGTCTCCTTTCCTCCAATATGACAGTGAAAATAATAACTTTTGGTTTGAATTGGGGAGCATTTTCTTGTTAAACAACAGGAATTTAGGCGTTACCTGGAAGCATTCTATCTGCAGAACATCAAGAATATGAATAACTATGCTATTTTTCTGATTTTTATGCTGGATCAGTAGTTAAAATTAAATATCCACAGCATGACAATGTCTCCAAGCATTAAGATGAATGATTTCTACAACAGCAACAAATTTTCAATTATGATTGCTGCTAAGCTGACTATTTTTTGCAGAAGACTTCTTTCAGTTTTCTTAACAAAAGTCAACATTTCAAAAGAAAACTTCTACTGAAAATGTAGATTTTTTTATCAGCCTTTATGGCAGAAAATAGCTGCTTAGCACCCAGCTAAGCTTAATATATACATATATAGCAAATGAAATTATACTTTGAGTCTATAAAAATAACCACATATTAAAATAGTGATACCATAATCTCTCTTGTGATACAGTCAGTAGAAATGTTGGACCTTGACAAAGAAGTTCCTTGTCTCTCACGGAAAAAACTCTCAAATGCACAGCTGCTTTCTGAGAATCAAATGTAAACCACACAAATTATATCTGTTTATTATTTGTGGGTCTGCCTTTTTTTTTTTCTCCCAGCTGCTGACACCTTAATAACACTTGAAAATAGCCAAAAACTTCATAATTCCTGGAGAGAAGAGGAGTGCATTTCTTTGTCCTTTTCTGAAAGAGCTTCAGGAAATCCTTTCCTAAAAAACTAGACTCCATTATTTGTTAGCTTTCTTTGTTCTTTCTAAAATAATATTTTTCCTGTACAGCTTTACTGTCATCCCTGCCAGTCTACTTGCCTATGTTAATTAATCCAGATCATCAGTAAAGCACTAGGGACAGAAGATAGGACCATGGCCATTGCATGCAGTGAAGAAAGCAGTTTCTGGAAAATGGGCCTGTTTTTTGACCTGTTTCTCTGACTCCTTATGTTTCTCCTCACACACCTGATCCTGGTGTGAGAGACCAGAATAGCAATGTCTTCCCATATGATGACAAAAAAATCCTCACCATGTCTTTTTTACTTTTTGTTTGTCAAGCTTCCCTAACTTGGGGACCTCTTTTGGCACTGCTGTACAAGGGGTTATTTAATAACCTTACCCTGATACTAAAGACATTATTGTTCTCTCAGTGTAATATTTCCTGTCTGGTTTCTCCAGTGTGACTTAAGCCAGCTGCATGAGCAGAGAGGATATTGCAGTCCTCACTGCTGGCTATGAGTGATGACCCTGTAATGGCTGGGTTTGAGCTTCTGCCCACAGTGGTATCCCTGAACATCTCATACAGCTGCAGCCACTCATAACAGGATAGCAAAACTGCAGTGACAGAAATTCCACCTGGATTTTACTCATCTGAGCAGGATTTGCCTCAGTGTGGGCTGAGGTTAAATGATCATAATGGTCTTTCCCGGAGCCTGGGCAAGAATATCTCTCCAGACCTCATATAGAAGATGCATTTGAGAGTTCTCCAGACTTGTTTGAGATAGCAGCAGCAGGCAGCAAGTGTCTAAAGTCAAGGCCAAAACAGATGTATGTGGCAAAATTCATGAAGGAGGAATATACAGCAACATGGCTTGCTTTGAAAACAATAACTGGTTCTAACAAATAGTGAATCTCCTGTCATAGGCAAAAGAAAACTATTTCCCATCTCTAAACCCTCTCTGTTTCCTGTTAGATATGAGTGCTTTATTACTACAAAAGTTGTTACTTTCAATGAAATGCAAAGAACAATAATATGTTTACTATTATCACCAAAGCTTTCTGAAGCAGGGAACCTCAATAAAATCCCAATATTCTTTGAGACAATCTTGCTCAACCTTCTATAATTCAGTCTTTGAACAGTTTCTTTGGGGTTTTTAATAAAAACCTCTGGGATGTAAAAGTGAGCATCAGTGGTGATCAGGGTTTGCCAAGGTAGCTGTGCATGTAACTTGTGGAATATAATTTTTAGTCAAATAATAATTATACATTACTGCAACACAAAAATTATTACATATACTGGAACAGGGAAAAAAAAAAAGTTTGGTTTGATCTGTTTTCTGAGAAAACCTAATTTCTTTCCACTGACAGAAGAAGTTGTCTCTTAAACATTGCTGCTGTTTTTATTCAGCCCTGCTTAAAAGATCAGTGGCATGGGGTGATGATGCATTTGCATGTCTGTACAAGATTTACCGAGACTTCTGACTGTCTCTGGATCCTCAAATTAGAGGCAGCTGTAGCTGCAAACACAGGAAGAGTATGGCTAGCTGATCCACTTGCAAGTTATTAAAAATATATTTGAAACAGTAGAGATGTCACAGTTGAGCCAGTGAATATTAAAAAAAAATACACTTTCCAGACCATTTAACTTTTTAAATTATATTTTACTTGATATAGAACTATTAAAATGCTTAATTGACTGAGCTGAACAATAAAAGCAGAGAATAAGTTACTTGTAAGGGTAATCTTTATAAAGCAAGTGTATCTGTGGCAATTAAAATTCAGCATAAGATTTGCATAGATAATGCCAAGGATGATTGTGCTTGCAGAAATTTCCACTGGAGTTAAGTTATGAGGAAACCAATTTTCACTGTTTGAATAGTGAAAATTTAAGCTAAGTGTTGCTAACAGTTCAGACATCACTGAACTACTGGACGTACTATTTATAAAGAGTTTTAGTTTATGTATGCTCTAAATTCCAGTCAGGATTAAAGGACAAAATTTGAAAATTCAGCTTCAAATTCAGATATATGATACTTTTCAGCTTTATGATGTGGGTCAAAGCTGGATAGCAAAATAATTCTAAATCCACTAACTGTATAGGCTTTAATGAAACTATATTTTTTAAGAAATCCTTCTCACATGAACCCAAATTACTAGAAGGCTGGGAGAGCTTAGAACCCAATTTGACTGAAATTTATCTTGACAGATGTCTAAAATGACTTTGCCATATAAGATTATACTTAAAAAATCATTTTATAGCAATGTGTATATATTTCAATGTGTTGTTTTAGTACAGCATAAAAGTACATCATACCACAAAAGTTCTGATTCAGTTTCCTTTGAATTCTATGGCCTTAGCCCTAGTGACTCAAAGAAGAGTTAAACATTCCTGCCATGTTCTGTAATAATTTTCTGGCACTGTCCTAGTCTCCTTTAAAGAAATGAAACATCTGCCTTAGAAAAAAATTAAATACGAGTGATAAATATCAGAGATAGCCCAAGTCCCATGCTACCCCAGTAGTTCCAAATATGCCTCTTCAGTTGATGAATTTTCCCTGGGAAACCTCTTTTTCCAAACTTCAGTACTGACAAAATTTAAACTGTCACACAGGGAACAAGCTTTCATTTTTCCATCATCCATTAAAATAAAAAGTTGAAAGAAATACTACCGAAAACATTCTGGGGTAATTTTCAGACATTTCCACAGTTTTATCTCATTCTGATCTACCTGTTCTCATGGCTATAAGGAGTTATTTCATTTCACTTGAAACAAACTTGTCTTTTAGATGTGTCATTTTTCTTGCTCTTGTTTTTTTAAAGCTTGAGTTGAATATGATCAGACTCAGTTGTGGTTTGTCACATGTTCCTCAATAAGTTGTTTTTTTTTTACACAGTAAAATTTAAAATGCTTTCTGGGTACTCCTGTTAACAAGTTCCTGTCTCTAAAATAATGTAATAATGTAATAATTATTATATGTACAGTTATTAAATAACCTTGTTTTTTGTTAGAAATAGTTGTATTTCTATTAGTTCCTGAGTCTTTAGAAAACTTTTCAGAAAAATAACATACCTGCTCCTGGGCAATGTCACTGAAATTCAAGTTTGCATCTTGCACAAAATTTTGTGAGAGTGTATTTGAAGTAGTATGCAAACCTCTGGAAATTAAGCCTTCGTTACTGCACATTTCCCTCCTCCCTATTACATTCCCATGATATCTGTGTCCTGATGCCTTGACAGTAACTTTTAAAATTTTCTTCCATTTCTATTTGCCCTGTAATCTTTAACAGTCATGACAGACTCCCTTGAGAACATTTCTGTCTCTGGGTCAAGATTTTCTTTCCATTATTTCATGCTATTTCCCATGGAAATTAGTCAGTTCTTGTCATCAGTATGCCCATGGTTTAGGATTCAGTCCTAAGTCTGTAAATAAATTCTATCTGCTTTAATTACCATTTGCATCAGGGTCACAAATTTGTGTGTCTACATGGTCTTAAAAAGTAAGGTACACACTAAGAATATTTACCTTATTTTTATCATACTGTCTCAGAATCAGACAGATAGCCTTTGTTTTCTGTATGGTTTCTTTTCTCTTTCCCCTGTCTCCAGTTACATTTTTTTGTGTGTGTGTTATGCTGTACATTGATATCTTGTGCAAACTCTTTGGCTCAGGCACAGTCTCTCTCTGTGTAATAAACGAGGCCTCAGAAGAGCATCACAACAGTAATGAATAAATTGAGTGCAATAGCTACATATATTCTTTTTATGTATACACATATAGATAGGTAGACTCTAACAGGATGAAGTTTAATAAGTCCAAGTGCCGAGTCCTGCATTTTGGCCACAATAACCCCCTGCAGCATTATCGACTGGAGACAGTGTGGATGGACAGTGCCCAGGCAGAAAGGGACCTGGGGGTGCTGGTGACAGCCGGCTGGACATGAGCCAGCAGTGTGCCCTGGTGGCCAAGAAGGCCAATGGCATCCTGGCCTGGATCAGGAACAGTGTGGCCAGCAGGAACAGGGAGGTCATTCTCCCCTTGTACATGGCACTGGTGAGCCTGCACCTTGAGTGCTGTGTCCAGTTCTGGCCCCTCAGTTTGGGAAGGATGTTGAGATGCTTGAGCACATCCAGAGGAGGGCAACGAGGCTGGTGAGGGGCTTGGAACACAATCCCTATGAGGAACGACTGAGGGAGCTGGGGGTGTTTAGCCTGGAGAAAAGGAGACTCAGAGGTGACCTTATCACTCTCTCTAGCTCCTTGAAAGGTGGCTGTAGTCAGGTGGGGGTTGGTCTCTTTCTCCAGGCAGCAACTGACAGAACCAGAGGACACAGTCTTAAGCTGCGCCAAGGGAAATATAGGTCGGATATTAGGAAAAAGTTTTTTACAGAAAGAGTGATAAAATTCTGGAATGGTCTGCCAGGAGAGGTGGTGGAGTCACTGTTCCTGGATGTGTTTGAAAAGACTGGATGTGGCACTTTGTGCCATGCTTTAGTTGAGGTGTTGGGGCATGGGTTGCACTCAATGATCTTAAAGGTCTCTTCCAACCTTGTGATTCTGTAAATAAGGACCAAATTATATGCAATAATGCCTATAATTTTTTTAAATTAAAATGCTTGTGATGTAATACTTGAGAACAGAAATAATACCTTTTGGTGTATGAGAAGATCTTAATAAATGTAAATTACTGAAAATTGTGAAATGATTTTATTCCTCCCCTATAAACATCACATTGGCTAAAATTCTCCCAGCGTTTTAAAAAAAATTATAGAAATATATTTTACATTGCCCTTGTTTGCTTTCCAGATGTTAAGCATTTGGTGTGCACAGTAGGACAAATTTTCCACCACAGGTCCTAAACCATGAAGGGAGAAAATTCACTAGCGTGTCTTCAATAAAGTCAACACTGCTTTCTCAGAATTTACATGGGAGTTGTATGTTGGGAGAAAGCATTTCTTCCTCTCTTCTCCCAGTGCAGTTCCTTTATGTGAATGACAATTAAGAGTGAATCTTCATTAACATTTTTTACTGAGGTCACTTCTGTAGCAAAAGAATTGGATTTCCTGACTCTGTGAGTGCAGTATTGATGCAGTCTTCAGGGCAGCCAGGACTTGGTGAAGGGAAGGAAAAATCTTGACTCCATGTTTCAGAAGGCTGGTTTATTATATTATGATATATATTATATTAAAAAGACCACACTAAAACTATACTAAAAGAACTGAGAGAAAGATGCATCAGAAGGTGAGACAGGAATAGAAAGGAATGAATAACAAAGTTCTGTGACTCCCAGAGAGTCCGAGAGCTGCTGCCCCCTTGATTGGTCACAGTAAGTAGAAACATCCAACATTGACCAATCAAGGAAGCACCTGTTGCATTCCACAGTAGCAGATAACAATTTGTTTACATTTGTTCCTGAAGCCCTCTCAGCTTCTCAGAAGAAGAAAATCCTAGCAAAAGGATTTTCATAATATATCATGGCTACACAGTATATTCTGGACTACTTACTAGCAAAAAAAACACCCCAAACAAAACCAACAAAACAAACAAACAAACACAAAATCAAACAAAAAATCAACCAACCAAACAAAAAAAGAAACCCAAAACAAAACCAAAACCTCAGATTTTTCTGGGGACTGTTTTCCCCTTCTGTCAATAGGTAGAGAAGACTTTCCAGATATCAGTGCCAGTCTAAGTTACAACTGCATTATATCATACAGTCTATGACTTGTGGACTTAGTGATCCTGAAATATTCTTACCTTTGTTTCATGAAACATTTCCAAACAACATTTTTCACTCTCTCAAAGGCTCTGGGTAAGATGATAAACTACAGGTTTGTGAGTTTCTTTCAATGCTGGCCCTCTGGGACTCTAGCAAAAAAGTGCTCCTGCCAAATATCCCATATGCCATGGAAAAGCAGGACAACACAGTGTCTCAGATAAGATTAAGTTTGTTCCTGGACACCAGAATGAGTCTACTCTCCTGCAACAGCCCTTCATGAGGTCATTCCCTCAATAATGATAACATACAACAGTTAGATTAATGGACATCAGACTTCTAAAATTTTTCAGGAAATAGTTCCACCAGGTTTTGCACATTGTTGTGTAAAACCCTGAAAGTCAACCTTAATGCTGGTCAGTCCAGCATTAAGATGTGCTTAGCATGTGTTTGGTCCTCTTCATTACTATATGCAAAAATATAGTCATATGAAATTAATTTATGCAATGCAATTCACTCTAACAGGTGTAATCAAACAAAATAGAAAGGTCCAACTTTTACTCATGCTCAGTCAATTAAACCTGAAGTTTCTTCTGAATTACACTACCACACAGGCCCAGGAAATTAGGCTAAAATAACCTCAAAAAAGGTAATAGTTAACTTGCTACAGATTTTAAAGTATGTACTTTTTCTTCCTTTCTGGGTGGATTAGGTAATCAGATGCATTTTGGTTAGCAGGAAAAAAAAAGTGCAAAAAGCAATGCCATCAAGAAAATTGATTATGATAGGTGCCTGTTTGAAATATTTACCTTGGACTCCGCAAAAGTCAGGAATGTTCTAATCCAATATAAACACTGAGTTAATACTAATACCTCTGTCCAATTCAAATGCTGAGCTGACAGAAAGATTAGGAAAAAGTATGTGAATTAGTAGTTCAGTATCTCCTTTATGTACTTACTTTTCCATTCCTTTGATCATGGAGCCTTTTGAAAAGTTGATTATCTTTTTTGCCCCAGTTTCACTGGGCTTATCTTTCGTTCATCTGGATTTTGTTTAATTTTTTTAAACATTGTAAAAAAATGTGGCTTTGCAACAATATATTTTAATAACTGTTGAGGCAACATATTTTGGCAATGTAAGTCATCTTTTTTACATCAAAAAAATCAACAGTATCTCCCTTCTGTTTTACGGTGCTCATAATTACACATTATGCTGTAATATTATAATTATAAATTCTTAGAGTAACATCCATTTTCAATAATTCACCTCCTAGACACATAGATGTGGATGCCCTCTTACACTCAAACACAGACAGAGAGAGGTCCTAATCCCCTTGTAATTGAAAGCTTAGGGTCATAAATTATTTTTTAAAAATAATAGCTGCATTTTTTGTATAATGTACCTAAAATATTTCTAGTTATAATTTAGATACTATGATTTTATAACAGACAAATTCAGAAAATTCAGAAAATGTTATTGATCAAACGATGTAAAATGAGCTTTGAATGACAGCTGCAGTGGGTCTTGCCTAAATCAGGAGAAAAAATTGTGTGTGGCAGACTGACGATATGCCACTTCCTCCAGCAAGTTCTTCTTGGGAAAGAGCTGTCTCAGTGTGCTCTTCCTTTTAAAATTATGTGAGTTAAGTCTTCTGCCTCTGCTTTTATGAGACACTTATGACAAGTTTGTAAATTGTCTAATATGGTCAGAGAATTTCTCAGAGTGGTATAATACACATCAAGCTCAGGCTGAAAACTGAGCCAACCCCTAACCCATGCAGCTGTGCCAGCTGGGTTCTAGTCTGATGCTAAATGTCCTCCCAGGATCTAGCATCTGCAGACACGAAAAGCTGTCTGACTCAGACTGGCACATCCCAGCAGGCTGTGTGAATCATGGTCTGCTGGTTGTCATGGCCGTTGACTTTGGAAAAAAAAATCACCACTTATTTTGTTCAGAAGATATGCAAATGCATATTCACTGTGCCAAAAACCCCCTAATTGAGCAGGAAGAAACAAGCACAGATGAAATACGACAGCATACAGCAGGGAGTAAGCAGGGAGGTAACACTAAAACAATAACAAAGACACATTCTTCCTCCTAATGTTATTCTTCAAAAAGAAGAATTTCTGATTTCATTGGCTTTGAGTCCTATGATCCCTTTTGACCTGCCGATTTTCCTCTGGCTCCATTTCTTCCAGCGAGTAAGAATATGGGCAGAAAGACTCACAGACACACCCCATCAACAACCTCAAAATGAAAAAATGTAGTGAGAAAAAAAATGTAGTGACAAAAGAGTCAATCTTTCTTTCCAGGTCTGAAGAAAACTTACCCCAGTATTTTTCCTGACTGGACTTTGGGCCGAGCTCTGCAGGTCATTGTGTCCTGCTGCTATGCCTGTGTTGGATGCTGTCTGTGTTGTGTAGGTGATGTTAGTCATGTACTGCTCTAGACAATGTTTCTCTCTACATGAGTTATTTTTCCTCACAAGCCATCCTAGTCCATCTTTAACATTAATACATTAGTGAACAGAATCCCCATTTTTATTTTTTTTTGAAACAAGATGGGTTTAGACATTATTTGCTCTTTAGATTCCCTAGTGAAATGTTTCTAAATCTGCTGCCATTATGTCAATGTCTTCTTATGCAAATAAGCTAATTTTACATATTTTGAAGAAATGTGGCAGCAAATGCATAGTCTGGAAAAAATTTCAGCGATTTAGACAAAATGGTAAACTTCTGAGGAGTTTAAGTAATTAATTTCATATATTTCTAGATTTTCCGAGTTCATCAAATTGCTTTCACTGTGGCCTTGTTTTAGTCATATCTAGTAAATAACACATATTATGTTTTTAATTTATTTTACACATATGTATATATAAATATATTGATAATAGCTGGATCAGATTGCTCTATTTCTTTATTCATCTTCTTATACAACCAAAAAACTTTTGAAATCACATTGATATTGAGAAAGAAGTGTTACTTTTTGGGACATCAAAGACAGGATGGTTTCGTGGTTGGACTTGATGATCCTAGAGCTCTTTACCAGACTTAATGATTCTATGATATCCAAAGATATCTGTGGCTGAGGATTATTTAATTCGTAGAAATCACCTTTAGAAGTAGCCAAGGATAGTGTGTAAATGACAGGAATGAATCTTCACAATTCAGAATTTTTCTGGAGGAAAAATATCTGTGGAGATAAGAAGTGCTATTCACCTCTCACCTGGGTTTTCATTTATGCCTTGGAAGGTTTGGTGTGCTTCAAGTGGCGTGTTTTTTAACTTGCCATTCAGAAGGCTGAATATGATTCAGTAGTATAGTTTTGTAACAGGTGGTGGTAGGATCACAGAGATAATGATGTTGTTACTCTTTCACCTGTTATTCCCATCCTGATATAGGAAGCCAGGGAAAGAAAAATTAATTTAGACTGATCATTATACATTTAGCTGTCTTCTTTTTTTTTTTTTCTTTTTTTTTTTTTTACCCTGGGTGTTCTAAAAACTTCTAAATTATTCTTAGGCGAGGAATGCACTTTACCCCTGACATGAACCTCATTTTGACAGGGTATGAATAGCTTTGTTGTATTAATGGCAGTCAATCATCTCTGTCACAGATATGTTCCTGAATACAAGGCCAGGCTGGATGGAGCTTTGAGCTAGCTGTCTAGCAAAAAGTGTGCTTATGGGGTTGAAACTGGGTTGATCTCTAAGGTATATTCCAACCCAAACCACTCTATGATTCTATGATTCTATAATACTTGGCAAATGTGCCAACTGGAGTGTCACATCCAATCTGCCATGATGGGTTTTAATAAACATTTTTCTAATTCTGCTGGGAACTGAACTGAGATGACTGGTAAAATTCTGGCAAACAAAACATTTGTATGCCAGCATTTTATCCCTTTCAATGTAATTTGCAGCTATCAGTTGCTCAATTAACCTGGAGCAAGAGTGCGTAGTTAGCTGGAATCTGATGATCTTCAATGGAATTTTTCTACTGCAGAGGAATAGATACTTATTTAAAAGACAGCTGAAGGTGAGAGTTTAGATGCTTATTAGAAGTAAAGAAATCCTAGTCACTACAAGTACTACTGAACTTAAATGAACTTTGCTTTACATTTTCACTGCTTCTCTGACCTGTTTTTTTTTTTAAATGCATCTGAGAAATACCTATCCAGTTGGAATTTTTTGTCCAGGACTGTACGACTAGGTTGTAACTTTTGAAGCCAATGAATGTCTGGGTCTTCCAGAAAAGGTCATGGAGTATTTTAGGTGCTGGCATAGTATTTTTCCTCAGACTCATAATAAGCCAATTTCTCATTTGGGTGTCAGACCTGTCTTTGACTGACCCTGTCTCCCTGTCTCTTTTAATAGCAACAAAAGTGTGAGTTGTCTGTTATTCTCTTCTGAAATTGTGAATGACATCTTAATGTGACTTCTGGAAAAGGTGCCAAAAGTAGAAAATGAACCAAAGAATTATAGGCATTGAGAGCACAGGCAGCACCATCTGAGTTTGGTGGTGTTTGACATTGTCAAAAATAAAAATAATCCTGAAGGCTGAAGAGAAAAAATAAGCAGATAATTATCATATGTACAAATTTGATCTTGACTCACTCGGTCCTGCAAATTTTTTTGTTGCAGGAACTTACTAAGTCAAAGTAGATGGGGAAAACTTGCTGGGGAAGATATGAACTGCCAGATGCCTACTGGAATAGTGGACTCAGTTGTGTCAGAGATTCCCTTTGTGAATGTCATTATAGTACATTTTTACTTTTTCAGTCAGCAGGATTACAAGCAATCCTGGCTACCTGAATACAGAGAGGTGTGATCCTTGCCTTGTCTGGGCACAAGCCACCTCTTGCCAGGAGGGTCTGCCAGCCCTGTGCCTATGGGCACACTGAAGTGGAAGGGAAAGGACTCCTGAAAAACCTGATACTTTTTCATGTGCCTTTGAATTTTCAGAAAGATAAATTGAGCAGAATTGCATTAGCTTTCCTTTTAAACTTGAGGGAAGAGAGAGAAACCTAGTATGCAAGAAAATATGTTGCAAAGAATATATTGCAGTGGAGAAGAGATGGACATGAAAAGAAAAAAAAAAAGGAAAAGAAAAATAGGTTATAATATTCTGAAAATGAATAGGATGAACTTAATCCCAACAAGAAAAAAAAAAAGAGTATAATTTGAAAAGGATGAAATTGAAATCAAGGAGAGAATCCACACAAAGAATTTAAAGGATATTATGTTGAGCATGTGGAATAAATTACCAAAAGCATAAATATGTTCAACAGACAAGTTAGTTAAGTGTTGAAAAATCTTCATATAAAAAGATAAAAACAAATGGAGAATGAAAAAGTAACGTGTACTCCATTTTTTATTTTTTCTCCTTAGGTTTTTAATTTTTTGGTGTTCACCTTTTTTGCAGCTAATTTTATATGCAATGCGGTGTTAAAGGATTATATATACAATTAGAATATTTAACTAGTTTAAATGTGTATAACAAAATCCATCTAGTTGGAATATTATTTCAAAACAAAATTTGAGATTGATAAAAAAGCCTTTATTTTGCAGTTGCATTTTTGTTGTTGTTGCAAGAAAGAACAGGAGACAAATTCGGTGCCATTGCTGTTCTTCCTTCCGGCTGGATTTCATGCCTTAGAGCAGGTGCTGCTGAGGGCTAGTGTGTGTCTATGACTCTCTCACTCTCCCCTGCTGAATTAAAAGCAGACAGAAGCACTGGGGCTGTGCTGGTTCCAGGTGCGTGCTGAACCCAAGTACATATTCCTGCTCGTGCTTGGACAGGAGTCCAAGTGCAAGCAGTGTGTACTGCCAAGCAAAATGGAATGTTTTATTTTAGTAACTATCACTTTAAAAGGAGCTGTAATCACTGACTCTAAAAGGGAAGGGGGACAGGTTTATTAGGGTGTTTGGGGATCTTCAGCTTTTAAGTTAACACCAGCTGGCACAGCATAGACATATGCCACAGGGGAGAAGAAAAGAAAACATTTCCTCCCATTACAAATCATGGCTGGAGTTGCTTGAGGACCAAACCTTTCTCTGCTGCCTCTCCTCCCAGAGCCGGCAGCAGGTAAACAGGGGAGAGTATTGGTGTACCATGATGAGGTATATCCACTCCTTGTTTCTTTATTGTATGGAGTTTATAAGTGGCCCTCTTTCACGGGTTTCCCTGTGGGAAAGTCATTAAAGCAGGGTTTGCCTTCTCGATTTGTGCAACATCCAGCACATTTACCCATGTTAATGACTGAAGGATACTGGGGTCATGTAAATAATATCATCCAGTTTGGGTAGCCCTTAGTAAGTTTTATAGATCACAGACTCATAACAATTCTTTTCTTTGTCTGTTAGGCAGAGCATCCAGTGGATAATACTGCCTTTTGTGGCACCTCCAGACCCTTCATAAATCCTAGTAACATCCTGGGCTGGAATCTGGACCCAGTGCTGTACACAAGTCACAGCTGCTCAGGAGAATTCTTTTCAGATTTTGGATTTCACTCCTTGGGAGAAGAATCTGCTGGCTTTCTGCTGAGTGAAAGAGAGAAAGAGAGAAAGAGAGAAAGAGAGAAAGGAAGGAAGGAAGTGTCAGAAGGAAGTGGTGGAAGGAAGGGAGGGAGGAAGGGAGGGAGGAAGGGAGGGAGAAAAAAGAAGGAAAGAAAGAAAGAAAGAAAGAAAGAAAAAGAAAGAAAGAAAGAAGAAAGAAAGAAAGAAAGAAAGAAAGAAAGAAAGAAAGAAAGAAAAAGAAAGAAAGAAAGAAGAAGAAAGAAAGAAAGAAAGAAAGAAAGAAAGAAAGAAAGAAAGAAAGAAAGAAAGAAAGAAAGAAAGAAAGAAAGAAAAAGAAAGAAAGAAAGAAAGAAAGAAAGACTTAGCTATGAAAAAACCCCTCATGCTTTCTGCCTCCTGCTGCAAGTTCAGGAGCAGCAGTTATGCTTGCAGCTGCCTGAGCACAATTCACGCTCCCGTGTCGGGGAACTCAAAGGACAGAAGTTCCCACTGCCATCCCCAGGAAGCACAGTGGAAAGGGCTGAGCCCATCACAGATGGTGGCTTGGCACAAGATTAGGAATAAAAGATACACATTGGGATGGAGCTTGAGACTGGAGGGAAAACAATGATATGACAATGGATAAAGAAATACAGATTAACAGAAAGGTGAGAAGGGAAATAGCAAACCCTTATTCAATAGAGCTATGCAGTATTGAGCAAAGAGGTCAAAGTGAAAAACCTTTTCTCACTTTAAAGACACTTTGTTTAAGAAGTCAGGAAGACTTATTTTGATGAGATAGTGAAAGGCTGTTTAAAAATTACAGATGGTACAGTTTATTTTTGCTTGTTCTCCACATCCCAAATTGAGATGGTTGGCTCAAGGACAGGATGGCATAAAGCTAGCCAAAGAAAATGTGGCCCCACAATCCTGGGTTAAATATGGCTTATGCTTTGTCAGCAGCTCTCAAGGAGAAGAAAATAATTGACACTGCATACGTGGACAAAACCAGAGCTGCAAGCAGGAGCTCAAATGTGGGGCTTTAGTTCTGCAAGTGAGTGTTTGTTCTCCCAATGCCAGGCAGACTGAGGAGAAAAGACAAAGACTAGGACTGAAGTATTTCTCCTTGCAGTTTAGCTTTTTTATTAGATACAAGGCCACTTTAGCCTTGAATGTTTGAATGAAAGGTGCGCATACTTTTTGGGGGAGTCCTAGATATAGAGAGATGCCTTCTATATAGACAGGTAGCAGGTCTATTCCTCTTCAGTTTTTGGATGAACTAGACAACAGATGTGTAAAGTTCAAAAGATCCTTTGCCAGAAGTACAGATGAAAAATCCCTTTGTAATGTATCTGATAAATGTAATTTTTTTATTAGTTGAAAATGTCATTTTGAGGAATTATAAAACTAGCAAGGACTTGGCTCAAAGCTCTTCTGTAAACAGTTTTGTATCAGAATGTCATCAAAACTGTAAATAACTCCAAGATAAAACAGAAACATTTGACAGTACTTAATTTTTATTAACTGAACAATAGTGTATTAACATACATCCACACTAGGAGCATAGAGGACCATAAAATTTTCATTTGTGCTGTATTGGTTCAACCCTGATCTTGAGATGGGAACTTAAGATCAATTTATGAAATGTGTATGGTAGGTACTTTTCAATGCCACCCAGTTACGAAAAAAAAATGCAATGTCTTTTTTTAACTGATATTTATTTAACTTCTATCAACCCAATTTTCAAGATTTCCTAGCTAAAAAACAAGGCAAGACAAAGAAACCTTTCTCTAAAAGTTTGAAATTTTTAGTGAATTGGACCTATTTGGAAATCAATATAGAATTTAAATGATACAATAGCACTCTCTTTAATGAGAATTCTGAGGGAATTTCTGTAGGAATTCTGTGGGGGTTTTGTTAAAAAATATATTCTGGGCATATAAAATACATCTACCTTAAAAACCAAACAAACTTGTCCTATGGCCAAGTCACTATAAATGCTAACAAATAAGAAAGCCATTTTTGCTTGCACAGACTTCTTTTGCTTGCACAGAGTTATATAATTCTCAAATACATTGAGAAAATTCCTTGAAAAACAAAAAGTGAAATGAAAATTATTTAAGTGACTTTTCAGCACATTAATTGCTAGCAAAACTTTATTTATGAAAGACAAAGTCTTGTAATTAGGTTTAGTAACTTTGCAGTTCTCTTCCCATGGATTTGCTCGGGAAGCAGATGGTATAACATGGATGGAGATATCCAACTGAATTTCATGTAAATGAAAAGAGCAAAGCAGAAATACAAAGTTCATAAGCAATCCAATATCTTCAAAAATTTTGGGTTTATGCATAATCAGGAATATAACAATTATTAAAAATCATTCTAAAAATATGGTATTCGTGGACAATTCACAGACAAGAAAGAAATCTGTATTTCTCAAAAAATAATTATTAAAATATTCCTCATTCTTTAATATTTAAAATTTTGAAAAATGGCTTTCTAACTCAATCATGATGCTTTTAGAAGGGAATGAAGAAAGAAAGTCAACTTTGAATTTGTGAAAGCATAGTGTTTTCTTTTTTAACTTGGGTTTTATTGGGCTTTTTTTTCAAGTTTCTTCACACCCTTAACAAATTCTTTTTAATGTATTACTTTGGATGATTAATTCTATTTCCATATTAACAGAATTTATCTCCTCAGTGAATCATCTATCAAAACTACTACAAGATGACAAATCAGTAGAAAGAAATTATTTTAACTGACTTCATATTAGCCTGAAGTTTCCCCTGTTTTCATTGGTACTGCATGTTGGAACTAAAATGAGACAGAGCAAAGTAATCAATGAGGTAAGAGACAAACATGAAAAAACAGCAAGAAGAAAAATCACTCTGTGATTCTGAAGAGTGAAAACAATGTGAAGAATTAGAGCATGTTCCCTTTGGTATTTCTGCATCAGAGTTAGAAACCAGCGTGATAGGATGAACATGCAAGCTGTGATGTTGTGTGATGATCCCACCTAAAGAAAAGTGTAAAACAAGACTGAGCCAGACTCCTCACAAAGGTATGTGTTGAAAGGATAAGGGGCAGCAGTCCCAGGCTATAGGAAATTATCTAAGAAAGATATTTTCCATAGTAAGAGTAGTTAAAAATCGAAACATGCGGAGAAATCTCCAAATTATCTTGAAGATTTTAAGTACTAATCATCCTGATCTGACTTAAAAAAAAAAACATTAAAAATCTATGGCAGATGGTTGGAAAAGAAATCTCTAAGAGGTCCTTTAAAGCCAAATTAGTCTGTGATTCTCTGGGTGAGTGCAATGGATTAGTGAATAGAGAATTTAATGCTTTATGGAACATTAATGAGGGAGAATTTTTTTATAAAATGACTTAACTTCTCCATATAAAAGCAATTTCCTTTGTTTCAGGAAAATTCCTTTACTCGTTAATCAAGAGGTCTGTGCAACCTGTTTGGTTGCCAAGATATGTAAGCAGAAAACATGATTGAGAGAGCAGTTGCCTATAGGACTCTCTCCTTAAATGTGGTACACACAAATGAAAGTGTCTGTGAGCTTCTGTGGCCTACATTGTACTTTGTGTCCTTAGAAAGGCAGTGTTTTATAATTTGAAGCAGGGTTATGTAAAAAGTCTTCTGTTGTTTTACCCAGTTACATATTGTGCCTGAGACCAATTTAGAGTCCCAATTTTCCGCTTGCTACAGAGTAAGATCTCTGAGTAAAATATGGAAAGGTGACCTACAGTGCCTCACAGTGCCCCAAAGCCCCCAGGGTAGAGGTGACAGTGGAGTCAGGATGAGGATGTTCTTGCAAAGGGTACAAGTGTGGTATTCAGCTGCTGGGCATCTCCTCACTATGTGACCCCCACAAAGGGATGGACGAGGGCTGTTTAGGAGCGCCAGGTAGGACCAGGCCATGGGGTCTCTGGTGATGCCTCAGGTTTTAGCTTTTATATTTTTCAGATTCTGTACTGCTTTAGTGTGTAGGTCTGAGCTTCATATAAGGGGATAGTAAGCTCTCTTCACAGAGTAGGTAGACAAAACAATTCCTTCTCTAACTGGAGACCAAGGACAACCATTCCAGATCTCAGGCCCAAGAGCATAAACAATGTGGACTGAAGAGAGAAAAACAAGAAGGATGGGACTTCATAACTTAAAGCTGTAACTGGACAATTAACTCCAATATGCTAATGGACCAAAACTTATAAAAGTGTGAGACCCCCATGACTGGTCATACACTTTGTGACCATTTTGGGTTCATCTTGGGTGCAGCCCTGGCTGGGCTCTTGCACTGCCCAAGGTGGATCTCCTGAGGCCTTCTAATAAATACCTACTTTATTCTTTATTTCCCTCTAGTCTCTGTTCTAGGTCAAGGCATCACCAGGAGGCAAACTCCGTCAAACGCGCGGCAGCCAAGTCACGCTGCGCCCTGTGAGCTGGCGAGCTGTGAAAGGAGCCGAGCTCAGTGGGGCTGCCCCTAGCTGAGACTCTTCGCACCACCTAAGAGCTAGCAAAGGGGAGTGTTTCTGCTTTAAAAAGGTTACGCTGCATAATAAAAGTCACAGCATTGAAGAAGCCCATGTTTGTAACTTGTCGAGTCTTGTTCATGTACGAAAGGGTTTATTATTTACTTTCATAGATTGCTGCTCTTGCTGAACCACAGCATAAGAAATTACCTTAAACTGGAAGACTGCCTTCAGTTGCTTGAATTTTTCTCCTTTAAAGGAAGCTTAGAACTTGATCCTGTGTAAAGCTTTTTATAAGACTTTTATGAACTATCAGGCTGAAAAGTAAACTTTCCTTTAAAAAAAAAAAATAAAAACCTTAAATAAAGATTTTTACATTTCCAATACAAATTGCTAAATACTTTTACAGATGCCCTAAAGTGTAAAATGAATTAAAAGAATCATTATCTTCCCTTTTCTCCATTTCATTTTTGTTCATAAAATAGAAAGAAGACAAAAGGGAAGAGAGAGAAAGATATAAAACATTGGATTTGATGGATTTCTTAACCCAAAGTATATCTATTTCTATATAAAGTAGTCATTATACTTTTTGATGAGAATAAAAATGACGGGTTTTGTTTTCTGAGAAATCACAAAGCTACATATCTACTAGCTTTTCTTACAACATTTTCAACTAGCTCTCAATTCTAAGACATTACTTGATAGATAGGAAAAAAATTCTATGAGAAAAAGTTTTCTGGATCATTATCCTAGTTTGCCATTATTGTTAGATCTCAGTTTTACTTGCTAACTGAATATGCTATGTCAATAAAATTCTTTTACAAAAAGCTGAATTTTGTTTATTCTTTTGGTCCCCAGGTTTTTACTTCAAAGCACCTTAATATTATAGCCTTTCATTGTTACCAAGAAGAAATGATGACTCTGAAACAGGACCCACTCTGGCTTGACAGTTTCAAACTAAATGGTGTTAAAATTTTTTCTGTGCAGCAACACCATTATTTTATGACAATAAAAATGTTTCATTGTCACTCTGTCTTCATTGAACATTGCTGAAAAAGGGAAAGAATAAGAAGCCCAGACGTCATTAAAAACTGTAATAAAAGGAATTTTTAGAAAGAATTATTCCAAAATATCCTAAAATATTCATTTTATGAGGAATTACATATAGTAGCACAGAGAAGGTGCAATGAAATAAATACTTTCTAAATCCTTGGAAGAGTAGTGAATTGCATTTGTGATTTTTTTTCCTAAGAGAACTTTTGGAGAAGAATGTCAAAACATTCTGGTGACATTTGCATTCTCAGGTCAAAAAACATAATTCTGTTTTCTCACACTGAGTTATTACTTTTACAAAACAATTTTTGAGTTAAGGAAGTATTTAAGATTCTTTATTGGTTTGGATAATAATCTGTTGTTGAAAGGCAAATTTTTTAAATTGCAAATTAAATTTCAAGCAACAATGTTGAAATTTTGCAGACTGGAACTGTGAATCAAAAAAGTCTTAGAAATGAGCACACATCCAAAGAATACAATAATATTTACAAACTTTGGGCAAAAGATTAGTACAATATATATTCAAAGTTATTCTTCTTTGAACTTCTGATAATAGATGTTTAGAATATCCTATGGTGACTTCATGCTGTGAAGTGGTTCAACAAGACCACATGCAAGATCTGACACCTGGGGGAGGGCAACACCTGGAATCAATACCCAATGGAGGATGGAGAGATCGGGGGGAGCCATGACAAGAATGACTTGGGGGTGCTGGAGACTAAAAAGCTGGTGCTGGTGATTAAAAAACTGGACATGATTGTTAATGGGCACTTGCAGCCCAGAAAGCCAGTCTTATCCCGGGCTTCACCCAAAGCAGTGTGGCAGTAGGACAGGAGAAGTGATTCTGTCCCTCTTCCCCGGTGAGACCCAACCTGGAGTGCATCCTGCTCTGGGGTCCTCAGCACAGAAATGATATGGAACTGTTGGGGTGGGTCCAGATGAGGGCCACAAAGATGATTGGAGGGATGGAACTCTCCTCCTATGGGAAAGGGGGTTTTAAAATCTGAAGGACAGAAGTCTCCAAGGCCTTATTGCGAGCTTCCAGTGCTAAAAGGGGATTTAGGACAAGGATGGGGAAAACATAACTAGGGCTTGTTGCAACAGGACAAAGGACAACATTTTTAAACTAAATGAGGATATATGCAGACTAGATATAAGGTGCAAATTTTTTACAATAAAGGTAATAAACATTGGATCAGGTTATCCAGAAACATCCAGATACAGGGATGGTAAATGCCCCATCCCTGGAACCATTCACAGTCAGGCTGGATAGGGTTCTGGACCTCATTTAGTTGAAGATGTCCCGGCTCATTGCAGGAGGGAACCTTATAGGTCCCTTCCAACCAAAATTATTCTATGATTTTGTATGCCTAAAATGATTTTCTATAAATCTACATATCCAATGAATTTCTATATCAGAACACATCTGCATAGTTCAGATTAATGTACATTTTTGGACTGGGATACAGTTGGCTTCTTACAAATGCAGAGACAAACATGCACTCCCAGCTGAACCTATTGACAGTACTGAAGTAACTTAATGGCTGCAAAATTGCTCACAAATACTCTCTTGAAAAAATGAGATTGCTGAAGAAAACAGTGAGAAGCTTCTGAAAATCCAGGCTGCTAGTCTAGCTAATGCCTTTGCAAAACCAATCACAAAATTTTAAGGATGTTTCTAATACAGCACATGGATCTGGCATTATTTAAGCAGCTAACTGTCTCTTAAAGCCAAAGGATCTCAGTCCAGGGAAAATACAAGGTGATGCTCCCTGATCAGGTGTATTGTTCTGTAGGGACAATTAGGAGATGGATTAGGCTCTTGCTGATGTCAGTAGCAGTCTACTGTCTACTTCAGTTGGAGTAAGGGTTAATCCCAAATTACGATGTCTGTAAAATAAGACATTCTTTGATTTTTGCCCATATTGTAAATTGATAATTTCATCCTTATGGAACAGTTAACTTGAAAGACCAGCCTCCTTATGAATTTTCTCTCTCAAGAAATGAAATCCATATAACACCTTATGGATTATTTTATGTTCAATGAAGTTTCCATTGTATTATGACTGATTATGCTGAAAATGTATTAAAATTAATAAGATATATGACTTTCGAAGAAATGCACGGCTAAAAACCTTTTTTTTTTTTAAGTTGGCAAGGACAAATCATTAATAATTTAAGAATTGAGTTGTTAAACAGAATTCTGGTTAATTCTGCCAGCTCCTGAGAATTTACACTTAATCTGTCTTCCTTGTTTGACTTCTACCTTTGGCAAAACTATTACATTTCAGCCAGTGACCCATTTCCACAAATGTTTAAAGTTACATTTAAGAGTGGGAGAAAGATGAAAGCAAGCAGTGTTTCCAAATTACAGACTTATTAATTTCTATGAAAAACCCAGGTTAGCTGCCTGAAAACATTTGTATTTCTTACTGAAATGCAGTACAGACTGGCTTTGAACTTCACAGTTTCAATAAAACAAAATTCAACCGGTTTGGGAATCCTGGCTCTCTCATAGTAAGATGCTTTGTTGGTGGAAAGCCGATGTCAGCACAAACTGCAATAGATATATATCACAAACCTTCCCTTGTAGGTATTCCCAAGACCAGGTAAGAGACCTATGGTAAATATGTGTGAGCCAACATACCAGTATACATAAACTAAATGCTCTTGCAAGATGCTGGTTCTCAGTGAATCAACATCCTCTATTTTTTCCCACCTTTTGTTTTACTTCATTGAACATTTAAAAACTCATGTGTGATTTATTCTTTCCTTTTATTGGCTTCTGATAAATGCTCAAAAATAATCAGTCGTTCTGAATGATGCTAAGTAGAAAGCATTATTTTGTACCAAAATCATGGATAGTAAAATGATTCTTTAGAACTGGATAAAGACAAATTAGGGAAGTGTGGTTCCAGAACTCTAAAGAACAGATTGTGTCAAGTAACACAATCAGCTGATAGTCAAAGTGATGTCTTTAAAAACCCAGATAAAGAGGCTAATTCTGTATGACACTCACTAGGATTCCTTTTCTGAATGTATACATAGTTTTGATTTTTTCACTGAAAATAGATAAATCAGGAAAGAAAAGAATTAACATATGAATGGAGGAAAGAGATATTTCAGAACTTCTGTGGGTTTCTTGTTGTGTTTATTGTTTTTTGACAAAATGTTAACATTTTGGGCACCTGCTGAACTAAAAATCAGACTAAAAAATCTGAAATACTGAAAGAACATTTACTTAAAGACATTAGCTTTTGTTTGCAGAAATATTATGCAGTTTGGTCATATTGTAAATCTCCTTTTGCAGTAGGCTGCTTCTGGCAATTGAATTGAACCCTAGAAATGGGTGTTGACTCTGTCTGAAATTACTGTTGACTAAGTTTCCATGGGCCAAATGGAAAAACTGTTAGGGAAGTTGAAGCTCTGCCATATCAGCTAATGTGAAGGAGGTGGTATATGTAATATACATATATTCTATATTGGCTGGTTCCTTGTTGTTTCTGTTGCCCTAGTCACTGCCATAGCAATCTTCTGACCATTTTAAAATGAAAGCTGCAGTCAACCCCACCCTTATCATATCTCTAAAACAAATCTTTGTTGATTGCAATGCTCTTCAAGTCTTCAAGGCACATGACAGTTGCTCAGATATCATCTCTGAGGTTAGCACCTTTTCAACAAATCTTTTTTCAAAAATTTTTAACAAGTTTTTTTTTGGTTTTTTGTTGTTTGTTTGTTTTTTTTTTTTTCAGCAGCAGCAGCAGGTGAAAAAATGCCCTGCCCAGCTGCCCAGCGAGAAGAAATTTAATTCTGCCAGCAATACCAGCCTCACCCTGCCTTCTCACACCAACCTTTTCTTCAATATGACCTTCTTCAATATGATGTAGGAGCCAACTTTTTGCCATGATGATACAATTCTCATGGAATACAAGGAAAGTCTGAGGACAATTTTTCCTAAGCACTTTTGTTCCACTGCTCAGCAGTATCTATTGAAACTTACTAAAGAAGGAAGCAGTTAGTCTATTTTCCCAAGAATACATTTGCAATGCAAAATATTACTGAAATCTCAAAATCATTTTAGAGATCATGTCTGCACAATATACATTCATAAATACATATATACATGTCAAACACAGACACAAATTTTAATATTTTAATGATAATGTATTGACATGTAAAACCAAAATAGATTATTATTTGAATTCAGGACACTTTTTGTTCAGTGATGAGTTAACTGTAATTTTTCATGTCACTATGTGTAAGCTGAACATCTCTGCAATACTACTAGTGATGATTCTTATTTTTTTTTTGCCTTACACTTGAATCAAGGTATCAAAAATTTCAGTGTTCTCCTATTTAATCTGATTTGCTTGAGGTTATATATGCCAACAAAATATCTATTTATAGATCAATTGAACTATTGAAGATTTTCAAGGGTGGATGTTGGTTTTGAATCAACTTGGCAACTTTGAAATTCTTAAATTGATCCTTGGAGATACATCTGCAGGTCAATTACATTGAAATATTTATCAGGATTAATCTTATTAATCTTTTAATGTTTCATTTTTGTTTCATCTTTTAATGTTTATTGTTTCCTTTTTCTACCTCATCATCTGTCTCTGAATCTTCTTTTACTGCAGGTGTCACTACTCTTTTGTTCTTTTGTTTATAAAGAGGGTGAAAAACAACAATCATTGTTTGAGCTCTTCCTGATGTTGGCCCAACATATAAATGACTAAAATTAATTTTTTCATCTGTTTTAAGCCTGAGCTAAATAAAAGTTATAGGGGTATTTTTATTCCTCTTCTGTTGCAGGACATCAGCTGATCAGCTTATCGGTTAGGGAATGGTGCATTTGTGACATGTGAAGTTCAATGGGATTCTGCACTGGGTAAAGTAGTTGGCAAGTTGTTCAGGGTAAATACATAAGAAACCCATCAGAGAGATATTATTTCATTTCCAGAGAACAAAAGAAACTGTAAGATGAGCTAGGATGCAAAACTGAGGAAATTGTCAGCTGCTTCTGATCCTGTTCCAATGAATGGACAAATAAAAGCATCCATGACAAGACATGTCTTGTTGGCTTCTATCCTAATTCAGTCAAATGAATATCAGTAAATACTGGAGGAAATATTTTCTATCAAATACCACTAAAAGATATTAAATTACATTAGTTTTCCACATGAGAAATGGCTTTTGAAACTCCTTCTAGAGTCTGAGCTAACTGTTTCATTGTCTAGATGTAAATTCAGCATGTACATATAAAGTAACTTCTACTTGCAATAAGGAAGATTTCATGGGCAAATGTGAGCGTGGAGATGGGTATTGGTATGGATATGTTTTATTAATTTCAGTGGATAATCTTTTAAATACTTTTAAAAGATATATGATTTCCTTATATTTTTAGCTGTGAAAATAATTGAAAACTATTGAAGAAATATCAAAATGTGGTTTTTGATTTAAAATTCTGACAAAAGAGCATTCTTTAACTAGCAATATTTCACACATTGTCTGCTTGAGCTACTTTTGGTCATAATGCTAAGGTTAAATTCAAAATATCCACACAGTTTTTACTGCATAAAGATCTCTAACACAATAACTTAGGACGGGAAAAGGCTGCCTGAGTCAGAGAATTGATTGCTGGAAATCATGTATCCCTGTTAAACCTACAGCACTACAAAATATTATCATTTCACTGTTGCCGGGATTGTTTACAGGATCCTTCACAGAAGTTTAATTCTATTTTCAGAATTGTAAATAAAAGCAAATGATATGTAAAATTTTAGTTGCAAATACAACAATGACATTTGCTAGTGCCAGTTAAGAGGATTGATACAAATGAAGATAGAACAGGAGTAGGTTCTAAAAATAATTGGGAAGACAATAATAGTACATAGAATTTCTATGAAAGTTCTGGAACATTTTTATAAATATAAACTGCTTGGTAGTCCAGAAGGCACTGTGAAACAGTACCTTCAGACTCATGAGTGTTCTCAGTCTTACCTTGGATATTAATTCAAGGTCATTAATGTGAATTAAATAACTGCTATTCAATCTAGTACAATATGCTTCATTTTCATTTTTTGGTCACTGATTTACAAACATGACATTCTCAGAGGGTGGGGTGGAGGAGGAGAAGTTTTCAGGGTTCTGGAAGGGACTCACAGAAACTCTCTTTTGAACCTAGTAAAAAATGCTACTTCATTCACTCTCAGAGACATAAAACTAGGAAATCTTTGTGTCTGAGGTCTTTCTAGACTGACATATTTCCTGGTTTCTAAGGCAGCAGGAAAAATAATCCTAAAAGAGGTTCCATGAGTTGAAAACTCAAGAAAGAAAGATGCTGCTGAGCGGGGATTATATTATAAGGTTTTAAGATTTTTGTGTTTTCTAGGAGCTGAAGGTTACAGCTGCTAGAAGTAATAAATTAATAAATTAGCAAGGCCATTTCTTGGACACTGACAAATTAGAAAGCTTTCTTTTGCCCAAAAGTGGTTTTCTTCTTCAATGATCCCTTTACCTGTTTGTTTTATAAAGTTAGTCAGACTGCAAAGACAGACATTCTTAAATTTTGCTGCTGACTTACTTTGCATAAGTTTGTATTGTTGTCTTCCAAAACAAATACGTGGATGCTGTTTTGTGGCAGTGTGTTTTTATCACAGTAACTGATGAGCAAAATGGTCCATATAAAAATGCGAAACATCTATCATGTTTTCAAGGTTTATGGGAATGCTTCCTTTTAACCTTCCAGAAGGTACAAATTTGCTTTTGCTTATGCACCAATTTCTAGGAGTGCTACCCTTTTCATAGTTCAGGTTTGATAATATCTTATCTGTGACTTTTATTATTTCTTTGGCATAAAAATATAAAATTGCATAGGAAAAACAAGGCACTTCTGAGCAGTCCAGCAACAAAAAAGTCATTATTTTTACTGGCATTGTATGGGTGCTAGCAATTTTCTCAGCTAATTTATTTAGGAGAAATAATAACTTTTAATATTTTTCCATCTGGCCTTCTCTAGTATCTCTGAAGCATCTCTTAATTCTTGTTTTCTACATTTTACCACTTCTAAATTCCCATGGTCTTCCGACATTTGGGACAGAAACTTGCTGTGATGAAAAATACTTGTGTTTCTCAACATCTCGATACAGAGCATGGGTGGGAGTTGGCTAAAATATGTGTATTTCAATGAGGACATCCTCTACAAGTGTTAGCATGACTTATTGTTGTCATGCCCTCAGGACAAAGCCCAAATAAGATCTGTCGGCAGCAGTAGATTTATTATGACAGCTCTTTTCCAGGTCCATCTTAGACTGAGTGTCTAACACATGCCTCATTTTTCTCAATAGTGGTTTTGGATAGAGTCATAGAATAATATCATAAATGGAATGAGAAAGAAAATCAGAATATAATCAAACTTTAGTTAAATAAAAAGAAAATTAACCCAGACTAAAAGAAATAACAGAAAACTTGACAACTGAGTTTTACAGCCATGACCCAAAACAAATTTTAGAGTATCTAAATCCTATGAAAAACCTTGTTTCATTAAATATTTTATTCCTATTTCTCAATACTGAATCACACAAACTTTGGATAAAGTTAAAGTAACTTGTTACTTGAAATGGAGCTACTGAGTCCAGTGAGGTCTCAGAGTTATTCTGCACCTCCTAAACTGGCCCAGATTCACAAAACACTGTGGCTGCTGAAGGAACACTTGAAACTGAAATACAATTTGGAAATATTTAATAAAGTTGACCTATACTGCGACCTATTTCTGGACAACACCATACTAAAATATGTCATTTATACCAATGCAACAATAAAGAATTGTTAAGACAGGCATATAAGTATTCTTCTTGATAAGATCCTAGTTTGTCCAACAACAGAAAAAGAAACTAGATTTTTTTTTAATTGGGAAAAATAACCTCAATGAAAAGTGTTTTTCTTCTTGTGTCTTTGGGAAGACACAATGAAAGAAATTTGAAGAAAATGTGCAGAGTGTTTTGATGAAAAATGATGTGGTTTACATATCTTCATCAGTAAACATGCAGCTTACTAATTGTCAAAACTTTCAAGTCAGAGGAAAAAAAATATAAGGTAGTGATTATTTACATTTATGCAACTTGGAAACAGGTAAAACTTTTCTAATAAAGTTAAATAGCAAATGGAATGGCTTAGAGAGATTAAATGTGTTTCCCAGATGCTGATGCTTTCAGATGAAGGCCTTTTTCTGTGGTAGATATGATTTAGGCACACAAAGGTTCCAGAGGGCATTGAAAGAAAAGAAGCTGCCTGACTATGAGAAGGACTCCTTTACAGTATCTACAAACTTGTTACTTGAAGGTCTATCTGACTCATTCTGAGGAATTTGGACAAACCTCTAAAGAGGTTAGAACTAAAGAGGTTAGTTCCCTAGTGAAATTAAACTGGAACACTAAGACATTTGAGGCACCTCTATCTTTATTTGAACGTTCACATTTATCCCTGAACATGTTTTGAAAACTCGAAACAAAAAGCCATGTGAATAATAACTTGATATTTTGGTAAAACAAACAATTTAAAATCCGGTTTTGTTTAAGTATATTTGAAGTAACATCCAGTATTTGTTTGGATAAAAGCCACACTTATGTATAGTAGATCTAAATATAACTCTCACCTTAAGATTATTATAAATTTGTATCTAGGTTTCCTCATGGTAATGAGGTCAGGCTGCTGCCATGGCTCCCTCATCACTGGTCAAGAGCCCTCTGTTATTTCCACATGCCCTCCGGAGCTGCTGGGAATCCAAATGTGATTTCAAGGGTGATTAGTTTCATTAAGCACCGTGATATGTGCAAGTAGTACTCTGAGCCCTGCTGGAAACACATTATCACACTAACAAACAAATGTCCTTTTTCTCTCCTAGAAGCTCTAGGGTTGTACACTGTCTTGCCAATGCAATGGTGAGATTCATGCCAGTGCACTCTTTTTGGTGGGAAAATTCTAATAAAAAGTTGTGGTATTCGAGTAAGTGCAGTAGCATGTGGGAGATCTGACCAATAGGAAAGTATTTATCTCCAGAAGGACTGAGAGAATTTTAGAAAGGGTTCATAGGCTCCAGACACAGACATGCACATACACACATGCATGTGCAGATGAACAAACTCACAAGTTCTGTATTGAAACAGCACACTTTTTTCCTGTACATATGAGAAAATTTATGAATGTAAAGAGTAAGAAAGAGAATGTTAGACGAAGGTGCAAAATTAAACATTGTTGTCCTCGCTGCTTTTGTGAATTCAGGCTCCAGTCCAGTTAAGCACTTAAGCATATGCATAACATTATATATGTGAGAGACATTAATACTTATTGCTTGAAGTTATGCATGTGTTTAAGTGCTTACCTGGATTTGGGACTTGATGCAATTTAGCTTTAACTTTTCTTTTGTTGGCTGTTTGACTACTGTTATATTGCCTTTCAGAGCAGTACTAAATAATAGTATTAAAGGAGCAGTGTTACATAATCTTTTTAACATACTGCATTTATTATACAAGGAATAATTGCAGCTATTATTTCCTGTATACCTATTTAGAAACAGAGATACAGAATTTCAGAGCTTTTCTGTGGGTGCACAACTATCCCAGGATGATGTCTGAAAAATAATTCAGGACATTCACTTCATTTTTTCTTCTCTAACTACTGCACTGTGATGTCTTCCATTCCTGGGAAACTTTTAAACAGGTTTGAGCCTTCATCCCAAATTTGGCAAGATAGATTGAATCTGAAGCCATGTCAAGGTCTGAAAATTCTTGATCAACTAGTAAAAAAATATTTCCACTTCTGCTTTTCTTGGTTTTAAGTTGGAACTGGAAGTGGAACTCCTGAAATAACACAAGAGTAATTGCCAAGTTCTGTATGAATACCCTTTTTTTTTTTTTTTTAAGTGAAGAGTCAATTCCTTTAGTGAGTTGTCAACAGTTCTAAATAATACTTGTTGACAGATAATTAAAGCTTGCACAACTTGAGGCAGCTGTTCAGGTGGGCAGAGGAGGTTTTTGGGGCTCCTTACCAGGGCTGTTCTGAATCATGATGGTGACTCAGTGCAGTGGGAGGGCTGTGAAGTGTGACAGAGTTATACCCCGAGCAGTATTATTACAGCCTTTGGAGAGCAGCAACTTGTGCCACCTGAGGATTCACTCACTGTGAAACAATCTTTGTACAGCTGGAATCAGGGCTTCCCAACACTTATTCACCAGTGTGCCACAGCTTTAACTTAAACATGATCCACATGCACATGGTATCTCTAAATCTGTAGGTTGAGTATGCCTGATTTGCTTGTTGATTGTAGATTAGGCACTTACAGCATTATGTGCATCTCTAGAGGAGACTGAGCAGAATCCTTCTATTTACAAAATATCCAGAAATAATCTATATCAAAGTACTATTTTTTAGAAAGGGAAGAGCAGGGAACAGTTCTGCCCCCCCACTCTCTGGAGAGTTTCCCATTCTCTGGAGATGTTACAGCAGAAAGAAATATTGTCTTCACCATCCTTCATACAAAATCTAATACATACAAAAATCAAATCTTACTATAATTAAAATACTTGGCAGAGAGAACACAGGTGAGGCTGGTCTTGGGACCTGTCCTTGGCAATAGTGGATTAGTTGGGGCACTAAGAAATAGTAGAACCATCACTCACACATCATAGAACACTGCAGATTTTGCCACCTCTTGCTGCAGTGTGCATGAACCTTGCTTTGTCTCACATGTGCAAATAGCAAGATAGCAAGATGGTGACCCTTAAATAAAACGTCCAAGCAGTGCTGTACAGAGGCCTCAGCAGGGAAAACATCCCTTTCCTTTGGAGCCAATTAACAATATCCTATCCTTGGCCTCACTGAGGATAAACTGCAGTCTTGACCCTGCTGTCCATGATAGTTGTTACCATTACACAATTTTCCTCTGGGGAAAAAGGAATTAAAACCTGGAAAGGCTGAGATGAAGGAGTTAAGTTGCATGGTTTTTTAAACCAAAGCCAGTTCCTAAACTGCTTGTTGTAAGCAGCTTGCTTATAAGAAGCTGCTCTGCCCTGATGTTTGAGCTGTGGTTTCATCACCTATTCTGACCCTTCTTCTGGGAGCTATATTTTTCATCTTTAATATGTCATGAAGCTCTTCTCATTCCAGCGATATTTCTCTGTCTGCTTAGTCTTAAATCTGGAGACTTCTGTGAGTCTGTGTACATGTGTCTGTGTGTGTGTGTGTGCAATGTGGAAGATAAAGGAAGATCAATTTCAACCAGCTTTTTACCACACAGCCATTTAGTCTTCCCTGCCTCTCCCCTGCTAGGTCATAGAAAAAAGAGAGTGCAGCTGTATGAAGATGATATCCATGTTGCTTAGCACATCTGGAAGTTGGTTGTCTACCAGGATCATGAGGGTTGTAAAGAGAAAAGGAGGGAAGAGGTCTGGGGCATACACTACAGCTCACAGGCCAACCTGATACAAGCATCTGGAAATTCAGAAAGAGCAGATTTTCTTGTGGTATTTCTTCAGCTCAGGTTGGAGTGCTGTCTGGAAATGGGAAAGTAATAAAACAAATGCAAACATTCCAGTAACACAAAGAGGTTTGCTTCAACAACCGTGGTAATGAAAGGGGGATGTATATGGGCTGTTAATTTAACGTGCTTGCTCTTTTTTACCTATAGAGTGCCTATTTTACCAATAGATTGTCGATTTTGCCAAGACAGTGTCTATTGACACCCATGCTTTTTTGCCCAGTAACAGTTAAATAGACGTCACCTAAATTATTTTAATAGCATCTGCTCTTTAAATAACAGGAGGCAATAGTGACTTCTGTGTAGTATATTACATCTGATCCAGTGAGCTACATGTAAAAAATACTCTGTCTATTCCTTTTCCTGACTTCAAAGGACATCAAAGATGAAGATTCTTCAGCACACCTTCTCATAGTGCATCTGGTTCAGGCATACTGTATGTAAGCTTACCAAATTTGCCAAGAAGTCTGGCTACTGATTTTGGTATGAACTTAAAGACATATCACAGTGTGCTTGAATATGATGTATATGTCAAAAACAAATAGGGTATTCTCCCTGGTAGGGTCCATTGAACAGTCACATCATGGGCCAGAGGATAGCCTTTTAGTGAAGACTGCACAAACCTAATTGATCAAAAAATTAAGGCTCTTTCTTGGTGTGTTTGGTTTATTGTCTGAATTCAAAGTGTGATATTTATTGATTTTGACATTTTTGCTATTTCAAATCTTGGAACAAGCTACATTCTCATCATTAAAATTTTTCAAAACCATAGTTATAAATCAAAGTAAATGACAGTTCAAAAATAGGCACAGATTAAATAGGTGTGTTGTTCTATCTTGGGCACAGCCCATCATTATTTCCTTTCCACTGCAGCTGGCCAACTTACTAATTTAATTACTTTCTTTTTCTTCTTTCCCCAAAGAATGAAATCTATCAAAAGAACAACGTTGGTCGAAGGTTTTCTCTCCAAAGCTAACAGTACCAAGTGGTTTTCTTTTACAGGGGGGAGGGACAGCTTAGCTGCTTGTGGTAGAGTTGAGGGAGGCTGAAGCAGAGGCTTAAATGTTGATTTGGACCTACAGAAGGTTGCTGCTACATAGCTTGGCCCAATGTGTCTCCTCTCCTTCCCCACAGCCATAGTTAACACTTACCTGTTTCAATACTTAAAAAAAAACCCAAAACCACCAAACACATGCCATTTATTTGAACTACTGATAATATACAATCTTTTTTTATTCTTTCAGAGATAAGTGAGTGTAATTTCAGACTGCTTTATATACAATGAATAAATTTTGTGTGTGACAGTTGAAGGGCCAAAGGAAATAGAAGGTGTAAATGCAAAAACCATTTAAAGTTACACATACTATTGAGTGACTCATATTACCACTTTTGAGTTTCAAAATTAGTTATATCTATTCAGTGTTTTTTGGTTTATTCACCCCTAATCTGTATGGAAATGATTATTCTCTAAAACCAATGCATAGATAAATGCATCCCATTCTAACACCAATTTAAGTCTGTCTGTATTCAGACATGGGAGAAAGACTTTCATTCTCAAGAGATTTCTGCTCAGTTTCCAGACCAGAACATCTTGGGGCATTTTGCTACAAAATTCAGTGCAAGACTGTCTCTCTTTGGGACTTAGTAGTCTCAGGAGGCAGCTATATTATTCTTAACAAATGAATGGGAAAAATCTGTTTTCCAGAATTTAAAAAAATTTCCTCATTGATACTGTCTCTCTCAATATATCTCTGCCCCCAGTATTATTAAGTGTCTAGATGATTCATAAAGGGCTGAGGACCTAAGTGGTAACTTTGAAAGAGGTGATTTAATAGTTTTTTGAACTGCTGTACAGAAACTTGATTTTGTTTGAAGTGACATTCAGAGTAGGGGAGAACACACACACTTCATGAGAGCCTTTATGTCATGTCACTATGGAAGTATATCAATACCTGTGGGAATGTATGTTTTGCAAGTTTAGACCTAGGATGGGATCTCTAATGGGCAGAGTCCAATCTACAGTGAATAGGGCTTCCCAGAATTACAAATATGTCCTGAACCCTGAAGCTTATTTGCAATGTGAAACCATGCTAACAAGAAAATGTTACCACCTTTGCCTCCCTCTTCTTTTATACACCTCCACTTAATGGTGGAAAAGACCAGGTTAGTCATTTAAGGTCTGAACAACAGCCTAACAAAATCACTATGACTTCCTCAGGTTTTAGAGCAGTTTTTAATTCCACATACTTCTGCCAGGCCTTAGACTTTTCCTCAAAACTTTTGCTCAATCCAGTTTGAAGTAGCTATGGCATTTCTACAATAAAACACACAAGGCAGACGTGCATTGCTTAAGCTAAATTAAACCAAAATCCTTTCAATCTTCATCAATGATACACCATGTGCTAGAAAAGAAAATAAGATTGTGCCTGGAATCTGTTGAAAAACACATTTTGCTTGAAAGGATTCTGTCAGTTAAAACTCAGTGAAGAAAATCCCTGACTGCTCGTCTTTAGGAACCTCTGTGTGATGTTGGAGCAAGAAGCTGCAAACGGTAGCTGCCAACCTGGCTGGGATTCCCAGAGCAATCTCCTGAGATCAGTGTTCTGACAGGTCACATCCTCCGTCTGGCACCACCATTCCCTATTTTCATTAAGATTTTCTTTTCCATTTTTTCCTTTGTTCTTCTTACTTGAGCCAAAAGAAACAAGAGGGCAGTAAAGAACAATTTTAGCTGAATATGAGTTTTATCATTTTACCACTGCATTACACCACTTACCAAGTATTTAGGTTCAGTTCTTCTCTGCTAGGAAAAAAACACATGTCAGGACTTAAGGGAAGGCTGTGCTAAGCTTTAGCACACAGACTATAAAGTGTACATGTGAATTATTATTCTCCTAGTCTAAGCAAATCCATATGACATTGTGATTTCATATACTCTTCACAGTTTCTTGTACAAGTCTTAGTGGAAAACATAATTTCTTTTCAAATCTTTGTGCCTTTATCCAAACCTGACTTTTTAATAGCTCAAAAAAAATTGTAAAAGCAAAAATGTCAGTGAAGTGCTGTTTCTCACAGAGCAGAGAAATCAACATTTGAGACCACCTGCTTAAACAGCAAAGCTAAACAGACAGCTATAGCTACTCATAAAGAGAGAACTTTACAGAGATCCATTTTTAATTCCTTTCCCTTTCCTTGAGAATGGTGAGCCTGATGGCATCCCAATCTAAATCTTCATTTCCTCATCTCCCTTCACCAGCTCAGCCTGAGAGGTGTCCATTCTGTGGAACCTTTTTCCAGCACCAGAGTTTTTGGGCTAAACTGTGCAGGAAGCTGGGCACGTGTCTATAGTGAAAAGCTTATTTATAAGCCTGATGAAACCAATGTATTCCACATCAACCATTGTAATTGAAACCATCATGATTGGAGAGAGATGGTATAGAAAAGTCTAAGTACCATCTGTTGCTGAAATTGAGTCCTCCTCTTTTTCCCTGAGTGTTCTCCCACCAATTTCTTTGATCTGGTTACAGGCATTTGTTGGACCTTTTAAGCTGGTTCCAGAAACCAAATTAGTATGAAACTAGCCCTGAAAAATGAGGTATGTGCTCTTCTGCCACTTGTTGCCCAGAGACTGGGTCACTGTTGATTCAGACAAATCACCAGCCAAAAGAAAATTGTGGGGCAAACATTAAGCATTACAACAGGGGGAATGGGGCTTGCTCATTTGACAGCAACTCACTGATAACCTAGATAAGGCGTGCCATGAAACTCTGTTACCTCAGGAAGATTCAGCCCATGTTCCAGCTTGTCTCCACAGGCAACTTGAAGCAAAGAAATTGGCAGTTCCAGGGTGTGCTGTGTCTCAAAGTATGGATCTAAAGCAGGGAAGTTGATCCATGTTCAAATGGTGCTTCTTTCTACTCACTCACTGTAAGGAATGCAGAGAGTGTATTTCCTAACCTGCACCCCTCTGCTTTGTCAAAGACAGAGGCAAGTTCTATTCATTCTAATAGTAATGGAGACCACAAAGAAGCTCAGGAGAAAGAAAGAAAGATTTTAACAAAATTAACTCAGTGCTGCTGAGGACCTTTGCTGAGGACCTGAGCTTTGGAGCTGGCTTTGTACTTGGTCTAAATTTTTGATGTTGATATAGAGAGAGAGGTGCTGGAGGACAAGGACAACAGTCCACTGGGCCGGTCTCACCACCTCCCTGGGTGTTCCTCTGCCAGTGCAGGGGAAGTGTTGATACTGAAGACTGGACTATCTTATCTCCTGCCAATCCACCCAGACCAGCTCCTTCATTTGAGACACTAATATGAATGGAAGGGTGGGAAACAAAAGTTACCAGGAGGCAACTGACCCAGAGCTCAGTTTAATCACTCCAAGTAAATTTCCCAGCAAAGGAAGAATGCAAACTACAAGCAGAGTTTCTCCCAATCACAGGGCAAAAAGAGCTGCGTTCTGGCATTCAGGCTCTCATCATTGAAGTGACAATGATGGAAATACTGTGACACCCTCTCTTCTCCTGTCAGAAGAGGAAATTACTACTCTGGAGAAGACAAAGGGAGCTGGTCTGATGGTTACATGCTTGTGACTGTATTTAAAGGATCAGATGGACACTTCAGAAGAAAATAGATTCCACAATGTTTTCTAAATCGCTAAACAGGGTGGAGAGAGATTAAAAGCACAGAGTTTATCATTTGAAAGAAAAGATAGAATTTTATAGCCTTCCAGCACTTGGCCAGACTAACTGGAGAAACAGGGCAGATGGAGAAATACAAGGTCCTTATACAGGAAAGTATATTTTAAAAAACAAATAACAGTACAAACCCAGCAAATCTGATACCAGTTTTTGAGACCACAGAATGAGACCATTATTGTGAATACCATGTGTTATGAATCATCTCTGCCAATAATAATATGGCATCAAGGACAAATATCTACTCCTGCCATAAAAAACCCCAAAATGCCAAACATCATAAACAAATGGCAAAGTAATCATGATAATTTGCAGCCATAAATTAGAGATGAGAAAGCATTTGCTACCCCATAGCTCATCTGCAAACATACATGATTGCTCCCAAGGCTATGATAACTAGTTATGCATCCAGGCTAGACCTAGCCAGAAATAAATGTTCTCTTATCTTATGAATGTTTTTGAGAAAAGAAAGTTGAAATTCTGATACTTCACCAGCACAAATGCTTTGAAATACAGAGTCAGACAACAGCCCAATCTGTTGGCACACTCAGATGCAAGGTGCTCTTCTGTTCCCTCTGCATTTAATTAGAAATTTTAGTCTGGAATAGAGAAATTATTTCCAAAATAGAAGGCAAGAAAGGAGTAGTCTTTTCCCTTTACACCCAGCTTCTGGCAATTAGCAATATAGTGACTTCCTGAGGCAGAGGCTGGATCTGAACTAACAAGTTTAATATTTCCCAATTGGCCTAACCTTCACAAATTTATCTAATCCCTTTCTTGATAGTTTTGGCTTCTACCACATTCTGTGGCCAGGAGTACCTCAGTTAGTTAAGTGATATTTGAAGAGGTACTCTTTCTATTTCAGTGAAATTTGATTCCTGATCTTTTAAGACAAGAATTCCTAATTCTTTTTCTCTTCAGCCTTCATGATTATTCTTCTTGAGTTATGTGTTTTCTAAAACAGACAATCCTTCTTCATGTGAAATCTGCAGAAGGCATTCATATGTCCTGCTGTTCATGGCAATTACCTGCAGTTTTCAAAGTTCTAGATGAATATTTTTCCTCCTTTGTTACTACAAATATACACTTGAGTGCACATTACTCAAGACATAGGTACACTATAGCATTGTTCTGTGGCACGATGATATTTTTTGGTTTGTTTTCCTTTGTTTCCTAAAAATTTAAGTTTGCATTTTTGAGCATCATTGGATGTGGGGATGCTGTTACCAGAGGACTATCCATGGTGAGACCACCCTCCTCATGAAGTATTTATCCCATGTGCATCATTCCATATCTTAATACTGAATTTCGCATGTTAATAAAAATGTAAATATCCGAATCTCTTCAGTGAGTGAGAATTTTGAAAATAGACATTAAATACACTTTCTAATTATAAATTTTCTATTTAAAATCTAGGTATTTTGTAGAGATTTTTGAAAATTTATTTCAATACATAAGTTTTGATTATGTCATGTAGATGATCCCTGTAGAATCAATACTGTTTTCACTTCAGTAGCTGAGTTTTTTCAAAAATCTCAACTATTACTAATGAATCAGATCATGCAATATTTGACATACATAGGTTGCAATGGAAATCTGCTGTTCATGGTGGAACAGCATAGAAATGATAAAGCAAAATAGATTGTTTAGAGCTTCTTAGAGACTATATCTGACTCAGAAGACATGGATGACTGCTCCTATAGGTAGTACAAGAGGCTTAATACAGAAACCAGTAACACAATCTAGATATTCGAGCCTTAAAGCAAGTCTGCCCTTGGTCTACCTAAGGAAATAGTTTGGACCTGACACTTCAATTAATCCCATTTCTTCATCCCATCAAGATTTATCTTCTTACCAGTCCAGTCTCTTGACTTTAGTAGTCTGAAAACTAGTCTTCCCTGAAATTATGTTTCTCTAATGCTTTTGTCTCAAGAGTTACTGACAGAAGGAAAGAGAGAGGAAGACCATTCTTTACATTCTTCCTCCAAATGTCTCCAAAAGGATATTTTCTTGGTATCAGAATCTCAGACAATTTAAATGGCCTGAATTATTCACGTTGAAAGAGTGAAGATCAATTACATTTAGATAGTTTGGCCTAAACCAGAATTTGTCAACAGAGTGATAATTTAATAGAGCTTCTGATTTATATTCTTTTAAAATAAACAGTTCTTCTCAGGACTTGTAACAATACATTAGATTCTTGAAGCTTCTTTTCAGTAAAAAAGGGACAATGAAACATAAGAACATCTGCAGCTATTAAAGTTATGCAGACAGCAGTAAATCAAATGGGACAAGGTATTTTTCACAAATTCTAAAAGTACTAACAACGTATTTTCTTGGTTTTGTAGTATAAGAAATTTCCTCAGCACAAGGAAGAGTTGGTCTGCACATTATCATTCTGCACAGACTTCCCAGACACTGTTGTTCTTAGAAAGACACAATTAAATCTGATTTGCAAGTTTGAGCAACTATCCGCTGTCCACTTGAGACAGGGAAGGAAAGTCTAAAACTCATAAATATCATGAACAGTGATTCCTCATTTTAGCAGCACAAGTAAATCAGCATTTCCAAGATATCAGATTTTAATACAGAGTTCTATAGAGTTATTGTTTATATTCATAATTCCTAAAGAGCAAGCAACTTCAAAATTACTCCAGAACCCTTTTCTCAACAATACCTTTCATTTCTCAACAATGCCTTTCATTTCTCAAATGACCTTTTGGGAACATCATCTGACATTGGTGACCATGCAGGTGAATTTTATTTTGTGAGCTTTGGTGTTAGTGTGTCTTTCCCCTTCTCCAATCAATCCTTTCTGCCGAACAGGAATAACAGCCAAGGACCTAGGGCAGCTGCCCACCTAATATACCTAATACAGTATCCTCTGTCAAAAGGCAGTCAAATGCTGAATTCTTCTAAACCCACATGCAAACAAAACAACAGGTTTAAAATAGTGACATTGTAGAAGGCTGGGTTTTTAGGGACTTCTTCAACTCTAGTTTGTGTCTGCAACTTGTGTGCAATAAGCCCTTGGCATATTTTTCTTCCATTTATTTTTTCTGGATTCTTCTTGATTCTGTGTCATCACTAAAGTATTACTGATTAATATTAGCAGAACATGACCATGCATCTACCTTTCATGATTGATTACGAGCAGGTTCAACAATACAGGTCTCACTGATTCCCCATAACAGCATATAAAATATCCCCATTAGAAAAATTAGCAATTTGTCTGTACCTTTAGCTCCTTCATTTCATTAATTGTCAATTCAAAATCAGATCTTTTTGTACACCATAGTATCTTTTTTCTGCTTTGTATCTTTTTTCTCCTTTCTGGTATGAATTACAAGGAAAAGTATGTTTTCTAGGTGAGAACAAGACCTTTTTCCTTTCTTTCTTTCTTTTTCTCACCTCTTCTCATCCATTAGATGAGAACATATGTGAAATAAACCCAATACAGTTCAGTCAGGCTTTTGGGATTCATCTCTACACAGTTTGACTCAGGTTTTAAGACCATTGTGTCAAAAGGGATTAAAAAATTGCAGGTGCATTTTATCATACTGGTTATCCTTCACGATGATTATTCCAGGTTCTCTAATAGACACTGAAACACAAGGCATGTCGATTCTTTCCCTTCAAAATTATAGCAATCTATCTGTATATCAATGTAAACTTCATTTTGCGTTTCTTTGTTGGTGTGGAAGTCAGCTCACTGCTCTATTACTATCTGAAACAATTTATAAAAAAGGTATCTCTTTTCATTCCTCCAAAAAAGTATATGTTGAAGAGGATTGTATACATTTACACTTCCCTTATTTCTCAAATTCCAGTCTTCAAGAGCTATATCTGTTTACCTTATTGCATTTTTCCAAAGGCTCTTCTAGTGACACTGTGATTTCAGGTAATTCCCCACAGTCACTTCATTAAAGGAAGGTCTCTTTGTAGGAACATCTCTAAATCACTTAACAACCCAGTTATTTTCTCCCTGAAATGGTCTTATTTTTTGTGAATCTTCTGTTTACATCTCAGTCATTTACCAGTCTTAATGACTCTGTGGCAAGTTTTTTTTTTCCTTTGTGTTTAAGAAACAGCATTACCCCAACTCTTTTGCCTCTAGTAAAATGTTCCTCAAAACTCTTTTTTGACCTAACTAGGGTTTTATGTTTAACTTGCCAAAGGTTTTGGTTCATTATTGATTTTTGGTTCTGTTTTTATTGCCTTCATTTGAGAAATAGTTCTGGATTTTGAAGGTTTGTTTTTAATTTTCTTTGGGTTTTTATGTTTGGTTTTTTTTTGGGGTTTCTTTTTTTTTTTTTTTTTTTTTTTTTTTTTTTTTTTTTTTTTTTTTTGTACTTCTCATAGTTTCTTTTACCCTAAAGCTTATCTTTACTGCAACTTCTTCATTGCATTACCACATTATTTTTTGTAAGGAATACACATTTACCTTGAGATGAACAAACTCCTTACTGGTTCAGTTGTTACATTCTTTCAACTGCTCCTTGGAATTTTCTTTTATCACTCTCACATATTTTGATGATTTTTGAAAAACAGATGTTACTCTAGTGATTTCTTGCTAGGTGGAGCAATTTAATTTTCCTAGAGACTTGCAGTATCTGTATGTCACAATTGCTACTACAGAGATGCTTTTTATAGTAATACCCTACAGATAGAAGGTCTGTCAGAGTTTGGTTGATTTGGCTCCTACTCAGGCCTGCTTCCAGAATTTCTTCTGCCTCTCTGCATTCTTTGCATATTTATCTCTGAAAGTAGTTATAAATGATAGATCAAAATCTATTGTTTGTGCTAATTTTTTAATGACTTTAAGCTGTGTTTAACTACAGCATTATTCCTCTTCTGGCAAAACCTTTGATTTAATGTTTTGTCATTTATACACTAGTATTACATTGCTCTTGTCCTCTTTCTGTCAAATTTCTTAGGTATCTATTCTGTCACTTAAAAGTAGACATCCTAGTACATCCATCTTGGTGTTTAGATTTTGAGCATTTATATAGAAGTAGCTACAAAATTGGCATCTCATATGAATCCATGACAGAATTTACATTTGGATTTTCCAGCTAAGTTCCTGGATCTCACATCTGATATATACTACTTAATTCAAGGAACAGGATTTGCTCCATTAGCTCACTAGATCCTTTCATATTCTTAAATAAAGCAAATGTATACTTGTTCTCAGAAAACAGCTCTTTTTCCCTACAGGGCCATATCACAAAGTGCTATTTGTGCATGCTGTCATTGAAAAAAGACACAAGAATTCAGACAAGAGATGTGTGGAAAAAAGTTATGTAGTAAATTAATGTAAATGTGAAAAAATAAAGTAATAAATGACAGATCATGTGGCTGCAGGAATGAGTGCCAAAGTCTATAGCTACTGTTAAGGCTCCTTTAATGGCACATCTGTAGAATATAAAGCAAAAAAAGCCTACATGGAAAAGGCACTTCTAGTCCTCACTGTCTGAGATGGTGGTGAGGAATGTTTATTGCTATTCATGGAAAATCATTACCAATTGACAAGCCAAAAAACATACCAATTTCTGCCAGAAGAACTAATTTTTAAGCTGTTGATGTATCTCTTCCATGACTTTCCTTATGGAATGTGATTTAGATGATCCCTTACCCACAGCAGGAGAATGACAGCCAGTCAGAGTAATTCACTGCAGTGAATGGGAATTTTAGGATCTGTTTTAGGGAATCTAACTCTAAATGGTTAACATCTATTTTATATATATATAAATGTATCTATGTGGTGAACAGCTTGCAGGGTTTTGCTGTATATCTAATGGTTGTCAGAAGAAACTAAGCCACATTTACCTGAATATATTTACTTAGAACCTCACATCTGTTTTTCAAATCCTTAGTGAACCTAATCATTCCTTGTGTTTTGAAATAGCTTGGAGCAACCTCTACTGGCTACTTAGGTTTGAAATGAATCTTGACTGAAACTACTCATTCAATCTTGTACAATGTATTGTGTATCTCTACTGTCAAAAACTTTGGACCTGCAGAGGCTCTTTGTTCAAAAAGTGCATTATATGTCACAAAAGATAAATATTTATTAAGATATGTGTGATTTTTGAAAAAGGATAGAATGGAGATCTATTTCAGTTCTGCTTCAGACAGTCTTCAAATAAACCATTCCAGTCTTTCACAGTGCCCAATGCAAAACCCAAGGTTAATTAAAATAATTCAATCCATTTCTAAGTACTTTGGATCTAGACTCAGATTTAACTCAGACTATATAAATACATCAAAGAAAAAACATTTTATTTTAGAGATATTTTTATTTTTGCTATTTCATCAAATATTGAATACTAATTTATTGTTTCATTTAATATTGTCTCATATTTACCTTCATATTAAGGTAAATATGGATAGAAGATTTTTTTTTTCCAGAGAACTCAACTTTAAATATGAGGAATTAAAATGATTTATAGGATAAAGCTGGAATAACTGGAAGCTTAAACAGCAGGAAACGGGATTTTCAATTTCATTTCAAGTTCACTCATGCACAGTAAAGAGCACCTTAATCAGAAAAACTGTCCTAGTCAATGAGTAGGGTGATATACAAGGTTATATAATGTAATCTATAGAATGTAATGTATATAAATTTTGACAAAGTGGCAGAAGGTCTATGTTCCTTTTTCTATAGCTTTGTCTTCTTATTTAGATTTCTCAAAATTGTAAAAATCATCTACAAAACAGAGCAGAACAAAACAAAACCAAACTGAACAAAACTAAACTAAACTAACCAAAAAAACAAACAAACAAGCAACCCACAAAACCCCTCCAAAGGACTTTTTGTCGAAGATCATTCCTAACTACTGAGGTTACATTCAACATCGCAAAGGAAATAAGGCATGTAGTAACAGGCATGGAGGATCATGACACAGTTCCTTAAGTATTGGGGTTGACACTGATTTTAAAAACAAATCAGGTAAGTGGAATATGAGGGAAGATGAATGTCAGTTACAAAAAGGAGAAGAGCCCCTTGCGGTACCCTTTGGATGCCAATATGCTAAAGCCTTAAACCTAGCTTCAGGAAAGAACTAGGTGCAGCCACTTTCCTAAAACACCAGAGGGGAAAAAAAATTCCTGTGGAAAGACATATTTGTCCCCTTTCCTTGTTTCTAAAGCAAGTGGAATCCCCAATTAAATCAGAAGAAGACTAAAAACCAGGGGGGGGAAATCTTGGAAAAAAAGAGCTCTTCTCCCTCTGCAAAAATTTTTCTTACTATCATGTTTTCTTTCTTGCTTGCTTTCAAGTAAAATTTCAAACATTTGGCCAAACCTGCACATAATTTTTGGGGTGGGGGGTGGGGGCAGGAGGGCTATAACCAGTCAAATAAAATCATTATCAAATAATTTCTTATGTAGTGTACTCTTCATAGGATGCCTTTAGGAAAATTACATTTTACCAATAATCACAGAATTCATGTCCCATGATGTTTTGTTCTTTTTGCAGTACACTTGCATTTTCAAAGTCTTAGAGGAAGTATAACATAAGCATTGTAGTATTTATTTTTAATCAGTTAGTAGCATATGCTGATCGTTACTCACACCTAAAGTATTTGCCTAAAAATTTGAACAAATTAAATAGAATAGTGAAGATATAGCACGTTTCTGTGAGTAAACCAGTTTCCCACATGTTGCTGTTTTTCCATAAATAAACATTTGTGATTATTTATATTCCCCATTGGACACTATTTTGAGAAGGAGCCATTCAGTCTCCTATAATTTGCTATGAATGCATCTTGGACAGTTAATATAAAGCAAAAAGATAAAATATGTTAGGTTGAAACTAAAGTCCAAGCTGAGAGGTCTACTGAAGGACGCAGAACTAAAAATCAGAATGGAAACCATTTGGGAAGCATATAAATTTAAGAAAATACTTGGGTTGGGCAAGGATAGATGAAACAGTTTCTTGACATTATTCTTCTCTGCACAACTATGCGAAAATGTCTCTGATGCAGAGAAAAATAATTCCTGAGGCTGTTTCAGGGAAAGAGGGACATTTGGTGAAGAAAAAAACAAGGTACTTTAAAAATGAACTTTTCCAGTGTCTATCCGTCCAGTGTAAAATCCACTGCCCTGGATTGGTGACAAGATGTCCCTCTGTCTTGGGGGATAGCATGGACCCCAGCTGTGACATTCACAATATCCAGCACCTCAAGCTCTGAAACTCTTTGTAGCCAGCTCTTGTAGCCTGCATAAAAAATTCTGACCTCACACATGGATTTTCCCTGGCTTCTCTCAGTCATTTTAGGGAATTTGACATGGTTCCCTGTCTTTTCCTCTCAACTTCACTTTTTCTTCTACAGTATGAGAACTACGATGGTTTCTCATCTGCAGGAAATTAATTTTAATTTCACAAGCTCCTTAAAATTGTTTTTTTCCTGAAAATTCATCTTCTTTCCCATAAAGAAGAGAGGGAACTCAGGAAGTCCACATAAATGTTACAATATAATTCAGACTGTTTCAGGTAGTAATCTCAATATAGATTTCACATTTATCCTTCTCAATTCAAAGCCTTTCCTTGATTCATCTTCAACTGCTCCCAAGTTCAGTATCTGGAGAAATCTCTGTGGCCATTACATTTTCTAGATCAATCTGAGAAAGTGCTCAGCCTGTATCCTACTCCTTTTTCATTAAAGCTTTTTTCCACAACGGACCTGAGTCCTTGTTTAACCATCAAATTCATAAAGCTTTTGATCACTAGGGATTCTGAAATTCAGCATCAATAAAAAGAAAAATATAATTTCTACTCATATGTGCTCTATTCTGGACTGGTCATCTGGAATAATATGATTACCTAGTGTCCAAATATAGTTGTAATTCAACTGCCTCCAAAAAAATTCATATTAGTTATTATTAAAAAGGGTTCTTGAACTCAGTTTGAAAAGATTGTGGAAACATTAATGGAGCTTTAATTGAAATCTACCTCTAGAAGTTGTGAGAACTGCCTTTCCTCATCCTTTAAGGACTCACCAAGATTGCCCTGATTTTGTGTTAAATTTATGTTTCTTTCTAACCCTGAAAGACTCTTGAAATTAAAAACTACCTCCCAAGATCAGGGACAGAGCTATAGAAGGCAGTACTGTGATACAGCTTGTTTAAAATAATAATAATAACAATAATAATGATAATAATAATAATGATAATAATAATAATAAATCTCTTTCAATCAATTATAATCCCTAAATTAAAATTTTCATGAAACATCTGCTATTCACTTCTGTATGACAACTAATTATCTTAGAGCCTTTTCTTCTCAAATTTGAGAAAATCTACTCCCTACTTAACCCAAACTTTGAAACTATTCTTTTTGACTGAGAAAGGCTTATTTTCCTTGGCACTTTGTATTGATACATGGCCGCCAAGTGACTTCAGTTTTGTTAAGTCTTTGGAAACCCCTCACTGGCTGTTCCTGAGAAAGGGGAAACCTGACTCTTAAGCTTGTGCTATGAGTTCAGGAAAGGGCACAGAGAGAAAGCATCTACTCTGAAACTTCAGCATAAGAGTGAAAGCTGATTTTTTTCCTCACCACTAAATGTAGAACTATTAAATATTGGACTATTTTTTGTAAAAGAGAATTGTTATTTTTCCCCCTTGGATTAACATTGTATTTGTTCAGTGAGTTTTGCGAGTTCCATATCTCATGTCTTTTCCTAGTTGCAATTCTGAAGGTGCACTGTCAGACTACTTAAAACTGCTCATCAGGATCCCTGCCATGTCTTCTGCTATTCAAACAAAATAACTCTTAAGAGGGTTCATCAGATTTTTCCAGTCAAGATAAGCTAGAATTCCTGAAGCTATTTCAATGCAGTATCTCTGCCAGCTGGCTTATCTGGACTGAAGCAGATAAGAGAGTCTTCACCCTTGATGCTTGATGGACAGATTTGCAGGTATGATTTCCAGTGAAGCTGTGCAGCTGACATTGGGCTAACAACAACATTATGTCTTCAGCCAGCATACCTGAAACAGGAAAGGTGCATGTTGATTGAATAATGGTGAAAAATAATTTTTCTCAATACTTGAATTTCTTGGCAAGTGAAGTATCAGCTTCTGTGTCTGGGAGTTTAAGTTAGAAATGCCTTTCAGTGAAGGATGCCTTAGGGTTATGTTGTAGCACACAAAGTTGTGGAGTATAAATAATTTTTTTAAAAAAGAGAAAAAAACTACTACTGTATTAACTTGAAAATATCGAAATTACCATAATGATTAAAATACAGATTGAATGGGTTAAAATCAGCTCCTATGCCCCAGTTATGTACCAGATATACCACTCATATAACATAATAATATGTCATATATTGAGGCTCAGTCCTGCATGTCCCATTCAGCCTGCCTATTTCAGGGCACTCTCTTCGATTTTGATAACTTTGTTCTTCTATTTTGTAAATTTTTTTTACAGTTAATTTTCTTCTCAAGAGTTCATGTTCTTGAAGGAATATGCATACTTGATTTTGTCAGTAAGGAGAGGCTCTGCTGGCCACCCTAGATGTCCAAGTAGGGCTCATTGAGGCCACTCTCATGGACTTCTGGCACCATCTGGTGGAGGCTTTACACCCAAAAGATAGATTATAGAAAGGTTTGACAATTTGCTTTTATATCTCCAAAATACAAAACTGAAGTGCCATATCAAGATAGGTATTGTGTTACAGCAGTCAGGGGTGAAGAGAGACATGGCATGTATGCTCACTTGCTACCTTTAAAGTGCTTATGAAGTGTATGAGAAGACAATATGAATTTCCACGCAGAATATTTCAGTCATTCAGCTACTTATATACTTCAGAATTTTCTTCCAGACATTGGTGAGTTGAGTCAGGTACAAAATTGTTCCTGGTTAAAATGTAACTAGGGAATTTATTTGAGCAAGGGTTTTTTTTTCTCTTTAGTAACCCCAAAACCTTGCTTTATACTGCCAGCTGGTCAGAGCCAGAGGATTCCTGTTTCAGGCATTTCACAGCAGTAAAAGAAAGCACTGCAGGGTTTTTTAGGGCTTCTATTACAACACCCATCTTTCTATGTACTGCTACAGGTGTTTCCTTATGTTCAGCACACAAGTGAAGTAGCTCTCAAATATCCCCCAGCTCGTTCTTGATAACAATGCATACTAGAAAGTTCTTAAAACAAGCTGATGGAAGTTACTTCTAAATATAGGGGCCGAGGAAGACTTTACAATATAAAACACCACCAGCAGAGGCTGTATGTGTCCCTCCTCAAATCCCAAATGTAAACCAGATGAGAAAACAATTGTCTGATGGCTAAATACGACAAGATTTCTGTGCAAATGCCAACAATATAAATTCTTTTCTCATTAGATTTGGCTGAAAAATTCTTTTAAGCTAAATGAAACCATGTCCCCAAACTGAGACTAAACCTTCCCTGCAGTTAAAATATTCAGTTAATTCCTTTATTGTTTTTCTTAATCTCTTTATCCTTTTATTTCAGTTCAACTTTTAAAAATAAATAGCTCTTTATATTTGATACCAATAATTTCTGATCCAGTAGGACCTGGAAACCTTTTCAATAATATATAACATCAGTCTATGGTTAGTAGATTGTGAATCCAAGTCTGGATTTGCTTCTAGGAAAACCTTGAAATTCTGGATCCTTCTCCAGATAAGTCTTTGAAGCAATATGTAGATGACATTTACACATAATGCAATCTCATTTTCATGAGGTCTGTGCTGAGCCATCTGCCCCAGCCAGTCACACAATCAGCAAGCCATTTCTGTCCCTATTGATGGTTTGTGTGCCATGTAGCTTTTACAAGCCAATTTCTTGAGGTGACTGAAAATAAGCCTAGGAATCAGATCCACTCACATGGACACTTTGGCTGGAAAGCTACTGCTCTTTATGCACAAAAATACTAATCAATGAAAATGTCTCCTAATTCAATTGTGACTGCATAATGAATCTTATTTCTGAGAGCAGGGATGCTTCCTATTCATGTTCTTTGGTTAATACTTGAGAAGACTTCTTCATTCAGTTTTCTCTGAGTCATATAATTATGAGGCATTGCCCATTTTCATTCAATGTTATGATGATGAGTATGCTTTCTATGAAAAATAGTTGTGTGGGAGCAATATCACTGATGGAATAGTGTAGTGTTTAAAAAACAGGGGCATGATGTGACAAAAGGGAGATTCTTGAAGTGGTGGCTGGTTGCTGTCCTCTCTTCCTGTGATATGGAAAATGGACAGAGGATGAAAACCATCAGGAGGTGCATCTACTTCTATCCAATCCAAACACTGGCAGAAAATAAGCCCATACTCTTAGGATTAATAATTCTATACTTGACAGCAGTGACTTCAAAAAGTTTCAGCACAGTAGTACCGATTGTGGATTTGGGAATTCTGAGGTCACAGCCTCTTGTAGTTATTAAACAGTGTCAAGGTGCCTCTTGGGTAATTCGATTATCCGTACTTGAACTACCAGAGCAGTCTGTCTCAGCTGTGAGACATGATAAGAAGCAAACCAGAGAGCTGGTGGTGGCTATGGGCTATGGACCACTTCCAACAGCCATTTTTATGCATCCAGCTTTGTTTGGAGAGAGCCTAAAAGCATTTAACAGTATGGAGACAATCAAATTCTCCCACAGACCTAGATAAAGGACTCTGGCTGTCTTGTTTATCAATATTGATACTGAAAAATGTACATCGTGTTTGCTAGAATTGCCTGTACTCCCATTTTACATAAAATCAATTTGAAAAAAGAAAAAAAATCACTTTCTGTAAAGGCAAAGTTAAAATTTTTGGTTAGCAAGTTCAAAACTCTTACAAAAATCAATGTAACAATATATATGTGCACTGTTATGGGCCAGTCTGCAATTAAAAAGGAAGTTCTCTCTTTTGGCTGATTTTGTGGCTTATGCTTTTCCATAATCTTAGTGCATGCTCCTTGCTTGCCATGCTCTCTTCAGATTAAATTACCTATGCTTGCCATTCTCAAGGCTGTTTTAGAATTGTACAAATCATGTAATAGGAGAAATTATTGTGTTAATGTATCGTATGTCAAGTCCAACATCCCTGGTTTGCCTTCCTGAAATCACACAGGACATAATAAAGTACCACAGATTACAGTATATTGCTGCCACTCTCTAGCCCATTCCAGAAAGCCTAGCTGGAGCCTGATTGAAGCAGCACAGCCTACTTCCAAACCAGCTGAGACTGTTGCAGTCTCTCTGTCCCCTTGCTATATTCTCCTCTTTCACCTCTTCTCATTGTCTCAGTTCAGGGTTGAAAACATCACTTGAAAACACACACAGCTCCATCCACAGGTTGCCTGGGTCCCCCCAGGAGCTGACAGTGTTAGGTGAAGGCATTCTGCACTCAGCACATTGCAAAGTTCTTGACTTTCCTTGTACTAATGAGGCAGGCTAAATAGATGTCACCTTACAAATCTCTAATCTGCCCGTGATTAGAATATGAATATTATTGTCAGAGTAACTCTCTCTACTGGCCTGAGTTCATACAAGCTTGGCTTTTTCACTACTAATTTTTATAAACTCATGTTTTCTTTTTGAGACAAATGTTATTCAGAGGAAAGTGACAATGTATTGAAGCTTTGTGCTGAAGATTTGATAGTAAAAAAAAGAAAAGGTTGAAACAGGCTAGTTGTCCTGAAACTATCTTATTTGTTTAATTTATAGGACTATAAAGTTAGAATGGCATATTCAAGGCTATTTATATGATAAGGTACTCCAGGAGGTCATATCAAGATATCTTTGTGGGTATTACAGTAATGGTGAGCAGACATTCTCTAGTGAATTTTAGTCAACAGGCAAAAAAAGAAGTTCAATGCTTCCTTTGAAGAGGGCATTCAGAACATATGCAGTTCTAATGAAATGGTGGTTTTGTTCCCCTGGCAAATTTCAGCCTGAATTTTGTGACCAATATCTGCATTTGAGTAGAATAATCCTCAACCATCAAGTCTAGTGTTGTTTTAAGGGATTAAGAAAGAAATTGCAATCCAGCTTCAATGGAATGGAATTTGGGCCTTATATTTCAGTATTAGCTTTTTCTGGAATTTTTAAGGTTTTTTTTCCCCACACATGCATGCAATTTCTCTTTTCTGTTTCTTATGGCGAATGTTCATGTTTGCTTTCCTGTGGTTGAATTCTGTGCTGAGGGAAGACATGAAATACATGACAAGAGGAAACCTTTCAGACTGCATCCTATGAGGGCCACGTGTTTTTTAAATCATGTGTAACAAGTCCCACAACATCCCGTTTCAAGTCCTCCAGGACTTTCAGTGTAGCAGGGATATGTGAGGAGGGACCTTTTAATGTAGTTCCAGTCTAGTGTATCATTACGTTGTGTGCAGCTTCAGGATATTGAGGAATACATTTCTTTCCTCTCTATTCAGATTTTTCCCCACTGTAGAGGACTGACATTGGCAAGATGCCACATGCCCACCAAAGCCACTCTAATATAGATCAAGGTAAGGACAGGGAGCGATCACTCACCAGTTACCTTCATGGGCAAAGAAGACTAGAGAAAAAAAAATTGTTAAGCATCTCTCACCACCCTTCTCTTCCTCCCAGGCTCAACACCAATCCAAATTTTCTCCACTTCCTCCTCTCAGCAGCATGAGGGTGAGGGAAATAGGGGTTGTGGTCCCTTCATCATAGGCTGTTTCTGCCATTCCTTCCTCTTCAGGAGAAGGACTCCTCATGCTCTTCCCCTGCTCCAGCATGGGGTCCCTCCCATGGGAGACAGTCCTCCATGAACTTCTTCATAGGCTGCAGGTCTTAACAAGCTGCTCCAGTGTGGATTCCCCTTGAGGTCACAAGTCCTGCCAGAAATCCTGCTCAAACACAGGCTTCCACAGGGTTGCAGCCTCCTTCAGACATCCTCGTGCCATCACATGCCTGAGGTTCTCCACAGGCTGCAGGTAAATCTCTGCTCCTCTGAGGACCTCCATGGGCTGCAGGGGCACAGCTGCCCCAGCAAGGTCTACACTGCGGGGGGATCTCTGTTCCAGTACCTGGAATACCTTCTCCTCCTCCTTCTTCCTTGACCTTGGTGACTGCAGAGCTTTTTCTATCGTGTATTCTCACTCCTCCCTTCTTTGTCTTCAATTGCTTCTGTGTAGGGGTCTTTCCTCCCTCCCCAGCTTCTTAACTATGTTGTCCCAGAGATGTTATCACTGTCACTGTGACAGGATCAGCCTTAGCCATCATCAAGTCCAATTTGGGGAAACTTCTAGCAGTTTCTTACAGAAGCCACCCCCATAGCTCCCCCATGGGCTCCCATGAGGGAGCACAGTCTGGTGATCTGACAAAAGCTTGGTGCACAGGATTCCACCCAGTGCAAGTCAATCCTACTAAATCTCCTACTCACTGCTCTTATATGGACAGTTGTACTTACACAGGCTCTGGAGTAAAATCACTTCCAGAAAGTGTCCTGTGTACTTCTCATAGGGAAGAAGAGATGTAGGTTATACAGGTATCAGAGGGTCTCTTTGTTGTTAAAACAGCCAATTTAAGTCCAGAACTGATGCCTGCAGTTTTTGGAACTTCACATTAAGCATTTTAAAACAAATTATTGCTGCAGTATATCAATCATTTGATTTTAGCAAGTACTCACCAGAAAATATTAGATTAAACCTCAGGCCCTCAGCCCACAAGTTTTGTGTGTCCGTCAGAAGACAACTACCATGGACCAAAGCCATCTTTACTAGTTTGCATCAGCAAAAATACTGCCAAAACCACTACCAGAAATCTCCCAGACTGTTCTGGGCTAATGTAAAAGCCTTTTCTGTCAAGGAAAAAAGACTGCAAAGTGGCTCTGAGGGCAGGGATAGTTAGAAGTGCTCCACATTATATCAGTGACCCTGTCTGAAAGTTAAATTGACCTACATTCATCTTGTATAAAAACACAGAAAAATACACATATAAAATTACTCTATATTTAAAAGTAAGTCTAAGACCATCATTGCTCCTGATAGTGAGCTACGAAAGTGTTTTCATATTTTGCAGATTAGAAATTTTGTAGTTGAACCATAAAATTTTAAGAGAGATAAAACAGTCACAACACTTTTTTCCGGACATAAATATTTTAACACAATCAAACTGATCTGTTTTCCCAGCTTTACCTTAAATACAAATGTCATGTGACGCCTGAAATAAGCAAGATGGAATTTTCGTTTTGTTAAGGTTATAGCACAGCAAAGCATGTTGCCACACTAAGAACAATCGTGGGTAGCTTATTTTCTTTTAATTGATAATTCTTATGTAATTTTGTGAATATTTTGAGGCATATTCTGCTTCATTTTTATCACATTTATGAGTAACCAGATTTTCACCACCTTGATAGCAAAGAGCCAGTAGATGGCAGAATGGGCTTATTTATTGTCAAGCTGAGCCCAGCTACCTTGGCTCATTTAACAAATTAAAACCCTATAGAGAAAAGATATATTTGGTCTGTGGTCCACAATTTGGCTCTGGCTGATTGCATGGGTCCATTTGTATTACAATTTCTATCTTTTTGACTGGATTAAAGAAAGATAAAATACTGACGTATCCTAAAGAGACCCTCTGATGCCTGTATAACCTATGTCTCTTCTTCCTCTTGAGAAATACACAATTTGGGGTTTGTTTGTTGCTGTTTTCTTCAAATAAACCAGTGTAAGAAGGACTTAAAAATGTGAGGGGGAACACTACTGATTCTCTGCAGCCTTAATGGAAATTTGTAGGAAAATCCCATTTTGCCTGACTTCCAGCCTTACCTCTAGCCACAATTCTTGTTAGCACACATAGACTGAAGAGGTTTGTATCACATTTGGAGCTGATTTCTGGAGGCTGCCCGGGTACAAGGATCCTATTTCCAAAATAAATATTTATTGTTTTTTTGAGATGCTGCTTTTTTTCCTTCTGCAATGGGATTAAACCAAAACTTTCAGAAAGCTGTCAAGATCAATGAAAAAATGAGGAAGCTAGAAAGTAGCCCTCACCTATGGGTGTTAGCCTTGGGGGTGAAGTACAGCCTGAGGGATAGAAAGTCCAAACATAAGTTCCTGTTCTGTCTGGTATACTTGGCCTTCAGTCATGCTGAGATGGGTTGGTCATGCTTTGTTTTGGGCTCACACAGCTCACAGGCTGTGTGAGATTCCAGCCTGTCTGTAAGAAGTATCACCAGTTGAAAACATCCATGAGATTGGTATAGGTTTGAAATTAATACTTAGAGCTTTGAAAATCTCAAGTGGTGCTTTCTGTACCACTGGCTAAGGCTGATTTGTGAAAAAATTCACAGCGGAGAGCTAAGGAGAGAAAAGTCCTCTCTCTTTTTATCTCTGAGATGATTAGAACACTGTTGTATTTTTCTGTTCCAAGGAGAAACAGCCAAACTTTTTGCTTGTGATCCCAGAAAATCTGCCATAAAATACAGTGGGCCATATCATGTAATCTTAGCCAAATGGAGTAGGTTTATTCATTTATTTATTTAATTGAGAGAGAAAAGCTACCACTAAAACATAGGATATTTTATAGGACCTCTTTTATAGGACCTCTCATTTTGTTGTTCTTGAAATTTTGTTTTTCTTTCTTTTCTTTCTTTCTTTTTCTTTCTTTTTTTCTATCTTTTCTTGTTTTCATTTACTTTAATATAGACTTCTAGGCTTGCCAAGTACAGAGAGATTAAAGCCATGAGCTGAGTTGCAAATCAGTGCTATTCTTTTAAAGTAGAAATAGTTTTATAAATTGATGTTTATTTAAGCCTAATGAGTGAACTTTGCAATATGCAGTATGCCAGGGCCATGAAAAGACAGGAGGCCAGATTATAATCTCATTAAAGGAAAAGAAATTGATGTTATTCCAATAATAAAAAATATCAGAATTTCATCTTCTGTGTTGCAGGCTAGATCAACAGAGGACCTACTTGGTTGTAATGCTTTATATCTGTACACCTAATAAGGACTATAGCAGCATAATAGATATTAAATCTGAATTTATCTTCCTACAGAATTTGCACAGACTCTGATAATTCCCAATGGATTCAAAACAGCCAGCATGAAGTTCACTATACAAAGTAGGCAGGCACATGCCCACTAGACACTTAAAGGAGAATATATTAAAATCCCAATAAGTACCAGCCACATTTTATACCTTTTCCTGTAAAGCATGGCATGGTGTAGTAAGGCTGTTATGTTTTACGTAGTAACTCAGTGTTTATAGTAACAGTTGCTTAAAGCAAAAGGCAGAAATTATGTAGGCAACAGGAAGGATTTTGCCTGTCATATTCTATTGCTTTCTTCTCTCTTGACCCTCTCTATTGCATTGAGCATTATTTTCTTTCCTTACAGTGAAATTTCCACCATTTCCACTTAACCCGGAGAACTGGAGAATCAGACAATCATAGAATGGTTTGGGTTGAAAGGGACCTTAAGGATCATGAGGTTGCGACCCCTCTGCCCTGGACAGGGACACATTTCACTAGACCAGCATGTTCAAAGTCCCATCCAAACTGGCCTTGAACACTTCCAGAGGTGGGGCATCCACAATCACTCTGGGTAACCTATTCCAGTGTCTTACCATTCTCACAGGTATTCCCAATTCCTCATCTAAACCTATCCTCTTTTAGTGAAAAGCCATTATCCCATATCCTATCCCTACATCCCCTTGTAAATAGCCACTTTACAGCTTTTCTGTCGGCCCCCTTTAGACACTAGAAGGCTGCTATAAGGTCACCCTGGAGCCTTCTCTTCTTCAGGTGGAACAATCTCTCATCCAGGACTTATTCTAGAGGCTGGGAAATTAGAGTCCAGATTTCTTTGCATCTGCACATGTACTCATACAACATTATGATTACACATCATATTCTTACATGAGACAAGACTGCTCTATTAAAAAGCAATTAGCAAATACAAGAATATCTGTTGTGACTGGATGCTTTGTTTAGTCTGTTCCTGGATGGATACCCAGCCAATGCCAACAAGAGACCTGGGTCTAGAAAGAATTTGCCACCTCTACATTAATAAATGAAACAAGCTGTGAAATGCTCCCAGTCAGATACATGGACACTTAGATTGTTAAAACAATCCCTACCACAGCTGTGGCCTGGGAAGACTAGTGGTGCCCAGAAATATCCCCACACACAGCTCAGGAATGTGAGCATTTGAGGGGCCATTTCCAACATGCCACTTTCCTGCCTCCAAGGGGACTTTGGATCCTGGAAAGTTTATGAGCTTCAACACGAGCTGTAGGATACTCTGTGTTGGTTCGCCACAGTGTCTAGAAATGTTCCTGTGTGTTGACCTCCCTAGCCTAGGGCAGAAAATGTTTCCTAGCTCTCAGCCAGGCCAGACTTCGAGTTGAGGCAGGGGCCTCTTGGAGCTGTTGTCCTGCCAGGCAGTCACCTTTCATAAGGCTGTCTTTTTGGTGCATTGACACAATTTGCATCTGAGCAGCAATTTTTAGTGCCGTGATTTTTGATGGTGTGTCCTAGGGTTGTCCTAGGCTTGGCCCTGCTTTTCCAACAAAATGTCTCAGCCTTCCTATTTCTTCAGTTTTCCTTGAGAGGAAAGGAAGAAAGACAAAATAGGAGCTCAGAGAATGCAGCTACTCAGCCATGGGGGGTAGAGCTCAGAAGCCCTTGCTTTCCTTGGAGGAAGCTCCTGTCATTGTCAACAGATGGAAAGGGGAAATTGGGGGTGGGGGCAGGCTGCTGAGGGCTGCTTTGATGTTGGCCTGTTTGTTTGCTTTCTGCTTCCTGGACCCCCAGCTGAGGGGCTGGGACCGTCAGCTGTGGAAGAAGCACAACAGGATAGCCGGCAGCAGCCTGCAGACAGGAGGGCAGCAGATGTCAACAACAGCAGTGGGTGGCATCAGCTTCAAGCAAAGCCGGGATAACCTGAAAGGATGAGATCAGGGAGTGAAACAGAGAGCTAGGGAGCTCTGGTGAGGCAGTAGGTGGCTGGGGTGGGACAGCAGTGCTCATTCAAATGGGTAAAGCAGAGGTGGAGACATTTGGGAAGATATGTGGCACAGCCTTCCATGAATTTGTCTGAAAGTTACTGATTTTCAGCCCTGACACAGTTCAGCTGTTTGTGAGTGAGGATATCACACACTAATGAGCTGTGGCCCTACAAGCCCTCAGTCAGCACAAGGCCAGTGGGTGCTAGGCAGTGTGACCTTGAGGCACACTGCTCCTTTGAACACCAGCTCGCTTCAGCCAGGTTTCAGGCAAACCAGAAGCCATGCTGGGATCTCTGTGACATAGCACAGGACAGACTGGCAACTCCTGCAATATTTTCAGACATCGGAAGGATTTTTTATTCTTTAACGTCTCTTTTTATACAGTATCTCATGGCTAAGAAAAAGTCATGACCAAGACAATCTCATATTAAGAAAACAAAAATCTGGATACTTTCAGGTTATTTACAGATCCACTGTGATACCACACAGCAGGTTCAATAAAAGAGAAGATAAGTTAGCTCCAGAATTAGTCAGTCAGAATTCCCATCAAGGGGATGACCATCTTGAGAATGGTCATCCAGATGGATCAAATGTAGTTCTCATACCTCTGTCCTGACAGATGCTTACTTTGTTATTCAGTTGACATAGCCAGCAGTAGGAGACAAAGGTAATTAATATGCAAAGTCATAAGAAAATATGCAGTGCAGTGTAAAAACATGGGTGTTCTGTAAAAAAAAAGTGACTGTGAAGTGTTTCCTGGCAGGATGCTTCCCCTGAGAATTCAGGGAGATGCACATGCAAGCAAACAGCACTGATCCAGCCATGGTGTACTTGCCCTTCTGTCAGTGACCCTGTCTCAGCTTCAGGAAGATGTGATGAATAGTGTGTGTCTTTGGAGAAAGCTCTGGGCTTTCAGGGACAAAACTGAAGACATGTTGCATGTCTGATACCTGGGCTACAGCAGGTATGTGATTACGTTACTCTAAACACTGCAAGAAGGCTTGAATTACAGAAGTGAAATGAAAGCCACTGCTGTTTTGTGGAAATCCCTGTTCTCTGAGGGAAAAAGAGAAAGAGAACAGTGGAGGGCACAATTTCATTTTGTGAAAAACCTGTTTGCAAAGTCATGTCAAAATTGGGAATTATTTGGGATACTTATGCTCTTTTCTTATATTTTGGTGTTTCCAGCCTGGAAAGAGAGCTTGTCTACTTTAAGAGAGCAATAAAATTAAATGTCTATTTTGTACTGTGTACAATTGAGCATTGCACTGATCAGTGGTCTGTGTATGATTAAGCATTAGGACCAGTCCTGAAATTCTTGTCAAGCAAACCAAAACACTAGTGAGAACTGGATCTTTGCACTCAAGCATCTCTTGCATTCACATCCCAGAGGCCTTTGATTAGGACCTGAAGGTCCAGGCCATTCACCACACTTTGCAGGCATTTGAGAAATTAGTGCTTCCTGTTTACATCTCACTGTAAATTGATTAGACATGAAGCAGCTCTTAAGGCACCAAGACTGAGAACATCATACAAGCACATACTGGAGCTATGCATTTATAGCAATGCTTTTTTTAATGGAGTCTTTACAGGTCAGTCAGGAATACAGGACTTTAACAGAAACTCCAGATACCACATATAGGTATGGAATAGGTGGGGAATTGTGGCTTAACTGTGGCTTCTAATTTTCGGATGAATTCAGAGGGTAAAATGGCACAATCTCTAGAATGAGATGTTTGAGTCAAGGGACCATCATTTTCTAGGGGTAATTAACCTGTTAAGAAATTGCTTGCCTCTTATTATTGGTCATAAGACTGTTTATCATGATGAAAGCACAAAACACTTATATCTATTGTTTCTTTTGTCAGCAGTGTGTTTTGTTCATTTTACAATGAACAAAACAGTGCTCTCATAGATCAGGCTTGGTGAACACAACTAAGAAATGATATGAGGTTTTTACAACTATGTAACTGTGTTTTGGACACAGGTGACAGGAAAACAAGATACAGAATAACCCAAATAAACTACTCAAAGTACATCAATAAATTATTTAATTAATCTTTTTTCTGTGATTTTTAATAATATTATAATTATTAAAATTTGGAAAAAATATTGGAACTTCTAACATCGGTATTGGAGGTGAGCCAGGCAAAATCTACAACTCCAAAATGAGTAATTGCATACACAAACAATGTTTGTGGATTACAATTATCCATTTTGTGTGGTCAACTACCATGAATGCATAGATTCAGCTTGAGGCCACAAGACTGATGTCTCCAAAGTCTGATGGAAAATTAGAGATGTGAACCAGTTTGAATGAACAAGCACCAATGCAATCACCCTATAAAAGTCAAACCAACCCAAATGGGAAAATAGATGGTGGGAAAAGATAAAACCTACTATTTTTGTTTTAAATAAGCATTTCACAACAAAAGAAAGCAGAAGCCCCAAAACTCTTGTCCTTTTTGTGTTTGGCCAAAGTTATAATAGAAGCAACAGAACAGTGGGGGGAAAATGTTGTTTTTCGGAATAACCGGACTGAACAGACTTTGCTTCGGGGCTCAGGCTGTTAAAAAATATCACACTGAGTCTTTTCAGCTGAGTCTTACAGGAGAAGGACCAATGTGCTGGCTGCTGTTCCAGCTTCATCTATAGAAGTTTCAGTGTGCCTCTTGCCACCACACTGCACAGAGTTTTACGTGTGATTGAGCATGCTGGCTGCATGCACGGATCTTATGTTCTAGCCACGTCCTTAAAATGACATACATACCCTTATTGACTGTCTGCACCCTAGCCATTTCCATAGTCTGTCCACAGAAGTCTGTCTGTCTGCTTGCGTAATATATTGACCTCCTGTAAACTAACAGTGTGCGCACCCTTAGTATCCTCCCTTTACCTGTATTGTAACCCACTAGCATATTTGAAGTGTTATATTTTCAGTCCACGCAGTCATCAAGGAGGCCTTGCAGTTATATTATCTCATCTGTGGTTATTCAGCTGCAGAAAATCCCCTTTTCCGTGATACAGTTGGAGCCCAATTTACCACATTCCAATTAAGTACCTCTGTTAGTATTACTTTTCATGTGGTCCATTGCTTTTACTTGTGATGGGTTTTTTTTGCATCCAGAGCCAAGTGGTTAGCCAAAGTTCAGGATCTCACAGGCTTAGGAAAAATCATAATGATGTTTATGTACAAACAAGTTATATATAACCCCATACCCCTTAATATGGTAAAAATGAAAGGCAGGTAGATTACTTTCCTAAAGTATGTAAGAAGTCACATTATATCAAAACGGTTTCCCAGAAGTCCTTCCCTGAAGAATTTCTCTGCGTCCTCTCAGGATACTTTTGATGCCTTTGCCAGTGAACTGGGGCTTTGCAAATGAATGCCCAAGATTGATTTATAGTCACAGTCTGTTCAACCCTGAATCTGACCTGACCTGTTTTCTTAATGTAAGCTTTCCCAGGATCCATCAGGATCTCTCTGCTAAGAGTCTTCTACTTCACTTGAGTTGCACAAACTTCAGTGTGCATCCAAGATAAAGTCAATGGCAATTATGAATGTTGTCCAATGCAGCAATTAAAAAAAATTTAAAAAAAAACCCAACCGAAAATCCCTCCACCAAAAAAATGTCTCCTGTGTTCCATTTTTCTGTCATAAACTAGGCATTACCAAAGAGGAAAGGAAGCACTCAAGAGCATTTAGAAAGGGCAAATGTTGTTTAGAAATTTAGAAATAAGATGATTCATTGTGAGGGCTGTGTTTTTGTAAAGCTGTGTATTGCTTTATTCTCTTCACCCTGTAACACACTATAATATCAAATGAAGTAGAAGAAGCTGATGCCTCACTAAATATGCTGTCTTATTCTTTCTTATTCTCAGAGTGTTTATACTAGATGTGGCGCTCTTTCAGGCTTCTCCATTGTAGTATCCACATGCACTCCTAGCAGTGTATTTCACTCTGAGCTGATCTGTTTGAGGGGAGACTAGTCCTTTATCCATTTTTTTTTGCATTGTAGATACGGTCTGTGATAAAAGCAATGAGAAAGAAATAATACTCACTTCCCATTCTGTGTTTCCTTTTCTTGTTGAAATTGACAGTATAGCTGTGTATATATAGCTATGTACACTTTCTTGGCCACTCCCTTAGAAAATACAAAGATCTTAATTTCACTATGCTGAAAAGCCAGGACAGAGCAGATTTCTTGCACTGCAGTACAAATTAGCCCCATGTTCTAGAAATATAGGTCTGAGAACCGATTGCTACCTCACACACTATTTGCTGCTCTCGGCACTACAGACTGGTCTGTCCACCTCTCATAAAACTCACCCTTGTTCTGAAAGCCTGTGGGATCCTTGAGGAACAATCATGCTGTGCAGTAGACATTTAAAGACTTAAAAGGTGCTTAGAACTCATACTGGTCCTTTGCACAGGAGGAACATTTCATTCAGTTGAAGATATGTTTACAGTAGAGTCTAGTTTTAATAATTGATCTTTCACATTGATTGAAAGCTCACGCTGCCCTTTAGTTAATAATCTTCCTCAGAGCATATTTAGTCATTATTGTATTATATACTAAAAGCAGGTAACTGTGTCGCCATGATATTTTCTGAAAATCCTTTGCCAGGATTTTCTTCTCCTGAGAAGCTGAGGAGCCTCAGGAAAGAAATGTAAACAATAACTATCTGCTGCTGTGGAATGCAACAGGTGCTTCCTTGATTGGTCCATGTGAGGTGTTTCTACTTAGTAACCAATCAAGGATGCAGCTGGGTCAGACTCTCTGGTCAGTCACGAGCCTTTGTTATTCATTCCTTTGTTATTCATTCTATTCCTGTCTTGCCTTCTGATGAATCCTTTCTCTCTCTTTTTTTTAATATAGTTTTAATATAGCATTTTTAATATAATATATATAATAATATAATAAATCAGCCTTCTGAAACATGGAGTCAAGATTCTCATCTCTTCCCTTGTCCTGGGACCCCTGTGAATCTCTCAACAGTAACTGAAATACTGTATGTCTGTTATGACTTCAGGGGACACTGTAGCATCACTGTCTGTGGTATCCCTTTTCTGGTTCCAATCTAGAATCAAGTACCTGCTTGAGACATTTGACTTCAAAGTGGTTCATTTCTGCCCTGAGGGGTGGATTTTTAAAATTGTTTTGTTTTGTTTTTGGTGAATGAGTACTTGCTATGGCCACATCTGGATTTTCATTTCTTTTGAAGCTAAATTTCAGGTTTAGGTGCAGTGCTACACAATATACTTATTCCAGCTTAGCCATGTCAATTACTTCATAAAGGCCCCACACTTTCTTCCTGTGCTATGTTGCACGCCTTTGTGTTTCTTTGTGTTTTCACAACTGCTATAGATCTTAAAAAGAAAAAACTTCTGTTTGTTAGGTAGAATGACCAGCATGTGGCTGCACTGGTATTGGTGGTGAAACTTAGTACATTAAAGATAAGAATTGCTTCCAGGTATGTTAACAATAAAAGCTTTCTCTGAGGGTAAGGTAATGAGTTCATATTTACACAGGAAAAATCAGATACTGAAGCAGAATAGTGGGCAAGATCTAATATCTGTCTCTCATGGTTACTTTTTTCATTGGTCCCATACCTTAATATAAGCATAAGTTTTGGATTTTTTCCATGTAAGATTATTATGAGTATTATTTCAATCATCAGTCATTTATTGTTTATTTTACTGATATAAAAAGTAATAAAAATTAAGAACCTGAGGAAAAAAATGTTTTCAAAATACTTGGAAATCGGGCTAGCTTCTCAGAGTTCAGATAAGGTGTTCAGAAATCTCTTGTTTTATCCAATTCATCTTCAGTGCCAAGAACTGAAAAAACCCAGATTCTGTTGTTCTTTCTCGTTCATCCATTTACATCTCATGTAGAACATTTTTTCATAGGAAGCAGTCTCCAATCATTCCTGCAGTTATTAAACAGCTGCCAAACTTTGGCATGAAATTCTCTGTATCTTTATTCCACTCATTTATTAAGCTATAACCCCACCAGATGAAGTCACCAAAATCTGAATTAAATATGCAATTACAAAATATAAAATTCACCTAAAAAATATTTTAAGTACCTTTCAAGACCTGAGTTCGGGCTTCTGCTATTTTTATCTTATAGTGGCTGAAACTCCATCTGCATATTTTATAATAGTGTGCAAAGAGAATCCCAGAACCTCTCACTTCAGTCATTACATTATTTTTGCCCCAGGAAATATACACCCTCAAATCCAAGTTCTGGAAGACAAATAAAGGAGGAAATGAACTTACAGTTTCATCTGGAAAAGTAAGCGAAATCCAGTCACACCTCCCACTGAAACCAAAAGATAGCTTTTTATATGTCTCTACATGTTAAAGTTATACTATCAGATATTTATTATCAGATTTTAACCACCATGTAATATGAGTATTGCAAACGTTGAAATCATGTGGATGTAAAGTTGGAAGGAGCCTTGAGAAATCCCATAATCCAAAGCCCTGCCTGTCTTGTGAGATCTGTATGGCTGCAGTATGAGCCTAATTCTCCCTTATCTTTAATAGCAGTAATTCTCAAACATATCCGTATGGGTGAGGGACTTGCTGTATGCAGCAAGTCACTAATGGGCAGGAGAGGTAGGAATGAGCTGGAACACACTGGAGTTTCTGGAGTTTCCACATTTTCCAGATGTGGAAACACAGATGTTTCCAACAAAGGGGGTACCAAAAGACCAGATTTCCTAGTCCCTGCCTGGTCTTCCTACCACCAAGTCAGTTTTGCAGATTTGATAACTCCCTCTGACCCTGAGAATTCTACTATTAGTAGACTTTTGTCCACCAAATAGGGAAAAGAAACACTGCATTGCGTCTATTCACTGCTGTGAAACATCCTTAAAATTTCCAGTGTCAGTCAAAGATGAAAGGAAAAATAGAAATAAATCACACTGATACAAATGTAACACCTTCATCTGTCCCTGTGTCTGTCTCACACATCATTTCTTGTTCTCTGCCAGATATGTGGGCTGCTCTCTTCCAAGTCTTTCAGTTCAGACTTGATGAAAAGAAAGAATTTTTCCTAAGATTTTTTTAATTACTTTGAATTAAAATATGTTGTTAAAACCATTACTTCCGGGTGTTTTGGGACAGAGTGGCATCCAGGAACCAGCAGGGAATGTCACAGTCAGCAGGATTACTTGATGTCATATGCATCAGAGAACTGGAAAATGCCCTGTTTGAAGATGGAACGAAGGAAAGGCGCATTGCACGGGCAAATGGAGCTGCTGGTGAGAACTACAGGTAGGATAGGGACAGAATAGAAGGAAGGTGTGCTACTTTTGGTTGGTTGAGAGTGAATTTTCTTCATAGTAGCTGGTATGGGACTACAGTTTGGCTTTGTGCTGGAAGCAGTGTTGATAACACTGGGACTTGTTAATTACTGCTGAGAGGGGCTTATGCAGCATCAAGGCCTTTCCTGCTCCTCCCCCCACCCCATCGCTGAGTGGGCTGGGGGTGCACAAGGAGTTGGGAGAGGACACAGACCAAAAGCATCACATTCAACATATAAAGCTTGGGGGTAGAAGTTGGCAGTGGCTGCTGGTACTCAGGGACTGTATAGCCATTGCTTGGTTGGTGGTAGGCAATTACTCTTTTGCACAGGTTTACTTTTCTTTTTTTTTTTGTTTTTCTCAGGTTTACTTTTATTTTTTTCTCCCTGTCTCCTTGTTGGCTTTTTTCTCCTATATTTTTTTCCCTTTTTTTTTTTTTTTAATGATAAACCTTCTTTATCTCAACCAATGAGTTTTTACACTTTTACACTACTGATTCTCTACACCACCCCACTGGAGGGGATAGGGGCTGCAAGTGAGAGGCTGTCAGGTGTTTAGATACTTAATGGAGTTAAACCATTGGGGTCTGGGCAAAAGCTTGAACATTGGTGAGCAGCGCTATGGTTAGGGGATCATAATCCCTCTCAAGTCTTACTATTTCCCTACAGCCCAAATGCTCATGATACCTGGAAGCAAGCCACTTTTTACTGCTATTACTCCTTGCTGACAGTTTTGTCAGCTTTTGTGTCAATAGCTTAAGCAGCAAAAATGCTCTGAAAAAACAATTCTGAAGTTTTCTTCTGTTCAGAATTAATTTAGAAGTCTGTACAACAGTAGAAAAAAACTTTTTTGATCTGATTATTTATTGTCTTTTTAAAAAACAAAATAAATTGGGGCTCAGGAAAGACTTGCACCAGTGGTGCAGCATAGCCACCTAATGAAAGAAAAGCATTTTGAAATCACCCTTCTGCTCAGAATTGAAAGCTGGCTGTCACTAAGATGGACCCAGTTAAGGCAGCTGATGTTATAGGGACCTGTTCTTATCCTTGCCTCAGCTGGGAGTATCCAATACAATCTCTTAAATCAAAATAATCAGTGTTGGTACACCTACTAAAGAGTTGTACCTGAAGGAAAAGAGCTGTTCCCAAAACCAGTGTGTATCAGCTGCAACTCTCAAGTACAGGAAAGGATGCATAATATTTTAAAAAGTTTAGGTCCTAGATGACTCAAAGTTGGCATCTGAAATTAGCAAGTACCTCTAACCCTATTCCATGCAAGTTTCATATCCTTGCATATGAAAGAGGGACAATATACACCACTCCTCAGGGAAGTTCTGAAGGTACCCAAAAAAGTATTTCTAAAGTGATTGCCTGTTTCAGAATTATGAGCACACATAAAATCCTAGGAGAACATAAATAATAGACACAGTGAGAAATAAAACCACCACTGAAATTACTGCTAAGTAAATACGAACTGCCTGTTCTTTGCACTGGATGGAAAAAAAGACCATGCAGTCACAAAATTAAAAATGATATTACAATAAAAATATTAAAGGACAGTGAAATAAAATGTTTTCCTCCAACTTTTAAAAATAAATTTTCAATTTTATATTTATATTTATCATAACTTTATTGTTTGTATAGCAATCAAATGACCTTCAGGGGTTTTTTTTTGTACTATGAAGTGCATGATTACATCATACAGCCAAAATAATTTTAAGTAATTCATACTGAATCATGGGATTAATCACAGGAAGAACAATCCTAAGTGAATTACATAGATCACATCAAGTGAATGGAAGTAAAACCTTTCTAGTTACCATGCTTCACTCCCTGTACAGCACATTGCATGGATGATTTTAAATTCTTGAACAAATATGGTAATTTCTGAGAAATTATTTTCTAATGCCTTCTTGCAAAAGCAGAATTCATTTTTCCTGTTTTGTCTAGTAAGCTATTAAGCCTTAGGTGCTGTGGTTTCAGGTGGAAGAATAATATGGATAACTAACATATGGTCCAGTCTGTTGGCTGGGTGTGAGCACCCAAAGCTTCACCTTAATTACAAAGGGATCCCTGGGGTGAACACACCCAAATGTGTTGCTAGGAATTTGATCAAAGTGCCGTATGTCTTATCCTGCATTAAGTCAAAATATTCTCTGATTGTTCTCTACTTTACTACACACTTAGTACAGATCAATACATATGAATCATAATACACCTTGCAGAGTGACTTAGGAACAAGAATTTAAGGACATACTGATTACTACTTTCAGCAACCAGGTCCTCAAGCACAGGCTTTTAGGAAAAGTTGCTATGATACTCCCATGCTAGCCATCCCTAAGAATCACAGTGGTTTTGCCCCATCTCTAGCCCAGCTGCTCCTCATTCCTTGTCCCTCATGTAGCAGATGAGTAAGTCACCCACCACTCCCCATGGTTCTCTACAGCACAATAACCAAACACAACTAAATTCACTCCAGTTAATTCATGCCCTGAGGTGCCCTAAGATTACTCAGAATCAAACAAGTCATTGTTATCCTTGGAAAGCAATGGGTGGTTCTTGGCTATGGAATTAAATCAGTTTAAAAATAGTTGACAGCACCTGGGTTAGCTGAGGCAGAACTAAGCAGAGCTCAGCCACACGGACAAACAAGAACTATTTTCCTTTTATGCCTAGTCAGAATTAGAGGATAACAAAGCAGCTTGACATAACATGAGGAGAATTGTCATTCTGTCACCTGCAACTCAGGAATGCTGCGAGGCTCAGATTGGTGCCATGATTTGCCCCTTCTCACTGTCTGAATTCTCAGGTTTACAGTTACCATCATCAGGGTATTAAAGCTTTGCAGACATCATCTACATCTGTCTGCACCTAGCAAATCCTGCATTCTCCTCCTCATATAAATCCTACTGCTGAAAAGTTGGTTTATACATTCCATGCACCCAGGGTTAACCTTGCAGTCTTAAAAAACTTTTGGCTTATAAGCTGCATAAAAGGGATATTAGAAACCAGAGGGAGGGGAATAGACAACAATTAAACACACTAAAATTAATTAGGTTCCTTGAAATGTGCTGGTGACCTGAAGAGAAACATGCCAGTTTCCAAACCCTTTCAGTACTTTCATATGAGATACATTTTTCAATTTCTCTGCTTTCTATATTGTGGTCATTTTGGCCTTGAATGAAGCCCCAGAGATACACTAGTTTACTCCAGATAAGCATCCATAAGATTACTTCCTTATCTGAACTTTGTCCAGAGCTCTTTGCCTGAGAAATCAAACCATAAATCAACTTCCTTGTGGTATTCATAGGAATTATTTATTGTTGGCTAGACTGGAGACAGTGTAAGACACCCTTTATTGTGGTATTTTGGGACTTCAGATTGTAGCAAGATTACTGCAGGCTCCCAAAACAAATATGGACACACACACAAAATAAACAAGAGGGACCTACCACAAATCTGTGCTATTTGTGAAATGCTCACTATCAGAAAGAAGGAACTAAATTCAGTTCTCTCTCCTGGTGTCAACCAGGACTAATGCTCTTACCTTCAGTGGAACTATTCTGAATCATCAATAATTAAACTAGGACGGTATCATAATAAAAAACTTCAACTGAAAAATTAGGTTGTGCTGTCTTGTCTCCTGATACTATTGACTGAAGGAAGCTACATGACAAGGCAGAACTAAGTTTATTTTCTTTTAAAGAAAAAAAGCTGGATGCAGAAGATCTCATCTCCTGTATCTCAAAACAGTCTCCAAATTATCTACCTAGATTTTGATAGACTTTTGGTGTCAATCAAAGTAAAAGATTATGCTAAAATACAAGAATTTTTTTTCAAGATAACTGCATGTTGTCCTCAATTGAAAAGTCATGACTGCAAATGTGCCATGCAGGAGAAAAACATTTCCCCACAGACTATTTGACTGGAAGATTGTTTTCCTTTAGTGGTGAAAGTTGATTTGCAGTGGCTTGTACTGTGCATGTTTTGAGCATCCACAAAATTCTCTAACTGATTATAATCATTTATACATTTATTAGTGTGGGGTAATCTGATATTATTTGCTTTCTGCTGTGGAAGCTGGTGATCCAGTGTCAGTGCAATCTCCAAAGCCTGCTTTTTGTTTCTAAGTCTGTTTCTTCGGAAAACAGTGGAAAATACTGGAAATAGCACTCTGGAAATAACATTTGCAGGAAGAGCATCATTAGACATAAAGAATCAGAAATTTGGTGTGGCACACTCTGCAGACTTTAAGTTTAAGATCATCAACTTATGGTTCTGGTACTGACTGGGGTGTTCAGAAATCATCCAGTTCTTCCTGCAAAAGCGACAGGGAATTCAACTCGGATGGGAATAGTGGGAAGTCAAAAAATCCCCCATGTGTCAACCACTTTGCCATAGACAGATGGGTCTGCTTAAGGAAAAGTGCACTAGGATTAAGCCATGGTCAAGAAGAGCTGGAGAAGGGTCACAGACCATGCCACACAGTCTTCTCAACAGCTGTAGTAACTACAGGATGCCAGAGTGCCGGAGTGCTGGCTGGTGAAAGAAATTGGAGACAGATAAATAAAGTAACGTCAGTCTTATGAAACAGCAAGGAGCAGAGAGCTGGGCAGATATGGGAGGATGAAAAAACAGTGGAGGAGAGATAGAAAAGCTCTGGATCTGACTTCCTCCAATGGCTGAACCATTCCTCAGGCAAGAAGAGAACTGCTCAGATGCCACTAAGGGTCTGTGGGAAGTGGGTTTGTGGCTAAGGATTTCCAAGCTGTCAATGTGAGACTGCTTAACCAGTTGTGAGTCCCTAATGGGCATGGTCAGGAAGAAACAAGAGTATGGGAATTTTCTTCAAAGAAAACAGGAGATGGAGATCTGTGTGAACTTGATGGAGGGAGGAACAGATGAAGAAAGTAAAGAAAAAAAGAGCTGCTGGAAAGCCTAAAACAAGACACACCTGCTGCACTCTGCTAACTGAATTTATGGAGTTTGCAAAATATGGCCCGATTAAGTTCTCTGAAAGCAAGAAAGTGTAAATGTCTCACCTTCTCAGATAGGCTGAAAACTTCCAACTGCAAATTTCAGGCAAATTCATATGCAGTTCCTGAGCTGACAGGTAGCCTGAATCGCAGAAGGCTCAAAACTCGTTAGACCCTCAGTGAACTCAATAGAGTGCCAGAGGAATATCTCTTTAATATCAACATTCAATCCCCTGTGAAGAAAACTACAAAGGCTGGATTTCAGTGGGTCAAATGGCGGTCTCTGGAATTTGGACACTTCCATCACAACTCGAAGTTCCATATTCCCACCACAGTCAACAATGTCCTGGTCAGTTAAGTTCAGTCCTGATTCATCTAAACCTCAGTCAGACATTTTAAAGGTCCCTGATGAATCACACCCTTGAAATACCCTTTTCTTTCCATTAGGTGGGAAGGGAATTGAGGGTGACTAAGTCAGAGAAGAGCTACACCCAAAAAGTCAAGTAAAAAGGCTAGGGGGAAAAAAAAAAAGAAAAAAAAAAAAAAAGAGGAGGATAAGAAAAATGAAAGCTGTAATTTCAAGGTCCCCCCATGTGACAAAGATGTACCTAATGAAGACCAGAACCCCCAGTTTTATTGCCAAAGAAGGCAAATTCTGTTGTGGATGAAGAGGGGCAGGGAGTTCTCACATTAATTCAGTTCCCACAACTAAAACAGGAATTTGGCCTGTTGCATCAAAGTTTGTCAGCATGACACTTCAAAATCCTTTAGTTTAACACTCTATTCAATTCTGATTTTGCCAGTTGCTGTGCTGTTTTATCTTCACAAATCCATATGTTTCACGAAGAATACACTTTTCCAAACATAAATATCTTCAGCTGTTAAATCCCAAGGAAACCAAATTCAGCTACAAGACAGACAGACTCCCAAAAAGTTAAAAGTAAGAAAAAAACAATCACAAATATCTTGCCTTCATAAATACCTATGCTTTTCCAGAAACAGTAAGCTGAGAAGGCAACAGAACATCTGAGGATTTCTTGTGATGTTACACAACCCTGGGAAAAATATTTCTAGGTATAGGAATTTAAAACCAAATGGGCTTCAGGTACTTGTATAGCAATATCCAGAATACTCCAGTGCATCCCAGTGTGGTGCTATTAGATTAAGCATTCTCTTTTTCAAATGTTAGTGCATATTCTTGGTGGATCTTTAGACAAACACATTCAGGAAAGAGTGGATATAAAAATGTTCTCTGTCATCTGCACAAAAAATTGAAAGTAACATTCCTCAGGTTGAAAAGCAAGCCTCAGTCCATCAGTGGTCCCCTCAGAGAAAGTCCTTCCTTAACAATTTGGAAGGGCCATTTAGCTGTCCTTCACATAAAAGACCCCTGAAAGCCAACCAGGAAGCTGAAATCAGCTTTACTGAGGAAAAAGTGCATTTGGAGGACAAAAATCTGCCTCCTTCTCTTAGTAATCTCATGAATACTTAAAGGAGGCAATGCCTCCCCATCTAGTTGGTGAATGCACTTCCCTTCAAAAGGAAAGCTTTGTGGATAAGGAAAGGGAATGCCCAACTTTCAATGATGTGAAGGCTGCAAAAGAAGTTATTCACATGCTAATGAACAAAATCAGCTTTGGGGAAGTCTCTCCTGCATAGTTGTCTATTTTTAGTTTCAACATGGCTTTTGTCCTTATTTAGCCACAATATTTAGTGAAGACAATGTATCTTTCAATGAACTGAGATGAACTTACTCTTTGAAATGGAGTACAACTCCCAACGTCATTAATAACAATTAACATCCCCATGAGATAATCTTTACAGGCTTTATCATGCAAAAGAAAAAAACCCAAAGCAACAACCCAAACCTAACAATACTCCCCATCTCCTGGAGGAAAATTTCACCACCTTAACTCCCTTAATTTACTGATTTTATAGTACATGATATGTATAGAAAGGTAAAACATGGTAAAACATGGTCAGGACTGGCCAGCAAGCAAAAAATTCTAACTTTGAGACAAGAAGTGTCCACAAGAGTCTGGGTAGTCTCTTGTTTTCCCCCTCTTCCTGCAAATACAACTCCTAAGTTCCCATTCTTTTCAGTGATGTTATTTCTACCATTTAGCCCCTTCAAGCATTCAATACAATTGAGCTAGACATTTTCTATGAGTCTTAATTAATTGGAAAGAGAAAGTTGCGACATGCAATTCCCGTTCCTTTCCCTCATTTGACAAACAGTGAATTTATTCAGTTACAGTGTACAGGAGAATAAGTGACACTCATTTGCCTTATGAATTTTGTCTACTGGAAGCTAAGGTAGAGCAGAGATTATCAAATCTATGCTATTTGTGAGTGTTTAAATTTAATAGTCATGCTTTAGAATGTATTTTTTGTGAACCAGAATGTAAAAATAACAGAGAAGAAATGCACTATTTATATTTTTTTTGGTTAAGATGAGTTGAGATTGGAGGTTTTTAAATGGATTTCCTGGGTTTTCATTTATATAAGGATGGTTCATGTCACTATTGGACCATTCACCTGAGGACTTACAAAGGCTCACCCATTATTGCCCTACAAATCAGGAAGCATGCAGGAGAGACTCTTCAGGACACAGTTGCATGTCCATTCTGCTTTTGAGGCTAAAGTCCTTACAAAGAATCAGAGAAACCTGAAATTTCTGCAAGAATTGAGGAGTCCTGAACCTAAATTAATATAGCTCATATTACAGTGTGCAAAGGACTACTGTATCTGTGCATAAATGCAGAAAGACCCATAAATGGGTTTATTTGAAATATTCTTTTTGAAAAACACTGGAAGCCACTTGGTAACTTTTGGTGAAGTGCTTGTTGAGTCAGTAGTGGAGGAGTTTCCTTCTGCAAATCTCCTCTGAACAAATATCAGAAACAAAAATAAACACAGGATTCGAAATTCCATGTATCTCCTTATTTTGTAGTGTCTCTTCAGGCAGCTCACAAGAGTGAAATACAGAAAGTGCGTGTGGGCCAGGAGTGGGCTATCCATTTTTCCTTCCCTCAGGGGGGGAGTGGCAACCACTGTTTCTTGGCATTCACTCAGCCCTCCTGCTTTGGCATAATCAGGAGCTGGAAATGTACCGTGACTAAGTCTCTTTTATACCAAATCCAAACATTCTTGTCAACGCCAGGATACAATTTGCATTTTCAATGCCAAGGGGCGGCAGACTAACTCTACTCTCTGTGTAGTAAGTCAATCCCATAGATGAAGGGAAAAACTTATTCAGCTTAATTTAGATTACCAAGGGACAATTCTGAGATTTACTACATGAATTATAGTGAAAAAAAATTACAGAATGTGAGGAAAATGGTCCTTTTTGTTTGTTTTCTGAAGAAAGGTCTGTTGTGTCAGCAACTGTCTGAAAAAGCAATTTTTACCTTCAGACAGGACTGATCCATTTCTCAGCTCCTTTTAAGATGAAAATCCTACAGTAAACCCCCCACACCTCCACTACCACTCAAGAGTGAGTGATGCAACCATTGCAGGATGGAAGAATTCAAAGAAAGAGAAGGTAGGGAATCAGATTGCTAGCATAGTTATGGAGATATTTCCTCAGAAATGTAAAGTCAAATTTCAAACATTTATAAAGCTTTAATAAAGCAGGTTGTCAGACTGAGAGCTGGGAGAATTTCTTGATTGTATTACCTGCCAACTCAGCTCTATATTCAGTTTCATATTTGGCAGACTTTTTACCTCTCTCCACCTCATTTGTCTGTCCATCTGATGCACTGTATATTTTTTTGGCTCTCTCCTGATCTTGGCTATATTTGCCCCTGAATTTACCTTGTGCATCACCTCTAGAGGAAGCATCATGGCTTTTATAACTTCTTATGCACTTGCAGATTTTTTTCAAAATAAGACAAGCTTCTTTCTTTCTCATTCACTATCATACTTTGTTGTCACAGTCTGACTGAGCCTTCTCTCTTCTGTTCATTGTATCCCCATGCACAGTATTTTTGATAGTTTGTTTAAGGGCCAGGCTGACATTTTCTAGAAAAACTCTCTGTCCTTCATTCCTTTTCCCCTGCTCGCTGTTAATCATAAAATCCCAAGCATTTCAGATTCCTATCAGCTCTGTGCCTGTCAATTTCCTTTATTCTTCTGTTTTCCATTTTTGTACAAGTTCTTTCCTTTCCTATTAAATCATGATTCATGATCCCCTCAACACCTCAAGTTCACTTTCTTCTCCCCCAACAGACAACCCAAATTCTCTTCTTCATTCTCATATTTACTGATTTTTTTATTTTTTGTTTTTGCACAGACTTTGTGATTTCTCTGTTCTCTTTAAGTCTGAAAAATGGTCTGATTTCACTAAACTTTCCTCCACTTTGTATTTCTCAAGGAATAATTTTCCAGCTTTTCTTATTTTCTGGCCTTATATTCTACACTAAATATAAAGAAGGCTTGTCACCTTCTGTGCTCTTTGATGTCAATTTCATGTCATTTTCCTTCATCTGGTGGCTGCTGCTGCCATGAGGCGTCAGGGTATTATCTTCTTTAATACAGAACAAGGCAATAGGGATGAAAAGGGTGCAATGCTAGAAACAAGTGAGCCAGAAGGGACACCCATCAGTAGCATTATAAGGATGTGCACACCCTTGAATCACTGCATGACAATTTATCATGCCTGTACCAATTAAATGGTCAGGTAAAAGGAGGCAACTGGGTCTTCCCTCTAGGGTTGTATTGCTGCAGCACTCAGGTGCCCTGCAAAATCTCCAGTCAGGATTTTTTTCCTTCAAGGGATGCAAAGGTTGTGCATCACCAGCCGGCTTAATGGCAGTGGGATGTCCAGGGCTAAACTGACACTGCCTGGTGTGGGATTACAACTGTGTTGCTCAACAGTGCAAAGGTGCCAGGCAGGAGCAGTGCCCCACTGAGGCAATTATTCCCACTCCCCTCCACTAATGGAACAACAGAGCACCTACCCCTCCGCTCTATCAAACATGGTGGCACAAACCAGGGGTTTAACAGCTCATTCTCTTCCATCTCATGCTTTTCTCATCCACCTTCCCAGGGAGGATTTGGTGATGAGCTTCCTTTCTGAAGAGTCTAGGGATTTTTTTAAATGAGTGGAGATTAATCGGAAGGAGAATTGACTATGAAATGAATTGGCAGTTGGGCTAAATTCTGGAAATTATTTTTCATTGGCACATAGAGAGCAGAGTGTCGGAACCCAGAATGTCCCTCAGACATTCCAGACCCAGGTCAGAGGCATCTGAGACCCTGGCATGCAGCCAGAAACCCTTGTGGCTTTGAATCTGATCCATGGAACAATTTACCAACCTTGCAGATAGAACAAGAAATCACAAAATTTAGGTATAATAGTAGAAGTAGTCACAAGTGAAGGGAAGAGTTTTTGAGTGCTGTGCAGGGGGTTTTAGGCCTTGTACACAGGGGTCCAAGTTTTGTACATGGGGGTCAGAAGTTCTAAGATGGAGGGATTTGGGCGTGCCCTGTCCTCCTTCTTTCTCCTTCCTAACCTCCATGTTCATGGTGATGTTGGCACTCACAGATTGGTTTAGAGTAGAAAGTCACCATTCAATATAGGTAATAGGCATTGGGGGAAAAGTATAAACATGAAACACATAATGTATGATATAAAAGATAGCACCAGCCCCCTGGGAGGGCAGTGTGCCTTTGTCTGACCTGCTGAACAGGCCACAGCAGTTCAGGAAGAAAATCTTTCAGATAACCAACAATAAACAACCTTGAGACCAGACGACTGAAGACTACTGAGTCTTTCTTTGAAGGCACGGGTTGGAGGAGAGACTTTTCCATCTTTCGGGGTCATCCCAATCTGGGGGTGAGTCCTGGCAGCAGAGGATTGGTGCTAGATGTTTTGAGATTCACTTTTCTGACATGGACCTTTTAAAATTGGAAATGGATACTTCAAATGTATTACCAGAGCTAAGATTACACATGGCAAACATATGATCTGCTCTGCTGTGGTTCAGCAAAAAATTCTGTCATGTTCAGCTATGGTCACACGCTGATTCTACAACTAGACTTAAAAGAGCTCTACCTTATAGCTATAATTTTCATTTAACTTTAGATTTCTCTTAGTATTTAATTAAAAAAACAAGCAAAGAGAAGAGGAAAATAAACCATTGCCAGTGAGCAATCTAAAGGCCTCTATTTTAGACCTCTCTAGAACCCCTATTTGAGTATCTGTATCTGCATCAGGCACAGGTAAGAGCACAGGAACCTGTCATGGTACGCACAGTGCAATCCACCCCAATATTTTGTCTCTGATATTGACCAGCAGAAAGGTGTGGAAAGTTCTCCTACTGCTCTTTAGTCATAACATGGATTGAGCCTGGAAGTCTGAGGTTTAATATCTCTCTCATATTTTTTAAATTTTGATTCTATTTATTCCAGTTATTCTTATGATTAATGTAAATGTCCAAACAGATTAAAACAAATCCTTGCTTCATCTACATTACAGATAATTCTTTTTCACTCTTAAATAAAATGAGCACTGCATTGTAAAATTTGTGGACCAGAAACACAGAGCTTTCTGTGTAAGTTATTTCAGGGTAGATGACACAGAGGTGTAGCTTCTTTGTGAAGCTTTTGCTCTTTTTTAAAGTACAACCCTTGTGAGATCATGATCAGTTCTAACACTTCTATTTGCTCCAGAGAGTGAACTTTTGGAAAGTTAACCTTATTTAAGTTGCTCTAGGTGCCAGGACTAAATTATTGCAGAAGATATTGTTTCGGGCCTCCATGAGATGTGCACAGCTTTCAGGGGAATCAGTAGTTTTAACATATGGAAAGTCTGTAGCTCAACATGTATTTGTTGGATTTGTGTCAAGTGCAGACCTCAATGAAATTGCTAACTCAAAATCTTCCTCAGATGTTGTCAGTCTTGCTGATGCAGCAGCTGTATCTTACTGGCTTGATGCCATGGTGCAGGTTTAGAAACTGAGCATCTCTTGCTGGCTGATGTGGACTCACAGATGTCTGGTTGCACCTCCTTAATCTTCTCATGCTTTTGTACAGACTGTTCTCATGGGTCAGCCCACTGCCACCTTGGTGTCCTGCCCAATGCCTATGTGGCAATTTTGATATCTAATTCTTCAAATTCAGTATCTTCCTTTGTGCAGGCATTTTCTCTGCCCTCTTCCCTTTGCCCTCGATTTAACTAACCAGAAAGAAGATAAATTCTTGTCTTTCCTCCAAACCCATTCCCCATGCCATTTCTTTCATCACTGTTGACGAGTCTTCCATCTTTCCAGACACTCAGATTTACAACCATGAAACCACTTTTCACTCCTCACTTCCTAATATTTGGGTCCCCATTCAATTTTGTCTTTGCTTCCATAATCTTCTAAACCTACCTATTTTTCTTCTGTGTCACTCATCATTTTGCTCTCATGGCCTACCTCAACCTCCTTTTGTGAACATTTCCTGGCACCCAGCTTCCCCTATGCAGCCCACCTAATACTCATCAGCTAAAAATAATTTCTTCTTCCTCAGCTGAATAATTGCTCCTTTCTTGTTCTGAGTCCTCTTTTCTCTCTCACTCCTTCAACATTCAGTTCAAAAGCCCTGACAGAAGTTTTGTTTCTGCTGTACCCTGATGTCTTGAATCCTGTTGTGTTTTTTTGCCCTTCCCACCCCTCTTGATTCATTACTGTATCTTCCCTTCCCATCCTTGCATGTGGAATTGGGTCATGCTTCCTCCAGTGTTCAAATTCCCCATTTTTTTCACTTAAATCTCTGCTGACATACCACCTTTGCTGTTGTTTTACCCTAGCATTTTCTTTAATATCCTGCTTACTGTTTTCCACTGGAAAGGTCCATGCTTCTCCATATCAGAAGTCACTGCTCATGTAATTAGACAACTTTAACATTTAAGCTTAGCACTTGATACCATTCAGTTCTGTTTATCTCTGTCTTGTACTTCTTCAGTTTAAATCGCATCGCCTTTCTTTGAAGTGGTATTCTGGTACAGGAATTCTGTTTTATCATTTAGCAGGTATTTGGAATTGATGTGGCTAATCTGCAGCCAGAATCAGTAAAAACAGCCACAAAATCATTAGTAAGATGACAAGAATAACAAATATTTCTCTTCATCCTTCTGGGGCACCACAACATCCAGATTATCCTCCTTTGTTCCATGCATGTTCCAACCTTCTGACTTGCAAGCACTCTGCTGGTTTTTAAGTGCATCCTTTGTTGAAAATAACAGAGAGAAATTTGGCAAGCACCTTTCCACAAGGATTGCAAAGAAGATTTCTGAAAAATTCACTGCTGTGGAAGTTGCATATACAAGTTTTTTGAGGTGGAATGTCTTGCAGAGAAAATACAGTGAATGTGTAGTACTCCCCTCTTTTACCTTTTGCCTTTAGTAACAGTATCCTAAGAACAAATATTGATGCTTTACCTTTCAAAAACACACAGCCTCAGAGGTGTACATTTTACACTTACAGAATTTGGGGAAAATAACCTCTATGAAATATGGTGGTGAACTTGTTCAGCTATTTGAGAATCTTATCACTATATTAGATTCACTTAACAACAAAAGACTGTCTGCATAAGAAAATAAATTATATTATATACTCAGCAGTATAAATTACACCCACACACTTGTAGCAAATGTAATTGTTAATGGCAGCAGCCACAAACTTTGTAGCTGAAATGAATTTGACGGGTGTGATCTGTTTGTTTTAATTATAAAAGCTGTTACTAGTGATAGGAGTATTACTTTGGAACAGTCTTGTCAAACATAACTTCTCTCTCTGTAGATATTTTCAGTAAGAGATCTACTTTTCAAGCCAATAAAATTCCCTCCAGTCTAAAGGTGAAACATTATATTCTGTGGAGAAGTTCTACTTCGCCTTCTGATCCTCTAGCTACATGATGTGATGTATGCATACATGCATATTTATTTAAACATCATTCTCTTCTGCAAATCAATTCATTTTGGCTGCAATCCAGAAATACTTTGAGGCAACTTTATACATGACTTCAACAATAAGTGGTTTCTGCTTGGGTTTCAGTCTGTCTCTTTCATGGGTAATGCGCAAGGATAAGGGTCAAAGTACTTCAGTCTTTAGCCAATACTAATTAAAGCTGAGAAAATGAAGCTTTATTCAAACCACTATCTACTTCAAACTTGAACAGAAAGTTAGTATTTTTCAGAAGTGATTTCTAAATATTCATCCTGTGTCTGTTAGCTGAGACTGCTGAACATCGCATACACTAACTTCACTTGGAAGTGGATGCACCTACACTTCCCTGTGTTCAGAAACAGCAGGAATAGATCAGGAACCCCTCCATTTCAAAAATTTCCAGGAGCAGAAAAATTAAGCCTGCTTTATTAATGACAAGATTCCTTGGAAAAACTAGCATATGATACAGAACAAAATGTGACATTTTCCCAACACATATTAGTCTACAATACTTCATGTTCTGTCTCACCCAGATTCCAGTTTACATTTCCATACCCATTCTCAAATCATATATAAAATAATATGCATATGCATATGTTAGAGAGCAAAAAAATTATTCACAACCATGTGAGATGAGAGAAGCTGTGAAACAGTAGCTGTAATAAAAAAAAATAACACAGATATGTATTATTTTCTCATTGGATTATTGTAGATTAAATGTTATGGTTTCACAAAAAAATACAAAGCAATTTAAAAACAGAACAATTGTTATTTGTCTTGTAAAAATATTTGCTGAAGGAATAAACTCCTTGAAACCTTAATGTTTACATCGCCACAGTTTAAACAAAAACATCTTCAAGGCACTTGGCTCCAAAGATTAATCCTGTGTGTGGGAATAGAAGCTCTAGCAATGGGACCAGTTTCCTAGGCAGGTCTGGTTTATATGTGATTTGTAAGGCAGACTTGCCAAGTTTATGCTCCCTGTGCAATGCTGAGGGCCAAACTCTATTCTGGTGCCAGCCAGCAAAGCACCACTATTTACAGACATACCTAATAAAAACGAGCCAAGCATGTGTCTCAGAGTTCCTGGAATAGTCACTTCTATACTTAACTATTAGAGTAAAGTATTCCAATGAGACGTTTGCCAGACTGGCACAACTAAGCCCTGGTTCTTACTGTGATGAAGTTTACTGCAATGTGTATGTTATCCATCAGTGTTGACATGGGTGTGCTCATTTATAAGCATAGGTTTATTTAAAGCAATTTGGTCTGGAGGGATATAGTACATATTTGCAGGAAAGATCATAATATTCACTGGCATATGCATGCAGATATATGCCAAAAAAAAAAAAAAAGACAAATATCAAGTAACTGAACAAGGTTATATTTTACTGGCACCAGCAACTGAAGTCCAAATCTAGGGTAAATCCCCATCCATAGCCTTTCTACCATATGTACTGCTGTCTTGCTGACCTCAGTCCATAAAATTATCAGTTAATTTGGACAACAAGTTCTACAAAGGACAAACCCCTATTACTCTGGTTTGAAGGACAAATGGGATTCAGATATTTGCCAGAGACAGGACCGAGTCATTTGCATCATGTGTGTGTTGCATTAGGACCACTTTCACATTCCTTCAGGATGGGAGACATGAGAATTTTATGTGTGTATAATATAAAGACATGGTCTGGTGAAGCAAGCTTGCATCAGGCATCAAGGTGCCAATCAATATGTTCTCAAGGGGTTTTCCACACACAAGCTAGTCAGGATTTCTTTTTTATTAAACACCTCTTCCCTTGAAAACACTGATTTCTTGAAACTGTAACTCTTCAGGAAAAAAAATCTAGTTTTTTCAAAAGATTTTTGTGAGGAGTCTCAGATTTAAGATGACATTTCTTGCAAGGGAAAAAGAGAGCTATGTCCCATGCTACATGGTGGTTTGGAGTTCTCAGGCTAGTGGTGGTGAAGCTCCAGAACCTGAGGGTAGCAGCTTTTCATTATGAGGCTTCTGTGTTTTACCAAACTCCAGAGGAAAAAAAAACAAAAAAGAGGATTTCAAGACATCCCAGATTCTTCCTAACACAAAATGGAAACAGAAGCTGAAACTTGGTGTTCCTGTGCATGTCTGTATGTATGCTGTGTAAGCAAGCACATGTATTGGGCTTGTTCTTGTCTCCCAGCCACTGCTATCACACAGTTGATGTATGGTTCTGGCTTAATATTAAATTTTTTTAAAGTTAATATTTTCTATGAACCCAACAACAGAGGCCCATCTAGCTGCTGGATGCTCTGGGACTTAGAGCTGTGAGGCAGCTGTAATCTGCTTTCTGTACAGACTGTTTTGTGCCAGACATAGATAATTTTCACAAATTCCTAGACAGTAGTGTCTTGTGAAGACACAAAATGTCCGGATGGGAACTGAGGTCTGTATTCTCAGCTGGGGAAAATGGTGTAGCACTGACTTCAGCTTTGCTGTGCTGAAGTACAGACAAAGCCACAGCTTGCATTTCACCCACCACTTAGGACATCACCACATTGCTTGATTGCAGATCCTTTGAACCATTCTGGGTATGTGGCAAACTGGGAAATTTCTATTTGGCATGAGGCCACCATATGAAAGCCACATTTCTGTTTTCCAATGAGGAAAATTTTGCTAGTGAATGTTCTGGGTGAATTACAGAACTTAGGCATTTGGTAAAAATGCCTTCAATTCCTTGCAAAATGCTCCATGCAGATGCTAGCCTGCAACTTTCAAACATGTAAGTATGAAACATCATGCCAGGGGCATATCTTACAAATTACTGTTTTGGGAACAGTGTCATAATCAAGGGAGGAGAAGAAAGAAGCTTTCTATGTAACAGAAAAGTTGTCTAGCCCTCTTGCCAGTATTTAAATCTGATTTTGCACATCTCCCAAATGTTTGATGATGTGGTTCACTGAAATTCATACCTGAATAAGTTGTGTTTGGTTTTTGTTTTTCTTTTCAATTCATAATAAATGATTTTTCTTTTTAAAAGACTGAATAATGGTAAGCTGAATTTCAATCTGAAGCATGTAATGTCAGAAAGCAACAAATTTTAAGAGCAGGTGCTGTAAAAATGCTTCTGATGCAGTTGTAGTTGTGTTAAAAAGACACAATTATCACTTCCTAAAGACAGAAGAAGCTTAGAAATTGCCTTCTGTTGCTATCAATGCAAATAGTTTATGCATTTTCTCTTTCCAACTACCTAGAGAAACTGCAGCCTTTTCCTTTGAGCAAGCAGTAGAACAAGTAAGAATTCAGCAACTAAGACTCCTGATCGTCAAGATTCTCAAAATTAGAGAAACAGTGCTGTTTTCAGGATAAATCTGGAGATCCACCACCTGAAGTTCTTACACCTCTTCCTACATTGCTACTGATCTTTTGGTGTGACCTTAGGGAAGCTGTGTTATTTATGCAATGCTTTAATTTATGCAATGCTTTAATTGTACTGCTTGGAAATAGAACATAATGACATTTTCTTTTCTTTGTTCAGCCTCTAAACATTTTTCAATTAAGAATACTATGTGGCTGCAATCTAGGGAGTGTTGACCTCAGCTGCAAGCTTTCTGCTAAATTCAGCTTGTTTTATCAGACCATCTAAAAGTAAAGGATTATTAAATGCTGCTGATGTATTTTAAAAAAGCCTTTCACTTTGAAGTGCATCAGGTTCCAAGTGCTGTTTACTCCACTGAGGCTAACAGATCTTTGGATGACTTTTTGTTTGTAGTTTCCTAGTGCCTAAAATTCTTTGAAAATTCTTGTTGTTATATTTTCAATTAGCCAGAAGCTCCAAGATGACCCTGGAGCCAACTCTTGCAAATCTTTGAAACTCAGCAAGGGCCTCTGAGGTCCAGATTCTATTCAGCAGGCAAGCCTTGCCTGTGGTTTTGTGTTTTATAGCAGAGTTTCCCACAGTTCCACTTTTAATATCTTTTTAAAAATTATTTTTAAATAAGCCAAAGAAGGAGATATTGCCTAACGACTTAACAAAAAGCCTGAAAGAAGCAAAATAGTCTGTGATCCAAAGCATGGTACTGCAGCTTTAAATACCTTATCAAATTATTGAATCCAAGCCAAACTTCAATCATATTTGCAGATCTGGGTTTAAATAAACAGCGCTGCAGTTGAAAATGGTACACTCTCATTTCACTGTTTACACTTCAAAAAAGCCAGCTCTGGAGACCAGCTCTGTTGTGAGTAATAGTTTCAGACTGATTTTTTTTTTTTTTTTTTTTACTTGCTTTACATTTGGGCATCGAGGTAAACTGCTACATATAGTTAGGCCAAATATATGACCAGAAATTCAGTATGTAATACTTGGGTTTTTATATGACACAATTAGAGCACCTTTCAGAAGAGAAATTACTTCTTTAATGTAGTAATCTTTGCATGAAAATATATAAAGTTATATAAAATATGTATAAAGCATACTTAAGTTTGTATCTAATTTTTTTCACTTTCCCATAGACCTCTGTGCTGAGGTCTTCCTCTGCATCAGTCAATAACAACCTGGCTTTTTATTAGTACACTGATGTCTTAAGAGGGTTCACCTAGGTCTGTGCCACAGTACTAAAACCAAGTTTCCTCCGTGTCTGAAAAAATGTTTAAAATGTTGCAGTTCAGGCAGACAGTGCTGAACTAAGTATGCTACTGACAAAGCTTAGTGGAAGATCTCAGCAGAACAAGTACCTGCTCACCATTCCCTGCACAAGAGCATGTGGTTCTGCTAGCTTGTTGCCAGAGTTATCTCTTTTTCCACACTTGGTAAGATGGATTCCAGCACTCTCTCAATGAGCAACCCAGCACTAATAATTGGCATCATATATGGGAGGCTACGGGCCTTTTCCAGACCCAGGCTTAGCTCTCTAGACATGCATATTCTCAATGGTGTACTAGAAGGCTTGCTCATCATGCCTATTTTTCTAGCAAACATTTCTGTAGCAGCACAGAGTTATAAAATGCTCTTTCTTTCTATAAGCATAAATAAGTAGGTTTGGAAATTTTCCCATTCTTTATAGTTATTGACACTTTTACATGTTCTGCCAAGATTTCTTCTGTTACAACCTGAGGTCCACAGTAATAACTGTGCTTTATTATGAAGGTGAATAGATGCCACTGTCACAACAAGGAAAAACATCATTTAGATTGCAGGTACCTTAGACTTCATGGTCACTAAATTATGTTCAGTTTTGCACTATATTTGAGGCAGTTATTCCCACTTAGGATTGCTTTTGCATAATGGCATAGTCATGAATGAGTGAGAGCTGAAAAGCTCTGTGTATCGCTACATGAACGGGCACAATCCATTGCTCTTCTTACCAGATATTTCCTGACATCCGACATTTTCATGGAATTTTATCTTTCAACAAGATTTGTAACAGGCAGTTCAAGTCATACAGACACTCATATCTTAAGCATCATTTCCCCTGACCTTGACAAATGCAGTCTTGTCTGGTCAGAGCCTTTGAGAATGCTTTTTTAATGATCATTTTCCCAGCCTGTTGCTTTGAGCTCGATACCCCTTCTCTCAGTGCACAATCGACTCCTCACTTCCCCCTCAAACAAAAGTGATATCTCTTCAAAGACCATTCATGGCTTTCTTCCACCTATTTCTTATTCATTATCACAACATCAACTTCCACCTCTGATTGACTTGTAGTGTTAACCTTTATGTTGCTTGCTGCAGCAACTTTCAAGCAAGACCATTTTAGTACTTGCTTTTAATTAGCCCCTCACAGTTGGAGGAGGTGTTTTAGCTGTGACACTCAATTATTAGTACTCTTTTGTGTCTAAGCAGTTTTGTTGGGTTTTTTTCCCCCCAGAAAATGGTGAAAAGTTCTTTAACGCTGATGGTGTGCCAATACTCTTTATGTATGCCCAAAATGCCTACGTCCTTTTCTTCTGTCCTGCATTGTTTGCGTTTAAAATAGGTCCTGTCCTAGGAGGTTTTTCCAGTAGAGTCCTTAAACATGGCCAAAATATTAGAGTGCTCCAGTAACACAAAGCAAAATAATGAAGATCTCTTCCTCTCCTAATTGTGTGTAAAGTTTTCATAACAGCTGATTTTAAAAAGCAGCCATTTCATAACCCCCTCAGGTGGGCCACACCTGTCCCACATTACCCTGACATGACTACATTTACATTACATGAAAAACTCATGTGCATCCTCTTCAAACTTATGATCCAATGCCAGCAAAGTTATTGACATGAACATTTTTGTGTTGCCAAAAGAGAATTCCAGTTGTGTTTGGTTATGACTTTCAAGAAGGTAGTTGAAGTATGCCTACAAAACACTTCTTCACTCAGAAAACACTGCCTGCCCATTGTGGTTGCACTAAGGGGTTTTACCAGCACAACTGTGATAACAGAAATTCTATGGTGCAGACAAGGGCTGAAAACATACCAAAGAGCCCCTGAAAAAACTGAGCAGTGACAGCCTGGCTCCATTGACATTGACAGTAATTTTGACATTATCATGAGTGAAGATAGGATTTCACAAAAGATGTTTATGAAGCCTCATACATGGAGGCCATAAACTGGGAGCATATCATAACATCCAGCCCTATAAATGTCATGAATCTACATCCACATTCTTTTAATGATGTAGGCCCAAGTCTGAGCTGATATGAGTACCAAAAGAAAAAAAAAAATAAAAAAATACATATATTTCATTTCAGTGATCTGTTTTAGAGTTCTAACACCAAGAAAAGCTCAACCCCTCAGAAAGGGTAGTAAAGAGATAAGAAGATAATTGCAACACATTCCCTTGAAATTCAACTGAGAAACTGTGGAATTTCAAGGGAAACATGAGGCTATTTGAACGCAGCCACCTACCTAAACCAAAAGAAGTTTCCAGGCCCGGAGCTGCTTTAATTTTGTGGGTTTTGTTCAGACAGCTAAAGTGGCAATCAATAAGACTATTTAACTCCTCAATCTGCTTTTTGTGATAAAAGGTCAGAGTTGAGAATGGCCAGACCACAGGCTGTACTAAGAGGTGAGCTTACCTCCTAAGGGTATATGTTGGATGAAAGTAGAAATGTGTTTTCTGATGAATCCAGGAAGTCTACTTAAAACATAAATGACAGCAAAAATAATTCAAAATTTTGTTCAAAATGGTAGAGACATAATACAAGTTTAATCTTATAGGTGGCAGGTACATGAAACATTTTAAAAATTTTTAGTCAAGTTTTGCCTGGGGACTTCTGACTTCAGAAGAAAAATGAAGTTGATTTTAGAAAATATGGGAGGAAAGTTAAGTGATCCTTGTTAAAGCAATAATCCTTTCAAAGATTCCTCTCTTAGCTGAACGATTTTGATGTGTGCTTCATTTACTTCAGTTTTGCAGTTAAAGAAAGAAATCTGAGTCAGGATAGCAGGGGGGAAATCACTGGGGTGAAAATAAAAATAGAATCTTTTGTAACTTTCATGCTGACTTTTATTTTAGCAGTGTGCCAAAAACAGGGACTTCTGAAGACATTCCAAAAGAATGGCTTTTTAATTATCCTACTGTTATATTGCTCAGTCATGAATCTTTTTGACAGTCTAAGTGCAAAAAGCTAAGAAAATGTATTTATAATCTTCGCTCCTTTCCTTCTCTCATGCATGGTTTTTTTCCCATATTGGAGTAATAAATACTGGCATCATAATAGGAAGACACATTGAATGGTTCACTAATGAGTTGAAAGAGCTGAAGGCAGAGACTTGATCCAGAAGAAGGGGGTGTCTGTGATGGATGAGACAACAACAGTGACTTGAAAGCAGGAGCAGGACTAAACACACTCAGGGTTTTTGGGCTTTTGTTAGTACTCGTTCTTTTTTGCCTGAGGGACAGTGATTTAAGTAGGATTCAAACCACTTGTCCAAATCTTTGGAAAGACCTGGCTGTGGCATGGCCTCCAGCAGAGCTTCTCGACACCCCCAGTCCCAGCAGATGGGGTGTCTGCAGCCAGGAGCTGCTGTGTGTGCACACTGAGCTCCACAAAAGTGGAAGGCGCTGCTCCTGCCACACTTCCTCAGCAACCCTACCTTGCTGATCAGCTGTATGGACAAGGCTGGAGCAGAGCTGGAAGAATAAAGGAGATGGGGATTCCCCAGCACTGCCTCTGCACAGCCACCCAGCAGGAGCATTTCTCCTGCTGCGCATAGCTGGGCTGAGCAGGGTCAGAGCGGGCAGAGGGCTGCATTGCTCTGGCTGCACAGATTTACGGGTGTGCTGTGGCATCCCAGACAAAGATTAAGTTCATATTAATATGCACACATACTTCCTGTTTACTTGTGATGAAGGGGACAAAATACCTTCACAGTCTTCTGCTAAGATTTTTCATAACCTTCATGTTCATATTTGATTTCTACAGTTAAATAGATATCATGTTTGATAACAGGTCCATGGAGCACAGCACTAGCTAATAAAATAATTTGAAAATTCCTTTGGAATTTCCTCTGCATGATGTATATGGGTAGTTGAACAACTCACTGTTTAGTTTTAAGCATTGCAATTGCTTTTGACAATATCCTTACCTCAATCTAAGTTGCACCAGAGAGTTCTAGGGTTTTTTCAGAGAGAATGAAAAGAGTGTAGAAGGAAAAATTCTCATCTCTGATAAGAGGGATCCACATTAATGAATTGTCACTCTTTTTCTGGGAGATAACATTGTATTTCCTGCCAGTGTTCAAAGTATAAATCAAGTATATTCAAGTAATTATTACAAAAATGTAAAAAGCACTTACACCAAATGTAAAGGCTTGTCATTTTACAAGAGGCTCCTGTGCATTAAATTATGAACAGCAGATAAAATACTAATGTTTTTCATTCTGAGATTTTTTTTGACTTTCTGCTGCAATTGAGGCCATGGGTTTAAGCTCAATTTCATGTCCACATCTAATTAAAATTTGCATAAATAAATATAAAATGCTAAATTACAAAAAAAATGCATTTATATCCATATATATATATATATATATATAAAATTCACAATATTGTAGATTTCACAAAAAAAAACTATCAGTGACTTCAGTTTTTGCTTTATCAGTTGGACTTAGAAAAAAATCTGAAGAGCATATTACTTAACATTTCCTTGGTAATAATAATTAAATGTCTGTAGCACCTGTTCTAACTGTTGTAAGGATGGAGAAGCATCACATTATTCCTTGAATATCTTTAATTCAGTGTACTCCCTTGAACTTCAAAATGTCTAATGACCTTGCAAATATTTGAACATTAGTATGATCTTGACAGTAGTTGTTTGTATCCTGTCTTGTGTGTCAGTACAGTAGGTGGTGAGTAAAAAAAGACACCTTTCCCCCAAAATCTGTTCTTTAGAAAAGCTGACCTTGTTTTTTCTCCAACATCAGAGATTTCTTTTCCTGTTTTGTTTTATGGTTAGAAAACATTGCTTTCCTCGCTGCTTTCAAAAGAATGGTTGGAATCAGTTCATCTATGTCATCTGAGATAGGCCCTGCATTTTAGGTATTTATCAACCTAGGACATACTTTTTCCAGTCTGTTTGCCAGCAAGTTACATTCAAATTTATCAGTGAAATAGAGCTACAAGGCAATGAATAACTTCAGAGATCCTGACCAGGTTCTGTCCTTGCCTTTTGTTCTGTCCTTGTCTCACAGATGGCATCTAGGAAAGTTTAAGCATTTTTGGCAGAAGCTGAAATACCTTTGTTACAAAGAATTTGAGGACATTTGGGCAATTTGGGGTGTGGGGGTTTTTTCTCTCCTATTTTCTTTTTATAGTACACTTGAATGCCTGATGGCACTTGGGTCATGGCCTGTTTTATCTTGCAGTTCACACTGGCTTTAGCTGGGATTTTCTTCCTGTTTGTATTAGATATGAGTTTTTGCCTAGGAGCTGGGCATTCAATTTTTTGTAAGCCTTCAGGTCCATCCTTTCTAGTCTTTCAAGAATCCTAGCCTTTAGTTTCTGTTTTTGCCTTTCTATAAAGGTTATCAAAGTGTGAAGTTCTGGTTAAAGTTTATATGTAAGATTTGTTTTCTACAACATTTGCTTTGCTTAAATAAGTCCATGTTGAACCTTCTGTAAACACCTTCATATACTTTCCCAAGATGTGAGGCTTGATATTTTATCTTTTTCAGTACAGATTTTATTGGCAAAATATATGCCTGATAAAATTTAACAGAAGTTTTCTGGTTTTGGTTTAAAAGAATGTTCAAAGCACTGATAAACTTGACAAGTGACTTTGAAATTTTCTGTAGGTGCTTAATGTCTGGAAGTAAAGATACGACGTCTCTCTGCGGATCTTCTTGCAAGAAAAAATGTTAAACCTTGTGCTGATTCTGTTTCCTGCACTTCTTCAGTTCATCTTTAATGGACACTATTCACCATTTTCAATATTTTTATTTTTTTAAGGCTCAGAAATCTACACAAAGCCTTAAAAAAGTAATTTTCTCAAATTTTAATAAATTACATATTCCTCATATACAGAGCTGGTTTTACATTAATGTTGAGATGCCAAAGGAAAAAATAAGGAAGTAGCAGAAATTTCAAGAGTTCTTGTGATATTTTATTTTCAGAACTTTCAAAGTCTGGAAAAGCAACCACAGTTTAGCAAAACCAAATATCTGGTTTTTTTGCATCAATTTCTCTTTGACTCTATTTCAGAAAGTTCTTGCTTTAATAAAGAAAGTTGCACCGCAGATAACAGTATCCTTTAGTCTTTAGGTATCCTAACAGGGTAGGGTTGGGTAGGGTAGGGTATTGATAGTGCCATCTCATCTTTGGATTTTGGTGGCTTGGGGGGATATAACAGCAGGATCCCAGTACCCACAAAGAAGTCATCGACAAGACGTAGCCACCAGTGCATGGTGAAAGGATTAGAAATAACAGACATAAGCTGAAAGAAGAGATTCAGACTGGATTTAAGGAAAAAAATCTCTTATACCATGGCAACTTTTCTCAAGAAGTAGAGGAGCCTACTCAGAGAGATTGTTCTTTCTCTATCCTTGGATATTTTCAAGGGCTGACTGGCAGCTGTCAAACTCTGAAACAATCGTGACTAACTTGAGAGCAGACCATGCTTTGAAGAAGAAGTTTGCAGTGGAGAACAACTGAGTTCTTTGCCAACACAAATCCAGCCTATGATCATGCAAGGACTGGCTGCAAGAGGATCTAAAGGTCACCTGGCCCAGTCCATCCTATGAAAGGGTGGGTAAAAGATAAGGTGTAAATATAAAAATAGGTTCTTTTCTTATGACCCAGAAACATAGTGCAGAAGGCAAACAATGGCTACCAGGTAGAATATAAACCTGTTGCTACACAGAATACAGTGAAGTAAAAACCAGGAAAAAGAGTGCCTTCTGGCACTATTTCCTATTAGACTTCCCAGGTGTCCAGATGCTTCCCTCTCCTTTCAGCTCCTCTTACCCTGCCACCACCTCTTTCCCTTCAGCTACAGTCCTTTCCATCACCCCCTGACCAAAGCAGATTCCTTTCAAGGAAAGAATTCCACTTTTGAATTCTGTTACTTTCCTCTTATTTCAAGTAATTGTAGTATTGTCTTTTCTTCCATCAGTGTTCTCCCTTAGGGGAATTCTTCAAGCCTTAATTCTCATACCACCCTTTTTCAAATAGCTTAAGATTTAATGCAAAAAACCTGTTTGTCAGCTTATGTTTCCAGCTACAGTTATTTCTAGCCAGAGTGTTTAGGAAGTCTTATGCTTCCCTTCACAGGTTGTAAAGTTGTGGGTTTGGCCTCCATGAAATATCCTTAGTGTAATTTCTGCTTTGCCTGAAGCTACCCCCAATCAATCCCCCATGCATTTATCCTGGAAAACAGAGAGCTGCTTCACACCTCTGAACATCTATAGTTCTCTGAAGTTGTAAGTCTGAGGATCATCATCCTGAACTATTTAATAAGTTTGGGTTTGGGGTTTCCATTTATCAATCCTTTTTTTATTAGACCCTTCTTTTTTCCTGGCTGTTTCTCCAACCTAACTTTGTAGGAATTGTCTGTATGGCATATGCCTTCACAGTGTGCAAGAAGGGGGGCTTCTTCCTAATCTTTACACTGTAATAAAAACTAGTCAAAATACTGGATGAAATTTTTTTTGTATGTATTCTTTGAGCAAACTAGCAATTCCAGAAGTCTTGCGTCATCTATATCCAGTTTCAAAGTTCCCCACTTTAAAATTTCTGTCAAACATCCATGCTGTTTTGTCTGCTTTCTGCTACTGTTAACTGGACTTCAAACTAGTGTTCAAATATCCCCATGAAATTTTAAGTTAATTTTCATGGGCCATGCTTGTCAGTGAACTTGATTAAATGAGAGAAGCAGTTCCTATCAGGCACCAAATCATACTTTGAGCCTCAACGCAAGCCTAGAGCTTGAGATGGCACAAATGAAATTACTATTATTAAGACAATTTTGTCTCAGCTTCTGAATTCTGACTGCATTCAGAAAATACTGAAGTAACGAGTTCTAAAATAATCTCTCATAAACCACTAGTGAGCCTAAGATATTCTTGAATTCCATTCTTCACATACACTGAAAAAGCTGAAGGATTTTCAATATTTTAGAGCATTATTTTTTCTCTTTAGACTGAAATCTTCCTTCATGTCTCACGTTTTATGGCTATTAGAGTTGTGATAAAATTGCATTTTTTCAGGATTGACCCACTTGTAGAGGGAGCAAACCTCTACATGTGCTTCTACACAACCATGGACTGCTGCTCAGCCCGTGTATGTGCAGGCTGCCAGAGAGCCAAGGTGACTACTGATGCACTGATGCTGCCAGCCAGCACCAGCGTGCAGAGATGTCCTCTCTGAAGCAGGCATCAATTGCTAGCACCACCTCATAGTCCTCTGATGTCAAGTAGACCTAGTTCAGACTCCAGCACTCTCCACACCATCTCTGTCCTTTCACTCTCGCTGATCAGCAGATCCACTCCAAACAGAATCCATCATCTACCTCTGGGCAGAACTGCAGCCTTGCCTGCTATGCCTTGCCCTTATAGTCACACTGGTAAACAAATTGTTTTAAGTAAGGAAAGGTCTGAGCAGTCATATTTCTTGCTTTCTGATACGACAGAGACCGTGCCACTTCTTGGAATTGGTCCTAAATTCAAAATATCTTTATGATTTCTCATATTTATGAGTTTAGAGATACAGATGCACTGGAGGGAAATACCTGCTAAATTATATTTTTCAGCAGACAAATAACACCTTCCACCTTCATTTGACCTCCATAACTTCTCATTAATATATTTTTGCTTGCTAACACCCCAAACTGTCTGTGCTAATGAGGAGGCAGAATAGAAACACTAATTGGCACCTGTATCGTGATCAGTCTGTGGCACTGGTATGTGTATCAGTGTGAAGGTGCTGCTGAGCTGGAGTACAGTACAACCCTGAGCATAGTGTAGAAATAGAAAAGAAGAAAAATCAATTTTGTGTATTTCCTGTAGAAGGAATGCCCTATTATTTGATGCAGTAAAATGGAAATTTTCCACCTGAACACAACACACTCAGATAAACACATATAAGAGTTCTCACATAAATTTGCTCTGAATATTGCAGGAAAAAGAAGCTGGACAAAAGAAAATGTGAGAAACTGGACAAAGCAGGGGATCTAATGCCTATTGAAAAAATGATCACACTGTACATGATTCAACAACGTGTCCTTGAATCAAAGGTATCCTGGGCTGCATCAACAAGGGTGCTATCAGAGAGCTGAGTATGCTATGAGTGAGTAGTCAACACTGGTGAGGCCACATTTGCAGTTTTGGGTTTTTCAGTACAAAACAGACGTGGACATACTGGAGAAAGTCTATCAAAGGACCACTAAGCTGGTAAAGTGGCTGCAGCAGCTCTACTGGGATATCTGGGAATTTAGCCAGGAGAAGAGACAGCTCAACAACATCTCATCAATGAATTAAATATCGTAATGGAGGGTAAAGATGGAGCCAGGTTCTTTCAGAAAGAAACAGTGACAATGGGTACAAACTGAAACATAGCAGACTTAATTTGTACCTCAGAAAACACTGTTGTACTGTGAGGGTGACAGCATTGGAACAGGTTACCCAAAGAGGTTATGGAGTCTCTGTCCTTGAAGATATTTAAAAATTGCCTGGTCCTGGGCAACCAGCTCTAGATGACCCTGCTTGAGCAGAAAAGCTGGGTCAGATAACCTCCACAGGTCCCTTTCAACTTCAACCATTCTGTGATTCTGTGATTGCTGTCAACAATTAGAGCAAGTTACAGTAAATTAATATAATACTCAGAAAGATGTTTGTCTATGACATAACTTTAAGCTTGGGTACTTTGTCAACATGAAATATTTATGATTTATCTACTGCATAGAGAGTGATCAAAACAAAAATTTCCCTCTCAAGGGATAGATCAGCCTTCTGCTTTTTTTTGTTCAGTGTTCATATTATTCTATACTGTGCCATTGAAAACCAGGTGCATTTTGCATCTGTTGCTGGAAGTTGACTTGAACAAAAATGAAAATCCAATAGATTTATCAAAGGAAAAGAGTATTTTTATTTCCCTGAAATCTGCTCAAATCTTTCTTTCTGTCCATGAGCAACCATAAATCTACCTGGTGTATTGACAGCCAAATGTTTTCTGACCTGTGCCAAACATAGTCAAATAAATTTTAACTCCTTTGATGCACTACTTTACCAAAACTGAAGCCAGATGTTCAACAGGTGACCTGACAGAATACCATTACTTCCCAATTACCATAAATAAAAGGAAAGCTGTCACAAAGAGTGTGTGAAGATATATCATTCTAACATTCCTGAAGATTTAACCCTTCCTGACTATTCACAAATTGAACATCTAGAAGATGTTCCTGGACTTGGTAATTAGACACAAGGATCTTGACATTATCACTTCTCACTTTTCTCCATACTTAGATACTTTGAAATTAGGTGTTTGGGGGGATTTCAGTCATTTCAGGAGCTACAGCTGTCGTATGCAGACAGGCAAACAGACTGGCAGCAGCACTTCAGAGCCATGCAGAAAGTACAATTCTGCCTCCTATTAGGCTCAGTAAGAAGAGAAATAGGTAGACTACAATGCCCCTTGATACATTAACAATAATCCTCTAGTCTTCTCTAGTACAGCTATTTTCCAAATCAGTGAGTTAGTAAATATAACTAAAGCTCTAGGGGTTTGCATTTTGTGTTCCTCTTTGCAACACAAGGTAGGATCTACAAGTATTTATCAAAATGCTAATTTTAGGTTCATGCATGGGTCCATTTATGTAATTGCACTGTGTTTGTGACATACAGAATGCTGGTAGTAAAGGTGATCTTAGCAGTGGTGGGATAATGCATAAAAATTAGCATAACACCAATAGAAATGTTTATGTATATTGTGGAACACAACTCTTACTCTAGGATGATGAGCAAAAGAAATATTTTCCAGAGTCCACTAACTTCTTGGATTCATTCTGTCTTGGGCTTTTAATTTGACCCCGAGAATTCAAAATATTGAAGGAACATCAGATCTTAAAACTGATTTAGAGTGGTTACACTGAAACAAATAGATGCAAATAAAGACTCTTTGAAGATTAACTTATAAATTCACAGAGTGAAGACATGGGTAATAAAATAATGTAATTTTTTATCACTCTGGCAATTCAGTTTACTTTAAGCAGTAAAGAAGCAGGTTAAGAAAATTTCCAACCAGTATCTGTGGTTAGTATTTGAGATCCAGATGGTATGATACCAGCTGGTGAAAAGTCACCTGTTCATTCAACTGATGGCAGCTGGATGCCATCACAATGGATTTTTCACTTTAGATTCCCAAGGGAAACAGGTTCATAATAGCCACTTCAGGTACATGAACCCAACATACAGCTCCACCAAGGAAAAGAAAACATTTCTTCCTTACTCTGAAGTGCCAAAATTTGCAAGGCCAAGGAAGTGCCCTCCATGTCTGTACTTATCCCAAGCAAGGCCTCTGATTAGCTGGTGGTACTAGGGAGAAAGGAGTGATGTCATCATTACCTCTTGTGACCAGGAATGATTTGTCCAGCCTTTCATTTTTTTATGTTAGCAAGAAGAGCACTGTAGGGAAGGGAACAGAGATATTCAGAATGACATCAGTCCTCAGTTTTTCTTATCATTTTCAGCAAATACCCATTTACTGTGCTTTCTTTTGGTGTTTCTTTTTCTGAAGCACTTTCTATCCCTGCAATTTCCAGAATACCTGGGTGACTAAAAGCAATGCATTGACCAATAGTGTCCAAATACCTAGAGGTCAGGCACAGCTTCGGTGACTTCGGTGACTGTATTTCACTCTGGCTGTCCCTTATTAATGCTTACCTTGACCTCTGGACAGATTTGTACTTTCATGAATCAACATACTAACTTCCGACACTTTTTTAGTGAGCTTTTAATAAGCAGCTAAGAATAACTGGGGCTTCAGCAAGATGATACAATAAAGCTGCACCATGGAAAAGGTCTGACCCTCATCATCCTCCTTCTGAATTGTAATGTGAGCAGGCACAAAGTGACGTTCCACTCTACACCCCACAAGCACACAGGTGTGAGCATGAACACAGACACATCTGTCTATGAAAAAAAGTACCTCTATGACTCTGAAATCCCAATATCCACCCCCCTCACAATCCACAAAAAAGCCATTTGAAGCCAATAATTTAGCCATGTGGAAAGGATTCTGCCTGCCTCCACCTCCATTAAGACTCATTAGGCACAAAAGACAACTCACAGCCAGAAATGCTCTGTGACTAGGTTTACCGGGTTTAATTCATGAAAATGGATATTCCTGTATGGCTTGTTAGCAGTGAAGCAGCAAGAATAGTCCAGGATTATTTGCACCTGTCTGGATTTAAAACAAAACAAATAGAACAGCAAATAACAACCACCTTCCTTTTCAACCTAAATGTTTCACAGACCTCTGTAGCTTTGTAGTCACCAGAGGGGGACAAAGCCTCATAATGCTGAGAACTTGATTATGCTTTAATTTGCCTCAGTCCACAAACCCTTCAATTCCCTGTCTTCTCAGATGTTGGCTCACATTTGTACTCAAAGCAGCCTATTCTTTTCTTTCATGGTTTAGTATAGCGTTCTTTTAACTGCTCTAACTCATAGAGATGTATACTAGATTTCAGAATTGCTAAACCCAACAAAATTAAACATTTATGAAAGGACCAGATATTGAGGTTTCCTCATGTTCCTTCTACTAACACCACACAACATTCCTTTTGATTTTGTTTTTCTAGATGGAAATATTGCTATCCAAGTGGTCTTACAACTCACACATGGCTTCCTGCTACAGCCACTGACATTTCATGAAAAACTCAGATGTTGCCAGAGAAAGATTTCCCTAAGCTTTACTGAACTTTCCTGGTACTGTTTTTCTTTGCCTGACCTTTGTTTTACAGTGCTGGATTATTAAGTTGGCTTTTTTTCCTTATTCAGCATTTCTGTGCAGAAGATATTACGTCTGAAACACATTGAGCAATTGAGGACATCGGGCTGTACACTGTGGTTGTAAAGAAAAGAGTATATGATAATCCATTAGTACCTTCTTGTGGAGTTACAAGAAGGAAAAATTATTATTGGAAAACTCTATCAATCCCAAAAGTCAAGAAAATCATTCTTCTCGTTATGCAGAAAAATATACAGAAAAAGTGTATATATTAATTTATATCTTGCATTTTACAGATCCTGGGAATATTGATTTGATGGAAACGGAAAGAGCTGCACCCTTCAGGAGTGTGCTATTTCTACTTTTTTTACTTCTTCTTTTATTTTCCACCTCCTATCTCCCTCCTCAATGCATAGGGTTCAGCTTCACTCCAATTATCATGCCCTCTTCTTTCAAGTAATGAAATATATAGACAGGATATATATATATATATATATATGATCTTCTAGAAGACATCAGAGGTGGCCAAGTCCAACCAAGTTTTACTTTCTTTCATAAGTAAAAAATAACTAAAGCAAGAACCAGTAATTTCTCCTTGGAAAGGTTTTTATCTGATAAAATAAAAACCTTGCTCACACACTTCGTTCTCTAGATGAAAGTTTGTGATTATCTTTTTTTTGGAAACATTCTCTCACATGAGGGTGAATCTGCCATGTGTACTTTTTCTCTCAGTGTGCACTTACCAGAAGGAAGAACAGTATTATAATCATGCCACATGCTATCTTCAGACATGCATCTCCCCTGCTGCATAGTCTGGTATTTAGTATAGTGCATCATGAATCATTTGCTATCTCTTTTATTTGCATGTCATTACCTAAGATACATGCATTAAATTCTCAGTGCTTTTTGGGCTCTCAAAGACGCAATTTCATGCCTGACAACTCCATAAAATATATTAGATATTTTCATTTCTTTTAAATTTAAACCAGAAACCTGGCTTCAGTGAATGTTTCAATTGGTTTTTTAAATCTCTCCAAGCTTGTGACATTTGTAACTGCTCAGATGTTAACCCAAACCATTCACCCATTCACCTTGGTAACAGCATACTTTTGGTTTTTATGTACTGGGCTGGACATCAAAGACATGTTTTTATTGCAGAGATTTTATTAGCCAAGTCTGGATTTGTAACAGACCCTATTCAGCAACAGCTGAATTGTATAGACAGATCTTCTTTGGGATAAAAACAGGTGAACTGTGATCAACCAAGTCCCAAATTGAAATCTTCCCTCCATCCTTGCTCACCTTCAGCTCCCTACTCAGATTTTGGCTGGGAGGGGACATTTTGTGGAAACAAATGCTGTATTTGCTGTGCTTCTTACCATAGGAAGCCTCAGTCTTCCCACAGGAAGACTAACACAATCTCTCCAATGGAGACTGTCATAACCTATAGCTATCTTATCCAAAAAGAATCTGGTTAATGATAGATGCATTGAGCAACTAATTCTTTTTTATTAGAGAAACAGATGTCTTTAACAATTTTTCTACATTGCCTTCCCTACCCTGTTTCTACTGTGCTTCTGGAGGTTCATATATATAGCACTGTCTTCACCGGCACTTACTCAGACCATTACCTCTTCTTCCATTCCCTCCAGAAAGAAACATCTGGCAAAATTATGGCTTCTCCCTTAGTTCAGTCAAGCCCTCTTTCCCCTCAGCCCACACTCCCAAGGTCTCTACACATGCATTTAAACATCCATGTGACTTCATGAGTAGGGCTGAATATATTGCCTAAGCTGTGTAGCCACTACCACAAGCCTGTGGTTTAACACAATCAGGAGCTCTTGATGACCAGGAGGATGCGAGTCAGGTACTCAGAAAATCTGTTGACAAAAGCTGCTTGAACTGCATGTTTGGAAACCTAAGCAGTGTCTACCATCATTTTAATTTGTTGAGCGTCATAAAAGAATCCCCTTGTGTCAAACAAGTCAGGATACCAGCTGTTTCAGTAGATGTTATCAACCAGATTTTATGGTGAATGCTATTTCCCTATTACTTCCAAGAGAAATAAATGGAAGAGGATGCTGAATGACAGTTTATTAGTAATGATATCTTATATTTATATAGTGCCTACCATCCCAGAGCAATTTACAAATAATATCCATAAAAAAGTTACTCTGCCCATCCTTGAAATGCCTCCATCTCTCTGCTGGAGGTTGGGATCCAAGCATAAAGCTGACAAAGAGCAGATCAGCAGGAGAAGGGGAATTTTGGCTGAAAATTCATAGACTTGGGAAACAACATCTCTTACGGAAAAAAATTAGCCCACAAGAAACCAACACTGTGGAATCACTAAACTCCCCATAGAACAGAAGATTCTGGTCCTGTAATAAAAGGTTTGATCACACAGAAAGCTTCTTGGGAGTTAATTTTCTGCAGCTGAAAGATAAAACACCAAATTCTGCTAGGTTGTGAAAATGTGTTGCCATGAAGCGTCAAACATAAGCCATGCCTTCCAGCCTAAAGTCCAAAGGGACATGTATTTCTAAAGGTTGGTCATTGACGTTCATGAGTCTGGCTTTACTCACAGGTATTGCCAGCGCAGCACACGCAGTCGTGTACCACACTCCCTTCCACTCTGACAGCAGCCAATTACCAGGTATGCCAGCAGGCTGCAGGGCCTGATCTGAAGTCTGTGATGGAAACTCTCGAAGAAATACCTCCTCCAGCATTTGTGTCCATGGTTTGAAAGAAAAAACAAGAGCTGTACTCCACTGCTATGAGAGCTGTACTTCATCATTGTTTTTGTGTCTCAAGTTGGCTCTGAGTTGTTTGCAACACAGCAGTGATTTACTGAAGCATTGGGGGAATAATTTTTGTGACCTTCATGTTTCTCACCAGCAAACTGAATGCAAACAAGCACATGCTTGGTCCATTCAAAGTTATGGGAAGTACAAACATATAGTTTGGACATCCTATTCCTTAGGAATCAGGCAAATAATTTAGGAGTTGTGCTCTATACCTCCCTTCTGTGATGTCCCATTCTTAAGAGGAAGGGAGCACTCAAGATTCATAGATATTGTGGTCAAAAGAAACAACAGAAGTCAGAGGATCCACAATAGCTGCAAAAAGGCCAGAGGGATTAAACACTTGGCATGGAAATTGATATGTTAGTCCCTGACCTAGTGCAAGCATGCAACAGTAGGGTTTAGATAGAAGGGTAGGGTGAAAGGAAGAGAGAAAAAGAGAGATGAATTAAAATGGGGAATAGAAAGAAGGAAAGAAAGAAAGAGAGAGAGAGAGATCACTAGCTCTGGATCCAGTGTCATTCCAGTTGGGGGTGCCTGCATGCCTGGTCTTCATGGGCCTGCCTTTCTATGGATGTTTTTTTTCTATAGATAAGTTTTCCCCACCCTAGAGTTAAGTTTCTTGCTTCCTATCCAAATTAGCTTTGTGCAGTCCATTCCTCTAGACCTTTCTGGAAATCAGTCAGGGATCTTTGGTGGTCTTGATTTCTGCCCCTACTGTCCAGGTCTGCTTCTCAATCTTATTCCTGTACTGTGCAACACTGCACTGTGTTGTGCTCCAGGAACTAGAACAAAGATATTTTTCCCAGAAAAGTGCTACCCTACTCCCATATAGCCCCCTTCTCTAGCCCTTCTCCATCCTGTTCTTTCTCACAGTGTGTTATTCCCAACAATCCTTGGTTGGCTCCACAGCTATCTGGCTATCAGCATTTGAGACATACACATTTGCCCTTTATCTTCTGGGTTTCTACACCTTCTTAATTTCTCACTTCTCAGATGAGTAGTTTAACCACTGTTTTATGTGATGCTATCTGAAAGGTTAAAACACTCATCTGAAGATGAAGCAGAGTACACAACCATCTGAAGTGCATTATAGTTTAATGGAAAATTGCAACAGTAAGGGTAACACAAGTAACAAGTGTCCAAATCCAAAACACTAAACTACAAAAGAACTTTTTTTTTTTTTTAATCTGACTCTTCTCCCTCCTTCACCCATTGGTAGTTTCCCCAATGCAAAATATTTCCCACTAGCCATCAGTCTCTGGGAAAGCATTTAAGAAAAAGAGGTGATAAGGGAAGAATGATTTGAGAATAAAATGTTTGCAGCTGAGAGTGAAAATTAGCTGGTTTAGTGCTTCAGTATGTAAACTAGCTTGGGCTTTGAAGCTAATTCATTAGAACAGGTTGACACAATCCAAATGACAAGTGGGGGAACTTCTTATGGTGACATTTCTCATGGCTAGAACAGAGCAGCAGGTTAACTTGTTACTGAAGGATTAAGTGTTCATCAGTTACGTGTTGACATGTCTGAAAAATATTTGGCCCCTTTGTCTATGATTCACTTTAATTCTGCCAGCCCTTTTTAACCCTAAAATGCCTAAAACTTCTGTCCTCTCCCAGCTTTAAGAAATACTATGACACCAAATTTTTCTACAGAATTTACTGTGGGCTTTAGAACACCAGCCTACAAAGTAAACTTTCAGTACATAAAGTAACTAATTTTCATCTCTTATTTTCAAATATACTTGAAGAAATTGTTTCTGAAAAAGACATGCATGTCATCATGAACTAATGCAGTCAGTGGGGAATTCAGACATTTCTATGTTGAGTTCTTACACTAAAACAAAAAATAAAGAATAAATAAATCTTTCTCATCCAAACTGATACTAAAATTTGGTGATTAGACATCCCATTCCTTCTCAACCATTGTATGAAGACAAAGGCAGATAGGAAGGGGTACTGTGTAGAATATTTTGGTCAACTCTATCTATTCACTAATAGAGGTCCTTTTCTTTTTCTTTTCTTCTCTAGTTTAATTTATTGGCCTACCTGCCTTTTATTTCCCAGAGTTTTATTTCTTCTGGTGGGGTTTTTTTGTGTTTGGTTTTTTGTTTTTGTTTTTTTTTTTTGTGGGGTTTGTTTTTTGTTTTGTTTGTTTGTTTGTTTGTTTTTGGGTTTTTTGTTTTGTTTTTTTTGGTGGGGTGGTTGTAGACTTCTTTTTAGTGGTGAAATATAACATAAAACATAAGAAATATGAATCAAAATATGAACTTTGCAAAAAGTTAACTCCAAAAAACATTACAAAACAGACAGGACTTGTGAAAACTAGTAGTTCTTAGTTATGAGGAGCTGTAACCTTCACAAATCTGTGTGCTGAAATGGAACATGGAAGAGATCAGACCAGAATTCACACTCTTTAAGGAATTTCTCCATTACATAGGCTTTGTGATCAGGCATCTACTGTCACTTTCCTCTACATCCTGAAAAATGTTCTTGCATTTTACAGTTTTTGGAAACCTCTATTATGTTGCCAGTGTTGAAACAGACTGCAAATCTGACCAGCAGGGTTGCCAGTCACCTTGCTCAGAACAGAACACTTTTTATCTAGTTTTAATTGACACTCTTGCAGAAGGTCTCCACTCTGCATATAGTTATCAGAAAAATTGAAGTAGCAGTGCAAGACAGATAGCTGAGACACAACTTGCTGCTGCTTTAGGACTGTGAACAAGGTTGCCTGGCAAGTTCACTGTTGCTGGGTATTGGATGCTGCAAACAGGGTGTAGGTTCTGTTACTTTGGGGATGTTGTTTCACTGGAAACAGATTTTCTGATTTAATGTTGTAGAGAAAAGGCCAGAGGGATTATGTGTTGAAGAAGATATTTTCTGAGTTATGCAAACACACAGGGCTGCTGCTATCTAACAGGGTGGTCACTTCAGTAGAGATAACAAACTTTATCTGAACCCAAGCGCACTTCCTGATAAAGTGGGCTGTACAGCTGCTAGGTGATATTTACAATAGATGGATTTAATAAGGAAAAGGAAAGACTTTTTTTTTTTTTTTTTGTTACTACTACTTGGGCTTGAAAGCTAAGAATGACTTCAAGCAAAAAGACTCCCAGCTTCTCAGTATATTTAACTCAAACCATGAATGTCCTCTAATACTTCCCTCTGATATTATCTCCAGATTCCCAGTATAATAGTTTATCAATTCAATTAAAACACAGGTGCATTCTGATTTCAATCTTTACTTGCTTGAACACTGACCAGCTTGTTTGGGTTTTTTAAGGGCAAAAATCAAATTATTTTTCATATTTTTTATGCTCATTACACTCTGTAAGCCTCTTCTCTAAGGATCCTGAGATATATTTCTCTCAAAATATCTCTCCTAGTATTCCATCATCAAGAACACCTGCTCTTGAAATACCTACCCTTGCTGAAGGCTCCCTTCCTTTTTTTTTTTTTTTTGATAGGGAGAGGTATCATAAAATATGCCTGTATTAATTTAATGTTAAGACTCATATTTACAGCTGTCTGCATTTCCAAACCTACTTTTTTCAATCTGCATGATAGAAATGACATCTTTCACATGATGAAATGTAAGCAAAAGCAGTAAGTTATCTATTGCTTCTGGGAAATTTCCATCTATTAAACAACATTAAATTGATCAATGAGAGGTAAGAGTTTTTCATTGTTTGCCACAGACTTCCAATAAATTTCTGTATAGGAAATAAAATATTTATATTTCTTTTTAATCTCCATCAGCAGTAAGATGACCTCTAATAGGCTTGAGTAGTGTAGACATGAAAAATGTACTGGAAAACTACTTCAGAAACAATTGAGGATATGGAGATATGGTTGTATGAAAAAATACCAAAACACTCCTGAGGCTGTGGAGATGTTTATTTTCCCTCACTAAATATATGATCAGACTTTCCAAATATTTGCATCTCAAAGCTGGAAGTCAAATAAGATCAAATAATTAGGTTAAATGGGTAGAGAGGAACCCTCAGTGATAGTCAGAATTCATCGGGCTGAGAGGTAATTCCAAGGATATTAAGACCTCATTTTTTATGTTTGTTGTTTTTCAGTACCCAATGTTTTTGTTTATCTATTTGCATTAAGGTAAATTCCTCATTATTTGTGTTATGGTACCTCTACCTACTGTGCTTTTTTTGTACTTCTGCTTTAGGCAGCTGGGACTTGCTGCCACCAGAAACTGTTCTAGTTTTGCTACAAATTTGAAGGCACTGGTAAAACTTGGGCTTCCTCACTTTCTCCTGCCTGCCATCTTCAAGGAATAAAATACTCACATTCTTTTCTAGTCTTTTCTTTCTACTCCCTGATGACCACTGGCAGGTCAACCTCCAAGGGAGTAAAAAGACAGAGGGAGTTATTTACACATTGGTACTATATCTGTTATTCTTCCTCCCAGAAAGAGTTCTCCACTTAGTATGGTTCTGCTAAGGAGCTTTTATTCATCAAGAAATTGCAGCCTCTGGCATTCTAAGCAAATTTCACTGGATTCCTGCAGTAATGACTCCGGCTATGGATGGAATTTGTAAACTTACATGGTAAGTGCTAAAGGAGATTTTTTGAGGTGACACTGAACTACCTTTTTACAACAAAACACATATTCCTTTAAATGCAATTTATTTTAACATTTTCCTGCTTTTTTTTTTTTTTAATTTTTATTCCTCCTACATACTCTATGCCTTTGCAAAACCTAATGCCACAACTTTTTCTCTCCAGGTGCCAAATTATTCCCAGTCTTCTCCATTTCTTGACAGAATACCAGTTTTCTGTTTTACACTTGCTCTTCCCCCTCAAACTGTACACTGTACTACTCTAGCCATGTGAATTTCTTAGAGAATTATCTAGTCTTTTCTCACTCCCCCCCCTCCCGCCTTGAACATGTCTAAATATTTCGGGTTTTTCTCATGACTGATCCTCAACACGACTGCATACCAGAGGGATCATTTTTACTTTTGATTTCTGGGGCTATGCAAAAAGTACTTCAAAATCCAGTTTGTGCCTCTACTCTAGAATTATACATTCCTATAAATCAGCTATATGTACTTAGGCCAAAGTTTATGCTAAGCCTTTCATTTCTGTAATATGTTGGTAGGAAGAAAATAAACATAGAAAAACTATCTTAAAGTGATCTGCAACAATTCATCAAAGTAGAGTTTTCTTGAAGACCTTAGTAATGAAAATCACAAACAGCTTCTGTGCACTAAACAACACCAAATGCTTGCCCTGAAGCTCTAAGGAATCATGGAAACAGTTCCTCAGTGCATTTCCCAGTATTGATCCATTAGAATTTTCATGCTTTCAATTTTGCATAATTCTCAGGTTGAAATGAACTCAGAGCATGCAACATGAAACTCAGCCAAGAATTCTGCTTCCCATAATTCCAGCTCAAACCCATATATCAGCCTGACTTCTCTCAAAGCAGTTTTCACAAAAGCCATGCAAGCATTGACTAACCCCATGCTGGATTCCAAATTTATAATATGGTTTTGGTTTCATTGTAAGCATTTTGTATAACTTCAGCTTTTTATATTAAAATGGTTTGTGCAGTCTTCAGAGGGGTCTAAAGGAAGAAAAAACAAAATTAACTCCCTGTCAAAAGGTTCATAACTTCCTTCATAATCGTTAAACCCTGAAGTCACATTGGCTTCACAGCGCAGATATTAATAATTTTTGGGAAAGCTGCAGCTGAACTTCTGGGTTTTGCAGCAGATATTGCACATCTCTTACAAAACAAATTATTTTTCAACACCATTCACATAATTAACTACCTCACAAACAGCTCTGCATGGTGCTATCAATGAAGCATGGAGCCTTTAGCTGTCTGAATATTCATATAGAAAACATCCAGAGGAAGAGTACCTTCCTGGTGGGTTAAGGACCTCTTGCAAGAGATCCTGATGCACAGACCATATGGATGTAGAAAGAGAGCATCTCTCCAAGTTCAGAGATTTATAACTGAAAGGTCATTAGAGAGGCTATGCCTTTCCTACAATTTAGCCATGCTGCTTAACAGCTTGCAGCTGTACCTACAAGTGTCCTACAGAGCTGAGAGCCCCCAAGACTACCTTGGATGTATCTGTTCTTTGCAACATTTAAAGATCCAAACAACACCAAACAATTTTGTTGGATGCATAGCAGGAGTGGTCAAATAAACAGTCAAGTGGCTGTTCTCAGCTATATTCAACAGCAGTTATACATTTCTGAGAGCAAGCCGAAGAGGTTTGCTTGACCTTCTGTGCATGTAAATTGACTTATTTTAGTTTGAAGTGAAAAGAATGAAGAAAAAGGTCTCAGATAAAATTGCTACTAGGCCTGAGACTCTGCTTGAGAAACTACTATACATCAGCATTAGATATAACCCTCCATGAAATTAAACTGTTTTACTGTGATATATTTGCAGATTCATCAAAGTGAGGATCAGATCAGGACTTAAATATATGTATTTGTGTGGTTACCTTTGCTACTTTCTTTTCTGGAAAAGGTAATTATAAGTACAGATCAGTATGAAACCCATAAACAATTGGAGCTTATGAATTTTGTGCTGCTATATCTTAGGCTCCAGCTACAGCTTTGAGAAAATTTGTACTAATATTTGAAGAGGAAAGAAGTTAGATCATGTTGATAGAGGAAAACCATGGAGAACTTGTGAAGCCGCAGCTGACCTGTTCAAAGACAGTCCCCACCTGCTCATTGGGTACTTGTGAAGCCTTGAAGGCATGCAGAAGCCACTGGTGTCAAGAAGGATGATTTCATCAATCCTCACGCTGAGAGGTGGCTCACAGTGGCTAGGTGGACAATATCTAATTCTCTAACCTATGCTCTCTTGCTGTGTGTGCCACATTTTTCAGCTGGGCTTTGCTGCAATTCTTCCTTCTGCAGAACATACATTAAGCTCTTCAGTGGAAAAGGGATATTGTGAAGCTGACTGAAATTTGTTGCAATGTTTTGCTATTGATAAATTGCATCAGAGGAGTGTAAAGTGATGCTAGATATGCCTTAGCTCTTCAGAGCTGGAGAAGTGTTTGGGGCCTACCTTCACTCTTCAGTATTTATTCAGGACAGAATTATTGATTTAAAAATTTAAAACAAACTTTAAATGAGGAAGTTTGACTAAGGTAAATAAACAAATGCATTCAAAATTCCCAGAATGAAGGTATTAAGGAGAAAAGAACTGCTGAGAAGGAAGTGTTTTCTCCCAGCTGTGTTTTCTTACCTCAGGTGAGTTCACACTCTGGTTTGACTTTAAATGATCGCAAGATATCTTCAACATAAACAGTATATTTAACAAAGATAGAAGTGGCCTCATTAGATGAGCAGTAGTTTCTAACACCTTGTCTGCTTTCAGAAAATGACTGGTAACTCTTCCCAGTGGATGTGCTGCAGACACATTCCAACTCTCTGATGTCAGTAGCAGCTGCGCCAAGAGCTTTGCTGGTGTGCGGCATGGCTAATTTGCCAATGCTTGTCAGATAAGAAAATAAACTTATTTCAGCAACTGTGAGTTATTCCATCTAAAGAACATCCTCTTGGGCTCTCGTGTTGGGATTCTGTGAAAATCTTGCTGCACGATTCTCTTTCCAAAATTTAGGCTTACTTTGATTTAGATTTTTTCAGGCACTTACACCACGCCTATATAACTGAGGAGAATTTAGCCTACAAGACTTAGCTCATTTTATCAAATTTTCTCCATGAAATTACTGTTTTGGTGGCTTTTACAACAACTGCAGACCAAACTGTGTTCTGTTCTCAGACCAGCTTTACACACACATAGATACTAAGCATTTTTAGACTTTTCACTGTCCAGTTATGTAGCCACAGTACTTTCCCATGTAAAAGTACAGCAAATTTTAACGCTTCTCATGAGACTCCCTGAGATCTTCAAAGTCTTTTCTGATGAAGACCTCCCTTCCTGCTGGTTGTTCTGAGCTTCTTCCAGACACTATGCCCTCTTTCACTGAAGTCACAATGAATCTTCTTGAGTTATTCATAAAACCATAAACAGTTTCAGCTGGAAGAGACCTTAAAAATCTTCTACCTAGGAGTTCCAAACTCCTTGTCATGGGCAGGAAACCTTCCACTTGACGGGTTTACTCAGCGCCCATCCATTCAATGCCTCCAGGGATAGGGCATCCGCAACAACTTTCTTGAGAAAACTGTGCCAGTGCTTCGTCACTCTCACTGTAAACAAGTTCTTCCTAATATCTTACCTAAACTACTATCCTTCAGTTTGAGCCCATTGTCCCTTGTCCTACCACTACATGCTCTTGCCAAAAGTCCCTCTTCAGCCTTCTTGTACCTCTCTTTAGGACTGGCACGCTGCTATATGGTCTTGCCACGGCCTTCTCTTTTCCAGGCTGAGCTCCTGCTCTCTCAGACTGTCTTCATAGAGGAGGCATTCCAGCCCTGTGATCAACTTGGTAGCCCTCCTCTGGATTCATTTCAACATGTCAATGTCATTCTTGTGCTTTGGGGATCCCTAGAGCAGGACACAGTATCCATGTGGAATCTCAAAAAAGCAAAATAGAGCAGGACTTTTTTTCAGCTGTCACCTAATTAAGAATCAGTCAGCTTGGCCTAAACTGATGATTGACTCTCCAATATCCATTTCCCTCCTTCTGCTGTATTTGGGAATATTCATCTGTCCTCTGTTTTTGTCCATTGCTCCCAAATACTCCTATGTTAGCTCCTACTCAAAACTGCTTAGTCTTGAGTGATCAGACGCAGCACAGTCCAAAAACTTGCCTTCAGAAATGTGACAACAAACCTCTGTCTTCCATACAAGCTGAATTGCTGGAGTTTTCATACCTAAATTCTGTGGTAGTAAATGTGGAAAGGTTCCCTGAACTGCATAAGTGCTAGCAATGGTTTTTTAATACAAAAGAGGGGTGGTTTGTTCTATTGCATCAGAAAATATCAGGTAACAAATATGGCAAAGGCCATCTATTTTATGTAAAGAAAAAGGGTATAGAATTCTATTTAAAGGAGACTTAATAGTAATTCTGGGACATGACATGCTGTGGTATACATGCTTTCATATATAGAAAGATTTATAGATGTGTCCAGTGCCAGTGGCTAGAAAGGCCACTGTCAAGGAGGCAGGTAATACACATAAAACAGAGACCGTAGAGAACAATGGCAAGGATATGTTAAATACATATGAGCCAGCAGGAAACATATTGTCTTCTTAAAACTTCAGTGATGAAGCCCCAAAAATTTAGCCAGAAACACTGGTATTCCCTCTTACCTTCACGATGAAACCAAAATAATCACAGCTTGTCATTATTCTTTTGCAGAAAAATAAGTTAAAATAAGTCTTTGGAAAGAAGAGAAGAGAAGAGAAGAGAAGAGAAGAGAAGAGAAGAGAAGAGAAAGAGAGAAGAGAGAAGAGAGAAGAGAGAAGAGAGAAGAGAGAAGAGAGAAGAGAGAAGAGAGAAGAGAGAAGAGAGAAGAGAGAAGAGATCTGTGTGGCAAGTGGTACCCAAAGGTGAAACATTTCCTTCTTTTGGAGGCTGTGTTAAATAGAATTAATTTTAAAATATATTTAGCTCTCTTAATTTTTAAATTTTTTTCTATTAAATGCATTAAGAGTACATTTTGTTTAACTTTTTTTCTTTTTATTAACGCCATCATTTCTGGTTTTTAAAATTTACAGTGTATCAAAATATGTAGTTCTCATCTTCTCTTTCAATATGTTTTTATTGTCCATGAAGAGGAGAAAGAGAAAGTGGAACAGAAGAACCCAATTTAAAACAATAGTAACTCAATTGTTCTTGTTGTACTTTGTATTTAACGAGCTAAGATAAAAAGGTGAGAGAACAAAAAAGCCTTTCATAACCTGAGAAAAAACAGGATCAACTTTCAATATTTTAGTCAATTCTATTCCCATTATAGTAGATCCAAGACAGAAACAACTTGAACTCACAGAGTTCAACCTGCAGATCCTACATGCCTAATCCACTTCTTTATCGAGTGTTCCAGTTCTTCAGCAGTATGTTCCAACAGGCTAAATGCTTAGCTGATCCATTGCTAGCCTTCAATAAACACGTTATCTAAGCAATAAGATCCAAGAGTATATGGAAGTCTGAGTTGACTCAGACTATAGTACATCTCATTTTCCTTTTAAAAAAGAATACAGAGGGGAGAAGCAATGAGTCTGCTGGGACTGGTTCTAGCCCATTTGAACTCAAATTAGCAGAAAAGCCTCACTGTGATGAATGTTTCCTTTGCTGTGATTGCTTCCCTATGCCTTTTTAGGTGTGCAGAGTTGGAATTGTCAGAAAGAGTAGAGAGGTCTTTGTGTAGGGAAGGTATTTGAGGAGTGACTCCCCTCCCTGGGGAGTGACTGATCTGAACTTGTAAGATACTGAGTCCCAGATCTTTTGAGTCTGAAAATTAGTTTCTTGTACCTAGAACTAAAATAAGACCAACCCACCACAGCAGGGGCTGACTTGTCTCTTACTACTGGATTTCTCTTTGGAAAAAGGTCTCACCAGCAAAGGTGTCACTGGAGGCACCATAGAGATTGCTTAGAATGCCATAATGCCCAAATCCAATGAACATAAAAGAGCTCCAAATTTATATTGCTGTAAGGCTCACCTAGGACAATCTCTCACTATCTGAGGTTGAAAAGACACTCAAGCAGCAGCCCAGCTTTGCAAAACAAGATCCTTAAGACACAGGGATCAGTGACAAGTTCAAGCTGACATTTTATTTCTGCTGTTACTTCTTTTCTGCTTTCTGTCACTCCAGTAGTCCCTGCTGGCCAGACTTAAAATAAACTTTTTTGTCTCTGGAAAAATTAATGACATTCCTGTGAAAAGCAGGTTAGTTTAAAAAGCTCTATGAAGTCCAAAAAATAAACAGGAAAGTATTATTAAGAGAAAAATAATCTTTAAGAGAAACTGATTTAATGATTAACAGCTCTACTTTACTATGGACAGAATTCCTCCAGTGATATATGGAAACCCTCTGAGACTCTCAATTTTTTACTAGATAATCCCTCCTGAATGGTAAAATACTGCTATATCCCCTGCACATCACCTTTTGAACTATACAGGCATTTTACTAATTGACCTCAAGAATAACTCTGGCCCAGATTATCTGAGGTGCATGGCTGCCTGGCTTCCAAGAATAAAACAAAATTTTTGCTGTTTTATGGGGGCTTTTTGAAATTTTTTGTTCTAAGTTTGTACTGGAGGCCTTGCTAAACAAAACAAAACAAAGAAACAATAAAAAAAACCAAACCAGGCCAACAACTTTCCCCCCTCCCAAGAAACCTCAACAACAGAGAGAAAAAAACCCTGAGAATCAATGTCTGCAAACCATACATAGTCTGTTACTCCTCATTTTGATGCTGCCCATTGTATTGTGCATTGGTTTGATCACACAATTACTATTTTTCCACAGTGCATTCAGTGCACAAGAATCAAAGGAAAACCCAGGCATTTTAAATCACTTTTTTTTTTTATTCACTATAGAAGGTCCTTTATATTCAAGGAAAGAACTTAATTTCTTCTAAACCCATCTTTTAGAGGTAAGATTCATACAATGGGGTGACTAAAACTGCAGCCATGAAAGAGCTTTACTGCTTGGTATTTCTTGGCATAGCTCTCTAAATTTCCCTCAACAGAAGTGAAAAGCAATAAAGCTTCACTTTTAAGTGACTTGTATCAGCATCAAGTTAGGCACAGGATAAAGGCTGTGAAATGGTTGTCAATACTTATAAAAGAAACTGTACTGTGAAAAGATGGACATCCTGGACCCTGTTAGGGAGCAAAAAAATATTCTATTTGCCCCTCTTCTAGAAGGGTGGAAATAAAATACTGACAGTATATTTAATTAGTTGAAGTCAGAGAGCAAAATCAGGGCAGATAGCCTCCTCTGTGCATAGCTGCAGTCAGCATTTGGACAGTTGTAGTTATTTACACTACTAGCTCAACCGTGGAGCCGACTTGGGTTAACCACTGTAAAGAAAAAGGATGTAAGACCCCCTGCCTCAGTGACTCTGAGGAAGAGAAAACAGTAAGGCATAGAATGAAAAATAATCCAAATATTCCTTATTCTTTCCATTCATAATTCAGGAATACATAATTCAGCACTACTAATCATATCGACACTGATTTTCAGAAATCCCAGTCATTACAGAAAGCTACCACCAAAATTCCTTGCTTCATTTCCGTAGTTCTTTGCTACTTTGATTTTTCACTTCTTTACTTCTTTTTCACTCTTCCAAATGATTTTTTCTGGAGCTATGCAAATACATCATAACTACATGATGACGCCATGGCTCATTGTGGGTTTCTGTACAACCCAATGTGCCATGGCTGAACAGGACTGCCCAGGCAGTGGGAGAGTACAGGGCTGGTAAGGATTTCTAAGTAACACAGGACACATTTTTCTGTAACCTGTTTTTCCATCTGGTTTTTATCTTGCAGATGATAAACAATACATAACATGAAAAATTTACGCTGGATGGTGCTACCACTAAATCTTTGTCACATTCAGATTTCTGGAGTTCACATCTTCATGTGTAGACCATCTTCTCAATTCCCATCAAACCACTTCTTGTGACCCTTGCAACCCTGCTTCCTGTTAGGTTTTCCTTCCTCCTGAACTCCCTGGAGGAATAGGTTGCTGCTACAAAAAAAATGAAGTAAGCAGGAGAATATCAAGTGTCTTGTATGCAGTGAACAAGGGCATATAGTCAGGATGTGACTTGAAGAGATTTCATAAAATATACCTTTTACCAATGGTTGGAGATGGATAAGTCACACTGATACCAGAGTGGTGACTGGCATGAAAAATAAAGGATGTTCCTAACAGCAAGTCAGCAAAATCAGCAGCTCTCTGCAAAAGTATCCTTTAAAGTACCATCAAATTCTGCCTAAGAACTCAAGGAATGAATCTGTGACTGATTTGGTCTGATACTTACCCTTCAAGACTGACCTAAACCAGAGACATTTAGCCTGCAAGTCTGACACTAGAGAGGAGTAAGGGATGGTGTTTAGTTTGTCTCTAATCCCACACAGCAAAGGACAGGGATACCAAGATACAGAGGAACTCGCTGCTTGTTTAGAAGAGTTCTTGCCTGCAATGTATGTTTACAGGGACAAGAAAAGCTTGTCAGATGCAATGATAGCATTTTATCCTGTCTGTGAAAGGATTTAGAGTTTCAGAAGAGGCTACAAAGGGAAGGAACATTCTCAGTTTAATAATGAGGCAAATGTCCTTCACCACTGCGCCTGCAGCACCAAGCCAGTCACGGCAGAGGACATTGATCCTCAGGAGGGACATAATCATTTCACAGACCACAATTTAAAATGTTTCTATTAGGACACTGACAGCTCCTGAGCCCTGGCTGCTGTTTTGTGGCTTGCAGATTTATGTGAATGTGCATGCATGCCTGCGTGCCTGCCTACCCACCCATCCATGCTTCTACTGAGCTACTGACCTGTCAAAGGGAACATCATCTGATGGCTAATCCTCATGGACAATTTCCTCCCAGTTCTGCCACATATCTCTTTCCTATTTTGAGGTGCTAATTCTTTCTCAGAAGTGATGCAGGCTGTGATGAGTGCTGTCTTCTTCACAACACAGCAGCCTTCACATTTTCTTTGGGTTTTTTTGGTCCAGTTAGTGTTGCACTGATCAAAACAAGGACAATGTTTTAGAAAAAAATTCAGGATGCAATTTCCCATTTCAACAAGATACAGAAAGTCCTGTCTGTTACTGACTGACATGAGTGAGAAAATTATTCTTGTCTGAAGAGAGTCTCAGTAGAAACTCATGGGACAAATTGAAGATAACTACCAAGTCATGAAAGTATGAATTTACAGCAATGAAAAGGAAGTGTGTTTGGCTGTGTATACCAGTGATAGCTGAAGTTTTTTTTTCATGTAAAGCCCTACTAGGCATACACTGTGATTTGGCCAAATTCTGTGAGACACTATTCAATATTTTTTGAAAAGAAAAAATGGGCTGTCAAAAAGTTGCTTCTTTCAAACAGAAAACTGAGCTACCAAGCCAAAATGAGTTGCTTTCTCAGAGACATAGGGGCAAAATTACTTCACCATCCAAGTCATGTAATTCTGATCCAGACTTGAATCTTCAACTGGCTAGAGTATTCAGATCAGTAGTATTTGTTATGGAGATACCAGCATATACAAGGACTCCGTAAACTTTTGTCCTAAAATATTGATATTACATATGTGACAAGGACTTGATGTATCACTTTTGACAGACCCTGAATATTTCATTTGATTTGGCATATCAGATTCCAGAAAACTCAGGCAGGAAGTTGCTTATATGACCTATTTTCCAGTCATCATAAATTTGCATTTACTCTGAGCTATTTCCTTTTTTTCAGATTAGGACTAGTGACTGGGCACACTGTGATTAAAAAAAGTCAAAGCATTATTCCACATTACTGAATCCATTGAATTCTTTAGTGTAAGCTAAATGACAACATCACAAAGAGAAGACTTTCAGTTGGAAGTTCAAAGTATATCGAGGGATTTAAAATGTCTATACACCCTGTCAAATGCTAAATCAAATGGAATAACCTTATGTATACATACTTTACAACTCTCAACAGCTTTCTGATCTCTTTCAGGATAAAGACATAAAGCAAACAAAAGCTTCTTTCTCATCAGAGACACCATCTACTTTGAAGAGTTTCAACTCTGAATTCTTTTAAATACCTGTCTCCTTCCCCCTGTAGGTATTTATATCTGGAAGGTAAAAATCTGGTTGCTGAAAAGTTCTGAGCTAAAACAAAATATTAGAGGACTATAAAATACATTAAACCTTACAGGAGCAGGGAATTGGTTAAAAAATATGTTTGTGTTTCTTTCTATATTCTTTAATGTATGTATACATAACAGTTAATTTATATGTATATTTATAATCTATTTATTTATTTTTCTATATACAGCACAGTTGCCCACATTTGCTTTCTGGCTAATGAAGAGTTATCATTAGAACTCACTCCATAAAGTCAACTCATCTCTCAGTTATCTCAACTTAATATTTATTTATATTCCAAATTTACTTCCTGTACCATGTTATAAATGAAACCCTTGGGTATTGGTTTTCTGTTTGATTTGTGTTTAGCTCAGGTACAGAATGGTTTTTAACCCACCTGAGGATGAAGTCACTGGTAGCAGTTAGTACCAGGAACCATGATGTTATTAACCACCATGGAAGGAGCAGCTCCCACAGATGAGGCCATGCATGGGCTAAGGGCAGGCCGCCAAAAATCTTTCTTGACTGAAGTGAGATGCTTTGATTACTGCACACTCCACTCTTGGGCATCCTTCCCTCAGGCCCAGTTGCTTTCTTGCTCTGCTATTGCAGAGGGGCAATGCAGGGAACTCTCTCAGTCAAGTGAGGAATCACCTGCTCATCCCTGCTTTGGTGGCCCTCCTATTTCCTGATGTGCATTTGTCATTGTATGGAATTCTGGGAACACTACAGTATGTGCCAAAATCTGCTGTTATAAGATATTGGTACCCACACTGGCATGATCTGCAGGGCTTCAAGTCTGCAGGAGAGCTCAGGAGAGTACAGAACATCCCTAAACCATCTCTCATTACCTCAGCCACAGGATGATCTTAGTGCTGTAAAATGTTATTAGCTTATTACCTGTATTAGCTAAAGCTGTCTGTATTTATTTAAGGGATATTTATAATATATATTTTCCCGTACCCAGTGTTTTCCTATTTTAATGAGTTTTAAGATTTTGAGTCTAAAGAATATATAAATATGACATTCAGCCTTGACTACACAATTATGACCATTCATTTTATAATATTGTACATCAAATTTGAAATTAATTTGGAGTTAACATGGCATGTCACACCAACATTTGGCTGTACAGTTAATGAAAGCTGGAATCTTTCCCACTCTGTGAGAGGTTTTGCTCTTTTGAAGACCTTTTCCTTTCATATATCACCTGTCTTAAAATGCAAATAGCTTGAATATAATCAAAGCACAGAATGTGCTGTGATAGGAAAAAAAGCTGTTTCCATCAGCATGAAGCAGCAATTCTGTAAAACTGAAGTGACAGATTTCAACAGCTATGTTTTGTTACTGCATGTCAGCATCATGCAATACTACCTCTGTTGACATGTCTTTCTAAACAGTAAAGAAATCATATTGGCTGGAAAAATCCACCAGATTCCAAATAAATAGCAAAATAAAATAAAAAATAAAAAATAAATAAACTGTTTTTCTGATTTTGAGAGTGGTCCTTCAGGATTTTCAATGATGGTAATTGGACTTCGTGACAAAGACGTTCCAGTAAAATTGATTATTTTCTCAGGGCAAAAAAATCTTAGTATTATTTTATTGTTGAATGTATACTTTACAGCAAGAGGAGAATTAAACAATATACAATTGATAATGTCTTATGCAATTCAGTCCTAATTTGTTACTCTAATCTATGTTCCTCTTGCCGTTATCAAATATCTTTACTTAGGGCAGCCTTAACACTGTCCATGTATATTTATTTGATGAAATCTGGTAATGCAAGAACTCATTTTATTTTTTTTAATTAAATTTACAGAAGAATCAAAACACTGATTTTGCTCAAATACAAAAATGTAAATTTTTTTCCCCAAAATGTTCAAAGGGACTTATTTTAATTTTTTTTCTCTGTTTTTTCTGTCTTTTTTTTGCTTTAGTGAGCACTGTTCAACTAGTTTATGAACCTTTTTATGTAAAATTATCCATAGATTTACTTGATTTACCAGGAAAAAAAGGTAATTTTTTCATACTATGTATATATAAATATATAATGAGCTATTCAACCATCTTTTGGCCATGTTTAAAGGGCAACATTGTTATGAAAAATGAGACTTTTGAGGAATGATGTTAATGTTCTGTATCTTTGGAAAGGGCCCTCTTAGCCTTTTCCACCTCTGAGAAAAAAAAAAGAAAGAGCAAAAGAAAAAAGAACCCATGCTGTATATTCCTAATATTTCATACGAAGTTTACCTGTGATATTTTTCACCAGGTGGGAATGAAAATTTGTTTCCATATGAAATATCTCTGTAATTACAGAAAAGTAAACATACACGAGAAAATAAGATTGAATTATAAAAGATAACACAATTTATAAATCTCTTTGTATAAACTTTGCAGAGAAATACATGGAATGATATATAATGTGTTAAATGTGAAGATAAATTAGATTTGAAAATGTAAGAGGGAGGTGTTAAAACTTATTTTGCTTTAACTGCAATTATCAGGTTGTCATTTAAAAGACAGTGCAGTCAGTAGTAGAAGGATAAGAGGCAGTTCTTGGCCACTAAGGAGAAATTTTTTCATTCTCTAAATAAATTGGAAAGCCTAAACTGATTTGCATTACCCGTATGACATTCATACAATGCACACCCATGAAATTGTGTGCCTAGCCTTGTAATGATGCATGGGCACACAAGTGAGTGAGCGGTTGTCAGAGTCATTTTCCACTGCCTGCTCCCTAATAAGAGAGCAGTAGAATGGGAATTGTTGCTGCTGCAAGTGGCAGGGATGCTGCTCCAGTCACAAGAGCCAAAGGGACACAAGGCAAATTTTAAGGGGGAGGTAGGGAGGGAGTCCTATTACTGCTCTCTCAAGATGAGTTTGATTTTGGGGATAAGAAAGCTAAACCTCTGACCTGAACACCTAAAAATCTGAAAACTTCTGGCCTGTCGCAGAAGCAGTAAATTTCAAACTAAGCAACACACTAAATCAAAACTGAGCTGTCATAAGCTGTTGGAGGTATTTCAGTCAGTGGGGTGGCTTCAAGTAAGTGTCTCAGCACAGGGGAGAAAGGTGTCTCAGCCTCTTACACTTTTAGGCTGACAGGATGAAATTAATTAGCTGAATTTGAAATATTTAGCCTAAGCTAGTCAACTAGGCTCTCTTTTTGTCGGAGGAGACACAAAGAGACCTTTTGTCAGGACCCACCCTTTAAATATAAGAAAGTTTAAAACCACCTTTGGTAGGCATCCACCTCTCTCTTTCATCTTAGGAGTGCAACAAAGTGGTTTTGACTAGAAGCCTGTGTGGTCAGTGTAAGTTGGGAATCCCATCATCACTCATTTTTGACTTGTATGCCCTATAATACGTCATAAAGAAGAGTGAGATCACTGTGCCTGTCTGAAAAGATGCTGATTATTACCTGAAGGATGGCAAACAGTTATTATGTTTTCAAAACAAAAAGAGATGTTGCTAATCTGTGTTAAATGTTTATTTCTTTTGTGAAAAATATGGAGAGTATTACTCCCAAAATTTACTGCATACTGTTCAGTTCTGCAGAAGGATTCATTATATCACACACAAAGACTTTTTTAATGACACAGAAATTTTGAGGTCTTTATTTGAGGAGTTCTTTACATAGTGAGTATCTTAGGAAAATTAAGATCCTAAATCTTACAGTATTTTGAATGATGCAGGCAAAATTCCCATTGAATTCAGCTGGGGTGGAGGACAGACTGAAAGATCTGGATGCAAATAATGATTATTTTAGCATCTGTTACTGATGAAAGTATTTGCCAACACCTCCCCAGTAGCTTGATCTATTTGGTTTTGTATACTGCAAATCGTAACTACGCAACGAGCAAGTTGCTAAGCAAAGAAAAGCCGTAGGATTTGAGCCACCTCACAGGAAGGTGCACACAGCCTCTTTCAGAAGTGTTTGCTAGCCATCTGAATTGTACTTATCTCAATGCAAGTAACAGTATTTCAGAAAGATGATGACTTGATGACTCTTTTTGCCTCCTTACAGATAGAATGGTAATCTGCTTTCCCTTGAAATTCCATTACAAATTTTTATGAGTGTTTCCATTCTCAGAGATAAGAAAATTGAAGAAAGCAGACGTAAATGGTAAGTGTATTGATATCCAAGTGGACTGATTCAAGCTGAAATGCACTGCCCTGTTTACACCTTGAAAGGAACTGGCTATCTTTCAAACCATGACTAGAGGATGACAATTTTCATTAAACTGAATTCAGAGCTGAAGAAGTACAAAAGACTGAAAAAAAATAGTGAAAAAAAATCTGAGAAACTGTTCAACTATCCCAAGAGACTGTCATCCACGAGGTTTGAAATTTCATCTGCACTCTCTTGTAAAAGGGAATGCAGATATCAAAGTGACTACAGTATCACTTCATGTGGCAATTCAGGGACTGAATGTTAGGTGTTAGGGCTCAAAACTTCTCAGTTATATATATCAAGCAGATTATAACAGAAAGTAAGTTGAGAAGTTTCTGGGTAATACAGCTTTTTAATGCATCCAAGTACAACATTTTTCATGTTTTTAATTATGTGCCATTAGTTACATTATTTAGATTACATATAGATTAGACAAAAAAATATACACTTTTAGTCTTCTTTTTAAAATTGAGTTCAAATATTTGAAGTTTCTGAATAAAGAATTAAGCTAGGAAGTTATTGCGGCTTTTCCAAAAGCATTGTGACAGTTCAACACTTTTAAAAATAATGTTATTCTACCGACATTAAATTTTCTCATGCTGCAATAACATTCTTTTTTCATATACTGGAGCTCTGAGAACTTTGGCAGTTTCACATCCCCAGGGTTCAATATTTTTTCCTTTTTTTTTTTTTTTTTTTTTTTTGTTTCAGTTACTGAGGGTTCACACACATGCTGAGTTTGACTTTGGGTTTCTGGGCTCATACAAACCCTAAAACTCAAAGCGATACTCAATCATAACCATATTTTCCATAGCTTGGAACAAAACGGTAAACTTTCTGTGGAACTCCAAGATAGGATTAACTTGACAGGCAATCTATACTTTAGAAGTTCAGCCTGAGCTCATTTCAAGGGTCAGTAAAACTTAGACAATCTTCTTGACAAATTTGGGACAAATTGAGGATTATGAAGACAACTCAAAACACACCCATCTCAAAAGAGGCAAGTAATCCCTCCTGTATCTCTTTTGTCCTCCAAACCAGTTGCTACAAAAAGAAGGGAATTTCACATGGCTGTGAACTTCATAAAAAATATACACAATTCATTCAAATGAAAAAGGCTTAATTATTCTTATGATTTTTACAGTTCAGCTGTTCCATTTGTCCCACATTCAGCTGAGATACTTCTAAGTTTTGCTTACATTAAATAAATCTAGACCTATAATTCAATGTCAATCAAAGTATACGAAATCTCTCTCAAACAAATGAGTCTTTATTTTTTCCATGTCTGAAGGCACCTAACTACATATGATCCCATTCAAGTTATGTTTAAGTCCAGATCTCGAAAAAATAAACCTAAAAAAAAAACAACTAAAAAAGAAGTGTCCAGTCTTTCATTATTTACATACTTAATGTTGTTTGATTCAGAAACCTCAATATAAATGTTTTCTTTTAAAAAATCTGTAAGCATCAAGATATATATAAATATTCTACAAAACCATCAGTGTGTTCTCACCAAAAACAGATGGCTTGCAAATATTTGGCTTGTTTTTAAAAAAAACACTTAAATCATTTTTTGAGGTCTGGCCATCTATACATTCAAAGTGCAAGTGCTTTTAGAAGAAATACTTCTAAAATATATATTTAAACATTTTTCATATGTCTATATGAAATAAGAAAGTCTTTACTTAATATTCAGAAAATCCACTGTGGTGCAGGTGTACAGGACTTTCCAAAAATTACTTGGGAACAAGATGAATTTACCCAAATGGCCCCTTTTACAGGAAAGTTTATTCTGCCGTTCACAGCGTCCCAGCAGCTCAGTGAATACCTTCAAGTTTCCCAGCTCCTTCCAAGGGGAGCATTCCAAAATGTCTCCAGGCACGCAGTTCTGGATGCTCCCGCGGCCCCAGCGCGCTCGCAGGGCCAGAGGAGTGAGCTCAGAGCGCGCCAGCAGCGCGGCTTCTCGGCACGGCGCGCAAAGCTCGGGCTGCCCGTCCGGGCTCCCCGCCACCCCGGGCTGCTGGCAATCACAGCTGCTCCATCCAAAGCTGCGGCAGGAGCTGGGCTGGCTGCAGGGCTTGGCCAATACAGCAGGTGCCATAAAGGAAAAAAATATGTGTACAAGTAAGCCTTCTGTTTGGTAATTGTTTATCTGGGTCAGCTGCTCACTGAGAAGGACAGACTTGCTCTTGGCACCTGTCCTCGGAGCAGTGTGAGTCTGTCCCATGTGGCTTTGCTTCTTACAGGGATAAAACATAGCTCCAGTATGCCAATAATTTAAGCATAGGAGTTTAAGCTTTCATTGCTTTCCTAAGTTTTCTTTTCCATGCTTTTGCAGCACTTGCTGATCCAGGCTGGAGCACAGTCCTTTTTTTTTTATTATTTACTCTATTTTTGAGGTAGCCATTTCAGGTCTCTAGTTGCTAAGCTACAGCACATCTAATAGGGCCTTATCCAGAAACACTCATTGAGTGTGTTAGAAAATTAGGGAAAAAAATTCTTAACTAAGTGTAAGCTGATGAGGCAGGATCCATCCCTCCTTATTCTGAAGGCCTAAAATTTGGGTGTCTAGTCTAAACCAACCAATCTTACATCCTCTCATCAAAGGAGAGACTTTGCCTTTTTTAAAGAACAATTTGTTTATAAGTTGGGCAGCTAATATACATAGCCCTTACAAGGTGCATATGTCTTCCCTTAACTTTTATGAGAATCCTACACAACAAAATGAAACAAGAAGCCCCTGTTGGGTGCAGTGGAGCTGGTATCTGCATCCAATGTGAACCTACCATGCTGAAAAGTTATTTCATTGAAGGGCTTCCTAATAGATCAGCAAGGAATAAATAGTCTGAGCTGGCTAACAGCAAGCAGCCTCCACTACACAGAGATTTTCAGCATAGTCTCCTCAGCTGTTGTGAAATATATGTCTTTGCTATTATAAAGTGGCTTTCATGAACAAATACAAATGTGTAAAAAAGATGTGTTAAAAGCAAAGACAAATGAACACACGATGAAGTAATTAGAAACAGATGACAATATACTGCTGTTTGAAAGGAATGTTTTTCACTTGGTTCTATTAATGTACAGAGACCCACAAAGCTCTTAAACATCGAAGAAGGTTTCTAACATGTAGTAAGTTGCAGAAAAGAAACAAATAATAAAAAAAATTCTTCCACTGCTCTTTCAACAATGTACAAGCGTTACAAGGACAATAATCTTTTTCTGTACTTCTCCTAACTTAAATCACATTGCAAAACATAAACACTACATTACACATAAAAACATAATGTGCATTCAGAATCATTTTTATTGAGAAGGCAATCTGCCCATGCTTTCCATGTATGTTTAGAATGGTTTCTCTTCTACTTTTTTTGGCACAAGTAGTATTAAGCACACACCAGGATTTAATCACTTTAAGTCATAATATTCTTTGGCCAAACTGCACTGACTCAATGGAGATTGTAATTTGGTCTCCTTTGTTTTCAAGGTCCTTTGATATTTCAGAGGGTAGTTTACTGTTCAAATCTTCTCCTCCAGAAAATCAAAATCACATTTTGCTATTTCCCTCTCCAACATGATGATAAGTCCTGGATTCCCTTTTGTTAACACCCAAGGACGTGTGAGGCAGGACCTCCTGCAAGCAGCTTTGTGTATAGCTGATTTTTTCCCACTAATGTCTAAGACGTCAGTTTCTAAACATTACACAATAATGCACATTTAATTCCAGCTTTTGGGTAGCAGTCAGTCATGAGTGTTTCGTGACCAGAAGGTCAGAAAACAGACAGGACCGTTTCCTGGCAACTTAATAGCATTTGGCTTTATAGCTTAATTTCATAATATGTAAAGACTCTTCAGCAAGCCTAATTACATTCTTAGCAAGGAAAGAAAACAATCTCAGATATAGGATTAAATCCTGGAAATGGACAGTTCTAGCAATATGGTATATAATCTTCTAACTGTTGAACAGAATTCCTTCCTAAGTAAGGCATATTATATTTTTGGCCATAGGCCTTTATCAGGACTTGTGTTACATGAAAAGCTCAAACCACGTGGCACAGACAGACATTTGTAGAAAACTTTCCACTTCATCCTGCTCTGAGACCAATGTTAGGATCAATTCTCATGGATTTCAGGAGGAAGAGGCAGCTGACCACAGATTTGGCTCAGAAATCAACTCTTTTACATCAGGGGCCATTCTTTTCTAGAGGGCAAGTAAATATTTTTACAGACATGAATGGAACTGGACACAAGATGATCTGGGACATCAATCAAAGTTAAATTGCTTCTTAAGTGAGATGTGGAAAGATGATAAGACTATTTTATTCATTGCTAATATTATGTTTGTGTAGAGCAGAAAGGATCTCACAGCACTACAAAAAGATTATGCTGCAGAGAAGTTACAATCTAAGTGATAAAAAAGACTAAAAGCAGAAAAACTACATTTGCTGCCTAGTGTCAGCTGCAACAGGACAAGGAATGTTGGCTTGTCAAGAGTAAACCATTTTATAAAAATATCTTCTTTCTTCTTGGCCCCAATGTTTTCCACCCATCCTGCAAAAGAGGATACTATAACTGGAAGTGAAGTTGCAAGACCATGAGGGTTTATTAATCTTTATGGGGTTTGTGAATATCAATCTATTTTAAAACAACGTTTTTAAAAAAAATTCTGCAAATGAGTTTCTATATTGAAATCTAAGATGGATAAAATTGTAAACAATTAGTTGAGTCCTTTTTAAGCTGTTAACTCAATATTTGCTCAATATTTGTATCACTATTTTGTAATTTGTAGATATCCTTGCTTTAGACATTTCTTCTTCTTTTGACAAGCCTGGTAACTGGTGATCTTCTTTGTAAAATACTTAGTAGTTTTTGACATTCCAATGGCTTGATATTTACATTTCCTAACTCAGATATGGTCATTTACTGCATCATATTAAATTTTGACCACTCATTTAGCAAATTACAGAAAGGCAGCTGTCAATCATGGACTTTGTATTTATTTTCGTACAGAAGGTCCAAATACTGCAACATTTATCTAGAAAATTTTGCATGTAAAATAATTTTGGCCTTGCATTTCTAATGAGAAGAAATAAGAACACATCTAAAGTTTTTAAACATAGAGAATAGCTTCACAGCTTATAAATCTGCTTGCTGATTTCAGTCAGTTTTGTCAGGACTGTACAGAGACAAGTACAATCATATGGAGTCTATGGAAATGGGTGTTTTTATAAATCTTTAAGGGATCATTCACATAGCCATAAAAGAGACAGAAGATAGAAAATGAAAAGTTCTGATAGTGGTCCCCAAGATAGTATGTAGGTGTTGAATGGCTTGAATATCACAAAAATTGCTGAGGTTCATTTGTAAGTTGAAAGCCAAGATGTGGCTTTAAATAGTCACTTTGATTCCAGAACCCTGACTTTACTGATATCTGCACTTCAGCATCATACCTTGAGTCTACTGCTTCTTATTTGAGCAGTGTAAGGCTGTTTAAGGCTGTTTAAACAGGCATTCTTGATCTCAGCAGAATGGAGAAAAGTCATTCCAGACCTAACATCTCTCTAGGCTGGTTGGTTTTGTCATTGTAAGTATGCTCGCTTTCTGATACGCATAAGGAATGCCTAACCTGTACTTTCCTTGAAGATATTCCATCTGGTGTGAGCACAGAAGGAGGCAGCATAAAGCTACAGTGTCACCGAGAAAATTCTCAGTTACTGAGGTAACATTTGGAAGATTTACATCTTCTAAGAACCATCAGGCTGAAGTCCTTAAACCCCTGGGGAAAATGTCCTCCTCTTATACTACAAAGTTTACACAATTTGCCTCCCGCCTGTTTGTGTGATTCAGACCCAGTTGCTGCTCTTACCAGCTGCCTTTATGGGTGGCATATCCATGCATTGTGTGGGAAACGACCCCACGCAAGTGGAGGGTGGCCAAGAGGACCTAGTACTTTAAGGCCCTTTTCTTCTAGCTGTGCTAGCTGACATCATTTGTGGTATGACTCTTTGAATTCCAGACTCTATATAGGAGGGATAAATGAGTGCACAAAACACAAATCTAGCAGCAACTGAAGCCTGCCTCCTTAAGCTCTCTTAGTAGTTCATGGAGAAGGTGGAAGCTCCTGTGGGGGTTGTTTGAAGTAGACAGTTGTCCTCCTGCCTGGAACTGCTACTGCCTTTAGGGAGTGAAATGCACAAGAAAATGTTCCCAGGAATAGAATCATAGATTCAGAATATCCAGGGTTAGAAGGGACCCACAAGCATCATTGAGTTCAACTCTGATGGCTGATATTAGGCTTCATGAGTTCTTGCCCTGAATTGTAGTGGTCAATTCTTTTTGATTCACAGGAATATTTCAGTCCAAAGAAAACCACAGGTGTTTGCCCTTCAAAAAGCTGCTGGTTGAGGACTCTAGATGGGTGAAGCTTGTGTGACCAGAGGTTAGAGAGTGGCTGTCTGGCAAAAAAATGCTATAAATCTAATCAACTTCCCATAGCAATGTGCAGCAAACTCATTCATAATAAAAATCTGCAAAAGATATTTTATTTTGCTCAGTGATTAAAATGTTAATTATGTTAATTCTTTAAAAGAAATAAAACCAAAACATGTTAATGCAGAGACTGAGTTGCTAAATACAGCTTCTGGAGGAGCAAGGGTGAAGTGTTGTAATTCAGAAATTTTGAGGCCCATTGTGACAATCCAACACAGTTGTTGGTTATCAGGAGTTTCTACAAATATTGTGAGACATAGGGAATTACAATCATCCCCAGTCTCATAAGTTTCAGATCAGGAGCATCATGTACTTGGTTGGCCAAACTGGAGCCAGAGAGCATCATCAGTCATAATTTTCTCTTAAAGCTAATTGAGTTCACCCATTTTTTCCTCCATTAGATGCATGCAGAGGATTTGCAACACAACATTCAAGTCTCATCATCATGAAATGAGGCTCTGGGCAATTTTGAATGACATTCTTCGTGTTTACCTTGTTCTTTCCTAACCCTCTGTGAGGTTGGTTTGCCAATGTCTCAGCAAGTATGAACCACAGACACATGAGGCATGTAACTCAGGGTTTCTCTCATGCACATGCATGCAAACTAATCAGTACAATATTACAGCCAATGGAGTAAACCTTAAAATCAAATTTCTCACTCCTGTAATAGGAGGAGAATTGAGCCTTGTTATAAATGCTCCAATTTCAATGTAATCCTATTCATAGAGCTGCATCTGCAATGTAATTACCTGAGCAGGTTTATTATGTGCAACTTTGTGTTATCTGGGTGGAAAGCTCAATAAACCATGTTAAATATGGTTTATTGTTTAACATGGTTTATTGAGCTTTATCTTCCTTCATTTTACCATGAAGTACTGGTGGAATACAATTACTCTTAGAAACTTAGCACAACTGAGCTCCACGAGGCTGAAAATAAAAATAAAAATCCTCAACACAATTTAAAAAAAATTATTTTGTAAGAAAAGTTAGTTTTATGGAGTAGTGTTGGGTGAAACTGAGCTTCCTTTTTTCTACTCTTATCTAAACCTATCTCTAGCAAAAAATCAGTGCAAAAGGAAGCACTAAAATGCATTTTATTTTTCTGCACATCTTTTGTTTTACACTTTGAATGTATTTCTCTGTACTGTAGCTTGCTTGAACAAATACTTTTTGTTGTAAACACTTTCAATTGTTTAGACAAACTAAATGTCAGCCAGTGCTAAATGCATTTGCAACAAGAAATCACCAAATCAAAATAATGGCACATGTATCTCAGGCAGCATTAAAGGACTTTAAACAGCAGTGTATCCAAAACAAAAATTCTACATCAAACATAGAAACACATGGTTAATCTGTTACATCTGTTTAGTTAAATGATGGCCTTAATTACTTTTAGTCACCCATGACTCTCACGAACAGTCTCCACTTTAAATTTAGATTCAGACATTTTTCCATTTCTCTAATTAGGATTTACTCAAGTGTAAACAAGCTCGACATTGGTTTACCCACATACATTTATGTTTTTTACTGTGTGGCCTTGCAGAGCCATTCTTGCATATTTTCTGCCTATTCATATAACTGGCCTCCTTGTCCCACATGTAAATCTCAGCAATAACTTGTTGACCAGTGATTTTATTTTTTTCCCCTTATAAATAGGTTTTGAAAGGAATATCCATAACTTAAACCTTGATTTTCTTAACCATCTTCCTGATAATCAGAAAGCTGTGCTTTCTCACACATCCCTTCATCCAAATATCTAGAATGGGTATATGTCTGGGTCATTTTTTCCCTTCTCCTCTTTTACACATCATATTAGGAGTGAATAGAGCATGGAGAGATTTCAGCAGGCACTTGAAGCTTCCTAATAAAATTTCTGCTGACATAATGATCAGCATGAAATTCTTTAAGGGTTACACCCTTGTGGATATGGTCTTTTATTCATCTCGGAAATGATTTCTCTCAAGCGCAGGATAAAACAGACAGAGCACATATTTTCAGATTGAACCCTTGAATGAACTAGATTAGGCACAGAACATTGATTTGGTGGAGTTAATGCTGCTGAGAATCCTTCAAAATAACATATTTTGGGACATGAAAATGAGATTTTAGCATCTTGCCAGGATTTCTCTCCTTGTAGTATTATCTCAGTGCCCTGTGTAAACAGGCCGATCATCCCATGAACATCTACAATTTTGAGTGTCTCCAAACTGTGATTTACCATATGTTCACAACCACCATTACTCATTTGCAGAGGAAAGAGTTAAAATATTGAAGTAGTTGCTCTAGGAGATGTCGGCTGTGCCAAGGACTCCACAACATTACATCACAACAGTGAGAGGAGACAGAAGCCAATACGTTCATGTGACACCTCGTATGACACTTCTCACCAAGCAGATACTGTAAGCAACGAGGTTCTGAGTAATTTATACTATTTTTCTCATTTAGTTTTATACACCTCAATTTCTGACCTCTTTCCATTTGCGGCAACATTGTCTACACCTAAGTGCACGTTTTACAACAGTGAAATACATGGTATATCTGTTGTATAAATTATACAAGTATATGCTGGTTTAAGCATACTAAAAAATTGTAATTAGAACAATTTTCCTGTTTAAAAAAGCTTAAAATTTGTAATTTAAAAATAATCCTTATTTGGGAAAAAATTTTGGTTTCTGCTAAATTATATCTCCTCCGTTCTCTCAAGTATAATCTTTATGAATTAGCTGTAATTGTCATTTATGTAATATGTAGTTTACCAATGCCAGTTGGTATCTGGTTGCTCCAGCCAATACTATTTGAACAAAATTAGAAAAAAATTAGGAAAAAAATTAGAAATTAGAAAAAATTAATTTCATTGACAATAATTGCATTATATGCAGGTCAAATCGACACAATCAAGTTAAGACAGTTTTTTATATAAAATACATTTATTGATACCTGGAGCTTTTCCACTGTCATTGGACTTACATAGCATTCAGAAATTCACAATCTGCAATTTAGATTCAGCTATCATGCTGTTATTGAACTATTGCTAGCAAATAATCCTTTCCACACCATTACCACCTCTTGATGTAGTTCTCAAATTTGACCTAGTCCTTCAGTCTGTACTAAGAATTTTCAAATCCAGACATATGCATCCAGCTGGAGCAGATGGGGAATATTGTTACTTTGAAACTCCACTGACAGCAGGCAGCCTTAATTTATGAGATCACAAAGAACCCAGGTTTTAAGAAACTTACACATCCATATAACATATGGGGGTATTTTGACTGAGTACCATCTCTTTGAAGTTTGCTTAAGGAATGGAAATGAATGACAATTTATATCTTACTTACACTGTTCCAAGTATTACCAAAAGGCTCTTGGTAAGAAAAAGGGAGGGAGAAGCAAGGATAGTTTGTGGCTGTGTGTGTCTTGGTGTCGGGAGCAGGCAGTGACAGGAGCTCTTAGCATGGTTAAGTTTTGTAAGATGGCAATAGCAGTTGAGGAGGGCTTCTAAAATCAAAAAAAATTCAAAAGGTCTTGAAAAGATATAACATGAGAGAAGAGAAAGCACTTAATAGACTGAGAATCAGTAGAACAAATGTGAGCAGGTTCCTACTTAAACACTTTATCTTTTTTGCAAGTAAGCAGGCAGAAGCCTTTTGACCAATTTTAAAATCACTTGTGAACTAGCTTAGCCCATATCAGAGTAGTGTGGTTGCAAATTGGCATCTTTATATTTGTCCTTCTCTGGAGTCTTTCTTAACCCATGTAGAAAAGACCACTCACAAACAGCATGGGCTCAGAATGAGCATTGGAAGGAACAGAAAGAAAATGCTCAGGTTTTGACCATGAGAGAAAGTAAGTTCAAATATTCTCAGAAAATCACTTTAAAATATGTAAATAAATAAATTTCTTGAAAATCCATATCGATTTTTGTTTGTTTGTTTGTTTTCTAGACACAGCCAATACTGGTCTCTTATTTCAAAACAAAAGAAGAACCGCTTTTTTCACCCAACATCCATGACCAAATTAATCTATATTTAATTTCAAGGACACCCAGGTTTTTGCAAGCAGCTTCCATGCATCCATCCTGTTCTTCCTATTTTTGCAAAACTCCACTTTTGAGTGAAGAAGTCACAACTATAGTTTTTGGGGAATGATTAACAGGCTGGTTTATTCTGCAGATTTTCATGTGTTTACACAAGTCAGTTTTGCCTACTAGCTCTCAGATGGCTGGTTCCTTCTTTGTGTCCTAATAGAGGTAGGTGATAATACTTTCAAATCAATTGTGATTTTTCTGTGCACATACCTTTTTTTTTCCCCAGGTTCCCTCTTTCTCTGATGTGACATTTATACTATGGAGTTTTCATTTCTTGGTTTGTTTTAGGACCCACACCTGGCTCTTCCAGAAGTGGCTCTGAGCATCTGGACTCACTTTTCTACCATTTTTCTCCTGATCAAATCATCTTGTGTATAGACCCGAGTGTATTCTATACAATCAAAAATGTGTTTCATTTTCTAGTGAATCACTGTGGCTGCCAAATACAACCCAAATGGCAGTCTGAAAAACAGAGTCTCCTAATGGGAATAGAGAATGCAAAAATGTTTCTCTAAGGCACCTGCCAGAAACCTGTTGATGCATCATCTGTTGGAAAATATATGGCAACAGTAATTTCATGGGTAGTGAGAAATGTTGCCTTTACAGAGTGTTCCTTAATTTCTTTGGTCTGTTCATAAAAACATCTCAGTCTTTCTACTCTCAACAGTTAGTTCACCTACTTGGCTAATTCTTCCAATCATTTTAATGACTTGGAAAATGTTTGCTTATTTATTTTGCTTGAATTTAAAAACAAAATAATCTTATTCAAGGCAGGAGTCATGGGCTCCTGGTAAAAATTGGCCTAGTAAACACTTTGCTGAAAGATTCCTTTGTAACTCAAAGACATTCTGGAAATTTTAGGGGCTTTTTTTCTCTCCCCTTTCAGCGTGTGTACCTTTAGATATAATCATTAGATGAACACTAATGATTATCTCACTAATGGATACCTTTCTGCAAATAACTAACTTTGGAACCAAAACAAAACATATAGCAGAATATTTTTTTCAGGGGAGGATGATCTATCCTGATTAGAAATTACTTACTAACAAATGTGTGGGTTGCATAGGAGACCATTTCAGCATTCATGGAACTGCCTGCTCACCAGACTGGTAAAGCCTGCTCATAGCATCTGTCAGGCTGTGGTTATCTAATGCAGCTTCCACACAGGATCTAAAAACTGAACTGGGCCAACATCTCCTCACCCACTTATCTGATCTCAACTCCTCAACCTTGATGGAATGAGACAAGGATGGCTCACAACAGAATCACAGAATCATTTAGGCTGGAAAAAGACCTCTAAATTCATCAAGTCCAACCTTTGACCAATCACCACCTTGTAGACTAGACCCTGGCATTAAGTGCCACGTCCATTTATTTCTTGAATACCTTCAGGGATGATGACTCCACCAGCTTCCTGGTCAGCCCATTCCAATGCTTCATAATACTCTCCATGTAGAAATTTTTCCAGACATCCAACCTGAACCTTCCCTTAGGTTGTGTCCCCTCATACTGTCACTGGTTGCCTGGGAGAAAAGACTGATGCCCACCCGGATTCCTTTCTTTCAGGGAATTGTCAAGCATGACAAAGTGTTTTTCCCCGCAGCCTCCTTTTCTCCAGACTAAACAACCTAAGCTCCCTCAGCTGCTCCTCATAGGACTTAATCACTAGAAGTTTCACCAGCTTCATTGCCCTTCTCTGGACACACTTCAGTACCTCAATGACCTTCCTGAAGTGAAGGGCCCAGAATGGATGCAAGTTTCAAGGTGTAGCCTCACAGTGCTGAGTAGAGAGGGACAATCACTGTCTTGGTCCTGCTGGCCACATTCTTCCTGATACAGGCCAGGATGCAACTGGCCTTCTTGGTCACCTGGGGACGCACAGGCTCTTGATCATCTGATGTTGACCAGCACTCCCAGGTCCTTTTCTGCCAGGGAGCTTTACAGACACAATTTCCCCAGCTTGTAGTGTTGCCTGGGGTTGCCTGGTGGCCAAAGTGTAGGACTTGACACCTTACCTTGTTGAATGTCATACAACTGGCCTCAGTCCATCTATCCAGCCTGTCCAGATCCCTCTATAGAGCCCTCCTACACTCCAGCAGGCAAATGATTGCATAATTTTTACCTCAGTTAATATTTCTCTACAGATAAATTTTGCTTCACTGCAAGATAGAATCTACTTCTTTGGTGCATGGTAGGATATGTCTGGGATGTGTTTCTAAAATGATGTGACATCTTCTGCCATTTAAGGCCACAAATTAGTAGAAGGAAAAGCATTGAGGAATGTTCAGAGCAGAATTATCCATTGATCTGAATAATAATGGCATCTGCAATTACTCATGCTGGGACAGAAGTCACAAGAACCATTAATCCTCATGCTTCAGGACATAATTGAGCAACAGCTGGAGTCAGGAATAATTTCCTCTATGACAGACCATTGCACAATTTTGTGTATTAGGAATATTTATGTCTACATTTGAGATGGCTGGCATCAGCTCACTTGAAGACAGAAGGTCAAATTAGATGGTCCTCTGGTTTCTTCTGTAGCAATTATTGTGTTTTTACACTGATACAAACATTGTAAAAATCCCAAGCTGTCTCAGGCGTCATGTATGAAATAATGGCTGCTTCTTCATTCTCATTTTTTCCATCTGCTTTGGATAACCTGGAAATTAATACCAGTTGAGTCTGTGGTAACTTCTTGAACCAGCAAGTAGCAAAATGAGGAAATGGAGCTGCAAGAGACCACGCAGCAAATAAACATCTTCCATATCAGGGTGTCTACTCTTACCAGTACTCACTTTTAGCAAATATACCCTATTAGGAAGACCCATCTCAAAAAATATTCCAACATCTTTAGCATCACTTTGGTGTCTCACATTGTCTTGTTGTATCTATGTGATTTCTTCTGGCAGGATTTCCATGAACCACCAAGTGGAAATGATGGGAATGGAAATTCAGATAAGAATAAGTAAGTAATTTAAATATAACAATTATGGAGGTTCAGTACTGCACTCTTCCTTATAGAAAGCCCTAATGATGTTGATTGTTTAGCTAATTCAGTATGTAATGTTTTATGAGTTAGAAATGCAAATTCAGTGCTAGATGATTTTATTGATGCTGATAGTCCAAGAAAATAATGAAAAAGAGAATTTGGTCTCCCCCAAATATTTCCAGTTTTGCAAACTATGCAAAGTTTTAGGATTTATCTTGCCACTCTTATTAATACAAGGAAGCTACAACTTGTTTTGAACACTAGCAGAGTAGGTAAATTTTCAAATTCTGTTCCACTTCACACTCATAATTGAACATTTCTTTTAGCTGATATCTTCTTTGACTCATCTGTATGGTAGCAACCAGACAGCCATTGTTCAACTTAAACACAAAAAGCCTGAATGAAGTCAGAGGAAAGCTCTGGAACCTTCTAGTATAATTTGAAGTTGGTCATTTTAGTTTCTACTGTGCCTTAGTCAAGTGTTGCTTGGCTTTGATTCTGCCTCTCAAGGGAAAAAATCATGTCTGTATAGATCATAAAACTATTTAATAAAAAAGAATACATCTGAAACTATTTATTATTTGGCAATAATAATATTAATAGTAATAGTAATAGTAATAGTAATAGTAATAGTAATAGTAATAGTAATAATAATAATAATAATCTCTATTAACACTGGGGATTACTTGATCTCCTGAAGAGAGGGATCTCCTGAAGAGGGGAATTTTAATGTCCCTAAAATGCCTATAGTTATTCTGAATGTCCATCCTATTATCATAGTAACAGACATGAAGAAAATTTTATACTATGGAAAGTTATTTACTGAGGAGTTTCTGAGTAGCTGCAAGTAATCATCCTGTGATAGAAGGCCCAGGCAAACTGAAGCAACAGGGATTCAAAGGCATTTAAGAAGCTTCCTTGTATTTGAAGTTGAAATTAACAGAAATAGAAGCAAATCAATAAAAGATATTGCAAATAACATAGATGTTAAGTCATAAATCAAGTCACTTTACATTTGTGTAAGGCACTATATTCTGAGTATTTCCAGGAAAGCTGTTCTGAAAGTCTTCAAATTGAGACTTAATTTATATGCTATCTTCCCATTTCTGGGTTTATGTCTTTCAGAATTAAATAGTTGATTACTGGAGGAAATATATTGAAATTTTAGTTTTAGTAAAAATCCTTTAAAATACTTTATAGAGGACCTTTAATATGGATTATAAAAATATTTATGCTGTAAATTTCAATTTCTAAACAAGAGATTTACAGAGAATCATTGGCCAAACAAAGTAATGTTTAAGCTAAAATATTTTCCCCAATTCTTTCTGTGTATCAGATGAAAGGAAAATGAAGCGGGAGGAAACTTGATAATGATTTTTCTGTCTCCGACCACCCTTTTTTTTTACCATTGTCGGTATTGTTCTGTTCTGTCATCTGTTCTACATTAGATTGATATCTCTTAATATATTCTCTAACCAGTTCTTGTGAGAGATAAAGGGAGATTGAAAGTAACTGAGAAACATAAAGGCATTGTGATGAGCATGATGGGAAAGATGGGCGCATAATAAATCAGAAATGATGAGAGGTTTTTGAAGATGTGAAAGAGCAAATTTAACACTTTGGAAATTTATTCTAAATGAAGTTTTGATGTTTAATATCTGCACTATCCTCTATGAAAAGCAGTAAAAGAAGTAAAGTCAAGTTTACTGAATTTAAAACAAGAAAAGTGAAGTCTCTACCCCATTAAGTGATTTTATTTTTGCTGATGCTTTATTATTTGCCTATACTGACTCTGCAACACCACACAGCATAAGCCTCCATAACCTCAAAATTTCATGATTTGCTCCAAGAATATTTTATTTCCTCCATATATTTTCTAATTACAAGCTTTTAGTTTCAAGGATAAGTGGCATCTCCTTACACTGAGTTGTGATGAGCAGCTCTCTGTATAAAGTGTTATCAGCTTGATTTAATTTATCTATGACAGACTTTAGGTTGAAAGGACCCTTAAGCAGTTCACATTCATATACAAAAAGCCTGGAGTTTTCAAGGAGGACTATTTAGAAATTTGACATTGGCGCAGGTTGTTTGGCTTTTTAGAATACCTCAAAAAAAGCCCAATTTCTGGAAATATTTTGAAACCCAAGTCAGAGAAAGAGAGATATACTAATTCTTGAGTTCCAGTTTCTCAAGTGGACCAAGAACAACTTCTAGCATCCACCCTTAATAACTTTAACCACTTGCATCACATTATTTAAGCTAACTGGAAGATTTCCTACCAAATAAGCACATACCTTTACAAAATCTAAGACACGCTACATGTGCAAATAAATATTCTTGTTTAACTTTTAAGCAAAAATTTTAAAGAAAGTAAATTAGGAGTAAAAGAAAAGAAATCATTGTTTAGTTTAGTTTTGGGTTTTTTTAAATCAGTTCTAATTATTTTCAATATTACTAAATGGGATGGATAAGCAGGTAAAAACAATTATGCCATTTGTACTGAAAATGTAACTTTATTGATTCCAACCCTGAAATAGGTGTCTGCAAAGTACTTTTTAACAATGAGGAACAGTCCTGAAGATGTAGGAAGAGCACCCTTTTTTCTTCCTCCTTTTGCCTTGATCAGAAACATAATGCTGGCTCTTACCCGAATCTGTACCAAGGTTCATCTTCAATCACATTTAGATTGTAACTCTTGACCATGGTAACCCATGTCAATCACATTCACTGGGAAAATAAATATTGCTTTAGTACCTGAAAAATCATTCCTTCAGGAGCTGGGAGTAGTTCTGTACTGCAGCCATACCATTGTCTTAGAATTGTAGAATGATGAAATTGTTTGGGTTGGAAACAGACTGAATAAAGATCATGGAATTCCAACAGGGACACCTTCCACAATGTCAGATTGCTCAAAGCCCCATCCAGCCTGGCCTTGTAGAAAATATCTTGAAGGAATTTAGTGAATAAATTTAAAATATAAATTTCTATGTACCCAAGTCTGTACACATCTACTTTCCTTCTTTTTCTAGATCAGTATGTCTTCTCTTGCCCCTCCCTGCTCTATAGTTTATCTTCTCCTTAGCCCTATGATCTGTATCCTGTATGTGAGAAATAGTATTCCTAAAATCAGACAGCTCATCTCTCTTGTGCCTTCATGCCTAACTGGACTGGTTTGAGCAGGCCACTGATGACTGAGATCTAGGGTATCTATCAGTTCAGATGCTATTCCTCTGCTTCCTGCGTACGAAACCCTTCTTGAATTAATTTTAACGATAAAAAAAATTCCTTAACTGAACAAAAATGTCATACAAACATATGGACCAGATGATATTGCTAACTTAGGCCAGATTCAGAACTAATCCGATACACATAAACAAGATGTCTTTTAGAAGATGGTAAATAAATAGAAAACCACTATATGGAAATTATTTAGTCACATAACATTGAGTAACAGCCTTGTTTAGAGTGACTAACAGATATGAGAGTTATGCTAGGCCTCGTTTAGACTATAGAAAGTCATGTAGAAAATCAATCCGTTAGGAAAATGCAGTCTCCACAACAGAGATGATTTGGCTTCCTGTATCAGGAAGTCAGAGATATGCTTCAGAAGCCCTATGCTTGTCTTTGCTTGAATTAAAACATGTAAACCACACTAAGGAAAGAGCCTAAAATTAGTTCATTCTGACTCTTCTGTATATCCTTCTTTGCAATAGGTATAGTGTATGTCTGAAAAATTAGGTAAAGACAGTTTAATGAACTCTAGTCTTTCTTCCACAGCTTGCTGTATCTCTGTAGCCTTGTCCATGCTGAGCACTTTCTATAACCATTCTGTTATTGAAACAGCACTTCTAAAGATGCCATGCTGGTAGACAACAGTGGAGACATTGGTATACAAAAAGCAGCTAGACTTTTGTCATCTCTTCCTTCTTGGAGCAAAGCTGAGCAGCATGGTGGGAAGGAGGAAAAAAGGTCACAGTTTTCATGTCTTTGCCAGTATTCCCATCAGTGCTTCTGCAGTGTTGTATTTCTAAATTGGGTAGACAACTAAAATTAGACAAGAATGTCAGGTAAGGGCCCTATCACTTGCTGGGCCTCTGAGCTGGCTGACATATAGATCTCCAAACTGGAGACATATGACCACATTACTATGGCACTGTTACCATGAGCTATCCTTCAATCAGGCACTTTCACAGCACTGGGGCTGAAGGTTGCACGTAACCCTATATTTCTAGTTTTAGCACACAGATCCAAATTTTGTGACAGAGTAACCTGTCTCTTGGTCTTAACCAAGTTCTTGTCTCCATGTATTTTTTGAAGGAAACTGAAACTTGGACTTCTCTGCAAGTCCTGTTTCTCATCTTTGCAAACAAGGCAGAATAGAATAGGATTTTGATGAAGAAAAGTATGTTCTCTTTCTTTTTTTTTTTTTTTGGTCTCAGCTCTTAGGAATAGCATGTCTTATAAGAAGGATGAAAATTACACACACATTGATTCTAAGTTGCGGGACATGAGGAAAAAATTCAAAACTGTACTGTCTTCTATAACTAATGGCAGAAATTTCACAGTTTCCAAAAGCAATTTAAGTTACTGATGCATAAACATATTGAGATTAGTCTGTGCTCTGTTTATTTCTGGTGGAATGATGAAAACCATTGAGTGAAGGCCAAGTATCAATCTTAGTCAGCCACACTGTGGTGAAATAATTGCAGCTTCATTTATCCAACTCAATCCACCAGTCACGTGTACTGTCCTGGTAATTAAGTATTTAACACCCTTTGTTCTTCTGCCACAAAAAGCTGTGGCAAAGCAAAATTTGGATCAGGATGCCTTGAAACAGAACAGAAAGCTGTTTTTATGATTATTTGCAAAAATTAATTCCTTACTTTTGCAAAACTCAGGGAAGCAATTATGTTTTTCTGTACCACTGCCAAAAATGCAGCACTTAATTTTCCTCTGTTCAGTGACTGGCTTTTTATGCAGGCATTTTCAAGTCAGAATATCTCCATGAGGGCTCTTTCTGTTTTTTGAGTCAATTTTTTTTTTAAAGTGTAGAATATGTGATGTGGGGGTAAGATGATTACTGTAATAAGGAAATCTATTAGACATCACTTAGAGAATGATGGAATTCCCAGCATTTATGATTTTAAAACTAAAATAGAGTTATGGCAAAAAATATTCAAATGGGAGCAATTCTTCTTCCCAGGTGTATGGGATAGATTTAATTTTTTTATCCATTACTTTATTTTAAAGAAAAATTACATAAATTCTATTTGAAAATATTGTCATTGAAAAGTGCTACTTAACCTCAGCAGAAAATAATTTGTTGGATTTTTTCATTTTTTTTCCTGTCTTCATTTGCTTCCATTTCCATTATAGAAAACCAAGAAACAAAATCAAATTAAATTGTGGCAATCTACTTCAAATGCTTTCCTAACTCCTGAAGCCAGGAGTACATGATTTGCTGCCATGTGTGTGTCCCATTTCAATTCAAACCATTTTTTTCTCTGTGATTCAGGTCAATGCCTTCAACCAAACAGCTGTAAAAGATTTTGTGTATAATGTATTATCCTTAAAACTGGTGGCTTGGAAACATGGAGGTGATTTGGTTTTTCAAATAATCTCCTATTTTTATAGGAGATAATAATAATCTGCTTCAAATAATCTCTGTTTTTTAAAAAAAACAGCAATGTGTGTGTCCCTCTGGGTTATTATTATTTTTATTATTACTGTTGTTATTGATATTATTATTAACAATAATAATAAACATGTTTAGAGGTTATATTTGTTTGTTCTTGTCAAAACTATGAAGTATGTGTTCAAAATATCTTTCTGCAACAAAAGCCTTTGTGAAGGTAAAAGACCTGCATGGCCAAGCCAATTTAGGTAGACTGGAAAGCTGGTAAGAATTGGGAAAAGTTATGCATTAGATTTCATGAAACAAAGTCAGGAAAAGGCTACAAAAACTGAGATAACCCTAGAAAGAGCAGGAAAACTGGAAACTGGTTCCTTACTGAAAATATTTACAGTGATGAGACAAACACATTCTGCATTTTAGATCATCCTTACAGTAAAAGAGCTGTGCTGGTATAAACACTCAGTCTCTAGTTTTGTGAGGATGCCCTTCCCAAAGGGAAGGCACTGTGAGCCAGGCACTGAATCTCTGGATGCCAAGCCTGGGGAGGGAAGAGCAAGCATGATCTGGAGGAGTGTGAAACCCAGGCACAGGCAGCAGATCTCAGCAGTGTCAGGGATGACACAACTTCAGAAGGCTTGTGCGGCTCAGCCAGCCTAGGTGGGAGGTCAGGAACCAGAGACAACAGGGAAGATTTATTTTTTGGCTCCACTGACTTGGCCTGCAAGCTCCTTGCAGGGCAGTAGAGAAAGACATGAGAGGATTTGATGAAGCATGGGATGGGGCATTTGAAGGATTATATTAGGTAAACATGCTTGTCAAATCCTGTTGATTCAATAGGTTCTTCTCTGAAATGAGATAACAAAACACAGTTTACTAGTCAGGTGCAATTTTTCTCTTATCGGTTTTTTTAGTATTAATATTTTTTTCCTAGTGCCAAAACTGCTAGTGGTTTGAACATCAATGCATCAATGAGTGTCCTTATGATTTATTTGCTTTGCAAATACCTAGAGGGATATTATGCTGCTCCATCAGCCCAGGGGAATACTGTATCAGTCATAAATTCACTGATGCTCTAGATATTTCCCATGATTGGACTCCCCTAATAGTCAGAAAGAACATACAGTAATACAAACCTCCTCCAGAATCCAAGAAATAAGCAAATGTAAGTAACCAGAGTACCTAGTGAGCAGGTTTCATATTTTTAGCAAAGGGTGGATAACTCCTTCAGATCTGACGCTCCAATCCAATGAAATATGCATTTATCTCCATTTCCTTTTCATGCAAAGAGAGTTAATTGCTTGATCCTTTCTCTGGATCACCTCCAGCATTATTTTTCTGGATTGTTGAGTTACAATATTCTCTTCTGTCTAAGAGAAAGACTAAGGGCAGTAGTTTAGGCACAAAGTAGTTTAGGCACATTCTATAAAAATGCACACATTTTTGACAAACACCCTTAATTGGGACATTTTGGTTTATCTAACATAATACATGTGTCAATATATTAGTTCTCAATTGCTCTCTATAAAACACTAAATAAATGTTTATATGTTTATTAAAATTTTCTGCTTTCCCACATCATCATAATCTGTCTGTATTTTATCGATATGAATGGATGTGTGAATGTACTTATGTATTCCCTTGCTTTCAGCAGCTGACCAGTACATTATCAAATAACAACTTATTTGGGGGTGTTTAATTTATGACAATTTCCACATTTCTAATTTTCGGGAAATGCTGACTATCCAGTGTTCAAGGCTGTAAGGTAATGTAGTAAATTCAGCCCTTAGAATTGTCAGTCACCTCTACAGATCTTAGCCATACATTACCAAAAGAAAGGCTTTTTTGTTCATGGTTTGATTTGGTTTGTTTTCTGACTGAGTGTGAATAAATTGTGTCAGCTGTAAAAACCCATTGCAGGGGGATTCCAAGGAGGAAATGGACACATTCACTTATGTTTTGAAAACATGAGTATATGAAACCTGATATTTATGAGGGATTTCTTGCAAAGACTGAAATCTAGAAAATTACTGGAGTGTCTCTTACATCGTTAGGAAAGGAGCTGTCTCTTTTTTCAGAATTAGCAGAAAGGAAAGAAAGGAAAGAAAAGCACTGACACACTGATTCACAAATCCTGTGGCATACCAGTCACTGTTTTTTCTTGACATCTTTTCCTGATGGAGGAATGAAGAGTTTAAGCTGGTACTTATGAGCAGACAAGACCTCTACACTATCTCTCTCTGTCTCTCATATTTGGACTTCAAATTGATCTTAAACTTCTTGTGGCCCCTTTGTTGCAAAGTATTTTGGTAAAGTTGTGTATCTTGCTGAGAAGATGCAATCCAGAGTTCAAGCCCACCTCCTGTGTTTATCTTTCTCCATCACACTAGAGATTCAATCAGACCCATGCATTTATGAGGCCACTCAGGCATTACTGACATTCTGGTTCATAGTTTTTTTTTCTCTTTCTGGGAGAATTTTAAACAAATTAATCCCTTTCCTTTTCTTCCCTTGCCTGGTTTTGGTTCTTTGAAATATATATAAGAAACTCCTGGGATTTGAAGCATGCCACCAGGCATGTGGGTTCCCTCAGGTTTTTAACCCCCCCAGCCTTTCTGGCATTGAGAGCTCAGACTGAGTCATACCCCATGTGTTAAGTCCTGAGGTTTAAGTCAAGCATTGCATAACTACAGAGCTGGCCAAAATGTGCAAAAAGAAATTATTAGCACTGATGGGGATGTTTCTTAGCCATCGAGGAAGAAAATTAAAAACCAGTCTTTTCTGGTGGTATCAATGCTTTAAGGACAAGTATGTAGTGTGTAGGAAAAACTAATTATAATTTTAATGGGAGTATAATTAAAAGAATTTGGAAGATCTTTGGTTTGAGGTGCAGGAAATTGCTCATACAGATATCAATGAAGTGTTCTTGGAATGCTCCACCAGCACCTATAACAATCCTCAGATCAAAATGCTGGGAAAAAAGATAGGAATAAATTATTCTCACAGTACTCTAAAAAGTTGTGCTAACCCAACCACACAATATCTCATAGACACAAAAGAATAATAACCAAATTAGTGCCACATGAGATTTTAACATTACCAATTTCAAAAATCTCTAAGCAATTTTGAACAAGATGAGTTTATAGTAATTACTTTAAGTAAAAAATTTTTAACAAGAGTTGGGAGTTACTTAATATTTCAGTCATTAGTAAAGAAGCTGTAACGTTATAATCCAAAGGGAGGGCCTCTTTGATTAAAAAACCAGCATGTTTAAGAGGGAAAAATAAAACAGCTCTTTAAAACATCTAACTATTGTAAAATGAGGTAAATTGGAATAAATTATTGTAAACCAGAAATTAGGACTTAAAATTAATTGGGTAAACTTAAGGCTGTGATGAACAAACAAAATTATTGCAGAATGAATCTTATTCTATTTGTCAGTGGTAGAATTGTGAATTGTATTATAAAGAGAATAAATCTGTTTAGGATATATTATCAGAAAATGCTTGAACAGAACAGGAAAATGAAAAAGTCAAGATTTTTTTTTTTTATTTAGTACACAGGGGGAAACAGGGGATCTGTTCATATTTTACATATATCTTAGAAAAAATCATATAAAAACAATTTGATGTAATTTTAAGAAGATATCTAGTACATTTCATAGCTCTCTAAATACTTATGTCTTTCATGACATTATTTTTTCTACTGTGTTTTTACAGACTTCCAGCACTGAAAATTTGGCTCATTTGGCTTCCAATTCCAGTATTCTGCTGTACTTGCCTATACCAAGTTGCTTCCCATCTAACTGTTTCAAATATCTTTTACATCCTGCTCCAGATTGAGCCAACTGCTTTTTGCCCAATCCATCATGGTCACTGAGAACAATTAATCCTTTCATCCCTGCAAAACTATTTACACAATTCAGCACTGTTATTATGCCTACTTCATTCTACTTTTTGTTAGGTGAGACAAATCCTCATGTTTTCTATACTGCTGGGAGTTTCTGTCAATCATGTTTGGATTCCTTCAATATTTTCATGTCTTTCTTGAAATGTGCTGCTCAAAACTGAACTCCAGCCACTGCTAAGAAGAGCAGGATTATTTCCTATGTCTTATCTAGTTTATACATCCCACTGTAATGTTAGCCTTTCCACAACATCTGAACATTTCTGACTTGTGTTCAACATTGATACAATCAAATCCCTAGATTAGCTTCTAAAACATGGCTATACTCTTGGGGGTTTTTGGTGGGTTTTTTTTCCATCCTGCATCTGCATGGCTGATTATTTCTTAAACTTGTAACTAGTGGATTACATACAGTCTTTTTTTTCAGAAAAATTCTTCAGTTGGCTAGGATAATTTTGATTTTTCTTCCTGCTCTTCTACCACCCAATCAACTGTAAAATTTCATGAGCATGATCTCTCTTCCCTCCTCAAGTCATGAAAATATTGAGCATGCCTAGATTCAGGGCGGAGTGACAGTGGGTAAGTCCTATCACTGACTATTACTAACAACTATCTGGAACTGCTATCCATTTCACTTTGGCATACACTTTCAAGTCCACACAAGATTTCCTTAGGATCCTCAGAATATGATCAAAAACCTCATTGAAAGGAGAGTATGCAATGCCATTACTGTATTAGCTGCTCAGTTACTGTATAAGCAAAATAAATTAGGCAGAATTTGTTCTTGGCAAGTTTCTATTAGCTCTTAGTCTGATGAAATAGTTTCCACTTTGTCAGAAGATACTAAACAAAAACTACTAAAACTTGACATTTCAACCAGTGAATAAAGGTTAACTTGCATCCAAGATTTTAAAAAGAGCTTGTTGAGTGTCTGTTTAATTTGCAAATATAATTTTCCAGTAAGTTTGGAAAGAGTAAGGAAGTTCCAGTAGAATAGAAGAATCCTAGTGTCACGCCAATATTCATAAAAGCTAAATAGAATGAACCAGTTATAATCCTTGCCTTCCTAAACATTAGTCTGGCTATCTAAACAACTGGTGAAGGAGTTCATTAATAAAGATTAGGAGAAAGTGGTGTAATAGAAGTCAATTAAGATGGTCTTTACAGGAAATTGTGTTTTCACAAAAGACTTTGCAATTTAACTGTAATAATATTTTGATTGATTAAAATGCAAGAATTCATACAATATTGCCAAACTTTTGTGAAATGTTTGTCATGCTAATGGGTTCCACTTTATAAAAACAAACAAAAAACACAACCAAGAAATATACAACAGCAGCAACAAAACAAGAAAAGCATAAGAGAAAACTAGTTAAATGAGCAGCAACTGAAATGTAATTGTTTGCAGGAAGTCATCTCTGAGTGGGTAGGTTTCAGAGCGATGATGATCTAATGTTAAATTGTTTTCCATTTGTATTGCTTTTCTGGGGAACCATGTGAAGTCATTTCTGACAAACCTCCAGGTTACAAAATTTTAATGGGAATATTGATAAGACAGAGAAATTTTCTGTGAGCCGGGTACAAAGAAACCATAAAATATTTTAAAGATATCACCTATAAAATCATACATTTATCTGATATAAGAGCAAAAATATCCATCTCAGAATTTTATGCATATGACAAAAGTCTCATAAAGCCCTGACTTTGACCAGTTGCAATCCATGGTAGTGAACAGATCACACTGCAAGACTATAGGCAAAGGACGTCATGTTCTATAACTGCATGAATAAGAATGTTTTAAGGTGAAATAAGGAGCTTATTATTTCTGTTCAATGAATTCCTGTACTTGGCACAGTTCTAAAAATAACGTGTCTGATTCTGGTCATTACAAGGTTGGTTAAAACACAGGTAAGCATGTCTTGTTCTTGAAATCTCAATATTTACTTTTACAAAAACATAGCTAAGAAGTCACTTGACTGAAGCAAAATGTTAAAAGAAAAGTCCTCATCTGCATACAGTGAGTATTTTAAGGCTATTATTATTCTTTGGACAGTTTTGTCCTATTTCAATGGTTGCAAGTAGCAGAAGGAAAACCAAAACTGTGTAAGCATCTGAAATGTAAACATGTAAACAGTGTGTCTGCATACTAAGGGGAAACTGGCTAACCTACTCATACATTTAGAAAACTGAAATAAATAGAGGGAAAAAAACCATTTATATTCCTAAACTTTCATGTTTTGTAATATAATGTAATAAGAAATGACTGGATTTCAGTCTCTGTAAAGTGGAAATAACTTTTCATTTCCCCTGTTTTTCCTCCATATGGCGTCCCCTTTCTTCAATTAGTTTTGCTACCGATTCTTACCTGCTTTCTGTTATTCTCTTTTACTTTTCACATAAATTAATTAACATGGATTTTTTTTCCCTACAGTTTCTCAGATGGGCCTGCAGAGAAGGGAATAAAAGCAGCTAAGACACAAGTCATTGAATGTATAATTGGTACATGGTTAACACATCTTGCACAATCTCATACAGAGTGAGCAATCAATCTGAATTTGACTTCTGAGGTCCCTCAGAAACTAACTCCATACCCACCTGTGAAAAAATAACTGTAGAGATGAATAGTGATGGTATTTGTGCTCAACCTGTTAGATCTTCCAGACAAGAATGAACAATAACATCATCTCCCATGAAACCACAAATAGTGCAGCTCATTTGTTTAAATACACCACAAAAAGTCATGTTGGGGAGTACATTCTTTGGAAACAAAAGTGAGCTTGCAGTTTTGTCATTTTTTTCTAACCTTTTGCAGACATAAACATTAGTCACTTTCTGAGTTTTTCCTGTAATCTGTCCTAATTATATTTGTACAGTATGTTTTCATCATTAAAATGAACTAAACTTGCATAGAGGAACTTTTAAACTGCCAGTATTGAAACAAAACCACACTGATGCACAATCCAATGTTCTGCTTAATGAAAGGTGTACTTTTATGAACACTTACGTAGGGTTTTTGTGATTTTTGACAATTTAGAAGTCAATTTTTATGGCTTCCATCTCACAAATGTTCTTATAATACATTACACACCCAAAAGATACTCCTCTCAATTACAGAGAACTTTAAAATCAGTAGAATAAAGCATTAGTTCTCTAAGAACTTCCAAAGACTGCAGAGTTGGGTATAGCTTTGGAAACAGGAGATGTCATAGACATAATTTACTGATTAATCCAAAAGAACAATAAAACATTTTTTACAACAGAGATAATCCATTTCTGTGAATCCTGGACACCTGCAAAGGAGATGAAAAGAAAATGCAGGGTTGGACGGACTGACAAGATGACAGTATTTCCTACGCTGCTTGAATAGCCTCTCGTAGCTATAATGTTAATCTTGAGGCATGTCTCTAGCAATATGTTCATAGCATAAATGAAAACATAGTGCCAAATACTTACCTTGAGTTAGGTGAAACCTACTGAAGCTAGTATGTTATGGAGTCCATCCTTAAAAATTGATCATTCATTTAAAAACTGAAATCCATCAGCACAGAAACCCCAGAACACACAGCGGATTTGACAGGAAATCTCTTTAATTTTTACCACATCCAGGAACTAAAATCCAACACTTAAATATTTGGTTAAAAATCTGGTCTGGGCTTTGATAGATCTGAGCTGTTCTGAAAACTTTGAATTAAAGTGAACAGACGTGCACCCAGATCATTTAAACTTACATTTACATTCAGGTATGCCATGTTTGGTTACTCCCAAGAGATTGTTTTAGCAGAGGAGAAGTGGTATGTCGATTGTTTGGGGAAATAGTACATATACCAGCCTATGCTGTGACATCTGATATAAAATGAACTAGATAAAAATATATATATTAAAAATATTGCAAATAGGTTATGACTTGGGTTGAAAAGTCGAAAAGGAAACAGGGAAAAATGTTGGTTTACATATATCTGTGGGATTTAATCACCTTCACTTGCATGTGAGGCAAATAAATGGGTTGCCATGTAATTATAATCAATAGGTGACATGTATGTCCACAGTAACACTGCTAACTTGCCCATGCTGCTTTTGGTCCCCCCAGAATGGGAGGGAGCTCCACATTATGCCTTTAGCTGTGTGTCACCCTTTTTATTTCTGAAATATTTTTTCTAAACCAGAGCAAACAATTAACAGATTTTACAAAAAGTCATTTCATGCCTACCAACAGCACTAGACAGCTAGAGCAAATGCATGGTATTGTAAAGTGCATTCCTGGAAGCTGCTGAGCCCCTAATAGCACCATTTATAAGTACCAGACTGAAAGGCTGAAAGACTTTAATTGGATAGTTTAAAGTTAGAAGGCTTTTAATTGCTACAAGCTAAAGTCCAGCTGAAGAGAAAAAGAATCATCCAGCTGCACATCCCAGCCTTTCCTCGCCATGTTCTGCATGCCTGTCTATGGCTCTTAACTCACTACAATCTCACACCTGTTAAAAATTATTTCTGAAAATATCTCTACAGAATGATTTTCTACTGACATTGAAAGGTATTTCTGATTTGAGCTAATCATACATATGCATATTTTCTGGAATGAACTTAAATATTAGCTATCAAAATACTTCTGGTAAATTTTCATTTTCCAGAATGCTTTTTTATGCAAGACAGGCTTTATTGCTTTATTTTATTTCACAAAAATAATTACAGTTTTCAATATCTTCTCTCTTCAAAAGCATAAAAGTTTAGATCCCCTGGATCAAATTAAATTTGCAACTAAAAATTATTATTTTGTCAAATAGAAAGGGGATGGGAGAGAGGTAGTTTCAGTATAAAAAGCTGAAGTGGGGGTAGAAGGGAAGGGAGAATGCAAGTTTGAAATCACCCACAATTGTCTCCTTTACTTGCATTTGAGTACTTTGAGATTTTGGCTGAAAAAGAGGTGCTGAAATGCCGTGACCAAAACTGAAATTGTGGTATTTTTGGACAGAGTGGAAACAGGAAGGATTAATAACCTCACAAAACAGCCTTTTTCTCTTGAGAATTCCAGTTTAATTTTGTAATTTAATGTTGCAATATTCTTTCCAACTTGAAGCTATAAGACAAGACTACTGAAAGATTACTTCATATTGCAAAGTAAAGCAATACATTTTAGTGCAAGAACAATGCAAATGTGTACGTTCATATGTGTCAAGGGAAATGTGCCTGTTACATGGCAAAGCTCTGAGAGGTTGCATCTCAGAGCTTTAATTTGAGAGCAGATGCCTGCAGAAAATATTCAGGACTACAAAAAAATAACCAAGGTTCACAGGGCCCGCAGTGAATTGCCACAAAAACATGACTTCTGCAAAAATTTTGCAACTTCAAGACTAGAAAAAGTTTGGATTTCTTCCTCTGGAGCAATACTAATCTGACACAATTTTTCCTTTAATCCCTAGGTCATACCTGTACCATGCAACACTCAGTTGCTGAAAACATCAGGAACTGTGTGGAAAAGAATGAATTTCAAGGGCACATGCATGAAAGTTTTCCTGAGTACATCCCTTCCTAAGATGTGTTGGAATTCACAGCTGAAGTTTAAATTTTCATCCACTTCTTTTACTCAACTGATTTCAATTTCTTGATTAGCTTTATGCTTACAAAACTTGGGGCCATAACTCAGCATTTTAGTCCAAAGTCTAGCCTGGTTTGACACAGCCTGAGATTTGAGGATCCCCCTCTTCACAGGACTCGCAAAACCTTCGTGGTTACATGTGTATTGAAATTTTAAAATAGCTAGCCTCCATTCTTCAGTCCTGAGAGCGAGTAGGTTAGGCTAGCCACTCCTATACTTTCCAAAACAGGCTGGCCAAATCCAGCCTGAGTATTGCTAATGATTGCAGGCCTCTTTATGCTCCTAATTGTGCCTAGTTACATCTCAGGAACTGTTTGCACGGTATCTCAGCACAGATAATTAAGGTTCATAGTTTGTGCCCATCCTTGCCTATACCTGTTTGATCAAACTTGTGTGTTTCTTCTGATGAGCAGGAAGCACATTTGATGAAAATCAAAATGTCACCAACCCTAAATGATGGCTTCTGCTACCTGGATGTAGTTACATGATCTACAGAACTTTGGTGCAGCCAAATAAAAAATTAAACATATTTGGGGATAATGTTTTTCTTTGTTTCTTTGGGGCATTTCAGCTGTCTGGCAGGATCAGAAATAAAATATTATCCCCATATGTTGTTTATTTCCTCTGGATCCAAAATGGTTTTGCTTCTGGGCACACCTAGTGAAAACCAAAGATACAAGCTGCAGGAAAACTGAGGAACAGGGTAGCTGTGCTCTCCCTTCCTTCTTTATATAGCTGCAGTTAAGGAGACTCAGGTTCATCTTTCTGTGTTTTGTGATTGAGAACAGAGATATTTTTTCAACTAAGGTTTGTGATGTGCTAGTAGAGAGCCTTTATCCCAGGCTGCTGGGATAAAGCTCTTCCACTCAGATAAAATACTGAGGTGTTTAGACAGGTGTGACTATGAGAAACTGTGTTCTGGTTGTTTGTATAGACTGATGTTAGGAAGGTCCAGTTTGTAGTCCATGTTCCAGTTGGATATGTAGAAATCTAAATAGTTATTTTTACAGCTGTAAGATCTTTAAAAACTGATTACTGGTAAACTCATGCAAAAAAAAGGTTGCATTTGCATGAAATTAATTTTCTAAATGTAATACATTTTTTCTTATCCCAATTTTTTCTGAAGACAGAATCAGTGAAGAAGACAACAGTGAAAGCCCTCCTACGTGCTGTCATATAGACCATTTCTCATCACTTTCCTGTCACAAAACACCACTGAAGCCAGTTCTTCCTATGAAAACCAATTTGCCTTTATACTGGGTAGAAGCTCAAACTGTTCCAGGTCTAGGTGTCAAGTTACCAACTTTGTGCAATTTGGCAGGTGGCCCCAGCTTGTTTAATGTACCAGGGTTTCTGTCTGCTGCTCTACACCACCAAATTGAAGGGATTTGTAGCTGTCTTTAGGGCAGTGCACTGGTGGTAAACTAGGGAGTTCACCAGCATGAGGCAACATTTCTCTGCAGGCACTCCCAGGGCATGCACTATAGTTTGGGAACCACGGAACTAGGCAATGGTTACAAAGGGCTCTGAGAGGTAATTGCTATGTCAATGCTAAGTATTATTATTATTTTTCTAGCTAGCAAAAGCCAAAAGATAATTATATGATACACAATACATCATACTAGAGCGGAAGACATACTTGTCCTTGGTTTTGGTTACAGTTTTGTGGAATCAAAAATGAAGGGGAGCCATATCTTTCACTGCCCATAAAATGAGAACAGCAAAAGGAGGGCTGATATCTAATATACTACTGGTAAAGAAAAACACATGAAAATGTCAGGGAAAAGAATGATTGTGAGCTGTATCTGGCCAAGATTTGGATCTGATTGACCCTGGCTTGTCCTCCAACCAACACAAGACCTGGGGCATCTCCCACTTCCTTGCATGCAGAAGCACTTGCAGGAAAAAACCATGCTTGGGGAAATATGAAAACTGTCTCCTTATGTGAGTGCTCCTCACCTGGAGATGCTGACCCTCACATTTACCAGCATATACTGACAGACACCTTCACATTTACAAGTATATACTTGTGAACACATTTTTGCCAATTAAGTTAATAAATTTTGGATTTCTACTCATTGCACCTAATTTCTATTCCCAAAGGACTCCTGCATGACTAGGCTTCATACCTCAACCCTTCCCAAACTATTTGAAACATAAGTGATCTGCAATCCTAACTCTGCAGAAAAGGAATTGCACCACAGAAGCAAAGCCCAGATTTTACACCTGGATTAGACATCTCATTCTTTGCTGGATTCCAGTGGGTATTGGGTGCTTCCGCATCTCTGAAACTTTAGGGAAGGGCTTGAAATCACACAAGCTACATGGGACCATGTGGAATAGTTTCAAACTTTTCTAGGTGCAGATGGAACAATCTAGGCAGTGAGATAGGATCCTTAAATTTTAAACTCATATTAATAAGATCTTATTTGCAAGCAATAAGGCAAATGAACTCAGTGGTTTGAAGGCTGACAGCAATAATTTTACTGCAAACACAGAGCTGCATGCTTCAATGCTACAACAAACACAAAAAAATCTATGACCTGTGATGAAATTATTAATGTTGGCCCTGTGGGATATACAGGGCAATATCAGAAATGCTGGTTAAATGTTGTTTGTATACTGCACCCCTCCCTTAAACACCAGCCTCTAATAATACATCACAAAAGAGCAAGTCAGCATACAGATGTCTAATAATCAGTTATTTTGTGGGTAGTGTCTGGCCTTGCTGAAAGTGGGTCCAATCCCACACAGGCAATGCTAATCCTTGCAAATACAGCCAGAACCTATTTGCAGATAAGGGCACGAACAGTCAGGACCAGTTCAGGATTTTATGGTGTTTAAATACCAAATAAAGAATCTGCAATCCCAGTCCTGCAATTGCGATCATATGACTGGAACTCAGAAATAATCCCTCATTCTTATAGGATGCTTTTGACCAGTGCATCCTGAGTGGCTTTAAAAAGAGACAGATATATCTTTACCCTTTTTCACAATGTGGGAAACCAATGCACACCAAGATGCAATAGTACAAAATGAAAAGTCAGTAATCTAGACAGGAACAAATCCCAAGCAACCTGAGCCTGATATGCTCTTCTCCAGTGCATTGGGGGAGCTTTGAAGAGCTAGTTAGGTGTGGAGTCATAGCTTCTGCTTTCAAATCTACTATAAAACCCATTGCACTCATAATAATTTCATTCTGTACATCCTATAGACTCATTTTTGTCACCAGAATTGCTTTCATTTGGCAGTCCTGAATGTATTTTGTTGTTTTGGGTTTTTTTTTTTTCATAATTTACCTGTGAAAGAAAGCAACAAGTACAGAGACATTAAAAGTGGAGGGACACCAGTTATGACTTCCCTTACTCTTAGGCCCTGATTCTTCCCACTTATGAACAAGCTAATATATGAGAAGTAATAAAGATTTTATTAGGATGTTTAATGCTTCAAGCTAAGTCAGTGAATAAATGAGGAATATTATTCTTATAACTCTACTTAAAACAGCATTCAAGTATTTCTGAAGTGACTCAGAAAGTGAGAAGTAAAAGATCTACTGGAATTTGAAAGCTGTCTTCATAAACACTTTTCTGCCTTTTGAGTGTAAAAAAGCCACCCATGCTTGAGTGACAAGGTAGATGAGGATGAATCATCAATTAGATGTATGTTGTTTTAGGTGAGCAGTGTAGATATGGTTTGTTTTTTCAAAGAGGTACTAAATAGTGATTTCTAAAATAAAAACACATTCCTCTCCTCTGCCCCACCCCAATGTTATTAGGATTTCTTCCAACTGTCATTGCAGTGTCTGAGTGCTCAGTCCAGCAGAAAGAAATCCATTTCATCTTGGCTTGGGTTTTCAATGGGAGCCTGGTGGCTCAGACTCCAGGGAAAATCAAAGCTCTTATTAAAGTACTTAAATTGTAATCTTTTCTAGGACTTGAAAACACTAATGCTGACCCATTTCCCATGAAATAGGATGAAGAGTCAGCTTAGTCTCACACATTTGCAGTGGCCTCTAGTCATCCCATGTCTCTTCTCTGCCCAGTACTACAGATAGGATAATTTGGTGATGGGAGTCCTTCAACATCTGACTACATCTGTATAACTACATGGGTCAATTTATCCCACTCACAGTTGTCAGTTCACTCCACTCACTCCAATTCTCCTTCAGTACTTCTCATACCACATATTCCCAGCTGGAGGTTACTGCTACATCTTACTCTTCTCCTGAGCTATTTCAACGAGGAGTGACCTTTTCAGGGAAAATGAACTGTTCTGGCTTGGGAGATGTACACAGCTGTTCTTTGCTAGTCTCTGGCTGAAACAAGATACAGGGTATTTACAGCCATGCTGTCAACACAACTGTGGAATAATGGACCAGAGGCAGTAATTTTTATAGCCTGTACAAAATCAGCTGCAGGTCACCTTTCCCTTGATACGTCCCTAGCCTGGTTGTCTGTGGTTTTCATGCATATATTTATATGTTACATGTATATGTTTTTCATACATATGTGTGTGTGTATCTTATAGATATGATATACATATTTCTTTTTTTATTATTTTTTTAATATAACAGTCTGGAAACAGAATCCACAACAGAATGATCTTTTCTTGATGAAAAAAAAAATTGAAAGAGATCAGAATAACCAAGCAGAATGGAAAATCCTTTCAAAAGACAACAATAGTATAAGCCCTCAAATAAAAGGGTGTGTTGCCAGGAAAAATTACCTTTGAGCCAACGTAACAATAACAAAAACATGAAGAAACCATTAAGAAGAAAAATACAGAGAGAGTAAAAGAAAGGCTATAAAGACTCAGAAAGAATAAGGGCACAAATCGAACTGACAGGCTAACTGCTTTTGTAAACCTCTGCACTAATAATTCAAATGTAAAACCACTAAAAATTGGAAATGTTTTAGAATGGGTTCCCTCTTTCCACACATTGTCACAAAAGATACATAACTGAACCCAACTCCCTAAATTACATGAATATTACCAGCTACAGGGATAATCTGATGAAGATTCAAAGAGCAACTAGCTTCTCTGCAGGTTGGAGGTGGCTAGAGGGACTTCACAACAGCAGTGACCCTTTGAAAGAAGGGCAGACGACGTTCAAAGCTCCTGCCTGAAGGTATCCATTGCATAATGGGGGAAGTTCCTACAAGTCCACTGAACTCATACCCAGCTGGACACAAAAACATCTGTCCACAGGCATTTGAATTCAGTCCCTGTAGGCACTGAGGAACTGGTCTGGTAGCAAGGCAAAAAGTAGTCATGTTAGCAAAGAAATTAAGGGTTCCTTTTATCATGGTGCTCTTCCTTCTTCTTGCAGACAGGCTGCAGAGAGTTTGCCAAGCACCCCTACTGACGCAGTAACCTGATTAGCATGCTCAGACCTGCAAGACCCTGTGTGTGCTGGAGGGTGTGTTTGAACCTCTCCCTGCACAGACTATGAGTCTGGCCAAAGCAATGCCGACCTATCCCTGGCATATTATTTGTATGTGTGTGTGTGTGTGTGCATGTGCACTGCTAAGACTCCCCTGAGAGGCCACACAGAGGCTCAAAAGGGGTGCAGAAACACTGAGAGAATCTCCTGGAGGGACAGAGACTCAAGGGGAAAATGTATTCCTCAGGCATCAGCTGCTGAAGCCCAGCAGCTGGAGTCTTATCTTCATGGATCTCTGAGATCCAGCAAGAACTCCTCCAGAATTTCTGACTTCTTCCATGCTAGAGCAAATACCAGGTCCCAGACAAAATGAGGAAAGATGGCTGTCAAAACTCCCCCATAGATGAGAATGCAAGACTGGGTATTCATCTAAAGAATTGTATCCTTGTGTGAAACTCTTCTGAAGAGTCTAACCCTTTTGTGTCTGTGTCACTGGTCTGAAAAGCTTATCATTTTGTTTTCTTTAAAATTTTGGGGATTCTTGCTTCTCACAGGTCTGCATGTAACATGATGTTCAGTCAACAGTACCCCTTGCGTGTGTCAAATGCTTATAAACATCAATAGCTGCTATTGTTTTAGGGAAAAATTCTTAGGGATAAGGTATAAAAACCCTACAGCTTTCAATCTGAATTATCTGCCCACTGAATCCAAACTTCCCACTGCCTTCAGCCATTCAGCCATCTGGTAAGCATGACTTGCCCGTAGCAACGCCCAGTTCACTCAGATTAATGATATTTTCTGTTTGCTTTTCTTTCCAGGCTGGTTTAGATTCTTCCCTTCTCTTAACCATACAAGTGGACACATTTTCCTTCATGTTTTGGTTGGCAAGTGGTGTGGAAATCTTACACACCTACTGCTTCTGAGCAAGCCTCCAGGATAGGTTGCCGTTGCCACTGGTACTTAACTCTCAGTGGCCAGTACTATGGAGATACCTGATGGACAGTAATTCTTAACTTGACATAAACTTTCCTCCAGTATGGTGCTTGACATTCTGGACCTTATTAAATACGTGGTAGATGAAGGCCCAGCAGAAGTTTTTATTGTCCTTAGTGTCAGATTTAAGAGGGATGTCTGGATCATGGGCTGATCCAGCCTTGTTATCGAAAGTTAATTTCATTTCATTTGGAATGTTGTATTCAAAAAATCACTTAAAGAAAGAGACCCTGAGAATACTTAAATACTTAAGGCTAAAAAAGCAAAATAATGCGAAAAACTACCACTAGCCTAATTTTTACTATCCATTACATTTCATGTTGGATGATTTAATTAATGAACTTGTCTGCTGCTAGTTCCATACTGAAAACGTCATGCATTTCTTTATTTATTTGTTCATTGGTGTGGTTTCTTTGTTTTGATTTTTCATTTTGTTTAATTTTCCTCTGTATCCTCAGTCCACAGAAAGCAAAGCATGAAGTTCAAAAGGCTGTTTATATTAAAAAAACAACAAAGCATCAGACCAAAACCACAGTCCTGTGCTCATCTATAGCTAACAGTTAATAACAGATGAACAAGGTCTAATAAAATAAATGCCTGCATGACCATTTGCCCAAAGCATAAAGTCAGATTTGGAGGTCTGGAAAAGCTGAGTTGTTTATTCTCCTAAGCACACCTCTGGAGCTAACATAGTCACTAAGGAAGAGAAGTCACAGATCATGTTTTGTAAAGGTTATCCCACAAGATTCCTGAATCACGTAGGCAAAAGCAGAACTGATTACCAAGCATGAACAAGAGTAGCTAAATTTCTGCTAAATGCTTTTGTATTTACTCTTAAATGAAAAGGTATTTTCAGAACTGGCTAATTGATGTCTTTATTACAAATAGGCAATCTGTTAGAATAATCTAAAGGTTAAAAATACAAAGACTAAAATCTCCTGGCCAATCTAATCCAGTGAGTCCATTTCAATTTATTTTTTTTTTCAGAGAACATTACATTTTAAGAATAGAAGTCTGGGAGTTGGCCTACATAAAGTCTGAATACTGATTTAACTAAATCAGTCTAGAGTTTTGATGACTTAGTGAATCAAATAGATACTGTGCGATAACCTATTCTGGAATAATTTCCGTTGGAAATGTTATTCTGAAATAAAAGCCTCTTTGTTCCACAATCATTTAGTTGCTGCTGAAGTGGAGCATTCTGGTCACATTCCTCAGTGACAAAAAGCACTTAAAGACTTATTTTGTAATGTGCAAGATATGTGAATAGAGAAAAGTGGTTTATTGATGAAAATCCAAGACAGATTGTAAATGTCATTTTTTATTTGCTTTTTAACAGCTAATTCTCTATAAAAGAATCAAAATAATTTAAAATATGCTATATTTATTAGAATAGCTATTAAGCTGTGACTACATGGAATTGATATTGAGATACAAAGGTATACTTCTCAGTTTCTAATATTGAACCTAAACATTTAAGATAGTGGCAAGAGTCAGAGAGATGCACATCCATAACAGGGAACAGCCTAAACCAACACCATCAAAGTAATTAAACCAGTTCTGAAGCTTAAACCAGTTCTGAAGCTGTGCATAAGAACAGTTCCTGCTGTGTTAGGAAATATGTGGTCTATTCTCACTGTTCCTGTCTTGATCTTGCTACTTCAGCTGATTTCTTCTTCAGCCTTGGACTTCATATCTCAATCTTCCTATTTCATAAAAAGTGTGCTTAAATATAGGAAGTGGTTTCAAGTTTCTACAGGGAATACAAGACATGGTAGTCCATTTTATAAAATCTTCTCTTAGTAACAGCCTAGCCAAATGTTCTGAGAGTATTGCAATTATTTCTATTATGACACAGGGGTGTTGGGAGGGAGCAAGGCTTTTCTTAGCCCTGCTTATCATTTCTGTTTCAGTGCTACCTTGAAACAAAACAAAGGTGGCGGTGAGCCAGGAATAAAAAAAAAACATGTACAGACCATGCAGTGTAGGGTCAAGTCATGCCAAAGACCAGCTAACAATATATGCAGAAGAGGAGGAAAAGAATTTAACCTGGTCTAAAAAACCTTACACTATAATACTGGGCATGTATTTGTTTGTCTCTGCAATGTGAACCACTGGGACCCATATTCACATCACCTCTATCCACAGTTTCCTGTGATTGATGTGCTTACAGAGATGCTTTCTGAATGATACCACAGAAATTAGAGAGGAAAGAAGGAAAAGAACATGTCCTGTCCTTACCCATCAGATAATCTTTCCACTGTCATTTTATTTAGGTACTGCTTTTCCGTTAATTCCCTAATTTTTTATGTATAAATGCCAAGAAACAGATTTTACAGACAAGTCCATGCTGGATTCGTCAAAGAAGTGATGTTGTGTAATGCAGTGCCTGTATTTAAAACTGGAAACCCTAGGCTGTACATGAAGAACAGTACCTTGCACGTAGGTTTTGGAACAAAAGTACATTTTCTCCACCCTTTTCTCCACCCAAGACTTCATTTATCTTTGAAGTCACAAAAAATAACAGTCAAAAAGACCCCTGACATCTTTTGCAGTGGGACCAGAACTGACCCATATTCAGGGGAATGCAGGAAAATAATATAATTGTAGTAAAAGATTGGAATATATTGTGCTGAAAAACTATAATGTGAAGCCAGAAAAGAAAAATCTGAAGGGAAGAGAGAGAGGGACCTATGTTATGCCATTCTCAGTGTATCATGATAAAAAGAACTTTCAGAGAGCAACATAGTTAATCTAATACTATCCATCCCTGAGAAGAGATACCACTTAAAAAATAAGAGGGAAGTGAACATGTTTTGGATAAACACTAATTTTGACTATATTGAAATCAACAGCAAAACACTTAGTGTCTTCCATGGGCTTGCATTTCTTCCAAAGCTCTCTTCTATGTCTGCTAATGTGCAAATCACTTAGGCATGCATGGAATGCTGAATTAGCAGCCTGTCTTTTAGCACTATAAAAAATAGAAAATAGAAGGTGGGTAAGATGAGAGGAAATGGGTAGTAAATTTTGAGGAGGCACAAGTTAGAGGAAAATAAGGAGAAGAAAAGGCAAGGAGGAAGAGGAATATTTAGTTATGATTTATGACAATACCAGAAGTAGATAAACAGCTCATGATGATGGAAAAAAAAGTGGTTGGCAGTACCCAAAGTCATCACTAGGAAGAGAAATTTTAAATGTTTGTTCAAGTGAGCTACTAATTAAAGTGTTAGAAGTTAGTACCTATGGTATCTGGTGGTCTAGTTTAAAGCTAATTTATCTATGGCACTTCTTTCATTATACTTGAGCAGAAAAATGCCAAAATGCCACTTTTTAGATGACCACAGCAGTAGCAAGCTTTGTCAAATAGTCATCCAGGCTTCAGATTAGAAGGTGAGAAGGAGGGTGGAAATTCTTATGAACCACATAAAAAATGGTGGCAAAGCCCACCAGTTTTAAAAATGAAGTAGGTTTATGTCATCTGCAGGCACCAAAACTTTCCTGAGTCCTTTATCTTCATATATGTCTTTAACAGCTCATAAATACCAATAAGTACATGTAGATTCTCCCAGGAGGGCAGGGTTGGGGATGATGATGAGGAGTGAAGTGACCACACCTGATTCGTTCACAGGTAATCCTTGGGTAAGAGGGCTAGCTGTTCCCAAACCTAGGAGAATTCTCCCTCCTGCTGCCTCACAATCAAAGTCAAATTGGCTAAAAGAGACAACCTATTTTGTTTGAAGTCACAGTGCTGGTGCAGTTTTCTTAATCTTGGATAAAATTTTCCCAGGAATATTCAATGATGTGTACAAGCTCCCAAAAAACAAATTAAACTACCCTCTGGAAAGTTAAGATTGGTCAAAGAAAGGAAAATAAAGAGAAGACATTCCCAATTTTATCCTGGATGTATTCAAGGGTGGATTTTTGGGGTAGGAGGGGAGTGGGATGTTTTTTGTTTGTTTTATTTAGGGTTTTAGTTTTGTTGTCGGGGTTTTGGGGGAGGGGCCCAGGGAAAGCTTGTGGTTTAGGGATTTTTTTGGTTGGTTAGTTTAGTTTAGGGTTTGGTTTGGTTTTCTGGGGTGGAGCAGGGACCCACAATGCAATATTTTGTCTGACCAGATAAGTAAAGTACAATGCAAGTAAATGACCCTAATTATAAAATCTGTTGGGAAGAACTAGGAACTTATTTTTCCCTGAAATTTTCCCATCATAGAATCATAGAATGGTTTGTGTTGGAAGGAAACCTTAAAGATCATCTGGCTTCAACCCCTCTGCCATGGACAGGGACAATTTTCACCAGACCTAGTTGCCCAAAGTCCCATCCAACACAGCCCTGAACATTCTCAGGAATGGGGTACCCACATCTTCTCTGGGCAACCACTGTAGCAATGTCTCCACACCCTCCCAGTAAAGAGTTTCTTCCTAACATCTAATCTATATCTACCCTCCTTCAGGTTAAGGCTATTCCCCTTGTCCTACCACTCTACCCTTGTGAAAAAGTCATTACTACTGATGGTTCAGGTCTTCTGACAGGAGGTCTGAAACAGATATAATGCCAAGATAGGCAATATTATCTAGGCAAGCTCCGGAGAAAAAAGAATATAAGAGATGCTAAAGTACCAGTTCCAGTCGGTGCTCTATTCACCCTAGCACTATAATGGAAGCACTATAATGGGAAAGAGAAAAAATGATTGGCATAAAAAGCCCTTTGTTTTTGCAAACTCTTGGAGAGTTCTTCAATGATGACATTTAATTGTTGTTTGGGAGACAAAATCAGCAATGTCATTGTGGTCATTCAGACCATGCACCGATAGGCTACAATTCCAGGACCTGGTGACTGGCAGTGGAGTTAGATATTCATGTTTGGGGAACAGGGTGGGGAAATAAAAATCTAAGCCCCCAAAAGCTAAACTCCAACTGAAAGTTTGAAGAAAAAAAGATTCATAAAATGGTAGAAAAGTACAGCTGCTAAAAAGGAACATGGCAGGATGTTTGCTCCATCCCATTGCCCAGCTGAGAATCAGGCATGTCTGATTCTTGTCTACAACATGTTCAGTCTGCTCATTAATACCTTATGCATGGGCTTCTTCTAAAATCTGTGGCACTTCATTATGTTAGTAGAGGAAATTTTGTGGTGTCAAACCTGAATCCTTACTGCTACAGATCTAGTTCATAATTTCTGTTCCTTTCCTGTAAAGGAAACAGAAAACAGTGCTTTTCCCCACAGTAATGTTTTAATCTCCCTTCAGGTTATTTTCCAGTCTCACAGACACTAAATATACAGAATTCTATCAAACTTGCAGACAATCTGCAGTCTAATCACTTTCATTTAATGAGATATAAGTAATTTTAGGTACTACATTGACATTCTATGCCAGTTCTTCTTTTCCTTATTGTTTTACATTCACATTTTGTCTATTAAAAAATAATACAAGAATAACAAACAAACCCCCAATCTTGCTTGTCGTTTGAAAGACCCACACAAACAGAAGAGGCAACTGGTTATTTACCAAAAAAAAAAAAAAAACCAACCAAACAAAAAAAACCCACAAAAAGAAAACACCAACACAAAAAAATTTAGCTGACCGTTGAAATTAGGAAAACTCTTTAAAAGCCTTCTGCATAATTACGTTGTTTCAAGTGAGCTTCCAATAGTGACCTCCCAGGTCTCTCATGCACAAGCCTATCCAGCTGTAGCTCCGCAGCCTTCAAGCCTGCCTGTGTTGCAATGGGCAGCCTGGTTGCTGCCAGGCACAGCAGATGAAGGTGTCCTTCCATGCCACTTTGACAGTGCAAGCTAGAAATGCCTAGGGCAGCACATGAACTTTTCACTTGCAGCTAAGCAGAGTCTTTAGGCCAAGGGAAAAACATGCTGCCACTGTGTTTAAACTGCATACTCTGGTACTGCATTAATTACAAAAATCTCAATTTCAGGCCTTTAGGACTCTATTTTTCAAAACCTGCTTTCTCTCTCAAGGCCCATATGTACCAGAACAGAAGAGCAAGTAAGTTTGTGGCTTTTTAAGCTATCTTGTGTATCTGTTTCAAGCATCATCAATCCCAGGTATTTGCAGGCTTTTGCCAAGAACTTGCTGCTTTACTTTAGAAGCAAACATTGAACAACCCAGGCAGGAAGGAACCTCAAAAGATTATCTGGTCCAGCCTCTAAACAACATTTCTTATTCCTCCTATTACCATTTACTGGTATTTAGCTACCATTTTTCAAGTTGTCATGCAAATCCTAACAACTCCCCAAACAAATTCTGAAGCCTTTGTGGCTTTTTAAAAGAGGTATTAATAGGTAGTAGAAGTTTTGTAGTAACACAACAGTTTACCATGGTGCAAAAGGCAGTGGCAATTCCAACTTTACTGATTGCTGCAAAAAGACTGGCCAAAAAGCTTTCAAGACTTCCAGCTCCTGGTCCCATTAACCCAGTTGGCAGTCTGCTAGCACAGCAGCCAATTGAAGAGCAGCTTCTGGCAAGTGCCAGTGCCTTTGATGTATTACAGTAATTGTGCTTACCAGCTCTCAAACATACTTGGCTTCATAAACAACTGCTTCACTATAATTTCTCTATCTCAGTTTGGGCAGAAATGCACACAAACTGTGTCCTCTCACATGACAAGTTAGAGCCCTACACAATATAGAAGAGGGTTTTGTTTGGAAAAAGTCTTTTCTGCTGTACCATGCCCTGGTCTTGCAATGAAGAGGTCAAGAGGAAGCTCCTCTGTTTATCTCCCTGCTTCCATTCCCTCCTGAGACAGACCTCCTGTAGGAAGATGGTAAGGGCTGTTGCTTGATTTCCTTCATTAGACTGTTCAAATGAAGCACACAAACAAAGGTGACAATGTCTTTACTTGACACCTGAGGAAAAATCATGTCAGGAGATATTATGTGTTAGTTTAGCATTTTCTGATCTGGGACTATATCTGAACATATTCTAAATTCAGCTTAAAGCCCAAACATAAGCCAATAGATGAACAAAAAATTTACTTGGATTTAATTGGACTTAGGTAACTGTCCACTCAGACTTGATACCAAGAGAAGATATTTTTTATTTGTTTCTGTTGCAGGGAAGGCCTGATTTAGGCTGAATGGGCACTATGTTTAAGCTGAAACTGGATAGGAGATCTACAGACTATGAGATCCTACAACACCAACAGGCCATGTTATCTGACTTGGTTTACATGTTTTCACCAGAAAATCCTGTCTTCTGGAAAAATAGCAAAGGGTTCATTTGAATAATACAAAAATGGAAAATATTCTACTTCCTTGGGTTGATCATTCTCATTATTAAGTCCATGTCCTGTGATATGTCATGTCCCTGCCCAGATTGTGGGGCTCCCCCCATGGTGGCTGCAGCCCAGGACGCTGTGTCAGTCCCCTGGGCCATCAGCCCTGTCTCAGGGACTCTGCAGCAGGCCTGGTCCCCAGCTCCCCTCAGTCCTGCCAAGCCAGGTCCAAATCTGGTCCAGACCTCGGCCTGTCTCCATCCTCAGGAAACTGCCTGATTCCCAAAAATGGGACTGTACCAGTGCCCCCAGCTGCCTGCACCTTGCTGGGGTGGCAGGACAGGTCCTGGCTGTCATGCCTTGTCTCAACAAACCCCCATGGGCAGCCCCCTCATCCTGCAGGGCCCTGCCCTGGCAGAGTCAGGAGAGTCGTACAGGGCATTTTTTCTCTAGGGAGACACCCCATGCCAGTTAAAATGTTTCTGTGTCCTCTGTTTGGTTATCTAAGCATATTGTACTGTTTGTTTTTCTCCTTGCTTAGTAATTCATCTCAAACTTTTTTCTGCACCTCTTCTGGTTCTGGAAAAACTTTTCAAAGCTGTGAATAATTGTGCACAGCCCTGCTTTTTTACAAACTGTCTATATCAGAAACAGCGATAGTATTAGTTCTGTGTTCATCTTCACAGGTAAGAAGCCAAAGGTCCTTTTGGAAATGACTTCACCCAGAGGCTAACACTTGCTTGTTAGGTAAATGCACTAAAAAGCCCACCCTCTGACACTCATGTTTGCTTGAGTAATGTGGTTTGAAAGCAATATTTTTGCTTTTAAAATGTGCACTTTGCTGTGGAGACAAGGTCCAGAACTCAATTTTCAAGTCCTTTTCTTTCTGATGATGCCTTTACTATTTTAATGGTGGCCTGAGGCTTCTAGACCTGGCAAACATGAACAGCTTTTCATCTTTGTAAAAATAAACTGAGATCCTTCATGGAGTTTTCCATTGTTTATCAGCCCTGGTAAATATTTGTGGGTGTCCTTATTCATTAGCTATTTCAGATTTGTAAAGGACTCTTTCCAAAATAAAAGAGAGGGAAAAGAATCGGGGGAAATATTTAGAATGCCAGCAGTAGCAGCAAGCAGTGTAGTGAATGCCAAGGCAGCTGTAACCTTCTCTGTGGTGGGTCTGTTGTTTCTTCCTGTTCCATTCACATTGTCTTTTCTGCATCCTGGACAGCACTGCCAATTAAAACAAAGCCTTTACCTTGCAGCTTGACTTGCAAACAGGGTTGACTGAGGTTTGCTGCTGGAACAGTTTAAAGTAGCCAGGGAACAGGCATCCAATCCTAGCTGTAGTAGGTGTTGTTTAAAGAAAGACTCAGAGCCACTTTTTCCTGGTCATGGCTTTCTCATCATGTAAAGAAGAGTTGAGTTTTTTCAGAATATGCTCTTGCTCTGTATAGAGTTTTCTGAGTATCCCAACCACAGTCTTCCAGTTTCTGGTTGATATTTGAAAGCACTGACCCTGCTTTTACTGAAAAAACATCCAAGGAGCTCCTCAAGTCCGCGCTCATTTCTGGGGCCTTTTACATACAAGCATTATGTTGTAGGTAGAAAGACATAGAAAAAGTATTACTCAAAACTTTGATGTTCATTTTGGGTAAAAACTCATAAAGAACGTGAATATTGTTTTTTGAGAAATGTCATCTTGATGCATTATTTTTGGTATTTCATTTGCTTTCATCTTTACTGGCTAGATTAGCTCCCTCAAAGCATAAATTGTATACTTCATACAGAGGCCATCCCTCATTCTGCAGTCCATGAGTTAGCCAGAAAAGACCAAGATCACTGAACCACAACATCTATGTGGCAACAACTACAAATATAATCTTGCAAGATTTTTTTTTTAATAGAAAGTTCATTTTTCCATTAAAAACAGATTCTTTTCATTCCTCTGCCCCAGGTCACCTTTTTTGTTCATTCCCAATTAATTGAAACAGGACATTTTCAGATTGCCCCCACATATTGCAAAAAGCACTACGCTTCATCTTATTATTTTCTGGAAAACACAGCTAAACTTTCGGTAATTTTTTTCCCATTTCCTTTTTTCTGTAAAAGTTTATGTGACACTTCTCTTAATATCTTTTTTTTTTAGTTCTGCATTCCTACTTATAAGATGGTACCAGTGGAGGATCCCACAGGAATTTATTAAGCTGATTTCATTATTCCAGTTATCTTACATCTTGGGTAGTTGAATTGTTATTACTAAAATTTCTTTTAATTCATCTTGATAAAAATTAATCCCACTTATGAAAAGAAAACTGCTAAACCAAAACAAAACAGAATGAGTTACAAAGGCATTTCAAGAGGCAAGAGAAGAAAATATTTTTATTACTCTTTTCCTTTTATTATTCTGTCACTTAACGAAATTCTCAAGTTGGGCTGTCCAGCACTGGTCCACACCGTAAGTATTACCACACCGCTCTTATCAACTGCTTGGTTGTTCATGTGGTTCAGGTTTATGCTGCAGATTGAAAGGTCTTATAATCTTCCTTCTAATATTGTTCAAGTTGTATTTGGCAAATTTTCACAGGTGGATGTGCTCTTATCAGTTTGGTTTTTTTAATAAATAAAAAGAAAAATCAGTATATCCATTTATGGGGGAAAAAAAAAGAACTCAAAGAATATTGTAAGCATCAACCCCAATGCACTTAGAGTTAATTATTGTCATATCTTGACTGTGAGACCAAAAGATGTCCTTCTGTGCATACAAGCACAGTTACATGACAACATACATGTTGCTCCTTAGAAATCCAGTATTATCCACTGCACAAACATAGGAAAGAGGAGAACTTATTAAAATATATATGTAATCTATATTTTTAATATAATGTGTAAATATTTACTTTTTAAAGTATGGCTGTGGTATTCAAGGGAATTGGCTTGTCTTTCGGGCACTCCCAGAGAAGTCTTGTTCAGCAAGGCTATAACAATACCATCATTTGAGGATGTCAGAGGAACAGGTCACATATCAACCTCCACCACAGTATTTCTGCTTTTTTGTGATCTGTACATGATACCAATGCTTAGCATTTTTGCATGATTTTGGGAAAGGTGGAAAGGAGGGAGGAATTTTGGCAGACAGAATTTTGGCAATAGGTGTGCAAATTCAAATTCAGAAAGGTAAAAATGAGAAACCCTTAGTACCACTGCAGGTCAGAATGGAAATAAAACACATACATCTTAGTCATCCTGTCCCTTTTCTATTTATGAAACAAATCTAACTTTCACCTCCAACTGCAAACTCTGTCTACTTGGGAATATAAATTATTGTCACAGCTTATGTTAGCTACATATATTTTGGTTGCTTATAATGAAAAGAGTCCTTTTATAGAAGGCTAGGTAATATTACTTTTGTTCATTATGTACTTCTCCAACCTGTTTCCTAAGATGATAATATTTATAGTAGAACAGTTGTCATTCTGAGTTTTTCATTACTTCCCCTGAGATAGCTATTGATGCAAACAGCCAAAATCATGTATCAGAAACTGCATTGCTGTTCTCCAAGAGATCCCAAGCTACCAGCATGTGGTTCTAATTTAGAGAGTGAGAAGGGGCAGTGTTCTCATAATAGCTCCAAACAAAAAACATTTACTTGAAACAGAAGGTTACAGTGAGAGGTGATGTCCTCAGGAATAAATTTTGCGTTTTTAAGCCAAGAGTGGTACAAAAAGGTGCATTCATTTGCCACTCTCACCACCTGCCAAGATATAGAGAAAGGTCACCTATATGACCCTAAATAACTGATGAAGCAGAGCTGGAAGAGGGAGCATGTGCATCAGTGTATCATGGTGTCAGGTTCTAAGCATATCCTAATTGAAATTAAAGTTTATTTAAAGGCTGATGAAACATTATATAAATTAAATGTTTTCCAGTCTGCTGCCACATGCAGTAGTATTGAAACTATACTCATCTAATTGCCCTACCTACAGCCACAAAACCATTTACAACTGCTTCTGTTGTCTAAACATGATGAAAAAATTGTAACAATTTTTTCCATTCTAATGCAATTTATGGTTTTTGACTGTATTAGTTATACATGAAAATCAGACATAATTCTGAAACCTACTCAGCCCTACTATTTAGTATAAATGTAAATTCTGCCCAGTATCACCCTCCTACCAAGGATCACAAAAATTATATGTACTTAATGATTGTCTAGAAGAAAAAAATATACCAGGTCTGAGTTAAGCAGAATTTATTAGCTAGCTTCAGCATCTGAAAAGATTCAGGTCATAGACCTAACTTCTTTTAGGCTTATCTATAGCTTAGGTTCCATCCTAAGCTGTGAACTAAGATAGCAGAAATGGTATGACAAAGCAAGGAGACGGAGAAGTTTATACCATAGGTAGCTCACACTTAATAGGAAAAAAAAAAAAAATCAGTGGCTACAAAGTCTCTTAAGGAACTTTGGCTAAATAAGAGGAAATGTAGATCAGGGCAGAAATAATGGGAATTAGGTCTAGGACATACTACTGCCTTAAGCTTATGGCACTGACATGTTTGAAAGGGATGCTCTTTCTGGACATGATACTATGATTCTCTGAGAGCCAAAGACAGAATTAGAGGAGTAAAAGGAAAAAATGATGATATCTAGTAAACAGTTGAATGCATTACAAAAAAAAAAAAAAAAAGAAAACTAGCTATCCTCAGGTAAGTAGAAGGAAGTCATTATTTTTCAAAAGAGACGATTTCTCTGTTTTGAAAAAAAAAAAGAAATGCAAATAAGTCTAACTTTTGTTAGGAAAATTTGTGTTCCTGAGAAGATGTCTCCTTCTGCACTGAAATTAAGTTCAGCTTTAAGAAATTATTTAGTAAAAACAAAATCCTACTTGAAGGGAAAATGCTTTTCCTTTTTCACTTCTCAGTGAAAATTCCCCTAGCTGGCCCAAGTAAGGATGAGAGAGTTTGAACAATTTCATTTTTTTCCTACCAACGAAAATTGTTTTCCATGCCATTTTTTATTTGGATACTTTTTAATTCTTTGCATGTTCTGAAAAAGGAAGGTTTTCAGCTTGCAGGGAGATCAAAGTGACCATGTTGTTATTTTTGTTTTCAATATTGTTGATAACCCAACTGATTAATCCCTTTTGGCACTGATATAGACTATTTCCCAGGACTGTAGCTTTGGTTGGAGAGTCAGAGAAAATCATATATGCCCTATGAAACCTGGCAGTAAACCTATTTTTCTTCTGGAGGGTTCCTAAAAGAGGAGACAAAAATAGTTCCCAAAAACTTTCCTGAACTTGCTGAGGCAAGGTGCAGATTCAAGGACATCCCATGAAACTTAGATGGTCTAGTTAACCACCCAGAGCCAAACTGTCAAACATGAGGCTCTGAGAGGTTTATGGGGAGTCAGGTACACACAAGGGAAATTAGGCAGGTGATGCAAATTAAGGCAGATCTTTAGATACACTGTCTATGCTGTGTTTGAACTAGCAAAAACAAACTTCCAAATACCAGAGAACAGCTGTGAAAAAAAAAAGGCAAAAGTCCAGAATTTCACCCTTTAGACAGATTCAGTACAGTATTTCTTGTTCTCTTGTTCATCCAGTGCATTTTGCTGTCCAGCAATGTTTTACATTACCAAACACATGCTAGTTAAGCATGCTTTTGTTATTGATTTTTCTCTCAAGGTCTCAATGCAATGTACAGTCATGGCTTTATTGTGTTTCTGACACCCCATGAGACGGCATAAGTGTAATTGTCTTGATGATATACAAGGATGGGCTCAGAAGGCAACTTTGGACAAGTAAGCAAGTATTCAGAGGAGAAATCTGGGCAGAATGAGAAGGCTGCAGGACTGATTACAATAATGATAAAAAAGCAACCCTCCACGTAGATTTCAGGGGGAGGTAAAATAGGATGGGGTGGGAGTGACAGCAGGGATATCTGCCAGATGTAGAAAGCAGAGAGAGGACAATGCTGGCTCATGGCAGAATGCCTGTTTTCCTCCTACCAGTTTTGAATGACTTCCAGGGAAAGAGTACACTGAAGATATCTCTCCCTCGAGTGTCTGTGTTTCTGCAGTATGAAATATAAGCAGGAGGGTTTGGCTATATCTTCAAAATGTGAAGAAGAACAAGTGAAAAAGTTTGTGTTATCTTTCTGCTAGTAAAGGGAATTTTGTCCAACAGCTATCAAGAGAAATTGCCTAGTTATATTTTTTGAGGTTTTCAGCAGAAAGACAAACTACCACTCCGAAAGTGAAAGTTGTTTTGGTTTGATGGGGTTGATTTTTTTTTATTTATTTATTTGCCCAGTAAAAAGCTTTAGGGTTTTTCCCCATCTTTTAATTTAGTTGCTCCATGAGCATGATTCTTTCTTTCTTGTGTTCCAATAGTTAAAATAAAAAAAGGGAAAATAATTCTTTCCAGTCAGAAATAATTTTTACATCACCTTCATTTCCAAAGAACGTCAGAATAGAAAATAATGCTCCACAGAATAGAAAATAATGCTCCATTTTATTACTTGTAACATTTCAAGCTGAGAAAAACAACTGCCTAAGAAAGCAATGCTGTGACTAGAACAAGAGGAGACAGTCTGTTTGCTTCTTCCCAACATGAAGAAAGCCCCTATAGGCTACTGGTGCTATTGTGCCATTGCTTTGCAGGACGGACCAGGAAAGTGACTGCAGCCTTTTCCCTCCCTCACACTCCTGCCACCCATGGTGCAGATTTAAGTTAGGCATCTTCAAACAGAAAAGGTTCAGACAGAGGGACCATAAATCCAACTGAAGTTTTTCTCATGGTGGTATGTTGTTAACTTACTGGCACACCACTGGGTTTGGCTTTGTTTAACAGCCTGGCATTCTACAAAAAAATAAATCAGGCCTTTAATTTAGATGTTAACTTCATTCCTTCACGTTTCAATATTTTCATCCAAGGCATTTAAAATGTACCCATTATTTTTGCAGATCACATCATCAGATAGTATTAATAACAATAATACCTAATTGGCTTTTATTTTGGCTAGAGCTTATTTCTCTAGTCCTAATTATTATAATAAAAATAATATGTGTTGATTGTTACACAAGAAAAGAATTAAAGAACTTTATTTCTACTCTGGAGTCTTGTTCCTGCTTAGGTATGAAATTACGTATTCTGACATAAGTTTGTGAAGCTGGAGTCCAATGTTGGCCCAATTAAACTAAACCTACCATAACTTCAGCAAAGGAGTGCTTGCATGTGACAGGCTTTTCTCCTTTGAGAGCAAACATGGAGCAATATTTCTCTCATATTCAAAGTCTGTATTTGGCTCCATACAGATTTGGGTTCTATGTATCAAACCTGAGTCTGTCTGCAGTGAAAATTGTCAGGTTTTGTGCTAGATCTGAACCATAGCTGTCAGATTAGACTTCTCATAGAAGTATATTGCACCCCTGTAACAACACAACAATTCTTGGCAGGTTAGTGAAAAAAATCCCAACACAATGTGCATGAACACCTCTCTAAAAACATCCTGGGAGACAATCTGGTAGTTGAGAGCAACCACATGACAGGAAAAAATTACCATCAGTATACCAACACAGCTGGCATAATTTCTTTGAGAAAATACCATGCTCTTCATGGCACAAATGCAAACAGGCTCCCAAAGTTAATTCATTGTATTTTTTAAATTTGACTTAGAAAATTTCAAAGAGAACAGCAACAGAAAAATTAGAGCAACAGTTCAACACAAGGTATGGAAAGAAAGTATGAAGATCTTGGAAAGAATCCTTTCCTTAAACAACAGTCTGTCCCATCAGAAGAAGGCCAGTGTGAAACTTCTTGAAGCTTGTTTAGTCTGGGAAAGAATAATTGTACTCCATAGTCTGATCATGGTTTCAAATTAATTTTCATGTGTTTACTGCTCCCTAAGCAAATCTATTCACAGGAATTAAGAAAACCACATAGAAAATCTATAAATTAGATTTTTTCCAAGAGTAAAGGGGGTGTTTTCTAGCTCCACTTAATTATTGAAATGTAATGAACATAGGCAGGTGGGAAGGAAGTCAAAGTGGATAAAATAAGGCCAGATTTCCATTTCTTGGTGTTGGGCAAATTCCATGACTAATTATTCATTGCTTCTGTGTAGAATGTAGCTGTGATTTTCACTAAATTCTGCTGAGGTGCTGCAGAACTTAATTTGTTTTTTCAGACTTGCTCATGGTACTGTGGAATGGCACGCCTTAAACTTGGTTTGGAAGCACACATAAATGCATCTCTCAACTTACGTTTTCTCAACTGCCTTAAGACTGAACAAAAATTGGAAGTGAGGTGGACCCACCTCTTGGTAGACTCCAGTTAAATTGTGCAAGTTATTGTCATCATATCTGAATGTGATCAGATATGCAGAGACCTCTGGCACATTTGGCTAATTATATTGCAGAATCACAGAATCACAGAATATGCTGCGTTAGAAGGGACCCACAAGGATAATTGAGTCCAATTCTTGGCCCTGAACAGCACCATCTCCTAGAGTCACACCATGTGCCTAAGAGTGTTGTCCAAATACTTCTTGAACTCTGTTAGGCTTGGTGCTGTGACCACTTCTCTGGGGAGATTGTTCCAGTGCCCAACCACCCTCTGGGTAGAGAAGTTTTTCCTAATATCCAATCCAAACCTCCCCTGACACAGCTTCAGGCCATTCCCTCCATTCCTGTGACTGGCCACCAAAGAGAAGAGATCAGTGTCCACCCCTCCTCCTCCCCTCACAAGGACGTTATAGCTGCAATGAGGTCTCCCCTCAATCTCCTCTTCTCCAGGCTGAACAGACCAACTGGCCTCAGTCTCTCCTCATGTGGTTTCCCCTCAAGGCCCTTCATCATCCTCCTGTCCCTCCTTGGGACACTCTCTAACACTTTAATATTTTTCTTATATTGTTTTGCCCAACACTACCCCCAGCACTCTAGGTGAGGCTGCCCCAGTGCAGAGCAGAGCGGGAAATCCCCTCCCTTGCCTGGCTGGTGATGCTGTGCCTGATGCCCCCCAGGACAGGGTTGGCCCTCCTGGCTACCAGGGCACTGCTGGCTCATATGCAAGTTACCCATTTCTCTGAGAGAATCAACACTGCAAACATTATAAGAACAGCACCTTGCCTGTAAAGCACAACCGGATGGCATGCATTAGCATCTCCTGATTTTCATATTAGGGGATGCTGAGCCATGCCATCAAATTTTTTTGTTTGATGTCTGGCCAGACCCACCTAACACAGATAAAAAGGTCTGCTATGAACTAAAACCTCATTCTCCTTTTCCTTTGGGTCAAGCTTGTTGTCCTTCTCCTGCCCTTAAACCTGGCATCTTTGTGAGAAAAGATTTTCTTAGCATTCATTGATGGAACAAAGGTTGGAAAAGAAAAGGAGAGTAAAAATCATGATTTATTTGTAGCAAGAAAACCATCATTTTGCAACTCAAGCACTAAAGAGGGTTTGTTCCAAAGTGAAATAAGATACTCAGCTATGGAACTCAAATTGACATTTCTTTGTCCAGGTGATAAATCTTGTGCCATAAATTGACTTGAAATTCCTAATTCTGTCTGGCCTCCTTTGCTTCTCAAGCAACTATTTTCTCAGGTAGTCCTTCCTGAAGGGACAAGTATAAAGTGCAGACATTGTCATTTAAAGGAAATGACTAATTGCTATGGAGAAGCTCTTCTTCACTGAAACAAGCATGTTGCTAAAATGGATACCAGGCATAGGATCTATCCTTAGCAAAGAGGGTTGACATTTCTTTTTCACAAATTGAATTAGATACAGAAGAGTGATCAGACATTCCAATTAGACCTAAGGTAAGGGTTAACTTAATAGCTGAGTTCTGCTCTCTTCCAGAGAGTAGAAGAAAATGGATCATTTCAAGTGAAAATTTTCTCATGTCACTGGCTCAGTACCTTTAACCTAAACTCTTGTGGCATTGGCTGAATATTTCTTAGAACACAGATGAGCAGATTCCCTTCACTCTAGTTTGACATACTCCTTGTAAGCTATTAGGAAAGGTAACCATAGCAGCAATCTTCTGGAAAAGCTGATATGGTTTGTGAATCAGTGAGTATTTACTCATTGATTTTTTTCAGGTCTGTGGGATGGTAGGAAAACAGTCATTTCCACTAGCTTAACAAGATGTGAGAAGAGATTGTTATCTAGAAATGTTTACAGATTAATGTAAAGCCAGAGGTAAACATGGAAGCTGCTTGTGAAGTGCTGCAGCTCATGCACAAAAATGCTACATCCAGCCAACTCTCTGATGAGTTCATTTCATAATTAACACTAGCAGGATTAGAAACTAGATCTCACTCCCACTGAGACCAGTGATCATTTTCTCTACCGAGATGGATGAATAGCACAAGATCAAGGCACTTAGAACACAAGTGAAACTCAGTTCTCTACTGGGACAGGTGGAAGCTCCATTTAAGTCCTCATTAAACCCTTATGGATACTCATGAGATCAAAGTTGTTTATTTACGACTGTCAGTCCTGAAATCATTAAGCCTCAGACAGACAGTCATTCTGACTCTCCTGGGTGTAACACAGCACAAATTTGTAGATGTGAACAAGGCTCAGCTCCATGAAATTTAGGGAAGTTAAGTATTTTTGCTCTTGATGTAACTATTCACAGTATTCTTCACAGCTTCACAATAAAGTGATGTGCCATGGCTCCACTGCTGCGATGGGAAGGGAATGGGATATTCCATCAAATGGCTGGATATAAGGCTGTTGCCTCAGGTATGGTTAGGTACATCTTGGACACACTCATATTTGGAAATTTAACTCTGAAGAAACCATTCTAGTGATGGTTTCTGTATTTTAAGGGAAAAGAACAAAACATGAATGCTCCAAAATAACTGCGTAATGAATTTGCAGATAGTGCATTGGACAAAACCAAGAATGCACATTTTACTAAGCTAAACTCATCATTTTATGTTAGATAATGGGGAATGAAAAGAGAAAAACAGAAAATAAACTGTTGGATTTTTATTTTCATTTTTTTAGTTGAAAATTATATTTCAATTAAATTGTGTAATTGTATGTTAATATTGGTTAGGAAAAATATGTAGACACTTTATCGGTATATGATTGCTCCTAGCCCAAGACCAATAATAAAGTTTTTCTTTAGAACAATATATTCTTCCAGCAGAGTTTCTACGTAATTATTGCAAGCATGTCTGCTATTCTGATGTTTTAAAATAATAAGATCCTAGGCAGTTTCAACACAGACTCAATTTTGAAAAACTGCTTTGTTGCTGTCCCCTTACAGCACTAACAGTAAACTTGGATATAATGCACAAGCCAGTTCTCATTTATTATTCCTGTTTGAGAAATTGTGTTTAATATTAATATATGAAGCAACAATCTAAACCACAACAGACTTCTGGTTTCATTTTGCTCAAGAAAAAAAATTTTTAAGCTAGTGATAGTATATTTTATAGACACTGGCACAGCAGCAGGGGGACAGATGCTCCATCTGGAGGAAAACTTTGAAAGATGCTATTATAAGCATTCTCTGGCTAGCTCAGCTTCAATATTTTGCTATAAAATCAATCAGTGAATGCAAGTTATACTTTGGGACAAAGATTTAATATTTATGAGGCTAGGCACCATAAGAGGAGATCTGATTTTTTTAGAGTACTCTGTAGAAATGGTTAGAGCATCAGAACATGTTTTTGGATCGTAGTTTTAAAGTTTTTAAGTCTGAAAATTTTTGTTCTTTCCTATGAATTGTTATTCAGGATTCTCAAGCAAGCATGATATGTTTATGTGTATTCCTAAAAAATTTTGAATTCCTCAGACAATTTCAGAACAAGGAGTGATGATCTTCAAGATATTGTTTCCACATGTCTCTTGTATCTTATTAGAGACCAGTAAATTCAATCACACATGCCAAACCATCAGAAACCAATCCCTATGCACTACTTACAGAAATATTAATTTTTTCATAAGACTCTTTCCAGAACTTGGTTCTATGTCCATGTATATAATTAGCTTCATGAAACTTGTCTAAACTTCTCCATTGAATGTCAGGACCTCTTTGCATTCCTGGGAAATGCCTAAACAAGTTAATGTAAGACGTGAGGCAAGATTCCCAGCTAGACACACATGGGTGAGTCCAGATGTAAGTTCTCAACTGAATCTGCAAGCCCTTCCCAAGAGTGTCTCACTTGGAAAGCACTTCAAGAAATTTCTGTTTGGTTTGCTGAGTTGCAGTGATGGGTGGCTCTCAGCAAGGTGAAGGGGATGTTTGCCTGCTTATGGACAGGGAGCAGGGCAACAAGCAAAGTTTCTTTGGCCAACTCAATCTCTGTCAAATGGCAGGTCAGTCTCTCAAAGCTTTCATCCCAGCACAGTTACATCTCACTGCATAGAGGCAGATAAGAAGAAAACAAGATTCGCAGTGTCAGACAAAATAAGAATGGCTAGTATGTTTTTTCCCCATTTTTAGCTTTCAACTAAGAAGAAGAAAAGGTTGCTATTGGGCTTTAGTAACAACTGAATGGCACAGTGTTTGCAATTTTTAAAATTTTTTATTTAGTTCAAAGAGAGGATAGAACAAACTTGAAATCTAAAGTAGCATGCCGGAAACTAAATATAGGAGTCAGTATTTCCTCCTATAAAACAAACAAAAAAGTAAGTTTTACAGATCCGAATGCTACAAGCTAACCTCAACTCCAATTAAACCTTTAGTTGAACAATTCTTTTAAAGAGTTGCATTAAGGGTATTTCAACTTTCTTCCTTTGTATTGCACATCTATTTTGAAATTCACAAGCTGTAGAAGCCAAGAACCACATAATCCACAGTCTGATTTCCTGTCATAGGGATCAATCTAAATAGATCCTTGCTCAGTCACTACTTCTCCAAGCTCAGAATTCTGTCTGAGTCAGGAATATTTTCAGGGATACACCAACCATGATTTAAGAAATTAAATTTTGTTCCCACAGAAGCACATGAAAATCTTCCCCACATCCTGTCTGTATAATTACCACCTAAACATTTGGCTATGATAAACCTTCAGCAAATATGAAGCAGGAATTCTTCATTTCATTACATGTCACCAGACATAGACTCAAAAGGGCAAACAATCACACCATAATTGAGGCAATCAGCAGCACTGCTACAGATACCAAAACACAAACCTGTAGTATCAGTTAATTTGCAAACAGAGTTAAATCAGATTTTCCACTAGACCTCCTGGCAGAACAGATTTTTTTTCCAAGGTGCAAGAACAAGTATTAGCAGATGAAAATGAGTGGTAGTGGATTCATGTATAGTATTATCAATACTATCAGTATTCTTTCTACAGTAGTAATTTCAAACTGTGAACTGTATTTGTTGATGGTCCATGGACTATTTCTAAGAAATACACAAAACATTGTAAAGAAATATCAACTGATAGTACCTTGTATTGACTCTACAAGAAAAAGCAATACATTTGAAAAAAAATAGATTTGCAAACTGAAAAAGGTTAGAAATTGCTACTGAAGTTTGGTATGCTGTTCATTGCATTAGTAAATTGATAGGACAGTTGACGCCTGACATAAGCTGAGAAAAGTAGAAGAGAAATTGATGATGATCTAACAATAACATTTCAAAAATACTCACATAAAAGGATTATGAAAAAATAGCATTTGTCCTAAGAATGTTACGACAAAATTTGACTTGATTCACCATATTTTTTATGAGGAAGGGTACTGCCTGAATCCATATTTGACTACCAATTTGGTGAACATATGGATTTGCTAAAAGGTCACAAGTGCGTAACGTGCTTTGCCACCTGCTGACACCAGGATGTTAGACTTCAATCTAGTGAATGCCTTGTGTAGTGTTGAAAGTGTTGCAGCTGACTATACTTTGTCCTAGGTTTGGTGACCCTCGTGGCCATGGTAGGTGGGAGTTTCTACATGTTTTTGAAATATAATTATGGCATTATATTAGGAGAACAATAGATTTACGCTGAGGGTTTCAGTACATTTCCAAAAGAAATAGAATGGCGGGTGTATCATCTAAACCTGCAAAGAAAATGGACTTTCATCGCAATGTATCTGTTTTCTTTTTACATGAGTTGACGGCACTCATAGTCTTGTTTGAGATAATTTCTAGTGTTTTGCACAACATCTCAGGTTTCATACCAGTTCATGACCTGGAAAGTTACCGAAAACTTCCTGCAATACATCTCGTATTTCAGTTGTCACCAGACTACAACAGGAAAATATAACATGAATCCAAACATGAATCTTCCATGTGATGCATGTGCTTCTCAGGCAGGCAAACAAAATGTGCTTCTAGTCAGCTGAGACTTTAGTTAATGATCCATTTTTCTTTTCTGCTGGTATTTTTTTCTGTCTTCTGGGGGCCAACAATCTTCATTAAGCCTCACCAGAACTTTTGCTCAGAACTGTTCACCCCAAACTTTACCATCACTCTATGCAGCTAAAAAACTTTACCATCACTCTATGCAGCTAAAAAAGCTTTACGTAAGTAAAGACTCTCTACTTATGCTGAGATTTTATATAGGTTTCTGTTTTCAGAGTAACCAACTAAATTAAACCTGAAAACCATTCTGAAATAACCCATATTAACATATTTCCTCTTCAGAATCAACGCCCAAGGCTTTCTAGAACATGTGCAACCCAGTTTGTGATGCAAACTGCAGATTTGCCACGCTCCAGGAAACAGATGTGTGTATAGCCTGTACTGCCAACCTTGTTCTGTTACTGGAAACAGGTTCTCAGAAGACTTGTACAAGGATGGTGAAACTCAACTGGGATATAAACACTGCATATAACTTCAGTTACTCCATTCAGCAGGAGAGATTTTATTTGCTATTAGAAACAGTGCACATAAACCTAACTTCTTGACTGACTGCTAAATTTGAGATTATGCACTTGCTCCTAACTCAACTTTCTTTATATCACTCACTGTAATTTGCTGACTTTTCAGAAAATACAGTTCAACATTTTTTTTGTTCTGATGATGGCCTAAACCATTACATCAGTACAGATGTCTGTATTACACATTAGCTACTTTTATCCTAGCTTTACCCAAGAGAAAAAATAAAATTCAACTTTAAAAAATGTATCTGGTCTATAAAAGCAGCGTTGCCATGTTCTTGAAATCCCTATCTTGGATTCACATACACCTTTTCACTCAGAAAGTCAGACAATAAGCACAGATACGTTCCTTTACAGCTGGGGCTAACTATGCCCTTGTGTGAGATCTTAGCGTGAATTAAATTGAAACTAATTGTTGCCCTAACTTACTGCTGGCAAATGATCATTTTTCCTCCCTGGTCATAGAAGACAGTCCTTGAGCACTTCTGCAATCCAGACTGGGTTCCATCTGTTTCATCTGTTTATTCATGCCTATACTTATTAAGCCTGATGGAAAGGCTGCTGTGAGCCAGGGACTCTTTGTAGGGATGGCTCATGCTGGGGCTTGTCTCGAGTCTCACCCTGTGCCTGATCCCACAAAGCCATGATCTGAAGCAATGGTGCTGGAGTCCTGCTTTGAAATGGACCCAAGCACTGCACTTAAAGCTGGCAACCAACCAGATGTGCATTCAGCCCATCTAGCAGCACCCTCCAGACAGGTTTTTAAGGCAAAGAGCATAAGAAACTCCAGAGTGAACCAAGTATCACAGTGTAATACCCTCACCACACTTCAGCCTGAGGTGGAAGGGGAAAGGGCAGCAGCACTTTGTAAGCAGGTAAGCTCAGAGCCTGCATTCACTTACTGCAGCCCCTGGTTCCAGGAAACTGGGCATACTTTTACTCCACAGCACCTTAACTCCTACCTGTGAGAGCACTGTATGTTTACTATCACAGGAACAAAATGTGATAAAGTGATGCTTCCACTCCCCTCTCAGATCTGGCTGACTCTTTAGATCCACACTGTTCTCATTAGAGTCCCAGGCTCTGGTCTTAAGCAGTGCTTTAATGTTCCCAGGGAACTGGAGCACAGCTGGTCTGCACAGTGTTTAGGGAAAGGTAGGGAACTTTATATGGGAACAAAAATCTGCCTGCATGTTAGATTGTCTGAATAAACATAGGTTCTGCTGTTAACCACAACACTGAGTGTTTATTGAAGGCAATTCACAAAGACAGGGGGCACTTTATTTATATGCAGAAACATCTGTAGCAAATGTATCCTACTTCACTATCTATTAAATGTGTTCTTCAAAAACTGAGTTGAAAATTCACTAAAAGGCAAGCTTACAAATAGTTGAAAAAGGCATTTTACAGGTTTCCACATGTAGTTTTGCCTTGTCACTTGCACCTCAATCATTTGTATTCCATTCCCCACTATCTTTGAAACAAAGGCTGTTAGCCACACAAAATTTTCTCATGGTTTTGCAATAGACTACAAACATAAGGGGTTTAGGACAAAAAATAATTAACTCCCTTATATTTATGGCAGACATCCAAAACATGGGAAACTACTCTGTGAAATCCTGTAGCATGATGAAACCATGAAGTAGGTCAGCATGAGCTGAATTTTGCTTGGGGAAATGTTTGTAAAAGGTGATTAATAATATTAAAATTTGAATACAATTAATTCCCTGACAGAATTTTTGTTCTCCTAAAATTATTATTTTCTTTGTTTTCATTGTTTGTTATATAAAAGTACTGATTAATAGAATTATGATGAAAGATAATGATAATCTAAATGCATGAAGAGCAAAATATGAAAATACCATCAGCCATACATTGTCACTAATATACAAATGCTGCATGAACTGTCCAGTTACTTCCCTCTCAAATGTGTGTCCTGTTGTCCAGGACAAGATTGACAACACTATTCAGCAGACAGCAATTAGTAGAACTGTGGTCTTTCACGGTGTGAAAGACTACTTCAAGCCCCTAAGAAAGGAAAAAAAAATTGACCAAAGATGCTAAAGTACCCATTACTGACGTCTCCACCCCCGAGGCCTATACACCAACCACACAAACTAAAGCAAAACTTACAAAGGGAAATTTATCTGAAACTTACTGTTTCATTTTTATAGCCCGGACTATAAGAAATGATTTCTTAAGCAGCATCCATCAAATTGGTGCTGAAAATAATAAGAAAAAAGAGGGAATGCGTATATGATGATTGAGTCTCAATGTGGCAGTATTCGTATGCATTTATACATTTAGCTTCTAGTTTAAAGCAATGCTCAGTGTTTGTTATTAAACAGCCATGATGTTGGGGCCATCTCTTTGCAGAGATGTCTGTCTCATCGTGGTGCCTGGATCCCCCTTTCTCACTGTGAAGAGGACATTCAGTCCTGGGAAGTTGCATCTCATAGATTTCAGAAGAGACTGAAACTTTCTATTTTAAACAGTTAAAATTGAGCAGAGGCTCCAGAGTTTAAAACAATCTTTCTGTCACTGTCTATTCCCCCTCCCTCCCCACCATGCCCACCTTCAACCATTGCAAGCAAATAGGAAATCTGTGCCAATTGCCATTGTCTTCCATTTTTCAGTTGTACTGCCTGGTTTAAGGTGAAAGCCTTTCAGGCAAAATCTGATATGGTCTGGCTACGCTGCCTACTGCCAGGACGCAGATTTTGAACAGTTCAAAGTCTCTGGGCTTTAAGTGGCGCAGTAGGTGCTGGTTGTAAGACAGGCTATCTAGCCACTCTCATTGCAGCCTCCTCTTCTTCACCTGGTCCCTGTCTCCCATTCCCCTCCAAGCTGTTCATGGGCATGTAGATAGCTCTCTCTCGCTTCAAGCTGCACCCACGTAAAGCCCCTTCCCAGCCTCTCCCTAGAGCCACCCCAGCCTATGTCAATTTGCTATTTGCATTAGGACAGTATGTGATGAACTTGTTCCTGTCTCTTCTCCATTGCACTGCTGAAAATCCAAAGTGCAAGACGTTACTTGCCATTAGCTATTTTCTAAGTAATTTTCCAAATGAATTTTCTAAGTAAATTTCCAAAGGTAATGATGTCAAACTCCGTGTCATCAGGTCATGAAAATGTTTGGTGCCTTGAAAATAGTACTAATCTGAACATGTGATATTTTCTAAGGGCTCCAAAGTTTTCTTGAGCATCTTTCTTGCAGTCTGTTTCTGTGCCTTTTTCTCTCTCTGATATACAAAACTTTAAAGATTAAAGACTTTGAGAAGCACTTAAATAATTAGTTTTTAGCCACCCCAAGAGTGAACATAAAGGAAACCACAAAAGAAAAAAGAGACAATGAGAATTAAGAACTTTTGTTCTCCTTTGTCATCTATGTGTTGATTAAAGAAAATGTTAAACTGTAGGGTATCACCAAAGCCTGCAGAGGATTTGTTGGTGAAATGAATGAAAGAAAAAACTAAAAAAACACAGCTAATTAAATTTTGCTTACATCTTTACTGAATAAGAAATACAAAAGGAAATTTATCTTTGTTGTGGTTCCGATTTCCTCATCCTGCTCAAGTCTGCTCTTAGTTTAGAAATATGCTGGTTTCTTCTTTCACATTTTCATTAAATGTTGCTCAGACTTCCTGGATCTAAAGGAAGCCTTTGGATTGGCCATGAAAACAATGTCTTTTGGAACAAAGCACAGGAGTGACTGGGATACCAAGGACCAAATTCAGACCTTATACATGGATAAGGAAACATCCAAAGGCAGGATAAACCTCTTGTACTACTCAGAAAGTGATGCTGTATGAGAGAGATGCCGTGCCCCAGAAAAATGAAATTTGCAGTCTCCTTTTCACCTGTGTCTCTTCTCTTATTCTCCCCTCAGTCTCTCGGACTTTTCCTCCTCATAGGAGCATAATTACCTGTTCTATTTCTTTCTATCTTTCGCATTTCTATCCTTGCTTTGTTTCTATTCATACCCTTTAAAGCTCTCCTCCCATTTCTACCTGCTCTCTCTCCTTCGTTATGTGTTCTCTTTGTCTGCTCTTCCTTCATTTTCACATGTGGCTTTAGCACAGTTCCGGCCACCTTCCTCAGTGCCTCAGGGTATCTTCTTCTCGCTCAAGTTTTTCTTCTCTCTTTTTTTTTTTTTTTATTAGCATTTTTTAAACTGCTTGTTCTCTCTCTTTTTTTTTTTTTTATTAGCATTTTTTAAACTGCTTGTTCTCTTTTTTTTTTCTACCACTTCAGCCAGCACCTCTTCTGTTGCACATTTTGTGTTGCAAAATATTTCTTGAAACCTCTGTAAGGCAGCAGTGATACAATTCAGGTTCCTGGGATAACAACAAGCTACAGAAAAAACCTTCCTTCCTTGACGCTGAGCATTCAATACAAAGACCCATGCTCCAGGCTGAGAAGCACAGCTCCTTTCTGCAGAGCACTGAAGAACTGATGTGTGCAGACACTGCTCCATCATATGGTGCTGAGCAGAAAGAGGAATTAACTGGTGGAAGTTAACTGAGCACATGCATCTATTGAGGAGCCATAGTATTTCTCAAATGCCCTGTAGCTGTGACTCAGACTGCCTCCCACTCAGCTGAAGCATGATGTTCTCTCACCCTGAGCACGGATTTGATGCATTAAGAAGCAGGAAATTAGGGTTTGTCATTGATGATACAGGACAGGAGTTTTCAGTTGATCACAGCCCACCAGGGTAAAAAAATCTGAGCTATGGAGTAATATCCTGTACTTTGCAGTATCTGTCACCATGTTTCATCTTGTGTTCTTTGTTCTGGGTCTTTGTCCCTCTGGTATCGCAGCCGGGGGTGGGGGGGGGGTCTCAGAAGAATGTACCCAAGCTGTGGGTTCAGGAAGACCAATTGGGAAGCTACAAACCAACTGATCTTGGGTAGCGGTCAAAGTGGACTTTGGTTCACACCAGCCTTTGAGTGAAATGACTGTTAAAAGTCATTTATGCTAGAATATTTTAGGTTTTGAGTATGTTGGCAATCAGTCACACTGCAGGCTTGTTTTGCAAGCTGGAATAGTGCCCCTTATATTTCTGCATATAATTCACACTGCTTCAACTGTTTTGCATAGATACAAACTAATATAAATACCCTTACCCATACTGCAGTTTTCTTCACATTTCACATGCATTCAGTGCTAAATCCAACCATTCATCAAGCCTCAGTCTTGTTTTTCTTTGCTTCACAGAGGTAGCAAGGCACTCAAAAACTCAGATGAAGCATGAAAAACTGTTTGGAAACCTGACTTCTTTCAAACAAATGTGATTTTTTTTAAGTTGGTGGAAGAGCAAGAATCCTGGTACCTTTTGCAATATCCAATTTTGTGACAAATCAGGTGTCTAAATGTCGCTTTTCCATGTTGATATTTTATGCATGTTAGTTAAAAGAAAGTAAGTTCCAAGATAAAAATAACCACTAAACCAAAAAAATACTTTAAAAAGTGACATTTCATAGTGAACCTCAATCACATTAAATCAGTCAATCATGGTTTAGTGAACCAATATTTCTCACTGAAAGCTTCATTTACCACTTTTTTCCCTCTTTTTTGTTTTTTTTCCTGACTGCTTAGAACAAATAGAGGCAACTTCATGGATTCACTCCACATACTGAGTGGGCTTTATAAATATTTATTAACAGTTATTAGTAGCTTAATAAAAAATTGCAGCTGTCTACCTACAATCCCATAGACTGTGCTGATCTTTTATGAGTGGTTTTCTTCCTTAAGTACCCATTCAGCCACGAATGGATCCCATGACTGTGCAAAGAAGAATTCTGTATTTGATAAGAAGGAAGAAATCTCATGCATTGAATTGATGTTAAGTAAAGAGAGTATCTAGGGAAAGGATGACTCAGATGACTCTGTTTTATGTAAAAGATTGTTCATATGCACAGAATGGAATCTCAATTCATTATCTTACCTTCAGAAAAAGTTTTGTTTACCACCACTGACATGAGTTGGAGGGCAAAATGTATGACAAAAAAGGGAAGGTGGATGTAGTAGAGGCAAAATACTGCATATATTTCTATCATTAACTTAGATAAAAATAGACCTCTCTCCCTGTTATCCCCCTCATTGGAAGTTCTAGGGAAATGTGTTGTTCTCAATGCTTTCCACATGAGCTTTTGTTTAAAGAAAAAATAACATGCATTATTGATGCTTTTTAAACAAAGGACCTGTTTTCACTTATAAAACTTGAACTGAAACAATTAAATTGGACAAAACAGTACAGTTTGTATCAATAATTTACTACAAACATTCTAATGTTTCAGACGTCAGTAAACTTAGTTGGTTACTATTTAATGTCAAAGTAATTACTCAAAAATTACATCAATTTGCCATCCTAAAGGAAATAAAAGCAATAAACCTCTCACTTTCAGCACTAAAGACTATTACTTATAAACATTAGTTTCTATAACAGCTATATAATACACCAGTGTAAATATTTATAAGGGACAACTGTATTATCTTTGACAGCAAAGATTTCTTAGCCTCCATTATTCCATCTTCTATTACTACTATAAAATAAAATATTAATTACATCGATCAAATACTGGAAACAAATATCTTTAAGGAATCAATCTGTATTTTTTTTCCTTCCAGCTTTCTAGGAATGTATGCTTTCTCCACTGCTTATGGTACTTATGAAGGGCAAAAGTTAGGTCTAAATAAAAATTACAGTGTATTCCTTTGTTTATATGCAGTGATTATTGTTAAAGTTTCTCTGTTTCAGTCTTTCAATATCTGAAATGGCATTAGCAAAAAACTTATGATTTGGAGCACTCATCAAGGTCCCAATTCTACAGAATGAGCACCTGAAAGATAGGTATTTTGTCAGACTGGGAGAATTCCAGTGACAATTAAGTGGTTTTGGTAAAAATTAAACTATGAAATTGGCCTGAATGTAGGGATAGGAAGAAAATTAGTAGTTTTCCAAAGTATTGACAAAATATCAGCATTTCTCACTGTGTGGCCTGTCGACAAATGGACATTGCAACAGGCTGGACAAGTCACTGAATACATACACATTTTTCAAACTTTGTATTCTTTTATTTACACCCTTATAAAAGTTCTAAACAAATATGTTCAGCAATAGCTGGAACTAGAACAAATATTGGTCAATGAGAAGCAGAATATAAGTTTTGTTTTCAGTAACAGGATTAAATTTGAAATTAAATTGTTGCACATGGAGTAGGATAAAAACTAGAACTAATTAATTACTGTGTAAATAAACACTGCAGTCTGAGCCTAAGGGCCCATCCACATGGGTTCCTTCTTGGTATCAAAGCTGTTTCTAGTTACAAATAGAATATTTATCTCAGTTTAAATATTCCTGTGGACATATAGGAGATACAGGAAGCCAAGGTGAATTTAGCAATCTTGCAAGTATGATTCCATTAGGGATCTGGACTCTACCTGGCAGTATAAGAAGTGAGTACTACTTATATTCAAGTGGTGTAAGGGCTGTTAATTGACATAAATCATGAAAGTGATGACACAGAAATGTATACAAAGAGGAAACACCTCATGTTTCAGTCACTGTAGAGTTATTAAATGACTCTGTGTTGTAGATGTCTTTGGCTACCTAAAAACGCCTTCAGCATTTACCTGCACTTCCACCACTGTTTAAGGCTACTCATTATATAATCACGTTGCTAGTCCAAACCTGCCTCCCCAACCTCTCAGTTTAAATGGGGTGCATTTTCAAGCCATGGACATGGCAAAATACTTGGTAGCCTACATTTATATTGTCTCCAAAGGCCAAAGTGATGTGATTAAATGCTTCTTACAAAATGCTGCTGTTAACCATACTGTGACCACCTAAGCAGGCATTGTGAATTCTGAGGGTTTGCATCTCTCTTCTCTTTGTTTCCAGACAGGCTGAAAGCTGTCCTGCAGCTCACACTCACATGGAGCGGGAAAAGTGTCATCTCTATCTATGCCACATTGCACTTTGCTGAGAAGAAGCAAGAGACCAGGTTGAAGCTATATGAAGAATTGGAGGAAGCAATGGGATGACTAAGACATGAATGATCTTAAAAGAGAATTCAATAAAGGCAAGGGAAGTAGACTGACACAACGTGAGGTCATGAGGTTTCTTGTAAACTCAAAGCAATGATGAATTCATCACTATGTGGTATCTACTTTCAAACAAGTCTCTCTGTTTTCAAAAGAAAAGTCACCAGCATAGTTTGATAACATACTAATCTTTAATCTATAAAGAAGATTAATTTCAAAGTTTAACAGTATAAAAGAATAACAAATACTTTTTAAAACAAAAATACAAGATAACACACAGTTGCCTTGGTTTCTCCTGTTGCCAGAGCTTAGAGTACACAATTTCTGGGATACAATTCCATTGATACAGTGTTTCCTATTACTTCAGAATATGCTGGAATTTAAACGACACTTTTCCAGGTACAAACTAAAGCAGAGTGCTATTATGAATAGCTGGTTACAAATGAGATTCTACACATTATTCAAACAAACTGGAATGAAATCACTTCTTGTTGCTACATTCCTGCCTTCTCAGGTCAGCTCCTAGACGCCAGTAGTCCTTCTGCCACTGCATCGATCAACCCAGCTGCTTGTAACTCACAGCTGTTCAAGAGCAGATTTTTTTTTCATTTGGGTCTCCTGCTTTAGAGTCACATCCAGAAGTTCTTATTCCCCTTAGACACACATATGAAAAAAAGCATTGGGGGCAAAAATGATGGAGAAAGTATGAAAACTTTTGAGAAGTTTCTTTGGTCACCAAAAAATAAGATTCAGGCAGGGGCAATGTAAATATCCCCTCCTCTAGTGGGCCCCCAGGCAAGCCAAAGGGTTGATAAGGGTAGCCAGATGTAGAGGAAAAAAGTCTTATCCTTCCCTGTCACAACTGAAAGATTTACAATTCTGACCCATACAAACTCTGCTCCTGCTTTGCACTGACCATGGAAACATGCTTTTAAGGCCTAGGTTGAACCAGACTGGAGTGACACTACAATGTACCTTACTCCTCTTTGGTTTGCTGTGTTAATAACCCAAGTGAAAGCAAACAGGAGAAAAATCCTACCAAAACTTATTAATAAAGGCACTTCAAAAATTGATAAAAGGATACATTGTTCTATAAGCATCCCAAGTAGAATAACTGTTTTTGAATCCATTAGTGGTTGCATTCTCATTTTATGATCTTTGGAAAGCCTAATAATCACAATAAAAACAAAATGAAATAAAATATTGCCACCAATGAAATATCTGTTCATTAAAAAACTGCAAAACCAAGTAAACAGCAATTTACACAATTCTCTCAGTCCTGCAAACCTGAAACATTCAACACTGCTTGGACAAAATTGAGAATACAGTAGATTTTTCAGCATAACTCTACTTAAATGACAGTATTAAGAAAAAGAAGGCATACTATTGAAACCAAAAATACATAGAATCAGGTTTCTGTGCTACTGTTTGCCAAAAAAAGTTATTTTTTTAAAAAATGGTTTAAATGCAAACTTTTACATCTCCAACATGTTTTACATATTTCAGACAACAAAAGAATACACATACATTGTATGTGATAATTTTTCAAAACTAGCCATTACTTTTTCACAGATTAAAAAAAAGTTTGTTTAAATATTCCATTTCTACAAAGTGAATTTACATTTTTAAGTACAAAGTGCAAATACTACAGTTGTTTTTATTGCCTTTTGGTGAGGAAATCTCCCACATGTCAAAGAGATCTGCCTTGGATTAGTAAGGTGTTCATCCTTGCTTCTTCGAAACTTGCTGAAAGGAAGTTGGGAAAATTTGCATTATTAATGATGTTTTCAATTAATCCAGCATAAAATTCTATCTCTATTTTTTCAGCAGTACCCATATGCCACTATCAGAAGACAGTTCTGCATAAATATATACAGGGAATAAAAAAATTCCTGCCCTGTAGTCCTCCATACCCAAGCAAGTGTATGAGCAATATCTTGACTACTTACCTATGGCCCTTTGAATCCACACCTGTCAAATACAGTTTTAGCAACTGCCTGGGCAAGTCCCTGGTTCAATATCCCTCCTATGGCATGTGATGCATAAGGAATGGGCTGCTGGCTGAAGTCTCACATATAATCTGTGGTTTCCTTACAAACTTTTTGCTAGGCTGCAAAAAGCAGCACTGATGGTGTGTGGACATGTATGTGTGTGTTTGTTGGACAGGGTGGAGCTGAGCAAGGGAAATGTACCTGGCCACTACCTGAGTCGAGTCAGACCATCCCCTATTTCACCTTTTTAGAGCAACCACAGCTGCACCACAGTAAGCTTATTAGTGTATGTTTCTCTATCTGTTTTCTTTTATTAAGCCGTTTTCTCTACAAATGTGAAAAACCATGTGCTGAAGCACACATAAGCATATATTTAACCAAACTGCTGCTAAATTATAAATTAGTAGAGAGTAAGATTTTGAGTGTGTGTCTCCTGAGTGGTGCAAATCTGATCAGGCCTTCTCAGATGGCTGGTTTCCTTTGAGCAGCTTCTATGCTTTTCAGTAGCTCCCTTTCAAGTGAGAACTTCTGTGATGAAAACCACCTTGTGCATTTGCAGCTATGTATTGTTCAAGCATGAAACTGCCAACAGATGGTTTTCTTAGCCAGCCTTAATGTAAGGCTATCATTTGTCAGCAACAGCTCTTAAAATAATTGATGCTGAGTCAGCAAAATTATTGGGTAAAATTGAAAAACATGGTTGTTCTAAGGACACTTTATTTCCAATTCCACAAGTCACTATCAGATTACAAGAAAGGGGAGAGGGCTTGTCATGCTTCAAGTGCAATGCACGTGTGCCAGTAATTGCTGTTATATAATTAAAATAACCCCTCTGAATGCTCTGGAGTTCTGAAAGGACAATTGTTTTCAGGCTGTCTTGTTAAAGGTGCAAGTGATTTGTGGGGAAAACCTGAAAAATTAAGACCACAAACACATGTTTAAACAAACAAACTTATCACATTATTGTAGCTGTGAGAATATTTTATATTCCATCAAAAGTATTTAGGAGGTCTCTGGTAAAAACCACAACCAATGTTGAGCTTGCCTAAGGAAGTGCAAACCTAACATCAAACAAAGCAGAGATAAAAAAAGGAAACAAAACAACAAGCAACTTTGAGAGGAAGATTTCTCTTGGCTTGTGGGTAGGTTCACCTGGGGTTCAATGTCTAACAAATTAATCTAGCTTTATGATAGATGGGAAGACATTTACCACAACTAGAATTTTGGGGTATTTTTAGCCAAATTCCTAATTTCATAGGTGCAGCATTACCTGAACTGTTCTTATAATACAGTTACATGAATAATTTTTAAACCACGTCATCATTTTCTGATGCTTTTGAAAGCATTAATAATTAAGTCCTCTAACTAATACGATGAGGTATAAGAATAGTGTGAAGATGACTCTTTTGCTAGACCATTCAAACTATTGGACCCACCAGTCATCCTTCAAGACCATGCAAAAGTACTAGGAAGGTATAACAATATTGCCCAGAAAAAAATTGTTTAGGATAAATGGTTATAAAAATAGACACATAAAAATTAAATCCCACTTTTTTAACCTATTCTCCTGTCCTTTCACTGGAGTCCCTCCTTCTCAAAGTGCACCTTGCCTTCATTTAAAAAACTCTGCCTTTGTGCCTTTTGCAGCTCTGAACAGCTTGTGTAGCCAAATCTCCATGGATGACAGACTCTGGTGCTATTTTGATAAACAAGATCAAGTCTTTGCAGAAAACTGATCAAAAAAAAAATCATGGATTACGTTGTCAGGGCACTTGACATTTTATTTTCTCCAATCATTCCACAATTTTAGTTTAAATGCAGGTTAGCAGACTGATGCAAATCCTAGTTCTTCAGAATATTTTGCACAGCCAGCAAAGGCATTTGAAAGTGACAGCTCTTTTCACTGCACTAAGATTTTAAAAGCTGTTTTAAGTCATCATATAATAATGCAGTGGGGTTTCTGAAATGTATAGATTTTCACAGGGCATGGGAAATGCATGGCTTTGTTAATTTCAATAAATGTCAGTCTGTGTTTATGGCGTGACACAAAGGAAAATTGACAGAATTCAGCTAAAGTAAAAATTATATTACGATGAAGCAGTGCACATTTAAAAGTGCATGGGAATGCTGTCATTCAGGAATGCAAAAGACTCAAGAGGGCTCAATTACACTTATCAAATTATCATATATGTCCTATATGTCAACTTACACTTTCCTAGGAACTTCCACATGCAAGCCTAATCCACTTTGCAAATTATGCACATTTACTCTGCACCTGTAATTGACTGATTTAGCTTTCCATACATAAAACAAGTTAAAACTCATTAATTGGGATGTTGCTCTACATTTTTCCGGCAACTCTGCAGAATAGCAGTCTAAAGCAGCTTGAAGCTGCAATGATGACTGCTAAAGCCCCAAGAAATTCAGCCAGGAGAGGCAGAAATGGAGATCTTGCTCTCCTCAGTACTCACCTGCCTGCTGGATGAAGTGCTCTCAGTGTTGGTTCTAGGGACTGCTAAAGGAAGGAAAAGAAAACATTATAAATATGGTTTGCAAGTTATCCTCAAGAACTGAAGCCCTCATTCTGAAAAGCTATTTTTTAGAGCAGGGTAACTGCACAGCTTTCAATAAATGAGATAAAATATTTCAGATCTTTCATTGACACAGCTACTTTTTTCTTTCTTCAATACAGGAATTGCTTATTTCAAGGAATTATATGAAAGTTGAACAACAACATATCTTGCCAGTTAACGTGTCAAATTTGCTTAGGAGATTGCATATAGTCAAGGTTGAGCATTTCAAACTTACTAAACCTTTAGTAGTAAATAGTAAATCTTTGATAGTAAATAGTCTATTATCCCTGACAATAAAGAAGCATGGACAAGCAGACTGTATGGAAAGCAGTATCTTTAATCAATTCACCTTGATTAAAGATATCAGAAACAGTTCTACAAAGCAAAAGATAAAAAATAGATAAAAGATAAAGATATCACAGAAAAAGTTCTACAAACCAAAAGCATTGCTTACATTTAATCTGTAAAATGACAGGATTAACACTGCTTTTTAAAAATTTCTTAGTCTCAAAGTCAAAGACAGTGCCCAAAATAAGGGAAAATAAACCCTCAAAAAGCTAAATGAATTTGCCAGCCCATTCATCTTCCCAAGCTAACTTGTGAGACTAGGGAGGAGCTTGCTCTCTTGGTTTTCCATGTCAGTCTTTGAGTCAGACAAGCTGTACTGGAACTTAGGCAAACAAAACTGGACCTTGAAAAATGCTACAGCAGCTAGTACCCTCTTCAGAAAACATGCTTTGCAACACTCTGGCTTTTATATTGCTTCAAATTATTCTCACACAAGAAACTTGGGACTCACACGAAATGATACAGAGCCACTTCCTTAGCTCAGCTCTGACACCTCAGGTGACAAGAGTCTCATATTTTCCTAGAGATGTAATTCTAACTGCAGTGAAGTGGTAATTGCTTTCATTTGTGCAAGTGAAAGAAGTATCAGAAAGGAAATTTTAATTATCAAGTAAGAGAAACAAAATAGAATAATGGTATTCCAACAAAAGTAATTTTTATTGTCTTGTCCTTAAAACTATGTACTTCTAGTAAAGCAACCCGATGATTTGGTTAAGAACCTTTTTCCAACTGGATACCATTAGTTTTTCAGTGCCAAACTTCTGGGATTTTTTTTTCCCTCCAAAGTTGAATGTTCTCATTATTGAATAGATTTTTTTGCAGAAGATCTGTTAGAGAACTTCAGTTGTGGTGGTCACAATTTTTACTTCAGCCAAATCTGTGTGTGTTCTTCACATGATTTCATGCCTCTTACAATTTTCATTTCCAAAACAGACAGTTTATCCTAATATTTTGGGGGTTTTCTACTGGAATATGAAGACAAAAAAACTGGAGTTTGCTTTCAGTCTTGCTATGGCTTTCCTTTACTGCCTATGTAGTGATTTTGGACCCAAATTTCATCCACAAAAGTCCTAAGAAAGAATGCCTGTTGCAGTGAGACAGAATTGTTTCACTTTCCACATTCATAGATAAAAAAATCTATCTGATCAAATGTCAGATAGATAAAGATAAATATAAAGATACCAAAAGTCATCCATCTTCATATACATTTTTTAAACCTTCATTTTCTAAGTGAAAATTGGAAGGTATCACTCTGAGGTCCACAAAAAAAGCCCCAGGAAAAAAATTCTGGATCTGATTGATACTTCTTTAGAGACATCTGTTACTGTGAGCCATAGACAATTTACTTCATTAGTAAAACGTAGACTTCTCCTGTCTTTCTGCAGTATTCCTCTTCTAGACTTGAATACAACCAAAGAGACGTTTGTTCCAGTGTCCTCGCTTCATTTTAAGGTACCAGACAAAACGATTTACCTATATTCATTCTTCCACAACTTCTTAAAGTATCTACTGCTGCTGTTTAGAACTTTTTTTTAAAAATGTTTTCCTATTTTCAGGAATTGTGTGATTGAACTCTGCAGGTACTATTATACTGTATAGTTAGTTGTTCCCCTTCCTCCAGGTTTGGCAGCAAGGTAAGGTGGCTGTGTATTAGCTGTTATTCCACCTGTTTGGCAGATGACCACATTCCTCTCTGCATCTCTAAACCACATTTGAGAAATGAGAATGCATTAGAAAGCTCAACCATGTGCTTCCTTTCCAGGAATCCAAAAAGCACAGGTGGGATATGTCTACTCACTCAGAACACAGTTCTATAATAACACTAAACTGGCTTTTTGATGATTGTTATTATATCTTCTTAGGTTTCCTGCCATAATACATTTAATGGTTAGAATCAACGGGAAGTTTTTGATTCTGTTGCAGCAAAGTGATCCAGAAGCAACTTTCTTGCCATCTGCCCTAAGCAACAGCTGCATTAGCTGCAGACAGGTGTATTCTTTTATTTTGCATAGCTCTGGCACATATAAATATCAGGCTTCACAGGCTTTGAAGAATTTAGTGAAAAAGACAGAGAGAAAAGTTTCTTACTATGGCGCTTCTTTGTTTCTGCTTTACCTTCTTCTTTTGTTACGCCCAAGCAGCCCATTAATTCTTGAACTGACAAGGACTTATCATTGTTCACATCACAGTATTCCACAAACTTCTTCACACATTTTTTGGGCTTTGATTTCTTTCTTAGGAATCTCTTAAATGGCTTGATTTCCTTCTTGCCGATATCACCACTGGAATTTTTATCTAGCTGTTTGAAATACCAATGGACAACTCTCTCTTCCAGAGTATGATTTGGATCAGGCTCAGAAACACTGGAACAAGAAAAAAAAGATAATTTAGTCTTAATTATGATATTTAATGCCTTTATTTCAGAATAGTTACATCATTGTCAGATGGCCATCATCATTGTTAACTAAAACTCCCTGGTTTTGGACACTAATTTGTAATGAATCTCTCTTTTTTTCACTTTGACCAACAATATCCTAAATTTTACACTAAGGGCTAGAATCTGCTTTTAGTGTACTCTCTGCCACCCTGTTGAGTTCAGCATCATACTCGGCAAACAGTGCTTTCTCCTTAAATTTCCTAAAACAGAGAAAAGTGGAGAGAAAAATAAAAGAGAAAAAGACTCCTTCATAGTCAGCAGATGCTGAATGTGTAAAGTAACCAACTGAAGTTGATCAACAATCAGCATTGACAAATACCAAGGCTCCAATTACAACCCATGATGGATTCTCTTAGAGCTACAAAACCTAAATGTATTGAATTACAGGATAAGCTGCAAAAATAAATGCTGTCTCCTCAGATAAGTACCTGACCTGCAGATGCCCTAAGTTTGAAAGCACTTACGCATTTTTGACACTACCTGTGACTGTTGATAGCATTGGTTTGTTTTGAAAGCAACTAGGAAGAATATGAATCAGGAAGGTAGCACACATTCAAGAAATGAAGCCTTGAGAGGAGAACAAAGACCGACACACAGTTGCACCAGCAGCTACAGATAAACTCTGAGCTGTGCTGCTGAGAACTCATCTGTCAAGTATATCTGCTTAGTGAACAGTCCACAGTGGTAACTTTGAAATAAACTCTCCTAGACAGGTTCTTGGAAATTCCCCCTTTATGCAGGCTCCTCAAAGCCCTCAACAATCTGTTCACCACTGTAGGAATCCTTTTAAAGACACACAAAAATATCTGAAACCCACCGGCTAGAAGACAATGATGGATCAGAGACTGCGTGCACCATATCTGTGGACAATGCATCCAAAACACTCGTTAGGAACTCATTCTTCTTGGCCCCAGGACAACCTAGAAAATCAGATTTTTTTTTCTTTTCTTGTTACCTGTTTTTACAACACTTAGATTCCAACAATAGTTTAGACTTTGAGATAGATATTACTCCCTGTACACAAATTTCCATAAATTGAGGGCATGTTCACAACATAATTCAAAGACAAGTATTTAAATTCAGGTAAATATCTGTAACAGAGCAGGGATAAAAAAATCAACCCTTTGAACTGAAGCAAGTGTGAATTTGTTTTCCATACCTTGGGTCCCTTTATTTAATTTTTGGCAGTTATTTTTCCTACTTTCAGATGTCTTCAACATGGGTGTCACATTTTGAAAATAGCAGTTTTGAAACCATGAAAGTTTGTACGTGGCACAAGACAGAAACATGGACTATAAGTGGACAACACAATATGTATTTCAGATTTCCATTTTTGCTCCTCTTATTTTTCTCAGGCTTTCGACATACATATTTTCAGTACATTGGTTTTCCTCTCTGTAAAATGATAGCAAACTTCTTGTGTCCCTCCCTTTCCTCTTGGACAGGGGTTAACTAGCACTACATGACACCTAGCCCAATCAGCTGCTGTTAGCTGGTATTTTGGTTCATACTGTGAGAGCCTATGGTGATGCTAGATCAACCTCATAATCACATTCCCCATGCTACAAAGTTCTTCTCTGAAAGAAACTGACAGCATGTTTCAGACACATAATATGTCAGATAAATATATACAGAAAGATCCCCTCTTCAAGCAGCACAGCTGGAGCAGATAAATTCCTCTGACAAGCACATGGATGTTGACTCATGGAGGTTTGCTTATGCAATACACCTGCTTCCTCTCCTCTTCCCTAGAGCCCTGAGCCAAACACCAGGTCTTCCTCTAACCCTCCAAATAGCTGAGTTAAAGTATAGGATGATCCATGATCAGTGACATGGAGATTAAAGCTTGAAGCTAGAGCCCACGGCAGGACTTTCACAGACAACTCTGTGCTGGAAGCCACTTATTGTAGTTCTGTTTTAAAGTGAAAAAGGGAAATACTTTGAAGTGTTGTGGAAAAGTAAGATTAGTCAGTCAGTAGGGATTTGGTGTTTTACTACATTTCTCAGCAACCTCTGGAGCAGGCAGTAGGACTACATGAGCCTGAAAAGCTTCATCTTGCCCAGCAAATTATTTTTTAATACATCCCACGTTGATCCAAGGAAATAAACCTGTGTTACATTAGCCCTTAGTTGTGTTGCAGTCAGAATTGCTCAGCTATTATGTACAGCAGAAGTACCCACTAGATATTATTGTCTAACACATTCATGTAGTTATGAGTTCCTTGCCTTTGGCACCAAGGATATTTTATTTCAGTAACTGTAAAAGGTATATAAAAGGAATTCACTGAGGCAAGTTTCACTGCACTAAAAGTACACATATGAAAACAGTTGACACTCTGTTAGATATGTCCCTTTCTCCTTAGTATTTAATCAGTTGTGGGTTTTTTTCTGTCACAACTGGGAGAAAGATAAAAAAGAAATGAAAAAAAAAAAAAAAAACCAAAAAAAAACCCCACCCAAAATCAAACAATCCAGCAGCTATGACTATAAGTTTGAGTTCCGTGAGGAAAGCACTTCAATTTTCCCTGAAAGGAACAAAAGTTAGAAGGTTGGCAAGATATTAATAAGGGAAGGACAGAAAACTGTACCAACAGGTTCCATTCAGTGCATATTCTCTAGTGCAAAGAGTTTGCTGTCAAATTAGGTTCAGGCATTCCAGCCATGAAAGCAAATTGTGCATTGTGATTTAAATGAGGCCGCATAACTTTTGGAGCCACAAAAGCACATCTGCCCAGAGATGAGCAGGCAGTCCCCATGCAGCAGGCACATCCAGTTGTGCCAGCATGCCAACCTGTATGAATTAGCAACAAGTCCCTGAGCAGCCCACTGAGCTCAGTGCTACCTCTTGATAGCAAGGACAGCACTGTGGGCCAGAGCTGGCTCCCTTCAAAGGACAGGTGAAAAGTCCACCTGAGGCTCTCCACATAGGCCTATATTGAATGTTATGAGCTTTATTCATTTCGTGTTGGAGCTGTTATTACCAACATCAGCCAGAAGCCTAAATTCTGCTCCAAACTTAAGTTGTAAATTGATATAGGACTCGTGGAAAATGCAGAAAACAAGACCTCAGCTTTTAACAATGCAGCACAACATGGAGCAAAGGCAATTTGACTTTTTTCTTTCTCTGTCCTTTTTTTGGATAGTTAATAATGTCAATATCCCATTTGATTAAGGAGCTCCACCATTTATGAGTCTATTTCTGAAACATCTGGAAGAAACAAAAATCTGCTTTAGGTAGTTTCCACTGCTGTCCAGGGAGCTGCTGAGTGTACATATGCTACAGATATAGAGATCAAAATCCTCACTTAGCTTGCCATTTATGAGATACAGCTAAGCAGGGAAAAGTATCAACTTCTAAATTCACAAGAAATTGCAGGAAGAAAATTCCACAGTTTAAAGCCTGTCTGTGACAATTTTCCCTAAGAATAAGAAAGGCTTCTAAATGTGTATTTCATAAAGTTGCAGTAACAGCTGACAGCAATAGAAATCTCATAGAACACAAAAACTGTTGTTAAAACAAACACAATCAGTTGCTGTGAAACATTCTAAATTACAACTCTACTGCTTAATGTAAAATGACACTCCACAAAATCCTCATCAGTCAAATACAGAGAAAATATTCAGGTTCTCCCAATTACAAGTTTTGCTGACGTGTAGGCAATCACACAGCAATTAACCCCACAGTGAAATCTCTGTTCTTTGCAGGTGTTACTAACTCAGAATAATTCTCTAGAGGCTTCACGCTGCGCTTTAATTTTCAACAAATTTGTGGATGGCAAGACTGGAGGAGCTTTAGCTTGATTGTAATGAATAATTCACTCTTATTGGGCTAAATACAGAAAGGGAAAGACTAGTCTCTTATGGGAGCCTTATGCTTCTTGCTATGGTTTATAGGCTTCAGTTTCTTCTTCTGCAGCTGCCTGTCCTATGTGGATTTGACAGCTTACATACATAGTAATTTGTTGTTAAAGGGTGGAAGCTGAAACCACATGGAGTTAACATACAGGTTCAGAATGTAGACTGAAATGTTTGCTTTAAGGATAGTGTTACCCAGAGTAAACCTTAGACCAACAAATACATACAACAAATGACAGGAATACGCAAACACCTCATTTCAGCTGTAATATAAAGGAAATAGGAGAATCATCATTATGCATTATATCTCTCATATATACACATCTCTCTATACATATATACATACTTTTAGCACTGAGAATGGATTTTTGAAGTTAAATCTGTGGGGAGGTTTTCCATAAACATTCTAAAATATGCACCCTAGTGCCTTGGCATTCCCTGCTTGACTGATAAAAATCTACTATTGTCAGTCTTGGGAGATTATCTTTTACAACACATCTGAAGTCATGGCTAGAAGGGTATTTTGTTCATTTTTGTAAAAATGGGAATGCAAGAGATAAGATTTACCACCTTAAAAGGGATTGTACATTAATCTTCCTGCAAGAGAGGAAACTGTCTTCAGTCAGTCACTCAAGTTATTAAAAGCATGACAACTTCCAACTAGCAAATCTAAAGTTTCTTTTTTATCTCCTGTTTGCTAATACGAACGTAAAGCTTAGTAGCGCACTCAAATACAACGACCACTGAAATACCTCTAAAGATTCCAAATAAGTTTTTGGTCTGCCAAAAAGCAGAATGACCAGAACTATTTATGCTCATTTGTACCCTTGATTACACTCAAAAACAGTGTTATACAGAAGAGAAGAATTTAACAAAATTTTTCAGTGCTACTGGTTATCCTGGGAGAATAGACAATACAACAAAGCAAAGAAAAAAAATTTTTCTTGGACATTTATTCTATACACACATATATGTATAATCATGAATTTATTCCTGTTGATCCATGTGAACCACAAGTTTGTGTTTGTCTAGACATGCTGAGGGGCCTCCTCATTTTTTTGGAGGACTTCTTGAGCTCTTCCTGACTCCCTTTCCAAAAAAAAAAAAAAAAAAAGAAAAAGTCCTTCAAAATATGAGCCTGGGAAGAGAAATTTTTACTCTACTGATTACTAAAAATCATGGTCTCAAATCACGTTTCACTGACAAAGTCACGGTCTTTATAATTTTATTTAACAGATGGACTTGATGATCTTAGAGGTCCTTTCCAGTCTTAAGAATTCTCTGATTCCATGACTCTGCCTCATTTCAGTTTTTCCCTCACTGCAGCTTCTGGTAACTTCTCACAGACAATACTTCTTATTTTGTATCCTTGAAGGCTTGAGGACATTATTACCTCTCCTTGTTAACATCCCTCAGGTATTACAACTTCTTTATAGCTTTATTTTTTTAATTTTATTTTTTTCTCTTAAATGTTCATACAATTTAAAAGAATTAAGTTAAGCTCAGAAACAAATTTTCTTTCATATGTCCCTACCCAAATTTCAAAAATAAGTAAATAGAATACAATAGGTATTAGCTGTTCGGGGATACTGATCCATTGCTTTGAAGCCCCAGATCTCCATGTCTTACAGGAAAGAATTACCATTTCTCGACAAGTGCAGGAAGAAGATTTCAGTTCTTAACATGTATTTAATTTGTTGTTACTATTTTAAAACTATCTTTCTGTTCTAATTTCAAGGGACACACACACACACTAAAGAGTTAACAAAGGATGCTCTCCCAAAGCCCTACCCTTCAACCTTAGACATTCATATCATACCAAAGTTCTTTGAGGGGGATTTGTTGAACTTGAGCCTGCTGAAATGAGATGTCTCACCCACAATAGTTATTTAAGTTCAGTACAAAGGAACCCATTCAGAAGGCATTCATCCCAACTACCTGATGTTTTTTTTCCTTAGAATAGAAGAGAATCTCCCTTAAAATGTTTCACTTCTTCCCTATTAACTGAGGAAGCCCAGACAGATAACTTATATTCCCCGGTGGTGTTAGACAGGTTGTGATTAATTCTATATGTGTCTGTTTTACAAACAGATTTAGGCTCTAACTACTCTCCTATTCTTTGGGTAAATGTGCAAGAAAGAAGGGATAATATTCATAGCAGAAACACAAGATCCTATAAGCAGCTTTTGCAGGCAACTGAGTGACAAATACCAGGGCATTTGTTGATAGGAAAAACAGTCCATTACGTTTATTTCAGTTCCTGTACTATTATTACTAAACAGGGAAAAGAAAATCGTATCAGATCATCAAAGCATAAGACAGGCAATGTGAAATGGCTAACTTCTGATTACCACTTTTTAGTCTGGTTTTCCCTCCATTAAAGGCTTTTGGAAAGTGAATTTCTTGCTGCTAACAGCTCTGAGATGTCACTGTGACAACACAGAGCGATGAATCAATTGAAACAAGGTAATCCTTAGAGGCCATCCAGCCAAAAATCAACGCTCAACTTAAGAAAGTTTTTGGATCTTATTTGCCATTCTTAAACATTCTTAGGTAGACCTTTACCTTTCTAGGTTCGACTGCAAATAGGAAAAGGTCTAAAAATTCAGATCAAAATTAAGGAGTTGTGCCTCTTTGCTGCTTGACTGGATACAAGAAAACTGATATTTCTATTTGGCAGTCAATGCCTACAATATCTACTTCACTTTTGGAGGCCAAAGACATCTCAGTATGCTGAGAAGGATCTGACATTCTCAGCATTTAGGTTCACAGTCTCTGTGCCAGTGCCAACTTGTAGCCTTGAGAGGCTCATCCCCTCAGGTTGAGCACAACCTGCAATGCAGCCATGTGGGGGAAACACAATGCATTTAACTGAAGTGTTGGCACAGTGACAGAAGTCAATCATCCCACTGATCAGGACACAGAGAGAAGTGTTTAAAAATTAGAAAGATACCCAAAAATGTGTAGAAGAGAAAAGCAACTAGATCTCATTTTCAAAACATTATACTTCTGCTTTATATACCATATTTCATTACTTCCTGGACTTGAGATAAGCAGCCGATACCTCTGACTGCAGTAACACATTTAAGAATAGCTTATTAAACTGAAATATTTTGGAATCCAGTTTTATATATTATGACAGGCATCTGAATCTCCCCATTATCACTCTGAGAGTCTTCACAACTAGCAATCAATACTGCTTAGAGAATAAAAATGCGGTTATTTTTAGTAGACATTTATTACTTCCCATTTACTTGTATTTTCATCATGTTATGTTTCCTCTCAGGAGAAGGGTATGAAAGAAAACATATTTAATTACCTCCATTTAAATATCCATTAAAAAGGAAAAGCTATTACAAAGAATGTATGTTGTTGTAATTATGGAAGTGACCTCAGAAATAAGGTGCATAATTCTGGTCTCTTGATGGAAAAATTGAACTATGGGGACTTGACTTAGTGGGGATGTTTTTTACATTACTTAATTAATCTAAGCAGCCTGCTCCTTGGAAACCTTCATGAAAAACAGCCTTTTCTACAAACTGATGTTGACTTTAACTTTTCTGGCTGTCTCTTACTGAGACTTTTACCACTGGAAGCATAAGCTGAAAATCTTTAAAGCACCCACTATCATCTAAAGCTGTAAAAAAGGTCTTTATTCAGACCCTAAGAACCAGTGGTCATTAAATCGGAAGAAGGAGATTCAGAGCTGTTGGGCCAGCAGCACACATTCCTATTAGAGCAATTTTTTAAGAGTCCTCATGCACAGAGTGGAACCTTCCTGCCTGTGTGTGATTCTCACGTGTACATAACACAGGATGGATGGAGATGAAGATTAGCGCTCCGTAAAGATACCTTTTTGCACATGATGGATCTTTTCAAATAGACCTTTGAAACACTGTACATTCCTTGTTTTGGGGCTGGTGTTTTTTGTTTGTTTTGTTTTGTTTTTTAAAAAGAACAAATAGAGATGGTACAGAGCGATGCCAACCTGTGGCACACAAACGGAGTATTTCACAGAAGCAATGACTTGGTGTCTCTTGAATCTGGAAATAAAAGCAGTGGCAGAACCACCAAAAGCAAAACTAAGTCAGTACTATCAGGACCCAAAGCAAATTGTTGGATGGTAGAGGATGAGATGGAAAAAAAAAAGATGGGGAAGGGAGGAGCAGAAAGGAGGAAGATGATCTAGCAATATTGCAAGCAGTCATGTAAAATATCAGTCTTTACCCTTGCTTTATTTTACTTATACCTGTGAGTACTGAACTTGCATTAAGAGACAAATTTTCATCAGTTTTACCTGATTACTTTTTTCTCCCTCCCTTCCATAACTGGCAAGTGACAGATTTAGAAACTGGATATGCAATACAGAGGGAGGATAGAATTAATGGCAGGCAGGCACGGCTATTTTTTTGGAACATTAACTATATACTGAATTGATTGAATCAGAATGGATTTTTACAGCAGTGATTAAAAAAGGTTTATAAAATGGAAATCCTGGAAGTAACTGAAGTGAAACAAGAGTCAGCAAGTACCACTAAAGCATTACTTGAACACTATGGAATGAAACAGTCCTTGGAAACCTGGCATCACAAAAATCACCATTTCTCTTTATGAAGTTTTTAATTTGGGATCTGCACTCATGTTACCTTTCTGGACACTTTCCATTAAACATGATAGATTTCCTCTGCAAATATCATTTCAAATCTCACTGGCTCATCCTTTGTTAGACAAAAAGCTGTAAGATGACTAATACAAAAAACATAAATACAACTTACAAATCCTCAATATGGAACTCTTACCAGGTATAAAATTACACAAGAATGAAATGTCCCTAGGTCCTGCTGAAGAAGGTGAGCATATTATGACAGACTGACTTGGTCCGGGCTTTATTAGACATTATTTATTGAAATTAAAGAGGATGGTCCACTCCTAATTCAACATTACCCAGCTCACTTCTCCAGTGTTGACAGAGGTCTCTGTAGCTACAGCAGGTTCTCAAACCAACTTTCTTTGCAAATAGACCTCTGTTTGGAACAGATCCTCCAAGTCAAATGTAGTATTGTGTACCTCATTAAACAATAATAAACTAAACGCTCAAGTAATGATGAACTGGATTTAATCACACAAAAAGCAGGCAACTGAGAGTTAACCGTGCTACCCTTAATTTGCAATTTACAGTAAGCACTGAGGAAATGAACGCATCCTAGTTGGTAGCAGAGATCCTGCAATGACAAAAGCACAATGGAGCAAATTAAGGATGAAGATTAATGTAATTATGGTTCTAAAGTGTCAGCCAGGAAGGATGCAACACAGCTGACTTCATGTAAAACAGTTTACAGTGTGCGGTTTGATTACAAAGTGCCTTGGGTCGCTTTACAGCAGGAAGATCCAATTCCATGATAACACTCCATTAAGGACTATGAGGACACTTTCCTCACTGAACCACTACACTGTAGGTGAGTTTCATTGGGTACAGTGTGGCCTGTTTTCCCTGTGCATGTCCAGCATTCAGTCAGGTACTTAACTAAGGATATCCTGCAGCCATACCAAGGACTGGATTTCCTTGTGTTTGTGCAGCAGCCCACCCTGTCAGCTTCAGCAGCTGCTCGTGAAGTGTATTGCCAACCAGGATCCGCAGAGTCAGGTGACTCTTGGTACTGACAGATAATATCTGAAAGGGCTGAGGAGAGAGATTATTGAAATGTGGAAACCAGTCAGGCTTATTGACTTGTGGGACTCTACAGGAAACAAAGACAGAGGGAGAAATATCCTATTGTCCCCTCCAGATACAAGGCATGGTCTACAAACAAACATGACCCCATTTTATACATAGGCTGACATGGCATGGCATACTGCAAGACTGAACCAGCGTAGACAGTTATGGCAGTGTGTGTGTGCAGTTTCTGGAGCAGGCCATGGAATCTCATTTGTTGATAACACAGCATTAGAAACACAGAGCAAGGTTCTCAGGTTCTCATTCACTCTGTGCTGAGTGAATGGAGAGAGAGGGAAACAAGACATTGCTTTATAATTTTGTGCCCTGGGTATTGAAGGGGATAGGAGAAAATTCAATCTGAGCTTACAACAGCAGCATCCCAAATGCTCAGACCCAGCAAAATTCAGTCCTTCTTGGGCATGTATATTAACCTGACTTTCAGCCATGCATTTTGCAACAGTGCTTGCCTGTTGGTAAAGGCAACTGAAATAATGACTCTGTAATTAATACACCCCACATTTTCCATTCTAACTCTACTGGGAATAATTCTCTGGCATAAATAAGCATACTCTAATGCTGATTTAGTATGCAGTGGTCATGTTCCATTACAAGTGAATGAATAAAAAACTCTTAATCAAAGCTAGAACTCCATGCTTCATACCTACACATACCAATACTGTGAATTCCAACATATACAGACTTTTAGTTTATGAACTTCACATGACTAAGGTAAACAAGCCCTATGTAGACGACTATAAAAGGGTTCACATACTAGATTGTCAAAAATCACTTGTTGTTCTACTGCCGGTTAAAACCAGAAGGCAAAAAAGAGAATGTAACGAGCCAAAAAAAAACCAAAAAACAAATCCAAATACTTAAACCTTTAAAAATGCCTAGGATTAGATCAAGAAGTTCAATGTATGTGTGGATTGCAAGAAAAAGGTAAACAATTACAACCCATTCATTTCTATCAACTGATATAAGCACATTTGCAGAGGATTTTACAAGTTTCAATTATGTGTGCCATTCCAAAGACTAGAGCTTAAGCCAGAATAATTTTTGTGCAAAGGACATGAATATATGGTAAGGGCAGTGAAAGGAGGAGAAAAGTATGGAAATTGGAGAGAACCAGATAGAAAATCAAGAGAGGGAGGAGAGACATGGAAACCAGTGGAGAAAAAAGCTGCTTGAAGTTCCAAGCAAACTCGCAGCCTGTGCACTGACACAGACACCTCCAATAGCACTGACAGAATATTAATCTTCCTCCCCCATTCTCCTCCAAACAAAACTGTGATTCACTGAGATAGCTCTCGCGTTCACATGAACTGGCTTCTGGTAGTTTTGTTTTCTCTGCTCCTGCCAAAGCCACGTGGATAACATGGCTGAATCTCTGCATCTTTAGCTGCATTTGCAGAGACAGAAGGGTTTTGTATCTTCCTATTGCTTCTGGCACTCTTGGTATGTGACCACGAAGTAGCTCTCTCTCAGTCTGGCTAGGAAACAATTCCATCATGTGGAAATAGTCAGGATTGGGTAGTTTATATTTTACTCTGGTGCAAAATGAGCTTTTTAAAGAGCAAAACACCCTATCCCATCTTGGCCAAATACCTTGGTGATGAGGGCACGCAGCTGAGATGGAGGAGACTGAGGTTCAACTCCCTGATCCAAACCAGACAGAGCAGGGAGTTGAAACCTGGCTTGCTGTTATCCCAGTGGAATACCCTAATCTCTGACACTAGAGAGTAAGGTTCAATTCCCGGCTCTGTCTGGTTTGGATCAAGCATTTGAACCTATGTTCTTTCCTCTTCAGCTGAGTACTCTAATCATCAAGCTATTGTGTGTCCACAGAAGGGTTCCTTTTGCTGAGAGCAAACCCTCAGAACAAAGAAAATGTCAGAAACCATTCCTATTGCTACATTAAAACATTTTCTTTAGCAGAATAACAATAGCATCAGACCTGGACAGCATGTTCTTTAAGTTAGGGCTTCATCCTGCATGGCATAAAGAAATGCAACCAGCATCTTCCAAAAAGCCTGGCAAGTGTGTCAACAGAGTCTTCTCACTATATCAAATGAATTCATGAGCTTAAAGAAAAGTATGGACCTCAGTGCTTTGTTGGACAAAGGCACTGCACTTCACAGTCTGAACTGTCAAATTCTCAGTAAAAAGGTTTTTTTGCCATGCATGTTTTGGTCTTGACGCTTGTTGTCTCACCAAAAAACAGTTACGTGAACGGATGCTTAAGCAGGACTTTATCATTCTTATATACTACAAGCCACTGCTTATAACCTTTTTTCAGCAAATACAAAAGAGAAGCCTGTTGTTTGATGTAAAAACACATTAAGTCTGTTGGATTTTATTTTCTAACTTTCAATCCGTTCAATTTAAAACTGAGCACTTATGCTTTGCTATTATTCAATTTAAGTATTTCACTTAGAGGACATTAAAAGAGTAGACAATACAACATCCAGTGGTATAAAGTTGAATTCAGAGCACACTAGAGAAAATAGGGAAGCTGGAGGGAATCAAATACTCAGATGTCATGGAAAAGAGTGGGAGGAAAAAAAAAGAAAAACATTATTTATGGGGGCAGCAAAAAGCATAGAGTACTTCAGTGATTCAACCTAACAATTTCCATTCACAACACAGAGTACAACCTCAATTTGTCACTTTTTTTTCATTTCCATGAGAAAGGTTTCACTCAATTGTCTATATTTTGAATAGAAAGGGAACTCGGGGTTTTCACACAGTACCTTCAAAAACATCAACAAACTTTATGACTTGATTTAGTAAAGCACCTAGGTTTGTCTGTAATATCAAGTGTATCTTGGGTTGTTCAGATGGAGCAGAATCAATCTGATGTATGGATTTCATTAATATTTGAAGATAAAAACATCTATCAAGACAAGAGGAAAGGATGGGAGTGCCAAATTCAAATTTTACAATCTTTTTTTAAGCAAACTTTATTTAATCTGGTTTCTGGTTTTTCCGCATGAAAAGGATCACTTTTCATCTCTCAAGTATTTAAGAAATTCCATTAATTACACTGATACGTTTGGAAATGGTTACCAGGAAACAATGAAGAAGAATATAAATGCATAGCTATCAAAGCCCATTTAAAGAATAAATTGCTCTTCTTTTATGACAGGCATTTATCTGTTGACTCTACTAAAAATATAATGAGTATAGAATGTCCTTGCTTTATCTGCCCTGTATTACAGTGTTCTGCTTTATCTGTAAACATAGATAAATCACTAAGAAGAAAACTTGGGATTGGGGAATTAGTCTTTTGCTGTCAAAGTACAAATTTTGGGTTGGCAACAAGAAAATTAACCCAATTAATTCCTACCGGTCTCCAAATTACAAACGTTACTAAGCAAAAGTTCTGAAGCTAAACATCTGAGAGAAAAAAAATCTGTGTGAAGGAGCTTGACTTGAGCCTCTGCACATGGTATGAATCCTAAATTTAATGAAAAATTATAAAATTCATTTGTAAAGAAAAAAATTTTTTAAAATGTATTCCTTTCCTATTAGCCAACCTATGAGTTCCATCTAAGATATAAGGCATAGAAGGTATCCTTCTCTTTTTGCCCAGTTGAACATCTTCTGAAATTCATTGTAGAAAAAGGAAAAACTTCAGCATCAAGACATTCACTGTACCCCACAATGAGCTCACCTTTTGTATTTCACCTATATAATGATAATTAGAGTAAGATCCAGTGGGTCTGTTTTTTTTTTTTCACTCCCCCTCCAGACAACCATGTTTGATTTCAAATGAAGAGTTCAGGTTTAATATATTCATTCAGGTAATACTTTTATGATAAGAAATTCATGCCTCTCCTTTCATATTAAACCAGAGTTTTCTGACCTTCTTCCTGGGCAGCTTTCCTTGGGTGGATTGTAAAGAATCAGAGCAGTTTATATCTATTCACATTCCTCCTTCCCTCGCTGCCTTCCACACAAAGTGACTATCAAGTGAAGCCTGTCTGCAAGGTGCCCCACAGCCAGATATGAAGGAGAGTTAGCAACAACAAAGCAGTCACCCGAGCGCTCAGCTAAGCCTCCAAGCTTAAATCTCAAGCAGCTAAGGAATTTGACAAAACAAGGTTTCAGTGTAGAATAAACATACAGTTTTCACTCTCCCAGAAGAACCCTGCTTTCCCAAATAACTCTACTTTAACCAAGCCACCTGCCTATGTCATGGAAATTAATGAACTTCAAAAATAAAAACAACTCACCATGAAGAGCAAGCCCTGTTTTTCTAAACATCAGAAATGCCAGCACCACAGCAGTGGGCCTTCTTTTTTACTAAGCCATACAGGGAACTCTAAATTAAAGCCCAATTCCTGTACCTTACATGTCCAGCCACCACACTGCACATTAATCTCTTCCCTCGATTTAGTTGCCAAGTTTGCAATAACACTGTGTGATGCATGCCTGGAACCATGAGCTCGGCTCGAAGAGAACTGTGTACCTGAGCTTGGCTCCAAGAGAACTGTTAATGCAGGGATAAAAATACCTGTTTTAAGAAATTAATTTTTTATAGAAAGTTCAAGTAAGTGATTTTTTTTTTTTGTAATCCCTATTGGATTAAACTTTTCCTATTGACAATTACACCTAGTGAACAAAATGCTACACATAAATCCTGGGCAGCTCATAGAACTAATGTAATGGAATTGTAAACATGTGAGACACAGATGCTGTGGCTCTGTTTGCCTTCATTTTTTTTAATCAAGGAGAAACAAGGGAAAAAGAAACACAGCAGATGAAGGATGAAATCAGCATTGTGTCCAAGCAAGTGGACAGTTGAAATAGAAAACATGATTTCAAACATCTCATAACAGATTGTCATTTCAGTGTTTGCAAAAAAAAAAAAAAAAAAAAAAAAAAAAAAACAACTAAATTTAGCCCAGCTTGCAATAGGAAAGTTTCATGAAAAAATTAGTTAGTAAATTTTAAGGAATTCAGAGGACAAAGTATTTTTATATAAAAGAAACTAGCTTCTTTTGACTCAGTAGGAACCAGACTAAGTTCAGAGAACAATTATTCCTTTCTAAATTTGACATTAGGATTGTATATCTAATATTAATTATTTTTATCCATTACTTTGGTTTAAATTTATATGGTAATGTCAGCAACACCTAGAGCATGAACTCCCTATTGGTGCTGTTTATGAAGTTTAAATGACCCCAACTTCTACAGTCAAGCTGGCGTCCTAATTATGATGAACTATGCTTTGCACAAAACTGATAGGAAAACTTGGATCCAGCTGAACTACTAAGGAGGAAGGGAGATATTTACCAAGAGTTCCTAATTAACTAAGTGTCCTGGCTTGCCAGCTGTAAAAAATCTCTTATTATGTAAAGAAAGTAGTCCTTTGATATATATATATAGCATACAATTTATCAATCAGATGTTTTTCAGAAGCAATCTTCCTGTTTTTCTAAGACAAAAGATGCTGAGACACAGTTAAGGGCTGTAAAACAAAATGTTCTCTCATGCTTAAGTACACTCCAATTTTTTTAATAGGTCTGCATGAAAAATCTGAAAGATAAGCGTGCAGAGCAAAGTGCTGAAAAATATGGCCATTTCTAGTGCTGTACATGGTAACTTACCACTCAGTAGCTTTCAGACACACAGAAATCATTGAGAAGTGGAGAGTGTGGATATGCTCAAGGAGTCACATTGTACATGCAGTGAACTCAGCATCACCAGAGGCTGTTGAGCTCACTGACACAGCAGAGAATAACTCTTCTCCCTTGGAGGAATGTGTCACAGAACCAGCTCTAAGCAAAAAAATGCATGCACATACATGTACCTACAGGAAAAACGGTCTGGTCAGAGCAGTTCATCCCACTTCTGGTAGGGGAATAGTTCAAAACCCTTGCTAAGTCTCACTGACAGGAAAATACAAAAAGAGCTCATTCATCACATCTCACCCCCAGCCCAGACTCATGCCTGTGCAAGCTGGCCTCTGCCATGTGTGCAAGGAGCATGGGAGCATGGGAGTCTCAACTCATCCTGGCACAGTGGTGCACACAGATGGTGTCAGCCCAGCCTCATGTCCTGCAGCCCCACTGGAGTCTCGAGTTTGAGCTGTCTTGCTCCAGAGTAGGAGAGCTGTGGCAGAAGAATGAATGTCCACTCAAACATTTGGAAAGAAGAGGAGGCGAAATTTTCCCTCCAGGTTCCAGCATCCCTCCCCAGGAAGACAGTATTCTCAAGAGGTACTTGGATGGAAACACTGACACTCCTTGAAACCTTCTAATGACACTTGTTACTGAATCTCACTTGGTTTTTCCTTCTGCGAAATAAAAAGCAAGAAAAATGCTAGTATCAGAGGTCGCTTTTGTGATACCCTTTGTAGGTATCCTGTCCTAATTATTGGTTTCCTTCATACCATTTTACACCCTAAGAGAACTCGTTACAGTGAGAATATTTTCAGTTCAAAGTAATGAATTAGAAGCAGAATTTAAACTACAGTTTCAGAGATTAAATAAAATAAAAGTCTTCTTTAGAGCAAGTAATACCAAGCATACAATTACAAACCTCCTTTCAAGAAGCTATCTATATAATCATCTGGATAATATCAACTATTGAAAATATTGGCAAAATATGTATCTACTTTTTCTATTCTTAATACAATGGATTTCAAATTTCTCTTGGCAAAATCACTGATCTTTGCATAGTAGAGTTAACTTGAGCAAGGCCAAGTAAAACTGTGATTTCTTTCTCTAAGGTGCATCACAGTAATTCATTACAAACAGCAGAGGTAGGATACACCTTGCAGAATGGCTTTGATTCATTTCAAAACATGAGAAAAATACTGAGAATATATATGGAATACATTGGTAACTAGAACCTGTTTATGATCCTTCCCTAGGAGTGTGAGTTGAGAGGCATAAGACCATCTCTGTCTGTAAATGTAAATTTTAGTATAAATACAGATTTATATTTAGGGCTATGTTAGTTATCATATAAACACTTCTAATCTACATAAATCAGAAAAACATTATTCCTGTGTGATGAAATTACTAGCACACATAACCCCAAAAAGCACGAGAAGAAATTACTATACTCCAATGCACCTTCCTAAACCCTGTACAAGTACATATTATTTTGGGAAAAAAAATCCAAAACTCTCTTGTATAAATATTTCAGAGAGTTTAAGAACATTTTATTAGGAATATTTCTGTATCCTTCCAGCTCTTTCTTTGATAGTGTGAATTCAGCTATACAGATCTTAGAGAGAGAGAGAAAAAAATCTACCTAATAAAATCCTTCTCTAAATAACTCCAAATTAACTTTCTGTATTCAAAGCCTAAAGGACAAGGTAGATAGACTGAATTTTTCAGGTATACTGAAAAATTTCCAAGGGTAGAAATATGTGTTAAATATCCTAATGAAAAAAACACCAATCTTTTATTTTCAGTGGTTCAGAGATATTGCTTTGTGACCATTTAAATATTACTTCTCTCAACTGAAATTACGATATGGATATTTCCAGCATACATGAAAGACTAACTCAGTTGGTTATTGATGATTGATGATTACATTTAGATGTACACATAGGTGCACAACTAATGGATGATGCCTTCTTGCTTGATGAAAATGAGAGAGACACATCAGTAATAGCAAGTGAGATTGTAGAGCCAAATGCCAAATGCAATTTCTGAGTCAAATCCATATTTATTCATAGTTGTCTATTCTTTTCACCACCAGATGTATAGTATACAAAGTACTATAGCTAACTACTACTACTAGCTAGCTATGTAGCTGAATATGTTAGTCAAGAGCTGTTCCTAGATTCTGCTTCTCTCAGTGAGCCAGGTGAATTTTTCAAACTCGGTTTATTTTCTGTGAACAAATCTGCTCACTCTAGTAGACATTTTCCATTATAACTGTGTCTGGCTACAAAGCCTAGGAATTCGCTTATCAGTTCTTTTCCCCATTATAAAGTTCACAGCACAGAAGGGTCTGTAGTGAATAAGAAGCCATAAAAAAAAGCTGATGAATATTCACTCTGCTTCTTAAATTAATTTGATTCAATGACCTTTGCTTTGCATTGAACTGTATTCCAAAACTAATTTCAAATTGGATCAGTACCAGCAAATCTGGATTATGTACTCAAAGAACCCAAACCTCAGACTCGTAAGACTTGCATTCTGTAACTCTCCAGTTAGAGAACAGGAATAATACCCTGGGACTGAAAACCCCTGACTTTGCACTGGTTCTGGCTGTCTGTGTCTCATTTAACATTCAGAGACTACATAGCCCATAGAATATCAAGGGTTATGGAACAACCTAAACCCTCATCCTACAGACACTTATGCCTGGGCTTAACTTTACAACCACATGTAAAAGTTTCTTTGATTTTAATTGAATTAATCACAAGAAGAATGCAAGTAAGTGTTTGCAGGATCAGGGTTCAGCAGGTCATGGATTGTACTTTAGGAATATTTAAAATTAGTTGCTTGTGGATGACTTACAAAGAAAAAAAAGCTTTACCAGAAAACATTTCTAGGTAGCAAGAAAATTCAAGAACTTTGCAAATGTAAAAGGCAAAATATGTGACTAATTTATTTCCCAAAATTATTCACGGATTTTTGCCATATGCTAACATCAGGAATCTATGAACAGTAGCATTCCTGCTGAGCTGAGAGAAGCAAATTTCTGAACCTTGTGAAGCATTCTGAATCCTTTGAAAGATTTCCCAGATGTTTGTATGGGGTCATTTCATTTCTTTCTTGAGGGCTCTCAGTTGTGGAGGTCTATAAGCTGTACTTAACCAAGGAATAACACCATCTATTTGAAAAACACTGAGATAGTATCATATAAAGTGTCATCCCTGTGAACAAGAGTATTTATTCTACATCTCTTCACAGAGCCCAGAAAAATGCATTCTTTGCAGTCTAAATACCTGATGCGAAGAAGGACCTGGAGGGAAGCCAGCTGGCTTAAGCTCAGCCAGTGTGAAACAAAGGTGACACATGCTGGCAGACTGAAGAACTTTGAGGAATTGGCAGAAACTTCCACTGCCTCTCCAGTTGATGGCATTTGTCCACCCATTGTCCGAGTGGCTTTGCAATCAGCTCAACTGAGAATTTTCCAGGCATCATCTTGTTATTCTGCATTTGTGCAGTGCCCAGAACATTGGTATCCCAGACTATACAACTATAAACTGATGTGAGGCAAACAATTAACAATACTAAGCACAGAGTCTTTTCCAGCCCATCTCTAGTTGCAGGTTCTCTATATTAACAACAACAGGTATGACATTCTCTATCTGTGGCTGCACCAAGGTTGCAGCACTCCCTTACCATGACATAGCATGTGAAATTAATCATGTCTTTGATCCACTATCAAAAAAAAAAAAAAACTGGCATTACTTCTGAGCCTCAGTCAGAAACTATGTTCAATAATGGTATTTTACTCTGTAAAATAAAGTCAACCTCAGTGAGATGTGCAACACTCTTCTACTGGTGATCAGTTCCATTGGTCTCAGATAAGCTATGCTGGTATTTAGAAAACATGAGCATTGAACGGACTCTCTGATTATCAGAGACAGCCTTTTTCTCAAAAGAATTAAATAAAGTAATTATTTTTTGCAGCAGGCTAAATATACTGCATGGTAGTGCATATGCGACTATCTCAGTGGTTTTAAATATGCAATGTTATTCCTTGTTTGAATACAACCTCTAGGCCTCCATAAGTGAAAGCCCTTGAGGAGGCAATTTTTTGCCCTTCTACAGGGGATTACACAGAAAAGCCTTTTGGAGGCTAAAACAAAAATATTTTCTTCAGAAAAATATACTCAATGATGTGAGATCAGTGTCAACAATTTTGACTACATCTTGTTCATTTTCCTTGACAAGTGAAATAGGCTTATTGGTTGACACTTTCAGTCATTATTCAGCTGAGTAATGACTGGTGTTATTACTGTATTACAAATCAGGTTATTCAAAATGTTAGTAAGTGGGAAGGCTTGCGCTTGCCTAAATTTCCACAAGCCCTAGCTTTTTAAGTCTGCATTCCAAAAAGACACTGTTTGATGAAAATCACAAAATTTCTAGGGTGATTTGTTGTAAGTACAGGATATTTTCATAATTGCTGGGAATTGAAAATCCCCACTGAATTCACAGTTATTGAAGTGCTCGTTTTATTTGAAAACTGAAACACTTCTTCAAGTGACTAAACACAAAGAATAAATGCCTAACCATTGTGGTTCCCTCATGAAAACATAGCTCCAGATATACATTCAATCTGAAATGAAAATATTTATTTTTTCCTATCCACAGATTAAACATGAGAGATGTTTCTGCCACATAATCAAGGAGAACTTGTATCCAAGTATGAAAACACAACAAAACAAGAGATCCATTTTGAAAGGAGCAGCGTTACAAATCCATGGCATGTTTTTATTCAATTTACTCTATCAGATTATAAAGGAGAAGCCCCATACCATGTGCTTTTGAGGAAATAGTGTCTTATTTTGTGACTCCCACTCACTGTCATGATAAGATTCAGGTGTCATTTTTCATTATGATTACAGCCCTGGCACACTAAAAGGTTTTCACCTTTTCCATTCAGTTAATATGAGCTTTTCTTGACAGCTTTTAGATTGCAAGATGATAATGATTGCAGGCATTCTGGCAGAAAACACTGGGGGTTATTCTATATCAATCTTCCCTGCTTGTGTTTTTTTTTTTTTTCCTACTGCTTACCCAAGTGCTACAATCCAGTTGTACCATGTTATTATGAGATACCTCTCCTCCGTCTTCACTACACCAGATTATTTCAAGATGTTTTAAAGCATTTCTTGAAGCTTGTAGTTTTAAGAATACAGCACCAAAGTTTGTTGAATGAGGCAAATTCTTTAATTCCTTTTAGGTTCCAGTGTGATCAAAGTTTCACTCTGCTTATTGTAGGATTTTATACTGGGCACAGACACTACCTCAGTATCCTACAGTAATGTACTTGGAGCTGTTTTAAAAGGGTCTGTGGTATTTTCATTGTAAACTTTAGACTGTCTTTAAAAGAGGGAATGTATCTTGATTTTCTTAACACTCACATGTATTTTCTGCAGAGACCTTGTTAAAAGAAACAAAGATGTTTAAAATGTTCTGTTTTGCAGTTTCTTTTGGATTTCTTGATTCGGCTAATCTCTACATTGAAACATTTCACATAAATTCATTTTCTTCTTTGTCTCTTTACTATTAGGAAAAAATATAGAAGGGGAGTAAATATAGTATTATGGATTAAATGTAACTGTACAGCTGGTGTGAGACAACCTTCTGGGAAACCAGCCAGATACAGGAGAACGTTCTCCCTTCTGGGCATGTTCTCCTGGAGGTGTTCCACTGCTCACACTTACAGCAGGCAAGACTGCTGTCCTTAAACATGCGTTTGTTTGGAAAAGGAGGACAGCAAAAGGTGAAGAGAGAAACAGAATATATATTCTTTGGTATAGCAAAATGCTGTGAAGCAAATGAAGTCAGTGTTTATTAGTTCTATTATAGCTCTTTAAAATAAACATAAAATTATAGGTTAATATGAAGTAGAGCAATGAAAGAAATGCTATTGCTGAGCCAGTAGCACCACCTTTAATTAACAAGTTTTTTTTCTTTTGTTAGCTGTGAAACAGTTGTGTCCTTCACTGGCATTTTACTAGTAACACAAATGCTTTCACTGTAATTTTTATAGGCAAATTTGCACATTAAGTAGCTCTTGGGTTATGTGCTTGAGATTATTTTTTTCAGATATTATTATTTCTACTGCAGGTTTGTGTGAAGATTCATTTTGATAAGAAAGTATTACAGAGTGAGGCAAAATTAAAGCAGTATGAAGAACTGTGGTCAGATCATTATTAATCAAATCAGGATGAGAAGATAAACAAGAGGGTGTGCAGGATATCAACGTGATCTGCAGAGCCTTGAAAAAGAACTTGCAAGACTTCCTCCCTCTGGAGCTGAAATTCCCACTGGGAGACTAAAATATGCTCATGTAGCCAGACAATAGGGTAATAATATTGAAGTTACTGAATTCAAAAGCCCAAGTAAACTATTGTAGGTTTAAGACACTGAGTCCTCTTTGGAAGATCAGCTGCTCTGAAGCCATAGCAGTGGCCTCAGCACCTGCTTGACCCACAGAGCTATGTAGTGATGAGGGTTTCTGCCTCCCCCCACCCTAGGCCACCACTGCACACCCTAGAGGAGACAGCAAGTGCATTGGGAGGGGAAGCTGCCATTCCCCTTCCTACCCCAGCACTAAGGGACTGCCAAGGAGTGTTCCTGGCCCTCCAGCACCCCTCTGCACAGAATCACAGAATCATCAAGGTTGGAATAGGTCTTTAAAATCATCTAGTCGAACCATCGACCTAACACTAACCTAAATCACCCATAAATAAAAACCCCAAGTGCCATATCCAGACACTCCTTGAACACTTCAAGAGGCCGTGACTTCATCACATCCCTGGACAACTTATTCCAATACCTAACAACTGTTTCAGTGAGAATTTTTTTCTAATATCTAACCTGACCCTCCCAAGCACAACTTAAGGCCATTTCCTCTCATCCTTTCACTTTGTGACATGAGACGAAAGACTGGCCCCCACTTGGGTACAACCTCTTTCAGGAAGTTTTAGAGAGCAGTGAGGTTCCCCCCCCCCCGCCCGAGCCTCCTTTTCTCCAGGCTAACCATTCCCAGCTCCCTCAGCTGCTCCTCATAAGACTTGTGCTCCAGACCCTTCACCAGCTTCACTGCCCTTCTCTAAACACCCTCCAAAACCCCACTGTCTTCCTTGTTGTGAGGGGCCCAGAACTGAACAAAGCATTGAGGTCTGGTGTCACTCGTGCTGAGTGCAGGAAGAAAATCACTTCTCTAGTCCTGCTGGGCATGCTATTCTTGATACAGGCCAAGATGTCATTTTCTTTCTTGGCCACCTGGGCACACAGAGGGCCTAAACTAGCAAACTAGTAAACTGGCAACCCCAAATCTCTGCCTTCTAAGCAACTCTCATGCCACTTTTCCCCAAGCCTATATTGATGCATGGGGTTGTTGCAACACACATCCAGTACCCAGCGCTTTGCTTTACTGAACATCATGCGGTTGTCCTCCGCCCACTGATCCAGCCTGTCAAGATCTCTCTACAGGGCCTTGTGGGATTTGCAGGGGTCCCAGGACAAGGGAAGAGACGAGAATCTTGACTCCATGTTTCAGAAGGCTGATTTATTATATTATTATATATATTATATTAAAAACGCTATATTAAAACTACACTAAAAGGATAGAGAGAAAGGATTCATCAGAAGGTGAGAAAAGAATAGAAAGGAATGAATAATAAAGGCTCGTGACTGACCAGAGAGTTGACCCAGCTGGATCTTTGATTGGTTATTAAATAATAATAACACCTCACATGGACCAATCAAAGATGCATCAGTTGCATTCCACAGCAGCAGATAGTTATTGTTTACATTTCTTTCCTGAGGCTCCTCAGCTTCTCAGGAGAAGAAAATCCTGGCAAAAGGATTTTCATAAAATATGTCTGTGACAGAGCCTACCTACCCTCCACCAGAAAACCACTTCCGTCTAATTTGGTGTTATCTGCACAGTTACTGAGGATGCGCTAAATCCCCCTATCCAAACCACTGATAAAAGATACAAAACAAGACCAATCTCAATACTGAGTCCTGGGGAATACCACCAGTGACTGGCCATCAACTGGATTTAGTTCCATTCTTTACCATTTTCTTGGCCCAGCCATGCAGCCAGTGTTTAATTCAGTAAAAAGTGCATCTGTTCAAGCCAAAGACAGACTCAATTTCTCCAGGAGACTGTTGTGGAAGATGGTGCAACAGTCTTTACTGAAGTCTAGTTATTTAACAATCACAACTTTTCCCTTTTCCCTCAACTTCTAAGCAAGTCACCTTGCCATAGAAGATCAGGGTGCTCATGCAGGACCTGCCTTTCATAAAGCCCCATTGCCTGGGCCTAGTCCTCTGGTTGTCCTGCACGTGCTGTATGATGACACTCATGATGATCTGCTCCATGACTTTCCCTGGTACCAAGGTCAGGATGACAGGCCTTTAATTTCCCAGATCATCCTTTCAACCCCTCTTGTGGATAGGTGTTACATTTGCTAATTACCTTCTGGCAATTCTGGGACTTCCCCAGTTAACCAGGACTGCTGGTAAATGACTGGAAGTGACTTGGGAAGCTCTTCTGGCCAGCTCTCTCATTACTCTCGCTGCACCCCCTCTGGGCCCACAGACTTGTGGATGTCTAATTGGCATACAATGTCACTAGCCATTTCCTTTTGGATTTTGGGGGCTTCACTCTGCTTCCATCACGAACCTCCAGCTCTGGGAGCTGTACCTCCTTGTTGAGCCTCACATCCTCCCAGCAGACCCCACCATGCTCCAGGCAGGTACCCTACATAACTCGCCACGCAGCTGTTCAGCTCTGCCATCCCTTCACTGTCATAAAGGTTCACACCAGATTTGAACCAACATTTCCTGGTCATAGTCATTATTTAGGTAGTTCTGCTCCATACAGAGCCTTTTTGCCAAGTACCTCTTGGTAAATAGAACAGCACAGAGCTCAGGGCAATGGTTACAGGCTCATTCAAAACAGCCAGCAACTTCAAGTGGTTGGTTGACTACTCAAAGCTTTAAGATTCAATAGCAGAAAGGAGTATTTTGAGTATTAGTTCATGCAACCAGAAAGCTGGTTACATCATGAAAATATAATCCTTTTAAATCACAACTCAGTGGAGACAGTTACATGCCAATTGACCTAACAATCTGAAGCTCATGGGAAGGTGGGCATGTGTTAAAAATTTGCATTATGCCTTATCTCATGCCTTAAAAAAAAGAAAGCTTTAGTCATTCAAATGTTTAAGAACGTGAAATGAGGTAAGATTAGTTTCTACTTGGTGTTGGGATGAGGTAGGGCAGTGGTGGTACCTCAGTATTTTAGCTGAGAAATTCTCTGGCACCTTATAAAATCTGATGCAGTCATGGTCAAAAGTAGAACCACTGCATGATAGAATGAACCTCAAAAGGAAAAGCAGTTAAGCCTCTATCACTTTCCTTTTCTTTTAAGATGCCTTTGAAGTGAGACACTTCATATGACGGCTGTTTGGCTGTGGGTGTTGCATCATTGTGGTTTGAGTGCTTCCGACTATTTCCCTTTAACTTTGGAAAAAGATACACTGCCAACAACCAAAAGTAAACTGTACTTATCCCCACATAATTTCCCCATACCTTAAATCATGAGCTTTGCTCCACAAAACATAAACTGTTCAGGGTCAGTGCAGGATTATCCCATCAGAAACACAGTAAATAAAGCCATTACAATAGGAAGAAAATTGGGCAGTTAGAATATTTTTGTTTCTCTTAAGTAACACAAAAATTAAATAAACAGATGAGTTAAACTGCTCTCATGCATTATTTGCAGGAGACAATATTAACTACTTGAATGCCAAAGTTAAACTAAGGTCAAGAACACCCCTACCTCAAAACAAGAGCTGAGTCAGTAGTAGGTTATGAAATTAGAAAACAACCTGTAGTTTATATTTAAGGAAGAGTTTTAAGGGATTTTTTGTTGTGTTTTGTTATTAAGTTGATTAACTGTACGAAGGACCTTTGTCAAGACATTTCAATTGAGTCATAAAGTTCTAAGTTTGACTTAAACTGTAGACTATCAGAGTACCACCACCATGTTTAACAGAGCTTAGGCCCTGGATGGAAAGCACTGAGTTTTGGATTTGGGTTGTGGGGAAAAGGGTTGTGGGGAGAAGGAGACATAGAGAATTCAAAATCTGTCTCACAGAGGCTGTGCAAAACTAATTCGGATCCTCCTTGTGCCACCGAATAAACCCTGGATAATAAAAACCTTTCAGATGCTTCTTGACTCAGTGCTATCAAAACCCTGAAATACTCACCTTCTTATGAGAAATGGTCTAGAATCAAAAATTTTAATGATAATCAACTGAAGTGAAGGATTGCCAGTAAGGACAGAAATAGGAGTAAAATGCTGATCTTATGTCACCACTGAAAACCTACAGTAACTTGAATGCAATGGAAGCATGGTACTTCCAGCAAGGTAAACTGAGATCAGCATCTCAGGAAAACAAAATACTCAATGGTGAAAAGCTATGCTATTTAGAAAAAATAAAAAAGGGAGACTTTTAAGACTTCTAGTAGATTGATTTAGTATATCTTCACATTGACCCAAGTCAGTATACAGTATTATTGTTCAAGGCACTGTCATTTCCAAACTATACTTTCCCCTCTCAAATTATCCTTTTGTATGAAATGAAGTATCACAACTGTAGGAACTTCACAAAAACCCACATTGTGTTAAAGAAAAGGAGAAACTTAAACAAACCAAAATAAAATGTAAACAAAATTAATGGTCTGACTTAAATTGACAAAACCATAGCAACCCAGTAAGGTCTGAAAATTCAGCTTGACATTGTGTCCCTTGCTGAAACTTGCATGTCATTTACTCATTTGTTAGTTTTGTTATTTTTTTCTGCACAGAAGATAAGGGTACTTCTAATTAAAAAATATTATGTGAGCAAAATGACATTCCCCAGAATACTTTAAAAATGTTTCCATTTACTTTTCAAATTTTAGGTCTGGGTAATGAAAATCATATTACAGGAAAATAAGATAAACTCCCAAGTCAGGTAAGAATACAAAAATCTTAAATCATATAAAGTACTATCCAAAGTTTATCCAGCCCTCACACACAGCAGAACCTAAATCAAAGACTTTTTGCTTTCAATGCATACTTTTTAAATAAGAAAAGGATTTGCCCAGGAGGCAAATTATCTGAGGAGTCTGGCATTGTCTCAGTATGCTATCATGTCTTGCTTTCTTACACACCAAGGTCCTTTTCTTCCAGGTTGCTTAGAGCAGAGGCAAGACTAGCTTTATGAACAGGAAGCTTACAGGGGCACCTACACCTCATTTCATCATTCTGTATGTTTAGCTTAACTAGCCTTCAGGCTAAACCCTTTTAAATGCTCTTGATCAGCTTATGTAGAAAACTGAATTCCTCTTTAACACACCAGTAATCCAAAGTATGGAAAAAACTATTCAAGACCTTACATCACAGGGCTTCCATTTTACTGTATAATACAGAAGAGAACAAAAGGTCAAAATACAAATGTTTGAAAACTCTGACTGTGAGAAAAATAAAAAACCCTTTTGTTTCCATAGTATGTGACATTTTCTATACTCCTTTTTGAGTTCAATTTCATTATCTCAGAATAACCAGTTTCGGAGAAGGATCATAACCGCAAGTAACCTCAGAAAAATGCTTTGGCTTTAAAAAAGGACTAGAAATCTAATGGGAAGAATTGTTATTATTATATAACTTCCAGTCCAAACTAAGAGATACAGGTGGCTTGGATCGTCCCTACAAACATTAGACTAGCCTTCAGCTTCAGATGCTTTATATTAGGTTACCTTAGGATGTGAAAACATAGTCTTAACTAGGTTTAAATTAGTGAGAATTTTGCTGTAGACTCTAAGGGTCACTTATCTGCCACAATTTTGCCTTAACAAGGTATCAGTGCTTGCCAAAAACTGTTTATTGGTTTACTCACAAATTAATGCTAAAAATATTTGGCTTAACATATAATGGGTTCAAATTTTCAGGTGGTATAAATCAGTGCAGCTGCAGAACCATGCCAATTTAATCCACTTGAGGATCTACCTGCAGGCTTTATCCCATTTAAGATCATTCATAACAGTAAAGTAATTAATCTTAAAATCTTCCTGGTTTTACATGGCAGGTAGTCACAGAGGTTTCAACAAGGGCTACTGCATTTTTGTGGCTATAATCAGCAAATCAAGCAAACCCATCCTTTCATAAATGTATTATTCCTTAAAAGTAAGACTCCAATTAACCTAGTTTTTTTCTTTATTCAGTCGTGGCACCACTCAGCAATTATATGTTATATTTAAATTTAGACAACACAGATGAAAACATGTCTTTGCAAGGCTGCATACAATAGAAAAACTGAATAATAGTGATTCATTGCTATTAAGAAGTTTATTCATATTAGCTATTCACACAACTTTGTGTTACGTGTTAACAACTAAAAATACTTGCACAAGATCATCTTTCAACCTCCTTCTTTTCAAAAAATTGTATAAAGTAAATTCAATTCATTTCACTTGATGCAGTGCTTTCATGACAAGAAATAAATCTGCCACTTATTGACAACTGCACTTGTGCATTTAGCCTTACAGGGAATGAAAGAAAAAAATAAACATCTTAACACAACTGCAACTGGGAAGTAGCCTCTTCCCCCCATTACTTCTACAGACACATACTTATTCCATGCTGCTGCAGAATAGGAGATTCTTCTAGCTAACCTGTAAGTATTTAAGCAATGTTGGTGTTTGCCTTATTTTAAAATAACACAAGGCATTTGGAAGACAATGATTAAGCAACCTAACATGAAAAAGAACAAATCCGTGCCACACATATCAATTATAATACTTATAGGCTTGCCTTGCTGTAGTAGTTTTTTGGACTAAAGCACATGTAATGCAAAATACCATAATGTAAAAAAAAAAGAAAATCAATACACTATTGCCTAACTTAATGAAAATTAATTTATCAAGTAGGAGCTTGCAGCATTGAAAATTCTTGTTAACTATTTCACTGAAAAAATATCTTGATTTTGGATAAATCTTTATTACTGGACTTTATGAAAGCACTAGCAGTTTAGATTTAAAAAATAGATATATGCAATCTTAAAAACCTTCATCTGCCCATTCTTCCTCTAAGATTCCATCTAGCAAATGCTTTTCAAAACATTTATCTAAAGGCAGGAATGAACAGTAAGTGATCTCTGCAAAACTTGTTTCTTCAACTTCTGCTCTGCTATAATGTCTTCTAAGTCAAGTTCTTTTCATTCAGAAAAAAAAAGACCATAAAATCAAGTAACCATCCAAGTCTGTAACTATGCAAGTGTTGTGTGAAATAATTTGTTGAAGATGGCTAACTTTCCACTGGTTTCCATGGAGTTATAAATAGCACAGAATAATTTGGGTTGGAAGGGACCCTTGAAGGTCATCTTGTCCAGCCCCCCTACAATGAGCAGGGAATCTTCAACCAGGTCTTTTCATTAGCTTCTATACAGAACACAACATAGAGTTATATTTAGTATTTTTTTTTAATTACACTTGTAATTAAATTTATTTCATGACAGAGAGAATTAATGTGTGTTCACTCAATTGCATTTCAACATTGATGGGCATAGTTTGAGAATTGTCAGAATGTTTCTTTGGGTGACCAAACTAGATTATTTCTCATGACATGAAAGATCTGCACATATTATTTACTTCTTTCTGGTTCTTTACAATGGCGGACAGTGACTTCTAATTCTCTCATAATGTGCAATATCAGTAAACATGCTACACCTCAAGTTATTCAAGCATACTAAAAGGCCATTTCAGAAATTAAGGAAGTCTACTGACTTCTGTGTAGCTCAACTATCCATAGATAAGATCTCTCCCACGATTATAAAAAGTGAAAAAATATGAAAACTCTAATAAACACCTTTTTTTCCTTCAACAAAGAATAATTTCAAAAAGTATTATTGTGAGGTAAACTGACAAAGATACTCTTGGAGAATAGTAAGATGGATACATTATTTAGACTGATTTGAAGATGGAGGCCAATTTCCCATGGATTTTGCTAGAACAGGCTTTATGAAGCATAGGTTAAGTTATCCTGGATATATTTGCATATTTCCCTGATATGAGAGCAGCAAAGAATAATTCCATTAAGTAAATGTGATGGCCATTAAACTAATGATTAAAATGAGCCTTACCTTCTCTGACAAGATCCCAAGACCCATATTGACTTACACTGTTCCAAAGTCAAAGACTTCACTCAGTGGCAAATCAATATAGTGGTATCTAAAAGATACCTTGCTTTGATATAGTGTAAGGAATTGCTTTCTAATTTACTGTAGTGAATGAACAAAGCATTGGAATACATAAATTTAAATTTATCAGTCTCACTGACCTTGAAGCTGGCGTCCTTTGTACAAATCCTTTGTTTTTGTTGGGTGAGCTCTGGCACCATTATCACATTTAGGTTGTTCATACCTAAAGAACGAACAAGGAGAGAATAAACCCAGTCAGGTTAATTGGATTAAGAATTAATTAATTTCCAATATTGGAGTCCTCATACCTTCTTGTATTTAGGGAATAAGCCCACATTTTCATTCAGAGGGCAATGCAAACTTATCTGCCTACTTTCCACTTACCTCAAAGAAACTATCTTTATTCTCCTGGAGTTTATGCCAAACTAAAAAAAAACAACAACAACAAAAAAAAAAAAAAACCTCTCTACTAAAGCCCATTCTACTGGGAGGAAAACTAAAGAATTGCTATAAATTAATACAAAATAAAAATTATTTTGAAATATATACCAAAGAAACCCCACAGAAGCAAGAAAAAAACAGGCTGTCTCCCACCTATAAAACAAAAAAATCATAAACAATACCACAGACAGTATTCATGTTGGGAAACACCAGCGATACAATTTTCAAATCACAGCAAGGCAGGTGCTGTAGTTAGGTACTACTACAGCTCTAAATTCATGTGCTACTGTATCTTGTAAAAAAAATAGTTTAAGTAAGAAGGGTTAACCATGAATATTTTGAACAAGAGTGAAAAAGTGATAGGATTTCCAGAAGGAAGGTAATTGGGCTAGAACTACTTGAAGTGAACTGTGTAGAAGACTGAATCTCCACCTGCTACTAGAATATTCTGGCTCTTCTATGCTTGCTGAGTTTACTTAAAGTCACTTTGTTAGTCTAACTGGTAGCAAGAAACTGTGCTATTTATACTTCCAGCAAACAGTGACTTATGCAACACCACTAGCAGTATCTTTTAGGCAAGGCCAGGAGGCATAGGAGCATCTGCTGCTGAATCTCACCTCCTTTTCCATGTCCCACTATGAAATCATGGTGGTTTTTCACTCACCTCAACAGAGTCTCTTTCTGAGAAATTTTTACTTTATTGTCCTAAAGCAGACTGAAGTTGCAGGACTTAGCAGGTAGAATTTCAGAGAATGTTTCAATTCTTAGTTAAATTAACATGAATTGTGTCTCTATACATGTGTGTGCACACACTGTTCACTGAATAGATTCAGGATTCTTTCATAGTTTATATAACTGAAGTTCTCCTACTTCAACTTCACCAAAATCACATTTACTGCATGGCATACTTAAATTTCTTATTAAATTACACTAATCCAATTTTTTTGGAACAAAGTATTTCTAAAAACATTGAATGGTGGCAGTGTCCTGGATTCAGGTCAGACTGCTTCTAAAAACAAAGCCTAAATATTTTGCTCTTAATTCAGGCACCACAGAGAACTACAATATTATTTTTCCTTTGAGCGCTTAACTTATTTCCATACCATCTGATGAAACTGACTACTGGCCTACCAAGTTTTGGCTGCTGCAAGAAGGTGCAGTATCCTTTTTATGGACATGGGAGAGCTACAGACTCTTTTTTACCCTAAAGAATGGCAGAAATAGAAGGTGCTTTGATAGCATGGGTTGGATTCAGATACTTGATGGATGACCACTTCAATCAGCCAAGAAAACAGTGAAAGAGAAGTCTCTGAGCAATACCCACTAATGCAGTATCTGGCAAACAGCCTGGCCCCTGATTAATCTGATACCTGACTCTGCATTCCCCTCCTTCTCTTCCATTACTGTGGCTGCTCTGTGCCTACATTTCATTTTTTGGCCTCTACTCTTCTACCCTTTTGGCTGATATTTATGTTAAATACACACATAGTCCATCATATACAAACTAAATCTATAAAAGCCCAAGAGGCGTCAAAATGCTGCAATGTGAAAAGTCTATGTTTAACCCTTTAAAGCAACTGAAGAAAGAAAAGAAGTATTTTAAAATTTACCATGCAGGAACAGCCATGATAAAAACTGATAAGAAAAACAGACTTGCCTCAGTTTTCATGGAGAAAGAGTGGGAATGGGATATCATGTCAGAATGGAGCACTGTCAGGTTAAAAATAGTGTAGTTAAAAGACATCCCAAGTTACTCTTTTAAATTTGAAAGGCTAAAGAATCCCTTGCAGTAAATGTATATCTAGAATTGGCAAAGGCTTAGGAAGACTACTTTATACCTCTGATCAGTCTGCTGGGAAGTACTGATATTTACTGAGGTGAACAAAGCAGTACAGGATGGAGGCTTCCACAGGGATTCTACAGTGTGGGCAGCTTCATGAAACAGATGATTTATGTTCCTTTTTAAGTTTAGAGAATCTTGTGCAAGTTTGCATGAGATCTCAGTTGCTAAAAAAGTCACATGTGAGAACACAGCCCCATGGTCCCCACTGAGCCAAAAGGCTGAGGTTCATGCTGTGATTTCCAGAAAGCATTGGGAGCCAGCTGGTGAGGACCATACTGACACTTTTGTGGGAATGGTTGTTTTTAGTCTTTAAATGCATTATCTCCTTTTAATCCAGATTTATTCCACAACTTCACCTATTTCCTTTGTTTTACTGTCTTAAATGTCCTAGAGGGGTTGTTCATTGACATACCTTTATTTTAACTATAGAACGAGTTTATTTTTTTCTGCAATACCTTCACTGACAAATGATTTGTCTTTTTTTTCAGATGACAGCATATTAGAAGGTAAATGAGTGCTAATAACTTCATTTTGAGGGTCTTATTTAATGTGACTACCATTTATTGAGGTGTTCAGAACCTTATAATATGACAAATATTATCCTCATGAGTACATTCAAAACAAATAACAAGCAGAATGTTGAGCTATTCTGGCAACTTTTTCCCAGATCTGTCTATCCTTTCAGTGTTGTCCCTTAGTGATTCGACCCTCAATTTGCAGAACAGAGATTTCAGTAACATATGTACCCATCTTGCTACCAGGAGTACTAATGTTATCAGTTCCTGTGGTAAAGTTTTAAGATCCTTAATTTGTATTTTGCAGTGCAAAACTGAAAGACAGTACACCAAATTTTGCACAAGCCCCTGACTGTTTAAACTAGGAAGGACTCACATATTCCTTCTTTCCATTCTATAAGAATTCAAAAAGACAAGTGTATATTCCTCATTATATTCTGATCCCCATTTAGTTCCCTCTCCCAGAGGGAAGAAAAAATGTTTAGTTTTATCAATACAGAAAAAAAAATTTAAATCAAGAAATAATTAATGGGATTCCAGCCCATCTAAATATTTCTCAGAAATGAGGTCTAGACATTCCTCTTGAACTCCAGGCAGTAATCCCACCTGCTTGTTTACCAAGACTGTAGATTCCTGAATACATCAGTCATTCTTTATTTAGTATGAAATTCCTAAAACTGAGTACTCTCCTTACCCATCTGTGCTCAGAAATGTCCTCTTTGGGGATATCACTAAATTTTACTTCCCGCAGAGCTTCACTGAGGACTGACCTAGAGTCTAACAAAGCTGAAAAATTAGAAATGGTCAAGAACATAGCAGCTGATCTTTTTAGTATTAGTCATCAGGCAGAGCACTTTTGTGTCTAAACCATATGCATGGAAAGATTGTATCCAATTTTCTAGTCTTTCTACCTTGAGACATGCACCACAGTGAAAGGTCTTCCTGCCGCCTCTTCTCCCACAGCTGAGTGACTGTGTAGTTGCCAAAAACAAGAGGCCAGCAGACCAAACAGGGGAAAAAAAAGACAGAGACTGATTCTAGGTGATTCATAGGTGATTCATCAAGGGTTTGGGAAGGCCTAGAATTCCAGTCTGTATGGTAGTAGGAGCCAAAATGGCACATACTGCATGCACACTATACATATAATAGTAAAGGAAGGTGATTGATTTTTAAGGATCATCGCTTCCAGTTTCATAAATGGTTCATCCTGACGTGCAGGATGTGGCAGGAAGCCCACACAGATGAACAAAGTGCACCTAATAAAATTCACATTTATAAAGGAAGCATATGATTTGTCAGCTGATACAGGAGGAATAAACAGACACTGTTCAAGTGTGCAGGGATGGGGTTAGAAATCTGGTGAGGAGCATGAAGGCAACAAGAAGAACTTCCTACATGTGCATCAGCAGCAAAAAGAAGACAAGGGAAGTGTGATCCTGCTTCTGGGTAGGACCTTGTGACATAGAACAGAGAGAAGGCAGAAGTACTCAATGGCACCTCCTCCCTGGTCTTTACTTGTAAGACCAGTCTCCAAGGAATCCCAGGTCCTTGAGAGCCGTAGTAAAGTCTACAGCAAGGAAGACTTTTCCTGGGTCATGAAATATCAACTCAGGGATTGTTTGAACAAACTGGACATACATAACTCCATGGACCTGATGGGATGCACCCACAAGTGCTGAGGAAGCTGGCTGATTTGTGGGCCACTCTATTACATCTGAAAGGTTGTACTGACTGGGGAAGGTTCCTGGGGACTGGAAGAAATAAAATGTCTCTTCTGTGATCAAGAAGGGCAAGGAAGAGCCAAATAAGCCAGAGAGCCTTACCTCAGTTTCTGAGAAGGTGATGAAGTAAATACTCCTATAAGCTATTTCAAAACACATGAAGAAGAAGGTGATTGACAGTTGTCAGGACGGAATTATGAAGAGGAAATCATACTTCCCCAACACTGCAGCTTCCTGTCATTCTGTAACTTGCTCAGGGGATAAGGTGAGATGGGTAGATATTATTTATCTTAATTTTACCTAGGCTTTTGACACTGAGCACATTCTTATAGACAAACTGATGAAGTATGTAGGAGATAAATGAACAGTGAGGTGTGTTGAAAACTGGCTGAACAGCCAGTTTCAAATAGTTAGAATGAGCAGAAATAGTTCAGCTGGAAGCCAGTCACCAGTGGAGTGCCCCAAAGCTTGTTTATTTTTAAACAATATTGTTTAATCTCTTCCCTAATGACCAGGACAATGGGACATGGAATAACTTTAAAGTTTTCAGATGATACAAAATTGGGAGGAAGTGTCTGGTACACAAGATGGTTGTGCTGCCATTCAGAGGAACTTCAACAGACTGCAGAAATGGGTTAGCAGGGATCCCATGGAGTTAAAAAAAAAGTGCAAAATTCTTGCCCCTGGCACAGATTGACTCCCTGCATCAGTATAGTATGGGGTCAACCAGCTGAAAAGCAACTTTGAAGCAAGAACCTGGGATTTCTGAAGGAAATGAAGGATGCCGAGTATAAGGCAGCAAAGAAGGCCAATAGCCTCCAGGGTTGCACTAGAAAAAGTACTGCTGACAGGAGAAGATCCTTGCCATTTCTTTCACAATGGGAGAATGACACTTATCTGCAATGTTGTGTCGAGGTCTGAGCTCCCCTAACAACAGAGACATGGGCATACTGGGTCTAGCAAAGGGCCATGAATATCATTAAGGGACTGGAGCATTTGATATAGTATGAAAATGATGCTGAAAATGTTCACCCTGGAGAAGAGAAGGCTCACAGAGGATCTTAATGTTGTCTCTAAGTATCCAAAGAGAGGAAAATAATGAAAGGGAAGTTATAATCTTCTTGCTGATGTCCAGTGGCAGGAAAAAAGGCAGTGGGCACAAAATAAAATACTGAAAATTTCATGTAAAGGTAAGAAAAAACTTATTTTTAACTGTGATGGTGATCAAATACTAAAACAGGCTGCTTAGAGAAGCTATGGATTCCTCATTCTTAGCAATTCTGAAAATAAACTGGACATAGTCCTGAGCAATCTACTATAGATGATCTTGCTTTCAGTAAGGGGATTGGATCAGAAAACCTCCAGAGATCCCTACCAATCTCAGCTGTTCTGCGACTCTATAATAAAATTATATTGATAAAAACTAAAAAACCCATAAAAAAACAAAAACAAAAACCAAAAAAGGAGAAAAAAGAAAAAGAAACAACACCACAAACCCTCCCTCAAAAAAACCCCAAACCAAAAACCCACAAGAAGAAAACCCAAACTAAAACAAAAAACAAAAAACAAAAAAAGAAAAAAAAAAAGAAAAAAAAAAAAAGACCCCACCAAAACCCAAAACCCAACAAAAACAAAACCACAGCACCACAGCAGAAGCTGCATTGCTTGATGAGTGCGAAAAGATGATTTGGACTCAAATTAGGGAACAGGAAATAAAATTATTTACGATAATAATTTAAAGAAGGATTAGCACTAAAAAGAAGAAACAGTGAACAAACCTAGAGGTGGAGAACAGAGAAAGAGCATAAAAGGGAGTATCTGGAATCTCTAGAAGTCATCTTTAGATCCTCATACAATATGCATAGTGATCCTACAGTTTTAGCATCAAATTTAGACTATTATGTTTTGACCATTTATGGACCTCAACTTGTCAAAAACAGTTGATGAATAGTGACTTATAAGTAATAAAATCACAGAATTCTTAAGGTTGGAAAAGACCTCTAAGATCATCAAGTCCACTTCAGATGGCACTGTAATTGGCATAGTCTAGACTATAGTATAAACAGCCAGCAATAACTCAGCACTTGAAGAATACATGAAAAAGTCCTCCCCAACAATATACTATTTTACAGCAAGTGGCTTATAATGCATGTTTCTTTCACAAACCTTATGAAAATGATAAAAAAAGATTTTGCTTAAGTTATAAAAGAGTTATGATTGCATCAAGATACCTCTACTGCCTGCCAGCTCCATATGAGCTTCTATTGCATTCCTACAAGGGCCAAACCTCATAACCAACCTAAATAACATCCTTTGGAACCTGATATGTGCTTTGCCTGCATCTGCACCATGTGGCTTACAATAATTTACCATGCATCTGGCTCAGATGAGACGACTGAACTCCAACCTTCTATTAATAACACACTAAAATGATATTTCCTTGCTATGGGTTCCTGAGGAGTTGTTCATCAAAGACCATCATATGAAATAGTTAAGGAGGTTGCTGGAAAATTAACAAAACAACTAAGCATTTCTGAGGATGGATATAATTTGTGTCATAGACCATCTCACTTGCCTCTTTTACATTAAGGATAAGGAGTGTGAGATTTCCTCTGGGATTATTCATTATATGCTTCAAGTCTTGGATTCCTAGCACAAAAAAGGAGTAAAGAGGACTAGGATGCAAACTGCCTGTACCATTGCAGTGAAAGAGTCCATGGCCATCTAATTTGTGACGTCTCAAAATATTGCACTTTATAAAAAAACAATATGACATAATTCCACCAGCAATAGAAATCTACACAATAGTCCATGGACACTAGGGCATGATCTTACCAGAGCTTTTGAGAACTGAACATGTACTCCCATACCTGGTTGATGTTCCGGGGATGGGACGTCCCGTATCTACCAGAACACACCAGCAGTAGCCCGTGGAAGGATGGCACTGCACAGGTTTGTAGAGGCCACCCTGAGCACACTCTGGAATGAACACATTGTCTTTCTGGGGCTGCTTTGCTTCCTCCAGGGCTGACTGAAGTTCTTGATCGCATGACGATGCTTTTGGATGGAAAAGAAAAAGTACTGAAGAAGACAGATGGAAAGAGCATACTCAATTTATCAAACAGATTTTATATCTTTGATTGCATAAGAGGATTTTCTTGTGAAGGCTTGCTACAGCTCAAATACCAGCTACATTGGTTTAGGCTATATATTGTTAAAAACTAGTTTTCTTTTCATGCAGCTGCTTCATTTTATAGTCCTAATAGTATTTTGAATGTCCCCTTTCCTATACTTGATGTATCTATGGATAATCATATACTTTGTGACCTTAAAAAAATTCTCATGCACTCCACAGTCCCTAAAGAATGGATTCTTTTCAGAGGTAATAGTAAAAATCCAACTGCTTAGAATTCCTTAAATGAATTATTCATCTAGATATTCATTTGGATATTTATATTCTGCTCATTCTTTCCAGTTTTGAAACAACCTCTTAACACAGTGAGAATTCTTTCACATTCTTTTCTGGTGATTCTGGTGTTAGCAATGTATCATTTACACTGGAGAGCAAAGACTCACGAGAAGAATATATTTTTATGTCATGGAATCAGTATGTCAGAAATATTTCAGAATGTGTGAAAAACTTACATATCTATACATTCTCAGCTTTTACATGAAACTATGAGGCAAGGGGGAAAGAGCAGAAACCACAGGGCCTGAGAAGGCCTGTCAGTTCACACCAATCAGTAAAATAACACCTCTGCTGAGGATTTTTGGTCACTAATAAACTGATACATGTGAAACTTCAGAGACAGTAAATAAGAAAGACTATTTATTCAAGCCATTATTTTGCCAGGGACTTTAAAATCACCTACCATGTGGCATTTAGATTGTTAAAAAATACATTTCTAAATAATTCACACACTATCCAGTAGGAAAAAAATATTAAATGTTTGAAAAGCAAGAATATTAAGCATTCTACAGACATTCAAATTACTAACAGGAAAATTTCAATCAGTAACAGATTCTCTTCAGTTAAAGAACAGTCATTTTAATGCTACAATAAAAATAAAAAAAATGGTAATATTTGCTCTTCTTTCAAACCAGTTAAAGGATTTACTTTTTGACTTTTAATAGTTGAGAGCACAAAGAACAAGTTGAATCCTGACTGAATATTCTAGTGCATTTTAACAAATTTCAGCTCTAGGGTAATCTTGTTTTCTTTTATCCACAGAGTTCAGAAAATGCTTTGCAAACTGTAGACACCAATAGAAATTCATAGAATAATACTGCTCCTTGACATTTTTTTGCATATGTAAATGTCCAAAATCAGTAAGACTTCTGGGGCAGGGGAAAAGGTGCTAGGAAGATAAACACCTTCATACTTTAAATGGCCAAATTCCATCGATCAAATGGCCTGGTTTACAAAACAACGTGTTTTTTTTCCAATCTGTGTAAAAGGCTTTACAAAAGAGAATATCACTTTTTAGCTTAATTACACAAGGCACACATGGAGGTCTTTCGATGACTTTTTTCGTCTTTTGTTTCATAGAGTATTTGAACAGAGTACCTAGATAAATTGATGATTTTGCATGCTTTTATCTTGGTCTATCCACTGACATAAACAGAGATTGAATGCCTCTCAAGTTTCCAGTGTTTAGATAATAAAATGTACTTAGAGAATCACTGTAGTAGGGACAGAAACACTCTTTTAGAAAGGAAAATAGGAATTATTTGCATGTTGAAACCTTCACAGAAATAACTACAGTTTGACAAAGTAGAAATCTGTCACCAACATCCTCCTAGAATAGCCAAAATAAATGTTCCCATCAGTGAATCTGGATTATGATAAATATCAAATAACAAGCTGGGACAATCCTAAAAAACACCTCACTTAGCTTTGTTGTTCACTTTTTCTGTTTTGTACACAATCAAGCAAAAAAGAGCACATGGGGTGAAGTGGCTGCCATGAGAGAGAGGAAATAATTACTTTTTAAACTCCACTAAATTAATGTCTCTTTCATACTGATAAACCTTGGGACCATACCATTGGTTACTGTGACCTTCTCTTGGTTTATGCCCTTGTAACTAGCAACATAATATGGCAGATGTGCAGGTATTCTTGTCTCCCCAAAATGCAGCTTTGTATGAAAAATACATTTGTATGCTTCCAGCTTTGTTTAGAAAATACACTGGTACACATCATCCAGATAAACAAAATGCACCTGAACAGAGTGGGTGTGACAGAAAATTCCCAGTGCAGAAGCAGACATGAACTTTTCCAGCTGTGGGCATAAGCTGCATTCTCTAATTTCTGTGAAACTCCAGTTTCTCCTGATTGAAACAATCCATGAAGGACTGCACTGCTGATTCATGGGCCAGTGCACTCACCTCTGTTGAGCTGATTTAGGCAACAGTGTTAGACTTTACTGGTCTTTACTGGTTGACTTGCTGAGGCAAAATTTTCTACAAGCTGTGCTCAAGCCAGAAATTTGTATTTTTTGCACTAGGCCATGTTTCTTCTGGTCCTTTTATGCCCTTATGTTAGGTTTTAAATCTCAGAGGCACAAAAAAACCAGAATTATGGGGATGCTGTTACAAGAGGGCTGAAAACATGGGTTATAGCTTTAGGAGGGACAGTCAGAGGACTGCCTGAACTTAACATCAGAAGTGAGACTGGAAACAGAGCAGACAGTACTCAAAGGGAGGATAAAGATAAAGGACTTTCACCCTCTTGAAACTTTTAATTTCTTATCTTTCCCTTACAGATAGGAAATTTTAACAAGCAGAGGAACACTTATCCCTGGGCTTAAATTAGTTTTCAGATAAAATCTAGATTATTTCTAACAAATTAGGAAAAAGAAAAGAATATGATAAACACTACATCTGTCAGTTCTATATGAGCCAAATGACTGAGTCTTATTACAAATCTGCTGAACAGAGTTCATTGATTTCATCAACAAAAGTGCAGAATAGCTTATAATTTTTCTCTCTTATACAATGGCTTATTATCTTCAGGCCAGCTATCAGGACATCTGCCCAAGAGAGTAATTTCTGAAGTGTAATGTTTTGTACACTTCTGACACAACCATTTGTGTTACCATTACTACTTCCCTGTTTGTTTTCCCCACTAGAACATTGATCCTACCTAAAGGAAAACTAGTCTAAAGTGCTTATCTATAATCCTGCCTGCCAGAACCAAAACATTAATCCTTTTTGTGAGTTCCTGTCTGAGGGAGCCATTCAGCCATTCAGACTTTTCTTTCAGTTATTTACAACAGGAGTAGTGGAAAGATGCAACTGTAGCCCGGCGATGCTAAGAGCTCTTATCACAAGAGCTACCTCACTGCTGAAAATAATTGCCTTTGTAATGTCAGAAGAGTCATGGTCAACAAATGTTCATTTCCCAGGAGAACCAGTGATAAATGTCATTAACTTAGAAAATCTCTGACAGTTTGTCCAAACAATCTGACAACAACTATGAACTGGAACCATAACAGATGGATGCCAGAAGTTCATAAAGTGAACAGTATGGAAAAGGATCTATGCCACAATAAAAGTAGGATAAATAACTTACTCATTAAAATGCATCAAATTTTCTCTGGAATGTGTTACTACAATAACATTCCTTCTGGGAACAGAAAAGCACTGACACTCCAGTTTCTTCTTTTCAAGAAATGTGCTTACACTGTTGTTATTTTACTTAATTCCTTTAATTTTACCTTGTCAGAAAAAAAAAGATAATTTCAGAGCATCTTAGTGAAAAAATATAAACATGGCTAAAAATGTAAACATGGCTAAAAAAATCCTTTCTGCATAGTCTACGCTATAGCTTAGCTGGGGTAATTTATTTCAGGTTAATAAAACTTTTTGCATTTCCTAACCAAACTACATTTTAATTTAGGCTTATAAGCACTCCTGATTCAAAGCAGACATTTTAATCATATAAGGAAATACACCTTTTTGTCCAGTTTTACACCAAGAGCCTTTGTACCATCCACCCAATGGCCATTTCTGAATGACAAAGTAAAATTCTTGCTCATGATAAGGAACAAGTTAAAAAAATGCTTTAGATGTAATGTATGTTCCACTTCCTATGTCACAGTGCTATTTCATTTCTTCCCTTTTCATTTTAAAGATTAGTTGCTAAATACATTTTTCATGTTCTGGTTTAAGATGCCTTTACAGTCCATCACAAACAACCAGCTGAAATGCTGCATCTTCTACCAATAAGAAACACACTTCAGCTAATGACAAACTTGGAGAAGTTTCATGTTTTGTACAAAATCTTTGGTTAATTTTTTTTGCCAGTCCTCCCTAAGAAAACACTCTTGATTTCAATAAATCAAGGTAATTTACAAGATTTGTTAAAGAAAACTTCATTTAATTAAGAAAATTTAAATTAATTCTATTCTTTAAGAAAAATACATCAATAGTAATAGGATGTAACACTGTAAATCCTTGTTTATTAAAGACTCCATTTACTCATCTGTGATGAGTAAATCTACCTAAAATGTTAATTAATGTTTACTAGGGAATGTCCTAGAGGAGAATAGCAGTGATTTTTCTGGAAAAGTCATCCTGAATAATCTATTTAACTGTGCATTTTTCTGTTGCACATCTAAAACACTGAGCGCTGTTTTATGTATGTTAGGATAATCATCTTGTTAGTCTTGTAACAGGCTCCTTATTTCAGAAATTCAAGCAGTTTTTCTGCTGTATCTTACCACAATTTCTCCCAGTGTGTGGAATTTCATGACTACAAATAATTTGAGTTGGGATTTTTTCCATAAATGTAAATAACTGTATTTATGTCTAAATTTCAGTGTGATCCACAAGAACAAGTTGACAAATCTACAGAAAATTACAGAGGCATCTGTATGGTACTTTAACTTTTCCTGCCACTATACAAACATTTCCTTACAACTTCCTTATCCCCACAATGTCTATATAACAAACAGAATCCACTCCAAGAAATTCTGTTTTCAGTTGGTTCCTTCTCCCTCCTTTTCTCATTATCATAATGGGCCATGAAAGGGCAATTTAGACAGCCTAGTTTTCAGGATAAATGGATCTTTTATTAGGGCCTGAAGCTCAGTGTCCCCTACAGAAAGCAGGTAACAAGAAACCTGGGAATGAAAATACTTCCAAAAGTGATAAGCAAGTTCTAGAGGAGTACAGTGTAACCCTACAGACAGCTAATATTGTAGTTCTACCCTACTTCTGGGAGAATGTACAGACAGAATATAATCATGTAATCATACCTAAATTGTATGACAATTTCTGCTAATCAGAGTGTTATTCAAATCAACTGTCTGTCCTAGTTAATTAAGCCTAATTTAAGCGCACTTCAAGTACTGATTTACAGAAGTTTTGTGCTAGTTTATTTCAATATAACATGATCAGGATGCATAAATACTCATCCTATTGATACCCATGAAACACTCCAAGAAATTTCTCATCTCATGAGAATAAGAATTTGTTCCGTTTGCTTAGGATGAACCCTCTCTGAACCAGTGAAGTTGATACACCCCAAGGAAACTGATCACAATATGTTTTTATATTTTTAAACAGTTTTCAAAGTATTCAAGTTTCATTGAATGGAATTGCACTTACATTACACCAAATTGTATTTCCACATATGACCAAAATGTTCACATTAGAAAGGAAAGTGGGAAGTGGGATAATTTCTATTCAAGCTATGCACTTCCTGCAGAGGAGCTGAAGTTGACTGAATGGCAAAATGGTCCACTACAGCAGTGGCTCCATCAATCCAACTCCAGCAAACACACCCCTTCTTTACCTGTAGCTGGCAAATTTCATCACCCAGAATCCATCAATTCTGTTCCTGCTATAAGCACAGCTAATACAAATGACAAAAATTCCCCAATTATTTCATTCTAGTAAAGGAGAGATGTAATTCCATGGCTTTCTATTTTTTCAGGGTTTTCAGCTTTTGTCCAGACATTCTCCAGCATGAAGATTCCTTCTCTGAAGAGGTAGATGAAGTGGTATAATGCACTTTGAATGCCAACTTCCTACCCTTTGTGTACAGTAAGATGTTTCCTTGTCCCTCACGGCCAGAGCATGGGCATCTCACACCAATCTTTTTTATGATTGCTCTTATTCAAACCAGGACACCTGTTCTTACAAGAATTTGTCTGCCTGCTACCTCTTGACACTTTAACCTCAATTCTAACTGAAATCAGGTGCAGCTAAATGCTACAAAAAAAAAGCAAGAATTAATTTGCTCATGCTGCTAGCTTCTTATAAAGGCTGTTCATTAACCTGGATTGAACAAAGAGAATGTGGGCCAGGCTTCCCCCAATAAAAATCCATGGAAAAATACCTACAAAACTCAATTGTCAGTACATCAGGTCTCAGCTGAATATATTCATATGCAAGGATGTTTCCAGTTAAGCCTAATATTTGTCCATGGACCAAGTACTGATTGTAAGGAATAGGTATCATTAATAAACACTCAACCTTAGACCAAACATCTAGATGGCAACCAAAACCTGGGACTAAATTACAGCATTCATACTCATCTGGCGCCACATGTTTTGATTTACATTAGGTTCACATGCGCATCAGCATGAGAGTTCTCAAAGCCTGGAGGAAGCTGGCAACTTTCCTACCCATATTCTTTCTCATTTGTGAAAAAACTGTGGGAACCAAGTATTGCAGGCCCCTTGTGTGCATTTCAGAGAGCGCTCAGTGGACAGCTGATCACTATTTTGCACTTTTGGAGCTTGGGCCGATGATTGTGGCTCAAAAAGCAAAAAGCTCATTGCTTCAACACAGACCTAATGACTAATTTATGTACTTTAGTCCATTGAACAAAGAAGGATAAATCATAGACAGATACTCTCATTTATCTATGTGGTTTCATATGCAAAGACACTGCAATACACAAGGAAAATCCTCTGAAAATTCATTGAGCCCATTGAAAAAATATTCAAAATACAGAGACCACTAGCCCCCATTTAGCTTTACCTAAAAAGAGTATAATCATAATCAATATCATCTACTGGGATACACCAAGATTTTCTAAACTTTTACCCTGGGTCCAAGTAGCCGTGTAGCCCTATATCAAATCAAGATTTCTGAAATACACAAATTCTGTTCTACCAACTGGCAAAAGTTTGGGGGGGGCATAAGACAGAGGTCTGAAATGTAATGGGATGACTTGTTCTTTAATCAAAATCCAAGCCCACTTTTCTGATGGGATTTTTTTATTAAAGTTTCCTTTTTAGGGAAGTTTCTGCACCTCTGCAATTCTTTATTTTCTTAAGATTTGAAATCTTGTAACCACAGTTACTGAGAAATACTATAACCACAGTCACTACAAAAGAAAAAGAACTGTTTTGCCTCAAAAAGCCTGCTATTTTAGCATTCTATTTGGTTGTTCCTTTGCTTGCTTGTTTATTTATTTTAGCCCAACTTCTTGGTTAAACAGATGAGAAACATTATGCAAGTATTCAAATTTATCCTCTCACAGAATTAATCTAATTTAATTAACTAATTTAAATTAATCAGCTATCCATTTGTGATCCTTTTTCTCTTCACTGCCATTGAACAGATTAAAGCATCAAACTAGCTACCTCTTTGAAATCAAATATAATTCTCTATTTTGCCATTCCTACTCAGATTAAATAAAACTGTAGTGTGAGATCTGTCCCTACTTGAAAACTCACACAGAAATTAGTCTTCATTTACAAACATGACACAATCAGATTCTAAGCATTTCAATATTAGCATTTACTTCTACAGTAGATAAATAAGGGAGAAACTTGAAGTGAGTATACATTAGATTATAGATAGGAGTTACTTCAAAGATGTATTTTGCATTAGAGCCATATTTTTGTATTGAATTTCCCAGGTCAAATATTTTATTGTACCACCCATGAAATGTGAGAGTGCAGTAAACCAAAAGCATCATATTTTTGTTAAATCTTTAACAGCAGTGTGTGAAAGCGGTAGCAAGCCTTTGCAAAGTGCCAGGCATAATCCAAGGACTGTTTACACCCTACCTTCCTCAATGGATCTTTAAAAAGTACCTTAACACAAATCAAAAATCATTTAAAGACAAATGGTCAATGTCATGGCATCAGGCTTCATAATGAGAGTGGAAAATCTGGAGATCCCTCATCCTGTTTTTGCTCAAGTAATGGGAAGAGCATGGATTATCATCTCCAAGTGTTCTTGCTAGGCTTTGGTAACTTGACTTCCCTAACATGAGAGAGGATAGTGTGCAAATGACTGCCCTATTCTGCAAGGATGCATTTGAAAGCAGTTATTTGCCAAATGGGATGAAATCTGGTTTTCCTACATAAGAGGAAATACTAGTATCTATTATTGTTACATATGGCTGCCTCATCCTGCCATAGCAGAGCAGCCCCACTGTGTTCAAACTGCAAAACCAACCAAACAAAAAAAGCCACCACCCAAAATTACAGTAAATGAAAATAACTGACTTGTCCCAAACAGAGTGGCTGGCTAGCCAGCTCGCTATAGCAATCTGAAGGCTCATTCATTAAACAAAATTGCGCAAAGCTATCATTCTTGCTTTATGAATATATTGACCAGCAAATGTGAGTCTCCTGCCAGTGGAAAAATCTCTCATTTTTCAAGAGAGATTTGAAGTGAAAATAAAGCTGGTTCACTTTTTCCATAGAGCTGTGAAAATGAAACTCTTTGCCAGGTAAGCTGAGGATACATATTTGTTTGAATAGCTGTACTAAAAATTAGAAAACAAAATAGGCAAACAGGGGTGCCTAAATTCATACTTTGGCACTTAAATAACCCAGCCATCTTACACAAATGTTTATCCATCTAGCATTTCCCCTCCATGAAACAGAAGTTGTTTCTCTTCCCCATTTGGGAAACTGAGTGTGTGGATATTACTTTGGGTACTTGACCTTAGGCACTCAAGTAATTTTCCTTTCAGAGGTGTACAGTGGCAGCTCTGGCTGCAACCTGTGTCATGTTCCTGCCACTGGTTCACACTGCTAATGCTGTTGGCACCATGCAATGTTTTCCAGCCTTATTGCTTAACTCCTGCCTGAGGTTACTGCACTCCACCGACATTTAATTTTCTATGTATCAACTAATTTCCACCTTAAAGACATAACCCTCACTACTGTTGCAGAAGCCAGCAGGAGCCAGGAGGATTTCTATCTGTTTTATGGGAATGTGATCTGAGATGCATCGTTTAAAAATGTGCCAATATGTTAAAAAAAATAAAAGAATGTTATTTTGAATTTTGGTAGCTCTCCTTTACATGTGTCAAAGTATCTTACAAAATGGTCAATACTGTCTGCACCTTTGTCTAATTCATAGCCGACTGGATGGGCATTACAGAATGGTAAGAATTTGGCCCTCTGGCAATGAGCAGGAATACAGACATTAAACAGGATGCTGAAACAGACATGCTCCATTTTTTCTTCAGTATTTTAGGCAGTCATAATACAAAAGTTTATGCTACCATTGCCATTACCTCTTAGATAAGTACCCTTAAAGCCTATTTGGTTTAAACAATCTGAAAATTTAAAAAATGTAGTAACACTGAGAACATAATTACACCCTTAAAAGCTAACCTATGACAGATGAATCAAAAACTTTTCTTCTTCATCTCGCCAAAGAAAAGGCAAGAAAGAGGTAGAAAATGAGCATATTATTGCTTGTCTCTAATTACAAGGACAGTGTTGTGCAATGAAAAATCTTTTAACAGAGAAACAAACAACTCCCCTAAGGTGGTATCATCTGTTGATGATACTGCTCCCAGAACTCGTCCTCCGTATGAGATTTAACAGGAACATGAAGCCTGGTCAAAAGGTAACTGCACTGCTTTAACCCTGCATAAAGCTAAAGGCTCATCTCAGATTAAAAGCTGTACAGGTCTTTGCCCGCAGCACACTATATCCAAAGCACATTATTTATATGGCACGTAGGATGTCAGTATTCATAACAGGAGAGCTCCAGGATCCAGAAAGAAGAATGTTTACTGATTTTGGCAAAGTTTTGTGTGCAATAAAGAGGATGAGCCAAAGAAGAGTAAAAGCCAGTAAGAATATTCTAATACTAATACTTCTGACTCCAATAACTTTTAATATAGTTTTATGTTGCTCTTTCTTTTCTTATTTTCTTTTGTCATATGGCCATGGTTAAACAGCTTAGCCTGTGCTTTGGTTTCAAGAGCAAAGACAAATTTTTGGCTTGGCTTTACCTTCAAACTTTGGAAAAAACCAAGGGCAATCTGAATTAAAAATAAAAATTCCTATTCCACCTCACTTTCATCTCTGTTTTCAAAAAGAAATAGTTTTCTGAAGAGTAGATAATGCTAAATATGATGTGAGAGTGAAACATCACTGGACTTATAAAGAATGGGAGACCTACAGTCATATTGAAAAATTCCAGGCCAAAATTTCTGTTCCTATGAACAGGAACCATTCCATTGCATACAGTAGGGATCAGCAGCAGAAAATTTAGCCCCAAGAATATTCAGAACAATCTTAAAGGCTTCTTAGATAATGCATAGTAGCAAAGACCTTTGGACCAGTGAAATGAGAGTTTTAGAGTGTCTAAGGATCCTTAATCTTTTACGGTCCATGATTACTTTATGTGCTCAGAAGATCATTACTTTAAGTGTTTAAGATGCCACACAAACGACCTGGACAAACAGTACAGGCCTTGCAAAAATACTTCCCAGCAATCTACTGTGTGTGAGAGTAAAGAGCAGGTTTCCCAAAGTGTTATTTTTCAAGGTGTTTGCTTGGTATTTCCAGCCCTTTCAGACCTGCTCCCATTTTGTCTCCCCACACAGACATGTGCAACTACCTCAAGCCATATTTATTTTGAAGCTCTCTACAACTGAGGAAGAAAACCTGAAGGACTGGTTTTGGCAGTACTGTTCGAATAAAACAGATTATAAATATTTAACTTTTACAATGAGCATCACAGGAAAGAGCAATGTAGGCATTCAGTCATCTAACAAGGAAATATTTTTATTATCACTTACGTGAAGACAGTTCTGTTATTGTTTCTACATATGATGCATTGTATGCTTTCTGTTCTTTTTAATTTGGGAAAATTAAACATTGTTTAATGTCTTGACAATAATGCAAAAGGAAGCTCACTGCATGATGCTCCCAGGAGGTTGCAAAGCTATTGCAATCAGAGCTGCTGCTAATTAAATCTGCCTATTGTTACAAAGCATTTGGGGCCAAACCAATCAACCACTGGCATAATTAATGTAGTTCACAAGGGCCTTTAGCAGTACTTGCTTTCATTAATCATGAGGAACAAACACAAGCTAAAGAAGAGTGGAAAAGCCTGTGTATTTAAAAACCTGGTTGCCTTAGGTCTCATTTGGAAACAACTACAGTACAGTCCCATGGCAAGTACCCTTGAACACTAGTAATTTTGCCTCATACATGGATGCACATTTTCATGAAGATAACATGCAGGAGAAGACACAGGCTCTCCCTTGCATCAAAGGGGCAAGCCTATCCTCTTTTGCTCATGTTCTACATACATATTTTACAATGACACAATGACAGGTATAGTTTGCAGAATGAAGGGGAGGAATCTTTAAAGTTATCAATCAGTTGCAAGGAAAAGATGTTAATCCAATGTCATGATTTACATGACTGAGACACTGCGATCAACAAACAAAACAAAAGGCATGCAAAATTCAAAAAAAAAGGTGTCTTTTCATTTAGAGAAATATCACTATTTCAACTGGTCAGTACAACATCTTATTCTTCACTTCCACCTGCTATACTACATAGGTCTTTAAAGTTCTGTATTGTATTCTGTAGTCCTGTACTAGATGCTATCTCAACCATCTCTCTGATGAAACCTTTCTTCTACTTGCATTGATCTGTTCAGACTGCAACAGCCCTGCCCAAAGCAGAGCTAGGATTAGAGCCCTGGAGTTCCTGGCTAGCTGCCCTAAATGTAAGCAATGAAACCACACTGTCTCACTCCACTAGCTGACGTCAGATGTTTTCCCATACAATACTTTGTAGGTTGCTTAAATCTCCACAATGATATCCTGAGAAAGTGATATTGGCACAAAATATAGTCCAAGACTCTGCGCACTAGTCAGTCAGACCAACAGCATTGACATTACGACACTTGTATTGAGTTTTGTTGGAAAAACACAAATGAGCTTCCACAAAACAACTTAAAGCTTTGGCTAAGGTGATGCATTCTTACTTAGGAAGCATTCTAACTTAGGATGAATTCTTATTTAGGAGGCATTGTTACTTAGAAGGGTACTGAATTAATGCTGAAAATACGTATCACTAGCTTTAGGGTCAAACATCTAATCTAGTTGCTCCTTCATTTTGGTATCCTTCAGCATCCTGCCATGTGGATAACACAGCTGGACAAGGTATCTCTGAAATGGTCTCTGACATCCTACACAGGTAATGACACCTTTCCAATTTTACTCAATCTAGGAGCCAAGTTCTCTCTCCTATTCTTTGCAGTCACTGCTCAACTGGGTGCTCCTAAGAACTCTCAGCTTGGTTTTGGGGTCACTGTATTTTCAGAATACAGTCTGCAAGCTCGTAGCCTTTATTTCTTGGTTATTCTCCTCATAAAGCCTCCAGTCTATGCCTCTGGCTGTCTTAGTTAAAAGGAGATGAAAGATTAGAGAGATGGTAAATCAATGATACAAAAAATTGTTAACCAGCATTTGAATTGCACAGTGATATATAGGGAAAAACTGAAAAATGGACAGTGAAGATCAGCTACTGACAGGAGAGAAAGCAGACTGCAAAGAAAGGATTGGAAACATAATGGGGAATTTTCTGTATGCAACCAACTTTGAGGATGAATAACAGAGACTACAGTAACATTGCAGAATGCTCCAATAAAAGTAGATATATAATAAAAGATAAATTAAGCTTAAATATAGTATTCTGATTCACTTTTCTAATCATATAGGGGATGAAAAAACCTGAAGCAAGGCATTTTCCCTCTAGCCTTGCTATTGACAGGGGGTGCTCTATATAGAAGCCACACAGGCTCATTTTGATGAGAGTATTGGAAAGGTAAGTGCACCACGACATCCTTAGCACCATGGTTAGTTATGTGACATATTCTCTGATGTGTGAAGGTGTTTCTGAATATAAATATGATTCAGTGTGCAAAACACATCATCTGGTGACAATTAAGTTGTACACAACGATAATAAAGAGAAAATACTTTATTCAGCCTTTCAGCTGGCAATATCAGTGGAGTAGAGGAGCCCATGTGCTGACAGCACATTCAATAAAGTCAAGAGGAATTCCAGCTATGTAACAGCAGCAGGATTGGGGTGGACTGTCCTATTGTCACTGATTCAGCAGACTGATATACTACATACTAGCTACTTTAAGAAATGAGTGTGCATTGTGTTTCCAAGAGAAGCCATAACACCGTAATCAGTCCTGTACCATTAATGTCCCCATAAAAACTTTTAAAAAATTTAAATAAACCTTTCAGGCCTGATTCCCCTCTCTCCTCATAAGTTTTCCAGTGGTATTAGCCTTGTAACTGAAGCAGAGTCACTACTATTTATACTGCTCTGAGTAAAATGAGGCTTCATGCCTGCTGAAACTAAATCATCGCCTCCTACAGTCATTTTCTATTATTATATTGGATTGTTTAGCTAAAGGGATGAAGTACAGGATGTGTGGCTACACTACAAGTCACTGTTCTGTACTAAAGATGTTGGTAGGGAAATGGGAAGAAGTGACCTTTCAAACCGCTGACATTTATACTGATATTTTTGGCTTTGCTGTTCCTCTGTTGTGTCAATTCATAGGAACTTAAAATCACATCCTAAAAATGATCTTAGATTGCTTTTAAAATCTGATTAGAAACTGCAAGAACAATGAAACTGTAAGTCCCTTAAACTACGAGACAACCAAACACGAGAGCAATGAGATTAACAATTGTCTCATTACCTTCTCACAGCTTGAGATTATGACTCACATAATGTGAGTTTTAGGAAAGTCAGAGAGGAAACAAGATCAGAAGTTACTTAAATTTCTCCTCCCCAAACCAGTGAGGCAAGTAAACAAAGAGAAAACACCCCTACCTCCTTTCCAGTCAGAATAACTGGGCACAGGGATGCTCTGAAAGAGTAAACTGCACCAGAACAGTGTGGCCACGAGCCCCTGCCACTATTCCTACCTCTGACTCTGTTAGAAGTCTCCATTGTATCAGAGTATGTGGATAAATTCGGTAAGCAACAGGTAAACATAACCATCAGTCTTTGTCAGTTCTTTCATATTTTGGAATTGGTTTAATACAGATGTGAAAATCTGGCCTAATGATTAAAGGAGACACTCAACCCTTCCTATGATTTGAACTTGAACAGATCTTGTAATTCTGAACTATTTTCTTTCTTGCAAAAACTTTACCTCAGATTTTGGAGGCACTTGAAGAGTTAATTTGATTTCATAGTCCTCTGCTTCCAGACCAAATCTCAATGAGTTTGTTGTCCTGATCTAACTGGGTATGCTGGAAAATAATTCAAGGGCATTGAAAGTCACCCATGTTTGAGGAATTTATGTATTTATAATGCATTCTAGTCTCACAAAAACTGTATCTAATCATTCCTTCAAATAGAGACCAATAAAAGTTCTTTCATTTTGATAAGTTGTTTTTACTCACTGGAAAGTTTAAATATCACTAAGATCTGATCTCACCGGAAAGCAACAGTACAAGGTAACTCACTGTTTAAATGGCAAGAACATAATTTTTTTCATAGCTTGTTATGACTGTAATACAGTTGGTTGAAAAATTGTATTTTCTGCTGGAAAACCAAGTATTCAAATAAAAATATGTTTTCCATTCAAAGTGTTTCTTTTTGATAAAAAGGCAACAAAAAAAAAACCCTCAACAAGCTGCTTGTAGAGCTTTACAGATAACCACACAATACAAGATTCCTCAAGTGTCTGAGTTTATAAAACAGGGAAATGCTTATGTTCTACATATACTGTCAGCCTAAGGACCCATCTGGGAAAGAAGGAAGAACTAATGAAGTTTTAAAATTACAGCTCCAACACGACATTAACAATGTACCGTCAAGATTTTGAGTTCTGGGCCAAAACCATTTAGTTATTTGAAGATATTTTTAATTGAATTTTTGTCTTAAAGATGCACTTTTTAAAATTAAAATACACATATTTAAAAAACAAGTTCCCTAATAAGTCATGTGTTTTCCACAGAAGACTGCGTTTTCAACCAGTTTGGCATATGAAGCTTTGCCCTCTCTTTTCTCTTGTGTTTTGACCAAGAGAATTTAAGATTTGAAATTTAATTTACAGCCTTAATTGTATTTAAACATAGTTTTATTTGTGGATGAGTGCAGATACTTAGCCTGTTGTTTTTAAACTAAAATAGATATTAAAAATTGCTTAATGAAAAGCAGTGGTCTGTCTCTTCAACCACTGCTTCTTCTCCAGTAACACAGAAATCTACTGCATTGTGGAAACAATACTTAAAGTTATTCCTAGGCAGCTATTCCTACACATTGCAGAGTGCAGGGAAAACATAGTGCCTAACATTTATCTGGAGGAGTCTGATTTGAGAGATGACAGAGCACGATGTATAGAGTACAGTAAAATGTAAAGCAAGCCAATCGTAACACAATAGCTGGGGTATAGATCAGAAGATCTCAAAGTGGGTTTATATACTTGAGCAACATTATTTGCCTACAAGAACTTCTCTTGCTCTGATGACCCTTGGCATGGCTTTGCATGGAAAGGAGGCTCTACATTGGAAGCTGTAACTAACAAAAGAATCCAGTACACTGCATTAAGGACAGGGTAGGGTAAAGGATCCATGGATGACAGCATTAACCTTAACAGTCCATAAAAACAGACACTGCTGTAAAGAGTCAGACTAATGCAACAGCTTCATTGCAGACATGTGGCCAATGCACAGATTTGGGGGTGAATTCCACCCATCACATAGAAGTCACTGTATGAGCTGAATTTCTCTTGCTTTTGTACCAAATGGAGAACACTAAAATTACTGATGAAGCCTCAAAAAGTTCCTGCATCACGTGGCAATGTGCTACAGAACTAAGGAAAAAAACAAGAATTTTTTTTGAAAAGAATTAAGCAATGCATGAACTGTAACACAAGCTGTCAGTCTTCTCAACAATTTTGTTCAGAGATACATGGCTTGGCAAATAAGAAATGTGGAATTCATATGTGATAAATCATCCAATTAAAAATCCCTCCAAATTTAAGCCACCATGACTAGCCATAACCTGATCTACCAGGGAACATTACATGGTCCTCCCACAGTCTGTATTTCCATTAACAACAGTCAGAACTTTTTTTGTGCAGATCAAGCAGTAGAATTCCACAGTCCATATGACTGGTTTTCACTTGTTTTTCAAACAAAGCTTATTCAATTACTGGAAGGGTAGATAGCTGGTTCTTTGACTTAGAATAGAAGGAAAAACTGCATCTCTTCATAGAACATGGACATTTTCTCCTAACTATCAGGTCACTGGATGATGATGGAATGCCTGGCAGCTCTTACTGTTTACCCTGTTGGAAGACCTATCTACTACATACCACCCAGCAATCATAGCACAGCCATAGCCAGAACCAGACTGTCTTGACCGAAAGTTTTATCTACTTCCCAGAAAGATTATGTCATTAGATATGATCCAGTCTAATATGTTTCTGTGCATTAACATGATTTACATGATTTGTTTTCATCTGTCACTAAAATACAAATCATTAACCTGACATTCTTCTTAGGATTTATGGACTTTATTGATGTTTTTATGATTATGCAATCTGATGTCTGGCAAACCATAGAAAGCTGTGGATAGGTGGAGGAGTGCATGTCTGAAAACTAAAGGAGAACTTCAAGCAGGACTGTTCTGTCATTTACTTGCTGTAGAAAGTAATATGATATAATTAAAAATGGTCAGGAAAGATTACTATCTTTTGGCATCAAATTTTAACACATGCAGTAAAAGAGAAATTATCAGCCTTGCATAAAACAGATTATTTTTTTTCTCCCCACAGTGGGGGTCCAGTAAAGCCCTGGAACATCCTGAGGATAAAGAACATCAACTGGATGTAAAACAGAGCTCTTTTTCTAATGGTTTAGGATGGGAGGGTCTTTCCCTGTAGTGGGAGGAAAAAGCTGGAAATGGCAGTGCTTAATCTTTTTTAAGGTTTTGAACTAATATGTAAAATTAAAATGAAGATAAATTAAAATCCTTGTGAAAAGGATTATTAAAGATAGGACAGTTCTATAACAACCATGATCCAGCAGCCTATGAATTAAGAATGAATCATAATATACAAGCAGCGTGGGGAGGTCTGGAAAGTTTAATCTTCTTGGATGACTCTGAAAGAACTGAAAGAAAACAGCAATTTTCCTTTACCAATTTAGGTCAGGCAAGGCAAAGCAGGGCAAGGAAAAGAAAGAGGACCAGAGTATGAAGAGTGATTTTGTTGATTTTGTTCACTGGTGAAGAACATGAAGAGGTTGAAGAGTACTGTTCCCACTTTTGTAACAGGTAAATCAAGACTAGAGTATCATTAAAAATTGCTGCTGAAAGTAATAAAAAGTTCTCTATTAGGAACTAAGTCAACCATTTACTGATTGGCTGTAGTGATGTGAACATTCAGTAGTTTTTAAGCCATGAGTTTTTCAGCTGCCAGAGGGTATCTTGCAAGCAATATTCGGAAAGAATTCTACTCTAAAACCATTGTGGTTCTTGACAGAAAAACAACAGCAAATGAAGGAGAAGTACAGAGAGCTGCCTCCTAACTTTAAAATACAACAGTAGTGCATATAACAAACTGTGACAGTGCCTCATGGATCTCCCTCCCCAGCAGTTTCTTAACAATGCTAGATTTAGATTAAAACACAAATCAGAAATTATAGTTCACTCCAAATAATTAAGTTCCTTCTTGAACTCTAAAGGGAACATTTAGTGAATCAGCTACAAGAGTCAACCCAAAGACTCTGAGAAGGCCATAAGATTGTGTTTTGGAAGCTTCTAGTCTTCATCTGAGTATTTCTTACTAACATTCCATGCAATGCTTTTCTCTTTAACTCCATGCACCACTTTGCTGAGAGGACAGGCCAAACAAAAATTGTTCTAACAGCTCATGTCTTTCAGCACCCACAGACTTTACAAGGCCCAAAAGGCAGATCTATGGCTAACATAAAATATTTGGACTTGATGTAGATGTCATGAAATAAAGCTAGTGCCTTTCCTTGTGTAGGGAACTGACCTGCAGATAAACCCAAGGTAGAAAGTTCACAGTAAAAATGTCTGGACTTGAACTTGTCTAAAATTTAGCAGAGACAGATTGCCATTTGGTTATGGACTGAGTTCCCATTGACAGAATCCGTGTGTTGATTTAATAGCCCGTTGGTATGTTTGAAGACATTTAAAATCAATACTTGTGCCTTCTATTCTACTTTCCTTTCAGGGTTGGAATTGACATTTTCAGGGCTTAAGCCAATTCCATTTCAGATACTCTGGATTATCAAACCTCTGTGCCAGAAGATTACAGATCTCCAACAGGCTGTTCTGACTTCTAGTCCATGACAATGTCAGATACTCTAGGCATGACATGAATATACTTCAAAATTTATTACCATGCTTTTGACTTCTCCAGCTACAGCTAATGACTGCATTTACGACACAAGCAATTACAACATAAGCAATTACCATGGTTGAGTGTGGCTCATACCTCTCTAACTGTTGGAAAGAAACACTGTCTTTAGGGCTGAAATGAGCTAGTAACAGGCAAAAAGCTCCAGTTTTTCTGTGTAATTCAATGGTTTGCAATTAATGGACCACTTCTACTCAGGGTCTTTCTCTATGCAAATCTACTTTATGTATAATGTACTTTATGTCCATTTCTGAGTGTCCAACATAGGCATAATATATTAAGAGCAAGCAGGCATCATCCTCACCTGCCCCTCCTTTAATGCCAAATACAAGCAAATTTGAGAATGGAAGATTAGCCAGGGTTCTGCAGAACAACAAATGTCTTCCTAGGAACCCCTGCTGAAAAAGATAGGCAACAAACTTTTAAAATACTTTCTTCCCCCTCTTGCCTATGTTCTTTCCTCAACTTTTATGATATCCACTTTGATTTCCATCTGTTAAAACTGGTTTCATATCTCAAATCTCCACATTGCGAAATAAGCCTAATTCAAAATACTTTTAGAAAACTTCTAACTATTTTGTAATAAATATGTAAGTGGAAACATTCAACTGGATCTTAATTTTTCCTTGCTAGCTCACACAAATTCAACTGCAGGTAATTTATCTTCAGTGAATGTTAAAAGCAACATCTGGAAAATGCAACAATTAATGAGAATAAATAAAAAGTCACTGAGCTGTTACCCAGTTTTCTGTCTCTAGGTTATTAATTTTCCTATGCTTAGAAAGGAATGGCTCTTTGAATTGATGTGATTGGGCATACACATGAGCTCTTAAATTTATTTCCTTTGAAAGAAAATGGTTTCTTTGGGGAGGGGCGATCTTTATGCAAGTTTTTTTTAACTTTAGGACTGACTTTTGTCAGGATAGGCAAAACAGTAAGAAGATTTCAGGTTAAGTTTGGAATGAATGCGAGCATTGGAGTATGGAACAAGGTTTGTCTTGGTCCTTTCAGGAGGTGACTTTCAGGGAATGACCAATGCACCAGAATACCACTGGAACAATTGCCTCTGAGAAACAAAACAAGCAAGCTAACGAGACAGAAACCTCACTGACAACCAACATAGTTTCCATGTGAGAAAAACTCTAATGTACAAATGCTTTGAAGTTGCCAGATGACACAGCAATAAAAACGGCATTAACCTCTTAGACTGCCACTCTGTCATACTGGCACATTTTGCCAACAGATTCTGACTACACAGACAGATAAATGCAAGAAGCTATTTTGTATAGATATAGACACATAATTATCACTTTAGATGTCATTATTTTAGTCTATTAAGAAGGCATTCTCAGCAGACATAATACCAACTGTTTTCATTTGCATTTGCAGCCAATCTATAATACATTTCTGTATATGCATGTCAGTGTTTTCCCAGATGGTGTTTTGAGAATGAAACTCCTGTTGGATGGAACTCTCTGGCACTAATTGATAAAATCTTGCAACAGATTTTTTAAGTCCTGAAAATGATAGTCTGTATCAAAAAGGCAACAATAAGACATCACTCCATTGTGTCAGAAAATTAAATAAAAAGCTATGTGTCCCTTTCATGTGTGCACAGGTGAAGTAAAAAATGATGATGATGATGATTCTACATTACCAGAATATCTAGATTAAGGGGTTTGAAATTCGGGTACTCTTGAAATCACTAAAACCATAGTTTGAGGAGACAATTAATTGTGATTTAGGATTCTTCATTCTGGAGGAAAAATGTCATAATCACATAAACCTGACCCTGCCTCAGAAGCCTTAATGGCAGATCAGGATTTTCTCTGGGTCAACCCTATTTTATGATGGATTATGTATGGTTTGTCCACTAGTACCTGCTTAAAGCATACAAGCATAAAGATGGCAGAAATCACAGAGCGGGCACAAACACTGCATCACTCGTCTGTGTGGTTCAGATAAAATGTGAACTATTGGGTCAACAAATAAAGGCAACAATTTCTTCCTCTCCTGTTTTGGTCATGGTGGTCATACTGGATTATCAACACAACAAACACCAGTTTTACAACCCCTTTACAATGCTCATTAAATAACGATCAACAAATGTGCAATCAATGAACATACAAATCATTAGCGCTAAGATACTACTACATCTTTACGGAAACAGATGAAAGTGTAATAATAAGAGAATAGAACTGAATAGTAAATAGGTGAAACTGTACTGTATTTTAACCTCTAGAACAATACTCAAACATTTTTTATCTTTAATTACATTATCACCATAATTTCTAAGGTCTTTAAGTACCTATATATTACAGGTTACAGGTGACTTTTTATTTCCTGTATTTGCAAAATTAATGAAATTTTACACTAAGTATGGTTTATTCTGTGGTGTACAGATTCTACTGAGAAATTACTGAGTACTTTAAGAAACTTTTTGAACATTAAAATATTATCAGTTAAACTCACCCTATTTATTTCTCAGGAAAGTGCTCCCACAACAGACTATTTGAAAAGAATGGCTCTCAAATTCAAGCTAACAAAATGAATTTGAAGTTTCACTGGGCATGGTGAAAAGAATTAAACTACACTTTCTTTGTCTATACTCAAACACAAAAAATGATGTACAACCTCTGAAAAATGTCACACTGTGTTCCCAAGAATCCCACAGGTACATAAACTGCTGATAGAGCAGATACAGCAAGGAGAACCTAAGAGATTTACAGTCCATCCTGAGCTGTCCTCAGGGGAATGGATTTTCCCCGTTAGGTGATGGGAAAGTATCTGCACTGACTTGTCCACTCACATAGTACTTGGATTTCCAACTGATACCTGTGTGGGCCTATGTTCACCCAAATCACAGACACCTTAATATCAGCTACAGATCTAAACTAGTCACCATGCCTAAATTTCTAGCAGGAATTTAGACCCTGAGTTCACAGACACACAGCAGTGTAGGCTGCTACATTTTGATGTCTTAATCAGAATCCATGTAGTCGCTTGTTCTATGTTTTCTGTCTATTTTCTATAGCTGTTGGTAAAATTCTTACTCCTGATAATCTGATATGGCAAATATGCAATATTTTCTGTGAAATGGAGCAAGAAATGAGGAGCGTGGGGGTAGACATAAAATATTTACAAAGGCACTGTGACATATTTATAAAATATCTCAGCAAAACCTATTTTAGCAATGAGATGAATACTCTAGTCTAAGTATGGAAAGAAAAAGTATTTTGGAAATAATCTTAAATGTACCAAAAGGGCTATTGAGATGTTTCTACTCAAAACAGTCACTCTAAACAGAGTTATTGTAACATAATCCAGTGTTGATGACATTTTTGCCAGGAGTAAAATTTTGTTCTCAAAAACTAATAGGTTAAATACCACTCCACAAATGCCTTAAGTGAAGGCAAAGGCCTATTTCTTTGAGCCAACAAAAAGAACATACACTAGAAGGCATTATAGAACATGGATATATAATCCACTAATTTCATGCCTTGCATCTGTGAACCTTGCAAATGCCATTACTCTGTGCTAAATTAATTTAGGCTCATTCAGTCAAGTTAATGCACTGGAGAACTAATATAAACTAGAATTTCCTGAGCCATTATTTTCTATCTTCCAAAACCTAAAATAGTCTATGCTGATTTTACTGGCTAATTGTAACTGGCAGGTCATTTGCAGAATAGCAAAAGCAAACCACTTCATCAGGGGTAAAACAAATTTAATGTATTAATTTGTGACCTTAACTCACAAAACCTTTCTCCTAAGGAGATTGATTTCTCAGCTCAAGACAATTTTGTACATAACATGTTGATCATGCTACATTAGAACATATATTCAAGTTAAAACTAGCAAGAAGAAAGCAGAAAAGACTAAACCAGTAAGTTGTTAAATAGGATATTAGTATCTTGCCTGAAATTTTGATTTTGTCTTTTTTTTAGTTAGGTTCTATAGGCAGGGCTAGAAGATAGTGTTATTTGCACCTCAAGAATTCCTTTGACAGCACTAGGATCACTATAGAAAAACAAAGGAAAATTTAGTCCATTATTAATAAATTTGGCTTCATGTTTTGTTTTATAAACACAGTTCCTATGCAGAGATAAATTTTTCTCATTTTCCTCAGAAAAATACTTTTCAACAAGCTTTCTAATGATTGTATTACCAAGTCCGAATCAGAGTTTACTAAGCTAACTGAGTGAAGAAGACATCTATATTTATCCTTTATATTGAAGCCTGGAAGTGAGAAGACAGCAAGTTTACAATCCACTGGATTCAGTGGCAAGGTCTTTCCTGCTCTGTTCACATAACAGTCCACAGTTGATTCTCTGTAGATGTTCCCAAAAGCCTTGGCACCATTCTGAGAGGTAATAAGAGAAAAATCTTAGTCTTGTTTTTTTTTTTTAAAGACCTTAAAAACCTGCCTACAAAAATCAGTGAGGACACAGGTTTTAGCACCTGGATTCACCTTGATTGATTATGTCAATCTGCACATCAGATATAGCTACAAATTACAGAAAGGTTTGCTGCACAGTACCTCCTGAAGTAATGCTGCAAGCCTGGGTATGGCACCACCATCATTAGCAAGTCCTGTTGTTAGCAAATCTAACACAATCATGCTTTTGATGATGGGCTAGGAGTCACAACACAGGTAAACTATGCTTCTGGTTCCTCTTCCCTTGTAAATATGTTTTTAGATGAACTGGAGGTTACCAGTTCCCAGAAATAAACAAATAAACCCACCTTTTTTATTTTGTCTCTGTGTGTGCACGTGTGTGTTTGTGTGTTTGTGTGTGTGTGTGTGTGTGTGTGTGTGTGTGTGTGTGTTTTGAAGCTTTGGCAGCTACACTGCAAACTCCAAAAGTCTTGCTTTACTGTCTAGCACTGTAAAAATTAAACTCTCCTAACAGTGACAAATTTCTATAGACATATTTTATGCTACAGAAATCCCAAAGGAATTCTGTTCTTGCCTACACTGACTAAAAAAATGAAAAACTAAATCTCCAGTATGAAAAGTATTTGCTTCAAACTCTTGCCTCCATTGTTTAAGGTCCTTCCCTTAAGTGCCTACTGGAAAATCAAGGAGAGAAAAAATTTCAAATTATTATTGCACTGATGGTAAAAATAGCTTGTATAAAAGAATCTTTAAACCTTTTAGTGTCTTGCTTTCTTTCTTATGATGATTGTCTTTTCTAAATAATTTTGGCCCTCAATTCAGTAAAATACTTAAGCACAGTACTTAATGTAAAGCATAACCTCAATTTCTAGTGGATTTGAAATGTGGTTTGGGGTGATTTACTGAATCATAGCCGACATCATTAATGTTTCCTTTCACACTATACATTTTTCCACAGAAACAGAAACCAGGAAGATTCTCTAAAGTTTATACCACTGAAAGGAAGCAGCAATGAGAAAGGCACCAAAATTTATCATCCACCAAAGTACTGAATTTATCTGAATACTATAGAGAATTCAGTCTTAGGACATTCACCTGACATTCCTAGTCCGGGTTTAAAAAGCCCAATTCTAAACAGTGATGAAAATAAGTAAAGCCAGAATTCCACAATTATTTTTTAAAAAGCAACATAATTAATTCACACCAAACCTGTGATCAGTTTGTAAATAGCAGGTGACTGATGTAGTAAAAAGCAGGTAACACTGTCTTTCCAATTCCTGCTCCCTGAAAACTGGCTTCTGATGAGAGTTTTCTTCCTCTTAGGTTTGCCTCCTAAGATTCACCACCAAAAAAATGTAACCCACACTGTCGCTTTACAAGCCCCTTCTTGCTACATATCACCCAAAAATATGCAGATAACAAAGAGGAAGATAATTAAAAAGAATGTAAAAAATAAATGTCTGACCCACTAAACAGGTGCAAATAGACATGAACCAGAGACTTCAGGGGACTAATATCATTTTAGCCAAGTAAGGCCTGGCCAGAAGTACTTCTCTATAAAGGAATGTATGATGCATGAGCTTAGTAAATCATCACCATTGCAAATAATTAAGGCACTGTCATACAGTGAGAGTGGAAGCATGATGGTTATTAAAATGGTTCATGCATGCCTTCACAGGAGCTTTGCAAAGTAAGGACAACCTAAGTTTCTTACCTGAGCTTTTATTGGTTTTGTTCTGTCTGCTCTTTACTTGCTCAGTCCATAAGGTAGGATAACGAGAAGCTATATCTAGGAAAAACAAAAAGGCGACAGAAAATACTTTATAAATGTTAATATTTTAAAAAGTTATTAGCAACTGAATAAGGGCTTTTGTAAAGAAACATGGCTCTTTAAAAAAAAGGCCACATTGGTTTATATTAGGGCAGTTAGGACTATTATTCATGCAAAGGCATGAATAGTCTTTTCCTGATCCGATTTGTACAGACGATTTTTCATTTTAAAAGTTTAATAAACACGTCTAGATAAAAATTATGTTAAATTAAAATAAAAATGTCTTACTCTGGACCCAAAATACATAGTGTCTGCAGACCCAAATTCTGCAATATTAGTGGTAAGTGATAAGGCAGCCACAACATAGGACTATTATTGCTTATTTAATGGCAATTAATTTCTCAAGAGGTAAATAAGCCTCACAAAACATCAGCCTTTACAGTGATATTACTAGTCACTATGCCGAGGATGGAAGTTACCCTTTGACTTGTTTATTTGAACACAGAGTTCTAATCTGCACTTTGGCTCAAGTTTAAAACCTGTGTCTGCCCTCAGTCACGACAATTAAAATTGCTGATGTTGGTCTCCTCGCGTAAAGTCTCATCTCCAGGCTATCATACAAAATTCACTGCCTGCAAGACTCTATTGTGTTTGTTGTCTTTGTTGTTTCTAAAAAAAGAACAGATGTTTGCACTTTCTTGCAACCACCCCAGCAGTTGTAGATACTCCTAGGATGGCATTTTATGTTGTGGAGTACAGTCCATAACTGCACAGTTTAATACCCCACTGTTAAATTCTCTCACCTTCTTCATCACCTTGAGGCTGAGTCTCCAGCGCGGGAGCTGAGGCATCATCTGAATTCAGAATGGAAAAGATTTGCAAGGAGACTACAATTATGAGAGTAAGCTAAATAAGTGTACATACATGATTGAAAATAATGATTTGCACATAGCCCCGGCCAGCAAACAATAATTTAAACATTTTTTATAGGCAGCACACAGCACAGATATATTACATATAAAGAGTATGTTTTATAAATGGATGGGGTTTGAGGTTATGGATGATGAAATTATTGCAAGTTCTTTGGTGATGCATGAAGTGATCAGGTTGTTCTCTGGAGTGTAATTCTTCACCTCTAATGCTGTACACTGCTACCTACAGATTGTAACTGAAAAATCAGCATTTCTAAAGAAATAATTAGATAAATATATAGAAGAAGTGAGACCTGTAAAAGCAAAATGGTCTGGAGGGAATGAGTGGCTGCAGACACCTTAAAATCAAAGGATTTTTTTAAGCACAGCAGGATCTATTCAAGAATCAAGTTGATTTACAAGTAAGATTCACAGATTATATAACCAGAATATTGTTTGCACAACTGTTATCCTCTGGTCAGCATTCTCCATCCACCCACTACCAACCATTACTGCAAAAAATGAGGGAGGGAAAATTACAGAAATGACAAGAAGATGTGAGTCATTTTAGGTTCAGTAAAACACTGTGGACATAGTGCTGGAAAAGAAAAATTAAACATAAAAAACTATTTAAACAAGGTTTTGCTAAACAGAGTGGTACCAAAGACCCATCTTTACTTTATTATGATTTTGTTATTTAAAACTATTGCAGATGTGGGGTAAATATGACTCAGGAGACCATGCTAGTACGTATTTTCCAGTCATATTTTCCTGTGGCATGGAGCTAACTCCAAGACCAAGACCAAGGTGTATTGCAGTAAACAGCATCTTTTGTGCAAAGGTTTTATTACTATTTCTTGCAGTTTCACAAGTGGATGTCAGACCAAAATACTTTCCAGATTGTTTTCTTGGCATTCTCATGGAAGACAGAATCAAAGGTAACTGAGAAGCTGCTTCTGGCATGTTGCCTTACCTGGGTAACAAGGGAGCAGCAGCTTTTAGGCTAACACACTATCTCTTTCCTTTCCTTTCTGCTAGTGCAATTCCAAGAGTCTCCTGTTCTCTTGGCTATCACCATCACTTCTTGGGATATTTTAAAGTCTATGTTGTCTTTAAATCATGCAAAAGGTTTGGGGTCACTCTGACCTTTGCCTCTAAGGGTCACAGTCTAGGTCACAGCAAATACAGATACCAATTGATAGATACTGATAGCAGGTAAAACCAAATTTCCAGCCATGGAATAGTGATCTTTATACAAAACCAAAGCAGCAGCAACGGAAGCTTATTTTCAATGCAAAATTATCTAACCAAGGCTTAAGGAGATTTCTTTTAAGAGTGCTCATTCTTCATGTCCACACAATAGCAGGATTCTTTGCTCCAATGCTGTGAAAGACTGTCACTCCTCATTAGTTTTGCTGGCATTTCTGTGGTGTCCTCTGGGTGGTGGAATAAGACCATTGATTAATTTCAGAGAGGCCATCAAGCATCCTAGTGTACTGAAAATCAAGACACATATTTAGATCATCAATCAGTATGTGATTCAGGAAAGCCAGTATTTCAGAAGGTAACTTATGGTAGGCACATATTACCCAGAGCCAAGCCAGAAATTGTGTCTGCATTTAAATGACACTTTTCTAATCATCTTTTGGTACACAATTTCAGTTTGTGACACATTTAATCTTATGCAATTACCTGAAATTCAGCACAATGCTGCAATTCAGTGATAATCAGCCCAATCAAAATTAGGCTCTTGAACTTTGTTCAAGCAGCATTTAAAACAGTTTTGGTGTTGCTGTTGTTTTATTACAACATATGTTTAATGACTGATATGAATTAGATATCTCACAGACTAATTGCACAATTCTTCCTGGCTGGCACATGCATACCAGTCCATATATTTAAACATAAACCGGTTTAAATTCTGTTTGCTGTCAGAGTTCATTTACCAAGAACACAGTCCTGCAGTCAGTTAAGAATCAGAAAAAAGGGATGTGATCCCAACTCTGACACCTGTGCTTTTCAGAGTATAAATATTTTCCTTGGATAGAGGAAAGAGCTGTGGAGCCAGAGAACATACTTAAGGGAATAAATTTTAAGCTTCATTTCTGTTCAGTTTAATGTTTAAATTTACAAACATGCTAACAAAGCCCCTGGTCTCCAATATCTGCAGCTGGAAGTTTGCTTTCAGTATTGGAATACCCAGAGAAAGCAAGGTGCACAACTACAACAGATATGGCTCACCAGTTCCATATCTATGAGACATCTTGGACGGGGAGACTGTCTCAAGTCTATGCTGTCTCTTGAGGACAGTCCTCAAGACCACACCTTGAAGGTCTGAAGCACGTCCTCTGGAGCACTGAGAGCACTGTGAACCAGCCTAAGCTTGCTAGGCTACAATATGGGCAGACACCCCTGGTTACTCCACAGGAACATGCGGAGGAAAGAGGAGCAGAGAGTGTTATGGTTGCTGCAAAAAATACTACTGTGCCCTTGCAAGCTGAGCTACAAAATATGTTTTACTACACTGGCTGTGAAGCTGAAGCACAGCTCCTTAGCTCAGACAGATGTATGATCCTGGTTCCTACTCTGTGAGAGTCCCTAAAGAATTTGGGATGTCTCTGACAACACTACTTTATTTAAAGCATAAGGCAGTATCCATCTGGAAGAAGGGTGAGGAGAGGAAGACAGCAGCGTTTGAGAAGAAGCAGGGACCACCTGGGAACCAGGTCAGAAGCCTTTAATGCTGCAGGCCTGTGCTGGAGAACAAAAACCAGGCATGAGTAAAACGCAATCATGTCACTTAAGACACAAATATACGTGGAAAGAAGGGAGATTTGATAAACTGTGTTCATTTCCTTGTTCTATGACTGTTCACTCAGGGTTCAGTAGTTCAGCCATCACAGCCACAAACAAAAATAAAGGATACCAGTCGAGTTTTATATATGGGATAGTTCATTCAGTTCAAAGCTGAAAATGAAAGTTCAGACCTGAAGAAAATGGGCAACCTAAGGTTAGTGGAACCCGCAATTTGTCTGGAAATACATGAAGGACCAACTGTTCAGTACTTTGTAATTATTAGCCTTAAAGAAGTACTGATTCTTTTAGCCTAACAGCACTATAGTTTATTTAAATGTTAGGTTTATTGCAATGCTGCAAAAGCACCTGTAAAAAAAAATCAGTTATATTTACCATGCACCAAACAGACAGGCATTAACATTAGAACAAAAATGAGTAACTTCTTTAAAATTAATTTATGCAGTGTAACTGATGGAAATATTCAGTATGTTGTTTTCAGCTGAATCTAAAATTCTTTCAAGCGTTTATAGAGTGTAAACTTTAATTTTGTTTAGAGCATAGACATCTAATTCATTTTAGTCTACCAGCTATGTCATATTCACATCAGATTTTGTTCTGCCAAAAAGATATCCATCATGACCTATATCAAGCAACAACAATCTCCTGGCCATAAATATAAGCCATCAGATGAATTAATCACAATATAAAGCCAAGTGCTGGGTCCAAGATGACTCAAGCCCTATGATTGCTATGGAAATAAAGTGAGAACTCCAGTCTCCAAGATTTTGGGACTGCAGAATGCTGTCTTTATCAAACAGACATTATAATCTGTCCTCCAGAAAAAGCAAAAAGTATGGGAAAATATTTCAGAATATAGAATTGGGAAGGAAAGTTGTCCAAACAGCACTGAATTGCAAAGTCTATAGGACTGAGACTAGAAAAATATAGTGTCTATGCATACATATTATATTATTTATTTATTTATACTTATAAGTTTACTAAATACTTGCAATGCACATATAAAATTAATAACATGCATGCATATATATTACATATGCAGGTACAATAAATCATAAATTTATATTGATAATTTAAATACATGGAAACCCAGAGCAGTGCCTCCCACAGCTATTTTAGCTTCTATTTAAAGGCCAACTAAGATATTTACCTGTTTTGCCTGCACCTTCTCGTTGTGGCAGCTTCTCACTCACTGAACCTACAATTGGAAAAAGGAATTAACCAGAAAAATACTATTTTCACTTCTAATATGCCATCTAAGAAACACAGTTCTGCTTTAATGATTCATTTTGTATATTACAGCAATAAATATCAGCAAATTCTTCCTTTGCAAACCAAAGGTTTTAGCTTTGCCTGACCTCTGCATTTGAGCACAATCCATACACCGCCAGACTCCACTTCTTGGCCAACACAAGACCTGAGAAAGAGGCAGCATTAAACACTACATAGACACAAGTCCAAGAACCTGCTCCTGTGCTGCAGGATAACCCTTTCCCTTCCCCACTGCCCCAGCAAGGACAGGTTCTACAAGAAGGAGCATCACCCCAGAACCACTCCCTTGTCCCTCATACAGGGCATCTCTCTACCTCTGCTCAGTTTTGCCCTCACATCTCAGATACTCTGAGGGGCTTTTTCAGCCTCTAAGCCAGGCCTGGCTCAGATTAAAAACTGTCCCTTTCTGCTTTAAAGCCTCACACAAAACCTTGTGGAAACCCTGTGTTGGTGTGGCAAAGTGTCCTGGGGGGAACACAGAGCCTTATTCTGAGCCTGAGCCTGAGCTGGGCTCATGACTCATCCCCAGAGCAGTAGAGGTGAGAAGGGAGTCAAGAAGATTACAAGAGATGGATTTTCACAGCTCATTCTACCAGCCTGGACTCCAACCCAACACAGAATCCAGCCTTGCTTTCAAGCCATCAAGAAATGGAGAACCCACTAATTCTCTTAGTAGTTTTTCAAGGGGGCACTTGTCCTTAGGGTTTAAAATAGAAATCCTTCCTTATTTCTTGCTTATGTGCCATTTCAATTTCTATGATTCTAATTACTGGACACTTTTTAACAATTTATGTCTCTGCTGCATTGAAAACCACCTTTAAAAGTGGTATTTTTCTCTCTGAAGAGCCACATGGAGTGATCAAATCTTAAAAACATGAAGCCTTTCCATTCTTACAATACAGTCTCTTCTTACACACACCTGCTATAATTAAAAGAAAAAATACCAAAACACCACTCATCTGACCCATCTGACAGGTGCTTGTCAGTGCACAAGCGTTTGAAAATGCTTGTGAAAACATTTGAAATAATTTAGCTGCCTTAATTCTCTTAATTTATTAAGTTACTGGAATAACTAAAAATCACTGTGGTTTTTTTTTAAAAAAAAGGAAAACCAAACCTTGCAGCACAACACTTGTGTTCTAAAAGGACAGTTTAAATAAGAGAACCCACTAAATCACAGGCCTTGCTTACCATGCTGAACTGATGGTTACTTCAGCAGGAAGTTTAGACAAGGAGTCTGCCAGAGGGGAGATGCCTAACATTACAAATCAGCCCTGTTGATTTTAAAGCCTCCATAAAAGCATACATGTCACTGCAGCCAAGATAGTAACCTTCTGATGGATTCAGCTCTTGATACAGCTTTATATATCCAAATTACAGCTTTATATATTCATATTAAAATATTCTTGTTTAGACTTGTTTTCTTTTATGGCAATAGTGTATTTTAATGTATTTTCACTATATAAGTCACCAGAAACTAAATAAACTTAGTGATGCATCAGTATTAATTGAGGCAAGAAAAAGAAAGTCACTATCATTGTAGGAATTATATCCAAGGGTGTTTGGGACAGCTTGTTCTAACTGGGCTCCAATACTAATCCATGCTGTTCACTCTGAAAAGGAGGCAGATTTTGTATTTATGCTGAAGCCAGAAGATCTGAGAGTTTTTGGTGCTTGGCTTGCATTTGATAAAAGGCTCAGCTCAAACTCAAATAAGATGTTCCAGTGTTCGGAAGTACTACACACAAAATTACAGGTTTTTCTAATTGCACCAAATACTAGTGATCCAATCTTTCCTCAAATTTCATCCAGCTACTATTAACTCTGTAGTTTCTGAATTTCATTTTGGTTCACAGGCATATAATTGTCATTTCCTTGCAAACCCAGATACTTTAGGCCCGACTCTCAGGCACACAAGCATTTTAAACAGGATTTTCATTTGTGAGTAGAAATAATGTCTCAGTAGGGGGAATGTGTGTGATGAACTGCTACTGATACTCACTCTGCTCCATTTTGGCACCAGTGTTGTCTCTCTATGTGCATTAGAACTATTAGTATAAATTGAACTCAGTTTATACATAAGTAATTTAACACATTGGTGAAATTTATATAATCCCACATCTTAAACTAAAAGCAGAAAAATCTTTCCTGATGCATTCACATTACTTCATCTATATGAGAAATGGTGAGAATGACTAAAGTCTGGGAGAATTTAATTTGATCTTTTTTACCCTAAATTTTCATTAAAAATTTAGGAAAATGGATGGAGGAGGAGAATGGCATTAAGTAGTACTAAAAACTAACATAATCATACCAATCTAATTTCAGTTACAAATTGGATTGATTCTATGAAAATCAGGTTTACTGGGCTAACGTTATTTTTTTTAATAGTCTTAAGAAGTCAACAATGATATTCATAGAATTTCCTATAAAAGAGAACCTGTGCACTTCATATAGTTCCACCTGAAATTTTCAATTTATGCAGCATAAACTTTTCTTCTTGTCTCCAAATTCGAGGTAAGGAGTCACTGAGTTTGCATCTGTTTTCCTACCATTTCCTGAATATATTTAAGGTAGAAGCATTCCTAGCTGAACTGATGATAGGAAGTTGCAAGTTTTTAGGAAATTGTGTCTTCAATATCAAGATGAATCCCCACATTTTCAGCTAGGCAGGAAACAAAACCAACTTAAAACTTCTCCAAAAGTTAGGTAATGCAACTGGCTTCCAAGTTTTCAGTACACTGTAAGCAACCAAATCACCACTTAAATAAATATCCTTATGGAATGGTGGAGGACAAGGAGGGGTATTAGATTCAGCAGCATCACATCAAGAGGAAGAATTTAGCACCATTTAAGCTTGTACACTTGTTTAGCCATCTATCTATTTATGATTCTGATTTTTTTTTTAAGGCAGACATATTCATGCCTTAGTTTATTGCAAACCCTACATCTCTATCCAATTTCATTATAACAGCATCTGAGGCACAACAAATCTTCCAGGGAATGTGATGTGAGTTTTGTTGTTTTTGATGTTAGCACATCCATTTTCAATAACTCTGATCGTGTGGGACAGGGCTATTAAAAAAAAAAGGTGGAAGTCTACTATTATCTAGCTTAGATAATGATTTCTGATCTCTTACTAAAGAATATTTGATATATAATCACTGAATGCAGATATCAGGAAAGGTAAACTCCCCCTACTATTCCTATTTCACCTACAGTTGTGTCTGACTGTGTCTGTATAGGCGAAGTACTATGTATGAGGCCTAAATATCTAGGTGATTCAAGGATGTATATTTTTCCCCAGCTAATGAAAACAATTTAATGTAAACTTTAAAAGTTCATTGCCTTCCCAACTATATTTTTCCATCATATTATCTGATCACAATACTATACTGGAAGAGTTCTGAATTTCTAAAGGTACTTACTTGTATTTTGGCCATAAAAGATGATCATACCATCTTAATCAAAAGGGAGCAAAACTACTCCACAGAAGACTAAAATATGTCTCCATACCTCTGCAATCTCACTGGCAGGAGCCCAGCATATTTAATAGGGCATAAACCCCCTACAATAGGCAAAGACTGTATCTTCCAATGATAATATAACACCTGCTTCTCAACTTCTGCCCCATTTCTCAGGACTCCCAGCCTATGGAATTTCTGTAGTTCCCTGCAGTGCTGATAACAGAGATGGAGAGTTGTAAAAATGTCCTTTTTTTATGTCTGGTGCTCTTTAGTGAAAGTACTGGGAGACATTAATCATTTTTAAGGAGCTTTCTTTTTAATGCCATCATGGGAATCTGTTTGATTTACTGTCCCTCTCACCATTGCTCCTGCAATAGTGAAGACTATTTTCATGGAGTGGAACAGCATTTTGAGATTTATCATGTGTGTCTTAGCAGTACCAAATGTTGATGTGGGAAAAACTGAGAAGGATGGAAGAGCCTCTTTTAGGTAAAGATATAGTAATTAAAGCAAAGGTTTACATAAAACAGCTGGAAAGTCCTGCATTTTTTAATGCTGCTTATGACCTTCATCCTTCCATATCTTACATCTCCTGTACAAAAGGCAGCTTAAAGAAGAGCAACAAGAAGAAGTTAATGAGCAAAAAATGGCTCAGGAAACTGTTGCTGATACATAAAAAATACATATGGGACACTTTTTGGACCTGAGATAACTTTAAGAAACACCGTGTTATTCAGCTAACCAACCTTAACAGTTAGGGAAATGTAGAGCTTGTTCTGCATAGCCAGTATCACACAGTAAATGGGAAACCTGGATAGGGGTTGGAATTGTTAAACCAAACTCCTAACTGCCCATCCTAAATTCTGTTCCGTATTTCCTCTACTGAAATTCAAGTTCTTCCAGACTGCCATGTTCTTCTTTCTTATTTCTGAGCATTCATCAAAGGCAGTTTCACTGGGGAAACATGAACGGCAAGAAATTATCCTATAATTTCAGAACAGCACAGTTGATTAGAAATGTATTTGAACCTTATCTGAAGTTGCTGAAGAACTAACCTAGAACTGAAAATTAACTGAATATTTTCATTAAAGCAAAAAAATTTTCATACATTCCACAGTAGCACATTATCTGTAAGAAAATCATTAGAAAAAGCATTTTATTGTCTGTACAAATTTTCCTCTAAAGGAAAAAGGTGGCAAAAGTGATCTTGGGAGAAAAAGGTATGGTACAGACAAACTTAGAAATTTGTATAAATCTCTTTGAAATACCTATAGAATACAGCCTGCAGAATACAAAGAAGCAGTGAGAATAATGAAACATGTTGGTGTCAGGATGCCACCACTGCAGGAGATCTGCCTGCAGATCAGAAATAGCAAGGCAATTCCTGCATCAAGGCTAGCAAGACACAAGGCTAACAAGGGACAACAGTACTGGCAAGAATGGTATCTCTGTAATACTAGCTGAAACAGGAATATATCTACACAACTTCAGTTGACCCACTGAAGTTTTGGTTATAATTCCCATCCACAGTCGTACTAAATAAAAAAGTACAAAAGGGAATCAATAGCGATCTGGAAAACATCAACACTCTTGCGAGGGGAAAAAACCCAACTCTGTTATCCTAAACAGATGGCAATTTTGAATATATACTTGGAAACGGGAGAAAGATCCAGTTGTGCATCAGACTTTCATTTTGCAATAAAAGAACTAAGTTTTACTTTATTATACCCCATAACTTTCTGAGAAAATCTGTAGCTGCCTTCTCTGTTGAATGAGAAGGTTTCTCCAGATCTCTCAAAACTGAGTCCTTAGCCAATACCACTGTAAAATGCCCTAGCATTTCAAGTCTTCCTTCCAAACTCTCCTGGGGCTGGACTTCTTTCCTGAGGGACAAAGGAGAAGTGATGAACAGTAAAACATGAGAACACTGACACAAGCAGGGGATGAAATGTGCAGAGATAATCCCACAGGGTCTCATAACAACTGAAAAATTACCCACAATCTTTCTATGGATCAAAATCAGACTCTGAATACTCACCTGTGCCATAAAGCAGTTTATCTCTGAGATACTAAATTCAATTTGAGTGCTATTATGACCTTCACCTTAGCATTTCTGCAAAAACAATTTCCCTTCCCATCCCTCCAAAAATGAGCTGAAGCAGTCTGGCAATTTATCTGCTAGGCACATGAATATACCTTTGAGAGGAACTAGGGTTAGGTTCCTGTGATATAGAATAATTCTCATATTAATTGATTAATTTTCTGGGAACCACACTGCAGTTGCTCCTCAGTAATACCAGTACAAATATAAAAAGTGAAAATATAGCAAATAATTCAACAATATTTTGAGCCATAATAGTGTCATGTGTTATAAGACACCTGACAAACAATTATTTATTGAACTTTCAGCATCAGCATAACCCTTTTTTCACTAATGTCAGTGAAAGAACAGGAGGGCTTCAGGAGGATATAAATGAAGGCTATAAAAATGGATTTTGCAAAGAAAGAAACAAAGGTGCACTCTCAGAGAAGCCCTGTCTATGGACATCTCTACTCAAAATTACACTGAAGCGCTAAAGTGTTGTCCTAGCCATAGCACCATAGAATCACCGAATGGTTTGCAAGAGACTTTAAAGCTCATCTCATTTCAAAACCCTTGCCACAGGCAGGGACACTTTCCACTAGACTAGGTTGCTCAGACCCCCATCCAACCCAGCCTTGAACATTTCCAGGGACGGCACATCCACAACTAAAGAAGACACATCCATGTGTCTTCTGACTATGCAGATCAGTCATAAATGATAATAACACTAAAATGAAAAGGAATGCACATCTTCAACTATTTTAAGGTTTCTGAATAATTTATATTATTTTTCACAATTGAGTATTGTTTCACAGTGACTTTTCAGATTGGATTAAAAGGAATATTCTGAAGAGTACTATTCCTGGATAAAGTTCACTTAGAGGCAAGATGCGGAAAGATTCTGCAAGTTATTTTAACTAGAAAGACCTTAAAAATAAAAATAACTTTCATTAAACTTTGCTGAAACTTCTGCAGTGGTCTTTTCCTTCCAGCATCTATTTATTAAAAACATCAATGTTGTGCTTGAATAATTGAAGTAGACCAGGACAGGTAAATTCCCTGATTCACTTTCTTTTTCAGCTTTGTTCACATTATGGGATTGGCTTTTTAAAGCTATTTCTTCCACTTTCTGACACAGAATGGTGCTGCAGCAGAAACAGTTATACAATAGATAGAGTGTGCAAATATTTGTAGAGCTATTTCTGTACAATTCTCTCAACCTCAAGGGGCATGAACAGCAATTCTGACAACCATTCATACACTCGGGATTTGTATTTATCATAAATGTTAATGAAATAGGGTCAGAAGCAAACCCCTGAAAAAAAGAACCTGTTAATTGTCCTGACGAAAGACAAAAGGCAGCATGCAAGGCAGTGAGTTCAATTTGCCAGCTAATTTCTGCAGGCAATTTTTTCATTTTGCTCTTAATGCCTTTATTTTTTTATTTCTCCTCTGGATTTGGTCATTTGTGGAATGTGCTGCGGGAGTTCTTTCATTGGGCTATGTTACAAATGGGCAGTCCCACTACATTTTTTCCTGTACTCTAAACATTGAATTGTCAAAAAATGCAAATCTCTCTGAAACATTTTTGCAATGAGTTTTTGTGCAAGAGAGTTTATAACATAAAGTGCTGTATCAGCAATTCAGTCACCTGGTTTCATATATGGACACATAAATATGGTATAAATGACCACTGCAGAAAACCTTCAATAGCTGGATTAATGTACAAATAAAGTAGATGGGTTCCAGAATCACAGGAAGGCTCAAGGTGGCAGTGACCTCAGACTTCATGCACAGCTACATGAAAAGCTAGACCAACTTTCTCAGAGCCCCATCCAACTGAATTTTACCAAACCCCAAGGATGGGGCATCCATAGCTTCCACCACCACCTATTTCTGGGCTGAACCACTCTTCTAGTGAAAACTTCTTTTGCTTAAGTCTAATCAGATGCCACAGATAAACTGCCATTCATGACACACCATCATAACCTAGCCAGACAAACAAGATTTACCTGGGCAGCGGGGAGTTTTGTGGGCCACAGCAGTACCACTGATAGGACGGCCATTGGGAGTGACACACCAGCAGTATCCAGTGTAACTATGGCACTGAACCTGTCAGAAACAACAAGAACCATATGCAGCTTGTCAGACACATGCCTGTTATCCCACAGCATTCGCGGCACAAATCCAGCAAACTGTATCGACAAAACCTAGAACAATAAACCACAATGGGCCCATCTCAGTCCTATATATGATTTTTTAGCATAAAGCATATTTCAAGCTAAGTGTGGTAGGTCCTTCAGAATCAAATGGAAGAGAAAACTATTGAACTATGTGGTTGTTTACACCCTGTCTTAGACGAGTGAGGTGCAGGTGTTATAAAAACCTCACAAGGAAGTTCCTCAAGGGACACATAAACTGTTCCTGAAACAAGCAATTCTGAGTTTTTTCCCACATAGAGAACATATTGTTCCACCCACTGAAGGACCAGGACAGAGAGCTTCTGCCAGCATTATTCATATCCCAAGCTGTCAGAAAGGAAACTCTTTGAATTCCTCTTAAAAACCAATTGCATTATACTTTCTAACGCCAATATCACTTGCCTCATCATGCTTAAAAAAAGAAAAGTTGTCTTCTACACAACTCCAGGATCAAAATGCAGTACAGAGGGGACAGAAGGGGATCATGATTAGAATATATACCTCAGAATAAGCTTCTAACTGAGTTCCTTCTGAATTCCGTGATCTAAGTAAATTAGTCTCAGACCACATGCTTGTGAAGAAATTCAACAGAGAATAAAGAAGGATTCTGTATGATTCATGATTTAGCACTTAAGGTAAGCACTTGCACTTCCAGTTGCAAGATTTCTGCTTCAAATCAGGAACAGATCACAAATTCCAAGCATTTTACCATGTGATGAGTATTCAGAGGGCTACAAGAATTACTCAGCTGCCTCATCCTAGAAGGACAGGGAGTGTATTACATGAACAGTGGTAATGTTTGGCTCTTTTGCTGGCCAACTGTGAAAAAGACAACAAGGACTCAACACATAACATAGATTTTCCTTCCTTTTTTTTTTATGTGTTGGTACAAATTACATTTAATTTTGAAATTACATTTCCCTTCATTACATTTGCCTTTTCCTCAGCATTTTCAAACACACATAATGTGACCTTCCAGTCATGCAAGACACTGAATGAAAAATTTTCAACCTGACTATATGTGCCGTCATCATTGCATTCTGGGATAAACACTTGTTGAAATTCTTTGCGAGCTTGTTCTTGGGTGTACTTCCTCTCAGCCACACATCTGGAAACATCTAGAGAAAGGGAAAAGGTAAGTCAGTTGGATGATACAATGTGAGAAAAAGATAGGTGATCACCTATATTATGAAAAAGACAACCTGCGACTCATGCAAGGAGAATCAGAATTTAAGTAAGTGAAAACATACAATCAACCTGCATTATTTTTAGGCAAGAAAACCAATGCAGGACAATAATTTCTGGGCAATAATCCATAACTGGGAAATGAAATTGAGATGCCTGGACAGACAAACTTTCTGTTCCAAATGCCACCAAGGAGTAGAAGCCCAAACAGAGCTTTTCATCTCAATTTAACACAGCAATAGCTGCCACACAACACACCAAAATATTCTTTCAGAGATGGTGGCAGCAACAGCTTTCTAGTGCTTCAGGAAAGGCAAAGGAGGCAACAGGAGCACAGCTGCCTTGTGCTTCCTACTTACTGCAGCTAGGCAGCAACTTCAGCTATGACTACAGATGTCACCACCAGGCTGGTAAAAAAAAATTTTAAAAAAATATATATATACTGTAGAGTGCAGGAATTTATTTGGTATGTGATTAAATAATAATTTTAGACATGAATGATTTATATTATGCTAAAATTTAATGTGACAGTCTATGATTTAAGCATGGGACATCAAGTCTACCACATGGTCCTTTTTGTCCGCTGTGAGGTCTCTTGCACCATCTCCTTTGTTACTTGGTATGGGTCTCCATCCAACAGACCAAACAGCAAATCAGCTAGCTTTATTTCAGTGGAGTTTCTACTGTCTAACAAATTGTATTGTCTACTACATATACTTTAGTTTAGTTATGCAGCCAAGAGCTTAAAAAAGACACATAAAATAAGCTGCTGTACTTTTTACTCTACAACTTTTAGCATGTTGCTGATGCAGAATCAGAATTTCAGAATCTGCTTGAGCTAAGCAATTTCAGGAAAAAATGAGAATACCAGGCAAACTTAAGGTCGTATTAATGACTTCAAGATGTGACTGTAACATCTGAATTAGAATGATTTCAAACACACGAGCAGAGAAATTTGCTGCTTCTGATCCCTGTTTGGTTTCAAGACTGTTTGACAGAAAGTGGTTAATCCCATTCTAAGGCTAAAACTGCCCAGTGATGACCTGTGAGACAGTGGTGTTGTGGTGATTCATTAATGCTTGTGCAGATCTTCAAAAGCATGGGAACAGCCTTTCTAGTCCATGCAAGGTGCAAATTAAACAGAATCTGAACATTGATTCAACAGCACTTGAGAGAGGTTTGCATTCCTAGGAGCACACAGGTGAGCCAGCTGAATTCCCAGTCCCCCAAGCACCCTCTCTATTCCAGTATGAACCAGACACACATTTACAGAACCAGCCTGGAAATTTAGTGGAATGGCAGAAGTTTCTTTTTACAGGGTAAATCCTTCTTGTCACTTCCACTGAGCTTTGGATAACTCACTTGGCAACATCAGCTTTAAAAAATCCCTTCAAGTCCTAGGCAATCTGGTGTAGAAGTGTAGCATAATGAGGACAGAAACTTGTCCTCAGCATCTGCATTCTGAAAACAAAATCAGGGCCCCTTAATTCTATTCTTCCTATTTCCCTCCTGATCTTGGATTCATGTGCACTAGTTCTGTGTGTTACTTTACTCTTCTCAAAGGAGCACGATGAGAGTTCATGCTGCTAATATGCTCCAAACATATATAGTTTCACTTTGAAAAACTATGTTTCATTCATAGCATCATTAATTGTATTATGCTGTTTCAAGAGAGATACTTACAGAGATGAAATGATAACTGAAAGGTACAGAGAAGTTCAAGCATCCAGAAATGTGAGAAAGAAAAATAATAAGGAACTAAATTAATTTGTACAGTGGCACTTTAATAGGCGCTTTTTTTTCCCAAGGGAGAAGTATATTCAATGTACTGTGCAGCTCAGGTAAAATCTGTTAATGTGTGCATTGCCAAAGATTTTTTGGGGGAATTAAAAAAAAGAAACATTTTAAGCAAGCTTTGGTGCTGTAAGCATTCTTCTGAGCATGGTTTGGTTATACAGTACTTAATAACATGTGGTTTTAATGTAGCTAGTATTTTAACTGAAAATAAATCACTTCTTTGTTGGACCTCTGTCCTCGTTTTTCTAGAATGACATGTGGTTTAAATGTCTAAAAGGAAAAGTGATATAAATTCCATCACATAAGGTCTCTGGTATAGAACCAGCAGAGTTGTAAATTATCTTCAATAGTTGAATTATCATAAAAATATGCCAAGAAGAGAAGTTCTCCAAAGCTGTCCACCACTTGTTCCTAAACAGCCTGATGCTCTAAAGGCCTCCTATACATGGATGATCTAATATGCTTTAAATTCAACAGTCACCAAATTTATTGGAATATAAAATTCACATTTGAAGTCTTATTTTGTATTATATAACCATGGAAACATTTTAAACCTGTTGGATATTACTGTGTTTCGGTATACACAAAATAAAACCATGAGGAAGATATCTTATTGAGTTAATCATCTGGAAGTATGTAAAGTCAAAATATTATTTCCAGTTCTGTTTATTTTTTTATTTTACTGAGATATTACTGCAGAAGAATATTTATGACACAGAGTTGAGATCCAAACCTGACAGAAGAAATGTAATCAGGTGATCAAGATAAAAAGAAGAAATATAAAAAAGTCATACTCAGAATATTAATGACCATTAAATTGTTAATTCAGAGGAGTTAAGTTCCTTCCAAATAAAAAAGAGATCATTGAAGAGAAAAGAAATTATAATATTTTCTATAAATTTATAAGATGACACCATCTGATTATCTGCCTCTGTGCCCTGGTTGCAATGCCTTCAAAATCTGTTGCATAACTTCCAGAAAATTTTCCAAAGAAAAAGAATTTAAGACATTTAAGGGCTATACATTTATGCAAAATAACAGCCGAAAAAGGATGAAAAAATTTTTTCTTGACATGGCTGGAAGAAAGGCTGAAACATGAGCTCACATCAAAATATCAGACAAGAGACAGTTGTAGGGAAACCTTGCAGCTCTGAACCTTGCAGCTCCTAACATGCATAAATAAGTGATGGGTGAAATCCTAATCCATAGGGAGAAAAACCTTCAACATGGCCATTCCTCATGACAATTCAGCAAAGACAAATCTGGGATTCACTGTACAAAGTCTCCTTTGACTGCACCGCGACAATTCCAGTCTACAGTCTCCTCTGTGCACCTTGTAGAAGTGCAGGTAATGCTGTATGTGAAACTCAGATTAATAGGATGAGTTGAGAATTATGTGGTTTGCCAGAATTTAGTTTACATAAATGAATCAATCAATAAATAAATACCTCTAAGGGGATGGGTAACAGCAAAGTCTCTCACACACAGATTCAACTTTGCTATTTATCTAGGACAGGAATGATTCAGATCAGTATGGACCCTGATTATTTTGAAATGAAGACCAAGAATGAAAGGTGACAGGACTGACCCAGTACCTCTGTGCTGATTAATCAGCCCACAGCTTTTCACTTTTCAGCATTGCCCCTGACAAAAGCAGGCTAAAGTCTTATGAGGTGAGCAGTGTCCATCTGGTGACAAACCTGAGAGCAGAGGGGACTCTGAGGCTGCAAGATTTTGGAAGGATGAGAAGCACTGTGTAATGTAGCAAAGCTTTTTTTAATTTTTTTTTCTGTTTTTGTTTAAATTTTTGGAACTTTCTAGTGGAAAAATAAGGGGCTCGAAACTGTTAAGTTTCTTACTAGGATTCCCACTATACTTTATTTCTCTTCCTAACTAAAGTATTAATAAGGAAGCCAGCAGGCTCAAGCTGGATTCTGGTATATGACCAGGGGAAAAGGCCATTAGGTTCTAAGACCTGTTAAAATCTGGCTGAAATGCAGCCTAATTTGCCCATAGTCATACAATGAGAAGAACTAATTTTGCAGATATGCATGTCCAGCTGTAATTTGGAATTGTGTCAATGACTAACTCAGTGAGACTTTATCCTCTCAACTCCAGGTAACTGGGCTTTTACATCCCACAGCCTTGCAGGGAATCAGAAAAAAAAATATCTCCTGGCATAGAAACTGCGCCTGAGTTTACCTTACATCAGCTCACTGGGACTCAGTTAGCTGTCAAACTGGATTGGTACAAGGCTTATTGCATTTTAGCATTGCATGTTGGCCAATGTGTTGATTGTACCTCTGTGACTTACCAGAGGTTTAATAAAATGAACACATCTTGAGGTGTACAACAGAAGACAAAAATGAGTGTTTGGGAGTGGACAGAAATATGCAGGACTTAAGAGAATACAGAGTTGTATCTGTTTGGGCAGGTCTTTCTGAATTGCCCTAGTGACAATTCTGACTTCCAGAAGAGAACAGTGACCAGAAAGCACAAACAAAACAAAAAAGTAATCTTAATTCTGATCTAAGTTTCTCTGTGCAACAGGGAAAGCTTTCACCTATGAAATGGTTCCACTACATTGCTGCAGGACCTTCCTGAGATAGCACTGAAGTCAACAGGAAATTCTGGAAATAGAGTTAACCTCACAAACAGCACCAGCCTGGCTTGGAACTAATCTCATTTTATGCTTTATTTCCAACAATACAGCTCCGAAAACACTGAGCTTCAGGGAAAAAACATGCACCAACTTCAACTCTGCAGCCTAATCCTTGAATAATATATCAAACAGAGAGAAGTTTATTACTGCAAAGTAGAAGTTTATCATTATAACAATGACACAAACTCCTCAAGGGTGTAAACACCATCTCTAAGGTGACATTCAGTACAATTGATTTACAGGCATTTTGGGGCTCTACAGGGAGTTCTAACCCAGATTCTCTCATGGAAAAGTAAACAGCTTGCCAAAAGTATAGATAAATCTCTTGCAAAGATTCCAATTTAGTTCATCCAGTATTTTTTGGTTTGCTATGTATCACAGTAGGAATAAAAATACCTTTATCAGTCCCAATACATGGAGCAAACTTTTCTTGCTTTGCAAGAGATTATTGGTTTTGACATAACCTTGTTATTTATTTATGCAAAAAATACACTTCATCTTTTACTTACTTATTTTATTATAGATGGAATATTGTGTTGAACATATCAGAAACATTTATTACTTTGTAAAAATTATATATAAAGTGGTTAACTTAATCATTTGAAGGTTTCCTTGAGAGCTTCCCACAGAGAGTCAGCTGTTCTTACACTAAAGAGAAATCTTTTCTAAAGTCACATGGATGTGAACAACCAGACCTAGTGTAGACACACATAATCTAAAGACCTTTCACTGTTTCCCTTTGCACCTCTATTTTGCCAGAATACCTGTGTACACTTGTCCTTAAACTTAGAAACATGCAGTGCAACAAGCTGTTTCAAGTTAGCTGCTCACCTGAGCATTTACTGAATTGACCTACAAACAAGAATTTATTTCTGCTTCTGTGCTTTTTTCTCACTGCTGTACCTTTTTTGGTAACTGGTAGTGATATGATAAAAGTCAAACAGTCTTTATTTGCAGTTAATTTAGCACAAAAATTTTATTCAAAGCACAAGACACCACTTGGTTTATATGGAATAAACCAGTCATGAAAATTTCCCATTATATTTTACTTAGGTTAATGTATATTGTAAAGAACTGATTGTGTCTAATAGCAAAGCAGATAAAAAGCTGTAGCCTGTAGTGATAGGAAACACGTAGCAAACTATATATGCTGAAAGTATCAGTTTTAAAGATGCAGGGACATTAGCCTCTTGGGTTGGAAAGGATGTCAGCACAGACATTTAGCCTGACACAACCATAAAATAATGACTTGCTGCTTCGTGACAAGAGCTGGCCAACTCTTTCACTATTTATTTTTATAGCTGCTTTCTGGATTCAAACAAAACAGCAGAGCAATCTTAGCCTAAACTCTCCTCTACTGGCATCTAACAGACAGAGCCAGGCAGTATGGGGTTTCTTTATTGTTTTCTTTTTGCTTTTGCTTTTTCCCCCCCTACATTTAGCAACCACACAGCCATTTAGATGTCTAAGCTCTAAGATAAAATAAGGAATGCTGTGCTGGATTCCCTCTTGGCGCACTATTCCAGTTTGCTAACAGTCACATTTGGAGAGATACAGTCTGATTAGAACTGAATCAAATACTTCAAGAAAAACTAAAGCCACAGCTTTCTGATTTTTTAGATGCCAAAGGATACACTGGCTTTCTGAGAAGAGCAGAGATTTGATAGTTTGAAGAAGTCTATTTTGCTAATTCTTGCACTGAAATCTGAGAAGGTTTGCAAAGGTTTGTGGTTCTTAGTCTTTGGTGCAGTATTATTGCTTTAGCACTCTCCACTTCTTTTAAGACCTTCATTTTTATATGACATCTGAAACTCGAACTGAAAATATAAGACCAGAAATGAAAACTCTACAAAAAACTCAGAAAAAGATTACTTTCAAATCAAATTGTTGTATTGTATATCTGATTTTATGAAGACCCATTTTTTGTCCATGCCCTTACATGCCTTATTTCTGTGCAGTCTGGCTTCAGCAATTCTGCTTGGAGAAATATTATCAATAAAAACTGATAATTTAAAAAATATATAAGCTCTATCTCCAGAAAACTGTGGATAGTATCCCAGTGTTACTTGTCTTGTGTTCTAAGCAACACTAGATAGATTTAAAAGAGCAAAGAATATTCCACAAAAATATTCCAAACGTACTCAAAACTTTATTCATTTCCATTAAATACTAGAAAGTATAATCAGAAGCCAACTCCCCTTGTTTTAAGAGATAATATAATTTGTAACTTCCATATGTAGATACCTTTTTTCACCACATTGGATATTTTGTATCTCACAACTTTTACTACAGCGGCTTGATGTGTAACATCTTAACACATAATATAAATGAACACTCAAAACCAAAATGAGGTTGGGGCTGACAACTATTTGTACCAGCATTGCCGGCATCACAGTCTGGAAACTTGCAGTGATCCTACAGATTAAACACAGAGTCTACAGTGAGAAAATAAGTCTGAAAAAGAAGGAGACAGCTCCTACCTGAAAGAACTTTAAGACAAAAATCTGCCATATAATCAATCTTCCTCCTGTAAGGTTTACTTTCAATAATCCCAAAGTTAGTACCACTTCTCAATATAGTCTCTTTTTAATATTTTTTCCAAATAATGAAAAAAACTTACATTGTTCTTTTCTTTTTTTTTTTCCCCATTAAAGATGAGAAGAAAAAAGAAAAGGGAAAGGTGAAAAGGGAGAGCTGAGGACATGTGAAAACTGTCCTGTTTTCAATGTACAGACTGTGCAAGGTCTCACTCTGTTTGGGTTTATTTTTAAGACTGACACCTTGGTCCAGTCCCACTTTCACTCATTTCAGTTAGAAAAAGAACCATACCTACTGACTTCTTTTTTCTCTCTCCAAACGAAACATCTTGGGAGCTGTTCTACCATCCAAACACATCCCACAGGGCTGCCTTCCAGGCAGCAGGTGCACCAGCCAAGTGAAGGTCTCTGCCCACACTCTGAGCTAAGGGACATGCTCAGGCACTGCCAGCACACGTCAAGCTCACGCCCGCCTGGCTCACAGGCAAACCTGAGCCGGATGGCAGCCTCCATGGGAATTCTGGAAAAGGTGTGCACTCAGAAACCATGGCCAGCATTTACAACCCAGTACTCCGGCTAATAGGCAAGAGTTATGTCTCTCCAAATTATGCTTGGATTCATTAATTATGGGATCAAGATTAACTTGTGGTCTCAAAACAACTACTGCTCAGCAATGCCTTCATTCTTCACACAAAGGGAAAAATCCTATTAGCATGTTTATCCAAAGACAGAAATTTCAATTTATTTAAGCATGCTTTAAATCCATTCATTAACTCATTGTAATCACAGTTTAAATGAGTGAAACTTTTCACTATTCTTGAAAGCCCTAATTTAAAGAAACAAATGCTGAGCATTTTCTTCTTTAAGGAAAACAAATTGTAAAATACCTTTTTTATGAGAAATTTCACTCATATTTTGATGTGCTTTGGTTCTTTATGTGACTTGTGAGAATGAAGATACTACCTTTTGTTGTATCTATAATAGCTCATAAAAGAACATAATTGTTAAACAGTGAGGCTCTTTAAGATACTATAAATGAATTAAGCTAAACATGACCTCTCTAGGATTTTTAACCAAGAAAGGGGATCTACATAGCTACAGAATAACAATGACACTAGGTGTGATGGCTCACCTTGGTGTACTCACAAAGCAGCAAGCCAGTTTTAGGGCCACATCTGCAAATACTGAGTATGTACAGTGTTACAGATCAAATTCCAAGCCTCTCAGAAATTAAATACCACTGTGCAAAGCTCCTACATTGCCATTTTTTAGAAAGGACCACTCAGAGATTTGTGCAACTCCAGTTTAGCAGTTGCTTATGCAGCCAGGCTGCTGTTACATGAAGATAGTGAAGGAAGGAAATGTGATGCGAGCCAGCAGTGGATATTTTATAGTGATTGACAATTTGTATCAAAACTCCAGCCATTAGAGAAGTCTTATTTTAGTGAAGTATTGCTAGAGAAGCCACAAAATCCAAGTGCCCCAGCTGGGATATTTGAATAACTCTGTGTCAGGGTAGAGGTATGCTGGCAAGATACACATGAATTTGTTTTTTCATTGATCACAATGCCAGAATACCAAATATTACTGAGCCACTTGTTTAATACATACAGAATATTAATCTCCAGAGCCCAAATTATGGGCCAGGTATATTCACTAAAAAACAAACTGAGAAATGAAATTAGTATTCCTCACGCTATTTAGGAAACAAAAAGTGAAACAGAAAAAGAAAGTAAAAAGAAAAATAGCTGAACAGCCTTAAACCTGCAAAAGAAGGCACCTCTGTGCATGCTGCCTGCTGGGAACAGTCCTTGGCCCATCTTCTCCCTAAGCCACATAGATACAGTCCTCAGGAGAGCACAGCTGGCTGGTGCCCAAAGTGCAGCAGGGAGCATTTATCACCTTACCTGCCTGGTGCTCACACTGTCTCTTTGCATTGCTTAATTAATTTGTGCAGACATAGTATCTGTTTCTTTCTGAGCAGTTTAAAAGCAATTATATTGCTTTTCCACTTCCTGTATGTTTTGTTCCTTTGGCTATGTTGGGCCAGATTTACTGTGAAGCATTTGTGTGTGCATGTGGTTGATCCCCATCACAGGTGATATTTTAACAGTCCTAACTGTTAAACAACACAAGCAGTATTTCTCAGTTGTCAACATACATTTATTTATTAGATTCGTAATCTCATTGCACAGTAAATGTCTGTGTCAAGCAAATGGCAAATCTCCAGAACTTTGGAATTAAAATTCTGTTTGGAAAAGTCTCCAAAAATGTGAATGTTCAACCACAGTGTACACAGATTATTTGAGCTCTTAGAAACTCTAAAAATAGGCTGGAAATTTTATAAGATTTTAACTTCTTATAGCATTTCCAAGCTTAGCAATGGACTCCAGCAAAGGCTAGAAATGGACTTAAAAATCATAAAATTAATGTCTTCAGAAAAAAAAAAAAGCTAACGAAAGAGTCTGTTTCGATTCTTGTTTTGTTAAAGGTGGGTTGTCTTTCAGAAATGAGAAGAAGGTTCAGGGTTCATTCATTTTCATACTTGTTTAAACTGTTTTGATCTCTGCTGCAGCCATCAGGAACTACAACAGAAGTACAAGGGAAAAAAGTGTTTAAATGCTGCCATTTTACTGTGATCTTTTAAGATCTAGGATCTAAAAATTATTTCCTTTGCAATGCTTAAGTATTGCCTGGGCTGAGCACTCTTGGTGTGAATGGAACTTGAATTAGAAAGGAAAACAGCCCACACAGAGCAAACTATGCCTTTGTACTTTTTAGTATTTAAGTGGTCAAAACCAAATAGATGAGAAAAACCTTGAGAACAGGTGAGAAAGAGAAAAAAGAGTCAATATAAATTTGCCTTTCAAAGAAAAAAAAAGAAGCAGAGAAAGAAGACATCAGTCTGGTAGTCATTCAAAATTCTTATGAATGTAAAAAGAAATCACAGTTCTGAATATCTAAACAAGAAATGATGGACTAAAAATTATTCCAAAAGGCTGTCAACATAAACTGCCAAGGTCTTTAGATTGCTACTGAATAGACTGAACCAAACAAAGAGCTAGTCATCATTAAATTAATTAAAATGGTACATGGAAATATTTTGGTGTTGGAGAAGATTTTAGTGAGGTCAATAATGATTTTTTATGGAAGACAGGAGGAGACAGGCTTAAGATTGTGTTTTTTAATCAATGGTGGATTATTATCCCAGCACAGATTTAAAGTTGTGAAGCCTATACCAGGAATCGCTTCTTTTCTCCCTTCAGAACATTCACATGAAAACATGCATGTTTCTTTCCATTTTACCTGCAAGCTCAAAACTTGTTTCAAAACCAGTGCTTTAATGGGAAGTTAGGGTGGGTGCCTGTTTTTTCAGGGGTACAGACAAACACTTCCAAAAGGATCTGTTTTCATTCCTTCATGGAATGAAGGTAAATTCTGAAACCTTGAAAGTTGTTCTCTAATGAAACATCACTTTTTGGTCAGCCCCACTAAAACAACACTCTGCTTTTTGATCAAGTATCACCTGCAACAACAAATTTTACCACTCAAAAGCAACTGGCTCAAAAGGTCTTAATCAGAGCATTTCCTTGGCTTTAGCAGAATGTTTGATATGACTATCAGAACCAGCCCTAGAAATGCTAAAACTGAAACAGCAGTTAGGCCAATGAGTCATTGTCTTCTTCTTTAAAACTTGTTTTTACAGCTTGAAATGTTTCTGATGATCACAGCCGTAAGTAGGGATAAAGACACTGGTCACTTCAAAATTTAAGACTTAAGAATAAGAAATATTAGAAATAAGACTTATAGAAATAAGAAATAGAAATATATATAGAAATAAGAATATAGAAATAAGAAATAAGACTTAAGAATAAGAAATACCATGAAAATGTAAAATTAAAAGAGCACTCATTTCTTGCTGATACTGACTAAGTGCATTATTGGCAAATATCTGTCTATTACCAATCAAAGGAAAAAAACATTTGATTGAAGAGAACATGATGTGTACCTGCTATCAGCAATATTTAAGATGCCTAAGGTGTCTAATTCCAATTCTACAATTCTACTGTATGCATTAATAAATAAACAGCAAATGAGTACTTCTCCAAATTTCAGCTATTGACTGCAGAAAAATTTGACAGCATCAATGAGGAAATCTTCAGTGAAGCAATACTTATCTTAATGAAGAAAATTTCTTGCAGATTACTTTTTCAACACGGTATAAAAAAAATAAAGAAAAACACTCAAAACTAATTTCCATAAAGCTCTAATGTATAAAATGAACAAATACCAAGTGCACAATAATTGTCTCTGTCGTTCATGAGTGTAACAAAAGCTTTGGCTCAGGTAGCTCCATTATGTTATCCTTGCTCACCACAGTAAATAGATCCATCAGGTAGTACAATGGTTTACTATGAAAGGGCTGAAGAATGAGGATACTGTTTCATCCAGGCAGAAGATGAGACAGAATATCTCTTTGAAGCAGTCTTGATGCTTCAGAGGTTTGCAGAAGCTAATGGAGAGAGATGATGTAGAAAATTGCCTCCTACAGGCTGAATTGGTGTGGTCCCTGGGGTTTTTTTTTCTCCTGCCTCCTACCTCCATTCCCTGCCACTCTCTTCAGGACAGAGGGAAAAGTAAATCTTTATGACCACTGCTATTCTTACATTTTAGAAAGATCACTGTGCTGGGAATCACCCTACACTTCAGTAAGGAACTGCATTGTCTAGCACCATGCTGCTCTAAAAGTGAAAAAATTTAACTGCAAATATTTTGTTGGGCTGCATGTCACTGAAATTCTCTAAACAGAGATCAGAAGTAAAGGAGTGGATAATATGGGCAGGAATGGCCTGTGGGGGCTCTATGCAAATGCATTTTTCTTGGTTTTGCTTTTTCTCACTCAACTCACCCTACCACCACCATCCTTACCACACCATGTGACTGCAGTTAGGAAATAAGACTTAAATTTACCATCTCAAACTCAAAATACCAGATTGTAGTAGGAAACCTTGCAAGATAACTATTGTAAGCGTTTCTCTGAACCTGCCAGTGATATGGTCCTTCTGAACAAGGACCTGGCCATGCAATTTCCTTAATCATGAGTTATTGAAAAATAAGAGGGTTTGGGAGTCACAATTTTGACAAAGGCTCAAGATTAATTTATCTTTAGACAGAATATTGTTATAGAAATAACAGATTTCAACCCACTTGCTTTTAGAAAACTCTTCAAGTCCAGCACTCCTGGTTTTCAATTCACAGATATTTCAAACACTATTTTAGGGTCTACTGTTTTTCATTATGGTCAAGGGAAACTTCGATTTTCTCACCTTTGCAGTTGCCTCGATAGGCTATTTCCAGCTGAGGGTCTTTGCATTTTGCTCGTTGAAACTCACACCGGGACAGAAAAGTTCTTCCATCAGATGCACAGAGTGATTTCTGAGGGGAACCTGCACAGTCCAGGCTGCATTCTCTGTCTTTGTCTTGGTCCACTCTCAAAAACTAGAGGAAAAAAAAATTAATGCTGTAGGAATGCTATTCCCTTGTGAAAACAGCTCTGTGGTCCCCTTCCCCAGCAAAGACATACGAATCACCCAATACTGAAAAGAAAGTTCTGCCTTTTTTGGGTATTCAGATCCTAGCTGATTCATTATCTCTGGGGTTTTTCCACTGCTGCTGTGAAATGGCAGTGACTGCAACATCTCCGTAACATACGCTAAATCCAGTATCACAATTAGGAAGTCTCTTTCAACCATCATGAACCTCAAAACAGTAACTTGGAGTTTTTGGAGTGAAAATGGTGATTGCAGAAACATTTTTCACAACAAAAATGAGACAGCAATGGATGCTTGTCTATTTTATTAGATATGTATCAATTATTCCACAATGACAAGCCAAAAACTCTGTTCTAAGTCCCAAGTAGGATTTTTAACATAAATTTCCTCACTGTGGAATTCAATGCGCCTCTTTCTAGTTTTGACACAAAGTACACTGAACCTGACCTAAAAGTTCATCCCTCCAATGCCAAGACAGCAAGGCTGATGAGTTTGGCATCATTCTTGGCACTGTGAAAAGAAGGAGCTTCTCACCCTGAAATATGCTGCCAAAAGAAAACCTAATCAGGTCTGATGCTGCTACATGCCAGCCAAAAACAAAGACAGATAAAAACAAAGGTATTACTTTATCTTCTGAGCTCTTGAAAAGCTGGGAGGGAGAAGGTGAACCTAGGGAGAAGGTGAACTCAGTAAGTGGTCTGATGAATTTCTCTCTTTGTGCTTCTTCTGATCAAGCACAGAATTAAGCAAGGCATACAGCTACCAGGAGATAATCATTGTCCTAAGCATCATGATGTGCCCAAGAAAAGATCTGCATCCAGCTAAAGCCCTGTTTTCATTGGTGCTACTTCATCATTACAAACCTCAGGCAGAGAAAATTTTGTACTTCAGATGAGAAAATGAAATTAGGAGGAGGAAAATTTCAAGGAAAAAAAAAAAGAAAAGAGCACAAAGAGTAGTATCTGGAATTAAAAATTAAAGAAAAAAATTCGCTACATACAGTTCCCCTGCATTTTTTTACACATAAGAAATATATAAAGAGAGTTATAAATCTCCATAATCTTCCTACTTAAAATTGTGGTCTATTTCCATTTCCTATCATTTAAAGTGAGGAAATACAGATGTCTTTCTGGAGAGTCTGCATAAAAATGGAGATATTATCTCAAAGGTATCACTTTAAAATAATAGTCATATGGTTGTACTTTTACCAGAATTTTTATATTTTAGTGGCACACTAAGATAAAAAGGAAAGCTTCCTTTTCCCAACATTTTTGAGCAATTTTTCACTCTTAGGAATAATTAACTTCAGAAGCAAATTACTCACAAATTACACACAAATCCCAAATCTTTCTCCAAGGAATCTAGCCATAGAGTTCCAGAAGTGGAGGACAGATATTCCTTTCTGCCCATGTCAGTGTTACTTTGCATCTCCTTGCCAACAGAAATTAATAATTAGGAGAGCTGAGTGGGAAGGGAGGAAAACTGAAGTCATCTCCCTTTACCTGTACAATGAGTAACAGTGAAGACAGGCATCCATGGATCTGAACAACCTCCAAACCATGCTGGTCTCCAGGATTTGCCCTGATGAGCTGCACTGTGGGAGTCCCGTGAGGTTGTCCAAGCTTCCCTTTCTTGGCTGGGAGGCATGTGCAGGACTCTGAGATTAGGCCTACCTAGGACTGTGAAAAGGATTTCTCAATGAAAAATGGACCCCCATGGGGCCCCTGGCACACAAAAATGGATCCAGTCCTCTGCTTCGCCTCTGACTTCCCCTATGGATTTGGTGACGGCAAGTCAAGTGATCTCCCTCTTTCTTTCTTGCAAAGTAAGGAATACAGCCTTTCAGTGTGCAGAAGACTACCTCTCTGTAATGGCTAGGCACTTTGCCACCCTTAAATTATTCTCAGCAACATCCCCATTGAGCAAAGAATTAGTTTTGAAAAGCACAGGAAGGCTTTGTGACCCACAGAAAATCATGCAGCAGATCAGGGGACTAAACCCAGGCACCAGAAGAAAATCACACACAGGAGTCTAGCCCCTGTACCATTTCTTCCCCAGAGTTTCCTCATTTGTTCTGTTTTGAACTGTTGTATGAGTTAAGATGGGTATGCCTGACAATAACACTGTGGACAGAAAATCCCCTTAAATTGTCTGAGGAACAAAATCCACTCCCTTGAGAGCATGATAGTTCACAGAGAAAGCTGTTTTTTAAAGGGCATTTATCCAAAGAGTTTTATTTAAGTATTTTATTATTTCAAAGCTTTAGAGGAGATCAGGGCAAATTAAGGGTTCAAGGATATTCAAGCAACCTGGAAAAGCAGAGGATGAAGACAAAACCACTTGAATAGCTTATTGGTTAGCCAAATCTCACTGGAGAATTTGGGTTGTACATTTAAACAATTTTCACCAACCTAGTGTAACTGAGGGATTTAAGAGCAGGAAGGACAAAAAGGCAAGCGATTTTAAGGAAAGACAGCATGAAAGAGAGACTAGTAAATGTACTTGGAAAAAAACATACAGAAAGTATGTGACTGACATCTGGAAAATACTTCATTGTCATCTTTACTACAGAAGCATAAGATGGTACAAGTCAAAATCAGTATTGCTTGCTCACATAGCCAAAGGAATTGATGAACACATCAAAAACCAATTCTGACACAAGAAAGAGGTATGAAATTTCTCATAAGAAAAGAAAAACAAGCAGAGTCAGTGACAGAAAAGCTGGGATCACACTGGTTCACATCTTAGAGCTCTACTTTCCTGTGAAAAGTCATTTTGATTAAAATAGGATAGTTGAGAGAGAGAGAAAAATGGTTCAATACGGACCAGAAAGTGACTCACTCTCAGTATTGGTTCATCTATTTCTGTCTTTGAATTCATTTAACAAACGTGTTATTGTACAAACACGTGATTCACTGAAAGACAAGCTTAAAGCAGTATTTCTGTTGAATGCTGGTAACGACTGAAATTAGGCCTACAACAGTCAACCAACCTGAGATGGAATTATTTTGAACAACCAGCATAAAGTGGACAATTATGGTTAAACCCTATTAAAAAGCAAAACACTTTTAACTGAGAGGTGTTCTTGCCCTAATGACACAGAAACCAGCCTAGTCATGTTTCAAAAAATTGGTTTCAACTAAAAATTATTCCACAGATTCCAGACTCAGCTGGAATCACTGTAACTTATCTTCTCCTTTACATTTCAGTATCATTCATTTCAGCCTTTCCAAAGCACTATATTTGACAAGACCCAGCTTCCAAAGGACTTAATATTCTGTACTAGGCACTGCTTTAAATTCTCAAGTAGTATTTCTGAAAAGAAAGAATGATAATGGGGCTATAGCAGAAAAATGTTTGATTTTAGGTTTACCTCATTAATAAAAGTTAATCACTAAAGTCACTAGATATACCCACTTGACAGGTAAAAGCATTTCTGAAATATTATTTACAGTCATATATTTCTGGCACTATGGAATTCCAGTTTTCCTTCACTGTCTTACACTTCAAAGAATCTTAATACTGGATGAAATGTATCACTGATGGTCCCAGTGATCTTTCATCTCTGTTACTGCAGTTCAGAGTATGAAGCAGTAGACACATGAAACCTTGCTTAAACTGGAGGAAAACATTTCTGCTCTGTTTTTTACTGTTTTACTGTTTTCCACTCTGATTTATCTTTCACCTTTGTTTTTGTCACTGGTGCCACATCTGAGCTATGGACAGTCAGGATGCTTATTTCTCCAACCACAAGCAATCTGTTGCAGTCAACAAGAAAAATTTTCCAGTACCTTAAGAGTAGGAAATTGATGGTTTCCTTACTGTGCTATTAAACTATTTATCAAAATAGAATGTGTATAACCTTGATCACTGTTATGGTGTAACACATATCTTTACCTTACACTGATTACTCTTATGCAGGAATTCAGTGTCATTCCTCTGGTCTACATCCTGCACCTACATCATCACAAGGGCAGAAAAGGTCTTCATATAAAACTGAGTCACATGCACACCTTCACATTTCTGGTGCACAGATCTGTGATCCCACCCCACCCTCTAAAGTTCAGAGAAACTCTCCTTGCTTCTAAGCAGATGACAGACTATATGGTGAGAAAAATGGTGCTTGGCTAGAGAGCCAACAACTGGATGCACCTGCAAGCTGAACAGCCAGCCCAAGAAAGTAGAAGAGTCAAGAGAAGTGTTACAGTCTGGCCATGGGGAGCACCAGCATCTCTCTGTATTGGAAGAAAAGCTGACAACAGGCACACTTAGGCTGAGGCGCAAATATTAGTTATTGAATCTGGATCAAAGCCTCTTAAACAGCAATAGGAAATGCTCTACTCTACATTTCATAATATAGTGCACGGCTGTAGATTTTGTCATTGGTCCGATGCCACTGTTTGTTTAATCTGAGCAAGGCAGGACTGTTTTCCCCCTTTTTTTTTTTTCCTTAAATTTGGGCCAGCTTGTCTCTAATACTTGCAATCCTGTAGAGACATGCTCAACACAAACAGGCTGCACATAAAGCATAGCTCATAACCATGCTAAACCTATTTTTAATTTGCCCTAATATAAGTTTTCTTAATGAAGGTGAAGACTAGGAAACCACTTTTTCTGTCTGTGGATAGAAGCCTTCATTCTTTTCTGTAACACTAGCTTGGAGTCTGTCTATGAAAAAGGCAGACATTCAATTCCATGGATTTGGATAGCTCATCAGAGGTTTTTAATTAACCTTTCTGCAATTTACAGATTCCTTCAATTTTGACTGGACCTACATACCCTCCACTGACACTAGATAGTTAAGCACATTCACAACAGGTTTTTATTTTATTACTTTTGTGGACCCCTTATAATTGATATACAGACTTTTCCTTTGACCAAGTGAATGCTACTTTCAGAATTTAAAATACAGTTCAAGATTGCTCATAAAACAGGAGAGTAACACCTCATCTTGGAGGACTGAAGGCCAAAAGGGCATTAAAAACAAGCAGAAGAGAGAAGATGGATGCTAGACATCACTGATTTGCTTGGAAAAACCTACTGCAGACTACAGTTTTGAAAGGCAATTTCTTTATTCTGCATCTGGTTACTATGAGATGCTGAATATAATGGTCTGACTTCTCTGCTGCTGGCATGGGAGGTCTGCAAACAAACTATGGAGCAGAGCTCTCTAAAGTGGCTCTGCGCTGAGAGCTTTGTGCTGGTGAAAAATGTGCTGATTTACAGTGATTTATGTAGTCATGCTGTTTCTGTCTGACAGCTGTCTGACAGGCAGATGTAGAAATCTCCAAGCTAGGAATATTTCCTTCCCTCTGGGCTTGTCTACAATGGAAAAGTGAGTTAGACAACAGCAACATGTGTGTGTGTGTGTCTGTGTGTGTGTGTGTGTCTGCATATATGTAGGCATATGCAAGTTATAATCTGTAAAGTCATATTCCCATGTGTATTTCAGAAAAAGGTAATGATGTTTAAATATCCATGTTACACTCTGCCTTAGAGAGCATTCCAATCAGCTAGTCTGTCTCAATCTGCTTCACTGAAACACCACTAATCATTTAAATGTTTATTTCTTTACTCTTCTCCCAAGGAATGAAGCAGAAGGTGATCTTCATGGGTCCATTCCAACTCTTATTCTATGATTCTAAAGTAAATTTACAGAACAAACTTTACTCTCATTCCAGTGCCATAGGAAAGCATTCAGCCCTAGCACTGAAATTGATGGAAAAATTCAGTTCTCCTCATCCCTGTTATTAAGGACAGTACTAGAAGATACCTTCAAAATATATAACTGTATATATAGTTGATATAGTATGTATAGTAACTGTATTTATAGTTTATATAACTGTATATAAATTTATAACTGCTGTACTTAGCCACTCTTAAACAGATTTGTACATCTTGTGCTGTCCCATTGAAGCAGTCCTTAATGACTGTTCCATGACAAACCCAGAGCTGTCTACCTGAAATTGTGACCTCCTTTTGTTTACAAACATACAGGACATCGCCATTAAGGTTAAATTTACATGGAGGAATTTACAAAGAAGCCATCACACACTGGGCCTGTGTGAAAAAACGACTGCGAGGAGACCTCATTAATGTGTATAAATACCTAAAGATGGGTGTCAAGCAATAGGACAAGAGGAAATGGGCAGAAAGTGATGGCACAGAAAGCTCCACCTGAACAAAAGGAAGAACTTCACTGTGAGGGGGACTGAGCACTGGAACAGATTGTCCAGAGAGATTGGGGAGTATCCTTCACTGGGGATATTTGAGAAGCATCTGGATGCAATCCTGTGCAGAGCGCTCTAGGAGAACCCTGCTTGAACATCAAGGCTGGAGTAGATGACCCACTGTGGTCCCTTCCAACCTGACCCATTCTGCAATTCTGGGACTGATCAGATATGATTCTGATGAGCCGGAACATGCCCGTGATTGCTATTACAGCGGCCAAGGCCATTTCCACTTACAACAAGCAATTTCATCAAAACATTTCTGTCTCTTCTCAAGGGTTCTTGGTGTGCATCAGAATGTTCCCATTATATTCCCCTACCAGACAAGCGAGCAGACTACTGATTTCAATGAAGTTATCTCAAACTTGAAAAAAAAAGAACATTTGTTCTTTAGAGCTCATTATCCCAGTTTATGCAAAAAATTAGTGACCCAGCCACTCTCTCAGTGCAGCACTCTCCAGGGCAGCAAGCCATGATCACGGTGTCATAGTGTGCAACTAATTGTGCAGACTACAGAAACTAGAAATTGGCAGCTTTAGGATAAGCTTCACCTGCCTTGGAAAACACAGATTGTGTCCTAAAAACATCCCTTCTACCTTATGAGCTGGAGAGTCTGATAAATTAGCTCTCCTGTAATTGTTTCAAGTCTTATGAGAATAACCTATCCCATAGTGTCAAAAAACCAAAGGGGAACAAATTGTCACAGTCCCAGATTTCACACAACTGAAACAGAGGTGGGGTCTAGGTTTCAAATATAACTTAATCAAAGGTCTCTCCTAGGTTGTGCATTTGCTGGGACACAGAAGGCAGAACTGTCTCTAATACCTGATGAGACACTGTTTTATTGAAAAGGGCCATGTTAAACTTTTGCACACAGACACCCCCCACCACCACTACCTTTGCTTCATTATATTTCATGAAACTTTTCATATGTAACTGGTGTATAGCCTCTTTCCCTATAAAATTTTTCCAGGATGGTTGACATAAACAGCTGGAGTATGCAATTTTACTGAGTGGGAAGTTGGGGTTTGGGTTTGTTGGGGTTTTTTTTTTGTGTTGTGGTGGTGCTTGTTGTTTTTTGGGTTTTTTTAAATCACCCAGGATTAGTACTCAAAGTCAGCTCCAAGTTACCTACATATCAATTAGAACAGTGTTGTACTTTACTCCCTCAGTGCCTGGAGTGCAGTAAAGCTTTTGGAGCCTCACTGCCAAAACTACAGTCTCCTCTTGTTACAACCAGCACAGAAAATTATTAAACAGGGTAGTGCTTTGATTGATATGTTTTGCTTTGGCATGTTATTTTTTAAATGTTTATTGCTTTAACAGGTGTTTTTTTTAAGTGACCTCTACTTTGCTGTATTGATGGAGGGGTTGGGGGGGAGAATGTCAGCACATCCATCATTTCTTTTTACTGCTGCTTCACAAATTACTAAAAAAGGCAGAATATCTCAGTTGTGTAACCACATAAACTAGGAAGGATTAGGCTGAAACTGAAGCAAACCATGACATAGATTCTTCCTTGCTTTCAAGAAAGCATGGGCACATGAATGCCAGAAATGCTACAAGAACAAGAAGTCCAAATCTACTCTTTCTTCCTCTCTGTGTCTCAAAAAGAAACTCAAAGGTAGCGAAACCATACCTTTTGAAGGGCTATTCACTTCAGTAGCTTAATTCTAGGATCTGGTTCCATTCCTACTAATGTAAATATACAGACACCAACAGAAGCAGTCTAGGGCTTCAGTTGAGAAGCACTCAGCCATGGTGAATCACCCTTTCAGAAGGACTTTCCCTGATTCATTTGAATGCTTCTATAGTACAGTCATTTCAAGCACAAAGCACTCACTTCAAATGAGTCACGCCAGAAGCAGCAAAATCTGAGCATCAGAAACAATGTATGAAATATGTTTTGGCACTGACCCCAACTAAAAATAAAATAATGATCTTAGTTTTCAAGACGTGATAAATACTATAAGTGGCCCTAAAACACACTTTATCTGACTACATGCATTCATTTCCAAGATGAGGACTCCTTCATATTTCATGAAACCACTTATTTTTGCAAACTTATCCTAGTGTATTCACTTTAGAAGAAAACAGCCAATACATTTAATACTGTAGATATTTAGAAGCAATAAAAATGGACCTCAGCAAGGGCAAATGATCAGCAACCTTTTCTTTTCTTTTCTTCCAAAAAACAGGTTACCTGACTTTTCAGGGGTAAGAAAACTCTTCCTGTGATTTTTATTGTAGTTATTTTTAACTTCAGTTTAACATAAACAGCTGGGTTTTTTTTTTTCATTTTGCAGCATGCAAAAAGTTAAACAATATTGAAACTTATGGTATGCATTGCCTGAAAATTGAATGTTAGATTGGGATAGGAAGCATGACAGACTTGAACAGTTGTCAAAACAAGCTAACACCACCTCTATGTACACATAACTGTAAGTCAGAGAGAGCTCAGCATTTTCATTTGCCAGTGTCCAGTGATGCCACTCTTGTTTTCAGAGTATTACCAGCAAAGTATACAGATTCAAGAGAGTCAAAAACCTACAGATATAAAGACCTTTGGTTACAACAGACAGGACAAACTAGCATAAATTAAAGCTGAAATGCAAATTGAAAGGGTTTCTAATCTGAAGGTATTCTGTTCTGCACCTACTACAACCCACTAGTTGCTGGCTGTGTCATGTGTCCACTGCTCTGCATTTGTCCCAAGTCAGTGGTAACTTCATGCCCTTCATTCTTGTGGTATTGTTATTCATAATCTTTTCTTTGGCGGGTTGCTGTCATTTACAGTGTTTCTTCTCAGTTGCCAGAAGTCACACAGGGAGAAAATAAACAGAGAAACCGTGGGATGCATTGTCTATGTATTGAATTATCCTCTAGTTTACTTAAGCTTTTCATAAGTACTGACCCAGCTTTCAGAATACAAGTGGGCTAGCACAACCATCCTGTTAGCCAGTTTCTTGAGACACAGCTAATCTGTTTGGCTGGTATCTTTCACAACCTCAGCAACAACCTGGGAAAATAGACAAGTTTTATTTCTTAGTGTTGTTTAAAGGCTGCTTGTTTGAAACATATTGTAGCTTCCAAAATATTGAAATGCTATTTTAAAATGCAAATAAAATCTAAGTCAGATCAGCATTTCTACATTTGAGAGGTTTATTTTGGGATAAAGGAATATCAGTACACACCATTTTAAGTGTCTGGGGTAGTTTAAACCAATGAAACTAAAGGCTTATAAACCTATAACTCAAAAAAAGAAACTTTATGTTAAACCTCTGTGACAAATGCCAGAAATCTCCAGCATACAGGACAAAAAAACTCTGAAAATGAGCTTCTAGATGGTCGTTTCCAGTGTAAGGTATCACTGTTCCTGGAATCATGAAAGGGGGACTTCCTTTCCAGCTCACCTTTGCTCTCCCCCCACCACATGCTGAAGCAGCAGTCCAGCTGCAATTACACTGAGGGATGTCAAAAAAGAAAACTTCATAAGAAGCACTTACCTCTGTGAAAAGGAAATAGTTTATTAAAGGAATAGAGGGACCCCCTCAAAAGCTAAAGTGAAACAGTGCTGGATGTCACATTGCAGACTTGTAGGGAACAATCTCTCTTTGTGGGGGACAGAAAGGCCCAGCTAAACAGGGCTTTCCTATATCTGAATTTCTATGCAACTCCATTTAGTGCCTATCACCATCGGCAGGCAACTGGCCACTCTCCATATGGCTGGTTGCCTTCTCTTCCTAGGGAATTAAAGAACACAGAGGCATCTCAAATGACGAAGACACAGTATGAGACAATATCACAACAGAGCATTTCTTTTTATAATTTAAATCAAGTAAGCAACTGATTCACGCAGGGAAGAAACTTGATAAGACATCAAAGGTCTAATCCCCAAGCCATAAAGCTAACTTGCTGACAATAACTGCAGAGCTCTCACTCTCTTACATTTATCACTGCCATCAGCTCCTTCAGAACAAAGTATTTGGGGAGGAAGGCAGGCAGCTGAGTCTGGGAGGCAGATTTTGCTCTTGCTAAATTGCTGATCTTAAAATAACATGTTGCTAGGTTTAAATACTGTCATCTTTAAAAAGAGGAATCATGCTAAAAGCAAAGGGTTTAATAGTACACATTTAGAATATACAAGAGTTTAACAAGCCAGCCTAATGAAAAAAAAAAACCGCTTTCCACAGGGACACAAGAACTGTAAGCAGTTTTCTCAAACCACTGGCAGTTCTATTTCCTCTCAAGTTTGGGGTTTTATGGAACTCTTGTATGTTTGTTTGTATGTTGGGCAAAACCATTTTTCCTTTAATTTAAACCATTGTTTTCCAAGGAAAAAAGTCATTAGGAAGCCATTTCTTTCTAATTATTATGAGGACTTTTTCAAAAGAAAAAACCCTTAAATTTGAAAGACAAAATTTTGTGTGCATCTAGCAGTGGATAAAAGGGGTCAACAAACCATGATCCAAACCAGACATCAAAGAATTTTTCCAAGTTCTGTTTCACATTTTAAGTGGCCTCTGCTTTCTTTGTCAGAACTTTTCCTTGCAGTTCTTTGCTTTCCACACACCAGTTGGCCAGTAGCTTTAAAATTTGTCATAAAAGATCACCCAGTAATCCCAGGGATGTTAAATTGTCATACTAGCAGTACAACCCATTACTCCCTTTCCACTGCAGACCAAATGTGTGAGATTTCTTGATAGCATAAGGAATTCTTACAGATGACAAACCAAATGGAGGAGAATTTTAAGAGCTTCCACTTGAGTTCAGTGAGTAAAGACCTCAGAACAGTTGGTGCAGTACCAAAAAAAAATCCCCAAAAATGCTGTAATGACAGTCACACATACTCTATTGCAGATGAAGAATCAACAATAAAAGAGACTACCACACTTCAGAAGTAAAAACAAAAATGCTGGTTTTAAACATAGTGCACCTGAGAACACACAGAATAAGATTATAACGATTTATTGAGATCCTTTTTTTAATAAAAATCACCCATGTCAAAGATTTTGTAAAGTTTGGGGTTTTTCAATGTTATGCAATCAGAATTAATTTTTGCATGGTTGAGGAAGCCTAGACACTGTATTTGTGATAAGAAAATCCTTTAAGTACTTCGGAAATACAACAGATAAAGAACCTCAGACCTCTAAAGAACGTGTATTTCATTTTAATCATATTTTCTCTCACCCCACAAAGTGAAAGAATTAAGGCCCAGCAAGTTTCAGCTCTTACCAAGAGCTTATATAAACATCATATTTTTACAGCTCAAGGGTGACGATTTCTGCAGTCTGAAATCTCTGAAGCAATATTTTGTATTTGTGGTTTCTAGTTATACTTGAAAAATCAGAGAATCTTTTCGTCTCAGATTATTTTTGTTGGAAGCCTATAATTATCCCCTATTATAGATATTTTTTATATGCAGTGGAATTGACCAAAAAAATACAGGCAGAGGTGACACTTATGATGTATTTTCCCATTTCACTGTAGAAAATGGCTCCCTGATAGGGTTTTGCAGAGATTATAGCATTTAGAAGAATATTTAAGAGAGCACATCCCCTTCTAACACATAGACCCATCACACCAATTCCACATCCTCTTCCTCCCAATGTTAGAAGTTGTTGCCTTCCTTGGAGCATAGAATCTGGCTTTCACAAACCCTATTTTGTCTTTTGTCTTTTAGTGCTTATGAGGTCAAACAGAGCCACAGCTTTGTTTCTCTGTTGCATGGAGTGGCCTGTAAAGACAGGAGTCTGTTGGCTAGTTTTAACCACATCTCACTGACATGGGAGGAAGAAAAGAAATAGTCATGCCATTTTCAAAAAACTTAATCTTTTTCCCTGTCATCTGCCTCACAGAGGAAAAAAAGCATATTCCACAGCAGATGCTAAGGCATTCTCACCTCCCTTTATGTTGTTGCCCGAGGAAAAGGAACATCAGATGACCGGACTAAGGACAATTGCTCATTCGCCACTATTCTCTGTAGGGAGAGCTTGGCACCCTAAATAAGGAGAATTACAAGCTGCCCATCACAGGCTAATTATGCTCTCTGTGCACAGCACCTAACCATATTTAAAGTAATCTGGATAAAAATGGCAAATGACAGTGTAAATATATTCAGCCATGAATATGGCTTGGACTAGATGAACATGGGTATTTTTCATGAACCTTGGCAAATGTAAATCACTGTTTAACTGTTCAGAAAACAGAAGAGCACCTGTTTCATGTGAATTCAGCATGTCCATATTTACTATGGGAGAGGCCTTCTTCTGTTTAAGATGTAGGCCTGGGGGCATAAAATTTGTCCCTTATCACCCAGAACAGATTGCCTTTGATAGCTAAGTTATCCTTCTGTCAGCTGCACAGTCTGTCACTTGACCTGTTGGATGCTATACACTAAGCCTGTATCCCTAGCCACCTCCTACAGCACCTGAGGGCCACACCTTTCCTTTAATTAAAGTTCCCTGAGGTCTGTCACCTCTGCAATCTACACCACAGCATACTCAGAGCAGCATCATTAGCTGACTGACACATCTGCCATAGGACAGACTGACACATCTGTCATTATCACTGTCTTGGACCCAGGTTCACAGGTAGAAAAGTATGTTCTGCTATGAATCTGTCAGATGTGAACAGGTGCCAGAGCACCACTGATTGCTGATGCAAACAACTCCAAATATTTTGTGGTATTTTTCCATTATTGAAACAATCCATAGAAAATGGATACAATTTTAAATAATTCTCTTGGATTCATGTTTTAGGAAGCTAAAAATCTAAATCCTCTGCAGCTCCTGTTGATACTCAAATATACATTCTCCCCAGAACTTGCCATTAAAGGAGAAAATTTCTGCTAGCATCAGTTTACAGACAGTTGATTTAGTCACAGAGATGTGGTGACTTGTTCAAAGTCAAAGAGGAAGTCTGTGGCAACGCTGGGAATTAAATACAGGACTCCAGAAACTCCTTCCTGTTTTTTAACCACATGTGTCATTCTTCCAAATGGTCTTTCCTACATAAGACTTAGTCATGGCTGAAATAAGCCCGGTTCATTAACAAACCAAGGACATAGCAAGACAAACAGTATGAGTCCTTCAAAACTGGCACATGGATTTCTTGTTAAAAACATTTGAGGATATTTTGTAGACTATTTTACGACTTTTGTTTCAATTTACAAAAAAGCCCCAGCTCTTCACTGAATGCCATTTTTAATGCAATCTAGGATGATTTTTCCAGGAAAAAAACACAGACTGATCTCTGGACTCTGTATGCTATTAGTTCTCTCAAGTTTTGAACAGTGTGGTACTGATTGGTTTTTAGTTCTTTCAGAGGAAGATCTGAATTCAAGGTCTCTCAGAGTTCTCCACTTCTGAGCCTAAAAGAGTAGAGGAGAACAATAATAATTTAGTTTGTTAGAGATACACAACAGCAATCTTCCTTCTTGAAATAACCATGTCTCCCTCAAAATAAAGGCAATATTTGTACTCTTTCTACCCACAATGAACTGACTAAATCACAGACAAGACGTTTTATCTTAGTGCTTCTTTAGACCTCCCCTAACAAAAATCAGACTATCATTACTTGTCTTTGTAAAGCATTTCATAAACCATGAATGAAAAATACAGTAAGAGCAGAACATTAAATAAGTGCCCAAACCATGAGATCGGGCTCTAAACATGGCCACAGACTTGACTTTTGCTTTAGTTCTCTGAGGCTTATTTATGGCTAAGCATTAATTACTTGTATTTTATACATCAGCTTAGCACAGTGTTTTATTTAGTTATGTGGTTTTTAGCTTTTAGAAGCACCTCAGTTTTCAGATACTTCTTTATGTAGCTGTCAGACATAGAGAAACAATGACAGCATTGTTAATATATCCATCAAAACAGAATAGATATGATACATTAATGTTTCTATAGCAAACAGACACTGTTAAGGCAGAGGCATATTTTTCAAGGTTTTTCTAAACATTTTTCCTTACCACTAATTTGTTTAAAAGCTATACCTCAGTGCTTCTTCACAGCAATATTTCAACCAATATGTGAACTGATCTGAGAAAAATAGGAAACACTTCGACCATGAAGAACATATTCCACAACATGGTTTACATACTCAAACATCTCAATATTTTCTTCTCACAGTTGGAAAAACAGAGAGGATTAGCACAACAAGAAGTTGATATCACAATTTATCTGCTGCACACCATGCTTTTAATATCACAACAGCTTTCAGGTAATCAAAAAAAATGACAGTAGGAAGCCTTGAACACAGAGTACTTAAGACGTATGCCTGTTAGCTGCTCTTGGAGGAATGAAACTGCATATTGGCTAAACTCTTTCCCTCCTTGCACTAAGAGTTTTATTAAGGAAACTGGAATCTGCTTGAAGCTGAAAATGTTTCGTAAAATATTGTTGAACCACAAGAGGATCCAAGCTAACTAAATATGGAGCAAGACATGTTTTTGTATACCAGCCCAAAATATTCTCTTACTGATTCATTGGTAACTTATGACCGGTTTGGATATAATCTCAACCAACCATCATTGGTCTTGGGAGGTGAAGTGACATGAGTCAGCTGTAATTAATATGATAAAGAACAGCTCACTCTTATTGCTTAAGTCACTCTAGTCAAAGCTTTGCTTCATGCAACAATATTCCAGCTGCAACCTTTAGAAAAGGCAAATACAAAGGGCCACAGCACACTCCACTTATCATACAACTTTCTCCCTAGCTCAAAAGCACAATACTCTTGTCCAGATGGAGGTGAAATATAGTATCATGTTTTCATGTGCAAGAACATGTAAAAAAAACTATAGACAAACACATTATTTTTTTATATGGTAGATGTGCTGCATACATAGCTTCATAAACTGTTGCTGCCCATTACTAAACATTCTTCTTTCTTTTTCCCATTTCTAAAAATCATGTAAATTAAGAGGTACTCCAATATCGTTCAGCACAGCTGACATAACCCTGCACAGGAATGTCACATCCAGAAAATACAAAAACAAGCCCTGGAAGTGACATTAACCTACTTAAAAATAGAGAAGAGTGTATTAATAAATTCAGTGAATTTAAGATTATATTTAATAATTCCTGCAGAAGTACTGCAGACAAATGTCAGGTTTTAAGCTGAATCTTGAACTCCAGATAAAGGAGCAGGTGACCTGGTGCAGACAATAGAAAGGAAATGGAGTCCAAAAGTTATCTACTGTTCCACATATATAAAATTCCAGTCGGGAGAGAGCAAGTTAAATCTTGGGGCAACTTGATTCTGAGCAACGAAGGGTCTAATTTAAACCTTTAAGCCTTAACTAAGCTCTAGCTGTCAATGAGAAATAATCTACACCATTACCTAACTATAAAGGCGTCTCTGTTTAAAGTTTTGAGGATGTATAAGTTTCCCCAATCACCACATAGGCTGATGTTTATCTTTGAGTTTTCCTCAGTTCTATTGTTTTGTTTTCATGTAATATGCAAGCTGGACACTTTATATAAAAAGTTGTGTTCTTGCACAGCATAAACAGGTTATCAGCTTGAATATCATAGAATTCTAGAATTTACTGAGTTGGAAGAGACTCACAGGAATCATTGAGTCCAACTCCTGGCCCTGCACAGGACCACTTCAAGAGTCACACCATGTGCCTAAGAGTGTTGTTCAAATGCTTTTTTTGAACTTTGTCAGAGTCGATGCTGTGACCACTTCTGGGGGGAGCTGTTCCAGTGTCTGATTATCCTCTGGGTGAAAATCTTTCTAATACCCAATCTAAATCTCCCCTGACACAACTTGAAGCTATTCCCTTGGATCCTGTCACTGGTCCATAAGACTGAAGAGACCAGTGCCTGTCCATCCTCTTTCCCTCACAAGGAAGCTGTAACTGCAATGAGGTTTCCCCTCAGCCTCCTCTTCTCCAAGCTGAATAGACCAAGTTACCTCAGCTGCTCTCATGTCTTCCCTCCAGACCCTTCAACATCTTTGCAGTTCTCCTTTGGATGCTTTTTGACACCTTTGTATCTTTCTCCTATTGTGGTGCCAATCCTCCTCTGATGAACAATAAGTGATGTATTCCAAATAACAAAAACAAACTTGTTTTTTCTATGTTACCTGCTTTTCTATGTTACCTACCTCTTAAGATACTGAAAGAACAACTGATATCTTACAAAATTCACCTGTACTCTCCAAACAGTTTACCTAGTCACATATTTTTGTACACAAAAAGAAAATCCCCACTGTTCCTTCCAGGATTCACACTGCCTGCAATCTTTGAAATACTGCTTTTCTCAAGGGGAAGCAGTCTGTGATTGTTCATCCTTTCCTGCCTCAAAGTTACAGACTTGAATGGCAACTTAGAAGGAAGTATCAGGATTTTTATATTCCTTGGCCAAGACTTAGTATATCATTTATGAAGAGCTTGTAGATCTAATCATCTCCTTGCACTCTATTTTATTATTTGCCCAGAGCCACTTGAAGTACTGGTTTCTTCGATCTGATAGAATATGCAACATGACGTTCTGTGGGACTTACTGTTTTCTCTCGTGCTCCTTCAGAGGATTATATTTTCATACTAAGCATTACTGAACTGGTAACTGCATGGATCTTACTCTTGACTGACCCTGGCTTATATTGTTCTTGGCTCAAAGAGGCAAGAATGAACAACCCTCAGTAAGAAGTCTGACCATCTTCCTCCAGGGGACTTGCAGCTGTGGAGAGACCACGTATCATCTTTGGAAAATACAAATCTGTAAGGCAGTTTCTCATTGCTGGCATAATATGGTGCAAGTCAGATCACTTTCACTAGTACAGATAAGTCAAGTTCCCCCCTCCTTTGATGAAAGAGAAGAATAGCAATTGCATCCGAATAGAGCTACAGGTAAAGGAATGGTAATTTATTTTCATCCAGTAAGGATCTAAAAACAAAGATTAGATTGAGCAAGCCTGAAAAACTACACAGGAACACTCAACAAGAGGGTTTTGCAGCAATGCTTCCCAGAGCTCCTGTTTCTGGCCAGGACAAGAAATACCACAAGAACAGCCACAGTTTAATCCGAAACTGGATATGCATGCAAGAATAATGAAGATGGAGGGATGGGGAATGACAGACACAAAAACACAGGACTTTTACAAGCTCTGTCCAACCTAAAGAAAGGCTTGGGTTTCTTTATAGCTCAAGTTCGGTTGAAACCTTTATGTAATTCAATAGGGAAAGCTGGAGTGGAAATCAACACTTGATCCAGGTCTTATATTCTCTTTACCTCAAATACTGTATAATGTTGGCTCCTAAGAGCTGATGAGTGATAGCCTTAAAGGTGAGAGGCAAACAGCACAATGGCAAATCCAGTGAACTGACAGGGTGCAACAGGACATGGCTACAAAACGTGTGAAGAGAATTCACTGGTTGTAGCAGAGCCTGAAGAAACCAGTGAGGTGGGAGAAAGACAGGAAGGAGGATGCAGCAATGGCACTGAGTGCCACCTTAAGAAAAGTGTCAAGTGGCCACTGTACAGAGCAGCCATTCCAACTCATTATATTCTGTGCATCCCATTCTTGTGCACGCAAGACTTACTTACCATCATCTACGGCACCACTTGCACTGACTTAAGCAAAGTTACTCCTGATTTACATCTGTGTGAAAATAAGTCCTGTGTGCTCAAGGAAATACTCAGCACAGCTGGGACAGTTTAGAAACATGAAATAGATGTTTGTAACACCATGTGATTAAAGAAAAACCCAAACCACAGAGTTTAGATCCGAATCCAAATCCTCCTCAAGCTCGGTGTGTTTTAGATCCAAGATTTTGATTCAGGCTCTTGTCTATATAAATTGTAGCAACTCAAAATTTGCTGTAATTTTAACTAATATATCACACCGGATACATCAGCATCTACTTCGGATTTTAAAGGCTTTGTGGTAACTGGTAAATTAAGTTGTGAAACATAAACAATAAGTCCTTTTTGGTGTAGAACAGAAAAGAAACATGGAAAATAAATATGTTAACAGGCAAGTGCCAACTTATGTTCCACTGAAATAATAAATGCCATTGTCCATAACTCAGATATGATCATTAATTTGCTATAGCACAAATACATGATCATTAGAAGAACTCATTCAAGAGTTAAGCTGTAAAGACACCTGTGACAGAACTCAGCAATTTCCAGCACGCAAAAATTGTCATGGTTCCAAACCTAGTTTTTGCTAACAGCTAGAACTCTGCTTCTATAATGTTATCCATCAACCTCAGCTGTTTCCTTGCTCAAATATTTGTGGAAGACATTGAACTCTTTTATTGTCATTAACAGCAGCAATCCCATTTCCTTCCATAGGAATGCTTACACATTAGAAAGCAGAACTTACCTATTATGAAAACATTTGAAATGCAAGCAAATTTGACAGAAAGTAATAAACAAGCAAAATACCTTTCTCATTCAAGTGATCTGCCTTAACTTCCAGCAAAGGCAAAGATCCAATAACTTGAAATTGAAGTTAGAAAAATTCAAAACCCAAAATAATTTTATTTTTAAAAGTTGAATCTTATTAACCAGATGATTTTACATACCCTTAGTATGAATGAGAAGCCCATCTAGGAGCTGCCCATCTAGGAATATGTACATACTTCATACTTCCTAATAGCCTATTTTTTTCTGAATTTCGAAGTGTTCATCATTTCTAATGTATATAGGCAAACTGGTTGTATAAGAAGTAATTAACCCAGTAATAAAATTAAATCATCTTCCCACTCTTGAGAATCAGTGTCCAAACCAAAATATGTAGACTATGCAGTTAGTTGTGGGAAAAAGATTTCTTTCCTAGAGTCTAGGCCAGTAATTCCACATTTGAGAAAGTGCTTTCAAATTAAGTTAAAGGTCTACTGACTCCAGCAACAGATGTTTCCTCTCAGGGGTGGTATATGCTGGCAACCAAGTTGACAATTCAGAAATATTGGGAATATGCAAAATGAGCCTTCATTTCCCCTTTCACTTGGAGCTACAACAACCCAGCAATTAAAGTTTTCGAAGTAGTGTAGTCAGACAGCTTCAAATCCTCTTCTTCAGCTGGCAGTGCTGAAGAACAAAAATTCAAAATTGAAGCTCTGTGCTGAGTGTTAGTACTTACTGTAACTAGTTGCCAGCCTTCTTCTCAATGCAACATTTTCACAACTAATCAGTATTTAATCTTTTCCCAATGGACGAATATTCTGCCTACTTTCTCCCATTCAGTTGCTTTCACCATTTCCATGGATTTTGGTCCAGTAGAAAAAGGAAAAAGTCTGTGGGGTGCAACAGCAACCTTCAGAGCAGATCACTAGCCTCATTCCAGCCAGAAAAACAGCAACACTTACAAGAATATGAACTGATTTTCTCAGGCCCACCTGAACGATCTTACATAACAAACTGTGTACGTTAGTTAAAAACAAGTAGTGCTGTACCTCTTACTGTCATCTGAGCACAAAGCACAACGAGGATGAACAGAAGTATGGTTTCTTGAGTCTCCACATCAATAGTGACACTATTCATCAAAATAAAACTACAAAAGCTGTAATTGTTTCCAAACATCCATAAATTAACTCTGATGCCTCAGAGACATCCACACTGCAACACCTGTCACAGCCAGATGTTTTTGTTTGCTCTGTAGGAGAAAACTCAATGCTTTCAACAAGAGGGAAAAACTGTCCTGGTGTTTTTTGGTTAAATGGCAAACTGTGATACATCAGTCTGCTTATGTGTATATCTGCATTCTTATCTATCTATTCAAAACTAGCTTACATGTGAAATCATAAGTTTGTTGGTAGTTTTGTGGGTTTGGGCATATTTTCGTTTCTTTATACAGGATATGTGACCTGCTACAGCCACTTTTTTGAGTGCTTAAAAAAAATTCTGAGCTGGGAAAATGTAACAATCACTTGTTATATCCCATAGAGAAAAGTACTAGCAACACACAGTGTACCTGCAGAAAACCAGACCTGAACACAATGTGAAATGCATCATTTTCCTACGAGATTAAAACCTTCCCTGGACTGTAGATTCCACAGATAAAGGCATCCCCATCTAGGTTTGACTGAACTTCTAAAAACTTTTAGTAAAATCCTCTTTTATTTTGTAATTTGTTACTTCTAAGATCCAGACAGCATCTGGGATTTTTATTAACTGTAAACCTACACAGGTAAAATGAAAATTTCTTTAACTATATTGCAGCATTTCAGCTAATGTGTTTTAGTGCAGGTAATAGACTTTGTGGTGAAAATGCTCAGCTTCAGGAATTTTCCTAGCAGACTGAGAAACAATTTACTACTTTATCCTGTGTTTTATCCCTTTTAGATTCTATTAATAGAAAGCTCCATGGTTACAATCTTAGTTTCTCTGAACTAGTGAACTCAATCCAGTTTGTAGGAGTCAGTAAAGTGTTGCTAACTATAGTACTTTTCTTTTCAAATAGGTAAGATCTTCAGCATTTCAGGAGCCAGCTGGATGTCAATTTCCTTTGTTATTAAGAGACAAGAAAACCAAAGAGGCTGATGAACTCTTGCAAGGACACATTTGTAATACAACTTTCAGTAGGGTTTATTCTCCTGATCTTGAAGTGAGCACATACTGGGAAGTGTTATCTGTCTTCTCCCTTCAGGAAAGGTGCAAGTTTCTTCTGCTGACATCTTAGAATACTATTTTTTTTTCCTATGGTGAAAGTCCCTATTCCATATAGGATCTCCTAATGAGTTTAACTATTTTAGTTTCATCCTTGTAATTGAACAGTTTGACTACTAGCTGAATAATATGGGCAAATCCAGAATCACTGAGAAATGCTGTTTATCATCACTAAACACAGCAGCATCTCACAGAAGACAAAATAAATAGCAGATGTCAGTAATCCATCACTGTGTTCCCATCCACAAATACTACAGGTCAAAATCTTCCAAGTTGCAGCTGTGCAATGACTTCCATTTGAATAAGGATTCACTGCTATAATGAGAAAAAAATTTCCTCTTGTTATCTAATGTATATATCCAATAGCTTTTCTTGCAACAATGAAATAAAAAGACGGCTTGACAGTGTGTGGGGGTGGTATTCAGCAGAATTCCCCAGCGTTTGCTTTTGGAATATGTGCTGCAATTTCACTGATGCAGGATGCCCCAAATGCAACAAAGACTTAAATACACAGTAGTATCTTAATTTAAGAACATTGGCATTGTGTTCACAGCAATTTTGAGTGAACTAACAGTAACATTCACATGGGATATAAAGGCTTGAGATGTAACTCTTCCTTTTTTCATTGTTTCTCTTATGTGGTTTAGAGAACATCTTTCCAACATTCTTCACATCCTCCCCTTCCCACCACCCCCAGAATTAGGGGTGACATTTAGTTCTCACAACCATGAACTTGTGGAATGAATCACACACAGTGCCAGTGCAGGAAAATCCTGTTTCCTGAAAGCAACCACAGAGCTCTGAGCACCAAGGTTAAGTTATAACATGCAAGCTGGCATTAAATCCACCCTGAAGTTCAGTTCATGTAAGAGTTCACCACCATAAGATTTTAGTGGTGATTGCTGAAATTGAGTAACACAACAACTGGCCTAACAAATCCTCTCTTCCAGCACACTGTTCTCCTGAAGGGAGAACTACATGCGCAGCAGAGCTTTATCCTCAAATTATTCAAACTAAAAATGCAAGGTTGAAGAATTTACATTTCCTCTGTATAAATTCTCATTTGTTCCTGCCACAGAGCTACAGGTTTCTGCTGCCACTAAGCCAAAACAGCTTGACAGAAGCACTCAGTTTGGAAGTGCCTGGAAAGATGGGATGTTTCCCAGTTCTTCTTTCCAATGAATTTATTTCTCCTTCATATGCCACAAGCAGGATTCCAACAGTTCCCTCCAGCAGGTTAAAAAAGATTTTAGCAGAATCCTTAACACCACCACTGCCATAGAGAGGTACATAAACCACCCCAAAAAAGCACTTCTAGGAGTTTCATAGTTCATGACCTCACACTGGAGAATCTTACCTTACCCAGTCCCAGAGATCTTTGCCCTGACTACATCAGATGTGAACTGGACAGGGCATGGACGTGACTGCATGGGTTCTGCAAAGGGGGTTTGCCCCTCTGAGACGTCACTGCCCAAAGAGCTGCTCAATATTTTTAGTAAAAGCAACCAAAAAAAATGGGACTGAACCCATGGAAATGGACATTCTCCTCATTGAGATGGCTGCATAATAAAGGGACTGAAAGACATTGTATGACATCATGAGAAGAGTTTATTTCCCAAATTATTAATCTATATTTTCAAGGCTCCCTGCAGTCTAAAAACATAATGCTTTTTTGATCCTCGGAACTCCCTCCCAAAAGGTTGGTACCTTTTGCTGAGTAATTCAACTGTTTCATAAATTATAGTTTGTTAGTGTTGTGCAGCACATTATACATGGCACCTAAAGAAGGTATTAGAAGTACAGAAGGAACAGGGAAAATGACTCCTATTCAGATCTGCTGCACACAGGCTGCGTTCAGCTCTGGTGGGCAGAGGGAGGGCACAGGCTCCTTTTCCACTAGAAAAACAAGTATTTTAAAATCATCTAGAGTACAACTTTCACTAGGGATCATCTCTCTACCAGATTTTGTTTCTAGCATCAAATCCATTTGATGTGCTACCCATAAGTTTGTATCAGCGAAAAAGTCTATTTCTAACTACAGTGTGTTAAAAAAGCAAGGCTATTGCAATGATGTGACAAAATCTCTACTACTTAAAGAAAATATCAGTGAGGAACAAGATGGATGATTCAAAGTTAATACACTTATTGTGAAGGCAGACAGGACTTAACGATAAAATTTTTACCCCACATAAACTCTTCATAACTAGTTCCTGTAGAACTTACTTTAATCATTTCATGAGCTACTTCCTATCCTGAAAACATCCAAAGAGGTCAGATGAGCCTAATGCAGCAAAACCAATCAGTTAGAAAAGAAAATTTCCAGGACAACTGTAAGATTCTAAAATTCTTCCTATTATTTTCCTTATTTGGGTTGATCAAAAATGTTAACTATGAATGGAAAATCAGCTCCAAATCCCATAAATTAGCTTGGTTTTAGTGTTCAAACTTATGACCAGATATAACAGTAACATAAATTACTTTGCAAGTGCTTTCAGTATAAACATTTCTCCTAAAGTCTGGGAAAAAATCCTGATATGGTAAAGTAAGAATGTGAATGCAAAAATATTTCTCTTGCAGCAAGAAATGAGAAATGGATACTTTTTTTCCTTTTTTTCTTTCTTCAGGGAGAATAAAATGTCATAGTTTTCTTGTTGTCTCAGAAAAGTTGATGCTGGCAAGCACCTTTCGTTTCATAACTGCAAACACGAGGCATGAAATTTGATCTTTCATCAATGTGAGATCAGTTCTTGTGGTCTAGAACTATTTCTGACCAGACCTTGCAATATAATAGAAACTGATTTCACTAGGGCATTTCTGGTATGAATATTTGAAGGCGAGCCACGTGTTTGTTAGTTACCTGCAATATGCTTACTCAGTTTAGTCTTTTGAAATTTGAAAACAGTGAGAGATGTATGTCACAATTACAACTATGGTAATCTCTGGCACCCCTGAACCTCAGTACCTGCTGAGGAACTGTACTGCCACATTAGTCTTGATGTAGGTGGATATGTTTACTCCCTGTTGCACAACTCTGAAAGCCACAGCAGCATGGACACTGTGCCATGGTAACACAGCTACACCGAGCTATGTGGTCTCCTACTACCAGGAGTGTTTGATCAATACTTGGCTGCAATGGAGAAATAGTCATAAAGCACCTGTCCTTCCTGTGCTTCCTTCACTTGGGCACACAGGTGAGCACATAGACACGGACCCATTTCTCTGCAGCTTCTGTCTCTGGCAGCCTACCCATGCTTCCACAAGGTTTACTTGCACTTCTTGGTTTATAGGGTTTAGAAAGCAGGGAAAACAATGTGGAAAGTGTTATTCATCTCCTGTAATAGCTTGCTACTCACACCTGAGGAGACTGTGGATGGGGAAACTTTTCCTACAGGCCGCTGTCCTGTCAGATATATGAACACGAGCTGTCAACAGTCTGGTTACTGCTGTCTTGCAAAACCACAGTCAGTATGATATGGGAACCTACAAAACCTAATGTTACTTAGGCACACTGGGTGATTAGATGTAAGACTGCAGCATACACATTGCTTCCACAGTCTGAGTCAGTCCACTGCTCAGAGGGTTGTATTTTTCTACAGCTTTCTGCAGATTCTCTGTTCAGTCTTTTCATGGCTTAGGGGTTAATGAGACCCTTTGGTTTTGTACAGTGCTAGCTTCTTTTAATTCTCCTTCTCCAAGGGAAAAGTCTTCACTCACAAATACCAAAGCAATTTCAGCATATGTGATCAAATCAGAAGTTAATTGTCTCTACTGCCTGAGTATTTCATAGTAATTAAAGCTAAAAAATCTGTATTATAAAAAGTAGAATGCAACTCAACATCAACTAGAATGCAGAGGTGGTTTACTGGAGTGTTTATGCAGACACAAACCAACTCAGTTTTGTCCTGTAAAACTAGAAACAACAGCTTGGCCCGTGCTTGCCTCAAGTTGGTTCGTGTCACCTTGACCAGATCAAAAACCTAGCTGCTAGAATTTTTCATCAGAAGAATTATTTTACAGATTATAGAGATATTTGATCCCACTTAAAGAGCAGCCCATACCCAGGGAGGCATCGGATGCCAGGGGCTGGGGCTACCCCAGGCCCCCAGGGCTGCCTGCTCCTGGTGGGGGGTGGGACAGGCTCTGCCTCCCCACAGGGAGCCCCCACTGCTCCCACTCCCTGGTCCTCACAGCACCTGACACTCTAATGCAGAGTTCCTGCCTTTTACATTACACTTTTACCATATTAAGAAGCAGTTGTTGTGGTTCAAGTAAAAAGGAATTGGTCCCCTGAGACGAATGTGTAATGATTTTCTTTGGACCAAGGAAGGGAAATTCATTTTTAATTGAATAATATGAGAAAAAGACCTTACATGTGCTAATTTGTTGGACTCAAATGTGTTTAGACTGGTTGTTGGGATGTTTTGACATCAAGTAATTAGGGTAATTGGAGAAAACAGCTGGACTATTTCGACACTAAAGATTTTGATATGGGTAAGGTCACTCTGACACTAAGATCATGGAAGTGATATAAATGTAAAGGAACTTGCACAATGAAACAAAGTAATTTTCTATATAACACCAAAGATACCATTAAAAATACATTAATTAAACAGCTTGGGATTTTTCAAAAATGGATCTTTGGAGACATCTCCCAAATCGCTCCTTTATACTTCTACAGATGATCATATCTGCCATGCAAAGTGTGTGAGTATGAAACAGAAAAACAAACTGTGATAATAAAAATAAACAGTTTTACTTTATCAGTGTTTGGCTTTGGTAATAGTTACATAAGGACTTTTTTCCCTCTTTCTGCAGGGATAAATATGCAGCTGTCTGTGAACATTTTGATATGCCTGGTCAGAAACAAATTTAGCAAAAGTAACAACCAACAGCTTGACTTGTCTTATCTCAGTCTCTTGTTAATATTAATTCAAAGTACCAATGTCAGTTTATCCTATAGTTCAGATGTACCTACAAGATCATCCTGCATGGCATGACAATTAACCAGTATTTATTATGCCTACAAGTGTTTCAAGAACAGAGCCTGATTTTATAAGATATTTCAAGGCTGGAAAATATTCTACAAAATCTGCAAAATCCTTGGACATTTTAGCTGCTCAGTATTAAAGATATGTTTTTTCTAAACATAGGGCTTGAAAAACTCATTTTTAAATGAGCCATATTTATGCTATACATCAAATCTTTCATCAGAAATATATATTATTATATTATATACATATTAAAAATGGTATAGTAACTAATCAAGAAATCTGAAAAAAATGTGAATATTTCTATATTGTCTTCAATATTAAGATAAGATTATGTGATTGCCAACAAGAAGCTAAGTCAGAGAACCTGCAGAATTTGTAAATTTTGCAGAATACCTTTCAGATTAGAAAAGATTCACAGAAGCAGAATCAGTTCATGAAACTTTTAAGACTGTATTAATTCCTCCTTAGCAGATATCCTGTTACTGATAGAAAACTATAATTACAGCAGCCTGTAGCTTCATCCATGTTACACTGTGCATGAAATACTGCAGCTGCTTGAAGTTCCTTCTAATTAAAATCATTCTACTTAAAAACTGCTACATTTCCTGCATTTTTGTCTTCTGACAGCTCTCTTTGGAAACCAACCTCTTTTGCATTACTATGCATCTCTGGAATACTACAAGAGTGCTTCTCCATCTCCTTAAGAACATTAGCATTGTAAACACAGAATTTCAATAAAATCCACCAATTTTACAGAAATCCTTCAAACAGAAGAGCTGTTTGTTAAGAAGTGTCTTCTCTAAAAATGCAACATTTCATAGGCAAATTGCCTTTTAAAAAAACTTAATTCAAAAAGCCCAAATTTCTTGTCCTTTCTCTCTTTATGCTAACATAATTTTTAATCGCTTGTATTTTTGATTATATAGTTCTCATCATGAGAGAAAACACTCAGCCATTCATCTAATCAGATTAGCTAGGACAGATTTCACATGATTTGTTATTGGTAACCGTTTTTTTTAAATCTCAGACAATGAAAAGCCTACAATCTACAAATGAAGGCAATCAGTTAAAAGAAAACAAAAAGACCAAAAAAAGAATGCATGTACATGACTGGGGCAATAGGAAAGCACTTACCCTAGGCTGCCTGGAGCTAGATAGCTGTCCTGTATATGATATTTACACATTCTTCTTCTTTTGTGCTTTTCTTTTTTGATCCATGAAAAATATCTGTACCTATCTTTGGAAATGTGACTCCTCACCCTCTATTTTTCAGCCCATGCTATAGCTGATACAATCTTCAGCCTTTCACAAATGCTCTTTGAGTAGACGAGGAAGCCATCCTTTCCACCAACTCAGTTTCCACTGGCTCCTGAAGAACTACAGAGGTGATGGTAAATAAAAAGCAACAACTGGCAACTGCAACTGTGCCTCTCATGTGAGGTTGTTCTTGTACTCAGCCATCACAGTGACCTGCCAGTCACCTAGCAATAAAGCAGAAATATTTGCCAAAAATTTTTGGAACCTGCTTCTCTCCTGTGGTTCTGAGGGGCATTACACTGTCACCAATCTGGCCTTTACCAGAACATCAGGATTACCTAGCAATCCCTAATACATATTTTCTAAGAGAAAAGGGTCCCCAGACGAATTCCCAAACAACCTATGACATAGAGTGGGACTGCACTTCACTAGAGAGATCAGCCACACTCCACAGGATTAGGGAAGTGTCCATAATGAAGCTGAGTGTGGCTGATAAATTATCCCTAGGGTAAGAGAATACTGGGTATGCATTTTATTAGGTGATGAGCAGAAGAAGGGTAACATCTGGATTCACAGTCCATCAGGCTAAATCTGCCAAGTGTTCAATTCAAGTTCAGTTTATTTGAACAAACCATAACAGTTAAGCGGATTGCCATGGCACAGATCTCAATTCAATATGGAGAATGAAACTGCAACAGCACAATGGTGTCCACCTTTGACATGAAAAATGCACTGAAGAAAAAGGTCTATCTGAGAGACAGCAGATAGTCAACAGGTATTTAAGATAGCAAGACAGCAAGCAGCAGAAATCTCTGGGCTAGAAAAAGCTTAAAATCTTCATAAATGTGCTACCACAACAATGCAAGCGACCTGAACACTGAAAGACCAGTCCTTCTTTCCATAGCATCGTTCACAGCTCCAGTTTAATGGACACAAGGGAGTCGTGGCCACATTAACTGAAATAACAGCACTGACTTGTTTCACACAGTTGCTAAGACAGAGGCTGCCTGTTGAAAACACAAAGTCCCTTATTCTATGTTTCCACAGGCAATCTGCAGGAGTTTTAACACAATGTGCAAGCTCTTCTGGACAACACGGGACGTTGTCAACTAAGGAAGCAGCAAGTAAGCAACAGGAACCTCACCTGACATACTTCAGTCAAGCTTGGGCAGGATTCCAGGCCATGGGGGACAGCAGGACTGATTGAGAGGCATGAGCTTTGAAAAAGAGTGCATTGTGAAACCAATGCACACTGAATGGGCTTGCCCAGATAACACAGTCAGAATGAATAACAGGTATTTCAGCACTCCCAGCTTCATGAGCTTTTCTTAATGATTGTGTTGATGAACCATACATGTATGCAACCTTAGGTCTAATTTAACAGAGTTGTATGCACAGAAAGTCAATGTCACTGAGATAATATAAATCATTTGGAGATTGCCTTACAGGTTGCTTGTAAGAAAATAATTTTGCAAAATGTGTGCATGTTATTTATAGCCCATGTTATTTATAGTCCATTTTATTTTGAAACAAACACACTTGTTTTGTGGAGAAAAAAAGAAACATAAAAAATGCTGAGACTCAAGCTTTTTTCTTCACACAATTTTGGTGTGAGCACAGCTCCCCATTCTTGTGACTTTAACTGCTGTCTGTTCCAGGTTCTCCTCACTTGTATTTTAATTGAGCCAGTGCTTCCACCATGCTCAGCTGTCTATCAGCCAATCTTTGTCTCCCAGAAGAGTCTCTGGAGTCTTCATTGAGCATGCTATTTAAGAATAGCTGTGTCTTGGTGTGCCGTTGTCACAAAGACAAAAACTATCATATTCACAGGGGAAAAAAATTGGTAGTCTTATAGTAACAGTTTTGGTGGATATGGGATTTATCAAATTCATAGTAAGAGAGCTATAGAGCTATATTTGCCCTGAAAAGGAAATGATAGGATTTTAACAAGTTTTATTTCATGAATTAGGGGCTATTTCCAGTGGACCTTTAGGTTCTCTAGTCACATGCATTTGTCAACAGCATGTAAGAAGGACAAATATGACAACAGGGTTGATTCAAGAAAGTAAACAACATCCAGCAGCAATAAAGAGCATGGAGTGGTGATTTTATACTCTATATGCCCAGTGGTATCCTTTTGATCAAATTCTACCTCTATGTACAAAAAGCTGCCAACATGTTTCTGTTATGAACAGCACCATCACGCAGATACACACAGACTGAAAGATTTTATCACATCTTCCAGGCTTCATATCCAAACACGCACATTGACAGTATCAGCTTCAGGCACTTCAATTATCTCCAAGCTCCTCTGCACACTCCTGCCCTTATGGGGTAGACCCATGGTTTCCCTTGCTTTAGATTCAAGAGGGCAGACAAATGTCCAATTCTGTCTTGCTCAAACTCCCACTGGACATAGCAGGATGTTATGGAGAAGGCTGGACACACCCATTATAAATACTGTGGAATATAAGAATTGTTATTATGCAATCCCTCCTCTGGGACCCTGTACAGCTGAACCTGCAGCTCCTGTATCCACAACATACAGGCCACAATCAGAGATCCACTTCAGCTGAGTGCCTGCTTCAGGCATTTCTGCACTCCAAGTAACACGGTGATCTACAGAAGCTAACTGATATTCCAGAGAGCCAGGACAGAAGATGCAGTTGTGACACCTCTCTCTAATAGGAAGGACTGAAGCATGGTGAGGCAGAATCATTTCTGATCTTTTAGAAGAATGTACTGGCAGAGCAAACCATCTCACTTCCCATCACCCATGCTACTTCACCATCTGAACTGCCTTGCAGACACCTGGCACACATCACACAACTTTTGAATCAATACAGGACACGGAATGTGTGTATGTGACATATGCAGCCCTCAGGCTATTTCACAGTCACAACAAATGAAAGGAAATTAGGTAATCAGCTCCAATTATACTTTGACAACAGCTTCTAAATCTCACTCCACTGAACAGTTTTCTAGCAAAAACAGAAGCTGTAAAAAAATAATCACAAAGTTTTAAAAGATGTTGACCTTTATTCAAGCAAGTAGCATCAGATACGAGAAAGTATATAGTCCAGGCACACATGCACACCTGCTTTGCTGTTGTTGACAGCAGATTGCTGCAGGGCTCTTCCTGAGAGACATCCTGCATACCACAAAAGAGCTGGAGAGTATGAACTATGACCCCCTTCAGCCTTGATAGACTTGTCTTTTTTTTTTCAAATTTTCCCATCCATCATGCACACTCTTTCAAATGTTTGTCTCAATTTTACGAAGATCCCTGGAGGGAATTTCATTGCATCTCTGACACTGCTTTAATTGCTGTCAGCTGGAAATACTGTGTTTTTACATGTGATTAGTAATATTTGTAACCTCCTAATTTCATTGGAGACTTCTGGTTGCTTCTTACTTATATTAAATGAGTGACATTTCCTGACATGGTTGTAAAATGAATCTCACTTGGGAGTATTCTCACCCCGAGGTGTGTTGCGAAGACTCAGGATAGCAGTTTTAGAGAAATAATTTACTTTCATAACAAGGAAAGATACTGTGCAACCTTTTGATTTCTCCTGTCATAATAAGCAATGCAGACAGTAAAAGCTCTGTTCTGTCATTATTTAGAATGATAATCGTGAGAGCTGCTAAAATAAAATCAAATATCGCCTGAGGCAGTTCCTGAAGTGACCTGATCTGAGATTTGAAGGGAGATGGTATTCTTTTTGTTCTTTTCAGTCTTTAGATTACACAAATTCACCAACTAACAAACACAGCTGCCCTGTAGCACTTCCAACACAGTCAAAACCTAACAACTTAGAAATCTTGTCAAATGAAAACTAACACTAGACTCCTATGCATCATTCCCCTAGACCAAAACACACAAACAAAAAATATCAGATCAAAGCAGTCAGATCAAATTATATAAACTTCAGGGGGAAAATATCTGACATTCTGGTTATTAACCTCAAGGCAACTTTAAGCTTTTATGGGGGTTTTCCAATCATTGCTGAAAAACAAAATGAAGAAAAGATTTGCATGGGAATGTATATAGTGTACCCCTACATATACATATATGGCTGACACAGGTCATCTTAAGGTAGGAAATGGCAATCTAGGGAATTTATTGCAGCTGATGGATACAACATGCTGAAGCCACAGAAGGCATACAGAAAGAAGTTCTTGATAATGCCTGACATCTCTCTGAGTTTGTCAAGAGGGAATTTGGGCCAGGTTTCCCAGAGGGTTCTTGGTGTTGCTGCAGGTTTCCCAGAGGGTTCTTGGTGTTGCTGCTATAGAAAGAGAAGAGTACACTCAGAGGCTGTAACACAGCAGCAAGAATAGCTCTCAGCTCTTTGGTCTGCACTCACAGGACAGAAGAATCTTTCATCCAAACCCATCTCCTCTTCTCCTTTGAAAGGTAGGGAAGGGCAGTGGGTAGAGAAGCTTCCAACTCCATCTGACCTACATGCAAAAATAGGAAGAGGCATCCAAACATTCATGCTATTCTTTGTAGGAAAGACCAGGCTGCAATGATTCAGGGCTATTTTTCTTTAGGAGAGAAAGAGTTTTGCACCATGAAAGGAAACACATACCACAGGCTGAGAACCCCAGCTTTAGGGCAATGATAAGGTTGAAACACTAAGCTCTCACAAGTCAGGAAATACCAAGCAGATGACACTTGGCTCTCTGCACTGTGCAGAATACTTTGGCCAACAGCATGACAAGACCAGAGAATAGACAATTTTGCTGATCACTTCCTGTAATGTTGAATTGTTTGCTCCAATTCCTCAATTCTTTACAAAAGGCAGAGTAGGATTGAACATACGTATTTGTGTGTGTGTGTGTGTGTGCGTATACATTCATAGTTATAAGAAAGTCTATACAAAACAACCAGCTTGGATAATTTGCAGAGGGTGTAAAGAACCAGACTGTGGCCACAACTGCCTGATGAACTCTACTATTTGTATCTCCTCCATTATATGTGTTCAGTAACTTGCAAGAAGGTGTCATTCAAGATTTATTTATTACTGAACTTGAAAACTGCGGCAGACCAAGAAAGTCAACCAGGCACGAGCCTCTTTTGCCCAAAACATTGTACAAACACAGATAGCTTACATTCTGCACATAGAAAAGGCATGTAAACACTGAAGATGAACTAAGGAAAGATCAACTAAATGGCAAGGAGAATAATGGAGAAAAATCTACAGCGGCCAGAGAGAGTTCAGTCACAACTAGGAGTCCCAAAAGATGCCAGTTTCCAGGTCCTCTGGGCTCACTCCTAGCAGCAGTGTTGCAGTAGCTCTTTGCTTTTGCCTCAATACTACATGAATTGTGAACCTGTGGTTATCTCACCAGTCAGTCTATCAAACCAGCAGTGCTGTGTCTACTGAGCTTTAGTGGGTCTGTCACCCGCCACAAAGATGAAAAAATTAATCTCTATCAGCCATTTAGTCTCGGTGTCAGATCTGGCTTTGTCATGTAGTAGGAAATACCCTGACACTCTCATTGCTGTAGACCTCTCCTGGTCTTGCAGTTAATGAACATAAACACTGACACTTCATAAGAGAAGTACTTGATACCCATTTTGCAGTGGAGAAAATTGCTGCACTAGTTACAGACAAGTAGACACTTGAGCTTTGCTTTTTTGCCATTTTCCCTTCAGAGTGAAATCAATTATCCATGCATGAATATTGCCTTGTAATTTTATTGCAAAATAATGGAAGTCCATTATCAAGCAATGACAGAGCTTCTGCTCTGGGAGTCATTCAGCACCTGGAAAAGGGAAGCTTAAACAGAAGAGCTATTTACCACATGAACACTTCTCTCAAAACAACTTTCCCTTTCTTTCAGAAATGTAATTTATGGAACCTTTCAAGGAGAAAACATGATGGAAAGATAAAACCTCCTGTTTAAAGTTCAGATTTGCAACTAAATCCACTTAGGCTGAAATCTATCAAAAATTTGGCATGCTTGGAAACTGCTGTCCCAGGAGGAGATGGTCTGAAATTCAATCCTATTAAATACAGTGTAAAAAATAAGTTATCCACTTTGTTTTGTCTTGCTCATCAGAATTTATGTAATAAATGCTGCAAAAAGAAACAGCATGGACACATGCAATGAAATTAATATGCCCTATGCTTTCTGCCGACTGAACCCCTCCTCATGTCTCACGGCCAAGAGCATCTCATATGTTAGGCCATATATTCCCTCTTGTCCTCACCAGCCTGCTCTGAGCTCTCATGAATGCCAGTTCATGTTAATTAATGTCAAGCCACACCATGTCATTAAAGACACTTTCTTTTTGCAGAACTCTTTTCTACCTTTCAATAGTTTGCGTCAAGACTTTTTTCCACTTGAAATTTTCCCCATTTGAGGTCCCATCTGACGTGAAACTGAGTGGCAAACACTGAAAAATCAAGGTCTCCAGCTGCTCCCCTCCGGACTAAAGACACTGGGGAGGGAAACCCGAGCTTGTCCTCCTTTCAGCCCTTGCCAGCGGAGACGGGGCACACCGCGCTGCTCTTGCTCTCCCTCCCGTGGTGGATCCCTGCAGTGCCAGGGAAGAAGAGAGGTGACCGGTGACCTCCCTGCCCCTGAGGACGCTGCGCAAGCGTCTGTATTTGCAACGGAATGGACAGGGGGAGAAATGGAGAAATACCTGTATGGACCCTCCCATGTCTGCTTTTTATTTTGTGTCACTTAAATCTTTGATGGCTCTCTTCCAAAAATAAGCCATCCAACACACCGGAGATAATTCACTGAACAAATAAACCTATGGTTAACTCAAAGTCTGATTTAGTTTCTACATTGACAATCTTTTTCATTTCTGCACCCTCTTGTGGGGACAAAGGTATCTTTACAATATGTGCTACCCTCGAGTACATCGTAGCATACTTATTTCAGGACCAGGTTTCACTCACTTGATTTCATTTCTTTGATAGAAACTTTTACTTTAAAAAGTGACATTTGTCACAGTGATTTTTCACTCTAGAAGACCCGTCAGCCCATGTGACAACTGCTTCCTTGACTTAAGCAGGGTTATACAGCACTATAGGTAAAAAAAGGTGATGCACAGTGACCACACCATTAACAAATATAACTTTACAGAGCCAGGGTCCGTTCCACTGACACCCCTTTGTCTGCACTAAGTGGCATCCATGTGGAGGCTACAGTGAATGACAACTGATTAAAACACTGTGATTAAATGCAACAAATAATTCTTCACCTGCACAGACAAGGACAAATAAATTAACTGAGACAACAGAACCAGAGACTATTGGTAAGCTGTGTTCAACGTGTCCTCCTGCTTCTAATAGAGAATGTCCTTTCAATTTTAAGACTATTAGGTTCACCTCACAGTCCCAAAGAGGAACACAGCATGTTAGGACGACACAGAAAATCAGGATAAAGACAAGTGCACTGAAACCATCATGGCACTCATGTTTCAGCCTCCCTGAGAAGAGATTCTCACATTTTATTATCCCCATCTTTCTGACATGCTGGCACTGACACACTTCTACCTTCTATTCTTAGAACAGTGGCCCCAAATCCTAGATTCTACCATTTGCAGAAAGACGCCACTGAGAAGAGCAGCATCTAGCAAAGAAAAACATTTGGGAAGCAATTCTCTAGATGGCATGATTTAGGTCCCCAGCTCACACACTTTGTATTCTGTGATACTTTCAGACACATAGTCTCATTTAACAGCATTTCTGTACAAGTAGACATGTAGCAGTTAAAATATGGTTACAATGGTTTGCATGTCTACTAAAATGTCACCCACTCTTCTCCCCATCCTTCAAAGTAGTAATGAGACTCAATGGCAGATTTTACTCAGACTAAACTCAACCATTCCTCCACTTTACTCCAGATAAGAGCAAGAAAAATAATGGAACTGAGGCATTGCCTTCCCACCCTGACATCCAGGGGTCATCTGCAATCTGCAGGTTTTCTCTGTACTGCAGCTTGCTGCATGGATCATAGCGAGTCCATCCTGAATACCAATAAAATTTTTCTTTATCTGTCGCCACTTGCATTTAAAAAAAATGTACTGATCTCTCCTGAGCTTTTACACTGTTCACTCACTGATAATACCTTGTTTTAATTCTGAAAAAAGGTCAGACTATTAGTGATAAAGGTAGGCCTAGTAAAAAGACTTTGAGCACTTCACGGCAGCAATTTTATTCAAAAAATCTGCAAAATATAGCATGAAGCAATGACTTAAAGAGCATTCCAAAGTAAAGGAATTTTTCTTTATTTGCATGTAAGTACTCCTTAGTTGCTCTAGGACAGATTCGAAGATTTATAGCACATGTATGACAGCTAATTTGTATACAGTTCAAAAGTGAACACCTAAAAGACAAGAAAGTGTATCATTACATCCTCAAAACAAATTTAAGGCAACACAAAAGAAAAAAATTATCCTTACTCAGTGACTCAGAAGATGACACAACAAGCAGCCTAAAGTAAATGAAGGGAAAAAAGCTAGGTTTTGGATAGGTATGATGTAAACATTCTCGAGCAAGTTTTCTAGCAACCCACTGAGCAGGCCAGGGAGAGATCTGGAAAGGATCACCTTCAGGAAATGTTTTCTCTTTCGTCCTGACCAGAATTCTAGGTTGCATTCTCTGTTAGCCTGGATTTTCAACAGCTGATGAAACACTTAGTGGTCATTTTTAAAAAGTAACAAATTAGAGAGGGGAAAAGAATTCACTGAACGGCAGTTACTAACTCATCAAAGCAATTTCTTCCGCAGGGACCAGCTGAAACTTCCATTTGAGAGATTGTCTTCGTGAGTTCTGTGGTAAGACGTGACACTGAATTAGCTTTGCTGCTTGACGACCACTGATAATTTAGTAAAGTCATATTAAGCAACCCTCTGATACTAACTGCTATCATACCAATCTAAAAACTTAAAAACTAGTCCATATTCTTCTAGGTAGCATTCACTTCCCCATAACCAAAGTTTGTATCCTTGTATCCCATGCATACCAGAGCACTACAGCAATGGCTATAATTCTGACCCATTCCCTATGTACATGGGGCAGCTAGGCAAAGACTAAAAAACTGCAGGAAAAAAAATGCAGGTATTTATGCTGTACCTTCTCTTCTCTGCTTAGTTTATTTGCTTATGGACAATATCGTGTTACATCTCACTATCCCTCATTTTCTTTTGGCACAAATTGTTATGTATGAGATTAGCATAGTGCGAATTTTTTCTGAAGTATTTTCTCTTTCCAGGTTTGCCTCCAGTGTTGCACTGTTGCACTGCCACTGTAGATAATATTAAGGCAGTGATTAGCAATTAATAACCAGAAGTGGATAAAGAAATGCCAACACAAGCATATCCTGTGAAAATACACAGGGCCGTTGAGACCAAATGACTGGCATCACCAGAATGCTGTGGTGCTGTGTGCTTCTTTTGCTGTAGAAGACAGTAGAGGGGGCAGATGATGAAGTATTCACGAAGTCAAAAACTACTTTGACTAAATTAATTTGGAAGAAAGGACTAAAAATTTTAATTGTGAAATGGCCTTCATCATGAATTTACAATGTCAACTCTAAAAATCTACCTCAGAGCACAATACTAAATCAAACAGAAAATTAGGATGCATTTGGGTTTTGATTCTAAAGAAAACACAAATTTTTTGGAAATCCCTGAGTCCTTTGCGAGATATAACTTCCTTTCACTCTGCAGATTGCTCAAGAATGTTTGAATTTGTTCAGATAAAAATGTCACTCCTGAACCAAACTCGGACCTTCATTGCTGTTCAAAAATAGGTCTTTGATTCCAACTCTTTCTTACTCAGTTTTTAATTTTCAGGCGCCTCTGCACTTCCTGGTCTCAGGCCTGACAGGAAATGAAGCACCAAAATACCATGAAAATGGCTGTGCCTGTGGTGAGGCTGGTCTGGCTGAAGAAATGGAAATATGAGCAAAGTCCTGAGCAAGCCAGATCTTGAAAAGATCTGTAGCTTGGTTTTCAGACCAACAGGGTTCAGATAGGTTTTGGATAGCAGCTAAACCTTTGGAGGCTTTTCAAAATGAACTAAATCTTGAAGTTTGCCCACTGTCAAGAAATACAGCTGTTCCTCGAGGTATTCAGTAGGCAACAGGGGGCCAATGACAGCATCAAAAGTGGCCACAATATGCACGATTTACTTCTTTTTTTTGCTCTGTCCTGCTCTTCCCTCGCCACTCACGTTCATTTCTAATCTTCAATTCTAGTTTTAAAAATCTTACAGGCATGCAGTCAACCGGCCATCTTCATTAACACATTATAAGGTACAGTTTATGTTGGCTGCATGCACAAAAATTACTTCTGACCCCCAATGAGAAGTTTGCTGACGCTTTCAATATCAACTCCCACAGTTTTTGAGGTTGTTTCTTTAATAAGAAGTGTCTTGAGAGTTTATTGCAAGGAAGCATTGTTGAAAATGTTTTATTTTCAGAGCTGATGTACCCTCAGTTGTACCAATGCTCATTTGCAGTAACAATGTTGTCAGGATCTGGAGCCACTTACAATTTTATTTATGGTCTTGGTTTTTCAGTCACAATTAGAGTAACTTTTCCAAATGTTTTGGTTTGCAGGCGCCATCCAAATGGGTCCTTAACTTGAAAAGCTTTGATTGTGTTTAGCTTCCCTTTACTGAACTACCTTAGTGGTCCATCTCATATTGGTCAGTGTGTGGAAGCTATCCAGCACACTAAATGCTATTGAATACTCACAAAGCATGTGCCAAGGGAGAAAAAGAAAACAATTGTTCCCCAAAATATTCAGCTGCTGATGAAAGAAACTATTACCAGGCGGAGGTGTTCATTTCAAGAAGTAATTTCAAGCAAACTTTCTTCCCCTGTAAGATCTATCAATTGCATTGAGAAAAGCACATGGTGCAGCAAGGCTTTGAAAGTATAAATAGTTTGTGGTATGTTGCAAGTCATCAAGATTTTAAAATAAGAAACACTTGTATCCTATTGTTTGTAGAAGTACATCCACACACACAACACTGCAACTGAGATAAAAGCAAAGTTGATGGTCTCAAAAATGCAGTATAAACAATGACAAAGTGTGTTGGTAAGTGCAGGGATCATAAACTTACTTATTTGAGGAACAAAATGAGCTTTCTTCAAAGCACTGTGTTTCAAAACAAAAGTACCTATATCCTCAAGATATGCCTAATTTCCCTAATACAAGAAGTCAGCAAGGCTCAGATCTCCTCAGTTTCATACATCCAGAAAGAACGGGTACATCTCACAGAGCAGAATAAAAATGCAGCATTGTAAAAACATTCCAACAGCGTGTCACAAAAATTACAGAGTGCTACCTGGTCTTCTATAAACAAGGTAAAAGGACAAGGCTACTTAAGATATTTTGTGGAATGTAAGAATGTTTTACATTAGTATTTGACACAAGGAGAGAAAAGAACAGGAGCAGCGAAACTGGGTACAGTCCCTCCAGATATCATGGGTTCTTATGAGACAGCTCTCAGCCTACCTTTCCATAATGAAAATCATTGTTCTGTTGCCAATATTTGTTCATTTGAAATAACAATAAATACAATACTAAAGAACATTATCCTCCTGCATGCATCCCTGAGGCTCAGTTAGCAATTAATAATTGGAATATTACATTTCACCTCACTTTATCTATTATTACAATATGGTCCTACTCAGGACACCAGAGTCCAGGAGAAACCTTAGCAAAGAGTAATCTTGGTGACAAGAAGCCAAGACTGGTACAAACTCAAAGTGGCTTTGGACTATCTCTAACCCAGTGAACACATAGAAACACTGAAACTCTTAGACCCTGGTGTACATCATGTCTTCCCAATAAAGATTCAGGTACACATCAGCCCATCTCTCATCAACCCTTCTCTATCCTGGCACATAGTCAAGCAGTCAAGTCAGTTCTGTCTGAGTCCACAGTTTGGGCAGAGAGGGACAGATTACAACACTCACACTCTAGATATAACCATGAGGTCCAGGGGACCAGACTCTAGACAGACCGGAGCATTTCAACTACCTGCTGACTATTCTGATGCATCTGCCTGCCAGAAATTGTCCTAATAGCTGTTATGTAGTAGGAAGCCATATGTGCATCACTCCTTGCAAACCTGCAGTCACATAAGACAATCAGAAATCTCTTGGAGATATTATTTGTGTGAAAACTCTGTGATTTAATGCTATTGGACTATTGCAAAGCTTCCAACGTACGAAAATCACATATTCACCTGGACTACAAACATGGATGGTCCTTGTGCCCAAGTGAAATGTAAAAATATTATTCCTAATTAAATGGGGAAACAGGTTTGTAAACTACTGAAAGTCTTTTCTGAAAGTAATACTTGATCTGTTCCTCGAGCTAGTGAGGACATAAAGTTAAAACAGGCCAGAGATCTGTTTCTTGAGATGAAAATCTTAAAGACAGATGTTGATATCCTCCCTCCCTGCCATGCCATCACCCAGTTTGTTGCTTAAAGCCCAGACAAGGAAAAAACCTCCAGTCCATGTGTTACCTTTTGGAAAATGGTGGAGTGGCTTTTGCTAGATGGAACTATAATTTTTATTTATTTATTGTCTTGTCTCTGCCAAGGTTCATCTTATGTCAGATTTACGACTGCAGTAGACTGTTCCCCTGATATTGCCATCACCTGGCAAAATGAGTATACCTCTGACAATACTGTGATCAGGGATGTGCATTCCCTCTCCATGATCATCCCATAGTTCTGATAAAACTCAGATCTGCAGTGAAACCCACCCTGTTCCCATGACCTCTGGTTGTTTATGAAAATTTCAGCCTTTATCTGTTATTCCTCAAGCCACAAATAAAAAATAAAATCTGCTTATGATGTGTAGAAAAGAATGGCCATTCTCAGTCGCCACACAGTGGCCCAGGAGGTGAGAAAAAAGGCACAGATTTTCTTGGTTTTTCTACACAGCTTGGGTTTGTTGTTCCTTGTAATTATGCAGATACTATCCATGGATGTTTGAGAGAGGCACGCGTGGAAAGGGGTTATATAGTCTGTGAGCTACAAGCAAAATGACTACAGGAGTTAAGAATGATTAAACGGTGTGGTATTTGTTGCTGTAAGTGGTTTTTTATTGTTGTTTAAACAGGTAAGTACAGAAATAGTAGAAATAAACCTGCCTCACTCAAAGATCAGCCTTGTGGGAAGATGTAGAAAGTATATGTGCATCAGTGTGTGCGTGTCTTATTTCCTATGGGTGTCTGCCTGTCCCTTATTTCTTTTAGGGAAGGATTTCCAATGTAGTCTAGTATTTGTATGGGTGAGCCCTTTCCGTAAGAAGAGCACAGGCAGAGGAAAAACTAACATGAGCTCACTACCTACAGTCCTCTACTAACAAGGCTAGCTACACCTACCAAAATGTTCAAGTTCATTTAAGTCTGAAAGCTTGACACCTTTAAAACCATTACCTTTTTGGTAGCAGAGGCAGAGGGTGGGAATTCCACCAGAAGTGACTTTTCTGCTCATGGTTCATAAAGATGCAGACTACTATTAGGTACCAAAATGAGTAATGCACACTTTGAATTGGTGAAGGAAAGAACAGAGGGACTTGTAACTTGACTCAGACAACAGTGAAGGCAAATACATTTACGTGAGTCTATGGCATTTAATTTTTAAAGTTTGCCAAAGTGCCCTTGGCCAGATATTTCTTCCCTTTTGTGATGCAGAAAACCCCTCACAGAATGAAAAGTATATTCTGCAATGATTTATATCCATACTTTAAACGGTTTTGACATCATTTGGGTTATGTATCATCTAAAGATATTGTAACAGTCACAATCACTCTTACTTTACATTTGGACAAAGTAAGGCTGGGCAGCATTTCTAGTTTACTTCCACACTAATATTTAGAACTCTTTTTATGTACAGAAAAAGAATATTACATGTCCTATCTTGCAAATTGTGTTTATACATTTGTTAAAGTTAACTTGAAAGTAAATTGCAATGTTAATCTGTTTATTAGAATAGTATATATCACCTGACAGTGTAAGGGGGCTTCAAGTGAAGGTCTTAAAAAGTAAAATATGAGAATCACTTGATATCTGTCCCACACTTTAAAATGCCATACACAATAAAATTCATGGAGCAAATTCAGTCCTTTAAGGTTTTCAATTAGCAGCTTCTAATCTACAAATAATTTAAGAGAAAAAAAGAAAAACAAACAAACAAAAAACAAACAAAAACAAAACAAAACAAAAAACCTAACTTAGTCAACAAGGCAAAACTTTTCCTGAAGAATTTCAGGTATGAACAGCTCAGCTATCCCCCACAGACACTTCACCTTGAGCTGTCCCTATAGCACCTTATTCAATTCGGGGGGGGGGGGGGGAAAGGAAAAAGAAAACCAAAAAACCCAAAAAAAACTCAACTCTTGGGATTTTACAGAAATTTTCTGAAAGACTTAAACAAAATAGGGTCTATTTCACTTTGCAGCTGCCTGTAACTTTACCATAATAAACTCTAAGCGCACAGCCTTCACCAAAACACTTAAAAACAGCTTGAAAGAGGTATTTGCTGCCCGTTATGTTTACTCAAGCACTTGTTTAAAAACACATTTAAGGAAAATGTTTTTATTTCTACAGATTGCATTAATTATAGCTTTGCAAACACTGCAAGCTCTACAAGAAGACTGAACTGAGCTATTAGCTGCAAACCTCAGGTCTTGGCTAGAATAGTGGTTTTGGCTTATTTAGTAAGCCTAATGAATTGGCTCACCCATCTCTACGCGGAGTTCCATGTATAGCATCATGGGGCCTGGAATAGCCAGAAAGGCTTGTTTCATGTTGCTTTATAATTAAAATGAAGTAAAATCGGTCAGCCCGAGTCGGTCCAAAAGCGGACCTCACTGCAGCATTATTCCTCTTCGGGCAAATAAAAGCATTAACACGGACATTAACGCCGGACCGAAGCTCTGCGGGGACCCGCAGTAAACCTGCGCTTCGCAGCCGCGGGCCGCTCTCTCCCCGGAGGCGCTCGGCGGGGCGGCGGTGCCGGCTGTTCCCGGGGCGAGCCGCGGCGGAGCTCCCGCCTGGCCGCGGCTCCCGCCTGGCCGGGGCAGGGCGCAGCGCTCGGCCCGGCAGCCGCGGGCGCCTCTCGCTGCCCGGGGGCCGCATCGCCCGCTCAGGTGCTCCCGGGACCGGCCTGGAGGGCGCCCGGCGCCGGTGGCGGGGTGGCCTTACCGTGAGGGCGGAGAGCTTCTGTGCCGGCACGGCGGGGAGCAGCTCCGGCAGCAGCAGCAGCAGCGGCACCCACATCCTGAGGAGGCGGCGGCGGCGGGCACGCTCGGCTGCGGGTAGCGGAGGACGGGGACTCTCCTTGGGATGTCGCTCCCCCCCGACGCCTGCTTTGGCTCCTTTTCAATCGCTCCGGCTGGGAGGTCCCAGCTCAGGTCCTCAGTTTTCTTTTTCCCCACCCCAGTCCTTAAAATTTTGGGACGCCTGTGAAGCTGAGAGGCGGCACTTTCTCCCTCTCTCTGTGTCCCTCCCCCGCTCCTCGGGAGTCAACGCCGGCTAGGAGATGCTCCCCCAGCCTCTCGTCTCCCGGAGCCCTCCCACTGCCGGGGGAATCTGCCGGACGCCGCCGCCTCCCTCGGGGCGCCGTGCCTGCCTCCGCCTTGGGCGAGCTGCTGTCTAGCCCTGGGGGTCCCTTCCTCTCCCTTCCAGCCCTCAGCCTTCTGTGGCAGGGGAAGCGGGAGAAAACGACTGGGACGGGAAGGGAGGACACACCACCACCACCGGGAGCACGCGGGAAGGCACTGCCGCGGCTGCGGAGGCTGGCGGTGTGCGACCTCTGCGATCCGCTCTGCCCCTTTTCCTCTTATCCTTCCCCCTCCCCAGCCCGGCCTCCGCTTTCTCCTCCCAGACCCACAGATCCTCGCCGATTAACCCTCCCCGGTGCTCCCGGGGGGGTCGCCGCTTGCTTCCCCCGCAGGGTTTATTCCTCCCCCACGCCCCCACCACATGCTGAATCAACATGTACAAATATTGGCAGCCCCTGGCAGGCGGGGGAGGTGGTCCCGACCCCCGCCCCGGGGAGCCCCGAGCTCCTACCGGAGCGCCCCTGCCCTGGCCCCGCCGCGCCTCCCGCCGGGCACCGCACGGGGCGGGAGCCAGGACCGTGAGCTGGGACAAAAGCCAAGGTGGCAGCTCCCCGTGGGGCACCGGGCGTCGCTGGGGGCTGCCAGGCGCTCCAGCACGGCAGGGAGCGGGCACTGCTGGCCCCGAACGAGATACCCCGGTGAGATGCGGAGGCTGCGGGGCCGCCGCTACGCATGCAGTAAATGCCAGGTGATACCTTCCACCTCAGAGCTGCGCTTTTCTTTCTCATCTCTAAGGAGCCAAATAGAGGTCTGTTTATATTTCCTTACTGTGCTCGTCTCTGATGCCTGAAAGAAGCCCTTTCACACAATTTTGTCACTGGAGTTCCCCGCTCCTCCCGGGGACCCAAGAGCTCACTGGCAGCCTGCAGAGATCCCCACAGGTAGGTGGTACTACAAGGGACGCTGAAGCTGTCAGGACTTGCTTTATTCTCCGTGTGTGCGTGTTTGTGGGACGGGACACAAAAGGGCTTTAGGAAGGCTGCAAAGTGGCACACTCCCAGCACACAAATGACATTTTCTTCAAGCATGAAATCTGACATCCTTGCAGGCTTTGTCACACGTGGCTCAGTGAAGGGCTCAGGGTAGAGCATGCTCTCTAAAGCAGCAGCTGCATGCATGGTGAACCATGCATGAAGGTGGAGAGAAGTAGGTGTTATTTACAGAGAGATTGGGGTGCCTTACTTGAGACACCTACTGCTGACTTTTCCAGATCCTACAGTGCTCAATGGATGCAGCCAGCAAGGTAGTTGCAGCATTGCCAGGTCTCAATGAGCGCCCACAGTCACAAAAATTTAAAAAGCACCCTTTTCAAAAGGTTTTGTTTTATATGATGCAATTTTTAACAAAGTATTTGCACACATCTGTGTGTAAATGGCCAGTAATATCTCCTGCACTTTTTAAATGGGGGAAAAAACCCGAAAATACCGTATTCTATCACCCAGGTTGGAGCATGTTTGAGGCCTTTCACTGCACCAGACCTCTATTGCTCTCAAACTAGCAGCATCTCTCATAGCGATAGCAAGTTGCCAGTTGCTGCATTAGGCACTGCAGTACAGTTTTCCAGCCTGGGATTCATAGCCCTTTCCTCTCAGCTGGGTGAAATTTGTCAATGTTGATGTGTCTGTCAGAGACAAAAAGATTTTTTTTTTTCTTGTGACCATGACTAGCCTCTTTCATACCACAAAATTATTCACCACATGTACAAAATCCTGTTTCCCCCATCTTTCTAGTCCTCTTCCATGTTCTCCAGTCCACCCCAGCTTGTTTCCCAGTTTAGGTCCATGTCCCCTTCATCACAAGCCCATGCCTGCTTTCCCTTCTCTTTCACCTTGCTCTTTGTATATTGCAAACCCCACAGCTCCTTCACCTTCAGTTCAGCAATGGATGCACTGCTGGCATGCAGCTGGGCAAAGGCAATTCATGGCCAACAGTCCCTTTGCTCTTGGCTTGTCTGTCAGGACATGCTGAATGACACAGCACCCAGTTTGGATTTGACATTGCAGAAAAAAATACATTCTCAGAATTGATGAGAAATACATCTAATAAAAACAAACTGCAGGTTTTTGAGGGTTTATAACTTAATCAAATGTGAGTGGATTTACACAAATTTGACAATAGCCAAAATGCCAAAATTCTGCAAAAAGGCAAGTTTAGAGTCCAGAAACTGTTGACATTATAATTTTAAAATAAAGATGATTTGCCAAAATATATTTAACTGACCTTTTAGGGAGAGGACAGAATATACAGGTCTAGTCAAAACAGTGGAGGCACAGACCAGTGTGTGTGGCTGGCTGTCCTTGGGAAAACAGACAGCTTTGAAAAGCATCATCCTTCAGTTAGACTTTTTTGTTTCAGCATGTTGCATTTTTCATTATTAGAGCTTACTATGTGGAGATTTATCACATTTTAGTGAGTAGTCAGTATGAGGAAGAGGACTTAAACCTCTTCAGGGCAACAACGATGGCAAAAAAATCCCACTCTCATCTTGACATGAGAGCAGTGCTAGTAGCATTCCCACCTGCTAGAGACAGAGTTCTTCTATGCTCTCCTCATCACCCAATGCCAGCACACTTTGAACTTCTCAGAAGAGTGCTTATTGCAGTGCAGAGAGAGGCATTGCTATTGATTCACTCACCTTGCATTAAATCAGAGGTTTAGTAAGGAGCCACAGGTGCTCCTCCTTCACTCAAGTGTGGAGCTTGGGATGGGATGAGAACCAAACCCTGAAAAACCATCTGGTGGATGAGTTAAAGGAGCACCAGTGTTGGCAAGAAAGATGTGAACACCAACAGAAGCAAGAAGGAAAAAGAGACAAAAAAGACAGCCTTTGGAAGTGTTGCTGACAAACCTGGTTTCCTGCTTGACTGTCTGGAAACAACCATGAGATTCTGCGTGATTCTTGGAGGCTTGGACATAAACTATGCTGTGGAGAATGTCAGCAGGAGGAGTTCTGTCTGGGGAGGATAAATGCATCCCTAATTCTTGCATCTAGATTTGCGCCAAGCAGTGGAATCATACAGGAAAAGAGCTATTGCATGAAGTGTAGTGGCTGTGAAATGCTTTTGAGAGCCAGGGGAGTACCTGATGTAGGTTACATAGGATGCAGCAAAAAATAAGAACACAAAATAACACCAGAGGATCTAAGACATCAACATTCTTGGGCACAGAAGTAGTATGTGTTTATCTATTATTATTATTATTATTATTATTATTATTATTATTATTATTATTCCCTTTCCTGGCTGGACTTGTTTTGCTATCATTACCTGTTTACTGTATGGCTCATCATTTTTTGGAGGAAATACTTCTTATTTTCAAATAAAAGAAGGAACAAGCAGTTTAAATGGGAAAATATAGGAAATCTTCTTACTGGGAAGATCCTGACAAGATCTCAGAGATGTACCACTTCAGCCTCCGTATACACTGCTTCTCAGAAGAATAGGAAGAGCTTCCATTCTTCTAATCCTAAGAGATTAAATGGAAATGCTTTCACAGGAAAAGTGTGGTATTTTACCAGTGGAAATGTCATGCAGCCCTAAATGTGGAATAAAAAGCTAGGTTTAGTGCCAGTATATTTTTTATTTCCAACCCCTAGCACTGACGTTTGTATTATGTACCAGCTGGCTATTTCAGATTTGTAAACCTGTTGTAACCCAAACTCCTTTACATTGTCACTCCTCTTCCTCAGTCCTGTGTAAGGGGAGCTCCGCGGTCCCAAGCCAGCTGTCTGTGGGCACGAGGTGTTTGCAAAGCCTTCGCCACACCCAGAGATCTTGGCCCAGATGGGAAGGTGAAATGGGCCCAGTGCCAGAGCCACCCATCACCACTAGCAGAGATCAATCCAGGACAGGATGGAGGTGAAGCTGCTTGAGCATGCAGGGCAGCCATTCTTGTCCCCTCCCACATCGCTCCTGCCTTCTTCATAAAAAAGAGGGCTTTCCTTTCCAGGGCACCTTTCCCAGAGATTAAGCCTTTTAAGACATTAAGAAGTAGAAAACAAACAGGCATAAGCTAGTCGTTCCTTAGCCCTTCTGCCCTTCACTCCTGTCCTCTCCTTATAATGGGCAGACAGCAAAGAAAAGTGTATTTGCTCCTTTCTGTCCTCTATGACTGTCCAAGGAAAGTCAGAACAAATCTTCTGTGCTAGATGAGAAAATATAACTCATGACTACAAACAACAGCCTCATCTGCAGGGGTGAAATACTGGAAATATAAGCAAGAGCGGGGATAGGACCCTGAAATTGTGTGAGAGCAGGAATATCTACCCAGCAGGCCTTGCAGAGGGTGCAGATCTCCAGTAGATTCCTGCAGCCAGTTTTTGAGTGATCCTGAGGACAAATGCAGAGAGGCAGGCACTTCTGGTGGAAAAGTGGTATCATCAGCATGCAGTGGTCTGTGCAAAAATTGCTATATGTGACCTAGCAAAATTTTGCTTTGCCATGGGTAGCAGTGGCTTTTAATCTGAGAGGCATCTTTTCTTACCAGTTTTCTTCAGAAAAAGTAAAAAATCGACAAATAATGCAAAAAGCTCATTTAAATCTTAAAGAAAAAAAATTTGGAGGAAAATGCCCGTTTTTCTTCATGTTTTAGCTTTTCATTAACTGTTTTTGCCCAGCTGATGAGTACAGAACTCATTTGGGCATGTGTTGCTTTACCACTTTAGAGAAAAGACAATATTATTTTTTTGTTTTAAACTGAGGCAAAAAAGCAGCAAGTTTTATGGGTTTTGGCAGGCTGGTCTTTGTTGCTAGCATTTCTCCTTAAGCTGAGTTAGTGGTGAGCTGCTGGCTCACCATGTCTCTGGGGCACACTGAGGTACAGTGTAAAGAGTGTAGCAAAGAGACAAATTTATTGCAAGAATTAAATGGTGAAACATCATGAACAATTGAATAAGGAGCTGTCAGCTTAGACAAACAAACTATCAAGGCTTTTTTGGTGTCAGGCTGACATTAGACCAGAAGTTAATTTCTCAGACTTGAAGAAAATATTTCTTTCTCATTGTGGTTTTAAACCTCTGACAGGCTTCATAAACCTTAATCCATAAGGTGTTTAAAATTTGGTGTGTCAGCAAAGATTTGTGCAGGTTCTGTGGTTTGTATTTATTTCTATGTAGTGACTATGGCATAAGAAAAAAGATTCTTGCTTATGAAATGTAAACACAGGCCCACTTGAGAGACAGTGAGAGGAATTACACTGAGTATTTAGTAAATGACTGGTTTCCACTGGGAGAGCAAAGCATTTTGCATTGGAAGAGATACAGAAAACAAAAAGGGGGGGGGGAAAGAAAATCCAGTCGTTTCATAACTATTTTTCTAAGAAAGAATGTGAAACAGTATCTGTAACTGGCACCTTATAACCCTGTAGGTCATTTGGGCTTTCCTGAGCTCACAGGAGTCGATCAGAAGTTCTTCAGGGAAACAAAATGTACGTGTGTTTGTGCGAGTACACACCAACTTTTAAAAAACTATGCATTTTACAGTAGGGGCGCATCAACTGCAATAATATCCTTGTCAGGAAAGATTCCTTGGGCCCCCAGCAAGTGTTGCCGCTGACAAGCAGACAGAACTTTGCCCCTCAGCCAAAAGGTTGCTGCTTGAGATGTCTGGAAATAGAGGACACCCTTCTTTGAGCTCTTGTATTGCCTGAGTGACACCCAGCTCTCCCACGTCCCATCCTAACCACCGGCTGATCAAACTGTTCTGGAACAGTTCTGACAGATGAGCTCAGAAGGACAGAAGGATCTTTTGGTAGTCAGCAGGGGCAGGACTGCGGACACTTTGCACTAGGAGAGGGGTTAAGATTTGATACAGCTGATTTGAGCAGAGCTGGGATGTGCACCTTTGTCTCCTGTGTGCCAGCTGAGCATCCCAAGCAGACAGCTAATGTGTAGTCCCTGCTGTTTCTCAGGAGAAGATTTTGCTGCTACTCCATCTCAAAAGAAAAAAAAAAAAGAAAAAAAAAAAAAAAAAAAAAAAAGCATTGCAGATCTGCTGGCAAAATCCAGTTGGGTTGCCAGGATGTGTTATTTCATCCTTGGAACCGGTGCACTGTCAGGAGTTGCACCACCCCTCTGGGGTTTATTGATATAAAAATTCCACCACAGTTGTACTTGCAAGCTTCTTCTAGTGTGCACTATGCCTGTGAAATAGAGTATTTGAGAACTTTTGGCATTAACAGATTATTTCTTTTTAACACATTTTTACAGAAATGTGGGATAAACAGTGAAAATAAGTTAGGCTAACAAATTCAGTGCCTAAGCAAATATTACTGGGTGCTTTGTTAGACTGGGGCTGACATTAGAGTTAGGGAAGAAAAACAAACAACAGTGTTACTTTTCTTTGAGTTTCTTTTTCTGTGCCCAGACCTATTAGCTACAGCTAGAATCTACAAGTCATCTCAAAAAATACCCAAGCCATGTACTGTCATTTATTCCTGTAAATCATATTGACTTCAGTTGCATTCCTCTGGTGTAACTGAGAACAGAATTTGGCTAAGAAGTATTGGGCCTGCTCATTTTGGCCACAGGTTTTACATATGTCATGTGAAGAGATCCACCTTAATATCAGATATCTCATCAACTGCCACCTTGGCAGTCAGCAGAAATCTTCTAGGGCAAACTTGTTAATCTCAGTAAAACAAATTGATGGAAAATGTCCAGGGATAATCTGAAGAGAGAACAGAGGACAGGTCTGGCTTTCCAGGTCTTGCTACAACAGGTCTTGACTATATAGATAACCCCTGACAGCATGGTCAGTTTTTCTGCAGTTTGAGAAACCATGTTTGCTCCACGTTTCAGTACATCAGTACCTAATCCACACCATTAGGATGGGTACAGAGAACAAACTTGGGTCCACAAATATCTGCTGTCTTTGACACATCGTTTATGTCCCAGCCATTATATTTTTTTTTCTGTTTCAGTCCCACACAGCTCTGAGCTATTGCTTTTTCTCAACTGTGCTTTCTTCTGGTTGGGAGGCAGGACTTGGCTTTTCTCTCTGGGATGCCTCACTACTACAGGTGCCATTACAAATATTTCATTTGTTCATTTTCAGAAACCTGGAAAGTGAAAGTATCTGAAGTAGAGCTGAATGCTACTTTGCAAATACTCTGGAAGGTATGTCCAGCTTGGCACTGAGCTAAGTCATCCCAATTGGCAGGAGAGCAGAAAGTCCTTTTCTCTCTCAAAGATGAAATCTGAATGTCTGCCAGCTCCCTGTAATTACAAGCCCCAAAGAGTGTCTGCTCTGGTGTAACTAGAGATCTATGGGTTTTGGCATTTCATGTATCCATTACCACTTAGTGCTACATCGCCAGGCCAAGATGGGAATTTCCTTTGTGGCGAGACCTCTTTTATTAATAAAATACGAACCACATTTGTTCTCCAACATCAATCTCAGCTGGCTAATTTCTTTTCGTCCCCCAATACAGACCTTCATTTTGAATGCTCCTGGGGAGTATCCCTTCTCTCTTGTTTGTCTCTGCCTGCCTTTAATTCTGCGTCAGTATGCACAGTAATAATTCCCACTCCAATACAACGAATACGCTATCTGAACAGCCTGTTAAGGTCACTGTGGGTTGAATCAAGGTTCAGGCTCCTCAGATTTGTCATGCCTGCCCATGACTAGCAGCACCTCAAAGCCACACGCCACCAGACATTGTCACACCCATTGTATGTAGCAGTGAGATTGTAAGGGAGTCCTGACCAGCTGGAGTCAGAAGTTAGGAGGAATATCACTGGCTGCAGGCTGAACCAGAACCTGTATAAAGTTTTCAAAACTTGCTGAGAAGCTATTAAATACTCAGATGACTTCCCAGTGCTGGATGTGATCCTGTCTGCACCTGCTTCTGCACCATACATCAGGTGGCAACAAAAGCACCTTTATATTGGAGTGTTGGTGACATAGGTGTACAGATTGTGTCTGAAAATTGATTCACTAAGAATGATGGGGTAACTTTGACTTCCATGGGTCCTCATGGAAGAGTCCTCAGATGCTTGTATAATGCAAGTTATTTCTGCCTTTTATGTATACACCTTTCTCCATTCCCGCCACTGTCAGGTATGGATCCGCTGCTGGAAGACAGGTCTTTTCCTGCCTGTGACTGAAATATTATCACAGCAGGTTAAGAGAGAGGTAGATTTTGAAAAACATTTTTAAGAACATTTTGCCAAGAACCTTCTTGTCCCCAGGAGGAATCTTGGGGAGGGTTCTGCCTTGCTAGGATCTTACATAATACTATTGGAGCAGTGACTGTTGCAGACACAGGGAATGTATTTTGTTGGTGGGAAAATTGTGGAATAAGGAATTCCCTTAAGGTGAAGGAGAAAGCAATATAGCAGCTGATACGAAACTGTCTGACTACCCACATGTTTGTGCACATAGGAACATTTACTCAACTTCTGTTTGTTAACTTTTAAGATGAAGCCAAAGGAGAGAAATGTGAAAAAAAAAAAAAAAGAAAAACAACAAACCAAACCGTAACAATAAGAATGTAGAAGGAGAGTGAAGAATGAGCAGAGGTTCCTTCCCCAAATAAGAGACCAAACCTGTTCAGTGAGTAGCAGACTCCGCCTCTGGCCTCAATTCTGCTGAAATACCTCACATCTGGTAAACTGTGAGCTGCAGCTACAGCTTTCCCTACTGCCAATACATGCACCACAGATCTCACCTCTTCAGTGTTCCTGGCAGCAGGTGATGCAGTTGTTCTCCTATCACAGCTGTTCTGTGCCTCTGAGCCTCTCTCCAGTACCTGGGTAGTGACATTCAAAGGGTGTTTAGGACCCAAATCACTCCAAGCCTCTAGTGCTCTGTTAACTTCAACTGGAGTTATCCAGCAGGGATCAGAGAGACTAAAAGGGCTGAGAATACAATGTTATATAAATCTTGTTTCCTTACAAAAAATTGTATTTGGATAAGCCAAAAGCATGGAGAAACAGCCTTCATGTATTTGCCACTTGCCAGTTAGAAACCTCTGTGTACAGTGATTTATAGTTTATTGCCAACCACACTGTCATTGAAACTTGAAATTATTTTATACCAGAAGGTTTTTGCAGATTTTGAAAACATTTGGTTTTGTCTGATGGGACTTCTGAATCTTTTGATGGGATTTGCTTTTTGTTCTTTTCTTTAGAATTGCAAGATCCATCCCTTCCATTAACCTCCCTCACCACTTGGTATCATCATTTATGCAAACATGAATATTATTTTCCATGCTCATAAAAAAATTTTCTTTTTATGGACCGTAATCAGAAGGGATTTCTCTGTCCTTCAAGGTGTCAGCCTAAGTGGATTTTGGGTGTCTCTACTGGAGCCTGAGGTCCCCAGCTAATTTTGAACACTTGAAATTTAGAAGGAAAGTGCAGCTAAAGTTTCAGTTGGTTTGGGCATTTAGCCAATCACATATAGGCTTAAAAACCTTGTAAGGCAATTCCTTTCTTTCTTTCGACTGTTCAAGGCAAACTTATAATTACCTTGTTCACTCATAGATTCAGTGTCTATACATGAGATAGACTATGTGAGACCTATGTGAGTTTGTCCCCAAAAAGAAAATCTTCAGAAAACTGTCATTACTGTCTAGGAATAAAGCAGGAAATGGAGTTGCAAGCATGTATATAACCTTATTTGGATTGTGCATTGTGAATCAAGTAATGTGTGCCTTGATGAAGTTTTGCATGAATGTATGTGAAAATGGTAACTTCTGGCATAATACAATTATCTTTTGACTTTTAGGCTCCCTAAACCCCTGAACATAAACAATTGCACATGGCAATATTTTTGCTATGAAAACAATAATATTTTTAAAGTTTGAAGATAGACACCAAATACAACATGAAACAAACTTTCTTTCAAGAAAAGCTGATAACCACTAGTTTTGTCACTGGAATAAGTATTTTCTTGTTGCTGCTGTAATACAGAAAAGCATTTTGCTTTTAACATTATTTGTATCAGTCACTCACTCATGTTAATCAATGACAAATCTTCCGCTGATAAGACCAGGCAAAAATAAGAATTATTCTTAGAAGTATAGACGTGCACTTTATATGAAATATATCTCGTTTTCAGTGACAAGACTTACAAACATGTCTGTATTGAGATCCTCTTTTTTGGGGGAGGTGAGGGAGAGAGGGTTGGGGTTTTTTATTTTTTTTCAAACACAGAATCCCCCAGGAACTTTCAGTAGAGTTGCAAAATTTGCAGCAAAATGTTTGATTTGGTCAAAAAGCCTTTTCAAGATTAGATTAAACTATTTCAAGCAGTTTTGCTGTAGACTCAAATTGTGTCTTTAATCCAATACAAACTCTGTTTAATGAAAGCCATCTGCAAGTCATATCATTGTTACTCCTTATCCCATTACTATTGCTGCTTGAAGCATCTCTGTGTTGGCAGTTACTGCAAGTGGCCACTGGTTTCCAGCAGAAGCCTGGTAGTTAAAACATCAGTCCAGAAGTTGGGACTTTCTACTTCTTGCTGCCTCTCCTGCTGGCTCATGCTGAATGGCTGAGCCAGTCGTGATCGCTATGCAGCTCATTTTGCCCATCTGATAAGAGGATATTGTATCTGCCTGCCAGGTGTGTTGTAGGGACACAGTACTTAATGTTTGCAAAGAGCTGCTGTGGTACTTGATCAAAAATCCTGCAGAAGGGCAAAATTTCACAATGGAGTTGGAGCACAGACTCAAATAACAACATTTAATGCTTTTCCAGTCTAAAAAGTTTTGTTCAGGCTACAGTGAAATGAAATGATGACTAAACTAATTTAAGATCACCCAAAGTCTAGTTTCCACCCCTGTGCTGTCTCACAGACCTTGTGAGTTCTTACTTGTACTAAGCTCTGTTGATGGGAGCACGCTGTCCTTATCAATGCATTGACCTGAATGAGAAATTTTGTTGCTGAGAGGAGACTTACTTTTAACTAGGTAAGTTCCCTGGTCTGCTTTCAGCATCTTCCAGAAAACTTCAGAGTAGAACAACTGAGAAGGCAGTGCATTGCAGTCAATTGCAGTGGAGCAACTGACAGGGCAGTGAATTACACAGAGAGGGACAAGCAGATGAAATGGGCAGGAATCCTTAGATTTACTTTACCATTAAACCCCACAGCTGAACGGCACCTCAGAGAGCCTTCCCATGCTTGTTGCTTTCACCGTGCTTCGTGCTCCACAGTATTCCCAGCACACTAATAAAATGCCATGCTGCAAAATATGCAAGAAAGATAGAAGAAGGGAGTCATGGTGATTCCCTCTGTGGAGCTGGGAACTGGTCACTGGAAGTAAGTGGCTCACCACAAGTAGATTGGACAGCAGTAAGAGAGCAAATCTGAATGCAAGTATCTTGCACATTAATTAGAAAGCCCATTCTTCTTCCATGCTGCAGTATGCATTTTAGATACCTATCCACTCTTTCTGCATCTAAACCACAGAAATTTCCCATGAAGTGCTGTGGGTGCCCCGGAGAAAACTGTTTTACAAAGACTGGGGAGTCATGTATGGTAGAGAAGTATAAAACTAAAGCAGGGAAGTTTAATTGGAAAAAAAATTCTTTTTGAGTGCACTTGAACTCCTACAAATAATTTTTGAAATAATTGTCTCCATATATGTTGCCACTATTACAAAATACTCACATAAAAAAATTACAAAAACATTTGAGAGTAGATTTATGGTGAGCTTGTCATTACTGTGTCTTGTGAAGACAGCTTCAGATGAGTCTCTGAGGGATTCTCTGGAAGAGTGAGGATCTGGGCTGCATGTCTTTCTAAAGATACTTATTCCTCCAAACATTTAGAAAGTCTAAATCTGTCGATCTGAAGGAACAGATTTTGTCCTTCAATTTGTTGCATTTCAATTTTTCTGAATGTAATTTTTGAATATTTAATTTTTCTTTAAATTCAGGTAAGTCTCCACATGTCTGAAAAGGTGACTCTAGGGGCACTTTTGTGTGTTGTAGTGGTTATGCATAGTTGTCTACCTCTCAACAGCATTTTCCAAGAGTTTTTTTAAACAGAGAAGGGCCCATATAGCAGAAACATCAGGCAATTCTCCTCTTTTTCCTTATCCCATCCCTCAAGGGAAAAGGAAAAAAAAATTAATTAACCAAAGAGACAGATGTTAAATTCTTCATCATCACTACAGTATGCTGTTGACAGGGAGGTGTACTCTTCTTAGGGAAGGGGAGTGCCTTCCCCTGACAATAAAATGACAGCTCTAATTACCCCATACATTTGTGATTTGCTTTGAAAACTTATTTTGACACATGCAGAGCTAGAAATTGGAATAGCTTAAGGGAGAAAGGAAACCTGTCACATGTGTGAGTGGCAGAGCAAAAACAAAGGACTGCAAATTTCCTCTTTGCCACTACAGATCCCTGAGTTGCCATCTTTTCTTCACAGCAAGCTAGGGAAGACGAAATTCCTGAAAGCAAAGCTTTGTCTTATCAAGCGTGATAACATCTGACAAACTGTAAAGATCTTCCCCACTCCCTTCCCCTCTCTTTTGCAAAGGTTGGGGCTGGGCTAAGGACCGAGTAGCAGGTCATTGACCTATTAGCCTCTGCAATCATTTTACCCCAGGCCCTGAATGATGTCTGGAGACAGGTCCATTGGGAAAGAGAGGCAATAAGGTCACCACTTCCCCATTTCCTTTTCACCGCTATCTCTGCACCAGCAGCTTCTCTGGGCTTGACTCCTCCGTGAGTAATTGATGTGTTGAAAGTTAAGCATGTGCTTAAGTGCTTTGCTGGAGTGGGGCCAGCATGTGCTGCACCTGGAAAGGTCTAGTCCCGGGCAGAGGAGGGGCTGGCTCAGGGCAGTTGCCCCTCTTTCCCCATGAAGCTGCTGAGAAGGCAGGCTTGCAAACCACCTTTTACCTTGGGCATCTTGCTGCCAGCCTAGTGCAAGGAGCTGTATGCTACCCATGCGAAACGTGCAGAAATATAAGCTCTTCTAGAACATAACATGATAGATGATTTTCTCTCTGATGTCTTAAAGAAACGAGACTTTTATCATGATCTGCATATGTCTGGTTGTGCCTGACCACTCCTCCTGCCCTATTTCCCAATGAATTCAGTGATTGATTTGATGTAGGAATAACAATCTCTGTGAAAGTTAAGATCCTCCAAGTCTCATTAAAGTAAGCAGCCAGAAATAGCTGCTGAGGGAGAGAAAGGGCCAAGGTATCTTCTAGCTGCTGAAATATCAGAATAATCTGCAATTATATGACACGTTATCGGGAAGCCATTCAGTCTCAGTGCTTCCAGAACAGCTTCTGGGTCCTGTTTGCCCTTAATCATAGTGTTTTATATATTGACCTGACTGTTAAAGTTAGCACTCCTGGAAAAAAAAAAAAAAAGGAAAATATACCTCCTCAATTCCCCCGTGTCCCCAATAAAGCTGAAAAATACCACCAGTACTAATAATCAAACCAAAACAAAAGGGGGAAAGTATATAAATTCTCTTTGATTGACCAGTACTCAGCAATATTGTGCAAACCAGGGTAGTTCTTTGTATTAAGCTAATTGAATATTAATTCAGCTTTTCTGAATTTGAGTAAGAATTATATACAAATTTTGTATTAAGGAAACAAACCAAATAAAATATTCCTTTAAGAACTTACTTCAAAATTTTCACCCTGAGTGATTCATTCAGGTGCTCTTCTAGGATGCTGAAAAACACCAAGAGTAATAACAGGAAAATTAAAGTTACTTCTCCTGCAAAGCAGATTTGAAAATAGCTTCACTGACCTTTTAGTTATGGAAAATTATATGCAATACAAATTCCTTGATGCTGCTGAAAAAAAATGGTTTTTTTCAAACCTCTCTGAACAGATCAAATGCAAACTCAAAGTCTGGATTACTAGAAATTGATAGTCAAGTACTTGTATTGGTTTCATATTGTCTCTTCTTAGAAAGAGGATACTCAGGATGGTTTTGCCAACCTCAAAACTTAGGCTTCCATGGAAGTGCAGTAACCTTTAATAGCATTAACAGTAAACAAAGAGTTTAAAGAAGCTTTGGCAGTTTCAAGAGCTGGAGTAGTGAGAGGTGATGGCTTTTGCTGTCCCATGTGGAGCACAGCATTACACCAACCCTCCCAGTTAAAACCACCAGCAGTATCACTTGTGTTTTGGTACATTTCTGTGAAAGGCCAAGTGCAAGGTTTCAAAGGCCCTGGAAGACTCCCATGCTCCTGCAGACACCAATTACAGTCCAAGGGCCAGTGCTGCACTTCAGCAACATCTGTGTAACATTATCTGTACTGTAGCAAACAAATTCAACCACTTGTTCTGTGGTGAAAAAAAAGTTGGGAGCAAAATGTATCAGTTTTCTAAGGTTTGCTGAACATAAAGCATGCTTGAAATAAACTGTAACATATAGTTGGTTATATTACCTTTAACTACAGAGGTGCTGAAATGAGCGGCTACTTCTCTTGCCCTTAAAAAGGAGGCAGAAGTGGAAGTGAACATAATAAAGTTTTCTTTTAATGTTACTTCTGTATTCCTCAAATATATAGATAAGCCAGATTCACCCTTTGATTTCATGTGTAGGAGTCAAGGAAACCAGAGTTCTAAGGTAGATATGGGCCTGATCCAAAGTCCACTGAAGACATTGGCAGCATTTCCATTGCCCACAGTGAATTTTAGATCAGGCTGCATAGCTATAAATAAGAAGATTCACTTGAAGATGAAACATGAAAATTCATGTGAAGTAAGTAAACACAAAAGAATAAAAGTGGAAATAAATGACATTATCATTACCTCATAAAGTATTTTTAGGAACTTATATTTTTTTAAAGCATTGGGGTTTTTTTCTAGTTTCTCCATCTGTTGTGTTGCCCTGCAGAGCACACATGGCATGCTGCAGTGATTATGTGTCTTAAACCTCTGGTACCACTCACTGACTGATAAAGAGGTCAGAGGGGGAGTCTGGGTGATGATAGTGGAGAGAAATGTTCCAGAAGAAGACCTACAAAGGGCTGTGAACTGTGGAAATTCACTCTCTCACTGTCACCAGCTATTAGCAGGGCCATTTATAATACAACTTCCAATGTATAGGTGCATTAGCTTTTGTCATGATCTAGTAATGAACCTTCCATAGGACAGAGTGATCAGTGTCTTTGTACTAAAGGATAGAAATAGGCCTGTACAACCTCTCTCTGCCCTTCACTCTGACTTGCAGAGGGAAAAGAGATAGCTCACACACACTTTTCTGAAGCAATCATTCCTGAGAGATTTTTTAACTCTTTTATGCATCAGACTTTCCTATTGTTTGGGGCAAGTGCTATACCCAGTAATTTTAGTAGTTCTACTTTAAATGTTAATATACTACATATTCTCCACTTAGGGGCTGTAAATACTCACTGTTGGGTTACTTTTGTTTAAAACTTAGTCATCTGATACTATTTTTATTCTCAATTGCATGATTTCAATCCCAGAAGAACTTGTATAATTTTCACGTACACAGACAGTGGACGCTTCTCAATATGTTGGTGATAATTCAACTTAAGGTTTGCAAATGGGTCGATTTCAAGCTTCACAGCAGTACACCAACTTTTGAAACTTTAAAACTTAAATAACGTGAACCGGCAACACTTCAAGTGTCTTATGTGTTGACCTGGGTAGAAAATTGCTGTCAAATTCAAGTGAACCTTTAAAACATATTTTATTATTTATTTTTGTTCATAATTCAATACATATCCTGTTCACAGAGTATAGTACATTCTCTAACCAAAGCAGGTATTTTTAATTGTCATTATAATGTTTTTTAAAAAGAGATTTTAAAAGGTTCTGATGAGAAGTATGCTTTCCTTACAAGACAAAATTGTCATTTCACCCCTAGAAAGAAAGAGAAATAAGCAACTTGGAATGAGGAAATGATAAAATGCAAATTTGTGGTTGAACTACAGAAATGTTTGGCATATTTCTTTGTACATTTAGTGAACTCAGCAGAAAACCAGTTATTAAAAAAGCCCATGACATTCCTATTTCTGTCCTACAGATCCTAGTGTGGATAACCTGAGCTGAATTACAAAGCTCCAATGAAATCTGTGAAGATATATTACCGTTCTGTGAGCAACGCAAATGATATTTTAGTCATTGAGGGAATGTACCAGTTTATGAATCTATTTCAAACTCCAGAAAATCAGAACTGAAAAAATAATCCAAGAATCTTCCGTAACTGCAATGAAATAAATATGCTTATGCCATTTGCTATTTCCCTTTGACATTTCAGTTTTTCCTTAAACATTGAAGTGACTATATTTCACTGGCATGAATGCCCAGAGAAAAGGAATTATTAAAGTTGATTGAATGTTCTTCCATGAGACTATTCAAAAAATGCATGAAATGCTTTCCTGTTTATCAAACTCAGATAACAGCAATGACATCATATGATGCCAGAAGCCTGCCACAACCAGGCTCAAATCTTTGCAGATAGGCAATTTATGGTAAACAAGTTTTGAAGCAAGTATATTCAGGGGAAAATATCAGTGGGAAAACTTCAATATTTCTGTGGATTGTCTGAGAATCAGAAAGATTAATTGTTTGACATAAGAAAAATGTCTAGAAAAATTAATACTTTACACCTTGAATTTTTAGCAAGGATCTAAAAACACAGTGACAATGGAAATACTTAGCTGGAAGTTTTTCAGAGCCTTTTCATGGTGCTTGTGCAGGCATGCCTGGAGCACATGTCCGAACTTATTTTCACCGTAGTTTCCATCCATCGTAAACACTGGGAATGTCATGTTTGGCCATGGCAGAAGCATGGAGATGGCACATCAAGACAAGTCAGTAGATGGAATTTCTGTGACTAAAAGCAGATGAAGCCTTATGGCACAGCATTTACCACAAATAAAGCTTTTGTGTTTCTAATGGGGACTAGGATTTGATGAGTAGGGGATGATAAACACTTCCTCTCATATTTTCATTACATGTTGACCAAACACCTGGGAAGAAACCTTCTATGTATTATTTAAAATTAATCTAAATAAGCCAGAAAAATATTTAGGTCTGGTGACCTGATGGTTAAAGAAAAAAGAAACAGGGATGCCCCTGGAAGGAGGCTTCTCCTGACAGGAAGTCAGGAAAGATGGTACATATATGTGTTTGTGCCTGCTCTCTTTGGGCTCTTTAGCCCCTCTCCAATATGGAAAGCCACAGAGAAGGATCTGGTGATCCTGCAATTTTATTTTCTCTTAGTTTTGGCTCAAGCACTTGATACCAATCACAGTGTCTATTTTTCTTAGTTAGCAAGTCAGGGTCTGTTCAATCCTCCTTTCGCAGAAGCAGCCATTAGAAGACAAAACCATTCCTGTCTCCCCCTGCTTGATCTAGATCTCTTAACGGCTGTGCTACATGTTATTGAAAAGGGATAGGTTAAATACTCTGCTATATACAGTACATGATAGTGCTCAGTGACTGCTAGACAAGCGCTAGAAAGAGACTGTGTGTCTGGATTGCTACTTTATAGCCAAAAGCAAGCTCCATGTTTTGATTCATCATATGATCCCCCTACTTAGTAAGAAATGAGAGAGCTCTGCTGTGCTCCAAGCTAGAGGAAAGAAGACAAATATTTTCCCTCCTATCCTGGAAGAAAAGTAGACTGTCTCACCACATGCTCTCTTTAACCTTTGCTGTTCACCTTTTGGTCCCTAAGCTTATTGTAACAGCTCAATTCCTCTTATGAAATCACTGTCTTATGTCTTCTGTTTGTCTGGGCCTGTGTAATGTCAGATGCTTCAGACTTTCAGGCTGGCCAGGATGAAATCAAATCACAGCTTTCTCAAGCTACTAGCTCAGACTCTCTGGCTTGCACAGCAGCCATTAAATAACCGTTCTTTGTGAAGCTGCTAGTCCAGTACCAGTGGCTGGGGAAAATCAAAACAAAATAACACTAAGTCTTGTGGTCATGGAATGACATCACATGTGTTTGGTGTCACACTGGGCACGTTGAGTTGCAGTTTGTTTCCATTCAAGCGGCTTCTTTGGCAGTCATGATGTGCTGATGTGCTGTTGGAAATGATTGTTCAAGAGAAGTCTGTGGGGATGATGTTAATGAGTGATTCAGCAAGACTCAGACATTTACAGAGTTGGCCCTGGTGAAGGAGAGCTTATGTTTAAGGAGAGAAGAAAAATGAGGAAAGAACATGTAGTTTATGGAAAAGACATGAACATGACCATATGAAGGAAAATAAACTGAGAAGAGAGGAAGTACAGGACAGAAGAAGAAAGGAGAATGATGGGTTGGCACCAAACACACCAGAGGCACAAGAGCTGACACTGAAGCATTAGATTTTGCTATCACTGAGATTGTTAGAAGAAAGCAGCATAATGTAAGAAGGAGAATTAAGCAAAATTCTCTGTTTTAAGTGGTCTATGAGACATTCATCTTGTTTAGGGACCTGGGTCCTGATTGTAGGTCTTGACATAAAACAACCCAATTTATTATGGAAAACATTGTTTTAAGCTCATGTTAACTATATTAATTTATCTCTCACTAATTATAAATTACCTAGTAATTAAACCCTAAAAAATTCCAACTACCCAAAACTTTCCAGTTTACCTCAGATCACCTTTAAATCTTTTTTTTTTTGTTGTTTTTTAATACAACATCTTATGTTAGCTGTGTGTCACAGATCTCAATATTCTCATCTTATGAAAAATTGCATGTCATCTGCTGGCTTACCTCAGTTATGGTCTGGACACCTACAGAGTTGATAGATGGTCCTGTTGGCAGCCCATGTGGCCTGTAAGTGCCTCTCATCAAGCATGATTGAGGAGATCTGCATTTATCAGTCTGCAGCTCTTTAACCTGTTAACACCCATTCGTAACAGGGTAATTTCACACTTGAAATAACCGAGTGAAAAAAGTTCCTAAACTAAACTAGAGCAAATTTAGTAGGCCACCATGAGGTCACATTCTTTTCTTGGAGTGCTTTGATCCTTCTACAACATCTTTGAACTCTCTGGTTTTTCCTTCTTTGCAATTCTGGTGTAAACCAGAATTTCAATTTTGCTATCACTTCTTTGTAATACAATCTATGAACTTGGGAACTAGAAATGGAAAAAACTTTCAGGTGGGAAGGGGAGCTCTAGATGTCTCTGGTTCAGCCCCCCTTCTCAAAGCAGGGTCAAGAGCAGCTCACTTAGCACCATGAATCTGTATCCTTTCCTTGCATCTGCAAAATGAACAGCCAATCCTGTGACTCACCTTCTCCAAAAACCTTTTTGGTTCCATAATTACCCACCCATTTCAGTGGAAAGTACTCCTACCAGTGGGTGAATGTAGAGCTCAGCTTTGAGCCCACTGCTGGGAGAAGGCAAGACAGATACCAAATTACCTACCAATCTTTCTCTCTTCCTTTGCAGAAGATCAGCAGGGATAATCTTTCACTTGTCATTCTTAGCAGAGACATTTAATCATGGAAATGCCTCTTACCTACTCACCAGTAAGAAATTTGTCTGCCTGTGAGTATCGTTTCCTCCACTAGTCTGCCAGTATCCCAGCCTGTTGATTTTTTGGGCAGGATACATGGTTCATCTATTTGCTCAGGTCCTTGCCTGAGGATGTGGTGGTGAACATGTCTAGTTTATCCTGGAGGGGACTGAGCTGAGCTGAGACAGATCAATAAGCCGCTTGTTTTATGTGCAAATTTCAAATGGTAGCCAGAGGCTGTCTGAACACATTTAATAAATAATAATAATAATAAATTTTTTCAAAAGTAAATTAAAAGCCACTCCATTTCATTTGAACTTAATTGGTATGAAAAGAACTCACAAGGGAGCAATGTTTTATGGGGGATTATTTTGACAGAAGCCAACATTTTTCAAAAGACAGAAAAAAAACCCAAACCCATTGCCAAAAATTTGTTTCTTATTCACACTGCTCTTCTGCATTAAAAATCAGCAAATTATGAAATCCAGACATAAAGAAATAAAAGGATTCATTTGCTCTGAATATAAATTTGTATTTCTTACCTTTCACTCTAATTTTTCCAACTCGCAGTATATGCAGTTATTTCAGAACACATTTATACTGAAAGAGCAGAGGAAATAAGGCTATCTAGGATGCAGGGGGAAAGGTTAAAAAGTTTAAGAAAGATGAGTGAACAATTTGAGGTGTTAGAGAGGTGTATATAGCTGGTTTTCCATAGGCTTGTTTCTGGTTTGGTATGCTCTGTACTTACATATTGTGTTTCTTATTCTCTTGTGTCTTAAGTTATATCAGTTATCTAAATTTTGCAGCTAATTAAGGAAATAACATTGATCAGTTTCAGTACAGCATACCTTTTTCAATATGGGAGTCTTCAGATGAAACAAGATGAGAGTTCTATCACTGTGGGCTAACTAAGGTGATCCAAGCATAGAGAGCAATTTACTCTTTGCCTTCTGAATGAAAGTTGCTATTCACATAAAATTCATATATTTATACTTGTGTCTATATTTATAACACAGTTGTCTTTTTCTTTTATTTCTTTTGCCACCAGCAGAATCAACTTTTCCTGAAATGCAGAAGATTTTTCCCCGGTAGTTTCTGGGAGCCATTGAATGCTGCCTTTTGCTTGGGGCGCAGTGACACCTAGCGCTCACACTCTCAGGGCCGCAGCAGCCCGTGCTTTTTGGCTCGCCAGGTTTCGCGTATTTCGGTTGTTAGGCAGGGCCGAGCAACAGCGTCAGCTTCGTCACTGCAGTCACACCACTGTATTTACAGCAGCTTGGGTCTGCGGGGCGGGGGCTGGGAGTACCTGCAATGGGAACTTGTGTATGACACTCTCTGTTGAGGGAATGCTGGACGAAGGGGGTCAAGGCAACAGCAACTTTGTCTCACAGGTAGGATGTTCCAGCATCTCAGCTCAACATGAAAGTGCCATTTGGGCTCCTGGACAAGGGAGGCTTTAATAATTTAAAAAAAAAAAAAAAAAAAAAATTAAGAATCTGGAGTATCTCTAATTCAGTTTATCACATAGTTTACAAAGTAATAGCCCCAGTGGGATTCACTAAGTTCTTGGTCATGATTTTTCTGCCACTGTATATGTCCAACACTGGCTAGCCAGAAGGATCCTCAGAAAAAGCAGGACACCGCTAAACGGCGATTCTCTGCCATCTAACATCTGTGTAATTCACAGGTGCTGCTGAGTTCGCAACCAGAGTCATCAGTGCAGTAAAACCAATTTTTCCCCTCTGCAGCCCAGGGCATATATTTCTATAATTTCTCTTCAGTCTGTCTCCACCATGCAATGCTGTTCAAGTCACCAGGAATCTGTCCAGAACAGGCAAAAACCAACAGGGTCTCTACTCTTCCTCCAAAAAACATCGCAAACAAAATCAGGACCCCTACCTTGCCATCTTTGTTTCCTGCTATTAACATCTGGCTGGTATCCTAAAGATGAGGAAGGCAGGAGAGCTGTAGCCTGTACTAAAAAAAGTCATATAGTCACAGCTATACCATAGAAAGCATCTTCCACCTGACAGAGCAGGAAAGTCACACTGCAGGGCACTTTCAGTGGTACCCACAGGAATTTACCTAAATAATTTACTTGCTTCTTCTCTTCCGTAGAAACAAATCTCAGTGCAATATATTATTTCCCATGGTTAGGTGCCATTTCTTCTGATTCTGTTGGTTTTTTTGGAATTACAATCACATTCTTCCTATGAAATCCTCCCAAAGCATTGTTACTTCATTAGTAATTTTTGATAATACAGCAGCATTTAGAATCTGGGTAGTATACCTACAAGAAGACTGTGAACCTAGTGTCTGCTGAGCTTTCAGTTGAGCTCAGACCATGTGCTCAGTCCCCTAAAATTCTGAGAAAGGCACTAGCCCACATCCAAAACAGGGCTCAGCCTTTCAGGAGGAATTCTTTTGTCCCACACTCCTTGACTACTGGCTCCAGAAAGCTGTTCTGGCTTTGTGACCACCTTCTCCTCTCATCTTGAGTGAGATGGTGCCATTTGCCACTGGTGGGGGCTGAGAAGGATCTGGGCAGCTCTTGGCCAATCGTGGCAATTCTGAAATCTCAGGAGGGCCCTGGAGCCCAGTCACCACATCCATGATCCTTCCGATAGTCCTGACTGTAGGACATCTAACCCCCATTTTCCCACCACACAAGTATGGAGATGTATCTCAGTTCAGACAAAAATACTCACTGCTCTGCCCCACCGCTTGCGGCAAGCATAAAATTGAACATGGCTGTGTGAAGCACACAGTCCACATCTTTCACCTTCAACTGATAAACTACCTGGATACATCCATGGGACCACTCCTACCCATGCAAAAAACCAATATATCTGTTCTTACACTGTTTCAGGTGTCAAAAGTTTCACAGCCAACTTGAAAGCCCTTTTACTATTATGACACTTATACAAAATCTGTTTCTTTTTAACAGCCTCAAAGCTCATAGGAACTGGAAGTCAAAGCTACATTCCTCTGGGCTTGGGACTCCCCTTCTTAAATGTGTGGAAGGGTACTTGCTCCTTTTGTGTTAACCACTGCTGCTCAGTGTCTGATTGCCTCTCTGCATCTCCAGGCAACAGCAAAGGCTGCACAGTTGTGATAAGCTACAACTTCTAACAAGGAGCAGCACCAATTGCTTCACCAAAGTCTTCTAAATTACATCTAAATGGTGGTACTGCAAAACCTAGGATGTCCTGAATGGGGTCCCCAGGACCTGTCAGAGGGAATCTTTTCTTCCAGCCATCAGTGCCCCTTGAGCATTGCAGCGTCTGCCAGGACCAGGAGGAATGCCATGTACATGGAATGCCATGTACATGGAAGATCTTTCCAGCTTAGCCAGTCAGCAAACCAGAACCCTGACACCTGCATCGAACATCCCAGCTGGAAATATTTACTGCTATGTGATCTGAAAGCAGAAAGATCCTGTTTACTTTCCAGGTTGTCCATGAAGAGATAGAGATGTTTTAAAACTTGATTCTGCTAACCAAGGGAAGCAAAAGTTGCCTTTTCCAGAAAACCCTAATTCCTTTCTGAAAGGGATTTCAGCTCTCATTCTCAACAGTAGCAATGCTTTCAGTGGTTGTGGAGAAGAGCTAAAAATATTTTTTAATTGTATCATGCAGGATCAAAATTGGAAGGCAAAATATACTATACCTTTTTAAAAAGAAGAACACAGTCTAAAACAATCTCCTTCTTTTTGAAGCCTGAATAATTAATTACATGAATTTATGCTTTTCGTTATTGGAATTGTGAATTGCCGTTAGATACCTATAAGAAGGAGATTTGAGAAGAAATGTATTTCCCTTCTCTTTTTATTGCTGTAAAGGAAAACACCTCTTTGTAACCTTTAACTGTTGTTTGCCATCTCCTCCAAATTAGAAACAGTAGTTCCACAAAATGGTGTCATGGGAAATAAGATATGGCCAGGTTTACTGCTTGACTTGCTTGAGTTCTGCTTCTCTCTAGGGCATAAAATATTTTTGTTTCACAAGGGCTAACTGCTTATCTTTTCTGTGCCAATCTCCCTAGACATAAACCATGTATAAAAGTTCATCAATATTGTGAAGCTAAGTACAAGTTCCAGCCTTAATGATTTTATGATTCTATGATTAACAGAACTCCATGAAAGCTTCCTTGAGCACCACATATCTGTGTAACAGATTGAACACTTTTCATTCAATTAGCAGCATTCTTTTAGATTGTCCTGCGTTGGCCTCAAAGGGCTGTGGCAAGGACTTGTCACACAGAACATCTGGAGATGAAATAACATCCATAATGTACTTTTTCAGCTCTTGGCTGAACGAGCTGTACAAATGGCAGGCTTCATCCATGGGGTGCGAGCTACCAGCTGCCAAGGATACAAGTGTGACTTGGAAAATACTGGTTTCACCCCTAGAAAAACCTCTGTTTAGGCAGTTTAGACTTATAAAGTACTGCATTTTCTGTTAGCTAATGCTATGATAATCAGATATGGCCACAATATTTTCTCACATATGCCCTCCACTATAGGATTGAAAAATCAGATCTACCATGATTGAAATTTAACATTTTCTATTGCCAGCAGAATCAGTTTTTATTGGTGACAAAAATAGCACAGAAGAATATTCTTGGTCCTTTTGGCACAGAAAATCCTGCCCACATGTTGCACTGTGATGCGTAAGACAATGAGAGAATATATCCAAAAGCCTCTCCAACTTTTTTTTTTTTTTTTTTTGCAGAGTACCCAGAAGTGTGAGTAGCTATGCTGTCTGCTCACAGCTATCTTGGGGAAAAAAAACTGAAAAAAAGGCATGTAAATACTTAGTGAGGTTAGTAAAAAGAGTACAATCTGTGATTGCTACCCTCGTCAAAACTTCAAAGGGAAACTGTACTGTTTATTTCATTTTTTTCTGGTATGGCTATTTAAAGTTTATCAAGATGTATCTAACAAGTATTTTCATAGATGTGTGACTCCTTTGCCACAGAACCACATTTATCATGCCACTTCTTGTATTTTGCCTTTTTAACATTTTGTATGCATTACTCTTGCACTAAATGAAGAAAAAAATGTTTGTTCACTTTGGGAGGGAGCATCTGGTTTGAGTTTAGTCGCAAGGAGGAGGAGAATGGGTCTCCAGTAGAGAAGCAACTCAGAGTGCCAGGCTGGAAGAGGTCTGTCCATGCAAAACAACCCCACCAGCCCCATCACATCACCCAAACACAGCTGGCACATAGCAGAGGGGCACTCCCACTCCTGCCAGCCTTGCTCTGGAAAGCAGTCAAACACTTCTGCCATCTGGTGTGCTTTTATCAGGCATTGCAGTGAACGACCCAGGAGCACAGGATGTCTCCTAAAAGCACCAGCAGACGTGAAGGTTATATTGCTTCTGCCAGAGCTCAGAGAAAGCAAGCCCTTGCTGAAATCAAAATGCCACCAGATTAACAAAGAATCTGGAAGCGACACTAAAGGCTTTTGTCTTTCCCTTATGAAAGTAATGTCAATCTCTAAGACAAATAAGTGTTGTCTGTTGGAAGGGTAGAACAAGTGTCACACCTACTGGAATCATCATTACCTGACTGGAATCTTGGCCATTTCTGTGAGCTTGTTTCCCCAGTGTACTTGTGTCTTCCTTACCATCAGTGCTGATGGGACTTGTATGTGTACAGCACAGCTCTTTTACTTTTTTTTTGTTTTCTCTAACTTAAGAATGTCCTATTTTTTTTTTCTGCAAGCATTTAATAGGAAATGCTCTTGTTGCTAAGAATTTAATAGAGCTAACTTTTTAAAAAACAGTTGAAGACTCCATAGAGGATGTATTTTCTTCTGTTTTTTCAGTAACTCCTATTATTCTCTGGTTCAGTTTATGGAATCCTTTCAGTTTCATCTCTATAAAATTCTAGGAACACCTTCTATATTCAATGACTACTACCATCTTTTAAAACTGGGATAAAATAAAAACTGCATTGCCTACATATACTATCCATCCTTGCTAATAAAAAAAAATCATAGTGGATTTATTAATACCATGGAAACTTTCATCTGGCAAGCTTAGTTACACCACCAGCAAAAACTTGCTGCAGTGTCAGGGGAGACTAGTAATTGACTCAACCCATGTGAAATCAGATGGGTTGAGTCATCACTTTTTACCCTTTTATACTCAGGGGAATTTTATACCCTTTTTTACTCAGGGGGATTTATTGATTTCCAGTAACTATACAGAGGGCTTATAATGCTGCCCCAAGTGCATGTTACTCAGATAATCTTTATATGGGATGAAACTGGAACTCTTGTGTGGAACTGCCCAGCTCTTCTCAGCATGCCAGACAAGGAGCATCTGAAAAATTGTGCTCAGACATAATGCTGTGTAAAACATATTCTGGCTTTCATAAGTGGCCTTCAAATTAAGTTTCTGTGGGAAGTCTATAAACTTCAGGGAAAAGAAATAGTTAGAAATGGGAATTCCTTTTTTTTTAATTCTTGAATATTTTTTTGCAGAGAAATAATTATTCTGTGCTATATTAACCAACACATATGCACTATTTCATATGTCTTTAGTTTTTAAATGTCTTCCCCACAGTGCCCTAGTCTCTTGCCAATGTTTCCCTTCAGGCCACTAGAAGATCCTGATTCCCAGGTTGGCACATTTCTCCTCAGCCCAGTGCCAAGAATTTCAACCCAGGTTGCAATTACCAGAAAAGCTGTGCTGAGCCTTTCAGCCTCCAAGTAATTCTGAGAGAAAGCATTTTAAAAGTGACAGGCTAAATAAGCAATTTTAGTAAAACCAAGATTGTTCCTCTGAGCTTGTGTAGGCAGATCAGAATTAGCAAGTATTTTATTGTAGTGAATGCTGTTCTCGTGAATCAACACTACATGCTTTGCAAAAGGTTTGTAAAAATTATTAGCATTTTCAGCTGTTTCCATCTGGAGAGGTCTAGATGGAGGCTCATATTATTCCAAAAGTGCTGAGTATAAGGGAAAGATGAGATCTAACTATGAAGTTCAAATGGGCTGTATTGTACATGATTTCAAGAAGCCCCAGGGTTCTGAGCCTGTTAAGACAGAAGAGTTGTTGGTTATGTCTTGAAGCAGAGTTTGGGTGTATAGAGACTTTTAAGACAAAAATTGAGTTTTTTCACCTCTGGAGTTAGGCAGCACCTGAGCTGTGGTTTACAGGATGAAAAATATTACACTTGTATACTTTAATTCTTGCTTAAACACAATTCAAGATAGTAAGTATTCCTTCTCATCCAGTAAGTCACATGCAGCTTCATCTAAAAGCAATCATAACATTCATGGAGTTAATGGAATTTCTCAACAGGATACAAAAATCCAGCTGATTTGTTATTTGTTTGGTTTCTTTTTCTTCACAGAAAATTTGTGTTGTATAAACCAGTACACAAAATTGTAGGAATCCAGCTCATTCCACCAAGGTCAAATAGAGCAGTTCACTTTTGCACAGCCTTGGTAAGGAAAACCTAGAATTAGTATCATGAGGAGTGTGCAGTAACTGATTTGATTGCTCAGCTGACAAGCTATGATTCACAATTTTTTTTTTCAAACATGGCCCATTTTCCCATAACTCTTTAATAGATTACTTCTGAATAAGTGGTAAATAAATTGTATTTTTGGATGAGATTTCCTCAGGGGACAAAGCAGTCTTAGGGAAGAGTACCCTCACAAGATAATACACCAAGACTCACATCTAGCAATAAAGGAACTTTCTGCTGCAAACACTTAGCTCTCTCCCTTAGGAAGATACCAGGATACCAGATCACTGAGCCTATGTAAGCTCAATGATTCTTGGTACAGTTCTGTAAATGCATCCACATATCTTTCTATATAACAAGAGCTATATATTTGTGAGAGATATTCTTAGTACTAAGAACTAGAATAGAATTTTTTACTGCTGCCTACAAAAAATTATCAGCTCACCCTTTCTGAAAAATAATTCCCAAATGTTTTTGGAGTTCTGAGGGTTTCTCTTTCAGAGCTTGGAAACTGGTCTTCTTGGCAGATGCTTCAATTTTCACTAGTCAAAGAGACCTAGGGAATCCAGCTACCCTTCTCATTCCCAGCATCTGATAGTGATTCCAAATTTATACAGAATTATATTTTGGCTGTACCTTTGGCAGTGTTCCAGCACTGTAACTGTAGGCTTCACAATTTTCCTTTAGTGGGCTTGCCATGAACAGGCTTTGGGTCCTGGCTCCACTGGGAAAATCTAAGAGGCAGAGTAGGAAGGGAAGCAGCGGGCAGAGGTTTCTTCTCATGCAAGGCTATTTTGTCCATACAAAATGACGCCAGTGGGAAACACTGTACTACCAATAACTTTCAGGAAACTCTGGTAGATTCATTGACATGGCTTATGATTCTGTATTTGTAAGAATGAGTGTTCCGGGAAGACACAGGGCCATGAGCCAAAAATCTGTTTCAGGGAACTGATCCCAGTGGACAGGGAGAAACTGAACTAAAGAAGCAGGATGTCTGATGGTAGGGTAGCATTCCCAACATGTTCATGTACTTCAGACATTTGGAAGAAGACACTTAGAAGACAAATATTTTTAATCTGTAGTAAGTCCAATAAGACAGAACACATGCAAGCAGTAGTTAAAGACTTTTGCTAATTGCATAATATTTTATATTATTTCAATGCTGTTTTCAATTCCATCTATAGGAACCATATTTTATAGTTAACTCTTCATTTCAGTCTTGTAATTTAAATTCCATGACAATATGATATGATTATTTTTTTAAAAGATGCCATATTGAACAAAATTTCTTTCCAACACACCTTGTATATCTTTACATACAATACATCAGCTGGTCTGATTTTAAGAGCTATTTCATGGTATCACCATCTACTGATACATATAAAATGGGCAGAAAAGAAATGTAATTCTGAAAATTAGGTCACTGATGATTCATACATGGCCAACATATTTCAGACAATTTAGGAAAGAAAGTGAACCACTAAGACCTGTCCTGATTCTGTCAACAGAGTGAGGATATGTAGATGTGTATACTTTGTGTGCCAAGAATCGTTATGGAGAGCAGTGGACACATGGTTTGTAATAAAATGTGCCTTTATTTTTAAAGACCATCTTCTTTAGTACATTCTTTGCTTGAAGTTAGAAAAAATTGCTCCTTTCCCAAAGAAATTAATTAGGATTATGTCATATCTAAGCCAAATTTTGAGTGTTTCTAAAAACATTTCAACGTATATGTTAAGAGCTGCTGCCAAAATACTTTCCAAAAAAAATAGGCTTTGTGACTTATAGAAATTTTATGCAAAATTTCCCTTTTCTTTTTTTTTCCAAAAATGTGTTTTAATATTTCAGGTTTCAATAAAAGCCAGCAACTCTATTATATAAATATGCATTATTTTAATGTCACTTGCAGGAACAGAAGTTTCCTGACCATTTCTGTTTTGAAGCATCATTGAGCTGATCTTAATGGGTCATTATGACCTGCAGTACATGATTTCAGTAGTACTCTGACTAAAAGTTGAAATATGTTTTACTTTCAATAGCATTAACTTCACTTCTTTTGATTTCTCATAGCTTTGATATTGACTTTAGATATTGATCACTGAAATGCCTGTTTCACTCAACTGCACAGGCAAGTCAGTTCTCAAGCCAGTGTTGAAGAGAAAAAAGAATTCAGCAGCAGTAAAAGCATAGATGTGTCAGATAGAGAAGACAGGGTTTCTTCTTCACCACTACCTTCCTTTCATAACTTTAGATTTATATTCAGCTGGGGGACTTGGACTATGAAGCAAGGGCTAAGAAACAGAGGAGCAATGAAGCATCATATCTAGAACTAGCTGGGATAAATAACTGATTGAGTTCTGACATGTTCCCATCTGGGCCGCATTTAATTTTCTTTACAGTAAACTGTCTTTGGAGGACTAAGATGAAAGAAAGATTTTCTATATTAGCAGGAGGATAATCAGAGGTGCTTTATTAGGTTTCAACCCTGGAAGAACCCTCTCACTGAGTTCTTCAACTATTTTAGCATGCATGTCTGTGGCATAATGAACATCATCTATGACTCTATATTTATGTCCTCTCAAACCTTTGATCTCTGCATTTTTGAACATGAGTTTTTTCATGATAACAGTATTTCTCACTGTCACGTTATACCCTTCTCCCCTCAAAAAAATTGCCGCTCAAAAATTTTACTGCTTCATTTAATGCAAGTTGTGGTACTCAACATGTCTTTTCTTTGAAATATTTACGAATAGCAACAACAAAGCCTCAAAAATAAATAACTGATAGTTTTTGCAAGTAAGGAGAATGAATGAAACTGTCCATAGTGATGCATACAGTCTCAGTGAAAATTTTTCTTTTGATCCCAGGACTTTAATAAATTCTTACTGAATCATACACAACAAACATATTTTTGTGGGTTTTTTTTTTCTGTTAATATAAGCAAATCTTCAGGCAATAACACCGATCTGATTGCTCTGATGTTGTGCTTTGCAGTTTTCCAATCTGTCCTGATGTTTCAGGCCATCCTTCCCTCTTCCTTAGGATTCCAGACAGAGAAGTTCCCTTATAAATGAACATTGCTCAGACACCCCAGATCTGCTTCTTATCAGCCATCAGAAAGTTGGAAGTAGGTAGGAAAGCACGTGGGAATCACTGAAGAGGGTACAATGGCCTCCCTCCACATCTCTCCTCATCATGTTCCAGCGGCAGCAGCCAATGTGCATTAGCAGGAGAGAAGCCAAATGCAGAAAACCAACCCCTGTCATTAACCTCTGGTTCAGTCTCTTGCTTGGAAATGTTCAATGCAGAACCACATCTGTATCATTGGAACCTTAATACATGACATTTCAAGAGTGGGGGAATTCAGGGCTAAGGTTTTTGAGTACTTTTCTGGTGGAAAGACCTAAATAACAGTGTCAGAAAATGCAGTTTCTGCCAAACACAGGTTCAAACTCTGATTTTTTGTTCATTGCCAAAAAGCTAGGTTCACTTTGGCTACAACTATTTTTTATGTATGCACGCTGATAATCTGAACATCTTTCTAGAGAATGGGAAGTACCTTTCCCATTCATAATGGTGTGACGTACTTATCCTGAAGGACAAGTAAAAGTTGAAGTAAATGGTTTTATCTTTGATGTTGTAGATCTAATATGAAAAAACTCACAAGTATGCAACTGAGTGGCTAAGAAAAAGATGTTAAATACTCAGAAAATATATATGTTTAACATTTTACAAATTTCCAATATTGTTTTAAAAAACAAGGAATGCACACCTTCCTTAGTAAGCTGTTTCTGTACAAAAAATATATAAATTCTGTATTTTTCAAATAAGGAATTACTTTCTTGGTAAAACAACCAGAGGGAATACAATAAACTTGAAATGATCACCACTGAATTGAGGTCCAAAGTTCTCCTCACAGAAAGAAGTCCAATTTCCACCTCACCCCAGCCCAAAAGACTGTGACTTCCATCACGTCTGTACCCACTGCTGTCCCTGTCTGGGTACAGGGAGAGGGATGCTAAATATCAGTGCATGAACAGAATGCTGTGTCTACCCTGTTCCCTTTCAGTGGCCAGCCAGGGGGTTGCCCTTTTGCCTTTCTGTGCCTGCCCTGCCTTGGCTGAAGGGGAAAGTCTTCTGGAGCATGAGGGCATGACCCAGTGGGGAGGAAGCCTGCAGTGAGGGCAGATATTAGCAGACGCCTGCAAGAAGCACAAAATGACAGAGCCAAGTCTTTGAAGCAAGAAATTCTTTCTTAGTGACCCAGAGACACCAAGGGTGAGGTTGTGCAAGACAACTGGGTCAATCAGACAGCTTGCTGCCACCAAAAGTGAGTGTTTTGTGCTGTTTCAGAAAGCTGGGGGTGCCTAACAAACAGAAGAGCTTATGCAAAAAAAGGAGCAGACAACTGCAGTCAGAAGTGGGAAGTAAGCCTAGCCTTTGGGGCAGCCATGAGCTCAGATTTCGAAGGAATATTCAGCCTGCGTGGGGCCTGCTGCAACCCGAAATGCCACAAAATGTTGCTGGACTGAGACAAAGAATGTGAGGAGAAAGGTCTGTTATATTTTTATGTTCTCACTCAGAGGAAACTGAGTTTCTGTATTTTAAACGTTGACTGTCCGAGTTAACTAAATATAAATGTAGCCTTTAGAAATTTACAGTCCTCAATGATTATGGTCTGTCCACTGTAAAAAAAAAAAAAAAAAAGGTCTAGTTAGGTTCACCTCTAAGCTTTGGACAACTGAAGATCCTTTCACAGCTGGTTTAAAGGTATCTTAGTCTGGATTACTTGGGATAAAAGAGGCCAGGGAGCAGCTCTGCAATGAAATTTGAGGGAACATTTGTCTTTTGCAGGGATGAGGGAAGGCAACAGTAGCCTATGGAGCCACGACTGAAAAAGAATGTGTGTCCTTAGTCTTTGTAAATGGCACCACATTCAGAAATGTATAATCACCCCTTTAAAGTCTACATGCAGTCTCAGAAAAGACATTTTACACAGCAAATTAAAAACTAATCTGTATGAAAATACTATATAGTTTCAGATCAAATCAAAAAGATTTAGCCTTACTTCAAAAAGGCACAAGCGGAGCAAGACATGAGACTGAATTATCTTCTGAAAGATAATTTTTTTATTATCTTTAACAGGACCAGAAACAAAGTAAGCATTTTACTAGAAAAAGATAGTTTGATGAACTATAGATGAACCTAAATAAAGCAAAGGAAAAAGATTTAAAACTGCATGCCGTAGGAAGGGACTTTCATTACAGACAAGGTTTCCAGCCTGCGCACTCACAAGCATACGTAGACTGAGAGGTCAGAAGAAGGAAATCCTTTAAATAGGGTAACATCAGATGAGAAACTATAAGATTTCACAAATCAGCAAAGACTGATGACTGTATTTCTAGAAGTAAATCTAAACAGCTTGGAATGAAAACTTTGTGAAAAGGAAATACAATTGATCAATTTCTGAAAAGAATTTTTTTTTTTAATTAGAGGAATCAGTCAAAAGTAACAGTCTTCACAGACTAAAATTATTTCAGTTCCATCCAAGGCTTTCACTAGTTCTCAGAAGAGTTTCTGTGCAACCATTACCTTGTCAACTAATAACCAAATTCAGTTTCAGGCTTTTAATCCTCAAGAGAGTCTGAGCTCATCTGACAAGTCATTTTGCAATAATTTCTGTGAAAAATGTTGCTTGGAAGCCAAAAGTCCTTTCCCTCTGTAGACCTGAAAGTTTGGCTGCACCCCTCTCAGCTCACCCATAATTCACCACCACATCATCTAATTAAGTGAGTTGAATCTAGAGCATATTATATTTAAAATAAGTCACATAAAGCTTTTTCTAACACAGTTGTTGTTTTTTTTTTTAAGATTGGTTGGAAATTGGAGATGCTACAACTCAGACATCACATTATCACTAAATTACCTATGATATTTACATAAGACAATTTTATACCTTTTCTGTCTGAGAAAAAAAAAAGAATTCAAGTGGAGCATTGAAGGAGATGTAATCCAGATCAAATACCAACTCCTATTTTTTTTTCCCCTCAAATGGCCTGTTATTTCTCTATGTGATTTGGAGAAAATGTGAATGTAACCAGTAAACCCAAATGCTGGGACTGAAAGGCATGGGGAGAGGAAAAGGGTCCTAGAGTCTGGGTGGCAGGTGAGCCTGTAGCTCCACCCAGCACCAAGAAATTACCTACATCCTGCAATGAAGAAAGCCTATGGAAGCACCCTCTGACTTCCTCCAGGGAGTAACCCCTGCTCCTGTTCCTCCACAGAAATCTGAATTCATCATGGGCACTGTTGCTGTGTTATGTGAAGCCATGCAATTCTGTACTGCAGCAATGGACACTTCAACAAGCAAGAAGGACTCACCCATTTTAGGAAATCTGGTGAGAATCACATCATCACTTCTGGTTTACAAGAACTTCAGAGGTTCCTAAGTTTCTGGACTGCTAAGGGCCCTTAAGCTGCAAAAAATCTTTGCAGAAGAAAAACCAAACCAATGGACCTTAAGATGTCACCTCTTTATCTTAATAAATGCCTTTTGAGTATTTCAGTGATTTTTTTCCCATTTCTGATCAGGCTTGTTCCCTTCTTTAACTCCTTGTTCAACTCCTTGCAGACACAGAGATTACGCAGTGTTTTCTGTTGCCTAGATAGCTTTTGATATCACCATATGGTAAATTATATACTGTACTAAGTAACAGGTAATATTGTTGATAGTTCCAAAAATTACAGGTCATGATCACTTGCCTCTTTTCATCCATGGAAGCCCAGAATAAGAAAAAGTCCTACTCTTCTGGAAATGGAAACCTACAAACCCAGAATCATCACATTTAAACAAACACACCTGTCCACGCAGAGCTTTTTTACATGCACAGCTCTTGCACACACATTTAGAAAATCTGCCTGGAAAGCAGGCTTTGAGTGACCCTTCAGAGCTGAATCTGCATCACTTCCCATTTTCCCTGTCACACAGGGGACGCAGAGCATGGCAGCCAGAGCACATCCCACTGTCCAGCCAGGGGCACCGCAGCCAGGGGCACTTGGGCAGCCCCAGCCCAGACATTGGACACTCTCCTGGGGAAGGTGATGGGCTGAGGATTGGCCAGGATGTGGGTCTGTGGATGTGTCCAGCTTGGCAGGGCCCGTGGTCAGGCAGGGCAGACTGTGTGGAGCTGAAGCCTGACCCTGCTGCACCATCACTGGAGCAGGGGCTGAGAGCCTGGAACAGGGGTTAGCATGGACCCCTGGGCCATGGGCATGGTAGGGGTAGTCCCGAGGAGCTGTGCAGGTACAGTCAGCACTTTGACAGGGACTTAAAAATGTCCCAGTTTTGTAAATTACATTTGTGGTTTCTGTTTGCTCAGTATTTAATCTTAGCTCAGTGTAAGAGTCCGCTGGTAAATCTACCTAGGAATATGCCAGAGGAATCCCTCTTCCAAGGAGCCAAATTCCATTTGCCAGACAGACACCTTCTTGGCTTTTGTGGTTTCCTACGAGACTGGTTGTGACAAGGGTGATAGACAAGGTTGTGACATTCTGCAGAGATGTAGCAAGGACATAGACATCAGCAAGGAGGGTGTGGAAAACATACCTACGTAGCATAAGTGTATTTATTGTCAAATAAATGCCACTCTCATAGTTTAGCTAGTTTAGCTTAGGGTCATCAAGGGGCTTCTTTCCTTCAGTCCTCTCATTTGAATGTTGTGATTCTTTCTACTTGCCTCTTACCATCCCAGAGAGTCCAACAGGAGTAAAACGCTCCAAAAAGCATATAGCTGTTTGTTACTTAAGAGTTCATGGCTCTTTGATCTTTAGAAGTTCCACCCTTTGCCATACCAATGTGTGAAGTTTGCCAAAGTATCAAAGGCCTTTCTGACCTGCCAACACCATGGCAGCTATGATGGATCTAAACCCAGACAAACATATTCTACCTATTCTATAGACATTTGGTGGTTCCGACCCACACCATATATCCAAGTCAATTCCACTCTGTGCTAGAGGGAAGGCTCTGTATTGATCCCTCTGTCTCACTAACAAGACCTGCAGGGGCCTCATACATAATTTCAGGCCAAGAAGCAAAGGCAGGGATACCACCAGACCAGTGCCATGATGTCTGTGCACCATCTCCCTCCTGAAAGGATGCCAGGCATTCACTTGAGGTATACACACATTTTATTTGGCTACATCAATCAAAGCACAAGGTCTAGACCCCAGACACACCTAAGAATTACCTACCAAATTCTTGGAGGTACCAGGTAGTTCTCAGAGGGGTTTCTTCTCTCATGGGAAGGAAAAATGAGGACTATCCACCTTTGGAGAATCACCTTTGGAACATCACTTGCTGCCATGCTATTCATCTGCTTATTTTCAGGCCTTGCAGTACACATCATATTTTATCTTTGCTGCTATCTTTGTTCCTCCTAGGGAATCTTGAAATTTCCGGTCTATTTCTTCATTCTGAGCCTCAGAGAAGACGTCTCTCCAGTTTCCAACAACCCCTGTGTATGAGTACCAAAAACTGAAGGGAGATGCTCCTGAGAGAAAATAATACCTAGGCAGCAGTTAGACAGAGTCATTGACTACACAAGGCAGGAAGGATGACATTAAATGCCCTGAGACATCTGACTGCCTGAGAGAGGAAAGGTATTGAAGATCAGAAGCAAAGGCTGTAGCTAGACAACAGGGAGCATTTCTGGTTAGCTGCCTGCAAGTGCTCCCTCCCCAGAAAGGGATTTCCAAGGTGACTTCATGAAGCTTTTACACAGAAAAAGGGGAATCTGGTTTTGTCACAAGGGAAAGCTCATTCATTAATTACTTCCTCTGAAGGGAGAAATTTTTTGGGGGGTAAGTGGTATAGAGGAGATTGGCTAAATCCCTCTTCCTCCAAGGAGTGGTGAAAGAAATGGATTTTTAAAAGCCTGTGTTTGCAGTACTCAGAAACCAAAGACTCTTGAGGTCATGGGGAGCAGGAAGGCTGCCAGAGCTCTGACACAGGCCTGTGAGAGACCATCTCTGGGACCACCACTGACATGCCCATTGAGAGGAGACATATAAAGCTCTCGCTGAGTGGGTAGCAGGAAGATACCAGTGCCAGCCCTCACCTTGGCACCTCACTTACCTAAGAAAGCAGGGCTGCTACAGAAAAAGACAGCAAAACAAAAGCAATGACTGAGGACATTAAGACTGGAACTCTGATAAAGTTTCTCAGCCCCCAAATCCTGTCAACAGCAGAAGCTTTTTGTAGAGGTGGCACCACAGGAGAGAACTCACCCAGACAGTCCAATGAGTTCATGGCTAAGTAAAGTAACATGCTCAAAACTCCTTCTGGAGTTCTCCTTCAGAAGGTAGGTCTCCATTTGCAGAGACTCACCTTTCCGGAAAAGGATGTCCCCAAACTTTCCATGTGTTTCACTGGATTTCTCTTTCATAGCTTTGAAACTGGTCTTCTTGGCAATTCTGGAAAAATCTTCCTCACACAGGGAAAATCCAAAGAAGGAAGCAATCTTTTTCATCCCCAGTATTGGGTCCTGTCCAAAGGAACATAGCACAGAGGTGAAACCAAGAGATTTGACACTGGCTGTGGCATAGAGCCAGCACCCTGTGGGAAGCCCAGCAGGGGAAGCTGTCTCTCGCAATGTCACCAAGGATTTCCAAGAGCTCTAACAAAAAACTCTTCAGGCCAGGAAACCGACACATTCTGGCCCCAGTTTCAAGGCCTTTTCTTCTTTCCCAAAATCTGTGCCTCTCCCAGATAAAACTCCTTTCACAAATAGGCAAGGCTATCCTCCTCCTAACATCCATGGGCTTGCCCCAAACATAAATGAGTAACTCATGAAAGACTCATCCTTCTAAAGGGGCAGACAGACTTGCCCCAAGAGTTTCTACTTTCCCACACGCATACATATCAGGAGGGATGCACAGCACACTCATCAAGGAAGAGCTGGGTGGAATGCCACACCTCTTTGAGTTCCTCGTAGCTTATTGTCATGATCGTCTCGTTGTCAATGTATTTGTTCCATTCCACTAGGTGATCAAAGTAGGATCCCCAGGCCACTGCAAACAAACAAGAGGCATAACTGTCAAGAGTACTCCCCCATACAGACCCTTAACCAAATCAAAGGAGTCAGCTCAGACAGCTTTCTAGGTGTGGCTTTAGAATGGTGAAGGGGTGACCAGCTCAACATATCTGTTCTTTCTTCTGAGGTCCGTGCAGCATGGCCCAGGTCTGTCCACTTGATACGGCAAACCACAATTGTGGGAATGGAAAAGTCAGGCTAAAGTTTTCTCATGATCTCTCAATTCTAAGTGAGAGACAAAACTCTGATTCTCTTGTACTCTGTTTCTGCCATAACAGGGGCCTGTCTGCCTGTTCTGGGAGTGCCTTGGTAAGGTATGTCACAGAAGGATTCCCATGCACAAGGCCCTGTGTATGCCACTCATGTTAGGAGAAATGCCAGAGGATTTCTCTGTAGGGCAAAGTACATTTTCCATTCATGAAGTCTGCAAAGTACTCATCCCAGCAGGCAAAGGATGGCGTCAATGGTAGGTTGTTGCAGAAGTGGTAATAGGAGACAGCCGTGTCCTTGGGGTTCCGAACTAGCACAAGGATCTAGAAGACGAAAATACATCTTTTGACTGACCGAAATGCCATCTTCTTGACATATCACATAGAGTCATTGAATCACAGAATCATTTAGGTCATCAAGTCCAACCATTAACCAAGCACTACCAAGTCCATCACTAAACCATGTCCCTAAGTACCAGATCCACATTTTTTTAAAATACCTTCAGGAACAGTGACTCAAACACTTCCCTGGCAGCCATTTCTAATGCTCAGCAACCCTTTCTATGAAGAATTTTTTTTCATATCCAGATCCAAACCTCCCTCAGTGCAACTTGAGGCCATTTCCTTTTGGCCTGTCACTCATTACTCAGAGAAGACACCAAGCTCCACCTATCTACAACTTCCCTTCAGGTGGCAAGGTCCCCCCTGAGCCTCCTTTTCTCCAGGCTAAACAACCCCAGCTCCCTCAGCTGTTTCTCCTAAGACTTACACTCCAAACCCTTCACCAGCTCCAGTGCCTTTCTCTAGATACACTCCACGACCTCAGTGTCCTCCTTGTAGTAAGAGGCCCAAAACTGGACACAGTGCTCAAGGTGTGGCCTCACCAGTGCCAAGTACAGAGGGGCAATCACTGCCCTGGTCCTGCTGACCACACTATTATTGATCCATGTCAGGATGCCACTGGCTTTCTTGTCCACCCAGGCACAGTTCTGGCTCATGTTCAGCGACTGTCAACCAGCACCCCCAGGTCCTTTTCCACTGAGCAGCTTTCTAGCCACTCTGCCCCCAGTCCTTATTGTTGCATGGGGTTGTTGTGACCCCACTATGTAGGATCCAAGTCTTCCTTATTTAACCTCATATAATTGGCCTCAGCTCATTATCTCTTCAAATTCCTCTGCAGAGCCTCCTACCCTCCAGCAAATCAACACTCCCACCCAACTTGGTGTTGTCTGCTAGCTTACTTGTCCACTAAAATGCACCAGCCCATCTAATTCTGGTCTAATTCCTTTTCTTGAGTAAGAAATCAGAGCTTTGGCAGATCACTTGTTGCTAATCTAAGCTTCAGGCTAAAAACAAGAAGCTTTTCAGTGATTCCCTCAAGACAGTTCTGACCTAGTTCCAATTCAGACAAATGAGTTCATGATCTACTGAACAAAAGTGCCACAGTCTCTACATGTAGCCTAGCTTCTCTCTGCAATAATTCCCATCTAAGATTATCTTACCCACAGCCTGTGGTGGGCTTTCTACAGGTACCTTGGTTTTGAAGGCAAGTTAAACCAGACAGAATTACTCCATGCCTTGCTCAGGTTTCTACCACCAACCTGGAAGCATCTTTCTGAAGGAGATCTGAAAGGACAGTCACACTCAGCAACAAGCCCACCAATAGTCAGCAAAGCTGCAGCTGGAAGAGGGTGTTTGTTCACAGCCTTGGCACACAGATCTATCTCTTCAACCTCGGAAATGTGGCTGTGTATTGACCAGCTCAGGTGAAAATGCAGGAAAGATATCTCACACAGAGGAAAGCTAATTTAGGATGGAAAGATTTTGCAGTGTGATGCAAAGAGAATACTCACCTTAGCCTTGCTTTGGAAAATGGATGGAGGCAGGAGATCAGGTCTCAGATGGGTTACTATAATTCTTCTGGAAGGAAGCTGTTTCATCCTCTTTAAAGAAAGTGAGAAGAAATGTAACAAGACAGAAGTAGCTTATTCAACTTTTATGAGGTGTGCCTGTTCAGTTATTGCAGGTTATAAGAAAAGGTGAGACCAGAGATGTATCTTATAACTTGGAAAACCCACAGGGATGCACTGGTGGTGTAGGATTCTGCCAACCTCTGCCACCAAGCACCATTTCACATGGCACAGGCCGAAGAACAGGACACCTTAGAAAAAGGTCTTACTAATTAAAGTTACTGGGTCGATGGCAGGAGAACCCTGTGCCTTCTCAGTCCTGTCTCCCATCTGATGCCCTTGTGTTGGGACACCAGAAGCACTAGTACATGCTACTTCTGCAGACCGTAGCTGTTGTTATGGTTCTGGGTTCTCCATTACCTCTGAGATCAGCCATTGTCTTTCAGCTATTACTCCCTGTAGGAAGAGCAACGACAGTATTTTCAGTTCCTGCTTACCTCATATACCCCAGGATCCCCAAATTCTAGACGCTGAAAAGTCTCTAGCTTCTTTTCAGCATTTATTCTCTCTTTCATTTCCTCTTCTGTATATTTGGCATCTGCCAACTCCTTCACCATTTGTTCAAGCCAATTGGTTCCTGAAAGGACAAAGACGCCAGTAGGACATCCATTCCACTTCAGTTTTTCATGTAAACCTGGCTGATGGTATCCTGTCTAAATGTTTTCAAGTCAACCTGTTTGGCTCAATGGTGTACTTTAACCTTTCAACAAGTGTGTGTGTCCTGGTTTTCACTGCAATGGAATTCACTTTCCCCATAGTAGCTGGTATGGAGCTATGTGTTGAATTTGTGCTGAAAACAACGTTGGTAACACAGAGATGTTTTAGTTGTTGCTAGGCAGTAATTACACAGTGTCAGGGCCTCCTCCGATTCTCACACTGAGCTGCTGGAGAGCAGGTTGCAGGTGCACAAGAAATTAAAAGGGGACACAGATGGGACAGCTGACCCCAACTCATCCAAGGACTATTCTATTCCATATGGAACCATGCTCAGCAATAACATTTGAGGCAAGAAGAAGGAAAGAGATGCTGAGAGCTAAGGCACTTGTCTTACCATGGCACCGTCATGGGTGATGGAGCCCTGGAGACAGCTGAACATTTGACTGCCAGTAGGATAGAATGAATTCCTTACTTTGCTTTGCTTGCACACATAGCTCTGGCTTTACATATTTAACTGTCTTTATTTCACCCCAAGACTCCTCTCACTCTGTTTCCCTCCCCCTTGCCCTTGCGGGTGAAAGAGTGAGTGGCCCCATGGGGCCACTGAGTTGAGCTGTGAGTTGCCAGCTGAGGGTAAATCCCAGCCCTGGTTAATAATCAACAAGGGTGTGCCTAAGGTCTAAGGGGCAGAGCTGTCAAGCAGATATCAGGGTCACATCACATCCCTTGCTAGAAGTAGAAGCAGACCTCTATTGCTCTTTTAAACTCTTTTCAACTTCTCACCTTTTTGGTTACTACACACTACTGCCTGTGGAAATTACTCAAGAGCCATGTTGGTCCTAGCACTGGGCCAACTGATTCATATATTTTCTCCTTCTGCTTTCTTTCCACAGTGCTGGCTTTGGGAACCCTCTTCCCAACCAGCTTCAATTTATGGTCACTTCATTATTGATACAGTTTGGTCTCATTCACAATTCCCAGCTAGGCTTCTGTAACTGGCAGCACAAGGGTTATCAGCCAAGCCACCAGACCATCACATTCCTGACATCATCTTTGCACCAGACTTTGTTGTCTTGGCCACTGCAGCCTGGGAGAAATCGTGTGTGAGGATCTGGGTTTGGAGAACCAAACCTCAGTTTTCAACTAACACCCCCTGCGGTGTCTAGGTGGATCCTCACACATATAAACCTGTTCTGCTTACATACAGCTCTAGAGGTTGCACACAAAGGGGATGTGATAAGGATCAACTTCCACCTTTTCTGCAAATTACATATTAAGATATTTCTGTAAAGCCAACAGGATGCTTTGAGCAGGGGGTTGCATTATTTGAGCTTCAGATATGCCTTACAACTTAAATTCATTATTCTTTGAAGTCTGATGTCATCGTAAGCTTTTCTCAGGAATTCTTGCTGTATTAAGTGACAGCATTAAATAATCAACTTCAGGACTGTAACACTGTGTACTTGACTACTGATCAAGACAACACTTACCTGATTTAGGATAACCAACTAGTATCACATCATCGCTCCTGGCTTCAAAGGATTTCAGAGCTTCCAAAGTCTGCGGGCTGCTAATTGTAACTGGGTATAAAATACCTCTGTAGGAAAACAGCATGTCTTCTGGGGCCATCTTGTCACCCTCTGAAAAACATTTGTCCACTATTTCAATGATTCTTTCACTGTTTCGGGTCATGTCTGCGTCCCTGTTTAAATCTACCCAAAGAGATACAGGTTGTCTTTCTACAATGCAGAAAAGCTTTATGCAACATTTGAGAAAATAGGACAGGGTGTTCCCTCAGGGGTGAAGGTGCAAGTGACTGATTAACTCCGTACTCTGATAAACCCTTTTGACTCTACAGAACTCCATGGAGACTGACAAGAGTGACCTACGGTCTTAGCTGCAACTAATACTAGGCGCAGGAACTATTGGGGCAACAACTAGTAGGAATAAAAATGTTTAATTAAACCAAAGAAACAACTGTAAAGGATATTTCCTGAAATAATTTTGATTTGGAAATGGACTAGGGAAAGGACATGAGGTAGAAGATGGGTGAATATAATTTTTATGGTTTGTTCATTCTCTTTAAAGGAAACAGACAAAAATGCAATACAAACACAATTTTCAGTGGAAATTTCTCTTTTTAAGCATCATAGGCAACAAAAGAGACAAAACTAAAAAAGAAAGATACTTTTCTTTTTCTTTTTTTGACAATTGGTAAGTAGAAGTAATTACCTAGAAGAAGGAAATTTTGAGAGCTCTGCTGTTGTGTCAGTCAATTATGTCTTACCTTCATTCCCAAGTTTTACTGAATTGATTCCCACACACACTAGCTTCATCTCTGCTTACTTTTCACTCCCTCAAAACGTCACTCATCCATCAAGTTTCCTTGACTACCTTCAATTTGACATGGCATGCTTGCCTTTTCCATCCTCCCTTCTTCCACCTCCTTACCTCACTGAATGCAAGGGACCACAGAGTATCTCAAATGGAGCAAAAGCACATGAGGTGTTACTGAATAGCTCTGCCCCTTATAGTGAGATTCTTAAGGGTACAAAGGGACTGAATCCAAGCCATGGGATGACACTGGAGAGGATAAAACTGCAAAATCAGGTCATGATTTGCTTTCCAACCACATCAGCAAGACCAGAATAAGATCTGAGCCTTTTTGTTCTAGCACTGTCATCATGTTAGTCCTTGCTAAGTGTGATTCCTCAGGTGTTCTTATGCCAGCTGCTGCCTGACTGATTTACCCCCATTAAGTACCTGCTCCTTTGGCTTCCCTTTTCTATCATAGAGTTTTACACTTACCTTTACTAAACTTCGTGTTCACTGATCTTCTCAATGTGTTATGTTTCAAAAAGTCTTGCTATTTTTCCTAGTACTTTCAGCCCTCTCTTCTGAACCCCAGACTTAAAAGTCAGTCATTTATGATACACTGTATGGTATTAGTCTGCCCACCAGTGTTAAAAGCAACATTAAATATGATCAGGATGCACCACTAAAGGAGATTGCTTTAATTGCCCTCCCAATTTTGCTGTCAACCAGTATATGCAGTGTGACCATAAGCATGCTATTGCAACCAAGTTCATCATATCCATGGAAACAAGTGGATATTCCTGAAAGTATTGCTGCTGCTGAAAGTGCTTCAGAATGCCTTTTATTGCTGTTGTATGAATTTCTAAGAACCTAACTCTACTTCCAGTACTTTCATTTCTATAACTAATGTTTGTACATTGCCATCTCCACATCAATTTCTGTTTCTTTAGTCACATAATTTCAGGCCGTCCCCAGTTCTGTCACCTCTTGTATTTTCTGTCAGTGTCTTATCCAAGAGGTATGTTGTCTTAAGGAGCATCACCAACTTTTTAACATAACTTATATTTACTAATTCCTTTTCTTCAAAATGTTCCATGGCTGGTTGCTTTGTCGTGTTTGCTACTACATTTCTTTGTATCAAGTTAAGGCGACTGTTCTATTCTGATTCTTCCTTCACAAGTTTTTAAACATTGCTATTATGTATGTTCTCCTCCAGGAATCTGGTACCTGTCTGGCTGCTTACAGATGACTTGTAGTTGTTCAAAGATGCCTCGCTGCAGGACTTTCTGCTGCTCTGCTTTTCAATCCATTCAATTATTTTCTAAATATTCTAACTATTACTTCTAGCATTCCTATTTATTTCAAAAACTCTGCATGTCCACTTATGTCAAAGCAGAACCAACCAGCTTTTGAAGAGTGAAACAAAAAGTCTTCCAATATTACATTCTTTTGATTTCTAGAAAAAAACTCTCCAACTTGTAAATGTTGTAAAGGCGGTATGGTTTATTTCAGTGCTGGACCTATGCCCCCCCAAGGACATGCGCGCCCCAAAAATTCCCGAGTCCACTTTATCCCCTAACCTGCTGCACATGCAGAAAAGACACATGCACATATTTAACACTGTTATATCAATTTTTATGAGCCTGCTCAGTTATTCAGTCACATAAGCCCAATTCAGTTTTTCCATCTGATTTTTTTCTGTGGGGCCTCTTCTTATTTCAACTTGGATGCTTGCGTTCCTTTCTAAGTAGCCTTGAATCTCCCTTGTTCTCTATGCAGGCCTTTCTGTGGGCACAGAAGTTTACAGACTCAACAAGCAGACTTCAGCTAAATCCAAAATTGGCTTCTATACCAAGTTTAATGTCAAACCCCCTGTCTCACATTTCAACTCTATCTTCTATTTTTGCATCTTATCCACTTAGGTGATGGATCTATAAATTGGGTGGGTTTTTTCTGTTTTTAATTCAACCATATTTACAAAAACTTATTTTGCCTTTTCTTTTTTCCAGAACAGGTCCCCAGACAAGTCTGAAATACTGTGTCTAGAGAGGCAAACGCCAATGGCAGTACAAGAGAGCTGGGCAGAGCAATGTCTCACACCATCACTCTTGACCACCCCACTATCTCAGTAGTGGAATTTTCAAGAAAGACAAGCCAGAGGGGTTCCAAGGGAGGACCACAAAGTTGAGAAGCTCAGGGACAACCTCAAGACAGTTTCCAGTACTTAGAGGGCAGCTACAAAGAGGATAAAGGCTCCCTATTCACCAGACACCACATGGTGAAGAAAAGAGGCAGTAGAGTCAAGTTGCAACAAGGGAGGTTTAATCTTGGTACAATAAGTCAGTTCTTTACAGCAAGAACAACCAGTTGCTGGAACAAATCCTCCAGGAATGTGGTAGAATCCTCATCACTGGAAGTTTTCAAGATATGATATCTAGATAGAGTCTCATCCAGGCTCCCTTTCCCATGAAAGGGTGTACCAGATCATTTTTCAAGGCCTCTTTCAACCTGGGCTATTCTCTGCTTCTATAGAAAGCAGTGGCCCCGAGAGAACCTTGCCTGTTGACATCAGCCCAAAATATGAAATCCATCTTGATATTTTGCATTCAGAGAGATTGAGAGCCTTAAGAATGCTGATCCATATTCCCCTCCTTGCTGCTTTCTCTAGTTTTGATTTAGTTTGTGCTGAATTCATGGAAGATCTCCTGATTCCTGGAAGATCTCTATCTCTAAGATAAGACATTAGGCTTCTGTCATATCCCTATTTTTGCTAGTGATATTTTCTATGAAGATGTTGACTGATTTGGAACATTTTTGAAGAAAAAAAGAATCTGCATACTAAATAATTAGAAACCACCTAGAAGGATTGAATTTGTCTAGAAAGAAAAGGGGCATTTCCTTCCAGGTGACAGCTGGAACAGGGCTGTTAGGTTTTTTGTAAATATGATTAGTTGGCATCTTCTTCAGCAAATGAGTGTAGCCTGAGGTCACACCATAAAACAAAAGGCTCATCACTCAGCCGTGTCACTATAAAGGCTGCTGCAATGACTCTTAGAGTAATTCTAAGGTGCTTGGGTTATTTGATCTAGTTTTCCAATGTATAGCATTCAGATGATCTGAGTCTGCCTTGCAAAGTTCTTGCTCTTGTAACATGTAACCACATTTCACTTGTCTTCATCTTCTGCAGTACAAGTCATACTTCAACTTTTTCCCCAGTTTCGTTCCTGCTATATGTTCCTCAAATGCTTTGTCCATTTTCTCACTCTGATCTTCAGTGAAAAGATTCTTCCAGTCATTTACACCACCTTCAAAGAAGCAAAAAAAATTCTCTTGAAAACCAAGAAATTTCATTTTTTATTCTATAGAGCTGTGATTTCTATTGCATTGTACACTAAATCTTGTTGATCCATTTTCCAGATGAAACATTTTTCTACTCCAATATAATTTTGTGAAATCAGTGGAGTTACATATATATGCGAATAATCTTTATGATTGGCAAAGTGGAAGGTCATGAAGAATTGATTAAGAGTCATCTGCCAGGAGGCAGAGCTGGGTTTCTGCTCATTTGGCAGCTTCAGTTTTTACCCAGTTACTTCTTTAATGTAGAATGCAGAAATAGATTGTGACAACCAGGTTGCCCTTCTCCTGCCCGTGTCCCCCACACTACACTGCAAAAGCTACTCCTTCTCTTCCCACTCTTGTGTCCCCTTGGATTCTTGCTAGCTTAGGTTAGTTCTAATGTATAGGAATGATCAGTCGTTTGGCAGTGACCATCTCAGAAGATTCCTATACTCTCCTACAAAGTGTGGTCACACCACTCAGGCTGAGTTTGGCCCTGTGCTGCCTGCTCCATTGTCTGGGCAACTGGTGATCTGGGCACAGAGGTGGAGGGGAATTCAGACACATGACAGTTCCTCCTTCCTGCCAGCCATCTGTGAGCCTCCAAAAGTGGCTCTGCTGTGAGAGCCTTGCTGGGTGTCCTCCTCACCAGTTCTCCTTACATAGTCTTCTCAAGCAAAGCAGTGATAACCTGATAAGCCCAAGTTCTTGAGAGTGGAATATTTCTACCTCTGAGCCTCGTGGAGCTTCCTACCTTTGCGAAAGAGAATATTGCCAAATGACCCATGGGTCTTGTCTGAGTTTTTCTTCATAGACTGGAAGCTGCTCCTCTCTACCACCAGCTGGAGCTGTTCCTCAGTCAGAGGAATTCCAAAGAACGTAGCTATGTTTTTCACACTCAGGGCAGGATTCTGGAAAGAGGAATGTAACATATGGCATGACTTTCAAACAAATAACACTGCTTTCCAGGGTGTTTACACTTCCCTGTAGCTCTCTGCCGGCTGCATACATAGGATATTCATAGAGTTCACTAGTACTAGTGTGTGCCATGGTGTTTCTCTTCTCCATAATTACTTTGGAGGAGATAAGAGCTGCCTTCCTGTACATTACAAAATATTTTATATGATTTACAGGTAGCAAAATACACAATACTGGAAACAGAAAAGCTCCTTCCCTAAAAATATTACTGGAGATTTGGATTGACAATGATTTGGGCTTATATCAGAAATAAATAAAAAACAAGAATCATTTTCACAAGCAAAAGTTTAAGTAGGTTTTTTTTAGTATGAATTTCACCTTTTCTTCCCTTAAAACAAGAATCTGTCTCACACACTTTGGATACCCTGCATGCATGTAATGTTGAATTGGTTCAGGAAAAAAGTGTCCCTTGAAGTATAAAGTATTTGTAACTATTGATAACCTTACCTCTTTTACTTCTTCATAAGTTATTGTCATAATATTTTCTTTGTCAGCATATTTGTTCCACTCAGAAAGGTATTCAAGGTAGCATCCCCAGGCCGCTAAAAAAAAAAATCAATACTAAGGTGAAGCATAAATTAAGATTATACAAATTTTGCTCATTAAGTTGTGTCAGACAAGGGCTTTATTAATCATGTCTACGGCAGAGTTTACACACTTCTGTGGGAATTACAGGTTTGCTCAGACATATGATACCATTGGTAAGTCTGAAAAATAAAACTTGTCAGCCTTTAAAGACAGTTGTGAGTCCACCAAAAATCTATCATCTTGCCGACCATTGGTAAGACTCCCTTAATCCAGTCTAAAACCTTGTTGAACTCTCACTTCTGCTGGCCATGTGCTATCATAAAACTCATAACCTTAAACTATTGCTATTACATTCTATCTTTTTTAATGCACTAGAATTAGTCCCGTTTTTAATACACTAGACTTAGTCCAAATAATTCCTTTCTTCCAATGTGGCATGGAGGTGATTATATAGCTCCATGGACACAAGATGACGGACATAGGAGAGCAGGGCTAAAGGGGGACCCAAGACTGAGATAAGGAAGAACTGCTTCTTCCAGGAAAAACAGCAGTTTGTACAAATTTTAAAAGCCTGTGGAAGTGCAGTTTTGACAAATATTTATCCTCAAACTGTAAGAAGAGCATGGCAAGCTTCAGTTCAGATGTTTAGTTCTATGTCTTTAATCTCTGCTTTTGTATTGTAAACCAAAAAATTCCTAGCAAAGCTGATTTACCAAACTTCAAGGGTTTTTAGACAAAGACAAATCATTGGACAATTGACACAGACAGCAAAATATACTGTACTTTTCTTTGCCATGAAATCTGTGAAGAACTCATCCCAGGTCTCATAGGAGGGAACAGTAGCCACGCCATTGGAAAAATGGTAATAAGATGTAGCAACATCTTTTGGATTACGAATCAGTAACAATATCTAGAGAAAAATTAAATTATTTTTAGAGGAAGACAAATGCAGACTACAGCATTAAAAAAGAAATAATAATATACTCTATAACTGTGGTTGGTGATTTCTAGTATCTTGTGTGCTCCTTGCAGAAATTACTATTTCATTCTCAGATCAGGAGATGCAGTATTTAACTTTGCTTTGGTTCTGATTTATTAAAATATGGATATTGATCTAGTACCGATATCCAACTGTGATGGACAAAAACTCTCTAACAGTTTAAAGTTAGAAAGTGTATGTTTATTTCAACGCTGGCCAGTGTTCGGGATAGTTCCCAAATACACACTGCAATTAACAGGTGATTACAAAGCTCTTTTATCTATGCAAGTATTGAATACCCAAAATACAAATACATATTCATGATTTTGGTACATCCCATTCTCCGCTTCATATGGTAATTAGTTCAAAAGCTATTAAGCATGCATAGTGTGTTCCTTGAAATGAGTCAGTGGTCCCTTACATGGGGAGCAGTCCCAATTTGAAGAAGTAAATGTAGTCTTCCTCGTTCTGACCTTTCTACCTTTTCAATGCAAATATGACAAATGAACCCTTGGAAGAACTCCCATTCCTTGTCTTCAATTGGTTTCAGAACAGAGGAGGCCCACAATTGTCTTACGTTCCTCAAAGCTATTTGTCAGTTTCTATATTCTTCATTATAAACCCAGCTAACCAAACATTATGTTGACAAGCAATCAATTATTAGTTAACTACTAACTCTTAACTTCATCAAGACCTACCTATTTGTTTTAATTAGCTTCAACAAAGCTTATCTCTAACTAAAATCTTGGCTTCTCTAAAATCTCTAAATTTTTAAAGTTTATGTTTCAGTACCATGACAAGATGGTTGCATATAATTATTATCTTTTACAGATTAACCAAATTATTTATGCAGAATCTAAGTATGTTTGATCAATACAAGCATAGTTCATCTTTAAAGTAGCAGGGAAAATTCACAAAAATATAAATTCTCTTTGAAATTTGACACATTGAAGCCCTCACTTGCAACAATGCCATAAAATTCCTCCCACAGCATATCACATCAAAATCCATTTTGTCTCTGGAGGATTTGTTCAAGCACAGCAACTCTCTGGTGGAAACACACTAAGGGGCCAATAAGGGCAAACTCAGGTAAAGTGAGGTGAATGGCAGTACTTAAACAGTCCATAGAAATGGCCAAGCTGAACCCTTAAGTATAAGAATGATTCTGAGAATTGCCAGAAAAGTACCATATTGGTTCTTTAAAAAAAAAAAAATCTATTGAAATGTTTTCTTTAATATATTAAAATCAGCACTCACCTTGGCATTGTTTTTGAAGATAGATTTGGGAAGATTTTCAGGACGGAGATTAGTAACCATAAATCTCGGAGAAAGTAATTTGGTCATTCGCTTGAAGAATTGGAAGGAGAAAAGTGGACAGTTCAGTTAGTACAGGTATTCTTTTCAATAACCTATGCCAAAATGTCTCCTTGAACAACTTATCAACAGTTACTGGCCGATACAAGTTTTGGTGGTTTTTTTTTAATGAGTGTTCCCCTGGGATTTTAGTGGGCTGCTCTGAGTAGCTCTAATCTTCAAAAGCCCATGAGCAACTGGAAAAAGACTATCCATTGTTAGTTCAGTGATAATTCTCTTCAGTTCCGTTAGACAAGAGATCAAAGTTAAGGAACAGATTAGCTATCTGTGAAAGCATCAAACAATGGAATAATCCATACATCATATATTCAGTATTTGAAGCACATCATATTAATCATTTCCATACATATTCTGTTCCCACCTCGTATTTCTCAGGATCTCCAATTTCGAGGTAGGGGAATTCTTCTGGTTCCTCGGCATGCGCACTGCTTTCACTGCCTGGTGTTTTCTTTTGAGATATGGCTATCAGGTCAGTTAAGATTTGACTTAGCCAGTTAGTGCCTGAAAGAAGAAAAATACAGAAGTACTTGTGTAACTTTTAGAATGGACAGAATGGATTTACCAGGGAAGTCAGGAGGTGGTAGTACTACCACGTGAGTTACCTGGTCTCCTTTCATGTCATACAATCACAGCTGACCGTCTGGTCAATGACCTCCCAGGATCCTACCTTTGCTCCTCATAAGGACATAGTTCTCCAACTTGAACAGTTCAGTACACCATGAATTACCTTGTATGTTGTAAACTAATCAGGGAGAAGAACCACTGAGATTCAACTAGGAAAACCTGCATTAATGTAATAAATTTTATTGTTACACATATATGGGAGAGTGAGGTGGTAAACATGTACTTTAAAACCTAATGTATGGAGTGTTTTCTGGTGTGCTGGATTGTCTTTGGAAGAAAGATGGGTCAAAGTACTTCAAGACAGGAGCAGAACGAGATCTGAAAATTGTGCAATCATTTTCTTTAGCAACCAGAAAAAAAAAACTCTCTGAAGTGACATTTCCCAGACACACTTATTGTCTTTTTCTTCAAAAGATAACAAAGAGCCTCCATAGATCTCCCATCTCTGATTTTCCATTTATGACTTCTGGACACTGGGTGCCTACATCTTTCTCGCTGCAATCTTAATAACTGCATTCCAGTGCATAACATTTCTTCAAAAAGAAAATCCAATAAAAAAGCAAAAACTTCACAGTCCTTTCAGCTGTGACTATCCACTGTATAGCAGTGTGAACCAATTGCTGGATGAGAGAAACAGCAAGATTAAAGTGTATATGAGGTACATCTAATCCAAACTTTTGGCTTGCATGTTGGCCAGTGCTTTGAGGTAGATGGAGCAAATATGTAGGGTAAACTTGCAATCCTAGCAAAGATGTCCTCTTGATATCCCAGCAATTACAGAAGAGTGTAATCACTTCAAGGACTACAAAAATATTTTTGATAGCTATTTCCTAACATCTATGGGAAATAAACTAATGAATTTTCACCATTTGAAGGTACCAAAGGCCCCATTGTAAAAACATAAAGCTCTTAATTTTACAAACATGCATGTGGGAGCAGATTGTGTAAAATCAATAGATCTAGTTACCTCTGTTGTAAAAAACTGTATTTTGATTCTAATTTGTGCGTTTAACTCCATAACTAATAAAGTAAACATAACAAAAATCTTAAGATGCCATAAAACAGAATTGATTTTTAAAAAATAATCATAAAACGGGTTGATTATTTCAGTCTTTTGGAAAATCACCCATATCAAATATTCATATTTCATTTCTGGTGCTTTTTGAAAATTAAATCAGTTTTTAAAAATCTGGTGAACATTCCAAATACAATTATTTAGCATAATATATAATATGTATCATATCTTATATATTGCATACATTTAATACAATCCTTGTTAATTGTTTTTACATAACCTTGTTTATGAAAAAAAATAAAATATATTCACCGGATTTAGGGTATCCTGCCAAAATTACATCATCACTTCTGGCTTCAAAGGACTCCAAGGCTTTGAATACTTCAGGACTGTAAAGACTTCTAGGGTAGAGAATTCCCTTGTAAGAAATTAGCAGTTCATCACGATGCATTGAGTTGGAAGCTGCTATTGCCTTATCTACCAAACCAACAAATGTTTTCCTGGACTTCTCCATTCTTCTTCTCTCTCACACACAGGCTCTGTCACAGTGTGAAATGCTGTGTAGAAGGAGAAACCCACAGACTGTCCTTTAATAGCTGCTTGGTTTTTGTTCTTTTTTTCTTTTCTTGACTCTATGAACAATAACTTACCTCTTTCTGAACCTGTGAAGAAATGTGCAGCTCCAGTCAAAGACCTAATGTAATATGAACCTTTGAAATCAATAGATGTTGAACATAAACGAACAAGATAAGCAGACAAATGCAATTGCATTCTAGAATAAAGGTCATGCCAAAAATTCTGTGATTACAACACAGAGTTTATAAACAGAATATAACAAAATAGAACGACATGAATTGCAGATTGGAATTTAAATGTCATGATCAAAATCCTCAAGGCAGTTCATCTCTTTCCAGTACTCACTGCTGAGATTTTTTTTTTTCTTCTCCTTGATAATATCACTCTTAATTCTCACTGTAGTTAAATAAAATGTGTTGGGATGGGGAGAGAAAATGTTCAGTGCACTAGAGACTGAGCTGAGGACAGTCCTGTGAGTGTGGCCGGCTGCTGCCTGCAGCTGGAGCCCAGCAGGGCACAGGGGCACAGGCACTCTTGGGCTGTTCATCAGACTGCACTACAGAGGTCTGCTTTTCCTCTGGTTACACAGAGATTACTCATTTCTACACTTTGATGAGCTCAATCATTGTTTTACAACTGATCAGTGCTTAGCGAGTTGGTAAGAACATAACCTCAGCTACACTGAGTAGTGTTTATCATGCACTTCAGATTATGAGCTGCTGACTGCCCTGACCCCAGTAAAAGAACTGCCTTTAGGCTCAGATTCAATATTTAAGTCTCTGGCCAAAGGATGGATGGGTCACAAAAATGAGAAAACAGTTCTCCCCCACAATTTCTGCCCAGAATTTACATGCCATCCTTTCTCATCTCCATCTCTTGACTGCTGCCTGTTGGGCACTGTAAGGAAGGGGACCAGCAACTACATACCTGTATGCTTCTGCCACTTGCTCTCCCTGAGGGATTCAAGCCTGCTCCCTGAGGCATAATGCAGTGCTCACGGGACGAGCTAGCCCTACATTTTTACACCTACTTTTCCCAGTCCATACACAATCTTTTGCTTTTCCCTTCATCTCTGTTCTTTCTGTAAAACAGTGTCAGCATGGAAAGACTACCTATGTACAGGCATCATCGGAAAACAGTGGATATCACATGGCCTGGTCCATCTGATGAATGACGTGTGCCAAAGGGCACAAAGTTGGCATCACCTGCACCATTTAATTCACTGACATCAGCTAAAAGTTGTTGTCCTATGAAATAGCACTTTTGCTGATTCTTGATGTGAAACTAGACACCCTAGCCTAACAAAAACAGCTTTCTACTTATTCTTTCCTTATCTACCCTTGGCATTAAACTGTCATGGACTAAAGATAAGAAAATGTGTTTACTTGGTATTTTTACCTGCTGGCAAAAAAATTTAGTTGGGACTGTCCTTCCTAAGGGTGGAAAAAGAGGGAAAATAGCCTGTATATTATTAGTGTCATTTCATGCAATGGCAAAGCATTGGCGTAGGGTTTCCAAAATTTAAAAAGGATTCCAGAGAAACCTCCAGAGGATTTCCAGGGCATTTTTGCAAGAAAGGGCAGTCAGGCCAATTATTCCTGGGAAGCATACTTTATCCTTTGGAACCAGGGAAAAAAAAAAAAAAGAAAAAAAAAAAAGCCAATTTCTGTATTTTGGAGGAAAATATAATTAGAAGCCATAACTCATGAGGAGGGATTTAGAGGCGAATTATATTCCTTGATGAAAAAAAAATAATCATGATCACGATTTTGTAATGTGAGCCTTCGATACAGCCATCTGCCCTGACACCTGAGCTGAGAGATGGGAGGAGTGTACCTAGCCCCACCCATGTGCTACAAGACCTTCTGAACCTGCTAAATAGTGAACCCAGAGACTGACAACACAGCATCACTTGCTTCAAAATTTCTAAGAAGCAGCTTTAATATATACAGAGATTAAAAACAGATTAAAAACAGATTAAAACCAGATTAAAAACAGATTTAAAACAGATTAAGGGATTTGATCATCTCTAGATTAATGGTAGTTGTTGTTCAAGCCATCACAGTTTCTCTGAAGGTTTCTGACTTCCCACACTTACCAGACCTGGTCTTCCCTGATTGTGGACCTGTGCAGAAGGAGGCTGGAGGCATTTCTGTGATAGCTACAGGACAGTGCCAGCTGGCCCTTACATAGTGCACTGATCTGCTCATGCAGATCCTTTCCCTGTTAAATGAAACAACTTCAAAGAATGAAAGCTTCACAACAGTTGCTCCCAAGTGCTAAACAAGAAGAGGTATGTTTTTAATATTTATTTCTATGATCTGCGTTTATCTCGGTAAAACTCTGGAGAAGGCTTCCATAAATTAGTCCTCTAAAACAGCCTACTCAGTTTTTAGATAGTTCCATTAAGATTGATCCATTCAAAAATGTGCCTTAAAACTCCCCTGATCATTCATCTGTACCAACAACAACAACAACCACCACCACAACAACAACAAGAAAGACAAGCTTGCAAGAGTAGTGAGATGCCCTGGGCTTCTGTGAATGAGCCCATGAAATGCAGGGCCTAAAGTAGAATTTGCTCTAAAATGGAAATGTCATACGTGGCATTTTCCCCTTTAAATAACTTAGTGTGGATCTGATCACAGGAGAATCAAAGCCTTCAAACCAAGCCCAGGCTGGTGGGATGGCTTAGGTTACATGGCAAAAGCTGTCTGCATACCCACAAAGGAGCACAGCAGAGCAATGAAGGGGGAATCGATACATTACCCTGCCCACATACTCCCATGACATCAGCTCATCCAAGGCCTGTCTCCACAAGCTCACAGGAGCTCAGGCAGAGAGGAATGCAAGTTAAGGACTCTTAAAAAAGGGACTGGACTCTGTCCAGGACCCTCCTATGGCTGTTCCAGGAGAGCTTTAAGCCCAGTGTTCTCGTAGGAAGATGACCCATCAAAATGATCAGTGCAAGAGAACTTTTGAAGACTGGCAGGGGCTGCAGTCTGGAGGTATAGGCACATCAAGAAATGCAGAGGAACAGTCTTTCATGATTGCCCATGACTTATTATGTCAGGATTACATGACAGGTAGGAAACAACTGCCATGAAACTAATTATGTACCAGCCTGCATGATACTCTAGTGTCTTTTCAGCATTTATCATCATTTCCTCTTCTGTATATTTGGCATCTGCCAACTCCTTCACCATTTGTTCAAGCCAATTGGTTCCTGAAAGGACAAAGACGCCAGTAACACATCCATTCCACTTCAGTTTTTCATGTAAACCTGGCTGATGGTATCCTGTCTAAATGTTTTCAAGTCGACCCGTTTGGCTCAATGTTGTACTTTAACCTTTCAACAAGTGTGTGTGTCCTGGTTTTCACTGCAATGAAATTCATTTTCCCCATAATAGCTGGTATGGAGCTATGTGTTGAATTTGTGCTGAAAACAACGTTGGTAACACAGAGATGTTTTAGTTGTTGCTAGGCAGTAATTACACAGTGTCAGGGCCTCCTCCGATTCTCACACTGAGCTGCTGGAGAGCAGGTTGCAGGTGCACAAGAAATTAAAAGGGGACACAGATGGGACAGCTGACCCCAACTCATCCAAGGACTATTCTATTCCATATGGAACCATGCTCAGCAATAACATTTGAGGCAAGAAGAAGGAAAGAGATGCTGAGAGCTAAGGCACTTGTCTTACCATGGCACCGTCATGGGTGATGGAGCCCTGGAGACAGCTGAACATTTGACTGCCAGTAGGATAGAATGAATTCCTTACTTTGCTTTGCTTGCACACATAGCTCTGGCTTTACATATTTAACTGTCTTTATTTCACCCCAAGACTCCTCTCACTCTGTTTCCCTCCCCCTTGCCCTTGTGGGTGAAAGAGTGAGTGGCCCCATGGGGCCACTGAGTTGAGCTGTGAGTTGCCAGCTGAGGGTAAATCCCGGCCCTGGTTAATAATCAACAAGGGTGTGCCTAAGGTCTAAGGGGCAGAGCTGTCAAGCAGATACTGTGGAGTGCCACCCTGCTTGCTTCAGGGTCACATCACAACTCTTGCTAGAAGTAGATGCAGACCTCTATTGCTCTTTTCAACTCCTTTCAACTTCTCACCTTTTTGGTTACTACGCACTACTCCAAAAATGGATACACATCCCAGGAAGAAGCTTCCTTACAGGCAATAGCTCTGTCCTGCATCCAGTCACTGCAAGGCAATGTCCAGAGTTCAGGACAGGTATCACCTAAACCTGATTTCTCATGATGAAATACTCACATCTGAGTATTTTATGTCATCAAATCTGACAGGAGGGTCCACTTGCATGTGTGAGATGAATCAACCTGCCACCTGAGCCACTGGGGGCACAGGTGCCTCCAGCTCCTCCTACCCTTAGACTCTGCTCTCTGCTCATGAGCAGGGTCTCCAGTGCTGTCACAGCCATATGTCTGTCTGCTCAGGAGCTGCACACAAGGAGGGTCAGAGCAGCCCTGTCTCTCTAGAGAGGCTCAGGGCCACCAGGGATCCTGAGTATGCCAGCAATCCAAGTCCCAGTCCCAGCACTGTCTCTCCAGCAGCCAAAGTGTCTCGGGCTATGCAGGTCAATGAATGTGGAACAGCTCCTGCGCTCCTCAGGGACAACTCTGAGTTGCTCAGTTAGCCACAGGAAGATCTGCCTTGGATGGAAATGCTCTTACCAGGAACATTTGCAGTACACCATAAAGAGAAGATGCACCTGAATGGAAGACTCACCCCAACTTTGCTTTGGAAATTGACTGGGGAAAAGATATGAGGTAGAAGATAAATTAATATAATTTTTTGGGTTTGTTCATTCTCTTTAAAGGAAACAGACAAAGATACAATATAAACATAATTTTCAGTGGAAATTTCTCTCTTTTTTTTTTTTGTTTAACAATTGGTAAGAACCTAGAAGTCATACATTTTGAGAGCCACTGCTATTGTGTCAGTGAATTATGTATTACCTTCAAAACAGATTCCCATGTTTTTCTGAATTGATTCTAGAATCACTGGCTTCATATCTGGCTACTTTTCACTCCCTCAAAATGTCACTCATCCTTCAAGTTTCCTTGACTACATTCATTTTTTGACATGACTTGCTTGCCTTTTCCATCCTCCCTTCTCCTACCTCCATACTCCACTGAATGCAAGGGCCCACAATCTCAAATGGAGCAAAAGCACATGAGGTGTTACTGCTCTGAATAGCTCTGTCCTTTATAGTGAGATCACTAAGGGTACAAAGGGACTGAATCCAAGCCATGGGATAACACTGGAGAGGATAAAACTGCAAAATCAGGTCATGCTCTGGTTTTCTACCAGATCAGCAAGACCAGAATAAATCTGAGCCTTTTTGTTCTAGCACTGTCATCATGTTAGTCCTTGCTAAGTGTGATTCCTCAGGTGTTCTTATGCCAGCTGCTGCCTGACTGATTTACCCCCATCAAGTACCTGCTCCTTTGGCTTCCCTTTTCTATCATAGTTTTACATTTACCTTTACTGAACTTCGTGTTCACTAATCTTCTCGATGTGTTATGTTTCAAATTGTTTTGCCATTTTTCCTAGTACTTTCAGCCCTCTCTTCTGAGCCCCAGACTTAAAAGTCAGTCATTTATGATACACTGTACGGTATTAGTCTGCCCACCAGTGTTAAAAGCAAAATTAAATATGATCAGGATGCACCACTAAAGGAGATTGCTTTAATTGCCTTTCCAATTTTGCTGTCAACCAGTATATGCAGTGTGACCATAAGCATGCTATTGCAACCAAGTTCATCATATCCATGGAAACAAGTGGATATTCCTGAAAGTATTGCTGCTGCTGACAGTGCTTTGGAATGCCTTTTATTGCTGTTGTATGAATTTCTAAGAACCTAAGTGTGGAAACGCAGGGCACCAGGAATATTTTTCTGTCTGCTCTGGGGTGCCCTGACCCCCAGGGGAGCACTGACTTTGACCCTCATTCATGGAGAAAGTTTCCTAGACTTTACGATAGACTAGAATCCACAAAAGTGTGCAACAGATTATAGAGAGTAGTGTAGATGCATCACTTGGTGAGAAATTTAGGTTTTGTGATTTTTAGTATGTTGTGTATGGAAGCAAGGAGGGCACAGGGTGCCATCCTGAGTTTCTTCTTCCTGCTTCTTCTTCCTTCTTCTTCATGAGTTTGGGCGGCACTCTGTAATTGGGCAGACAAGTCCGCATTGCGGGCTCTGTGGGATCAGTTATTGGGTTAAAAGGGATAATAATTTAGTCTGAAGGCATGTCTCAAGTGCCTTCAATCCTGACCCAGAGAAAACCATAACTGGTGCCCCGTGTAAATGCGACAGCTCAGTAAGAAGAAACTGTGCCAGGAGCCCTTGATAAAAACCAAGACCCAGGAAAACTCCTCTGCAGATGAACATCTTGGTGTTTGGACATTTGGAGAACCCTGTGGAAGGAGCCAAATCCAAGGTCGCAGGACAGACCAGTCCCAAGAATGACAGGTCCATTAGGGTCGAGTAAGCTGACAAGGACTCAGGACGGGTGGTAACCTCTCAAAAACTGACTGGGATGTGATAAATAACCTAGAAATATTGATGAAATAGCATCCAATTCGAGTCTCAAGACAGGAACTGGAACTTCTGCTATCCTGGGTGAGAGAGATATGCCCAAACATATCTGTTAATTACTTGTTTGACTCAAATCTGTGGGAAGATGTGGATGCTAAGCTTTGCTGCAAGGCTGCATGGGGGCAGGGGTGCTGTGAGACTGCTTTCCATTGGTAGACTCGTGCATGAAGTTTTTTATGCAGCAAAATGCAAAAAACCCTTTGCAGAAGCTGCTTTGGCAACATCTCAGCAGCTGCAAGGCGTTTCCTCGCAGGCTGGAGACCAGAGACCTGCGGCCCCCACAGGGGGAGAGACTGTCCCCCCTGGGTTACGAGAGAGATCTTATTCCTGCAAATGTTGGCATGGATACGCCCACTGGTCCGGGGGAGGTGCGCGGTGCGGGTGATACAAGGCAAAGCCCGAAAGGGACCCAGGGGGATTTCCGAGGATGAAACTGTTGCTTGGGAGGCGGCCGAAGCAGACGTGGCATTTTTCGGATTCTTTGCATCTCTGCGTGTCTCGGAGACCGGAGCGGGGGGCTCGGGAAGTCGCCGTTTTCCCCACCACGGCAGCTCCAAACGGCTGAACCAGCCTCCGGAGCTTGGGGGGCCACGTTCGGCTACCTTGGGGGGCCACGTCCCGGCTACCACGTCCCGGTCAACCCACAGCTCCTGCCCCCGCCCGTGCCCCAAAACCGACGTCAGAAGGGTCTCCCCACCCCCTTGGTCAGCAGGGGCGGCCCCGCACCCAAGGGACGTCGGCCTTGTCTTGCCCCTCCCCGCCGCCTCTTTCGCTCCCGCTCCAGCAGCAGCGGCAGAGCCGCTCACCACAGCATTTTAACCGTGCGGAGGCGCTCCCCACAGACAGGGGACCGCCTGAGTGTCTGAGGACCAGCCCGAGAGCAGGCGGATCGCTTCCCGGCGCGCAACAGTTTAAAACCGCGGAGAGCTCGCAAGATACGCAATCTGAGCAGCCAGGAACTGCGCAGACAGATCAGGCTACGCAAAGTAGCAACCACCTACGCAGCCACGGCAAAGTTACTCAGCCCGGTGCGGGTGGGGAGGCATCCATCGGGGCGACTCCAGCAGCTCCGCGGCAATTTTGAAACGTAACAAGCACGGCTTTGCTTTCAGCAAGTTCGCAGAGCCCGGCGGGGATGAGCCGAGGGAAGACGGAGGTTGCGGGAGAACAGAAACCGCTCGGAACGAGCGAACGGGAACACGGTTGGGGTTCTGGACCGGGATTGCAAACACAGACCCAGAAATTACAATCAGTCTTTCACTAATGGCCATAGCAGCGGCGTGGAGTCTCCCTTCCCTGCCTGCTTTCTTTCAAATGCCGACAAACCCCACGGCAACAGCCGCGGTCTTCCCTGGTCCTTGGATGCCCTCAGGAATCTCGGCAGCACCGATGGCTTCTCCCTGCACACCGTCCGTCACATACCTAGGCCGCGGTAGCGCGGGAATTCCTCGCAGACTTTCTCTGTCAGCTCAGAGACTCTGCGCAAGGTCTGTCCCTTTCAACAATGGCCGCCTCCTCCACGCAGTTTCCATACGACAAAATGGCGGCACCTTGCGTACGTCTGCCGTACAGCAAAATGGCGGCATCCTCAGCCCTTAAGTGAACAATGCTACAAATTCCTGCCGACGCCATTTTGCGACCAACGAGATGATGAACCTCCTTCTGCAGCGCCTCCTCTGGCCGCTTCTGTAGTGCACCCCCAATTCTAAAATGCAACAACGAATGCAACCACCAATTCCTTAAACAGAAGGAGAAGAAATGAATACAGCCTCAAAGGCTGAAGAAGGAGCATCTTTGCAGGACACAAACCCACAAAATACAAACAGAGTAGTAGTCCACTTTCCTGATATTCCAGAAGCCATCTCAAATAATAACACAAAAGATTCTTCAAGAGACACATCCAAATCTACCAATTGGACAGAGATTAAAAGAAAAGCATTAAAGGAAGGAGATTTCGACATGGCATCAATGCAATTAGTGGCCATGCCAATGAAATATGGCAGGCAAAATGCAAATCCCAAGTCAATCAGCAATATCCAAAGTTCCCAGAAATCCCTGCTGCTGTGAGCAAAGAAAACCTACCCATCTCTTACAGAAAAAGATCTTTTTGAACTCTGTTTACAGATAGATGCTAACATGAAGTTATTTCACTGTCCTGCCTTGTGGGACCCTAAAGCAGGAGCACTGTTGTCCACTTGTAGAGTTCTTTAGGAAGCAACAAATGTCGCGAAATACCATTATTCTGCTGCACATCCACCTTTGCAACCCCCCCGAACTATAGAGGGCTTTTCCCCAGGGGCAGAAGGGAAGTGGCCCACTGCACCCCCACCCAGGTTTCCAGAACTTTTCTCCGCGACTCATGACCTCCCGTGCGCCCCCCACCCTGGTGCTGGAACAGGCCACTCCCCTTGGGACTCCTGAAGAATCCCCTGGGGAAGAGGGGGAAGCAGGTCCGGACTCGGAGGGGGAGGAGGGCGATCGAGAGACTGCGGCTCAAGCAGACTCCGAGAGGGGAGCAGTTCCCAATTTAAGTTACTCCTCAGTGAAGAGAAAGATAATGTATACTTTTTTAATTCCTTACACATGTGCATGAGGTGGGAAAGGTGTAATAAATATTAGGATAAATTCATGCTTATAACAAGGTATGTATGAAATAAATTATATTTGTAGGATGCCTCTCAGAAATAGTACCAGAATTTAGCAATCACACACAAGCACTGGAGAGAATATTACCTCACTACATTGTGAAATCGCAGGTGGGATTCACTGAATAAAATTTCAAATTAGCAAGTGAAGGAACTAGCCACTGTGCAAATGTTGGGCAATTTTGGAACACCCAAGCCATCAACAGCCAATAACGACTCAAGATTGAGATAACCCAGAACTTGCATCCCAATGTCTAGTTCCCGTAACTTGAAATTTAACATTCATCTTTTCCCGGTGACTGTTTTGTCCACCCAGAAACTGCATTGTCCACCTGGAGACAGGTTTCCTCCAACTCTGAACAGAGAAAAGAAACTGCATGAATATTCAAAGGAGAAGAAAAGAACAAGAGGAACTTCGCTCCGGGCAAGAAAAATAGTATAAAAGCTCTGCTCACCAGATGGACTTCATGAACATTGGGGATTCTGATGTGATAGAGATCGGAACGAGATTCACCCAGCGCCAAGACCTGGGCTCGATGCTGTCCCCTTTGATTGTGGCTATCGAAATTTGTATTTCAATTTGCAAAATAAATTCTGTTTCTTTAATTTTAATTTAGCTCTCTCAATTATCAATTCAGACTTGTCATTTACTACCTATAACAGAGGGAAGGCTTGAGAAGCCACCCTGTTCTCCACCGGTTTCCCCGCTCCATTCCCCAGTCTGAGAGGTGTCACAGGCACCTGAGGCTTTGGTGGCAACGCCTCCTGTTTTCGGTGGGCCACCAACAGCCCCTGCCGCTGCCCAACCTCCAAAAAAGATGTAGAAAGGGCCTGCCCCGCCCCGTCGCTCAGGTAGAGTGATCCCAGGGCCAGCCGATATCATCCAGGACCTACTCTCTGTCGCCTCTGAGGCCCAGACTGTGGCACAAAGGGCAGAGCCCACGGCAAGTGGGTCTGTCGTCACCATGCACCCCTCCCACTGGTCCGCACAGGCTCAGTCCCAGCCAGGGCAGTGCGTGCTTCCTGCGCGCCCCTGAGCCAACCCACTGCCCTTCCCACCAGAGCCACAGCCACCCTCCTTTCTGCCTCCACTGCAGCGACGGCCCTGCCTTGCCGAAGGCCAATGCAGTGAAGCATTGCCGAATTTGGGCACCCATTGTCTACTGAAGAAGTACATCCCCCCCCCTCCACGCCAAGCAGAGGCTTTCAATCCATCCCAAGCCGCGGTAGCCTCAGCCACTGCGAAAAGTGACTCACGGCTGATCTGCGCAGCAACAAAACCGCTGCAGCCACTTCTACCACACTACACAGCACCTTTTCCAGTTCCCTTTTCAGATGAACTTAATGCAATGAATCTATTCCGAGGTGAATGGGAAGGGTCAGGACAAGACACATCAGCCAGAGCACATTTTCCAAAGACTGATCTGGAGAGCAGAGCTCAACCCTCAGGTGATTCAGGGGCACAACTTCCACCACCCCAAGACATCAACGGCAAAAATACTATAACCATCACAGCCGGACAAGACATTCCTATGCCATCACTGATCCCACCCTGCATTTGGCTCACAACAGTCAAAACTCCAACACCTCACCTGCCTGCCCCAAGAGCCCGGTTTCCAAGGCAACAGTCCAGCTCCACAATTCACCCACATTTTTTCCCATTGTCAAAAGATTTTTTACGACAGCTATTCCTCCAACTCAGAGAACGTGCTCGGGAATTCCTACCACAACATAGTGCATACTTTCCTCAAGCCTCCTTTCCAGGGGAAGATGGCAACACCCTTTCTGCATCCTCTGTAAATACTCCCTATATGTCTACATCGATGCCACCTGCAGTGCTAGCAATGGCGGGCTCAGCCATTGCACCCTCATTTTCCCTGTGTGCACAACCACAGGTATTCCTCCCCATGCCTCAAAAAGAGGGGGATGGGGGCCTGGGATGCATGCACCCTTCAGGCCAGAAGAAGGTGCATCCAGGCAAACTACAAATCCACCGGATACAGGTATGGATTTGGTTTCAATTACCAGAAATATTCTGCGAGATGCCACGTCAACGAATTGGGCAAATATCAGAAGGACAGCACTGAAAGAAAGAGACTTTGATATAGCAGACACAGATAGCATTGCATTGCTAGTGAGATACGAGAGATGAAATTAAAATCCTAGATGGGAACCTCTGGATCATCAGGTCAATCCGGTCATCAAAGATTTATCAGAAGCCATGAAAACCAATGGCCTTGGCTCACCATACTTCAAGCAGCTTTTGAGAGGCATTTTCACCAATTACAACTTGGTGCCTTTTGATTGTAGGTACATTGCCTGGACAATTTTTACAGATTCACAACTCCTGCTCTGGGATGCAAGATGGCGAAGGGCTCTCGTTCAGCTGAGAAACAGATGTGCAGGAGGGCCACACGCAGCTCTCACATTAGCTCAATTAGCAGGAGATGAATCTCATGACAGACCTGAAGATCAGTCAGTAGAGTTGCCTTGAGACATGACTGCAGCCATCAAAGAGGCAGCACAAAAGGCAATTTTGCAAATTCAACCACTTGGAACTCCAGAAGGTATTTACACAGAAGTAAAGCAAGCTCTCTCTGAGCCTTTCACTTCATTCATCGATTGTCTCACGCAAGTGGTGGACTGTCAAATGAATGATGAAGAAGCAAAGCCACTTGCTTTGAAGCATTGGTTTTTGCAAACGCCAATGAAGAGTGCAAATGTATAATTAGTGCCAGGCCTGGCCAACCAACCATGATTGAAATGATAGAGGCATGCAGCAAGGTAGGCACACCTCAGCACATCGCAGCCATTCAAGCAGGCGTTTGGGCAGAACAGGTTGGAAAAATTCTTCAGGAGCAGCGCGAAGAATTCTCCAAAATGCTCGACGCACTTTGTCGAGTTCTTCAACAGGCCTGTTCCACAGAAGTGATGGCAGCAGCATTTGCTGGAGGGCCATGCTTCAAATGTAGAAGAAGATATGGACACGTGAAAAACAACTGTCCAGAACCAGCAAAAAGTGCGAAAGCGCCAGGCCTTTGCCCAAGAAGCAGAAAAAGGGGAACACTATGCAGATCAGTGTTATTCCAAATATTATATAGATGGAAATCTTTTACTGTGAAAAATGCTTCCCAGGGAGGGAAACCACCATGTAAAGATAAAAGTATTAGTAATGATTCAACTACCTAAAATGTCTCTGAAGGCAGAGCTTTTGGGAAACATCAAGCAGATCCTATCTGTAGTGTCGTCAGTTGATTCCCCAATGATTCAGAGTTTTAGGGATTGTTGGTATTGAGTTTGTAACCTTTGTTATTTTTGGTTTTTATAAGTAATACTGATAAATGGTGATTGTGTCTTAACCCCTTCAAAAACTCCTGTTGATAAGTTGATTATATAATGTGAATTCTCTGATTTTTGTGATAAGAATTATTATTAAGGTATTGTTGTAGTATTTGCAGTTGACTTTCATGTGTTTTACTATCTCTTTCTCTTTGTGTGATCACCTACAAGACACGTGTCTCTTAAGAATCCTGCCTTTTTGTTTCTTAACTACTCATATCTTGTTTATTTTTAATCCAGACTGCCAGTCTCGTGGGTTTTTTTCAGTTATTATTACAGAAGGACTCCAGCAGAGAGTTCAGTTGTAACATTAACTTATTTTTTTAGGGTTTCAGTTTCGTACTAGGTGATCAGTCTTTCATTCAGTTGCCCTTCCTCCACCTTCACACTCTCAGTGTCCAGATTCAGGCTCACAATCCTGACTGTGACCAAATTCAGATGTCTGAAGAAGAGATTTGCTGTGTTTGAAGAATCTCTATCCTGAAAGAAACTTCATAGTCATTCAATTACTTGATGGTTTGATTGGTTTTTAACCCTAAAGTTTGTTATTCATGACTGTTATTTTTAAGTGTCTTGTTTTAAAATGTGTTAAGTGATACCCGCCAATTAGAGTTCAGGCTCTGATCAAGCTCTAGCTCTACTTGGATGGAGTGATTGACAATCAACCCAGATGTTTTCTGCATCAAAAAGTATTCAAGTCCTTTTGACTTGGCAATTTGACCCTAAATGACAGTTGAACCTGTTTTCAAAGGGAGTTTGGAGTAACATGAATCCAGACATGATTTCTCCCATTTTCTGTTGTTTTAAGGTTTGTCAGCTGTCGCAGACTCTGGGATGACAAATCAGTGTTGTAGTGGTAATTGCTGGTAATTGGATGACCTTGTATGTGTAATTGATTGTGTGTATTATCTGACTGATTCCTAATAGTTATTTTCTTTCTTTACTACATGCATTGATTGTTTTGCTCTTGATGTTTTCTCATGTTCATAACCAAAGAATGTTAGTAATAGCAACTTATGTTGATATCTTATATTTCTCTATGCAATTTTGCAAAACAGAACTGATCAATGTTTTATTTTCTCATCAGTGAAAAGTGCCAGAAAATGCTGACCACTCCACATGCAGAGAAGAAGACACAGAGATGTGGACTGCACAAAGATTCTTACCCTTGTGTTTCGCCCACAGAAGACAGTGGACTTTGGGTCTCTTCATGGGTGTGAATATATTATTATAAATACCTTCTGGAGTTCCATGGGTGGAATCAGTGATGTTGTAGAATTTTTATTAGATGATAGCTTAAGCGAAATATGGGGTGTGGTAGAATGTATGTCTGACAGATGGTTGACAAAGTTGTCAATGCAGTGTTCATGGTTCAAACAAGAAGGGGAGTTTGGACCAAATTTCTCCCGGAGGCTCTTTATGAACCTCAAGAATTGGAAATTCTTGGCTCAGTGAAGATAGATTTCTGTATAGTATTTAGTCTTCCTGGATCAAAACAAAATACGGACAAAATAATAGATATGACCCCAAATCATATTATATATAGAAATGCAACATCTTGGTGCAATTTCACAGGAAAGATGATATCTGTAACACCATCCAACAAGGTTCCATTGCAATTACTGCAAGGAATCTTTTTTCATTTGTGGGGACAGAATTTGGCCCGCCATCCCATCCAATGTCAATAGTGGTCCATGCAGCATTGGGAGACTTTCTTTCCTGATAACCAGCATGGCAGTGACAAGAGAACAAAGATGTAGAGGGGAAAGAGCTGTCAGTCAATATGACCCCAATTGTGATGACAATATTAATGCATGAAAAAAAGACCAGAGATTGATAACAGCTCTGCTTCTGCCACAGGCAGCTGCAAGAGCAGCCTTGAAGCAACTGGATCAAACGGGGTGTTGGTTGAGTAAGCACTCTCATGCTACCTCTCTCGCACTGAGCAATTTATTAGCTGGTGTTCAAAGTGTGAGACAGGTGACTCTGCAAAACAGAGCTGAAATTGATTATCTTTTGTTAGTGCATGGACATGGATGTGAAAAATTTGAAAGAATGTGTTGCATGAATTTGTCTGATCATTCAAAATCTATTCAGGAAAGCATACAATTGGAAGATGGAGTGGCCAAACTCAGGGAAAAGAATGGGTCATGGCTGGATGGTGTGTTCGGCTGGTTTAATCTTGCACCAGCATGGAGGGAATTTTTGAAGATAGGTGTGTACGTACTGATTGGTGTCACAGTCCTTTTAATGTTTGTGCTGTGTCTACTTCGGTGTATCCAACAGATAATGGATGAGGCTGTCAAAGGAGTGGTTTTGGTTCAAAGAGAAGGGGGAGATGTGGAAACGCAGGGCACCAGGAATATTTTTCTGTCTGCTCTGGGGTGCCCTGACCCCCAGGGGAGCACTGACTTTGACCCTCATTCATGGAGAAAGTTTCCTAGACTTCACGATGGACTAGAATCCACAAAAGTGTGCAATAGATTATAGAGAGTAGTGTAGGTGCATCACTTGGTGAGAAATTTAGGTTTTGTGATTTTTAGTATGTTGTGGATGGAAACAAGATGTAGGGCACAGGGCGTCATCCTGAGTTTCTTCTTCATGCTTCTTCCTTCTTCTTCATGGGTTTGGGTGGCACTCTGTAATTGTAACACTTTCTGTAATTGGGCAGACAAGTCCGCATTGTGGGCTCTGTGGGATCAGTTATTGGGTTAAAAGGGAAAATAATCTAGGTGTCAGTTCCTAATTGGACAGTTTAGACTTAAAATACCTTGTAACAAGAGATTGTTAGCCATTTTGTATTTGCTAATGAAAAGCTGCTGAACTCACTGTTCTGAGACTGTTTTACTGATAAGAAATAATAAACACTTGAGTCCAAACATGAAATACCGTCTCAAGTGCCTTCAATCCAGACCCAGAGAAAACGATACCTGAGTCTACTTCCAGTACTTACATTTCTATAACTAACATTTGTACATTGCTGTCTCCACATAACGTTAGTCACATAATTTCAGGCTCTCCCCAGTTCTGTCACCTCTTGTATTTTCTGTCAGTGTCTTATCCAAGAGGTATGTTGTCTTAAGGAGCATCACCAACTTTTTAACATAACTTATATTTACTAATTCCTTTTCTTCAAAATGTAACGTGGTCGGTTGCTTTGTCACGTTTGCTACTACATCCCTATGCATCAAGTTAGGGTGACTACTCTATTCTGATTCTTCCTTCACAAGTTTTTAAACATTGCTATTATGTATGTTCTCCTCCAGGAATCTGGTACCTGTCTGGTTGCTTACAGATGACTTGTAGTTGTTCAAAGATGCCTCGCTGCAGGACATTCTGCTGCTCTGCTTTTGAATACATTAATTTATTTTCTAAATGTTCTATGTATTACTTCTAGCATTCATATTTCCTTGCAAAACTCTGCATGTCCGCTTATGTCCAGGCAGAATCAACCAGCTTTAGAAGAATGAAAAAAAAAGTCTTTGAATATGTCACTCATCCAACTCTATCTTCTATTTTTGCATCTTATCCCCTTAGACAATGGATCTATAAATTGGGTGGGTTTTTTTCTGTTTTTAATTCAACCATATTTACAAAAACTTATTTTGCCTTTTCTTTTTTCCAGAACAGGTCCCCAGACAAGTCTGAAATATTGTATCTAGAGAGGCAAAAGCCAATGGCAGTTAAAAGAGAGCTGGGCAGAGCAATGTCTCACACCATCACTCTTGATAACTCCACTATCTCAATAGTGGAATTTTCAAGAAAGACACAAACAAAGCAGAGGGGTTCCAAGACAGGACCACAAAGTTGAAAAGGCTCAGGGACAATCTCAAGACAGTTTCCAGTACTTAGAGGGCAGCTACAAAGAGGATAAAGGCTCCCTATTCACCAGACACCACATGGTGAAGAAAAGAGGCAGTAGAGTCAAGTTGCAACAAGGGAGGTTTAATCTTGGTACAATAAGTCAGTTCTTTACAGCAAGAACAACCAGTTGCTGGAACAAATCCTCCAGGAATGTGGTAGAATCCTCATCACTGGAAGTTTTCAAGATATGATATCTAGATAGAGTCTCATCCAGGCTCCCTTTCCCATGAAAGGTTGTACCAGATGATTTTTCAAGGCCTCTTCCAACCTGGGCTGTTCTCTGGTTCTATAGAAAGCAGTGGCCCCGAGAGAATCTTGCCTGTTGACATCAGCCCGAAATCTGAAATCCATCTTGATATTTTGCATTCAGAGAGATGAAGAGCCTTAAGAACGCTGATCCATATTCCCCTCCTTTCTGCTTTCTCTAGTTTTGATTTAGTTTGTGCTGAATTCATGGAAGATCTCCTTTGACATTAGGCTTCTGTCATATCCCTATTTTTGCTAGTGATATTTTCTGTGAAGATGTTGACTGATTTGAAACATTTTTGAAGAAAAAAATAATCTGCATACTAAATAATTAGAAATCACCTAGAAGGATAGAAATTGTTTAGAAAGAAAAGGGGCATTTCCTTCCAGGTGACAGCTGGAACAGGGCTGTTAGGTTTTTTGTAAATATGATTAGTTGGCATCTTCTTCAGCAAATGAGTGTAGCCTGAGGTCACACCATAAAACAAAAGGCTCATCACTCAGCATTGTCACTGTAAAGGCTGCTGCAATGACTCTTAGAGTAATTCTAAGGTGCTTGGGTTATTTGATCTAGTTTTCCAATGTAGACTATTCAGATGATCTGAGTCTGCCTTGCAAAGTTCTTGCTCTAACCATATCTCATTTCTCTTCAGGCTTTGCAGTACAAGTCATACTTCAACTTTTTCCCCAGTTTCGTTCCTGCTATATGTTCTTCAAATGCTTTGTCCATTTTCTCACTCTGATCTTCAGTGAAAAGATTCTTCCAGTCACTTACACCACCTTCAAAGAAGCAAAAAAAATTCTCTTGAAAACCAAGAAATTTCATTTTTTATTCTATATTGCTGTCATTTCCATTGCATTGTACATTAAATCTTGTTGATCCAGTTTCCTGATGAAACATTTTTCTACTCCAATATAATTTTGTGAAATCAGTGGAGTTACATCTATTTAGGAATAATCTTTTGCTATAAAGCCAAAGAACATACTCCTATTTAGGTGACTGTGTTCAAAAAGGCAGCCTAAAATCCTGTTTGCCTCCATGTCTCTCCTCTAGTCAGTTATGACTGGCAAAGTGGAAGATCATGAAGAATTGAATAAGAGTCATCTGCCAGGAGGCAGAGCTGGGTTTCTGCTCATTTGGCAGCTTCCGTTTTTGTCCAGTTACTTCTTTAACGTAGAATGCAGAAATAGATTGTGACAACCAGGTTGCCCTTCTCCTGCCCGTGTCCCCCACACTACACTGCAAAAGTTGTTCCCTTCTCTTCCCACTCTTGTGTCCCCTTGGATTCTTGCTAGCTTGGCTTAGTTCTAATGTATAGGAATGATCAGGCGTTTGGCAGTGACCATCTCAGAAGATTCCTATACTCTCCTACAAAGTGTGGTCACAGCACTCAGGCTGAGTTTGGCCCTGTGCTGCCTGCTCCATTGTCTGGGCAATTGGTGATCCAGGCACAGAGGTGGAGGGGAATTCAGACACATGAAAGTTCCTCCTTAGTGCCAGCCATCTGTGAGCCTCCAAAAGTGGCTCTGCTGTGAGAGCCTTGCTGGGTGTCCTCCTCACCAGTTCTCCTTACATAGTCTTCTCAAGAAAAGCAGTGATAACCTGCTTTGCAATGCTAATGTGAGTGCAGGAATAAAGAACCAAAGCATGGCCCAAGTTCTTGAGAGTGGAATATTTCTACCTCTGAGCCCCTTGGAGATTCCTACCTTTGCGAAAGAGAACATTGCCAAATGACCCATGGGTCTTGTCTGAGTTTTTCTTCATAGACTGGAAGCTGCTCCTCTCTACCACCAGCTGGAGCTGTTCCTCAGTCAGAGGAATTCCAAAGAATATAGCTATGTTTTTCACACTCAGGGCAGGATTCTGGAAAGAGGAATGTAACATATGGCATGACTTTCAAACAGGCAAGGTGTTTACACTTCCATATAGCTCTCTGCTGGTTGCATACATAGGGTATTCATAGAGTTCACCAGGACTAGCGTGGGTCCTAATGTTTCTCTTCTCCATTACTTTGGAGGAGATATGAGCTGCCTTCTTGTAGATTACACAGTATTATATATGATATACAAGTGAGCAAAATCAACATTGCTAAAAACATAAAAGCTCCTGCCCAAAAATATTTCTGGAGATTTGGATTGACAATGATTTGGGCTTATATCACAGATAAATAAAAAACAAGAATCATTTTCACAAGCAAAAGTTTAAGAAGGTTTTTTAGGATGAGTTTCACCTTCTCTTCCCTTAAAACAAGAATCTGTCTCACACAGCCTGGATACCCTGCATGCATATAATGTTGAATTGGTTTACAAAAAAAAAGCTCTTGAAGTTTAAAATATTTGTAACTATTGATAACCTTACCTCTTTTACCTCTTCATAAGTTATTGTCATAATATTTTCTTTGTCAGCATATTTGTTCCACTCAGAAAGGTATTCAAGGTAGCATCCCCAGGCCACTAAGTAAAACAAAGGAATCCTAAGATGAAGCATAAATTAAGATTATACAAGTTTTGCTCATTGAGTTGTGTCAGCCAAGGTCTTTATTAATGATGTCTATGGCAGAGCTTCACCCTTCTGTGGGAATTACCGGTTTTGCTCCCGGATCACGTATATGATACCATTGGTAAGTCAGAAAAATAAAACCTGGTAGTATTTCAAGACAGCTTTGAGTTCACCAAAAAAGCTGTCATTTTGCAGACCATCTTGTAAAACTCCCTTAATCCAGTCTAAAATCTTATTGAACCCTCCCTTCCCCTGGCCATGTGCAAGCCAAATCTCATAACCTTCAACTATTGTGCTATTACACTCTATCTTTTTTAATGCAGTTGATTTAGTCCCCTTTTTAATGCCCTAGACATAGTCCAAATAATTCCTTTCTTCCAATGTGGCATGGAGGTGATTATATAGCTCCATGGACACAAGATGACGGACACAGGAGAGCAGGGCTAAAGGGGGACCCAAGACTGAGATAAGGAAGAACTGCTTTTTCCAGGAAAAATACCAGTTTGTACAAGTTAAAGATACCTCTGGAATCGCAGTTTTGACAAATATTTATCCTCAAACAGTAAGACAAGTATGGTAAGCTTCAGTTCAGATGTCTAATTCTCTACTTTTGTCTTGTAAACCAAAAAATTCCTAGTGAAGCTGATTTACCAAACTGCAAGGGTTTTTAGACAAAGACAAATCATTGGACAATTGACACAGACAGCAAAATATACTGTACTTTTCTTTGTCATGAAATCTGTGAAGAACTCATCCCAGGTCTCATAGGAGGGAAGAAGAGCCAGGCCATTGCAAAAATGGTAGAAAGATGTAGCAACATCTTTTGGATTACGAATCACTAACAATATCTAGAGAAAAATTAAATTAATTATTTATATGGAAAGACATAGCAGACTACAGCATTAAAAAAGAAATGACAATAATATACTTTATAACTGTGGTTGGGGAGTTCTAATACCTTCTGTGCTCCTTGCAGAAGTTACTATTTCATTCCCAGATCAGGAGATGCAGTATTTAACTTTGCTTTGGTACCATGAGAACATGGTTGCCTATAATTATTATCTCTTACAGATTAACCAAATTATTTTTGCAGAATCTAAGTATGTTTTGATCAATACAAGCCTAGTTCTTCTTTTAAGTAGCATGGAAAATTCACAAAAATATAAATGCTCCTTGACATTTGACACATTGAAGCCCTCACTTGTAACAATGCCATAAAATTCCTCCCATGGGAAATCATATCAAAATCCATTTTGCCTCTGGAGGATTTGTTCAAGCCCTGCACCTCTTTTGATGAAACTGTCATAAAGGTGCCAATAAGGCCTAACTGTGGTTTGTTATATTGCACTATGTTATATCACGTGGTTCATTATTGCCTTCTTCCATCACATGGTGTCTCCCTCATCAACCCCTCTGCCCTGTACCCCCTGGTGCTCTGTCCCCTGGTTACCCCTCCCCTTGCACCTCCTCAGTGGTATCCTGTTGGCTCTGGTCCTCTTGCCCCCGCCCCCATTCCCTTGGGTATAAAATTCCTCTGCAAGAAGGGAACGTTCTCTTTTCTACCTGGGGTGTTGCAAGAGTCTGAGGTGTCCCCTCACAAGTCAATACGGAGGACCTTCACCCTCACAAGGAGAAGAGCGTTTCTTATCTTTTACTATTTTCCATGTAAGACCGTGTGGGGTAGGGTCAATAGCTAGCCAGAGTGGACCCTCAACAGCCCAAGAGACACAGCTTTACAGGGGTTATGTGAGATGAGTGTCAGTACTTAAACAGTCATGTAGAAATGGCCAGGCTAAACACTCAGGTGTAAGAGGGATTCTGAAAATTGGCAAAAAAGTACTACATATGCAAAAAACAACCTATTGGAGTGTTTGCTTTAATACATTAAAATCAACACTCACCTTGGCGTTGTTTTTGAAGATAGATTTGGGAAGATTTTCAGGACGGAGGTGAGAAGCCAAGAATCTTGGAGAAGGCACCTTGGACAGTGGCTTGAGGAATTGGAAGGAGGTAAAGAGAGAATTCAGTTAGTATAAGTTTTCTTTTCATTTACCTATGCTAAAATGGTCCCTTGATGAACTTATCAACAGTTATTGGCTGATATAAATGTTTTTTTGGGTTTTTTGGGTTTTTTAGTGAGTGTTGCCCTAGGATATTAGTGGGATGCTCTGAATGGCTCTAATCTTCAAAAGCCCATGATCAATTGGAAAAAGACTATCCATGGTTAGTTCTCTTCAGTGATAATTCTTTTCAGTTCTGTTAGACAAGGGATCACATCTAGAGGTAGGGTACGCATTGGTTATCTGTGAAAATGGAAGCATCTCAAGGACTGAGAGAGGGGATGAGGAGGAAGAGTCAGAAAAAGAGACAAAATCTAATATTTCACAATTTGACACTTCAAGAAGCTCTTCTTAAATACAAAAGATACTATGTTGAATTTCTGAAGCTCTTATGTATCTCATGGGAATGTCCTCCTCTCAGTCCCAATGAAGTGTTCATTTATCCCTCAGTATCTAACAGTCCAGATGGGATTGATTCTGACCAGATGCCACATAAAGAAGAGTGGTAAAGTTCCTATCAAACAATGGAATAATTCATACTTTATATATTCAGTATTTGAAGCACATCATGTTGATCATTTCCATATATATTATGTTCCCACCTCAAATTTCTTAGCATCTCCAATTTCCAGGTTAGGTATCGGTTCTGGTTCTTCAGGATTCATACTTCTTTCACTGCCTGGTGTTTTCTTTTGAGATATGGCTATCAGGTCAGTTAAGATTTGACTTAGCCAGTTAGTGCCTGAAAGAAGAAAAATACAGAAGTACTTGTAAAACTTTTAGAATGGACAGAAATGGATTTACCAGGGAAGTCAGGAGGTGGTAGTACTACCACGTAAGTTACCTGGTCTCCTTTCGTGTCATACAATCACAGCTGACCGTCTGGTCAATGACCTCCCAGGATCCTACCTTTGCTCCTCATAAGGACATAGTTCTCCAACTTGAACAGTTCAGTACACCATGAATTACCTTGTATGTTGTAAACTAATCAGGGAGAAGAACCACTGAGATTCAACTAGGAAAACCTGCATTAATGTAATAAATTTTATTGTTACACATATATGGGAGAGTGGGGTGGTAAACTTGTACTTTAAAACCTAATGTATGGAGTGTTTTCTGGTGTGCTGGATTGTCTTTGGAAGAAAGATGGGTCAAAGTACTTCAAGACAGGAGCAGAACGAGATCTGAAAATTGTGCACTCATTTTCTTTAGCAACCAGAAAAAACTCTCTGAAGTGACATTTCCTAGACACACTTATTGTCTTTTTCTTCAAAAGATTACAAAGAGCCTGCATAGGTCTCCCATCTCTGATTTTCCATTTATGACTTCTGGACACTGGGTGCCTACATCTTTCTCGCTGCAATCTTAACAACTGCATTCCAGTGCATAACATTTCTTCAAAAAGAAAATCCAATAAAAAAGCAAAAACTTCACAGTCCTTTCAGCTGTGACTATCCACTGTATAGCAGTGTGAACCAATTGCTGGATGAGAGAAACAGCGAGATTAAAGTGTATATGAGGTACATCTAATCCAAACTTTTGGCTTGCATGTTGGCCAATGCTTTGAGGTAGATGGAGCAAATATGTAGGGTAAACTTGCAACCCTAGCAAAGATGTCCTCTTGATTTCCCAGCAATTAAAGACCAATGTCATCACTTCAAGGACTACAAAAATAGTTTTGATAGCTATTTCCTGACATCTATGGGAAATAAACTAATGAATTTTCACCATTTGAAGGTAGCTAAGACTCCATTGTGAAAACATAAAGCTTTTAATTTTACAAACATGCATGTGGAAGCACAATGTGTAATATCAAGAGATCTAATTACCTCTGGTGTAAAAAACTGTATTTTGATTCTCCCCAATTTGTGCATTTAACTTAATAACTATGAAAAATAAAGATTACAAAAACCTTTTAAAGCTATAGAAAAGAAATGTTGTTTATCTCAGTCTTTTGGAAATTTTTCCATATCAAATATTCATAATTCATTTCTTGTGCTTTTTGAAAATAAAATCAGTTTTATAAAATTTGCTGAACATTCTAAATACAATTATTTAGTATAATATATAATATGTATAATATCATATATATTTCATATAGGTAGTACAAACCTTGTTACCTGCTATTACAGAACCTTGTTTATGAAAAAAATTTAAATATATTCACCGGATTTAGGATATGCTGCCAAAATTACATCATCACTTCTGGCTTCAAAGGACTCCAAGGCTTTGAAAGTTTCAGGACTGCAAATAGTGGTAGGGTAGAGAATTCCCTTGTAAGAAAAAAGCAGTTCATCACGATGCATTGAGTTGGCAGCTGCTATTGCCTTCTCTATGAAATCATCAGATGTATTCCTGGACTTCTCCATTCCTCTTCTCTCTCTGTCACACACAGGCTCTGTCACAGTGTGAAATGCAGTGTAGAAGAAGAAACCCACAGACTGTCCTTTAATAGCTGCTTGGTTTGGTATTTGATTGTTATTTGGGTTTCTTTTTTCTATGAACAATAATTTACCTCTTTATGAACCTGTGAAGAAATGAGCAGCTCCAGTCAAAGACTTTATGTAATATGAACCTTTGAAATCAATAGATGTTGAACATAAACAAACAAGATAAGCAGCCGAAAGCAATTGCATTCTAGGTTGAAGGGCTTAGTTAATTTCTAAACAAGATGCTAAAAAATCTGTGCTTACAAAACAGAGTTTATAAACAATATATAACGAAACAGAATAACATGAATTGCAGATTGGAATTTAAATGTCATGATCAAAATCCTCAAGGCAGTTCATCTCTTTCCAGTACTCACTGCTGAGATTTTTTTTTTCTTCTCCTTGATAATATCACTCATAATTCTCCCCGGAGTTAAATAAAATGTGTTGGGATGGGGAGAGAAAATGTTCAGTGCACTAGAGACTGAGCTGAGGACAGTCCTGTGAGTGTGGCCGGCTGCTGCCTGCAGCTGGAGCCCAGCAGGGCACAGGGGCACAGGCACTCTTGGGCCGCTCATCAGACTGCACTACAGAGGTCTGCTTTTCCTCTGGTTACACAGAGATTACTCATTTCTACACTTCTTTGATGAGCTCAATCATTGTTTTACAACTGATCAGTGCTTAGTGAGTTGGTAAGAACATAACCTCAGCTACAGTGAGTAGTGTTTATCATGCACTTCAGATTATGAGCTGCTGACTGCCCTGACCCCAGTAAAAGAACTGCCTTTAGGTTCAGATTCAATATTTAAGTCTCTGGCCAAAGGATGGATGGGTCACAAAAATGAGAAAATAGTTCTCCCCCAAACTTTATGCCCAGAATTTACATGCCATCCTTTCTTATCTCCATCTCTTGACTGCTGCCTGTTGGGCACTGTAAGGAAGGGGACCAGCAGCTACATACCTGTATGCTTCTGCCACTTGCTCTCCCTGAGGGATTCAAGCCTGCTCCCTGAGGCATAATGCAGTGCTCACGGGACGAGCTAGCCCTACATTTTTACACCTTCTTTTCCCAGTCCATACACAATCTTTTGCTTTTCCCTTCATCTCTGTTCTTTCTGTAAAACAGTGTCAGCATGGAAAGACTACCTATGTACAGGCATCATCGGAAACCAGTGGATATCACATGGCCTGGTCCATCTGATGAATGACGTGTGCCAAAGGGCACAAAGTTGGCATCACCTGCACCATTTAATTCACTGACATCAGCTAAAAGTTGCTGTCCTATGAAATAGCACTTTTGCTGATTCTTGATGTGAAACTAGCCACCCTAGCCTAACAAAAACAGCTTTCTAACTATTCTTCCTTATCTTCCCTTGGCACTAAACTGTCATGGACTGAAGATAAGAAAATGTGTTTACTTGGTATTTTTACCTGCTGGCAAAAAAAATTAGTTGTGACAGTCCTTCCTAAGGGTGGAAAAAGAGGGAAAATGGCCTGTGTATTATTAGTGTCATTTCATGCAATGGCAAAGCATTGGCGTAGGGTTTCCAAAATTTAAAAAGGATTCCAGAGAAACCTCCAGAGGATTTCCAGGGCATTTTTGCAAGAAAGGGCAGTCAGGCCAATTATTCCTGGGAAGCATACTTTATCCTTTGGAACCAGAAACCAAAAGCCAATTTCTGTATTTGTGGAGGAAAGTGTAATTAGAAGCCATAAGTCATGAGGAGGGATTTAGAGGGGATGTAAATTTCTTGACGAAAAAAAGAAGAAGGATTCTGATTTCGTAATGTGAGCCTTTGATACAGCCATCTGCCATGACACCTGAGCTGAGAGATGGGAGGAGTGTACCTTGCCCCACCCATGTCCTACAAGACCTGATCCAGAGACTGACAAGAAAGCATCACTTGCTTCAAAATTTCTAAGAAGCAGCTTTAAAATATACAGAGATTAAAAACAGATTAAAAACAGATTGAAGGATTTGATCATCTCCAGATTAATGGTATTTGTTGTTCAAGCCATCACAGTTTCTCTGAAGGTTTCTGACTTCCCACACTTACCAGACCAGGTCTTCCCTGATTGTGGACCTTTGCAGAAAGAGGCTGGAGGCATTTCTGTGATAGCTACAGCACAGTGCCAGCTGGCCCTTATATAGTGCACTGATCTGTGTTTATCTCTGTAAAACTCTGGAGAAGGTTTCCATAAATTAGTCCTCTAAAACAGCCTAATCAGTTTTTAGATAGTTCCATTAAGATTGATCCATTCAAGAATGTGCCTTAAAACTCCCCTGATCATTCATCTGCAACAACAACAACAACAACAACCACAACATCAACAACAAGAAAGACAAGCTTGCAAGAGTAGTGAGATGCCCTGGGCTTCTGTGAATGAGCCCATGAAATGCAGGGCCTTGTCGTGGTTTGAGAGGAAATGAGTTTTTGGGAGGTGGTAGTGGTCAAACCAATAGGTGCCCAGATGTGGATATTGGCACCTGGTTTGACCATTGAGGATATGGATCCGCCTCTGAGAACACAGGGGTTAAAAGCGAGGCGCTCCCAGGGGATCGTCCTCTCTTGGTTCCGGTCGGAGGAGAGTTCAGACCTCCCCTGCCCAGCTTCGGGCTGGGTGGGGGAGGGGAAAGCCATGCGGCTGAGGGAGGTAGGCCGGAGCCTTGGCAGAGGACGGGAGGCGATGGTTCAGTCAAGCGTGAGTTCCCCACAGAGATGGAAGAACTCAGAGAGGTGGCAGGCAGCCCCCCCTCCTCGGGAGAGAGAGGAAAAGAGAGAGGGGCCAGTGCTATCTTGAACTTGATAAGCACCGGCCTGGCCGAGGAAGAGAAGGGGGGGGGGGGGGGGCCCACAAGGGAAGAGTGCCCGATGAGCTACTGTGGGAGTTCGAGATAAGCAGAGACTGTGATTTTAACCCTTCTGTGAGACGATGGAAAACCTTGCAAATGCTGATCCTCCGGGAGCTGAGGGAGGAGAGAAACGGATAAGAAGGAATGCGCAAGTGTGATGCAGAGCTGTGTAAGTGAAGAGCGATTGAGAGAAGTTGAGAGAATCCTAGGTGGAGGAGATGATGGAGTGGCTTTTGGCTGGACTTTTCTTGTATAGCTATGGATAGAACCTCTCCTGTAATACAGAGACTGCATTTTAGGGGGAGGCGGCGCCAAAGGAGTGATGTGAGTGGAGACGACAGGTGATGAAGTGATGGTGAGACCCCTCGGCCCCAGGGGGTGAAATATTGGGGGGGACAGTTGTCCCGAAAAGGTGAGAGACTGTCGTTCTCTTCTGGAACTGGGCAAGGCATCCTTGAAAGGGGAAACCCTAAAAGCAGCTCTGGTCCATGTGCAGTGGTGAGAGCACTGAACATGGAAGGAAGAAGTCACGACGTGTAGTTGCTGAGTGACGGGGATTTACCTGTGGTGGCACAAGGAGGGCTCCTTCTCTCCTTGATGAAATGAGAAGTGATTGTCGGAAGGGTGGAGATGGATTGAGTTGATTATTTGAAGGGTGATGGACTGGATTAAGATCTAAGGTTTTGTGATATTCTGTAAGATTGAGTGGGGGGAGGAGAAATGTTTGAAAGGTTTCCATTCTGCTCTGTGTGTTAATTTTATTGTAATTGTGTGATAATAAAGTTTTTTTCTGTCTTGTCTACAAGTGGAGGCCTGCTTTGCTCTGTCTCTGATCACATCTCACAGCAGACACCAGGGGAAAATGGGTTTTCATGGGGGCACTGGCATTGGGCCAGCGTCTAACCATGACAGGCCTAAAGTAGAATTTGCTCTAAAATGGAAATGTCATATGTGGCATTTTCCCCTTTAAATAAGTTAGTGTGGATCTGATCACAGGAGAATCAAAGCCTTCAAACCAAGCCCAGGCTGGTGGGATGGCTTAGGTTACGTGGCAAAAGCTGTCTGCACACACACAAAGGAGCACAGCAGAGCAATGAAGGGGGAATCGAAACACATACTCCCATGACATCAGCTCATCCAAGGCCTGTCTCCACAAACTCAGAGGAGCTCAGGCAAAGAGGAATGCAAGTTAAGGACTCTTAAAAAAGGGACTGGACTCTGTCCAGGACCCTCCTATGGCTGTTCCAGGAGAGCTTTAGGCCCAGTGTCCTAGTGGGAAGATGACCCATCAAAATGATCAGTGCAAGAGAACTTTCGAAGACTGGCAGGGGCTGCTTTCTGGGGGTATAGGCACATCAAGAAATGCAGAGGAACAGTCTTTCATGATTGCCCATGACTTATTATGTCAGGATTACATGACAGGTAGGAAACAACTGCCATGAAACTAATTATGTACCAGCCTGCATGATACTACTAATGTTTGTCGGAACCCAGGCCTCTCCTCTGGGTGCCCTGGATGGCCAGAGCCGCTGGCAGGGCTGAGACCCTGGCATGCAGCCAAAGACACACGTGGGGTTTTGATCTTAGTCCGTGGAGCAAATAACCAACTCTGTATGAAGAATTACAAGCCATACACACAAGTTTAGGTATTGTAGTAGAAGTAGTCACGAAGTGAAAGGAAGGATTTTTGAGTGCTGTACAGGGGGGTTTAAGCCTTGTACGCAGGGGTCCAAGTTTTGTACATGGGGGTCAAGAGTTCTAAGATGGAGGGATTTGGGTGTGCCCTGTCCTCTTTCTTTCTCCTTCCTAGCCTCCATGTCTTTGGTGATGTTGGCACTCACAGATTGGTTTAGAGTAGAAAGTCACTATTCAATATAGATAATAGGCATTGGGGGAAAAGTATAAACATGTAGTACATAATATATGATATAAAAGATGGCACCAGCCCCCTGGGAGGGCAGTGTGCCTTTGTCTGAGCTGCTGAACGGGCCACAGCAGTTCAGGGAGAAGAATCTTTCAGATAAATAACAATAAAAACCTTGAGAACAGACAACAGAAGACTACTGAGTCTTTCTTTGAAGGCACGGGTTGGAGGAGAGACTTTTCTATCTTTCAGGGTCACCCCAATCCGGGGCTGGAAACCCCACATCTGGCATCCCTGGGTGGGCAGGAGACCCGACACAGGGAAAATAATCTTTTTGATAACCAACAATAAACAACCTTGAGAACAGACAACAGAGGACTACTGAGTCTTTCTTGGAAAGCACGGGTTGGAGGAGAGACTTTTCCATCTTTCGGGGTGACCTCAATCCAGGGGTGAGACCCGACAATGTTGACTTTACAATACAGAAAGTACTGAAACAGAGATGAAAGATGACTAATTCTCAGTACCAGATCAGGGTGGCTTTTCTTGACTTCTCTAAAAGAACTAAATTGTTGTAAAATTTTCTAGGATTCTCCTTCATCTTTTCTTTCCCTCTTGAATGGTAGAGTCTTCTTCATGCTGGTCACCTTCCATGACCAGATCAAAGCTTGTCACATCAGATTGCTCCACTGTATATTGTCTATACAAGCATACCCTGCTGTTTCTTCTACCCAGAATTTCCCTGCCTATCTCATCTATCCCAGGATCTACAAATTCTAGACGCTGAAATGTCTCTAGCTTCTTTTCAGCATTTATTCTCTCTTTCATTTCCTCTTCTGTACATTTGGCATCTGCCAACTCTTTCACTATTTATTCAAGCCAAATGGTTCCTGAAAGGACAAAGATGCCAGTAGGACATCCATTCCACTTCACTTTTTCCTGTAAACCTGGCTGATGGTATCCTGTCTAAATGTTTTCAAGTCAACCCGTTTGTCTCAATGGTGTACTTTAACCTTTCAACAAGTGTTGAAACACACGTCCTGGTTTTCACTGCAATGGAATTCATTTTCCCCATAGTAGCTGGTATGGAGCTATGTGTTGAATTTGTGCTGAAAACAATATTGGTAACACAGAGATGTTTAGTTGTTGCTAGGCAGTAATTACACAGTGTCAGGGCCTCCTCTGATTCTCACACTGAGCTGCCGGAGAGCAGGTTGCAGGTGCACAAGAAATTAAAAGGGGACACAGATGGGACAGCTGACCCCAACTCATCCAAGGACTATTCTATTCCATATGGAATCATGCTCAGCAATAACATTTGAGGCAAGAAGAAGGAAAGAGATGCTGAGAGCTAAAGCACTTGTCTTACCATGGCACCGTCATGGGTGATGGAGCCCTGGAGACAGCTGAACATTTGACTGCCGGTAGGATAGAATGAATTCCTTACTTTGCTTTGCTTGCACACATAGCTCTGGCTTTACATATTTAACTGTCTTTATTTCACCCCATGACTGCTCTCACTCTGTTTCCCTCCCCCTTGCCCTTACGGGTGAAAGAGTGAGTGGCCCTGTGGGGCCACTGAGTTGAGCTGTGAGTTGCCAGTTGAGGGTAAATCCCGGCCCTGGTTAATAATCAACAAGGGTGTGCCTAAGGTCTAAGGGGCAGAGCTGTCAAGCAGATACTGTGGAGTGCCACCCTGCTTGCTTCAGGGTCACATCACATTCCTTGGTAGAAGCGGAATCAGACCTCTATTGCTCTTTTCAACTCCTTTCAACTTCTCACCTTTTTGGTTACTACACACTACTCCAGAAATGGATACACATCCCAGGAAAAAGCTTCCTTACAGGCAATAGCTCTGTCCTGCATCCAGTCACTGCAAGGCAATGTCCAGAGTTAAGGACAGGTATCACCTAAACCTGATTTCTCATGATGAAATACTCACATCTGAGTATTTTATGTCATCAAATCTGACAGGAGGGTCCACTTGCATGTGACATTTTAATACTTAGTTTCTGCATGCGTGTGAATCGAATTCTACTTGTGCTGCTTCACTTCCATTTGTCTCTCTTCATGACCATAATTTAGTCTTTCGGTGAAATTGTTCCTTATGGGGTTGCTATTTGTATTCTGGGTGTGGTATATGCCTTAGAATAATTTGTGCTTATGAGAATTATGTATATGAAATGAATTATGTTTGCTGGCATTTTAAAATGCCAGTAAGAAATAATTTAAAATTTTAAAAGCACATGCTGGAGTCAGAGAAGGGTTGCCTCACCACATTGTGAAATCACAGATGGTAGCAGACCAGAATGCCAAATTAGCATGAGAAAGGAAGCAGCTCCTGAGAAAATGGAGCTGATGTCAGGAGCATCAGGGAACACCCCAATCAGCATCCCGATAACAATCTTAGATTAAGATAGACTGGGCCATCGAAGACGAAGAAGCCCATTCCAGGAGACAACATTGTCCAAAGCAGGATGGAACATCAACATTCATCTTTTCCTGGAGACAGCATTGTCCAAAGCAGGACGGAGAAAAGAGACTGTATGAATATGTGAGGAAAAGAAAGGAAAAGGAGGAACCTTGCCTCGGGCAACAAAAATTTTATTTAAGCAGGCTTTACCAAATGGCATTTGTGAACTGAGGGAAGTCCATTGTGATAGAGATTGAATCTGTGTTCACCCAGCGCTGATCCCGGGGTCGACACTGTCCCTGTTTGATTGTGGCTGTCGGAGACCGTATATTGGTCGCGAAAAAAATTTTTTTTTTTTGTTATTAATTTGGCTTCATCTATTATTATTATTATCAATTTGGCCTGATCATGAATTACCTATAACATGGTGGATACCTTTTCAGAAGATAAGGAGTGCTGAGATGGTGAAATGGGTATCTCCACTGGTCATCCCAACAGAGACAGGCAACACAGGAAGGTGAATTACCCTGTGACAGGGCCTTTCACTCTCTTTCACGTCTTTGAATACAGTATGGGTCTAGTTCACTACCCATATATCAAACCTCTGTATCACATTCTTGTCTCTTTCTTCATAAATGGATGTTAGACACAAGATTAATTAAACATGAGAAAGTATCAAATAAAAATTGTACCTGTAAGACTTGGAAGATTGCTTAAAATTACCTACAAAGAATAATTTTAAATTATTTTACTGGTCTCCCAAAATGCAGAACCATCAAAATAGACCAATTTATTGGAAATATTTTCTCTATCAGTTCTATTTTACTATTACAAGTGGAAGAGACTATTCATATATTATGCTTTCTGTAAGCTTTGTTTTAGTTATTTTTTCAGCTTTTTGTCCATGTGTTAACTCTGAATTGCAGAGGACAATTTCCTCCTGTTTTCCAGTACTAAAGAGTTAGGGCATCAAGAACTTATGGGGTTTTTTCCCTCAGGCCAACAGCCTAAGAAATTTTCTTCGGAGCTAGCTGCCTGCATCCTGAGAGTTCCAGATCACTATAATGCCTCAGCATGAGATGTAGCAACCTGTCACCTGAGCCACTGGGGGCACAGGTGCCTCCAGCTCCTTCAACCTTTAGACTCTGCTCTCTGCTCATGAGCAGGGTCTGCCAGTGCTGTCACAGCCATATGTCTGTCTGCTCAGGAGCTGCACACAAGGAGGGTCAGAGCAGCCCTGTCTCTCTAGAGAGGCTCAGGGCCACCAGGGATCCTGAGTATGCCAGCAATCCAAGTCCCAGTCCCAGCACTGTCTCTCCAGCAGCCAAAGTGTCTCGGGCTATGCAGGTCAATGAATGTGGAACAGCTCCTGCGCTCCTCAGGGACAACTCTGAGTTGCTCAGTTAGCCACAGGAAGATCTGCCTTGGATGGAAATGCTCTTATCAGGAACATTTGCAGTACACCATAAAGAGAAGATGCACGTCAATGGAAGACTCACCCCAACTTTGCTTTGGAAATTGACTGGGGAAAAGATATGAGGCGGAATATAATTTTTAATATAATGATGGGTTAATATAATTCTTCAGGTTTGTTCATTCTCTTTAAAGGAAACAGACAAAATTACAATATAAACATAATTTTTAGTGAAAATTTCTCTTTTTTGGCATGTGGCAGGTTTGGTGCTGGCCAATCACCAGTGCACTCCCTTCCTGCTGTGAGGTTGGATTAGGAGAAAGACAAAGCAGGGTCAAAACTTTAAAAGCATATAAAGAGAATTTTATTAACAATAACTAAAAGAAGGAGCAATAAGAATCTGAACAAAACCTTCAGAACACTTCTCCTCCACCCACAACCGTTTCTTTCCCACTGGTAATGTGAAGAAGCAAAACTAAAATTTCAGTCAATATGCCACCTCTGGAATAGTATTTCTTCAGTTCCCTTAGGGAGAGAAGTCCCTCTTGTAAATGTTATGGAGACTTCTCTACAAGAAAAAAAAAACAACAGTATTCTCATGGCTCTCAATTTCATCACAAATACCAGCTGCCCAAGGAAATGTGCAATCATGAAGGCCCTCCTATTTTCCCACAAGCTTTTCCCACAGCTGTGTTTATGGGCCATGTCAACTTCTGTGGTACTGTTTTAAAGATGAGCTGTTCAAAGGCAAAAGTTCTCATTATATGACTCTTAAATGATCTTCATCTCTGGAAACAGAGGTCGTCTTCTTCTCTTCCTGGGGGCACAGGATCACTCTTCTCTCCTCTGTTCTCATAGAATCACAGCTACTTTAGCATCTGCTTATGTTAGCATGGAGGCCTTTGCTCAATATCTACAATTTGAACACTTTCATCTCCCCATACCTTCACGCGTTATAAGGAAAAAGAGTCTTTCTCCAGAGGATTTCAGCCCCAAAATTGAGACATCTCCTCATCTCCTCATTCCTCCAATCTGGGACCTTGACTACTGCTTCACTGACCTCGATGTCTTCATGTTGCTTCTTTACATGCTTACCTCTTGTTTCTTTCTCTCTCTTGAGGGAGGATTGAAGTACTGAAAGAGTTAATATCTCACCTGCGGCCTGCAGATGGTCAACCTGACCCTGGTCAGGCTGGGTGCTACAGATGGTGGGAGGCGAGAACTGCGGCTTGGGGGGCAGCTAGGATCACATCAGCCAGGCCAGAACTCAACACCAGCACGCCATGGGAGGAAGGAGGGGTGGGAGGGGTGGCTTCCCCTTCCCCGTTGACCTGCCTAGTGGTTGTGGTGGTAGAATTTTGGCCGACTTGGCCCAGGGCTGCTCCCTGGGGGGCCGGCGGAATCAGCTCAGCCCTGAAATCACAGCCATGGCCTGGCCCATGGTACCCCCTCCCCTGCCTGGCAGCCAATGGTGGGGGGGCTGGCAGGTACCCCAGGGGGAAAAGAGGCCCGGACCAATGGCTGACCAGCCCAGCCTGGCCAAGACAGGGGGACGGGGCGTGTTACCTCTTTGCTGGCCAGAAGAGAAAGAGAAAGTTCCTGGCTTTCTTCCATCTTTAACATGTGTTTTTCAGACAGGAGGGTCCAGCTTTCCAATGGCTAGAAGTTGCATCACTTCCATAAATATCTCCCATGGATAACCATGACAAGGCATCATAGGCAACAAAAGAGACAAGGCCAAAAAGAAAGACACTTTTTTCTTCTTTTTTTTTTTTTTTTTTTTTGACAATTGGTAAGAACCTAGAAGTCATACATTTTGAGAGCCACTGCTATTGTGTCAGTCAATTATGTATTACCTTAACAACAGATTCCCAAGTTTTACTGAATTGATTCCCATGCTCACTGGCCTTATTTCTGCTTACCTTTCACACCCTCAAAATGTCACTCATCCTTCAAGTTTCCTTGACTACATTCTTTTTGACATGGCATGCTTGCTTTTTCCATCCTCCCTTCTTCACTTCCATACTGCCCAGAATGCAAGGGCCCGTAGAGTATCTCAAATGGAGCAAAAGCACATGAGATGTTACTGCTCTGAATAGCTCTGTCCTTTATAGTGAGATCACTAAGGGTATAAAGGGACTGAATTCAAGCCATGGGATGACACTGGAGAGGATAAAACTGCAAAATCAGGTCATGCTCTGGTTTTCTACCAGATCAGCAAGACCCCAGAGTAAGATCTGAGCCTTTTTTGTTCTAGCACTGTCATCATGTTAGTCCTTGCTAAGTGTGATTCCTCAGGTGTTCTTATGCCAGCTGCTGCCTGACTGATTTACCCCAATCAAGTACCTGCTCCTTTGGCTTCCCTTTTCTAAACACAGAGATCTACTCAGATCTACACAGAGATCTACCTTTACTGAACTTCGTGTTCACTAATCTTCTCAATGTGTTATGTTTCAAATTGTTTTGCCATTTTTCCTAGTACTTTCAGCCCTCTCTTCTGAACCCCAGACTTAAAAGTCAGTCATTTATGATACACTGTACGGTATTAGTCTGCCCACCAGTGTTAAAAGCAACATTAAATATGATCAGGATGCACCACTAAAGGAGATTGCTTTAATTGCCCTCCCAATTTTGCTGTCAACCAGTATATGCAGTGTGACCATAAGCATGCTATTGCAACCAAGTTCATCATATCCACGGAAACAAGTGGATATTCCTGAACGTATTGCTGCTGCTGAAAGTGCTTCAGAATGCCTTTTATTGCTGTTGTATGAATTTCTAAGAACCTAACTCTACTTCCAGTACTTTTGTTACTATAACCAAGATTTGTACGTTGCCATTTCCACATCAATTTCTGTCTCTTAAGCCACATAATTTCAGTCCTTCCGTAATGCTGTCATCTCTTTTATTTTCTGTCAGTGTCTTATTCAAGAGGTATGTTGTCTTAAGGAGCATCACCAACTTCTTTAACATAATTTATATGTAATATTTCCTTTTCTTCAAAATGTTCCATGGTCGGCTGCTTTGTCGTGTTTGCTACTACATCCTTATGCATCAAGTTAAGGTGACTACTCTATTCTGATTCTTCCTTCACAAGTTTTTAAACATTGCTATTATGCATGTTCTCCTCCAGGAATCTGGCACCTGTCTGGTTGCTTACAGACGACTTGTAGTTGTTCAAAGATGCCTCGCTGCAGGACTTTCTGCTACTCTGCTTCTGCATGCAATAATGCATGCATTTTCTAAATGTTCTATGTATTACTTCTAGCATTCATATTTCCTTGCAAAACTCTGCATGTACACTTATGTCCGGGCAGAATCAACCAGCTTTAGAAGAATGAAACAAAATGTCTTTGAATATTTCATTCTTTCCAACTCTATCTTTTATTTTTACATCTTATCTGATGAGGTGATGGATCTATCACCTAGATAGTTCTATTGGGTGGGGTTATTCCAGGTTTTAATTCAACTATACTTACAGAACTTTATTTTGCCCATTTTTTTTCCAGAACAGATATCTGAAAAAATCTTAAATACTGTGTCTAGAGAGGCGAACGCCAATGGCAGTACAAGAGAGCTGGGCAGAGCAATGTCTCACACCATCACTCTTGACCACCCCACTATGTCAATAGTGGAATTTTCAAGAAAGACAAACCAGAGGGGTTCCAAGAGAGGACCACAAAGTTGAGAAGGCTCAGGGACAACCTCAAGACAGTTTCCAGTACTTAGAGGGCAGCTACAAAGAGGATAAAGGCTCCCTATTTACCAAACACCACATGGTGAAGAAAAGAGGCAGTAGAGTCAAGTTGCAACAAGGGAGGTTTAATCGTAATATAGGAAGTAAGTTCTTTACAGCAAGAACATCCATTTGCTGAAAAAATGCCTCCAGGGATGTGGTAGAATCCTCATCACTGGAAGTTTTCAAGATATGATATCTAGATAGAGTCTCATCCAGGCTCCCTTTCCCATGAAAGGTTGTACCAGATCGTTTTTCAAGTTCTGGGCTGTTCTCTGGTTCTATAGAAAGCAGTGGCCCCGAGAGAATCTTGCCTGTTGACATCAGCCTGTAATCTGAAATCCATCTTGATATTTTGCATTCAGAGAGATCAAGAGCCATAAGAACGCTGATCCATATTCCCCTCCTTTCTGCTTTCTCTAGTTTTGATTTAGTTTGTGCTGAATTCATGGAAAATCTCCTTTGACATTAGGCTTCTGTCATATCCCTATTTTTGCTAGTGATATTTTCTGTGAAGATGTTGACTGATTTGGAACATTTTTGAAGAAAAAAATAATCTGCATACTAAAAAAATAGAAATCATCTAGAAGGATAGAAATTGTTTAGAAAGAAAAGGGGCATTTCCTTCCAGGTGACAGCTGGAACAGGGCTGTTAGGTTTTTTGTAAATATGATTAGTTGGCATCTTCTTCAGCAAATGAGTGTAGCCTGAGGGTCACACCATAAAACAAAAGGCTCATCACTCAGCATTGTCACTATAAAGGCTACTGCAATGACTCTTAGAGTAATTCTAAGGTGCTTGGGTCATTTGATCTAGTTTTCCAATGTAGACTATTCAGATGATCTGAGTCTGCCTTGCAAAGTTCTTGCTCTAACCATATCTCATTTCTCTTCAGGCTTTGCAATACAAGTCATACTTCAACTTTTTCCCGAGTTTCGTTCCTGCTATATGTTCTTCAAATGCTTTGTCCATTTTCTCACTCTGATCTTCAGTGAAAAGATTCTTCCAGTCACTTACACCACCTTCAAAGAAGCAGGAACAAACTCTTGAAAACCAAGAAATTTCATTTTTTATTCTATAGTGCTGTCATTTCCATTGCATTGTACATTAAATCTTGTTGATCCAGTTTCCTGATGAAACATTTTTCTACTCCAATATAATTTTGTGAAATCAGTGGTGTTACATCTATTTAGGAATAATCTTTAGCTATAAAGCCAAAGAACATACTCCTCTTTAGGTGACTGTGTTCAAAAAGGCAGCCTAAAATCCTGTTTGCCTCCATCTCTCTCCTCTAGTCAGTTATGACTGGCAAAGTGGAAGATCATGAAGAATTGAATAAGAGTCATCTGCCGGGAGGCAGTGCTGGGAGGCAGAGCTGGGTTTCTGCTCCTTTGGCAGCTTCAGTTTTTATCCAGTTACTTCTTTAACGTAGAATGCAGAAATAGATTGTGACAACCAGGTTGCCCTTCTCCTGCCCGTGTCCCCCACACTACACTGCAAAAGTTGTTCCCTTCTCTTCCCACTCTTGTGTCCCCTTGGATTCTTGCTAGCTTGGCTTAGTTCTAATGTATAAGAATGAACAGGTGTTCAGCAGTGGCCATCTCAGAAGATTCCTATACTCTCCTACAAAGTGTGGTCACAGCACTCAGGCTGAGTTTGGCCCTGTGCTGTCTGCTCCATTGTCTGGGCAATTGGTGATCCGGGCACAGAGGTGGAGGGGAATTCAGACACATGACAGTTCCTCCTTCCTGCCAGCCATCTGTGAGCCTCCAAAAGTGGCTCTGCTGTGAGAGCCTTGCTGGGTGTCCTCCTCACCAGTTCTCCTTGAATAGTCTCCTCAAGCAAAGCAGTGATAACCTGCTTGATACTCAAAATGCTAATGTGAGTGCAGGAATAAAGAACCAAAGCATGGCCTAAGTTCTTGGGAGTGGGACATTTCTACCTCTGAGCCCCTTGGAGATTCCTACCTTTGCGAAAGAGAATATTGCCAAATGACCCATGGGTCTTGTCTGAGTTTTTCTTCATAGACTGGAAGCTGCTCCTCTCTACCACCAGCTGGAGCTGTTCCTCAGTCAGAGGAATTCCAAAGAACGTAGCTATGTTTTTCACACTCAGGGCACGATTCTGGAAAGAGGAATGTAACATATGCCATGACTTTCAAATAAAGGACACTGCTTTCCTAGGCTTTTATACTTCCCTATAGCACTCTGCTGACTGCATAGGATATTCATAGAGTTCCCTAGGTTCCCTCCCTAAAGTGGGCTCTGGTGTTTCTCTTCTCCATAATTACTTTGGAGAGATAAGAGCTGCCTTCCTGTAGATTATAAAATATTATACGTGCGTTACAAGTGAATAAAATCCACTCTGTTGAAAACAGAAAGGCTCCTCCCCAAAGATTGAATACTGTTGATTTTGGTTTACAATGATTTGGGCTTATATTACAGAATTCACAGAATGACTAGGTTTGAAGACACCTTAAAGATCATCGACTCCAACCCATGCTCTAAGACCTGAACTAAACCATGGTATCAAGTGCCATATCCAGTCCTACAGATAAATAAAAAACAAGAATCATTTTCACAAGCAAAACATTAGGAAGGTTTTTTAGTATGAATTTCACTTTTCTTCCCTTAAAACAAGAATCTGTCTCACACACCCTGGATACCCTGCATGCATATAATGTTGAATTGGTTTACGAAAAAAAAGCTCTTGAAGTTTAAAATATTTGTAACTATTGATAACCTTACCTCTTTTACCTCTTCATAAGTTATTGTCATAATATTTTCTTTGTCAGCATATTTGTTCCACTCAGAAAGGTATTCAAGGTAGCATCCCCAGGCCACTAAATAAAACAAAGGAATCCTAAGATGAAGCATAAATTAAGATTATACAAGTTTTGCTCATTGAGTTGTGTCAGCCAAGGTCTTTATTAATGATGTCTATGGCAGAGCTTCACCCTTCTGTGGGAATTACAGGTTTTGCTCCCGGATCAGGTATAAGATACCATTGGTAAGTCAGAAAAATAAAACCTGGTAGTATTTCAAGACAGCTTTGAGTTCATCAAAAAAGCTGTCATTTTGCAGACCATCTTGTAAAACTCCCTCAATCCAGCCTAAAATCTTATTGAACCCTCCCTTCCCCTGGCCATGTGCTAGCCAAATCTCATCACCTTCAACTATTGTGCTATTACACTCTATCTTTTTTAATGCAGTTGATTTAGTCCCCTTTTTAATGCCCTAGACATAGTCCAAATAATTCCTTTCTTCCAATGTGGCATGGAGGTGATTATATAGCTCCATGGACACAAGATGACGGACATAGGAGAGCAGGGCTAAAGGGGGACCCAAGACTGAGATAAGGAAGAACTGCTTCTTCCAGGAAAAACAGCAGTTTGTACAAATTTTAAAAGCCTGTGGAAGTGCAGTTTTGACAGATATCTATCCTCAAGCAGCACGACAATTATGGTAAACTTAAGTTCAGATGCTTAGTTCTCTGTCTTTAATCTCTGTTTTTATATTGTAAACTAATAAATTCCTAGCAAAGCTGATTTGCCAAACTGCAAGGGTTTTTAGACAAAGACAAATCATTGGACAATTGACACAGACAGCAAAATATACTGTACTTTTCTTTGTCATGAAATCTGTGAAGAACTCATCCCAGGTCTCATAGGAAGGAAGAGTAGCCAGGCCATTGCAAAAATGGTAGAAAGATGTAGCAACATCTTTTGGATTACGAATCAGTAACAATATCTAGAGAAAAATTAAATTAATTATTTATATGGAAAGACATAGCATTGAAAAGAAATAATAATTATATACTTTATAACTGCAGTTGTGGATTTCTAATACCTTCTGTGCTCCTAGAAGTTACAATTTCATTCCCAATTCAGAAGTATTTGACTTTGCTTTGGTACCATGAGAACATGGTTGCCTATAATTATTATCTCTTACAGATTAACCAAATTATTTATGCAGAATCTAAGTATGTTTTGATCAATAAGAAGCATCGTTCTTCTTTTAAGTAGCATGGATAATTCACAAAAATATAAATGCTCCTTGACATTTGACACATTGAAGCCCTCACTTGTAACAATGCCATAAAATTCCTCCCACGGGAAATCATATCAAAAACCATTTTGACTCTGGAGGATTTGTTCAAGCCCTGCACCTCTTTTGATGAAACTGTCAAAGGTGCCAATAAGGGCAAACTCAGGTAAAGTGAGGTTAATGGCAGTACTTAAACAGTCCATGTGGAAATGGCCAACCTAAACACTTAGGTGTAAGAGTGATTCTGAAAATTGGCAATAAAGTACCACATTGGCAAAAAAAAAAAAAAATCAGTTAAAATGTTTCCTTTAATACATTAAAATCAGCACTCACCTTGGCATTGTTTTTGAAGATAGATTTGGGAAGATTTTCAGGACGAAGATGAGTAACCATAAATCTTCGAGAAGGTAATTTGGTCATTCGCTTGAAGAATTAGAAGGAGGAAAGTGGACAGTTGAGTTAGTACAGGTATTCTTTTCAGTAACCTATGATAAAATGGTGCCTTTATGAACTTATCAACAGTTATTGGCTGATTGAAGTAGTTTTTTTTGTTTTTTAGTGAGTGTTGCCCCGGGATATTCCCCTCTGGGATATATGCCCCCATCCAGTGGGCTGCCCTGAATGGCTCTAATCTTCAAAAGCCCATGAGCAATTGGAAAAAGATTATCCATGGTTAGTTCTCTTCAGTGATAATTCCCTTCAGTTCCGTTAGACAAGGGATCAAATCTAGAGGTGGGGTACGCATTAGTTATCTGTGAAAACGGAAGCATCTAAATGAATGAGAGAGGGGATGAGGAGGAAGAGTTAGTAAAAGAGACAAATGCTAATATTACATGATTTGACACATCTGAAGCTCTTCTTAAATAAAAAAGTTGCTATTGAATTTCTGAAGTTGCTATGTATCTCATGGGTATGTGCCCCTCTCTGTCCCAATGAAGTGTTCATTTATTTGTATGTGTTCAGTATTTGACAGTCCAGATGAGATTACTCCTGACCAGATCCCACATAAAGAGGAGTGGTAAAGTTCCTATCAAACAATGGAATAGTTCATACATCATATATTCAGTATTTGAAGCACATCATGTTCATCATTTCCATACATATTCTGTTCCCACCTCGTATTTCTCAGCATCTCCAACTTCAAGATAGGGGAACTCTTCTGATACTTCAGCATGCACACTGCTTTCACTGCCTGGTGTTTTCTTTTGAGATATGGCTATCAGGTCAGTTAAGATTTGACTTAGCCAGTTAGTGCCTGAAAGAAGAAAAATACAGAAGTACTTGTAAAACTTTTAGAATGGACAGAAATAGATTTACCAGGGAAGTCAGGAGGTGGTAGTACTACCACGTGAGTTACCAGGTGAGTTACCAGGTGAGTTACCTGGTCTCCTTTCATGTCATACAATCACAGCTGACCGTCTGGTCAATCACCTCCAAGGATCCTACCTTTGCTCCTCATAAGGACATAGTTCTCCAACTTGAACAGTTCAGTGCACCATGAATTACCTTGTATGTTGTAAACTAACTAATCAGGGAGAAGAACCACTGAGATTCAACTAGGAAAACCTGCATTAATGTAATAAATTTTATTGTGACACATATAAGGGAGAGTGGGGTGGTAAACATGTACTTTAAAACCTAATGTATGGAGTGTTTTCTGGTGTGCTGGATTGTCTTTGGAAGAAAGATGGGTCACAGTACTTCAAGACAGGAGCAGAACGAGATCTGAAAATTGTGCAATCATTTTCTTTAGCAACCAGAAAAAACTCTCTGAAGTGACATTTCCTAGACACACTTATTGTCTTTTTCTTCAAAAGATTACAAAGAGCCTGCATAGATCTCCCATCTCTGATTTTCCATTTATGACTTCTGGACACTGGGTGCCTACATCTTTCTCCCCACAATCCTAACAAGTGCATTCCACTGCATAACATTTCTTCAAAAAGAAAATCCAATAAAAAAGCAAAAACTTCACAGTCCTTTCAGCTGTGACTATCCACTGTATAGCAGTGTGAACCAATTGCTGGAAGAGAGAAACAGTGAGATTAAAGTGTATATGAGGTACATCTAATCCAAACTTTTGGCTTGCATGTTGGCCAGTGCTTTGAGGTAGATGGAGCAAATATGTAAGGTAAACTTGCAACCCTAGCAAAGATGTCCTCTTGACTTCCCAATAATTACAGAACAGCGTAATCACTTCAAGGACTACAAAAATATTTTTGATAGCTATTTCCTAACATGTATGTGAAATAAACTAATGACAATTGAATATACCATTTGATGGTGCCAATGGCTCCACTGTAAAAACATAAAGCTCTTAACTTTATAAACATACAAGTGGGAGCAGATGGTGTAATATCAAGAGATCTAATTACCTCGGGTGTAAAATCTATATTTTGATTCTCCCCAGTTTGTGCATTTAACTTCATAACAATGAAAAGCAAAGATAATGAAAAACTGTATAGGCTATAGAAAAGAAATGTTATCTCAGTCTTTTGGAAATTTTTCCATATCAAATATTCATAATTCATTTCTTATGATTTTTGAAAATGAAATCAGTTTTACAAAATTTGGTGAAAATTCTAAATACAATTATTTAGCATAATATTATATTATGTATCATATCATATATATTTCATATAGGTAGTAGAAACCTTGGTACTTGCTATTACAGAACCTTGTGTATAAAAAAAAATTTAAATATATTCACCAGATTTAGGATATCCTGCCAAAATTACATCATCACTTCTGGCTTCAAAGGACTCCAAGGCTTTGAAAGTTTCAGGACTGCAAACAGTGGTAGGGTAGAGAATTCCCTTGTAAGAAAAGAGCAGTTCATCACGACGCATTGATTTTGCAGCTTCTACTGCCTTATCCACTAAATCAACAAATTGTTTCCTGGACTTCTCCATTCTTCTTCTCTCTCTGTCACACACAAGCTCTGTCAAAGTGTGAACTGCAGTGTAGAAGAAGAAACCCACAGACTGTCCTTTAATAGCTGCTTGGTTTGTTGTCCTTTTTTTTTCTTGACCCTATGAAAAATTACCTCTTTATGAACCTGTGAAGGTATATGCAGCTCCTGTCAAAGACCTTATGTAATATGAACCTTTGAAATCAATAGATGTTGAACATAAACAAACAAGATAAGCAGCCGAATGCAATTGTATTCTAGGTTGAAGGGCTTAGATAATTTCTAAACATCATGCCAAAAATTCTGTGATTACAACACAGAGTTTATAAACAGAATATAACAAAATAGAACGACATGAATTACAGATTGGAATTTAAATGTCATAATCAAAATCCAATTGCAGATTGGAATTTAAATGTCATGATCAAAATCCTCAAGGCAGTTCATCTCTTTCCAGTACTCACTGCTGGGATTTTTTTTTCTTGATTATATCACTCATCATTCTCCCCAGAGTTAAATAAAATGTGTTGGGATGAGGAGAGAAAATGTTCAATGCACTAGAGACTGAGCTGAGGACAGTCCTGTGAGTGTGGCCGGCTGCTGCCTGCAGCTGGAGCCCAGCAGGGCACAGGGGCACAGGCACTCTTGGGCCACTCATCAGACTGCACTACAGAGGTCTGTTTTTCTTCTGGTTACACAAAGATTACTCATTTCTACACTTCTTTGATGAGCTCAATCATTGTTTTACAACTGATCAGTGCTTAGCGAGTTGGTAAGAACATAACCTCAGCTACACTGAGTAGTGTTTATCATGCACTTCAGATTATGAGCTGCTGACTGCCCTGACCCCAGTAAAAGAACTGCCTTTAGGCTCAGATTCAATATTTAAGTCTCTGGCCAAAGGATGGATGGGTCACAAAAATGAGAAAACAGTTCTCCCCCACAATTTCTGCCCAGAATTTACATGCCATCCTTTCTCATCTCCATCTCTTGACTGCTGGGCACTGTAAGGAAGGGGACCAGCAGCTACATACCTGTATGCTTCTGCCACTTGCTCTCCCTGAGGGATTCAAGCCTGCTCCCTGAGGCATAATGCAGTGCTCATGGGACGAGCTAGCCCTACATTTTTACACCTACTTTTCCCAGTCCATACACAATCTTTTGCTTTTCCCTTCATCTCTGTTCTTTCTGTAAAATATTGTCAGCATAGAAAGACTACCTATGTACAGGCATCATCGGAAACCAGTGGATATCACATGGCCTGGTCCATCTGATGAATGACGTGTGCCAAAGGGCACAAAGTTGGCATCACCTGCACAATTTAATTCACTGACATCAGCTAAAAGTTGCTGTCCTGTGAAATAGCACTTTTGCTGATTCTTGATGTAAAACTAGCCACCCTAGCCTAACAAAAACAGCTTTCTAACTATTCTTCCTTATCTTCCCTTGGCATTAAACTGTCATGGACTAAAGATAAGAAAATGTGTTTACTTGGTATTTTTACCTGCTGGCAAAAAAAATTAGTTGTGACAGTCCTTCCTAAGGGTGGAAAAAGAGGGAAAATGGCCTGTGTATTATTAGTGTCATTTCATGCAATGGCAAAGCATTGGCGTAGGGTTTCCAAAATTTAAAAAGGATTCCAGAGAAACCTCCAGAGGATTTCCAGGGCATTTTTGCAAGAAAGGGCAGTCAGGCCAATTATTCCTGGGAAGCATACTTTATCCTTAGGAACCAGGAAAAAAAAAAAAAAAAAACCAAAAAAAAACCCCACAAAGCCAATTTCTGTATTTTGGAGGAAAATATAATTAGAAGCCATAAGTCATGAGGACGGATGTAGAGGCGAATTATATTCCTTGATGAAAAAAAATAATCATGATCAAGATTTTGTAATGTGAGCCTTTGATACAGCCATCTGCCATGACACCTGAGCTGAGAGATGGGAGGAGTGTACCTAGCCCCACCCATGTGCTACAAGACCTTCTGAACCTGCTAAATAGTGAACCCAGAGACTGACAACACAGCATCACTTGCTTCAAAATTTCTAAGAAGCAGCTTTAATATATACAGAGATTAAAAACAGATTAAAAACAGATTTAAAACAGATTTAAAACAGATTAAGGGATTTGATTATCTTTAGATTAATGGTAGTTGTTGTTCAAGCCATCACAGTTTCTCTGAAGGTTTCTGACTTCCCACACTTACCAGACCTGGTCTTCCCTGATTGTGGACCTGTGCAGAAGGAGGCTGGAGGCATTTCTGTGATAGCTACAGGACAGTGCCAGCTGGCCCTTACATAGTGCACTGATCTGCTCATGCAGATCCTTTCCCTATTAAATGAAACAACTTCAAAGAATGAAAGCTTCAAAACAGTTGCTCCCAAGTGCTCAACAAGAGGAGGTATGTTTTTTATATTTATTTCTATGATCTGCGTTTATCTCGGTAAAACTCTGGAGAAGGTTTCCATAAATTAGTCCTCTAAAACAGCCTAATCAGTTTTCAGATAGTTTCATTAAGATTGATCCATTCAAGAATGTGCCTTAATACTCCTGTGCCTTAATACTCCTCTGTTCATTCATCTGCAACAACAACGAAAGAGAGAAAGAGAGAAAGAAAGAGAGAGAGAGAAAGAGAGAGAGAAAGAATGAGAGGGAGAGAGAAAGAGAGAGAGAAAGAGAAAGCAAGAAAGCAAGAAAGCAAGAAAGAAAGAAAGAAAGAAAAGCCTGCAAGGGTAGTGAGATGCCCTGGGCTTCTGTGAATGAGCCCATGAAATGCAGGGCCTAAAGTAGAATTTGCTCTAAAATGGAAATGTCATACGTGGCATTTTCCCCTTTAAATAAGTTAGTGTGGATCTGATCACAGGAGAATCAAAGCCTTCACACCAAGCCCAGGCTGGTGGGATGGCTTAGGTTACGTGGCAAAAGCTGTCTGCACACACACAAAGGAGCACAGCAGAGCAATGAAGGGGGAATCAAAACAGTACCCTGCCCACATACTCCCATGACATCAGCTCATCCAAGTCCTGTCTCCACAAACTCAGAGGAGCTCAGGCAGAGAGGAATGCAAGTTAAGGACTCTTAAAAAAGGGACTGGACTCTGTCCAGGACCCTCCTATGGCTGTTCCAGGAGAGCTTTAGGCCCAGTGTTCTCGTAGGAAGATGACTCATCAAAATGATCAGTGCAAGAGAATTTTTGAAGACTGGCAGGGGCTGCTTTCTGGAGGTATAGGCACATCAAGAAATGCAGAGGAACAGTCTTTCATGATTGCCCATGACTTATTATGTTAGGATTACATGACAGGTAGGAAACAACTGCCATGAAACTAATTATGTACCAGCCTGCATGGTACTACTAATGTTGACTTTACAATATAGAAAGTACTGAAACAGAGATGAAAGATGACTAATCCTCAGTACCAGATCAGGATGGCTTTTCTTGACTTCTCTAAAGGACTCTTTGGGCCAGAGAACTAATGTGTTGTAAAATTTTCTAGGATTCTCCTTCATCTTTTCTTTTCCTCTTGAATAGTAGAGTCTTCTTCATGCTGGTCACCTTCCTTGACCAGATCAAAGCTTGTCATAATAACAGATTAGTCCACTATAGGTTGTCTATGGAAGCATATTCTGCTCTTTCTTCTACCCAAAATTTCCCCCGTCTCTTCTAAACTTTCCTCTCAACAGCTTTTTCTGGGGTTCGGTTTTGCTGTCTTTGGAGAGTTTCCGTTCTTGTAATCCCCTTAGTGGAACAACATAGGAAAAAAGCAATTTTCCACAGTTTTCATCATCTCTATTGATGTATTGGCTAGTTGCCAAAGTTGCAATGGCTAACTGCCCTCTCCCTCCCATTAATTCTACATGAGATAGTATGAAAGAATAAGCTCGTAAATACAGATAATGTCAGGAACACAATGCTGGAAAAATAATCTTATACTAACCTAAAAATGTCAGATATGTATTAACAAATTCCCCAGCCATTATCTGGTCTCAATGATTACAGAGTTAATTGTCTACCCAGTAGCTGGTAGAGTGCTGTGTTTTGGATTCAGAGTGAGAATAATGTTGATAACACACTGGTGCTTTAGTTGTTGCTATTAGTGCTCACCCCAAGCCAAGGACTTTTCAGTCTCCCATGCTCTGCCAGCCAGCAGGTGCACAAGGAGCTGGAAGGAAGCAGAGCCAGGACAGCTGACCCAAACTGGCCAAAGGGATACTCCAGAGCCCATAGAGTGTTCTGCCCAGTAAATGAACTGGGGGGAGTTGGCCAGGAGGGGCTGATCACTGCTCTAGGATGAAATGGGCATTGGTCAGTGGCTGGTAAGAAATCATGTTGTGCAGTTCTTGTTTCTCATGAGCTTTATTCTCTTTTTCTGTTCAGAATTATTATTAGTTATCATAATTAATATTTTAATTATAATTTATTTCAATTATTAAACTGCTCTTAACACACAGGTTTAACCTCTATCTGATTCTCCTCCCCATGTCACGAGTAGAAAGAGAGGGTGGTGATCTGAGTGAGAAGTTGCACAGTACTTAGTTGCTGGCTGGGATTTAACCCTGACACACCAAAAAAAAAATTTCCTTTTTTTTTTGTTTTATCTGATCTTTCCCAACTATATTGGTAAAATTGATTTAAAAAGCTGCAAGTCTCTGGCTAGAACTTCATAAATGAATGTGAGAAGCCAAGCCAGTGACCTCAAGAAATCATCTGTTGCCTCATCATGTATCTATACAACTTGAAATTAAAAGAGGAAGGGGAGGAAGGAACAAAGAAGAATGTCACAAAACACTCACTGATGTTATGGAAGACTTTCTGATTCTTGCTAATGCACTAATGTTCTATTACCTTCAAACCTGTCATTAATCCCATTCTAGTCTATGCCCCTCAAATAATCAAAGCTCTGGAGCCTTTAGTATAGAAGTAATTATATCATTCAAAGTGTAAAGTGGCAATACAAATGAGGCTGAATATAAAATGCAAATGTAAAGTATGCTAAATTAAGCTGATTAAAAAGGCATTTGAAACAGGTCATCCAGATGCATTAAAATAATTAGTCCTGCCACATTCTTTGCAAAATGAAAAAGGCATTTTAATTTTCAGTATATGAATCTGAATGCACAAATCAGGATTATCAGTGCAACTTGCTTGGTAGAGCACAAGACATCAGCAGTATATTTTTGCAGCCGGTGAAAATTATTTTAGGTGAAAATTTAAGGTGAAAATTAAGTATGTTCAGAGAGAACATAATTCCTTTTCTGAAGATATTATTTGAACTGGGTTTTCTTCCACTTGAATTATCAGACATTTAGTTTTATTCAAATATCATGGTATTATGACCAGAAAATCATGCAAAAATAACTACAAAGTGTTTTCCTCTGATTTTTCTCAGCACATGTTTCTCAGTGGCATTTATTGAGTTCCAGACATGGCACTGTTAATCAATCCTTTAAAAAGTTTAAAGAAGAATTGACAGCTAATGGCGTGTGGGCTAATTCAAATGCTAATTGCCTAGCTACCGGGAAGACAGGGGCATGACCAGTAAAAACTTATGATCTTGGCCCATGATCTTGGCCCAATTCTTTCACCTCCTGCTGCCTCTGAAGCACCAAGGGATCCAACTGAGCTCCACATGGTGTGTAGGAGAGAAAGACAAGGGCTGGAAGCAAAACTGGGAGGAGGGCATAGAGATTTGCATCCCTCCTACTGTTATAGGGTATGGAGAGGAGGGAACAGAACAACTGAGTTGATGTAAAGGAACAGAGAGGGAAACAAGACTTTGAGCAGCTCTTCCTTTCAAATACCTGGTTAACCACGCTCTTCTAAGGCCATTGTGTGATAACTGCTTTTCTGCTGCCTCCAGGGTAAACTTAGCAGCGTAGCTCTCTTGGTAGCATCACCTCTAACAAACACAAGCTCACTCACAAGTGTTTGTGCAGCACTGAGCCTTAGCAAACAATTTTTTCTAGAAGGATCATGTGGAGACCTCAATACAAAGATATCCAACCACTTCTTCAGGGGCAAAGCTGATGCTAAACAGGCAATTCAAGCCCTGCGAGACACAGGCTAACAAAGCTACTGTATCAGTATCTGGCTTCCCAATAAATCTTCTGGTAGCCATAAATTCATATTTTTCAAGTCTAAATACAGGTATCTCACAACTGTCCATGTGTCCTCCCCAGCTTCATGCAGCATCTCATCATTAACAATGTGAGATTTCTGCACTTTATTTTCTTCCTGAGGAAACTCTGTGTTCTGTATTCATTGCTAATGAATACAGAAGATTATTTCTGCAAAGATATATGTGCCAGACTAGCTGAAATTCCTCCTACAGTGCTCAGGCAATCCCCAGAGCCAAGCAATGGGTCCATTTGTGTGCCTGCTTGGATCTTGGCCTGTCTCCCAGGAGTGCTCTGCTGAGGGACTCTGCTTAGGTGCGTGCACCATGGGCCAAATGTCAAATGTTAAGCATAAAGTTAAAAAAAAAAAAAGCACTCTTTTTTTAATCCCCTCATGATTTTCTCTTCTTTTCTTCATATGGTCAGCAGGTTTGATTCATTTAATCAATTAATTAGTTTGAGCTCCAGCAGGATTCCTTGTATCTCACTTTTTCTAATTAGATTCCATTCAATGCCTCCTGATTAATTCCTAGAGGGGAAAGTGGTATTCATATTCCACTTGATGTACCTGATACTGGTCAACTGTGTCTTCAAATCTGCAATCTGAGGCACGTTTATAGCTTAGAGTTATTCAAAATACACAGTACCCTTTGATCTCAGGAAAAACACAGGCACAAAACAGTGAAACTTTCTCCCTTCTTGCTATTTCACATTACTTCTTTCTTCATTTCAAGACTCCCTCATCTTTACCATTCACCTTTTTGATCCTAACATGATCTTTTGTTTTTCTTTCCATATTCCCTAAGTAAAATCCATTCCCTATATGGAGATGTGCTGCACTGTATAAAGTTGAAGATATTTTACATTCAAAACAGATAAAAATATTCAGCAGTAGCACAGCTCACCAGACTCACTAATCTGTTCATGAAACAAATTTCCACAAATTGTCTGGAAAAGACAAGATTTATGTCTCTTTTCAAGTGAGCAATTCCGTGCCCAGAGGAGCTGGCGGAGAGCTGGTGTGGGAGTTCAAGATGAGCAAAGACTGTGATTTTAACCCTTCTGTGGGACAGTGGAAACCTGGCAAATGCTGATCCTCCGGGAGTCGAAGGAGGAGAGAGACGGATGAGAGGAAATATAAAGGGTGAGAGAGCGGTGCAAGCGAAGACGGACGGAGAGAAGCTGAGGAAATCCTAGGTGGAGGAGATGACAGAGTGGCTTTTGGCTGGACTTTTTCTTGTATAGCCATGAGCAGAATTTTTCCTGTAATACAGAGACTGCATTTTAGGGGGAGGCGGTGCCAAAGAAGTGATGGTGAGACCCCTCGGCCCCAGGGGGTGAAATATTGGGGGGGACTGGTGTCCCGAAACAGGAGGAGGCGGCGCCAAGGAGTGACGTGAGCGGAGACGACAGGTGATGAGTAATGGTGAGACCCCTCGGCCCCAGGGGTGAAATATTGGGGGGGGACTGGTGTCCCGAAACAGGAGGAGGCGGCGCCAAGGAGTGATGGTGAGACCCCTCGGCCCCAGGGGGTGAAATATTGGGGGGGACTGGTGTCCCGAACAGGAGGAGGCAGCGCCAAGGAGTGACGTGAGCGGAGACGACAGGTGATGAGTAATGGTGAGACCCCTCGGCCCCAGGGGTGAAATATTGGGGGGGGACTGGTGTCCCGAAACAGTGAGAGACTGTCGTTCTCTTCTGGAACTGGGCATTCTTGAAAGGGAAACCCTAAAAGCAGCCCTGGTCCATGTGCAGTGGTGAGAGCACTGAACATGGAAGGAAGAAGTCACGACGTGCAGTTATTGAGTGACGGGGATTGGCCTGTGGCACAAGGGGGGGCTCTTCTCTCCTTGATGAAATGAGAGGTGATTGTCGGAAGGGTGGAGATGGACTGTGTTGATTATTTGAAGAGTGTGATGGACTGGATAAAGAACTGAGGTTTTGTGTCATTCTGTGAGAATTGAGTGGGGGGAGGAGGAATGTTTGACAGTATCTCATTTAAGTAATTTTCTGCTAACATTTATGGCTTTTCTGCTTCACAGTAACCCCAAAGTTGCTGCCTTTGAAGAATGAATGCAGATATTTAATGAGAAAACTCCTAACTACTCACAGCTTTTACCATCCTGTTTTACAGTATTCTTAAACTGATGATATTTTCCTTGATGTACCAGGGATAGCACTGAGGAACTGTTTTTGAAGCTCAATCCTCCAGGCCTTTCTTTTCCAGCCAATAACGGAATAGTCCTTTATGACAGTAAGATAGCATAGACACCTGTGTCCAGTCCAGCTTCAAATCTGTCTCACCATATGGCTTGAAAACTGTGTTTCCCATTTTATTTAGCAATTGTATATCAGCTGTAAGTGCAGAATACATCAGAATTGCTGAGATCTATAAGTCAGTGCAACAAGACAACAAAAATGCTTCTGCTACTGTAGAGCATCAAGTCAGTATGTTTTTCACTCCTCATTAATCCCAGTGCTGTTCCCACACTTAGTCTCTGTCTCATGACCAGCAGCAGAAGCTACTTGGTAACCGGGGTCCTTCAAAGCCTCAGGAAGGAGTGAAGCCACTGACCAGAGGCCATCAAGACTAGCTTTGCTGGAGCACCCTTTTTTTTAATGAACTGATGGACATATTTAAGGTTATGAATGGATTTCACCCGAAAGAGACACAGACAAGAATGATTATCATACAAAGAATTTCAGGTTAAATAGCACAACTCCTTAATGAAAGCCTTATTATACACAGACCAGGCTGTATTGTGGGAAAATATTTCACTAATTAGGTCTTAACTGTCACACTTCCCAGCTGAGTTCTCACTAACCTTTAGTAGCTGTTGACTTAGGTAAAAGTAGAGTGATTTACAGCCAGGGTGACACATACCAAGTACGAGCACACTGGGAAAGAGGAAGAAATGCAAAAAAGATCCTTTTCCCCAAACTTGAATACTATCAGGTTGGAGAATTACAGAGTGAGGGAGAAATGAAAAATGAAACATTGAAGAGAGGGGTAAAGAGCTGCTCTGAAGAAATGCCCCCATGAAAGAGGCAATAGATTTTATACATCAAAGCCCTCTTGTATTAAAAGCATATGTATTTTTATAAGTCATGAATCTTTAATTAATTCATTTGTGAACTTTATTTACTCCACAGAAATATTGATGAGACACCTGAAAAGAGCAGGTAGCAAAACCTGTCATCTGTTATGTGGGCAACTAACTATTGCAGAAGAATACCTGCATAAATGCATGGCAGGTTTCTGGGAAGCACTCTCCCCTTGTCTGGAGAGAACTAACAGGACAAAAGCATTTGTGGGACCACAGATAAGACAGAGCTTCTATAATCAGGCTCAGAGCCATGCCATATCTTTGTCTGCAGCAGTCAGTAGCAGGGGAAAAAATATTTGTCTTGGAATCTTTAATCCTGGTCTGGAGGAAAATTATGCTGCTCAGTCACCGCATAAGCATTATTCATGCCAAGTTCTGTCAGGTTCCTAAGGCTGCAGAGATGTCCTTCACTCCCAGAGAGGGCACAGGTGTCCTTTAGGCCAGCACACCGACCTCATAGCATCAGCTGCTGTTACAGCTGATAACAGGCTGTGCCTGTGGAAGAATAGCTAAGGGTTATCTGGGAAGTTTCTTCTGAGCTTCTATGAAAAGTCCCAGAGGCCAACACCCTGAGAAGACCTCAGCAGACTTCTACAGTCTGAGCAAAGACACATCCCTCCCACAGAAAACCTCTACCTACCATACATATGGCACAGCAAATCACCTTGAGCTTCCAGCACTGCTCACTTGAAAAGTCTCAGAAGTCTGGGACCAGTGCTTCATTTTTCACTTCAGAGCAGATTTGAGTGGAGGGAAAAAGTAGCTAAGACCAAAGTCCAGGGCCGGAACATCTACCCATCACTCTTCCACATTCGTGCCAGTCAAGTAAGTAGCTGCCCAGTCTGTTCATTACAGAAGTGTCTTAATGCATAAAGCAAACGCTGGTGGTTACAAAATATTCCCAACATTATCAAAAAAGCTGTTACTTGTAGATGACTAAATTATACCACTCAGTGATGTAAACATCAAAATTATGGCTAAGGGTCCACCTCCCGCTTCCAGAAACAAGCCTTGTAGCAAGGCAGGTCTGGGGTATGTTAGAAGTCCATGAAACAAAAGCAAAGCCACAGTAAACTGTAGCTTTACTGTGTAGTGACACAACCCACAACAGAAGCAACATCTACAAATGACACACACAAACATCACCTGTTCGGTGTATGACAATCATTTTTATTAGGCTAAAAAACTAAACCAAGAGGCTCAAGCTGGCATGCTATATGTGATACCTGAATAAGATTCAGATTCTGCTGATGCAGACTTGCAAAGAAGCACATGACCTGGCAGAGAATTTACAGAGCAACTCTTGCTTCTAGATATGTATCAACATTTCCCAAAGCTATGAAGACAGAGGCTGACATTCTGCCTTTAAGAAGATAAGCATACTTTGAACAGATTGAGCTACTAATGTGTTATGAGCTTCTTTCTTAGCAGTGTTTAATGCAGATTTAATTTAGATTTCAATTAAGTCAATACAAAATTTCAATTTATTTGAAGCATAATTGTATGAAAGTTTAACTGTGGTGAAAATCTTTTTGCCAAAAAGCGACCTGAATTGATCGCTTTTAGAGAGGTCTCTAGGTGGAAAATGCACTTTGCTGCTCTAAAAACAACAGATGAATTAATTAATAAAAGTGGAAATGGAATAGTCCATTAGGAAGGCATAAAGTGAAGCAGTGCTGCTAGATTCCTCTGTATGTGATTAAGTATAATACTGTTCAATAAATTAACACCTTCTCAGTATGCCAAAGATCTTACATTTAGCATTAACATCTGGTATACACTGTAGATACTATAAATGCAGCTGTAGTCAAAATATTACTACACTTACCTGGAACACTGACTTTCATCCTGCGTATCATGATTAAAGTTCAAGAAGCAATTGCTTTAACAGCTCTGGTTAATCTCTCAGGTTTTACAACAGACATTTTAACATGGAGTACTTGTTACTAAGTGCCCCTTGTACACTTCCTCCACTTCCAAACTATGTTTTTCCTCAAAAATCTTCCTCCAGTCACTAACACCACTTACAAAGAATCCATATTGACACTGTAAGACTTAATGCAAAGAGGAAGCTTTATTCACATCCCTTTTTGTAGGATATAGTTTACAGGAAGGGAAAAGTCTTCTACATACAGTAATACACAAGAAAATAAATTAGACAGCTTTACACCAAAGTTTATGGTGTAGGCCAGTAAGAATATCACTGTCCTTTCTCATTCATCTCAAATAAAACATGAAATAAATATTCATAGTTGTAAGTGCAACATCACAATTACATTATTAGTAGTAATTACTATTATTATGTTGTTTTTGTTACTGTTGTTACTATTTTTTCTACTGTAATGCCTGTTCTGATTATCAGCATTATTATGACAACTCCCTTTGTGCAGCAAGAAAACATATCTGATTTAGGAAAGCTTGCTAAGATAACATAATGTCTTACAGCTTCAGAGGACCTCATGCCTTTGAATACTTGAGAAGTGCAAGGCATTGTGGCATAGGCAGTCCTCTCATAGCTCTGTCAGCAGCAATCAGTGATTTTTTCAACACACCAGCTAAAACTGTCTCAGATTTTTCTGTTCCTTTCTCTTCCCTTTTGCTTTCCAAAATTCCCCATTGATTTTTAACAGTCACGGGCAGCAGAAGAGGGCACAGTTTACCTATTTATTGGTTATTTCTAGTAGTGAGTGTTTCTTAACTTGAAGGGGCCTTCTCAAGTAAGGAAAAGGGCAGCCCTTCACAGTCCTTCACAGAAAACAATCCTAAATGAGCTGCAACAGAGTCACTTTCTCACTGACTGTCTCACTGACACCACTCCACTTAGAAACCCACAGGCTCCAGAGGAAATATAAAGGAATCTGTTGTTAATGACAACTCAAAGGACAACTAGCATGCATCATATGTGTTTATGCATATTTATTCCAATTTCATCATTGTTAGCATGGCCTCTGACATATGGTCGTTGAATATGAGATAATTAAGGGAAATTAGGCTTCATACTTTGCCTGGAAGTGAATATGATAACATGCCTGACTAACCTTGGAAGAATGTGGGTGTTTTTCATACACACTTAGGGAGGAGATTCAGAAATAGAGGATCCAGAAGAAGGGGCAAAGCAGCAGAAATATCAGCATGCTGACAGGGTCCTGAAAAGAGATTTGATGACTGATAAAATGGAGACTCATTGCAGTGTCACTGAGGGTCAGATCTCTGGGTCAGTGTGATAAAGGAAGCAGATGAACAGACTCTAAGAAAAGCGCTCCTTGTGCTTTTTCAGACATCTGCCTTTTCCTAAAAAGTATGATTAGCCTGAATAACTTAAGAGTTGGACTACATGATCATTAAAGTCCCCTTCCAACCCAAACCATCCTACGAACTAGTCAGCATCCTATTGCCATTTTAGGTAAATAAAATATTCCTGGTTGTTATGGAAAGATGATGGCAGGTCGCATATACAAAAATGGGCAAGCATATCAGCAGTACTTTTTTCTCAGAGGTAAACCAAAATGTTTATATTCTGTAAGCAGTGATCCATACATCAGTGTTTTAAATGGTGAACTAAAAATCTGAACTGGTATTTTATCACTGGAAGAATTATATGAATGAAGATCTGCCATGCTAGAAGTAAGAGAAGTCATAGCTCTTGATACATTCTAAAAGTACCAGTTGAGGCAAAACCCGACTGCAGGACACTGCCTTAAAGTTAAGAAGCTTTCAAAGGGCAGCAACAGTCTCATGGAAGATAAATTCTCAGAGGGCTGTGAAATATAAGAGCATCCAGATTCAAGATGCCTTTAGGTGACAGGTAGGAGACTAGGAAAAAATTTTGAGTAATTATCACTAAATGCTGGATATTCTGTTGTCCACACCTGTACCTAGGACACATGGCTAAATGCTACTTTGGTCTGTTCTATGATGCACACTCTTTAAAGACTCCATTTTAACTTGGCCTCATGTCACAGGAGTCTAGCCAGAATCAATATTTATCCTGTAATGCATAAATAAAATAACTAATCTGAAATATTGCTTAAGCTTCAATATATGCTCTATTATGCAATGTTTGATTAAAATACACAGTTAAGCTCATTCTCAGGTTACAGCTCATGAAAAGATCGGTTTTCAGGCTTTTATTTCACTGTTCTGTTTGCTTAGCTGACAGTTATAATTAAAAATAGAGAGGTTTAGCTTGCTCTAGGTGGATGTACTTATAGGGCCTGTGAGTACTGTTTCATGTTATTTTATGAAGAATGGATCATGTCAATTCTGTCAATCATCCCAAACCCTTTCAGGCTAAGAATTTAACTTGTTGCCAGAGGCTATACTTTTATGAGAATTGAGTGAAAATGATCTTGCCACTTTTAAGTATGTGAAGAAATGGTTGGAAAAATAGTTTCTTCCCTTCTTTTTATGGCCATTATGATTTGTACTTTATTACTGAAGTCATGACTAAAGTCTTGACTTAGTTAGGGCTTTAATAATCATGGTATAATTCATATGAGTTTTATCCAGTTTTATTTTTTTCTGCATCCTCAAAAGAGCAAGATAACAAAAAAGTTTTAAGCCTTCCCCTAGTTAGAGCTTTAATGAGCATAGTATAAGCTCATGAGTTTTATCCAGTTTTATTTTGTTTCCACGCTTTAAAGAGTAAAATAACATTAAAATTTTCCTCTACAGGCAATGTTATCATTATTTGCTATCTAAATTACACAAATTTAGTAGAATTGAAACAACAGCTACCACCACCTGCTGTTGCCTTACTTTCATAGGCAGCTGAGCTGAAGTTCATCATTGGGCTAAGGAGCAAAAATTTGACTTTGTTATTTGTCATTTAACACAGGGTCCTGCAGAAATGCCCAGATCATTACAGGATATGGGACAAATAAGGAGCAGAAGAGCTGAGTCCTGGCTCCTGATACTGTTGGGCAGAGTTGTAATCCCATCAGAAGGAACATCTCCAGTCACATACCTAGCTCTTAGCAACAAATGGAGACCTTTGTTCAACAGTTCAGCTGCTGAAATAGCCAGGTAGCAGCAACGAGGGACTCAGCCTTTTTTTAATGACAGATATTTGAGCCAATTCAATAGAGCAGATTTGGGCCACCTTTGCCCACATTGTATCACAGAAACACAACATGCCTGCAGTCAAAGAGGGCCCAGGAGATCATTTAGTCCAACTTCATTGCCAGAGCAGTTACCTTTGGTGACCTCGGCACGAGGCTGAGCCAGACTGTGCCGAGCTGGCTTTGGAATCTGACCAAGGGCAGAGAGTTCCCAGTTCAGATCCTCACCATTTGATAAATACCGAGCATACTTGATATATATTATGAACTCTACCTTGATGTTTATATAATCTTACTGTCGTGAATCACAGCAGAATTATTCCGTGTTAACAGGCAATACAGACACATTGTGGAATATACACACACTGAATGTATACCTATTTCATTTATGAGAACCTAGTCTAGAATGTAGAAAAAAATTGGAATTAAGCTAGTAACATGGTTTTGGTGAACTTGCATGTAAAGATAGAGAGGAAATACTATTAATACATAATGCCGGCGCTCTGGAGACTTTTGGAGTACTTTCTGATCAAAATTTTTTTCATCAGAAAAGTACTGCTGTATTGCTGACACCTAAAAGGAAAAACCAGAGTACAGATGACACATGACATGAATCTTGTATTCTGAGAGGGCAGATCTACCTGCTGTCCTTCATATTGAAGACTGTGAGGTTCAAGAAAGATTCAGGCACTTTGATTTTTAAAAGAAGTTTAGAGGAATAGGACCAAGAATACTGCCTGGTCCCAAAGTTAAAATTCTAATGAACTTATTTTTATAGGAATTTAATAATTTTATGAGACACTGCTGATAAAATTTTCACTTACTGCATTTACTGGAAACCAGACTAGTTGAATGATTTTGTTTGAGCCCGTTATTGCTTTGAAGCTGATGCTGAGAAAAAACAAAGACAAAAGACAAAATACAAATGAAACACATAACTGTTTCAACTTTAAGGAAATAAATTATTTTATCTTCTTTGCTTTCTTAATTTTTAATAATTTTTGCCCTGAGGCCACAGGTTTATTCCAGTTTAAATGGTAATCCAATACAAGATCTTCTCCTGACAAATATTCTTTATATATGATATATGAAGAATGCCATAATAGCAAGACTACTACCAGTCTTCTCAAAATTAATCTACTAATGCGTACCATCCAAAAACTTCAATTTCAATAATATCATCACAATTTACATCACCGTTCAAAGGGAAATTTTACTGGCATGTGTGGACAGTTGTATCTGTGGTAATTTCTCTTTGCAGAAGGGAGAATATTCTCATTCTACGTGGTTTTCCTGACATTTTTTTCCAAAAAATAGGTGATATACTGCAAGTTACTGACTTTGAAGATATTTTTTCTTGGTCTTTGGGGAAGCCTGATGCCAGAAATATGTTTAACAGAGTTATGGGAAATTCAGTTGGATTTTCCAAAACATTTCTAGTATTTTGAATCTTCTTATTTGACATCCCTGCTCTTGTAACTGTGGAAACAGATACTCAAAAATATTAACCAGACTTCAGCTCAGAAGTGTGGAGCTATCAGGATTTGTTTGCTACAATGGAAATGAAGAAGTGCCAGCACAGTTCTCACAAACTTTCTCACGTGTCTTTCAACAACTTTCAAAGCTTATCCCATTTTACTCCAGCCTCTTCAGGAAAAAAAACCAAGGCTTTCCACCAACAGAGAAAGCACGGAAGAAAACACACAGAAGAAAACGGACATCCAGGGAAACTTCGGTCTCCTCTTTCTTCCAATAATTAAATGAATGGCTGCCTTGCTTTTTTCTAGTTTTCTGGTATCATCTAAATAGGAAGTGGGAAAAGAGGTTTTCTGCAAGTTTCCATCATTTTCACTGCAACTTATTTCATCCCAATCTATGTCTATGTATTCACTCCAGTTCCAAATTTTCCTTTTTTTCTTTTTTTTCACTTGCATTTGATTTCCTCATATGTCCTTTCCAATGTGTTTGTTTCACTTTGTTCACTGTTTGCAAGATTTTATCTCCTTTCATGAAATGGAATTCTTCATTTTAGGAAAGGAAATGAAATCTCACCATTTCATTTAGTAAAATTTCTTGAAATTTTGGGTAATTTCACTGCACTTCATTCCATTTCATTGCCTTCCAAAAATTTTACTTGTCCTAAGAATTTTGTTTCTTTTCAATTTCATTTCCTCGTATTTCCTTTCAGGTATTTTCATTTCACTCCATTCCTTGATTTTTCATTGCATTTCTTTTAATGGAAAGTTCTTCATTTCCATGAAAGGAGATGAAATCTTGAGATTTCAATGACTATCATTTCATGAGGTTGTGGCTAATTTCACTGCACCTAATTTCATTCCATTCAATTTATTTATTTTTTTCTTTATTTCTTAATTTTTCCATTTCATTTTATATCAGTATATTTCATATTTTAAGTCCACAATACTACATTCAGGACTGTATGGGCCCACATTTATGAGTAGATAAGCTGGATAAGTCTGTCATTCATGACAATCTTCTCCCTGACTACATTTAGTATTGCCCTGGCTTCAGTTTTGTCTCAAACCTTCCACTGCCATTGGCAGACTCATTCTTCCTTGTTCCGTAGCAGTCTGTTTATTGTATGAAGCCTTCCTGTTGCCTACCCATCTTCTGCAGAAAGCATTTCCACAATCAATCTACTTCCATCAGTGCTCAAAATACAGATTTCTTTTGAAGTTCTCTTAATTCTCTTAATGAACAATTCTCTTAAGAATTCTCTCTCATTCTCTTAATGAACAATTCTCTTAAGAATTGTTCTCTTAAAGGAACGATTTAGTATCTGGTCTGATCACTTGTACAAAATGTGAAATTTTAGCCATTTTCCTTTGTTAAGACAACTCACTTTGAACTGAATTGCCAGCAGTGGTTGCCTTTTTCTTATTTTATTTCTCCAATGTGCAGTTTTCAAGACGTCTTTCTGGACTTCACTGCATTGGGCTTGACTTACTCTCCTCCCTTATTCAGCTGCTCTGTACCAGTGCTTGAGAGGCAGAAATAGCTGATTCCCTGAGGATGGATGTACTTGTCATTAAAATGCAAGTAATTCCGTCTACTTCCCATTTTTTAAGTATAGTAACTATTGGTTGCAAGCAGCCAAATTATCCACATTTCCTTCCAAGTGTTTCAGAAAAACTAAGTGCAAGCTGTATTTAAAACAAAACCATGACATTCCAATGAAAAAAAACCCAAACAATTACAACTGGAAGTAAAATCCTTTATTGAAAGAAACATGCTGAAGACACTTCTATATTTTTTATTTGAACCTACATTTGGCAGATAAACTTATTCACCCCTAACCACTAATTAATAATAAAATATCAGTGAGTATCTCACACAAACCCCGCGGAAATAGGTGTCTCAAGAACAGTGGTGACATCTGTTGTGGGTCAGGTTTCTCACACGAATTTCTTCCCATTGTCAGCAGAGGAGCTGTAAAGGGGGGAAGGAGTGGTTTTCCAGGTGAACAGACGCAATGGAAGGTGGACAATACCCCTGGCATCCCAATGAAGTAGTTTCAGGGTTTGGGATTCTTACCTCGGGAAAGATGGGCTCTCCTGCTGGGGGTTTTTTCGGGAGTTGCAGCACAGTGCGGGGTTCGCGTGTGTTGCGGAGGGCATGTGCCTGCTCCCAGCGCATCGCTGCGCTCCAGCTGCCTGCCCGGCTCTGCCCGCTTCCTGCCCTTCTGCCCGCTGCTGCCGGGGGGCTGCGTCTGCTCCCGGGATACTGCCGTGTCGTGACTTGCTGCCAGCGGTGGTACCAAGACCAGCTGCTACCTGTGAGTTTTAGAAAACGCGGAGGTCTCCTGTCCTCGCCTTTGGCAGAGCCCCCACCGCCGCCGGAGGAGGCGCAGGCTCGCATCGGAGAGCCCCGGCAGCCGCGGGGGAACCAGCGCAGCCCCTCTGCCTCGCTTGAGCGCCACCACCTCCCGCCGGCTCTGGGCCTGACTGCACCGAAGGGGAAGCTGCTGAGCAGGTGGGGAATTGCTGTTATTGTTTTGTTGGTGGTGGTTCTGCCCTGTTGTGTGTATATATACATATTTTTTTTTTTTCCAGTAAAGAACTGTTATTACTTCTCCCATATTTTCTGGAAGTTGCATAGGTTTGAAGTTATAATAATTTGGAGGGTAGGGTCACTTTCCAGGAAGGTTCCTGCCTTCCTTGCAGATATCTGTCTTTTAAACCAACACGACATCTCAGCGTCTTCCATTCACAGTCCACAGCAATGTTACCTGGCCTGTCCATCACTGTCCCAGCTCCCCCTGCCCAAGAAACTGATACAAAGGAAAGATAAACAGGTCCAGCAGCCAGAGAAAAACCTTCCTGACATGGCCCTGGCATATGACAGAGAGGTCAGTCCAAGTCTGGTTTGGGCACATTAACATTTTATTGCTTATTTTCTAATTGGTGCTACCTTAATTATGTATTAAAGAAAATATATTATCCAAACTCACATACACAATATCAATGCTCTTACTTATTAGCATTCACTTATTAGTAGATTTAATTTTTTTTTAAATTTCATTTCTTATTCCTCTCCATTCAATTTGTTCTGGTTTAGGGCAAATTTGGGAGAAAACCTCCAAAGGGGGCCCCTCCAGAAAGCAAACCCACATGGCCCCTCCCTACAATCAGTTCAGGAAGGATTCCTTGGAGAGAAGTGGAAAGAACCTGTTTATTTAACAGGCAAAGCACCCCCCAGCACACAAAACGAACAATACTGGATGACAACACTCTTTCACCGCTCTGAAAAGGATGACAAATTCAGAAAGTCTCTCTTGGGAATGGTTACTCTGTTGTCAGTCCCTCCGGCGCTGGGGATGGCTGCTGCAGGCCACAAGGTGGTGTTTCCCAGGTCCCAGTCGGGAGCAGGTTTGAGTAGTTCCAAAACAGGGAAAGGAAAAACAGTCCAGGGAAAAATTCAGACTGCTTAGCTAAACTAGCTAATGAGCAGAAGCAAAAAGCAAGAGCAAACCAGGAGCAAAGCAGAAGCAAGAGCAAGAGCAAAGCAAAAAGCCAAGCAAAAAGCAAAAGCCACACTATGTGCTCCCCATCTCTGTGCCTGCTAGCCGTGGGGGAGCAGGCTGACAACAAAACCAAAATAAAACATTTGGTCTTCAGAGCCAGTCTTGAAGGCACAGAACATAATATCTGGAATAAACAGAACACACAGCTGGGGATACAAGCATCATAATGTCACCCCAGGACACAATTGCATTTCAAATACTTCCTGATCACTTCATAATACTTTCACTTGAGGCTGAGAAAAATTATTCACCAGATTTAGTATATTCTGCTAATAACTTATTATCATTCTTGACTTCAAAGGTTGAAAGAGCTTTAAAAATTTCTGGCTGCTTATCACAACCGGGTACAAAACTTCCTGGAAGTACAACATCAAATTCTCTGGGGACAGATTAGCAGGGGCAGTTATTACCTTGTCTACATGTCAATGAACTTCTGGTTGGCCATTTTTTATGTAAACCTGTGCAAGCTGTGATATAAAGGGTCACCTGGGTTATTTGTTTCTCAGCAATTAAGTAAAACTTACATGTTTATTTAAGATAACATTAATAAATTGTGGATAGTTCTGGTGAGTTGCAACAAATTAATGTGATTTTGACCCCTTTATCAGGAGTGCTGGCAATTGCACAACTCCTATCCTGGTAGTGTTTGCATGTGGCCATGCAAGCAGCTGTCAGCAAATGCTGTGCAAGACATCTATCTCTCTTAATGGAGCAGGGTGCAGTGTACAGGGAGCCACTGACCAGCTGTATAAGCAAGAAAAACCGAACTTTATTGCCTCAGATATGATCCTGAACAAATGATTTTGGCTACAGTCTTGTCTCTGCATGGCACCACACTATCAGGTGCATGCAGTAGCTTGGGTTAGAACTAGTCGGTTGCTACACAGCAGGGCTGTCCAACAGCCATAAATTCTGGAAGCTTTAGTTTTCCTCCAGGTGGGCTAGAAAGAAAACACCTGCATTTTACCAGAAGCTTGTTGGAACAAACACATTATTACAAAATGTTTCCACTGGAAAATTTGTTGGTTTTCAAATAAAATTTGTTTCAACAAATGATATCTGATTGCTTCTGACAGTTACCCAGCTCCTCTGTCAATGCACTGGGAAGACACCTTCTTCTTCAAGCCCATCTCCTTCCCATGTCTGTCTACACCTTTTACTGTTTCTCCCCAATCATTTAGTCCTGGGTATTCACTATCCTTAAAGCTCATTTTCTCACTCCCAGCTAGTTCCTGATGCACAGACACAGTCTTTACACCGTCTAGTCTCTTTTTGGTTGTCTCTTTTAAAGATGCCACCACCTTAAAATGCACCCATTGTTCAGCATGCAAGCAACATCCTTAGCACATCTAGTCATCCTTCCATAACTGCTATTAACTGCCAAGATTGCACCTTCCTCTGTAAGGAACCTATGTTTACAGGTCTTTGCAGCCATACTCATACCTGATCCCTACCTTGGCTCAATTTTGAAGACTCCAAAATCTCTGCAGATGCTTTTTCTGGAAGCACTTCCATCTATCCCTGAGCAGTGGCTACCCTTAGCTTTCCATAGTAGGCAACTTACCAAAGTTTTTTCTCTCCACCTTGTCCAACCAAGCCAGCCTCCTGATTTCCTTCCTGGCTTTGTTCCTGATTTCCACCAGTCACCATGACCATATCTGCCCTCTCTATTCTTCCTTCCTGCACTCCAGAAAAACCCTTGACGTAGTACAACTACTTCCCTGCAGCTCACCGGAAGTCTCCTACCTCAGAGCAGTAACATAAGCAGCTGTTGCCAACTCCTCAGAGTAGAGGATGATAAGTGATTTCAGAGTATGAAGAAGTGCTGGATCGATTTGGGGAGGGTGTTTTGATCCAGAGCAGAAATTTTTTCATTCCTTTCATTTGAGCTGTTTTCCAGCCACACAATGGAAAGAGAGCTGGTGAGAGATCATTTGGGGAGTCTGGTGAGTCCTTCAGACTGACTTATGTGTAAGGCTGTGAGATGGCAGCAGCTGTGTGGAGAGCTATAGCTATGCCAGAAATAACTGGCAAACTCACCAGCTCCATGTACTTGAGACCATGAGTAGACCCTGTGTGACTTCTGCTTACTCCCAAGCCCACAATCTACAGACAGGGGCTGGAGCAGGGCTGGAGTGATGACTCCCATGTCCCAAAAAAGGAGGGGAACAACACACTTGCTCTGAAAGTTGTCAGAGGTGGCTTTGTCAGGAAGGATTGCCACGTCTGGGGTCACCATTTATTACCATGGGTCTTCTGGGCAGTCAGGACTTGGTGAAGCGAAGGAGAGATCTTGACTCCATTTCAGAAAGCTGGTTTATTATAATTTGATATATATTACATTAAAAAAGACCACGCTATAACTATACTACAAAGAACAGAGAGAAAAGAATCATTAGAAGGCGAGACAGGAATAGAAAGGAATGAATAACAAAGTTCTGTGACTCCTAGAGAGTCCGAGAGCTGCTGCCTCCTCGATTAGCCATCAAGTAGAAACATCCCACATTGACCAATTGAGAAAGCACCTGCTGCATTCCACAGTAGCAGATAACAAATTGTTTACACTTGGAGCTGAGGCCTTCTCTGCTTCTCAGGAGAAGAAATTCCTAGCAGAGGGATTTTCAGAAAATATCACAACCACAAGGAAGTGCTTGGGCATCATTACTTCTCATAGGGATTCACCTGCTCCACCAAAACACACCTAATTTTTTTTAGGTGAAGTTTCTCAGCTCCAGAATTAAAATTTTGATGGAGGGAGACAGAAACGGACTAGTCCACCCCAAACAGAATAATAACTAGGACATCCAAGGTACAGAGGAGAATACGGAATATACATAGAGAAAATACAGAATAAGGATTTAGGGGAGATCAGAAAGAAAGGAATTAAACATGCCTTTCCTATAACTTGGGTGTGGGGAAGCAGTACATAGCAATGTATCAATTATCTTGGAAAGCCCTCAAGACTTTGTTTCCTCTCAAGGCAGAGGGGGAAAATTCAAACCTGAATTCAAACAATAGCTAAAAATAAACACAGTGGGGAAAGCTACTAAGGTGTAGGTGGGGTTATAATGTTTGTTATGTTTGTAAAACACTGTGATCAAAGAATTTTAATAGATATTATTTGCAGACAATTCACTTTAAAGCTGCTATAAGTGGCAGCCATATAGACTGCTTTTCTTTAATTTTCTTTCACACATTAGGGTCCTTTTCCTCTTGGCATGTCACCCTAAAATCTTCTGGAATTTGATCCCTAACCCAGACCTGAAAACACGGGAGGTTATCTGATGTTTTTGCGCCATCTACAGATCTTACCAGTCAACTCATATCTCGGTTTGTTTTAGTTTTGTTTTTTTTTTTAATGCACAGAGCACCGACTAGATGTTTTCATAGAAAGATCGATTATAATTGTATTGTCTTGTTCCTGAGAAGTAAAAGTGGCTCAGAATCCCAACTCACTATTTTTCTATCCTTTTTTTTTCCCTACTGTTATCACAGTCAGACTGACCTCCAACGTCTTATTCAGAATTCCTCTAAATGATTTCCAACACTTTAACAAGTCACCTCCTTTTGGTTTTAAAATGTTTCAATGCTTAATTACCCCAGCTTCAAAAAAAGTGTATCTTGTTTCTGATGACTTTTATCCCCAAATGTATTTTTTTCCTCTGAGAAGGAGAAAGGTCTTTTAAGAAGCCAGCACAATGGCAAGATAGCATTCTTTGTCTTTCCACAAAGAGAGCCTAGAGAGTAGCTTGTGAATTCCCAGGCTAGTTCCTGGATGTGAAACTGTATATAATTAAACACCTTCTTCAGAGATTAAGAACGGGCTAGGGTCTAAAAATGTCACCTCCAGCAGCTGGATACCAAACTCTTTGTGAGAGAAAGGCTCCTTACCTGAGGGCTGGAGACGTTCAGCTGAAAGCTTCTTTGGAGAGCAATCAATAAGCAGTAAAAAGCAGCTTGCGGGTACTCAAAACATTACTTTTCCAGATATGCCAATTTAATAACTATCTAAGATACTGGATATTAGGTTAAGGTGGCATGGCCACAACAGTGACTCATTTACCTTTTAAAATTACAGCTCATTCATACTTTCAGTAAGATAAGGAAATGCTTTCCCAGTCTGAATTACACAGTTGATACTTCAAGAAAAAAAAATCCCAAACTAGCTATTATTTAGCTTGCTGCTTCCGGTGGAATAAAAAAAAAAATTAAAAAAAAAAGGGGAAAGAGACTACTGGGCTTTCATGTAAGAAAAATCAGCCATTAGCGCAGCTATAGGGGAGAGAGCAAAAGTGAAGCTAGAGAAATAAATTTCTGACAGTAACTAATACTGGATGGTAAGGGAAATAACTTATGTAATGGCACAGTCAGAGATTACTCCTTTCTCCCATTTATACACACATTCTTTAACAATCAGCAACTGTGAGGTCTTGAGGTCTTGAGCTGATGGATGTACTCCAACTACATTTAACAGTCACCAGTGGACTAATCCTTCATTGTTTTTCTAGATCTTTTGTCTAGCTATGTGAACTTTAGTTTCCACAGAATCCTGTAGCAATAAGTTCCACAACTGAGTTCAGTGTTGTGCAAAAAGGATTTTTCTTGTACTGTTTCTCCCCTATTATAAGTAACAAAATATTTTCCCCTATAATCATAATGATAATATATATCACCCTATAAAGACTTTTAGGCAAAAAAAGTAACTAGAAACTCTATTTCCAAGTGTAAAACCTGCAAAGAAAATAATCCTTTGGGGAAAAAAAAAAGTATATATGCCTTTTAGAAACCTCTTTTAAAGAGAAAAATTAATTCCTTTTTTCTTGATAATTATACTTATGTATTTGCAAGCCTAAAGGATTGCAGGAGGAAAGACGCTTTCTTCTTGCTCAACCTTAAAGTCAGAACCAATAGTCATTCATATGTCTTAAGTGCAAGGAAGCATTGTTTTGCTTTGTGAATTCATACTAGGGATGAAAAACCTACCTAAAAACTGTGTGTGAGCTAATGCTGACACTCTTGAAGTGTACTATGCACAACCTTCTTACTGCATTTTCTACACCAACACACACGCACACACAAGTATGTAGATAAAGTGCAGTTGGATTTTTCTTTTTAATTTGGCAATTCTGAAATGAATTTAAATGGAATATCTTTCAATGTCAACTACTGCAAAAAAAAGCACCATCAATTTAAGGTAAACAGGAAAACAGCTGTTTTCCTAAAATTTGTCTTCAGTAGTGTCAAAGGTTTTCTTGATATTGTTTTCTATTATTTAGGATGACATATTTTATATGTTGGCCTCTTACATTTGAACACAAGTTTGGTTCTTTTTTCCAACATTAATTAATGGTGCTTTTACTGACACCTAAAAGGGACTGGGCAGATTTCTGATCTAAAATTTGCACAGTTCAGAACAACACAGAAGTGATTGAAAATATTTCATGGAGCATATTTTATTGGAATATGGTATTTCTTGCGAAACAGTTTCATTGAATCTTGTAGTTTTTTAATAGAGGGAGATGTATTTGAAAGTGGCTCATCACATCAAACTCAGAATATTTGGGATTACTCCTTTCTGGAACGTTGTCCTGATTTCTTCTTTTAATACTGTTTACACTTACTGATAGTTCATTAACCTAATATAGTATGTGAAATATTTTACATTTTAAGAAGCAGCTTAATGCTACCTTTAGACTATTTCCCAGCTTTATTCGGGTAATATATATAATAGTATGGCTACAAATAGTGTTTAGTTTAAGACATCATATGTGGGTTTTCACCTCTGACAGACTTTACCTTGCTCTGTCAAGTAATAAATGTTTGGCAATCCCAGCTTTTTCTCCACTTAGCTCTCCCCAGACGTGGTGCAGTCTTGTGCCGTGCCATTAGATGTCACTATGGACCACGCAAAAGAAGACCAAAGCATGAACTAGCCTCTTCCCGTCTGCAAACAGTAACCCCAGTTTCAAAACAGGTCTGCATCTTCAGCCACTGCAGCATACCCGTGTGCCCTCTCCCATATGTGCCCCTTGGCCTCCACCACCACGTTCCTCTGCAGCTGCTGCTCTGACACAACAGCACACACTGGAAAACAGGTCAGGCTCCATACAGCAAAATCCTTCTCCTGTCCTCCTTTCATTTCATGGAGGAACAATTTCCAGGGTCTGTCACACCATGAAAAACACAGCTGTGGGGTGCCTCCTGGAGGGCCAAAAGGCCATGCTGAGCATGGTGTCTGAGTTTAGAGCAAATAAGTCACCAAATGAGATGTATGGTGGATTGGATCTGAAGCCAACTGACTAAAATTCTATTGCTGCCCAGGATTTTTATGGCCTCTACTTCCTTTATCTTTTTCACTGTTCGGTTGGTTTGCAGTTTTTTCCTCAGTTGTTCCCAGTGAAGCATTGCATCGGTTTTGCAACTACCCCAGGGGAAGGGGGGAGTGACCTTGATCTCCGGGGAAGCAGAAGCAGTGGCAAGGTGAGGTGTTCCCACAGCTGTGGGATTGGAGATGGATTCTGCTGATGCTGAAATCCTGCGAGGGAAAAAACCCACTGATTGACTTCTTGTGGCAGCAGGATCACAGTCCAACTGCAGTTATGGTCTTTGTTACATTCCCAACGTTCCAGGCTTGGGTATCATGATATTTTATGCATGAACGCGGGGAGTAGAGCTGCCATGTCATAACAGGAAACATTTCTAAGGTCCCCAGTTTTATGGCTGTACTGCACACACTAGCTAGGGAGTTTTGAGCGCATCCTGGAGTTTCAGCCAAAGGGAAAGTATTGCTTGTGGTAAGACTTTTGCCCATTGCCACATAGTTCCATTAATTCTAAGCAGCTCAGAAACAGCCAAAGGTGGGGCGTCTTTGAAGTACCTTGTAATTGAATCAGATTTATGTCTTTTTAGGCAGAGCACCTCATATGTCCCAGCAAGACAGGGTTGGATTAATTTAAAAGGAAATTAAAAAAAGGATTATAAAACCATATAGGTTATTAAAGATTATTCCTTCTGATGGCAAAGGCATTATTCCCTCTCAGAAATCACACTGCATACACAGACAGGTGGAAAGCCAAAGGAACAGGGTCGTGATTATAAGATCTGATAGTTTTGTAAGTAAAATTAACTTCGAACCAAGTGAGAAGCATAGCACTGTCAGGCCAAGAGCTCACGTACCAGAAATTGCAGTTCTCATTGGAGAACTTAGCCCAGAAACTAATTGCATAGAGAAGAAATTCTTATCTGTGCTCCAGATATGAGGACCCAGAGCACGAGCTCCCGGGGTCATATCACATGGCTGTGCTGTTTGAGGGAGTTTCCAATGTGACTAAGACAAAGTGACAAGCCTGAACTCAAACACCAAGGAAGCAGGAGCACTGCAAAAATTACTGGAGAGTTCCAAGTCCAAACTGGTGTGTAAATATCGTATATCAGCATCAGGTGGGGAGGGTATTTTAGGTAGGAGTAAAGCATTTCAAACTGAGGTGGCAGGAAACGAATACCTTTTATCTGTCACCATAACCTTTGCCATTACAGGGGACAAGCTGCTGCTCTAAATGGTGGAAAAAGGGACTGTTCAGTTTGCAAAGCAACTGTTCTCCAGAAAACCTCCTCTAGAATTGACATGGTGTTCTTGAAGGCTCAGAGGATTTGTCTAAGACAGTTACTTCTCAACCTGGAAGACAGCAAATTGTGTCTTTTTGTCCCACTTTCATTCTCTTCAGCAATCTGAGAAAAGGAAGTGAGCATTTTCTCCTTCATTACATCTCGAGTCCCAACTTCTTTTCCCATTTTCCCACATTCATCTAGGGACAACCAGAAACATATCCTAAACTTTGTCATAGGATAACAAAGCTTGCAATCTCCTCCGCACTTCACCTTATGTGGTGGAGAGATGTCATGCATTGTAATATTGCTTCCAAAGGACTAAAAATACAAATATTTCCTGTTGCTACCATAATTTGATGTCCTGAGAGTGTTGGATTGCTGTCTTCTAGCTGGGGTTGCTGTCTTCTAGCCAGATTGACAATAATATGAATTACAATAAAATATGCTGATTAGCAAATGTAGACTTCTGAGTTCTCTCTAGGAAAAGTTTTACAGTATTTGCACAAGAATTTGCTTGCAGTAAAGGAGATTTGAGTATCAAATCATAAATATCCTGTTCTGTGAACATAAAATATTTCTTTGGGTGCCCACACATGTGAAGATGCTTTGGTTCTTTGCAAGTGTTTCTCCTTGATCTGTACTACAACTGGTGCATCAGTGTTATTTTACAGGTATTAAAAATATTCAGCAGGGTAGCTGTTAGCTAAGGTTTCACACTCTAGATAACAGATGGCAGATGTTCTTCATTGCAGCAATGAGGATAGCAGCTGCCCCTGTGTCAGGAGAGAGAATGAAGAACTTGATCCACACTAGTGTTTGGAGAGAGCTGATCTTAGTGTTTCTGGCATTCCTAGCAAGGTTTAAAAAACCACTAATGTCTCACTTAAGGTCAGAAGAAGATGGGAAAAAAAATCTACCTTGCTGCTAATAAGGGTCTGGTCACTTTTGCAAGGAAAATTTCAGGGCAAGGATTTCTGCCATGTATCTATACTATGTTGAGAAACAGCTGTTGAATAACTACATGTACACAGAAGAAAGAAGAAATTTATTGGTGCAAAAGGAAGGAGGAATCTGGGAAGCAGGACTGGAAACAACCTCAGGGATAATTTCAGCTCAGTTTGCACTATTTGATTTGTGCTACTTGACTCTACTTTTCTCATGCTGCTGCAGAAGGCATGGATGTCTCTCAGAGCACTGGTGTCTCTCAGGCAGGCTTGCACAACATTCCCAGGGGATGCTCAAGCCATGGCATGGAGCCATGAGCTAGCACTGCAATTACAGACTAGTCTTGCCAGAGCAGTGCTGAGCCACACAGGAGCTCAGGGACCCCAACACAAGGACAGCCACACAGCCCTGCTAGGATCTGAAAGAGTACCCCTGGACACATACTGCACTACTGTAGCAGCTCACTCCAGATCTCCATAACAGCGCAGCGCTCCCATGGTTAGTGAGAACAGAAACAGCAGCAGCTTCCTGAGAGTGAAGAATGTCAGGTCTGAGAGATGAAGAGCAAAAGTGCAAATAGGAGAAGAAAAAGCTACAAAATCCAAACTTGAGCTCAGTAATTTATGGAGGTCTAGTTAACCACTTAAGTGACTTCAGATTTCCTTCCTTTCTCTCCATGTCATTCACGATTCCTGACAGTGTTACTGATATTTTTTTCTATGATCAATGATAAATATCTAGCTCTGGAAACACTTTCAAATAAACACTGCAACTGCAAACTCCTTCTCCAAGATCCAGGTTAAATTAATGTAGTAGGGCAGGCAGTCAAAGCTTTGGCTGAGGTCTGGAAATGCCTGTTCCTTGCTGACCTAAAAGTCATAGTTGCCTTGTAGCAGTGCTATATTTTTCTGGTTCTCACACCAATGTATGTGGCAGTGACTGTGTACCAGTGCACCATGGCCTACAGTGTTTTATAAACATAGCAATAACCAAAAAACCCTTGTGAGGGGAAAATGCTCCTCTGAAATTCTTTTCCCAGCTGTTTGGTACTGGTATTTGAGAGAGCACATATGCCCACAACACCAAAGCACACTTGCCGTAGCCAGTGGAAAAAAGAGCACTAGAAATTCCTGCAGTTGTGCTGCACCCATTCCCAATGGCAACATGTCTGCTATCCAGAGAACTTATTACCAGGTGTATTGGATTTACATGGCAATCTTTTGGAGGTTGGGGAGGGGAGCTATAGGAGTGGCTTCTCTGAGAAGATTTTATCTTCTCCTATATCTGACATAGGCAATGCCAACTGGATCCAAGATAGATGCACTGCTGCCCAAGGCTGAGACAATGGTAATTGATGACTATGAAGGAACATATTTAGGAAGGGGAACAAATGTATCTGCAGCCAGAGAAGAGAGTAGTGAAAATATATGAAACAACTCTGCAGACACCAAAGTCAGTGCAGAAGGAGGGAGAGGAGGTGCTTCAGGCACAGAAGCAGAGATTCTCACGCTGCCCATGGTGACCATAATGAGGCAGCCATGCCTCTGCTGCCCATGGAGGTCCACAGGGCAGCAGAGACCTACCTGCAGATATGAAGGAGCCTAAAAGAAGGCTGTAACCCCATGGGAGTCCCACAATGGTGCAGGGTCCTGGGAGGACTTGTGACACCACGGGGGCCCATGCTGGAGGAGCTTGTGTCTGAAGGACTGCATCCTTTGTAAAGAGACACACACTGAAGCAGTTTGTGAAGGACTGCAGCCCATGGGAAGGACATACTTTGGAAGGACATACTTTGGAAACATTCATAGAGGACTATCTCCCATGTGAGGCACCCCACACCGAAGCAGGGGATAGATGCCTCTTCCTGAGGAGGAAGCGGTGGCAGAAACAATATGTAATGAACTGACCGTATATCCCATTCCCATCTCCCTGAGCTGCTGGAGGGGACAAGATAGAGAATCAGGAATAAAACTAAGCCTGGGAAGGAGGGGGGTTGGGGGGAAGATATTTTTAAGATTTGTTGTACTTCTGATTACCCTAATCTGATTTTGATTGGAAACAAATTTATTTCCTCGAATCAAGGCTGTTCTGACAGGAAGTGGTGAGTGATCTCCCTGTCCTTATTCCAACTCAGGATCTTTCTATTATATTTTCCATTATATTTTCCCTGTCCATCTGAGAAGCGGAGAGAAGCTTTGGTGGGCACCTGGCATCCACAGGGTAAAACCTCCCCACCAGGAGACTGTTTCACATGTTGTAGGTCAAGCTCAGACCAAACTTAATTTTTCACATTGGATTCAGGTATGCTTAAAGTGGATCTGTCCCAATAACTTTAATGGGCACATATTTTCTATGCTAGGAGTAAAGAGTCATTGCCATGTGAAATTTTCTAGAAGTGCTATAACTGAAGTAGATTCCAGTACAGCTTGTGCTTCTCCAGGAATTAGGGAATTTCTCTGCTGGCTCAGCCTTGATGCAGCTTTAACTCAGCACACTCTTGACATAGGCCACTGTCAATTCCTGTCCATTGAAACAAACTCTGCACGATACCCTCTGTGGATGAGTATAAGAATATTCAGCAGAAGGGGAGAATCAAGATGCTTATTTTATAGCTGACACAGGTGGGAAGAGTACCTTGTATCACTGCAGCCAAAAAAAACAGCAAGACAAATAAGAGAGGCCTTGTATGTTCACATTCTTACATCAGAAAAACATATGGAAAAAGGATGAGGCTATGTGAGTTTCCTGTGGTGAGGGATAAGATGTTACACATGGTATTATGTAGAAAACATAGCAGTATATACTTTGCACAATACCAAAACGTCTTATGCCCAGTTAACTCTTGTTTATGTCTTTTTGCAATCAAATTATGATTCAGGATTACTTGGGCATGGGATGCTTATATTAATTTATAATACTTACAGTGATTTTAAGAACTCAGTATTTGATAAAAAATTTTAGTTAGAATTTCCTGGTCCCTGTCTTTCCCAGGTGTTCATGTGGCAACATACTTTGCAATCAAATTAGTTCAATAAAAAATACAATTAAGAATGTAACCAAGGAATCTTCATAGGCATCTGACAAATTTGCTGAAGAGGAGTAAGCTTTAAAGACAGTGACATGGCAAAGTCAGACCATAGAAAATGTATATATGTGTTTGCATGTGTTTGTTCACATTAAAAAAAAATTCACATTAAAAAAAATGTGAACAGAAATGTTAAACAAAGCACTAACTCCACAGCCTCAGTGACTGAGGAATTAGAGACCAGCTATGCATCTTCCATTCATCTTCCCCATCCTGGAATGTGCAATATGTGCTTTAGCCCATCCCATTGCTGAGCACACAGTCAGCGTCTCAGTGTGTTACACGTTTAACATTTGTTTTTCCACAGCTCGCTAATGACTTGTAACTGCCCTGTCACCACCCTGCTGCAAAGGCGATGATGAATTCAGCAGACCCAACATGCAAATGGAAAAGCACGGAAAATATTAACTGTTGGTACTGATATGTGACTAGAGTTTTGCAAACCTGCTGGTGTTGCATAACATGGTGAAAATATAGTCTCAGAAAATAAGCACCATCTCCCTGCCAGCACAGCTCTTCTGCAACATGCCTAAGAGCAAAGAACCATTGTAAAGTAATTCAGTTTTATTCAGCAGCTAGCTTAGTTAACCTTTACAGGAAAGAAGGAAGTGAAAAGGAAATAAATATCACTATTTTAATTTGCCACTGCTCTTTTTAGACATGACAGAATGAAGCAAATACTTTACTGATGAGAGAAGTTTGATATCACATTGCTCCACAGATATGTTTAGCAATACTGCAGTGTTTTGATGCACACCAGTAAATTTTGCCAATTTATAATGCTGAAGCAATCTCTGCTATGGTTTTCTCAATGACCTAGCTATGGGGCCAAGACAGGCCCCAGCTCTCGGAATGGAGACATAACTGTAGCTCTGTGAATAATTCTTTCAGGGTAGGCTCAGCAGGAAAGCACACTCTCAAGGCATGTTGTGCATTTATCTGCTCCTTCTCACAAACAGGAGCAAAGCTATGACAGAAACACAGGCTTCAGTATAGAGGTTTTCATATATATCCATCATAGTGAAAGGAAAAGGATTTAACATTATCAGAATGAAATAAGAATTTGATAAAGTTTCTTCTCCCATCTCAGATATTGCTGCCACTGATGTGCTTTCGTGGGGAAATGCACATCTGCACTTTCTAAAACAAGTCGTTTAAGTGAAAACATTTCTCAGTCATCACAGTGCTGTGTGATTTTTATACACCATCATATAAATATTCTTAGCTCGCAAAGCTCATAAAAATATTCCCCCTAACCATTCAGGGCACTAGTCAAAATTGGATCAGCCCCATTTTATTTTTGCTAGAAAAGAGAATGCATTTTAAAGCATGCCAAATAAAATCACAGTCCTTGCAAGCTAGCATGTTTGTGCCTTGATTTTTAGTGAAAGAATACAAAAGGAGCATGTCTATGAGCATCCAGAAAGTTAAGGGTGCAGTATCTGAATGCATTAAATGCCTGTTAGTCAATAAAAGTACATTACCATGCCACCCTCTGCATTGCAGTCTAACCCTCACTACCTGCACAGATCTCCAATGCAAATAAAGATGAACACTAGCTAAATCAGCATGCTGTAAAAACGTAGGAAGAATTCATCCTTCTTTCGTCTCCTGATATCTTTAAGCTAACTCTTTTTATTAGAAGATGTTTAGTTCTGAATGCCCTCTTGACCCAGAAATTAGAGGTATATTTGGCAAGATTGAAATTAGTGTTCCTTTAGGCTTCACTTTAGCAAGCTATTAAAGCCTGTGTCAAAGTTTAAGCATGGAAATAGTGCTTTTGACTTCAGTGGGACAACTCACCTATTTAGAGTTAGGTGAGTGTTTACAAATCCTGCTGAATAGGTGCCTTGGGGCCCTCTAACCTTATGTCCTGAAAACTTTTGCCATCCTTAACTAAGTTTGTTACAGTGCCATGAAAGGACCCTTTTTTCTTCCTTTTTTTCTTTTTTTTTTTTTTTCCCATTGTGTTTTGTTCTCATTGCAGAAAGACTCCAGGGTTTTTTTGCACTAACTAAACTTTAAGTTACATCTGTCCATGAAAAAAGATAGTGCCCTTCCTTTATAAGGCCTCAGAGTTGATAAGTAGAATTCTGCAGTAGGGCAGGATTTATACTTTACACTCTGGTACTACACACTGGCATGTAACTGTTTCTATTGAAAACACACTCCTTTTTCAAAGTAGACTCAGATTTCACATGCACTAGATCTGCTTTATTTTTCAGAGAAGTATGGAATTTGGAAAACAGAAATATCAGAGAGTATTATACACACAAAGAATGATGAAAAGACAAATCCACATATAAATGCTTGTTAAGAATCTGATGTGAAATGTACAGTGTTAAAAAAAGCAACAGAACAACAATTATCTAATTGGTGTAACTAGGACTTTGAAGGATTCATTTCTTCCTAATGCTGGGCAAGTGAAAGGAGAAAATGTTGATCCCTTGTACTAGAGGAAAACTAAAATGATAAATGGTTAAATCAACCAAACAGCACTGTGATTCAAAATATTTTTAGAAGTCAGCTGTGCAATCCAAAAATATGTCCAATAATAGCAGAAAAGGCCACAAGTAAAAATAAACTGCATATGTAAGAATGAGAGCAGACCCCAGAATGAAGGATTACAAATTGCTTGGTGTAACCTGGCATACAAACAGAAAAAGTGGCTGCTTGGTTATGCAAACATGATCAGCTATATTAAAAAGCTGTTGAAGAGAATGAAGTAAAAGATAATCAATAATGAAGACCAAGAACCAAACTGGGAGGAGGGTCTGCAACTCTACTGCAACACTGATGGAATTCACATTTAATATTAACAGTCAAGAAGAGAGTTTTAAACGAGATTATAATTAAATCTCCGCATGATGTGAACTTGCTAAGCATAATGAATTATAATGACAGCAGAAAAATATTGCTGCAGAGCCAACAGGAAATCAGGAGGACTGGAAGAAAGTGAGGTTTTCTGGGGAAAAAATGCAAGCTGCAGATGATGGGAAGAAACATGGAGAGCTGGGCAGCTGTGAGAGAGAATTAGGTACTAGTATCAGGACTGACTAGTAGGCAGTTCTGAATTTTCATCAGTATGCCAATGAGTGAGACCCATAGGTGTTAAAGAAGGTATTACTCAATGTGGAGAAACAATCCTTATTCTCCCTGGCTTCTGACATAACAGCTCCAGGCAGACTGTGTCCTGGCTTTGTGTGCCTGATTTGTGGCAAGCATTCACCTGCAAACTGCTCTTAGCAGGAGTTGAGGTGAAAAAGGGCAATCAACACCAAGTGAGCACAAGCCAGTACAAGGCTACAAGCCACCTCAGAGGAGGGTTGGACAAAGCAAGCCAAGCCTACAAGGGTATCAGAATGGTCATGCCTCCATTTCCTCTTTGCCTGAACTCCAGCCCAAGCAGCCAGCCTGGCTCCTTCCCTCAGAACTGAGAAGGGGTTTTGAAGTAATCAGGAAGGTCTGTTGTACCTCTTGGCAGCAAGTTACTAATAGTTCCTCTGTGGGACAGCCTTCTGGTCTATCTCCTCCCTTTAGAACTCTTGCATCACATGGCAGAAGCACCCACCATTCAAATTTGTCATCTCATTCTTAGAGACACCGAAATTAAAAATTTTATTTCTTTCCAAATAGTCTTATACCAACTTTGTGTCCCTGAACACATGGAGGTGCAGCAACTCTCTGAGCACCGGACCCAGGCCAATCATGGCCCCAGCCCATGAGCCCCCCAGACACCTCTAGTTATGATCTGTTGTAAACTTTGGTCTTTTGCAATTCAAATTATTTCCTAGTGCTTTTCCTAGTGCTTCACCTTCTTCCCTGCTAATTAGGATGTCAAGCCTTTACAATAACACCAAACTATATGACTTCCTTTTCTCCCCATTTTCTATTAGGCTTCCACATCTCCCTTTCTTTCTAAATAACTGATACCCTTGACCCTGTTTTCTGGCTTAACCTTTAGACTTCTGTCTCCAGACTTATTCTGACTACTGTGTGCCACTCTGTCTGCCTGCCTGCATATTCTCCTGCATATTCTGTGCTTCTTGAGGACCCCATCTGTTCCACACTTGCTCATGTGCTTCCCCAGTTTGCCGATCTATCCACCAATTTATGGATAAGCACAAATTTTAAGTGGTTGAAAATAAAGACTTTTAGCTACAAAGATTTCAGTTAGAGGGCATAAACTGGAGAGAGACAAGTATAAGCACTTTCATGCTAAGCTTGTGACAATCCTTAGCAACGCCTCCTCCCTTCCCTGCAACCCCCACCACTTTGCTGGGAGTGTCACAAGAGAATCAATCTGCAACCCCATGAAAAATAAACAGAAATAAGCACAAAAACAGATGGGCATCTCTTAATCCCTTGTAGCTGAAGACAGGATTTTACTCATGTTTTTAGAAGATTCCCCCTTCTAAAGATTTCCATCTACTTAAATCTGGTTTCGTCGTAGAAGCTGTATCCACGAGAGCTACACCCTTACTTCCTTTTCCGTCTCCACTACCATGTAAGCTATAGCTCAAAAAGTCATTTTTTTCAATTCAAAACAAGTCCTCTGAATTCAACAAAGAGCCATTTACACCAGTGATTTGCTTCTTTCTAATTAAATAATCCTCAAGACAGCAGACCTTAAGAAGAATGTTTTCAAAGGCAGCTGTTCTGCTAATTAGACAAAACGCCTGAATGATGGCAATTTGCTTAGAGTCACCTCACAGAGGGACACACACACTATGATGTATTCTCAGGCACAGAACTAACTCCACTGTGTGCAGGCAACCTAAGGGTTTACGACACTTTCAGGATATTCTTAATGATTGAATTTAACATTTCTAAAAACTGGCAGAAGGCTCCAACCCACATTTTAACAGAACCCTGTACTGCTAAGAAGTGCCTCAGTCTTTTTACATAAAAGGATATGCTTAGTACATGTCTTGGGCATACAAGGAACAAGAATGACAGGTACAAAAAATGCACTTTGCCTTATCTTGAGTAAGATAATAGCTTGTGTTCAATCCACATGTGACTGTTCTGCGTCCTCCAACTAACCTTCTAAATATCACCAGATGTCAACAGCTCAGAGACCCCCTTAAACAGGGGGGCGAGATCCCTCACAGGATCAATGGCAAAAGTCTGGTAGAGTAGAACAACAGGACAACAAGAGGACAGAGAGGCTGGCTAGCAAAGTTAGGATGCTGGTGCATGCACTGAGTTTCTGTCATGTCAAGTAACACTCCTAAATAAATAGATTCATCCTCACCTACTGTCACACATGACAATGTCAATACAGTCTAAAAACACAACTGAAATACAGAGAATGAAGCCTAGGCAGGGAGACTTTATATCCCTACATAAGGAAATGTTACTGAAAACACCCTCTGAATTATTTTTCACAGCAAAACATAAGCAAATGTGGGAAGCAAACTGCAATCTAGTTCTTGAAGTTGTGTGGTACACCGAAGTATTTTGTATACTTTGGACTTCATCCAAAGCAAACATTCAACTGCTTTTCTTTTAAACACATCTGGAGGTCAATAAATATTGTCCTTTCCCTAACATTAGTCCCACACAAACTGGCAAACATGCATCCACAAAACAGGGAATAAAGTAATGTCTGTGGTCACATGAATGATCTGGCTTCAATTTCAATTCCTACCATAGATTTCCTGTTTGATCCTGTGTACAAGGGTTAACCTCTTTGTACATCTCCATCTGCCAAAGAGGGTAAATAACACCTGCCTCCTTTCTGGTAGTTTATGAGGCTCTGAGGGCATGTCTCTACCACAGGTGCAGGCACACCCAAGCTGTCTCCATATGAGGTGCACTAACTGTATTTCTCATTTTTCTAGAGATTCAAATTAGAATGTCCAATTAGTATTCAATTTACTGAAGTGCTGAGTGCTCAGAACTGGAAAAGAAGTTAAAGGGAACGCTGTTTGGAACAATAAGATGGATATATGTTAACTGCGTAATACTAAGTATGCTGAAAAAGAAGGCCAAAGGCATCTCCAGTGGGCACCCAAAATGAATGAGCATTTCTATAATGAAACTCAGTGCCTCAGGTCTTCCCTTCTTAAACAAAAGCAGCTTTATACCTTTTATACCTTTTGGGATGTTGTAAAGACACCATTCATTCATTCATACTGTAAGGCACTTAATAGTAGAATGCTCAGTATAGTTTTAAAACACAAAAAATTATATTTGCAAAGCACAGCTTAAATGACCTGCAGTAAATAAGGCATAGGTTGAAGCATGAGGATAGAGAACATTGAGAAGTATCTTTCATTTTATACACTTATTGAGGAATAGACCCCTGGAACAACACTATGTAATAATATCATATGAAACAGAACTTAAATTAGGTTATGTAGACAAATTGCTTTATTTTCTACTGGTTTGGTGTCTGATTTTGTAACCATATCATTCCTTCACTACAGCTTTTTTTCATTAAATTTCTTTAACTCAGGATCTGTAGGTGGAAAACAGAAATTTTATTCCAAGTCTTACATCAATCAAGAGCAGTGTTTCTGAAATTAATGGAATTAAAGTAATGTAAATGAAAAGTCAAACCTTTTGGTTCCTGAAAAGTGCAAGCAATTTATAAGCATTTGGATTCAGTGTGCTAAACTTAGGCAGCAAAATAAGGTGTTACGTATAGACTGGTAATTTTTTCAAGTAATTCTTAAAGTCTAGGAAAACTTTAGATTATCACTATTGAACATTCTTCTCTGTAAGTAATTAAGAATAGCAGAAATGTTTTAAGTCCCTGCTATGAAACTTTCACTTTTGCCACTACCCTTCCCCCACTTAATCACATGGTTTTAAATCTGGGGGCGATTCACACCTTTTATACTTTCCCCTAGAAATCAGATAACACAAGGTATTTGTTGAGTATTCTGAAAAGATTAAATTAAATCATAAGCATTCTATGGAAGAAAGTAATCAGTATAACAGAGGGAATAATGAGGAAGCTGATTAGAATAAAGATACTGCTGTGATATAGCCCATTTGGGATTTCCTGTATGAAAAGATAAAAAGATGAAAGAAGAGGAAGAACAAAGACCAAGGGATAACAGTTCCTTGGAAGGGAAAGAAGGAAAAAAATAAAAAGTATGACCTTATAATATCTAATTCTCCTAGCAAGTATATACTAAATGGTAGTAATGTTGGTGACTCGTTTTTGGTCGTGTTAGAACATGGTTTGAATAAAATAAGGAACTGTGCTGTATGTCTGTTTTAACAAGTGCCAAGCCAAGTGATTTAGAAAAATGCTTCACTCCTCATACCTGCAATGGCATTTTGCAAAATTCTTGCCACATGCTGCTCAGTGATGGTTGGTTGGTTCTTTGCCCTCCTCCGTCTGAGAGGTGGCAGAACTTCATGCTGTCTTTTGTCAGCACCTTCAATCGTGGCACTGAGGCACTGTTCTGTGCAGGTGAGCCCCATGAGAAGAATGGGTAAGGAAAAAAAGCAAAGCATTCATTACAGAGGAAAAAAAAAAACCCAAAACAACAACAACAATAAAAACATTACTAAGATAATGTCATACAAGTCATACCACATACACACTTTAACTAAGCACTGTATGACCACCAGTCCTTCTTGTTCTATCTGCAGCTGGAGACATGTGACTATTCCTACACAGTTTGTCAGAGTAGGACCTCTTGCGACCTCTTCTGACAAGGTCAGCTTTGCAAGGTAAATATTGTTCTCAAATCTGCAAGTTACAGGAAAACTGTTGAAAGTGACACAATGAAAGCAAGGCTTGGGTCTTACTGAGACTATCAAATGTGTCGCACAGGACTGTGAACAAACACATGAATAATTTGCCCCTCTGCTCCTAGCAGGAGGTGGATTTGGCATTGCTCTAGTACTTCTAACACTCCTAAAGCTGGAGACTGGTACAGGAAAAGATAATCTGGCTGCAGTCTCAGTGGTGGACACAGCCACCCACACATGCTGTTGAGAAGAGACTACTTGACAAACAGACAACAGAGCAACTGGTTCCCACTCACCCAACTCCTATCCCAGCACAAAGACAAGTAGCATTCAAATTAGAGGTGCTAGCTTTTAAAGATATGCCACAGATTGAAAGGAGGATAACCATGGACAGATGGGCTTTGCATGCGATCTCTGCTTCATAGAGAATAATAAACCTTCCCTGACATTATATCAATCAAGAGTGTGGCACACGGTGATCTTGGGATACGTAGATGCTTCCTATTTCTGTGTAGGCAGCAGAAAAATTATGTCTCCTGTAGCATAGTCTCTACTGACTTCATCAGACTCTTGCTATCAGGGCTTCTTGTCCCCTACTGCATCACTACAGATTATGCATTCTCTTTGCTGCCTGCTAAGCAGCTACCTCTGAAGAAGCTGCAGCTGCCTGTCTTGGGAGCTTCAAATGCTGGCATTTCTTGGTAGCAACAGCACCACAGTCTTGAATTTCCATGGCCAAATGGGTTTTCATGTCCCATTCAAACCACATCCTGAGCCCTTCAAATGACTTTAGTAGGGAATGAACTACATCTTGACCTCACAAGACAGAACTCTGCCCTGCTTCCAAAGTGAGAATCAACAATTCAGTACAGGACAGCGAACTTGTGCAGTGAGATCCCAGTTGGGTCGGTTTCTGGAGAGCAAGATGAGTGCCAGTGCTCTGCCTGTGCCTGGCAGGAGGCACCACCAGCCAGGAGAGGAAGGGATAGAGTCACAAGCGCCACGTTCTTGCGAGGAAAGCGTTGTTATACCCGCGAGCGCTCTTCGCACCATATCCTCGCATCACTTTAATTTGCACGCGGCAGCATTAGGACGACCGGCTCGGCTCCGATCTCCGCAGCATCTCCGGGCACCGCTCCCAGCCGGAACGGGCGCTCTCACCCCGGCGGTCCGTGCCGGTTCGCCGGCCCCTGTCTCTGCCGGGAGAGGGCGGGCACCCCATCCCTTTTCGCTGCTGGGGCGGAGGACGAGGCGAAGGCAGCCCCCCGGGCAGAGGCAGGGATAGGGATGGGGCAGGCAGGAGCCGCCCCCGCGCGGGGCGGAGGGAGCGCTGGGTACTGGCTCCTCGCCCCGCGTATCCACCCGAGAGGTGGCCCCGGCACTGCCTGGAGCCGCAGCCGCTTCCCTTCGCTCCCGCCCTCCCTCTCTCCCTCCCCTGTCCCCACCTCTCCTCCAAAACCGCAGGAGTCGCTACGGCTCCGCTTCACTCTCTCCGGTGCCAGCGGCGGAGGGGGCGAGAGGACCTCAGCGCAGGCACGGCCCGGGGCGGGAGCAGCCCCGCATCGTTCCCGACGCCCCCCTGCCATGGCCGGTGTCGCGGCCCAGCGCTGACGATGCTGCTGGGCGCCCCACGGCCGGGCGGCTGGGATCGCGGCCGGGTGGGCGAGAGGCTGCAGGCGGCCCTCGCCGGCCTCCAGGAGCTCCAGGTGCTTCGGGAGAAGCAGCGGGAGCTGGTGCGGGCCGCCCTGGCCATGCCGCAGCGGCCGGCGGCGGGCGGAGAACAGCAGCCCCTGTCCGCCCACAGCAAGGAGCACCGTCTGGAGGTCACCCTCTCCGCCCTGAAGGAGCAGCTGGTAAGGGACCGCAGTGCACGGGACGCCCCGCTGCCCGGCTCCGTGAGCCCAGCCGCGGTGCCGAGCGCGGGCGGACGGAAGCGCCCCTGGGCTGTGTGTCAGACACCCGGCTCCCCTTCGGGAGCCGCCGGCGCCGTGCCGCCACCGAGGGCAGGCAGGGCGCTGCGGCCGCGGCCCCTGCGCTGCTCCCGCCGCGGCTCCTCCGCGGGCAGGGGCCAGCGGCCGGGCCGGGGGCGGTCGGGGCGAGCCCCGCCACAGCCGCTGTAGCGGGCGGACCCTGCCGCGGCTCAGGCGGGGCTCGCCCGGGCAGCCCGGAGCGGGCACTGCCGGCGGCGGGCGCCGTGCCAGCGGGAGCGCTGAGGAGAAGTTGTTAACCCGGCACCGCTCATTCATCGGAGCCGCGGAGTAGGTGATGATTAACTTCAGCAATACGGCGCTCAGCTCTCAATGGCAGCAGCCGTTTGCATAGGAGATCAAGAGACACGCGGGCTGAGATACACCTGCATAAACGCTCGGGGGTTTGGGTGGGTGTGTGCGCGCACACCTCTGCGCCTCCACCTGTGAGCGCGCACCGCTGTGTGCCCGCGCGGCTGTGCGCCAGTGGGAGCCCATCTGCCAGGAAACGCTTCGTGGGACGGGAGTACTTTGTTCTTTCCACGGATTGCGTGATCAAAAGGGAAGAATAACTGAATGCCAGACCTTGTATTTGAAGTGCTGCACCGGCCACTTACACAGTGTTTTTTTCTTGAAACTAAAAAACAATTCTGATTTGTAGGTGAACCGAGTTTCATAGCTGAGACAATAATCAAAGGGTAAAGGGCTTTAATCTCTAGTATAGGCAATTACACACTTCAGTAAACTCAGACTTAATTTAGAATCCTTTCCCTCGCTGTACTGGTGCAAGTCTTGGCCGTCAGTTGTCCATCAGGTGTGAAAACAGAAGGGTTATTCACTCCCCGTAGGCAGCTTTCTCAGGCAGCATCTCAGCTTAAAACGGGCTTTAACCTTCAGGGAAACCTAGCCACGACTGTGTGAAAACACAGCAGCGGGCATATCTTTAATGATTAAATTAAGAAAATACAAGACTCGTGGACAGCCGGCCACTTGATTACCCATCACTGATAATCTTAAGTAATGGCTCTACTTTTTTTTTAATTGAGAAAAAGAATTGGAGGCATTTATTGCCTGTTTGAGGCCATTGGGGTAACAGAATCACACAATGAGCTCTGATTGTAGTGATTGTACTTCTTTTCATGTCAGCTGTTGTGCTGTAATTACTCATTTGTCGTAATATTTTTCAAATAAAATATTAAAATAGAAGATTAATTTGTCAGGATTTTACTTGCACCTTGCAAGGCTTTCCAAGAACGTGGGAGAAACTAACCATTAAAATGGAAGGAAGAAGAGGCTGCCCTTTAATTGCTGCCCTTTGGAAATGCAGGAGTTGAGTGGACTCAAGAATAACTCTGCACACCTGCAGGGGGACGGATTTCACCAGTAGGTGCCAGTGCAATTATAGGAAACGTGTCTCTTGGGATGCCTAGGAGGGAAGTGCTCATAAAGCTTCAGAAGAATGACTCAGAAGTACATAAATACAGATACAGGTTTTTCAGCAAAAATACAGTTGTGCTTAAAGTAGTAATACAGAGCTCTTCTGATTGACCCATGGCTGCTGGAGGCTTTTCAAACTGTACTGTTCAGGCCTCCTGGTAGCTTTATTGGTTTTTCCCCCCTGCAAGTTGCAGATGTGTATCTGAGTAGAGGTGCAGACCTCAAATTTCCTTAATAGCAAAGTAAACCCAGTCGAAAACAGGCTTTTCACAGGCGTTTTAGAAGTAGTTCACAGATCTAGGATCTCAGTGACCACAGGCTGAAAACTTTCCCAGTGACTCATGAGCAGTGCATTGCACTTAAAACCCATGAAAGTTCTGTTCATGGTTGCAGGAAATGAAGTTAAAACCGAAAACAACAGAAAATGCAAAGCAGAGCGTTGCTCAAGGAGTGATATGTCTTCAGCAACAACAGCAACTGTTGTTGTTGGCCCATGGAGGGTACAGTATGTGATTGCTGCTCCATAAACTTTCTGATTGAGAAACTCATTAACAGTGTAAATGTAACTTTTCCATGCAGTGCACCTTGCTCCAGATTTCAAGGAGGACTGTAGTCCTGAGCTTTAGTGTGGTCATAGTTTAATTCGTAAAAAGTTTGGTTCTTACAACATAAAATGAGAAAGCTGTGTCAGCTGAAAGTGGCTCAAGACATCTTAGCAATGGAAACAAGGCAGAAAAAAAGTCAAGTCAGGCTTCTTCTATAATGGTAGGGTGAGAAACAGGAGAGCAGAGGCAGAAACCTTAAGGTTTCTGGGAATAATAGAGCAGAGCCACCACATGCCATAGGTACTACGTGTGGATGCCCTTCCAGAATCTCAGTCTCTTCCCTGACATTTACCAGAGACAGTGATCAGCTGGCCTTCTAGCACTCTGCTGTAGGCAGTGTGCTACCCCTGACAGTCATGCCCTTTTTTGCCCTAACCAGTGGCTCTTTTTGGTGGCCAAGGTCTTTTCTGGCAACTGCAAATTACTACAGCGCAGGTGGGGTCAATTCTGTAGCAGAAGAGGAGCAGAGTTAAGTGATGCCACCCACTATCAGAGATCCTGAAGGTGCTAAGCTTCTCTTAGCCAAACTTTAGCATGGTGACAAAGAGAAAAAAGAAGAGATGCAAATTCAGGCTAATGCAAAGAAAGAAATCTATGACTGCTGTCAGTGTAGGTGGATATTGAAGTCTCCGACATCCAGTATGTTCTCAGCTTTTTCCTCAGAGGACATATTTATAAATCTTATTTTATTTGAATTGATCATTTTGTTTTGCAAGCTTTCAGGTGGTTTATGATGTTATAAAAATGTGAGAAGGGACACATTATACTGAAGAGATAAAAACAAACACTTGGTACCCTGCATTTTACACAGATTTTTCCCCTTTCAATAATTTTAAATAGAAGAAAACATCTTTTAAACCAGTGAGGTTTTTTTTTTTTAATAACAAAATTTTGTCAGCTGAGAGAAAGAAGTCCTTCTGGAAGGAATTTACCTTGCTCTATTACAAGTGTCTGGCATAGATGATAGTAATTTCCCTCTGAAACTGGCTGCTTTGCACCATCAGTTACAAAAAGACCAATTTGTGGGCAAAACTAGAAAAGACTGCTATGTTTTGTGCATTCCAGAATGAAGTCAGATTAATAGAATTATAGGGTGCTAATCTATAACCAAGAAGTGTCAACACCTCCCCTTTGACCAAAGAGATTAGTAGTTGAGAAGAATAGTCAAGTATGACCAGTGGGTTTTGTGCCTTGATTTGGGGTGCCGGCTTGTGTTGGTGTAAAGGAACCTGCTTTTCAGAGAGTGTTCTTCCTTCTGAAAAATGGGTGGTATGAGGATACTCCAGATTTGCCTCCCGAAAACTGTAGTCCATTGATAACACATGTGATTGGGAAAGTTTGGTCCCACACTGTGCAGTGTCCTGAAGTCTTCACCGCTGCATTGCCCAAAGCAAACAGATGGTTTTAACTGCAAGGTTTTGTCACATGTAAAATTCATGTTGTGAATAGAGAAAGAGTGTATTTAGGGGTTACTGTTTTGAGTGCTGCCCAGTGTGGGTATTGGAGCGATAACAGCTTGAAACAGACACACCGGAATAGTCATTCTTACCCAAATGGTTTGAGGAATGCCTCTCTTCTTAGAGTGCAGAAGTAGTTAACTGAAAGATCAAAGCTGGGTCAGTGGCTGGAAACATGAAAACCCAATGGTGTGAGGCACCATAAAAGGGTTAAAAACGATGATGTAAATCATGTGTGTTGGTTAAAACGCTGTGAAAGCGCAGACAGAACCTGGAGGTATAATAAATAATGTTTGAATACCTGAGAGCCTTGTGGCCTCTCTGTCATTAATCAGAAACCACAGACTGAGGGATTGGCTGGCAAAACATTAATCATTAAGTAATTAATTCCGGCCATGGAAACAAAACTTTGTGATTTCCTGAGTAGGTGGGATTGAAGAAGGCATGGCATGGTTTTGCTTTTTTACCATGAAATAAAGAAGTACTGAGGAGGTCATACCTGCATCATTCAGATGGAATAGAAAATCTCCTTTATTATCCATTTCTTCCCTTGTTTTTTGTTTATGTGAAATGGGAAGAGGAAAATCAGTGAAAATCACTGTGGGTTTCCCTAGGAAGCAGTAATGAGCCTCTTGAGTTTAAACCTTTCTAGATGTGTGACTCTAACAAAACGGGGCTTTATTTCTTGTGTCTTATATGTTCCTCCAGTCCTCTTTAAAAGCATGCTAAAAATAGATTATTTTTTTTCTTCTCAGCAGCATCACCAGCCTCAAAAGTTCTCTTGTGAAACTCAGGGCATCTGTATTTTTTTTTCCTTACAATTTCTAGTAATTTACTGATTACATTAGGATCTTAGCTTTTTTTTTTTTTTTTTCTTTTAGTATTTATAGCTATGGAGAAACCTATGCAAATGTTTAAAGCTGAATAATTCACACAAAAGGAAGGAGGTAAAAACCTGTGCATACTGATCTTGATTTTCTGCATGTCATTTAATTTTAACATACTTTAATTGGTTCAAGGGATCTAGATTTTTATTTTTATATATTTGATGTTGGAAATGCTGCTAGAACTTCCACTTGTGTTTTTAAATATGAAATGTACACATAAGGAAGAATCTTCATAATACTTTTCTTACCATTACTGAGAGGAAACCCATCCCCTTGAGGGCTTTGAGCACATATTTACAACCAACTTCAAGAGACCACCTTTCTATAAAGTACTGTAGGATGGATGGTGAGGTGTGATATAATTAGAAGCTGCCTAAATAGTGACAGGGCTTTAGATAATTTGCCAGGTGCCACGTGAGAAGTTTGTGACAGAAACCAACTGTGATTCTTTGGCTGGTACCTCACGCCTGGCCATGTGCCTTGCCAAGCTGACGGCATAAATACTGGGGGAGCAACTGCAGGAGCTGTTACCTCAGATCAGCCTGGCCAGTGATTGCAGCAGGCAACAGATCTAGTTGCTGGCTTCTGAAGGATTATTTACCATTTATCTTAAATATAGTAATTTCCCCACCATATTCAAATATTCAAATTCCTTCTCCTTCCAGGAAATGGGTGGAGATATCTGTCCACAAGACAAGCAAGGAAAACCTGCAGTAAAATAGATGTCACAATTCTTGCATTGTATCCTTTCAACTATAAAGATGTGTCATCAAAGCTGAGGGTTTTACTGGAGTGGGCATGCTGCCTTTACTTGGTAGAGCAATAAGATACCTCAGCCACAGTGGTTTCCTTTCATCTGGCAGATCTTAAGAGTTCATGCAGATAATCCATAACATTTACATCCTCGTCTGCTCAGAGGCAGTGCATGGCAACGTGCAGTGCAATAAGAGTATGTTAATAAGTTAAAAGACTTCTGTTGCATTTAGAGATACAGTTCCTACCATAAGTATAACAAAAAAGCCAAAAGTTAAAGTAAGTATCTTCAGAATGAGTTTTGAGAACATGTTTAGCAGGGCAGAAGATGATATACAATAAGAAACAAAATGTTTTGTCCTTGTCCATTAGGTCAGTCTCGTTACAGAGAGCCAACTGCAACAGTCTCTACCTAAGGAAAACACTTCATGAGACTAGAATCTTGCTGGCACAGATGGCCTGAATTCATGTATTGCTGCTGAGATTCTAACTGTGATTATTCTTCATTTCCTCCTTCTTCCCTTGATTTAGTCTCGTTTGAGGAGACAGGATGTCGGCTTGAAAAGCCACCTGGATCAGCTAGACCAGCGAATAAGTGAGCTGAAATTGGACGTCAGTAAGACCTCCAGTGAATACTTGGATAGTGACAGCCGGCCCAGCTCAGGTAATGTGCACTTGGCTGTTTATTCCCAGGAGTATGGTGCCAGGAGAATTGAAGAGTGTCAACTGCTAAACAAAACTCTCTGTATTATTTGGTCAGAAACGGTGCCTCGTGGCTGAGGTGGATAATAGTCATCTGGCACAGAGTGGGCTCACAGAGCTGCTAGGAATTTTCCTGCAAAGTTGATTTAGTTGGAAAGTGCTCACTTGCTCAAGCAGTATTCTTTCTGGATTATTTAATTTTTTTTTAATGAACCTTGTGGAAGGAGAAGGAGACAGATTTACTTATTAATTACCTTGTGCAGTGTAGAATGACCATTGGTAAAATGGCTAGAGTACTTAAAAGAAGTGGAGACCAATATCAAAACTCTGCTTGAATCCAGGGAGGATTCTGAACCTCACTAGGGCTTTGAAAATCACTATTGCAGTTCTCCTGTCAAAAGAATTTATGTAGAAGCAAAACAGCACTATTAAAAGACACTGAGAAAAACTACCCCAACAGAGTAAAGCTCTCATGAACAGAAAGATACTGGGTATCAGGTTTCTGGTCTGATTCACAGAGAGAGCTGTACTTCAGACTTTTATAGCTAGGATGTCTGTCAAAACCGGTTTCTGTTATCTAGTCAGACACAATGAAAGTAGCTCTTTGAAACAGAATTTTTGCAAAGCCTCAAGTCTTCAGTGAGACAATGAGATTTTTTTTTTTTTAATACAACATACTGATTTGTAGCCTCGTACTTAAAGGGCATGTAAAAAGTGCATGATTCTGTTGTGTGTTTAAGTTCAGGAGTTGTGCACTTAGGCACAGTTCAAAAGAAAATATTCCTTCTCTTTTATAGAGAGGAATAATAAAATTTCCTATCTTGAATTTATACAAAGCCTTTTTTAATGCTTCCACAATTACTGGAAATTATCTCAATACCTGGAGAGAGAAGATAGTCTCCATTCTCTGTCCTTAGACATTCCAGCTATCATAAACTTGGCAGTTCTGATCACAGGCTAGTTTTGCTCTATCCAATCCACTCATCCAATCCGTGCTTGCATGCACCTAGTACAAGTTACAACAGTGTCAGAGGTCCCTGTCTTACACCAGTTGCATCATAATCCCCAAAGAGATTCCCCAGTGAAGAACTGGGCATGATGGTGCAGCACTTCATCCCATCCCACCCTCACAGCTAAGCAGGCATGTGTGTGCCAAGCTGGCTCAGGGCCTAAGTAAATATGCAGAAGCCCAGTAAAGGTTGGTTGAATTAGAGTATACCTCTGCTGATGTTACCTTAATAAATGATCATAAGTTTAGGCTTGTGGCACATAGCAAATGAAGATTTATTTTATCCTCTGCACTTTTCTTCTACAGAGCATGTTTAGTTGCTGTAAATACAAAATATCCTATTTATTTTTACTCTGCAGGATTCTATGACCTGAGTGATGGTGGTTCTTGCTCACTCTCCAATTCTTGCACCTCTGTGTACAGTGAGTCTATCTCCTCCTCCCACACCAGTCTCTTACCCAGCTCTCAACACCCTAGAGCGAGGCTCAGTGTGTTTGATTACCGACCCAAGTCTGCAGATGAAACTACTGTGCACACCACCAGCTTCCAGCAGCAGGGAGCCTATGGCAGCGATGGATGTCGGATTGCAGCTAGCAGAGATGTTTCTGGGACTCCTGCCAGGTCCAGACCAAGGCCAGTTTCCACAGGTAATTGATAGCAGAACTGGGTACTTCATTAAAGAGAAGGGCAGATTCCTGATTTTTACTCTTAGGACCTTGTTTAGACATGTGTAATTAATATATAGTTCTCATTTTCAATACAGCAAGTGAGAGTGGATCAAAACCACAGAGCCAAACTATTTACTGTCCCAGTTCCCCATGTCTCCATACTCCAGAAATTTTAAACAGTGACAAATACTAGAACGAATCAATAAAAAATATGTGGATGAGACAGTGACAAATACGAGGACCTATGCATTTAGAAATGGAAAAATACTCTACTGTATGAGATAAAATTGTAAAGACTATATATTTTTTTAAAGTTTCAGTATTTAAAATACCTTGTGTGAAAGTGCAGGGATGTATGAAAGATGTCAAGTAAACTCAAAATTCCCTATTTATACAAATTAATGTTGATTCACACAATGACTCTTTTTCATAATTAAAGGTGTACAGTTAGGGACAAGAAATGCCAAAAGTTAATTACCTACCTAGAGAGCAGTCATGAGCCTAAATGAGGATCAGACATGAATTTGCATCATACCTTCAATGAAATGGACAAGTCTATTAATATTCCAGATCTCTTGTTTACCTTCTGTAAAGTGACATTGTATCACTTCTCATCACAGATTCTTCCATAGCCTCAAAGCAATCTGGTGGTAGAGTGATCCAGCAAGATGTGTAGCAGTCCATTATAGAAACAGGGAAGCTATGGGGAATATAATTTCAAGTACTGTGCCACTCTGGAATCATTCCCACAGCTACTTGACCTGAGCTTAACTCACCTCTGGCTTGCTTGGAACAGAAACAAAGACCACCTATTCTATACTTAGGTGCGTAGACACACCTGAACGGATGACAGTAATTACAGCATAAAAGCAAAGTCTTCTCATGGCTTGTCAAAGGCCAGGGATGAAGCTGAGCTTAATGACCCATGGCTTCCATGTTCAGATTGTAGACATTTTGCTCTCTCAGAAACATGTTGTTGAGACTCCACGGGCTTTATGTTTGGCTTTTTTATATAGACTAGCACAAAAAGGGATAGCTGATATTGAGCAGGGGTGTGGGAGAGAGACTGCAGACCTCTTCAGCCCTTCTTCCTGGCTAAGGCCTCTTACTTCCTTCACAGTGAAAAACAAAAATAGTAGGGTAGTAGTGGGTATAGCCTTGAAGAAACAATTCTTATAAAGTTTACCACATTGCAGGAAGTGAAGCAATGTGAAGCAATATGTTTTACTTCAGAAAATTATCATTTGGAGAGGGGAAGAAATTTATCTTTTCCTCTCCTTAGAGGAAATTGCAAGTACAGACCAATTGCCTTTTCTTTCACTGGCAAGCAGAAAGCTTGCTGAGACATTGCAAGCACAACATGCTTTTGACTCTTTCCTGGTTTGTTTGCAAAAGAGTGCAGCATTACACACTGTCAACAATTTCATAAAGAATTTTCATTATGAAATTAGATTGTTAGGTTGTCATCCTAACCTTTGTTGTGGCAGGTCTGTGCATAGGTAGGACACTGCAGACCACACCAGAATTTTGCGGTCTTTTTTAAAAGCTTCCTCTCAGAGGATGTTAGTAGTCATCATGTGACTATTGACATAGTTTGTGAATGATGTTGTTGAAATGGGATGGTTGAGTTTCATGATGGCATGAAGTACCCATGAAATTGGTTAGCTGAGGATTTGTTGGCACTGAAGTCTGCATTGTAGTACAGAGAAATCCAAGCTAACTGGTTCCAGAATTCTTGCTCCCAAAGGTAACACAGCACTTAGTGTGTTGTGTTGAATGACATGTCTGGATGGAGCAACCTTTCTTCACACAAGAACACAGCCTCTCCTCTCTGTGCACAGGAGATGCTGCTGGGAGGAGGGTGATGCAGTCAAGAAGAGTAAATTACAGCACCCTTGACAATACTCCAGAATAGAAGAGATAGGAGTTGGTGTCTATGAATGTCATCTTCAGGGACTACACTTCCCATGTGCCTGAGTAGTTAGCCTTAGATTTATTCCTCTGTGAAAATAAAGATTCTTCAGTTCAATTCTTCTATGGCTTCTCTGCTAAGAAATAAAAATAATCCCTTGTTTTTGTCTAGTTGGGTTCCTGCTGGTCTGTGACATTTTAGGACTTTTTTGTATAGGCACAGATTTCCTTTCATCCAAGTAGCACAGTTTAAATTTCCTGCAAAGGTAAGAGTTTTATTACTGGCATTAAAAGGCATTCTAAATTCTGTTATGCTTAGGTGATAAAAGCTTTAAAGTAATTCATTGACCTTGGAAGACTGAAATTACTTTCTTTATCCATGCTACTGATTTTAGTAAAAGCTATCACATCTCTCTGATATAGCACTTCTAGCATGAGCCAGGTTGAATGTAATTGTCTGTGGTTTAATTAGGTTGTTTATTTTCATCCACCATATAGGTGACTTGGAAAGACTCATTCCAGCGGACACTAGATTTCAGAAAGAAATGGATCCCAAATCCATGTTGCCTCTGTGCCATAATGGAGACATGCACTTGCTCAGCATGGACCCCAAATTCCAAAATGACTTGGTCTCCAAGAACGGCATTGATGTGTATCCTTACCCAAGCCCCCTCCATGCAGTGGCTTTACAAAGTCCCCTTTTCTCCCTGGTGGGAACATCCCCAAAATCAGACTTCCAAGCTCCTCCCAGCAAACCTATGCCCAGTACAACAGGTCCCAGCTTGATTAAGACTAGGCCAACCACCGAGGTCAAGCCAGGGGGCTACATCAATAAATTACTGCAGCTGACAAGATGCAAAGGGAGCGGTCGGGCTGAGGCCAGTGAGTGGGTTTCACCGAAGAGCCAGCCAGCTGCAATGCACCAGAGACTCATTATAACCCCCAGCACCGGTGGAGTGAAAATTAACAGCAGCAGTAGCCAGCTGGAAAAACAGACGAGTTCTCTGGAGAGTAACAAAGCTGAAGGGAAGCTGTCAAGAGAGGTGCCAGAGGGGGAATGTGCCAAGCAGCAGGAGACCATGAGCTGTATGAATGAAGAGCAGTCATCCACTTGGCCTGACACAGAGCCATCAGCTGTAAATAGTTGTTATCCTGCCAAGTCAGCAGCAAGGGGCTCTCCTCTGGCAGAAGAAATGGAGAGCAGCATGGAGCATAGTTTGTCCTACTCACAGCTGTGTCAAGAGGACTCTAGCCCAGACACCTGGAATGCTAAAGCTGTCCAGCCCAAAAAACTGCCCATCAAAAGGTGTGGCAATGCCAAATTGGCTTACACTGGGGGCCATGAACGAGTGGCACGAGCTGAGTTTGTCCATGCTCAATTTGTCCCTGCAGAATCCCATCAAGTTCGGGTAAAGTTTGCCAGCTCCAAAACAAAGGCAGTGAAGATAAAGAGGAGGAACAGCGAAAAGGTCGTTCGGCCTGGGAAGCAAGCCTTCTGCATGGAGAAGGTGAGACAGTCTCATGGGGCCACCAAGCTGCCTGTTGAGTGGAATCAGCTCCAAAGACCACAAGGAATGAAGAGCCTCATGCGGAGACCTTCATATTCTGGTGACATGGCTGGCAGATCATGCTCAGAGTCGAGTCTGTTCCCAGTGCAGGTCAGGCTCCCCACTGTGCCGTCCAGGCCAGAGCTCTACGGAGCCTCCGCCAATACACTGTATTCCCTGGAAGCAGCTTGTGCAGACACAGCCAGCAGGAAGAAGCAGCGCAAGTGGCAGTCCACAGTGGAGATCTCTGCCAAGGCCCACCCGGCCAGCCTGTCTCACAGCTTTGGCCTGGGAGCGCCAAGGCAGCCAGCAAGGAGAGCCGGCGTCCTGCGCACTGTCAGCATGAGGGCTCGCTCCAAGGGTCAGCACCAGGGAGATTGTGCCAAAAGCGAGTCGGACCACTCAGAGTACTCTGCAGAGTGTGCTTCCCTCTTTCACTCCACCATCGCAGAGACCAGCGAAGGGGAGGTCAGTGATTTCACAACCAACCGATTTGGGGACAGTGAGTCCAGTGAAGACGATTGGGATGGCAGCAGTAACAGTAGCAGCCTTGCTCTTGACTATGATGAGGGGGATGAAAGTGAGCTGATTTGGCCTGAAGGTTCAGTCAGACAATCCGTGACTGTCCCAGCCTCTTCCAAGCCTCTTCCTCCAGTGCCCAAAATCTGTCGCATCAAAGCTTCAAAGGCACTAAAGAAGAAGATAAGGAGGTTCCAACCTGCCTCTCTGAAAGTCATGACCATGGTGTAAGGGAGAGCAAGCATCTATTTCTTACAGTGAGACATCCTGCTGGCTCTCATTTGCAAAATAAAAGGACTCATGTGCAGAGAAAAGGACTTCCTTAAAGGAGCTGTGGATAATCCCTGAGTCTGCACAAGGGATCTCATTTGTTAATGCCTGGACACAAATGCCACTGTATGTAATTCCTTCTTTTGCCATTTATTCTGTAAATATGAATCTCTGTGTATATTATGTGATGACTTTTTTAATTATCCAAAAGGGTCACCATGGTGAAAATGAAAACAACCTCTCCTGTAAGATTTTACAGGCAGGCCCTTGGTGGTTTTTTAACCATATGCGCCCACAGAATCAGTCCAGACATAAAGACTTGCTAAGAAGAAAGTGTACTTCCCTCTTGCAGTCTGAAGTCTGTATTAACCATCTAGCTGTTGTTGTGGTCATATGGAAAAGCTCTGTTTCTTACATAGTTTTATTTTATTTCAGATCAGCCATCCCATACCTTCTCCCAAACACTGGGAGGATGAGTCTGTTCTTCCATAAAAACATAGTATGCTTAATCAAGAAGGCAAGTGTATTTGTGAATGAGAACAAGACCTCAGTTTGCTTCCTTTTTTTTTTTCAAAATAGCATAGGGTTGTTTTTTTCAACCCGCCTCTTTATGATGTTCTGTGTTATTGTTCATTTGTTGAATGGAGGAAAGAACATGAGGGCCACATGCTACAGTGTGTGATTAGCTGGGACTGAGATAATAGCTTTGCCCCTGAAATTGCAAACTCAATAAATACTATTTAATGTACTGAAAATTGTGCTTGTCTGACTTTGATGTCTAAAGAAAATTATTCTGGTCTCTGATATGAAATAATTCTGTGTTTTTATGATCACTGTGCAGAGGGGTTCTTTTATATTTTCAGGGGATCACTGTAGCTCAGTCAGAACCAGAGTCCGCTCACCCTTTACCTCAGGAAAGCTTTTTCATCACCTGCTTCTAAATGAAAGAATTTGAAAATGGTATTTTTACTGAGGACAGGATAGTGTTTAACTGACTCACCTAAAGTGATGCAATTTTGTCAGAAGAAACTCTTAATTTAAAACATATATTTATGTATACATAATGTGTTTTGAATGCATTTAAGGGCACTGATGTGAAGCTTTATATCGGTGTCTAAATTGAAAAAGTCATTTTGTTACTTCTTCACAAAATGAATTTTTTGTGTTCAGACAAGCACTCCTAATTCTTTCCTCTGAGCACAGCAATCTGGAAGCTGAGCTGAAGTTCACCCTGAATTTACAAAAGAGCAGGTATTATTCTCCTACCCTATTTCAGTGCTCAGTCTGAGTACATTCCCGGCCTAGGAGATGTAGGCATTACCTCATTCAGCTGCCTGAACTGGATCTGAAACAAAAGCTAAGTGCTTTGCAGAAACTGGGTAAAAGAGTCATTGTTTACTCCAAAAATTCAGTAGCAAACAGAAATATTGAAAGACAACTTTCACCCAATGCCTTTTATTTGGAAGCTATTTTATGTTTTGAATCCACTCAATTTTCAAATAATTTGTGGAAAATGAGAAAAGTAAAATGTATGTAAAGTCATTTAATTAAAGTATTCTAACTAGCACATAACATTATCTTTACTATAACTAGGAAAACATTGCATTTTAGTCAGTGGAATATGTTTGAACATTTTTTCATTGTTCCAAGAGTATTGGACATTGTCACTCTGGTAGAATTAATTGGAGAAATTCACAGGTCTGGCAGTGGTTTCTTGTTCAGCATGTCTAGCAACAGAACAAACAAAATAGTGATTTATGCTTTGTTGACTTTCTACACCATGAAAGGATTCTTTTTTCCATTAACACAAAAGGTTTCATTTGGGGGAGTGTGTTAGAAGTTACATATGATCTTTTAATCCAGGGATTTTCTGTGTTGAGGTGGGGTTTATTGGTTAGATAGGAATTTTGAGGGTGTTTTTTTCATGAAGGAGGAAATTGTTCTTAAGTAGAAAAGTGCTCTGGGTAGGAGTGTTCTGAAACCTGGTAAAATGTGCCACCCAGTAGCTCCTTGCCTTTTTATCAGAGTAAGCTCAAACAATAAGTTTGTGGTCCCACAACTCAGTAAATCCTGCTTTAGGGCTGTTAATACTCCGTCAGAAATGTTGCCAGACACATGATGAAAGTGCTGATACAGAATGAACTCAGGCTGCCAATTCAAATAAAGAAAAATGACGAATTAATTTTGTACTGACAGGTTTTATGCCAGGTGAGGTATCATTGCCACTACGACTCACACTTTCTGCCAGGTCAGATACCTTCTCTCCTCCCAGAGCTAGCACAAACCCAACATAAAAGCATAAAGCTGGCCCAAACATCATCCTGTGCTTTGGCTAATTTGACAGAAACACGATTATGTGCCCACATTTGAGCCAGGGGAAACCTGTGGTGCTGGAGAACCCCAGCAATGTAGAGAACCTGCTGTAAGGTGTTGAGGCATTGCTATGTGCAGTGATGCTGCTGAACTGTGACTTTTTGCCGAGGGCAGAACAGGTGGTGCAGGACATTAGATATTCTCCCTAGCACTGCCCTTTGGAAACACTGCTTTCATCTGCTGGAGCAGAAACTGCATTGAGACCAGAGCTCTGGAGGAAAGAAGTAGGACCGTGGAAAACAGGGCAGGAGACTTGGGTGGCCAATAGTTCAGGTGCACTGACACAAAACCATGATAGTTCATGGTACTGTAGTGTGTTTTGTTGGCAAGGACACCAAGAATTTTGATAAGCACTGGGTACAAGTGTGATGCCTCTGTTTATGGGAGACTGGGCTAGCTCTGCTGACAGGACCCCCAAATACCTGCCACCTAAGCACACAGCTGAAACATACTTAAAACCAACAAATGTTAATAAATATGCCGATGTGCTATTCTTTTATGTGTATGTACTACACATTATAAAACTACCATAGAAATATATTTTAGCCTCATCATGAAAATAAGGGATGCCCAACCATAGGATGGTGGCCATACAAAATAGAAGTATTCACTGTTTGTTTTCCTTTTCAGGAGAAACCTACAAAACCTTTTTACATCACAACCTCTTGTACTATAAAGGCCCAAGAGAATGCAAAAAATGTCAGTTGGTGATACAATTAGAAGTCTAGCACCAAACCTGATAAACATTGGCAGTGAGAAGTTTAGCACTTTTACTGTGACTCGATTAGCAAGTGTATAGATCTAATGGCTGCTTCAGAGCAGCTTTATGCAGTTTCTGTTGCAGGAGCTAACATCTGTCATCATCACTCCAAGCTCTAGTGAAACAAAATCATCTACTGCTGAAATCTGTGTGCCAGATCAGCATTTTCCTTCTGTCCTAGGCAGACATTTACACTTCAGTGTAGGAGCAAATTGCTCCTAAACCACAAAGGAAAGAAAAGAAAGTAAAAAAAGATAATAGAAAGGGAATTACGGAAGCTTTAGGAGCAATTTGCAGAATAGATCATAATTATGATTTTAAAAACTTTTGTTAATCCTTTTATTGCACAAACAATTTTGGAACTGGATAATTACCAGTTTTCTTGGCCTTGACACAATCTTAGATTCTGAAGTACACATGCATTACCCAAACCATGGGATAGAGTCAGAGAACTGATGTTTTGTCAGAGATACCATCCTTCAGACCTTCATTTGCAATGACTTCTGGTCAGGGAGGGCACTGGGCAAAAGAAAGGCAGCGGTAAGTCTCAAAATCAGCTGTGGATGATTCTCATGATGATGAACTTGAGCCCAGTGGACATTTTAAGGCTATGCTGGAGTCTTTTGTGCTTTCTTCCCCATCCTGGTCTGAAGCTCTGAAGGTGAGAGCTGAAGGAGAGAGGTGCTCCAGGAGCTGCTGAAAGACAGGAGGTAGCAGCAGCTGTTTGGGGAGTGAGTTGTTGCCAACAGGATGAAGAAGGCTGAGCATGGCACCCAAGGGCTGAGGTGGTTCCAGCCCCACCAGCCTTTGTTAGGTTCTTTAAGATCCTCTTAGGGCTGTAACCCAGCCTCACCACTGCTCATGTGGCAGTGCTGTAATTGGGATGCTGCACTTGAAATACGGGCAAACACCAGCACCCAAAACCCACAACAGGCCCATCACTCATGAGATACAAGATGAGGGAGTCCAATCCAGAGTCCTTCCAGACTACCAAGTACAAAATCTCCAGTTAGGCAAAGAAGTGTGCAGTAAAATAAGGCATCTGTGACTGCTGTCTGACAGGGAACAAGACAACAGCCTGCCAGGGAAGGACTATCCTACTGCTGCTCTTCTGAAGCAATAGCAGTGGCTTTCATTTTCCGGCCCCTTTTGAGCCCTTCTCAATTCCACTGAGGCTGAAGGATTCACTCCAGCTGTGTCAGTGGAAGAGGGAAGCTCAGCTTTTAAGTACAGCCCCCCTGCCCTCCACACCATAGCAAAGCCTTTGCTCCTGCAGAGAGCTGTAGTTCCTATTGCTCCCCGACCACAAACTCAGTCCTCCTCACTGAGCATGCTCCCAAGGAAGCTGCCCTGACATGAGCAGCTGGAATGACCATGTGAAAGGAAGAACATCATTATTCTGGAAAACAAAGAGTCCTATATCTGAAACTTGCCTGTGAGGAACGTAAACATCCAATGACACCAATACAGAATCCAGGCAGTTTTTCCCGTATCATATATATATATTTAGCTGCTACTCTGTGCAGACTACTGTGACACATCAGCTACAGATGAAGAATGATCAACAGGAAAATGCTCGACTAAGACTTGATTTTTGGTATATATACTTATGTTTGAAGCCATCACAGTATGCCTGCATATATTGCAATGCAGAACATCAGCAGAATAACAGTTGAAATGAGCAGAAGTCCAGCCTTTATCAGTTCTATTAATTCTGTGTGTTGAGATAATAAAGCCTGGAGACTTTCATTAGCTAACACTGATTTTTTTTTTCCCCCCCCAAGCATTCTGGTGTTTGTCCTGTCTCAGCATTTGTTACTAGGGGTGGAGGGCATCAAATTCACCCATGACACAATTCCTGGGGTGTCACTAGAGCTACTCCACAGATTCATTTCTCCTCCTCATGCTGTTCTCAGGATGTCAGCAAGTGGGATGATTGGCATGACAGATGGAAAATAAGGACGATTTCAGAGTTCATTTTCATTCTTGAAAGTGCTGCGGTCTGTGGAAGTAACTGCTTATGGCTGTCTTGGCTGGGGAGAATATTGTTGCCGTGTCACATCTGTGTTAGTGATGAATCAGGGAAATGGTTAGGGCTTTGCACAGTGATGGAATTTCATGTTTATTCTGGTTTTCAAAACACAAACTGAAAGAGTATCAGCAGTCTGCTGATCCTGTAAAGCTACAAATCAAGAGGAGAAAGGCCACAGATCAAACTGACCAGGCAGGGTTAATCAGGCAATGTTGAATCCAAATTGTAGTCTTAAAAGCCCCAAATGAAGAATCTTAGTTCCAGTAGACTTGGGCAACTGGATCTGCTCAAAAGCTCTGTCAAATCATTCGGGATGCCTACTCTTCAGCCCAAGATGGATATGTCAGGCTAGCAAGTTGCTCTGAGGAAATATGCATTACAGCAAAAGTTCACTTCTACATTTACATGCAGTATTTTCTCTCCACTCCTGGTGTAACAAAAGTGATTTTAAAAAGCTAAAGGTTTTAACTCATGCAATGTGTTATTATGTTTAAGACCCCACCAAATTCTTCTACAATTTGCAAGATGGAATGATATGGATACACTGACTCTCTAGACAAAAAGACCTATGCTTCAGCAGGAATCCAGAAATTAAACTTTCACCCTGTAAGACAAGCTGTAGCATCAACAGTGAAGCTTTCCTTCAACACTGTCCTGACCACTGTAATGCCAAAACACAAATAAAATCTCAAATTTTCTAAGATTATTAGCTCATTCACTAATGAAAATCAAAAAGTTCATTCATGAAAAGTGTTTAACCACTGTCTGGCTGTGCAGAATTTGGCAGAAAATGCCAGTAATATGGGATTTTATGCATGTTCCCTTGTTTTTTACTTAACTTTCCCTAAAGAATACAAGGAAGAGAACCATAAATTCATTTTCTTGCTCTTTATTAGAAGGGTCATTTGACTTGACATACAGAACAGCAAGAGCAGAGGCAGTTGCAGTCAAGATGAAAATTGGTTGTGTCTTAAAAATGCAATGCACAAAGCCACTTTTTAACCTATTTGATGGCAAGAATGTGGAAAAAGTTAATGTCTAGGGCATACACAAAGTTTCCTATTCTGAGATCATTTGAGTTAAACAAATTCCTTATCTCTGATGCAATTTATGGCTACGTGAAGGGATATATGAAGATAAATTATTCCCAAAGGGAAGATTTTCCTGATTCTATACTAAGTGTGCTCACTAACTGTGTTGCTCAACATCCTCCTGTGCATAACCAAATCAGTGTCTGTTGTCTCCCTAGTATTTCTATTCCACTGTGCATTAGTGGATGTGCAAGGTGCTTATCAACCACACTGTGACCTCTGACTGCTGAGAATTTCACCTTGGCATGAACTCTCTATTCTTCATAAGGAGTGAGGTTTATGAAATTATTGCTTGAAATGGAAATTTGCCATACATCTTCTTAGTGCTAGAGGCACATGTAGATATTTGGGAAGAGGCAGTTCATGAAATGGATGGATGAGGCACATGGTGTGATTATGTCCACAATTGGAATCAAAGCAGAAAGGGTTTTTGGACTACTTGTCACTGACTCTGTATTTCCTAAAGAAAAAAGGTCACAAAACTGAAGAGGTACTAAGAATGAGATGTTGGTGATTGAAATTAATACTGTGACCATTCCCCTTTTTTGTTTTTATCACATCTGCTGAAGTTAATGTCTTTGGGGATGGTTCTGTTAAATATGTCTTTGGAGTGGGCTGAGTTTCTTGAAAATAATTTGGTGATTTTTTTGTTACACCAAGATGTTCAGGAAAGCTTCCTCTGGGCTTACCTTATTTATATCTCAAATCTGAATCATCTGAAATGTACATTTAACTATCTGTTAGAAATTTGTGACCCTTTTACTCCCTCCAACAAAAAAATGGGCTATGTTGCACATGTACAAATTACCTCTAATAAAATGGGTATTATTGCATAATGGCTTTTCTAGCTCTTCACACTACATTTAGATTCTATGATTTTGATTATGATTCATCCTGGGTCTTCTTTGTTTTCACTGGGGCACTGAAATTGATATAATGCTGGTATGCCTACAACCCCAGCTTTATAACCACTATTTATAGTGCACAGCCTGCTTCTAGAAGGTCAAAGAAAGGTAACTATGAATAGTAAGCCAAATGCCAGCAGGTCTAACTATGCTGTACCACACTATGAATTTACATTACAAGTTTTTAGAAGCTCACAAATCAAAAAAAGGCTGAAAACCCACATGTTGTCTCCTAGGTGCCCGAGATGAAGAGGGCTTCAGAATAAAACTACAAAACCAGAAATAACAATTCCAGGAGAGCTGAGATGAGAGGGAAACTATTTCAAAGTCTGATGTTAAGTTACTACAAATCAAGGGGAAAAGCTCTCCACAGATGGTGTTAAATAAATACAGAGGACTGACACAGGCTGCAAAATAGGCAGGGAGGGTGATAAAAAGGGACACTTTAAAGCTCTGTTATTATAGGAGGGTTAATAATTTTCCAGCACTGTGGTTAGCATATAATCACAGCAGCCTCCTACATTAAGTAATAGCATGTGGTTGTCAGGAAGGTGTGTGCACCATGGAAACATGCCAGGGCTAGGAGCCAAGTATCCCAAATGTGTTTGCATCATCTGCAGCCAAAGGCACTCTCCCAAGCCCAGCCTTTTGTGTCAGCTGTCCAGGGGTCGCCTTCCCTCTGGGCTGCTCCTGCACCCCAAACCCTCCACCCAGCCTTCATCGTCACCTCCCTGGCTGCCATGTGTCCTGTGCCTGCAGCCAAGAACTTTCCTCCAATTTCTTTTTTTTTTTTTTTTTTTCCAGAAGAACCATCAGGTTATAAAATTTAACCTCAGAGCATGCAGAGAACTTCTAATGAGAAAATGTCTGGCCGCCTCACCACAACGAGCCTGCAGAATTGTACTGTAATGGCTCATGGTCATTAGTATGGCTGTCTCTGGTACATGTAATTTGGGGACAGTGGATGTTAACTCACTAGAAAGCAAGGAAGCTACTGCAGAGAATGATCCAGCTGGGGCTAGAAATCAAAACCTAAAACAAACATGTCCTCCACTGTCCTTTTATTCAGGTGCAAACAAATGCTTCATGCAATGCAGCCACCACACATCTTGGGTGGCACATCTGGAGCTGTGTAATGCAGGGGAGAATGACCCCACTTAACACCATCCCTCAGTGTCCTCACTCACTGCATCAGTTCAGCTCCTTGAGATAGATATATGTGATCTTCCCTTTTACTAACTGGAGGAATATCAAGCCCTGTTTGGTTGGTATGAGCTGAAAGGTCCACAGACATCCATGAGAAAGAACAGAAACAAAACAGATCTGTTTTATACAACTCTTCTCTATACCATTACCTATAATTACATACTGTAACTCAAGAACTAATTTCACCCACTTTCCCCTTTAGACAATGCTTTCCCTGACTTTTCTGAGATGGCCACCACAGGCTCAGAGGTAAGAGTATGCCACGTGGAACCAGGCTCTATGCTTTCTGGTGTCTGTCTGTCCATCTCAACTTGTGCTAAGAAGCAGAGACATGACCTGCCGTTTCCTTTGTGACAGCAGACTTTGCTTCCTGTGCTGCTTCTCTCAACATTTGAGGTTGACACTGCCTGATTCTCTGATGCAGAATGCTATTTTTTTGCATATTCCAATACTAATTTGAGCCTAAATTGCACTGAATAAAATCACATTTTGTAATAAAATTCATTGTGATAATGTGGACTTCAACAAAGAGCCACTGTTTGTATTTCCCTATGGATTCAGATCACATCAGCTTTCCAGGTATAAGAAGGCCAAGTCTGTATGCAGTATAAAGTATACTCAGTATAAAGGCTCTACCATATATATATATAAAACTATTTACTGTGTATAGTGTAAGTATACAGACTTACACAAGACTAAAAGGAAAGCAGCTAGGACAATTACTGTCTTCACCAGACTTATATTGCTGAGAGGAATACAACAAATAAAGTGTCTATTGTAGTATATAATACAGTCATTGTATGTTTGGCCCGAGTAGCTGCACAATGCCACCGTCAGTTTTAATTGCTTTCACTTACTCAAATGCCCGTAGGAAAAGCGTCTTTTTCCTGTAAAGTTAAAGGTCTGTCTTAAAGATACAAAATCTCCTGTCTATGATTTACTTGGCTTCCATCAATAAAAGGCTGTGGATGATGATTGTGGTTTCCTTTAAATATCCATCTGAGAAGTTAGAAAACTATGTTTAAAAAAGCAAACAGATCATTAAATCTTCCCCAAAACAAACCTGATTTTTAAAGAGATTCAGAGCCAAAATTATCTCTGTGTTTTACACTCGCCTCTAGCATTTCAGTAAGTGTTTGTGAGTTCAAGCCAGATCGAACCAAATCTCTAGAAGAATAAACCACTTTTTCTGCAAAGTTTTTTCTATAAAGACTATAAAGTGAAGTTGTATGTTGCCAGGAATTTTCCTTCAATGAAAATTGTTCCATTATTTCATTAAAAGACCTTTTTTCTTTAAAAGTAACACTTTCCATGTCATTCAGAAAATAAAAAATCTTTATTATCTCATGTGTAGTCTGTGGCTTGTATTATGCAGGAGGTCAGACTAAATCCTTCTATAATCCTTTTGAGCTTTAGTCCATGAACTTTTTGTTTATTCTGTTTCCTATAAGGTATTTCCATTTTAAGGGAAGAGCAATGCTTAGATAAGAAAGCAGGTTTAAAAATTTCCCAGCAAGCTAGGGGAAGAAGTCTTTTCTAATGCCTTAAAGGCAAATAGCAATGGATTTAGGAAGGAATTTGTTACATCTGTCTAAAGGCATCTGAAATTTAGGAATCTGGACTAAACCAGTCTCCTAGGGACCTCATACTGCCAGCAGAGTGAACAGCACCGACGACGCCAGCAAGGAAATTACCTCATTCCAAACAAGGTCTCCCAGATAGGTGGGCTGAATTGTTTTTGGGAAGGACTGACTTTGAGAAGCCAGAATGACTCCGTTCAGCAGTACCTGACTTTTGAATAAGTAACATCAGATTAGACAAAGGTGATTTCTGAGGGTGTGGGTAGCTTCTCTTCATTGTATACGGCTGTCACTGAGCTATCTAAGGAGTTGTTAGAAGAAATGAAAGAGAATTAATATGGTTTGGGGGGGATTTTTATAAAGAAGCCACTTAGAGAGTGCTGGCAACGCTGGCAATGCTGTTTCAGGGTAGGCACAGCCATAAATGTACAGATGATACAAGTAAGGGCAAGTCATAGCACATGCACAATATAGAGCTGTGATGCTGTTGTAAATTATGTCCAAACCCTAGGTTAATGTAAGAATAAGAAATAAAACAGGAATTTATCAATCAAAAATTGTTATATTAAAAAATCCCTTGGACCTGTGCTTTTCTTTCTTCCTCTACTTTTGCAGAGATGAGGAAGTATTTTTTGCTCCAGAAGACACTATATCTTGAACAGACTTGCAAAAACTCAGTAATACCTAATAATGTCTGGAAAGTTGCAACATCTACCTTTTTAGACTTTAGCATGTAGCACTGTGTCCCTCTTTCTTTGGGCATTTAGTTACTGCTTTGCTCAATAATCTGTTTAAGAATCAAATCGGCCAGATTACCATTCCTGTGCACCTTATGTAGTCACTTAAATCAAATCAAAGGGAATTTGCACATAATGGGTTTTCAGAGGCTTTGATAAGCTCAGCTGATTTTTAAAATGGATATTTCTCATATGACTTTACACTGTTCCAAAACAAAAGGAATGGAAACTTACATTCTTTCCTTAGGGGAAAGAAGAAAAGAAAAAAATGCAAAACATTCTCTCTGAATGACTGTTAAATATCAGACATCCTTTAATTCAGGGTAAAAGAAGCAAAAATTAAAAAAAAAAAACTCAGATTTTGTTTTTTGTACAAAATCTAAGGCACGACCAATGCTTCATTCTCCATTTATATAAAACTGTTCAATGGAAAGAGAAAGTATGTCTTTGGTAGCCTGGATGTCTACTAGTCCCACAAATACTCTATCAACAGGAAAAGTACCTATTTTACAGGGACTCCCCACAAGTATGACTATTCTAATTCCTTCACATAACCTCTCTGTTTTCATACTGTTTGCAGTATGAAACTGCAGTTTTTCTGAATTACCATCTGTAATTTATCTCTGTAGATTTACCCAAACACATAGCTTCATGCAGTGAACTCAGATTTCCTATCACAAACATCCACGAGAAAAGTCGACTGTAAGCATGAAGTACTGTATCTCATTTCATTTGCTGATACTAAATGTGTAATTTGCAATAACGTTTACTCTGGCATGCACACATACTCCATTTTGAAGCCCGGTGATGTAATTTATAGTAAAAACAAAAAAGCAAACCTTGAAGAAAAGAAGTTTAAATGGGAGAAGCTTATGGGCCCACAGACAGGGATTTTACCAGCAGGATACTCCCTTGGGTGGGCTGAATAAAGGTAACAGGCATTCTTTTTCCTTTAGTAAGAGGTGCACTTTCCTAACTTGTGAGGGAAATTGCTGAATAGTTTTGAGTGTTGCGCTGCTGTGTTTGTCTCTGCTCTGGAATGTAATTCGGATATTGTTCGAGAGTTTTTTAAAAAAAAAAAAAGCAACAAACTTACAAACTTCAGAGCAAGTTCCCGGAAAACTCCATGAGTTCCTAGTGTACATATGAATGGGAAGGGACAATCGTCCTGCATGCCAGAGGAGAAGGACAGCTTTTGATGGCAGGTCATTCAGCTATAGGGTGCCACAGGAATTAACTGTATCTTATGCAAGAGATAGCTTCCTCTGGTCTTAACTGAAAGCTCCCACCCAGGGGGTCTGGCAGGAATCTCAGTAGCATTTCTATTTTGTTCAGCAGTAGTTGGTTGACCAGTTCAAATGCACCTGTTTTCATAGAAACTGTTCTCTTTGTTCAGTGTACATTCCAGCACAGTGTTAAAAAACACTAAACATGGTCAAAAGGTCACTGCTTGTATCTCAACATAGCTTGTGTTCCACTCTACCAACAGATTCAAAGCTGCCATTTCTCTCCAGTGTGCTGCAGAGCATCTAGGTAATAGAAAGGAAGCTGCCCATACTTGCATGGGAATACTGGGGAGGAGCAGTTTTCCGATCAGCTTTGCCATTGTACCAGATGCAGAGCGCCTGGGATAACCAAACCTCAGTCCAGTCAGTAATTTATTGTCACATTATAATTATTCCTCAGATGGCTTTTTTGGCTGTCTGCTGACAAAGCTCCTGCTCTTCTCCAGAAATTTCGCAGCTGGTGTGATTTCATGCTGAGGGTCTGACAGATTTGTTTCCACACACGCCCTCTTTCCCATGTCTGGACAAACCTGCCTTTGGTTTAATTAGAAGCTGTTGGATATGCCCAGCCTCTGTCATAGTGCTCCACGAGGCACTGGTAGACTCTGTGTGGCTTTAATTGCACAGTCAGTGGGAGTGGGAGCAAGTCTTTCCTTTCCAAGTCTTTCGACATCCAAGCCAATCAGGGCTTGGATGTGTTTTATCCCTCACTTCCTCTTCCCATGTTCTGCAGCTACAAAGAATTCCATAAGGCAATAGTCTTCACACCCAGCTCAGCGCTCAATGAGACAACAGAATTTGAAAAGGCTGGAGTGAAGTTAAAAGCAAAAGACCTAATAAAACAAATGACAGTAGCCAAACTGCTGTGCACAGAGACCCTGTATTTTCAAAGCTGCTTTGGTAGCTCTGCCCTACCCAGAATTTCTCGTGCACTATGAATGAGCCAGCTCTGCTCTCAAAGATTGGTAGATCTCAGCCTCCCTCAGATGCTTGCTAGATTTTTGGCATCCTCTTACTTTTCTCATACATTTCCCTAGCACCTGCCAAGCTTTCCTGTGACATGGTTGGTGCAGTAGGGCAGAGACCACCCCCCCACCCCCTCTTCCACTTTGCCTGCATCTACTTCTGTCTTCGTGGTTTTGCTTGTGGCTGGCACATTCCTGCCATCACAGTCTGCATCCATGTAATAAAAATAATAACAGCAACAGAGATTTGAAGAAGGGTGAGGAGGTCTGTTAATGGATTAAGCAAACATAACAAGCTTAGATCCACCTTGCTGCTTCAGTAAAACTTGCCCTTTGCCGGCATAACAATTCTGTATTTCATACTCCTCCTGCACTGCATTTGGTGTGAGATTTATATTCAGAAGAAAAAGGATCCAGACACAGCCTGTTTTTAATAAGCTACTGAGAAGCTTCAGAAATCCCATTAATCATTGGACCTTTGTTCCATATGCACAGCAGCGTCCTGATGACTCATGCCTCACCTATGGTATCTTCGCTTGTTCTCACCCTCTCACTACAGTGAGGAAGTGGACAGAAATGTCCAATAGTCCCATTTTGACAAACTGAGGGATAGAAAATCCCTTAAAATAAGTCTAAATATCCAAGTGAGCACAGTCTACCTTTGCACTGTTGCCAAGACCCGCTGTGTAAACACTAGACAGCCCCACCCCAGCTGGGAAAGAAGGGTTTGGGGCTGTTAATGAGTGTCATGGCCATTCCTTCAGGGACAAACCCAACGCTTTCCCTACTTTGTAGCGAGCTCATTGTACATCTGTGTGGCACAGAGTCTTTTCCAGTTCATAATGGTATCCCTAAGTGGATGCTTGCTTGTTGTTCGTAAATTAAGCATCTTTTGTTTTTCCACCGGGAATCTTGGAGTGTAGCACTGATTGTCTGTTATCTGTCAAGGCATCAGTCAGCAACCCAGCAACTCTCTGCTGGAGACTGCCCTGCTTTTACAATTAGCAGTAAAAAGCTTTTGTCGCTGCACAATGATGCTTCTGGGGTCTGGTGAGGGTTTTAGGAGAGTTTTCTTAATCAACAATAAGATAAAAAGCATACACATTCTGTTTGCTTTAACAGTGAACTGGAAAAGAAAATATTTAGCTGAAAGACAAAAAAACACTTCTACATGCTAGAGTAATTATACTGATGGATATGAATAAGGTTTCTCATTGCCTCCATTTTCATGCATTGCCTCATAATCTCTAATAAATTTAATGTGAAATGTTTTGAAGTACACTTCTACAAGATACATGAATAACTGAAACTGTAAATTACACCATGTTTAAAAGAAACTTAATCAGAACAATATCGACTTCCCTTCACTGTGTTATTTATATAAACAACTCTTTCAGAAAAAAATCAAGCACTTAAATAGACAAGCTGGATACAATTAGGGTCACTTGATCCTCCTCCTAAGCAATATTAGGCCCACACATACTAATCATGAATCTGTCAGGGGATAGCAATGTTAATCCTAATTATGTATAGCTTATTTAAGTACATTAAAAATGCAATTTAAGGCTACATCTGTCAGGACAGTTCTAGGTACATTACTAGTTCATGTGCAGCATTAAGCCTTCTCATTTCTATCAGCTGTGGTCACAGGACCACAGCTTGTATATGTCAAAATATAGGTTATGCAGACTGTAATTCTGTCTTTAAAGACCCTCTTATTTTGTGAAGGCTTAAATTTCTATTAGATGTCTGGGGCTGAGGAGGGATTTGACAAAGAGTAGTAGACTTCATTTTCTTGTCCTCTCAATGCATTATATTTGTGCCATGAAAAAAGTGTGAGTAGAGTATGTGTACTGGGGGTGTAAATAATGGGAAAGGATATAAAGAACAAGACTGAGGAGAAGTAACAGGAAAATTTTGTGAAGATATTGAAAGTATAATGCGCCTCATAAAAAAGGATAAATGGTAGGAAGGTGGGAAAGTGCAGAAGAGGAAAGACAGTTTAATTTAGAAAATGCTACAAAGTAGAACTTCTGAAAATAAATTGCCACGCCTTTTTTTTTTTTTTTTTTTTACTTTTTTTACAACAATCCTTGAAAATCTGGTTCAGGTTTACACATCATCTAGGAGACTGGTATGCTCATAGAAACTCTACTGACTGAGACCATTAAAAAAATCATGGGAGAACTGCACAGAAATATTGAAGAAATTTAAAAATGTTATACATACAACCTGCAAAGTTCTTTGAGACATCTGTCCCTTTAAATGTGTTCCAAATTCTATCAAAAATCTGTTGTATTCTGTGTCATAGTAATAGAAACTCAAGTGAGCAAAAAAAGTGTTAGAATGCACTGCAGCTATTCAAATATAAAACACTCTGTCGGGATTATAATGAGTTTCCAACAAATACAGCAGCTGCAGTTTTTATATCAGCTTGACATGAAAAAAGCTTTTATTAAACACAGAAAGTCTCCTCTAGACAATATACTGCCCTTTCTGGGTGAGAGCAATCACTCATTTTTAGCTTAGAACAGTTACATGTACATATATATACAGACACATGTATGAGGTCTGCATTTTAACACTTACTATTCATGGACACCCTCCTCCCCAAAATTTGTATGAGACTATTCATAGTTTTCAATGTATTTGTATATGTAAGGCAAGTTTATAGATACAAACTAAATTTTGTTTATTTACAGAGTTTGTTCTCCCTATGTAGTGGATATGGGGCAGGAAACATTTGATGTAATTATGAAGAAAAATAAAATGTTTAGAGCATTCAGCTGTACATAACAAAATCTTTGTTTCAGTGAAGCTGCATATGAATTTGGTTTATTATATTTTGCCTCTACTATTTGAATATGTAAGTAACATAAATAAAAGATTTTTTCTACATAGTCTCTAGTAACTTTCAGTCATGCATTGTATGTGATATTAATAGTCAGATTTCCTATAAAATGTACTCCCTGAAGAATATCCTTTGTAATTACATTTCAGTAAAATTTAACCAAGCCAATAATTCTATCCTTAAATTAATTTCCAGCTTGAAAAGAAAACACTTGATGTGCCTCAGGAAAAGACATGCAAAAACCCCCAGGTAACTCAGTATTAGTATGCCAGTTTCAGGGAGCAGAGGATGTGACCTCTGAGAGTTAATGGTTAAAGGGAAGCACCAAATCCTCAGCTCTGACATGAAAATAAGCCTGACATAAGCAATCCATACCTATGACCACCTTCACTTGTTTCCTCACTAGTACTTACTTATCCTTACCTATTTCTTTTAATTTGTCCATGATTCACATCCCTCCCTCCCTGACCCATCACTGACATGCATTTCTATATGGGAAACCATTTTTGTGTGTTGCATGTGTGCCTTAAGCACCTTGGGGCACACCACTACTGCCAGCTAAGTGTGGCTGGGAATCTGCTGTGCAAACTGGCCTCTTTTATTCCCCCTCTGAAGATCTCCAAGGCCTCACTCAGCCAGATGGCTTACCTGGGCTTCAACCCTCCCCTTCATGGGTATATGATACAACAGTGCAGTCCCCCTTTTTGCTCACATGACATGGCAAGGACCCGTCCACTTGAATTTCCATGTGATTTGACAGTAAATACACCAAGGCCTACTTTTCCTACAAGCAATGTGGATCATCTGAGCAAAATCTGCAAGATCAGAGAGGCTGTCAGCAGTTTTAAACTTGCTTTCCATGTCTTGCTGAAAAAGTTAGATGAGTATTTCAGGCCCTTTAGGATGCCTGCAAGTAAAGGTGGATTATATTGATGACAAGTGCTGAGGAAGCAGAGATGCAATGGCCAGGCTCTTTACCTTGTATTGAGCAGCTTTAAGGTAATTTAATGATGATGTGGAGGTGTAACTGTGCCAGGGCTGACTTTGCAGCTGGGATTTCCCATGCATTTTTTACAAGCAGAACTACCTGAGGCTTCTAGTAAATTATTAACTCATAAACGAACAACAGTTTTTGAAGTAGGAAGGGATGATGTTGTCACACCTTTTGAGGGGAAGCCATCAGGCAGTTGAAAGGAAATAGGTAAGGACCAGAAAAGCAGATTTTTAGTTTTGACTTAGCCTATTAAGAGATCATTGTGGTTGTTAAACACAGGACTCCTGATTTTAGAATCAATTGCTTCAGTTGATTAATATGACATCAAATTCACAGTCCTCCCTTTTGTTCTTCATTTTTTCTTTCTTTTTAATCTAGTGTAGCAAGACATCTGTGATAGGTCGTTCTGAGGGTCACAGGAGACTATTGTCTGAGTTCTATCTTTCAGAAATTCCTCTCCCGGGTCAATCAGATGTTTTTCTCTTGTAAACAAATAACCTCACTTATTTTCATTTTCCATCTCCTCACTGTAGTCCTCCTTCTGAAATTCTACTGTCTAAGGTTACCCCTGAATCCAGAGTTTTGGAGAAAGCTACACAAGGCTGCTCTGATTTACCAGTGAAATACTGACTGTGAAGAAGTGGTGTCTGAGAAATATGTAGAATAGGTGAGGTGCTGCTGCTGGGTCTCAGCCCTTCCCTGCAACCTACAACCTACCGATAGCAGAGACTGCCCTTTTTGCAACCCAGTTCTGAAATAAATTAAGCTATGAGTTTTGCTTGATCAAATATGGTATTTCTGTGTCACCTCTCCTCCTGGCTCCTCCTGTCCAGCCAGATTCTGCTGCAGAGGGTACCCAACCCCAGGCCAAAGACCAAACATTATTTGTTTCAGTTAATTAAATTCACTGGACCATTCTGTTCTTGGCCAAGGTGAGCATTGTCACTCCCGAATTTTCTGGAGTGTTTCTCCTCCCTTCTCTGAACTGAAAATACTTCTCTGTCATTGATGTCCTGAAGAAATTTAGCTAAAGTAAGTCAACAGAAATTCTGTTTTGATAAGCTGGGATTTTCCAGTGGGAAAAAAAAAGTGTCATTGTCACTTATGGTGAGAAGAGAACCTGCTAAATGCAAGTATAGGCTGAAGTACTGTAGTAGTGCACAAGATAACTTCATTTCTCTGTTTTTTCTTAGCATCTGTACTGTCCCTTGATCCTTGCTGCAGAATTGAGGCTGTGCTGGGATAAATAGGAACTGTTTTATCTGGTTTGAACATAGTTTTCTTGCTTAAGGCAGTAGTTATGTTTGGACAGATGATTCTTTTGACTGTACTTAAATTGAGTAGATTCAGTTGCTTTTTAGAGGGTTTGGTCACTTGGAGGAAGTGTACAATATATTTCCCAGCAGTACGGTGCTTCCCTTGCACCCTGTCTCATTAATGGAGTGGTCTGTGGGTTTTTGAAAGGCTTCTACCCTCAGGAACATTTACAATTGTCTGATTTTGTGTTTATTTTTAATAATGCTTCCTATGATGACCCAAATATATGCAAATACTTCAGCCATCACTGACCATGGATGGCTCTCATCTTCCTCCTTGGGATTATTTAGAGACTCAGGGCACAAGAAAACAATGAAGCAATTCTTGCCATTTATAGCAGAAGATAATGTCCCTGGCATATCCTATGAGACTGTAGCCTGTTATTAAGATATTACAAAGATGACATATGTTCTTGATATATTCAGACTACCTGCAGTAATAGTCTCAGACCTTGAAAAGTCTGTGAACTGTACCCAGAGAGCTTGCTGGGAGGGAGCACAGCAGGTATGGTCTGTGGAAACGCTTCTTTATTCTGGAGAATTTATGTGTTTAATATTTACTTATTTTCCTGGATTTTTTTCCTCTCATTCCTGATGTTTAGTGAGTGGAAATAGAAGTTGCCTCCTTCTACCCTTCATTTAAACAACTGTGTTTAGTCCTCTACATCTCAAATCAACCTACCAGACCAGTGTGAGACTGACTATATAAACTGGGTAACTTATCTTTCTATAACACTGCAGCTTTTAAAGAAAGACTGTTCTTATATTTTTCTCTCTCTGTAGAGAGAAGATGCAGAGGAGCAAAGACTGGGCAGTGTAAGGCCTCATGCTAATAAAAATGTATGTGTGTAATTTGAAGTTGTTTACAGTGTGATGTCACAGGAGCACAGGAGTGGGGCAATATTCACTGGATTCAAAGTCCAGTTCCTGGCTATTGCAGCTATATCACCATATCATCCCCCAGTGCTGTGCAATGTTTCCTCTGCTTCTGCCACACAAAGCTGTTCCCCCTGAGTACCTCCTTATCGTGACTTACCTGGTTTGTACATACATGTCCTTGTGTCAATATTGTCCTTTTGTTTAAAGGCTTAGAGGGATTATATCTAGGATTTGGTCAGTCTCTCAGGTTTCTTTGAAAAAAAAAAAAAAAGATGACTGTGAAAGTCTTATTAAAAATAGCCTGGATCAATCTCATGATTATCTCTTAAAGCACACACGGAAGGAGACTTGCCTGAATCAATGACAAACTCTTCTATGGCTGCGAAAGTGTTTTTAAGATCCCATTTGTGGTCAGGTCAGATTATACCCTACATGCTAAGTTAATATTTTATATAAACCTGCACAAGGTCAGTATTTCTGCTGTTACATGGTGCATGCCTTTTTTTTCTCTTCCTCCCCTTTTTTTCTCTTCCTCTCTTTCAAAGCAAGTCAATAACAAGGAAAGGAGGAAGGGCTTTAAGACATTTTCCTTATGTGCCCCATGCTGCTCTAAAGCAGAAAGCTTGCAGGACAGGCTCAGGTTTCCTGACACCACCAAATGGATGCCTTGTGTTATTGGGGCTGTGTGATGCAGCCACAGTTTGCTCTTGCATCATCCCTTGGTCCCTGCATTCACGTCAGTGAGCCAAGCAGGGCCAGAACACTGGCTCAGGCAGTGGTATGTGCATATCAGGCTTCCCAGCTAGGCTTGGTCTCATGCTGGTCAGCCTCCCTCAGAAGAGGGATGGAAGAATTTTGGGGAGGCAGAAGGGAACACAGTCTGTTCCACACAGAAAATGTAGACCTGAAAAACCTTTTAAGGGTGGAAGAGTTTAGCCATATGGCCCTTAGTCATGTACCCTTTTTCTGGTCTCTTTAATTCACCTTTGAACTATAGGTACTACATTCAACTAAGTCAACATTTGTTCCACCAGCTAAAAAAGTAATTCTTCTCTAATTTATGGCCAAAGTTTTGAAAACAGCTGTCTGATTCCACAGCTGCGCCTGTGAATGCCAGCAATGTGTTTAGTGCTTGGACACATCACTTTTGCAGCCATCTGAGTTTTTGAAAGCATGAAACTGCCCCGAAAGGTTAGTTAGTGTTTACTACTGTCTAATTGCAGGCACAGATGTGAAACACCAATTTGCAAAGCTGTTCGCAGGGGTCAGTCTGGAGTGTGCTGCCTTCTTTTGCTACCTAAACCTGCAAAAAAAACCAAAGCAGGCCACGTTACAGTGCTGAGGGTGCAGCAGTGAGTAGATAGGTCAGAGAAAAATTTGAGACAACAGTGATTCATTAATATCCTGAGCTAAAATTATTCTTCACATAACTGCAAGCAGCATAAAATCACTCTTCATTCTTCTTTTTCTACGTAACACTCATGCTCTTTTAAAGTATATATGTACTAAGAGAATCTCATCTGAAATATGACTGCAATTTGTTGGTTCTGTTCTTCTGTTCCACTTTATTTAGAACCAACCACTCAAAGCTTATAAAATTGTGGCTGAAATCCTCAGCTGGATGTTCATTACATCACATAATTCATGCACATGAATTTTCAGTACACAGTCATAGTGGTATAGATTTTAGCTGCTTTGTATTCTCATCTTCTCCCATTGATCCCTTCACGCTGCTGAATTTTGCTGTTAGTTGCACAGAACAATAACTTGTGCTTGTTCTAGTGAAATCAGTCACTTTAACATTTCAAGTTTTCCCTTAGCTGCAGCAAGATAGATCTTTATTTTTGAAAAGTTTCAGCAGCAAAGTTCTTTGAAATTTCACATTTAGAGAGTAGTGAAGGTAAGCTGGAAGCTCACATACTGACGAGGTAATCTACCTATCGAAAATTTTATTGGTGATCTGCTTCACATCAGAACTGCATCTGAAAGCCTTGCAAAGGTTTCTGTGCAACATCTCAGTTTTGGGGGAGGTATTATCCTTCCTGTTTTAGAAAGAAAATTCCCTGGATGTTTGGATGGCAGAAGTTTCACTGTGTCCACACTACAAAACAGACTGATGCTGCAGAGTTGCATTCATATAGCTCCAGGGCCAGGTTTAATAATCTGTTATTCAACTGGGATGTGACCCTCAGCAGCATCCTAACAGGACCTCTACAGCTTCAGGGTTACAGAGACTTCCATCTCTTAGAAAAGATTTCTTATAAATACATGTTTTGTGTTCCTTTAAGATTGAGGCTGTTGTTATGGACTGAGAGTGTAAAAAGACATGGAGAGGGATGCGAGGGTCAGCTCAGGCTGTAGGAGGAGGCAGCTTTTCAATTTGTGCATAACTAGGGATAAGGTTGACTGCAGATGGCCAAAATATCAAAGCAGAGCTTGGTATATTCAGTAATCCACCAACTCATCTATTTGTCATCAAAGTGGAAGGCATGTGAGTATCATGGGAGCGGACCTTTGAGTTTAAATGACAACAGAGCAGTGTTGGCTGAGGAAAAAAAAGCAGCCAGGGATGAAGTGGTGCCGTTGCTCAGCTCAGAAATTCGCAGCAACTGCTCAGCTTGCTGGCAACAGAGATCAGCTCAGAGGCTGGCAAACACCTGGAGATCCACTCTTCACTGTTCCTTCACCTCAGATCCTGTCCTTCCTGCCTGAGCGAAGGCTTCAGCCAGTGCCCTGCAGAACACAGAGCAAAGCACTGTTTCACAGAGGCTGGTGCAGAAATCCAGACTCCTTGTGCTTCATCCTTTGCCAGTAAAATGCCAGGGCCCCCAAGCACTCAATGACCATCAGTCATTGAGTCAGTTAGATAAAATGAATATCGTTTGTTTAACTGCAATTTTCAGGCAGACATATATTAATATAGATTTTATACTCAAGACTGTTCACGGTTGAATTTCCATACTGAGAAATTCTCACTGTGAATTGCCTGCAGCATTACTCAATTTCTACCAGTTCAGCCACACTGCACGATTCAAAATCAAAAGCACAGCTGTAGAAATGGCCATCACTTACTGGAAAAGCTTCTATATATGCAATCCATTTACAGACTACAAGTGAGAAAACCAGAGTAAAAACTCATAATTTCTGGTGAGATGAATGTGCTTTACAGCAATTTAAAAGAAAAGCCACAGTTAATGCTGCTGCTGGGGAAGGCAGCAAGGTCATTGACTCTACATTTTAGCATGGCATGGGCTTGGGACCCTATGCATGTTCTACCCACCTTAATTAAAAAAAAAAAAAAAAAGTGAGAAGTGATGAGTATTCCTGCTAATCCCATTCTGCAAAGAGGTTTATGGCTGCAGTCAATGGTGCAGATAACAACAGGGACTGGAATTTCAAAGGCAATGAAAGGTGAGAAGGCACCTCCTAGACATCTCTTTCTCAGCCCAGGAATCAGCCTTTGGGCTATGGCTGATACACAATTTGGAGAAGTGGCAGTCTTCTTCATATTGATTCTCTGATTATCAGAATAGCCAAAATATGTTTCAGTTTTAAGTGAGATGGAAAAGCTGAGACAAAGAAAAACTGTTGTAGCATCAATTTTAGAAGTGAAGAAGTTTTATTACCACTAAAACGAAAGTTTATTCCTGCTAATAGCAAACCTGCTATTTGTTTTTTTTCCATGAGATATATTCCCCCAGCAAGAGAATCTGAACCAGTCAATTCAAAATCTCATTAATGAAAAAATAGAGGGGTGCTGGGTGGCAGCACTACTGTGTGACACTAGTAATGATTATGAACACAATCTTAGGAAAAAGACAGTAAACATTTGAAAGATCTCCATTTCAGAAAGGACTCAATTATTTCAATAAGAGGCATGTCTCCCTCCTATTTTCACTCAAGTAGTGTTTACTTCGGCTAATGGAAATAGTCTAGCTATGCAGCCTTTTCGTATGCAGGGTGGGAGCGGGCAGAGCAACTGGGTCAGGGTGTGCCTCATGCCTTTTCCATGAAGTGTGTCTTTTGTTTGTATTGTATTGCCAAATTAGTCAGAGAAATTGTGTGTATGTGTCTGACACTGATCGGGACAGCGTCCTCCCAGCCTGGTCCTCTTCCATTGGAAGAATTCTCTTAAAGGTCAGGAGTAGACATCAGGGAAGCCTGGAGGCTCAGGGACAGCCCAGAGACGGATGCTCTGTTCACTCAACACTAACTGAACCATACTGATTTGAGAATCCATGTATAAATATGATAATGTCACTGCTAGACAGTGGATTGCAGAGAGTTGCCTCACCTCTCCAGAGACTGGGGGAGTTGTTTTCACTGAGGGTTCATGATGAGGTTTTGGGTGGGAGTGGAGAAGAAGGAATTTCTTATCTGCACCTAAAGAGATAACTTAGATGAAGAAACTGCTTTGCACATCTTCGGTGACTTACTTCCAAATTAGTTTATAATTTATTTTTACAACATCTTCATCTAACAGATACAGTGGCAGTCTCAATATTTGAAAGTATAATGGAACCTCCATTCAGATTGAAACTGTAGTATTTTTTATAAAAAATTTTGAATAATAACTTAATCTTGTACTGTAGAGCTTCAGGATGCTCTTCCTGCCAGATAGCCCTTCGTTATCTCCCTGTCTGACCCCTCTGGAGGACTATTCAGAAGAGGATGCTCAGGCCTCACCCAAGCTCCTGACTTGGAGCCTAATTTGGAGGTCTTGGGCATACACAACTTTCCCAAATCTCTGAGCAAAAAACCCAGGCATGCAGTCTGCAAGGAGTTAGACAGAGCACAATCCAGTCATACCAAGATATAGATAAAAGACTAAGACAGACCCACAGACTAGATGTAGTCAGAGATAAGTTTATGCATATCTCCATATTGCCTGCACTGAAAATGAGATAGTAGAGCCTCATTAACAGCAAGCAGGAGAGAATTTTCCCCACCTGGTTTCAGGACTTAAATTAATGTGGGATAAAATGTTGGATCCTTTAAGGAAAAAAAGTTGAAGGGATAACTTCATCAGCAAAGATGAAGTAAGCACAGGCATGTACATTCAGCTTTGTGAAGAAATGTTCCCTATAGAATGGCTGTGAAGGTCTCTGGCATATGATGTTGAATACTTTTTGAATATATTTGTTGGCTTGTATGGCCGGATGCACCAGATATGAGACCTTTCATATCTTTCAGATATGAAAGAAACTGACAAATAAGCTCATAAATATATTCAGTCAAGTCCCAGCAAGCCCTCGCATTAGGTCATGCTTGTACATTGATTCTTGCTTTTAAGATCAGCTAAGCCCCTGATTCCTATTAGGTTGGCTGTATCATTTCTAGGCCTCTGCTACAGTCACACCTAGGGCACAGCTGAGACAATCCTTTATTTTGCAGATGGAGAAGAAATGAGGCACTAGTGAATGTACAGAGGGAGTCTGATAAATATGGGTTCAAATTTTAGTTCTAAATCCTCTGATAATACATTGCTCACTGAATTATCTCCTATTTATTTCTTGATTAAATAAATGGGCATCCAAATACTGAGTTTGCTGAAGAGTAAACTCATTTAAAGTAACTCTCTCACAGTGTCAGCAAACTCTCCAGTGTCTCGTTTAAGACTATCCTTCATATACAAACGTGATTTTTAATGTTAGAAGTCTCTTGTTAATCAAGGTCTGACAAACAGGAATACTTGAGAATGAGAGAGAACAGAAATGACATGTTTCTAACAGAAATGCACACCTGGTCACAGGTATGAAAAAGCAGGTCCACAGAAGAGTTCACTCTGATGCCTTAAATCAGTACTTTGTTGGATCAGGCTTTAGACGTTTGCTCAGATCCAGGTAATCAATCAATTCCCAAATGTCCCTAAACTCCCAATATTTTATCCATCAACATTGACAAGTTGCATTCTGACACTGCCAAGCTGTGCAAAGACCAGACAAATGCCTAAGGTCCAGAGGGATGCTCAGACTCTGCTTTTCCCCATCAATTGATTGAAGGACACTCTCTACTTCATCTTCTCAGATCATCTCCCTGATAACAAGCAACTGCTGTCACCCTCCTAACTTAAAGCACTCTCCTGCAACCCAGGAGACCCCATTTTACCTTGCTCAGAAAGGGGCCAGAATGCAGATCTGGTGGGAGAGGTAGCCTTTAGGCTATGGGAATCGGGAGCTCTTCCTCTGAGGTAAAGTGCATCCTTCAAGAACAGTAAACATTAATCAGACCAGAAAAATTTGTAGCACGATGGTTAAAGCATTTGACAGAGATGTAACATGACAAGCCAAGTATCTTCCCTCAATCCTGAGCTACACAAACTGGCAACAGATTCAACCAAGAGGACAGAGCATGCAGAAGTGAGGGTACTTCCTGTCAACATGTGAAATCTGGAATCAAGGTCCTAAGTCAAAGTCAGTGGAATCAGGAATTCCTGTGCATCTCAGGTCTTTGTGAAATAGAGCCCTACCTGTGAAAAAGAGATGTCTCTTTTCCCTTTGAATCCTATACTGGAGCTGTGGGTTGAGGAATTGCTGGTGAAAAGAGGTGCCTTGCAAGTATAGTGTGTGCCCATACCTAGGCACCCACTATCTTCTTGACAAATATTCCTGCCTAGCTTTGCAGGTTCTTGCCCTGCTTGCTGGGGTCTCAGTGTAGGACTTCCTGCTCTGGTACAGAAATCTCTGAGAAACCATGGGGAACAAAGCAGTCAAGCTGCAGCACTCACCAGAGAATGAAACCAAGCAAAATTCTCTCTATTTAGGCAAGATGCCTTTTCAGTCTGCATAAAGCAGACCTGCTGAGCAGATAGATTGAAGCAGGCTGAGGCAAGTGTATGTGCTGCAATGTAAACAGTCCATCTCCACCTGCACAGCATATGGGGAGGTATAGGGCTAGGAATTTCTCCAAATGTGAGGCATGAAGCATCACAGTGTCACACAAGGCTGTGTGACCTGGCTGAAAATGCAGAACTCTCCAGGTCCAGCTGATTACCAGCCTTCTTCTCCATGTGGCTATCTGTGCATGGCAGAACAATGTTTTGTTGCCTTCATGGCTCTCACTCATCTGCTTATGGGGATGTTGAGAGGAGATGCTCCTGCTGCCTCCTGCCACTCTGGACAGTGGGTGTTGCCTACCACATGCTGCAGCCCCACCAGGATGTTTTTATTTATGCACTGGGGATGGGAGGAGCAGGCTGGCATCTAACTTGACAAAGGTGTTAGGCAGAAGAGCTTTTGAAAACTGAGGTCTTTGCAAAATCTGATCTTTCCATCTTTTTAACAAACAAGAATGTAAAGAAAGGTTGGAACAATTGTTGCCTAGATTCGGACAACAGCTCCTGGTGCTGTAAGCAAGCATCAGGCTTTCTGTGCCAGGGTGTGAGCAGCTGTGCAATGTCTGGCTTTGCACAAGCTCTGACAGTGCCTAACTAACAATTGTACAAGGGCTTGGAGTGACTTTGAGCCTGAAACACAAATTATAAATAAAGTGGCTTCAGAGGGACTTTGATTAACTTTCATGTACTGACACACTGGAGGGTGTGGAGACACACTGGGAGGGTTTGCCTGCCTTCGCAGGTGATGATAGCCTGGAGTCAATCACTTTTGTCAGCCTTTTTTTGTCAGAGGAGACAACAGCCATAGACCATATTTTAAAGGTATCTTGACTCAGTGATGATATTGCCTCAGGCCATCTTTTCCCTGCCGCCGTGCTCCTCCTCTGCCCATTGGATACAAAAGCTGGCTTTTGGTTCAAAGATTAGCTCAAAAACTTAGCTTTGGTGAATCAGTGTTTGGTGATTATTTTTGTAGCCCATTTTTAAAATACTAAGTTCTGTGATGAGGTGTGTGAACCTTCCCTTCCAGCCTTAACCTCAGACACCCGTGTGGGGTGCTCAGGTGGGCATCTGGGGTGTTTCTGTCCTTCTGACCCAGGTTAGCTTTCTTCAAGCCAGTTCTTAAGTTAGTCCTCAGAGACAAATGTGGGGAATAAAAGAAAAAAAGAAAAAAAGCCTCTCAAGATTTAATCATCCCCAAGGGTGAAGCAGTGTGCAATTGGTAAGAAAGGTCACAGAGGGTCAAGAGGATTTGGGGAGGAAAGTGCCTTTCATGAGGAATTGCAAATGTTTACTTTAAACAAGTATTTAAAAAGTCAAGATCCTGAAAGAAGCCATATGTTTCGATTTTGAGACCAATTAGTCTGCCTCATCTGCAGTTTATTCTGTGGACTTTTGGCCTTTCACTTCTTCTGAAGACAAGGAGGCTAATGTGCGAGCACAACTGATAGGCAAGGGAAAGTTGGGGCAGCTGCCTGAAATGATTTTGAGAGATGCACTTGAGAATGGTTTTCAGAAAGGATACAAAGATTGACTGGGCAAAGGAAAGAGGAATTTAACTGTGCCTCTTTAGTGGAGGAGAGCTCTGGCAGTCACACACCTCACCACTGATCTGTTTGTGTTTTGTAATGCACTTTGATAATGAGAGTCTTTAAGAATTCATTAGGGCTTTGTTTGCATATGTTTGCATATATAATCATTCTCTTTTCTCCATTTCTGCCTTTCCACAAGGATTATTTGACTTTTTTTTTAACTTCAGGAAGGTGGTTTTTGATAAGCAGAATGTCAAGAAAAAATGAAAACGTCTTGAATAACAGGCTTCACTCCATGAAGCCCACTAGCAGCACTACATTTGATATACGGCCCCTGTCAGAACATGTAGCCTCTAAAAACAACTAAAGACAAGACAAAGCCAACCTGAAACAATTGCCCTCTTCATATATAGATATTTCTGTTACTCTCTTCACCTGGATCATTGTTCATGTGTACCACAGCCAACATTTAATGCCCTGGGAGAAGGAACCAGGGCCAATTGCTGCTCTTGAACAGTCCGACAATATAGTCACACAGTATACATCAGATGATTTGTACAGCAGGAGCGGAAAATTCCACAGCAGCAAGCACTTCAGCATGCTGCACCATCACCATTTCTTCAGCAAAATATTCTAGGATTGAGTGGCAGTCTTGGCTGTAAGTCTCTTCAATCCAGCTATGAAAATTCAGCCTCAGCCATTTTAATTCATCAGAACCCTTTTCATGAATACAGATGAAACTCAAGGTTGAGAACAGAAGTAAAGTCTTGGTACCACTCAAATCCACAATAAAACAGGGTACAGCATGACCTGGGTTTCACCCAACATCCCACTTCCCTAACTGCCAGTCTTGTATCATATGTTAGGTGGCACTTCACCACTCAGAATGATCACCAGAGCAAGGACAAAATTCATAACAGATTTTGAAACCTCAGCTTTTAAAAGGTTTGCTGATGTTAGAGGAAATAAATATGAATCACTCATTTAGAGAAGAAAACTTGTGAAATCTCTGGCTTTCCTCTAGTTTGGAATTGAATATTTGAAATCTTGCCAAAATTAATACTAAAAATTTGGAATGTGCTTTATAGGCAAATAAAGGGTGGTGATTTGTCTGAAATATTTAAATTCTCATGAAGCAGGAATCCATGTAAACTGCTTGTTTCTTCTCATCAAAATAAAAATGAAAACAATCCTTGGTTTTTCAGTGCCCAGCAAGTATATGAGACCTACCAGCTTCTCCATTGAGAAGTATTCTCATATTTTTTCATTTGAGGAATTCTGAACTCACCCAAGCTTAAAATCCCATATGTCTGTAAATTACTACATGAAAGAACTCTTCCTATAAAACTGATATTTATTACCTGTGTAGGGGCAGCAAAATGAAACTGAATTAAAGAAACAGCTCAGACTAACATTAAAGAATATAGGATTTCTAGCTGCAGTTCAACTTAGCATTTTACTGACAGTATTGAGGATTGAAATGAAATGGAACAAAGCAAGTATTTATTAAAATTCCAGAGAAGTGAATGGAATTGATCAGCATCACCTAGTCATAAGTATTTTGTTAAAATAGGGACAGATCATCAGGAAAAGCAAGGAATCCCACAAGATCTTCTGACAGTGACATACACTTTTAATTGCAGTATCTATTTCATCCTAGATTCTCCATCTTATGCCTCTGAAAGCAATTGCATGTCTGAAACACAAAAAAAGCCACCCTCTCTTTTAGCAAAAATATCTTGCTCTGAAATATTTTTCTTAAATGGATACTGACTTGAGGCATTCATTCATTAGGGTAAAATTGGGTAAATGATTTCCAGCTTAATGGAAAAATAAAACAATTTATTGCAGAAAGATAATAGGTTCATTGGTAACTTACTTAATAAATTAAGCATGAGAGATTATTTTTTTTCCCCAAGTCACTTTTAATATGTTCTGAAGCTTGCCCAGTTCATTAAATTGTATCATAAATCCAGCAGCTGAGACTTCCACTTCAAGGAAATGCTGTTGTACCAGCACTGAATATGACAGTTCTGAATAGGGCATGACAGCTCCCTATAGCAAAATACCTTAAGGTTTCATCCATTTGCCCTGGTCTCTGAGGAGATCTGATGAAGTTCCTGAAGGGGACATTGTATTTTGGACAAGTTTTGTTAAACCTGATGCTTTCTAACTTGGTTTGAAGCATTTGGAAGATGTTTCCAATGCCTGGACCTAGTTTCACAATATTTCTGGGCATTGTGGGTTCAGTCCTGCAAATTGTACAGAGCAGATCTCAGTAGTCCTTCCACAGTCAGAAGCGGTTTTTCCATGCTAAGGTCCTGCTCTGTAATGCTTCCAAAGGGACCAAAAACCCTCACACAAGGGTGTTAAATAGGCAATTAGAACCGTGAGATCCTATGATATTAAAAAACCCAAAAAACAAGCTGCTGAAGAACAAAAATGTAAAGCACTGGCTAAGTTTAAAAAATACATGTATATTATTTAATATAAAATAATATTAATTGCAATGCGTACAAATTCCTTGGGGCTTGAAATGTGATCGCAGAGATTGAGGCTGCAAACTGAAATGGTTTCTTCCCTTATCCTGAGCCTTTCTGTTCATGGCAGGAGGATACACCAGAGATCAGCCAAGAGTACTTTTATACCTGCAGCCACTTTTTTGTCTCCCTTTCACAGTCATGGGCATCTGCAAGGCCAGGAGCATGCTGCAGCAGCTGAGTGGTGCATGCCCAACCAGCACAACCTGGAACTAGAGAGCAACACCACGTCGCACAGAGTCTGGTCTTCAGTTCAGGCTGTTGGGTGTCCACTAGGCATGATAGCCAGATGTCAAGGGATCTGGCAGATCATCCCACTGGAAAAGCAGGGGGTTTTTACTGAGTGCAGGTGGTAGCTGGCAGATGGGGCAGATGGTACAATTCAGGAAGAGCACCACACTCCATCAGTGACCAAAGACTGTTTCCTAAGGTGTCAAGTGCTTGCTGCCTCCCATCCAGTTTGTCTTTGCTGTAACTATCTGCAGCAAGAAAGGAGTCCAGATCAGCAAGATCTTTCTGGTCAATCTGACAGCATATGCTGGAGCATCCTGGGTGCCATAGCCCAGCAAGTACTTTTGTTGTTCATCTGCCCTGAAGAACCTGTGCACCTGATTTGGACTGAAATCAATAATGCTGTCAACTCATAGAGTACTCTTCTGACCCATAGCTCAAACTGCTTTACAGGGACAGCAGTGTTATCCCATTTTACTGAATGATTCATGTAAGGTATGAGGTGTTGAAATGACCTGTTCCCACCACTGGCAGGAAGGAAATCAGCCCTTCCCCTGAGCTATAAGCCCGTTGCTTTCTCTGACAGATCCCCCTACCCAAGCTGTACTTGCACCACAATGCTCAGATTCTATGTATGAAAGAGAAAAGCCCATAAAATGAATGAAAGCTAATGTGACTACTTCACTAGTGACTGTTGAAATTGCTGATGAATTACAGACACTCTCTGTAAGGTCTAGAAGACAAGACAAGTTTCCAGCACACACTCCTCTTGTCTTGGCATACATGTGATGTGCACTGTGTTAGATGCATTGCATGCTGCTTTTCTTTGAATTCTAGTAGCATCCTTGTCCACAACCTTAAGTTACACACAGATAATCTTTGGACAACACAAATGTCTTGCTCTTGGTTTTGAATCTGTCCCAGTGCTTAGATTTATAATTATGGTGATCCCCTCTTTCATATTTCCCTTACTTTCCTACTTGCCACTACACCCTTCATCTGCCTCTTCTCTTCCATAGCTCTGAGCAAATCCAGCAGTGGTTTACACCAGCCTCTTTTGCTCTAGTGAGTATGAGAAGGTGCAGGGCTACTCTTGAAATGTGATCGCAGAGATTGAGGGCTACTCTTGCTTCTCCACCCCTCAGTGCATGGAATTGCTCGTCATGGTCATATTACTCCTGACAGCCACTATTTTCTTCTCCAGTCACTTCTGTATGACTGACCTGTTTTCCTTGCTTTTCCGAGCTGAAGAAAGAGCAACTACCCAACTGGTAAATCTGTTTCACTCACTGCTTCTGCTTACGACCGTCCCTTAGACACTGAGACATGCCAAGCACTTAATTTTTTTCCCCACTCTTCCGTTAGGCACATCTTCCCCACCCGGTGTTATTTATACAATAAACTTGCAGCCAAGGGTTTCCTTGGAAACACACATGCCTTCCTGCTATCTATTTTACAACAGGCTTGAATTGTCCCACAATAGCTTAGAGGCAGCAATTTAACACAGCTGGTGGCACAATACTTCTATTCTGAGTAAGCGTTTCCTCACCAGCGGTAACTCCTGTGCTGGTAACTGAGCTTTCATTCATCCGTAAGGGCAAGTAAAGGAACATATTACTTTGTGAAAACAGGAGTAAAGTGAAAGCACGATAGGAGCAGCCAGAACAAAGCATGCCAGGAGCTGCACTCATTTTATACTGCAAACTAATCAGTTACTGAATGGCAATAACTGAGGTACCTAAGTTTATTTCTTTTCATGAATGAAAGAAGACTTTGTGCTAACTCAGCTTGAACAAGGGCATGGTAGGTCTCTACTGGGTACATATGCTACAACATCCTCAATATTTATACTTGTTGTAATTCTTACCTTTTTTTTTCCCTCTGCACCTTTGTTCATAAGCAAAGCAAGGTTGGCAAGGGCAAATTATATTTTTCTTGAGCTGTTTAACATACTAGACACAATAGAGAACTCTTGAGTGTACACATCAGAGCAAGCAGATGAGAGAAATACATTGCCACAGACTTTCTTTGGTCTCTAGTCAGTCTCTGGAATAGACATCACTGAAGTCTGAGTGTCCATTTTATCTGCCTTCTAAGCTCTAAATCAGAGAATAAATTAAAGTTTGGACGTTCATGGATGCATCTACAAGCTATATACTCTATATTCTGGTACCTCAGAGTAATCCTTCCCTAAAATGAAGGGAGATTTTAACTGCAAAAAGTCATACATCTTCATCATACCAATGAATGAGGTCATTTCCCATTTTTGCCTTGATTTCTCTTGGCATTCTATTGACCGGTTCTGAAAGAGCTAAGGAAGCTTTATTGTACTGCTAATGCTGCATTTGCAATAACTGCTTTAACAAATGTAGATTCTTCCTCTAACAAATTGTCTGAATACAACCTCTATTGCCTGTGTGTGGAAATCCATAAAACATTACTGGAGTACCTCTCCATGCAGAACAAGTTCAGTCAATAATTTTGCAAGCAAGCTTGTGATTTTTGCAAGGAAAAGCAAGTGATTTTCGCTGTTGTCCAGCATCCAGTGCTGCTCTATAGTTGAAGCTGAGTAAATTTTGCTGCCAAAAATATGGAGCCAGGAGCAAGCAAGGGCTGCCAGTGCTCCCAGCTGAGCAGAAGCCTTCAAACTCGGGGAACCAGGACAGCCAAGCCTTGCTGTGGGACTGAGGGCCTCTAGCCAGACTCAGCTAACATGCCAAGGCGAAGCCTGCATGGAGCAAGCTGACATCTGGGGACAAAATACTGAGCACTCTTATAAATGGAAGATTCCAGCTAGTCTAATCCTGTCAAGTGTGTCTACACAAGTGCTTGCAACACTTCTAACTTCTTGGAGGTTTGAGGGGAGGTGGTCACATTTTTTGTGACAGATATGTCCTTGTTTATCTGTGATCAAGACTTCTAGTGCTGTGAAATGGGCTTCTACTTGCTTTCTTGAATGAAGTCTTGACGCTAAACACCTGAAGAAGTACTTGGTACTGTGTTTGTCTTGGTGATTGTTGTAGCAAACATAATCTATTCCTAAAAGTGAACAGGGAACAAAAGTTGTTGCAAGCACCATTAATAGTGATTCACTTACTTTCAAAAATATTCTCCAATAGGCAGATTTTGACTTCTGAACACCAAGTATTTTCACCAAAACCAATTCTACAGCAAAGAATTGGTCTAATGCAGCATACAGCAGAGGAACATGACTAAATACTTTACCCAGAAATACCACCTCTGTATTCTTAAATTTAAAACTAACTGTAAACCAAACTATGACATGCTTTAATAATGAATCAAATAAGAGATCCAAATAATGATTGAAAAAGTGAAAGAAAAAGTAGGTTTTTTCCCAGTATACCCTTTTCAGAAATAATGAAGTTATATTGTCTCTCTGCCTTGACAACAGCGGTACGTGATGATTTATTGGTAGCAGTTAAAACCCGTGATTTTTATTTTGTTTGTCTCCAGACTGATAGAAAATTCAAACAGAGGTCTATTTACTTAAGGGACAGGTACACTTTCTAGCAGCATATTCAGCTGGGCAGGTTTTCTCCCCCTTTAAATTACAAATCTGATGGATGATACAGTCAATTCTCACTAGTATCAAACCCCACTCACAAGCAACAGATGTTCCGCTCTGAGCTCCAAAGGTGGGACTCTAATAGCTTGCAGATGAGCTTTTGTGCTGGAGACAAGATAGATAATAGCAATAATAATAATAAAATAACATTAATAAAAGAACTACCACAATACTTCCAGAACTTGGATCTGCATGAAAGCAGAAAAACCATTCTCTTCAGCTGAGTTGGTTCAAAAAGTCATAGCTTACAGATTTTTGCTTTTAAATCAGAAAAAGTATTGCTTGTTAGGAAATAGAGACCATGCAACTATTTGAGGATGTTCTTGCCTCCAGGCAGTTGGGATTAAGAATGTACAGTAAATCTACAGCAATAGAAGTTTGTTCACATCAGTGGGAATTTTGCCATTATCAGGAGCTAGAGAAAAGGATTCTCAGACATATTTCTCTCCTGTCATCCCTTTGAGTCTTGTCAGGCAGAGCTAAAAGCTTCAAGAAAGGCTTTCTTTGCAAAACGTGGAAATGAAAGCAGAAGAGATGGTACCTTATGTGTGTGTGTGTTGAAAGCTTGAGCCATTCTTTTTTGGCAGTTGAAACAGCCCAGGAACTCTCACAATGCCCAGGAAATCCACCCAGGAGTGGTAAAGGCAGCCCCTCCACCCACGTGTACTGCAGCACTCTATTCTGCTCAGACTTTACTACTTACAGCTACGTGATCTTTCAAGGCCTGTTTTCTTAGGGGGACGTGGGCTATGCCTACACTAGTAAATTAAACAGTGCCAGGGAACATTCCTGAGCAGTGTAATCCAACAGTTCCGTGTTAAATTGCTAGAGCAGTCCTCAGGGCTTTGTGTAAAATGAAAAGAGCAGTAGGACTCTATTTTCAGTGTTTCTTAGAACAAGTTAGGGAGGCTACCCAGTGTTCAATGTGCACAGCAGCTAGGCAAAAATCACCTGGCCAATTTGGCTGTTCATTCAGTGCTACAAGTGATCTGTTTTCTCTGGGCAAGGACAGCTAATGCACATGAAAAGGACACCTTTCTCTGTCAGCAGTAACACTATGCAGGACTTACATCATTTTGATGTTTTAAAGGGTTGGCGATGAATGCTAAAACACTTCAGGCCACTCTCAACAGGCCAGGTGCTTAGATAGTGTAAAGATAAATTACTTACTTGTCTTCTAAGTACACTGAATCTCTCAGGATTAAAAAGTGTGATGTGTGGCCACTGATTTTAGCACTTTGTTCAAAAATGATCTTGTGAACAGTCCTCATTAGAGGCATAAGATGAAACTGGGTCACTGTGAACTTGCATGTAGGCTTAATTCTCCCTCATTACAGTTTCTGCCTCAGAAGCTACTTTAGAATGAGCAAGGGAAGCAGTGCTTCACACCAGCCCTTTACCGTGGTACCTTCATTTCTGACAATGAAACTCCAGAGACAAAGAGCTGCTTGCCTCTTTCTTGTCTAAGTGTTGCTTCTTCAATTGTTCAGCTGCAGTCACAAAAGGTCACAGAGGTTACCTTCTTCTGTAACACCAAGTACAGAACAGATCCATGTCTATGCACTCGGGAAATGGAGTCCCTTCACATGCAGTCCTGGTTGTTCTTTGTCTGGTTTTATTGCATATCCGTAGCAAAAAGGAACAAGTCTGCTTGAACAGTCTGTGTGGACCAAAATCAAGAGGTGCAGGCTTTATCCCTCTCTGTCTGTATGACAAACTGTTCTTTGCTGACAGCATGGAATGGTACTGCAGGTATTCACCCACTCCAGTACAAGAGCTTGACCATATTCTTGTTGCCATCTATGTTCAGAGACACATAACCTGAAGTTTCAGTCTCAGTTTGGAGCTTAAGTGTTCTTTAACGTATGAATAAAATCTCTTACATAAATAAAAGGAGAAAACCACGTGTTTGCACAGGTAATAACTGAGTGATAGCAATTCAGTCCTGCAACAGACCAACTATTAAACTGACATGGTTTGCCCATTTTACTTTCTTATTCTGACTATGTTTTTTAATGAGTTTTCTCCCATCAACATCTGACTCACCTTGTTTTTCAAAATGAAAAGTCTTGTTTTTACACTGATTGTGAATCACGGACACATTTATGTGGTAAACAATAAAAATAAATGCCAATCCAGCAGTCAGCAGTTGATTTTTCATACACCATCCACATCAAGCACTGGTCAAAAGCTGTCAGCTATCAAAGAAGTTGTTTAGAAATCAGCACACCTTTGAATCAAAAGGAACAGACATACTATTTGCTAGCATCTTGTCAGCAGACTGTGAAGGTAAATAGATACAAAACATTAAAAAGATGTGATAGTCATCCAGAAAATAAACATTGTGGTAGTAAAAGGAATAATTAGGCACTACCAACTGATGCCCATGCACATGGAAAAGAGTGTTCAAGGCATATATCAATAACATTCTTCCATGAGGCCAGCTGAAGATTTAAAGTCTGCATTGCAGGGGGGTTTGGGTGTTTTTCTTTCCATAACATTTTTCTTGCAGTGAAGTCTGTCTGAGGTCTGAGAAATGTTTCCTGGTTTATGATCAAAGCCATTCAAGCTTTCTCAGAGTTGTATGTTAGAGCAATGCACTAAACTATCCCTCATGTTTTTGCCAGTGGAAAATATGAAAGAGAATTCTCATAGGGAACAATGAATGAAATGCAGCCAAATACACCTGGCTGAAATTTACAGAGCAGGGCGCTGTATTTTCAAAGCAAAATCTCATATATTAGATTTTTCAGTGACAGGCTGCATCCCTCAGGATCAAACAAACATATTTAGCAAAAGGCAAAGGTTCATGGCAAGTAACATGCTTCCCTACAGGCCTCCTCGCTAAGAGTCCTGCCTAGTACCACTGACAGTAAGGAAAAGCCAGCCTATGGGACAGGTTTACCCAGCCCAGTTCTGACCTGGTAGAGACACAAGCCTGCAGTCAGGAAAGAGATGCCTGGTCCCTGCCCATGTCACCTCATCCACATGGCGTAACTCTATTTTTCCACAGCTTCATTCATTGTCATTGTGTAGATGTGCTTCTTCAATCAGAGAAAAGAAGAACAAAACTTCTGCAAAATCCAATAGTGTAAGGCAGTTTTATCATCTGAAATTGTGATTTTACTGTTCACCTCTGTTTGACACAAATCCAAAGGATGAGTCTGATTCTGTCATGCTATTCAGCAGCTCTACCTGTGGAATAATGAGGGTTTGCCTGTTTTAGACACAACTCCACAGTTCTTCTTGATGCTGAGCACTGAAATATTAACCCATCTTCTAGGAGTTACAGGTAGAGAGGATTTCTAAGTGGTGTAATATTCTCAGTTTTGGTTAATTTTTAAACAATTCAGTAAAAAAAGTCTCAGTCTCAAGATTTGGTTGGGGTGGGCTGTATAGAGAGTTTTTCTCATGAAAGATTCTAGACTGATAGCCCTAAAAATTTTTTTCTCTCTCTCTTGCAATGGGAGCTGTGGTCTTGCAAGTCAGGTACTGGTACAATGCAGCCTTGTTCAGTGAGAGCTGATCCTGGAGACAGAGGATAGGCTGTGCCACAGCAGCTGGAGAGCTTGCAAAGATTACAGTCACCCTCAGGCCATTTCATACTCATTTGGTATTGCAGCAGTTATGGGATGGGCAGCATCCGCAGACCTGCACAGTCATCTCCTACACATCCTGTAAGAGAGATGGCTGCAGAGGATATAACCAGCTGGCCAGGCATCCCTTCAGGAATGAGGCAGAGCAGAGATCTGCTCTGATGCCCCCTTAGTGGTTAAGTGGTTTAGCCTCGATCCTTCCTCTTTGTCAGAGCCTGTGGCTGGAGGCTCCTAAGATGCTTCACAAATGCTCACCCTCATCCTTGTGCCTGGGGCTTCGAGTTTGTTGCTGGGTCTGAGACAAGTTTTTCAAGACCCAGGCAGATTATTTTGGTGTGTTTCTCCCTTGTCCTGCATGTATGCAATAGGGATAATGTTGGCTCCCACTGTGAGGCAAAAATACCTGAAGTTAGTGATGTGTTTGGAGAAAGTACATCTGTAAGATAGAAAGCCGACACTTGGATCAGCTCAGGAATAAAGGGAGGAAGTGTAAACTAAGCGAGATAATGGTGGAATTGAAAATCCTCCAAACTGGCAAACTTCCTTTGCTCTCAAGTACTCTTTGAATGCGCAAAGTACATAGCTACATAAAAAGGCAAATTATCGGGTGTAAAAGAGTGATAAAGCTATTAATTGAGTTGCATACCTACAGGCCAGTTAAGCCTAAGGTGTGTGTGCTGGAAATCCTCACTTCCAGTTTATAACTCCAGTTTCTCACCTCAGTTTTAATTCCTTATTGTCTGAAAAATATTTATTTCCCTTAACATTTCAGGTGAGAAATTACTTTTCCAAGGCTACAAAGGCGCTGAAACTTTTTGCTACTTAATTTTAAATATTTGTAACAGTTTAAACACTTGTTCTTTGAAAAGAACATTACTCTATATTCCTTTGCAGTCCTTCGAGCATCGGAGCTGAATCAAGTCTCAGAAAAGTCTGCCCAAACCTTAGCAATGATGTAGCCTCTGGCTTGCTGATTTATTTACATAATTCACCAGGAATTACTTGGGTTTGCTTCTCTGTTGTTACATACTGGCCTTAAATTATCCTGACTACTCTTCCCACAAGATGCCGACTCTGTCTCCAGGGCACAGCAGTGAGCACAGGGTTTTTCTGGTCTCCCTCAGGAGCTTCCAGTCACCCTTGAAACAAAAAAAGAGTTTTCAGCTTAGAAAAGTCTCTTATGGATCATGAAAGTGGGTTAGAAGCTCCACAGATGTGAAGCATACATTTACACCTGGCTGCCATCATATAAAAATCTAGGGAGACTAAAAAGTGGTGTATTGAGACTGTCTGAGGCACAGCCACAGCTCCTGAGCAGGAAAAAAAAAAAAAACAAAAAACTGTTTCCAAACATCTGTTCTGCTCCTGCTTGTTACAACCACAGTTTTGTCCTGATTAGGTGGCAGTTAGAATAGATTATAAAATTTAAATGTTAGACAAGAGAGGATGCATTGCATCCTGGAAGTGTGGTAGCAGCTGAGAAGTTAATGTCACCAGTGGGGAGCCCATCACTGTTCCCACCAAAGGAAGATGAAATTAAAAAAAAATCTAGGGTGGCACACATTTCTGGCACATGCTGTGCTCTTGTAGACCACGGTATTTCTTTATCTGTGCCCTCCTCCTGCTGCCCTTCTGCTGTTAACAGACTACTCTCAGGTTTTCATCTGAACTGGACAAAGGCCCTCTCCTGGGGTTCAGCTGCCGCTGTCCCCTGTCCTCAGCCGGCAAGCACAGAGCAGCCTGTGTGTGTAACTGAACCCTCTCAGCACAGGGGTCACATTGCATGGATGGCACCAGCTCCAGCCCCGTGCCAGTGCCTGAATGTGTGAGAAATAGCTACTCACTTTTCATAGTTTAGGAAGGTTTATTAAACCTTATCAATAATACAACAGAAGACTGAATAGAGAAAAAAGGTTGTGGTAGCAGGAGTAAAAGATTTTCCCTGCCATGTGCTCTCTCCCTCTCACAATGGAGGCTTTTCGCTTTTAAACCTTTGACCCCTCCCAAAGTTCTGTCCATCGACCCCTGCGTCGCTGTCCAGTGGTGGAGATCTCTTCCTCAAATCCTGATTGGAGGTCAGATGTCACCATAGTGACAAGCCAACCTTCCCAGATGTCCCAACCCCAGTCCCTTTATAACCATGCCTGGGGGTAAAACATAACTATAAATCTATACAACTTTTCTTAACCTATATATGGGATATTTGTCTGTTAATTGTGAGAGTCAATCATCGCATTACTCATCTATCACAAATGGGACCTGGGAATGAGTGTTTATCCTCAGAGCTCCAACCCAGCCCTGGACCTTTTAATGACCCTAGCTCCAGGGACTAGGAACTCCTTACTGGAAGAGAGCCTGGGCTGGGACAAGGAAGGGTCATGGAATCACTGGGGGTGTAATCACTGCTGCTGTCTGTCCCAAGCTACATATCTGTTGGAGGTCAGTCAGTCTGGTATTCCTCTAAACACCCCAGAGCTGCATTCTGCTCTTGGGCCGACTTGAGGGATGCCAGGAGTGGCTGCAGGACTGGCCGTGGCTGCGGTGTCACTGCCACGTGTGATGCAGCCCCTTAAGCACAGGTGCCTTTGCAGCCACAAGCTCATGACCGCATCAGAACAATGCACAACTGGTACTGCTACCGAAATACTGCAGAAGGAACGTTTTTAAAAATGTTATTACTTTGAAAACCTGACTACAGATTCAAGAAAGAATGTGATTCCTCAGAATTTTAACAAACCAAAGATTGATTGTAGCATCCCATGCATATCCAATAAAAATCAGATCTATTTGCAGAGGGTTTTAGATGAAAGTGTTTCAGATGTTTTGAAGTACTTTGAATAATCTTTTAATTATATTTTCATTGAGAATTTAATATCTTTCAGCAACAAAAGCATCTAGTCTGTGAGTCTCTCTTTTTCAGGTCTCTTTTAGTTCACAGGTTGTAAACACTTGAGTATTGACAGATCATGTATGCGGTGTCTGGGAAGGATTAAACATGTTTCTACTGTAGTATCTATACTGTAGAAGGTGTAATAATAATAAAAATAATGATGATAATAATAATAATCTTTTATTAGTAAATCTGGAAGAAAATAATGTCATAATATATGCTCAAATTAAGTCCTCAACATGTACTACAGCCTTTCCTGTCTGACAGTTTAAAATTTAGGAAAGGTTAGTAAGGGCTTTATCTTGACCTAATAAGTCTTTGTTCAGATTTGACCTGTCCATAATGGGAACATGCAGCCCATTTTATGTAAAGAAATACAATGTACCCACCCCTTCAAGCTTTCTCCATGCATAGTGTGAGTCTTGCCTGGAAACTGATTATTGATTCATTTTGAGAAATTTGAACTTCTCAGGAAATGTCAGTTCGTTGCATTTCTGTAGCTGGCTGAGAAGACTTTATTTTATTGACATCCTTGTCCTGGTCTAATGCGGACTAAGGATTCAGTTGGGTCTGTTCACGTACAGAAAGCAAGAATCGAATCGACCACATGTCTGGAAAACGTTAACTTGTTACCGCACTCTGGCATCTCAAAAGCTGATGGACGTGGCTCAGAAAATGGCAGCCTGGGAGGAAGTAAAATTCCTAATTAGCAGTTACTGTCACAAACAGGCAACACCGAATGCCCTGCTTTTCACAGCAGCCGAATAATTCATTGATATGATAATATCAGCAGAAGACCTTTAAGAGTTTTTTGAGATTTCTTGTAACAGATTGATGGGCAAATGAATGTCTCATACCTGTTGAACTTAATTTGGAAGGAGTTTTTGTCTCATATCAGCTAATTTAGTCCTTTCTTGAATTTATTTTTTCATATATTTCACTGAGACGTTCACAACAGTAATCTTGAGTGTTTGGATTCCATCTCCCAGCTGAAAAAGGTGGAAATTTTGTTGTTTTCTCTTGTTAGTGTTGTTTATTTGGTTTTGTTTTCTGGTTTTTAATTTTTTTTTTTATCTTGTCACCCGATTTCATCAGGGATCAAGTAACATGATCAGAAAACTGAGGAATGATCTGGTACTTATGAAACAAAATCTATAATTTAGTTAATTGATGGTTACTTAATTTTATTTCAAAAGCAGGGTATGTTTCTGCAACAAAACTACAAACTCCAATAGCCTAACCTCTAAAAGCAACTTAAAAGTAAAAAAAAAAAAATAATACCTCAGAACATAGCTGGTTTTTTTCTTTTCAAACACATGGGTCATTTTTCCCTCTTTTTCCCCTTTTGCTTTTCATTTCTAGTGAGGATGCCATATAACTTTGGACACAGTGAAAAGCCAGTCCTATTGTACTGCCTCACCTTATTTTCAGAGGCAGAATTTCACTGAAACACCTCAAAAAATAAGCTGTTTCTCTAAAATTGCACTTCCTTCTTTTCGGTGTGCTAGTTTATAGCAGCGATGCTGTGAGCAACATGCCAGTGTGGATTGTTTTTCAGCCTACTCTAAATAAGAAATAACTGCAAACCAATGTCCTTCAAAATATGATCTCCTCACCCTGAAGGGTTTAACAGGGCTTGAAATACTGCATGGCTGTGTTGATTTCATTGAACCAGATGAGTCGGTGCTTCTTCCCACACCATCTATGTTATAGACAATGGCATCGCAGCCCGGATAGGGCAGAGATGTGAGTCAGCCAAAGTCGGAAGCTTAGGGCAAATACTTTAGCATAGATGTTTCCTTGCCCTGCAAATTTACTTCGCTTATCTACTCCTCTCTTCAAGTCACCTGCGAGTTTTTGTCACCACTTCCCGGCAGAAGCTGTGACAATCAGGAGTTCCCGCCACCATCAGCGCTGCGGGGATGTGATGTGGGCTGTGGTGTTAGCCCAAAACACAGCCCAGAGTTTGCCGAGTGTTTGAAGCTTTGCTTTTTTGTGGATTTAAAAACTACTCTCAATTCTCCTGGCTAATTGTCCATTAGTACGCTCTTTTAAACATTAAACAAACCCCTTTATTTACCTTCTCTGCTGCCTGATAGTCGTCCCCAAGAGGCAAAGCTGCTTCTGCCTTAGCGACTTGAACCTATGTGACCTGAATAGTCATTTGAGATGTTAATTCACTGAAGAATGAAGCTGAACAATGATGGATCGAAGAATTTCCCCCACCCAGAAGAAAACATGGTTGCCTAAGCTTTGTGTTTTGATCAGCTAAATTCGGTTTAATTCTCTCCAGAGTCTCAGTGCTAGCCAGTTTCTAATACAAAAGGAAATTATAATCTCTGGAATTTTAGGAAAAAACTCCAATTCTCTGTGATGGTAGTCCAGTCAGGAGTGTTTTCCCTGAAAGTGCTGCAGAAGAGCAGACCCTTTGTGCCTGGTGCTTTTAAGTTAGAAAATTGATTTATTCATTTGGGTTGCAGAATGCTACTGATATTTCCCAAGGTGACTTTCCTGTCACCATGACGAGGTCAAAATAAACTAAACTCTAAACTTCAATTTTTTCTGCAGCCTGTGGGTTTCTACAAACTCTTCAAATACAACATCAAAAGAAAAAAACTATCCTTAGGCTCATGAGAACAGTACATTGAAATAAATCATGTCCTGTTTTTGCTCCTTTAGTTGTGATGAGGAGATCCCATTGACCTCAACAGCAAAATTCATGCTGTTATTAATGGATTACAGCCCTGCCTTACACCTCCAGCTAGTACAAAACCAGGTAGGTATAAATTTTTTTGCATATTTCCTCTTTTGGAAATATGCAGAACTATCCTAATTTATCACAGTTGAGAATATGAACCTTCTTCCTATAATGGTCATTAAAACCTTAAAACCTTATTGAAGTCTGGGACATGAATCCTGCTCCTCCTCATCCCAACACATTCCCTAGTGATGGCTCTGTCAGTGACATCTGAACCTGGCTGGCTGTCTTGCATCTCAATAAGTGTAGCGAGGAATGAGCAGATTTGAAAAACATAGCGAGTCTGCAGGTGGGTGTTACTGCATGATGATATTACCCTGCACCATTTGGTAGTTTCAAAGGGCCTTACAGACTTTTAAAAGTTCAGTAGTAGCCGTTTACAGAAAAAACCTTTTGTTTTTCAAAGCCTGCTTATAAATAAGCATAAAGCTGGAATCTGATGTCTGCTCAGCAGATAAATGAAAACTGCATTAGTAAGGCACTCTGCATTCTTACCTTGCTCCCTGAGGGGAGAGCTCACTTGTCTCTGGAGTGTGCAAGGCAGCCCAGCAGCATGAGGGCTTGTGAAGGGAAACATCTCACATTCCCTTGCTGTGGCCTTGAGGACATGGCCTGTGACACAGCTTGCCCAGGTCCTGGTACACCTTCAGGCAGATTGTGCCAGTTAAGCAGCTTCAGAGCAACCTTTGTGCAGAACAAAGCATTTGGTGAGGAATCTGGTGGAAAATTTAGACAAGGGAAGAGAAAAAGGGCAAGTGTGCGCCCAGCAGAACCTCTCAAATCTGTGTTTCACTTAGGATTTCTGAAGTTTGCTCTCTGTTAAGATTTCAGAAAGCTGGGGAATAGCCCTCATAAATGGAAAACAAGTGCATTGTGCCTTTTTGAGGTTCTATTGAGTTGTAGTCAGTGTCTCTGTTCCCTTGCATTACTGTCACAGCTAGGATCCTCAGCATGGGGAAGATGTGCTGGGAAGATGTGGAAGAAGAGAGGTGAGATGTGCCCTGACCTACCCTAGGAAGGGAGGGAACTTGACCATGTGTGACCTGTCTGCACTGCACCTTGGCACTAGGAACATTTCTTTGTTTACCAGGTTATTAAGTCAGAGCTGTTTGTCGTAGTGTAAAAATCTGTATCTTCTCCCCCAACCTCATTACTGTATGTTCAGAGCAGAGTGCTTTCCATGCACCTCAGTTTGTAAATCCCCCCAGTTCAGTTTATGAATGTCCACTCAAGTTTACAAACACCTTAAAACGGTAGTGCATTGCATGAATTAAAGAGCATAAAGAAATGATAAAGAGCATAAAGGAAATCTTCATACAGTCCGAGCTGGAAATCCCTCTATCTCAGTGAGCTTGGCAAGCTCTAGCCATGCTGTAACTGCATACAGAAACTTCTTCCTCTGCTCCAAATGCTGAGGGATGGGTAGGACAACACAGCTCTGGCTCAGCAGTATGAGTCCAGGGCTGATCCCTTACCCCAGTCTCCCACCTGGACCCAGGTATCTCCCAGATGTGCAACAGCTGAGCCTGACCTTAGGCATGCAGTGTCTGTGTTGCAGCCTTGGATTCCACAGGCTGTGCCCCTTTGGGAAAGTAGCCTCACTGCCAGGTCTCTGCTTGCAAAATGGAAATTACACCTCTGCATGCAGCCTCCACATCCATAAATGAGAGTGGATGGTTCTAGTGTGAAATAAAGGCATCTGTCTCTCCTTCTGCAGAGGCACTGCATGACCTCCAAAAGCAGCTGCTGCTGATACCTTTTGTGCAAAGGTGGGGCTTGCCTGGACCGGTTGGGAAGTGAACACAGACAAATAGGTGGCTGTTTTAAAATAGTTTTCGGTGAGAGCAAGGAAGGCAGCAAGGACAACTTAGTTGATTGTCAATGAGCATTGTGGTAATAAATTAAGACAAGACATTTCTTAATTTCCAGGTGTCTCATCTTCATCCTGTTGACCTTTATATTAATTTTGTATCTTCAGAACACTTATACTCCTCTCCTTCTCTTTGGAGTTTCTCTATATTTATTTTCCTTCTCATGTAGTTTTAAGTTATGGATGCTAATAACACAATTGAAATAATGTTCCCATATTAAGTACCATCCAGTCTTTCCAAAATTACCTTTGCCAAGGAAGCAGACGACAGCTTGAGTGCCATTCAGATGGCATATTTAATGCAAAGCTTTTGAACATTGATGAGAGTCATGCGCTGCCTGAAATTATTTCTGAGGTAATTAAATAAAAATATAGATCTCCAAGGCTGGAGGGTACCACTGGCCTGAGTCTTTCAATGGTGGAGAATAAAAGCATAACACAGATCTGTGATAAATTGTGTCTCCCATTGCAGATGTAACTGTTATTGTATATACAAGGATAGGAAAAATCTTTACAATGAAAATAATTTTCCTAACCCTACACAGAGGTTAGCTCATATCTCTGAGTCAGCACTGTTGTAAAAATACAGCTCTTCCCAAACTTTTATCCATTGAGTATTATTCTGGCATGCTTACTTTTCAGTTTGACAGTCTTCATGAACTATTTGCTTTAATATTTCCTGCAGAAAATTATGCAAGTTCATTAAATACTGTGCATGAGTAGCTATTTTTCTACCTCAAAACTGTTAGTCTTCACCAGTTTCTTCTTTTTCTTGTATTAAAGCTGTTTTATTTAAAACTAATTCCTTTAGCATTCCTTTATTTCTCATGAGCCTCTCAGCTTCTGTTCCTTCTTATTAATGTCTTCATTGATCTTTCTTAGTCTCTTGGAATATTTCCTTGTTGGAGATCATATCTGCTGCTCCTTACATGGAACTGATTTGCTTCACTGGCTTCACTTTAATGAGGACTGGCAAACTACAACTGCAAACATTATTAAGAATGAGGGGGGGATAAGAACTGAGATATGAGAGTCACAGAATTCTGCCCTGTTCTCTTTGCCCCCTTTTTAATCAAAACCCTTTTGCTTTCATTGGTATTAAGCAGAGGTTTCTTCTGGACCATCTGTAATAACTTGCAAGTCATGTTATCACTTAATTTAGAGTACAGTCCAGTGCTGCAAGAAACTTCACAGTTTCTTTCAATGCTTATGACTTTGATTTGGATAAAAAAAACAAAATCCAAAAAACCCCTCAAACCCAAACAAACAAAAAAACCAACCTCCAAAGCCCCAAAAAACCAAACCAAAGCAAAAAACAAAACAAAATAAGAGTCAAACTCACATACATTTCCTGGTGGCTTCATTTTGTCATGTCTGCATATCTTAATCCCTGACTGATCTAGATCACTTAGCATCATCTGCAAATTTTGTTACTATGCCCTGCTGTGAGATTATTAATAAACAGACTCAGTTACAGCAGATGCATTGCAAACAGTTCACTATTAATCTCATGTCTAGATGAAAGCTTGCTCTTCATCCTTTGAATTTTGCTGTCTCCTAGCCCACTTCTAAAGAACAGCAGAATGTTACCTTTCACTCTCTAGGTGCCTGGTTTTCTTTAAAAGCCTCACTGAGGGACTATAAGAAAAATCTGAATAATTATATATGCAAGTGCTTCTTTACTCACTAATTTGTTGGCATTTTAATGAATCTTTATAGTTGGAAGGAAGGTTTTCTTTTGGCATAAACCAGCACTATGGCTGTAATCATCTAATTTCCATCTAGGTGGTTTTATAAGAGCTATTTAAAATAGCATACCACCCACTGAAGACTCATCACTCTATTACTGCTCCAGCTACCCCACAAATTTCAATTTCAAATTCACTGCTCTTCAGCCCTACAGTTTAGCAATTGCTTTTAATGCTTGCTTCTTTAAAGAAGCTTAACAACTTATTTTACAACATCCTCTGCATCCATAGGTAGTTAAGATTTCTTGTCACATTAGTCACATAAGAATTTAAGTCTTGTCCTTCATAGTGCCCTTTAGTCATGTAAGCATTGGTTCACAGAAATTCCCACCCAATTCTATGCATTCAGTGCAATGTTCATGCACAACTGAAGACTAACCTGTTGAACATCTTCTACTTTAACTGCAGGCTTTGTAACTGTCTGGCAGGTACATCTAATGTCTTTTTCTCTAGTTCAGCTTAACTCCCCCCACTTTTCCCTACCTTCTATCTTGCAACAACCAGTCAGGCAGCAAAGCCAACTAGCTAGACAGATGTTCCCCCAGTTTTCCCCTCAAAGCACTTCTCCAGGGACACGTAGCAGCCAAAAGTTTCTTTTCAGCACACATCCCTGCTGCATAGCCCTGAGCAGAGAGACTGGCTGAAGACCATCTCTGTTTCTGGTACTGTTTTCCTGTCAGAGCAGATTCCTCCATCCTCGGTGACCTTCACCGCTGACTGCACACACACACTCACCGTGGGCTTTGCAGTGGAGGCACCTGATGTAACTTTCATGACAATTTAGTTCTCACTTCTCTCATGAGTGCTTGTACATCCCAGCTGGATTCCCTTTACATGTCACATAGGCTGAGCCAGTTACAACATCAAAGCCATTACCACATTCAGCTTTACTCTTACATATCCTTATGGCCTTCATCTGGACATTTTCCAGAACCAAGGACATAAAGATGCTGGGGTAAGGCAGTATCTAAGACATCATTATCCTTTAATGAAAGCCAAGGGGCTTCATGCATTATAAATGAGCCATTCTTTATTTAGTTCTAGTAAGCCCACCTCAGCTCATTTCTGCAACTGTTCCTTCACCCACTCTTCTTTTTTAATGTGAGGCTGGCATTGATTCTCCCAGAGTTGAAAATGCCCCATTTAATGCTTATCCAACACCCTTCAGATGAGAGTTTGATCAGTGGCCAGAGATGCCACAAAATTTTGACTTGCTGCATCCTATTATATCCTGTGTGTAGAAAAATATGATCATCTTGGCCAGAAAGATATATAATCTATCTTTTACTATATCTTCTAATTGTTTTTATTTGCCCTAACCACACCTTCTGGAAAGGGGTACTGCATATAATTCACAGGTATTTTACACTGTAATAGAGTTTTTCTGATGCCTCAGTATGCAAGAACCCACAGGTGGTATTCTAGTTTTGTCTCCTGGTAACATTTTCTGGCCATTTCATATGCAAACCCATTATGATCTCTTTCTGCCAGGTCAGTTTGTGGAAATTTAGCTCATTGAAATAAGACTTCTTCCAAATGCCATTGAGTACCCTTAGAGACAAGGTATTCCTAAGAAAAAAGACTTTGAACACAAATGCTTCATTACTTTGTGGACTTGATGAACCCACTCAGGAAGAAGATGCTTTGAACTGAAGTACCCATCTTCTGAAAGGAGATGTGCTTTATTCCTTTGTCTCATGCCTATAAATTTCAGCCACAAAGCTGATTTTTTATTCACTCATGGGAATATGGAAAGAAAAGGGTTTAAAATGTTTGAGATCTTCCTGGTTTACTGAAAAGAGCAAATCAATGCAAGAAAAAGGATATGCTGGGAGTCTTATAGAATTTCAATTTCTTAACAGTGGCAAAGAAACCTTGAAAATTGATGGATTCACTCTCCTAAAGAAATTAAAAACCTCTCTTAAACACGAGTGTAGTACTGGATGTTATTGAATTTAACATGATTATGTGCATTCTGTAACAATAGCAGTCATCTGTAAAGTAAATATATTCAATATTATCTTACACAAATAGCAATAATTTTAGTCAGCATTGTCTGAGTCTTCCAAACTATATGCCCTCAGAGAAGTGTATGTTCAGGATAAGATTTCAATTTCTGACATCTTTGGCTCTATTTAGTTTGAGACTTTATTTGAATATTATTTTATTTTGTTCTTCTGGTTTTGGGGTTTTTTTTTTTGACTCTGTAATAGGCTGTTTAATGAACTTTAGTTAATGGCATTTTAAAATTATTTACTTCATACATATCCTTATATCCTTGTGTATATGCATATCAGTATCTATATCTAACTAGTTGTTGGTGTAGACATTGTGTACATACACAAAACCCAGAGCAAAATATGACATTATCAATTAAACCTAACTTTAAACTTCAGCCTGATAATAACTGGAGACAGAAAATAACTGCTAAGGAAGAAGTAAGGAGAGCAGGCCTCTACAGTGGACCAGGTGCCCTTGTTTAAGGGTGTCTGTGCACGAACAGCTGGGGAAGGTAAAAGGAATCAAATTTGTTAAGTCCTTGTGATGAGAATTGTTGGAGGCTGAGGAATATTCGGGGGAATACTGCAGAAGTTTCTTATCTGCTTGCCTGTGTTCATGGCTCCTGTTGGCAGCATAGGAGATAAGACATCTGATCTGGCCAAATTCTGGTTTTTTATGTGATTTTATTGTACCTTCCCTATAGCATGATTTAGAGTACTCATTCCCTTTGGGTGTCTGCTGAACTGCTCTGCCCATTCCTTTCAAGATCAGGTGTCTTCCCCTGCTGCCCACTCCTTGTCCACTGTCACTTTTGACTGCTCTTCATAAAGTCATGTATGGGAACTTAGGACTAAGATGGTCTTATAAATTCTGTAGCTCTCCAGTGGTTGCTATGATGCATCCTTCATTTCAGCATTTTTAATTCCAGATTTCCTACTGAAAACAACTTTTGAAGATCAGGCGCTTAATCATATGACAAGTAACATGATAGCTCCCCACTTTGTCACCAGTCATGTCACATGGTTTTTTCAACAAGAAATTAGGCACAAAATTCAATTTTTGTGAGGCTAGAGATTGGCTGATGCCTATTCTATTTTGACATTTCTGCCCACTTAGTCCTACCAGCCCTTCTGTAAGTGTTACTGTGTAACATTGATAATTGCTTGGACAGGTGACAGTTACAAATTAAGTTGATTTAATCATCTAGGGAAAAAAGCAAGAGGGACGTCATTTTCCATGGAGCTCTTTGCTATTCAGAAGTGCAGTTTCAACATTTTCTTCAGCAGCATGGAGGAAAATTAGGTTACTCATAAAATCCTTGAATATATCCTGTCAGCCCCCTGTAACCATATACCTTTTAAAATCACCATCCCAAATACACATTAATTTGGCTCATCCTGTTCAACTAATGGGTGAATTATGATTAGAAGTAAGAAGAAAAGGCCTGACATGTGCAGCTGTTAGTCTAGAAATGTTTTCAGCATTTAAATGCCCTTTTTTCAGGGTCCTATATGATATTATCCCATAGCTAAATGAGACTCTGCTGTTTCCCAAGTGCTAACAACTATGGCAGCACAGTCACATCTTCTCTGCAGCTAAAACAGACAATACAAGGACAGATTTTCTAGAGGCAGTCTAGAAATCTTAAATTAGACCAACTTATCTCATTGGGTAAAATTAGGTTGTTGATCATCTTTTCTTGGTCCTCTCAAATATTTTCAGAGTGGCAGGAGAGTATGGCAGAGTATAAAACTTCCGCCAGATTGTCTGGAAGATACTCAGGCCAGCAACAGAGCCACTCTGAGGGCTGCAGGCAGATGTTTAACTCATGCTTAGGCTGGCCAGGGGTCTGCACAAGAAATGCAAGAGGCGTCAGAACAAGCAAAGAGGTGTCTGGGCAATAAAACTCATGAGGACAGAGAGATCTTCATACCTCTGTCAAGGTGCTTTCCAACAGATCCAGCAGCTTGATGAGAGAGTGAGCCCTCAACACCCAAGCAGTGCACTTGAGCAAACCTGAGCAAACTGGACAAGAGGAAATGTTGTTTCAGAAGAGGTTGAGCTGGATATTAGGAAACATTTCTTCATTGAAAGAGTTGTCAAGCAATGGAACAGAACTGTTCAGAGCTGTACGGGGAAATGGTTGAGTCACCATCCCTGGAGGTATTTAAAAGAAGTGTAGATGCTGCACTGAGGGACATAATGAACATGGCAATGCTGAGTTAACAGTTGAACTCAATGATTTTAGAGGTCTTTGCCAACCTAAATGATTCTATGAAGTGCTGTGCCATCTGCTTGTGTTTCTGCTGGCTCCTAGAGGGACCAGTCTCTGAGGGGGACTCCCTGGTAGCATCCCAGGAGCTGTCTGGGCCCAGAGCAGATGTCCCAGCCTAAGTGACACACTTCCAGAGGCACTCTCCACTCTTTGTCTTCCATGCAAAGCAGCCACTGCCTAACCTTAATCTTCAAAGGCCGGTCTGAAGTCAGCCTTGTCAGCCCTCAGATCTTAGTTGCTCATGGTGCCTGCAGGGAGCTCAACTACAATGGCAACCACAAGAGGATGAGTTTGCTTAGTCATGTTGAGTAGATGCTCTCCTTCTCACTGACAAGACTTTAGGAAATAATGATCTTGGAGCTGTTTCATCTATAGCTGTGCCTGTTTGCTCTTCTTCCATGCTAATGGGCTTATCCATGGATGTGGGATACATTCAGTTCTCCAGTGTATAACCAGGAATGCCCTGCAAGTGAGCCCTACATTTTTAGGCAACTCCAACTGACCTCTGTAGTTAACAACAGATCTTCTTAAAGGTTGATGATCTGGCAACCTCTCACCCTGTTCTAACACCCAGGACCAAATCCTGTCTTAACCCAGAAAAAGACAATGGGGACCTCCTATTATTACTGTGAAATCTTATGTCTGATCTCAAATGTAAGGTGCTTGTTATGACCTATAACGCTCATCATCACTGCCTGAAGGATGCATTGATACTGATTCATATTGATATATGCTTGTATACATTCACTAACCATTGTTCAGACAAACCTCACAAACACAGGCAAGTCCAGCCTGAAAGTCACAACATTGACTTCAAAAAGTCATTGGAATCCCTTGGTGAAAAAGTCTTCCTTTAAATATTTATTTTAATACTAACTTTATGGTGGAATCATAGCTACCTCTGATGAAATCTAGTTAACATGGGAGGATGGAGAGATTGGAAACCTATTTCAGTGCTCGTAGGAACAGTGCCTCTGATGAGTCCTCAACTGCAATCTGGTAAATTAATAAAATACTGTGTTGCCACAATACAATGCTGAAAACATGTTACTATTTTCAGGATATAAGCACTCACTGTGAACATCCTGTTCTGTTCAGCATTGAGTTCTTTTGAGGGGAAGAAATTAATACAGCCTGGCCAAGATCTGAGTTTAAGTATAAAAGTCTTAACTTTTAAGAGATATATAATGGACAGTATAGTGGTAACAAAAAATTAATGGTTCAGAACTATTGCTACATGTGCTTGTCCTTTTTGTGTATCAAGGCTGAAAGGACTTTTAAAATAAAAATACAAATAGACCCGACTCTTAAGAAAACACTTACTACAGATACTTGCTACTTCAAGTTTTCATTGTGTTTCCAAAGATTCAGCAAGGTTCAGAAAAGAATACTAGTATTTGAGCAAATAGCAGAAGAATCTGTGGCAGAGTGAAAAGCTATCCAAAAACAATGAAGGTCTGGGGAAGCCTTTGTGATAAAAATTCATTGACTCCTAATCTGGGACAGAACATCTCAGAAATCCTTGAAAACCAGGTACCTTTCAGTTTGCTCTGAAAGCACATTTTTGTGTCACTCTCCACAGAAATAGTGTGACTCTACCTGATAAAAGGACAATTTTTTAGGTACCTGTGTCCAAACAGAGCCAATGGTTTGTTAATTCTTGGGAACTTTAATGAAAAATTAATTATGAAGTTATGGCCTTACTGATTTTCTGTTTTGAAATCAACTTAATTTTGCCATTTAAGGGAGGTTTAAAAAAGATTCTACATATATAAAAGGCTATTGTTCTCAATCTAGCTACATGAAAATCTGTCAGTAAATTGATACCACTTTTTAAACACTACTTTTTTTGAAATTTAATTCACGGCCTCATGACAGCAATGCATCCTTCAAGCACAGGATCTTCTTTTTTTGGATTCAGATTTCACAACCTAATCATACTTTAGTATTTTGAGAGGAACTTCATGATTTCAAAAATATTATAGCTAAGTAATAGAAAAAAAATGCCAGGAAACAGATGCTAATTTTTTCTTTGGCTGCTTTGTTAAAGCTAACTTAATACAGAAAGCAATTATTCCTTTGGATTTCTTTTTTGAGATGCTAGAACAATAGCAAGCTGCAATTGCTGCCTGAGCGTACACAAACAGACTGTCTAAGCAGATTGATTTTACAAAGTCTTAAGTGATAAATTTTGAAATGTTTGAAACTTCAGGTAGAACCCGCAGATTGGTGTAAGCTAAACAAAAGCAGAATATACTAGAAATTTGAAACTTGTAAATTAATTTAGAGTTAATTTTGGAAAAATTCAGAACACTTAAAACTTCAACAGTGCTGCTGAGGTAGCTCTGTCGTACAATAAGCTGTAGTTACAAAGGAGTTTACCCAAGGTTTTCAAAGTGATTCAGAAATTTGTGTGTCCTCTTTTTCTCCATTGCCTTCAGCTCATGTTCCCTGGAACACCCTCAGCATCAGTTGTTCTTTCTGGTCAAGGCAAACCCAAAGCCTTGGTTTACAAGTGTGGTGCTCACTGAGGCCTGGGATATGTAAGAACAGTATCCTTGCAGTTACCTTACACATAACCTCTGTGCCCGTCTCCCTGGATGGGTGCAGGCAGACATGAGCTCACTCTGCCTCTGCTCCAGGCTGGTTGGCCAGGAGCCAGCTTTGGTTTGAAAGCCACACAACTCTATTAGCTTCTCAACAAGGCAACTTGAGCACAGCAGTAGCACAGCTCCAGAGTTTCTGAGCCAGGTTTAGTCAAAGCAAAGGAACTTGGACCTGTTTGCACCCATCCATGCAGACCAGCTGTGAAAATCCCATTGAGTCACCTCTTGTAAATCATTTCAACTTCCACTCCCTCTGAAACAACAAAAGATCTCAGTTTTTGGGCTACTGTGCTGTGCCTTTTGATTTCTCTTTGTGCAGGGAGCACAATTTAAAAGCTCTTGCAGAGGCACCCTGGCAGCAAATGGGAACCTGAACTGCAGGTTGGTAAGGAGTGGTAAGCTAAGCCTAGGGTTAAACAGGCATTTGAAGGCATAAGCACAATTCAAATCTCAAAGTGTACTTGTATATTTGTATACTTGTATATATGGGGTTTGACCCTTTTCTTTCTACTCATAGGAAAATTAACACGAGATATATGTATGCATGTTTGTAGAGAAGCTCAGCCTCATGGGAGAGAGGCATCAGTCCTTTTGTGTCTTGCATGTGTTCATGCAGTGACTGTCTCTAATCCATCATCTCATCTCCTTTAGTAAGGAGCTGCTGCAACTGCCCCTGCCCTTTCTTGCACTGCTGCATAGAAAAGAGCAAAACTGCCTTTACTAGAACAGTGCCTAAGGCCCTCTCAGGATAAGGAACTGGGGACAAAGATCTGAAACAAATTCCTCCCATGTCAAACTATGACAGGAACCCATCACAGAAGAGAACATATCCTGGCTCTACAGAGCTTAAGCTACCAAAGGGGAAAAAATGGCAGCCTGTCTGAGAGTTGGACATGAAAAAAGAGGCAAGAGACGGAGTAACAGTGGCAGTACCTCCCACCTCTGAGCACAAGGTGCAGGATGGGTAGTCATGGCCCAGCAACACCTTCAAGCACTGCATTGCCGTGCTGTTAAGGAGTCATTATGGTCTCATTGTCCATGGTGATCAACATATCCCTGGCTTTTGGCATCCTTCTTCTGGGTTTCACACCACAAAAATCAGCATTAGGTGCCTGAGGTGCCAACACATTATTACAGCCACGTGGGGAGACAAAAGGGGCAAAATAAGTTCTCTTGCAACAACTGCATGCCAAAGACATTATTTAAAGCTATTTTCCTTTCCACTTGCCCAAGTGGCTTATGCCATCAAGCACAAGAAAGATCTTGGCATTTCAGAAACAGCAGCTTCATCCAGATTTCATGCCTGGAAAAGTCACAACCTTCAAATATAGGTTCTGTGGGGAAAATCCAGCTGATAAGACACCCAGAGATTGCAAGCACTGGTTATATATAGCCAAGGGCAGGGCAGCATAGCAGAGTGGCTAGTTTGCAATTACCTGGGTTATCTGAGCATGTGCTGAGTACAGCTCAATGCAGAATATCCGTCTCAGTGCAAAGCATTACATGCAGCCTTTCTCTTCCAAGGATTTCTACTGTGAGATTGGTAAGAAACTGGCTGGAGTAATACTTCATTTTAAAGCACATTCACAGAATTAACTGATTAATTATACATTTAAAAACACTCCAAGAGAACCTGACTCTGGTGTTGATACAGACAACTTAAATTGCTCTGTTGGTGTACAGACACAAGGGAACTTTGTGTAGTAGGGGTTTTTTTTGGAGCAGAAGAGTGTGTCTAAGAGAAAGGACAATTAGTGAGCTTTCAAGAGTCTTCATTTTTGAGGTGCTGGTAAAAGGAGAATTCCCTAAATGAGCAAACATTCTGGAGAATCCAGCTGGGAACTGGTCAGTCAATATATCTGTACAGAGCAAGGATGTTGTCTGAAAGGGGATTGTGATTTCTACGGAAAAGTTGTTTTGATACCTTGAAGCTTGCTGCTGCATTCATCTCTTGCCTCATGAATGGGGTTTGTATTAGAAAAAAATTTAGCAGAAATGGACTTTGCCCTGGTGGGGTTTTTTCAGGGCTAGGCAAAAACAGGGCTTTGGTCTCTCACTGCTACTGTAATGCAAAGAAATATCAAGAAATATCAAAGGGTGTTTAGGACCCACTTTCTGCAATTGTGAGTGACTGAGCAAACACAGTGATATTTGTACTTTTTTATTTTTTTCATAAGGGTTTAAGATCATCTTACTAGATAAAAATCAAGTATAACGGAAATTTTCCTTTGACTACCTTTATTTTTACTTTGTTCTGTTGATCTTGGTTAGGTGACAGGGTGAAAGAAAGGCAAAGTATTAGAAAAGAGCCTCTGTTATCATCTTTGAGTAGGAGTGTCAGTAACAAACAGACTATTCTATAGTTTTCTTTGTTTTATCACATCAAACACCCAGGGCTGAATTGTGTGAGCAATTCACATCAATTCAATGCCTAATACTAACAACAGAAAAAAATGGTGTCTGAAGAGTTTCAGTAGTGCAGCTGGGATATATTCAATCACACCAAAGTAGGTTATTATACTTTAAGCTGTATCTTTGTCAGACACTCTTTTTGAAAGGAAAACACTCCGGATAACAGCACTTAGGACTTCTCCTGTTGCTTTTTACTGTATTTGCATCCAGTTACCACACCCCTGATTACTGCTTAAGCGCTGTCCCTTTTTCTGGTTGATTGTGTTTTGTGGTTGATTGTGATTTCTGGTTGATTGTCCCTTTTTCTGGTTGATTTCTGGTCAACCATTTTTGCTGTTGATTTTGTACTAATAAAAGTTAAGCAAATGAACCCCGAAATAGCAGTGGTTGGCTATAAAGGTCCTGAATTGACATCTCTGCCTTTACCACTGACCCAAGCTTATTTTTTCCTCAAGAGTAGGAAACATGGGCAGGTAAGCACTGAGACAGCCTCTGCCAGCATGCACATGGATTCATCCTCATACATGTCACTCCTAGAGCTGTGTCTCTCCTTCCTGAAGCAGTCTGTTATTGCTCAATCTGAAGTGACATTTGCTTTGTTCAAACTCTCTTACACAAGTAAGTATGCCTCGGGCTATATAAATTACCCAGCCAATCATTACGCCTCCCTGATTCAGGATTTCCTATTGCAAAGCTAGGGAAGAAAACAGCAGAGAACTGACTATTTTCTGTGTCTCTAGCTTTCACTAGCATCTCTTCCAGACAAAGATCCCCATTCACCATTCTCCATCCCATGTGTTTAACCATTCTCCATCCCATTTCCTAACCTGTGAATGCACTGAGCACAAGTTGGAGAGGCATAATTAAGATCTCTACTCTGACCTCCCACATAGTAAAGGCATTTTTCATTTTTACCTAGTCATCACATAAAAAGCAAAAGAAACATAACCTGTCCAATCTAGCTGTGGACAAATGCATGTGCTGTTTCATCTACTCAACCTGCTAAGCTCTGGAGCCTGTCCCAGAGCCTGTGAAAGTTAACAGGAGTCTTTCTAATGCCAGACTGCATGCTTAACAATGACATTCAACAGTAGATTCATGAGATAAAAATAAACAGAAATATGACTAATTGTTTGTATTCAACATGCTGCTTTTTTCAAAGGATTTCAAGTGATAGAATTTAATTTAAATGACAGGCTTTCTTTTGATGTCTAATTACAAAACAGAAGGAAAGTCTATGACACTGCACAATACCAAGAAAATTCCTACTGAAAACTAATTTTTTGGCAGTAAATGCATTTTTCTTTGCAGAGGCCTTCAGACAGTAATTCCTGGCCAAGTGTACTTTCTGCACCACTTAAATTCCATGTGTTAAATAGAGCATAAGTGGTTGTCAGCACAGGGAACAGCTATGTCCTTCCTGAACTGTAAACTGTGGAGTGCAGTTTGTTTATGAAATAAAAGTCATAAATTTAACAGTACTGTTCAATCATTAATTTTTTAATTAATACTTTGTTCTCAATTTGTCTGCAAGACCAGAGAGATTCATGTCTTTTTTCCTGCTGGATACTGTGCACTATTGACATTATACTTTTGCAATAAATAGACATTATGACTTGTCTTGCTGCAGAGAACTCTGTGCAGAAATTTTTCCTACTTATTAAAAAGTGCAGATTAAACCATGCTGGTGTTAACAATCATGAGGAACTTCTAATATTACAGTCAGCATCACGCTGGGGTGATATTTTTCATAATAAAGTAGCTATCTCCCAAAATCTGGTTGCTCTTTTCAGTCATGTTTCAAGAAGAGAGAGGAATTTTCAGCCCGAGTCTGAGGCACAAGTGGAGACATTGCCAAAATACCATCTGTCAACGAAGCACTTATCCCTCACCAGAGGCTTTACACCAGAGCCTTTGGCCATGGCTGCAGCAGTCATCCCAGGCACTGTGGTGAGCTGTTTGCCTGGGAGAGATGCACTTTGCACAGTTGCCACTTGTGTGCCCTCCTCTGAGTGATGTCTCCAGCTTGCAGAGATTTTACACTCCATGTCTGTGTGTTCAGCAGATAGATACAGGTTAAAGCCATCTGTGTTTCCTAAAACACTTTGCTGAAGATGCAACTTGCTGAGCCACTTGGGTGCTACTGCACTTTTGATGCCTTTTTGCCCCAGCAGTAAAGAGGTTTGGGGAAAAAGAAGGCAATATTTCAAAGGCTGTGTGATAAGGCTGAAGGTGGGAGCCACTCAAAATCAATGTTGGTTAGGTGTCTCTGATAAGCAGATTAAAACTTCACAGCACAAAAAGGGAGTAGAACAGATTTCAGTGAGTCCCAGTTGTGCTTGGGATCACGAGCAAAGGGAGAAGTGATGCAAATGTGCACAGCACTGAGTCTGTCAGCAAATTTAATGCAGCCTCTGGGGAAATGAGTGACCAACATTACTTAAACTACCTACTTTCTTCCCTGGTGCAAGTTACTTAGATGACTAAATAAGTGTTTGCAGTCAGATAACCTCACTGTTTGAAATACTGAAAGTATTTCCTACAGTAAATACAAGGAAGTGCGGAACAAGGACATACTGAAGGTAATGAGGAAACTCTGTCTTTTTATCCTTGGTTCAAATGCATGAAAAACACCACTGTGTTTCAGCCGTTTCCTCTAAACACTTCCTCCCAAAGATAGGGCACAATTGCTACTCCAGCGGAATTGCTTTACCCTCACATCACTTTTGCAATCAAACAGCTTTTCCTGCTCTCACAGATGTTTTATTCCCTCTCTCCCCTAAATCCATTTACACTTCCCTTATCACTCACGGCCCAGAGGATGGGTTGTTCCCTACCTGTGCAGTGAGGAGTGGGTTGGTGTAAGCACTGGGGACCCCAGCCCTGACCCTGGCCACTGCCCCGTCCCTCCTCCCACCTCCCTGTCCAGACATCAGCAAGGTATTTCCCTCCTCAGCCAGAGCACACCTGCACTCTCCCTGCCAAGTGTTTTGAGATGAGTGGAGGTCCATCGCAGTGCCCGGCTATTCCAAGCATTGTCAGAGAAGACCATGGACAATTCAGGCAAGCTGTTCCTTCCAGAGGACACTGGCTGGCAAGGACACAAAAATAATGCATGACAGAACTCCCTGTGTCTTCCAGTGCGTCCAATGTTTTATAGCACTGAACAGTGACCCCTGATGCCATTGCCTTTGTCCCAGAGACTCTCCACAGTCTGTCTTGTTTTGACAGATGCCCTCTGACCCTCTCTCCCAGAGCAGGAGAGGTCCTCAGCAGCAGCAGAGGTCACAAGAGGCTGCTCTTCCATGCCTCCTGTTTCATTTATCACTCAGTCTGCCCCTTGGACACTTCCACAAAGGGAGAAGTCAAAACTGGATTTCAGTGCAAATTGTGAAGGGCAAGGCTGAATGTCCAGTCTCCTCTGCACCTCCACAGACCATCTCCAAGGTTTGATTTTAGGCTCATTTATATGTTGGCCTCTTACATTAAAAATTTATTATCATTGAGTAATACTGCTCTCCTTCCTCCTTTACACGTGATCATGCTGCACCAAAACACTGCTATTACTACGTTGTCCTAAAATCAGCTTCATTGATCTTGGCAGGAGACTTCCAACCCTCCCCTACTGCACAGGGAAGTGGGATATGCTGCTGCACCTCTGGCTGCCAAATCTGGCTCTCCCTTAAAGGCATCCAGGCTGCAGAACACTGCAGTGCCTTCAGAATCAGGGTTTTGATCACTGTCTAAATTATCTCTCTTTTTGCTCATGAAAAATGCTAAGAGCCTCTTAAGTGCTGCCATAACACAACTAAGGAGGATGAATGAGAGAGCCTGCACTGAAGACCTATAAAATTTCATCCACAAACTGCCACTTTTCAGTGCCTACACTAATCAGGCTTAGATGGCATCTGTCAACCCTGTAGAGGCCATCTATCTCCAGCTATAGATTTCTCACTTTGAACTCCCTGCACCATCCCAGCACAACTATTTGTGCAGTTTTGTACCATATTTAGCAGAGAATGGGAACAGTTTATGGCCAAAATGTTGGCCTTCAACTCCTCTGCTCAGCTGCAGTCTAAATCTGAAAGGCCCTGAGATCGCTGGGTGCCAAGCTGATTTGTTACTGGATTTTGCCTGGATGCTTTTAGGAAGCAAAGAAGTTTTGGCTTGGAATCAGCACTTCGCTTCTTCCAGATATGGCCCCCTTCCATGGACTATAGATTTATTGAAGTTGCAAACAAGTATTTTTTGCCCTACAGCTTGATGAACGCAATTACAGCATAAAGTAGAGCAGTTCTCTTAGTACATGAAGTTCAAAGGTTTGTTGATCTTTGGGATTATTCCCAAACCCAGAGCACTGTATGGTCCGTGGTAGGCAGCCACCCACAGAACAGCACTTCAGGAGAGTGGAAATTAGGAGAGCTTAGGCCACACTCAGAGACTGGTGAGGTGAACCTTAAGACCTGGGCAGCTCAACTCTTTCCGTTAGAAGTGTGCCAGCCATTTTCAGGTGCAGGACAGTTTATAATTGTACTGTGTACAGTACAATTAAAAAAAAAAAAAAGCTGTGTAGCTCCAGTGTCTGTGAGGAAAGGCAGATAACGAAGACATTTAAATGCATGGGTCAAGGTAAAAGAAATGAATGTGCTTCTTTGTGACTCTAGGGCATGGAGCAAAAAGGAAATGATAAATAAAAATATATTTGTAATGTGTGAAATGTTAATAACAGCCTATCCAAAGAATAGTAATTTAGGATCCTGTCTAAGCAACTGTACTCCATATATCACAGTGCCTTTCCTTATCACAACAGAGAAACAGGCAGCAGAGTGAGGACACCTATTTAAGCAGTGGCCATGGGCTGTGCCACAGCTCCTGCACTCTGTTATACACTTTTATACTCTGTTATACACTTTTATAATCTGTTATACTCTGTTAACAGCATTTTTGGTAAGAGGAAGTTTAGAAACAGTGAATGACTTAAAAAAGAGTGATCAGGAGGAAATTCAGTGAACTGAATGAAAGCATCTGACAGGATTGAAGACAATTCACAGGAAGTTATGATAGTGGTTGAATATTTTTAACATGGCTAACTGAGAAAGAAGAGAAAAATAAAACTCTAATTCTTTTCAGAGCGCAAGACAACCAAGAGACTATTCAGAGTGGGGCATTGCTAGCAGCACTGGGTTGAAGTAGCAAAAAGAAAACATTAGCTCAGCTAGAAAAAAGTGGAAAGATCAGATTTATTATACTGTGGAATAGCCTCCTGAGGGAAATATGGGAAGTCTATTGCCTGTTCATTTTAAATAATCTGGACAATGTGATGAAAAGGGCACACTTGGGACAAAAATCTTGTCTCAGCAGAAAGTGAACACACAAAAAAGCAAACTCCCCCTCCCCCAGACCCTCACTAACACCTCTTCATTTGTACTGGTTTTATCTAACCTAGTCCACTTCCAAGTGGTACAGAGTGGTTTGCTGAACTTTTCCAAATTATCCAATGTGGACAAGACCCAACCATCATCTGAGGAAGGAGACCACATTTCCTACCACAGCGAGTGACCTGATATTAGGCCATTTCTATCACCTGCTATCAAACCACAGGACCAAATTTATTATGCCCTAGAGTCCCAACAGAGAGTTTTCTGTAAAGCTCAGAGCAAATATCTAACCCCACCATGTACACAGGCACAGCAATCACTGGAGTTGCAGAGGAACAGCACTGATGGCTCCCCCACAGTGATTCACTGTTGCCTTCATTCCTCCTGCTCCCAAAATTATGTGGAGCATCTGGGTTTTGTTGGCTTCTTTTTTACTTATGGAACTGCATTTATCCTCAAGTATTTTGCACGTTATGTAAACATCACTGTTTTCTTATCCTTCCCCTTTTTTGTGGGTGTAAGGGGGCTCTGCACTGGTCTTGTCACTTTTCATATAGAGGAAGGACAAAACCCAGGAGCCTGTGATACTCAAGAGACTTTACTTATTTTTCTTCTCTGCATAGATCCCCACATACTTTAGTTGCCTACCACAATGCCTGTAATACTGATAGCTAAGTGTAGCCTCCAGCTCTATAATTTTTCCACTCTCAGCTTGTTATCTTTTCAAATTTTCAGATTTACCAAAGGTCAAGGAGGAGAATTTATTTATCTTGGATAAATAAAGTATTTGGTCTTCTAATTGAGAGCTGAAATAAATTTTTGAGAGGAATGTCCTATAGTAATGCCTTATAAAACTTTGAGAGGAATTTTAAAAGAAGAAAAAATTGTTTGGGCAAATCCAAGATATTCTGTTTCACTAAACTTACTTCATTTTCAGACTTTTGAACCACTTTGTGGTATTTAATTTCTTTCCTTCTATTTCTTAATTACAGTTGCTCAAAAAATTACAATCTGTTAAAAATGTTAAAAATTACAATCTTGAAATTAAAATCTGAATTTTCAATGTTAAAATAGTGATGCAAACTGTTTAGGTGTCCTTAAATTCAAACACTCTAAAAAAGATGTTGACATGTTAAATAAAATTCTCTGCTCTGTCTGGAGCATTTAAAACCAATTCTGCAACAACAGGTTTCATAATAGCCCAGAATAAGGGATAATTAGGGGGAAGACTAAACCTTGATTCAACCAGGTCTACAGTGCATTTGAAGCTGTGACTACAGCTTTTCTAGGAACATCTAACGTTTCCCCTATAAAAAGAGCAAAAAAGAGAAGCGGCAGAAAGCATCTACAACAATAACACTCTGGTACTGCTTACAGCCTATGAGCCAGCTTTCTGTACAAAGAGGGTTGTGCCCATTTGCAAATCCATCTCTAGCACTGATCATAATTTCACCCCAAAACAATTCTATAGGTGGCAGGTAATTAGTTTGTCTCCATTGATTTCACCTGTAAAATATGCTACTTTTTCATAGTAGTAGAGAAGATGCTAAGTAGACTACATCGAGAGAATCCCTGCAATGTCTGACACTTTGTAGTAATTAATGAGTCTGATCTAAAACCTAGCAGGCTACATAATGAACTCAGCAATCAAAACTTGTACCTGGTTTGTAGTATTACTGCACTGACAATTTTACATGTCTAGAAGCTTTCACTCTATGTCAGAGAAGTTATTAAAGACAGATAATGACACTATCACTATTCATCCCCTTTATCCACCTCCTCAGTGCCTACTAGGGAGAAGGAATCAGTTTAACATGTTCTGCTTTCTAAATCTGTGCTGTAAAGTTTGATGCATAAAAATACATCACTTTGTGCTCAGTGAAGGAAGATGTGATGAGATGTGAAAAGTAATTATTAAAAAATATCCAGTGTGCATTTCATGTAAACAGTCATCATATATATATATATATATATTTAAGGTAAAGATCCATGCTATATAATTAGGTCAGGCACTATTTTAAGAATTGCCTTAACAAGCAAGCAGCAGCAGCCCACTCAGGCAGCAGATTAGTCAGTCTGTGCGTGCAGACAGAAAGCCAGCTGGACTGGGAGAGCAGCAAAACCAGGTTCACATGGCTGGGCTGAGTGTGCTTGATGGACCCCCTTTTCCCTGGATTATTTTACTCATCCATTCCTGTTTTAAATTGACAGTTGAGATTACATTTGTAAGTGTCAGTGGAGCTCAAACCGAAGATTCAAATTCAGTCTTATTTTTCAGTATCTCATTTCTATAGAACTTTCTTCTTCCTTAGCTTCATGTTTGTCATCCATCCTGTCCTTCAGTTTCCCTATGTGCTTGACTGTATTTTAATACCAAGCTGAGTTTTTCACTTCTAGCCTAAATCAAACCAAATAGTTGCATCCCTCTTTGCTGTGTTTGAATGATATTTTAGTTCAAACATCTTTAAAAAAAACAATTTAAAGATTTATGATCAAACAGATGACCATTATTCTGACCTTTTCTCAAATTGTTTTTGCTATCTTTAGTTACCTTTCAGATAAAGATTATTTCTCTAAATTTTAAGTCTACTAACATCCAGTGACTGCAAAGTGCAGAATCCACTATGTAAATATGTGCAACAGCAAATTTTAAAGTCTCTGCTGTTTTAAATACTATTATTGAATTAAATATTGAACAATGACTTCCGAATCTCAAAATATTTCAAGCTGTGTATTTGGAGCTCTAATTTACTTCTGTTTCTAACTCTTGACATATATTTTTAAAAATTTGCTCCACATCTGGGAGAACTGCAGGTTTTTACTACAAGGTCTAGATCTTAAAATCATCTGATTTCTTTAGCTGAAAAGTTATGCTGATCACTTAATAACAAGGTTAGCCATAACATCTTGGCATTGGTGGCACTGGAGTATGAATATTGACTACAGATAATTATTCCACGAAAATGTATTGAGTAAATAATGAGTACACACACAGGGGCAATCAACATCCACACTGCAAGATACGTCATTAAAATAATGGCCAAAACTGTACAAAGCTTCAATGCAAAAACTCTTTGCCTAACTCTAATGTGTTCATGCAAGAGATAAAAATTTGTAAAAGATGTAGAGTATACTAGATGAAAGAAGCAATTTTCAGCAATTTTCCTCCAACAATGCTTAAAAAAATACCAATCTGTTGTTTATCAGTTTTTCTCATATCATCACTATCAACAATTTTGAGAGCTCCTGCAATGACTCCATATCCCTCCTACTCCCCAGATAGGCTTTTTACCCTCTTCAGTTCCTGTGTGTATTTCACACTTATCCCTCACCTCCTAAGGCCAGGGCCTTCATTGTCTCCAGCCAGGCCCCATGTGAACAGCCCCCAGATTGCCTTTGTCACTCATCTGGATCTCTGTGTGACCTCATCAATAAACTGCCCTTGGTGTCTTCTTATGTGTCTTCCACCTTTTATCTTCTGGACCCTCTTCCCTGAGGTCTCCCTGTGTCTTTATAGAATGTCATCCCTTGCTCTCGCAGCTGTCTCTGCTTTAATCATTGGAGTGTCCTGAGATGTCTCCACTCCTTCCCACTACCCTTCCTATTCTTTTTTCTTCCCACTTGTGTTCATACTCACTCCAAGTAAGATTGAGGAGGGGAATGACTTCAGTCATCACTGCTATGCTAAACACCTTGAAACACCAGAGCTGGTTGGCTGGCACAAAACCTATTCACTGAGTGTAGAGATGCTTTTTTTTTTTTGTGGTTAAACAGAGTATTTTAATAATGTTTTCTATATTAGTAAATTAAATGTGTTCAGGAAGCATAAGACAGACACAAAACTGATACTTTCCTCAGGATCAACCTGTTCAGGAGACAACTTGCATTACCTTTTGCTTCCCCTTGGTCACATGAGCCCAGTCTCACATCCTCAGGACCTGTCACAGCCAGTCCTTGGGTTAATAGATGCATGTGAGTTAACGTGTAACTCACTGTAGCTCCTCCAGTTATGCCTCTTTCTAAAGTCTTTCTTTAAACAGAAATAGTTCTTTTGTTGTTTCCTTATCTTCCTCAACCCTCATTTTCAGTCCTGTAATGCCAGATCTCTTTTCAGTCCTTTGTAATATCAGCCCTCACAAATATAGACTTCCAAGCACTCTGGACAAGGACTGACTCTCCTTTCTTGAACAGTCCCTCATAAAATGGATACCAGCTCACAGCTGGAGATTGAAAGTCCAACTACACCAGGAGCAATAGAATATTAGTCAAAAATCACAAATTATTAATTTAGCTTTTTGCTCCTTTTTGTGAGTGTTTAGAACAAGCTGTAATAAGAAGCATTCATCTTTACAAGTTGGTTCAATGTTTTAAAAAATTTGAATGGTACATTTGCTCACAAATTATTTTCTATTTATGTACCTTTCAGCACTAGATAGTCACAAATCACCACCTTAGTGTCTGCTTGCTCCCTTAATGCTACCAATTTTTAGTTTCAAGAGAATAAAATTTAAGCTCTGGTTAACATAAACAATTCTAATGCCTTGGGTTTAATTCTTTCTTCTAGAAATAAAAGATTTGTAGAAGTTAAACAAACTTGTTTTGAGATCCTAAAATATATTTTCAGTGAGGATTTGTACAAACAGTATAAATGTTCTGAACAGAGTATGGGACTATGGTTGGCCAAATCATAGCTTCTCAGCATTCATTTAAAAAGACAAGAAAAACAAGCATGATCTTCTCCTCATGTTGGGACACCTTCTGCCAGTCCCTTACTACCAGAGGAATTGCATGGGACCAATGTCTATTTTGGTTTGTCTCACTGTTTTCTGCAGCGCTGTGCCTGAGCACCAGGCTTACCTGATAAATTGGCGAACTTCCCTGTCTGGAAGGCCTGGAACAATTCAGGGCTTTTACATGCTCTTGTCATAAAAATCCAGCAGCCCTGCTGAATGTCCTGGCTGCTGACAGCAGATGAAGTACTGAGGCTGTGACTGCAGCTCTGAACCCACCGGCCAGCTCAGCTCTCTTGGCTCTCTCCTGAGCAGGACCATCATACACAGCCTCTCAGCTGGTGTGCTGGTGAGACTGGAAGGATATGGTGACACCGTGGGTGTAATTAACCAGCGTTAAAGACCGAGTTCATATTTAGAAGTCTAAACAAGTGCTATAGCTCTTTCATTGTGCTTGACACTGGTTGAAGGGATGACTAGACATGGGGGCTAGCTTTTCCTTCTGGGCTCTCCAATAAGGTCAACAATCTGAGCAACCCTTACAAAGTCTGGAGAAAGAGAAGGAATCAGAACCTGGTCAAGACAGGGAACTCGTATATAAACTCAGAGTTAAATATTTACTTTTATGCTGCCAATTCCAGGACCTGAAATATTAAAGGAAATTATATTATGTCAATATTGTAGTGTAGAGACAATGGACATTTTCATTGCCGGGTACGTTAAACAGATCTTCCGGCCCATCTGGATTTTCAGGAGAAATGTGCTGATTCATTTCAGGTTCATCTTTCATTACTGATTAGTGGTGGAACATTTTTCTTTGTAGAAAAACATACATGAAGAAGGAAATTGTGCTTGGTGTTTTTTTTATATGTACCAGCCAACTCTTTCTCATCTCAGAATAGCTCCAGGTCTTCATAAAAAAAAGATTTTGTAACTTATAAAAAAACCCAACCCAACGGAAGGTTAAAGAATAGATCCTTTGTTTAAAAAACTACACTTTCAAGTTCTGAGAGTTTGCTTCACGAAATCTAGTGCACTGCTCCCTGCAGTTATATCCAGAAGACTTGAAATCCATTAATGGAGCAGATATAAAGGAAGCTGAGGGACAGAACAGTCACACTGCATAAGTTTAATGACCCATTGTCCTGGTTTTAATCCCAGCCAGCAGCCAAGCTCCATGCAGCCATTCACTCATTCCCCCACCAGCAGGATCGAGAAGAGAATCAGAAGGGCAAAAGCTGGAAAATTCATGGCTTGAGATAAAGACAATTCAATAAGGAAAGCAAAAACATGCACAGAAACGAAGAAAAAGAAAGAATTCATACACTGCTTCCTGTGGGTAGGCAGGTGCTCAGCCACCTCCAGGGGATCAGGGCCCCATCACATGTAATGGCCGCTTGAGGAGACAAACCCCATCACCCCAAACATCCCCTCTTTCTTCTTCTTTCCCCCACTTTATATACTGAGCATGATGTCATATGGCCCTTTGGTGAGATGGGATCACCTGACCTGGCTGTGTCTCCTCCCATATTCCCATTCTTCCCAACTTCCTCACCAGTGTGGCAGTACCAAAAGCAGAAAAGGCCTTGGGTCTGTACAAGCCCTGCTCAGCAATAACAAAAACATCTCAATATTATCAACCCTGCCCTCAGCACAAATCCAAAACACAGCCATGCTCATCACTGTGAAGAAATTTGTTAACTCTACCCCAACCAAAAACAGCACACCCATCTAGTGCTACATTTTGGTTGCAGAGTAAACATATCAGATGCTGCAGGGAGATGGAATCTCCTAATAGGAAACTGCACACACAGGTTTGAGGGAATTCTTCATGGAAAAAAAGCAGCCTGGCTCTGGCTGATGCCATTAGGCTAGAAGCTGGACACCTGCTCCCTTTTCCCCTATTCCACACAGGTCAGTTTAATGTTTTGCTATTATAGACATGTAATTCCCTTTATCTTTTTTTTTTTTTTTTTAAATGGATGTTTGGGATTGGACGATATGATAGTGACATCCACTTTGGCACTATTTGTGCCAAAATAAGCAGTTGATTGGGTTGTGAAGGGCTCACATCCAGCAGCCATCTGCTCTACCTGCAAGCACCCAAGCAGCCAAAGCCCTTCATCCAGATGCCCTCAGCTGCCCCAGAATCACAGCGCTTCCACCATGGTGGCAGCACTGTGGGACCAGCCACAGGCTGGGGCTGGGCAAGGAGCAGCACCTTGACCCCACTGCAGCTGCAGACAGCTGGGGTTCCCTGACAAGGCCTCTTCTACAAAGATGTGGTGGAGAATGTGAGACTCATAGTGTTGACAAAGCCCTGTGCAGACAAACTGAGTCTTGGGTAGGTTATTGTTTCAAAAAAAAGCCTCTTTTTTAATAATACCTGTAGGAATGAGACATTTTGGATATGTTCTTTAGAACCAGAGAGTAAATTCAAATGCTGACTTGGTACTGAGGTCTGAAAGACCTTTGAACAGAGAGGCCAAATGGGCAAGCAGACAAGTCTAAAGAAAACCAGACAAGTCCAGCAATACAAATAATTTCGTTCCTTTTTGAAATCACAGCGTTTTCAACTACTTAAAAACACTGGGTTAGGGATGATTGTATTTGGAGTTGTGCTGGAAAAACTGTCTGAACAATTAAACTAAATTAGTTTCTGATAAAAAAAGCTCATAGTGGACCATGTCCACTATGCATGCTACCCTACTGATTTTTTTATTTTTGGTTTGCATTTTGCAAAGCAGTGCATTGAGGTAGAGCTCCATGGACAGACTAGTCAGGGTCAAGATTTCTGCAGACCTGTAAATTTTTGCTTCAACACCACTCTTATTTTTCAAATACATGAGTAAATCTGGGAGCCTGAGTTCCTGATGGATAAATATTTCCTCCCTCTGCAATTAGACTCTTCTACTTTTAAGGAGCAGTTCTTTCCTTGGAGTTGCAAAACATTTTTCTCACATCTGCAAGCTTCTTCAGGGCAAGAGATACAGCATTTGCCCAAGTATCATATGCTTTTACAGCATTGTTTAAGAGGTTTGCATACCTAATAAACAGTTCGTCTGTCTGTGCTGTTGTGATTTATGAGCCTTTCAGAATTATAAAATTACAGCAAACTTGTCCCTGCTCAGTTTACTCTTCATCATTATAAATATGCCTTCACAAAGCTCAGAACACTCTCTCCTCATTAAATCACTCCTGTTGCCTAAAACTCAGAAATCTGACCCAAAGGTGACCACTGATTACACCAGAGGGTCCAAATACATTGGTCTGATGAACAGTCAGGTGAGATAGATAGATAGATAGATAGATGATAGATAGATGATAGATAGATAGATAGATAGATAGATAGATAGATAGATAGATATAGATGACGTACTGCCAGAGCTAGCATAGGCTTCCCTGCGCAACCTCACCATCAGTGCTCTTCATTGCTCTGGAGCAGCTCATTTTTAAAGCATACAAGAGAATAGCTCAATCTCTGTCCTAGGCATCAATTGAAAGACTGTCAACATGTTACTGATTTGGAGATGTTATGTAAGATATAGGCTAAGCAGAAGAAGGAGAACTGGCAACTCCTCAAGTCTTCACAAACTTGGATAAGAAACCACAGGCTTGAAAAGCACACACTAGCACCACCCTGTGCAAAGCCCAGGGTGGGACTTCCAAAACATGCTGTGTTTCATAATCCCACCCCTCCTGCTGAGCTTCTCCCTGGGTGAAAGATTGGAAACATCCCGGAAGATGCTCGCCCCAAGATACGCTGCCAAGCAGCTTTGTTTTACAATTACCCCATACTAAACCACATTGTAAGATAATTATTTCATTAGTTGGAATGCATGTTGGGACAGAGCAATTTTTGCCCTTTCCTTTTCATCTCCAGTTAGGAACAACATGGGAAGAGCCGCAGAGGGAAGAGAAAGCCTTTGAACACCCGTGTGTTTACTTATCTTTAATAGCTCTGAATCCAGAGAAAGTTAGGGAGTTCACTGGCAAGAGTTAAATCATCAACAGACCTGGCCAAGAAATTTGCAAGCCTTACATGATTTATCTTATTCTGTGTGATAAAAGTGCAAGGAGAGTTAAATATACTGGCCTGCTTGACCAGCTGTGATCAGGCATAGCTGTTTCAATAATTCCAGGGGTCATCCATTATATCCCCACTCTGAAAGGGAGGTAGGTGATCACCCTGCTTTGCCATCACTTAAAATAGAAAGAGTTAATCAAACATACTGAAACATTTAATATAAGCAAGCCCAAGGCAATAGACAGGACAAGATTCAACTCTTTCAGAGAAATAGATTGCTGCTGTCTGGTGAGTGGGCTGAAAGATGCAGGATATTTCGAAAGCTAAACAAATGGGACTGAAGAATACAGACTTTGACTATAAAGACAAAAGATCTGGCAATGTGTTATCTATCACCTGCAAAACAAGACCCTGAAATAAATATGTGGTTTCTGAAAAATGAAAGAACTTGTTCAGCATGCATGAGCTTTAAGGGAGACACATATCAGAGATGAAAGTCTTGCTGTGTTTTGTCCAGAAAAGAGGTGCAGTGACAGTTACAGTAGGATCACAGAAAAAATTGAGGGCTTGTTGTAACAGGATGGAGCCCCCTTCAGTGTGCTCCCAGTGTGCCTTTCTGGGACACACAGTGGTCTGGTTCAGCACCCAAATCCTACAGAGTGGGCTACATGCTCTGATAGATAATTTTCAGTCATATGCCTCTTCTACTCACATGTAAATCTCTTCAAATGAACTCCTACAGCTATTTCTTCCTCCTCTAGGTAAATTTATTCTTATCACTATAAAGAACAATTGGCTTGGTGGGCGCTGATCTGCAAGAGTCATGCACGTGGAGAGTTTTGATTACTAATTGAAGAAGTGTAAGTCCATTGAGCTGTGTAAGGTTTGCAGTGTAACAGGAAAACTTATTAAAGGAAAAGTATCAACTTGATAAATAGTATATTTAGAGTTCCTTTCTCCTCAGTTTATTAAAGCAACTATGACTGGTGTGTAATCAGCAGAAGTGGCTTATACAGAGTTAAAAATTTAATCCAAACAGGAAAAGGTAAATAAAGGAAATGTATCCTAGAATGGTTTTACTTTTAATATTCAGAGACATCATCTGGACAAATCATCTGGATTATCTTCAGATAAATAATCCCACAATTAAGTGCACAGTCACAAAGCATGAAGACTAAAATCAATAAAATCTAGAGCGATTGATATCTGGGCTTGCCTGTTTCAGCTTTTATTGAAACACAGACATTTGTGGTGCTCCTTCTACACGCTGAGCAAAGCTCATTCTCAGGATAATGCCACTGAGAAATGGATTGAGTCCAGTGATTAATTTGACCTATGTGTCACAGCATGCACATGCTTGCACCTGCACGCAAAGGCATAAAACCAAAATGTAGGTTATTTGATATGAGGGTAAAATAATCTGTGGTGGCACTGCTTCAGAGAACAAGTGTATTTCACAGCATCACAGCCTTCCCTTGGTTGTTTATTTATCTTGTCCTGAACCTCACAGCCATTGCAAAGTGTGCACAACTGGTATCTTCCTCAATCAAAATCAGAGGTGGTTTGCTTTACAGAACAAAAACAAAGAGGAAGAGAAAGCAGAAGAAGAGGCACAGAATGGATCCAAGGATCCTGCAGGTGTGTGCCCCACCAAATGTTCATCCCACTGCCCTGCAATGGCCTCATCCCAGTCAAGGTCAAACTCCTGGACAGCCTGCTTTCTTCTGACTCTTGTACTGCAGTTTGCCATCCCCGGGCACCACAAACACCAGACCTGTACTGCTTAGCTCACACAGGGGCTTGTCACAAGCCCACTTGAGAGGGAGGAAGGGTTCCAGTTCAACAATACTGATCAGGGCCTATATGTCCCCCAGTTAGCAGAAGTTGCAGTGCCTTGAGAGACACCAATTTCAGTACAGTGTATTTATTGAATTGTTTAAGCAAAGCTGAAGGAAAATAAGTGAGATAGAGTGTTGCGTTAACTTCTAGTACACTGATGTGAAGGAACTGCATTTAAAATAGATGTGGCTTATAAAACATTATGTGACAGTAAATAAACATAAATGACTGGGTTTGGAGGTTAAAAAGAGGTTTTAAAATGAGCTTTTCACCCTGGCATTTTGTTTCAGCAAAACTAATATGCTCATTCTCTTCCTACAGCTCTGAGAACAGAATTTTTCTGCCCTCCTGTGTTCCTGCCTGGTCCTGGAACAGTACAGCTCTGGGACCTCTGATCAAACTGCTTGGAGAAGAGCTGTGTGACAGAGAGCTGTGAGGAGGCTTGTCAGGTTTTTTCACACTTTGCTTCAGAGTTGATTTTAGCTCACTTCACCTTTGGTGAAACCTCCTGAGCCACACTGCAAACATGCTTATAACTGGCAGTGTACCACACTCACCCTGACCCACAGACTGACTCCCCACCTGCACCTCAGCCCTGACCCATCCTCATCACAATTATACTCATGGTCAGGACAGCTGGCTGTCCTGCAGCTGCTGGGACAGTGGAACAAGCTCTGTCTGGCAGGTCCTGCCCTGACATTTCCTATGGGGGCTGGCACTTACTGCTCCTGGACAAATCCTGGCATCCAACTTTGTAGTTTCTGAGGCAAAAAAATCTGCATGTCTTGCTTTGAGCATTAGGACAACAACCACATGCCAGTGTAATCACATTTTAGTCCATGTCTTTACAGAACACTCCATTCCTTCTAGTAAAAATATTAGATTTGGACCCATTCTGAAAGATGTTACATGAGTTTTCATCTTATAAGTGAAATTTGCTTACTGGCCACTATTCAGCATGTATTTATCATCCTCTGTTACTACAAAATATTCCCAATGCCCAAAAACTATTCCCAATGACAGTTCTCAGCTCTCAGCTCCCTGACAAGCACATAGACAACTGAATGGAGCAGTGCAAAAAAAACAGAAATATCTTCCTAAGTCTTGCAAGCATCACACATTCCCCTGGGGCTTTTTAAATCTTTATGTTTAGTTACCCAAACCAAAAACATATTGCCATGCAGTTAGTGGAGTTATTTTAACAGACTAGCAAGTGTTAAGGGCCAAAGGTAAGTTTGGAGTAACACTGGCAAAGTCATTTAAAACTCTGCCTGGTGATTAAATGTTCCTATTGCTTATGTTAAAGGGCAAATATCACCTTCCAGCAAAAGAGCATAATCTGGATTTGCCCCTGTTCACATCAACAGCAACCCTAAACATCTCATGGGGTTACAGCATTGGGGCTGTAAGAAAGATGACAAAGTAGGGTTCTAGCTGGAATCCTGTTCACTTCATGTCTGTGTGGACTCACCATGCTCAGAAGAACAAGCCCAATGTGGTGGCATCTTTGCTGAAACAAGTGAGCCAGGGAAAACTGAAGTTGTGCTGTGGTTCTTCCCACTGATTTCCAAGTATGAGTACTGACTCACACTGTTGATAAGAGCCATCCATGCTCATTACATTTGTGGTACGTATATGAGCTTACTGTGCACGCTGCTGCCTAATTAGTTGCCCACAGGTTGTAGCATGGCTAGTTTGTCTTATTTCTCCTTTTTCTTCCAGTTTTGAGGCTCTTGTCCATTGTCTCCTATTCCAAATGACCTTGTAAATCCATAATCTTGAAAAAGATTACTTCTGCTGCACTTGAAACAACATGGGAGGTGGTCTGTCACCAGGGCAAGCCAGCACTTTCACAACAGAGGGCAATAAATAACAGATGGAAAGTGCACAGAATCTTGTGATTCTGTGATTTCTACTATTAAAACTTTGAAATAAGACTCTTTGTCCTGTGAGTCGAGGGAAAAACATAAAACATCTGCATCTTTTCAATAGATGAATATTATCAATATAGTAAACTAGGGATTGATTAGGCCCCAGACCCTCTAAAACTTTTGGGTTTGGTGAGTAACCCAGAAAATGCTTTCATGGTAGAATATTTTCAGGCATTTCCTTCCAAAGTTAGGACACCATGTTTCAAAACCATAGTGTCTTGTGATGGCCTGTTTGTTTTGCTTCCAAGGGATTGAGTTTCATCTTGTTCAGTACACAGTAGCAGCTCTCAGAGTGATGGTATCTTTCCTAAGCTGCTGCTAATTAAAGGTGCTTTATAATAATGCATGTGCTCCCAGTTAGGATGGAAGCACTGTTTACAGATTGTCTCTTTCACACAAATTTCCGCTCGGGTGCATTTCCTGCCTAGATCTAATGAAAGAAAATTTTTGAGTAGAAATTAACTGGTAAGACTAAATTTTAATTAATTAAACAGCCCCATGGGAAGGCTAGAGTATGCTTATGCACTGTTGCTTCTCTTTACCAATCACTTCAACCTTTCATTTTTTTTCCATTTGTACTCTTTTTGTAAGAAATTATTTTTCTGACTCCTCTTCAAGATGTTGCTAGAAAAATTTCGAGGACGTGTTCAAAATAGTTTTTTAATGACATAAGTATCTGGTCATCTGTGTGAAGACTTCTGCTATGCTCCCAAACACAAATGTAACCACCCTGAAAGAGGGGAGAAACAGTGGTTTTCATCGACCATCATGTCTCATGGATTTGGGACAAACCCAGAGTATGACGTGAACAGGGAATAACCCACCCCATCCAAACACCACAGATCTTGCTTGCAGATTATGTAGGAAAACAGCAGCATCAGAGAACTCCCAAAGCTGAGAACATCATGAACACAGCCCTGCCTATCTCAGGCATGTCCTTTTGTCAGGACTTGAAAAGGGATCAATACAAAACAGAATGATGGCCTGATTTGTTTCTCTGACATATCTTCATTAGCTCTCACTGGGGCTGCCCCTCTGCCAAAGCTGAGCTCCTCACCCTGCCTGTCAGTGGCTTCCCAAAGCATCACCTGGCCAACTCCAGGGATTTACCTCCCCATAGCTTACAGCAGACTGTTAGATGACCATATGGGAGAGAAAAGCCCATGTGTGCTATTCAGTCCTATAGTTTCTCTTGTAATTTCCTGTGTGTGCACACCCACAGAGCAAGCGTCGTCATTTGAGGTAGAAACTACAGCAGGGCAGAAACAAGCCACCTAAGAAGTCTAATATGCACCTCTAGAGGAGATTAAGATTTAATCATTTAAGATTAAGATTTTTCATTTAATGAAGGGGTGCAAAATAACATCATAAAAAACTAATTGTTGGAATAATTCATGGTAATTCTCAGCTTTAAAGTCTCCAATGTCTTTATCCTGGCACTAGATTGGACAAAGATCTAGAGAAACATCATTAAACCCTGGCAATAGGAGTCATGCCAGCATGGAAGGGGACCTGACAATATGCAAGGTACTTTTTGTCTGATATTCATAATTCAGTACAGAAAGTGGCAGGTATGAGCAAACACTGTCTGTTTCTTAACATATAGCAATGTTATTTCAAGAATATTGTTTTGCAACCTCTTCATTCTACTTCACAGAAACTTCACCCATGTCAAAAGCTGAGAGCAAGTGTCTGCCAATTACCATGTGGACCTTGTAGAATTGCATAATCTTTCCAGCTTCTGAGGCCATTTATTGTTAAGGCCATCACTCAAAGGCTATCATATATTAACTGGGCAAGCAAATTGGCTGTCATGGTCTAACCCCAGATAGGACTGAGCCCCACCAGGCCACTCCCTCATTCCTCTGGTGGGATGGGGGAGAGAATCAGAAGAGTAAAAGTAAGAAAATGTAAGTTGAGATAAAGACAATTTAATGGGAAAAGCAAAAGCTGCAGGCATAAGCAAAGCAAAACAAGGGATTCATGCACCACTTCCTATGGGCAGGCAGGTGTTCACCCACCTCCAGATAAGCAGGGGTCTATCATCTATAACTCCTACTTTGGAAGAAAGATGACATAGCTTCCAGTGTCCCCTTCCTCCTTTTTCTTCTCCCAGCTGTATATGCTGACCATATGTTATGGAATACCCCTGAGACCAGTAGAGGTCAACTGTTCTACCTGTGTTTCCTCCCAACTCCTTGTGCCCCCCCAGCTCACTCACTGGTGAGGTGGGATGAGAAGCAAAAAAAAAAAAAAAAAAAAAAAAATCCTTGATACTGTGTAAGCCCTGCTCAGCAAGAGTGAAAACATTCTTGTGTTATCAACACTGTTGCCATCACAAATCCAGAACAGAGCACCACACTACCTACTGTGAAGAAAATCAACTCTATCTCAGCCAAAGCCAGCATATTAGTATTTCACCTAGATGTGCTGGAGGCAATTTTCATACTGAAATGTCTTTCCACGTGTCATGTTCCTTTGTATCTGAAAATGGACAGAGCAATGACTTAAATAAATCACTTAAAGTGAGTTTTCTTCTTCAAAAACAGGATTCTAGAATGTTCAGGCAAATTAAACGTATCAGCAAACACAACATTGCCTGATTCACACCGTGTACAGTATATTATAAGTGATACATTGTCATAAGAAGCCTCCCAGTAAAGATTATTGTAATCCATTACTTTTCACACCCATGAGAAAATAACCTGTTTCTCTTTGGGCAGAACTCTGTCTTCTTCAACTCTTCTTTTCAATACCAACACTGTGAGATGGCCACAGAGCATTTAGTTTAATACTTCTTTTAGAGCTTCTGAAGTTCTATTTCCAAGGATACAACTGTGGGAACACTCTGATAAATCCTTCCACATTTTATTCTATAAATTCTCTCTCTTATTCCTTGAAATAAAATTATACCTGCACTTCTACAACATCTTCTCCTTGAGGATGGCACAGTGACTACTGAATAATGTTAAGGAGTTATGGTTTTAGTGGCACAGTAGTACAGATAGAAGAACAAGGCTGTATTGGGACTAAATATCTTCCACTGCCTCCTTCAGAGAGGGGTCAGAGAGGCCAAAACTGTGAATCCTATCCTAGCACTCCACAACAAATGTACTCTCTACATTTGTTTTAAAGACTCTGCTGCTGTAGTGAGAGTCTGGGCTGAAGACCAAGGTAATAATTCCACTGATTTCAGTGGATCTTGGGTTAACCTCTAAAACTGATTGTCTGTTTCAGCTTGATTATACCTGCCATCTATACAGTGTACTTGAAGTTTTCAAAAGTATGTGCTAGCAAACATTCTCTTTAGGTATTTTGCTCACAGAAAACACGGTTTGAGGGGTTTTTCCTCCTTAATAAAGGTATTTATTTAATAAATGTATAATTTTTGTGATATATGGCATTTTCCCTCTTTCCTCTGAATGAAACTTTGTTCTATTTGTATTTATTTAAAGATTTTCTCCTCAGAAATTACTGGCAGATAAAAGCCCTTATCAGTGCAAGAAGCTGTATCACACTGAGCAAATTCCAGTACAGCAAACCCCCCAAAATGTTCAGGACTTTCACAGATGAAAACAGTGCTACATGCAGTACAGAAATTCAGGGCAACACTCCAAAAGTTTCACCAGTGGCCATTGGACATATATGGATGTTTATGTTTCATATAGATATATCTAAAACCACCTCTTTAACTAAGAAGCAGTCAGGAAAATTAGTCATTTGACGTTCACATCTGCCTGCACTTGTACATAACAAGCCAAAGGAACATGCAAGGGCTGCTTTTCTGAGTCAAGTCTTAATACAAGGTGTGCCCTGAGTACATCCTTAGGAAGCTGCATTATCACAGAACCCACAGTGGCACTTATTGCTCAACACTGTGGACTTGGGAAAGACGTCATATAGCCATTGGGTACAAAAATTCGTCCAGGAGGGTTCTGAAAAGCCCTTTCCTCCCTGGCCAAATACCTCTGTCTCAAAGGAAGCAAGAAGGGCTACCTGGCCCTCCTATCCACTCACTTCTTCCTCTTTCCTCCTCCTGCATTGCCATGGCCCCCTCACACAGAACAAAACCATAGTGATAGGAAAGAAAAATCTCCCTTCCTAATGCCCAGGGAGGGAACCTGTGCTAGCTGGAGAAAAGGAAGGCTCAGCTGTCCCCTGGCATGGCCTGGCGTGGCTCAGTAGAGCGTTCTGGCACAAAGGATCACTTGCTGCCTCTATCAAGGAAATCATCAGCACATATTCCCACTTCCTCACAGTTTCACATGGTCTTCTGACTTCATAGAATGGTATCTCACCCCTGGTGTGTGGACTCTGATGATGTAGCATGAGCACCACAAGTCTCTGCATGGAGCAACAAACTTTAGGACCTAAAGGGCCATCTCCACAAAGTATCTGTGCTGAGATTTGTGTTGTCTATTTCAAAATCCATGGTGTTCCCCCATCCCTGACAGTTTTAAATTTCAAAACAGTAACAGTGAACAAAATTTGTGGAGTTTTCAATTATATAACAAATGAGAATGCTGTTTCAAAAGGTTTCATGCACTGACCTAGCCCTACTCCCACTGCAGTCAATGGCAGAGCTCCAACTGACACCAGGAGGAGTAGAATTAGGGTGGTGGGAAATTGTTTTGAAAATCAGATGGGAAAAAAAAATCTCTGAACCACATCTGCTTTCCCTTTTTGCCCTCTCTTCACACATCCACACCCATTTCTTGGTCTCCCTAGCTGTGGTGAAATGATGCACTAATTGGTTCTGCATGGACAAGACCACACAGATGTTGCCACAATATAATCTAATCAAAATAATTCTTAGGTCTGAGTGAGCATTTAAATGAAAACACAAAGCAGTCCTTGACAGTTGATGCTTGCTGTAAAATGACTGAAAGCTATGGGTAATTCAAGCTGAGTTCCTAGCTTGTTTGCCTTTCCATCACATACCTTTTAAATCCTAATTATATGTAATCAACAGCATGAGCAACATGATTCTTTTTGTAGTTGACAAATTCTTGGGTACATTTTGCATGTTTTCAGATAAGTACACAAGAAGGAATATATAATCTCTTTCTACCTGAGAGAGCTTTACATCAGATAATTACAACTTAGCTCAATTAAAAACATTCTTGAAACAAGTACAGCGTCTTTTAGATCCACAAAGCTAATTTAAGGAGCCAGTGGGCATGATTATGTCAGAAAACAATGAAGGCTGGCTAGGAATTAAAATGAAGGTCACAGATGAGTGACTTTATTTTTGGCTGGACTTTCCCAGCAGGGTGTTTCTTCATTACATCAAAATAATAATCCATCTGGGTGCAGAATAAGGCAGATCAGCCCTTTTGCAAAGTGACCAGAAAGGCTGTATTATGACTGCATCATCCACATGTAGCCTCCTAAAAGAGGGCATGATTTTTGGGGTTTCTGAGCATCCGCCCTTCTAATCCACTCCACTCTTTGGGAGGGTCCAATACACCAGAGAGAAGATGACTTTACTTGAAGGATTAGCTAGACTGACAGGGCCAAAGACTCAGGCTGACTCTATGCCTCCCATACCAGTGGATCCAAAAACCTGCCATGGTGCTGGTTGTCCTTCTCATATCTGTCCGGCTTCAGTGGCTGCTCCTGCAGGAAAAGTGAGCCAGGACCAGAGATGTAAGCCTCACGTGGACCATGTCCTCTCCCATGGGAACTGTGCCCCAGGGCTGAACACAGCCTCGGCAGAGACCAGGATGGTAAAAGAGCCCATGGGCAGCCCCAGACGTGGTGAGAGCATCAGCCAGTCCAGGGTCCAGCTCAGAGAGCCAGGAAACAGGGCAGAGATAGGCCCTTTCCTTCACTGCTGTCAAGCAGTTCAGAGGATGTCACCCACAGCTCATAGTGGCATTGTGATCCAGACTCAAAAGAACTTGCCTGGATTATAAGTAACAGGTCAGTGCTGCATATCTGTGGGTAGAAGTTTCATTTCGTAGGTGATTGAAGGTGTAGGTTAAAAGATAAACTTTAACCAACTCTCAGGATGTTATCCTGCTCCTTACAAGCTATTTTTTTCACAGGCATGGGTAAAAATGAGTAAGTACTACCAACTCCAATGCTATTTCACTGCTCTTAACAAATTAATTTTGGCCATAATAATAATAATTAACCCTCTGCATGTATGACAATATTTTGCATCTTGTGATTTGGATGAAGACATAAACAGATTTTCATAACGTCCTTGTCTGTCAAGTATTATAATCCTGATTCTACAGATGAAGACACAGCACATTTACCCCAGCAGACTTTAGACTGTGAAACAGACTCCTCCTTATTAACCACATATGGGTTTTGTCTACACTAGGCTCATGCAACAGTGAAAGATTTCAGGAAGGATATATATATATATATATATATATATATATATATATATAAGGAAACCAATTATTGTACCATTTTTGTTATATGGACTGTTCAAAAGGCAGCCTCAACTATTCACCTATAAAAGAGAATATAATCCCAATGTCTGACTACCCTGAGAATCACATTATTACAAAGTGCAAGGTTTGTGAGCTCAGTTCTATCCTCATACTCCAGGCAGCTCTTACTGATTTTTTTTCCACTATGTTTAAAACTCATCTGGTTTTTAAGATTTTTCTTTAAATAAAGCTGCAGAATTCATAAGTGATGGGACAATGCACAAAATATGTACCTGTCATAAACTAATAGTGTAATATAAAAAATCACATATATTTTAAAATATTATGAATAGAATGCATGACCACATTGAAAACAAATGTAACTGATATTTAGAGCATAATTTGACTCAAATTTCTATTTGGATGAAACTTCTGCTGTTTATGAAGCTTGAAAAATAAAAATTTAAGGAGAGTGTATGCGTGTGTGTATATGTGTGTGTGTGTGTGTATGTGTGTGTATTATGAAAGTCTGGTTCTCATTTCTATGTCAGTTTTTCCACATTAATCAATTGTCCACACTTATTTCCATTGTACTCCCTAGGAGGATTCTTCCATTTCTGGGCCTGTTTCAGTTCTGTCTAGCACATATATGACAGAAATAGCTGACTTCTTTTTAAATATCCCATTTCACACTGAGGAGCATAACTGTAGGGTTTGAAAAAGATTGGCCTAAAAGCTGATGCATTTCTTGGTTTGTTTAAGAAAACCCATTGGTTCACTCTGCAGAAACAGCTGCAGAACACCTATTTGATTACCTCAGGAGTTTAAACCTGTTTGTCCCAGACTGGGCCAAAGAAGTTTAGAAAAAGATTCCTGGATGCTTCCCACTCTTCTATAGCACCATGGGAAGGAGAGACATATTAATGGATTAATGGATCCAGGAAGTAACTTTGGTACCCTGGTCCTACCACGTCATCCTCAATTTTTTACTCATTATAAGTTGCCTCTAAAAAAGAGAAAGAAAGAAGCTGAGCTGAAGTATCTAGTCCTAGACCCATCTATCAGAGTGTATTTCTACAGCTCACTCATGACTAGATCTGTGTGTCAAGAAGCTGAAATCACCAAGACATTAACTCATCCATGAAACCTTGGGACTGTGGGATTAAGCAAATAATAAACTTGACTCAGCCACAATAGTCTCTACTGAAAAAGCTGGTAGATAATAGTGCGCATGTTTAATATTACCACAGATATGGCATGTTCCAAAAAGGTTTTTACACAAATATAAAGTTCACAGCACCAGGCCAAATCAATAACCATGAGATTGTGGTATACTGAATGGTGCATTGTTAAGGAGGAAAGCCTACAGGCATGATAGTCCCCCCCACTGAAAGTGTTTGAGGGAGAGGTATTCCATTTCTTGCCATTTGTGGGGTTGCAGCCAGGCTCAAGCAACCACTGCAATTAGTTACAGACAGTGAACAGTTATGCATCTGCCTCCATGTAACCCTAATGTGATCATTTAGGTCATGCCCAGAGGAGTCAGTCATGATCACAGGTTCCTTTACTGAGCTCTGTACAGGTGTGCACTATATATGAGCCCTTTCCACACAGATCTCCTTTGCTAAGAAATACATCTGTGACACTTTATTACCCTTCTTTCCAGTAAATGTCCTTAACGCAGTCACTGTGTTTTCTTACCTCGGTGGTCTCCATGTGTATACATCTCAGATAATTCTGCATGGATGAGGGCCTTTTCTGTGAACAACTGACATGCTCTTTAATCCTATTTCAGGAATTATGTGGAATATGAACAATGCCTGAAATTTGTGTAGTTGCACATTAAAGTGAAAAATGTCACCCAAAAGAAATTATCTGCTGTTATTTATGCAGTTTATTCAATTAATCAATTTATCCTAAATATGTATGTAGCATGCTTTATCTATGCAGATAGATAGGAATCTTACATGTGGTTTCAGTTATTTTATATATCAGTTTTGTTTTGTGCATTTGCAATTCAGTTGCTTAGTAAACCAGAAAAATCCTCATTTTTTACTAGATTTTTTAGTATTACTGGAATATGTCTTTTGTGGCCTTCTTCTTCCCCATACAGATATATTTTGATTAGTGTGATGGCACTTCCTTGTCTAATTTTCACAGTGTGCTTGATATTTTACCTTTCAATTACTTTTTCTTTATCTGTGGCTTACTATCAGTGTGAAAAAATTAGAGTATTTGTATGACATCAATCTAAGCTACAATTTTCACTTTTGAACAAGTACTCCATTCCATCTGAGTGCAACTGCTCTCACGACAACTTAATAGATCAGCTCCATTACTGAGGTTGGTGTTTCTTTCATGACCACTCTCACTGCCAGCACCATCCTGGTATCACCACATCAAATGGGGCAACAGGCTTTTTTCAAGGAGCAATATATTCTGGCTAGAAATGTAATGGCTATAAACATAAAAGTGTGTCTACCCCCAGCAGCTGCTTAGGCAGGGGTTAGTTCCTCTTCATTTCTTTTTTAAAAGTGGTCTTCCCTTCAACAAGCTTCTTTTTTTTCACTCCCATCCTTGTCTAAATCCTTGTGGTTCAACCAGGAATTCATAAATCTTTATTACCTCAGGCACTTCTCTTTCTGCTTTCATCAAGTATTTATTTGTATGGTAATACTTCAATATCTTAAACCACTGCTAAGCAATTTATCATAATAAATGGTATTTCTTTAACGTTATGCCCCTGTTCTGGTACCTTATCTCCAGTTTGCTTGTTCAGATCGTAAGCTCTTAGCTATTGCATCCAGAATTTTCAAGAGGGATTGGTTATTTTTGTAGTTTTTAATCTGAAGAGGGCTCAGCCTAGAGGTTCACAATGAACTATAGCACAGCCCTACCATTATGTCACACCAGGCTGTGAGAAATGCAACTGATGTCAGTAACTGCTGGGGACACGTGCAAAGCAGCAACAGATCTTTCCAGAACTAACCAACATTAATGGACTTGGACCTCTTGCTTCCAAATTTGAAATATTTGATGAAAAACTTCCCAGCCTGGGACCACTAACAGCGATGCTCCCCTGATCACAAAGGAAGAGAAGCATAGGGAGATCTCTGGACACATGAGGAGCTCATGACCATTTGGAAAAACCAGAGCAATGACCTACCTGCACCAGGAGCTAATAAAAAGAGGTGTTTTGCTTCCCCTTCCTCTGCATCTGCAGCCACTATGTCTAAAAGCTCCCTGCTGCCCACCAGCACAAGCACCTCACACAAGCAAATATGCCTCTATCACATCACCTTCCCTATCTACTATATCCTTTCACAGTTTGTCATCAGTGGGTAGCACTTTGGCAGACCCTGATGGGCACCTTGGCAGTGCTTTGCTCAGTCTCTGGAGAGTACTCCAGTCCTAGTCTTCAACTCCATCCCTTAATTCAGCTACAGATACTTCAGCTTAATGGGTGACATTAATAGGAAGAGGCTGGCAAGAGCTGATTCAACACTGCTGCTAACCTGTGCCATTCTGCAGGCTCCACTTGTCCCCAAAGTTCTTGTCTATATCAGCATTCAAAGCCATGGCTGAGGTGACATCTGCTCAGACAAATGCCTTGCTCTGGCTGCAACCACCCTGGCTGTGATGGCTAAGCTCATCTATGGGCTTTGTAACCTCTTATAGCCGAATATATGGGCCTGGCAAGGCATCACTGGGAAGAGCCAGAGTGAGAATTGAAATGAGTAACCAGGGAGTGCAGTCATGAGCAACAGTTTGACATGACAGCAGAGCTGTTGTATCTCTCACCCAGGAAAGTGCTTGAACCCAGCAGTGACACCTCTCTTACTTGAGACTTTTTTTCACCACTAATCATTGTTGGTCAGTCATTTCAGCACCGAGGGAACAGCTCCAGCTGGCTCCAAGTGCATTCTGACAAGAGCTCAGGAAAGCATCTCTAAGCGCATCTCCTTGGTCCTTACCTGTATTCCTTCTCAGTCCTCAAATGGGACAGGGTGATCTCTCCCTTCAGGAGCTGCAGCCCACAGGGCTTACCTATTAGCATGTTTTTTTTCTCTGCTTTAGCATAAGAGTTTGTTTGCCATATAATAAAGATGGAGCTGATTAAAGCATGTCTGGGCCTGGACTAGTACGTCACCACAACCCTTTGGAACTGGCAGCATTAGACAATCCTCCACACCCCAGGTGAATCTTCTCTTACTGGCACAGTTGTACCTACCTTGCCATGCACCGCACTGACATGAGTCATAAATCACTTTATGTCACTTTATGGGTAGACATGCTGATGTACTGCACAATTGCAGAGAGACTGCTCCTCTCGGGCCAGATTTTCCCTGGTGAACAGTGCTGGCGGCTTCTGCTGCTAGCAGAGAAAGCAGAATGTGTCAGCCCTGCCCTGCTGCAGCCAGGGATGTTGAGCAAGCAAGTGAACTGTTGTTGATTGCATGCTGTGTGAGGAGAGGCCATTTGGATGGCCCTGTCCTGTCCCTTCCTGAAGGATGAATTTTATCTTGAAAATTCAGTATGGTTTGAAGTTGTTAGAGATCAGGTTTCAGCCCTGTGGCATTTGATCATAGAATCGTATGATAACAGGTTGGAAGGGACCCCAAGGTCTGGGCCAGAAGCCAGAGTGCAACCCTTTAATACACATAAGGAAACCACAGTGCTCATTGGCAAATGCCAACGTGGTGACCCAGTGACCAGTTCACACTCCAGGGGCTGGGAAGAACCTACACGTCTGCATATGGCTTCTGTGTCTCCCTAGGGGTCTCAAATAAAAAGCAAAGACCATCTCTTCTGGATGTAAAAAAAGTAGCAAAGGTCTTAGATGCCTGGAGGGCGTAGATGAACAGCAACAGTGGGACTGAGACTGTCCTCAGCTGCTCATTTGTGGAGGACATATAAAGGACGTGTAACCACCACTGCAGAGCACGTCGCAGGCTTCCTGGGCACAGGACCATCAAACATCAGCTCTGGATCATAAATGATGCCAGTCCCTGCCTCGGTCTTCACTGAAGTAAGGCAGGGATACAAATGACAACAGAGAGTAGAAACTTGATCCTGCTGGCTTTGAGGATGGGTGGGACGGCCACCATACAATTTCCCTCTCCTTGTAACAGAGTCCTTGCCATGCAGAGAAGTGCTGACAGGTACCACAGCCTTCTGAGACTCAAACCTTCTCCTTCAAAGGGCCAAAAGAGCTCAGTGGGCTAAAGGTCTGGAGAGAGTGCTGCTCCTCATCCTTCCTGAGCAGCTAGACCGTTCAACCACATGGTTTAGAAACAGGATCTCTTGTTTACTGTAAGTGGGTGAGGGAAGCTAACCAGCCTACAGCAGTGGTCAGGGGCTCATGTTTCCAGATCCAGAGACACTGTGCTTGAAGGCCAGCCTTGGGGACTCATTACATGAAAATTTCAGTATTTCAGGAGACTCCAGGTTACAAATGCCAACTCTTTTCTCAAAGTGGAATTCTCCACAGTGATTTAAAGGTGAAAATGGCTGGGACATATTACTTATTCCCTGAACATCCAATACCTCTTTAGATACACTGTGATTCGCTCATGTGAATGACTAGTAAAGCCTGAGATGAAAAGAACTCCATAGATCTCCACAAGCCCAGATATTTATGTGTAGAGAATAGTTGCTAAAAACTCCAACACTAGGGGTTTCCAGAAGCACGGAAATGATTGCAATCACTGAAAGAAAAGAAGATGAAAGTGGTCCTTCCAGAAATCTTATAATGGTAAAGTTTTCTCTCTATTGATTTATACATTTGGCTCATAAAGATAAAATTAATGAAACTATTTTTATAAGAAATATTTTAAACAGTTTTAAAAATTTATCTTTCTTCTCTCATGTCCCTCCCTGACATAAATATTACATTCATAAATCTAGCCTGCGATAAAATCCTCTCCTAATTTATAGGATCGAGTACCCAGAAGAAACCATTGCCTGTGAAGTTTTGCCAACTCTCCAGCTAAGCCTGGTAGTGTGAGTGTTTCACTCCACTTCTTGTGGATTGCTCCACTCCTAAGTGAGTTTTAAAGTGTTGTGCCTCTGGTGGTTTTTCATGAGCCTTCCTCAGGCACAGCTTTCATAGGTTTCATTAAAAAAAAAAATAAAAAGGGCATTTAGTGCTGCTAATGTAGAGGAAACTTGCCAGCCTCTAAAGAGAGGCATTTCACAAAACATCCTGTCCTATTTAACCAGTCTCTTTATCACCTTGATATTGACAGCAAACAGAAGGGTGTATGATGGGAATAATTTTTAACAAGCTGCCCTTACCAGTGCATTTGACTCAAACCCACAATTCTTCAGCACTTGCACTACTGACAAGCCTGGAATTTGAACCAGGAGACCAATAACTATTATAATTCCAAGATCCAAAGGTCTTGGGAAGGACATATTTGGAATGAGATCCATCACACACAATGCATAAATTCTGCACTCCAGTTTCCTCAGAAGACAGACTACTTCCTCTCTTGCCTTGCTCATTTCAATTTCCTGTCATTCAAAAACCCTTTTAAAAATTGCAGAGTTCTGTCAAATAATGAATAAATAGTATAACTTCTTCTGCCCTCTAAGAAATCTTGTCTGTGTATATAATTTGATTAAAAGAGCATTGACTTATTATGGAAGAAAAGTGTACTGGGAATTTATAGTCGATTTGAGCCTGATCATTACCTATAAATATCTTTGGACATGACTGTTTCCTATGTAAAACAGTCCCAGCAGTTCAGCCAAGGTCTCAAGTATCCTGGCTGATAAGGCTACTTCAGTTTTCAGATCCAGCTTTTTTTAGTTTTCTTCTTCTTTTTTCCTCTCAATTTTATAATATCAGTCTAGTCCCTAACCAGTATGCTGAATAAAGTTTACTAAAGGCCAGGTGTCCTTTTACACATCTGCAGACTCATCCCCATTTCCCTTCAAACTCCCCAGCCCACCTGAACTGCCGTGTTTGGTAACTAGAAGCTTCCAAGCTTCCAGAGACCTTTTCTTCAGACGCAGTATCTCCATCTCTCAAAATGTCCTGATCCATGCTCTCTGAACCTCAGACAAGGCAATATTTGTTACATTGTTTCCCCAGACGGTTATTGAGTTGGAAAGGATGGAAAGAAATCGTGGAAAGTCTGCAGTTAGATTTCCCAGCTTTAATGGAGTTCGAAATTAACTAGCAGGCATGCGCATGGTCAGTGTACACCACCAGCCTGGTGCGAGGCTCCCCTGCACAGGAGTGCAGCTGGTGCAGCCCACCTTGCACATTGCATCTAGATAATACAATTAACAATAGGAGGAACATCTCCAGGGTCCTTCTGAGTGTGTGCCCACAACCACTCATCTGGGATAAAAAAATATCTAGGATAAAAAATATCTTTAAAGCAACTTTAAAGCAACTAAAAATCTTCAAAGCAACTTTATATATGTTCAATACGCCATATATGAGACAACCAAAGAACAAAAGTTAATTATCAAATTATTACAAACCCTACCATATTTTCTAATCTGATAGTTCTTCAGTAATGTTCCTCGGTCATATTTTTTTCATCACTGAACCTAACAGTAGCAAAACTCCTGCTGATTTCATCTGAAAGCACAGTGTACTCATGTGGCCCATGAGTAAAGCTACACCACAGGTCTCAAACTTCCAGCATTATCAAATCCTGCATCTCTGTTGCAAATCTCAGTAGATTTAGCTCTAAGACACATACAAAATATAGAGCTCTTAGACATATACAAAGAGAAGAGGAGACCAGCTTTTGTTTAAAAGATTAAACAGAAACATAAACTCGGCTCTCCAGCTTGCCAAAAACTTTTGAAAGGTTAAGACTCCAAACTGCTTGACAACAGTCATAAAACATCCTCTTCTTCAGGCATCTTGATTTTTAGCTTTGTCTCATTAAGAATCCCCACACAGAACTGCAAAACTATGTTCCCAAAGAATATGCATTCAGCAGCACTCAGTGAACAGTTTTTTCCTATAAAAAGCTGAATTTGAAAGCATGGCAAGAGTCTCCTAATCACTGCTACCCTGTTCAGTTTATGATGGCGGCCAAGCACTTTGGCCATGCTGAGCAGACTTTGGATGTTAGAACTAATAACACAACATACCTGGATTCAGTCAGTCTGTATTCATTACACAGGAGTGATATTAATTCCCTAAGATCCCACAGCTTTTATAAAATATCAAGAACTTAGGAGTAGGAATACTGTTTCTATTAACTTTTTTGTCCAGTCTGATTTTTATTGCCTTTTTAGACCACTTTGGCAGTAAATATCCTCCTAAAGGCTTTTGATACTTCCCCTGGAAGTGCAAAGAAGTCTGGCTGTAAATGAGAATGAGGTCCAGCCAGTCCAAACAGGAATGCAAAAAGAAACCAAATACTTTTAAAGTTTAATCACCTTTAGCATAAATCTACCCCATACAGGAGCAATAACAGCATGTTTCCAGCCATCCAATGCTGGATTGTTTCTCCAATTGTCCCCTTTAATTAGCCTTTCTGTCCCCTGGTGCTCTTGTTTTATTACTTCAGTTGTAAACAGGACATTATTCAAGACTGTTTCAGGCTAATTGCACTACAAATATTAAGAGTCTGGCTGCTAAGTGGTCATAAATGAGCCTTTATAACTACTGAATGGTTAATAAAAATAATGAAATGCAATTGTTCCATGTAAATACAACTGAGCAGTGTAATATTTTATAATGATGACTATTTAATTGGAATTTAGGTTCAGCAAATTTTTGATTTCTGACAATATCATCGTCTTTATAGCAACTGGCTTTTGAAAGCTAATTCTCTAATTTTCCACCTTCCCAAGGAATTCTGCATTACATTCAAACCCTGATACACAAACTGAGTGCATCTAGACCATGAGTTGCCTTGAGAAGCCCAGTCTTGGCTCCTCAACATAAGCATCTTTCTTAGATGCTTATGTTGGGGCAGAGGCAGTGGGCACCCACAGGAACTGTGGGCTCTGTAGTTTCTCAGCATCTCTAAAAAGGACTAAATCTTCTCTGTGACGTAGAAATAGTTCCTGGTTTCCTGGCAGGGCCAATCATGGCTAAGACCCAGTACTCCAGAGAATAGTTTGAGTAAGTTCTGGAGCACAGTCAAGGAAGGAATCCTAAATCTGAGCAGGATTACTTCAGACATTAATTCAGGACAGCCTGTGAGCTCAGAGGTAGTCTGACATGTTATCAAGATGCAGGTGTGGCCAGGTTTGCTCAGCCCACCTCCATCAGCATTCATCCCACCATTCACTGCAATGCTGTGATACGACCAACACAGGCTATGCTTCTTCCTAGAAGAATTTGCTGTGTTATGCAGTAAAGCAGTGGAGGATAGAGAGACAGCTGTGTCACACATGTCCTAGGCAGAAAAATAAACATCCAGAGCCGCAGAGCAATAAGTGTGCTGTGGGTTGTAAAGCTCCCTAGCATTTGCTCTAAGGAAAAATGGGAATGTCAGCAAGGGGATAATGCAAGCAGTAAAATACACATTTTGGTAACTATCACTAACGAAAATGTTCCTCAGGTTATCCTGTCTTAGAACAAATTAGTTGACAACTAATTATGTAGTGACAGCTCTTGAGCCCATAATCCCTGTCAAATTGCAGCAAGTGAGGAGTGAGGACCTGTCTCACAAGTAATTATACAAACAAACAATTTAACATGTTACTCTATTGTATTTAACCCAATGCTGTTGCAAGCAGAGTATTTCAGTGAACAAACCCAAGTGTTTTAAATCAGAAACAAGATAGCTCAAAGGGCTAGAGAAATCCCCAATATAAACATTTCTATTGATGGCTTCATTTGTGGAGTGACTTGTTGTAACGAGGACTAATTGGTTTGTAAATTTTGCTGTGGATTCTTTTTCTTATCTTACCTAAATTTTGCAAAATCCGAACAAGCATTCAGCTTCTAATGTTATCGAGTAGCTCCTACAAGAAGCTCTGACCTTTTAAACTTCATAATCCTTTGGGGAATAGCAAACTCTTCTGCTCCACTAGCTAAGAAGGCCACTTTTTAAAATTTAGAATTTAGAATTGAATGGTGTAAAATTCACAGTCTCAGTTTTCGGTTACCATTCGTATTGATTCCTGTGTTAGGAAGGATATAGGGACTACAGAAAAGAATATGATCTACTTCTTCCTGGAGGAAGTTTACTTGACACTTGGCCTAATATGAATATTCAACATGGGGCAGATTTAATCCCATTCCCACGAGTTACTGCAAAGTGAAAGAAAATGTGATCATGAAGTGCAAAAATGCACGTGTTACGTTCTTAAATAATCACAGAGCAATTTTTCAGGTAGCTATCCTCACAAACCCTTCCAAAACCATGAACTGTCACACAGAGGGAGACAAAGCATCTGATCCCTAGAGGTTCCTGACTTTCATGATTTCCCACAGGAGTAAAATGAAACACCTCTAATCATCTGTGTCCAAGTGATTTGATTGCATGAGAAGACCTTGCCAGGGGTGGGAAATATGGCCGCTCCAGTGCCAACTTAATGACATGCCACTGGACTGCCTTTCCTTACCCAGAGCTTGCATTAAATTCAGGTTTCACTGTTGCTGTTGTAAGTGCAGTTATTAACTTTAAAATTAATTGTTAAAGAACAGGATCTCCTGTGGAGTTCTCATCTCTAATTAAGTGGTGGCCGGGGAAGCGTGTAGTGGAATAAGAAATAATTGAAACAAGGAACCATTCTTTTTTATCAAGCTATTTAGCATTTTGGCATCCTTCCAGATACAATTCCTATAATTGGAAACATTAAATTGCCTGATTTAAATCTGCAGCTCCCCCACTCAAGCATACAGTCCAATTGAAGGCTGTGGCACTGGTCCTGAGTCAAGCTCTAACTGGAGACCAATTTGTGAGGATACAATGCTGTTATGTTCTATGAAAGAGCTAGGTGAGGTTTTTTTTGCAAAAAACAGTTTCCTGAAAAATACTGTTTCAGTAATAGCCATATAAAATGTAAGTCAACAGAAAAAATTGAAAAAAAAATTGAAAACTTTATCTTGAGATTTCAATTTCAAAAGCACAAAAACATGCAATATTTTGTACAGACTACACAAAGTATTTTCTTTTTTAACCTTTAACCTCCAAGACTAACCACCTCACAAAATGTATTATTTAGGAGTGAAAGAAATGTGTTTGTAATTTCTGGGTAATTTCTTTTTGGTTCTATTTAAGTTCACCAATAAAAATAAGCACATTTTGTTTCAGGTAAATACAAGCTTTTTTGTTTGTTTGTTTGGGTTTTTTACTCAGGTCAGACAAACAAAAAGGTCAATTACTACACAACTCTAAACCTGATGCTGATGAGAAATCCTTCTACTGATGCTCCAGGTGCAGTAATGTGCTGACAGACATAGTGTAAACAGGGTGTTGTATGTGAGGGGATGTCTCCAGTGTCCATTCAGTAACTGACTTCTCTATCCATATTACGGTCCTTATGCCTTCAACTCATCTTCCACGGTTTGTGTCCTGTACCACAATTCCTTTGTCTTTCTTTTCTATTGGGGTAACAGCACCATCAAACCCTGTCCTCTCAACAAATTTTACCTCTGTGCCTCTCATGGACTAACTTGTAGCACGAGTTCATGGAGTGAATCAGGATCAGATATCAGAATTATTGCCATGAGATATTGGGAAAAATGTCCAAGAAAGAGAATGGAGCCAAAGCTGAAAAAGATACTTAACAATACGAGAGACTGGCTATAAATGCCAGCCACATGAAGAGCAAGAAAGAAGTCAGGGAAGTGTTTGTAAGTAAATATGGGCAGACGAGTGGGAAGAGTGAGGACAGCAGCAGCAAGAGAGGCGTGCACCCTTTCAGACAGATGGCCATGGCTTTGGTGGGTGAAGCTGCAAAATGGGTGCTCCCTGCACTGTGAAGAAGAGTCCCAGCAGGGAATCATGCACTTTATGTCTCTCCAGACTATCCCAGAGGTTGTGACCTCACCAGCACATCACAAATACTGCTTGTTTAATGAATGCTTTTCAGGGAAGTGAAGAGGTATTCCTGTGAATGTGTATAGCAAGAAAATGGTTTTGTAGCTAATTCAAGGACTACACTGAGGACTATACTATTTGTCCAAAAGTTTGGGCTTAGTATTCATGGCATGTTGCTAGATTTTAACACTATCAAGTAATGTAGAAGTATCTTTTAGTGATTATGGATCGTACTTAAAACAACAAATAGTAGAAATCCCAACATCTCCTATATTGCTAATCTTCCTATATAGGAAGAGGTCTGCGAAGGAAGCACTGAGAGAAGAGATCTGGGCTTCTGTACATAAGCAAATTAGATCAGGTGTAGGTCTTTACTCTTAAATTTAGAGTAAAGAAAATAAAAATCACTATTTTTGTATAGAAAATAATTTCAGGCTGTAGTCTCTGCCACTAAAAAAAATAGTAAAAAAAAAAAAGGTGAAAGTACTGCTGGCTTAAAAAAGGGGGATAAAAGTTGCTCTGTGGTTGTATGTACTAATCAACCTTGGGCATGAGTCTCTCCAAGACTTATTTTGCTTCCTTTTACGCATACATTTGTGGGGTATGTTAGGAGATTGCTTACTGAACTTCTCTTCTAACCCTGATGATCTGCTGTTGGAGATAATAAAAATAATAACTCAGTAATACCTTCAGTATTTCTATCTGAGCCCTCCATTTCATCCCAAAGAAGGACCTGGGTAATCTGCTCCTTTCTCACTTCTCAGCACCCCAGATGGGTTCTTCCCCGCTTGTGCATCAGCTGTTCTTCCCTGGTACCTCTGAGAAGGGTGCCACCTTCCACGTGTCTTGGTAGGTAAGGAATGCTGCTTGGAGATATTCTAGTCCAGAAGGACCCTTCCAGCTGTGCTTTTGAGTGTTTCTGGGAAGAAACATTTAATAGATTCATACCACTGCAACATGCAACCTCTGGGTAACCACTAATCCATTAGATTTGCTAAAAGCAAAATTGATGGTTCCTAGAGATACAGCTGCTGATTTTGCAAAAGCCCAGCTCCCCACTGGAGAGTGAGGGCATTACCAGCTATGCATCATGGGCACAAAACTCCCCTGTCTCTGTACTTTGTTTGTTACACGAGCAGTCTGCTTCTCTGTGAGATTTCTAACATGCCCCACTGAATTTCTGCAATATTTAGAAATAGCTCTTGTGAAACTGCATAGTCTACAGCTGAAGAAGGAAAGGTGCTTTAACTACTGTTACCCTTGCTTTCATCTTCCTACGTTGTGTTCAAATAAAGAAGTGTACAAGTGCACATATGTCAGAGAGAGTTTTTCCTGAAATGAACCCGCAATTCCCACATTTGTCAGTTCCTTTGAATTTCAAAGGATAACCTCAAAGGGCACCAGCAAGAAAAAGTGATATAGTTAAATGGTCAATACCTACATGTTTATAATTCCAAGTTTATCCTTATACATATGTATTATTACATTACAAATCATTAGCTATGTTTTTAGATGGGGTGGGGGGGAGTAAATGGCAGAGGGAATGATTTTGAGAGTGTTGGGTTTCTCTTTTCAAAGCTCATGAGAATCAAAAGCCATTGAGCTTGAGAATATTTACAAATTCTTTTCAAAGATATGTGTTCTACACCTTGTCACTTCTGTATGGCAATATTTTCCCATAAATACTTTAAGACCAGCCCTTGTTGCTTCCTAAGGTAATCACACCCATGCAAAAGTGCAAAAGTAATTTAGAATCTGTAGTTAAACATATGTTGGAAGAATATGTTGAGCTCCATCTACTACTAAGCAAATAACTTCCTCCAGGGCATCATCAGGATCTGGGGGTGGTAGAGCAACAGTGGTGCCACAGTTTGCTGGGAGGAGTAGCAGCTGTATTGGGAATCGCCTCAAGCATCACAATGGCTCTCCAAATAGGGAGCAAGGGCCATGAAAGACATCATGGACTGCAGCTCCTTGTAAAGAGGGCAAGAGGTCTCAAAATATACCTGTAACTGTGGGTTTTGGCTATTCTAGTGGTAGCAAGTTTAGGGCCAAATTCTGTTTCTGGCTTAGATGGGAAATAAAGCAGAAATTGACCTTTAGCAAAGCATCTGAAATAAAAATTACTTACACTTGGAAAAAACTAGAATGACTGCTTTTCTGCTTTCCTCATGTCAGCAGGTTTTGTCTAACTGTTCCAAAATTTGACATCCTAGGAACATTATTAAATTTTTTCTGCTAGAAAGTATAAAGCAGTATACAACCTTGTCCTTTAACAGAAGTTAGTTTGATAGTTATTCTGGATGACAGAATATGGTGGATGTTAATGCCAGGAGCTCCTTTATCTGTTCAAACCAAAGCCATCATTTACCGTATTTTATTTTTGGTTATAAGCCTATGCTGCTAAAAAGACTCAAATATTGAAAACAAACAAACAAACAAAAACCCCAACCAAACAAAAATACCCAAAACCACCAACCAAAAACCCAAACAAGCAAACAAACAAAAAAAATAAAATCAAAGACTAAAACACATCACACACAAAAAAAACCCAAAAATTACTGAAGCAGGGAAAGCAGTTAGGTTTTAGAGCAGAAAAATTCAGCCAAGAAAGCAGAAGCAATTCTGCAGTTTCCACTAAAATATGCTAATTATATAAAAAGAATTATATGGTCATCCATGCATCACTGTACTAAACTTAAATCATCATCATGTGATTCATAATTTTATTAAAACCCAGAGACTAACAAAGGGGAAAGGATTCTGCCAAAGAGGAATGAATAGACATTATCCCCTTTATGACATTTGAGATATCTGTTGTTTAATTAGGTTAGGATCAGCTCTTGTGAAATATAAATTAAAAATTTCAACAGTAAGGCTACTTGATACTTTTTTTCAATTGTACAATTACTTTGTGTTAGCTCTAGGTGATACTTAATGTCACCATTAGTAGCAGAAAATCCTGCATGAATACCACCCAGCTAGCACCTGAAGATAAGCTTAGGCTGAAATGGTTTTTGGTCAAACCAAGGCCTGCTAAATGACAAAATTCTCCCTTTCTTGCAAGTTGCTGTTCTGCATCCAAAACAACTAGAAAATCAGCAAAAATGCAAGTAGTAACTGATCTAGAAGTTGCTTGCAGTTGGAGGGATGCTTGTTACAGCTGTTCATTTTGGGAGCTGGCTACATTGCCACCACTCATATACCATCTGACTCAATTACTCAGCTGAATGAAGGCATTATCTCATGAAAATTTGCCTCCTTCTAATTTTACTCAGATAGGTTAACAACTCTGAAAATGTCTTCGCATACATATTTTCCTCTTGGTTTGTAAGTGTAAGAGTGCAGTGCTCTCAGTAACAATAATTATTTTTAAACAGTTTAATGTATTTGCCTCTTCAGCAGAACTGTCTTTGTGACTGTTGTTTACAAGAAAACATCTTTGTGAAGGTGATTGTGAGGGGAAAGTGAAAACCCCCATTTCTCCCCAAGAGCAACATCCACTGGGTTTACTTCAGGCTTTGTGGCGTACACATGTGCCATTCACAGGTGTAATTATATGTATGGTGTACACATGTATACATGGATGGAGAAAAGTGTAAATACCTTGTTCAGCTGTTGATGTTATGAAAATGACGGGGTACAACAGTTTTTCTAGCTGACAAAAAGGTTTCCTGTGGCAACTTCAGGCTTAAGCTCAGGTCTCAGCTCACTGCTATGAAGACTGTACTTTGTAGTACAACAGGCCCTGGGGTAATGTTCCTTAGATATATGTCACTGCCTAGAAAGAGAGGAAAAAAGCTAGAAAGCAGGGAAGGATGGAAGAAAAGTGTTCTATCCTTTTTGAAAAATTTCACAAAGGCTCTGGTAGGTGAAATAAGATCAACATGCACAAATGCAGACAATCATTGCACCTATTTGTATAGGCCAAATCAGCTTAGAAAAATGGATGTGTGCACACCACAGCAGAAGCAGCACAAGCTCTACTTATTTGATGTTATTGGGCTTTTGTTTTGTTTAAGGAATACAAAAGGCACTCTCCACTTGTAGAGTGTGCATTCATACTGAGTTAATTTCAGAAGATTAAAGACATTGAAGGGATGATGATACAAGCAGATATAACACCTTGATTCACAAAGGAATCCTGAACAGAGCCTAAACCTGAGCTGACAACACTAAACTGCAGCACTAACAAATACATTTGAAAGATTAGCAGAGAAGCCAAAATTTGCCCAGCTAAGAAGCAGTTCACACTGACTCAGAAAAGGGAGATCAAATTTTCAACAAAGAGCAATGACAAGTCATCATTATGTACCTGACTTTAAAGTGCAGACAAAAGACTAATCTACAAGAGGTCTTCTGTAGTGTTCCTTGTGCCTCAATTTCCCACTGAAATAGACACAGACACCTCCCTAAAGATGCTTGCAGTTGCTTGGGAGAGTCACCAGAAACCAGCACTCTTGTCCACGTCACAGGCTTGTGAAGTCCCTATGGTAGATACAACCAGTGCTCTACAAATCAAAAAAGTGAGAAGTATGACACAACAACAAAAACCTCAAAGATCATCAAGTACATCAGCAGCAAAAGGTTAGCAGACAAACACAGCACTAGGGACAGCAAAGTTAATTTCAGAATGTCTAAGACTCATGATGTCCCTATAAACATACTATAATGTGTTCTCTCTACAGATGTGCCAGGTGTGGGAGAATAAGTCTGGATAAGCAAGGGCATTTGTGGTTGCCTGGAACTATACAAACTTTTTCATCTCCCAAGCAGTGTTTTACAAAACAGAAGAAACTCATACAAAGGCAGTGGTACAGCTGCAGGTGAACAGCTTTTTCCATTCCAGTTCTGAGTAACAGACTCTAACAACTTCTAATGTAGGTAGGTATGCTTTCTCATATAGGTGAGGTTTTCAATTTCCCTATTTAATTTAGAGACATGCATGACTGATCCTGACACCTCACCAGGACAGCTTGGTTGCTGGGAAGCTAAATAAGGGGCTTCACTGAGAGAAAGTGGACGTAGTATTTATCTGTGATAAACAGAATTCATCTGTTTCATTACATACATAAAAATTCTCAAGGAGGTTGATTAAAATACTCCCACCATCTCAAACAGAAACAGGATTGTACATACTGCAAGCTTTACAAAAAATGCAATGTTGATTTTAATAGAGCCAGTCAAGAATGTATTGTACTGAAGACAGCAATATTCCTGGTGCAATTGCTCAAAGCCTTTCAAGAACTAGGGTATATATAACACATTTTGAATACAAACAGTATAAAACCCATTTTTTCCTAACAAAATACAAGAACTGTTTGGGATTTATAAAGACATTCACAACTACCCATCCCTTGTCACTACTCTCATAAAACCAGAATAAGAATAACATCAGACTGGATTATATTCTTTTCCTTACAATAAACTTTGTGCATGTTTCTTTTTTATTGTAACCACATGTACTCCCTGCAGCTGATAATTTAATGTTCAAGGACTGGAGGTTCTTGAAGCCAAGGCCAGCATTTGTTGTAAAAATGAAATATCCTAAAATGAAAGTATTTAAATTGCTTCTGAGACAAATGGTCATGCAGTTCTTTGAATGTCTTCAACTTCTTGTTAATAGGAAACAGTTGAAACCAACATAAATTCTCCTTCCAAAGAGTGGTTTGCAGCCTTCTGAGAAAATAATACCAAAAGTAAAGTACGAGATGTTCTTTATTCAAAAAGGATGCACTGTGGGTATGATGCATTCCATAAATTTCAATGAAAATACAGAAAAGCAGCAAGACAGTGCAAGTTTCAATCCTAAAAACAAACTAGTCTTATTTTAGAATTTGACTTGTGAAGAAGAAGACATTATGTCTTAGTCCCCTCAGTTTTTTTACCAGAAAGACACTTCAAAATGGATCAAGAACATTCAATTTTCCAACCTGTACCTATTTGGGTTGTCTCTTGTTAAAGCACAAAAACAAATACATAGATTACCTTCAGTCTGAAAACAGCCCCAGGGAATCCAGTAGAAAAAAGAACTGTTTTGAGTGCACCAAACATAACAGCATATGGTTTATATTCCTTTCATTCTTAATGCATCCAGTTTAGTCTTTCATTAACTGAAACTGTCTTTGTCAACAAAGCTGAAATATAACCAATTCATTTTTTAAATCTTTCTCTGAAAAGAAAATGTTCTTTCAAAATTTAATTACGAGCATGTACTTGACGTGAGCTAGCACACTAATTTAAACATGATATACCAAAATTAAACCAGAACAGATCTTGACTATTCTATGTTAGCTGCATGTTTGTAAGACATTTTGGACCCCATCCAAGATAGCACTGAAGCATGTGTTTTCTCTTTGCTTGTGTGGGACTTCACGCAACCTTTCACAGTCTAACTTTGTTTCTCCTTTCCACTCCTCTGTCTTTTCCTGATGGCTCCATCTGCTCTTCTAGGAAGAGTAACTCTGTTGCACTGTCTGTCAAGAAAGTCTCAGTACACTTGGTCCTTCACACCTGTTGACTTCTCCTTGGTGCTTCGTTTTGGGATTACTGGTTAACATCTGTCATAGAAGTAGACTCAGTACCTCCTTTCGAATCTGGCAGAGATTAGCCATAGTATTGGTCATTTCTCTGCTTTTATTATGCAGATAGGACAAGATTTAAAAATGTGTTTAATGTGAAACACAAGAGAAAACTGCTAATTGAAGCATGACTGCAGATCCCTGTGCTCCTGTGTCCTGAAGTGGCTTGATAAATCTCACCCCACACATTCAAGTATTTTCATGAAGAGCAGTTTCCAAAATTGAAATCCATATAGTGGCCCAGGGAAACAACTACACTTAAATTGAGATGTAAAGTAAATGGGCCAGGGTTTGGTCCCATTTCAGGAAATTTAAAGATCTGTTTTTGAAGGGTTAGTTATTTAGCAACCAACAAGGATTTCTACGTTTAAAAAAATTGGGAACCTTGGCACCATCTTATCTGTATTTCTACCCTCTTCATTTTACTGTGTAGAGGCAGTGTTCAAAGGCAGCAATCAGTCTCCTAATAACTTCAAAAGTCATTACCTTTAAGTAGAGGCAGTCACACTACCTTCTGTTTTCCCAGCCAGCAGATAGGTTCACTTACCCCACTTTCCATGGAAACTCTGCAGCACCACCAGACCTGTGTTCCCTGATTCCAGTCAGTAGAAAGGCAGCTCTGGTCCATGCTCCATGGCAGTGTAAGTTACATCCCACCTTTAGGCTGTACCATGGGCGCTTCTGCTGTGTCAGCTTGCTCCTGAGGTTGCTGGGAAGTAATGGTTCCAGCAAGTCTGTTAGAGGATCTTTTGCTGCTGAAGTGATTTCTTCCAGTAATTGCTTGGAAGTGGCAGCTCCTAATCCTTCAAAATCCTTCAAAAGTAAATGGTGTTTTGGCTGCAGTGGAGAACAGAGGAAATTAGCCAAAGAGGACATGGAGGACAGGTGTTTATGAGAGAGAAGCCTCTAAAAATGGAATATTGCCAAATTAGCACTAAGGTTCCCTTGTGCAGACAGAAGGATTTCAGCAGCTTCCCAGACCTGCCTTACAGTTGTAGTCCAAAATGACCTCTTCTTGCTTTACCAGGATGCCAGCAAAGACACTGAAGCAGACAGGTTTCATGTAGACAGCCCCATGCTGGCAGACCCCCTCTGGGGCACGCTGGCTCAGCCCCCTGTGGACATGCTCCATTCCAGGCTCACCAATACCCCCCAATGGCTCACTGGCATGTGGTGTCCTGTTCCCAGAGATCCTTGGGATCTACAGGTCTGGCATAATCACCCAGCCTGCAGCCAAATGCCAGAGTTTCATCCCTGCACACAGGAGACTTCAAACATCCCAGCTGGATTCCAAAAGGAAGGCAAAACCTGAATATGACAGCACTGAAAGAGTTTGTTGAACACACTCTCTTTTCTCCTCCCCAGGTCTCTCCTGAACCCTGGACTTGAGGAGAAAGGGAGCAGGCTTTGAGCAAAGAGCCCACTGGCAGCAGCTCCAGAGAAGACCTGGCAGTGTCTGGGAGTAATGCTTAGGGTGAGATGCACAAAGGAAACCAAGTGGCAAGTTTTTGATTTAGGTTCAGGGACAGTGTAGGCCCCTTATTCAACTCATAGCAGCTGCCAAGCCAAGATTTGCTTAGGTCAGTCACCAGAACTGGGTTAAGCTTTGTGTTTTCAGAGGGAATTAGGTTTGGAATTTTAAGGTATTTTGATGTTCAAGAGATTTAATAGGAGCAAAGGGACAGTCCTTACCTGTAATTCTTCTAAAAACCCTTTACCCAGATTCATCCTGTAATAAATGCCCTTTTATATCCTGCAAGATTTAGGAAGCACTTGAACATGTCCTTATAGACCTGTAACAGGTTGCTTTTACTCCTGATGCCACCAGCTGATTCACCACTGCCAGTCCCTTACCAAAGGGATGCTCTGTAGTGCTCATGAGGGTCAGGTTTTCTCTGTGCCATGATACTTGGTATGCCAGTCCCCAGGCTCACCTGGCACTTCTGACCCTGTCTGCCTTCTACTTGAACAGCATAGCCAGCACATGTGGCATTTTCTCTAGAACAGTTACTCCAGGTTTCAAGCAATTACACGGGACAATGAGGACCTAGCCTTCAAAAACTCAAGGGAAGAAAACCAAAGCAATAACGTTTTAAGAGGAGACTACAAAGACTAAGAAATTGCTTGAAAAAATTACTTTATGATTCTTGAGCAAGTCTACAGGTACTTCTGTAACACTCCTTCCCACACATGGGGTGCTGGATACTATGCCTGACCCAGAGTGTTGCCTGGAGAGCCTGCTCTGGTAACCCCCTGCTGTGACCCTGAATCCCTGTGAATCCCTGAGCTGTCAGAGTGGTGGCTGCTGAACACACCCAGTGCCCCAAAAGTGCAGATTCCTGTTTAGCTGTCTGCTCATTCAAACATCCACAAGCAAATACTTTCTGCTCCTTTTCATTTAGCTGGAAGTATTTATAGAATGATCAGGCCATGAACAAAGCAGGGTGCTTCTGCAGACTGCTGACTGCCCTAAACCTCCCATAAGTTTGTAAAAAACACAAATTCATCTGCCCAATGACCGGAGCCATGCCTTCCCCAGCTGTATGCAAGAGTGTGCAAAGCAATTACCGGAGAGCACTGCAAGGCTCTTTTCAAAGGTGCAGAGACCACCTGGTGCTCTGAATTAGATGGAAACAAGTTGACAAAAATGAACCTACACTGGAACAAAAGAAAGGGCAGCTGAGAAAAAAGTCAGAGATAATTAACTGATTTTGAGGCCTGTTGTGGAATATGGTTCCCTTCATTGTGTTTCAGCACAAATAGTTCAAACAGTGGACATCAGCTGTGTCCCTTTCTTGAAGTGGTCTAGGCCCAAAAAGCAGTGAATGATGGGGTTTTTAAAACATCTCATACAATAACTTGAAAGCAAGATGACCATAACTATGGCTGGTTTGTCTGTGGCCCATGGTACCAAATCACTATCTTACATAGGAGCTTTCAGTGAGGATCTTTGAGAGGGAAAAAATTTGCTTACAAATTTTTTCCATATTGTAAATTGGTTGGTACCAATTTACCAGCCACCATACCTCTGGTGGTACCAGCCTAAACCTGTTTGGGCAGGTAGTTTAAAACCAGCCTTCAAACTAGGGAAGGCATTTGCTTTCAACATTGACAGAGATCTTCCCTGGTGTCTGTCATTCTGCAGAGAAGTTCAGCCGTGCCCTGCATTTAATCTGACACAGCATGGAACACCACTGGATACTGAGGCTCCGGCAGCAGGATAATATAAAGGTGACAGCTGTAAATCATGCGTGTTGCTCAGGACTAAAGTCCTTCTTGTGCCTGATGAACCATGCCAGAGTCAGCGCATGTACTGTAATAACAACCCAGGGCTCCTGACAAAGAGAGACTTAAAGCTGCCTACTTGTTGTTCCTGTCCTGATGCTCTTCTGTTGTTCTCACAGCCAAACTATGAGACAGCCATCACCAGTAAAGCCCTCTGGCACCAAGGAGGAAGGAGAGGGGGGAAAAGCCTGCCCAGTGTCCTGCTTTCAGCTAGAAATAGAGTTCAGCTAGGATAGAGTTCATTTTCATCCCAGCACCTGGTACAGTGCTGTATTTTGGAGTTACTATGAGGATAATATTGATGGTGCTTTAGCTGTTGCTCAGTAGTGCTTACCCCAAGTCAAGAATTTTTAGGTTCCCATGCTCTGCCAAAATGCACGTACAGGAGAAGCTGGGAGTGGGCACAGCTAGGACAGCTGATTTAAACTGGCCAAAGGGATATTCTATACTATGGAATGGCGTGCTCAGTATATAAACTGGGTGCAGTTGGCTGGGAGGAGCTGATCTCTGCTCGCGGGCGGGCTTGGCATTGGTCAATGGGTGGTGAGCCAGCTGTCCTGCCTACACACTCACTTTAGCAAGGTCTCACATCTGGCACAAGCCTGGCTGGCTGTCCTGCACGCTTGGTTTGACCCTGCACCCTTCCAAGCAGGCCAGGCATGATGGGGCCAAGTCTCTCCCAGTCTTCAAGGAGTCATCCAGCAGATCTTGCAGACTCATCATGTCCTGCCAGGACATCAGTCACAGGTACATGGCACTTCCCTGCCTTGCACTGCACAACACGTCCTGAGCGCGGCCCCATGCACTGGCCCCGGCCCTCTGCAGCGTGCAAGAGTCAGCCTAGTCTGGTTCCCTCCAAGCAATGCCCAGGTGTGTTTTGAGCCAGCATAGATGTTGCTGATCTTTTCCCTTGGGCTGCCTGATTCAGTGCAGGCAGCCAACGGGAGCGCCTATGGCAGCAGGAATCAGGGCTGGCAGTGGGCTGGGTTAGCCAGAAAAACAGTTTTCTCATGCTGAAACACCCCATGGACACAGCTGGGGCAGACAGGAATGGGTTACCACCGAAAGTAGGATGGGCTCTGCAGCCACCTTTGCTGGTCTGGGCATTGTCCATAGAGGCAGCAGAGACTGTGGTCTCCCAGATTTGAAGCAACAAGTTGCCATTGGCTAAAAAGTCAGATCACATTTCCAGTGACTGTCATGGGTCAGGCACATGCTTTCTGTCTAACCAATTAATCACTGCCACTGCTATTACTATGACTAATGATTTACTGAAAAATACAATTCCATTTTTATGGCAATCCCCTTATCCATACATAACAGAATAGAAAAACTGCAGCTTTCCGGATACTTTGCAAGGCCTCAGCCACTACATAAAACAAGTCCAAAACTTCCCTACCATCAAACCCCACACTTTAAATTTTATAGTCTGTGGCTATAAAATATAGCAGTGGAAAGCTATTATATTAACTGAGAGATCAGCATAATTTACCTAGTTTTGGTTTTTTCTCTGATACAAAGTAGAATTTTCTCTTAATGGCAACAGGCAGCAACATTTTCTTAATCTGTATGATTTTGTGACTGTTGAATGAGAAGGTGGGGCTTAGTAAGCAGAACAAGTTAAAGATTCCCTCCATATGGTATGCATGAAATCATCATCCTTCTATCTTTCAGAGCTTGAAAGAAAAGCTGGGCTGACAATGACTGTAACAGGAAAAGAAAAGAGAAAGAGAAGAGAAGAGAAGAGAAGAGAAGAGAAGAGAAGAGAAGAGAAGAGAAGAGAAGAGAAGAGAAGAGAAGAGAAGAGAAGAGAAAGAAAAAGAAAAGAAAAGAAAAGAAAAGAAAAGAAAAGAAAAGAAAAGAAAAGAAAAGAAAAGAAAAGAAAAGAAAAGAAAAGAAAAGAAACACCAAAACTAAAGTCACTTACAGAGGATCCTTAATAAAAGAAAATTCATGAGATGAGAGAAGGCAGTAGAAAGAGTCAAGAGAAAAGTTGGGTTGACATCACCAATTGCACAATTTTCTAGGTGCCTGAAAAATACTGTAAGTGGAAAAGAAGTTTCTAGAGAAATGGCATAAATTGAAATTTCTGTCCTTCATCTTCACTCTCATAAAGTTTGCAGTTGTCTGAATCTGGTGCATTTAACTCAGGCCAGTCTCAAGAGTGATAGTTCTTTAATTACACTGCTGAGCACATACAGTGTATTTTTCATAAATGCCAGTCAGAGGCTCGGTATCTTGAGCTTTAAAATCCCATCCTAGAAAGGCAGGGGATCGGTAACTAGTGCTGGTAGAGGCTGCATGGACAGCACGACCCTGCCATCTCCTGGTGCGAAGCTCAAATACATCAGCCCTGGCCTGAGCAAACAGAACTGCTTACAGCCGCCTGCATTTCCCTTGCTGGCTATTCCTGTTGCAGTAGCTCCCGGTAGCCCCGAAGTCCGGGATGCTGGGCACGGTGCCCCAGCCCTGCAAAGCCTCGAAAGTAAGTGTGAGATTGTGAGCTTCCCGTACCGTGCTTTTGGGGAGGGTCCAGACCATACAAAATTTGGAAACGAGAAAAGCAATGCCTCCATAAATACAGCAATGGGGAAAATATGGCTTATTGCTGTCTCAAGAAAAAGTGCATATCAGCTGTCAATCAGCCACTGAAAAATATTCATGAAGAGCAAAATAATTCACCATCTGCCAAACCTTGTCAGCAATGTGCAGTTCAGAGAAAATGCCTGCAGTGATCTGGTAGCAGGGAAGGAGGTTTAATCTTCCAATTTACTGATTCATGTGTGAGTTCTTAAAATTCACTAATCAACTGATGGGGCACAGATGTTTGACTTCTCTTTCAAACAGATCTGGCTGCACATATTTCCCAGTCAACATATGTTATTTAGATTTCCTCTCCACCATGAATAAGAAAGTGTAAAGAAGGCTTTGGTAGGACTGCATTAGGATTCAATCCTAGTCTCAATTTAATGTCAAAGCTCCTGTTTGCTTTCACTAATGCCAGGATTTCATACTCAGTAGGACCAGAGCCTTATATCTATTAAATATCACAGCATGAATTGTGATATGCAACTGTGCTATTGTGAACATGTGAAGATTTGTAAAGTCAATTACTTGAAGAAATCCAATGAATAATTCTGAATCACAAATAGACTAGAAGGACTCCAGATCTATTTGTTGTCTCACCATGAACAGAAATAAAAGAATAACTTACTGGCTATTTTGGCTTTCAATCAGATTTTTAGTTGAAACATCTAAATTCACCTAAGCCACCTAAGTGCTCATTAGTTACTGTTGAAAATACCCATAAACCTACTGCTGAGACTTTTTGATTGTTTAACAAAATCCTGTTTCAGCCATGACTAGAGATTCCCTTGCCAGGAACTGTGCTGCAAAGGGGAAACAGACCTGTCGCTCTCGTGTGTTTCCATCCTCAGTTACCAGCTGTGACTGGCAAGGCTAGAGGCAAAGTATCCCAAGGTGCAGACATCTCAATTACCTTTCCATGGGGAAATAAATCTGTGTCTATCAGGTCAGCTCTGAGCGCAAGGAAGGCCCTGGTTTAGTCTCTTCTCCCCTTGCTGACTCCCTGCAGCTCTCCCCTGCCTTTGCAGAGCAGCACCAGTGCCTGCCCTGCTGCAGCACCCGTGTGCCAGTGCAGGTGAGTGCTCCGTGTGCCCCAGCACAGGAGAGAGGTGTTACACTTCAACAGCAGCACAGGTCTTGCCATGAGATGTTCCCTTGTAGCAGCTGCAGCAAGTCCCTCTGCATCAGAGGACCCAGACATTGCCAGGATGAGCCATGACACCACTCCTCAATGGAAAGCAAATGTCTTTTCCCTGTCTCCATTAGCCAGGCTAATTCCTCCAGGTTTCTGACAGACATTCACATATTTGGTGTGGGCAATTCAATGGAGCACTCCTATACTTGGAAAAAATAAGACAAATGGTGACAGGAAAATCATGCTAAGATGGAGAGAAGAAAGTTGTGGGGTTTGCCATGTCTCGTTGAGAGAGCCCTAGCAAAGGAACTTCCCACACACAACACGCAGGACCATCTTCTATCAGCCATTGTGGGGGAACAAAGCCATCTGCTCTGACAATCACTGACCTGCAGCAGAGCTAATTATAGGCCACGCTATGAAGTCCTTACCACTCTCATTAGGAAGAGGGCTATTAGTTTAGCTTGAGATAGAACTAAGGAAAAATGTAAGGTTGTTCTCACTCACGCTGAAAAGCCAGCTGTTCCCCAGAAAAAACTGCAAACACCCTGCCAGCAGCAGCACCCCACCAGAGACAGACCAGAACATCAATCCCTCAGCAGGAGGCTTTCAGGGTAAAACTAATAAGCTGGTATTCTCATCAATTCTGAATTCTTATGCCAGATTTGCCTCACAAAGGAGCTGATACAAGATAGCTTAGAGCGAGTGTTCAGCCTGCAGAGTGCAGAGAGTGCACAAAAAGCTGTTTCTCTTGACAGCAGCCTGCCAACCCCACTAAACTGGCCAACTTTTGGGGGGAAAAATGAAGGCTATTATTCACTGCCAGCCTCTACAACACTCTCAGCCTCTCCTAGCCATTGGGGGAAGGTTTTCAAAATTATTTAGCTTGCTGTAAGCTGCAAGAGACGACCATCAAGACTTTCAAAATCTCCTAAAGCAGGCAACGGAAGTTAAGAACCAAATCTGCTTACAATCTCCTACAAATTCCACACCTTCTTACACTTAGACACCTTTGAAGACCTTTGAAGCACAGCAGCTGAATTTCTAGCTATTATATATATGTATTATTTTTAACTATAACTAACTTAATATAGTTTAACTATTTTAAACTATATTTTAATATTATAATTTATGTAGATATACAACCCTCATTAGGCCTGTTTAGCAAAAAGGGAAAAAGTCACTCTCTTTCACTGACTGCTCATCACCCCAGGATGGCTGGGGGAGACCTTGCCCTCATAGTTAGAGGGGAAATTTCTTCCTGATGATTACAGTTGCTGTGCTGTGTACAAATTCACAGCATTGCTTAGACCACAGAGAGATGGAAGAAACTGCTTGTTCTAAAATAGAAATAAGGTGGGAACATTTTTTATAGACTTACCCACTTTTTAATGTGCTGTTTACTGCTTGAAATAAGACTTCTTGGTACAAAAGAACTGGATGATTCCACCAAATGACAACAACACTGGTGCCCCTTCCTGAGGATGTAAGATCCCAGCCAAGGGTCACTGAAATCACAGGACAACACGGAAATTGCTTTTGATCCACAACCCAGTTTTAATTTGCTCCATCTGTAAAGGTCCAAACACCAAAATGTTTCAGGCTGTTAAGGGCACCAGGCTCTCCAGCTGGACAGATGTCCTACTGTAATGGGAACTCTCATGAGGAAAAACAGCCACAACAACAAGCTGCAGATTGAACTCTAAGAAGCAGCAGCTTGGACTGTGATTTGCTTTCATTTACAACACTAAAATGCTACAGCAGTTTTTGAAACTCAGGACCCTCTCAGGCTGAGAATAGAGGGGAGCTGCCCCTTTTGTTGTTATATACTTGGTGCTCACACTTTACTCTGTTGGGCACCTCAATGCCAACATCTACACAAAGTTAAATTTTTTGGTGTGCCTGTAATGCACAAGCTTCAGCTGTCCTCACAGCCAAGTCTTTCCAGGAGGAAGAAGGGACTTTTCATACTCAGTGAAAACATGTGATACAAGGATGTTTATGCTCTGAAGCAGAAAAAGTATGTGCCACTATGTACAATAATGCTGCTGGGAGAGACAACAGGATATTACAGCCCTATTTTACATGTTAATAGCTAAAGCTCAAACTTCACAACATGGAAAATTATTGTCAAAAAAGGAATTGAATCATCAAAAAAAGATGTCAGAATAAACAGCAGATTTGTATAAGAACTATTCCCTACAATCTTTGTAAATCATGGTGTCTCCTGAAGGTTTTTTGGTACTTCATGTGATTTGAATGTTTATAATTTTATTTCAGTTTTTGAGGTGCAAAGATTATTTTTTATTATAAGATTATTTATTATTATTGTTGTTTGTAAACCAATGTGTTGGGGAAAAAAAGCAAACGGTTTGAATTATTTGGAGACTTAATTTGATTCAAAATATAGGCTCCTAGATGCTATGGTTTGAATGTGTGATTTAAAACGTTAGTTAAACATCACAAATTATAAAAAAAGCAAGTGACGTGCCTAGCTCTGTAAAAATATGCAATCTCAGTATACAAAGAACTTTTAAACACATCTGAGTGAAAAAAAAATTAAAATAGAAAATAAAAAGTATTTCTCCCCCAAAAATGCACCATTACCAGCACATTATGTAATATTATTAAACAAGATTCTAGCAAATACCAATCAACCCACTGGAAGATGAGAAGTGGTACTCAATAGCACATGCTATTGCATTTATTATTATGCAAATGCATTATAATCTTATCTCCTCTAGTTGGAGACTATATGGACTGAATGGACTGAATGGAATTTTCAAACCAATTTTATTATGCAATGTATCTAAACTGCTTTCTTGCTTGATAAAGTTAAAAACAATCTCTAATACTACACACATAGTATTTGTTTGCTTTCAATTTTTTTTTTCAAGTCAGGTAAAATTAAGATTTTTTTTTTTTTTAACCACAGACAGTAAACTGCAAATGACTTATTTGTATAGTTTTACTGCGGACTTAGCACCTCAAGGTTTCTAAGCCCTCCTATTCTAAACACAGCAGTTGTATGGTGTAAAATGCCAAGATCCTTTCAATAGCACTTTGGCTAACAAGAAAGACCACTCAGTGGCTATTATTACCACCTCACCTTTCTAACATCTTGCTAAAATCTACTTAGCTGTTTCAAAGAATACATATTGCCCTTGTGGTGATAAAGACACACACAAACACAGGGCCCTAACTCCAGCAGCTGAGAAGCTATTGACTGGTACTAAGTACATAACATTTTGAAGCACATACCGAGGTCAGTGGGGCTTTTACAAGAGCTGTCTGTGCAGTCTCACAGATGGACCTTTATATCAGCACAGAGGCTGTGATCAGACAAAGTGGCCAATTTGCCTAGGGGTAAGAGTTTAAATGTGCCTTGATGTGTTTAAAAAACTCCCTGAGCTCCAGCATCAGTAGAGGCAGTGACGAGTAATAGTAAAGGTCTCATTAAGACTCAGCGGAACCAAATACAAATTCCCCTTGTTGCCGGTCTGCCAAACTTCAAACAGTCAGTCAGTTGCTTCAGGAGAGCCCTGGGAAGAGGTGGGAACCAGGGCCAGCAAGGGTCACAGCTGGACCTCTGTTTCACTACAAGAAAATAAAGGCCTCCTTATGTGTAGAGAGGGTCTGCATTTACACTCAGCACAGGCCTGGTAATGGGCTCTAGGATAAATAGGTCTTTGAGCCAAAAAGATGTCCTAGTGCAGCAGAGTGTAATAGCACCTGATACTTAATCTCACAGAGGTTCCTTGGTTTACATGCCATTAACTATGGGATATTTCTTCAGCTATCAGATTACTGCTTGTGTTTTGGTCAAGCTCTCATGCACAAGGCTTCTATGTCCAGGCTCTGGCAAGCTCCCTTATTTTATGACACAAGGTCAGACTTGGCTGCTTTTCCTAAATGTTCAGACAGTTTAATACCCTAAAGGGTCAATTAAATATATATTCAGCAATATCATTACTTTAAATAAAGAAAGAAAGAAAAAAAGAAGAATGCTAAAGAACCATTAGAATAGAAATAGCTAAAAATGCGTGTGTGTATATATATGTGTATATATATATATATATATATATATAACTGCTGGAATTAAAGGCTGCTGGATGTCTTCCAGAAAGCTTTTGCAGAAAGGAAAAGATAGATTCATCTCCTGCTAGCATGAAATGCTCTTGTATATTTTGAGCTGGTTTAGGCTATTTATCAAATTTTTCCTCCTTGTCTGAGCAAATGTCACAGTGAAAACAAGGATGTTGTCAAGAACTCTCAGGTTTAACTCACAGGACATAATTCAGCCAGAGAAAGGGCCATCAGTTGCATGCATTTTTTTTATTTCCCCTGCATCATTCTGAAGAACCAACTCTATCCAAATCCTTGTTACAGCAAAATAATGTCTTTGCTATAAGCACCAGCTGCCTCTATACTTTCCTCCCTTTTTATTTCTTTACAACTTGCAGAAGGTTTCCAATAAATAAGCACATGTCTTTCCAAAGCACTTGAAATGGTACTGACAACTTCTGTCTCAGCTGCTACATTGACTTGTGGGAAATGCACGGCAGCTGAAAGTCACTGATTTTCCCCACTGCCATTTTCTGTGCTGACTCAGCCATAGAAAAAGCCTTTATTCCATGTCTAAGAGGTCATCCAGACACTGAAGTGAAACCCTCATCTCTTAATAGGGGCAAATGAAAAGTCATCAGGAATACATGCTGGTTTACATTTGGGAGACTCACCTATGCCAATATCTGGATTGGAACAAGCAATGCTGGGGTTGGAAAAGTTTCCAGCCTGTTATCTCTGTTCTCAACTGCTGGAGTCTTGACAACCTGTTATGTGCATGTCATCTGTAGTTCTCTTTGTAATGAAGTCTTCTGAGTTAGAAATACTTCCGTGTCCTGAATAGTAAGTTTGATAATTCACAAGGAAGATCTAGTCAAGACAGTGCTATTTTAAGATAATTTCATCCTCCACTTATGTTTAGAAAGTAATCACACTTCTAATGACTTTTTTTATATTTTTACTCAGTGGTGTTCTCAGCTTGTAACACACAGGAAAGGAAGAGAAGAAAAAAAGCTAGAGAAAAAAATGTGGTGGCCTATTCTGGTAGGGACAGACAGCTTGCTTGGCCACAGTAAAAAATAACAGCTGTGCTATTCTCTGTGATCCACAATGGATCCCATAGGATCATGAAAAGTGGCTACAACAGGTTGAGAGAAATTCAATCTTGCTGGGACTGTGCACTCCCTGTTATGACCCATGGCCTTTCATCTGCTCCCTCCCTGCGTGACTCCCTCCCTCCCCATTTCTGAAATTTACTGTTCCAGTCACCAAGAGTATTTCAGCTTCAAGTCACAGTGTTGCTGAGGGAGAAGGTCATGAATTCATAACTATCAAAACAACCCTTGCTCCAGCTAGTCTTGTTCAACGCTGTTATCTCCAGTGTATTGATTCAGAGCACCCTTTTGGAAAAAAAAAAACAAACAACAAAAAACAAAACCTTGACAGGTATGACTTATTAGAATCTCTGAACTCAGATGACATCCTGTCTGCTGAACCAGTTCAATCCCTGAAAGTGCCAAAAAGCAGATCAGAAACCTCCACAGACTGGTGAACTGGAACATCTCTATTCTCTTGTGTTTCCTGCCTTCCACAGGCACACCCACACGGTAGAATTGCTTTACTGTCTTCTTTCCATCTGTGATGCAGTACAAAAACAACTCAAGATCAACTGCTGTAGCCTCTATTCAGCCTGTGCAGATTCTTTTGAGTTCCACAAGATTTGCGAGAATGTCTGTCTACAGCTCTGAGCATTACAGTAACTAGTTAGCAACTTCTCAGCTCTCCCTGCACCTGAAGGCATTCCTAACTGCAAGAGTAGTATTGTAGGTTGGCTGTGTGGGAGTTATATTCTTTCCATCTTTCCATCTTTCCATCTTCCTAGGGATTTTTTTTTCTGCTGCCCTTCTGCAAAATAAGTCTGGGAAAGACTTAAATTGACAGAAAACTTACTTTCTACACAGTGTGTCCTTTGAGCAGGGATAACTACACATGGAGTCAGCCAGCTTCTGCAAGTAAAGGCTCAGCAGACACTTTTGTCCCTGCTTTACATGGAAACATTTTCCTAGGAGATGCTTGAGGAATTGTCTCAGAGCCAAAGTTAAATCTTAATGGGAAGCACTGAGTTTCATCCTGAGCGAGGAAGGGATGCCTGTGAGTGCAGGATGATTTAAGCTCCCTTTTTCCACAGGAGCCTTGGTACATCTGCCCCACTGCATACCAATGATCACACCACACCAAGTGTGTGGGTCTGGGGCCAGTGACCTGAAGGGGTCTGGTTGATGTGGATGACTTGATAACAACTTCACGCCATGACTGAGATTAGCAGCCCTGAGCTTTATAGGCTTTGAGTGGTCAGCTCAGCCAAGCAGTTACAGTTTGTAAGTCTTCAGCGTAGCCAGTTAATTGACATTACAAAATTGGCATTAAAGGAATTATAATGTGTTTGCCTAAATCAGTCACATGATAGATACAGTATTTAAACTCTAGGGCTTTTTTTTTTTTTTGCTTTTTTTAATAAAATTGCTACATGAATACATGGACCAATGTGTCACACTGGATTAAGTCAACATCAGCCATTTGCTAAGGCCTTTCTACCTGCATTTTATTTTTAATCTCAATACAAATATTGCTTCTTCCATTTCCCCCCACCTCTACTAAAGTCCACCCACCTTATCCCTTCATCCTTTTAATTGCTCTGCATCTCTTTCTTGCCTTTTTACCTAAGCCATAATTTTTCCCTTCTTTGGTCTGTTTTTCATGGTCATTTCAGGCCTAGCAATATCACTGTGAAGTGTCAGAGCTTTAGAAACAATTGCTCCAAAGGTCTACATGACTCACAACCACAGAAATTTCAGTTGAGCAACATAACTCCTTATATATGAACATCAGTAAAATGTGCACACTTTATCACCACTTGCCGTTTTTGACCTTTGAATTTGGCCAGAACACAGTCATGTTCCAGCACACAAAAACCCTCATAAATAATTACTTATTCCCTGCTAATAAAATGCTTGGCATGCATCACCCACATCTTTGTAAAACTACATCAAGGCTTGGGCTTTTACTTATCCAGACATTTGGGGTTTATTTTAGCAATTAGACCTGTAATCAAAATATTTCTACTAGTCAAGCTCTGAGATGTGAATCAAGTCTCAGGGTTGGAAAATGCAGTGGCTGGAAATTCTCCTGAGACTGGCTTTTATGGATTCAAAATACTGACGTGGTGAGAGTCTGATGATCAGAAAAGTTGATCTCAAAAGCTGATACCACTTGTCCCCTCCTCTTGACTGGCAGGTAAGTGTGTGTGAGACAGTGAGCATACATACAGGTACATATACTTTTTATACACATGAGTATAGCTATTGCATTCATGTAATTTTCAGGGGTTCTGATTAGAATTTCTAATAACACTAACAGTAACACAGAAAATGATTTTGTGTGGGCAGTTGCAGGAAAAGGGAGGAGCAGTTGTCAACATTTCTGTGAAGAATTCAACATTTGAACTCCATGTACCACTTGTACTTTTTTTTTTTTCCTTCAGTAAGTGTGGTCTATGACAAGTATATAGTATGCATAAAAGTGACATTAAAGAGATATTAGTCACTAAAACCTGCAGTCAGAAAAATGTAGACTGGCTCAGATCCCACCAAGAGACTTGCAAAAAGTCAAACATCTGTAAATCTAGTTCAAAGTCTGAGTTATTCTAAGCAGGGTTATGATCTAAACTGATTCCATATTAAATACCTCCCTTTTTGAAGGTTTTATCCAGAAACTGTGAAATATTTTGGGTTTGAATTCTCAGCCTAGTTGAGAATAGATGTCAAAACATCCTCCTGCAGGAAGCATTGCAGCACATATGCCTGCAGGTGGCAATCCCACCAGGAGCCCAAAAGATCCAGCCTGAGCTTCCTAGAAAGAGCCAGTGAGGAGAGAAACCAATGCTCAATATTAGTAGTCCACGCTCTTTCACTTTTTCATTTTAAAGGAAAAAGAGGTGGCAATGTGTCTATTTAGAGCATTTTGGAGCATATAAACCCTAAATAATAAAGCAGTCTGTATCATCCAGTGTGGCAAAATCTGAACAACTCAGAGCAAGTCCTGAGGACAGGTGAGGCTTAAATCACTTAATTTTCACACCATCTGGGAGAGGGTGTGTATGTCTTTTGTTCAACAACTACCTAGCACTGTTGAAACCATTTGACAAAAACCATTCAGTGGTAGTCAGTAAGTTCAGTAGAAGCAAATAAATCAAAACTAACAACTCTGGGCAAATAAATTCCCCAGCTCACTAGTTTGCTCAGGCTTTGAAATACTGCTTTCTCTGGGGCATTCACCCTAACCACTGGTTTTCCAGACTCCTCTGACCACATGGGCAAAGGAGAGCAATTACATGGTCACAGTTGCCTGCTGCTGCAGGAGATCAAACCTGTAACAACACAAGGCCTGTCACAGTGACAAGCAAGGCTGGAATGAATGTGTCTGAGCAGGGAATGTGGTAGTGCCCTGAAGCTCTTTCCCAGGTGAACTGACATCTATGTCTATAAATAGTGAAATAGGGCAATTATTCAAAGCAGAATTAAAAAAAAAAAATAATCTAGTTCCAGCACATTAACATAATTCATGAAGCACTCTGGACCATTAGTATTATGAAATTACTAACTTATGGTTGATAAACTTATTCGGTCTTAGTAAGATCTCACTGGACCTGAAAGGCAGAAAAACAACTTTGTTCAAATCCCGGCTTAACAGGAAACTGCCACAGCTGAATAAAACTCAGCAACCAGAATGTAGATCTTGGAGAAATTTGTCATAAACCCCATCTCCTCTTAACCTACAAACCAAATTTACGTGGTATTTATGTGATCTCTAGCAGAGAAATCAAAATACATTTCCTCCCAAGAGGTGTGCTAGTGAAAGTAAAACAGCAACAGCATTTCAAGGGGAAAAATGTAATTGCTGGTATCATGCCACGGTTTAGCCCCAGGGAGCAGCTAAGTACCACACAGCTGCTAATTCACTTCCCACCCTGTCCCCTGGAGTGGATGAGAATCAGAAAAAAAACAAAAACAAACAAACAAACAAAAAAAAAAAAAACCCACAAAAAAAAAAAAAAAAACAAAAAAAACCACCAAAAGTCGTGCATTGAGATAAGAATTGTTTAATAATTGAAACAAAATTTAATGCAACAATAATAATAATAATAATAATATGTTTGCTATCCTGGCCATTCTCCCCCACCAGCTTCTTGTGCGCCTGCTGCCTGGCGGAGCATGGGAAACTGAGAAGTCCTTCACTTGGGGTAAACACTTCTGCGAGACAACTAAAACCATCAGTGTGTTCTCAACGTTCTTCTCCCACTGAATCCAAACCCCAGCCCCTTTCCCGCTGCCGGCCGGGGCCCGCAGGCGGCGCCGGGGCCGGGAGGGGGCGCTGCGGCTCCGCCCGCCCGGAGCCGCATCCCGCGGAGCGGCGGCACCGCCCGGCCGCGCTCGGCGGCAACCCTTCCCCTGCTGGGGTCAAAGCGAATGAACCACACTGTAAGCACTGATAACAAACACTACCTGGTTGGTTTTGCTTGTTTGTGTTGTCTGTTTGTTTTGGGTGAATAATTTAAACCGATAAGGCGCCTTTTCCCTGCTTGTGGCAAAGGCAGGAATCCAGTATGTCGTTGATCAGGTCAGCACTAGCTGCAAAACCAGCATCATCTTCAGTACCATCTTCAGCTGTGTGACCTGCTGGATGCTGGCCATCACTAGCAAAGGTTTCCAGGCAGTGAAATCTGAGTGGCTCCCTACAGATAGTTTATACTTGAAGCTCTTATGTGCAGAAACAAGCATTGTGCTACTGCACACAAATTCCTCCTCCTCCAGCATCTGAAGGACTTTCTCCAAGTCTTATTTTCTGCATACTACTTAAAAGTTTCCTGACTCACTGTGACAGGAATTTCCTGATATGTAAGTCTTCCTGAGGACATGTCTTTCAGTGAACTCCCACTGCAGAAAGATGCACCTCAAAGCCCTGGGATGCCTATTAAACTCCCTTCATGTTTTGGTGTTTCATCTTCATGCTGCTCTCCTTCTGCAGGGCCTCCTCCTTCTGGTGTGGCTGTCCCTTTTGGTTACTCATCTACCTTGCTTGTGGCTCTTCTCCACCAGCAGATTCTGGACCATTTCCAAGTTTCTGGTTAGCAGACACCGCTAGGTTGCTGATCCTGTTGTCACCATTGTTCCCAGTCCCATGACCTGTGCTTTACCCGAGGTGTCTGCCGTTGTTGTTGCCTCACTGGACTGTTAGCCAGGGGAATTGTCACATCCTCGTGGATCTGCAGACTCCATTCTTAGTCTTCTTTGCTCCCATCCACCCATTTGCTTCCTGGCCAAGGACTGGTAGATACCTCTTGGTTTCTGTGTTCCGTGGGATATTGTTCCCCTGAAGGCTGCAGCAGACAATTGAGAGAAAATATATGCAAGTATTGTTTTCTACAAGCTATTTCTGTAAACTCACCTCTCTTCTGCCTCCTGGTTTCTTTAGTTTGATCCCATTTATTTGTTCTGCACGACTTGGATGTGCTTGTTGGAGTCCTTCCCCAAGCTATCCTGGTTTTGTGCTGCAGTAGGCTGCCTTGTAAAGACCTCAGGGTCATGGTGCATACACAGACAGCTGAGACAGAGATGCTCTGGAGCTTTCAGAGCTCTGGAACTCCCAGGTGAGTGCAGGCTGCCTGTCACATGTCCATGATGGTGTCACCCACCATTCCAGTTACCCCACTGACATGTGGGGTGTAGCCTTTCACAAGCACCCCCATCCCTTGTCCTGAATAGCTGCACCTGGATCAGAGACTGAGCTCTAAGTTTACACCCAAATATGATTTCCTGCTTGTTCATGAATCCATAGCTTCAAACTTTTCCAAGTTTTTAACTTCATGCCCTGCATGAAGCATTCCTTCATGTAGATTATCCTCTTCCATAATGTTCCCTTTTTATTCCGAATTAACTAAACTTTTAAACTTTTTTCTTATCATATTCTGGAAACACATTGCAGCTAGAGAAAATGAGAAAGATTTCATTTCAAAAGTGGGTGGAAAATTGATGTCTCTATTGTACATTTGCAGCGTAAGGCCCTGTATTAGCTGAATGGAAATCTAGGGTAACAAAGCTGAGGTCACAATTTAATTAGTCTAATTCAGGGAAGAGTTTGACTCACTAATTCCAACTTTCAGCTGAACAATTCGAAATTCCCTTGGGCCATACCCTGAGGAAACTAGCACCCATTATTTAATTGGTTTACTGAGATGGTTCCACTCAAGATCCAGCCTGTCAGCAGACTGGATCTGTCGAAGGCTCACATGCCTCAGCACATTTCTTCATGGCAATGTTGCAATTTTGCTAGATTCTTACAGCTCTTAAGACATGCTTTTTAAAGCCAGCTTACCCTTTTATGCCTAAAAATAATTGCAGGTGGGGTTTATAATTACTAGGACAAGTTGCAACTCTTGCACAGCAAAATACCCAAATGCCTCGGCAAGTCTAGAGCCAGGAAATATTTCAGTGCACTGCAAGAGCATTGTTAGCAGCTCAAGAGCTCAAAAGTTAGGAAAGATGAGATCAAAAGTAGTCCATACACACAAAGATCAATACAACAAGGACATTTTGATTATATTCAATCACATAAAATGTAACTTAACATCACATTTGGTCCTGCTTTGAGCAGGGCTTGGACCAGGGGACCTTTGAGACCCTCTCCAAGCCAAAGTATGTTATGATATATAAAGATTTTTCTTATAATTTTTGCTTAATGAGTATGTCTTGCTGTGGGGAACAATTCTCTGGGGCCCTGGATATCTGAGTTCCATAGCTCCTTTCCAACTAGTCCAGTTCTGCATAGTCCTTCCATTTGCTTTTAATTCACTACCTGATAATTTCAGCGGGTGCCTCTTAGTCCCTAATGTAATAAGTAGGTAGATAATTGTTCTGTTTTCCATCCCTCTCATGGTGCTTTATGTTTTACTTGTATTTCCTTCTCGATCACCTTTTTTAATAACTCATGAGATTCATGAAGAGCTGAATACTTCAGCAGTTTTACTGAGTTAGTGTGGCCAACACTCAGGTGAATTCCCATTTCACTTGTAGTTAAACTACAATTCACATTTCTAGCTCATGCTGGGTGCAGCACAGTCTTTCTTCTCCATCTTTCTCATCCCTGCCCTGGGTCCCTAGGGGTGCTGTTCCACAGCACCTGTGGTTGATCCAAATCTGCCCTGATGTAATCCCTATCTCTGTCACTGGCTTTCTTTTGCTGTTCCCTCACCATGAGGCTGCACCGTCTGTTGCCATCTGCTCAGGGATCTTAACCAACCGCAGACTATTTGCTTTATTTGTGGGGTTATTTTTTATCCTGTTCGGGTTTCCAAGCTCAGCCACTCAGGGGCAGAGGAGCTGAGCTGGGAGGGCAGGGATGCAGGGAGGTGGATGGGCAGGATCACGGTGGTGCTCGCAGACTCCTCTGGGAGTCCCTCATACCACCAGGAGGGTCTGGCTTGCTGAGAGTGTCTGAAACAGTTCCTGCCTTTAATACCTGATCACAGCTCTGCTTTCAAAATCATCAGCTGGGCCACAAGCACTGTGCAGACACTCACAGAACAGCTGTCTCAAACCACTAATTTAAAGCCTAACATCTAAATCACGAATTCCAGGTTAGCTTTAACAAGCCAAACCAGGCTACAGCAATATCATACATCATAAACTGGGAGAAATTAAATAACTTTTCTTCATGAGATGTTTCTATTAGTGACAATGGTGCTTCCAGATACCATAAAAAGTAGTTTGGACCTAATTTATACAGAGAAGGAACCTAATTTCATCAAGTTTGTGTGATTTCTTATTTTCCAAAGGAATATTAAATTACACTTGAATGTAACTTTGACCAAAGCAGAAATTGCCTCTTATACGTTTATATCGTTTACTGTGTATAGTAGGGAAAATGAGAGATAAACAATGTGGAAAGACAAGAACCTGTCAGATGCCCATCCTACAAAGCAAGACATATCCACTCAGAAAAGGTGCTCTTATAAGCTACTAATTTTTGTCCCATTTCAAGTTAGGGCAGGGACTGTGCTAAGGCAGGCCTCAGAGTAAAGCTTTATACATTCCTTCACAGAACATCATTCTCCCTATCAGAAAGCTTCCAACATGATGAAACAAAGTCAGGAAAACTGGGGGAAAATTGCATTTTCTTCCCCTTTTAAAATTATTTGCACTATTCCAAGTAACTATCAGGCATGACTGTGGTGCCTTAGGAGCACACACTTGAAAATGGAAATGAGGAAGCCACACAAGGAATGCCACAGTCCATAAAGGTGAGAGACACGTGGCCAAGCACAGGACACAGAGAGAGAGAGAGAGACAGGTTAGCACCCAGCTGGAAAAACAGGCACTCACTGTATATTTTACTAGCTCAATTTAAGTAAAACAGCATCAGCTCAGATGTCAGCTTGCCAAAGAGAGAAAGCTTTCCGGAACAAGATCACCCTTTCAGCCTGTGTTTATAGAGTCCCAAGGTTAAGAGGCACTTGGTTCATAGCTCCTGGGAGCTACCACAGCACTGAAAAATAAACATAAATAATGTCATTAAGAAAAATCTTCTGAAGTCTGTGTCTCATTTTGAGAGCCCCACATGATGCACATTTCCCTCTGGGATTAATATTTCCATTAAATCTGAGCCTTGGCATTTGCCTTCCTAAAGAGAATATTTATTTAAAATTTGCTCTGGCCTTCAAGACAAGACTAGTAGCAGCCCTAGCTGCCTGGCTGCATGCCAGCAGACCATGTTCCCATCCTGTGTCACAGAGCTGTCACAGCCAGGACAGCAGCTCTCATTACACGATCACACAGCTCGATCACTTTGGAGTACTTTGGTAGACCTTGGAAAGCAAGGGGGCCAGGATTTGCCTGCAAAGGCAAGGGAGGCAGGAGGAGATCCCCAGACCAGCCTGAGTACGAAACTATGCAGTTGTGCTGCCTCCCAGAGCAGGCAATGACTTTATCTGGTGCTGTTGATAACATCTCTGGTTTAGTGCCGCTCTACTTCTCCCGTGTCATCCTTCCTCTTCAACTCTTTAAACAGATTATGGGGTGGAAGGAAGCCAAGCCTGAAGGAAACTGCTTCAGCAATTTACTAGTAAAAAAGTGCTGCTTTGTAGGGACTGACTGACTATGCAGCACTCAGTGGTGTCTCAGAGAGGACTCAGAAGAGAACATCCCATAGGAGCCTGCAGGAGACCTCAGTAGGAAAACACATTGCCTTCTCTTCCCTATCCAACCTCTGGCTGAAAAATTGGCATCCCCTGAAGAAGATGGATCTCTTTTGCCTTAGCTTTTCCAAAACACTCATTATCAGAGAATCAGAGAAACACAGAATCACAGAATTATTTGGGTGGGACCTTACAATGTCTTCTGGTTCCAACCCTTCTGCCATGGGCAGGGACACCTTCCACTACTCCAGGTTGCACAAAGCCGAATCCAGCCTGGCCTTGAACACTTCCAGGGATGGGACATTCACGCTGTGTTACAACCTGTTCCACTGCCTCCCTCACAGAAGCATTATCAGTAACTATAATCCTTGATAATCTTATTACCCATCATCAGCCCCTCAGTTTCACACAAGCCTTAATCAGACAAAAATGGCAGCTTCTGTCCAGTGAGGACTATTTAAAAAGTGTTTAGAAATGTCTGGATCCGGCAAATAAATCCACATGCATTACATATTTTTCTAAGTAGAGTAACTTTTGTCTTAAGGGTCTGTTCTTTCACATTTCAATATGTTGGTAGGATAATTACTAACATCACTATTGTTACTGTCAGTTTGAATGAGGGCGCATATCCTTGCAGACCACATATCTGCAGACAGTGCAACCCAGCCTGCTTTTGTTCATTTGAAGGAGGTCTGCAGCTTTGGTTTGAAGGGCTGGACCTAATCCTAAACTTCAGAGATGTCCAAGTGTGATATATCTAGTGGTTGAGTCTCTTGAGTGAAGCAGGAGTAGTCCTGATGACTGGCTAACGATGCTTTTAACCAGATTGTCAGATACAATGAGCTTTATTGACTGACTTTACCCCATATTGTTTGCCAGTGAGTTGAATGCACACAGTGCTATTTGCTATCTTATCACTTTGTTGAGTGAGGCTATAAAATAAAAGGAAACTATAATGAATGTATATCTTTAACAGTCTTTACAGCTAAGAAGAGCGGTTCAGCATCTGGACACTCCTTCAGTAAATCTCTGGAGATGTCCATATCCTGTTTTGAAGAGAACTCTTTTTGCCTCCACAGTATGCTCTCACTGGCTATCATAAAACAAATATATTTATTCTCTGACTTGCCTGATTTTCATCACATTTCTATATCTTGCTAACATTAACATACTTAGCATATTTCCACTTAGTAAACAAAGCCTGTAGGAACACAAAAATAATAATAAAATAGTAATCTATTTATTTGTGACAATTCTCTGCTGAGGGTGGACAATATTTATTTGGTTAACAATCTCTCAGATATAAGTAGGGTTCACAATAGAACAGATAGCAAGAAAGAGAGTGGGAACATCGCATCCTGTTGAAATTTCAGGGTGATTTATATTGGCACAGTGTTTATATCCCACTGAGGATTCATTTTCTACTGGTATATAAATAAAAAACAACAGGAAAAAATCAAGCTAGATTTTGAGACTGCAGCCTCTAAACCACACCTTCAGATGGGGTCAGCTCCACCAACTTGAACAAAGATGTGATAGTCCACCTGAAAGGAGGAAACTGTCCCTTTGGACAAAAGAATAGTTTATCAGCCTGCAAATGTCTAATCTCCAACAGCTAGATGTCACCATGGGTTATGATCATTCTTCCCCAGTTATTCCTCCAAAATGAAGGGCCCTCACTAATGTGGGAATGGTTTATAGCTTCACAAGGAGTGCGTTTTGCACTCTCCTTCAATGTCTCTCTCTAAAGCCTCCCTTGAAGGAAAGGGGAGCTTACTTGCCATGCTTACTTCCAAAGCCTGGCAAGTAGTCAGTCTAAAATATTCTTTGACCAGTGTTAATCAACTTCAGCAAGCATTCTGGTGCTGCAGCGTGCAATGCCAAGGCAGTTCGTTTCCTTATCGATCCCATAAGGCTTTAGACCAGGATGCAGAAACAAAGGAGCAGGGAACAAGGAGGTGGAGCTGGGAGATGGGTGGACTCCTGAGGACAGCGGTGTTCAAACACCTTTAGAAAGGGATTAGCAATATCAGCTCCTGGAGAGGGAAAGCCACAAAAATGCCAAGCATTAAAGGTTTTGAAAAAGATTTTTTACAGCTTCCCCTCCACCTCTCCCATTCAACCTACTGTAGACTTCACAACTCTAATCTAGTGAGTGGCTTACCTCCAAGTCTCTTGACTGTGATCCGGCCTCTCTCTGTAAGACACTGGATGCCATTGTTCCTCACACATCGTTGCAGCCATTATTCCTTGGCCTAACATTTAGAAATATAAATCAGCCAGAGATAAAGGGTGATTGAAACAATAATTGTTGTACAGTAGTGACAGCTTTTTCTTATTTACCATAATGAAATGTCAGAGAGAGCAGACTGAGAATAATGAAACTATGGGAGGAACAAATCCAAATCAAAAATTCTGGAAAGCTTCTAAAACAAGAGAATCCAGTTATGGAGGCAGAAGTGCACATTTATGGGACTCAGACTCACTGCACAGTGCATCCTCAGAAGCATCATAGGGAAAAGTGACAATTCATGCAGAAAGTGTGTTAATGCTTTGGAAACTTTTGACATATTTTATGTGCCTTTATTATCAAAATGGGAAAAATTATAGGGGAACAAGCTAAAGAAGTATGGAAGAGGAAAAAGGATAAAGAGACAGTAAATTACCTTTGATTCTCACAGAGGCAATTATCACAGAGAGAAAATCTGAGAGAGCAATACTCTGCCCCACTCTGCCTATCAGCTACTCTTCTAGTCAAGGCCTGTTAGCCTTAGCCATTCTCACCAGCAAAACCAATATGTGGGCAGACATGCACAGACCACATGGCCTTGACAGAGAATTGCTGAGTCTTTGTTATTTGGCTGTTTTGTTATTTTTATTTGGCTATTTTGTTATTTTTATTTAAACAAAAGCAATGAAAGGCAAAAAAAAAGCATGAGGCAACAGAGCTGGGTGGTTGTGGCTGCAATTCTCAGTTGCAGTCCCACAGCACAGAGGGTGCCTGAAGAGCAGTGGATGCTCCTCGTGTGTCCTCCCAAGCAGTGTACAACATGTTCCTTCTCCCTTTCTTGCCTCAAGGCCTCGTTCCTGCAGATTTGTTGGAAGTAGGAGGTAAGCAAGCTGAAGGTGCCAACTGGATGTATACAATAGCCTTTAACTAGTTTCTTGGCCCCTAGCTATGTTGTAAATACCGTAGCAACATGGCCATGTGATGCTTGGAGCTCTGCCAGTAGCTGAAGCTCTCACTGCTGACCACCCATTGCAGACAGCTTAAGATAGGCTAAGAACATGAACCAGGAAATGACATCCAAAGCAAGAAGCAAGTAATCCCTCCCACTCCTTTAGTTTTTGTGTGTAAATGTGCTAAAAGATGCCAACTGGAAAGCTGCAGAGATATTTCTGAGACAGCAGCTAGAGACACTGAAGTGTGTATAAGTTAATAGTAATTTTAAAATAACCGAAGCCAAGTTTTCTTAGCATGCAATGGTGGTTGGAGACAGCACCCCTACTCTACATAATGCTTTGCGATCTCAGCCAGGTTTAGACCTGGTAGAAAACTTATCTTTTGAGGTTTACCAATGAATGACTACTAGCAATAACTAAATACAACCCCCCTTTTGGTAGCAGAAGGGCACTTAGAACAATCATTTAGCATTTCTGTGAAAAAATATCAACTCCATCAAAGCCAGTTATTTATGACTTATGAATAAGACCTCTGTTTGCAAAAAAAATAACCAAAAAAACTCAAAAGACCAACAACCCTAGCTTGTCTGGCAACAAGCCTGTAATTATTCAGAGCTTTGTGTGGGTGTGGTGAGTCAGTGAAGCATACTCCCTGTATTTATTTAACAAATAAGTACACCTCTGGCGTATTTGTCTGCCAACTCACGATAATAATGAAGTTTGCTTCTGAACTAGTTCATCTTGCCTAAGGAAGGGCAAAAAACAGATCAAACATACTTGAATCAAGCTGCCCCTGCACATTTTCCAATTTGCCTTTATTTCAAATTTTGAGTTCTAGCCATCTTTGGGAGGAAATGCCTCACGCCATTCTGTGTGTAAAGATGCAATCTTTGAACAAATCTGCTGGTTTCAAGTCCAGGTGAGCTCCTTTTCACACCAAGTTGTTGGAACCCATGATTAGAGCCCTCTGGGCAGTAGCCACATGGTTCTGGAAGGCACACCATAGAGATTTTGCCATAGCAACAAAGTGAAGAGCATTAGCTTTTGAATTCTGGAGGTCAAAAACAACTCCCTTTGTCTCCCACAAAATTCCTCTTTCAACATACCTACTTTTAATCACTCAGCTTCAGCCATGGGGGTGGGAGGTAATGTTTTAATGTTCCTGGTCAACCTTACTCCATAATCAAAGATGTTCTTCTTAAGACATAAAAAACGTTGGCAAAATATAACTACACTCAGATATAGAAAAGAGCTGCCTTATTTTTTACCGAGCCAGACATGTCATTTGCAGAATGTGCTCACACAGGAGCTGCACACATATGTTGGCAGGTTGTACAAAAATTATCAGATGGGTGAGTCAGGGACGTGAGTGCAAGTATTGCTTCAGCAGGTGTTCTGTGCCTCAAAACATGTGTTGCTGCAGTTCCTTAAATTCTGGACACACTACATTTGAAAAGGAGAATTTTCACACAGATCATCAAATTACAGAATTACCTGGGTTGGAAGGGACCTTGACATCCAGTTCCCAACTTACCTGCCCTGCGCAAGGACAACTTTCATTAGACCAGGCTGCTCAGAGCTCCATCCAATTTGGCCTTGAACACTTCCAGGGGTGGGAAATCCACAGCTTTTCTGCACAACCTGTTCCAGTGCCTCACCAACCTCACAGCAAATATTTTTTTCTGCATAAATAATCTCAGCCTGCTCTCTTTCAATTCAAACCATTCCCCCTTGTCTGTCATGATATGCCCTTGTTCAGGATAGAACCATTCTTCAGATTACTGGGAATGCCTACATGGGTGTGAGGGGAGGAGATCTGGAAAAGTTGCCCACAGGTTGCCCACATTGTGGCAATACCTCCTGCAGAGCCCCAAATATTTTTTAGTATATTTTGAGAAGGAAAGTCTTTTGAAACATTCAGAAGTCTTGAGTCTTACTCTTATTTCAGGTAATGCCTACAATAAAAAATGCATTACCTGTAGTGGGAATTACAGCTGAGCTTTGCAGTCATTGTCAGATAGAGTTTCTATAGATCAAGAATGTAACCACCTGTAGCTGTTTCCCTGCCCCACTGCTGTGATCAAATGTAAAGCTTGACCTCTGCTTCAGGAAGCTGTGATTGGATGTGATGACACAAACTCCTGGAGCTTGTCCCAATCTCTTGGCAATCAGTGTTCCCACAGAAGGACAGCAGGTAGAACAGGTAGCCTGTCCTTGCTGAAGTGTCCCATTCAGCACCCAAAGTTCAGTCAATCATTAGTGACAGAGACTGAGCAAGGCTAGCTGAGGAGCAAGCACAGCGTCTGTCCTGCCACTGCCCTGGAGGGAGGGATGCTCCGCAGTGAAGGTGAGAGCAGGCAGCTGAAGCCAGGGCCAGCTTCAACAGGGGACATTGCTTGTGCTCAAGGGAGTGATGAATTTGGGCTCCCAAGGTCAGACTCAGCCCAGATATCACAGAGGTGGCTGCTGGCTCTATGATTGCAGCAGATTGTTTCTCCTGGCACAGCAGTGTGCTGGCTCTCCTGTCTAATCTTTTCCATTGTTTTTCTTAAAGTTTTCTACTGGAATAGGAAAGGTCACAACGTATTATCAGACACAGACAGGACATTATGAGTTTATATGTAAGCCAGAGAATGTATTCTGTGTTCATCTTAGGGAAATCTGAGACTGTGTCTATTAAATGTCTCCTTTTTGTATTTTTTTTTTGTCTTAAACTATATACATGTTTTGCTCTCAAAGGCTGACAAGCACTGGTCTCAGATTGCTTATAACTTTATCATTTGCCAGCATGCCAACACTATCAGAGAATCCTTCATCCTAACCTCCTGCTGCTTATAGTATTGTTGGAAATATATGGCTAGAAGTCACCCTAGAGACATTTATTATTGCCTAACCAGGTTCAGTTTGTGTTTTAATACAGATAGGGCTTTAGTTCTGCTTTTAAGAGCTGGTTTCAAATTAGGACTTCAGTTCCCTAACTAACTATTTCAGTTTAAGTCTCTCCAAGGGATCCGTCATTGTGAGAAAGGTGCTTAAAGTATTTAAAGATAAGATTTATTGTACCCAAGGCAGCTATGCTTTCCTTGTTCTCTTTCTGTACTGTGCCTGTCTGGCATTTTATTACACTTCTTTATTCCTTTTTATCTTCTTCCTTTACTCCATCTCCAGTAACTGAAATGGATATCATCAGGTACAGCACAGATAGCAAAGGCAATGCAGAGTAGTTGGGATTTCTGGGATTTCTATCTCCTCTTGCCTGTCCACCAGCTCTTTCAACATGCAACAGTGTTCAGAGTGCCACCGAGAGGCATGTTTGCTCCAGTGCTCATCCTCATGGATCCCAGCTGTGCGATGGTCATTGCCGAGGCTGGAGCACAGCTTCAGGACCCTCTCCCAGCTCCAGCACTGCAGCACAGCCAGTCTGCCCAGGGCTCATTCAAAGCTGGGAAGTTTGTTGTGAACAGGGCTGCTGGAGCCAGAGCTGTCAGTCTGTCTGGGCTGTCAGTCCCATAGATGAATGGGTTAAGTGACTCCAAATCTTCCTTATTTTCAAGTTTGCCTCTTCTCTTTTTTCATGAGATATTGCAGGTAGTACAGATACACTTGAGAGGTGATGTGATAAAAATACTAATAAGGTAAACCCACTGAACAGTATCTTCCTGAGTGGAAAACAACTGGCCATTGTTTCAGCCTCCTCCTCTGCTTTCTTATCTTGTGTGAAAAATACCTGTGGTTCTCAGAGCACAAACATGAAGGATAGAGTGAGGCCAGGTCTACAGCACAGACTTCTGCTTGGCAATGATACATCTGCCAAAGCTGTGAAGAGCAGTGTTCCCTGACAGACACAACTGTGCTGGTCAAGAGCTCCTCCACACGTATGGCTATATCAGCAAATATGCACTTTCTCTGATTTTAACCACAGAGTTTATGACCCAATTTAGTGTGTATTAGTGCTTTAAAGTACTGGTATTATGACTGGATTTACCAGGACTGCATGGGAGGCTGTCACCCCAGTGTAGTGCCACCAGAACATGAGGCTGTTGACTCCCACACCACGCCCAGGAACGGACTTGGGGGGAAAGTGGGGTCCTCAGGTCCCCTACTTCTCTCTTTGAGGCTTTGGAGAGAAAGCATTTGTGTCTGTCCTGTGTAAACATCTGCAGGAGGGAAGACAGATGAGACCTTTGTGAGAAACTGGGATGGCACCAAAACCAGGGTGTGATTCTGAGTCTGTACATCCTCCTCCTTGACAGAGTGCACAGGCACATGTGTGGGGTCACACACTCACATTGGGGTGACTGTCTGGCTCACAGGTTTACAAAAGCCTAGTCCTTGCTCTCACAGATCTCACTACCTGCCAGAAATGCCCCTTCATTCCACAGAAGCCCCTTTTTTTTCTCTCCTTCTCCTCCACTGCAGCCCAAGAGACTGTTGTTCAGCATGAAATGCATCAGCCTTGTGCCAGTCACAAATCCCAGACATCTGTGGAGAGGAGTGGAACAGAAAAGCTTTCAGTGAAGGCACTGGAAAAATATTTGTATCTTTAGCTGTACTGTAAAAAAAAAGAGAGGGAAAAAGAAAAGGAAGACTACAGTTTTGACAAAATTCAGGCTTGTTTGCTTGCTCAGAAGTCTTGCTCAGCCTTCTTGCACATCTTTCTGAACTCCTAGGACTATAGCTGAAGTCCATGAGTGAACATTTCTTACATATATAAGACTCCCAGGCAGATTTGGTAGCATAGTTAGCTCAGCAGCCAAAAATTAAAGAGCCCTATCTCTTGCTTGTAAATTGTGTCATTTTCGTAACATCTTTAAACATAATATTTTTTGGTTACTTTATGTCTGTCAGTTATGTCCTGCAGCTGCATTTGGGAAGAGGCCATGTGTAACCAAGGAGGGAATTTATAGGGAATAGAAATATATGAAGAATTTATTTACACCTGTACACAGTGTACACCCTATACATTCACAATGAACACAGATGGGAGAACTGTGTATGCTGAGGGGCTGCTATAACGTGTAACCTGGAGCCCCTGCCATGACCATTGCAATGGCTTTTCAGTGTTCTCTTCACCATCTGTCAGGAGGGACTGAGGGGGTGCTGCTTTCAGGGATGCAGAGCTGTAGCACTGCCAGTTGTACCTGTCCCAGTCAGATTCCATTTCAGCCTCCCCAACACTTCCCACTCTGCCCATGGCACAGGACCCCGTGTCAGTCAGACCCTGATAGACCCTGCAGCAGCACTGGTCTCCAGGTCCCCTAAGTCCTGCCTGCCTGGCCATGGACCTCAGACATCCCTAGATATAACAGCACGGTTAAAACTCAAAGCCAAGTTTCACACCTCATGTCACTCCTGTTGACAAGCACATTCAGATTCTGCTCTCATCCTCTCTTACTCCCAACTGAACATCTGCACCACCTCAAATGCTGGGTTCACAGCATGTGGTGCACCAGCCCTGGAACCTAGCTGGCTCAGAAGCTGTTCTGACTACAGCCTTATTATTTTTATACTGTTTGGTGTCTGAAAAGCTATCACAATGTGGCTAACAGGAGCTTTCACACCCCTCAGATGACAAGGAGCTGAGATAACCCCAATCCAAATAATTGTCATTTTAACAAATATATAAATTCAGTGAGGCTCAAAGGATTTATATTTAAATAGCCAGAGGATTGAAAATTGTGTGCTTCAATGCACTGTGTAGATCAGGGTAGCCTCCTCAGAAGCATCACAGACAATGAGAGTTCAATTCTAGGCAAAGGGAACCAAAGTTTCAGGATCACAAATTAATCATCTTGTCTATTATTTGATCATCTTCAAGGAAAATTGGAAAGTTCTTGGGATCTTTTTGTTACACGTTGTTTTGTCTGCTTTGTTATAAAATTTCAGCTTCAGTTGTGCTACATCAACACTGGTGCAGAGCTTCAGCTCAGCTACCTGCACGGTGAGCTTATGAGCACTCTCCCAGGCAAATTCTGAGCCCAGCATGCATGGAGTTGAGCAGTTGAGTATCTCCAGACTGTGCCAGTCAGTTCCAGGGCAGAAAACAGCCCTGAGCATCCCTAATTTGCAAGAAAAACTATAGCCCTCAAGTCTTCATTGGCCTGTCTGCCCTCAGCAAGATTTTCCACAGGCTGAGCAAGGTAGGATTTCACCCAGAGGATATCCCACAGTTGTGCCAAAGGCTCTCACACTCGGCTCACTTGGGATGCATCTGTTCTTTTCTGGCAGGAAATCAGTGCCAAGAGCGCTGCTCCCGACCGCCCGCACGTAGCCCTGACCTCACCAAACAGGTACCGGGGCTGTGCACAGCAGGCAGCCTGCACTGCAGGCTTTTGACTTAGGCTTTGAAGAACAAACAAAAGAAGGGGAACAGAAAACCGTGAAACTTCTCCACTAAATAGGATCCATAGCTTAAGACTTTTGTTGTGAGGCAACAAGGGGTTGACTTCTGTGTTGAATGCAAAGAGGGTTTGGGACAGGAGTGTTGTTTACAGATATTTGCCATGTTCCCAGTGGTCAAACCACAGGTATTTCTTGAATTCTATAGAGCTTGCTTACAACTCTACTTAAGTATGTGAATACATAAATAATATGCCGACTGTAGCCTGGGCTCAGCAAAAAAGATATTCTCTCCAGCACAGCTAAAACCAGTTGTGACTCTCTTCAGCTCCACTGATAAAAGTATGAATCACAATGAAGCAGCACAAAATACCTACCTTGCTGGTTTTGAGGTTTGTGACTATAAAAAGAAAAGTTTTATTCCACCTCTGCGGAATCTAAACTTTATACAAAAAGCTTTTAAAAGCAACTGACATCAGCTTTTAAAACTTCATAATAATTTAAAAACATAACTTGATAAAGTTTTCAAAAACACTATACACAAGGTGCAAAAGAAATATTTCATATATGGTGAAATCCTTCGTTTAAGGCGCTACCATGTCCCCAGGCATCCTTCAGCTCCAGGCCAGTAACAATTGCTCCACATATCTTATCCTCCCTGCATTTCCTTCCTGGACTACAGCAGAGCAGCACCCCTGGGCTGATGGTGTGGAGCAGGGCCAGCTGCAAGCTGATTGTCATCCTCTTGCACCTTCCTTTTCATATTCATTCAGCTCTCCAGTGTGGCATATGATGGAATACTCATGTTGTAGTACCATCCCAGTGTCATGAGAGACCCAGCCACTGACTGAGCCTGAAAATGCCCAACACTGGACTTTGGTACTGGTCAGGCTCCTGGAAAGCCTTCCACCTTCTCTGTAACTTTCCTTCCAGCCTCAAAAGCCCAGAAAAGTGTCATGTACAAAACATCTGAAGGACAGTCCGATTGCTTTCTCAATCAGTAAAAAAGAAAGCAGCTTCATCCATCCTCTAGGCATCAATATTTCTTTAGCCATCTAAAATAGTGGTGTGAATCTAGTTACCTGAGTTTTATCTACTCAGGTAGAGAGACAACATTAAAAGCACCTCAAAAGGACAGTTCTTCACATATTTGCTAGACATCTGTTTTAACAGGATCAGTTGCCCTCTGAAGAGGGTTTTTGTCTTCATTGATTAAAAAGACAGACAAGTAGCACAGACCAAGTGCTTAACTTTTAGAGGACAAAAGCTGAGCAGATCTTATCCCTGATCGCATATTTTCCTACCTGAAGGAAGATGCAGAGAAGACTCCCTATAAAGAGGGATAGATTAAAACTCTGAGGTATAAAAAAAGCAAAATCCAAAGATAAATCTGTTTGATGCCAGTTGTTGACCAATCAAATCACTAGCAGGCTTAGCTAGGTTATACCAGGTGGGGATTGAGCAAGTCCAGGCCCTGTGATTGTATCACAGACCCTGTAAGGGAAGTCTGAGAGGTAGGTGACTACATCAGGATCATTGGATGATTTACAGCCACGGTAACAAGAGCTTTTTCTCATTATGCCATTTTTTATGGCAATCATAGACAACTTCCTATATTAATCATTTTTAAAAAATTGGAAAAGCAATTCTGTGATGTAGGAAAGGCTTTTAAGCTGGCACAGCAAATTCATCACAAACTGGTATGACACCAGTGAAATGGGAGAAGCAGGACAGAGATCACTGCAAGTTTTATTGCAAGAGCCTGCTACCGCATCAGCTGGGATTGCTGCAGCCACTGCATTGTCAATATTCTGGCTTTGGTGATGATGGCCTCTCATGCATGGATGGGGATGTGTAAGAACAAAAAATGCTTTCTAGAGTTATGTTGAGGACAGATCTGGTCAGATGTTCCTCCTCCAGGAGGGCAATCATCCTGTGCCAACCAACGCTACAGGTCTTGCACTCCTAGAGAGAAATTCTAAACTGCAGAATAAGGACTTTGGCAATAGTCACAAAATCTACTATTCATGTAGGACATTTGCTAAGAGGACAGGTCAAGCTTGCTCACTCAGGTGAGGAACTAATAGTCTGAAACAAGCCTGTGATGGATCCCCACTCTCCTTCTCCTCTGGGCCATGAGAACCCCTGGCAATCTCTTCACAATAGCTGGTTACTGGAGAAGGGGTGCCTGGAATTCCTGCAGCAGGGCCAAGGTGTTCTTTGCCTTTTCATCCCTTGCAGGAGGTAAACATAAATGGGATATGACAGTAGAATAATTATGACAGTAGAATCATTCGCAGTCCTAGGATAGCAAATTCACTGAAAATAAAAATTGGCAAGAGAAAGAGGGTCCATCACTGGCAGGAGGAGATATCTTTCCTGCTCTTTACTGTTTCTAAATACCACATAAGCTTTTTACTCTACAGTAGAAATTCTGGAGTAACCTTTTTAAAGTGCTGCTTGGCCATTTTACTGAGTATTCTTATATCATACAAGGAGGAGTAAATGCTTGTCTGTACCAGGAGAGATGAATTTCAGCTATACCTTCACTCTTCGCATGCCTTCCTTCCATGCTGCGCTCCTTTTCCACTGTCTGGCCAATTTTTTCCCTGGAAAAAATTCATTTCTTTATCTCTCAGTCTCACTTAAGATGTGTTTCCCTGTGCATGGCTGGATTTCAGCAGCAGGGGCTGTGGTAGGGACCTGTGTGGTGGGGACCCATGTGCCAGTCACAGCTGGGCCCAGCCATTTCTGAAACCAGTCTGTGCAGCCACCACACACCAGAGCTGCAGCTGGGCAGGCAGAGGATCCCACAGCATCCCAGCTCAGACATATTTCAGGAAGATTAGCAGCCATTGCAAGCAGGTGATACACAGATAACACTTTCAGGGAGACAAATGAAGACAGAGATAATTGTGGCGACATGGAGCTGGGGACGCACTCTTGGAAGGAAGAGCTCCACATTAAAGGGAGGCAGCCTGTGGCCTATGGGACAACCCTGTAGGACTGTGGCAATGGGTGATCAACACTAGGGAAAGGACAGCTCTGAGGGACTGTGGCCAACATGCAAAACTGTAAAAGACAAGAAAGACAGAGAAAAAACAGTAAGAAAACAGTTGGCCAAAGGAATACCAGTAAGGAAAGGCAGTAGACTAAACCTACTGTGTATATGGCCCCAGCCTCTGGGATTATTCAGTGTCACACATCAAAAACAGGGGGAGGTGACACTAGGGAGGAGGGAGGAAAGGTGTTTTGCTGAATAGTGCCTGGGGAACAAGAGTCAAGAAAGCTGCTTACCCAAGTGTTTGCTTAATTCTTCATGGTTTCTTTTTTTCAATACCCAAATCACTGATTAGAAGCTTCTGTTCACTGGCAATAAACTGAAGCAAGTAAAAATTCCCTGAGTTGAGCCTGTTTTGCTGGTAACATCACATACACGTGGCATTTTCTTCCTTTGCCTCTTTCACCTTTAGCAAATAATCTTGCACACACTGCTCTGGTGACACCAGAGGACCAGTTTTTCCACAGATCCACCCTTTTTCTACCCTCTCTTGCTTCTTATCACTTCATCCATATTTAGTCTTTGTTCCTCCTAGCCTGATCAGCTCAGCCTTGTGAGAGCCAGGGCTTCCACCTAGCAAAAGACAAAGTCACAGCAGGAGTCTGGAGAGCAAAGAGCACCTGGACACGCTCAGCAAAAGAGGGCAGCTTCATCTCTGTGCCCATGTCGTGAACCCAGCCAGCTCCAACAAAGGACAGTTTGGGTCTGAGGGCAGCTTGTGGCTTCCTGTGTGATGAGTGACATGGAGCCCATGATGCTTTCTTTTGAACCGAGGCATAAGAGTCAAGTAATACAAACAGTATTAAACACAAATAGGAAGGAAATGGTTTGCAATACTCTGTTTGCCTGTGGCATCTCTTCTTACATTTTTCACAAAGCATTTCAGTATATTTGACTCCTGCTGACCTTAAGAGACTCCAGAACAATTTTGGTCCTTCTGCTCCAGAAATATTTGATAGCTTTACCTGAAGATGCTTGAATGTTCAAACATGCTCCTTATTTCCCATTTGAATTTATCTGCCTGCCTTTTCCATTGCTGCTCACCCACCACTCTGTTCAGAAACTGGGGAAATAATTTCACGTGGTGTAAAACGCAGCATTGTCTCCTTACTGTTTAGCCAGAGAAAAGCACTACACTGCACTACTGTTATTCTGACAAGAAACAGAACAAGCAAGAAGCAGTGGATTTGAATAAAGGGCAAGCAATGGATTTCACTAATATGCAGAAGGCCAGCACAAGTCTTATATATTAATTACATGCTGGTTGAGAAAGAGTCTGAAATCTGATGGGGATCCAGGTAGCATAGAGCTTTGTACTGGCTTTTACTCTAGACCATGAGTTTCACCCTTACAGCCCCTGCCCTTGAAAAGAATGGCCCCTTCCTTGTGAAAGGCCATGGGTTCCCCCTGTCTGGTGAGGGTGGTGGGTGCCCAGTCCTGTTGGGATCTGTATGGAAAAGCAGGGAACGAGGAGCTGCTGAGTCCAGTAGTGAGATCTGTTGAAAGATATGAGCAGCCCGAGGGTAAGGAGACGCTTGGAGAGACAAGAAAACTCCTAGGGAGTGGTCGAGCTAAACTAACAAAATTCTTTCCCATGCACATGCCTAATACTTAAAATAATAAAAACACCTTTTGGGGACTACTGAGCCATGGGAAAGCCAAACAAAATCTGTTTTGGATTTACTTTAGTCAGCAGCTCAGGAATATCAGAGACCCTGCTACATGAACTGGATATTTAAATACTACAAAATTCCGGAGAGTGCGATAAAGATGGACTTTTATTTGGCAAGAGGGGATGTGCTTGTGTGCTTGTGCAATGTTCTCAGCAACAGTGCATTTACCCTCACCATGGAGTAGTGCTTATCCCAGAACTGGTGGGATTGCCTCCTTTACTCAGCCCTTCAGCCCAGAGCTGAATCCCTTAGTAATAACTTGGCCATAAAGCAAACAGCTCAGCTATGGCCCAGCCCAATCTCTCCGTGCAGAGAAATGCTTCCACGTTTACACACACAGCAAAGCAGCTTCTAAATTTTGCATTAAATTTTGTTTCTAAATTTTGATAGGCTTTCTCCAGGCTGTCCCTACTCCCTGCAGCACTGCAGTTAAAGCTGAACATAAGAAATGCAACAGCTGCAGCAGCCAGCAGCTCCCACTCTCGGGTGGGCTGCATAGTTGGATCAGCTCTGAAGAGCAGCAGCTGTTTTTGCAGCAGTGCATAGGCAAAAAGGCCGTGGTGAGCAGAAGGGCCTTGAGCTGAAAACCCCAGTGTGTTCTCCCAGTCACTGGGGAAGACTGCTCATCAGAAGGGTACTTTGTGTAGAAAAGGTGTTCTTCAGTATGTTTGCCTCTCGTTTGGCCTAGGATTAGATTTTGCCTGATGGTAACACCCAGGCAGATGTCTTCAGGCACTCCTTTTTCTTATCGCAAATATGTGCTGGGTCTTTGAGAGACTCCACATATTTGCTGATTGTGGCTTAGGTGGTAATATGGAGACATCCCTGTGGAGACACAGTGTAGGACTGGCAGATGGACACTTTGGTCTCTGCCTGCACTTTCAACAGGATGAATTCTTGAGGGTGAAGGTGATTGGGGGCAGAAAATCTGGAGGACTGGCTCCCCTTCCATGCTTTCCCCTTCCATGTTCCTCCTTTTGCTTTGGGGAGTGCCGTGAACACTGCAAGATACTCTTTGTGTCTGCCTTCACCCATGGGAACAGAATCAGACACAGTGGGGAACACGATGTGGGGACATCTGAAACTGTTCACTCAAATTCAGTACAGTGTAAATATCGCTGGGCTGCTTCCAGACTCGTGGTAGGACATCTGTGTACTGCTGCACACAGCCAGGCTTAGCCTCTCACTGCTCACAAATTTTTCTGTCATAGGGAAGGCAGCCTGCAAAGATGTGCAACCACTCAGCTGAGGATCAACTGGATGAAGAGATGTGTCAGAAGGTGAGGAACAATAGCAGTATTCAGTCATGACCAACATGGTTTGAAAGCACTGAACTAGAGATTTAAGGGATTTGCTACAGATGTGTCCCCAGATTCTTTGGGGCCACAGGAAGGATCCAGGTCATAGCTTGATGATGTTGTAAATACAGCTTTAGTGTTCTGATTAGGTCAAAAATGCTGCATCCTCATGCCAAAAAAGTTCTTTTAAAAAAAGGAGGAAGTAGAAGTAAGCCTTGTATCTACTATCCAGCCTACTTATTAAGTGTAACAGTTTTACAGACATATGGCACAGCAATGTCTCCCCTCAGATGCTGTGTGAAAGCAAGATATAAAGAATCTCAGAAGAAGACTGCAAGGGGAGGAAATAGCTGAACTGACAGTGCATAACATCATGTTTACGAAGTAAACAAACTGGGAAGACAAAAGCAAGCCTTCTCTCAAATCTTCAGTTGAAAGAGCCTTGTGTACAGCATGCAGCTATTAGCACCAGCACAGCACAGATGAGACAGAGAGATTTGAAACTGATGTTCCTTTAAAGAGCTTGCCATGTGGTGCTGCAGCATTAGCTGTCTCTTAAAATCCTGGTTTAGGAACAGACACTATTTACTGGATTACCACCAAGCAAAGGCCTGTCACCAAATTTATTTCCAGTAGTTGCATCAATGGGCACTGAGTTGCAGGATCTGAGAACCATTGTCAGTGGTAGACTGAACCTGCATCCCCAATCCCCAACAGCCATCAACTGCAAACCAGCTACACAAACCCTGCCCATCACTTCTCCTAAAGGTGCTTTTTGAACCAGCCATGGAGGGGATTTGGAATATATCAGTGCAAAAGGATGAGAGCTGCCTCGTGCAAGTGCAGATTGCCTTACACAGGGGATGTTGCAAGTTTTTCTGTGTATAGAAGAAAAAATCCACAAGTAACTGCTGCATGTGTATAATTAGAGGTCCATGAACAGTGTAAAAACTGGGCTCACTAATGCATCCTGCTAAGAGGATCTCCGTATCACTGTTCTTGTGTTACACCAATGTGCTACAGAGACTCAGAGGCTGTGCCTTGAATTACTTACTCAATAAAGTTACTGTTTAGCTTCTTCTTAAACAAAGATGAGTCAGGTTTGCCTTTGCTGGAGCCAGCTCTGCCCATAAGTGGGGACTAAGGTGGGAACTCCATGCAGTCCCATACTGATGCACTCTCACTTAGTGAATCCTGAAGTAGGAAATGGCCCTCAGTGCCACTTTGCCTTCCCTGGTCTCACTCTTTTCTTTCTTCACAAAAGCCTTGTGGTGATATCCAGAGCTACTACCTTGTGATAAATATCCACTGCTTTGCTGTGGGTAGGGGCTCTGGGGGCAGCCAAGCCATGTGCTCTGACTGCAGGTGATAATCTGCAGGAAAAATAAAAAGGAGGCTTGAGAAAGGCAGGTGGCTGATCATGGTCAGTCAGTGTCCCAGCCATCCCTGGTGTTAACCTTCCACAGGAGGACCTGGCCAACGATGCCTGGGTGCCTTGGTCTGAGAGACTGTGAGAGACTGTAGGAAATTGCATTATAGGCATTCAACACTAAGGCCATTCTTCTCCCAAGACGTGGAAAATTCACTCCTGGATCAGAACATATCCTTGGTTCATTTTATTGGCAAAATACCCTGGAAATGAACCTCCTAGCTTTCACACAAAGGTCCGGAGAGCTTTGGTTTTGGGGGGGGGGGGGGCGGGGGGGGGGGGGTGTGTGTGTGAAGGCGATGGGGCGAGGGGGGGATTATGCCTGGCTGTTGTTCTGTTGAAAGTCGGTTTGTTTCTGTCTCATAAAGTATGCAAGAATGTTCCCATGCTCTGCCTGGGCCAGCCCCCAGCAGCATGCTTTGCACATTAGCAGCTGATGCTGGAATGCGGCGTTCCCAGGGCAACTGGGAGCCCCCCATGGGGCACAGCCAGCCCCCACCATTGTGCAGCCCTGGCTGACGCGGCTTTGTTGGGTGAGGTAATGCCGTGTGTATGCAAACCAAGCCAGAGGCACAAATGGCACTTGGAAACTGTTCCATGACTTCAAAAGGCGGGCTGCCTGGCCCCCAGGAAGGCTGCCTCATTCCAGCCTGCACCTCCGCTACTGAATTTCACCTCCTCTCCCACCCTGCTGCTGCTGTCACAGTGACAGTATCCTGGGCTGCATCATTTGCACAAACCTTTGTGGTATGGTTTAGTGGGCACAGTGGAATTTGGTCGAAGGCTGGGCGTGATAATCTCGGGTGTCTTTTCCACCTTTGATGATTCTAGGATCCTATGAAAAGAAGGGTAACCAACAAGTTGAGGGAGTGGTGTCTGCTCCACTCTGGTGAGAGCCTACCCGGAGTGCTGCATCCACTCTGAGGCCCCCAAACATAAGAAGGACATGGACCTGGTGGAGCGAGCCCAGAGAAGGACTATTGTGGTTTAAACTCTGTCAGCAACCAAGCTGTACTAACCATTCTGAAGAAAATTAACTCCACCGCAGCTGAAACCAGCACATTGGGCTACTAAGTTGATAACAGGGCTGGAGCATCTCTGCTATGAAGACAGGATCAGAGAGCTGGAGTTGTTCAGCATGGAGAAGGGAAGGCTCTGGAGACAACTTATAGCAGCCTTCCAATGCCAAAAGGGTACATGAATTCTGGAGAGGGACTTTTTGCAAGGGCATGTAGTGATAGGCCAAGAGGGAATGGCTTTAAACTGAAATATAGATAAGATCTAAGAAGGACCTTTTCTTTACAAAGCAGGTGGTAAAACACTGGGACAGGTTATCCAGAGAGGTGGCAGATGTCCCATCCCCGGAAATGTCCAAAGCCAGACTGAATGCAGTTTTGTGCAATGTGGTGTAGTTGAAGATGTGCTTGCTCATTGCAGGGTTGTTGGACTAGATGTGCTATAAAACTTTACAACCTGAAATATTCTATTCTATTGGAATAGAATATTGGAAGTGTGGCAGGAGCTCTGCAGTGGACAAGACTAAAATGTTGCTATCAGTTTGTCAGCCCAAATTTGCTCACCCATGTCTCCCCACATGGACCTCTAGCACACAGTCAGAAAGCTTTTTTCAAAATATTTTTACTTCCTGATGCTGGAGTCCCCTTCAGTATGGGACTGAAAAGAATTCTGCACTGTAAGAAAGAAGAGCTGTCCTCTCAGATCTATATTCCAGCTATGGACACAGCTGAATTCTTACCCACTGCTTTCAATAATTCAATTCTACTACACTGTATCCTCAAGAGATATGGCTTCATATTGATTAGAGGCTTAGGCTCCAGCAAGCAGTGACTTGATGTATGTCTAATGCTGGGTAAATGTTAAGACATTATTCTTGTCCCCAAAACTGTACTGTATTCTACAGGTAATGAATATTGAGAGAGGAATTGGAGGCTTGCCACCAGATACAAAGAGAGAGGGCAATGTTATTGTTACATTTAAAACTCTTTTATTAGATAGCTGTCTAAATTACATGCAGAAACAGAACACATCAGGCCGTTAAAAGGACAAATCAATTCCTTAACACCACCTTGAGCTTAACGAAAATGTTGCCATCAGACCATGCACTTGTCTGATTGATTGAGAAACAACAGAAATCTGCCTGTTCTGTGAGCCTAGTTTCCGTTCACAACAAGAAAGTGGAGGAGATATTTCAAAGGATATTTAAAAAACCTGCAAGTGGAAAATATGTAGTGATCAAAACAATCTTCATGGTATTCTTTGGTTGTGCAACAGCAAACCAATATGTAACTACAACTAGGACTGAGAAAACTACTGCCTGGGAACCAAAGGCATCCCAGTTCCACACCTATTTGCAGCTGCAAAGTGCTTTAACAGTGACATTGTGTCCTAGTACATTTTGGCCCAGTTTTTCTAACATGCATAGGGTGTCAGAATATGCACATATGCATCAGTGAATTAAGTGTCTAACGTTTTGGACCATGTGTCTTTCACTACTGTGACTTTGTCAAATTCTCAGACATTTCTGTAGCACTTCTGAAAGGCAGGCAAGTCAAGTGCATCAATGATGTTTTTTACCCAGTGCAAAATCAGTAAGCAAAATAGCTAGCACTTTGGTCACTGTCAGTGACAAAACAGGGACAAGAAATCCTCTTGATTCCAGGAGGGTGAGGGCCAACATTGCTCCCTCAGCTTTCTAGCTTACCTGCCATGCATTGAGGTGATTTCATGATCACACAGTGCTTCTGATGGGAATAAAAACTGAATTACAATATTCTCTGTAATAAAGATAAAGCAAAATCAAATAAAACTACATTCTTGAAAGCCAAGAAATTCAAAGATACTCTTGGAGCAAACTTATGATATGGAAATAAAGATTTCTATAAAGTATATAACTTTCCAATGTGTTCTTATCAAAACTGCAGCAGGAGGGCTTCCACATCAGTTATCCGGCTCCCTAAAAATAAAGCTGAGTGGAGAAACTTCCTGACCTGCTCCAGGGGGACTCAATTCTGCTTCTCTTTGGCTTATACAAAGCTTCCATTACTTTCAGTGGGAACAGCTTAGCAGTTCTAGTAGAGTGAATGGGTGCATTATAATGTCAGTAATAACAAATGTCATGCACATTCCATGATTAGCTAGAAAAATGATTCCAGGGTTAAATAGGCATGTCTTATTCAGATGCATGTCACTGAGCTGGGCCCATCACCTAGGTACTGGATGCCATCTCTCTCTATTTCTCCTTCTCCTATTGCTAAACATGCTAATCCTGGGCAGCAACCAAACATCACTATTGCGGGCTTGTCCAAAAACTATGCAGGGACAATTAGCCTCATTGAAAAAAGGTATCAAAGACCTCACAGTATCAATTATCTGCTTCTCAGTGCACACGCACACACACAGGCATCCAAGGGATTTTAAACATAGCTAAAGACAGTTTGCTGTGAATGGCAGTGACTTCATGCATTAAAAACTCCGCATCTCCCCCTGTGATGTAATGCCTGTACCCTGAGATGAATGGCTTTGCTGCAGCTTTTTGTCCTGAAAGGCTAAGAGAGAGATACTCCCAAGGGACACTGCAGCTGAACGTGCCCTATTACGATCACACTGGCAGCATCTGTTGATTGCAAAAAGCAGGTGGCAGCATCCTCATCAAAATAAACACAGGGATGAATCAAACACCTCAAAGTGGACAACATGGAAATTGGGAAAGGAGAACTTAGAGGAATACCACTGTTTTAGCATCTTCTAGGGTGTAAGTAGTCTGCAGCAGTAGGAGTTTGTACTTGCAGACTGCTTTAGTAGTATGAGCATCCAGTGTTCCTGAAAGGAAGAAATTACATCCTATGTCTATCTCCTTTATGTTATAAAGGTAAGAAGCAGGAGGTGTGCTCAGTTAAGATGTTCCCAAATGTAACTCTCAGCATCCACAGAGCCTGAGGGGTCAGAAAGATGAAGTTAGGCAAGGGGGTGCAATAAGGATCCAGGTGTTTGCAGAAAATTTTAAGTGGTCTGATGTGGCTATAAGGTTGTGCAGCAGTTTCCATATAAAATTATATTATTAAAGGAGTATTTCTTCCTTAAAAAATGCTTTTCACGTATTTTGAAACTGGTTTTTATGACCACAATGAATATATTCTTTGGCCTAAATTAGTTATTTTCTTGTTCAGTGTATATTTATTACAAGCACGTGCTGTAATAGAGTTGTGACAAAATGCCTGAACCACTAGAGTAAAACTGAGTGAATCAGCCTACTGAACAAAATACTAAATCACTTCACACTTTTTCTTTGCAAGAACTTGTCAACAGAGATTGTGAAAAAAATCCCACAACTATGTGGAACTACTACAACTGTAATTTTTGTTGAGGACTTGGCAGAGCAGTCACAGGTCCACCAAAGTCATGGAAGCTGAGCACTCAGGAGCAGCTTACTCTCTGCAAACCTGCAGAAGAGCCTCTGTGCCCAAAAGCTCACTCACTTTTTACAACTGCATGAGCTCTTAATACCACATAATAGCCTTTCCCTGGACCACCGAGGCTGCAATGCTGCAGCTCTTCAAACAGGTGCCTTTCACAGGATGATCTGAAATTGATGGCCGTAAATAGGCACAGCCATTCTAAAAACTTAACACTTAAATCTGCTTGAAAATAACAAAACCAAATTTTCCCAATTTCCTTTAATAAAAATTACATGCTCTGAAATAATTTGCAGTCTACTACCAACCCCATAACAGCCCTGCGGAAAATCACTGTTCTACCAGATAAGTACATTTTTACATCGAGCTACTTTTTAAGGGCAAATTTCACCACACTGAAGAGGCTGTCCACAGCCTTTAGGAATCTGCTGTTGTTAATAATTAAACTACACACCATTTCCTAAACGTGGTGCTGCAGCCAAAATGCAATTCATAGGTGGGCAGTAGAAACCAGGCAAAGTAACTGTTCTTCTAATAAAGAACGATTACTGCCTTCAAGCATAATGCTTTTGACAGGCTGGTCTAAACTCTTGTCGGGGTCACAAGGTTAATCTCACAGCAGCCACAGGCCCCCTCACTGTTGAGCGTGAACAATATGGTTAACATTTTTGGAATGGAGTTAAATTTCTTTGTCATTCCTAGCCTACACCTGACAGACACAACCCTCTTCTCTGCTTTCATAACCTGCCATCTGGAAGATAACAAATTCTTATCTAGCCGGTTGATCTCTCCTTCAATCGCTATGAATGTTTCCCACCACCGACCAAAAGGCCAGAAAACAGGGTTTACCCACCTGAAATAAACTGTGAGCTTTCCTGAGGCTAATTCCTTCAGATCCTGCGAAATACAGGAATGTGTGACACAGCAAAGAACTCTTAATACCAGCAGCATTCCTCCGGCTCATCACCACAACCACCACAGCTCTCATTCCTGGGCTACTGACTAAACACAAATAAATTCTGACATTGCTTTTTGTCTACTATCTCATTGTATTTGGCTTCATTCACCAGTTTATCCCATGTAAGGCTAAGGGTAAGTTAATACAGGATGGATGATGTTACTTAGTTTACATCCTAACAAAGAAGAGGTTGCACTTTGCTTGAGCTCCTGCAGTGACAGTACAATATTTGCCTTTAGGAAATAGCATGTAAACAACCAGTTACTGACAGTTTCAATAAGGGAATATACTTGTCCTCATAAAGACTTGTGTCCCAGTCAGGGGGAATTCTGTAGATCAAGTCCTTGCAAACATCTGCAAGTGTTATTTACAGACCCAAGTGCTACCCAAATGTATACATGGCTCATCATATCTTCTTGCACTTGGGCAAGCTTCTAGCCCCCAGAATTGAAGGCGTCACAGACAGTGTTTCATATCCCAACCTCTCTCATGCCACCTACAATTAATCAAGAAATTCCAGATTATCTTTGCTAGCAGGGCAATCAAGTACTTAAGGTCCAGACAACTGTGGTCTTATTTCCATGTCCAAATACATTCAGGTGATTGACATCAGGTGCCTATACACACCTGGACTATTGAGAGCTATTTATGCTGCCCAATTTTAGGTGAGATGATCTGTACAGTAATAGAAGAGAAAGGGGCCCCCCACAGCCAGTCAGAGATAAGATTTTTTTGTTTCTTTCAATGTGATGATGTGCCCCATCCAGGGAAGAGGGGAAGAGAATGCACACTAGGAAAGGCAGGTACGTATGAAGCCCCACAACTCTTCCACAAGAGAAGAGGCATTGTATGAAAAGTTGGAGAATTCCCTCTGCCAAGTATCTTCGCTGTTAGAAACATGGGTAGACTAGCTTCCAGTTGCAGCTACCCCAGCTGTTCACTCCCATTCTTCTGATGCTTCACATCAGATCTAGAAAGCAGGAAATTTTAATATTTAGTCCTTTTCTTTCCTTGAGTTAGGTGCTACTTGACATTTCAGTAAACCTTATTAAGCAGTGGGTTTCTGCTGAAAAGGTTGTTTGCCACTGCAGCAACTTCAACTGCAGTTCCTGCCATCCCTTGTGTCTTGTTGGAGCAAGGCTCTCCAATTCAACACAGAGTTAGAAAAATATTATATCAGTTTTTCTAGGGTAGGCCAAATGGCCTTCACCCTGCAGCTGTACCATCACTAGAGTGCACTCCAAAGAAGCAGCAGAAGAAGACAGAGAGAGAGGAGCAGAACATTGGTTTTGGCTAGACCACTTTAGCTGTAACCTGAAACTGTACCATAAATTAGGTGCCTTAAAAACAGAGAGCAGGAATTTGCCCCTTGCCATCCAGAGGCTTAGACCACAAGGCAGGGACACAGTCAGCCACTGTTTGCTTCCTCAGCAGGTCATGACATGCCTGCTTTCAGGTTCTGTGTGGGCACACAGAAGAGCCATCTTTACCATGGCCATCCACCATGCATCAGTGCCAATGATGGTCCCCTCCTTTGAAATCGAGGATAGGCCTGGATGCACACATATGGATATTTATGGATGAAGTAAAATGAGGTGATCAAGTTCAAATACTTTTGGGAATACTATTTTCTGTTTCAGAGAGGTGAGCTTGCAGGGGAGAGAGCAGCTAGAGAGCAAAAATGCTGTAGATATCTGAAATGACCTTATGCCTGTCAGTCCAGGGATGCTGGACTGGGTTTCTATATCTGACATGTGACTGAAAGTATGACAAAGGTATCTCTATTTACTTAAAGTACTTACTCTACTTATTTTTACCCCTGCAGAGTCCCAGCAAAGTAAAAACCAAAAAAACTGATGAGCACAGACGGCCATGTAACTGGCAAGCACATGGTGATTGGAAATTACTACCTTTTTCTAATTTCCTTATAATTATTCTCAACACAAAAAATGAATAAAAAATGTATTTGTCGCCTGAAAGAAATATATAATGGGCATTATAAAGTGCTATGTACTGTAACCTGAAATTTCTCAGTGGCCTGAAAAGGAAGATACTACAGCATAGGATGCCTGGTTGAAGTGCTTTGGCCTCTTCAGAAAAGCCCTCTTGCAGCAGCTTGCTCATGTCTACGTGACCAAGTGCTATGTTTGGGGCAGTGTCCAGAGGCCACTGCACCCCCTGAGAATGAGACCTACCCCCAAGGAACTTCAGTGCCAGCAGGACTTCCCTCTGCTAGAGCTCAGCTTTACCACTGGAGTTGGCAAGGGGTAACTGAAAGTTGCTTTTAATGTTACTGAGATGAGTATTTCTTCTGTCATTTTAATGGAAGGAAGAGAAACAGCTATTTTTAAAAAGTAGGACTCCTCTGTGGGATAATTTCCAAGAGGCTGTGGACATCATCCCCATGGAAAAAACAAACAGTCATACAAACCCTCAAAACTCAATCCTCGACCTTGAATTAAAAGATTTCAAGAATCAATAACAGCAACAGTATTTATGTGACATACAAAGAATTAGAGGACATGTCCTACCTTTTGCAGATTTTGAACCATTTTACATTTTGGAAGTAACTTTAAGTGAACCAGGCTGACTTGTATTTCTCATCTTTACTTGATGTATGATGACAAAAGGAGATAACCTTGGTATAGATAACATGATTTATTCAGAACTGAAGTCAGTGAGACATGCTTACCATCATTGCAGATTAGCAACCCCTGTGTGTACATTTTTTATTACTTTCGCCTTTTCTCCACTTACCAGCCATCATCTCCAGCTTTTACTTTGTCTTTGCCTGTCTCAAAGTAATGTCCTTTTTAAAGGACAGAAACCAATCCCACCAGGGATTATATTTCACAGTCACATTCTTTATTTACAAGGGGATTTCAGTGCTCAAGACTTTTTATACTTATAAGATACCTAAGTTGTTTTTATAACTTGATGAAATGTTTATAATGTGATGAAATAGCTTTCAATACAGAAATAATTCAATGAGATGAGTTGTAAGCAGACATTTTAACACTTCCAGGCAGCCTCTAGAACTACTGAAGTTTGGTGAAATGCAATTATTATTTCTTGATATAAGCTTTCATATCAGCTCTGTTTATTTTCAGGAAGAAGACATTTTTTTCTTCCTGAAGAATGACAGGTTGAAACACTCAATTCCAGGTAAATTGTTTTATTCTGGCAGTAGAAGAACCACCACCCCCGCTGCCGAGACAAGAACAATACTAAAATAGGCAAGAGCTCTTATGACAGGTAAGCAAGCCTCTGACCACAGTCGTGCTGCTGTAAAGGGTAGGGGCAGAGGCCTATCTGTAAGGAAAAGGAGGGCTGTGTGGAGGCTGTGGAACACCTTTAAACCTGAGCCCCATTTTCAGAGGCAAGAGCAAATCCTAATTAACTCCACCCTAGGGCACCCACCCAACCACTCAGAAGGAATTTATCAGGAATGAGGGGAGCTCTAGATGCCTCTTTTTCAACTATACTTAAAAGTATACTCTCTGGGTGGAATAAACCCCATACTTCAGGCACTTTTCCTAATCTCACCTCTTGTATGGACAGATATCATAGCACTCTTCCCAGTCATCTCTTGGCTTTGCACAGGAGCTGGGAATTCATTCAAACCCCTTGCTCAGTGCCAGGTAATGTGATGAGGAAGAAAGCTGACAGGACCTACACATTAGTAATTTTATCCAGAACATGGTGGAGAGAAGAGTATTTATGGAATGTGTCTGTGGAGGAGATTCACACTGTACAGCAGAAGATAACCTTGCGTGAATTTCAACAGCATTTTAAGTCAGGTATAGGCAACGACTTTTCTTCATGTTTGGATCTGTTTTGCCCCAAGTAATGCAAAAATTGGATTTTTTGGCATTTTAGCTTAATTTACCACATTTGACTTCCATTTGCATTGACAATGTTGTAAATTCAAATTATTTCATTCTAAGATCTTAATTTGCCAGAACATAACTGACTTCTAATGACCATTTTTACAGCCCTTTGTTTACAGATTTCACTGGCTCTTTCCTGTCATATTATATTCTGCTTCTGCTGCCTAATTTCAAAGCTCTTGCTGCTTTGACACAGCATACCAGTGTTAATACATAACTGATGCATTTACTAAATGGGCAGGAGGGAAAAACAGACGAGCAAGAGCAGGGTAAGCACTTGACTGTAATTATCTGTGAATAGGCTTAGGTTAGCAGTGATAATGGCAGAAATAGATTTTACACGTCAGGCTAAATTCATCCTGTGGGTAATTCAAATCATCTTAGTGCCATTACTTCATGGAAATTTTCAGCCTAAATGTGCCCCTTTTCTTTTTTCCTTTCATCCCCCATTTCTCATTAAAGAAGCAGGATGACACAGCACATAAGGGTATCCCTTTGCGTCCCTTTAACTTGCAGGATTGTATGCTTATTTTTGGCTTTCTCTCCATTTTCCCCCCAGTATTTTCTTATCTAGGCACAAGATTTCCCAAGGTAGGGAAATCTGCAGCACTGCCTGGTAGCAGAAGGTAGAGAAAGGGCCGCCGGGGCATTTGCAAGCAGTGGCCTCTGTTCAGCCAATTGTTTCCTGCACGTAGGATTTGGGAGCTGGTGGAGCTGCTCCCAGGCACGTTTCCCTTCCCATGCGTTCCAGCCCCCTCCCCATTCCCCCTCCAGAAACACCAGCTCTCCTTTGTGTGGCCGTGCAAGGTGCTCCCCAGGCAGGGGGCTGCAGGCAGGACCCCAGCAGCCAAGATTATATTTCTTCCACATCCCAATTTGCTGGGGGGTGGGGATCAGAGGGAATACACAGGATTTTCAAAAAAGAGGAAAGGTTGATGCTCTGAGCATGAAAAAGATCTGTGGTTCTGTAGAAAACTCTTTCCTGGCCCTACTGCCTTTGTAGATGGATCTTTCCTGACTCTACTGCTTTTTTATTAATACTCTAACACTTTATAATTGCAGATATTTCTATTATTAGATCTAGGGAAGAACAGATAAAAACAGATTAAAAAAAGAAAAAGAAAACCTCCATTTAGTATTAGAAAAAAAAAGCTTAACTGTGGAATATTCTTCCAAATATTTCCAAAGTTGATTAGTTTATGTAAAAAAATCCACCCTTCCCTATCATCTACTGGTGTTATTCTTCCTTTTGTACCAAGAATATATAGAGTCAGCTAGAGAGAAAAGGTTAAAAATAGGAAAACAATATTACAGACAGTAATTCTAATCAAAACAAAAGCCAAAACACATAGCTGAAAGGAAGTAAAATGAAGTGAAAAGCCTTTGTGAAACCCACGTTCAGAGACGGCAGAAGCCAATTTACTCTTTTGTAAGGTATGCTTTGGCAGGATTGTTGTCTTTAGGGGTCAAGAGAGGAAAACTTGCAGGGAACAGACAGTCAGAAAGAATTCTTTATTAAGCAGTGAATGACAATGTGTGTATATGTTTGCCATGCTGAGGACATGAAATTATTTTAGCGCTGTGATGGAGGCCTATCAGAGACATGACAAGCACTGTGAAACCCTGGGCAGGGATTTAACAGCTCTGGCATGGTTTCAAAGTCATCAGAAAGTAACCAAAACTTCACAGTTTGAGTTTCAGTGTATGGTGAAATCAGCAGACAACTCCTGTCCCCAAAAAGGAATTTGTACCAGCAGCTCATGCACTTTGTGTGTATTTAGCTGCAGATACCAACTTGCCAGAGCACCTGCATAGGCAAAGATACATCAAATGGGTTCTGTCAGAGAGAACGTGACAAACTCACACGGTGGCTGTGCCACCACCGGCCGGGATCTCAGGAGGCTGTGTAATGAACACAGGTTTGGGCTTGATTAGAGCTTGGGTTAGGAAATGTTGAAACCAAGAGCCCTGGGAATTTGGTCAGAGTTAGAATAAAACCATAAGCCTATAATGATGTTAAATGATTTTGTTTTACTGAGAGATTCTGTTTCCCTTTAGAGTAAAATGCAGCTTGTGACCATTTTAGTAAATACAGTCCCACAGAGACTCTGCCAAGGGTAAGAGTTACAACCTCTGTGCTCTAGGGCCAAATTTGATTTATGAACCCACTCTCCCTACCCAGATTACCCACCTGGTTTTCAAAGGTTGCTGACAGAGCAACATTATGCAGCTGTTCCCTTACTACCTGAAGGCGTCTCTGTTGAAATGTCAAATAAAAAACTTATTGAAGGATAACATCAGGATACCCTGGGATGAAAGATGCAATACACAGTGACATATATGGCACCAGAGACAATAGGGTATGAAGTAAAATCTCCCATGTCCTCCCCAGTCACATGGCGCATCCCTGGCACAGGAGCCAAGCTTCAAGTGCCCACAACAGTTTATGGCTCCAGACCTGTACCTTGGCCTCACTTGCAGAGTAATGTGGTCAATGATCAGCACAACAGCATTTGAATTTTATTTAATATAAACTGGTGTCTTATACCTCCCCAATTAGACCTATACCTTGTATACAGCGTTTGGTATAATGACTAATTATTATCAATAATGTAACCAATACTGTACCAGCAGATAAGCCACACTGAAACTTAATTTTTACTGTTTATATGCTATTTTAGATAAATTTGATATTTTATATGCAAAAAAAAATAAATCCTGACCTCAGAGCTCAGAATTAAACCTGATTTTGCAACATGTTAATCATGAAAGCCATAGCATGATGAATAGTCCCGCTGAAGCTATTGATCATTTTCTAGGAATAAGGCTAGAGCCAGCAAAATCAAGCTGTAACATGCACTGAGAACATCACCAAATACAATTTTGCTCCGGCATGTATACTAACAGAAAGCAGATTGTTAGAGTTTTATGCGTAATACCTATGATGACTGTATATGCAATGAAAAATACACAATTATTATTCCTGCAAGAGCTGCATTCTGGCTGGAGAGTGTCTGTATGCAGTTGATTAAATCTGACTCTGAGAATGCAGTTCTGCCAATAGCCTTTCAGGCAAGACATTCAAGTAATTTTTTTAGGGCTCCCTGACGGCCAGCTCACTGCAGACACAGTTAGTTCAAACTTTTCTTTAGGATTCATTTCATGCCCTCCTTTCTGCTAATATCCCTGAGATCAGTCCTTTCTCTAATGAATAGCTGACCTATTCTTCTTTGATTTGCCATTGATTTCCTCTGCTTACCTCCCAATGCTTTGCCTGTTGATTAAACGCTAGACATAGGAATGCCTCAAATTTCTGACTTCTGAGTCATCCTCTCATGACTTGAACAGCTTGAAGCCAGCTTCAGCTCCCCGACATCATTAGTGAAAACTCCTTTTGTTTTTAAACTCTACAAGCAACCCATTTCTCTCCAAGCTGAGGTGCTGCTTGTGAACTAGACAATAAATAGTAGCAACAAAATTATCTCCTACATGCACCGCTATAATTACCGTAAGAAAAGGAAAGGGATACTTTCCCCGTGACAGAGAAGGCAAGCCACAGCTTTCCCTTTTGCACTAGAAGATCTCTTTGCCTACATGCAATCCAGACAAGACCATGAGTAAAGACACCTGCTTATGCAAACTTTTATTTTTGCATGAGGTTCCTCTGACTCCAGCATGACTCTGCATGAGACATCGGCTTTCAAAAGCTGCTCTTTTTTCTGAAGACACCAGCTTTTAAGAACCGATCCACAAATCCCCCTCTCCAGGTTCCACTTTACAGAGCAAGCTGGATGAAACTGCTTATCAGCACTGCAAGAAGGAGAGCTGGAGTTGATGCTTTGAAAACTTGCAGTGGTATTTCCTTGGAACACAGATATCTTCAGACTCCAACACTTTGATGTCTCCTTCAAAAACAAACAGGCTGACACTATCTCAGTTTTCCTGCAGTCCTGATGTTTCTCAAAATGCAGCTTGTTTTCTCTAGGGTGCCACACTATCCTAGAAGACCAGCTATGTGCAATAATTACTATACTTCCAATTAAGGTAATGGTACCTGACATTCTGTACTAAATTCCATTTTGATCACGGCTACATTGGGAACATCACCTGAACAGGACCCACACTTTTCTTATTCTCCTACTCAGGTTCTGTGGGAAGGAAATAGCCCTAAGGTTTCTAGTGCAAATGATGAGGAGAGCCGGTTAAGGTGGTGTGCCACAGAGCACACCCCTGTCTCAACAGCCCAGACAGGGTGCTGGCCTCCTGTGATAGTTAAAGCACCTTTTCACAGAAACTGGAGCCATGAGTTTGTAAGCAACATTTTCTTTTTCAAATGATCAAAACCCAGAAGAATGCAGCAACTGTTCAGAGCTGTTTGCTAACATTTCAAGTTCTCCACTAGCTGTCAGAGTACGACAGAAACTCCTACTGTGACCAGACGACTGTGCTGGCTCCGCTGCAGGCTTCATGCGAGGTACAGGGCAGATTAAATAAGAACAGGTTCAACAACAGAGCCTACACGTGGGCACTAGATTCTGTGCCCTTGCATTCAGTCCTGCAAATCCATGCTGAAAAATAAGTGAGGAAGAATAGGTGATATTACAAGATGCTGACTCCAACACTGGCTGGACCACTTCATGAGACAATCTAATCTAACCAACACAGAAAAAAAAAAAAAAAAAGCTGGGATTTTCTGTCTAGCAATCTGGAGTGCTCCAGTGTTGGCTTAAGGAAGGTGCTACAACCACGAGCAAAGGGAGTGAAGGAGACAGAAATTGGTAAAGAATAAAAATGGATAGTGTGACATGTTTCTATGGACAGAAGGAAGATGTCATGCCAAGTCAGCTGCCCATGAAAACATGCATTAGGCACCTCAGAATAGCAGTAGAAACAGCTGGCGTGCTGAGAGGGCAACTACATGGATCAGCCTTGGCTTAACAGAAGGACAAGGCATGACAGATTTCACCTCAGCCATTGGGAGTTGCCTCTATTCAGTTAGGACCCACAGCCCTGGAACCACTCCTGAAATGAGGTGCCTGTCCATTTGCACAGATAATGATTATGACACCAATATTTTCTCTCAGAAGATTGTTGTGGGATGAGATGTTCCCTCTGCTCACAGAGCAGCCTCACTGTTACAGATGAGCTGGGAAGAGGCAAAAGTAAGCTGTCCTCTTTATTATCTGTGCCAGCAAGGCTCAGATTTTAGCCAGTCTTGTGTCTAACCTCAAATGCAAGATTAAAACCTGGGGGTCAGTACAGGTGACCTGGTGCCCTGCTCACATCACCCTGTCAGGTGGCCATGCCAAACCAGCAAGTCAGGCTCACTCTTGTGGTTCCTCCTGGGCAAATCTCATTTTTTTTTTGCCATGGAGTTATGCAACACTGCCTTTCCACCTGCTCCCCTTATAGCCTACTGCCAGGCCAGCTCCCATGCCGGCTGCATCCTCACATACAACTGGATATGTGGGGAAATTGAGCAACAATCTACTCGTGAGGGAGCAACTCAACAGAACCTGAGATGATGTCCGCCTTCTTTCAGAAAATTACTACATTAAAAAGCAGATTATAACACAGAAGAGGGAGGGAAACATGAAGGTTTATGCCATGCTAGCAGCACAGCACCTCCCTCTCGAGCACTGTGGCTCCAGCGCCCGAAACTCCCGGCGCGGAGTTCCCAGATGCGATCCCGACTCGTACACTGCACCTCTTTACGCTTTAAGCCATCTCCCCCTGCCAGCATCGCCCACTTAACCTGGCTGCGGCACAGCCACCCGGACCGAGTTCCAGTGACTTGCTGAGGTCACTCTTAACTGCAATTTCCCCTACGCAAACTTCATTGCTGCCAGTACGGTGGACTGAGTTCCACTAAAACCAAAACCGCCTCGCACCCTGCCAGCACCCCCTCATCATCGCACGCAGCGCGTCCGCCACCGCAGCTCCTCGGGCACACACCGCCGGTCCCGTCCCGCCCCCGCGGCTTCCCCTCCCCGTGTGCCGCCCCGCCTGGCCCCGCCCCAGCGCCGGTCCTCCCCCGGGGCTCCGGCGTGCGCCCGCCGCCTGCCCCGCTGCCTCGGTGGGCGCTGGATGCTGCACCGGAGAGGCCGGAGGAGCTCCGCGGCGGGGGCTACCCCGCGGTGAGTCCGCGGGCTCCGCTGTCGGGACAGCGGCGAGGGGGTGTCCCAGGGCTCCTGCGGCAGCGGAGGGGAGCTGCCGGGGGACAAAGGCGCGGGGCACGGGTGCCGGGTGGGAGCGGTGCCCGCGGGGAGCGGTGCCGGCGAAGCCGCCGGCCGCGGTGCGAGCGGAGAGAGCCGCGGGGCGCCCGGCTGCGCCCGCCGCCCGCGGGGAGGGAATGGTGGGGGCGAGGGCGCCGGGACGGCGGTGCGCTGCCCGCCGAGCCGGGAGGGGCTCCGTGCTGCGGCCGCCGGTCCCGCCGCGCGGCAGCGGCTGCGAAAGTCTATTTACAACTTTGTGGCTGGATGGGCGGTGCGAGCCTCGGCCGGAGCGATCTCCGGCTGTGTCACGTTATCAGGGGGTTTTCCCGTCGGAGCCGCCGCCGCCGTGGGTGTCTCTGCGCTTTCTCGGGCGGAGGCAGCGGGAGCGGGCAGGCACAAGGTGGGGACAGGAGGGAGTGGGGCTCTGGAGGAGCCTGGGGTCGTGGTAATTTATCCGTCCCTCGGTGTCGTGGACCGGGCCCCGCCGGTGGGTCTCGCTGGCGCTGGATGATGGGGTGATGCTGGGGCGGGATCAGCAGTGCACCGGCTGCGCGACGGGAGACACCCGAGGCGGCTGGCCGTGTCCCAGGGAGCTCCCCCGGGGCCGTACGATGGCACGAGTGCAGGACGCGTCCCAGCTGGTGCTCGGTTGGCTGCCACCTGCCTCGCAGGTGCCGAGGGAGACCGACAGGGACACGGCCCCGCGGGTCCCACCCCGTGGGGCAGCACCTGGGCCGCCTCCTTTCGGGGGGCAGCCTCGGGGGCGAGGGGCTGGACGCATCTCGTGGGGCTGGTCTGGGTGATCCCACAGCCGTAAGGGACTTTGATGCAGCCGTACGGGGCGGGACGGGACAGGAGGAGAGTGTCCCCGCAGGTGTTTGCTTGCGGGAGAAGGGGTGGGCGTCAGCAAGGCAAAAGTCTCCATACCTCGTTGTTTTTCCACGTCTTGGAGTTGTTTTTTGGTAACGATTTACAGGGAAAGGCTTTGGGTTTCCTGTGCTGAGAAGTCGTCATCGTCGGCATCGAGAGATGTTTCTCCTGCTGTTCGGCAGTGACAGGCTCTCAGGTTAACTCCCCTGTGGCATTTAAAATGCACATCTGTGTTTTTCCACCACACCAGAAAACTAGCACACTGTCTGAACCTTCAGAGTACCACTGTGATGCCTGGGCCCTGACAATAAATACTTCAAAAACGTTTTAAAAAAACCAAACCAGCAAACCACAACTGTATGAACACTGGTGACCTATTAATTTGTTTAGCATTTTTAATTTTTATTTTGTTCCTGGAAAATTTGGAATGACAACAGAATGCCTTGGCCTCACTGTTGTTTATTCCTCCCATTTAATTGTACCTTTAAACACTCTTAATCAAAATGTTCTGGTTTCAGCACTGGTGGTGGTGGGAGTCTGTGTAGTAGCCTGTGTTTTGGCTTCAGATAAGAGGTGTCAAATCAGAAAAAAATTGACTCTAAGAGGTGAGTGGGGGTCGTGTTTCTTGTAGAGATCACCTTGAGGAAGAAAAGAGGGGAGGCAACAAAAAAGAGTAAGACAAAAATAAGTCTACACAATGCTGTTAAGGAGCATGAGTTGTAGTGATTCTTTGCAGTGGTCTACCGAAAAATCTGTGCTTTTTGGACAGGTTTTTTTTTTTCCCTTTAGAATTTTTGTTGCTGTTAACTGGATTTTTTAATACAAACTTGATAAAATGGGATAAATACCAGTAACACCAAAACCATTTGGATTTACATGTGGTTTTCTCATCTAAGTCTTTTTCTGATAGAAGGTTTTAGACCTAAGTGAGGGACATATAATTTAGATTTTTTATGCGTGAATTTTTGTGGGGTTTTGGGGGGTTTTTTTGTTTGTTATATTTTAGTTTGTTTTTTTTTAAAATCAAAACTGATAGTACTTTAAAGCTACAGCACTTTTCTCTTCCCAACACTGCAGGTAAAAAACATATGAATCCAATGATTGGCTCTCTATCAGTTGGCTTTTGTGGTAAAGTCGTTGCCCTACTGTTCCTCCAAAGTGAGACAATGTAAATGACTTGCATGCTTACTGTGCTCCAGGGTTACACTTCTTTTCTTGCAGAAAGTCCCCTGTTACTGCGCTGCTGCTTGATTATCTTGGTGGTGTTAAGCAGTGGTACCTTAATTCGTGGTGTGTGATCAGTAACTCTGTGCAGACAAACGAGGGCTTGGCCCAAACAAGATCCTCTGGCAAGGAGGAGCTGCTCCCTGGAGAATCGCAGGAGAAGATAATTTGCTTCTTGTTTAACCATTACTTATGTTTGCCTTTTCTTTTTTTCCCCTCTATTTCCTCTTTTTGCACAATTCAGCATTGCCTCAAAAATGCAGCACTCTCTAAGGCTGGGTTTTTTTGTTTGTTTTTTTTTTTTTTGTTCTGTTTCTTTTTTTGTCTGTGTCTTCCCCATTGCTTTGCTAAAGCTGATGTCTGACAGTGTTGTGTGCAGTCTCTGAAACTGCATCTAATCATAAAGACCCTGCTGTTTCTGTTAATTTTATCAAGGTATTGGCAGATTGGCATTTTCACACTAGTAACAGATGCAAGCTGTGTTCCAGGTGGAGTTTTATCTATTCTTTTTGTCCACTTCACATAAATCAGTATTCCTCTCTCCTCTGAATATTTTCAAGACTAGCTTTACACTTGAGGGGGAAAAAATTAGAAGCAAACTGATGCAGAAACTGCCTGGTTGGTCTGGATATTTAGATAGTGATTCAAATGCAATGAGATCAGCAGTGGACTTTCCCCTTCCTCAGGGGAAGCAAGCCAATTTATTTTTTTACATGGTTATTACTGGTAGCAAAGCTATTTCTACTCAGAAGAATTTGTTACATTGTTAAAAAAAAAACCACACAAAAACCCAAAAAAACATGTCTCTCCTTATTTGTCCTGCAGCTCAAGGTATTGCTTGTGAAATTATAATTACGCTTTGCTCTTTATTTATTTATTTAATGAGGACTTTGTAGTCTGCTGCTTCTATAACTGTTGCAAGATCTTGGTGAGAATAGCAATGAAGAAATTTTTGGGCAGTTCTGCAACAGACTTCTGGAGTCTTAGGGATACATTCCAAGTCAGTCCAGTGTAGCTCAAGTGAAAAAATACTATCCTTGTAAAACAACTTGTGCAAAGACAGGCTTGTAGAAGAGTATCTCTCATCTGTTGTGCTTGAGGCAAGAGTATAATGGATCCCCTTGGGAGAAGTCCTGTTTATAGCCTTGGTAGACTAAAAATGGAATTTGTTTCCAGTTGGAGAATTAACTGATAGGCTTTTGGGTCAGGACGTGTCGTGCATTTGCAATTTGCACAGTATAGGAAGGTGTTTCTCTTCTGAGTTGCCAGTAGTGAGGCCAGGTCTTGCTGCTGTTCTCCTGCTTTTCCTGAGTTTCCGGACAGTTGCTGTGCCTGTGAAGGAAGCCTGGCTTTCCCTTACTGTAACGAACTTGCTGCCTGTACTTTGCCTCTCCTGTTTCCCATTGATAGAAAAGATGAATGGTCTTTACTAAAGAGCTGCGATTTACAAGGCAGAATTGCCAAGTGCTGGAGTGCTAAATTGAAGTATCTCTGTTCTTGTTCTTACACTGAGATTCTGCACCAGGATTGTCTTTACTGTGCTCCCGGCTGTGCATTTGTATGCCCATAAATGAGATTTCCCTAAGGGTCCATCTCAAAAGGGACATGTCAGTGTGTTTGAGGGGTGACAAGGTTGCTGTTACTGAATGGCTATTCCAGCAATTCACTTCTCTTAACTTTTGCAAGATCTCATCTGATGTGTGTTGGGAATCCAGCTGAGAAAATGGAGCTTGGCATTTCTGACCAGGCTTCCTTTGCAGCTGCTCTGTGTGAGGTGTAATGGATACTGGGGTTGGCTCATGCCCAATGCCATATTTTGCTGGTTCTTTCTCGTGCTTCTGCAGCTGTCTAGGCCAATTGATACCTTAAATTGCCACTTACTCTTAAACTTTAATTAATGTGCTTGATTTATGAAGTATGAGAAAGACTTATAAGTGATTGGTGTTCAATAAACAAGTCCATTAGTAGATTATGCAGCAGTAATGAAATTCATTGCAATAGAAACGGTGTGTCGGTACTCAGATGCTATATGGTACAAAAAACGTACTGTAGTACTGCAGTACAAAACATACAGTAGTACTACAGTACAAAAAAGTACTGTATGTACTACAAAAGTAGTACACTTTTACCAGTCAGTGAAAAGGAAGGATCAATTGATCAGTTTATCTTCCTACAAGAAAATTGTTTGTCTTCCCAGGTAAAAAAGTGTGCTGGAAAGGAATTGCATGCTCTAGATGCAGACTTTACTGTTTGGGTGTTCTTTAAACTGTGTACATTGCTAAGTTTTGCATGTAGTGCTGATAAAATAATGTATTTTAAAAGGCTGCCTGTTTTTGTGTACAAAAATTCAAAGCCACTTTCCATCACTTAAGAGCGATGGAAAAACATAATCCCTGTGAGATCCTAATTCGCCCCTTTTTGCCTGAAGCCTTTAATAGTCACTGTCTATATTTTTCAAAGAGCTCCTGAACTCAGTTTTGTTTCAGCTAAATATTAAGCTCATAAAGTGATTCATGTTGTGTTGTCCTCAAAGGGAGCAAACTGCTGAGGAGCTTTCTTCTTCCCATGGAAGAGGTGGATGGAAGCGTGGCAGCTACCTTGCGTGGTCCTGCCATTGCTGCCCTGCCCTCGTGCTTCCATGCATTGCAGGAGCAACTCCTTTGGTGCTCTGTCCTTTGTTAAGCATTTTTTCCTCTCCTTCAGGACTAGTAAATGCACCCAAAAACATGAGTCACTTTTCTTTGGCTGCAAGAGAATGCCGGTATCCCTGGGTTAGGAGAGTTGTCCCTATCTCTGAGTTTAAGGACTAAGGACAGAGTGTCATAGCAGCATGGTCCCAGGTTAGGAATGGGTGTCCACAGAATTTTGGGAGATTCCTTCTTCCTAAACACATTGTGTGGGGCTGCAGAGCAGAAGAGTTACAAGCACTAGAGCACATTTCCTGTCCTAGAATCCACTTGTACTGCTTGATGTGGGGCAGGGAGGCTTTATAGCACAAAGGTGGGGAGTCTGAGCACTCATGCCTAACTAAGAGCTGCATCTAATCCTGCAATGAAGACTAGCAAGAAAGCATTTTCCTTGCCATTGTTTAAGCTCAGTGTCACCAAGGAGGGCTGCTTGTACAGGAAGAAAGGAAAAAGCATGTTGGCTGGTATCTAAGACCAATGCTCAGCGATTTCCTCGTCACATCTGCTTGGGTTCACGGCCCTGGAGTTTTTGAGGGCATCTTGCATTGCACCTCTTGAAGAATCCTAAAGGAAAGGTGGGGGCGAGGCCCACATCCCTGTCCTGTGAGAGGACTGTGGTCCCACCTCACCAGGTGCCGAAAGCCTGCTGTAGGTGCATCTCCCAATTCCATGGGCTGAAGCCAGTTGTCTCTGCTGTCAGTGTTGCACATGTCCACAGCCAAGCAGCACCAGTTCTGGACTCCAGTTCTTCAGAGCACCCACGTGACTGGGAGATATCTTGGTATTCCTCGTTCAAAATGGCTTTGAATAGGGGCTTCCTACGAAGTAGTGTGCAGTGTTTGAAGATAGATGTGTATTTTACCCAAAAAGCAGTGTGTGGATACTAAATTTGGTACCTTACCTCCCTGTGGCATCCTTGCCCTTGGATGTGTTGTGCTAGTCCTGGAATGATGCTGAGGTAGACACATTTGAAAAGTAAGGGTGCTTCTGGGAGTTTGCTGCAGGATGTGACCTAGTTGTCCTGACTGCTGGTCACAGGTGGCACTTCTCACATCATCTTACAGCCATGACATAAAGCTATTAAGCTTCAATCTTGTTTTCTGCCCTGACAAGCAACTTTGTTTCCGCTCCTTCCTGCTTGATGCATCTTCTCTGAGAAATTTTCATCATTGCAGGGGTTAGTCAAAGGAGGTGGGTGGAGTTTTTTAAAATTGCTGAGAAAGGCTTATACATGCCATCATGACATCTTTTACTTGCTCAGGCTCTTTATTACTCTATTTTGCAGATAGTACTGATGCCCTACAGTGTGCATCTGAGGGGAAAAAATACCCGGAAGGTGAGGGGGGTTTTCAGTTCTACGACTGTGTTTCATCATGAGTACAAGGTAGCCCAAGTGTGGGTTGCTGCCAAAGGCAGATTTGTTTCCAGGCAGTTGTCTGTCTGTCTTGCTGCAGGACTGCCTTGATTAAAGCTGCTTAAGCTGTTTGTGAAACTGCAGCCTAAGAGTCTAGTGTTCTTAGAAGCCTAAGAGATCTCTGGATGATGTCTGGAAAATATTAAGAAGAGTCTTAATGTTTCTGGACACTTTTTGATGGGAGGCTGTAGGGCCACTGTGGCAAGGTTTAATCAGAAAGATGGTTGGTGCTCATTCTCTATCAGCTCTAGCAAAAGCACATGTTTTACTGTAATAAACCTTAAAAAGTATGTTTCCAGGTGTTTGTGACAGAAGCACAGAATTACCTGTGCTTTTTTTCTTGATAGATAAGAACTTTGTTCTGCTTTGCTACTCTGAGTTGGTAAGTTATGGCTAGTTCATCTGTTCCTTTTATTCCCCTTGAGATGTGGCTGTAGCTGTACCTAGCAGCTGAAATGAGAATTAGGGCCCAATTCACTGTGGTGTTATGAGCTAGTGTGTAAAAGACAGCGGTTCATTACAAAAAGTCACATGCTGTCTGGATGAGACATTTTCCCAGACAGGCTGGCAGTGGCATGGCCCCAAATTCAGTGGTGGCAGGACATCCTTGTGCCATTGGGTGTGTAGTGGGTGGGGTGTGAGGTGTTTCAGTGAGCCATCCTTCTGATCCCTGAAGCAAATGGCTCCTTCCTTCTCATTCAACTCCTCTTCCTCCCATGGGGGGCTCTTCTGCTCTTTTCTGCCTTGCTGGGGCAAGCCTCATCCATTCCTGCTTTGATCCAGCAAGTGCTGAGGTTCTGGCTCTGTGCAGGGAGGCAACTTGAGGGTCTGTGGAGAGAGGAGGGGAAGATTTAATTGAGTTTTTATGACCGTGTTTGAGCTGCTTAGTACGAGAAGGCTTGAAGTTAATGACAGGCATGTTTTCCAAAGATCCTCTGCATGTGTGTTTAGGTAAAATAAACACTGCTAAATAAGCTGTGCCACCACTCTGGGCACTAATAAGCCTCCAGTGTGATGATACCAGAAGAATACAAATAAATAGTGCCTTTGACTGTTTTAATTGATAGACTTGCTGGGCCTTTGACCAAGCAATTGCATCTCAAAATGCACTTCTTCAGGAGCTAAAACATGAAGTGACGTTAGTTTTAAAAAAAACAACACAACAAACACAAACAACCTGTAGGGTGTCCCAGAGGCTGATGACTGACTTTCAGCTTTTATTAATTCATCTGCAGTGCATTTGCTGGAGCTTTTATGGTTTAATTGAGGTTAAGAGGTTGGAATCTGTGGTAAACAAAGGAATGGCATATGGGCAGTCTGAAATTGTGTATGTTTAAGTAAGAGCATTCCTTCTGGTCCCTTGTTTTCATTGGGCACTTACTCCTGACTCACAACTTTTTTTTTAAAAAAAAAGTAAAGGTGTAAACATGCATTGCTAGCAAGTTAATGATTCATTAAGTTTTATCACATCCTAACATACCTCTAAAGAAGAGAAGGTTGAGCTGGGCTTGTGTTTGACCTCCCCCTTCAGATTAAGGACGTTTCTTCTTTAACCCCTTACCTGTCCTGGGAGGGTCCACAAAATCATTTGTTTTGAATCGTAAGAAGAAAAACAACTTCTCTTTTGCCTTTCTCACTTCCCTGTTCCGGTGGGCCACAGCTGTTCTCTTAAAAATTCAAATGGAAAAAGCAGGCGTGGGAAAAAAACTCTCCAGAAACTTTTTATTGTAGAGGCTATGGGGAAGTGGGAGTCAGTTTCTTCAGCTGTCCAAAGGAATCTGTGTGCATGTGTTTGTATTTTATGGTAACTTTTTTGTCCTACTTTCAGTTCTGTTTTGAGCCCCATGAGTGTCTTCACTGGCTGTGATACCCCCTTGTGAGAGGGAACGTGTACTGGCCAGTGCAGCCGTTTGACAATTAAGATAAGTTTATACTTGAGGTCTTTATGCCGTTGATAAAGTTTATGGCATGAATTACATCAGCTGGCAATAATAGTGGTGACCTGTTGCCCTCAAGTCATTCTGTAGACATCTGTAATTTATATACAGCTGTTAATAGTGTGTAGTCTGGACCCGAAGAGAACATGTGAGTATAATTATTTCAATAAGAGAAGATAAATCAGAATTTTCCTCTTAATATTTCAGTTAATAGCAGCTTTCACATGTCCCATAAAGTCAAATGTGTTTTTCTCACTTGCTTTAGTGTAGAGCAATCTTTTAAAAACTCCTATGTCACCATGACATTTTTATGAAAATCCTTTGCTAGGATTTTTTTTCTCCTGAGAAGCTGGGAAGCTTCAGCTTCTCCATGTTTTGCTGCTTTGGAATGTGATTTGAAGAATTGTTTACCCAGCATGTGAAATTGTTTTTACTTGATGACCAATGACAGCCACCTGTGTCGAGGCTGTGAGCAGTCACAAGATTTTATTATCATTCCTTTCTATTCCTTTCCAGCTTTCTGTTGAATCCTTTCTCTCTATTCTTTTAGTATAGTTTTAGTATAGCATTTTTAATATAATATATATCATAAATAATAAATCATGAAACATGGAGTCAAGATTCTCATCCCTTCCCTCGTCCTGGGACCCCTCGAACACAGTCATACCCCTAGGTCTTGTTAAACTAAATACTTGTTCTGAAAAAATGCTTTAATAACTCCCTTGTCTGCATTTTTTTTTTACTTCTGTCTTATGAGGAATGCTCTACGTAGCTTGAATCAAAAATTGCTTTGTTAAGAAGCATTGTATATGCTGGCTCGAGGAAGGTGGTGCATGGAACAGCTTCTGAATTTGCAAGAGGACACTCCTGGATCTATGTTGTATTTGCTTTAAAAACTAATTTTTAAAAAATTTGTGCTTGAGTACAGAGTTGAAAGGAGAGGGATAAATCCAAGTTCTGTTTGCTGTACTCTACATTATTGTTTGCTTTTCCCATCTCCCCCACAAGAATTTGATTCTGCCATCATTTTCTCCTGAACCAGGACAAACATGATTTTAAACACAAAATGCTTTTAAAACTTATTTGCAGTGCACAGGCACACAAGTACATGCATATATGTGTACGTGTGTTAGCGTAACATGGCCTGTTTCCCTGCTGCTTGTGATCCCTCATCTTTTATGCGTTGTGGAAGGTGAAGGAAAAGCCCATGGCTCCCTTCACAGCCTGTCCCCTGAAGGTGGGCTGGGCTGTGTGTGGTGGGAGAGGGTGGCACTTCCAGAACCAGTGCATTGGGCTGCCCTTGCTGGGGTCTGCACCTGTCCCTGGTTGTGTGGGGACTTTGGGGACAGGCATCAGCCAGCAGCAACTCTGTTGCTGTGCTGCAGGTGAGTGCTCAGGTGTTGCTGGTGGAAGGGAGTCAACACCTTTGTTCAGGGCAGTTGGGGGTTGACTTACATCAAAACTTGTATGGGGATGGAGTGGACCCCATGGTTGGTATCTTGCTGGTTTAGGTCTCTGCTGGCATTGATACCTAACCCACCCTCGAGGAACTTCTCCCCTTCCTGATGGATTCCTCAGGTGCCACCGGATACTTCCTGAGAGGAATGCTGAGAGCATTGGAGAGGAGAGGGCTATACATAAAATGGTAGAAGTTGCTGAAGAAACTGTCTAACCTAGCTGTAAAGTCAAGATGATGTTGGCTACTCTGCATTTAGCTGCAAAGAAAACTTCCATCTCATGTTTCTGTTAATGTCTGAATTTCAGCTGTAAGATGCTTGTGCAGCTTGTGCTCAGTGCTTGAGAGGAGGGCAGTGCTTACCTCACAAAAGGTGTTATACAGTGGCTCAGCCTTTTGAGTTTGTGTTCCACCTCCTCCTTTGAGTTGAGGTGTAGAGAATTTCAGGCACTGGTTTCCCAGGGAGTAGGGATGGAGTGAGGGGGAGGACAGCACAGATGAAGTCCTCTGCACTGACATGTGCCTGTTGACAGCCCATTGAACTCTCTGCTTTGGGAGTGAGTGAGGTGCCTGGCTGAAGGATGGATGGGCGCTCCCCCAATGTCACGAGTGTTTTCAGGCAACGGCCCAAGGTGCCACCTGCCTTATCGCTTACACCAGTCTGGAAACCTTGAGTCTGGTTTGTTATTCCAGGAAGACCTCATTGCTTTATGGCACTGTCGTGGGACTTTCAAACTGTTTAAAAGATTGACACTGCCTGGTTTGTGCTGTGATGCTGGTGGAAACATTGACTGGCCCTGGAAAATGGATGACTGTTGGGAGTGGTTTTGTTTTTAAACATCTCATCACACGCATGCTGTGAGCTGCTCCCAGTGCCAACAGAAGCACAGCACTGATGCTCTTGCCTTTTCAACAGGTACATGGGATGAAGGGAGCCTGACACCTGTCTGGAGAGGAGACCCCAGCCCCTGTGGAGCTGCCCACCATGAGCAGGACACTGCTGGCAGGCAGGATGCAGCCAGAGATCCGGAGCGTCTGCGTCTTCCTGCCCACCCGTGAGCAGCTCAGCCTGGCCGTCGGGGTGAGTGGCCAGGAGGTCGCTGCATCGCGGCCACGGTTCAGTTTTGTTAGCTCCCATTGTTCTCCCAAAAGCCTGGTGCTGGTCTGCTGACCAAAAGGCTATTAGCCAGCTTAGGGTAATTGGTTCTCCATTTTCTAATTGGGCAGCTTCCACTCATTCGCAGAGTTTGTTAGAAGTCAGGGCTGTGTTTGTCGGGTGGGGGTCTCCTCTGCTCTTTTTCTGTTGTTATTTACCTTTTATTATCTCTGAATGATTTTGCTGCTTGCAATAATCCAACAATTTTTAAAAATTGAACCTGAAATACCTTGATTACTTAGCAAGTGTACCCAACATATGACTGTTTACTCTTGTAAAGAGTCCAGCTATCCCTTGTTTTGAAAGCTTGCAGATCCCTTCAAAGAGTCTAAGGCAACCAGCCATTGAGGGTGGGGTTTTTTCCCTCCACTTGAGCGCTCATACACACAAAAAATCGAGGCAAGTCGCTTCATTTCTTTGATTGCTGCCTCGAATGTCTCAAAGTGTGAGTGACAGCAGGGCCAGCTCAGCTGGCAGCCCAGGGTGGCACGGTGTCTGCACAGCACGGTGCCTCTTTGTGCAATGCCGGCTGCTCCTTGAACTTGTGAGAAACTGAGCTGACAAGAGGCACTTGGCGTTCAGAGGACCAGCGAGTTTCAAAGATAAGTGCTCTCTTGTGAGCGTGTGCGTGCACTCATGTGGGCTGGGGAGATTTGGCTTTGTTTTGGGTAGGTTTTTTTCCCCTGCTTTGGGATGAGGAGGGGGAGAAGACAGTTGAGGTGTTATTTTAAGTACTTGATTGAAACTGTGGCTTTTGAAACTATGCATGCTAATCTTCAAAATCCGTGTTGGAATTTTCCTACCTGCTGTGTCTAAGTGTAGCATCCTTAACTGAAACAGCCTCAAGGGCTGGATGGAATAAAGCTTTAACAGAAAAATCTGGGACGCTCTGCTTCTAGGTTACTGGTTCAAACCCAGCCCATCCACTGCCCCAGAAGGCTTCTGCAATCTGCTGGCTTTTGTGCAAGGCAGAAAACGATGATTTAATTAAGTTCTTGGCAGCAGGTGTATGGGCCTGGGTAATGGTCTGTTGCAGCTGACCCTAAATCTCACCTTCTTACAGCTCTTATCAGGGAGGCTAAAGATGGGAGATGGCAGAGCTGCTGGCCATGGGGAAGATGCAGGAGGGCAGTGCACCAGCAGGGCTGACACTGTCACTGCTCCTCGCTGTGCCTGTGTCTAAATGGAGCACACAGCTGTTCCTTCACTACTGGGTCATGCTCCGGTAAATCATGAAAGCAGTTTATCATAAAATAAATTTGGGGTGAGAAAGACTCTTAAGATCGAGTCCAGCCATAAACACGATGCTGCCAAGTCCACCACTAAACCAGGTTCCTAAATGCTACATCTGCATGTCTTTTTTTAATACCTCTAAAATACTTAACTAACATAAGAAATGGTCTTTTGCATTGAGTGCTGGCAGGGACAGAGGAAAAATGCTCCTGTTCCCCTGTCCTGTCCCAGCCTGCTGCCACTCCAAAAAGCTGGGGTGCCTTGTGCATCACTACGTTGTCCTGTAGAGGAATCCTCCACAGCACCCCTCTGTATTCCTTTTAAGGAATTAATTTTTAAATGAATTCGCCCTTGTCATTTCTTTTAAAGACATTCGCCCTTGTCATTTCTGGTACCCCTTTCTTTCTTGTCTGGGAAATTGGGAAAGTATGTACTTGGAGATGCCTGCATGTGAAAGGGAATAGCTGCCTGGGCCAAAACATGAGACCTCAACACATAGTTGTGTCCTAATTGCATAGAGAGTGAAACATGACCTGTTACAGCTGGGCAAGTCACCAGAAGCAGCTTTTCATTTGGCTTCTGACTTTACCACAACACTCATTCAAAACAGCAACAAAAATTAAGATTTCACAGCTGGAGAGATCTCTTTTTTTAAAGAGACATCAAGGCAATTTTCTAGTGATGTTGGTAGAACCCAAATGTAATTAGCACAACCACAGATGATACTTTGTGCATTTATTAGAATAATAATGCCACTACTAAAGATTTCCAAAGCCTTTTAACCTCTTCAGTGTGGAATGCAAATACTAAACAAGCTTGCAGCTCATTGAGGTAGGTAGGAATGGTTATCTTTCCAGCAGAATAAATTATAGATCCTTCCCATGATAAGCACAGTGTTTATGCAGGTAAGTCCTCCCTCTCCCCTCCCATATAAATTCCACCCTTCCAGATAAGAGTTTACCTATATGTGTTTTATGTGGTCACATACAGATTGAAGCTTGCTTTTTAAAATGTATTTGTCTTACACCATTCACAGATAGTGCTGTTGAAGAGGGAAGAGCAGGAGCCACTTTAAATTCTCTTCCCCCACAATCAAGTATCTCTTAATTAGCTTCGATGTCTACCTTCTGAATGTACAGTGAATCTGGGGGATGGTGAGGAGTAAAACTGCCTTCTTGGGACCAGCTGTGAACGCTAGGAGAAGCAGAGCAGTGAGGGGAACTAGGGGGTGCTGCAGCTCACCAGCTGCTCTGAGGAGGGCAAGGCAAAGTGAGAGAAACTTTTTGAGTGGAAGAAGTCTGGTGAGGTCCTGTGGGCTGGTGAATAGCAAGCATAGGTCTGAAGTCTTTCAGTTGTTCTGTGAACAGGAGAGCCAATGTTTCAAAACATGCGTACCAAGAAAAGTAGATATAGGCAACTAATGCACGTGAATATCTGTACACAGAATGACCTTGGAGTAGCAGTTACCGTCTGTAAACTTGCACTTGATTTCACTTTGGACTTAAATTTCACGTGTAAAGAAGCCCTGAGCCCGACATGGGGCGAAGCTGAGTATCAGTGGAAGGAATGAGTCATAACATTTCTGAGATCAATCTTGGCACAGGAACCATATGCATAGGGAAGAAAGTCCAAAGATGAAAAATGCAAAGGGAAGTATTGGTTGCTTTGAGCAGAGGGGAAAGTAGGAGGAGGGCACAGCAGTTGCAAACATAATTGGTATTGCATAGCCTTTAAGGCTGGGAGTAGAACTTGATACAGAAGGGAAGTGCCAATTGGAGAATGGACAAGGTAGTAGTAACTTGTGCAAGAACTCTGCCTAAATCACAGTTTAGAGCTGTATGCCGCAAAACTGCCTCTTGAAGTACTCAGTTCCCTGGAATTAAGTATCTTAAAGCAAGTTTTTCTTCCCTTAGGTATGAAAGCTTGCCACTTAGAAAGTTCATGTGATTGTGTAGCATTTACAGAGAGTCCTATGCTGCCTGTGACTCTTGTATGCCCATAACCATTCTGGCTAGAGGTAGGGCACATCTTTCTTAGCAAATCCTTCCCAGGTAGGAGAACATGCTCAGAGCTTGCTTCTTTGGCAAAGGAGATTGCTCTGTGCCCAACTTTGCCTTCCAAATGTGTGTTCTGGGTGTTTGACTAAACACTGCATCTAGGTGTGAGACTGAAAGGGTGCAGTCTCACACGGAGACTCATAATTATAAGATCCAGATGTGGTTTTGGATCTTATCAGAACTGTGCACCACCTCCTCCCTGCTCAAAGCTTACACGTGTTTGCATTGGTGTAGTGCAGGCTTCAAAGCTCCTGATAAAACAGTAGTGAGTGTCTGGCTACTGATGCCCTGTCAAGTAGAAGAAAATGAGTACTTAAATGACCTCCTGTTTCCCATTGTCCATGTCTAGTGACATGGTACAGCCCGGGGCAGGGAGGCGAGTGCAAGCCAGTTTCTGGGGTGTGTGGCATACCTATACTAAAAGAGCTTTAAAAATTAGGATGGTGATTGGTTTGTAGGTGAGTTAAACAGTCGACTTTTGCCCTGTCATCTCTTGCTCGGTAGGTAGCACTGCACTGTACCCCTGCAGGCAGCTGCTCCTGGCACTGCTAATCTGCATGGTCCAGCAGTGAGGTAAAGAAATTCCAAGGTCTTGGCCCATTTTGCAGCTGCAGCTGGCTGCACCATGGCCTGAGCTGAGGTTGTCTGTGTCAGTGCTGTTCTGTTCTCCCCATCTGCTCTTTCTCTGGACTCCTTCCTCGTGCCTCTGTTGCCTGGGAGGTTTCTGTGTTTGCCTGTCCTTTTTCTCTCAGTACTCCTGGGATGGTGCAGTGGGACATGGGGAAATGGGGCTATGGATGGGGGGAGATTTAGTGGGAGAATCTTCCAATCATAGTGCACATCAAGGTCTGCACATGCAGTTAACCAGAACCATGCTCCTTCTGGGGCAGTCTGTGCATTACAGGAGGCAGGGATATCGGAAGGTCTCAGTGTGCAGGGAAACAGGCAAGGTCTTACAGGCTTTTGGCTGCAGCTGCCAAAGATAAAGATGTTAATGGCTGTGTGACTAGAAGCCAGCAGGAGACAGAACAAGCTCTTCTGTGTGGGGTATGAAAAAACCACATCTCTAACCTATGAGCTGCTCAGAGTCTTGTGTTTGTTTGGGTACTTTTGTTCCTGGTTCTCCTGAATGAAAACTTTTGGTTTTGGGTTTTTTTTCTTAAAAAAATATTTGCAAGAGAGCAGTATTTTTATTTCTGTAAATATTAATGATTATTATTCTATGATAATAGCAATAATACTGAAAGCAAAGGATGTTCTCTGGTGTGGTTGTGTTTGGGTATTTTACTTTGGTACCCAAAAATGTATTGGCTTGCAGCTCTTTAGAACTCTTCTTTAGAAGAGTTGCTCCATCCAGGTGCGTGAGCCATCTGTAATGTTGGATTGGTTGTGTCTTTCAGGTCAAAGCCACTGGACAGGAGCTCTTTCAGCAAGTTTGTGATTTAGTGAAGATTAAAGAGCCTCACTTCTTTGGCCTCAGCATTGTTAAAAGTAAGCAAACTCAATGCACGAGCAAGTGACTTGGCAAACATCCACAGACCCGCTTGTGTATTTACAGTGTGTGCATATATACACAGTGGCTGTGCCTGCAGGGGGAATTTGATTGTAATAAGGTCACAAAGTATGTAGATTATGCAGAGCCTTCCCAGAGCTCTTTTGATCTTTGGTATGTGGGCAGACAAATTGAGTAAAGGGGGGGCTTTTGTTCTCCACCTTTGTTCTTGGATTCCACCTCTTTGTGGGGCTTGCTTTCTCTCCTGTAGTGGTAGTTGCTAGTCAACATATTTGTTACTATATTCTAAACTATAGGTATTGAACAGGAGGTGGATTTTAAAAGGATTTTGGGGCTGAAAGTGTTATTTATCTTCTGAAGTCACATATGAAGAATGTGTCACTGGGGAGGAAACTCAAATGATTGTAAGGGACTGAATGCATGCATGGGACACACATGGGTTTTGCAATATCACATGGGAAATACAAAACTTTTAGTCCATGAGTTAAAGTCCAGTTTGCTTGGTCCTATGGCTTAGTATTGGCCAGGAAATGGTGTTAAGATGATGCTTTAAAGAAGCAAATTGATAATGAGAGATCACATTTCTGGTATGGTGTAAGCATTGACATTCCTTCCCACACCCCAACTCTTAGTAATTAGAAATGGACCTGTTGTCTTGTTTATCTATTATCTGTTGTCTTGCCTCCCCATATTTCTGAAAGCACTGAAAGACTTGTCTCTCCTCCGAAAACTTTTCTCAAGTGTGTTATTTACTACTGCAATTCTAAATATTTCATTGAAATAATTATATTATTTTATAAGTCCTTCTAAATAAGGTTTCTTTTGCCTCTTTATAAATATGTAGGATAAAATAAGGTGTCTTTTCTAAGTTTGTGCCATTTCCTTTATGCTCTTATTCTGTAAGAACTGCTTTTTTTGAGTGCAACATTGAAATGGAGAGGAACATAAGCTTTTTATGTCCATGAGGTTTGTAGAGTCTCCAAAAGATTCCTTGAACCTAATATACCTGTGCTTTAAACCAGCATAGTTTTTTTAATGTGAGGAGACCTGAATACTCTTAGCTTTTTTCACGAATCATCTGTGTTTCTGAGTCCTCCCCTTTGCAACATTTTTTAACACCAGGTTTTGCCTGTTCCACTTGAAGGACATCTTGGCTGAAATTGGAACCCTTGTCCTCTCCTGTAAGACAGGGCAATTTCATTCCTATTTTCTTTGAATTCTTCTGTTTTTCCCATGTTTCTTTCCCTTTTTTTCCCCCCTTCACATGTTTTTTTTGTTTCATATTTTCCATATTTTCCTGCTTTTGCCTTCCCTCACACCTTTTCTGTGAAGCAGTTTCCTTCACTCTATCAAGCACAAGGGCTTCTGGTCCCAAAGTAACCTGTAGTGGCAGATACCTTTCAACCTGTTGGAAATGCATTGTAACCACCGCATCCCAAAGAGCATAATAAAGCTGTTCTGACTAGAGTATATTGTCCACAACTTTAAATGGAAACACTCTTCTCACTTCATGAAAGTATTCTTCCTTTTAATAGCAGCTAATTCTTCCAGAAAGCTCTTAAAAAGTCAAGGAAAAGAGTTACAAGAGTCCAGTAGCCTGAATTTATATGTCTTTTTGTTTGTTTGTTTTTGTTTTGGGGGCTGGTTATTAGCTTTCCTGAAAGAAAAGACTTTTTCTGTTCCCCAACTTGGTTTCTCTCCACCTTGTTTTGGTCAGCAGACTGCTGATCATCTCCCTTGCTGCCTGTGGTAGCTGGGGTCTTGCTTCTATAGCAAATGTAGCACTGAGTCTGGCATTTGGAAGTAGCCTTTAAGGTATTGCCTGCTTCTCAGGGATTTTTGACTTCACAACAAGCTATCTGAAAAAAGGGAAGCGCTCAGGTCAGGTAGTGGGGCGCCTGGGCCTGGTCCCTCAGGAAAGGCTGAGCTAGGTGTCCAAAAAATGGAGAGGAGGCATCTACATTTTTGAACAAGGTAATCCTCTCCTTCATCATGCTTTCACCTCTGTGCTGCGGCTTCAAGAAGACATTTTTTTAAAAACAGCCACCCTGGTTTAGTAATAATACCTTTCCTGGTTTCTTAATGTGTATTTATTTTTGGTGGTCTGATACTGCCACATGCAAAACAAGGTATTCTAATCCACCTGCATCCATTACTTTGCTGCTAATTTGTCAACAAAACCCTGACTGTCAGCAGTAGCAAGAGAATGAAAATTAAAGGATTTCTACAGAACTGTAGCCAATCACACTGCATGGATTATCTGGATTAGAAGCCCATTTGACCTGCAGACGTTGTACAGATACACTAATGCTCAGTTGGTCTCCTACTAAGTATGTGTGTGGGGGGAGAGGTTGGGGTCCTTAATCATAAACAGAAGTTTAACCCCTGAGTGTGGCAAAAAGGGGAATGGCATCATAAAGCACCATGCAAACTGCAAACCATGAATGCTGTAAAATCTAAGCTGCAGGTCTTTGAGCATGTTTCCCAGCATTTGATACCTAAATATGTTGCCTTCTCTTCTGGCTGTTGTAGATACTGAGTGCAAGCTTCAGGATTAAGGGTAACAGTTACATTGTCGGGATAGCATTTATGAAAAATGCCCTTCTGTTCTTGAACAGTTTTTTTATTCTCAAGAGGAAAACCGCTTCATCCCAATATATCTGAGAAGGAAAAAATCTTGTGTCTGTAAGAAGTTGATCACTTTGGAAATGTACATTAATGGGAGGTCCTACAAACCTTGGGACATGTTGCTCTTCTAGTTTTGTCATGGATCGTCAGGCAGGCTATACCTTGTGTGCTCTTGCTGCTGAAGTGCTTGTTATTAATTTTGTTGGTTTTTTTTAACTTGTAGTTTGCTCAGTGAAAGATCCTGTGACCCTGCCAGGTTCAATCTGGTTCCATGGGCTTCAGCAGCTGGGTCTTATATGGCAAATCCTCCTGTGGGGTCAACCTTATCTAGTGCCCTGCGGGAGGTTTCCCTCTTGTTATCGGAAAGTGTGTGCAGCAACACATTCAGTCTTCTAAAACAAAACGGAATGTCAGCAGACAAAGAACAGCCAGCTTTCCTTTGTTGTAACCCAGATCCCTTCGATCCTGAGTTTTGAGCCATGCTTTTCTAGGAGCAAACCTTGCTTGACCTAAGCAGATGGAAGCCTTCAATTGGGAAGGAGCAAGACTGCAGCTCCTATACCCTGCCACTGTCTCTGTGTCCTCTTAGGAATTTGTCAGGCTGGCTTTCGTACGAAACCAAATCCCTTTGCTTCAGCTCCCCTGCCTCAAGAATAATACTCTGGTATTTAAAGTTATGGCTGTTCACCTTGCCAGGCCCACGCTTCCCAGCACATGCTTACCAAGGAGCTCAGTGATTAACTCTGCCAAAACCACTCTGCCTCCAGTTAACTCTTCTGCATGTGTATATCCTCCAGTACTGAAGTTCATGGACAGAGTATGCTACCACGTTATCTTTATATTACATGAGTATGTCTTATAACAAAGGGTCTCTTAGGAGACAAATAACAAAAGTTCTCTGAAATACCTTGTGATGATTTCTACACACCAGTCCTTCCTCACTATCCATGCTTCTTGCCTGTCCTCTCTTAAATCTGCTTGCATAGTTGAATCTTCTTTAGGAAATTCTCCTGTATTCTAACCTAAGATACTACTCCATTGCACTTACTTTGGTACCTCAGATGAGTTATATGCAATATAAGAAAAACACGTATAGAAATGTACCACCTAGAGGGAGTTGTAGGGGTTCAGATGTCCAGAGAATATAAAGTACTCCTTGAAAGGACTTACATGGTCTCTTCCTATGAAGGCAGTTTTTTGCCTGTACCTGCTGTCAATTGTTTCTCCTTCGGTATCAATACAACATCCAGCCAAGTGCTTTCCTGCCTGAGAATTGCAAAGAGTTTGTTTGCCCCTAGATGAGCAGTGCTGGAAATGGTTCTGCGGCTCTCCTTGTGCAGAAGAATCCCCCGTGACACTGCTGAAGTCTGAAGATCTTTGCCTGGGCATGCCTTGTTGCTAAATGTAAGATGCCAATGTAAAATTCTGGCAGTACCTATCCATTACCAGGAATGACTGAATCTGCCTCAGTGCTCAGACCTCAACAGTTCCTAACACCACAAAATCTCAGGCTTCTTTCATACTACCCTCTATATGACTTGTGTCCATCCCAGGTAAAGTGACCTCAGCCAGGACCTCCCTTGCTTTACTCCCAGCCTGTGTTGTGATTCTTCCCTTCACTTGGGATACATGTACTTTCCAGCTAAAGCTAAAAGCACAAGGTTTTCCTGAGCCAAGTTCTTTTAGACCCTTTAGTAAACTGATCAACCATGTATCAGAAAATGGACAACATTTCTTTCTATTGGCTTGAATGGTAACACCAGGAGCATTGAGAAGCTATGCTGAGGTGGTGGGAGCAGGTGCCATAGGGGTAGTGATTTTCCCAAATCACTAATGCTTGGAAGCTTGCGGAGATCCACATGCAAAAGGGGGTGTGTAGCCAGCTCTTCTTCATTAATCAAACAAAAAAATCCATGCTGGTGTTCACATTATGTGAGGGCTACAGCATGTGTTGTGAGGTATATTTTAGTGTGGGGTTTTGTTGGTTTTTTGTTTTATTAAATCTTCAGCTCTCCCCTCACCCTAGCATCCCTCTGTCCTGCTCCTGCTCTCTTTCCTGTTGCACCTCAGGGGACATAGTGGTGTTGCCATGAAGCTGCTTGGAGCGTCTGGGAAAAGTTAAGCGCAATAGCCATGGAAAATATTTTCCCTTCTCTTTTAGGCAGAAAATGCTTGCTATGTGGAAATTTGGCTTCACACTAATTCATATTTTATTTGAATCCTATTCTTCTGGACTGTCTAGATGCATTGCTAAAATATACAGGACTCAGCCAAATTTGTTAATGGGATCTTCCTGGCTGCCTGTGGGGCTAAGCACCCTCTCTTGGTAGGACACCTTTGTGGAATTTGTTGGTGCTCCTACCCCACAATGGGCACAGGAGGAGAACAGGTTTTTGGCATCACCATTAGCTTCTATGCAGAGAACTTATTTTTCATAAAAAATGAGATGAGGAGGAACTGGTTAATGCAAAATAATGGCCTTTGGGTTAACAGGGACTCGGAACTGATTTGACCCTGTATTACAGCCATAATTTTCCATTCCCATTTTTCCTGCAGTGTAAATAATGCCTATTGTAAGTCTGCATCACTCACTGGAACTGTGACACTTTTTTCTAACTGGGGACCTGGCACATTATTTTTTTGCAACAATGCGTGTCCTATATTTTTTTTAAATACATAAAATATGCCGAGCTAATTTTACAGAGTAAAAGTGTTTTACATTTCTGGTAACTGCTTATTTTGAAATGTGATTTTTACAGCATAAACTTTCAATCTCATTTGAGAATTCTTAAAGGTGAAATTGGGAGAAGTGTGTCAGTTTCTTTACTGCAAAGGAGCTGGCTGTCCAGATGCGTTTCTTGGGATTGCAGTGTAGTGCACTGGTGAGTTGTGCCAGGTCTGGTATCTGTGCATATGTACATAGGGGAACCTTTCAAGAGAAGCTGATGTATTTGTAAGATCACCTAGAGTGCTGAGATGAGATTCATGAACTCAGTGTCAGTAGCTGCAGGTGGATGACTGTATTTTTATGTGTGCATGCTTCTCAATCAGCTTCTTATTACCTTTCACTTGTCCTTCAGATGAGGCCAGTGAAGCAATGACAGTTTGTACCTGCTGAGTATCCAGCCCTGTTTGGATCCACAGATCAAATTTATTCTTCCCTGGAAAGGGGACCATCTGTGCATTTCTATATTGTCCTTTACAGCACTGCTTAGAGGTGCTGCAGTTTGGTGCCCTCATATTTGTTAGAGATGCTTATTTTCAAAGCAGGCAGTTTTAGCATCTGGCAAAAGATCTCTTAGGGTTTCATCACTAATCCAGTGTAAGGAAAAAAAACAAAACAAAGCTATCCACAAAGCAGTAGGGCTATGGAGGGAAATACCTCTTTGTTTTTGTAGATGGAGGCTTACATTGCAGGTTGACGTTCCAGCCATATTAACTTCATTAAGGCAGGAATGTAGTGCTGCATTCTTGCACAGAAGGGAGGATGCTGAGCTGGGCTGGGGAGGACCCCAAGAAGAGATGATACATTGGGGTGTCCTCCTGTAGCCTGGCTTATGCTTGTGGTTTATGTGTATCCCCCAATAGGCCTGATAATAACCTGGAATCCTCAGGTGTGACATCTGTGCCCTCACAAAATCATCTCTAACCTAATTAACATGACAGGAAAGAGGGGCTCTGGGGTGTTGATAACAAATGGCTTTACTGTAGGTTACACAACAGTTCTGTCACACTTTTCCCTTTCTGATGTACTATTCAGGGGTGATGGGATGGTTTGGGGTATGTCACTGTGCTTGCTATTGCAATTTTCCCCTTCTGATTGAGGAATAAATAATGTATTTCTCTAAATGCCTCTGGGCATGGGATCATTGTTGAAGTAGAAAGGAAAACTGACCCTTCAAGTTGTTATAGCCTCTTAACTAGGCATCACTGAATACCACAGTGCTGGCAGAGCTCACACCGGCTTTACCCATGACTGCTGTACCCATCACTCCTATACTGTGTGGGGAACCCATAGAGGAGAGTTTGCCCCACTGCAGGACTGCCAAAGCCCAGGCAGGGACTGGGTGGCGTGCTCATGTTATCCCACTCCTGTAGCTTACTGTGCAATTGATTCCCTAAATGAGCTTTTACTTACTTTTTAATAAAAGCTTTATGGAGTGATGCTTACCAGCTTGGCAGCTGATGAGGGACAGAGACAAGCCTAACATGAACAAACCCTTCTCTCACTCACTGACTAAGACTTCTATCAGCTTCTTCCAGGCAGGGTTACCTGATCTTAATGAACCTAGAAAAGAAAGGGCTGGGGCCAGTGTAGCCCCCAGCCACTCTATCCTAGACAGAAGTGAAGAGGCAGGTACAAGACGCAATCTCTGTGATGATAAAAACAAAACCAGCAAAACAGCAAAAATAACCTTGTCAAAACAGCAAAAATAACTTCCATGTCATGCTGTATCTGTGTGCTACAGCACTTAAATTGGCCACCACAGACACTTTCAGAAATTCTATACAGCCACTTTGATGGTGCAGTTAAATACTGTTTTGTTTCTGTACGTGGTATGTCAAGTAATGTGATAAACAGAAGTGTAGGTATATTAAAAGTACAGCTGCAAGCAGTACAAGGCAGGAAAGAGCATGGAGGCAGAAAAAGAACTTTTTTTGGGCATTGTCATTTTTGTATCCAGTGGCACTGCTATTTTACAGAAGATTTCTTAGTAGGGTGATGTGTGGGCTAGTTCTGGATAGAACCAGATGTGGTTTCTTTGACTTGAGGTGGGAGCTGAAGGAGGTGGCATTAGGAAGTTGTTTTGCTTGCTTGTTTTTTGAAAGCCAGCAAAGAAAGTATTTGTTGTATGTGGCCCTGTAAGGATCTGGAATGCTTTGGAAGGGCTGTGAGGTAGCTCAGAGACCCCTTCAACACCTACTAAAACACTGGCCATGCCAGGCCTGTATCTGCCATAATACAGACATGAGTGCAGGCTCTCATTTGGAAGTCTGGGCTGGTCTTAAAGGGCAGGAGTTTATTTTGTGAAGGGTTCTTTTTTCTTTTTTTTTCCCTCCCCTTTTTTACTCCTGCTCCTTTCATGTTTAAGGAGCAAGCTTTTCATCTTGGCACTTATGTCACCTGTCAAAACACTGTCCTAAGCAAGATCAAAGTGTAGAGGGACTGGTCAGGTGAATGTGCTCAGCTGGCATTGCTGCTGCAGCCTGAAACACCTGCCAGGTCTTGTCTTTTATTTTTTTCTTAAGAGACTTGAAGACTCAGGAAAAAAATCTTTCACTGGGTGAGTTGTTTGTATTTGATAATTGTTAAGCAGTGTTATGAAACATCAGCTTTGAAAGCAGCACAAACCTCTTTCAAGATGATGTGCCAATCAGGCTGTGTCTTGTTCACTCTCACTAGGGTGGAGAGCAAGTCCTGGTCCTTTAGTGTTTGGGGCAGGCCAGGTTTCCCTTCCTTTCATTCATCTCTTCTTTATATGAAAGAAGTTGGGTGTGAGCAGGACGCACCAGACCTTCTGAGAAAGGCCTTTGTGTTTGGTCCTCTTGTTTCTCACCCTTTCAGAGGATCCCCTTCACATGCAGAGGATGAAACCTGTCAAGTACCCAGCTCTATTTACTTACTTTTGCCATGTTTGATCATGGTGCTACATGATGGCAGAATACAAGCTTGCTTGTTTAGGTAGGGCTTGCTGGTTTAATAATAATGAAAAACTGAATCTGGTAAGCTGACAGTACAATTAGCTGGGTAAGATGATGCTTCTCTTTTTTGTAAATGGCTTCTTGATTATAAAGCAGGAATTCTGCATTTCTGGCTAAGATGTTTGGGAATCTTTAGCTCAGATCTCTTGAATGCATGAATGACCTTCCTTCCATGCTGTCTGGAGTAGCACATGTATGTAAGAGTACATTGTTTGTTTGTTTGTTTTTTTTTTCCTGGTCAGGAAATTTATTGCTTGGAAATAACTTGTAGAGTAACCTAAATGTTTAGTGTCTAAACATTTCCAATTATTTTATGTTGAATTCCTTTTTTTCTTATCTTTCAGATAATGAATATGTTTTTATAGACCTGGAGCAGAAGCTTAGCAAATACTTTTCAAAGGAATGGAAGAAGGAGACCACCAAAGTAAGAGAGGTGTTTAACTTTGGAAGCTGCTGCTTTTTTATTGGACTGCACAGTGAAATGAAAACTCTTAAACTAAGGTCCATAAAGCATTTTTTGAAGATAGTCTGCAGAATACTTTTCAGTTGCAAGATGCAGTGACTTTTGCATAGTTGTACAATTAGTTAAACCAGCCCATTATGCAACTTTAGCTGAGCAATAGTAACCACATGGTTACTGCTTGGCTGCTGCAGAAGTGGAGAAGGTCAGTTGGTCAATTTTCCATTTGAATTTAGTCTGGATTTTAGTCTGGAGATCTCATTTTTATCCTTAAGCAAAACAGCCTAAAATAACCTTCTGTGACTTAAGTCTGGTCTGCGGGAAATGACTGGAGCTGTGACTCTTCCCAGAGTATGTGCAAAAGGACAGTGGAGGGAGAGGAAGGATATTTTGTTTGAGACGAGTCCTAGTTCTTTAGCCAGCTAGCCCTGATAAGGGAGGGAAAAACTACATGAAATAAAGACAAGCGTATGTAATTGTTTAATACTGTTCATTCAGACATGATAACGCCTGTTTGTGTGTGTCATTTATAGAGGAGCCATAGTCTAGAACAAAGTATAGCATGCAATTGCTTTCAGATGTCTTAACTGGGTTGTTGTAAAAGTTGTAAATTACTTTTTTCCACCTTGCCTAAGCGTTTTCTTTTACAGAGTAGGCACACTTGCCATTTCTGCTGCTTACAGAAGTTTGCAGATAACTAGTGAGGTTTGGGCATCTCTCTTATCCCCAAGCATGTGCTCTGCTTTTCCCAAACAAGTGAGAGTTACTTAAGAAACAGCCAGAGTTATGCGGAGGTGCTGTCTGTCCAGCCAGTGAGAGCTTCCCAAAGCAGGTGTTTCTGGTCACCTCAGGATGGGGTATGCTTTGAGGTCTCTCTGTGATTGGATTCTTGCTGCACTTTCCTGGTCAGGATAAGTGTTGAACCTCTGGTGTGATGCAAATCACAAAAGATTCAATGAGTTGCTACTGGCAGTACTACAGTCTGAGATGAGTTGGCCTGTTGGAATGGGTTAGTTGACAAGGATTTAATTCCTATGAAGAGGTTTCAGGTGGAAAGCCCAGTCTAGCTGATAAAATCGTGTGACTATGAACAACTTCCAGAAATAAATCGGGTGACTATGAACAACTTCCAGAAATAAAATGGAGATGTTTGCATGGTCAAGAAGCTGTCTGCATCAGATGTGGAGGGTGTGCCATGTACCTTGTCCCAGTCCAGATGGATCTGACCAGCAAAGCCTTGGAATTGCCTGTGGGAGCAAAGTTACCTGTGTGAACATGAAAGTGGCAAAGTAGGAAAGATGAGAGAATGAGCTAGTATGAACTAGTAAGATGTTCCTTTCCTATTTTTCCATTTTTTCTTCTTTTTTTCTCCTGTTCAAACAAGCCTGTAAGTTGGAAAGATAGGCTGTAGCTAAAACAACAGGCCTCATGCTGGCTTTCTTCTGACAGCGCTCCTCAGTGTGAAGTAGACACCACCACTGCCTTCTGCTCTGTGGCTGCAGGAACATGTGAATAACTAACCAGGAGCCCTGCCAAACAAAAGGCATGGAGCTGATACCAGGCTGGTGCTCCTGAGCCCCAGGCAGTGACTGCTGGACATGGCAGCATGTGTGTCTGTGCTGGGTGATGTGGTGTGGTGCAGGGATGGTGGTTGCTCCTAGGAGTGCCCTGGAAATGCCATGGCCGTGCCAGCATGGCACACTGCTGTGCTGCTTTGCCTGGTGCTGGGAGGGAGGCTGGGTTAAACTTGCTGCGTTCAGCTCAAATGTGTTTGTGGTGCTGCCAGGTGCTGAGCTAGGTAATTCTGGGCCAGCCTGGGTGTCCCCAGGCTACACTGGGACTCTTACACCAGCTCATCCCTCCTATCCAAAAATCTTCTGCTCTTCCTAGGAGATTTTGTTGTTCAACCTGTCTGAATGTTTTGTGATGCCTCATTGTCATGAGCCTCCAAGACAGTCAGACTCCCTCCTAAAACTTGCCAAGAGCTAAGAGTAGAAAATGAAAAGCAGTATGGGAAGTGAATTTCAGAGGAGAGAACATTACCAGATAGGGTAACAGGAATTTTGGATGCTGATCATAATTTAACTCCTCTTCTGTCTTTGCTCTAGGGGACAGAGAAATTCAGCCCTCCATTTGTTGCGTTCTTTAGAGTACAATACTACGTAGAAAATGGAAGAGTAATAGGGTAAGTTCTCTTCTCTGGTAATTACTGTGTTTTGAATTATTCAGTGTGTTCTTAAAATGAAAGAAAAATAATGTTGCTTTGTTAAGCTCATCTCTGTGAACTCATTTAAATAAGCTTTAAAAATCTGTTTGAATTTTTTTAAGACCTTCACAGACATCCTCACTCAGCTATGAATGTTTTCTGCCTGAATCTTACTCCATATCCCTAGGAAAATTGTGACTGCTTTTCCATCTGTGTTGAAAGTGCAGGTTGAATGACGACATTATCAAAACACTCTTTTGCTTGTGTCTTTTGGTTGTATGAAAGGCACTGGATGAATATACCAAAAATAGGTATTTATACTCCAAAGCACATGCTTTAGATCTGTTGTTTTTTTGGTTTTTTTTTATTTGAGCAGTGCTCTGTGCAGTCTGCTTCTGGAAATGGACTTTCATACATGGACAAAAGAAATTACTTCATAAGTTAGAGTTTTTCATTTGTAGTCCATTCACATGGAATATGGGCTGCACTCAAAACAGCACCACCCTCACCCATGGTATAGAACAAAGGATGAGGTAGTTAAAAATGAACAACTGACAGAGTTAATTTACATCAATGCTTCTGGTGTGGCTCTGTCCCTGGGGGAAGCCAAGAGCTGGGATCATTTAGGTGGATTAAAATCTTTACCAAATTTTTGGCATTCATTCTTGTCTTGAGCAAAGCTTGTGGTTTTCTATGTTTTGTCTCTCCATAGTCTTCCACTTTTGGATACAGGGGACTCTTTCTTATGGAGACTGTCTGGCTGATAAGTTTTTTTTGTTCCATTTTGCCTTTTTTGTACAGAGAGAGATTACATACCATTCTGCCGCTCCCGAGTTATGTATCCTCCACCATCACAGGCATATTTCTCTTGCGCTAGTAGTTTAATTGGAGAGGTTTGTAGAGCCATGCAGAGATAGTTATCTGGCCCCTTCAAACTTACTTGCACACTTTTACAAGCAGACTGTAGTGTCCAGCACCTCATCTACATGCACATGTCAGCAGCCTGCTTCCCATGATCTCTGAGGACAGGAGATGTGTGGGTTATCAAGGCTATGCCATAGTTATTCCTTATCAGACAATCCCTGTTTAGCAGCTTGAGGAAGAAGACAAAAACAAGCCCAGGGCTCCCGTGTCTTTTGATCTACCTTGCAGGGAATTAGCTGTTAAGAACTATCATGAGCCTAAGGCAAGGTGAAACAAAAAGCAGTGCCAAGTTTGGAGGGAAAAGGAGGACAGGTGTGCAAGAAACAGGACTGGGAGTCCAAGGGAGTTGACTCTCCTGGCTGCTACAGGCTTTCCAGGGAAACAGAAATGCTTGATTGTAGTCAGTCTCCAAAACAGGTGTGATGTGATTTTTCTTTCATCTACCTTCTGCCCTTATTTCTTAGATCTCATGCTCCTCAAAGTAGAAGCTACAATTTCTTGTGTTTGTACAACACTTAGTGGGAGAAGACCTTGATCTTGGTTTGGTGCTCCTTATACACACAACTGTATCAGGGTGGCATTGGCACACATCTGATGTGTCAAAGTTTAATCGCTCTTCTCAGCAGGATGATGTTTTTGAGGGGCCTTATCTGAACTTTGTTCTTGAAGTAAATTTGCCTTTGTCTTGCAGCGATAAGGTGGCACGGCAGCTCTACTACTGCCATCTCAAAGAGCAAGTACTTATGTCTCATTGCAACCACAAAGAAGAAATCTACTTCTTGCTGGCTGCCTACAGCTTACAGGCAGACTTGGGCAACTACAGAGAGAAGGTCCATGCTGGCAAATATTTTGAACCTCAGGCTTATTTCCCACAATGGGTAAGTTCGGGGGGAACCTTTCTGTGAAGAGATCATGCATGCAGCAGGAGCTATGCGAAGGTGGTACCTAACTGCAGCCATGAAACTTCCCCATCTCCCTCTGCAATGATCAGGCAAATGGGTAGAGTATCACCCTGAAGGTCCCTCAGGAGATATCCCTTGTCTTTCCACTGGATGTAGATGCACATTCCTGGGCTCACTCATCAGTGAGGTGGGTGATACATCCTTCCTTGGTGATGGCATGTGTTGGTGTCACATGAATAACTCTGATGGTGCAGAAGTCTTTGTTTAATTCTTCTGTGGCTTAAAGGGTTGTGTGTTTCCAGTGGTACATCAGCAAGATCTGCACAGCCCAAGCTCTCCAGAAAACCTTAGGGCTGCAAAGCCAAGTCTACTTCCCTTTGTTCTCTCTGTAATCCTTGCCTTAGGGATGGATAGATCCAAACCCTACAGGGTAATACTGCTGTGCAGTCCCTCTGGTGCTTGCTTTGTCATTAATCTCTGCCTCAAGTGCAGTAAGAGGAAAGAGAAAGTGTTTGCATGTTTGTTTATAAGCATGTGCATGTGACTTGTGCCCTTCAGGACTTATAACCAAGAATTGATTTAATTGTCAAATGAAGGCAAATTAGCTAAGACTTTGTTAGTTGGCTGCTTGTCCCAGGCAAGTTGCATCTCCCCTATAACATGGCACTGTCCTCTGCTTTGGGGAGAAGGTTCAGATCAGTGACAGGACTTGTCTTGAAGACCAGTAGTCTCTTTTATGCACAAATCCTTGCCTGCCTGCCTTGCTGTGCAGCAGTGTGCCTTTATCCCAGACAACAGGCCCTCATCACATGCCATTCCTTGTTTACCAGGTGCCTGTCAGGAGGTAGCTAACAAAGGGCTGGAAATGGTGGGTCTTGTGTGCTGCTGAGCCACAACCCCAAGCAAGTATGTGGGTGATTTATTACATCATTACAAGCAGCAAAATCTGGCAGGCATGGGGACGCTTCTCTCCCTGCCCCTGGGGAGATAGTGAGCAATCTCCTCCTCCAACACAATCACTTCCTTCAACACGTGCTTCATATCATTTGGCCAAGGGCTGCCCCAAGTCTCGTGCCAGTGAGGAGAGGCACTGCTGCCCTGGGCTGATCCACCCAGCTTTGAACCGTGGAGCTGGCACGTCTCTTTCTGCTGACACTGCACAGCTGATGGCATCAATATTGTCCTCCACCAAGACCAGCCTTCCTCGTGGGAGGGCAACCAATCTGGCAGGGCATGCAGAGGTGTTAGCAAACAGAGCAAGCAAGGGCTTTAATATTAAATGTAAGTGGGAACTGGCTGGTGATGGTGTCTGGTTGGTTTGAACCAAGAGAGGTTGTTTCTGGCAGGATGTTCTCAGGTACCTGGTGCAATCTAGTTTTAAATGCTCCTGGTGGTGGGGGATGTTGGGAAGTGAATTCAGCCAATCATCCCTCTTACCTGTCACTGCTACTCACAGCCTGAAAGGAACCAGTTGAGTATGGGAGAGGGATGAGCTGCCCAGCAGCCTTGTATGGAGAGGGCATGTGGGCAAACATGGGAACTGGGCACTTGCAGGGCAGGAGCAAAAGGTCCAGGGCAGGTTTTTTCTACTTCTTAGTGAAGCCACGTGCCTGCCAACCACTCCTAATAGATAAAAAAATACCTTGAGATAGTGTTATCCACCCTTTGAGAATGGAAATGCTAAATAAGCCTAATGTGCAGTTTCTGGTCTTAAAAGGAAAACCTAGTATTTCTGCCTCTTCAGAGATGTTGCTGCTGATTGTGCTGGCATGCAGAGGAGTATTTGTTATCTGCCCATAAGCATTTATGGATGCCAAGAGTTAGGAAAACTAATTCCAATACTTAAAAATGAAAAGAGCTGACGTGACCTCTGTAGTCTTGGTCTGTTACAGTTTTGCCACTAGGATCTGTTTGGAGACATCAGTGTCATCTGGGTTGCATTAAATGCTTATCCTCCAGGGAGGTAGAGGCAAACACAGACCAATGTCTTGAGGGAATATATGAACCTCCTCCACCTCCAGCCACTGCTTTGCTGTTGATCACAGCTGCCTCTCCTGGGGATTGCTGAAGAGTTGCTGACCTGTTTGTTTTCTTTGCGGTTTAGATAATTGCAAAGAGGGGGAGCGACTACATCTTGAAACATGCCCCAGAGATGCACCGAGAACAGCAAGGGCTGAGCGCTAAGGAAGCAGTGCTGAAGTTCATTAAGGAATCCTGCCTGCTGGAAGATGTGCCCGTCCACTTCTACAGGCTGCAGAAGGTTAAACAAAGAGCTTCTTATTTTGAACTTCACTCCCATCATTAATTGAGTGCACCATGGCATTTTTCTCTTTCTGTTTGTTTGAGGGACGGTTGCCTCTGATTCAGAGAGGCCAAACAGATCTAAAATGCTCAGCCAAGTGAGGGCTGTCCCCACAAACAAATCCGTCGCCAATGTACAGATATAGCTGGAATTTAGTTTTGTTCCTCAGCCAAGAAACTGGCCACAGGAATGTCAAAACTTCATATTCGTTCCTGCCTGTCAGTAGAATTGCACCAGGGAAATCAATGAAGCCACTTTTTTTCTTGTTGTTTTTCATTGAAATTATGACAAGAGGTCAGCCAGCTTTCACACAAATGTCATGTAACAACTGAAGGTGACACTGAGTCATTCCAACTTTTGTATCCCATTCCTTCTCCACCTCTGCCAGAGTGGTTGGTGTTTTTTCAGCTGTATGCTTTTCTTGGCAGTTTTGGATTCCTACATTGTTGCTTGTTAGACTCCTTACCCAAACCTGCTTAAACAGAAGGTCCTTCATTTTCACATGCTGAGTGTTTAGCTTTAGAAATGGGACTAATGAGAAGTTTTCTGTTCCACTTAGGTGAGTGAAACCTGCCTATGCAATTAGGAATGGCTTGGGCTTTTTTTTCCAAATGGAGATATATTCCTCTGTCAGACTCATAATTAAACTTTTTGGGTTTTTGTGCTCAGTGGCAATTATGTGGGGGAAGTATACATGTCCTCTGGACATATCTAACAGCTCTAGTTACTGAAGAAACATGCATTTTGTAGAGAAAATAAGTTTTGATCAGTAGTTCAGGCTTAGTTGCTTGCAAACCAAAGATGCGCACCTACCTCTCTTCTGTTCTCTGTTTTGATTCTTAATGCTGTTAGTGATGCAGTCATGAAAGAGTTAGTTACACTTGAATGCCATAAGAAATCCAGCTGGCAGGACATGATACATTTTATATCCAAAAACACCAAGGCTGTGACATTGGTTGCTCTTAATATTTAAATTCCTGGTTGACTTGAATTTAGGCATCATGTACTCTTCCAAGTGTTGTTTAATCCTTAACAGAGTCTTATTCCTGCTATGTGACATATTACCTCATTTTGTGGGTGAGAGATGCTCTTCCTAGGTGATGCTTGAGTCACAGATTGCCTGAGCAAGCGCAGAGGACTTGGTGAAGGTTTTGGTGGGCTGGTTGCCCTGAGATTTCAAAAGCAGTCACTTTTGTCTTAACACCCTCCTCATGGCTTCTACTAAGGTTGGGAGCTAAAGAAAACACAACACGCCCTCTATCTCTCATTCAGACCAATACTGATTTACAGAGCTCTTTGTCCTTAGGGGGCAGAAAATATTTCTTATTATTTCTTAATATTTCTTACTTTGAGCTGAAGACAGGGATGCTACCAGGGACAAAGGGTGGGGTAATGTGATGGCATAAGGCTTGTATCTTGCAAGCCAGATGAGGAGAGACATAAATAAAAATGAGTTGTGACATAAAGTTTGAGCTTTGTGAGCTCATACATTTTTACCTCCAAATTTTCTTTCTGCTTTTCCTCCTAACAAAAAAATGCATGTGTTCCCCTCCCTAACTCTGTTGTGTTAGGAGAGGCTGAAAGAATTAGCTGATGATATTTTTGGTCTTCAAGCAAAAGAATATTAATAGAGACCAAGTTTGTCATACCAAGATGCAGCAGGAGTTAAAAGACAGTATTTCAACCCAGATAATAAAACTCATGTAAAACCACCTATTCCCAACACCAAGATTGAATGTTAGAATGAAAGTCCCAATAACTGGGCATTTGTTAGCTTCCCCCCTAGCCAAAAGCTACCTAAGATCTAGCAAATCCCTGGATGGGAACAGCAGTGCTGTGGCAAGGAGAGGGGAATGCGTTCCCCTTCTGTTTTGGGCTCACTGTCACCTGGAGAGCAAGACTGGTGCATGTTCATGGGGACAGCAGAGACATCAGATGGTTACAAGAGAGGTTACAAGGTGGTACCCCTGAGAACAGTAATTGTCCATATTCTCAAATCACTAAAGCTACAGGATTCCCTGTCCAGGGCAGCTAGGACATATGCTGGTGAAATGCCTGAGCCTCCCAGCATGAGGGGATTTTAGGTGTAGGTATTTCAGGGGTCAACAAGGCAAGATGCACTTTACAAACATAATAAAAACCAAATGAGCTGATGGCATCTGTGTGATGAGGAGTCCTGCTACCTCTCCTGCAGTAGGTGCCAGAACAAGAGCGTGGTCTTTGTAGATTAACCTTTGACTCTTCTGTTCTTTTAGGATAAGAAGGAGGATCGACCGACAGTTATCCTGGGCCTGACCCTGAGAGGAATGCACATCTATCAGGTAACAGACTGCTGTGAAAGCCTTCTGGTGTAGCATTAACTCTGCCCAGTTCCCTGTCCTCCCCCCTCACCACGGCTCCTCTGCCTCCCCTGCAAACCCCAGGCTCCACATATCTCAAATTCTTGGTTGTTTGCAAATTCTTTGCACATCGCTGATTCCACCCTGTACCTGCCAGTCCCTGTGTCACTCTGAGTTTGATGTGTTGCAGGAGGTGAATCACGTTCGCCAGCTCCTCTACGACTTTCCCTGGTCACATATCGGGAAGCTGGCCTTCCTGGTGAGTATGATGGAATGGAGGCCATCTGCCAGTGGCTGCCAACCTGGGATGTGGCGAAGCTGTTGGCCTGTGCTGCTGCGTCAGGTCCTGTCACCTGCACGCACGAGACCACATCTATCTCTGGTAACTGTGTGGCTGAAAATGTGCTCCTGCTCATTTCTTTGGCATCGTTCTCTTTGTGCAGGGGAAAAAATTTGAAATCCAGCCAGATGGTTTGCCCTCTGCACGGAAACTGGTTTACTACACGGGTTGCCCCTTCAGGTCACGCCATTTGCTACAGCTACTCAGCAACAGCCACCGGCTCTTTCTGAATATTCAGCCAGTTTTGAAGCAGATCCAAAAACTGGAGGAGGCTGAAGGTATGTTAGGGAACACCCAAGTGAGTTTAGTAAGAGGAAGTGACAGTGTGTTAGTCTCTTCTGGTGTTTCATGGTGCCTGCTCTCATCTATTTAATGGTGTTTCTGCCTTATCGGGGTGCCAGTGACAGAAGCAGAGGTTCTTCTGTTAGATACCTTTCAAGTCCATTCCTAAAAAGTAATTGTGGCTCCCACATTGATGACTGTGATTGGAAAATGTGTTTGTGTGAAAGCAATAGAGGGATATCTCCTCTCGGGTGGCTTCTGTCTTTCCCTTCAGTGGGGTTATAGCAGTGGCCTTGAGCTGTGTGGGTGCAGCCAGTGGCATGTGCCAGTCACCTGCAGAAAGGCTCACTGATCAAGTGCCTGTGGGCAAAAAGCCCTCGGTTGTTTTGTGTCCCTTAGTGTTGCATGGATTTCTCAACCACCCTCAGCACATACATGCCATGGGAGAAATAATAAATCATTACTAAATACCAGCCACAGGAATCTTGTTGTTAGCTGACTTCATGTAGTGGTGGGTATTTCAAGAACCAATCAGTGCATCTGATTTTAAAGATTGAGCACCAAATTTCACTAAGTAATTCCCTTTTTTTGTTTGCTTTTGTTTTGCTTTGTTGTTATTGACCTTCACTCTGAAACCCACTGTTTTCTGTATCATAACTGCCTCTACCTGCCTGTTCTAATTTAGGAGATGCTGGGTTTACTGCAAGTATGAGTAATTCTTTCACAACCACCTGAGCATCCATCTGTTGAGCAAACAAAATACAAAGCTGTCCCTGTATTTGTTCAGTAGCTGCAGCAGTTGTTTCTTAGTTGTTGGCTGATGCTAACAGAACTTCCTGAATATATTTTGTTACCCTTCCTTAAAGTTCTTACTGGTTTCTCCCTCAGAGAAGAAGCGCTACCGGGAGTCCTATATCAGTGACACTCTGGACATGGACCTGGACCCGTGTGACAAGAACTCCCGTGGCAGTGGGAGCAGTGGGGGCAGCCGCAGGGATAACCGCCTCTCACGCCAGTCCACGGGCAGCCACGGCAGCTCCCATACCTCAGGCATTGAGGCTGACTCCAGGCACCGCGTGTCTGTGGAAATGTCGGTGGATGAGCCCTTCAGCATTGACCGCGTGCATAGGAAAGAGAAATCCTGCAGCTCAACCATCAGCTACGGTAGCTCTGGCATTGACAGCGGCAGCAAAGGGCGGGCTGAAGATGACACTCAGGATGATGGTAAAGAATTTGGATATGTGGAGCAACTTCTAAGCCAACTTTTGTCTTCCCCTGCAGAAGGGCAGGGAGTAAGAGACTGTACAGCAGCTTGGAGCACAAGTGTAATGCTAACCATTCTCCTGCTGCTCTCTTCCTCCTAGAGCTTGAGCTGGCAGTAGATGAGCCAGAGGAGATGCCTGTAGATGAGCCTTTAGAGGGAGACCAGTTAGAAGAGGCCACTGTGGGAGAATCTGTTGAATCCCTGCCTCTAGATGCTGCTAGCTGCCAAGGTGAGATGGCTTTCTGCTGATGGTCAATGTTGTTCTTTAAGGCTCTAGCAACAGGCATAATCTGAGGGATCTACAAAAACTCTTATCTCCTTCTAAACAGCTGCCAGTGCTATTTACTGCCCTACTGCAACAGGATTTGCAGGCAGCTCATCTAGAGTTTACAGGCCAGCATTCTGTATTGTGTGTACAGTGCTGCTCTCCTCTGTGCTCCTCAAAGTCTCCCTTCTCTAAATGTGCCAAGCTTATATTCAGTTAATGACAGAAAGATAATTGAGGAAAACCTTTTGTAGGGAAGAAATATGCTTTAATATCTTGTATGCCACAAAACACCCAAGGGGATCAACCACAGAATAATGGGATGGTTACAGGAATTCTTAGGTAAAGTTTTGTGACTTGTGATACAGGGAATGCTAGGCAATGCTAGGGTTATGCAGGAACTGTCTGGCCTTAATATATACAGCCTTTATAGCAAAGGCAGGAAGGGTGAAAATGGGACAAGTTGGCAAGAAATTGTTTCCTTGAAAGTTTTCAAATGTTGATCTTTAAGGCCAAAAATGAGTACTTGTGAGCAAACCTCCTGGAGCGCTGAGAGTGCCTAATGATATATATTTGTCTTAAGAGGACACTTTTTGTCACTGTTTGTCACTGTTTGAATGTGGCCTACGAGAACAAGTTCCCTTTTCTATTGCCCACAAAACCTCAAACTTGCAATGCTTTTCACTTCCTGCTTCTCCTTTGCAGCTATAAATCAGGACTCTCTGTCTGTGGTGCAAGTCACACTAATCAAAGTGAGAGGCCAAAGTGTGGAATCCCTTCACCAGGTAAGGGAGAGGTTGCTCAGCAGGAGGGTCTGCGTGTGGGCACTGAACCGAGGTCTAGTGTAATGGAGACAGCTCTAAATCAGGACACCAGGATTAGTTTGGATTTGACTGATTTTTACGTGGTGTAATCAAAACCAGCTGCTGGTCAGCTACTGATCTCAGGAATAGGATAAGAACAGCATTTGGGCTCAGAATAATATAGAAAGGTTTGGAGCAATGAGCAGGGAGATCATGCAAGCCAGTTATTATCTACCTTAGTCTTCTGGATGAGACATGGAAAATCAACCACTTCAAAAACTTCAGTGCAATACAGAGGAAAGACCATCTATGCAGTTTGGATGGGAGTTGAAACTTGATCATCTTGAAGCCAGAAGTAGCTTACATCAGAGCAAAGCCAGATGCTCAAGCTCTAGTTGTTATATCATTTGTGTGATTATAGTCTGTGTGTACTGAAGTCTTTGTTGTCAAGGTTTTCTTTTCACCAAACACTTGAGAAAGGGAAACTATATATGGTAAAGTACGTCACAGAAGAAGATATATTTGGAAGAAGCTTATTAAAATGTCTTTTTAAGTCTTCTTTTCAAAGTATAGCTGTACCCACTGGGGTAGAAATGTGGTTTTTGAAAAAAACCCAACAAAACAAAAACCACAAAAAAATCACCTCTACCCTTTCTTCCCTCTCCTAATCCAAAATTACCTTATCTGCTGAGAGAATTCTAAAACTCTTAACATGGATTTCCATCACTTCTTAGGACTTTGTTTTTAATTTTCCATGTTTCTTTCTGGACCCAGTCAAAAATGATAAGAAATTTTCATTTATCAGCAAAATAGTCCATAAAGTGCTGTAGGAGATTTGAACAAAATCTTGGTTATTTCTTCCAAAAGACCATACAGTACAAATCATAATGAATTTATTCCTCTATTTGAGTGGAAGACTTAAGGGCTCATGGCTGGAAATGGGCCTCTTGCTTAAAGCTGTAATGTTTTTAAAGTTACTGCTGTTATCATGCTTACACTGTTAAATGATCATGAGGCATCTGTTTTATAAAAATGGTTCTGCTCAACACAGGACTGTCTATATGATTGCAAAGACCTGGCTGCCACTTTAGTGCATCACATATTGGTGGCTCCTTAGAAAACTATGAAAATATTCCTTACAAGGCCATGTAACTAAATGCTGCAGGGTTTCCTTAGCATTGACCAGACAGTGAAACGTACTCCTATTTCTGGGAGTACAGCTGAGCCAGCACAGGATTTCCTCAGGGTAGTTTTTTAATTCCCTTCCCATGGCAGTGAGAGAAATTATACTGGGAGTAAGTTTTCTGTGGTGCCAACAGAAATGTCTTGGTTTCAAAATTATATTCTTGAAATTAGCCTTACTATTAGCATTTAACAGGTGATTATTAAAGAGGCAGAGCAAGAAAAAAATACAAGTGTTGAAGCTGGAAATACTCTCTAATGGTCAATAATTCCTTCACAGAGGCTTGTGTAGCAAGATGGTGCCTCTGGGAATTACTGCTGATTTGTTGCTACTCTTTATGGAACAGAGTTATGTAGATGAAACTGTTTGTGGCAATTACTGGATACTGTAAACCATTAGTTTGCATGGTTGCCTTCTGAACCTTCCTTTCAGCTCATTAGACTTAATGTGTTCAAGCACTTGGGGTAGTTTTTTGTTAAGTGCACTTTGTCCATTTGAGGACAACTGCTTGGGACTGCCAAGAAGTGTGAGGTCATTCAGGTGTCAGTATCTGTAAAGTGTTTCATCCATTGTACTGGACACTTGAGGACACAGGGCAGACAGATCAGGATCCAGCTCAACATGGCATGCACTTGTAATTTCTCAACATGGCTCAATGCACTTGTAATTTCTGAATTGTTCACAGCTCCTTCTTTAAGCCAACATCCTTCAGAAGGCTGGTGGGGCTCTTTTGAAAGCGGGGAAGAACAATTTTGAGAAACTTTTAGCATACACAGCCAGCATCCTTAGGCTGTGTGTGAGCTCATTGTTTTTATTCATGTGTGTCTTGCTGAACTGACAGGTCAGATCGCCCAAAAGCCGGAGCTGCATGGACCAGCACAGCCAGAGTTTGGATGACATCCGCTTGTACAAGCGCCGGCACCCGTCGCTAAGTGCTACGCTGTCCTCAGACACATCCCACAGCTACACCTTCGGCTGCAGCCTCGAGGATAAGCTGTCTGTCTACGGCTGCGTGTATTCCACTGCGGACTGCAAAACCAAGTCTGCCCTTTATGGGAAGCGATCCATGAACTGCCTCTCCTTGGATCTTCTGGGAGAGGACCAGCTCCCAGAGGAGTTTGTGGTGTAATGAGATTGGAGCTCTTCCATACCAGGAAACAGCTCATCATGGCAATATATACCTCATTAACACGTGTGATGTCACTCTGGTTCTTGCAGGAGATGGTGAGCAGCTTTGTTATTCAGCTCTGTATCAGTAAGTGGCATCACTTCTGCAGACCTGGCTACAGGGCAAATCAACTGGAGTGTAGCACTTAACACTGGCATTGGTAGTGTCTGAGCAGAAAGTGGAAGTGGCCTGCACCCTTGGCAGGGACACAACCAACATAAAAACCAAAAAACAGTGGACCAAAACTGACACTGAGCTAGTAAAGCAAATTTTGTCTAAATGGATTAATCAGAAATTTTAAAGTTTGTCGTGTTCCTGCCTTTGTCTTGTGGTCCATGTCTCTTCATTTTAGTGTACAGATAGTTTGTCTTCAGTTTGTGCTGCTGCAACATTGCCAACAGCTGTCAGGCCAGGATATACTCCCAGCACATTTGGAGGGCTGAGTATGGAAGTGTCTGGCCTGTTTCAGATGTAATGAACACAAGTTGCTTATTCACGGCACTGGGAGCAAGACCTGCTGTGCCAGGAGTTTCTTCTTCTTTTGTTGTTGCTTTGTTGTAAGCATCCAGCCAAATACAATATGTGGTCTTTTTTTTTTCCTTTATTGCAACAAATGGAACTGACTGTCAGCTGTCTACTACTGCTGTGATGCAGATTCACATTATATCCTTGGGGAGATAGGGAGGAGATAAAGCAAATGACTTGGCTGCTTCTGAGAGTACAGAGGGCAAGAGCATTAACTGACAGGCTTTTGAAGAGAGGAGTGTGACTGTCCAGGACGAGAATTTGTCCAGACATGATCACCCCTTACTTTGATTCATACTTTAATGCTGTTCTTTTATTTGTTTTTAATAAATCTGTTCCTTAGATTTTTTTTTCCCTCTGCTTAGGAGGCAGGTAAGGACTGAGAAAGTCACTTTGCAAGGACAGACAGAGTGACTGTGTCCTACTTAGTCATGGATAGGTCATGCAAATATGTGTGTGTGGTGCTGCAGGGCTGATGATGGTGCAGGCATAGGGTATTTGTGTGCCAGGCCAAGAGTACTTGTTTTGGTGATCTTGAGAGTGGTGGATCTGGCTGTGCTGGCTCTCACTAGGGAAGTAATGATAATTATGCTGTTTGATTCAAGCATTTGGTGTGGAAAACATCCTGCTACCTTGTTACATGCAAATAAATATGTGTTTGGTTTCCTCCCCTCATCGATTCCCAGCATTGGGAAGCTTGTACTTGAAGGCCCAGCTTAGTGCCCAGCTTTTGACAGCCATCTAGGTGTGTTCTGGCAAACTCTAGAAGGAAAGGAGTACTGTTCTGCTGGTTGGGGAAGTGTGTGTTGTGCAGTATTGGTCATCAAAAGCTGAAGATAGCCTAATTCAGGAAAGGAAGGAAGCCAGACTATGACAAGGAAGGTTTGAGCTGCTGCTTTGATGGTGGGCATGCAAGCTCGGTAGTTGTCTGGTAAATTGCATTCCCATAATGCCGTAATTCCCATTCATTAAATAGCAAATCCTTGAAGTCCATCATCTTGCTACTTCTGTGTGAATGCCATGTAGAGACAGGCCATGAAAGTGCATCTGCATTTACTGAAGTGGGACCAGCTGCATTACATCCTCTGAGATGAATCCAGTACTAAACCCAAGCTGTGTGCACTGTAGCCATGACTTAATTGACTGTGCCCTCTTTGATCACACTGTTCTTTCTTGTTGTAATGAACAATTAGGAGGTGTGTGTTCACTGTAGCTTGTTTTCCTTTGTTCCAAACAAAGCCAAAATGCCTTTGCAAAGTACTTGAGGTATGTTTACTGCATCCAAAATGAATTCTTCTAAATGGATCTAAATGGGTAAAGGAAATCTGGTCGGCTGCTCTTGAACAGTCCAGCCAAGCCTCCCTCTGTCAGTCACTCCCTGTTACCTGGGTCCTGTTTGGCCATAAGCCACTGGAGATAGGCATGGCCAGGATCCAGGAGGCCAGTGGCTGTACAACAGGGAGCAGCCTTGCAGCAATGCAGGAGCCTTGCTCTTGCAGCCACCACGGAGCTGGAGGGATGGCTCTTACTGCAGCAGTGCCTGTCCATGAAAACGTGAGGGGGAGGTCTGGAGGGAGGGCCCCACTACCCTGTTGCTCTCCCACCCATGTAGATGTACAGTTACTTGTGGTTCTGGGAATGGTTCTTAACAGGAAAAAAAGGTCAAAATTCAGTGGGTATAGTTGTTTGCAAAAGGGTCATAAAATGCGTGTGCGCCATGTGCACACTTCTCTCAAAGACAATCACATCCTTATCTGCTTCAGCCTAACCACATCACAGAAGTGTTTATTGCCACCAGGCAGCTCACTGTTCTGGTTTTGCCGTTAGCAGGCATCCAAAGGATTTGGTGAAGCACTGTAGTCCTGCTGCCACTGGTTACAAAATGCACCAATGCCTGAAAACAGTGTAACTGACTCTTGCATGAGCATCCACTGCCTTGTACATTCCTGAGGAGTTCTTGTATTTATTCATGGCTGGTAGGGGAGGCAAACTCTACAGGTCTTTTCTCTCTGTGGTCTGTGCAGCTCCCTCCAGTACTGTAAGTGACGTATGCATATGAAGGGGAGACCAGACACTTTGTGTATAGACGGAGAATGAATCAATCTTACGAGCACTGTGAATATCTATTATGCAACTTTTGTATTTGTATTAAAAAAAAAAACAAAAAAACACAAACCACCTGTTTCTGCTAGTAATACATTTATTTTTTGTTTGGATTTAGAAGGTCTCTTATTTTTGGGTTTGATAGTTTGGTAGATGTTAGTGTGTAAGCATTTATCAGCTGATGTTAGAAACTAGCTGCCAATATTTGTACATATTTGTAAAATACTCGTGTTATAATCACTCTATTTTAATGGTAAAAGTTTCTCCTTTCCATGAAAGGATTTTCTTGTTTAAAATAAAACCTAAATAATTATATATACACCTGCAATAAAGTATGGATAGAAAAAAGGTAATGGTGTGGCTATTTTTGTGTCCAAGGAGGATGTGTCTTCCATTTGAGATGGGTTGTAGAAATTAATTTGCTGCCAGACTAATCCATATGAGCTCAGCTTGTGATGACAAACCCAGAGGCATTGCAGTCACTGGAACAACTCCTGTTCCTCCTTGCTGTTCTCTGTAGCACAATGCCAAAGGGCCTTTGTCAGGTATTAAGAACACAGTTGAGCAGGTTGGAGTCAGCAGGACACTCAAGGGGGCTGAATCTGACTGAAGAGACAAGTTAAGCTGCTCCTGGTGGTTAGTCAAGAAAACCAAGCGTGTGAACTCCCAAGGAGGCAGAGAGATCCTGTCAGCATCCTCCAGGGGCTGCATCCAAGGACAGCTACCAGCCCACAGGATGCAAAGTGCTGCTGAAGAGCACTCCACCAAAGTCACCTAACCTGCTGGCCTGGAGTCTGGCATGGATAAAGGAAAGGTTTCTTTTCTTAGGTCATAAATCTATGAAGGAATGCTGCAGAGCTATCTGGATCTCTTCTTGAAGAAACTTGCTCACTGGGAGCAATATATTTTCTTGCCCACCGTCCATATTATATTTTCTCTATAAGAAATTTTCTTTTTATGTACTTTGATACTGTAGTGTTGCCCCATTCTTAAGATTTCCTTTCTTGTACTTCATCTTTTGTTTCCAGTATAAAAATTTTCAAGGACTTTAGAAACTCATCCAACTTTGGCTTGGGGATGCTGGGAGAGGGTGATTTGATTACACATGGAACTTTGGAGATAAAACTAAGTAAGAGATTGACATTAGGTCACTCAAATTTGAAGGACTTGATGACTTCTCTTTGTTTTGTTGTTTGGCAAGTAATAGCACTTTCTGGCCCTCTAGGGTGGACTGCTGCTGACCAACACATATAGAATGTGTCTGTCTCAGAAGATGGGGCTTCTCGTGGTACCAGCAAATCCTGTGTGGATTCAGTCAAGTGCTGCAGTGTGGGATGGGGACAATGTGGTTACTTCACTGGATCTGTTTTGAAGCATGCCATCTGTGGGAGCTGCATGGAGGTAAGGCCTGAAGATGTGTACTAAAGCTGATGGATAAAACAACCCATGTGTTTTGGGTGCGGTGAGAGCAGTTCTTCAATGGATTTCTTGGCAGCAAATTCTGAGGCTGATACCGTATTTTAAGAGTTTGAACATTTTTGAGCAAGAGCCGGTCCTGAAGCCTCTCACTGGAAAGCTGTAGCTCCTTGTCCCCCAGCAAGGTGCTTCCTCTGTCTGGGTCTGGTGGCTCCGAGTTACTTTGCCCAGGCTTCTCGTGGCAGCTCTGTTCCCTCATCCCTGCCCTCGTCTGCTCTGCCTCCACCTCGGAGCCCCTGCTATGACGCCTCCCCTTTCTTGGAGCGTATTCCCGGGCTCGTGGTGCCCGAGGCCTGGCTCCTGCCTTCATGTCTCTCCTGGACGCGCACCAGTTGTGGCGTGGAGAAGAGGAAGGGACCCACGGTGTCCCCTGGCGGCTGTGCCGGGCCCGTGGCGGCAGCGGCTCGCCGTGGGGCACCCAGGGCCAGCGCGGCGGCCGCCGGGCCGGGGCGTGCGGCAGGGCCGGGCCGCGCGGGGGCGCCCGAGGAGCGCGGCGGCCTCAGGGCCGGGCCGGGGCCGGGGCCGGGGCCGGGCCGGGGGCTCCGGGCAAGTGGTGCCGATTCGCCTCGGGTAGCTTCTGTCAGCGTTCTGCGGGGTCCAGGCTGACCGCCTGCCCTGGGACGGGGTGATCGGTACTTGAGTGAGCAGAGGCCAAAGCCAGCGGTGGCCGTCGGGTCCTGACTGCCGCACAAAAAGCCCATGGAGCGTTTCCAGGTCTCGGGGGTCCAGCTCCGCAAGAAGGGATGCGTACCCAAACTGCACTGGGGAGAAAGGTGATGCCCTTTAGGCTCTGGTCACCCTTGGCCCGGCATAATTTAGCCGTGAAACGCTGATACAAGTTCAGAACCTTCCCTCCCTCTGACAAGTTGGTTTAAGAAAAGCAGACGGGTTTAATGGGATGAAAAGCCCGGGGGCTCGGGCAGCTGCGCCCTGAGATGCTGTAGCTGGGACAGCATGGAGGTGTGTGTGCGCTGAGCCAGCTGTGCTCCTTCTGTGTCACACACGGGCCATGGTGGCAGGCAGGACGGCTGTGAGGGAGCCCCGAACACCCCCCAGTGAAGCGGCTTTTCTCTCCAACTTGGAGCGAGCTTCCTTTCTGCAGGACCTCTGCAGTGTCAGAGCAGCACCACTGGGTATTTCCCTTAGGTGCACCCAGGAAATCAGATGTACTGAATTTTTAATTCCATACTGAATTTTTAATGACGTCCGAATGCCATTGCAATCGCTTGCCCACCATCCAACTCCAGCTCCATGGCCCCCTTGGGTAGCTGAATATTAGGGTTGGGCTGTCTGTTCACATCTGGGCCCTTCTGCCCTTGCCTTCAGCCCATTTGGAGCAGGGGCAGCTGGCACGGTGGCTGAGCCCACAGCTTGGGGAGGCAGTGCACAGGTGCCTCTCGCACGACACCCTCCTGGTGTGGCACACCCTGGGTAGCCCTCACTGGAGCAGGGCTTCAGCAGGAGTGGAGCACAGGAGAGGGTGAGCCTGGTGTCATCAAGAATGCCTTTGATCAGCAGGGATTGCCTGGAGGGAGCAAGAAGATGATGGAGAAATGTACAGAAAGGGTCTTGTTTCACTTCTCTCATCCAAACAGCAGTTTATAAAGTAAACCCAGCTCAAAGTAGTTCCCGTCCTTCCTTTGCTGGCACTGAAGCTCATTTTTTGGGGGCACTCTCCAGCCTATGGCCATGCTGTATTTTCATGCTGCCAGTCAGCCAGGTACTGGCTGTATCTGTCCTTCTGAACCCTGAGTTTTTCTCTGCAAGCAGGAGATTGTAGTTGCTAGAATAAGATCCAGATAGCAAGCCTTGCAGGGGAAGTCTGTTGTTCTACTGCGGAGATGTAATGATGAAAAATCATATTTATCCTTTTTGGCAGACTGCAGGGGCAGCTGAGTATGGGTTATTGAAGAGCATAGCTGTGGTATTCTAAAATTTTGCTTTGTTTTTACTCCTGGAAATATAAACATCACATTTTTATTTTAAATCTCATAAATACATTTATACCAATCTGCTTTTCTGTCTCCAATCAATGCTGTTCTCATATGCAATGAGATAATTGGATATGGTATATGCTGCTTTCCAATCTGCAGCCTTATGTCTCAAGCCACCATGTGGAAAATACCACTTTAGTAACTGTAGAGCATTCAGTGTAGGAAAAAATCATTTTGTGTTAACCACAGAAAGCATTCAGCCCCTTTGCTACGACCAGATGACAAACAGCCTGAGCTGTCTGACAATCGTTGCAATGGAGACCAATTCCCACATCCATGTTCTCCACCCTTGTGAAAATGGAAGCCTTGACTATGGGTCTCTGTCAAATCAACAGCTTTCAGACTGGAACAGTTGCATCAAAGCAGCCCCTTCCTGCTTTTCTGCTCAGTGCAGGCTTTGGGGTTACCCTCCCCTCTGCACCCTCTCAAACTCAAATGCATTCAAGAGAGCGCTGGCTATTGGGATGGAGATTACTGAGCAAAATCTTGCACTGCAGGAAGCCAGGTACTTTTCTCTCCTCCATATGTAACTTCTGGGGATGAGAGGGATGAGGGTTTTGCCCTGTTCTGAGATACCCACTGTTGGAAATAAGGACTGAGATGCAGTTTGTTGTTGTTACTGACAGTGGTATTGAAATCTTCCCTGTCTGGCTTATGAGCTGCACTCCTTATCTCTAGGGTGAAATGGTTCTCTGGGTGTATGGGAGAGGCATGGGAAGCCAGCCTGGATTTTACCTGTATTGTTCCCTGAAGTGGATCCTTATACCCTCTGTGTTTGCAGGATCAGTGACACCAGCAGTGTCCCACTCCTCTCCTCTGGCGCACATGGTGCACCACTACTGCTGTCAGGGAGGGTTTTCTGCCCATGTGGTCTTTCTGTGGCTAATGCGAACGTTCTGCCTATGGTCTTTCTAGTCAGACGTGAAGAGAGGGCTCTCATAACTTGTATGTTAAAGTGCTATTGGATTATGTGATGCATTTTTGGGAGCTCCTGTTCTTGGGATGGTCAGGAAGGACGTGGCAGTCACCAGAGTGGGTGCATTAAGGCTGGCGAGGCACCTGGGGGCAGGGGATGGTGTTAGTATTGCCAGCTTTGTCCACACATGTGTGCAGGTGTTGCAGTGCTCTAGGTTTTCTTTGGAAACCCTGGTCCCTAAATCATGCTTCCGCATAAGAAGGAAAACAAGGAATGCTTTGCAGCATACCTGGCTGAAGGGAAAATTTGGCAATAGGAGTGCTTAAGGGGCCCATGCCAGAAGGGCAATAGAGAGCCTCGAGTACAGGTAAATGTTGGAACATCTAGATCCAAGCCCACACTTGCACAATGCCTTGAGACTAGGAGTGTGGACAGCTCCCCTGGAGCAGCTGTGCCCCTGGCCTGTCCCAGCCCAGCCTGGCTGGCAGCCCTGGCATTCAGCTATAGCCACATCCTGCAGCAGGATGAGCAGCAGGGTTTGCTGTGGGAGCAGCTGGTATGACTTTACTTAACATGTGCTCTGCAAAAAGAGAGGGTACAAACCATTGCTCTCCAATCTGCTTCAGCACAAACCCATTTGAGCTCCAAAATTTTCAGCATTACTACTGAAAAACATAGGGCAGCTTAGGCAAACTTAGGGAGAGCTCCACAGCCACAGTGTCAACTTTAACCTGTTTTCAGGATTAACACAGGCAGAAAGGAGCTCTTACAGACTTCTTTTTCCCAAGGACACAGCTGAGCTTTTGGACACCCAGTATCCTTAAGGTTAACAAACTTTAAAGACTCCTCAAAGCTGCTGCCTCAGACTGCTACTGCTACCACTCTGGCCCTGCTTCATTGAGGCAGTCCTTAGCTCAGAGTTGCCTCTCTAACTCCAAGTGGGTGCCCACAAAGCTCCAAGTACAGATTCTTCCCATTTCAGGATGAATGGTTAAACCAGAGATCCCCACAAGGCATGGTGACAGCAGGGACAGTGAAGTGATGACATCCCAGGTGTGGAGGAGTGTTAAGTGGTTTCTGCATTTCTAAGTCATGCTCTTACACCTGACAGCAGGGACCACAAAGTGTTCCTTAGTGGCTCAGGTGTGTAACTTGCTGCAGCTGGTAGCAGGTCCAGGCGGAGGGTGCTGCAGAGGAAGGCAATCAAGGCACAGGAAATCAGCTGTCTTTCTGAGGCAAAGAGCCAAGTGAGAGAAGGGTTCAGTAGAAGCTCTGGGAGAAGCGACCAGAAGGCTCCAGTGTCGTGGTCCTGTGGATTCCCAGGAGAGAAATAAGAAGAGCCTTGCTGGGATAATGGGGTAGGGCTTGTTTGCTTCCTAGTCTTTTCCAAATGCTGTTCATTCTAAGAGCCATATTAGATGCTGGTGTTTCCTAATGGTGAAAGTGCTGACTCTTCCCTGGGATGTGGTGATGTAAGGAATAACTTGCAAGGACTACAGGCAGCAATGGCATGGGGTGAGGGCAGCAGTAACTAGGACCTTGTTAGGTCTTCTGTGCTCACTGCATAATTAGGCCAGGGCTTATTTTACTCACGATTGCCCTTATTTTATCCCATATGTGTCTCTTGTGTTGCCTGGAGCTTGGGATTCTCCTGTGAGAACAGCTCTGCAGTCCTGGTTTTTTGGGCTGCAGAGGACCTTGGCCTCAAACATGTCAATTGTCCGACGGTGTCCTGTCTCAGGGCACATGTGCTGTGATTGCTGGGTCTAAACTGGGAGCAGCCCTGTCTGGATGTGGGCCACAAATGCCTGGCAGCGTGAGCAGCTGGGTGAAGGGGACAGCAGGATGTAGCAGTGGGACACCTGTAGGGACTGGCCTGGTGGCAGTGCCACTTGGTGAGAGTGGATGAGAGACACTGAGGCCCTTCTTTAGGGGGCTCTCAGACCTGCTCTGTCAAAAGCAGATGCCTAAGCTGAGACTCTGGCCGGGATCTGGCAAAATCTCAGCAGTGAGGATGAGACCTCAGCTTCATGGTGCTAAGTGCCAATGAAATCTGATCTGCCAGGGTTGTTTTCAGGACTTCAGTGAGTCAACATTTGTGTGAGTCAGTGTCATGGCACCTCCACTATCTCGTGCCTGCCATTACTTTATCAGAGCTCCCTCAGGACCCTGTGGCATTTTCCATGTTTCCCTTTCACTCCTTTTGGGAAGCAGATGGTGTCCAAAAGTCTCTGGCCTTTTTTGATGCTGGATACTTTTGCTTTCTTGCATCTGTGGTGAGGTTGCCTTGCCTTCAAGTTTCCCATCACCACACTGTAACTGTAACACTGTGTGTGGCCCAGAGCACACCTGGCTGCAGGACTCCTGTGTGCTGTCCATGCCTGGCCTTGTAGTGTGTAACCTCCTCTGGCTCTCCCAGAGCATTTGGGGATGTTGGGATCCTCTGTGCTTGGCTGGTCTCTCCAAGGCCATGTTCTGGGCAAAGGCAGTTGTTCCTGCCTCGTGCATCACCAGACTTGCCTGCAAACAATCCTCAGTGGCACCACCCCTTCCCTGTCTTGGCAAGGATGTTCTGCAGAGGGACCACCTCACCATGCCATGGCAGTGCAGGGCTCACTTCAGGAGAGACACAGCAGGAGTACTCACCTTCAGTAAGAGGAGGTGGATGGAGAAATACGAGTGGTGAGAGCAGCTGCTCTGTTGGCCTGAATATGGCCTGAGGTAATACCTGTAGTTACCTCTAAGCTCATACAAGGTCCACAACCAGAATGGGTGCAGTCCTGGTGATGCAAGGATCAGGAGCAGCACCTGTGCGCTCAGCTTCCCCAGGTGTTACATTTCCCTGCTGTGTAACTTGGGAAGATTTCTTTACCAGGATCCTTCCTGGGAATGTGCAGGCAGCTTGCTTATTGTCCTCTGCTCCATGTCCCCATGCAACTGCACGTTTTAACATTTTTGTTATTCACCAATTCTTCTGCCTGTTGTCTGTATGCCACAGGAACTGAGCTCATGACATGCAGCTGGGACTGCAAAGGCTGTGACATTTTGGTGTGTCTGGGTTTATGGGACAAAGCTCCTAAGAAGGGTTTAACATAGGCCCACTTCTGCTGGAAAACTGTAGGCCTATTGCTTGCATCCCACATCCCTAAGGTGGCTGTTGTGAGTTTTTTACAGCCAGGTGGTGCCCACATCAAAGTGTCCATCAGAAGTCCTCTCTCCTTGTTCTCGTGGGCAAAACAAAAAAGCTGATGCTGCTGAACTGCAGGTACAGCTTCTTGTGTTCAGGCATCACAGTCACATCCTGCCCCTTGCTGTTGCAAGTGTTATGCCGAATCTAGCAGGTAAACCAGATTCTGGTAAGGAAGCAGAAGTCAGCCTTTCTTTGGACAGAGACTGGGCACATCTCTCCATAAGGCAGCATCAGTGGGGGCTGGCCAGAGGTACAGTGCCCTTTATGGCCCCTTGTCTTCACTGGAGACAGCCCAGGCAGAGGCTGTTGCATTGCCTGGCACCTTCCCAACACCTGGGTTGTTGTCCCTCTGGGCTGAACCCTGTGCCATCTCCATGAGGTGTCCCTGTTTAGACACGGCAGTATCAAAATGCCTCTTGTGAACTTTGTCCTGTCTCTGTTGGGAAGTGCTTCCCAAGAGAAAGACGCTGTGAAATAACTCATCAGATCTGACTGCCTAAGCTTGGTTGCATTAGGAGATACTGAACATTGGCATGGTAAATACCTGCTAACCTTTTTCCATGGATTCAGCCTTGGCAGCAGAGCCCATCAGAGCAGCATGGGTTCCTCATCTACCTCCTTTTTAGGTAGCACATGGATGAGTGTGTGCATCCACCTGCCTTGGGGTGGATGTGGGACATGGGTCAGGAGAAAAGAACCTGGATCTCAAATGCAAACAAAACTTATCAGGGCATGTGTAATGCAGATTGTGATAGGAACATAGGTGCTGCTTGGCCAAAAGTCTGGAATTGTTGGAGGCCCAGGATTAAAGCCTAAAGAAGCAGTGCTCACTAGTGTATCGGTTGCCTTGCAAAATGCTCCCATTTCTGAATTGAGTTGTGTGTTTTTCCTGAGGCTTGTATGGTTTAAAACAACAGCTCAGAGACAGCAGTGGGCAAAGTCTATGTGTATGTGTGCGTGCTCAGAAGGAGATAGAGGAGGCTCTTGCTACAAAAAACCCAGACATCTGAAGTGAGGGAGGAGCTATCCTATTCTGCCTCTTGGAAATTCAAAGCTTCTGGTGTGGCTTCCAAAACTTTTTATAGTAGTGGGGTGGGTCTTTTTTGTTGGTGGTGCCTTTGGTTTATTTGTTTTGTCTTGTTTTATGTAGAAGAGGGACACAAGTAATTAGTAAAGTCCAGAGGAAAATGAAAAGGAAAAGCACTCCTGGTGCTGCTTTTAAGTGAACTGCTGGGTACTGACTCATCCCAGGCAGGATAGCAATTTCATGTAACAGAAAGAGTAAGAGGGGATACATGATGGAGGAGATACTTGCAAAAATGAAGCTAGAGGAGTTGGGAGAAGAGGGGGGTGATAATTTGACTAACTGAGGTTCCCCAGGGAAATGAGCAGAGGTGCAACTTTAGGCCTGAAAATCTGTGGATAAGATGTGCTAATCTCATGAGATATGTGCATCAATTCAAGAAGGCTCAAATTTAATCTTAGATTTAAAAAAAAATAAACAAAATCAAAAGAGGAAGATGCATTGCAAGATAAAACCTGGTTTGATACAAGTGTGTGTACAAGAGGGCAAAAATAGTTGTAGGCAATGTTTCCTCCCTCTTGTGTCCTTCAATTAGATCCCCCTGTGCCCTCCATTATATGATATGTGGCATTTTGACCTGGCTGGGGCTATGATTAATGTCCTTGTTTAATTGCCAAGTTGGTTTTGTGAAAGGCTGTGGAACCTTTGTCATCCCTGCACTCTGGGCCTGTTTGCTCCTCCATGATCAGATGCTGCTGCTTCTTCTGGCTGGAAGGGAATTGCAAGCCCATCAGCTTGTGACTGTTTCTTCTTAGCAAGAGCCAAGAGCCTTTTCCAGTAACTGCTTCATTCTGCCTGTTCCTCACATTTTGCAAGGGTTTGGAAAAGTGCTTCATAAAATGGAATCAGCAATTTAATAACAATTTTTTGTGAACCTTCCAATGCTGATTATGGTTTTTTCTAGCCTGGCTAAAAGCAGACTTTCTTTGTGGCTGCTGCCAAATCATGAAGCCACACATGGAAATTAAATATATAATTTTCAAACGTCAGCGTAGGCCAAGGTTTTGTTTAAGAGTGGGCTAAAAACACTGTCTGGCTTGATTACTGGTTTGTTTTAACCCGGTGATGATATGCAGCTCTCTTAAGCAATGGTGGATCACAGTGCTTTCTGGGGCTCTGCTGATAAGAGTGTTCCTAGGTGATGAGGAAGATTAAGGGCTTATCTGGAGAGGGTGCACAGTGCTCTCAACTGCAGTGTGGGTTTAGCACTCAAAGCTAAAAAAATGGTGAACTGCCCTGCACAAAGATGTACCTTGCAGGTGCCAAGTAAAACATCTTCAGAGAGAACTGGTGGAGACCTGCTGCTTTGCCACGTGAGCTGCTCTGCCTTATTTCATGCAACCTTGCCCTGTTCAGAAAGCTGACTGCTGCAAGGGAGCTGGGGAGAGATTACAAAGGCTGAGAGGCACATGAACCAGCACTGCAGAGCTGGGCAGGCACGGTAGGGTTCAAGGCTGAAAAACATACGTGAAAACCCTGCACAGCACTTGTATGTTCTTCAAGATTAAGTCCTTGAGCAATCAGTTTCCCTGGCTGTGGCAAACTGAGAGCTGGTGCTCTAAACTCTTTGCTTGGACTCCATTGATAGACTGGGAGGCAGAGTTATTGCTGAAAGTGGATCTATCCTGTTAATCCCTTTCCTTTGGCAGGAAGGCCAACCACCAACCTCAGCTGATAAATTCAGTCTGTAATGATAAATCCACAGAGAAATGTGGGCACCAAACTGTACTTTTGGGCCAAATTTTAGACTTGTACTTTAAAGGTAATTGTGTGATTCTAGATAAATCTAGATTTCTGCTACCTTTGTATAGGTTTACATGTACACATGTCTGTGTATATTACCTTAGACAAGCACTTGCTGCTATTAGGCCTTGGGGATTGGTCTGGTGGAGTCCCATTTTCCTTGCCCTATCTCCAGATCTGCTAAATGACCTTCCAGCCAGAGCATTCACATGTACTGGGAGAGACAGGAGCTCAAAGATTTGTCTTTGAAGTGGATCTAAAGTTTCTGCTTTTTGGGAGGATGCTTCCACTTCTAAATAAGGTGCTCCGGGGTACATCTGCATGACTGTGGGACCCTGGGCCTGCCAGGCAGGTGCTGTGCTGGTCGGGCTTCACACCATTGGCTGCTTGGCCACCTGAACACCAAACCAGGATGCTGAGTACCAAAAGTATTCACGAGAGCAAATTCTCGTGTGTTTGTTGCAGTTTCTGCAGTGGGCAGGCTCTTTGAGGAAGAGCTGGAGGATTCTGGATACTGTTGCTGAACTTATTTGCTCAGCTCCTCTACAGGAAGCTGCATAAATTCAAGAGGAGCTCCCGAAGGCCAGCCCCATGGGTAGCTGGGGTTTGTGGTGCCTTGCAGCATCATGTGGATGTGTGCCTATTTCCGAAGGCCAGCCAGGGGACAGTGCGAGTGTGACATAGGTGAGCATGGACTGAAATGTCACAAGAGAAAGTTGGGGCCCAGGGGAGGAGAATGAGAGCCCAGCAGTGGAAGGTTAACATGTTGGCTGCCACCAAGGCATGTGGATCATGGATAGGAAACAGCACCCCTCTAAACTGAGCAGTACTCTGAGACAGTGACCCAGGACTTGTCTGAAGCAGGGTTGAGAGTGCTCCAGCTTCAGTGCCCCAAGACACCAGCACCAGCTGAATGCTGCATTATGCACTCACAGACTTCACTGAAAGGATCTTCTCCTGATTTATGTTGTTTTAACTCTCATTTGTGCCCCTGCCCTTGAAGAGAGCAAAGCTGTTTTAGCATATAGACTACGAGGGCACTCTTAAAAACAACGACCTTTTCCCTGGTGCTTATGCCCTTCTATCTCAATATTTCAGAATTCTTGCAAACATCACTTTTCTTTCTTTCTTTCTCCCAGCGTTGGTATGTGTGTTTCAGCTTGACAGTGCCAAGACAGTGCGGACTGCTTTATCAGGATAGGCTTTAGTCAATGAGGGAAACCTTGAGATCAGCTCTGTGAATATCTGTCACATCTGCTTTTCTAAAACAGATGTAATTTCAAAGCATGAAAGATCTAAATAATGAAAAATGACAGCAAAGAAGTACAGGGACTTGCATATGCTATTTTGCTTGCTCCCCAAGACATAAGTTACATGTCTGAATATCCTCCTTTGGCAGGCCTGGGTGACTCTTGGGACAGAAGGCAATTCAGCTTAGACACATGAGTAAAGCCATTTCACCCTTACAACTTTTACCCTTCTTCCCTTCTGACACTGGGATTGAGCAATCACATCTCTCTAACCCAGGAAATTCCAAACCTGAAGGTTGTTAGAACAAAATGTTAACCCTGCTGCCCTGCATATCCTGTACACTCCATCGTGCAGGTCAAACAGTGAGCGATATGCTATGCTGACAAGGAAAACAGGAGTAGGGAATGCTGCATACTCAGTTTGGCAGAGTTAATGTTAATGTAGAAACTTTACCTTTTTGCTCATATTTGAAGGGTTTATTTCTCTGCTTCAATAAGTACTGCTGTTTTTCTCCTACAACAAAGGTTATAAATAAATCCAAAGTTTTGAAGGGCAGTTTTTCAGAAAAAGAAAAGAAAGAACATGGCAAGTTGTGCTTCTGTGTAACAATTTAAAATGTCACACCCTTAAAATACTTGAACTTACTTTTAACTACTGGTGGAATCAGCCCTTGTTACCTCTCCTTGAGCTGTAATCCAGGCTGCTTTAGTAACTCGGCTGTCCAGAGTCTAAGGTGAGCTTGAAGCTGCTCCTGCATTCTGTTTACCAGGCTGACATTCCTCGCTCTGGCACTTTCTCACCTGAGATTGTTTAACTGACCACTCAGCTTCCTAAATTCCAGTGGCCAGATTTGTTTTCTACCCCTCTGTTACTGCTGGAATCAGGTAAAGTGAAGGCTTTTTTTACCCTCATGACATTATTTAGGAAAGCAAGTGTTATTACAGATCTCTGGTTCAATACTTATGTTCTGAGTACCAGAGCACTGCAAGCAACACAGCAGCTGTTATATATTCAAGGGTGAAATTCCAATAATAGTATGCTACATAATCTCTGGATAAATATTTGTGCTTGTGAAGGTTAAGTGACTTGGAGTACGATAAACTCCAGCTTTTGGGGCAGGCCACTGCAATTTAAGCCTTCTTGCAGTGACCTAACAACGACCTCTCTCCCAGTCTAGGGGCAGAGTAATTGCTGGTGGAAAAAAAATTAAGAGTGGCTCTTGAGGCCTCTGCTGAGCAATAATTTACTGCACAGAACACATCAGATGTTGCTTGATCCCAATTGTTCACCTTGGACCTACTTCTCACATCTAACATTGCTTAAACTTCTTGAAACTTCTCCCAGTGTCCCTTCATTCACAAACCCTGCATGATGTTGTCTCACCTTTGGTGTAAAAGGGTGAAAGCCTCTTGCAGGTGACAAATGCATATCAAAAGCTGGTGTTTGGTGTTTTATTTGCATGGTTATCCTTTTTTAACCTGAAGGCACAGCATCAAGGCTGTGATGTGTTTAACTTGCTTCAGAATGCAAGTGAAACAGTAGGCCAGATTACTACAACAGTTGTACAAGTTGGGTCCCATTAGGATCTGTAGTTCAGGGCCTCTCAGCATTCATGAAGCAAAAATATCCCCTAAACAGGCAAAGCTGTGGGTTTAATGAACTCAGCAGAGCTGGGACTCATTCCAACTATTTAACTTAAGTGTGTTTTCAAAAAGTTGTGTAATCCCTCATTTGCTTTCTAAGCTACATTCCAGAGGGATAACAGATATAGCCTTACTTATTTTTCTCCATCTCAGTAATGCCATTATTTCCTACCTAAAACCAGAGAACAAAACTCCATTCAGTACAGCTCATGGGTTCCTTTACACTCCTACCTGTTGCTAGTGCATTAGGAATGACCCCATCCCTGCCAGATAGAAGAGCAGTCAAAAAATGATGTGTCTCATTTTAATACAAGCTGGGAGAACGTATTTCACTTGCTGCTATGAAGCACTGGAATGATATTTAGACTCCTGACTTCTACTGAGAAGACAGAATGCACCCTTGGCCTGTCACAAGCAAACCACCCTAAATCAGGGCCCTGTTGACTTAGGGCAAGTAGAATTAAAGAAACACATCACCAAAGCTACGTCTTAAAGCCAGTTTATTTCTCTACCATTCCACCGTGGTGGGTAGCTGTTGACAATATTTGCTGTTATCTTTGGAGCAAGAACATCATTAGCAGGTTTATTGGTTACTAATGCCATGTTGAGGATTGTTTATTTTATCTGGCAGTTGATATCTAAAAGAATGACTTAAGGACAACAATATACATTTCAGTCTGAGGAACTCATTAATGATACTTTAATCCACAGGCGTCTTAGGTTTTATTTTCCTTTACTCGGCACTGGGAAATTTTTTTTCTTGACTTGTCCTCTCTGAACTTGCCGAGCACGAGTTCCAAATCCCAGAGACTGCATTGATTCTGTTAAGTACTTTTGGCCAGGAGAGATGCACAGCATCACCAACAGTTTGGCATCACCTCCTAAAAGCAGGGGAAAGACAAAACATACTTATTTGTCTCATTATTTTCATTAAGTTATACATTGTTACCATGCTGTTCTACACAAGAGTGAGCACAGGTTACCATTGCTTTCATGGAGCAGAAGACTGCTCCTGAAAAAAGGCTGTTGAAACAGACAGCTCCTGCATGGGCAGTCTATATCTAACAATATGACATTTGCCCCCAAGTGTTTCACAATTTGTAAAGTACATTTTTTTCCCTATTAGCTTCATTAGTTAATCATCATGTATGTTATGGCTCTGCACACTTATTTAAGTTCTGTCAAATATTTGTAAATTTGGGGTAATGGCAAAATGGCTTGTGTGGCGATAAAACAAAACAGACTTGAAGTTTATAGACAATGATTAACAAAGGAAAAAATGGCCATTTTGAACACTTCACCAAAGTCATACAACAGACTTAGTTAAAATCAGGCTGAGCGCCCATACAACATAGCTCTCACCTCTCTTTTTGGCTTTCCCCTTTCACAGTAGGGACTCCAATACTAAGTGAAAATCAAAGCTTAAGCAAAAAATTCATAGTATTTTAGAAACTCTGAAGAACTGTTACCTCATTCACTGTCAATGCCTTGAACTGGAGATTGAAAGCATAAGGGCTAATATTTTCTGGCTGAAGAAAAATGAACTAATGTACTATCCATACGGACACAAATCTGACATTACTGCAGCCATAACACTTGGTTTAAAACTGCTTCTGCATTGATGAGGAGCTAAAGAACAGGAAGTGACCCCAACACAAAAGGAAATTGTAGCACAGTGCCATGTCTAGTCTTCCTCCTTTGTCTTGCTGCTACAGGGCACAATGTTAAGGAATATGCAAGCAGGTGTATGTATGTGTGTGTGTGTGTGTATATATATATATATATATATATATATATATATATATATATATATATATATATATACACATATACACACACACACACCCTGTAGTACTAAAGATTGAAGTTTAACTTTTAAACTATACCTCACAGGAAACACTGGTGAAATGCAACTTTTACCCTTTACACGATCATTTTGGGATGTTGTTCTTCAACTGAGCTTTGGAAACAGCAAGGTTTAGCCTGATTCAGAAGTTCAGAACTGTCACTGTGTACTCCCACTCTCGTGAGCCAGAGTCTTTGAAATAAAGGGCACATTCAAGCAAGGAGTATAAGCTCATCTTCTAGTTTTACACAGAAAAGGAGAGAAAAAACCAGTAGAATAAATCTATATCATTGAACAAGAGTCAGAATAATTCCTCACCTACGGAGTCCTGAAGCAGATGTGTAAGTTTGCTGTTCCGATATGGGACGTGAGCTCGCTGCTCTGCTATTGCTCCCAGAACGTCGGCCAGGGCGGACAGGCTGCGGTTGATGAAGGAGGTCTCTCTCAGTGCTGCCCCTGTCACTCCAGACATACCTGGTACGGTGTAGAAAAAGGCACTGCTAACACTAAGCACATCTGCTTCAAAACTGTAATATGGAGGAAAGGTTGAAGAAGATTCAATGTCTACAGCTGGTCCAAAGCATCTCATGTTAAAGTTGATCTCTGCAGGTGTACAATGCAATTTTTGCTCCATATGTATTAAGAACAAAGAACCAAGAAAGTAGGAGCACCTTCAGATCAGACAAGACAACACTTCTTTTGAAAACACGAGTCCACAATGGCCCCAAAGAGAAGCCTGTTTTGTTGCAACATTTTTTATAATAGTTAGCTGCCCCGTCTTTATCCCTTTGGAAAAACAGAAGAGGCACTGATGGCACAAGCTGCAGAGAGAAAACTGTACAACAGCCATAAATGTGAAGTGCTTGGGTTCATCAAAGACTGTGGAGTGGTGTTTTATGACATGATTTGCTATAAGGAAATAGATAAAGGAAAACAATGCCCTTCTACCACCCACCCAGCATGGCTGTATGTAGCTATGCTGCCCTTGAGCAACACAGTAAAGGTTTGGTCTATGCAACACATTGCACCAATTCAAAGAGGTGCTGCAAGCTCAACTCTGTGATCAGTCTGGATAAGGTTGCAGTTAAGAGTAATTAATTCCTGCTGTCCTTACCTTTGCCATTTGGGAAAGAGAAATTTGGTATTAGCAGTTAGCATCATATTATTCAAATTCAAGCTTTCTTGAGGATAGTGGATGAGGTACAGATACACCCTCTGTCACTTCTTACCCAGAGCACATGATCCATGTCAGGCAGAGCTGATGACAGTGGGATCAGATGAGGCCAACAGCTTTCTCTACCGCCTACTCTCCTATCTCTCAAGACAGGTACAGGGAGTAGCTAGAGATCTTGTTTTCCCCTTAGGCCAGCATTTTCTAGCAAAGGGGAGTTCAAGAGGGAAATGTGAAAAAGTACAGTAATAGCAAAAACCCCAGGAGTCTGGACAGAGAGAGCTGTAGAACTGTGATGGTGGGAGAGGATGAGGTTAGAGTGGTAGTCTCCAGTTGTCAGAGAGAAACAGAGCAGAAGAGTTAGGAAGATCCTGTCAAAGGGTGGATAACAATCCAAGATAGGCTGAATCTCCAGGTAACTTTAATGGGGTCATTATACATATAGCCATCCTCAGGCTGCTTATATATCAAGGAAAAGTGGACTCCTGGGATAACAGTTATCCCCCTAAAGGAGAAAACTGCAAATAGGGGAGGGGATACCTGTTTAAACTGCTCATTATCTGCATCTGGTTAGATGAACTTTGACAAAGCATTTCACTGAGTTTTCAAAGTGAAACACAGTTTGCTGAAAAGGGACAAATTGGCTTGTAAATGCTGCAAATGACCCAGGCCAGCTCTAGAGCCAACAGTGCTGCAGTGTGTGAGAAGCTTGAGGCACTGCTGCTCACTTAGATTTGCCCACATTTTAAAACAATTACGAGGTAACACTGCCCTCACTTTCAGCAGAGTATGTCCACTAGCACATCTGATGACAGAGGTCAGTCGGCCACTAACTAACCCATCTAACACTGATGTGAGCACAGCTCTTCTGGCTTCACTGGAGGATCTGGCCTGCTGAGCCCCAAACCAAGGAAATGTTTGTCCTGGTTTAACTGAGAGAACAAACACACGCCCCGTTGCTCAATTACATGTTTTCAGCATTTAGAGCAAATGAAAAAATAATGTATTATATTAGGTTTCTCTGTAGAACAAAAGTTTAACAGTGAGCAACAGCAAGAATTCTTGGCAGTAAAGTAAAAGACTCTTTCATAATACTGGTTCACTTTTCAAAACATTATTTCTGGAATGATACATTTGGCTGCACGGTTTTTCTTGGTAAGAAAGCTTGTCCTTTAGGAAATAATCAAGTTTTTGAAATTATTGTGTGCATAGAGGAGGCAGGAGGAAAATGCTTTGAAGAAACAATGAAAACAATATTATCTTTTCAACACTAATTTCCTCCAAGACTTTTTCCATAATAAAGCAGAAAAATCCACACATGGTGATAATAATTATTACAGATATTTGTAATATTTAAATAATTTATGCCCTTTAAACATTTTTGTACCAAAGACATGCTAATTTTCAGAATAGGAAAACAGGCCTAATAAAAGCAGTCTGAACAAATAGTGTATCTATGATATGGGTAATTGTCCTGGGCTTATTTCAAGCTTATACAGCCATTCTTTGAGTTAAACTATACCAGTGTAAAACCGGATCAATCAGCCCTCAAAATTTTGTTTATGCCAAGATCTGTGGGCTCAAACCACCCTTGTGTGAGCAGCATGTACCCCTCCATAAAGAACTAAGGCATTTATTGTAATCTAGATCCATGCCCACGAACAGACACACTCACTTACCGACACACTCGCTCCCAGCCAGGTCCACCAGCTGCAGTCTCGTTTTCACTAGCTTCATTTTCTCAGTTGCTTCAAGCTGCACCGGTGAAGAGGCTCTGGAAGAAGAGGTGGATTTATTTTCTCTCAATTTTTGTGGAAAGGTGAAGGAAGCCTCTTTATTTAGTCTCTGACTGGTTTGTTCATCTTCCCATAAAGTACCTGATTAATGGAAAAAAAACAAAAGAGAGCTTCTCACTGACACTGAAAATTGAGGTGGGGAAAAAATGGGGCATCAAAAGGGTGATGTACAGTATCTGCTGCTTCAGGCTATTCTAACAGAATCCATGGCACAGGCAGGCTGAATGACTTTTTCTATCTTATTTAAAGTTTTACTCATCAAACTGATCATACCAGCTGGTAACAAGCTTTGGTGTAGATTGTGTTGTATCCAATATCCCCATTGTTGACACATCTGTGTGGAAAACAAGAAATGGGAGTCCAGTAAGGACTTTAAAGAGGCTTTTTTAAAAAGCTTTAGACTGATCGCAACCAAAGTGCAATTTCAGATGCTTGGGAGCAGTAGGCTCTGAAAACAAATTCTATGTATTTGAAACATCACCTGCTGGTGCTCTGGCAAAAAAAAACCCAAAAAACCTTATCCTGCCTCTTCTATTTTGTCCTTTGCTGCTGCTCTCCCTAGGCTTCCTTCAGCCCTCATATCCCAGTGCAAGATCTCCACATGATGAGCTATTAACCTCAATAGTGTAATTTCCACTTGTTCAGGTTGGTTACCTACTAGTATCTTTCCTCAGCAGAAGCATCTGGCTTTCTCTCTTTGCTGGGAAGGAAAACAAATACTGTCTGGGAAAGCTGCTTTCACATTAGCTTAGCAGGAATATATGCAAAATGGATTTCCCAAAGCAGTTGTTTTTATTTTTCTCTTAGTGTTTTGGTTTTCATCTATCTCTTTCTTTCTCTCTCTGAAAGAACAAAAGAATAAAAGGCACATATTCTGCTACAGGTCATAGAGACAACAGACCTCCTTGGGCGCTTACAGAGTTCTAGCTGGAATAGTAGAAAGTTTCCAACTGCAAAACTTGACTAAGAAGCAGACTGACTTGCATTACAGAGCTCTGTACTTCTCCAAGTAGGCTGCTGCTAAACCATGAGCCAGCTCTTCACAGTGTAGGCAGAGCAGCTGTGTTGGCTTACACAGAATAAATGGCTTCAGGCCTTACAGTGTCAAACTAAGTGTTCCCACTTCTCTTAAGTTTTAGACAATGAAATAAAGAAACAGCTCTCCTCAAACAACAGATAATACTGATCAAAATGCTAAAATACCTTAATCAAACCTGAAGAAGTGCTGGCTTGTCAACCCTGGCTTTAGGTGCAGAACACATCACAGACTTTACAACTTTTTCTTTAGTGACTAAGGTATCTGACATTGAGATATTTGACAATGGCACCTGGCTTTTAAATCAGGATCCTTTCCTTTTGAACAAGCCAGGCTGTGCTGTCACACACTGCTGCAGTGAGGCCCCAGCTGCAGTGCTGCTCTGTTTCCTTACAGTGCACATCTTCACCTATGTGCTGTGAGTCAAAAGCCAGAGTCAGCATTCAACAACAATTAGACATTTCTACAGAGCTTTGCTGCCAGGCAACATGGCACAGTGGAGTAGCTGCAATTAGAAGTGGCAAAGGGAATTCTGGACCAGACAAGATGGCTGCTGTGCTAATGGTGCAAGCACTGAGTTTAAAAAAGTACCATCGGTCTACTTGACAAGAATCTGGAGCTGACTAGAGTTAACATAGGGAATGCTGGAGCTGCAACTTATAAATTAACTGTGTCTTTTGGCAAGGCCCATAGGTAAGAGAGGGCACTGTTTGTTCTGCTTTTCTGTTGGTTTAATTTCTGATAGCAGTCTAAGGGAAAAAATGTTAAATATTTCCCACTTTCTAAAATCATATTGTTGTTGCAGAGTATGAAGGAGATGGACCACAGCACTGAAAGCAGAGAGCTTAATTATAACATGAGCAAAAGAAAGCAAAGTTACCACCAAGAGCCCCAAAAGAAAGTTTTTCCTCAACAAATAAACTGGTAAGTCTTGGTGTGGTAGTGGAAAGCAGAAATATCAATGTTGCCATAGTAAATAGCACAAGTATTTTGTCTTTTCATACAGTGTGGCCTATTATTAACAGTTCAAAAGATTCTGAATTTAAAGGACGTCTTTGCAGGGCAGAGAGTAAATAAATTTAATTCTTTCTCAACCACAAGCATATGATGATCCCTAAAATTTATGGTTAGCTTAACCACAAACTTTGTATGACATGTAATTATTCATTCTAAGTAATTCAACTACTTTATTTGAGTATGTACCTTATCAAGATCTTTACTATCTTATACCTTATCTTACGACTTTCTGATAACACTTATTCATTAGCTGCCTCATGCAATAAAACTTCAATAACTCTGGAAGTCAAGGCATGTAAAGAAAAGTGCTAAGATTTTATGAAACTGAAAGTGCAAGTAGCATTCAAACAGGAAAATGGTCTGTTATTTAAGAAGGAACATAGAAGTTAGAAAAATGGAAAAGAACTGAGGGAATGTATAAAACATTGGAAAAAGAAAGAAAAAGCAATATGAAAACCTCCCAGCCCACAGACTGTTTTTCTAAAAACAACTGGCTCCAGATCTATTTTAGTAACATCCTACTTACCAAAGTTATCTCCAAAGACAGCTGTGGTTATGGTCAATGTCACTACCAGATGAGAGCGAGAGGAATGAGCATGCACCAGTGTTGGGTGCGTGACTCTCAGCTGTAGGCCTTTGTTGACAAGATGCAAAAATTCAGATGCATTTTCAACAGTCCTAAGAAGTAAAGAAACAGAAAGGATATTTAACTGACTTGCAGGAAAAATCACACAAGAAAGCTGACAACTTGAATGAGAACCTCAGCATTTCCATTTCCCTGCTCTTCTCCTTATACTACTCTCAGTTTTGAACTGCACAAACAGACTTTTTCAGGTGGGATAAAGATGAAAATTCATGCCAAAAGCTGTGATGCAGCCCTGAAAGTGCCGCAGAAGTGGCCTGCCAGCCTTGCAGGTCCAGAGGCACTACAGCTCAGCTCTTGAAGCAACAGACATTTCTATATCTCCACACTTCGGAAGAAAAGACACAGGTTTGCTGGAATTGCTGGAATCTCAGGTCTTACAGAAGTAGATTTCTCCAATTTATGCTGAGGTAGCTCATTTTCTTAGGTACAGAATTAGGCAAAACCCCCCCAAATTTCTCTGGGCCTCTGGAAGTCATATTTCACATTTGGAATTAAATCCAGACTCCCTGGCCAGTTCCACTGTTCAATGAGCCCAACGTCTGAATAAGATGTGAATTTCTATAGACCATTTATCTCATACTATCTGTTTTCTTTTCCTGCTAAAGGAAGTACTGCACATATGATCAATCCAAGGGCAAAGACCTAGCACACACAGTGAAATAAACACAGAAAATGAAATAAACTGGTTAGGTAAAAAAAAAAACCACTATGATTTTCCCTATGTTTACAATGTTTAAAACAAATGAGATAAGAGTGCCTACCCTTTTCTTTCACTGTGTTGCCTTCTTCAATAATCACTGAAGGTAGAACATCTAAACAGTTGTTTTTAGGTGGGGGTATAAATTATGACAGTGTATCATAGCCTGGTCACTGAATGCTCTGTAACAGCACAACCATTAATGACTCTTACGATAGGCCACAGGCTTGGTTCCACAATGCTGCAGTCAGCAGCAGCTAGCATGTGATAAAAGACAAGGTCTTTAAGACTTAGATTTGGCTGATTTTAGTAAAAGTCACACCAGGCACAAACTTATTTTATGCTAAGAGCCATACCTGAAGAGTTTAGAGACAGAAGAACAAAAGAAAACAAACTATACTCAACTAAAACAATTTCCTCAAAAAACAAAGCAAGGGCATCTGAAGTACAGAAAAGCATTTGGCCACACTATATCTACAGGCACTTAGGAGAAGCAGCCAGCTAAGTGCAGTTCCCTGGGTATCCAGGCCTGCATGAGGTAAACAATCACTACAGACTTCCCCTGTCAATCCTGAGCCACACATGCCAGCCACCATGGTGACACTTCTACCTCTGGGCACCCAGTGGGCATGTCTCCTGCTTGTTTGACCTGGTACCAGCAGAGAACCAGTGGCTCCAGTTCCTACAGTGGGAACCTTACACAGGAGTGACCTGACTTGCCTCACATCCAAGGAGGCACACATCGTGCCTTCTCAAGCCTTGAACTGCATCTTCCAGCGGCTAGTCAGCCAGGACTGGAAGGGTCTGAGGGGGAAGTAGCCTTGGCTAGAACACAGCACCAGGCTGTTGGATTCTGCAAGCTGCCGCTGCTGTGAGCTGGCAAAGGGTCAGCACTCCAAGCTGCTGCCCCATGCCTGCATTTGCCAAGGAAGACAGGGCCCAGGGTGTGCTATCAGTGCTGGTCACCTACAGCTGGGAAGCTGCAGCTGGCTTTGAAGACAAGCAACACCCCCAGCCCTGAGTGGTGAGCTTGGCACAGTAGCTCCCCCGCAGGACTGACAGAAATAATATTTTAGTATAATCTCTACGACTTCATCGTGCTTTATGTGCCGCACGTTCCAGGACCAGATTCTACAAAGAGAAGCCCTGTTGTGGTTACGTTAAAAATTTGATGCTGAAAGGTCTCCAAAGTCAACCAAGCTATAAAAGAAGAAAGAGACTGAGGCTTTCATGATTCAGTAAGATGAACATGTTAGCAGGAAAGAAACTACTGTACTTTAGTGGATATATGGAGAAGCCAATGAGGCCAATATATTCTAGATGAAATATTATCATAAATGAGGATGTGTTTTTATTCAAAGCACCAGCTGTTTACTTAAGATTTCAGGCAGCTGGGTGGCCTCATTCAATGATTCCTTGACTTTCTTTGGGTTTGTTTTATCTTATTAACCTTTCTATGTAATTATTAATATAACCTGTTTATGAATTGGACTTTTTTCACTGCTTGCATTGTAATTGAGATACAAATCCATATTTTTATTTATGTTTGCATTAGAATTTAGTATTAACTGATTGAGATAAGTGGCTTTTAAGAGTTTTAGTTCAAGGCACCAGGTTCCTTTGCCATGAATTAAAATTTACAGAAATAAACAGAGCAGCCATTTTATTAATTAGAGGGACAAATGAAACCTTATTGTAGCTTTTTTTTTTTTTTTTTTTTGGTCTCTATGGCACAAGTCCCACTGCTTCTCACCTCTCCTTTTCCCAAAACCTATGAAAAGAGATGGGTCATCCACTAACTAGGCAAAGCTCCCTTGGGAAGTGGAACAGACATTTTTCAGGAATAAAATTATGCCAGGCCAGCATCTTAGTAACTGAAATACCTTAATTAAAAACTGCTTGGAGGTTTTGATGAAACAGGGAAAATTCAACTCCCAGCATGCTCACACTACATCCACCCGTCTTCACTTTTCTAAGTCATATGGTTCCTTTCCTGTCTAGTCAAAGAAAAAGATTAGCTCCTCCAAGAAAGATTCAGCACACACAGGTTAAGTTCTGCTCCCAGCCTCTTCTGGAGTTTTCATTCCCTTGACAGCAGAGCCTTAACTACATACTAAAAGTTGCAGTAGAGTCACAGTTGGGAAATACAAGGATAGAGACATAGAGAAACCCACTAGTCAGCATAATACAGACAGAAAGGGCAAAAGGATTCATGACTTTAAGCTCCAGTCACTTTTTATTCATTCCATGTTCTTATGGAGCATGCAGAGTGCAATCAAGCCTTCAGAATTTCTATGGAAATTGTATTTAACCTCAAGACCAAAGAGCAGGCAAACCCCAGATACAAATGTTAATCCTTCTGAGAATATTGCAGTGCTTATTATTTCACAGAAAGAAAGGAGAGTCCTATAGCACCTACAGTGAAGAAAACAACTTGACAATTTCTCTGGGCTCCTACTTTTCTACGAGCAATTACATTGGTAGAAAGTACAAATCAATAAATGCATATCACTAGGCAGAATAAAAGTACATTTGGACAATCCTCTAGTACATTCTTGTATTTTTATCAAGGCTTGCTGGGAATATCATTAAATTCACATAAACAAACTACTGGTCTGCTTATGAGACTAAGTCCCACAGGACAAAATTATCTCCACTGATGGTGCATTTTATTTAATTGGCATGGGATGCATTTCATATCTGACTGCTAATTCCCCTTGGAAAAGTAGAGATTAGACCATGACAAGAATTATTATAGAGAAGCAAAGAAAAACATCACGTTTCCTCAGAAACATAGGAAACACTAATGCTATTCTAAACATTTCAATAGAGCAAGATGTTTCTGTTCACAAACACTATTTACTCAAGGAGCAGGACACTTCTTTATGTGACATGTCGATAAAGGAGCACATGCTCCTTTCTGGAATCTGTTCTTATGCTGGGTGCTCACAGAGAGATGCCCAGTTTAATTCCACTGGGTACCATCACCTCTCTGGTGCCACTAGTACTGCTTATCCTAATTTTTTTTTTTTCTAGCTAATGTTGATACTACTAGCATAATGCCCAAAGAAAGGCCACAAAAATGGTGAAAGGCCTAGAAAGGAAGCCACATAAGCAAAGCTGAGGTGACTTGGTCTGTTCAGCCTGGAGGAGACAGAAGTGAGACCTCATTGCAGTTACAACTTCCTTGTGAAGGGAAGCAGAGAGGCAGGAATCAGCCTCTTCTCCTTGGTGACCTGAGGGAACAGCCAGAAATTGTGTAAGGGGAGGTTTGCATTGGATATTAGGAACAGGCTCTTCACCCAGAGAGTGGCTAGGTACTAGAATGGGATTCTTGGGGCTGTCCTGTGCAGGGCTAGGAGTTGGACTCAATGATCTTGTGGGCCCCTTTTCACTCAGGACATTCTGTAATAAACGACACAGCCATTAGTAAAATGAAGCCTCTGAAACAGATTCCCTCTTCTTAATGGATGAAATTGTATGAATATATGATTTTTAACATCTAATTTCCCAAGGTAAGTTTTTTATATATAACAAGAAAGCACTGTACATTTGCTTTGTATGCCACACTTACATAATGCCAAGAATCATTCCCATGAGTACTAGAACAAACCTTTGTAATGCTTAGTAAGTAAAAGAAGGCATTAAAGTAAGTATAGCTGTAGCCTTAAATACCCTAGCTCTCCCTACACTGTCAAGTTGTGTAAATAAGGATCAAACCTGGCATACACCAATGCTGGGGAGGGACATTTTAAAAGTGAATGGTGAGAAGTTTTGCTGCTTAGCTTTTAGTTTGAAGAACCTTGATTTTCAAGACCTACCAGTTCAAATGGCAACATAACAATTCCAGCTTTAACACCTCCAGTTATGAAAACAGAACATTAAGTAATATTAAGAAGGCTATTGGTATTAAAAGATCACTTAAAATCTTATTCTAATTTTTTGCAACTCCAGTGCATAAAGGGAAAGCTAACACCCTACAGCTGCTTAACTATTGTAACTGGTACATAAATTTCTTTTATAATCTGTAAATTTTATAATTCAATGAGAATGAAGAGTGCTTAGTGACTAGATTATCACTTCTTTTTTTACAGCTGACAAGATGCCATAGATCCAGCAACAACAACATATGTGGCAATCTTCAGGCATTCTGAGTGAAAGGCACTTAGCACAGGAGTATAACTGGAAGTAATTGTACACATATTTCTAGAAGTATTTTGACATTTGCAGCCAACTGCAGTCTAATAGACTGAGCTAACAGAAACAGAACTGTTCTTTTGCACATGGTAAGGTCTCATTGTTTAGAAGCAATCTGGTGCCTATAATGCAATTTTGTGACAGCTCTACAGAGCATTAACACCAGATAGTGTTTGGATGGTAGGAGCCGTGTACTCACTCGTGTGTCAGCAGTGGCACATCACTCTTCCCTTCTCTGGTTGTGACAACATCACGCTTGACGCCAAACACTTTTCCACAACTATCTTTGGCCAGAAGATCAAAAATTTCATTATTATACACTTCTACAACAGAAACCTCAACCCAGTAACTTCCTGGTGGCTTTTCTGAAATAAGCCTGGCAAATAAAAAAAGAGAAAAAAAATTGAAGAAAAACATCCAAAAATGTTGAAGTCAAACCCCAAATGAACAATCTGTGAATAGAGATCTATTCTTTAATTGTAATATAATTACAATCTGATAAAAGCATTTACTAAGTATCTGCAGCCTTGGAATTGCCTCATCCATATGCTAATGTTAACTTGAAGAATCAGAATATACAGTTTATTTATACTTGAGGAAGTAAATAGAATTTAATTTTCCAAACAGCTGTGCCAGCTTGTTTTTTCCACTAGCCTTCCACCTCGGGATTTTTTTAATACCATTTCTCTGCTGGCAGTTATTGCACTCAGAGCTCAGAGTATAAAATCTGGCAGAGGGCAAGCAATTAACAGAGATGGGAAACTATATCTGGAAGAAGTTATCTGTTCACAGCCTGAGAAAATCCATAAATTAAGGGCTTCTCTATTCAGGAGAGTATTTACAGTTAGACAGTTATTCTCATACAAAATTGGTTCTTTGATTTAGCATACCCTTCTCCAAAACAAACAGGCTTAGCTGGAAAAACTTCTCGTGGCTCTTTTATTATAACATAGCAGCATATCAGTTCAATCCTGTATTAGGTTCAACTGAAAAAATCTAAGAACCCTTAAAACAAGAACAGATTGTAGCTAAAAATTCTACTATCCTTCTTCCTTGGGACTGTTTTCTAATCTGAATCCTCTTCATCCATTCCAGTTGTCAATATTCACAGAACTTTTCAGAACTTAATTATCTTTTGGACTCCCACAACTGTGGCTGAAACATTTTCTGAAGTTTAATTAGAGTCTGAAAGCCAGACGGACAGATAACACACAGTAAAACTGCATAATCTTACTGTCTTAGAAAATTGGATTAAGCAGGAGAGAGACTAGAAATCTATATAAAACCTCAAATATCAAATGGTGGTCAGAGAAGCTATAAATATTAACCATTTTGAAACTTAAATCTGTAGTGATAAACACACTACAAACATTATTTCATCCTTTCTATACAGTTTAAAGTGACTGCCACTGACAGCAAGCCTTTACTTCGTTTTTACCGGAACACTTCTTGGGTAGCTCGGGGAATAATTCCAAGTTCTGATTCCTCTTCTGCAGCGAAGGCTAAGTTCCCCTCTAACTGTGGTCCCAACATTGTGTATGTCTTCCCACTCCCAGTTTGCCCATAAGCCATGATACACACATTGTACCTGAAAAATAGAAGTGCTGTAATTTATTTTTCCATCACCAAATCTGTCTGTTAGGTGGCAAGTCAAACTTCAAACAATATGGGAACACAAACTTAAAAAAGAAAAAAAACAACACTGCCCCCGATTTCTTTCTGCAGATCTCGAAGTCTGACAGTAATTACTGTTCATAACATCACCTAAACAGATTTTATTTTTTAAGCAGAATTGAAGGGAAGCTTTTAAATAAAAGTTTAAAAGATCCTTAGCTTGGAATGATTGATGCTGTTAGACCTCCTTGCTTGCCCAACTTTCAGCTTTTGCACTACTGAGCTGCTTTTTAATCAGCTCCTGCACCACTGCAGCTTACAGTACAGCATTTTAAAGTAAACCATTTCTGAGCTAGATTTGTGTTACAGTGCTGTGCTGCAAACCACTGCACTTGTATCCTAACAGCTGGGAACTCTTCATCCCTCATAGCCTTTTTCAGGCAGGCTCATTAGTCATAGCCCTCAGAGAAGACAGCCCTAAGAATAGGAGGCACAAATTTTAAACCAAGAGCACCAGTTGAGAATGAGCACGCACACAATGACTACTCTGGAACAAAGGTGGCAGGAACTGCTCTGATAAGGACAAGTAGAAAATGAAAATGTACAATATCAGTGCAGAAGAACAGGCACTTATGAAACATCATCTTCTGAAGCAGACAAGTAAATATGTCTAAAGAACAGAACTCTGAAAATGCCTCTTAGCTGCACTGAAAATAGTAGAAAAAGAATTGTTCACAGCTGTGAGCACTGTTGTGGATGGTCTGTGCTACAGAGATCTGAACTGAAATGTATGAATCCTATCTAGAAAGTGTGTTACTAACACAATCAGATCAAAGTCAACATAAGCAAAATAAGTGGGTGGATACAGATGCATTCAGCCACAGTATTGTTTTGTATGGAGGACCAACACTGTGCTGTGCAGCTGAAGTTTTGCCCCTCCTTGGCTGTGCCTGCTCTGCTGCTCCTGCCAGCAACTTGATGTTGACCACAGTACTGTGCCAGCCAAAGCCTTGGAAGATGTGCATTTATGCCGACAGGACTGCTTTCTTCTTGGACTATCTTGTTTCTTCAGAGATATGACATTAGCAGAACCTTCGTACACAAGAAGTGCTTCACAGTTTGCAGAAACTTCTGCTCTACTAGAGTTGCAAGAATGGGCTTGCTCCTTTTCTGCCAGGGAATAAAATTTCACTGCCTAAGCTACCTCCTCTGTGGGCAGACCTGAAACAGCTGCTTTTGATTATCTGATGCTTTTCCTCATATCAAAAATGTAGTCTCAAGCACATGCCAGCATATTTCAATGAACACCTCTCATCTAATTGTTTTAAATGTATGGTTTCAAGTCATGAAATACTTACATGCATATTAAACATGCCTAGAAGCAATTATTTCAGGAGGATTATTTTGAAAGCTTTTACTTTTTAGAAAGAAATGTGGGCTGATAAGCCACACGGAAAATACCTGGGTACCCTTTCTGGGAATGTGAAGTCAAAGTTGTAGTCAATGAATCTATAGTAAGGTCCCTCCAGATTTTAGCAAACACTGCAGAGTATATAATAGGAGTCTAGTCATAGATTTGATGAAGTAAAGGAGATGATAAAACTGTAATTGAAAACAAGGAGCACTACAGTAAAATTAAATGTGACAGCAATTAGGGCAGTACAGCTGAAATGAGGGATTTCCTGGGAAAATATTCACTGCTGACATAACTCAGTAGAAAAACTCACACTAATTTTGGTAGGTTTTAGCTAGACTAATCATGAGTAATTTTCACAGTTCCACCCCTCATACACACTGCCTGGCCAGCCTGTAACTTATTGAGACTTCTAGCCCTATTTCAAAATTAAACAGATCTTTGGAACCTAAAAAGGAACCAGATGTTTTTTCCTTAGGAAAAACAGAATTAGTCTTCTTAGAAGTCTCTCCTAAAGGAGAGACTATAGTCCAGCTATTTAAATTTTCCTTAATTGCTGCTAGTTATAAGACAGTAAGGATCATGGACAAAATAGTTCTGACAAGATACAGATGATATGATTAGAAGTTAAGTGGGCAGAGGATTGTAACATTGAAGACAGAGGTGCAAGTCAGGTTTCAATCAGTGGTAATTTCTCTGCCAAAGCCCAAACAGTGTTTCAGTCAGCCCAAATGAGCTAAAACTGGCCAAAGCAGTATCATATCTAAGTAGGTACAGGAGATAATGAATTGTTGGGGGATTCAACAATAGGACAAGCAGCAGATTACTTTATATTTACCTATATAGTAGTTATTTATTATAGTTTACTTCATTGGTGTTCTAGCTCCAGCATAAAGCTTTCAGATAGAGAAGTATGAAGATTTTTGACTATGATTCACCTATGTGCCCTGATATTTTTCCTTCTCCACTTTATTATTATATATAACTGTTATAGACTTGTTTAGAAAAGCTAAAAACTCTTATTGTGAAGCTAAAATACCAATAGTTTTGTAGCACTTCTCTCCTGAAAAGAGCGTGGGTGTTCACTCTAGCAAAGTTACCCCTAGGAGAGAACACTGTTAAAGGAAATGAAAGGAGAAATTCATTCTTTAAAATAAACAAGTTGGATTCTTCAATGCTGTAAAGAAAAGAAAAGTTATCTTACTCCCCTGTTGGCCCTGTATGGCTCATGGTAAACTTTGAAGCCTGCTATACTTTGTCTGGTTTACATATGGAACAATCTTTTCTTCCTGTATATTTGTACTGAAAAATGAAACAATCCATTAAGAAAGAAAAACAGAAAAAAAAAAAAAAAGGAAAAGGAGAGAACACTCCCTTCTACTCGAGCTAAAAGTTGTTACAGACCACTTTGGAACCCAGACTAAAACAATCAGGAGCAGCAAAGAGGTTCAAGGTTCAGACTAAGAATGTCTGTTTCCCATTTACAGTGGGAAGGCTGCCGTACTCATATGCACAGACTCGCCTTTCCTGAGAATCTGCTTCTGTTTAAACAGCACTTCTGGAAGAACAAGACAGGTCTTTTGTTTGCAATAACAGAACATTTCCTAACTGAATACAAAATGTCAGCTTTTAGGACAGGATTCTCCCCATGTAAAAATTAGTAAGTGGGAAGTACAGCAGATCAAAGTACAGATCAGATGTGTCTGACACTTAAGGGACTTGTTGAACCAAGGCAAAATTATGATCATTGCCAAAGGAAAAGCAGGGAGAGAAAGCAGTAGTTTTAAGACTTCTCTAAACTCCTGCAACATAGTCTTCCCTAGGTTGGTCAGCTAAAGAAACTGAGGTTACTCATCACTGGTAAACAAGAATAATGCAATCTATGACTTCCCTCAGCCAGAGAGCCCCCGGGGGCCTCTCTGTGGCGTGTGGAATTCCCAATATTCACAGTATCTTTAGATACCTCTTCTAGGATGCTTTTAACAAAAGGAACCTTGGAAACTTCAGTGTGCAGGCTGCTGGGAATAAGGATTCCCACTGTTCAACTATGCCACTGTGAATAGAAAGGGACTGTCTTTTTCTCTCCAGGGAGCGAAAGGTCCATGACAGCCCTACCATATAATTATGTGGTATTGGAACAGGGATGAAAAAAGGAATAGAAAGAAAGTTATATATAAAACTCAGCTTAAGCCTCAAGGATTATAACAATATGCACATCAAAGCCTCTTTGCGAGAGTAGCTTAAGTTGGCTCAATAGTTATGAAAAATCACACTTTATGAGCTTCACTAGCTAGAAGTAATTCCATGTATTTGTTAGTGCTTGTAACTGATGAGTTATGCATTCAAACCAGAATTCTGTTTTACCCCAGTGCCTGAAGGAGCAGTAGAATGACTGAGAATGCTCAGTTCTGGTTCAACCAGGAACCGATCGCACCACCTCCTATGGCCTGTGCTGGACCAGAACAGAGAGTGGCCCTGGCAGGCCTTTCACATTGCACACAACGTTCACAGTGAATACACTGCTGGAAAATATGTACCATATAATGTCTGCAGCTGGAAAAGTTATAAAATATAACCTGAAGAACACAAAAATACAACATCTTCCATTAGAAGCATCAGTTTGACAGAAGCAGATCAAAGGAAAAAAATGGGATTTTTTTAAATCTTTACAAATTTGTCTGCTCTGCTAAATTTTGTAAACCATAGTTTCACCGTTTATATAGAGAAACAGTATTTGCTTGGTGCTGAGTAGAAAGAAAACAGGAAAATGGAACTGCAAAGCCACAAAACTTGACTAGATCACCATTATTAAGTATTTTTCTAATTGATAGATTTCAGTAGATTATTGTGCTTTAGCTTTCTTACTGCAACTTTTAAACTTACCCGTCCAGCAGAGATGTTAGCAAAGGGGCCACATCTGCAAATACTGCATCTTGAGACTCCAAATCATTGTAAACTCTGAGGAACAAAATGCCATGATTAACCAAAGAAAAGTATGTTTGTTGTCACAAGAACACAGACCACAGAAAACTGTAGGCCAGTGACATATATATCTGGGACTGGCTGACATTTCTGTGACACAGAACTGAAAATTTCAATTCCAAGTCCTCACTCACATTTTGGGAGCAGCTGTTGTGTGTTTTGGGGAGAACAACACATAGGTGTACCCTTGTGGATTGAGCTCATCCTAAACCTCCTGCTTGCCCCTCTGGCACACAGAGTCTTTTTTTAGGCTGTACTGGATCCCTGTAACTTTTTCACACCAACTAGAATGTGAAATAGCCCTGCTGCCTGGGATTCCTATATATCACTTTATGGAAGACAGTGGTCAGGTTGTACTGCCCTTTAGATGTGGGTAAAGTCTGGGGGGATGGAGGGGAGGAAGAGGAACAGAGACTGCAAACTTGCTGAGGACTTGTCTCAGAAGACTCAGAGGCACAGCAGAAATCAGAATGCTCCTGAAGGTAATGTTTAAGGATGCACTATCTTTGTGGGCAATACCAGCCTAAGGTATTTCCATCCCCAGCCCTCATGAACTACCTACTCTGAAATCAACACTTCTCACTCAAGGGAAGACTTTCTTTTACATATTGATGTGGAGTGCAGACCTTTTTAAACAGAATGGAAGACAATTAAATTGCATGAGTTATTCTACCTCTTAGAAAAGAGCAATGACATTTCAATATGTGGGCCAATACAACAATGTCTGAAACAACTCTCATATGTTTTTTTGAATGCAAGGAGGAAAAAAAAACCCAACAGTTATCTTCAAAGAAATCTTTTCTCCAACCCTTTCAGGTTTGTACAACATAAAATCAAGACCCGAAGACAGGAAATCATCAGAGAGAGGAAATTCTGATCATAAAACATGGATATCCCTAACTCATTCATTTCTTCTGTAGCACAACAAAAATGTATCCTCCCCAAGAATACAGCCTGCAGCACCCATTGTTTATACAAGATGAACAGAATCTAAAACATGAATGTCTTTACCCACAGCTAAGTATCTGAGGTATGAATGTTTATCTTTTGAAAAAGTTTCCTTTTCTGGTATCTTTCTGTGGTGATTTTTTTTGTCTAGCTCTGTTTTCCAATAGGTGATATATGCTCTTTATAGCTCACAGCAAAATGGCTAATTAGGAACAGAATTTTGGTAGCAGCAAATGTTACAAAGTGTAGTTACCTCTCTGTGTATACAGCACACCAGTACACTTCAGTTAACAGTATCCCACAGATTGTACAGCATACTACAGGGTTAACTGCATAAAGACAAAGTGTTGCTATTCAGCATTTACTCAAGCCTCTTTCTATATCTGACCATGATCTGTCCTGTACAGTCTACAGACTGCACAAATAGAGTTTTTGCATTCATGCTCTCCATAAATAAGTTTATATAGAGGGATCACTGATAAACAGATACAGAATTGGAGCCAATGCACTGAACTCAGCATTTTTCTTCACAACAGCCAGAGGAAGAAGGAAGAAACAATATGGTGGTCAGCAACACAATAATTAATTTCTGTGCTTCATCCTAATCCTTAAAAGCTGTATACTGGCCTCAAAACTGAAATATGAGTTGAATCTCTATTTCAAAAAAAATTATTATTAGAATTAGCATTCAGTTTCTTTCTGGATCTTGCTAAATTCTTGGCCCAGAGCAACATCCTGTGGCAATGTGTTCCACAGACTAATTGTAAGCTGCACGAAAATGTACTCTCTTTAATCAGGAAAGGAGCACTTGTCTGGTTTGATAGACAAATACTGTTTGTATTGCCATTCCACTGATGTTCCATCATAGTGCACTGAGAAACCAACAAATATGCAGGGATGTGGCACAGTTCAGACCGAGAGGACACAGGCACTGAATACTCTGTCCCTGCTTTGCATGCACATGAGCATATGCTTCAGTAAACTTTGCACATCCAATCTGCAAGGTCAATATAAAAGAGCAAAAGCACTTCCAAACACTTTGCTTCATCTATCATCTGCAATTGATGAAATATTTATTAGCACCCAGTTCTCCACCTTAACCAACTAGGTCTCTAACTCAGTATGTGTTGAAATATTTTTTCTTTGCACGTCAAAACATCTCAGAGCTACTATGTAAATTAAAAAAAAAAAAAAGAGAAAATGCTAAGAAAGGCATTTTAAAGATTAAAACATTCACAGTTGATGACTTTTATTGCCTAAGAAAGCAAACCATTGCTACTGGCCACAACCCAGGTGAGAATCAATCAGTCTTAGCAGTTCATTTGCACAGCAAAGTAGAATCACAGAATCAATTAGCTTGGAAAAGACCTCCAAGGTCATCAAGTCCAACCTTTGACTGAATGCCACCTGGTCAACTAACCCAGTAGGTGTCACATCCAGTTGTTTCTTGATGTGGGGATGGTGACTTCACCACCTCCCTGGGCAGCCTGTTCCAGAGCTGAAGCAGCCTTTCTGTGAAGAAAATCTTCTTGATGTCCAACCTGAGCACAGGCTGGACACACACCTCAGCCTTAGTGCAGCTTGAGGCCATTTCTTCCAAGTACAGCCACAGCTGGGGTCAGTACAGCTATGGCAGGGTCAGGCTACGGTAGCTGATCTGAGGAAAGGCATGTGATTCCATGTTACAGTAACTACTCAAATATTTACTCGACTTCCTAAAGGGGTTTTACTGCCTCTACTTAGCTGCTGTGGTTCAAATGCTGTCCATACTGAAATAAAGTGGTTTAAAGTAGTCTTGAACTAGTTTATGCTACACTGTAACCACAGCCTTGGCTGAAGCATAGACACCCACTTCATTAGCTATCTGAAACCATGAAAGATGCTGCAAATCCAAAGAATCTCTTTCTAAAATCCCATGTATTTTTACCCGAATGATAGATTTGTCCCTGTGCACTGATTAATGTGAATTTCACATTGAAAATTCTGAGCTTCCTTTTTATTTTGCTAACTGATTTGCCAATAAAATTATAAAAGCATAACATGTTGAAAGCTGGAATTTTCTTCCAGAGCTGAAATCAAATATTTTGACATTTATTAGTTCCATAAAACATTGCTAAAAAAATAAACATTCTAGAGTTCATAAGAAACATATGCTTTTCTGTTTATAAAAAAATAGCTGTACTGGGACACTAAAAAAACATTCCTGGAGGACTGCATTCTTTGGGGGATTTACATTTTTTTTAACCCTTTTCCTGATTACCAGGATCTACACCACATTTCCAGAATCACAGCACCTCTGGAGTAGTGTGTCAATACCATTAACTATGCTGCTCTACAGAGCTGAATTCCAGCATTATTATGTATTTACTTCAACTGGTATGGCTGTGTTAGGTACAGCTGAAGAGTGAAAGGAATTACTTTGAGTAGCTTAGCAACATATGAGGGGGCCATGTACCTAAGAGATCTCATATGCCTCGAATCAAAGAAGTCCTATAACTTGTGGGATCAGTAAAGCTTCCCCAAGATCTGCATTATCTCAGGATTTTTCAGGTGCTTGGTGGCCTGCATGACAGCAGTCCCCATTCTCCTGTGAGTAGAAAACTGCAGCACTTTACAAGAACGCCTTGAGGAAAGGGTAAACAACTAACAATGTTTAGCAAACCTACAGGAATTTCTGCTGAACAGGCTCAGACATTAAGTTTAAACCAGGACAGATAATTCATGCTGGGTACATCTGACTTTAAATCAAGTTTTGCCTTCATGCAAGGAAGCATGATATTGTCCTCCTGTATTCTGTTTCCAGAGGGTTTTGCATCGTGGTTCAGGGTAGACAGCCTCCTGAGTAATTGCAATATACAAATTCAAAGTTTGCATTAGAAAGAGGCGTTGGGGTAAAATTTTGTGTTTTGTCATTTACAGAGTTCTCATTGTATTATTTAACTCTTCATTCCTGTTTTCAGAGGTCCAAGTCAGCACTATTTTGACAGAACAGAAGGCACCCTTTAGCCTGACTCCCAGCAGTTTTCTGTCTCACTGACAGAGACTGGCAGTGACTCCAGTGTCCCATTAAATCCCTTATCACAAATGGTGCATTCAAAATCCTATTCATCTGTGTGGATTTTTGAGCATCTAATATGGAAAGTAGTCCCACTGTAGCCTTTCCCTTGGGGAGTACTGATTCCCATGCCAGTGCTCCGCCTTGCTGCCTCTGGTCAGGCTGTTTGAACATCAGCTCGTACAAGCGCTCAGTCCAGTTTCTGCCAAAGTCATGCTCTAGTTCTAAGGCTGAAATCTTGCAATCCACCTCAATTCAAAGAATCATTGAATTGTCTGGGTTTTAAGGAACCTTTAAAGGTCACCTAGTCCAATCCCCCTGCAATGAGCAGGGACATCAACTAGCTCAGGTTGCTCAGAGTCCCATATCACCTGATCTCAGATGTTTCCGGGAATCTGATATCTAGTCCCTCATTGGGAAACTATTCCAGCGTTTCACCACATTCATTGTGAAAATATTCTTCCTTATATCTAGTCTCAATCGACCCTCTTTTAGTTTAAAACCATTACTCCTGTTCCTATTGTAACAGACCCTACTAAAAAGTTTGGCCCCATTTTCTTATGAGCTCCTTCTAAGTACCGGAAGGCAAACAAGGCTTCCTTACCTTTAAAACATTCTGCTACATTGCAACACGTTGCAAGGATCAGGACAGCTATTCATGTTGTGAAAAGAGTCAAGTAAGTCTCTCTAAAGGTTTCAAACTCAGCCCTCTCAGTAGTCTTTACCAAGAGGGAAGACTGCTATCTATTCCCTGAAATGCATTATTCTGTCCTGGGAAGAACATAATCATCACACTAAAAAAACCCCAAGAATTTTCCTCCTGCCTGCCCTACTCAAAAATCCCAACCAAAAACATCATTACCCTCTAGCTAATGTCTACTAAAAATATTGGTCTCCACTACACAAATCTTCCAGCAATTCAGATTTCCAGATTGCTACACAGGACTACCCACCTCTCAAACTGAAAAGTCTTGTTTACTGAGGCATGACCAGGACGGCTACACTTGACAAGGATGGTTTCCTAAGAGAAAAAAGTAAATAATCTATAGTTAATATCACAGGCACACACACAAAACCAAATATCCATCAATCTTAATGTATCAGGTGACAGCTTTAAGGACCCGGAAGTCCAAGGCCTTTCTCCAGCAGTCACCAATTCATGAGGCTTTAGAGCATGCAGTGAACTTGCAAAATCATGAGAAAGGCCCTCAAAACCCATTCAGGTTATTAAATATCAACCAACACAAAACATGCACTTAAGTTCAAGAGAAAGATCCAAACCCTTACCTGAACCTTTTATTGGACCTAGAAAGTCACAGGCAAGTAAATGCAAGCTCCCCAGCTGCCACTACAGGCACAAAAAAAATTGCAAAAAAGAGGTTTTTTTTTATTGTTGGGCAAATTTTAAGTGCCTTTTCAGATTGATTTCATAGATAGCTCTGCCTAGAACTCAGCAAAAGATGCACATTTTATCAAATAACATGGTAGTCCACAACAAAGAGAAAGAGCTGCACTACAATCTGTAGAATTCCACAAGTTTTTAGTGGAATGCACTTTCCAGATGAGTTATACACTTACTTTGTAAGTCTGACAAATATGTAAGCAGCCCTTTAAACTATTACCAGAGTACAATCACAGCAGTGTGATGTGGCTTAGCTAGCAAATTCTGTGCTCCTCATGGCAAATGTTGCTTAATTGCTGAGAAAAGCAAAGAAAAAGATGTGGGGGGCTTACAACAAATTGGGCGGAAGCTCTCCAGCACACAAAATACTTCATCTAATTCAAAGAGATTTTCTAGCTTACTAACCTGTGGTTACATTACTGCATTTGATGGGAGTGCTGAAATTCCTAATGTGCTTCAGACAAGTGGGCTGGAGTCTTGAACTAGTGGCCTCAAATAAGTATTGCCACAGACTGAAATTATAAAAAGCTGAGCAAATAACAATCACAGAACAGTATGTCCAGTGTTCAAAAGGCTAATAAACATCAACTTTCTTCCTTTAGTGTTTATGAGTATTTCTACCTCTTTGGAGAAGAGAAATGTATAATTGTCAAACTAATGATGACTAAACACTTACTCTACAGAATGAGCTATGTTACCCACCCCAGTAATGGCAAATTTAGCTGAGTACAGTAGTCAGTACAATACTGCTACTAAATGCCTGGCACAAAAATTCTAATAAGATCAGTAACCAACAGGCTCCAGGAGAAGGAAAAAGGAAAAAACTTAAAAATATATAGAATGATGGAATAAATTTCTGATTCTGATATCTATACATCTATACTTGCAGACAAGTTTTCTCTAAGGTGAGAAATAAGAGAAAAAAACCTCTATTTGCATAACATAGAAACAAAAGAATTGACTGTTAACAGGCAGAATTTTCATATGAGCATTTGTAATGACCACGTCCAGTCAGGCTTTGAATGTCTCCAAAGATGGAGATACAAACCCTCTCTGGGCAACCTGTGCCAGCTTCTTCTCATGTTTAGACTGAATTTCCTATATTTCTCATTCCCCCTTGAGCTGTCACCACCAGAAAGAGTCTCTGCATTCAGTACCTCCTCATCTGCTCATTTTCTCAGGTATTAACAATACCAGCACTGTTCAGTGTGCAAATCTGTGTGGAGTGGTTCAACCTGATGTGTGGTGTGTACTCATTCTCCACAGTTATTGCACAATAAGCTTCAGAAGAAAGGCTGAGACAGTTGTTAATGTTATGTTGAGGAGCTGAGCATACACAGGACAGCAAGAAGAAAACTTCAAAAATCTTCAAGTAACTCAAAAACTGAAATGCAATACTCTTTCTGGTACACCTAGTAAGATCTTAAGCTTTTTTAGACTTAAAATCAGAATCATATTTCTCTAGACAAGATGACCAATATGTTGGAAAAGACCATGCGTCTTAAAAATGATATGAATTTCTAAACAAACAAAACATTAAAAACCCACTCAGAGACTAAATGGAAGTCATGTAGTCTCTGTGGATCTAGTTCTCAAATGTGGCTCTGCTTTCTAACACAATCATGGCAAATAATTGCCTGGTTATGCTACACACGAAGTATTTTCAGGAAAAAATTCTGGAGAGGCAGTCATGATTTAAAAAGCAAAACTAATAAACTCAGCTTCTTTACTACACAGAGTCTTCCTTCACCTTGATCTAAAATTTCCTTTTAAATCATTATCTGGGAAATGGTTAACTTGTTTCCAGAAATACAGTCTTTGACTGCATTGCAACTAAAAGCTCAATACCAGTCAAGCCCCATATTTTAATCTGAAAATTGCACATTTATCCTTGCCACTAGCATAACATCTTCCGTTATTAACAGCAAAGTAAACAGGCAATAAACATTATTTTCCTTTACTTTTGTAAGATTAGTCTAAATCGACTGCTTTTTGTAAGAAGGATTCTTGCAATATTTTTTTTTTTCTTAAAGGAAGATAAATTCTTATTAAGAAACAAACAAAGACTTCAGGTGTTTGATCAAAACTGGCAAGGATTTTAACTAAATAAATGTCCGGGCAAACCAATAAAACATTTGAAGTCTATGTTGTGTTTTCCAAAACCAGGAAGTTAGCATTTTGCAAATTTCATTTCTCAATCCTGTGCTTATATTTATATTCCTGAAATATTTCATAAGATTATCATATTGAAGGTCACTCTTTCATCCAAAATAAAACTCATAAATTGGCATAAGTAAGCCAACACTGCCTTGCCTGTAAACATATCAATACTGTAATGCATCATATATCTATATGAAATAACCCAAAACCTAAATATTCCTAAATATACCTAATTTAATCCTTATGCAATAAAATTTAACAGGCCAGAAATGGCTGCAATATTTTATAGTACAATAAATGTGTCAGGATATCCAGAATACTATGTCTACCATTACAGGTCCCTGTTTTTTATCTCCTGATGTATTTACTTTCTTCATCTCTTTATGAGCTCCATTAGTTATTTAATTGCACACACACACATATATATATATATATATATATATATATATATATATATATATATATATATATATATATATATAAAACTATCCATATTATACAAGTGAGATCTGCCTAATGAAACTCTAATTTTGGAGATTTAAAGGCATAACATACTGTAGGTCACTTCAGCAATATTTTAAGCACTACACTATAAAAGAGAATTTGGCTCATCACCATGTAAGTAACAGAGAGCAGCCAACTAAGAACTATGGCAGCTATGAAAATTAAAACCCAAGTTAATACTTTGACCTTAGCTCACACTACTGTGCCTTTTAAAATTTTATGTCTTGGTAATGGCCTCAGCTTAATGCTGGAATGTCATTTGGATTTGCAGCCTCAATGACCATTCTTCTTCCGATGGATCTAAGCCAGGATATTTTAACATGCTTGACTGCAGCACCACATAGGCTGCTGTGGTTCACGAGGTATCAGATTTCTGTCCTAATGCACTAGCTGTGTTGCGATAGTAAAATTTGAAAAAAGCCTGACGTAATTTTAGAAATAGCTACAGCACATACAGGTGGCTCAAAGGGACTGACAGCAGGAAATCAGCAGCAGTTTGACTGTTGCAAACATTCAACCTCCAGTTTAAGGATGGCTGATCCAGCAGAAGCTCCAAGCTATTACCACTACAAAGAGTCAGGATGAAAATAGCACAAACCACCTGCTATTGCACCCATGGGTAATCAAATCTCAGCAGCACCTGGCCTTGTTGTTTTAGTTTTTTTAAACTCATGATTCTCATGCCCCTTTTGTTTCTTCTTCTAGTATCTATGAATGTGCTGTTGAATTCCACCATCAAATACTCACATCATCAGCTGCATATGCCACTTTTTCTGAAAAGTTTCTTTGCCTGCAAGGGAAGAAAAAAGCACCAATAGGAGAAAAAGAGGTACCTTTCAAACCATAAATGTTCCACTTATCTGAGAAAAAAAAATGTTTAAATGTGAACTACACACTGTCTGAAGAGTACCTTTCAGAATTATTGTACCCTACTAGTTAGTACATACTAACACCACAGGTGATTTTGAGTAAAGAACAAATTAAAGTGCAATCAAGCAAAATAATTTGTTTTAGAAAAGACACTTAGAACAAACCAAATTAAGATGCATGCACATGCAAGCCATTCTATTATTTTGTGATTATTGCATGAGCTTGTAACAAGAGGCTTTTACTTTAGAAAATTAAAGTGAAAAACACCCTCTTTTCAGGTATTTGTCCCTGATCTTGAATCCATGATTAGTCCAAACACTGACTGGGATTACTGAGGTGTGTAAATCTATTTATGTGTGCAAGATTTTGGAGAATCAGTCCATAGTTTTAAAGATTAGTTTTATTTAAATTACTTTTTGATACATTAAGAAAAGTTACCCTTGACAATTGTTTGTTTGGCCCAGTCCATCCAGTTTTACACTGCAAGTCAGCACCTGATTGCACTATTTCATACTGCAACAAAAAAAGTGAGTGGGTTCATTCCCAGGTATACAAAGCACAGGTTAATGCAAGTTTCAACTTCAGGCTTCTTGAAATATCTTGTCTGTTATTTTTGACATTTTTTTAATTAAAACAATCTTTTTGTTTTTAAGATTTGCCAAAAAATAATAAACTTTAAAACACTGTACTCTTAGGATTACCAGGCAGTAAAAGTAAAAGAAAGCCCCAAATCAGCTATTTACTGATAAAGCAAATGATAATGTTATTGGTTTCTAGCCACCCACCTAGTTTTCCCGTTCTTTCTTTCCTTCTTTGTATACACTTCAATCCCTACTTTCTTTCATGTTAGTCATCTATGGAGAATTCAGCCTGTTAAGCAGATACTTGCATCTAATCCCTCTTTTCCTTTTGGATCTTGGAATGTTTTGACACATCAGTTACAGTAAACGTTTTATAAATTAGGGATGCAGAGCCAAATTAGACTGAAATAGAATTACCAATGTTTGTGGTGACAGCCAATGTGTTCTGTAGCATTACAAAACAATTGTAACGCTGAGTGTGTGTCTCTACCCATGACTTTTGGCAGCTCTCACATTACTGCATCCCAGAATTTGTACAGGATAGTGAATACACTCTAAACTGATTGCAGCTGTGTTACTTCTGCCAAGCCAAGGATAATCCTGGCTTGGCAGAACAACTATGGCTTTCTATTGAGATAGACATACTTTTAGATAGGGAGTTGAGATGGCTAGAGCCAATTTAGCAGGAGAAAGAAAACAGCAATTAGTTTTTATGATACCATCATTCTCTCCCCACACACATAAAACCAAAAAACATCAAGGACACAGTTGTTCTCATATAAACATAACTATTATTTTCTCTGTATTTGAATCATGAGTCAGATAGGCTGTAACACAATCAAAACAGTTTACCTGTCTTGTGAATGTCCAGCAGCATCATCAAAAGGTAGCAATGGTCGAATCCTGCAGTGGACTCTGATATTTCCTCTCAGTTCCTGGGATAAGAATATTGAGCTGTATTTAACACAAGTTACTGGAGAAGGTAAATACACTGAAATTTGTCAAACAGACATGAACATGTTTAAGAAAGCCAGTGTTTACCACATCATAGCCCTAGACTCTGTGGGGAAAAATAGAATCAATATAATTTGTCTTAGTAAGGTAGGACAAAGTACTTGAGGAAGTATGAGCTCTTCAGAGCACTGGAATTGTATAGTCCTCTCTAGGTCATATGAACAAAAACAACCCTTCTGAGCCATTTTCCCTTCGTTCCTTTTTCTCCTTCCTCTTTCTCCTTCCTCCTTACATGAGCTTTTTCAGATACCTGCATTAACTCAACAGACATTACACACTCCATTTCTCTTCCACCAGTCCTGAGGAAGAAGTGGAATATAAAATATGTTATATATTTTCCTCTCCACTGCATTCCTACATGATTAAAAAGCCAGTAGATGATTTTTTACTGTAGGACATTTTAGACCTATTTATCTCTTCCATTTTGTTGGTGATCAGTTCTTCTGATTTTGATGACTGAACACAACTTGCCTGTGAGGACTATTGACCACTGGTATTAAGGCCCCATTGCTCTGGGGAATATCCTTTCAGTAAACTGCAACACAAAGCAAAATTTAGAAGATAAGTACTTTTTAACAAAGAGATTTATTGTCCCAGGTAGAAAAACTTTTAAAAAATTTGTTTGAAGAAGGCTTGTGTTTTCAAAAATTGGGTCCTGATTCAGGAAACCCAAAACTAGTCATTTGTGGAGAGGGGAGGAAGAGTAAATTTAAAGTACAAAGAGGAAAAATTTAATCCCAAATGAACCATCACTAATGGCTGAGCAGGATACAGCTTGAGATATTTGGAAAAATAAAAGATGACTACTTTGCAATATCAAGTTAAGAATTTTAGGAATTTCAAAACAATTTCAGAAGCTGCAAATTTAGAGAAGAGGATAAAGAAACTCAACTTTTGTCCACTATATTCAAAATGGATGATACTCCCTAGGGCAATAGGTCACATGAGAGCATTTGGAAGATTGTGTGTAAAAAGAAAGGAATGGGGCTTATTATAAGACAAATGTGCCTCAGCAAATAAACACATCATATATAGACAGCTGGGGCAAGTGATATATCCATGTGAAGTATATTCTTTACTTATACTGGTGAGGAAATTATGGGAATAATTTCAACAAAATAAGCCAATGTTCTGTTATTAAACATACTTACAATTAAGCTGTTATGTAGAGCCTTCCTCTTCTGCTTTTCTTTCTCATATCTCTCTGTCACCTCTTGTAGAGACTGCTCAAGATCAAAAGCTTTTATCTGAAACACTGGAAGAAAGCAGTTTCAGAAATAAAAGCTCCATGTCTTTAGAAAAGGAACTGTCCAGTAGCACCTTATGAAATATAAGCACAAACCTTCTCAACTTCTACCAAATTTCAATTAGAAGGCTTAGTTTCTGATTTACTAGACATCTATGAAAAATCCCATCATAGTTCTTGCTATGTGAAGCTACAAATTATTACCACAACTATACATGTGAAGTCTTGAAAAGCAATCAATAATGTAAGATATTTAAAGGCAGCTCAAATGTGTCAGTTTAGTCAGAGTGATGTTACCTGCCAGCAAAGCCTGAAACCTATATTTGAAGCAGCCTGCTGCTAGATGGGGCTGCCGTTTGCAAGGCTCATACCACAACAGCACTTATTAGACTCATGTGGACTAACTTTACAAGAAGTTAACCTGTCATTTACCCTCAGCCTAACTTACAGTGCTACTAATCCTTTACAACAGTTGTAAGGTTCCCCTTTAAGATAGGTTCATCACTCCATGAGGAATTCATCGGAAAGATGGATCATTTGAAACCTAGGGAGTCTCTTTCACCAAACGGAGAAAATTTTTATGGATCATTCTAAAAGCCTCCTAACTTCACAAATGGTTTTATTTCAGCCCAATTACATTAACACTGAGCCAGCCTAAAACAAACATACAGCCCAGAAGACACATTATGCGACTGTAAGCTTGTGTAAAAAGCAAGTTTTTAGGAACCCCAGTGGGAAATTAATATCCCCAGCAATTAGTGAGCAGTTTGGAAATTCAGAGTATCAAGAAGTCAAAATCAGTGTCTGAGAGCTGAATTAGTCAGATGGTCACCAGTCTCAGTATGTGCTACCTTGCAGAGCAAGGAACAGACTCAGTATCTCAGCACGGTCACACATACAATTTAATCTCTCTGGTATAGACTAAAAATTCAATCATTTCAAGGGACATTTGTGTACACTAGAGATTTCTCAGATCTCTTTTTTTCTAATACCCATGCCATTCACTCCAGCTCAGTGTTCCTCCACAAGTGCATGCATGCAGGGGAAGCATGATGTTAATAGCTGGGGAATCAATGTCTATGAGTTTCACTATGAAAAATCTTTCTTTTGCATCCAGCATGTGGAGTAACACTAGCATGCTTTGGTTTGTAGAATCCCATGTAAATTTGTTACCATAAGTTTTCAAAAGGGCCACTTACAGTCACTGGCCCCTAATTATACTGTAATTTTTAAAACACAAGGTTAGATTCCATTGATTATTTAAGTAATATTCCATTTATTATTTAAGTAACTTCCACAATAAGAATCTTCATTTACATATTTGTGTGCACACACTTTGAGTTCCCTAAGTCTCTGAAACAAGCAGTAAGGTAAAGCAATAGATGCTAAGGGTACTTTTCCATGATTCCAGTCCTGAAAGAAAAAAAGTTTCCTAATGCATAAATTATTTCTGAACTTTTTTTTTTTTTTTTTTTTTTTTGGAAAGTAGAATTGTGCAGTTACAAATATAAACACTCATTTAACATTTTCCTTGTTTTCTTCATGGCACCAGATGCAAGCTATACAGGAGTTACATTTTCATCCTTAACCTAGGGGTAGACATTGGGTACATCTGTTTTAAAATACTACTAACACACTCTTTATTAGGCAAGAGAAGTAGTCACCACATGAATGCATCCATTACAGACATGCCTTCTCCCCATCATTTTCCCATTTCACTGATTGATATGGAAATTTTCTGGGAGCTGGGAATGCCAACAATTTTTCTGTTTAAATGTTAATGATCACAGTAACATCAGTCTAACAGTTGTGATGTCTTGCAAGCATATTCAGGACTGTAACCTTTACAGTCCCCTTCCGTCAATTGACAGTCCCAGAGCTTTTTATTCGCTCCCCTTCAGTGCTGCACCGGATGTTCTGCTCTGCTCACACAACTGCTTGCTCAGTCACAGAAAAGTCTAAAAAGCAATCCTTCCTTCTGAGCAAATTCTGTCCCAGCTCAGCTCCCTGATCTGTTCTGTGTGTGGTTTCACAGAGTTCACAAACGTAACAGAAAGGTCCATAATAGGGACATGAAAAACAGGAGCAGCATAACCTAGCACAGCCATGGCACATCTGAGATATGGATGTGTAGCAGTCCCCATAGTTCCCTGGCATTTTTAATGTTTCTTGCCAGTCTAGAGTCCATTTTAAAAAAGGTCAATCTAATCATGTCTCCTAGGACAAGCAGCTATGACGCAATAGACTTAATACCAAAACTTCTTTCAAATTCAGCTGTATTTTATATTCCACACTGCAACATTATTTTTTGCATGGCCTGTTGTAACAGGTCAACAGGTAATGGTTTTAAACTAAAAGAGGGTCAGCTTACATCAGCTTTAAGAAAGGCGGCTTTTACAGTGTGGGTGATGAAACACTGAACAGGTTGTGCAAAGAGGCGGTGGATTCCCCATCCCTAGAAACATCCAGGGTCAGGTCAGACGGGCCTCTGAGAGCTTGATCTAGTTGAAGATGTCCCAACTCACTGCAAGGGGAATGAAAATAGATAACCCTTCCAGATCTCTTCCAAACCATTCTATGGATTATTCTTTGGGCTGCTACCTTGGATCCAAGTTCCTGCTCCTACTTCCTACTCCACTAAGGGAAATGCTCTCAAAAGGCAGCTGAGCTGGTGAAAATCACCTGTGGAGATGAAGATAAAAGAAGATGGTAGTTCACCTTCCACCAATACAAGTCATTAGCACAGTGCAGAGCTCAGCTTTCTCCAGCAAAAGCAAAGAACATAGGTGGTAGCACATGGACAAAATGGGAAAGCTCCTTTTTTAATCTTCTCCAGCCCAGAGAGAAAGTGTCCCAGAATTGCAAAGCATATCTAAGTCACTAGGCTTATAAGTCACCACAATTTCCTCTTTCTGATAATATCTGCATGGTGAAGCAATCTAAAAACTAACCTCAAATTTTTATGAATTCCCACCTTTCCAAAAATCTGCTGAATTACTGCTTCTGACTCAGTAGTATCATCTGCAATTTGCTTGCCAGTATTTTTAGCAAAAATGAGATCAGCTTTATCCCTGAGGAAAACAGACCTATAACAACAGAATAATGGGCACCTCTCTCTCTTATGAACTGCTACCACTTAAATTCAGTGGGAAAGGTAGCATAGCCTGGTTTTCAGACTGTGAATAAATATTTCTAAGCAAAGGACTACTCAGTTATTATAAGAAAGTTTTATAGTTTGTTGCATGTGAACTACAACTTTGAAATTTACCTACTCAAATGCTTCTTCTGTAATTTTCTCCCTTGTTTTCAATCTTTAGTTTAAGATTAAACCAGTAATATATACTGTCTCCAGAATATATACTTAGGGCCTTCTGTCTACAAAAGATTACATGTAATTTAAGGATGGCAATTCCAATGGTCATATTTAACCTGAATCTCCACCTAAAACACTTGACAGGGAACTGAAAACCAGCCAAATTGAAAACAAAAGTCATCCACCAAAGTGGATGCTAATTTTGTTATAGTTAGGGAAGTTTCTCCAGCTTATGATTTCAAAGAACAATGCACCAGGAAATGCAAACTGAGAACAGTCAATGCAATTTTGCCAGGCCTCTGAAGGAATACTTATTATTTATTTACACCACAATAGCTCAGTGCCAAACTCAATCTCATATTCATTCATTTAGCCTCCTGCTTCAATAAGAGAAAAGTTCACTTTTTAGATACAGTTAATTTTCAACTTTGGGATTTTTTCATTGAAGGAGCATTTTCTCTACAAGATCAATACAGTAATCAAATAAATTTTATTTATAACTTAGCACTTAACATACAGGAGTAAGTTCCGTAAACACCCATCACCAAGAGTGCTGTTTGTTGCTATTGACAAGAGGAGTCCCATTGGAACCAAATCGGTCCCAAAATGAAATAATTCAAGGAAAGAAAACATACCTTTTAAATGGTGACACATGGATTTCAGAGCATCACAAAGGGCCTCTGATTGTAAATTTGTGTATTTGTTGTTCACCAGGCTGCTACATATCAAACAATTTAAGCATTGCATGTGTCATATGATTCTCAGACCTGGTAGGAGCTTCACCAGAATCAAGGCTATTGGAAGCAGGTGCAGAGATCCACACCATGGGATCCAGGTGTAGGACCAATGCACTTAGTCCTCAGGGATGAGGGCAGAGTGTACCAGTGCACTGGCTCTCTTTCCTATGTATACATGAACAAGGAAGTGCCTGAATTCCAAAACAGCAACCCATGTGCTGTTAGTATCTACAGTCCAGCAGATGCAACTGGTTTTTGATTTTGAAGTAATTTCTTTTTTGGTAAATACCCAGAAATATTAAAAATAAGTCTATCCTAATTTCAGGCAGCATTTTCAGAAACCGCTGAAATAAGCCAAGTCTTTTCCTGGTACAGTCAAAAGCAGACAAATTTCAGCTTTATAAAGCAATGCAATCTTTATTTGGCTCTCCTATAATAGCCAAGATAACAAGCCTGAGAACTTCAGTTTAAAAATGCTACAGCTGAGCCAACTCAGCAGTAGTCTAATAGCAGCTGTAATCCACACAAAAGACAAACTCCAATTATCAGTCATAACCTCTGCAGACTTATTTGTACTTCCTCTAATGCTTCAGAACTCCTTGATGATTTAATGTCAAACAAGAAACAAATGCTACAATTTCAGTGACATGTTTCTCAAAAATCAAACTCAACCTTTTAACATTAGTAACATTGAACAATCACATTGTTGATGTTACATGTTTGAAATCTAAGTGCAATGAGCCTTACTTTGCATTGCTTCATTCTGCAGCTGTATCCCCTGGACTGCTGCCAGAACTTGGTAAAGACAAGTCTTGCTTTGACGTTGAAAGTCTTTTGAAAGCTCAAGAGCAAATGAATGAAGGCTCTTCAGGTCTTGCTTAAGCCTCTTCTCAGCAAGAAGAAAAATATGTTATAAAGACACAGAACCAGCAGTTAAGAAGAATCAATATAACAAGCCAAATTATTATGGTGAGACATCACAGGCAGGAAGAACCCTCTACTTGATGGAAGGAAGCCTTCAAGAGAATATCATTCAGTATGTTTAGAGAAGGATCCTGCAAAACATTTAGCAATGTAATTTCCTAAAAGTTTCAGCAAGACTTTATGGATCCTTATCATTTTATCTTACCTATTTTGACTGTAACACAGCTTCAGATATAACCAAGTCTCTCTGTTATTTCATCAGACAAAAATAAGTGTGTGTGAGCATGTGTGGGCTCTGTCCACTTTCAAGTCACCCAAGTCCTGAAATGGACATGCAAAACCATCTCTAAGGTCAACTTAACAATACCTTATGTCACAGAAACTCTGTGATATTTCCTTGTCAGCCTGTGTTACAAAGTGTTACATATTCTGTGACATTTTATTTTTCTAACTGTGGTACTGACCTTGAATTAATTAGTTTCAATGATAAAAAGGCAATCTAAACTAAAGGGACAAAATCACTGCATTTCACACTTTCAAAAGCCATATAATGTAAATGGGAAGAAGTATATTTTTGTTATTATGGGTATAGGATGACTGTTCATCTAGACTTTTATTTAGAGAGCTTTGTTCCCTCCTAGTATTCAGTGACATCTGATAGTTTACTACCTTAATCCACTGGTATTGCATCACAAGCAGTTCTGCCATTCTAGCTAATCAAAAATGTAAAATACTACCACAAAATTTACAAAGCAGAACTGCTGTAATTAGAATAAAACAGTACAGTTCCATTGGAAGAGACCTACAAAAATCATCTAGTCCAACAATGCTCCAGTTAGGCTGCATCCTTCTGTCTGTTAAGGAACAGATTTTTTGCTGAGATACTTTTTGGTCATTTTATGCAGGCACTCGGTGCTGCCTTGAGAAAAGCTGCTATTTGGAAGTGTCCCTAAAAGGAACTCACTGCTCTGTGGAGTAACTTCACAAATGAGTACTTCAACAAAGGCAAATATTATGGTACTGGCACTAGGAGAACAGTTTCAGTCTCTCTGATGCAAAATTAAAACCTGAGTGAGCATACAGCAAACTACTCTTCTTGTAAGATCTGCCAGAGAACTCTTAGTAATCAGTGGGGCTCTAAAATGCCTTTTTCAAAGGATTTGCCTATCTGGGTAAAGCATATCACAATACTCTTTCTAGGGTTGTCTGTATGACAGTCACATGGGGAATTGTAAAGATTTGACTACAAAAATATCTGTCTCAGGTATTAATAGCACCCTACATGTAAGATCCTGGAGCTCAGGACCATCCACTCTTACCAGCCTCTCAGGTGACTTTGCAGCCTATTACAGCAAAACCACTATGAAATCATTCTTACACCTCACTGTAAGCTCTGTTGTGAATACAATAAAGCCACAGATCAGGTTCATATCACACCATTTTCTGGGGTTTACTATATTTGATAAGCATGTAAATGTTTAGGACATTGATTATGTCTATGTTATCACTAGATGCCTTTACCTTTATTGCTTCATGCAGCTGGGTTACAACAGAACTCCTCTGAAATTTCACCTGTTGGCCATGAGCAGCATAGAGCTGCAATACTTCATTAGTGCTTCTTCCAGCCAACCCTTGGTACTATTAAAAAAAAAAAAATCACAAAAAAATCACTTAAAACACTCATGTTCACTATTTAATTCTGTTCCCCTTTTCTCTGTAAATACTGGTAATTCAACCATATGATAACATAGGACGTTGCTAACACTCAATTTCTTTGCTTTTACTTTTTTCTGAGTTAAGTGAAGAATCACCTCATGGTAAGAGGCCAACATCACTAAATTCCACTTTCTTGGGTCATAAACCTGAGTACCAGATTACTAAAATGCTTCTGCAGTACCTGAACCCTCTTATTTATGCTTGAGGTGGGTCTAAAGGGTTAAAACTGTGCTTTCACTTAGGGAAAAGGGCTGGTTACACAGCTGGATTAAGCGTCTCTGGAAATTAGATTTAATGCAGAAAGTACTCTGGAAGGACATGAAACAGAACAAAGACAAACGTACAGGTGTTAACCACTGAAGCCCTGAATACACAGCCCCCAGCTTTGTGCCCCCTGACAACACCAACTCCACTACAATCACTAGGGTTGCAATGGTGCCAAGCTGGGCCAACAAAGACCCTGCTCTGGGTCTTCAGAGATCACAGGAACCAAAGCAATTTTTAAAGTTTGTGGAGAAGAATCCTGCCTAACAGTGTAAAATCACCTATTATGGAAAAGCAATTTTTATGGCCAACTTGAGAACTTTTTGAGATGTTGAAATGAAAAGGAAAATAGAAATAATGCAACTTTAAATATTTACAGGCATGAATACAAGAAGAGTCATCTCAGTAGAGACTTCCTGTGAAATTCTGCAACATGGAAGAATCTGTATAACACTAAAAAATGCATTTTTGTAATTTTCTGACAGTCCTGGTGCTTAAAATGAGCTGCAATTCAGCTACTTTCCCCTGCCACCTATTCACATCTATCATTCATTAACCAGTATCAATTGCCTCTTTATTTTTGAAACGCACTTGTCTCTTGCACAGACTTATTTCCTGCTTTATTCACACCATATATTCTGTGACTGTAATTCTCTGTTATTTAAATTAGCAAAGCATAGAAGAGCCAAAAGACATGAAAGAGCTAAACCTACTCATACAATGGATTTGATTCAATTCCAATCATCTGACAACCACATTTATCAGATGATAAAAAGCAAGCATTTAATTGCAGTTTAACTACAGGTGATATAGACAAAAACAGTACAACATCCTGGAGCTGTTAGGATAAAGACGGATTGTATTCTCAAGAAAGAAGTACTTCACTTATCAAAATCAATATTTTCATGTGGCTTTTTCACCTTCATAAAACATGAATCTTCTATTTACACATGCAAGTGGAAGCTCTGTGCAACAATGCACCACCTTAGCACTATTAGAAAAAGTTCTTACAAGAAATATGAGGAAGAGATTTTTTGTTTTTTTAAAAATTCTTACAGGTTTTAAGGTCCCAGATATTGAGACTGATTCTATACAGTGTTTAGACGCTCTGAAAATCTAAGGATTTTCAAGACTCACGTAACTCAGATGCAATATTTACAAACAGCTTCACAAAAATGCACACTAGTAGTGCACCAGAATTAAGTGTCTTGTGAAAAGTTAAGCATATGTATATAAGCAATTGCAGTACTCAAGCCTTGTTGTTAAGTAAGCTTAGGGTAGTTAAAACCTCCTTTTAGCACCTAATCTGCACCATCTGCACAGGTTCCCCTTTACCCTCCACATTTCTCAACACTAAGATAAAAGCAGAAAGTTCGATGCTACTGTCATTGCATCACTTTGTCTATCAAGGCCATCTTTATAGCAAACGTTGCCTTGATTTTGGGGTTTTCTCCACTAAAATAGTTTTAACATTCATTAGAGTTGTTCATAGGCCCAGCACTTGCAAACCCGTGCTTGAGCATAGAAGCAAAAAATGGATTTTTATAGTCAGCTTTCTTATAAGCAGAAGTGAAACAGAACTATTCAACAGCATTCTCCAAAGAGAAATCTCAGTTTTGCAATCAGATCCATTCTGGCAGACTTGGCTTTATGTAAAGAATGCTGCAGGGTTAGGATATCAAAGACTGCTAATAAAAGCAAGGGCTATGCAGGTAGATAAACAGACTTCCAAACAGGAAAAAGCAGGGCAAAAGGAGGTCTACCAAGAAATCTGACTGCCTGTGTGCAGTAACAACCCCTCCAGGATGCTGCTGGGACAACAATACACCAGGCTGCAGAACATAGGAGAAGTGCTGAAGTTCATCACTGTCTCAAGGATGTAAGGGAAGGTCTGTAGCAGGAGATAACATTTTAACAAGACTGATGCAACCTATAGACAAACATTTACCCTGCAAATCCTAATTTATGGCAATCCTCATAGGTTTGTCTCCAAAGCTTCCCAAGCCACTCCAGACAAAATGAATCCAATTAGCTTTTACAAGTTAAGAATGAGACCTCTGTTAACCCTGTGACTGAACTTGTTACAGCTCAATCGCTCAGGCAGCTCCACCAGCAGATCTGAAGGATCAGGGATACACAGCCAAGGGCAGCAGCTTTTCTCACCAGCATAGCTGGTAGAATATTAGGACATATGGTGGAATATTACACAACCTTAAACAACACTCATTTCAATTAGTATTGTTTTTAATAGAGGGTCTTCAATTAAGGTAAAAGTATTTCATAGATGTCAGTTCAGCTCGTGTTTTCAGATTGCTGTGGCACATTAACCAAGAAGAGGCAAATTTTTAAAGTGTATTTAAATAACTGCCTGAATCAGTGCAAGAACCATTAGTGCAAGGTTAATTGCAAAGGATTTCATTTGACATTGTTTCTGACTGATGATGGTAACACTGCCCACTCTCCTCGTATGTCTATAGGTGCCCATTTCTTCCAGCACATTTTTCAATAAAATGAAGCAGTGCTCGGTTTCAAAAACAAGGCTTCATTCTTTGATACAAAGACAACTCCTTCCTACATCTGATTTACCTTACTGACTAGAATAATTAATTTCTTGTGCTTGTGAGGATAGAAAATAATCAGCTGAAATACTGAAGGCTTTCAATAAATATTGTAAAGAAGAACAAAGACAATAAAAACATTTCCTCAGAATAAATTAGTGTTCTTCTGTATACCTAGCAAAACTCATTTCAGATATACCACCTGTTTCCAGTTAGAGTTTGAAAAATGTTAAACCCATTTTTATCCACGGCTGTTAGCAAACCCACAGGGAGGGCAAATGGCTTCCCTGAGGTCATCCAACCAGTTAATGTTTCAGCCCAGATTAGAAACTCTTGGCCAACAGTTTCCACCGCCACTAATACAGCTGGCTCTGCTCTAGCAGCCTAGATCTATATTCAAAATTCTTTAAATCTCCAAAATTCCCCCCCTTTGAAGGCCCCAAACATTATCACAGGCTGCTCCTCATTTCAGTGAGGATCTAGGAATAACCTATGCTTCTGTAGAAGGATATAAGGCAATGAGGCCATCCAGTTATTGCTGTATGCTGGGTGACAAGGCACATGTGCAACAATACCAGTACTAAAACCACACGCAGCAGGGCATCCCTGGTAAGTCTACTCCTAATGAAATGTCTCTCCTGCACTCTGTAAGCAGCTCCTTTCAAAGCATCATCCCAACTGTGTCTAAAAAGCATTCCTGAAAAATCTGCCATTGTCTTTTAGACAAACATGTTCCCTGTAAGAAGAAAGAGCTATTCCACATTTAATGCTTCCCGAGTCATTCCCTCAGTTCAGCTTTCTAGATTGAAAGCAATAGCAAATATTTAAATTCAAGCTGACTTCTAGTTACTTGATCAGCCTATCATTACTGCTACCATTCATGATTTTGAAAAGAAAGAGATGCTGAGCCTTAACCCCTTCATAGATATTCCCAACTGGTAAAGAAGGCAAAACTTGAAAAGAGGAAGGCAGATTTCAGTGTCTTTTCCACAAGAATTATTTCTGAAAAAAAACCAAAAAACAACCAACAATCACCTCTGCAAGTTTTAGATGAAGAACGGCATTTTCAGTCTCCAGGACAACTATTCTTTCTTCTTTGGTCTAAGGAAGAAAACCCACCCAATACACAAAAATTTAAAAAAAAAAAAAAAGAGTCTGATTAATGTAGTTTCATTGTGATAGCCTTCATTACCATATTCCACTGTTTCTCAAACTTCTGAGATCAGTGGACTACCTACCCCCACCTCCTAATCACAACAGTATTTGTATATGAACATGCAAAAATTAGGATAAACTCTTATTCTTCCTTTATTTCCGTCTTTTCTGTTATGTTGCTTACTTGTGTGGGAACGCATAGGTACACAATTTAAAGCGCTTTTGCTTTGCGGAACCATCCCCTCCTGGCATTTTCCAGAACCGTGCTCCTTAGCAAAGCACTCTTTTATTTATTTATTTATGCATAAGCACGTAAGTTTCCAAGGCAGCACTATCAGAGGTATCCAACGGCGTCGCCGCCAGACGCTCCCTCAGCACAGGGCCGCCTCCCCAGAGCCCGAGCGCCCGCCCGGCCCGGCTGAAGGAGAGCTGCTCGCTGCTCTGACACTCCATTTCTACCCCAGCCCCAGCCGGAGCAGGCTCCTCCGACACCTGGGGGCCTAACGAGCCCCCCGCACTGCGGGATTCAAGATTCCCGCCTAGGAAGGAGCCGGCTATGGCAGCGTCCTCCCGGCCCTCCCGCCCGGCCGAGGCGCGGCCCCGCTGCACGTGCCCGCCCGCAGGCCCCGCCCCGCGCCCCCTCACGCGCAACCGCTGCTCCAGCTGCCGCAGGCGCTGCGCCCACACGGAGCTCGGGTCGAGCCCGCGGCGTGGCCGCATCATCCTGCCCGGTCCTGCGCCGAGGCGGAGCCAGAACTCCCCCGGCTCCGGCTCCGGCGGGGATTTAGGCCGGGACGCGTCTGGGGCGGTAGCGCGGCTGCCATGGCGACGGGACCGCCCCCTTCCCCCGCCCAGCGCCCTGCGCCGCGATTGGCTGAGCGAGCTCCGCCTGCCAGCCACGCCCCGTCCCTGAATGGCAGAACATTCAACCAATCCGCGAGCAGAGCATGGAATGGGGCGGGGCCAGTGTGGTGCCTGTGACGGAGCGCGCCCCCAGCAGGGAGGCTGAGCAGGGAACGGGCGTGCTGTCCATGGGGCTGGGGGTCCGTCCGTCTGCAGCGTCCCGCGGGACAGGCGACCTCAGAGGCCCATACCCATTATCCATGGGGGCTGGGGGTACCTCCGCCTGCAGCGTCCCGATCTCAGAGACCATGGCCAAGGATTAGGGCAAGGGAGTGCAGGAATAGAAGGAAAGCCTGGAGCTCCCAAGGCCGGTGTAAGGCTACCCGGTTCCTGGGCTCAGGGGCACAAAGTTCGCATCAGCGCAAAGGGCGAGGAGAAGGACAGAGTTGAGAGCTCTGATATTGGCTACACGACTTCCCCCCTAAGCAGTTGGTGATGTGTGCTTTGGGCTAAGGGCCACAAAGAAGATTAAGGGATAGGAACATCTGTTACACGGAGTGTGCTGGGGGAAGTGCAGCCCGGAGGAAGGGAAGGCTGAGGGGGATCCAGACAGTGTGTGCAAATACCTAATGGGGAGTATGAACTCCACAGACTGTGTTCTGTGGTGCCCAGGGGCCAGGACAAGAGCCGGGAGTCTAAGGGCAGTGTGAGGATAGTCAAACACTGGCACAGAGAGATGCTGGAGTCTCCACCCTTGGAGCTACTCAAGCCCCGATTAGACTCAGCCCCGGGCAAGCAGCCGTAGCTGCCATGGCTTTGACGCGGAGCTGGATGATGCACCACAGGGGCTGGTTAGTAACTGCGAACCCGGCCGGCATTAGGGCTGGTCCTAGGACAAGTACAAAGCCCGTGGGTTCAGGATGTGTGGGACTCCTGAGAAGCTGCCCAGAGCAGGAGAAATTCATCCGGCTGTGGCTGGGGGTCTCACACTGAGGTTTCCAAGGTGAAAATGTGACACGCATTAGCAATAGTACTTAGTACTCTACTGTATTGCACTGAAAGATTTACGTGGTCTTGAAAGCAGTCATTATACTATTTGGCTATAAAATATGTAAGTACACCAGACACAGACATGTCAGCTTCTTGGAAGTGGGTAATAGCGCTATTTTTGCACTATAGTTGTTTCAGTTTCTTCTTTTTTTTTTTTTTTACCAAAACCAACATGATAATTACAGAGGAATCCAGTTCTGCAAAATAGCAGTCTCAAGTTACTCTCTACTGAACATGTTAAATGAGCTCTCATGTGGACAGTACAAAATCCAAAGACACAGAGCAGTGAATGCCTCCATGTTTGGCACAAAAGAGATAGTGTTCCTTTACTAAGGAACCCAGACACAGCCCAGCTATCACAGGCCAAACCAAACGCCCCTGTGCAGCTCTATCCACCATCTTCTGGGATCCTGCATCTTCAACAAGTTGCTACAATCTATAGCCTCTGTTTAAAAAAACGAAAAAGACCCATCTGGCTGGTTGCAGTTAGGTTTGGCACACAAAAGTGTAACTCAGCAGTTCCTCCTTGCAACTAACTCTGCTTTGATGGAAAAATGAGAACTGACAAATGGATACAGGCTAAAAAACACATCAAAAGTGCTGCAATGGTGTGGATGTTACAAGATGTTGGCACTAAGTAAGGCAAGACAGTATTTTAATCAACATCAGCTATTTTGGGGAGGATGATTTAGTTGCTTGCAGGGTGTGACTCACAATGAGCTGTGATTTTATATGTAATGCTTATCCTGGAGCAGCAATCAAGTCAGAACAATGTTATTTACCAGCGAAACTCAGCTTCATCCCAGAAGGATCACCTCTGAAGTGTAATGGTTAATCTCTCCCTCGCTGTGGATTTTACCCACAATTAATGAGATTAAGGATCTTGTTTCTGTAGGCTGTAACAGACAAGACTTAACTTACTAGCACTCTTTGAAGTAGTAACCTAAAACTGAGCATTCACTACTCCTATTTAGTCATTTTTCTGTGCACCTCTGAAGGTCAAACAGTACTAAAAATTGTCCCATGACTAGAAAAACAAAAAATCTCAGTATGATGTGTAGCTCTTCATAACAGCAGCAAATCTCCTTAGGGATCTTCCTTCTATATCCAAAGCTTAGGAGAGGTTGCTTGATGAACAAAACAGCCTGTTGGTGAGACCTGGGAAAGAAACAATTATAAAATCCAGCTCTTTTCTAGAAATGCTGCCAGATCCTACAGCAGCACACCCTTCTACACTGATTCTCTACTTTGAAGAATATTTTCCCCCCCCAGCTTTCACCAACTTGATCCCATATTCCCCCTGCAAATAAAAAGCCTTGCCATATTACAGATCCCTCTGTGGAACTTCAGGGCCAGAAATTTCATGCAATTGTCTAAATAATAAAATTTGTCAGTGGATCACAAATCTTAGGATCCTATTAAGTAAGCACTGTCTTGTCTTGACTTCTGATGCATTTCACTTTAACTCCAGTGATGGAACCAACAAGACCTAAGAGGCCCCAGCTCCATAAACTTCTGATGAGTTGTCCATTGCAACATTCCTAAATACAGAATGGGTAGAAGAGCGTTTGGGGGAAAAGCCCAGGAGAGAAGGCCATTATCCCTCTTCTGCCAAACACAGAGAGATTCTGCAGTACGTCCCCACATTTTCTACTGCCTCTATGAGGTGACATTCTCCACACTCAACAGATGGTAACTTGAGACTGCTGTACTGCACACAGCCCGTAAACATTATTTGGTGAAACTGTAAATTTCTCATTGCACATTTTTTTTTGGTAACTGTAGTTGAGTTCTGAGCATCTGGCAGTAACAATAAACTGAGATTCTCTGGGCAGGTGTATTGCACAGTGGTCTCATTAAATTTACCTGCTACTACAGTTGGGAAAGAAGTCAGCCAACTTCAAATTTTTAGCCTGTGAGGCTTTGCCTTCTGGAACACACAACCAGTAACTGACCCTGAGACAGCAGTATCATTTGACAAAACAAGAGGAAGAGCCAATTCTAATCATCACATACATGAATCACTTCATGTATTTTAAGACTGTTATTACTGAAGCTCATTTTTTACTAGCACTATGTTTTGTGTTATCTAATTGAATAAGGAGGTAAAGAACAGTCTTGTTTATGCTGCTACTTGTGTACTCATTGCTTGACATACAAACAGCAATCAGTATGATCAAATATATTGCTTATTATTTCAGGGAACAGGTTACATACTATGGACTTGGTCAAAATCTTCATTTCACTGCCTTTTCCTCAAATCCCAGCAAGACTGCAGTACAGACTACCTAAAGGAGTTGAAAAACAGTGTATACGGATGATAAGTGCAGAAGGGAGAATTTAACAGATTTAAAATTAATTTTTTTGTAGAGAGCTGACTGCATATGCGAATATAACTTCACAAGGTTATCACTCTAAGGGTCATCATCAGTAAAAACACCAAGAGCTGTGCTGCCAAGGCTGACAGCTCATGTCCCTAAAGCAAAGCAGGTGCTGCACGGCCCAACAGCATCACACTAGTGTGCTCACTAAACAAACCTAACCTGAAGGCATAGCCCAAAACTTTTTTTCCCACTCAGTATGCATTACTACTGGTGCACATCACACACAATTCCTCTCATATCCCCTGGAATAGTTTCGTCTGGAAATAAAAGTTTCTATGACAAAGTTCACAGCTGCAATAACTACAGACTCAAATACACCACTTTCTATTTGTACTGGCTCTTTTGTTTAGACTGAGGGACTCACATACAGAAGAGCAATGGATTGTTTCCATTTTCTTCTAGTCTGGACAGTCTACATTCAAAATTAAAAGTTGCGTTCTTTTGAGGTTATAGGTGTACATCTTCAGCAGATGTACAGCTACAGCAGAAGGCATCTACAGCACTTCACTGGGGCCAGGCTCCCTCCCCAAGCAGAGTCTGAACTGCTGACTCCCATTAACCACAGCAATCCCAGTGGAGACTCTGCATACACTATTTACTTTTCCAAAAGATGCCACATTCTAGGTTCCTCTTGGCTGTTAGAAAAACAACGTTGCACTTAAGGAAGGTACAGATACAGTGTGACTAGTCTGTATAATCAACACCACTGGTATTTACTACTTCATAAACTGCTGGTTAAGCTGTACAAATCGTTTCATGTCAGCACTATAGGTATCAAACAGGCTAAGAAATTCTTCTCTCTGATTAGTGAAGGTCAGCCTCTGTTGATTCTCCATGTAAAATTAATTTGAAGTTTTCATATGAGATACACTGACTTTGCTCATAAATACATTTTAAGAGGACAGGCAAGGCAAAACATATTAAGAGCCCCTCTGGTTTATGATAATGTTGTTAGGAATGCAGAATTAAATAAGAACACAAAAAACATTAAATGCAAAGTTAAATACAATACAAACTTTATTAAAAATAGGTTGCAAGTGAAATACAGTAGAAATGGGAAACTACAGCAGTTTTGATGTTTTCTTTTTTCAAATAATGCACAGACAAATATGAAAAGCACTTTTACACATATTCACACTTGACCCGAATGCCCAATAGCGGCCAAATCCACTCAACTGAAGGTTATAGGTATTTTTTTTGCTAAGCCTTTTTCAGAGTCTAGCAGCAACAGTAATTCAGCCACAGCATAAGTTTTTTTCCTCAAGAAAAATTTGTCACTGTAAGGCTGCTAGTGTTCTCAAGATAAATTGGGAGAGGCTTGCTTTTGCTGATGAACAGACATAGCAAGCATGCAGATCCTTCATTAACACTTTGAACCAGTTTAATCTTCTACTTCATATTTAACAGGTGAAACGGTAAAAGCACACTTTCAAATAAGAAACCTGAAATACGTAAAAAATATTTACACTCCAATTTTCATTAACTTGCATTTATTTATCATACAACTCTTATTAAAAGTGATTTCTTTCCTAAGGCAGTGAAAGTCTACCCCTTTGTATTTGGAAGTGTGCACAAATCCCTAAATATATATTTATAAGAGAACAATATGATACAGGAAAAAAAAATCATCTAAAGCCAGTAAAGGGCTTTGTCAAATAGAAAATTTGTTTGGAATCACAATATATATTGTCTTAACATCACACAATGAGAAACTCTGATGAGGTCCTTATTCCCAACATCATCAGCCACATAAGCATAGCTGAGGAAACAGTGGGAGGAAAAAGATTAACAATTAAAAATTAAATAAGGCTATAACAGTGTGAAAAAATAGCTTGAACTGCCAAAAAGGCTTTCAGTACAACCATAACAGGATGGCACTAAAGCCAGCTAGACAGAATGGGAGCTCACTAGCACTGCTCCTCAGCATGAGCAGGGATGGTTCCTTGCTAGCACACCAGCTCAGTTAATGACATTATGAATGTTCCCACTTCCAGACTGCAGCACAGTATTTGATGCTTTGCACTTCTGTCTTCTTCTCTAATATGCCAGTTGATATCTCCATAGAAAAAAAATCTATTGCTGAACTGATAATAACAGACTTATCAATACTGTTCTAGGCCTAATTGCCCAATAACTTCTAATATGAATTTCTCAGAAAACATACCCACGTGTTCTGCTCACCTTCTAACTGTAATCCTTGCCTTTAACACACTACTAACATTTTGGTCCTAGCTGATGAAGGGCCACTAAGTGTAGCCTGCTATCTATTGCTTATGTAATTTTTAATGAAACAGTTATCCAAAGGTTGTTATCTTCACATTTTTTCAAAGTCTGAAGCACATATAGTGGGGATACAACAACATAGACTTTTCCATAACTACAGATAAAATCTTAGGCATCCATTTTAGACCCAACAAATACATAGGAATAGAGACATTTTTATTCCAAGATTCTATCTAGAGAATGAGTGTTATGCCAGTACTTAGTAATGGTAAGATCTGTATTGATATGCTGATCCTTCTATGAACACCATACAGTATGTCACACTTGCATATGAAACCTTGTTTAAGGTAGCCCAGACATTGGCTTCTTGTCAAACAACCTAAAATGCTAATTTCTAGTGCACAGTTTAGTTTAGGCAGTTCAAGCTATTCTCACTCTCTCTGCTCAGCAGCTAAAACAAAAGTATGTCTGTAAAACACCAGGAAACAGAACTTATCTTTGACAAGTGCTACTTGGTCTGGTGCAAAAGAACTTTACCCCCAAAACAGAAAAAAAGTTACCTTCACGTGATTCATATCTTTAAAAATTTACAGTGCTTTCATTGTATAAACCACAAGCTCCTGGCAAAGTAATCAGTTTTCTTGCTATTGCAACATCTCTAAGTCTTAATTAACAGTCTTAGATATAGAGGAATCAAAGTCACTCCTTTCAGAAAACATTCATTTTCTGTTCATACTTAGTAGTGTGCCCCCAATCTCAATCCCTCAATTTGGATATCATCCATTACATCTGATAAGGTGCTTTAATCTTATTTTGTGTTCAACTCATTTTCCAGTTCCATTAGTTTCCTAGAAGCTTTTACTTTATTGGATACATCCTGACCCTGTGAAAAAAGTCGCTGGCGTTCCCTGAACGTCAGGTTTTCTGGTGCTCCAGGTAAATCTGCATCTTGACTGGAAAGGAAACAAAAAATATTTTTTATAATTCTCATTTACAAGATCCTTAAACATAATCATTCTTGATGACATGCAATGACAGCTTCTTTGACTACAGCAAAGCAGTCTACATTCTGTGTTCTGAAAGGTTTTGTTCCTCACATATACCTTAAACTCTGACATTGTGCTATCACTTCAGAGAAATTCATGACTTGACCATTTATTGCATGTCAAAATAAATGGAAATGCTTGCCAATTTCCAACATGAATAGCAGGTTATAAACTAAGGCTCCGCCTGTGTTAGCACAGCATTACTGCTTTGGAAAAACTAAAGCAGTTTTCTGTGGTGGCATATTTCTAAGAAAAAGCACTGGAAAACAAACCTTTTCTTGTTCTATCATCAGTATGCTCCATGGTAAAGCCTGTATGAGATACATATACAGCTTAAATCTTTTATGCTTATTACAAGTTTTGTAAGAATCTCACTGGAGAGGTACTGTTCAGATTTATAAATACACCTAAACCAGGTGAAGTTGCTCATTTACAGTGATCATTTTGTTTACTTGTAGTGCCAAAACTCGTTGCTATTCATTTCATGCTTCAGATCATTTAAGGATTTGTGGAGAGAACTTAGTTGTGTTTTACAATAACCCGTAACAGAGCCAACAGCAGAACTCTGAAGTAGCCCCCAGAGATACAACAATGACAACAGAAAATACTGCAGAAGCTAGCCAAGTCAGTTGTATAAAAGTTAATGGACTCCTGTATATCACCTTTTAGACCTTTTGTCTCTTGGATCCCGATAAACATCCCCAGCAGCTGCTCCTGTAGTTCCAGTGTATGAATTTATTCCTTATGCAAAAGAAAGAGGTAAGTTTAAGGACAGCAGCTACAACACAGGAAGTTTTATACTGTATTCCTTCAAAAAGGTGCAGTGCTTCTTTCAAGAAACAATCTCAAATGAGAATCATAAATAATCAGAGGCCATCTGACCTCTAGAATATTTAATCCCAGTACTATTAAATTCAAACCCTCTTAAAATGGCCTATTTTTAAAATTCTTAATTTTGAGTCAAAACCCATTTTGTTTAGATTATCCAGCACATGCCAAATCATGTGCTTTATCTTCTTATGCCTTATTGTAAAACAGATACTAGAAGCTGTTCAAGGAGATCAACAGAAAGAGCAGCACTCTTCATTATCCTGTGACAAACTTCACAGGAATTGTTAGCTGTAGCTCCTCTCTTTCTGAGGCTAAAAGTAAGCAAAGATTAGTACATACCATCTTTGTATTTCAGCAGAATCAAAATTTTAGTCTTTGTTAAGTCTGATACACAAACCGTATCACTCAGAAGGTGGCCCCTTCCTCCCACCCCTGAATTTAAATTTCAAGTCTTGCCAGCACTGCACCTTTAAGCTGATATAACACACAGGTTTTACACATTATATTAATTCCTTGTAAAGGCCACAAGACAAAACCTTTTATTTCCAATCAGAAGTTTAATAATTTAGTTTATATTTAAGACCATATTCTCTTTATAATTGTCAGGAAAAGAGTAAAAAGAAGTGTAGCACTACTCAGATTTGTCTTCAGACAGTTCTGGTCTCAATATCATACATGTTATGTCTTGTGAACCTTCTTTGGTACAAAAGGAGATGTTTGCTTCTTCCACTGGTACATCTAACTTCTCAGAAATATTCAGTAACTCTGAGTGAGGCTAGAACACGTAAGCCAACTTAGCTAATGTGTTGTAGGCCAAATTTTTTCCACCAAAAATTTGCAGCAAACCAAATCATACTAGGTATGCCAGGCATATAAAGATTTTTTTCCTCTCAGTTGTGAGCCTTACATTCCTGTAAGTACTGCCCTCCCTACTTTGAAAAGCTTGTGGCTGGATCCACAAGCTGTGGTTCATGGTTTCATTTGCATTTCGATAGTGGTTTTCATTTGGGTGTTGACTTTTTCCTTGGTGAGCTGACAGACCCAATGGTTTTTAAAGACCCAGTGGAAGAAAGCACGAGAGCAAAATTTGCAGAAGCATGGTTTACTAGAGTTAACACTCAGAACAGGAAAGAGCTGTAAAGGACAGGAATGTAACAGAGTCAGCGAGATGGGAGATGGTCAAACTGCACAGTGAATTCTGCATTTTGTGCAAACGGCTTTGTACGTTACGCAGGCAGTCTTCATAGAAGCTTGAGCAATCAAGTGAAGTTAACCTGTTCTCATGGCTATTTTAAAAATTATGAAATAAGAGTATTCAGAATTAGTTGTATGGTTTATGAATTAGGCTATTAAAGGCGAAGCATCATACTACAGTATTCCTTAATTGTTACCAAAACCCTGACCAAATCTTTGTAAATTGTCCTTTTGATTGTTTTCCAGGAAAAACAAATGTGCACAAACAAAACCACTGAACATTTCACTTTCCTGAGATTCATTTTTCAATTAATATTAACAGAAAGCAGGATCAGAAATGCAATTATATACTAAATGGCATTCTGGATTGTGGATGATGGAAGGCAGGGAGAGTGGTGGTGACAACTAGTGATTGATGGCTCTATGGTTGCCTAATTCATTATATGTACAGCCTTCAAAGGGCTAAATAGGGAAGGGAAGCAAGGGCTTTTGCAAGCCTACATGCTGTGATGGAAAGCACATTTTACTTTTTATTACAGTCAGCTTCAAATAAGAATTCCTAGAACAAGGAAGTCCTTTGAAAGAAAAGAAATTAAGTACAGACATACAGTACCAATGTTTCATGTCAGAAGCCTGTCATTTCAGAATATTCTTAATTCTTTGTGATATCTGGTGTTCAAAAGCTGAAGTCCTTCTGGTACAAAATTGGCTGTGGGTTTATCAGTGACTTCACGTGCATGGTAGTAGGCATTATGGTAGTACACAGCAGGTAGCATCCAGAATTATACTCCAGTCTAATGAAAACACACTGAAAAGCTAAAACCTTCCCTCACCTTCCTTCAAGATTCAGAACCTATTACAGAGCCAGACAGGAGTGACAGTGGGTTTGCAGAAGAGAGGCTATTACCACAGAGACTACTACGTCCTGAATCTCACAGACAGCACCAGTGTAAATTACCAGGCTTCCCCTGAATTTACAGGAGAATCAATGTGGATACTTTTTTTATGCAACTTGGGTGTTGTGCTGACCACAAACAGTGGAACTACTGATCACCAACTGCACCAGCGGGACAGTAATCATAACTGAGCTAAACTGTCCCTTCAGTAATATTAAAAACTACATAATACTGTGCAGAGCTTCTCTTCAGCACTGGAAGCAGTTCAATGGTAGCAGAAGCTAATTTGCCCTGCAAAGGAAAGGATGATAATTTTCCTTGCTGGAAAATGATGACTTGAGCCTCAACTGAACAGGATGTGGACAAGCAGTTGAGTGGCCTTGTATATGTCCTAAATCAGATTCACATATTATTGCAGCTGGATTAGAAGTGCTTCTAATAGATGGAACCTATTTGGAGGCTCATATCCTCCCTATGCCCAGGGCACACTGCTGGATAAAGCAAGTGAGCGATTTTCCTAATTTGTTAAGTGGCCAAAAAAGTGATAAGGGATGTAATACACTATAGGATTCCACCTGTACCACTGAGACTTGAATCCAGCAAACAAGTTGACCAATAGCTAGAAGCCAGCATAAACACCTTCCCTTGGGATCTCAAGTGACTTGCTACCTTTTTCATTTTAGAAGGATGAATTGATCACATAGAGTTGGTTGTCAGGCACTTGTTAACCGCCAGTATAAGTAAAAAGAACAAACTAGGAGAATGTCATGACCCCCACCTTCAAAAGAACACAGAAGAAAACAAATGTAGAAGTACCAGCAGATGCTGCTGTTTAAAGACAAAGTATTGTATCAATAAAGTACAATCTTATCAGAGTGAGACATACTCAAAGAGTCAAGTACACAAGATTTCTCCTATACAGCAGCAGTTTAAAAAAATTTAGCTTTGAATTCAAGAGTATAATTAGTACTCTGCAGGTAAAATATGGTGCTGAAGCAGCTAGAACTCTAACTGAAATTAAACTTCATTATGGTTGGCTTGGAGTTGTACAACAACAAGATGAGGAGTCAAAGAAACAGAGAGGTGTAGAAGGGAAGGAGTAAATCAAACAGTACTAAGATGAAATTTAGATTTTTGTCTCTCTGCAAGGAAATTGCACTGTACAAACCAGAAATTCAGGAATGGTGCCTAATACATGAAACTAACTGCAAGACCTATTTCTCTTGGTGCTTGTGTATTTAAGATCTACATCTACAAATGTAATTTTTAAAGCCATTTGCACACACTAATAAAAGAGAGAGAACCCTGGTACCAACAACAAAGCAGAAGATAAGTTCTGTCCATGAACCCATTAGGAGAGGTTTCCTGTGTTCAAGAAAGGTGCACTTCCAGATGCTCTGAGTAAACGGCAGTCATACAAAACAAATCACTTAGAGATACAGAGTGAAAGCCAAAACCAACAGTACTTCAAACTGATTGAGTAGCAGTTAATATAATTTCTGATTCATACATGAAAGATGGAATTTTTGCTTTTGAAAAGTTTGGGTAAAGAGCAAGAAAATTTGAGAGATCAACATAATTAAAAATTGAAGGATTCATATTAATATAAGGATTTAAGTTAGATCACCAGAATGAAAATAGTGATTAAGGGAGGGGAAAATCACAAAGTCATTCAATCTAGAGCCCTGGAGTTGAAAATACAAGGACAGTTTTGTAGAGATGACTTATTTCATTGTTTCTACCTTTAGAGCTGCTGGCATGGATGAAACTTGGTTTGTTTGATGGGAGTGGGGGCTGGCTTTTTTTGACAGTAGTACTGTTGGCATTGACAGGAGATGACTGGAATGAGTTGGAAAGAAAGATGCCATCTGAAACTGGGCGAGGCTGGCGGGAAGGCTGCTGTGGCTTAAGGGTGGCAGGAGGAAAGTCACCATAAGATTTTCTTGTGCTGGAGTACTTATCCTGACCTGCTAGATTGGAATCCTCCTCCTCATCATCATCATCATTGTATGCAACAAACTTGGCAGTATAAATCGTGTCAGGGGAGAGGACCTGTGTTTTGAGGTAAGAGGTGTTTCGCTGAGGTGGGGGAGGAGGAGCGTTAGATGAAGGGGTTGGGGATGGGAGTTCATATTCCCGTGGAAGCGGAGGTCTGTACAGACCAGGCTCGTCAGGTTCCAGCAATCTTCGCTCAGCTTCATCGTGCTGCCTGCGCCTTTCAGCCTCTAAGCGACTGTAATACTCCTCTTCCTGGCGCCTCTGAAAGTCCAGAGGAAACAGAAACACAGCAGTCAGACATTTCAACCCATGAGATTTAAGCTTTCCATCACTGAGTTACAAACATCTTCTGTCAATCTTTTTTATCTCCTTTTCTGGCTATAAGCAGGGCATCTATATGGACTCATACAAAGAATATTTACTACTAAGACTGAATGATTTTTGTGGATGCACTGGTGTTTGGCCAGTGGTCAAACCATCACATTTGCAAAAAAACAGCAGCCATCCAATAACACAGTGTAGCTGTTATTTACAGATTTACCACTGCCTGTGGTCACTAAAGCAACTGCCTGTGTAAACTAAGGGCATTCCAACATTTATTACTCAAACTGTAACTATAGTTAATAAGGTACAGATTTACTAAAGCTGTAGAGAATCCGTGGGAGAGGAATAAAACTAAAATTAACTACCACCTTAAAAAAGGAACTTTGTAATTTTGTTTCATGCTTATACAATGTAAATTAGTCAACAGAGCCTTGGAATAGATGACTCCTAACAAAGTTTCTAGTATTAACACCAGGAAAACTACTGTCACACAAAAAAATTATTACAAAGAACTTTTCCAAAACAGGCATCAAACAAATACTGATAAAAGGCATTTAAAACAGAAACTATGCTAATGATATTTATATGAGGTTACTGACCGTTTACAAGGTCATTTAATATCTTCTATGTATTCTTCCTCTTTATAAGACTGTTTTGTTTTTAAACTAAATAACATTTAATTCTGTCCAGCTCTTGTCTCAGACACATTGTAAATTAATACAAGGGTTTATTCAGTAGTTCAATAACAAATGAGGTGTATTTGGGAACTGTATGTACATTACAAAACCCTTTGGGTATAAGCATAGAATAATTTCTGCTGGGAATATATGACATTTGAAATAACCATAATTTCTAGTTTTAATCCACACATTTAAAAAAATCCACCTTAATTCTATCTGTCCAACACTGAGTCAGTTATCCTGAAAAAAAATAATAAATAGATCTGATCTTGTTCATCTGCAGCAAAGACATGAAACTAATCTCCTTGTACTACTCTCTAAAACCATTTCACTGATAGTACTGGGTTCTGAGTTGGTAGAAGTATGTCAGTCAACATCTGTCAGTGAAAACTCTTTCAAGTGTGATCCAAATGTCATTTGGCCGCATCACTGTCAGAAGTTAAGAAAGCCATAGTTGTTTTCTCTTGGTTCCATTTTTTTAAGGTCCCTACAGTCTACTTTTAAAAACTTTCTGCACTTCAGATACACATTCCTCACTTCTCTCTTATTACCACCTCTTCCACTCATCAAACCATACTGTTTATGGGCAACAATTTAACAAAGCTTGAAAAATAAATGAACAAAGTTAATGTATCTAAAGTTTGGGGGCTTTTTAAATGTATTTGATCAATCTTCCGAGATGAACAACTTGAAAAGCTAGCCTTCTTTCTGAAGTCAGTGTTACTAATAGGGAAACTGAACAGAAGTTACTGCTTTCTCTAGGAACAAAAAAGGTCTTAAGAAATATGCTGAGTCAAATAAGTTGCTTTGTCTTCTAGTTTTATCAGTATAGGTTCTCATATTCATGTATAATGTTTCAACGGAACCTACAACCCTGAATTTTTATAATTTGATTGCACACTTATCTGCTGAAATTATTCACTTGCTTTCTAGAAACCACTTCCCTCCCACACTCCAAACATAAAAAAAACCAATATGGAATATTCATCACTACTCCGTCGTATTTCATACTTCTCTCTGTATCTGTATTAAAAAATACGACAAAATATGTAAGTGCCATCTACTGGGACAAAGGAAAACCCAATAACACTAACTGAGCCATGATAATAAAAAAGGCATACAATTTATGATGGGAGCTGAAGGGAAACAGGAAGTACCTGATTTCTTTAATAATTTTCAGAAAGGCTCTGAAGGTAAGAGTCTTGTGACTGCTAAAAACCATCAGGCACTAAGCCCACAGTACTATTTCTGCAAAACCAGTCAACTCCAGCTGGCAAGAATGGGCTGTTTGTTTAAGTGCTTTTTGGTTTTGATAGACCCTTTGGTTTGGTCATGACCCTTATCACCAGGGCTACTGTGTGTAAACCCTGCTGACCCAACACTGAGCTGGTACTGGCCAGGCTGAAGAGGAAAGGCCTGCAAGAACCCCTGTGGCACTCAGAAGACCACAACCTTTTCTTCAGCCTCTCTCCTGGTCCGCTCCTCCTCTTGCTGTCTGCGCTCCTCTTCCTGCCTGGCCCTGTCCTCAGCTTCTCGTTTCCGCATTTCTTCCAATTGTTGCTGCCGTCTGCGTTCTTCATCCTGTAACTAACAGAGACACAATTTTAATTGGTCACTCACATGGGCAAGATGGGTCAAAAATGTAACTAAAAATGTAACTAAAAATGTAACTAAATACTGGCATCTAAAAGTAACTCATTCACAGAAAATGCTATTCTACAGATCCATCAATACAATTTCTAGTCATTACAAGTATGCTTTGTTACACTGGTTTGCCTAAAATCCCTAAGGAAAAAAAAAGGAAAATAGAGGCGCACAGAACTACATACATAAAAGCACAAATTACCCAGGGAAACATTTTCAGTAGTCATGTATGAACCCCCAGTAGAAGACTAAGGCGACTCATGTTCCAAAGAGCTCCAACAACCATAGTCTCATAGGTACAATAAAATGAAATTAAATACTTAGGACCGAAAGTCCACAGCTCCAGCAGTCAATTGTTTTTTTCATTCTGGATTAGAATTTAAGCACCGGAAAATCATGACTCATTAGTCAAAGGGTCAATCCATTTAAAGTAACAGGCTCATTCAGCAAGTCTGCAAATAGTCTCAGGAAATAAAATCTCCCACTGTATCTGCAAGCAGATGGGTTTTGGAAAAAGCAGAGTGAAGGAAAGAAAACCTTTGACTACTAGAATGAACAGCTCACAAGAACAACTCATGTCCAACAGACAATACTGGTTTATATATGTGTATGATGCTGCACAGATAGGAAAACTGAGCACAATCCAAATTTTGCATGATTCTTTAAAAGCTAACAGTATATAAGCCCTTGATGGACAGGAATATTCACTGGCACAGTAATACAAGTAGAAATTATCTGGACTACATGCTGTGCTATTTCTTACTGTCACATATGTTTTAAAGTAATTTTTTTCCCTCCACATATTTTTTTTTAATCCTTATTAGTATAAATCAACAAATGATTTGATCTTGCTATAAACTGCATGTAACAGGGATACTTTTCTACTCCTGGATTTTATTTTACAATCCAAATTCACTTACAGAAAAAGACCCTTAAGACACAAAGCAGTACAAGAGAGAAAGAGAAATGAAATCTTAAAAGACTTTGTGAGGACAACCTTCATGCAAGTATCTTCCTCCCCAATTAATTAATAAAAAAGCATAAACAGTTTGGCTAATTTTCTTACAATTATTTCCCCCATTGTTCATTTTTGAGCATGAAAGCTAAAGAACAAAATTAATTTGATGAATGTATTTTAGAGGATGCTACCTCCAAGTAAATTCCCCTTATTTAGGGCTAAAACTTTGTCATTGCTAACTGAAAACAACAAAGATAAAGATCAAGCTCAGTCTGCACTGCAGAGCAGGGAACAGAGTAGTTAACCAACTCCCTGCTTGGATTAAGACTTCTAGTCTTAGTTATTAGAAGGACATTATTTCAGCAAAGGAGATAATATTGCTGTCAAAAGGAAAGACAGCTAGTAATTCACAAGAGTTTATACAAGAGAAGTAATTTCCTCTTAATAATAAAAAAAAAAAAAGAAAAAAAAAAAAAAGAGGCAAGCAAAAACTGCATGGTGAGAAAATACAGGAAAATTCCTGTCCCAACTATGAGAAAAACACCCTGAACATGGCAGTTACTGCACCCAGGTTATGGCATGGATGCCTTACTGCTTAGCAGCAAATATTCCTATTCAAAAGCACTTAAATGGTAAAGAACCTCCAACTAAATTATAGAGAAAGTAGGACTGGTTTATTTGATTGTCTTTTGACCATAACTAAAGAAAGAAGGCAAAAGTTACCATGCTGCCCACCTGAGAACTGTTGTTAACATCTGAATCGCAAGAATTGTGAAGACAACTGTATTCAGGTCAGAGGCTATTCTAAACATAATACCTATAGGAAAATAGCTAAAAAATTGTATGGAAGGCAGAAGTGAGAATACAGAAACTATTAAGAGATGACATTTCATTTCTTGATGACCACTAACTAGTTTCTATTTTGGAGCATTCCCAGACAAGGGCAGGGAGCAGAGTGAGATGAGGTATGCCAGAGCACTTGCAGGAATTTGTGTCTGTAATTCTGTGTGTACAACAGTACACAGTTCTAACTTCACCCCAAATTTTCAGGACGCAAAGGAAAATCAGCTTTGCATCCCAGTTCTAGTGAGAGGGCTGTTAAGATTCCCTGGTTGAGTATTTTGATTGGATGCTTCTCTATCCCAATCAGTTTTTCTCTTGTTTAAAAGTCATGTTTCCACCTGATTTACTGTACTTCCACTATCACCTCCAAAACCATGTGTTTATATTTTAAAAGGGAAGAACAACTAATTTGTACAGCCAGAGTGATGGAGAAGAGCATCCTCCCAGCTGTAACCAAGCAAAGCAGCTGAGCACAAAGCACCAGTTCTTTTCCCCTGCTTTGACCCAGCTCTACTGCAAAGTGCCAACCGTTTGCTCAGCCACACAACTTTGTCTCCCTATTGCCAACATACACTCGCAGCACTACTCCTACACCTAGGAGGGCCGAGAAGACCACATTTCCTCTGAGCTATTGCCCCTGGTAAAGGGGTCAGTGGGCTGATCCTATCAGGAATGTTAAGATATTCAGAGGACTGGCAGGCCATTCTCAAATCCAGTCATTTCTCCAAGCACTGCTTGTAACACTCTAAAAGATGTTCCATGAGAACTTCAAATTTATACCTATTTATTTGGCAGGTAAAAAGCTGTGTCAGATGTCATAGGGCCTGGGGAATTAAAAAACAAACACTATTTAAGCTGACAATTTTTGTATTTACTGTTCATCACCTTCCTTCAGGCTTGTAATTAGTAAGCAGAACAGCTATCAACAAGGCTCACCCTAGACATACAAAAAAAGCATCAAACATGACAAAGTTTTGTTGTTGTTGGTTTTGGGTTTTTTTTAGAAACAAAGTAGCAATTACTTGGGTATATGAAGTGGCACTGTTTAGATGCACTTATGTCTCGAAAGTCATGTGAATGGGATAAAAATAATGAAATTATGAAAAAGTGGTATTTGCTGGGTGTAGTGTTCAACTGTTTCAGAATTAGCTTGCTGCCTTTTTTTTAAACTAAATTTATGAATATCATAAATCATCTGACTGATTCAGGCCATGCACACATCTAGCCCAGTATTCTGCTGTCTCTGACCATGGCAAGAAGAGCTGCACATGAGCCTGGCCTTTTCTACTAGCATTCCCCCGGCATTTAGCATACTACTAGAGATGTCAGCTGGTACAGCCTTGACTAATCCTCTGAGCAGCTGTTTGCAGGCGTGATGTCTATGCATTTGTCTAATCCATTTTTCAAGCTGGTGATACCGTCTGCCTTCACCAGCCTCCTGTTGCTGAAAGATCCAGATGTTTGCTGTCTGCTTGGAAAAGCATTTTATCTATCTAGCTGCAGCTCCAGGAATCAAGGTTTGAGGGGAAAAAATATAGGTAGTAATTAGAAAATATTGGTAAGATTCTAAGTCTGAAAAATCCATGACTCCTGGCTTGTCCTTAAATTCAAAAAGGTGAAACGCTTCACCTGTTCCACTGCTGTAAACTGTTTAACCCTCACGTAACACACAGATACAAAACGGAGCACCTTAGATTTTATAAGTTACTGAAGTATGCATTTTAAAAGGTCGTTTTCTTTTTCACAAGGCAGTGCTGAATATTCAAATCCATACATGGAACCAACAGATTGACAGTTTTTCCAAGCAGCACAAATTAAATTTTACTAACATCCCCTTTCTTTTAGAACTGGTACACTAATTACACAGAAAGTAACTTTGAAGGGAATGTATTTCTGCTCTGGAAGACTACAAAACTCCTTTTTCATGCTCGATGAGTGCAATAAAATACAAAATTAACTGGAGTCATAGCAATTACTGTTCCAGTTTGAAAGTCTGTCATGTTTTAGATGCAAGAGAATAGTATTAACCAACTGAAACGGAAATTATATTGTAACTTAATGACTACATGCTTATGCAACCAACTTGGAAATACCAGTTTGGAAGTGATTTCTGAGTTTACAATCCATTTTTATTTTAATGTGCCAAAACCAAACACCTGTAACACCTGCAAACAACAGGGTGTCAGCATGTGCTGAAGAAGTATGCTGTATTATTAGGCTCTCAGTACAATTTCCCTTCAAACTGCAAAGGAAGTGCTCTTAGGTGAGTTCTTCTAAAACCTGCATGGGTGTGAAAGGAAAAGGAAGCAATCTTACCTCACAGCCTGTTCATTCAAAGTTATTAGTAAGATTTTATAAACAACATTGCACAAATCAGCAGATACAGTTTTATGTTAGATCACTGCTGCAACAAACAAATCAAGTCTGCAAGCAGAACACAACATCTAAGAGGAAGGAAACACAGGGAAAGGAATCACCATATCTGAAAACATTCAAATGCATGCTTGCAGTCAACTTACTGCTTACAGTATCATAATGATCTCTGAACACCCAAAGATGCCAAATCATCATCCAAAGCACATAGGGCTGTTATTGATAATAATAAGGAACTGAAATGGGAAAGAGATATTGAAGAGAAAGAAACAAACATACCAAATCTAGAACAGAGATTGCTGGCACAGCAGTCTGCTGCAGGTAGTAAGAAAGGGAAAAAAAAGAAAGATGCACAGTGTAAATAAAGATAGGTTAGATATGTGCTATTTCAAAAGCATTTTCTTTTATTTGTTTAATTGGCTGCTTTAGAATGAGGAACTGAATGGACATAGATGTGAAATACAGAAATTAAAACAAATAATCCAAAATATGCAAATAATCCACCTCAGTAGGTCCGCAAAGATGCTACTTAACTGCATCTCTAAAAGCGAAATGTAATCCAAATGTAAACATGAATTCAGTTCAAGACAACTGTTATTTTTTAGTTTCAAAATGTTCCAAAAAGCTGGAAGAACTTCATGCACAAATAGAGTTTTAAAGCCAGCACTTGCAGAGAAGACTAATATTGTTATGCAATACAACTGGCTGTTTTTTTATTAACACGTGGCTTTCTTAGCCTTGCCACAGTAAAATTTTTAAGACACTGTTTGTTAAAATGGCAGTTCTATATGAATTTTTTATGCCCATAGGTAACTGTCTATGTGTCACAAATTGCCCGTTAACAATGCTGGACTTTAGGGAAACCTGTTTGCTGAATACATATTGAGCTTTTTCTTTCTTCAGTTTCCAGGTTTGAGTTATCTATTGTTTTACACAGTAATAAAGTTAGGCATAAGGAAAAAAAAAAAGGAAAGCAATGCAGACTGCAGCAAATATGAGAAGAGTAAGTTTAGGAAATGAAGCTGCCAAAACAATCGTGAACTCAAATCCTACTCAAGCCACTAGCTATTTCTGAATGTCAAAACAAGCATGTCCAAACATTTCTCAGGAATTAAACACTGCTTATCACAGAATTAAGTCAACTTTTCAAGACAAACACACAGAAGACACTGAACATATTACAGAGCTAGCTTTTAAGCCTGGAAAAGCACAGCTATTGGTATGCAATTTTGGAATCCATGCTGTTATTCAGGAAAGAACAGATTTTCCTATAGACACTTTTTCTCAGTAACAGTAGATTTAGCAGAGTCTTGGGAGACAACAGCCACCAGCAAGACTGGTTAAAAATTCCACCATACTATTTAGCTGTATTATTTTATTACATAAATTATGAGCTTTCACAGAACTGAAGCTAAGCAAACCTCAGATGCTGATTAAACTGGATACCATGAAAAATCCAGGCCTGTAGGAGTTAGAGCTCTAGACAGGGTGTATTAGCTATTACATCACCCAAAACCACACACCTCAAGCAATGCTCCCTCCACTGCTGAGGTCAGTGCTGAGGGGTGGGTGGTAAAGGTGGAGGTAGCAGCTGTATCAGACCAGCAAGTTGGAATGTCTGTTCATCTCACTACTCCCTGGAAACAGTATGCATTCAGTGTCTGTGTTCATGGCCCAAGACTATAAATAAAAACTTTTAGAGGTAAATACACTGGGGAGGGGAGGGAGGAATGACACTATTTTTATTCCCGATTCTCCTACAAACTTTTGTAATTTCAAATGTTTTTGCCTACCTTTGTGCAAGCAAATTTCTGCCGTATTTTACCTTCTAACCATACTTTAGGGTACATGGCAAAAACCTTTATCCAAATGAAACTTTTCTCTTCCCCAAACCGGAAAAGTAAATTCAATTGCTAAATTGAATTCTATAAAAGGTAGCTTTGATACTGTCACAATACATTACTTAACTGATGAAGTTATTAATTTTAAAATTCAAGCCATTTAAGAAAGTGTCATCCTCCTTTACTCTCTAAGAACATCAAAATACTTAAAGCATGAAAACCCACCAAGCTAGAAATTTACAGTATTTTTTTCTAGAAAGGATTTTACCCTTGCTCTTCTTTCTGCCTCCAGTCGCTGCATGATGAGCATAGTATCCACCTCATCATCCTCCTCTTCATCATCATCTTCATCCTTTTGCTTTGATTCTTGCAGTCGCTTTTGGAACTGCCACTCAAGCATGAGTTTGCGGAGACGGTCATTTTCTTCTGCTGTACGATCAGGTTTGTTCTGAAGCTCCTGAATCTCTTTACTCAGCATGTCCACGATGTGCATCTGTTGCTGCTTCTCCAGCTTCTCCTTCGCATCCCGTTTCCATGGATCTGGAGAGAGGCTATCACCAGAGGACAGTTCTTCCTTGCTGATAGTAATGTACTGCAGATCTCTCCGCTCAATAGTCCGTGGCTGCTGTTGGGGCTGCAGCTCTCGAATAACTGTTTCTTGAGACCTCTGCAAAGTTGAGGGCTTTTCTGATTTCACTTGTTGAAGGGAGACGGGAGGAACCACAGGCTGAGCAGGAATTAGTGGCTGAGAACGCATTTGGCCCAGTTTTCTCTCCTGCTCACGACGTTTCCTTTCTCGTTCTTCTTCCAAACGCGCCTTTTCCTTTTCATACCACCTCTGATGCTCTTCTCTTTTTTTACGCTCAGCAGCAGCTACCTGGGAGGATGCTTGTGCGCCTATCTGATTTGGAGGAGGAGGTGGAGGCAGAGGCAAATCCATTTGTAGTTCATCAAATTCAGCAGCATAATGCACTGGAGGAGGTGGCGGCGGAGGGGGAAGATCTGTTCTGATGGGCTGGGAAATGGCCACTGGAGTTGGCTGGCTAGTGGCTGGAGTTTTCCAACGGCCAGGTCCACTTTTAGTTAAACAAGAACCAGGCGACACTGGTTTGGAGGAATGGTTCAGGTGTTCCTGGCTAGATGTGCTAGAATCCACAGATGAATTCATCCACTGATCGCTGTCCGACTTGCGATCAATGTACTCCACATCTTTCCGTATAACAACTTCCAAACGATTCCTCTCTGGCTGGAAAACTTTGTCTCTCAGCTCTTCCTGGGAACGAGCTACACGCTGAAAAACATTAAACAAGGGATGTGTATCACAGTCCATCCACATTAAAACATATTTGAAAATGGTTTACAAAACACATTCTTATTACTGAAGGTAATTACTTTTAAATAATTTCAGCATTTCCATACCCAGTAGGTTTCCCAAAACCAACAATAAAATATTTTTCTCAGTCTTCTTAACTCATTCAAGCGACGGAAGTTGTAGCAAGCTCCTGGGAACTGCCTGGTAACTGGACTGGGAGGAATGATGAATGCAAAATGGAGTTTAAGCTGAAAACCTCCCCAGCTTGCACAGTTTCTCAGGACTATCCCTGACATCCCCTCCCCCACGTGTGAGTACAAGAGTCCTGGTAGCTCTGAGCAGTGGCTCAGTCATACCAGCTCTGCCATTCAGACTTTGACTGGCTTCACTGAACATCTTTCCTATTGGGAAAGCAAACACAAAGGCTGCAGACAGAGAGAGAGAGAGAGAGAGAGAGAGAGAGAGAGAGAGAGAGAGGAGAGCCTCTGCCTACCCTTCTCCATTAACAGGAGAGAGGCCCTGCAGGAAGCTCCCATTACTAACACAATTCAGAGCACAGAATCCAGGCAGGCAGTCTAATTCTACCAGCTCCTGGAACATGAGTATAATGGTCTAAGATTTTTGTCACTGTAGTGCAACACCAAGTCTTTTTCTATAGAACCTCTGGGTCCCATTGCACTGAACAACCACCTGAGAAAAGGAACACTGGACCATAAACCAGGATTATTAAATCTGTGAATGATTTTCTTGAAGCAAATATTCATACTTCAAATGTTAGGAACTGCTAAGCACTGAACACATAATGCACCAATTATCAACAATTGAGAGAAGACTAACAAAGCAAACTCCTTTTATTTTCTTACATCAATGACCTTAACCATGACCTCCAAAGAATGCCTTCTTTGAGAGGAACAAGTGTATTTTTTATGCTCTATTAGTCCAACAGAGCTGAACACACAGTTATTTGTGGTAGATTTGCTGTAAAGATGCACCTAGCCAAAGTTTGCTAATGCCTTCAGAACAGAAAGCAGGCATTTAGCAGCTTTTTTACAAGCCCAGTTCTCTCTGCAAAGATTAAAGTGTATTTTTTTATTTTTGTAAAAGTTTTTCTTCTGTTTTCTTCTAATTTTCAACTTAAAAGAACTTCAGTCTGGCAGGGAAAATCTATTAACACTTTCAGTGCTAGTAAGGAGTTAAACCTTCTATTTTGCTTTAGCAAAATCCTTTTCTGCCCTGCCTTCAGCCTTAAGGATATAGCTCAAATTCATTGTCTGTCAACAACTTTAATAGATGGCCTTCATCTTTACCAGTTTCAACCACCTCATCTAAGCTACTCACTTAAGCTTGTTTTAAGCAGGGGAGAGATGCATTCCAGGAAACAATTATCATAGAATTCAGTTAAGACAAATGGGTAGGAACCATTCTCTGGAGACACCCACCTCCTCTTCTCCCATCACTGACAGACAGCGTGTAGATGTTAACTATGCAGCTAAGATTAAGTGAGATAAAATCATGAAATGTGGAAGAGTTAAGCAGGGAAATTCAGTAAAATACTTCTGTATCTATTTGCCAAAGTCATCCAACTTGCAGCACTCCCTTTTAAATTACTGTCCTACTTTGAGCAAAACATCTTTTTTTTAACAGCCCAAATAATGAGAATTTAATCTCTATAATACTAAAAAACCACTAAAATAAAAGTGACTTTTTACTGAATTTACTTGCTCATGCATGTGTGAGCAACCTATAAACAATTCTTTCTTTGCTTACTTAGACAGAATTTCAAGATAATTCACACGATGCTTTTCCAAAAGTAAAAGATAAGCCTGGTATAAGGGTCTGCCCTTATCACTAATTAAGAAACAGCACACACACCAAAAAAAAAAAAACAAACCAAAAACAAAACAAACAAAACAAAACAAAAAAAAAAACCCAAAAAATTATATATTTTTAAGTCTGGTGGATTAGAGAAAGAAGATCATCCAGTAACTAGTTTTAGTAGATCTAGGTTTAATTTCCTGTATGGATTTAAGTGAAGTTCTCACTAATAGGAGCAGAACAACACTGTGCTTGAATTTCTGAAAGTACAATGGGTGTAAATTCAGTCCATGTCAAGATGCATCTACACTTTGATAATAGATACAATTTGAAATGATATCTTTCTTTTTTTAACTAGGAGCAGGGAATGTGTTTCAGTGAACACCTTGAATAGGTCTCACAGAATTGTTTTATTTCAATTTTAATACTTTATCACTTAAATAACACAACCCTCGGGCAAACATTTTTCCACATAAATCTTCTTGGAAGAATGGAGATTTAGTTTGCTTTTCAGAGAGCCACAAAACATTTTACAAGATGAACCCTACTACTACTTACACCCCATTATCTCTAACAGGGGGATTAAAATATCCCAAATAACAGGTCTGCAGAACATGGTAACAAATTCTGTGAAAGGAAGGGGGGAAAAAAGGCAAAATGAGAAGGAAAAAAAACCAAACCATAGGGTTCCTGAACCCAAGCCCATCTTGGCAAAAGTATAGTTGTTCCCATCTTGTGGTATAATTGTAGAGAACAGTCCAGGAAAGCAAGCAGTTTCTTTCAGATTTGTTTCCTCATACAGAAAAAAATTACTTCTCACCTGCATGGTAGTATTGATAGAATGATTACTTTCTGCCTGAAGCTGGGGTTTTTCTTCGTAACTTGGCCACTGACTCTGAGCTGGACCCATTCGATCCTGTGACTTTGAAGCTGGGAATGTGAAATATTCTCTAGTATAGGTCTGTGTTGGGATGGGATAAGCTTCAGGTCGTGGGGGCAGAATCTGTTCCTGAAAAAGGGAGAAAAAAAATAAGGTAGGATTCTCTAATCACATAGATCTATATGGAAGATTGTTCTAAACATGCATCTTCCAAATATTTTCTTTTGGCTCCTAAGAGCATTACTCATCTGGGACAGGAGATGAAGAGGTTGCCTAGTATCAAATATAACTGTGGCTATGACTCATGTTTTTATGGTCTCAAAGCGAGTATGCAACATTGTACAAACCTAAGAAATCACAAGGACAACTTCATGAACAAAATTTAATGAAATCATTGAAAACTTTCCAAACCTTTCATCAGCTGTAATAAGCAAAATCCCACCCCATCACAAGCACCAGCACTGTGGTCAAATAGCTCAGTAAGACACTGCTTTGAATCAAGTCCACTGACACTACTAATAGATAAAGAAAGTTTAATAGCCAGCATTTTGCTTGCCATTTCTGACCTCTGTACAAAGATTTCCAGTAGAGACTGAGGTTATTTTGGTGGTAGTTCCAGATGCATAAGCATTCTTTCCCCCAGGGCTTGGAGGCTGATCTGTTGGAAAGTTAAAGGAAGCATTTACATGACTGTTAATAATAATTTACAGACCTTAATAAAGTAACAGTATTCACAAAATAACTACTACTTTGTCTTTAAGTAAGTTCCAGCAAGAAGCTTGCTCCAAATGTTACCACTACGCTGGCATTTTAAACTTCATCAATTTTTAAAAACAGTCACCCCCTTTTGAATACAACAGCCTCTAAAACTACTGGAGGAGGAATCTATCCCCAAAAGAAGGATAACTTTTCTTACTTGCTACATTGGGACTGGAACGATGATCGGCCCTGTTCTTCATCAATCTGTCATCCCCTGGCAGCTTCTTTGGTTCACTGTACTCCGTCCACGGCAGCTGAGGACTCTCAGGTGATCCATTTTGCGTGGAATTGTTATACAGCTCAAAACCTTCACTCTTTGGTCGGGGTTTACCTGAGCCACGGCGGTCAGAAACTGTAACAGTTGGATATGTAGTTTCTCCTTTTCACTTAACTACTGCCTAGCGTATTTTTTTTCAAACCAGAGCTACCATGAGCTTATATTTAAAAATTAAGTTCCCAGTAAAGCAAATGCTAGACTTAAAAATCTTTATTTCTTCAAATATACGATCCAAATCTTCTATCAAATATACAGAATTCCCTCCATCTGTATTCTTCAAAAGAACTTTAAAGGTTCCACAAGGCACCAAAACAACTGGAAAAACTAAATATGTTATACTGAAAGGTCTCTGGATGACTGAGACATATGGCATCTGGGACGGTGTTGTCAGCTGTGATAATAAGGATTTGTTCTTTTAACCCATTCTTTCCTATACTAGTACTACTCTGTATGTAGAAAATGTCTTCATTAACAAAACTGTTTCCAATACTATTTTATATTGGACTTCAATATTCTTTACAATACTACTTTATATTGGGCTTTTGTTAGTACCCTGAAGTAGGATGATAAAATAAAACAATGGAAAGCATCCCAGAACTTCTTAGGATCAGACACAGAAACTTGAAAAGATACATTTCAACATTTCTAGTTTTAAAAAAATTTAAATGGCAAAATACATTCCAGGGCTTCTGTTTACATTTATTTATCTCCTACTAGTTACACTGCACTCTGTGGTTATAAGGAAGACATATTCTGAGAGAAGAGAAGCTCTTCTAAAAGGGACAAAAAATGCCATGAAGTTCAATGCCCTTTATAGTAATTATATTCCAATTGTTAAAACAAAAATTAATTCAAATCAGAATTGTATTTAAATGCATAATTAACTTTTGAAAGGTACATGTGCAAAGGATTTATTCATTACTAGACTAGAAGAATTTCAAGCAGTATTTAAAACCAGATGAATTTCTGATAAGAAAGGAAATTTCTTTTTTTCTGCGCAATTACATTTCTTTTCTGATTTAATATTATAGTAATACTTGGTACGATACTGTAAATTATTCTATTTTCTGCATTCTTATGAATGCAGAAGGCAGACTTACAAAGCTGTTAACATCAATATTAGTATATTTACCTCTTTGCATCATTGGGGATGGCTGATTAAGCAGGGTTGCCAGGCCATGGTAAATTGCTCCTTGTTTTGCTACTTCTAGTGTTACTACAGAACCTGTCCTAGTCATAAGTTCTGCTGCCCTGCAAAAAAAAAGGCAGAGCAAATAAAACAAAATTAAATTAGGCACTGTATGACTTAGTTACCCTTCTTATCAGTAATCTGTTGCTTGACAAAGCACTCTTTCAGATTAATATTTAAAATCAATTTGAAAAAAATTACAAGACAGTAACAAGAAGATAGGCTTATGCGCACAGACAATACCTACTGACAAGTACTATTTAGTCCCAGTTTCTGCTTCAAAGGTCAGAAGCCAAAGTATTTAAAATTAGACCTAAATAAAGATCATTCAAAACCAAAATCCAAATGTATAATACAATCTTACAATCTCTTCTATACTGTAGAATCTCTTCTATACTGTATGAAAAGAGAAAAATAGTACACAAACAGTTGAACTTGTTGCTAAGGTTATACATAGGCAATTATCAAACACCAAGACAAAGCCTAAAGTGTAAAAATCATGAGCTTCTGTCCATTTTGGTACATTATTAAGCTAACATTTTCTTTGTATAAAAACAAGCAAGGAAAGCATTCCTTACCTCTCCTGGGACAGGCCCACCAAACTTCGACCATCCACACTAAGCAGCTGATCCCCTGCAGCCAGACGACCATCCTAAATACATATTCAAGAGAAGAAAATTTATACACCAATGCTAACATGATCTCCATTAAAACAATCTATCATTCACACAAACTAGCAAACAAAGGATTTTCAAGCATTTCCAAAGGCTCTTACTACTTTTGAAATTAATGAATTAAGAATATTACTAACCACATCTGCAGCACCTCCTTTCACAACAGACTTGACGTATATTCCAAGTTTGTCTTGACCAGCACCCTACAGAAAAAGAGGCATTAATTTAGTTAATTTACATTTTATCTCTTAAGCACTCCACAAACTTTAATCAAAACTTTACATGGCTAAGTAAACCTCTACTTTCTCATTACTTTTACGTATTTTCAAACTAGAGAAAAACCAATTATGCAGAGAAGAGTTACATTCAATTAAAGTCATATGACAAATTTAATAGTAGGCCTATTAAAACTGCAAGCTTTGTTAGAAGCAAAGAATATTTGGTCTTAATGCAAGTTTCAATAAAAAAAATACATTAACTGAAACTTATACTTTAGACGTTTGCTCTAGTCTCCTCCTAATAAGAAATATTTATTTGCACTTTCAGAAACATGTTATTTATACCTCTTTGTATTATGTTTTTAAAGAGAGCACTGTACCCCAGTGAAACAAGGTAAATTGCAGATTACTTGAAAAAGGAACAGAAATGGTTTTTTACATTCATTAGGACTGTAAAGGAGCCAGTGTAAAGGAACGGAGAGTATCTTTAGCTTTACATAAACAAGTAAAGCAGACATAAGTATTTTAGAATTGACAGAGCCAATATTTAAGTCTAGCGCAAAACCATGCAATTTTGTTCATAAAATATCTTTCTCAAAAGTGTTCTGCTACATTTTGAAAGGACTGTTAACAGTGACCTTATTGCAAGACAGATACCAACAGATACCAAGATACAAGAATGGAAGCATCTATTCAAGCCATGCTGTTGGGTCATCCACATGCTCCAATGTACAAGACATGACACAAATCAGTCCAAATGTTAGTATCACAAACCTTTAAATTGTCTCATATAATGTAAGACTATTACTTGTCATTTATCTACTACAGCAAACGGTGCCATTTTACTCTGCAAGTCACTTAGGAGAGTGCTAAGCACATTTTCAACAGAGCACAGACTTAACTGTAACATCATTTTTAATATAACCCCCCCCCAAGTTGTTCTGATATTGAACACACAGCTTCCTCCTTTTTTTCTCCTCCTCCTTTTCAACTCTTTTGTTTTGGCAGCAAAAGCATGCATTGCTCTCATTGTTATAATAGAGTAAAATAAGAACCAAGGTGAAGATTATTCCAAAGCTAGTTTTACACAGACATGGTTTTCTACACAAGTGAAAGACCTATTTTCATTAAGTCTTAGGTTAATCCCAAATGTTTACACAAAAGACGCAGAAAAATAATTCCTTCAAGTCTTATGATTCCAGATTAACATTCTATGTGTCCAAATTTTTCGATTTTTCATAATGATAAGTCATACTTATGGATAAAAAGGAAAAATGAGAAAAAATACCTGAAATATTTTTCTAGAAAGAATACAAAGATATTAAGAGAGTTCAGTTCCTTTCTGGTTTGTTTTGTTTTTTTTTTAAAGCTCTAAAGAAACACCGCTGTAACTGCAGAATAATTTTAACTTTATATCAGAAAAATCGGCTAAAGTTATGAGAAACACAAGTCAGAAGACAGCAAGATAAATGTAATGGAAAATGAAATCATGCTTCACAAATCTCTTTGTTTTTCCCCCAAGGAACCAAGATGTATATGAGGAAGGATGACCTAGCTGAACACCTAGACTTCCAAGTTGGACATCACAAGGTCTTTTAGCAGGAGTTCTTCAAGACTTCAAGGTGACATGCAATAAGAAAGAACCTGTCCTTGTATATTAATAACAGGTTCAATAATGGATCAAAAGTTGTTAGTTTTCACAAGGAACAGAAGTTTGCAGAGGAGCCCTAAATGTATGTACTGTTTACCATGCTCCTACGTGTTCCAAAAAAAGGGCAAATAATAATAATGTAACTATATGTACCAAATTGAAGATTTATCAAATAAGTCAAAACCAAGAGTTGCAGATGGATCACATGATACTGAACACTGAAGCAGTAATGGGGTGAAGATGTACTTCACGGGTTCAAATGTGAAATAATGTTTCAACCTTCTAAGGTGCTGGTTCCCATCAGGGCACTGTTGGCAGAATCAGTTACCACCTTTCCTGGCTGGGAACTGAAAATGAAATGACAGCGTTTATATGTGCCTTCTTCTGCCTCCAGTCACTAAGCACACCTGAAGGCAAGAGCCTTGAATTCCAAAGGGCAAAATAATCAACAGCAACTCACCCACCCACCCCTGCAGTTATAAGCTCATGCATCACATCTGTCATTGCAGGAACCAACCCAGGTTTTCCTGGTGGCCACACTGACCAAGGATAACCAGATTCCTCTAAAGTCACCTGGAACTGACAGCATTTTTAGTCAGTCCTGACTTCAAAGGATGCTAGCAGGAATCTCTTCCCCTTAGGTCCAGAAATTCAGACAATGATCTGTCTCATACAATGATTAGGTAAAAACAAGCAAACCTTTGGAAGAGCACTGCCACTTAAAACAGTGCATGCATTAATCACGCAACTTTGGCTGTCATTTATTGCATCAGACACTATATTCATCCATATACATCACCTTTCTCATGCTTGATTATGACTCTTAAGCACATTAAACAAAGCTGAAACTTTCTGTATAAGCCCATGATATGTGGCTTATATTGGTTTGCAGATAATGATGAAATAAACATTTTCAATTGCACAAATACCCATAAGAGTGGTTTCTAAACTAACTTTAACTCCAAAAGTTTAGTCACTGTTTTCAGAGTCATCTTACATCAGCTCAGAAATCTGGAAGCCAGGAGAACAGAAAAGAACAAAAAGAAAAAAAAAGAACAAAGCAAAAACCACCATGGTCACTAAAAATCTAAAAGGGTCACTATCATTCTCTCATTTAGAAAACTGTTTAGAATTCTGATTACTCCCTTACAAAATGACACTAACAGAACCATAAGGCTCAGGTGATAACAAGAATCATTAGAAACATGCAATACCTTTGTTGAGAGAACCAGCTAAGCAGACACATTGGCTCCTCAGCTCAGCAACAATCAAGGAACTGAAGGCCAATGAGATCCTGAGTTGCACTGATAGAATTATTTATCATCTTTCTGATCAGCCAGTAGAAAACACTTCTTTACTTCTCCTACCAAATGCAGCATGCTTTAAACAGTAAAACACAAACAAAATGCAACCAACCTCCATCCTGCAAAACATTTTCCATAAGATTTCATAATTAAATTGGAAAACAGCCAGGAACAAGACTGCTGAAAGATGCCAAAGTGTAAACAGGCTCCAAAGAGCCCTCGGTAGGGTTCTTTGAGGCTTTAGAGAAAAAAAAACTAACAAACAACATAACACACCCCCTCCCCCCCCCCCAAACAGATACAAGGCACTCTGAAATTACATAAAGCTAGAAACCAGGATGAACCACAGAACAGTCTGGGTTGAAAAGAACCTTAAAGACCATCTAGCTCCAACCCCCTTTGCACAGACAGGGACACCTTCCACTAGACTGGGTTGCTCTGAGCCCCATTCAGCGTGGCCTTGAACACTTTCAGGGATGGGGCATCCACCACTTAGCTGAGTAACCAGTTCCAATCCATCACCACCCTCACAGAAAAGAATTTCTTTTGACCATCTAATCTAAACTTACTCTTTTTCAGTTTAAAGCCATGCCCCTTTGTCTTGCCCTTCTAACAAGTCCCTCTGCAGCTGGCTGGCTGGCACCCTTTACGTACTGGAAGGTCACAATTGGGCTACTTTGGTTTTTACTCTGGCTGAACAATCCCAATTCTCCCAGCCTTTCCTCACAGGAGAGAAAGACCTTCCACTTTTGTTATGTTCTTTGGCTAAAGGCACCAGAGCAGGAGGATACCATATCAGTCTGATTTTTGCTCTAACCGTGCCTATACTCTAACCCTGACAGTAATTCTTCGTTATGATTCAAAGGAGCTGGCATTTTACTCCTCATTGCTTCTTTTCCAATGCTTTTATGATATCTATACAGTTTGTCAATCTCTTTCCTGTTTTAAAGGAAGTTACGAGGAGATATATTAGCTCCAAGTCTTCTCACTTAAACACAAAAAATAATGCATTTTGAAAGTATAAAAACTATTTAAAAATAAATCTCTGTTCAGATTACATTACAAGAACATCTTTATCAGTTACCACATCTACTTATTTCTTATTAGGACCAGTGAGCTTCTCTCTAATTCACATGTCATTTAACATGTTTCTAATGATACGCATGTACAAGCTTGGGAAGACTTCTCACTAAACACCCTAAAATCAACTCATCACCTTCCCTTCAATTTTTACCCTAAGCTTTACAGTAACTTGAATCTAAATTCCTATATTCTATTGAAATAGACTTGATTTTGCTTTGTTTCTACCTTTCAGAAGGCTGCATTAGAAGGAAATATACAATTTTTAGAAAGACAAAAAGGTTCTTAATATGTAGTAAGCCATACGAAACACCAAAGTGAATAAAATTCTCATATGCTCCACATGGGTTTTCCTGTTTTCCTTTAATGGCTTTACAATTAAACAGATTTCTTTGTGAACTACTTATTAAACTGCTTTTCTTTCAAAGGAATGTGAAAGTCAACATAATTAAAACTATTCCCCCACAAATAGAGCAATAACATGTGTGTATCGGTAACAAAAGTATGATAAACCTTCTTTTCACTTCATTTTATTTTGTCTAATCTTTAATACAGAAGCATGTGTATCCCTATGGCTTTTAGTCCAAACACAAGAACACAACTCTAAAGGAGTCAGATGACTGTGGAAAACAAGAATGCAGTAAGCATAAAGAGATGGCTTATTCCCTTTTCCCAGGATAAATGTACTGAAATCTACAGCATATTTTCTCAGATATACATAACCAAATACAAAATCACAAAAACTTTTTTAAGGATTTTTCAAAAACTAAGATATTCTATATTTAAAAAAACCTCATCCGCTGTACCACACTTTTTAGCGCTACCAATCTACCCATTTTCTTTCATACTTAATGCAATTTTTTCCCACAATCCCAAAAAGAAAGTAAAAGATAGCCTTTGAAGGAAAAATTTGGGAAATCCTCTCCTTTAAGTAATAATTTAAGGAAAAAACCCACTGAACTGCTACAGCTGCTTCAGTTCACCTGGGTGACAATATTCTTGAACTGAACTGAGTACAAGAGTACAACACTACTCTGAAGACTTCTAAATGATACCTACTTTTACAATGCACAGCCAAAACAGGACCCTAGGGGAAAAAAAGTTCTACAAGGAAGATATTAGCTGAACAGAATTCAACAAATAGTGAACTGGGGACTGAAGAACAGAATAGGGTATTTAAAAATGGTGATACCTGATGTACATCAGACCTAAGCTTCAAAATGAGAAACACCTCCATTCTATGCTTTTACAATCCAGTTAAATAATCAATACACAAAAACCTTTATACACAAATAAAGTGCATAAAGTAGAGAGAACTAGTTTGGAGGCCAGCAATGAAGCACTATCCACACATTTCAGGGTTTTAAAAATCCTATAATAATAAATTAATTACAGCAACAGTAGTAGTGCACTTATACAGAGCGTCAGGAAGAAACCCACCTGTCTGCTCCCATGCTGTCTCACACTTGGAGCTGTGCAGGCACTACTGTGTTGTGGCAGGTCCCATGACAGACCTGGCTGGAGACTCAGCTGATCCCTCTCCCCAGTTCCCCTCCTCCCAAATACAAGCTTTGTTTTCAACTTAATCAGCTTCCCTAAATTGTTTACAGCAGAGCATGACTTGTTCATAACAGTGCAGGAAAGGAGATTGCTAGGAGGGGCCTGAATCATTACGGGAGGTTAATTCCTTTATTTGGTGAACAAGGTTATTTTCAACCCAACAACTTATACCATTTGAAATTCCTAAATCCTACTATAGCCCACCTATTGACTTTTCAAGCAGCTCTGTGTAGTGTCTCCAAAACAACTGTATTCTAGTGGGAGTTGAGCCCTAAAACAATTGCAAAACAAACACCCACATACATGCACGTTCCCACACAGAGAAGTAAACTACACAGTGGAAAATTACTTCATTTTTAAGCTTTTGAACGCCTGCATGGCAAACATACTGAAAAGACACTTCCCAATTTTTCCAAGTCCCACCCATTCCCCTTCTAAATGTAAAAAATTCCTAAACTTGGCAAGGGACGGAGATGAATGACACAAGTAGAACTGATGAAAATGCATCTAACTAAAAAACACAATGCACTTTTACTCATGTAATTGCACAATGGGATAAAAACGTTATGTTCCTGCCCCCTTTTTTTTTTTTTTCCCAGAGAGCTTTATTAGGTCTCTGAGGCAAAGCATGAAAAGATTCTTGAAAATAATCTTCTCCACGCTTGGGCTTATTCATCTTTAAGATGCAGAAAACCAACACATGGGGGAAACTGAGGCAAGCAATTAAATCCAGTATCCAAGATGAAGCCACACATTTGCATGAGATGCAACCCCAGTATAAAGATCTTCTAATCATCTCACATGTATCTTAAGAAGTAATTAAATGTTTTAAAAGAGCACAAGTTGAAAGATGTTAACACACTGCACTTGCAAGTTTGTCATGCACTTGGAGTTTACTCAGAGTATGAGAATAATTAACCCTAAATTTGCTGTGGTTTACAGGTTGGAATTCTATGACAAAGGACAACTTTTCCATTTAACTGAAATTTTAATAACTGGAACTTTGAAAGATTTTCAAATCCTACTTGGGAGATAAAAATAAACACAGGGCACTTCTGCATACAGATGTCTGCTAGAATGGTAACTTGGGTCATTATTGTAAACCTAAATGAAGAAAAATTATGGGAGAATGTTTAAGTGACCAAACTACCATGTAAAAACAAAATAAACAAGGAGTCCTCCCTTACTGATAGACTAAAAGGAGCTACAAGTCAAGAGGATAAATTAAAAACTGAGGTATGAAACACTATTAATAAATTCAGAAATTAAAACTCACCAGGAGTTCTACTTTCTTAGACCTACCTTTATCTCACCTGTGTAGCCCTGTACAGGGTGTGACAATATTTAAAGTTGGACTGAAGGAAGATAGGGAAGCTTTTAGAAAAGAGGAGTAGCTCTATTTTTTACAAGGCAGGCTAGTTTGAAATAGTTCTTATCACAGAACAAAAACATGTTTAGAAAAATCTTACAAGATGGAGTCTGAAATAACAACCAAAGACTATAAATAAAAACAAAGGAAAATAAAAAGCAAGGAAATAAAACACAGAGAGGGTTTATTAGGCATTTGGCTGATGATGATTGCTGAGTTTCCTATCAGTACTGGTCAGAGGCTATGAGTTGCAGAGTCCACACAAATCTAACTTCACCTGAAAATATGACCAAAGACTGGGGCAGAGAACAGCTAACCAGATGGAATTGCAGCAAGAGCTTCCAGTTCTTTAAAAAAAAAAAACACTACTATTTATCTTGGAGACGAATGAATTCAGACAGACTGGAGCCAACAAAAAACCCATTAAAACCAACAATTAAAGCCGACATTAAAATCTCATCTGAGAGATAACTTTTTTTAAACCTACATAAATAATATTAGTATATTATTATGACAAACGTGCTCTTATACATGGACACATATATTCTTCTCAACTAACTGAGGGAAAGTGCTTGCTAAGTACTCATATTGGAAAATTAAGACGTGAGGAAGACTCTGCAAACTTTCACTTATAATTGTCTTCTAAATAGCAGTAGGATAACTGGAAAACCTGAGCTAGATCTCAGGACGTATCACCTTTCATAAAGGAATTCAGTAAAGAATTTATTGAATAAACAAACAAATAAATTAACTGAATTGCTTTCCTGTAAGGCCTGAAAGATTGGAAGAGTTCTGAGAACTCATGCAACTATGCAATCCATAGCAGCTAAAGAGCCAATTTTGGCATCTCTGGTCAGCACAACTTCAGCCTCTAGAATGCTGATATATTATATTTAGGAGGGCACTGACACAGGGCAGGGGAGCAAACAACTAACCACTACAGTACCTCACTAAAACAGAACCTGAAAGGTGAAGAAAATAAACAACCTCCCCCCAATATTATGTTTGTTTATAGGACTTTCATTCTTCAAGTCACACAGACTTCAATCTCAAAAAACCCCCCAAAACTCCAAATTCACTGGGAGTAGGAGGATGGAAGGAAAACTAATTTGATCCAACAGAGCCAAGTCGATTTAATACATTAAAAAAAATAAATAAGAAGCTCAGCTGAGACAATGGTACACAAAGATTTCATACCTGTTGTCCAAAAGTGTATTTGCCCCTTTTAAGCCTGGTAGAATTTTCTCCTTAATTACAAAAATTCTGTCACGTTAAAGAAGCCAAAGGACCAAGCTGGATAATGTAATCTAACCTCAGTTTTTGAGATAGTCTAACAATAAATAAGTTATTTTCCATCATATCTATTTACAATATATCAGAACACAGTAGCCCATAACTGTTTGCACAATTGGGATTACTTTGCAAGCCCCTCCTTACTCTGAAAGGATTGTGCCCAAAGTATTGCGTTTACTTAAAAATACACTACGAAAACTGTAGAAATAAAAGAGGCAGCATTAAAGAATACCTGACCAAAACAAACCATCACAGCTACTTCTACAGAGTAGTCAGACCAATGAAGAAAAGTACAAGATAAACTACAGTGAGCTAAAAAAAGAAATTGCTACTCCTACATCAGGATGATGTAAAACTGAGGATGTACAAAAGTACCACAGTAACAAATTAATAAGTATGACAGATTTAATCAGAGTGGTTAAGGAAAACAGATTTTATTGCTAGCATTGCTATGTCACAAGATGAGTTTTATAAAACTTCCTTGTCAGTAACAGACACAGGAAACTTTGTCTCACATACATTCCATTTGCCATAAAATCAGAAAACACCATACAGTGCAACTATATAGAAAAGTCACAGTTTGAATAACAGGAATATCCAACAGACTTCCTAATGGCAGCCCCACAGCTATCCCTGAGTTGGTGAGTCACCACAGAAGCATTAAAAGCAGGCAGAAGAAATTCTGCTTGCTCCTCCTTCCCACTTGGTATTTGCCAGGACAAGCAGCCATAAAGGCATAGTGAAAACAACAGCCAGCTCCTTCTAGTGAGAATCAACATGCAGCTTCATTCCCAGGTGAGCCACCCATGCTGTGACACGCTCATGAGGACCTGCCACCTGCAGAATGATGGCTTGGAGGTGCTGAGGCACCGCACAGCCCCACCAGTATCCCAATGTAAAGAATGAGAGGGAGTGAAGGTCCATCTGTTGACCAGGTGCTATCCTCTTAACAGGTGAACTATTCCCATGCCCACACATCATGCCCCACCCAACGTAGGTGGATCACAAATCACTGTACTTTCTGTGAGGTTAGCAATACTCCTGCAGTTTTAGGAGACCTGTAAAATGCCCTGGTTATTTCAATACCTATAATGAGAACCAGAACTACAAAAACTATTATAAAAACAGTTTTACAGTTAAAAAGAACAGAAGAATTGTATTAAGTAATTAAGGAAAAACTATGCATCTGCAGAGCAGATTGGCAGTACAGCACCCAACCAAACCGGTGCTGCTCCAGACAATTAACAGGAAGGTCTTGTCATTACTTGTTCTGAAGCCTCTTTTGCCCACACCCGTTGAGCTTCGTATACTTTGTTTATCACTCTGATAAAATTAAAGCATTGAACAGCTTCCAATGAAGTCTGGCAAAAGCATACCTGATTAAAAAATACTCTTCAATAACATTTTTTTTGAATTGTTAGATTTTTAATATAAAAAAACTTCCAGTATAAAAAGTGACTTTAATTTCCATAAAATGTCAGTGTCTTCCTAATGATCTTTCAATACAGAAGTGTACATTTCTGTACATATACATGTAAATGGTTTCACATTTCACATAAACAGTAAAATGAAAAAGGAGTCCTGAACTGAAAGTATCTTCACTCTCCAATTATACTTTGAATCCACAAAAATGTCATACAGTCACCAATCTTTTTAAGTAATACAATTTAAGTGGCTTCAGATACCAAGACTATATGTCAAAACACTTCAGTAGTTCACATAACCGTACATCTTTTAAAATAAATAATTTTCAAGATTTCCTTAAATTTGTCGTATTTATGCAAACATGAAATAAGATTTTATTTTAATACTGTATGTATCATATATATATGTGTGCACATATACACAAATATACCTTAGTAAAGGTATCTGGGATGTCTCATAATGCTTACAGCTGTCAGTTTTTCCAAGTCATTTAAGCTTCTGTGGTATTTTATAAAAATTAAACTGTTTAATACAGAACAAATCAACTGCAAATAAAATGTGTTTAAAGAAAATAGCACAGAAATGTAGCTTTTCAGGCCTGATACCAGCCATCAGGCCTTTTATCTGCCTACACCCAGAGTAGATTTCACTGATTTTTATCAAGGCTAATTCCTGATTCCAGATTCTTAAGCTTCGACAGAAGCTCTTTGCAAGCTGTAATAAACATCCTTAAAAGCAAGTTTAGGGAACAGAATCAAGTCTCACTCTGACTGCCCTGGAAAGTAATTAGTCTACAAGCAATTAAATAACCCAAGCTTGTAAGCATTTTAAAAAATAACAGTTTACTAAACTATGCAGGAGATTTACAAATTCACTCTCTAGGAGGCAAAAACAAAGGTTTTTGACCACCCAAACACTCACATTCCATAAAGCTGCATGTGTTCTTTAGGTTGTATCTGGATGAATATAAATGTTATCTTCCTTATATACCAAATATACTAAGTCTAAGACTCACTGAACTACTTGCTGTGGGTGGGTCCAGAGGCAGGAGAAAGGCCAACTTTGTAGGTACTGGTCCCACCTCTAGCAAGTGCAAACTTCTCTGGACTTGAAAAATCAGAAAAACCCCACTTTTTTCAGAGAAAGCTAAGGCCTGTGCTGCCTCAATACCAATGCAGACACTTTGGAAATCTGTCATCATTAGAGAAAATACTTTTCAAATATAAATGAGGTGAACCAGCCTACTGTATCTACAACTGATCTGTTAGCTGTGGTTACAGATGCATGGAGTCATGTTGTACCCTGACTTAAAAAGAATTTTAAAACTGACCCATGCTCTACATACAACATACTTCTGCTTTTCTCTCTCACATACTCCTCCATGTCGGGGGCTGAAACCCAAACGTTTCTGGAGCTAGAAAAAGTACAGTCACAAATGGGCAAAATATTTCCAATTAAACAAAACAAAATATTCCCAATCAAACAAAACAAGCACAAAACTTTGGTGATAATCAACATTATTCAACAGGTTAAGAAACTAAGCATTTAACTGCTATGACAAATTCCACAGCAGCTTTAAATTGCACTGAGTGGGAAAAACACATGAGAAGTGCCTTACTACACAGAGAAAAAAAAGGCAGATTGGCAGCAGTACATCCAACATCTGAAACATCTAACAACCTAGAAACTTTATGTCTGGTGTATCTAGATGCTCTACTTATAAGAAACTTCTAAGGGAGTAAACAGAAAAGACTGAAGAGTTTTGTTGTTATTTTTAATGGAATAGGGGTTACATGTTACTGTTTAATAAAAGAATATCTGCAATCAACATTGACTTGCACACAAAGCAAGCATATATATATACACACTCTCATCTTCTAAATATTCTTCTCACAGGACAAGCCAGGATATTCTGAAGTGGACATCCTGAAATGGCATTAATAAATTATACTGCACTGTACTCTTGTGCATATGTAATTGTATGGGGATTTCAACAGTGTTCAGCATGGAAAGCAGGTACACTGACACAAAGAGCTCTAGCATCTTCTGTGCTAAACAGAAATACACACATTTACAACAGCATGATTTCTGCCACACTCTAGGAATGCAACTGACCTAACATTTAATTCTAAGACTGGAATCAAGTATGCAACAGGTCTTAACTTACTTTACTCGTACTCTCATGAAACGGGAAAAGTGGTAAGTAAATGCAAAATGCTTCATATACAACATTTGTAAAAGACTAAGCAAATTTTATTCATTAGTCTTTCTTAACCTTTCTGAAAAAAAGAAGTCCTCTTTATTATTATAAATGCTGCAACTTAATATGATATACTACAAATGCATTAAAGGCACTCTTAATTTTCAAAAAAAGAAATTAAATACATGAGCCTGTTTGATTCCACTTCTCTTTTATTTCAAAGGAAAAACCTTTCACTGAGCTCAAGTAAAATATATTGCTTGAGCTCTATTTCACCAGTTAAAAAGGGTTAACTTTTTAATGTACATTTACTATAAATACTCCATGAGCATGGCCACACTAATAATACTCAGAGTTATGTACAAATCTACAAGTTGTACTGCAGGTTCTGTGATGCTCTTTCTCGGTAAGTCAATTCTGATCCTATGGTTCAGCTTAATTATGCCTGCATTATTCTTCACAGGCAAGACATACTGAGCAATTTATTTTGGAAAAAAAAAACCCCATACTGTATCTCTGCACTTTTTCAAAGAAATGGCACTTGCCTTTATAGCTAAGGATAAATTACAACCCAAAAAACCCAGAACATTAACTTCCATATAATACAGGTTCTACAGTTTCAGATGGATATAACATAATCCTGGAGCAGTGTGTACACTAACACATACTATTAAGCACCTAAATTCCTACTCCAACTGAGAGCATTACTCATACAGCAAGAAGTCAACACAGAACTTGCTAAGTTCCAAAAGTCTTTCCCATTAATAGGAAAAAAAAATCTGTATTAACATGTATCTAAACAGAATTTTCAAAGTTATTAGAATGCCAGAATTTAAAGAAGCCTGGCACAGGAATTCTAGCTACTGTGTATGTGCACTACAATTTTAGCAGGCATGCTAAGAAGTGCCTGCCTACACAGGGTATTAGTGCAATGAGGAAATGGCACGTGAATTTTAAAACTCACTTTCTTTCAGAAGGCCTAAAATACACGTCTGGCTCACCTCTTTGCAGTATCAATCTAAATACAAGCAAATAAGTAAGATAAAACCCACTCCACTTGAGTAGAGCTGAGGTCTCACAGCTACTGAGAAGAACACTCACACTGGGATAGTGTAACCTTCAGATTTTACACAGCACATAAAAGCATTAAAAAATTCTGTACAACCATCTACAGGGCACCAAAATTTAAGCAAAAACTCTGCTGAAAGTTAGGAATCAACAAAAACCCGGCAAATTGCTAATACAACAGCTACTTATTTGTTCATGATGAAAACTGAACTCGCAACCTACGTATTATTTTATTTCTGTAAGACTCAGAAATCTGTTCTGTAAATGAGAATGATACACTGTACTTTCCCTAAGGTCCTCCTAAGAAGCCTGTTAAGGTAACACCAGTAGTTCAGTTTAGCGCTGAACACTAAAAAAAATAAAAATAAAAATAATAAAACCAATTAAAAAAACACCTCCACAAAATTTTAAATCTTATTACTGAAACATTTCAATTAATTCATACTAGGAGGAAAGGCCAGAAAATTTCCCTAAATACTTAGAAATCACAGTCACAGGAAGGGTTTAAATGCTGAAGTATTTGAAATCTTAAGACCTAGAACACATGTAAAAAGCTAACAAAGTCAAAAAATTCCTATCACTGTCTATATTTGCAAACACAGGTTAGATCCACATCTGTATATTGTTACCAGTATAATTAACTATAAGCATAATTTTCAATTTTGGGAAAAATAATTAAATTAATGTTTAAACCTGTTCCTTCTACATGGATCTCCTATAAAATATTTGTCGAAAAAACCTTAATGAAAATTTTACTTTAAATTTGATATTCCTGTAGTCTCAAACCCTCCTTAAATTTAATACCTTGAACTGACTGCTAAATATAAAATGACAAACAGTGCTTTAGAAATTTAAGCAACTTAGAATCACTTAACTTATCCTTAAGAACAAACAAGGTTGCCAAATAATGCAAATTATTTCTGGGTAGGATGTTACAAATTTGTTTTTAGAACAGTAAGTCCATTCCCCAGAGTATTTACTGCTGAACTGTCATACTCATGTTTACAATGCTTCTATTAAAAAAGAAACAACTTATCACCTCTCACACTATTTCAGTAAGCACTACTTAGTCTGACTACCTGTTAAAAAATCCTAGAAAATACACTCTGATTTATGTACCAGTGGGGCCATATACATACGCATTTTAAGGTCCTAGTATATATTTTAAGGTAACTTTTTCTGTTGATACTACTAAAAGATGACTGGACAAGAAGTAGAAGTGTGCCATACTTTAAAGAACTAAATCACAATATACTAATGAGTATAACCAGCATGCAAAGATTAATCAAGAAAACTTCCTGCAGGACATGGGAATCCTTCCTTTCGTGCAGTAGGAATCTAAACAGAATTTAAATGCCTCTCCTCTGCGAATGTGTTCAATAAGACACCTTAACTGCAACCAGTTTGAATGTTCTGATCTTTTCAGATGGGTCTAGAGAGTATTAAAAAACTTACACTGCTTGGGACATCGATTTTAATTATTCTACTAAGATTTTTTAAGAGGAAAACAGACTTTTAGAAGAACCTGGATTAAAGCCAACTAATATGACAAGTAAACAGATCACAGGTCATGCTATTCATGCTCTGGCACAGTATAACAGTAGTTATCACACCTGAAACTTTAAATATTAATAGTCACTTCCACAAATTTCAGAAGTACATATGAAGAACAAGCTAAAAAATTAGTTTTTTCTTTCTAGATTTTAGAAAGTTAGCTACTAACATCTGACTATATTTAACTGCATGCTGTATTACATAGTTGCTACATGAACAAATAACTACTGGCAGGTTTAAACAGGCAAGAGAGCAGGAAAAAGTACAGGGATAGTAAAACTTCAGAGAAAAACAGTCCCAACAGAAACCTGAACGGACTTACCATGGATTCTGTTCTTCCAACAACAGAAAACCACATTTTGATCTCCGGGACTACAGATCCTTGAAAGAAAAAAAACAATTCTCCACTTCTCTTCCAGCCCTCAACAGCAACCACCAGCTCTAGTCTGCTGGATTTTCCAAGATACCCATCAAGATAACTCGGAGCTCGATGCTATGACACAGTGTAGCATTTATCAACACCAGCTATAACCAATACAATATTCAGACTCTTACGTAATCAGTTATGCTGTTCTGACTTCCATTTACTTTAGAGGCTTTATTAAACTCTGAAAACTGCTAGAAAAAACAAAAAGGGAGCCCTTTTGTACTAAAGACAAAAAAACCTCCAAATTAAACAGGAAGTAATGTGCTGGCCCACAGATGGCTAAGAAGTCACATGCAAAAGCCCCCAAAAAAGTGATATATTTTTAAAGTAAACTGCATGCACACGCAGCTTCCAAATCATCTGGATTTCATAAAAACTTAACCACAATGTGGTTGGGAGTCTGGCAGCTTTTAACATCAAAACATCTTTCAGGGTTAGAGCAACCAAAGTCTGCACACAACCTCAAAAAGCAACACTGTTCCCCGTTCCCTATACCCGACCACTCCTACCAACTGCATTTCCATATTCCATTACAAAAGCTATTGCTAATAAAGCTACAGAGTATTACTGTAAGAAAACATGCAACATCTACCAAAGGGCAGAACAAGAAGATATTCTTCTGGATCACATATGAAGCTAAGCACTTTAATTTTAAATAAAAATAAAAATTGGTTTAAAGCATTCAGTTTAAGAATTGCTGTTAGGTATTTTATCAATTTATAAGAAACAAAACAAAACCCAAACAAGCACAACACTGTTTACAGTGCGCTGGAAGCTAACAGCTGTTTCATAAGTAAACTTGTTTTCTCTGCTATGCTTGCATATAGCATATGCACTCACTACATGTTTGCTCAGAGGGACTGTCCTGCCTCAGATAACAACAAAGTGAGGTGAATACGGTGATGCACTGAATTTCTGCTCTCTGGCACTCCTGGCAGGCCTTTAAAATTTCTAATTAAATAAAATATGAGTAGTTGTGATTAGAAAGTGAAAGAAGTAATGCACTTAAACATTTTACCTGTCTCTAGGTGGGAAGAGGATCCAACACAGGGTTCCCCAGGGACCTGACATTTTCATATACTCCTTGACTCACCTCTTCAGGATTTGTTTTGGTTTTAATTATATTAATGTACACATGTTTGTAATCATCTAGTATTCCAAGGTAACACTTCTATCATATGAACAAGCAGGTGCACAGCATTTCAATGCAAGTTGCATTCCTTCTCTGCTTGTACAATTCTTGCTTTAACTTCAATCCTTGTCTTTTGATTGCAGAAGGAGTAACAATCACTTGATAATTAGGAACATTTGGTGTAAAGGTATTATACAAGGCATGATTTCTAATCTTGTCATTGGAAACTCTTAATTGGCACAGACTTTAAGCCAATAAAACCTCAAAACAAATAAAAACTCAATCATTAGAGTACAAATTTTTTAGATGTTTCCTCAGAGATGAACAGATTTACTAGGAAAGCACACATTTTTTTGCAATGGGTAGAAGGAAGAAAAGCAGTCCATTGGTATTATTTTCCTTTATGATCTCCTGAGAACGTGCCTATTTTGTCCACCTCTAGAATATCACCAAGCTGCATGTTAACAAACTCAACCCAAAGCCCATGACAAGTACGAGAAGCCCCGTAACACGTAACAAGAAAGGCAGGTCAGCACTGACATGAAAAGGTATTCTCACAACATTTTACTGAAAGCAAGTATTTTGTCACATCACAGGAAAATAACTGGTTTCCTAACAAAAGCTAAACAAATTCAGGGTTTCCTTCACTGGTTAGAGCAGGGCCTGTTGACCAGCTGCATCTTCTACTGCTACAGCCCTTTCAACGCACTGTAAAAACCAATAGTTCATTAAACACAACTGGGTCAGCAATCAAACTGGGCCCCTGTGCAGGGCAGCAGCAAGTAGGTATTTCTGAAAGTTAAGAGCACCTAATAGCCAACCTTTTACTATTAGAAAGTTTAGAAAAATCAGAATCTATTCTCCTACTTGCCTCTCCCTCATATTTCAGGCATTCCATCCAGTTAATGTTTAGAAAATTTTAACAAATAGTTGATTGGACTTCTTCCTGCCTTTTCAAAGTTAAAAATGAGAATTTTAACTTTTATGCTGCTAAAAGATATACTACTTGAGACATGAAGAAATATATGCTAGTAAATATCACCAATCTAAGGAATAGAAAGAAAAAATGCACCAACCCTTGCTAGCTTCTCAGTCACACTCACTCAATTCTCTAAGCTGTTCTGCCCTGATCAGATTGAGAAAATTAATGCTTGTGTATTCTTTGTATTCTTCTTTACTTTTTTTTAATGAAGCCTATTACAGGAAAAACATGCTGATAATTACTCACAGTGTGCAACTTTGAACCTCTTGAAAATAATCCTATTTAACTACTACAGCAACTTGTTTCAAACAATGCATACAATCTTTTCTATCCAACGAACATTCTGATGGCTTCATATTAAGCAGAAGTTTCTATCGTACATACACCAAAACTAAAACAATCTGTTTCCTTGCTTATTTCAGAGCAAGATTTAAAACATTACTGTTTTTATATCAGAATTCCAATATTAGGGCAGCACACAGCAGTAAGACAAAACACAACTGCCTGAACCAGTGTTTCTGCAACTGTGCAGATGAAAACCCTTCCTTCCATGACTGATGAGGTATTCCTTTACAGATGTCAGAAATCATGAGATGTATTAAGTAACTTGTAAAAAACTTTCAGATCAAGCTTACACACTGACCAGTAGCATTTATGCATACTGCTAATGGAAGTTAAATGTCAGTTGTTAAATCAACATCTAGAAGCCAGCCAGCTCCAATGAAAAAGGAAACTTTTCTTCCCCCAGTAATACGCTGCTTCACTCTAGATGAGAAATTAGATTTCACAGAGTAAAGTGAAAAAAATTACTTCCATGGCACATTTTGAAACATTCAACAGAAATGCAGTCAGAAGTCTGATACATATTTAATTCAGTGTCAAGAACAAGTATTTGCCTCTCAAATTATTAACCCACTCCACTAAAATCAGAGCAGAAAATTGACTTACATTTTCCAGATCCTGAACTGTTTCCTCAATAATTGCTGACTGTTTAGAACTATACACCTGACACCAGGTATTCCTTTACAGATGTCAGAAATAATTCTTAAAAGCTGATACCATGCAAGATTACCATTTCAAGAACAGACTACAAAATGAGTGAAGGTTGAAATAAAACACCAAAAAACCAAACAGTGCTGTTCAGAAGCAATTAACTATGTGAGGTAACTTAAAAGTAAAACAATCATGTTTTCAGCTCATGCATTAAGTGCCAAGGAGTACCACAGCATTCTGATGTTTCATACTACACAGTGAAGAGACATTAGGAAAGACTTCTTCCTTTTATTGTATGCCACCTAATCACAATGCAGACTTTTCAGTATCACTGCTGTATAATTTATAATAAGTTTTAAACTCAAAAGATTATGTCTGCTATTTGATTCAGTTAATAAAGCAAAACCAACCAGCTAGTGGAGTCTTCCATCTGGTGGCTGGAGCTGTATGTGCACTCTATACATTGGTACGTAGTGCTACAAGCTACACTACACCCTAGCTACTAGCTACAGCATTCACCCACAATTTTGGCTGTTACACTGTAGTCTCCACAGTGTAAAGAAACAAAACTGAATCCATTCTTGCACCTCTCTCTGCGCAAAAGAAAAGGTGCTTCTTCATGGCAGAAAGTATTCCAACTTCAATGCATACATTTGAATTGTTTTGTTTTATTCATCAATTAACCCACACACACACATTCTTTGTGTTCACTTCTTTACTTCAAGCAGAACTGCTAAATGGAATAAACCTGCAGCAGAGGTTTGAATTGAAGTGATGTAATAACTACATCCATATTATGTTTTCCCTTGTATTGTCCATGTGTTTATTTTACAGAAACATTTCCCAATCAGAATAAAAGCACGATCAACACAATGCGCACAAACAATTTAAGGAAAATAGACTTTTTCCATTAACATTTTCCACAGCAGACTTTTTTCAGTAAGACTTAAACAAACTGACTTCCATACCTTGGCAGCAACGATGCTCAGACCCATTCCATTTTGTTTTTTTAGTGTTACAGTGATAATTTCAGGTTCTTTTCTCAAAGGCTGAGCCTATCACATAACGAAGGGGAAAAAAGAAAAAATTCAGAAATTCATATTCACTGCCAGGTTAGGAAAGTAGCTAAGCAAAGTACTTCATTACAAACAAAGCTACTTTGTTAGAACAGCAGGTCTCACATCCTAAATAACATACCTGATATCTATTTTACAGGTGGAACAGCTAACATTTAATTAATATGAACTAATATTAGGTACTACACCTGTGTTATACTACACCACTGAAACTTGAGGTCTACTCATTGCTCATCCTTCTTTAATTTAGTAAAGAGATTATTAATGAATTACAAATAAAAATGTAACCAGTCTATAAAATTGTAGTAACTTTTAACAAAAACTGAGTTCAGACTCCATTGGCCCCTGTTACAAAGGTAAGGGTGATCTACATGGAGAGCTCAATTTTTAGTGCTGCATCTAGAAGATGATATTATCTTTGCAGAATTATTAAGAAGCCAATTCATCTCAAAGTCAGAATTAAACCTTTGAAATAAAGTTACAAAAAATTTCACTTCTGAATACTCTTGAATACAGCCAGAGTCCCCAAACATGTTCAGGTTTTTTTTTAATATATCTTTCAACATTGCCAGTTCCTCAACTCAAAAAGTTGTCATCACAATCTTCATTAGCTGAAGAATGTCAGTTGGAGCATGTTAGCTTATATTCATACTGAAACATAACTGCAAATTCCACAAGATCCATGACAAGTAAAAATATAAGCCAAGGAAAGTAATTATAAAAAAATATTAGTACTTTCTGATTGAGTTCAAGTACTAGAAATGCAAGTAGTTTTTAAGCTGAAAATACTAATCAAAATATGATGCTATTTCTGTTTAGTTGCTCTAAAAATTATTTCATATAAAGCCACCATCAAAATCAAGCTGTTCTGTAACTTTGATATTCAGACAAGCAGAAAAAAAATCACCACAAAACAAACAAACAAGCCCTTACAACAGAAAAGAAAAAAACCCCTTACCTTGCACTGAAATGAGACCCTTTTTACTAAGTATAATATAAAAGAAAACTAAAAGATGTATTGGTTTTTTTTCAGGAAAAAGCACCAGACTAGAACTTAATATTAAATATTTGGTTGGTAACTGCCAAATTAGAAATAAAAGCAGCCTGCAGTTCCGTAAGTTATTTATAGATACACATCCATATATATTTTTGCCTGTGTTTAGAAGAAATTTCTTCACTGTTTATTCTTAGATTGGGGGAATATGACAAAGTTTACTTATGTGTAAATTATAAGCATGCTACAGCCTAGAAAAACAGTGACTTTAAAAAATCTCAAAACAGTTCCTTAAATGCACCAATTCACTGATGAACTAATGTTTAACAATGAAGCCCATTCTTCCTAATAAGGACTAAAACTGATCACATAAAACTCAGTGCCTTGCCAAGAGTGCAGTCAGTAATTATTCACTGAATCAATACTTACCAGCTCAGCATTCTCATGGGACAGGTGACTTTCATAATCTGCACCCTCAAAGTATATTGTCCACGTGCCTGGTGACCGTGGATGAGGTGTTAGTCTACAAAAGCCTAAAAGAAAAAGTAATGTCAAAACAGCCATGGTATTTTCTCAAGGGATTAATTAAAATAAAATAGTATTCATCCTTTTTATATTCATTAGCATGTCAAATCTTATATCTCAGATGCCATTATGGGCTTTGTTGCAATTTTATGCTACTACCTACAAAATCCTATAGTTCTATAGCTGTTTCTTCTCGGAAACATACTTACTTAAAAACACTGCATGCTCACAGAAAACTCTGGGGCTGCAAAATACTGCTTTTACCAACCAGATTCAGAAGAGACATGAAACACCAAATCATCTTTTAGAATACAAACTACCAGAACTCTGATTAAAACAGTGCTACAGAAATCTACTTTGCAGACGGTCTAGCTAACCAGTCTCAGCATAGATTTAGCAGAGGAGAAGCTCTGTGAGTACTCAATATGGTTTTAAATGCAGCACTGCAATTAGCAGGTATTTAGTTTGATTTACTTTTTTTTTATTTTAAAAATTCCTAGAATTTTGAAAAAGAAGCCACAGCAGTTCATAAATATCCAACATTTTCTCCTATATCAGGGACACTGAGAACACACATCACACAAATTATTAATCACTCCATCCAAATATATGATATTCTCCTCCTCATAAAGACCATTTTTCATCAATTCAGTTTACACTGTTTCACTCCAAAAAGTCCCCCAACATAATTTAAGGGATACTCAAAAAGCAAAATTTGTAACACATGCATTAAAAAAGCCTTACTTAGAATGAATATACAGCCATTTGTATGGCAACTGAATTATACTTCCTAATTAAATAATTTATTCTATTAATCTCCTTTAGTCTCAAAATTACACCCTGTGTTACTAACTGGACTTTCAAAACAGTCAGTTTCCTACTTTTCTTTTAAATGCAAGAATATAGCTTATCTATAAACTAAGTTGGAAGCAACAATTGCAAAGGTTCACTGTAGTACAGAGCAAGTCTGCTTTTTTAATAGCCTCCTTTGCTACAGCCTCTTATTTACCTTGACATTCCTGTACAAGTTTTTTTAAACAACTGCTTTTAAGCAGAAAATCAAGAAATTCTAATAAAATTGAGTAGCACCAAATAAAGATTATAGCTTGTTCATTTACTGAAAATGTTCAGACAGACTCCCTGCTTTACTTCCACGAGTTTAACTCAGGTTCATGCAACCACAAGATCTATCATCTACTTGTCATCTGAAATTCTGCTGGACTACAAATGCCCAAACTGTAAGTTCTTACACCGATCAACAGTGAAAGAATTATTTTAACCTCACGGGGTTTTTTAATGTTACATGGAAGCAGCTGATGAGTAAAAAGAAATTTGATTTAAACTATTCAATTCACATTAATTTTAAAAATCAGAAAAGTTTTGGAGCAAAGGCAAAACAATACTTCAGTAGGCTCTAGTAATTCAGCACTGCTTACTTAGAACCTTGAAACTGAAAGAAAGGGACAGGGACAAGGGGTAAGGATTAAAAAAGCCTTAATAATTTTAATGGCTTGGGAAAACAAACACTTTAAGAACACAGTATAAAAAGACTGAGTCATACACAAAGAAAAAGTGGCTTACACTTTACTAAAATATATTCTGCATTCTGTGTTTGCTACACAGATCATTGCAAAACAACAAAAGAACTAACCTCTTTGACAAAGTGGATCTAAAAATTCTTGTAAACCACTTGGAACATTTCTGACAACATCACAGGAATAGCCATCTTCTGGTAAGAGAAAAGGTAGCTGTAAGTCAGGATCCTCTTCCAGCTGGACTTCTCGGCCATCGCTGCGAGCAAGTTCATCAGCCGTATTTTCTGCAACAGTTACTACATTCTCTATCAATTCCTGGACAGAAGGCAGAAAGACATTGTTACTCCAAAGTGATCATTTTATTAAGTTAAAAAACCTTACATGAAGAAGATGCTAAGATTGCAAGAAAAATCAACTTCTTTGGCTCTGCTATGTACAGTCAGTACACTGCATTGCTTTATTTTAGGAAATTCCATAGATAATTGTATTAGCAAATGAGACAGAAGCTCTTATTTTTATTTCAGTATTTTCCAAACCTGTGGTGCATGTTTTTAATATATTATTATTAGTAATAATAATAAAAACCCAAGCAGTGATGGAATTCCATCTATGTGTAAACAGGTAATATGGGTTAAGTTCTTCAGCAAAAGACTTTTTAGTTTGGTAGCCAATACATAAAAACATGGACTTTGTAAATAATGCTTTCAGCTATATAAATATTAGACTACCTCTACCTTTTTGGGGTTCTGAGATTAGTGAACTATCAGAGTTTACCCGAAGAGTAAAGAGTGTTTTTTACAATTCTGCAATAACACAGCTGTCCTTTGAATTTTGCCATGGATAAAATTTAGGATAGTCAGTCATCCTAAATATCAAGAAAAAAACAGAGTCCCCAAACCAACATTATACATATATATACATACAAATTCCAGCTACCAATATGTTAATCAAAGGACAATCTGTTCGCTGCTCGTATGAAGGGATTCAAGATCCCTCAGTATTTACTTCCTACATGTCAAAAAGTGTAGCGTTTCTGATGCTTTCCTTTTGATTTCTACAAATTAGCAAACTTTGTTCCTTCTGGTTACACAGAACCAGATTTTAGAGGTGCTCTGTTCTCTCCTCTAGCACCTTTCTGTATTTCATTACAAATGATGTAAGATGCAGTGACACTTCTCTGAGTATGTGCAACATGGAATGGTACCTTCCTTTCCAACTCAGCGTAAGAGATTCTTGTTAACACCCTGCCTGAGTCAGTGAATTACATCCACCAAAGGTAAGATAGCTATTCACAGCCGGTGTTTTTTTATCTCCAGTATGTTAAAACTGGACAATGAGCGACAGAAGAGACTTACTGTTGGGATGAGTGGTTCATCTGGAGCACAGTGATAATTCTGCAACAAGGCTTGTAGCTGCAGAGAATTCAGCTTAAAGCAAGTACTGTTAATATTTGGAACATCTGCATGTGAATATTTGTCCATGGTAAGCAGTGTGGTTGCCTAGAGGGGAGAAAAAAGTCCCAAATGACAAATTCAAACCAGAATAAAACTTTAAGCCTTGTGTCTAAATGTTCTTCAGATATGGGAAAAGAGAAAGCAAGAAGACAGATTTGTAACAGAAGCAACATCAAAAGCCTCCCCAAACAAACATTAAGTAAAGATGAATTAATACTAAATCTGTCATAAATTCAGCATATCAATTTTCAGCTGCTCTTATCATCTCTGTTTGGCATAGTTACAGCTCAGTCTTATAAATGGAAATTTAACAACCATGTTCACTATTAATTTCACTTGTAACTTTAACAATATTGAAAACATGTTTTGTGTCTTTACCTCAATGCTACCTCAGCATTCTATGATTGACTCACACAAGCTGTATTTGGCCACATGCTATTTTCTAGGAACATAGCATAGGCAAATATTGTCTTTGAATATACAAATATGTGAGAAGTGCTAATCACAAATACACTCACCTGTACTATTCTGCTCAGGTGGCAATCAGCAGCCAATTCTAAACCTTGTTTTTCTGCCCAGGCTTCAATGTGGCCAAGCTGTTGGCGCATGATAGCTCCCCAGTAATGTGAACATAACCCTGAATCTGGGGCTGTAACTAATCTGTTAAAAAGCCACATGTTGATAAAATGAAACAGCTGGGAGAAGAGCTGTATGGTCAGAGCAGCATTTACTCTACATCGTCGCAACAGGGACATGGCTCCAGTCAAGGTATGCAGCACATCATCTACAGAGATAGAACAAAAAAGTCACTCATGTTCACAAACTGCAGAGTATACCTGGTTTAGGCAATAACACAAAGACACTCAAGTCAGGCTGGTGAATGCTAGGAGGAACCTACGTGTATTTAATTACATAGTCTTTCAGAAATACACCTACTGGTCCATGATTTTAAAGATAGAGCAACATTAAAATGCTAGGTGGAACATAACCCCTGAAATGAAAAGAAATTCTTGGGGAAAATATTTATCATACAAGTAAATAACTGGCTATACCCAAAGTTTAAATCACATTCTCATTTCAGTAAACTGATTTTTCTATTAGTTTTTATAGCAAGTTCATATTCTGTTCTTCTATGCAACCTTTATATTCTACTGTTTCAAATGCATATTCTAATTATTCCATAGCTTCTTCTAAGCATCAAATTGTACTCAGAAATTTCAGCTGAAGTTATTTGCATTGTATGATACAGTTAAACTATAGAATGCACCTTCTTTTCACACATCAAATTTTTAAAACACATCAAAATCCCATTTTCCAATTACTCCACTGCAATATTACCTAACAAGCAACAGGGACTTCTATTAGCAAACACTCTCATGCTTTCCAGTGGAAGCAACACATTTATCTCCAAGTCCTCTTTAAAGCAATACTTTTAATTGGAAATATCTTTAGAAGAGACCATTAGTTTTTTTTTAGAATTGAAACTCAGGATTGTGTCTGAAAAAAACATCTGTAGATTATAAGAAATCTATAATGAAGCTCAAAAATGACTGAAATAAGAACAGCATCTGCTTTTATTCCAGTATCAGTTTGTTACATTTTCTGGGTTTGTGTCCCCAGAAGTACTCTCACAGTACAGGGCACTACAAACATAGCAGCGCATCGTCAGTCTTCCTTGAAGGCTCAATGCAGGAGAAAAAGCAAGAACAGAAAACTTAATACTCAAAGTAACAGAAAGTAGTTCAACCAAATGTTCTGTTTAATTGCTCTGCAGATCACTTTTCCTTCAATTATTGAGGCATTAGAAGTCTGAGCACAGTCACTGAGCCAGGATTACAGACACAGGGTGATAGGGAGGGCTCTGGGGGGGCATTGAGCGGGGGGCTCTGGTGGCAAGAATCATGTTTCAAGTATCACAGCAGGGAACCCTAGCAGGAATCTACATGGCCAGTCAGCCTGACCTTAGTAGCTGGGAAGCTCTTGATCAGGTTCTCCCATAACATCTTTACAACTATGGGAGGAAACTACCAAGTTGAGGACTGGATAAACTGATGGCAACACATGGTTTGACAATAGGACTTGGTGGATTTGTGGATACAATGTCCAGCTGACAATCACAGATTAGTGGCTTCCTTCATGTTTTGAGGGGAGACTGATACTGTTTAATTAATGCCTTTAATTAATGATCTGAGCAATGTGATGGAGCACATTCTCAGCAAGTTCACAGATGATACCAAGATGGGGCAAAATACTGATAGGCTAAAGAGCGGCAGCATTTTTCAGCTGGAGAATGGGCTGATAGGGATTTCATGAAGGTCAAAGGCAACTGTCAAGTCCTGCATGTGGGACAGAGTAAGTCTGTGCAACAGCACAAGACAGGTACCACCTGAACAGAAAACAACCCTGATGAAAATTATGGAGAGATCCTAGTAAACATCAAGTTGAGTGTGATTGAACAGTGTGTCGTTGCTTGAAAGGTATCCAGTTGCACACTTAGCTGTTGAGTCAGCCACAGTGCAGCTAGTAGGAGGGAGAGAGGGAAGCAATCCTTCCTAAGCACTCAGCATTGCCAGACTGCATCTGGAGCACAGCATCCAGTTTCAGAATCCCTGGCACAAGGAGGATACAGGATTAAGGGAACAAATTCAGAAGAGATCAAGTAGTCTAACCTATTTTAGGCCTCTGAGGATTGTTTTCCTCTGGATCATCCAGGAATGCTGGCATGTAGTTATTAAGCTCTGACTGCAGACAATGAACCAGGTACCTGGAAGGGAATGGGGTAAAAAGTGAATTTTAAATCCTCCACGTTTTCATTACAAATGTTCTAAAGAGAAGAGCTCTATCAAATTACAAGATTCCTGAAATTTCCGTGTTATGAATGTGATTATAGGAAACCCAATTATACTTTTAAAAAGGCCTGAGAGACCAATTTTCCCATCAATATCCTAGAAGCCTTGCACAAATAATTAGGCTGTCTGGGAACAAGCAATATGCATTTACATGCAATATTGCCACCACACTGGTAAGAGACAGTCATATGCTACACAAAGAGATGCTGCCAGGCCAATCTTGGATTCCGTAAGTTTGAAAAAATAATTTCTTCTAAACAGAAATAGATTTTTCTTTGTTTTAAAATCTATCAATATTTAAAAAAAAAAAAATCATGTTGTGACCCAACACACAAAATCCTGAAATGACCCTAGGGCTTTGTGTGAGAAATTTTTTTATTCTTTTATTTCTCTCATCTTCAACTACCCCAGAATGAAAATCTGTTTTAGTATCGTTTCTCTTCAAATAATTAAACATTCTCTTCAACTCTGTTTTTGCTAATTCATATTTTCTGCTAAGAACTAAAACTAAAAAGGAATCAGATTGTAAACATATGTATACAAGAAAATATTTCATGGTTTTCTAAAACACCCCCTTCGTTTCACTGGAAACATTTTTAATGAAATACAATTGCTAGAAATTAAATCCATGGCAATTTCAACCAGTGCTGCAGTATACCAGTTACTATCAATTGACATTTTCACAGCACTTCTTTCTGTTCATGCTTCAGTTGTGCTTTTTTATTTACCTTCTAAGTTCATATTCACAGGGGTCTCCAGAAGTTTAATACATGCATTTGGACATGTTATTCTATACTTGGGGAAAATCCACACAGCTAAAATTCAAGACTAATTTTGCATCCAGATTGCTCATAATGTAGAGAGATAAATAGAGCACCATTCCTTCCTAGACGCAGCAATATTCTGTCTTTGATGACTACCCAGCCAATAAAGTATCAGGAAATTATTTTAAGACACCGATTCAAGACACTGAGCTGTGGCAAAAGGCACGGCTTAATTAACAACTGGTGATTTAGAGATGCTATAAAAATTGAAAGACTTTGTCATAATAGCTACTTGCTATACCCTACTTGCCCAAAATATACCAACAGGAAAAACAAAGGAACCTGCAGGAATCCATACATGGGGTCTCGTGCTCCCCTGAAATCTTTTGAAAGTTCAGAAAGCAATGACAAGGTTTCACAAACTACACATACTGCTCTTCTGAGAAACATAGTCCCCCAAAGCATATGAACAAAATTTAAGCCTTACTTTTTGATTAATGTTGTGCTCAGCCAATATTGTTATCTTTATTCAATAACACGTTCATCTGAGGGTTTCCCTTCCCATTTGGTTATTTCATACAATTTTCCTTTAATCAGTATTGCAATTGCCTGAGCTGACAAGTATAGCTTGATTTTTACTCCAAACCAAAACCTGTCCTTCCTTTTTTAAGAAAAATCTGTGCAAAAAAACCACTGTGAAAATTGCTGTTTATGAAAATTATGAAAGCAGATAATATTTAGAAGCCCTTAAAGAGCACAAGATTCATTACTTTAAAGACCCAGGAATATTTAAGCCTATGTATTTACATACTAACAGCAAAACTAAACTTCCCTCACAATTTCAAATTAAATTAAGAGAAAGCCATCAACACAAACTAAATTTCCCTAAAATTATCATTGGCAGCCTCAACTATCACAAGATCATCCAACAGATGATACTTTTGCGCAACTCATATGTGAGTGATCCATATTCACAAAACAGGGCATCTGTCTAAAGAAGTAAGTCCAGGCCATTTTTTTAAGTTTTCCTCTCGGGTATTTAACAAAGCTCAAAGGATATTATTGCAGTATCTAAATTTTGGCAGAAATGTGAAGTTGTTCTATAAATCACAGAAACAAAGAAATTGGTAATTGAAACAGAAGTTTGATAGCCTTACTTGAATGCCATTTGAACCAAGTGTGCCAAAACATCTTGTGCATCCACGGTAATTCGGCTAAGATCTCTGTCTTGCTTTATGAAATTGAGTAGTTCAGATGCATTTGCCATCCAAAAGGCAAGGGCCCCAGCAATATTCTTCTGTTTCTGTAAGTGGAAAGAAGCAAGAAATAATACAGGGAAATAATTTTCTGATAAAACATGGCAGCTTAAAAAGGCTCCAAAAGATAGACCAGTACCTCTTCCCATTTCACCAAATATCTCTCAGATACCAGATATTTGCAAAATGTTTGTACGTAATACCGCAATTGCTGTAACTACTACGTTCAATTTTAACATGTTCACTGAACACATGAAATGCTAATAAATTGCCAATAGCCACATCAATGAAAGCCAAGTGTAAACATCAAATTACACAGTGCTAAGAGCTTAGCAGATGCAGTATCTGGTAATCTGTGCACTCTTAAGCGCATATTCACTACTACTGCCCACTGCCACGCTGATACTGCGCTCACTGGCTTTGATACCACGTGATTCAGTATCAAAGTACTGATCTATCTCACCATCTCCCGACCACAAATGCCAGGCCAGGCAACCTCAGATGAAATCCAAAGAATAGGAACCACAAACAACAAAAAAAGAAAATAAAGGGAAGAAAAAGAACTTTGGTCATTTCATATCCACATTGAAGTGCGTTAAGCAGAAATTATGGAATGCCGTAAAAGTTGCATAGTCGAAAAAGGATTTTAGTACTGCATGTTCCAGTTGCTGAATGAGTGTTATGAACTGTTCAAGTCCAGCTGTTTGAGTATTGTATTTTGATATGGAAGCAGCATGAGAAACTGAGCTAAGCCAACATAGCTAGGATCAGTTCCCAGCAAATATATCCTACCTGATCAACCTGGTCTACCTCCTGGAGAAAAACGGACGAAGGAAATCAAACAGAATAGAAGAAAGAAACTTGTGAACAATCATGAAAGCTTTAGAAATCAAACACTAAATATGAAGGTACAACACATGTTCACAGTTATACACAGATGCATTAATCAGTAGCTACAATGCAACTGAGCTCCTTCTAAAAATTAATTAATTTAATAGGACCAGTAGCACAACAGCTATGAACTGAAGTGCCCACAGGTCACAATTAATTCAAGGAATTAATGCCTTAAACTAGTTGCCATCCCAGACTGATTATTCCATGCTCAGTGTGCCAGAGAAACCTTGCAGAAATTTTTGCAGACAGTGGGGTAACCAGCCATCCAAACAACAGACCTTGGGAGCCATTTGCCCACACTGCTGCAATAGAGACAATATACAAACACACACAAAGAGGGAACAGAAACCCCCCAACTAAAATGAAAAAAAAAATAACCAAACAACAACATTCAAAAGCAAACAAAATACACAGAACACCTAGGACAGATTTAATACATAACTTTTCAATTAAAGAACAAAAAGATTGTTTGAAACAACAGAAGAGTCAAATGAAATACCATACTAAGTTTCTTAAATGTTGGTAAATATAAAGCTACACTGAGTTAAAAGAAAAAAAAGGACCCACCAGATGTTTGCCTGATTATTTAGAACTGAGCTCTTAATTATTTTTTGCTTTCTGTTCAGATCACTCTCCCCCACCTGCAACTCAGTGAGCTTAGATGGAAATATTTGAGGTGTTACTATTTTAATTTTAGTTAGAGCTCAAAACACCAAACTGCTGCTTTTTAGTCTCCTCTCCCTTTCCAACCAAAGCACTCTTAACTGACTGAAGATGTGTTGGCACAGAACAAAAGGAAATGCTCCTTCTACAAAGAAATGTTAAAATTTAAAAAGGATGAAAAATGTCACAGAATGATTTGGGGAAAAAAAAAAAAGGATACAAAATAAGGGCTTTTTAATATGAACTAAATTTCTAATCCTGCTTTTTTATTGAAAGCACTGAGCCTTCTTATAGATCTCTCCTATTTTATACTTATCTCATACAAAGTCATCCATAATATTTGGATACAAATATGAAGTCACAAATTTAATTTGTTAGCAAATACTTCTTGAATAACTTCACAAAGAGACTTGATAGCTTTCTGATCTAGGCAGGCAAAATTAAGATCTCAGCCATTAATTTACTCCCACAATATAGCACAGGAGTTTGTGCACCTTCTCACTCCTGTTTTGGGTGCCTCTCTCTACTTGCCACTCATTTGTTTTCTGTGTCTCACACACCATCAGATCCCTGTCAGTGCAGGAGTGCTTTACACTTGAGACACACAAGAAAGCTATTGTGATACAACTTACTACATGGTAATTTCACTGTGACGACCGTAAATACAACTACTTATATTACACCTTAGATCAAGTAATTTGACTTAGCTAAGCTTGTACTGATTCTACTCCACTAAGAGAGGTTCAAGCTAAAAACATTTTACTGGTCCCTAGAATCAATGTATTTCTTTGCCTTTAGACTATTAACCTTGAATTTCATTAAAGTTTTTCTCTTTTGTCCTGGGTGTATTTTCCCCCCTTTCCTCTAGTTCCTTTCACTGTGACATTTGAATGAACCTCCTTCCAGTTTCTATGCAACCTCTGACTCCTTTCAGTTAATTTCTTGCAACTAGGCAATATCTTTCACAAACCACAAATACTGCTTCTTTGCTGATGTGTTCCGTAATATTTAGGCTGGAGATTAGATTGCAGCTGAAGTTACATGGCTGTAGAAATGGCCTTTCACAAAGGACAGTCAGACAAACAGCTGGGTTTAACAGTTTTGTAATAGTATTAGCAGGATTATAGAAAATACATTTGCTTACAACTACAAGGCTGCATGTGACTTGGGAAGCCCTTCTCAGTGCAATAAATGAATATTTTTCACAGGATAATCTACTTTCTAGCTTTCATTTGTTTTCAAATAAAACTGATATTGGAGTCCACCCCACTAGAATCTTCTAGCAGTCACCTCAATAGCCATTCAACACTTACAACAGAGAACTTTATCTCTGCTTTCCCACTGTACCTGCCTCTGCCATTAAAAGTCTTTTTAGGTTCATTATATCTAGTATACATTAATTCTAAAAACTGAGTGACTTTGATTCAGACCTGTAACTTCCAGTTTATATTTGGAGCCTACTTCTCTGTTTACTTTCCATTCTAGCTGCTGAATTACTTATGTGCAGGCTTTTGCCAGTTCATGTTCTCCCCTGTAGTCACAGTCTCCTCTCTTACATGGACAGATTTAATTTTTTTTTTTTTAGTAAAAGAGCCTGATATTAATTTTTGATACCATTTCCATTTTATCAAATATCCATTGACTGTGACATCAAGATTCAAACAACTGTGACATCAAGATTCAAAACAACATACTAGTTCTTCACTCCAGAAGCAAACTGCTGTTCAGTCTCTGACCAACTTTGGAATGTACACAGAAGGTGAATCTTACTTTCTTATTGCAAAGTGTCCTCAACACCAGCATTTCCTCCCAATCTTTCTTGTGGAAGGTAGGGTCTTGTTGTGGAAGACTACCCAGGTGTCTAGAGCTAACATTCCCTTGCTGAAAACTTCACTAAATCTTTCCAAAACCTGAACAATTTTGGTTTGTTGTGAGTTTCGTGCCACTCCTGTTGATTACTTTCCTACTCTCCCTTACTCAAGCTGTTGTGTAACACTTGCATTGTAAATTCTCTAAGCAGGACTGACACATTTGTTATGCCTGTACAGCTCTTAGTGCAGCAGGGTCCTTGGTGCTACTCTGGCAGCACTATTTGCAACGAACACACCTGTTTTAATAAACATAGAAACAGATTTCAATTTTTCTTCTGGGAAAAAACTGCAGACAAAGAAGTTTAATTAATTAATTACTGGGGATACATGAACTAGCACTCCTTTTTGAGAAAATTACCAGTCTGTTTTATCAATGCAAGGTCCACAATGCAAGGTATTGTCTAATATCACAGACAGCCCAGGGGATCTTATCCTGCATTTTTACACAAAACAGAATTCCCCCCATAATTCTGTAGAAGACTTGCACATATAGTAGCAAGAGCACTAGACTACATATAAAACATTGGAACATTTGAGAACTTGTATTTCTCTTTACAAAGCAGTTGTGTCAGCTTGGTTCAAGATGTCCAAATTTTATGTCCAGTTTTATGTTCAAGACGTCCAATCATTTTCGTGGTTACAAAAGTTGTAAAAGTGACAGGGTCAGAATTTAAAAGTCATGATTCTTTTAATACATTAATTTCAAGTATCAATCAGTGCAAACAAATGCTACCTATACAGTATTCTTTAATAAGCTAATCCAACTTTTTTTAAAAGGATTCACAGCCAGAAATGTTTGCAAAGATCTTACCTTCTAGAAAAGAGTCACCTCTTGTCAGGGAACATAATCTTCGGAGCAACAGCCACTCCCTAACTTCCCACATTGCTCAGGAGAGAGTTTCCTACCACTGACATTATTCACTGACATAAAAGCAGTGACTGCCCCTCATAAAGGCAGTCAGTGCAGGTATTACTGTTTAATCAACTACTATTAAGGGTCAGATGAAAAAAAAGGCTAAGAAGTTAGCTTGATTATCAACAAACTGTAGGTAATTCCCTTGACATATTTTGGCAGAGGAACTCACCTGTATCACTCCTTCCATCATGTTCACCATCTTGTTGACTATTGCAATGACTTTGTGAGTACGCTCAGCAGGAGTGATGTCAGGTCTGTATTGGCTGGACAATACATACCGACATGTCATATACAAAACATATGTTGGTGACAGCTTAAAATGAACTGTCGAACTATTTGTGTAATTTATAATGGCAGATAAGAAGGCATCTTCAGCTGCAAAGAGGAAAAGAAACAGTATGTTATAAATCCAGAGACAGAAAGAACATGAAAGAAAACTATTTCATAACTTGAGGCACAAAGGATTTTCTATGGGAAAAGAAGAGGAAGAGGGAGCAACTTACAGGAATTTGAACTTTAAGCTGTCTATTATGTACTACTGTTAGTTAGACACACTAACAAAACACTTCCATATAAAGCCAGAAAATCTGATCATTGGGAAACATTTCTGTACTATTTCCTATCTACTGAAAATTTGCATCTTCAAGGGAACAGGAAAATGAAAGATTTCTCTTGCACATTTTACTCCAACAAAGCTCTCATACTAATAAAAATCAGTCTTTTCTTGCTCACAAACCAAATTAGTTTCAAATATTTGAAGTATGGGCAATCTCTAGTATGTTATTTTGCTACCAGATCTGAGGCCTTCAACACCTGAGGACCAAGATAATAAAAAATTAAAACTCTAAATGACAATGTAAACCTAATCAGATTCTACAGAAAATGGATTTTGACCAAGGTGCAATCTATTACACAAGGCACAGAGAGCTATATAGAAGACAATGAATCCAAGGTACTCTTGAGGAGATGGGATTAAAATTTTTTCACACTTTATCTAAAAATCTGAAGATAAGGAGTTGAAATGCAATCAGAATTAAGATACACATGAACATGCCTCAATATCTAAAGTATCTGCTCACCCTCCCAACAAAACAAGTTATACTACTAGACTGTCTAGCATCTGTATGGTCATAGTTTCTTTCAATGTTTACTTAAATGACCCTTAAGTTTCCAAGCTGACTGAAATATTACAGTATAGAAGAATGCATTAACAGGTTAGTATTGTAACTTCACTATATACTCACAGCTTTCCCTGAATTCAATACTGGCAGGCAGTATCAGTTCTGGTCCATGGGTATCCTGAGATCTAAAGAAAGATGAGAAAAATTGAAACAAATAATCCACATGGGTGATATTAATTACTGTAAAATTACGTATTTCTCCAAATACACTGGTTCCAAATATCTTCCACAAAATGACACTTTTTTTACCTTTCCTCCAGAATCATTCAAGCTGTATTTGCCAGCAACACAACAGATAAAAATACAGACTTGAACTGTGGAGTCTGTGATATTAATGAGCACCCTCTTGTGTGCTGCACAGCAGACTGACAGGATCAGTTTGCCATCTGCCATTTACAGGATTCAAATAACAAATTATTCATGGACACATGAAAGAAATTGAATGAAGCTTTGCCTGAAACATCAGCTTGGTTACAACAAATGTACTTTGCTGCCTTTCGTGTCTTCAAAATTTATAAAGACTTAGTCAACCTATTTGACCTTTTTTCTGGTAAAGAGGGAAAGGAGGTCAAACACAGGCCCTACCTAGCTGTTGCTACACTACATCAAGAAACAGCTATTAGCCCCAGAACTGTCCTCACTGAAACCGACTGCAGAGCTGTTTCTTACCAGAGCCCATCAGACAAATCACCGAGTAGAAAATTGAACAGAGATTTGACTTTTCTGGTGGCTGCAAAAGGTTAAGTGTATTTCACAAAATCACAGACTATTCTGAGCAGGAAAGGGCCCATCAGAATCATTGAGTCCAACTCCTGGCCCTGCACACGATGCCCCAAGAGTCACAACATGCGCATGAGAGCACTGCTCAAGCTTCTTGAACTCTGTCAGGCTGGTGCTGTGACTACTGCCCTGGGGAGCTTTTCCAGTCCCCAGTCACCCTCTGAGTGAAAAACCTTTTCCTAATTTAATAGATCACTACTGCCTTAAAGCAAAGACATTACCTGAGCTGTTCCCTGCAGCTGGGCACCTATTTTTAGGAAATGAGTCAAAGCTTAACATTTTCTGTATGCAATAATCATTTTAACCACATGTTAAACAGGCAGCTTTCTACTCTCCCTAACAGCTTTGATAAAGAAAGGTATGTAATATATTAACATTGTTCTCCTGAAGATTATCAGTTATGCCACAAGGCAGAGATAACTGAATAAAGGAGTGTTATACCTCCTGTAGTAAAAATCCACAATATAATTTTGATGGCTGATGTCAGAAGACCTAAACTAAATTTTAGCATATTGAATCCAAAAATCCAGGGTACCTTTGGGTGGGGTTTGTTTGGTTGCTTGCTTTTTTACAAACTTGCAAAACCTTAAACCAGCAGAGAATTCAGGTTATGCCACCTAGATAATGTGTTATTTTAAGAAGTGTTCACCAAATCCAATTTCTGTGGGAGTTGAAAGTTAAGGAATAGCAGGCATAGCATGGCAGTATGTACACAAATTTCTGCCATTTCAGTTACATTTCAAACATGACAGCACGCTGTCTTTATGAAAAGTACCCAGCTGGTGTGTAAATTGTATCTTTTTATCACTATAAATTTAAAATTAACTAATTTGTCACTATTTCCACACTGTCAAAAGTGCTTCTCCACTGAGAACTTAATGACTTCCATAGAAAAATTACTAATACATGGTATTAGAAAATGGAAATATAGTGGCAACTCCAGAAAAAATTTTAATCTTTCATTACTGGAATAGCAATAAGAGATAGAAATAGTTTAACAAACTGGCTAGTAAACCAGTAACAGATTTCAGTTGATGATTTATTTTATTTTCCTTAGAACAAAATTATATTGATCAGTTTCAGCACAAACAGAGGAACTGGATTCCCAGCCAATGAGAGACACTGTGTCATGAATGATGAAACCTGATAATAATGCAAGATTGCTTGCAGCCTTCTGGAAATTGGCCCTAAGAGCCAAATTAATACAAAGTATTCTTTAAAAACTTAAAATTTAATTCTATCTGTAAATTAGTTGTCTGGGAACTGATGCAGTAATCAATTATTTAACTACCCTAATAGGAATTCCTGTCAACAAATCCTGGAGCCATAGGATGGTCTGGGTTGGAAGGGGCCCTTGAAAATCATCTAGTTCCAGCCCCTGTACCATCTTCTTCCTTCCTCTAAAAGCACATAAAAGAAATACTCTCTCTAATTAAGCTTTGCATATTAGAAATCTAAGTTGGAGTAATTCTCTGTGCTTCTGACATGATAACATTTTAATGGATACATCTGAAGTGTATATTGTCCTTATGCTATTGCTCCTACAGATAAAGCCTCTCTGTGGTGATGAAATTCTTTCACTAAACCAGTCTGAAAGTCTAGTTAGGTTTAGAAGGGCCATAAATATTGACTAGGGGTTGCCTCCTTTCTTAGTATAGTATCAGGCAATATTACACTTTAAAATCACATTAAAAGCAATAATGCATTCTCCTGTTATTTCTGTATTCCCCTAGATTGTCTCTGATAAACTGCATTAAAAAATGAAATATCCTTGTGTGATTGTTTCTGTCAGCATATTATGTAAAAATTTTTAAGCATGTTACTTTTTAAGGCAAGGAATAAGGTAAGCATCTGCATTCAGTTAACACCATTTATATATTATCACATTCTTTTCCAACCAACCACATCTTAAAGAACTTCTGAAAGGTATCCAAGGCAAAAAACTCTCTTTTCTCATTTTTATCATGTATTTGCTCATGTTAACTGTAGTCAGTTATCTAATGAGAATGTAAGACCACAATCCTTAACTGATTAGTCATTATGTTTGATTTCCAAGAATCACATTACAATCAGAACAAGCATACCCAGTAAGTAAACTGGAGTTATGCTCTCAGATGTCAGGTTTTTTTCTTTCTAGAAATGAAAAAAACACGGCAGCTAAGTTCTAATCGTTGGTCTTCAACCTATTCAGTGAGTGACTGGAGTCTTATTTGTCTTATTATTCACCTTTAGAGAGCAGAGATAAACACAGAGAGTACCCACAAACATTTAGTGTAGGCTGAAAGTTGTACAGTAACAAAAACCTGAAACTTGCCACTGAAGAATTTTTGGTTTTTTAAACGAATAAAGCAGCTCACAATTATAGTCCTTAGAGTTCACAAAATGAGACCAGAGTATCCCAGAGGAAATCTAACTAAAGGTCCACAAAATACATCCAACAAAGGGGAATTTCATGTATTCAGGCAATTCATTGTTGTATTTGTCAAGTCCTAATCTGACATCCTGACTTTGCTAATTTGTTATTCTCATGAACACAGTGAATGTATCTGAGAAAGAGCACATGATAGAAGGACTGTATTTAGATGAATAAGACTCATTACATAACACATACTACAGACATTTAAGATATATACAGAAATAAAATATCAACATCAGGGCTGGTGATGAAGATCTCTGAAGCTGTAGTTGTCACAAATTTAAGTGTGATCTAGATGCCTCTAAAAATACTTTCTGCACACAGGAATCATGGTGAAAAAACCTTTGTAAAACCTAGCAATGAGTACTCTCTTTAGAAGGAATTTAAGACGTTAAAAAACCCCATCAAAATGAAGCCAAGATACAGCTCACACGGCTCTGTGTTTTTGAAATACAGAACTACAGCACAAGATAATACTCTTCATAGAAACGTAATAAACGTCATACACATACAGAAGCACAGTTCAAGAAATATTCACAACAGAAGCCCCAAGAACTTCTAACAGGCTATAAAAAGTTCAGAAAGAAGTTTTTGTTTATCTTTTATGAGGAAAATTACAATTAAAATGCTAGTAATCCAAGAAGAAGTTAAATCTTCACAATCTTAATAGAATTCTAAAAAAGAATCTGAAGATGGTCAAGCACTCTAACAAGGGAGTGTGGAGTAGAAGTGAGTTATATTCTAGTCTAACTTCACTGAAAGTATTTAAAAGATGCCCCTGCTATAGAACACTTGAACATTCAAATTCAAGTGGAAGCACAGTTTTCTGCCCTTGTTTGGTATTTTTTTCCTGCCACTCATGCTCACATCTCTGAATTCTCTTTTCTGTCTAGGGAATAATATATCAACTTAAAGATACAAAAAAAATCCATACTGTAAACTTTACAACTTGGATCACTGCACGTTTTAACCCTGCAGCAAATTTACCTTACCTTTCATCCATTTATCACAGCTGTTCCTCTAAATTTAAAAGTTGATTTATGTAGACAGCAATGCAATCTTGTATTTTTTGAAAAATTTGGAAAAAAAATTTATTAACAGTCTCACTGATTTGCTGAGGTGTGATAGGAGACACTAGAGATCATCTGATCCAATTTCCCTGCTCAAAACAGGGTCAACAAGAGCAAGTTGCTCACTACCCTGTCCAGTCAGGTTTTAAGTACCTTTAAGTATCTTCAAGGACAGACTCCACACCTGCTGACAACAGCACAGTAGACATAGCAATGACCTGGTTATTTCACTCTCCAGAGTAAATCACATCATCTTGCCACTGACAAACGAAAATTTTACATAATTGTACTTTTCATTTCACATGACATGCCTAACTCCAAATCAACAATGATGTGACATGACTATCAGCCTGACTTTACAGAAAGAGAGACACAAATAACAGAGTACTGAAGCAAAGGATTAGTTTTTGAGGGTTTTTTAAGTACTGTGAAGTTTTTTGCTTTGGTTGTTAATCCTGGGGCTTATCTGGAGAGAGTTCTCAAAGGAAGTATCTTTTTCCATATGGAAAACCAGACTATTTAAAATATTTTAACGCAGCACTTGATCTACTGGAAAAACAAAGTCTTTTTTTGATCCTGAGGAGTAATGGATCCCACGTTTCCTACCTGCTGTCCTGTCTGCGATAATCCTGCTGGTCTATTCTAATCATCGGCTTCACCATTCCTCGTTCGGCTGTGCTGGATGCGGATGATGTCCTGTCACCGTCCAGCCTGCTGGTGCTCTAATTCAAAACAGCAGGACAGGTGCTTAGCATGCAAGCACTGCATGAGCCGATATTTGTGCCTAGCAGCACTAAAATGAAGCTGAGGTCTGAGGCTTGAAAAGAGATGGGGAAACAGAAGAAGGGACTATGGCACAGAGAGCGACAGCTCAGCAGGCGTTTTCACCACAGTGAAGCACTGATGAGCCTGCTTCCAATTCAACAGACAACAACGGCCAGCTAGGAGCAGCTCTTTGTTAATGTACTGCTAGAATTTATAAAGTAGCTTGCAAACATCTTTAATCAAAAGCTTCACAGCTACAATACAAAGTAAGAATGAGTTGGGAATCAAAACTTTAGGTAAAAGACAACGTTAAATGTATTTACAAATTTAAAACTGGTCATGCTTCTCCACTCTGCTTCTGCAATAGTTCCAAGTGTTTGCACTACTGATGTGTAACATAATTTATCCTGATCTTAAGGAAAGTTTGACCTGGCAGGCAGTACAACATTTCCAAGACAAGAAGGGGCAATTCAAACTGTTATCTTTTTATGTAACATTTGATTTGTTTTCTTTTGGTGTCTCATGCTCGTAAATAGGAAGCTTTCATTTATGATTTCTAATTCAATCAAACCCTATCAGGAATGGGACAAATACACTGCTTTAAGCAGCAAAATAAATAGCAAATTTTTTCAGCATAAAGAGTAGAAAACAAGACACCAGTGAAAGTCTTTCAACATTTCATAAGAAATTTCTAGGACTAAATCATTTGCTTCAATGTAGGAAAACCTGCCAACAAGTGCATCTCAAAGCAAGAGCTTAAACTAAATTACTTTTTACCACCACATCTCAGAGAACTTTCATTAAACTTACTGTTAGCCCTTTTCCAAACAGAAAAGTAAACTTAGAAGAGAGCAAATGTTAGAGAATGAGTGATTCATCAGTGCTCTAACAAGACGATGTACAGTCTCAAACAGCATAACTGAAAAAGAAACTAAATTTTCCCATTAATCCCTAAGTCCACTAGAAGTATTTTTCTAATGACTGTTAATAGGATATGAAATAAGCTATATAATAAAGCCAGAAACTCTTATTCTGAGAAATTTTAAGACATTTTATTACTTTACAAAGTTTCTGTTCTTCCTTTTAAAATACCACTAAAATTTATATCAGAAGTAGGTGAGGAACACAAATAAGATAAAAGCACTACCTGACAGTACACAGAAAGTAGAGAAACTGAATCAAAAGACTGTGGTAAGAAAACAAGTAAGACTAAAAATACATTCAAAAGCTATCTGAGTTATTAATACCTACACTGCTGCATTAATATCACTAAATAGTTACAAGTATTTCAGTTGTGTAATAGCAGAAATAAAACATAAAAGGGATTGCAGTTCTGGGAAGATTACTCCATTCCATACTGCTGAAATAATTCATTCTCTCATTTCATCTGAGGCATGTGATCATAGCAAGTAAGGCATTAACCATTGTGCCATTTACTCTTTGTTTGCTCTTGGAAAATGCAATTCTGACACAAAATCTATTAACAGAAAGTGCAGGAAGAAAGCATGAAAAGATTATTACCTCATAAAATGTTTATAATTATGACTGCAGAGACAGTTTGTTTAGTCAATGTGTGTACAGGAGCTCTATTGAAGTCTAAAGTCACATCCATTAAATTTTAAAAGCCTAGTTAAATTAAAATTGAACACCCTTTCACATTTTATATAAAACATTTATTTACCCCATCACAAATGACAACAGCCATATGCTACACACACAAGGTAACAATGTACCAGTTCTGACAAGACTCTCTACCTGCAGCTAATCTGCTTTCCATAAGTCAATTTGAGGAGACACTACTTCAGGTTTGGAGAGTTTCCCTTTCTAAAAAATGCCACTATCCTTGACATGAGATGCATCCCCAATGCCAATACAAACATAAAGAAAAGGGTTTTGGGGAAAAAAATAAATCAAATCTAAAATAACAATGCATATAATATCTGACACAAGGAAAAACAGCTGGGGAGACTGATAAATTGGCCACACTTCCCCAAATACTACTGCTGTTATAATTTTAACTTACACATGCTGTTATTTGTTGCTAACTTAGTCATAATACAATACCTTGCTTGCTGGTAATGCAGTTCCACTGTGAATATCTCCCTCCAGATCAAATGTGGTTTCCTGGACAGCTCTATAAGCAAGATAACATTTCCAGTATGTTTTAGAGATTATACTGTTATATTATACTGTTCAACATTTAATAAACAAGGAACAGAGTAACTAAAATTAGTAAATTAAAATTCAAGGGTTATACCATGAATCCAGTTAATATTAACTTTTCTTAACACTCTATTAGTTCTTCACATCAATAAAACCTAAAAATATTTATAAAGACAATTTCATTTGCAAAACCAGATTCATAGCTGATTTCTTCCCAGTCAAGTGAGAAAATATAAATACACATAAACATAATACACATAAAACATATTCATGGCATCGCATTCACTACAACAGACGAGCTACAATTTTGTATTCAGGTCTTTAGTATTAAATGTACAACATAATGTAAATAACTGATAAATTATTGTAATGCATATTACTATCTCCTTGTTCTACAGATTAAAAAATACTTGTTTATTCAAGCTGCAACAGCCCTTTGCCATAGATTTTATTGTCCACATAAAGCTCTGAAGTAATATAGTGCTTTCCAGTTGACTGTAAATATGCAAGAGCACTTATTTATTGATCTGCAGGCTAAATGCAGGATGAACTCAAGATTTAAGCAAGAATATTATATGACAGCCCCATGGCTGGAGGTCTTCCTGCAGACAGGGCCTACAAAAAGCACAGTGTCCTTCCATAAGAAAATACAGTGGAGAAAAAATAAAAATGTTTAAAGCATGCATCTATATTAATTCAGCAGATAAGCTTCTTTTCCCAGGTATCTTTCACTCATCTCCAAGCCAATTTGTTACTTTTCTGAATAACATTACACAATAATGTGTATATTAACAACAGTAGCCTCACTTGGACCCAGAGAAGAAGGAAAATAGGATGTTGTTTTTTTCCCCTGCTATACAAACTGATTTAAAGATTATTTCTTCTGGGTATTTCTATAGCCATTGAACAAAACACCTGAACCCCTATGAGTCACAATATCTATGATCAGTATTTTTATTATGTACCTATCAAAAACATGAATGAGAAACAACAGGGTAGACTTCTGGACTGTCAGTCCTTGCAACACAGAAACCAGTCGGTAAGTAATCACACTACAAAAAGTGGTTGTTATATTGAGACATAAAGTTCCCTATCTTAACAGTCTCAATTCATGATTATTTCATTTCCAAATCTTTTCCGTGGAATTTTGAAAGTTATTATCTGAGAAAAAACAAAAAAACAGACTCTCTGAAAACATTCAGCAACTTCCTGACTTTTCCTGGAGCTTGGATGAACTATGAAATACATGAAAATAAGGCATTATAGTGCTTTTCACACAGAAGTGAGCATGAAGAAAACTTGTTTGAATACTTCATAATGTAAAAGACACTTGCTAATCCTACATAAAATCACAAGGTGGAGCTCAAGTATTATAATTATATACTTAACACTTCAAATGATTTCACACAATAGTCCCTGGCCATTTATAATGCTTTCATAATGTATTTTTTCCTAAGATTCCCCTTCTAACCTCAGTAGGATGAAAATAAATTTTACTCACCCAGTTTTGTGTCTTGGACCTTTGACCATAAGACTTGCATCAGTAGATCTTTTGGAAATAATATGGTCCTGAGTAGGATCCACAAACTTAAATACATGAGAAGACCCAAACTGAACCTTCATTCCACTTTGCAGCATGGTGGTTTCTGAAATACGCTGACCTTCCACATAGGTTTCAGCATCAATGCTTCTTGGGGTTACAGTAACAACTCCATCCATATTAGTGAGGTCACAGTGATGAGGCTGAATTCCTGGACCAAATAACTGGGAATAAATTAATTAACACAGAATAGATTAAATTATTCTGCAGCAAAAATAAAATAACAATAACTAAGATGTAGCTTCCCCTATATACAGACTTTATTATTTAACTAAATAATTATATTATTATTTAGACTGATTATTTAACTTTGATTACAAATTTACAGAGATGAGTGGTACTAAAATCAGTGAGTTTCACTTCATTTTTCAATGCAACAAGAATAATAAAACATGTATTTAACTAACATGTGCAGCAGACATCCCTTAATGAAATTTTTTTTCACTGTGTTTGGTCATATACTGTTTTCTTCTACTTGGTGCTTCATACAAAATTACACAACACAAATTTATACAAAATTACACCACACAAATAATTATAAATCAACTAAATGCACTGACATGGCTACTGTAAGAGACTTCCTGGCATGAACTTCATACAGATATGCTTGCTTTATACTCTTAAGAAATCCTACCTCAATGGGATTAAGACTGGCCTTGAAAGCAACAAAGCAATTACAATAACACTGATATGCACTATTTCATCCAGTTATGAAAAAGAAAACCCCATTTCAAATAATAAACATCTTAAACAATAAAAATTGACTTGAAATAATAAAATCCTCCTCTTCATTTAAGAGTGAAAGTAAATTAAAACAAATAACTATAACCATTATTAATTATGACCAAAATTTCAGCAATATTTTACCCTTCAAACTTTGAAGTGTATTTCCAGCATATTTTATTCAGATTCCACAACGACACATAACACATCAGAGATCAGATCAGTATTGTAATGTGAGTCTGCTTTTTTCCATACCTGAATGGAATTGTCATCAAATTTTTCGGTTCCAACTTCAGTGACACTTAATTGTAGACGATAGAGCTTTGGCTTATCTCTGGAGTCAGAACCGTCTGTACAACAAGTGACAAATATTATTTTGTAAGTTAATAAAGTTCAAATATTCACACAGTATTTCTACATTTACTGCAAGTTAGTTCAGAATAGCAATGTTTATAAAAAAAGAAAACCTTAGTGACATTTTTCAAGCTTGTCGGGAACTTGGTTGTTCCTCATAATGTAAGAACCCTGAAAGTAGAGAAAGCCTACTTGGAGCAGCTGTTAAGTACAAATGCAAAGAATAAAGTAATCAAGAACTACTATTCTGAACATACCACGAAAAACCTTTTCTATTTCCTTAGTACTTTAAGCAATACAACAGTTTTTATAAATCTCTAAGATTTTATATGGGTATACACCAGCATGGGTTTAGAAGATAAAGAAAATAAAATACCTCCAGATCCCACATTAATAGCATCTACTGATCTTACTAAAGTACGCGTTATCAGCAATAACTGCTGTCAAGTGATCCACATACCAAACTGTTTCTAATTAATCAGACACTGAACTAGAGCAATATTAAAAGACAATCCTACAAAATGTTTACCTATGACATTTAGTCTTAATACACAGGACTTTAGCACTCCTGGCCTTATCTTTGTAGTTCCATTGACCTGTATCTTCATCTCACAGAAAATTAGGTAAAAAATAAAGTCCAATTTCCTACTCCCCTCAAAAATTTGCTGGACATACAAAGTGTGCACAATTTAGCTAACACGAATGGGTTTTGTCATACATATAAATCCTCCCCACTTCCCAGAAAATACTACAACTTTAAATATGAGCGGAAACTGAAATAATACTGTCATTTCTAACTTCTGTCCAATCTCTTCTCCAAAGCAAAGTAAAAGAGAGGCTGCAAGACAAAGAATGTCTTTCCTGTGGAAATGAACACTGATTTTAAGTCATCTCCAAAAAAAGCATTAGAGACTATTATTAAAGCCATGGCACATACATTGATACGTCTGCGGTAGGCTACTAGTTATCTTCAAATTTTTAGTGAAATTCAATATAAACAGAAGCTCTATCAATCTAGTTGTAAACTCCCAGAACACCTTGTATTAAAACCACAGCACTAGATACAAATACAATTTTTTCTTCCACAAAAAAGGAGAAAATTTCAATGAGTTATTCAGTTATTTGGGTTATTTGTTGTACTCTGTCAGTATTAAAAGCCAATTTCTGCAGTAAAAGGTATCCTAATCTTGAAGATAATTACAACAAATCCTTAGAATGATGAAAGGCCTTTTTGTTCTAGGGGAGGGACACAGGAGGGAAGGATGGTTGTGTTATACTACAGTGTAAAGTGTATTTCCTATTTTCCAACAGCCAGAACCTCACCTAAATGGTATTTGGAATGTATCCCTTATAACTCACTGCAGCAGGATAGATATTCTGCTATACCTATGGTGAAGGCCCTACTCCCTACTCCTCAGGCTGTGAGTGTCCACGAATGCTGATCTTAAAAAATTGTGTACTACAAATAGATTTCATCACTTGATTTATGCACTTCAGAGTCACCATTCACACTTTAATAGTAATGTTATAAAAAAAAACCTGCAGTGAACAAAAGTGAATAATCAATGTAAGGACATCAAGTCAGTGGTTTGTAACACAAAATATGAATTTTTTAAACAATAAAAATAAATCAAGCCAGGCCGCCCTTCATGCTAATATATTTTAAATGTGTTACTTCACCACTAAAAGGTGAATCCTACACCACTTTGAACATTATAACTTCAATTGATTTCACTAGTCCAATGCTTGAATCAATACTGGGAAATAGTACTGACTTAGCACAGACCAAACCAGATGATGAAGATCAGCTCACAGAAAACAAGTAAGCCCAAAGCTGAACAAAAATGGTCACAAAATGGACTTTACCTATTGAGATAAAATTAGTTAAGTCTACGCTTTAGAAGCATATTTCCTCTGCAAGTTCCTAACTACTAAGGGTTTAAACCCTAATAAGCTTAGGAGATGGTTGGGCAGATCTGAAACACCACGTCCAATTCAGGAGATAATTTTACTATTAAATTTCAGACAAAATATGCACCTCCAGCAGAAAGAGCCAATAGTAAACTTTTTTTTTATTGTATCACACAACAAACTCATATGCAAAAGTGTTATACATACTGCAGTTCTGTTCTCAGAAAGAAGATTGGCCAGGAAAGCACCCTGGCCAGGGCTTTCCACTTCTCCAGCCTTCCGCAATTCTTCTGTCCAAACTGTTATACCTCCATGTCCTTCACATGTCCCACTGCTATTTGTTCTACAGCTCAAGGTTGCTCTTTTTTTGTGATGAAGCAAGGGAAAAAGCCTTATGGGGTTGCCTTTTTATTTTTTATTTATGCTTTATAATTTTAATTTCAGGCTTGTAGGATCTGAGGCACACATCTGAAAATAGGGGCATTTGCTTTCTCTCAGCCTTTAAATATTATGACTATACAACTGAAGTTACTAACATTCCTGAACTCATCAAAAGCCATATTCACAGATAATACAGATAGAATCAGCTATTCAAAGCGCTGCTGAATGTCACTTCAGTCTACCCAGTCTATTTCTATTACTATCAGATTCATCTCAGTTTACTGGTTCATTCACACGACTTGGATACAGAGACAATTGCTGACTGCCACATGTACAGTCACAAGCTACTGAAGTGCATCCTCTACCATACCAAATATTCAGTCAATGAAACAGTCATACAAACAGCAACATAGCAGCTGTGGAGAAGGGGAACAACTGGACATACTTCACTAGCAAACTTAATGAATTTGTGCAATTGCACAGAGCATGAAAGCGAGTCTGCTAGGTTCTTCTGCAAAAATATAAACAGCCTCTGTTTTGACAGGCGGACATTTCTACTGGAGTTATTTCTATAATAAATACAAGTATCCTAAAGTGCTTTTTTTCCAAAGACATAGTCTGATTCTAGAGTATGAAGACCTCTTTTTCACACACTGAGATAAAAATTTTAAAAGCTATCTTTTTTTTTTTTTTCAGTGACATGCAACCAAATTTCAATCTTCCTAGTTAATGGTCAAGTGTTCCTGCAGAGCTCATCCATGATTTTTACTTCAGCACACACTATGAAACCTTTCTGCTCTCTGGAATAACAATGTTAACAAAACGGAAGCCTGAATTCAATTCACATAATTGAGCACTGGACACAAGTTTGAATACAGTTCTTTAAACCCCACTACTGCACTCCACAACCATAAAGAAAAGAGTGAGCAGCACTGACAACCACATGTAGTTCTTCTATAGCAGTCTAGAAAATCAAGTGATGAAACGGGGAAAAAGTAATAAAATAAAAAATATTTTGGCAGATATTTCACAATGAAAAGAATGGCTTTGTATTCTTGTCTATTCAGTCAAATCAGAACACATCTGCATATTACTCTAAACTCCAAGGAGAGTTGAAGATCCGTAACGATGTGTACATAAGGCTACCAATTTTGAACACTACAAGAAATGAACAAGCCTCTACTGTCTGAAGTGCTAAATCTTTGACATGCACCACTAATGTTAGACAAATCAGGCAGCAGAAACACCAAAGGATGCTATGGAATATCACGGAATAGAAAGTGAAGTAATTTTCCCAGGGGTCCAAACACTATTACTCATAAAAATCATCACAGACATCAACACAGTCAAATACTGAAAAGGACAGCTAAGTTTCTTGCCATTTACCCAATAACCACTTTAACTATGAATTCTGCAAGTAGATGGATCAAAGAACTTTTAGTTCTGCTACAACACTTCTTGTAAACCACCCTCTGAAATTTAGCTGTTAACTGTAGCTGGAAAGTTGAACTCTTTGGATAACAGCATATTCATGATCTATTTGATGTTTGTTCACCAATCAAGTCATTAAATGGCAACTAACAAAATAGATAACTATATCACAGAAGCAATCCCTTGGGAAAAAACCCTTAAGATAAATAAGATAGTCCTTCATTTGTCATAAAGAAACACAGGATTTACAGTCGGAGAAGTTTTTAGTGACTAATGAGAGAACAGTATCAAATACAGCGTTACCTTCGTAAGTGTGATAGTTGTAGTAGGCAAAGTGATTCCTTCTCCCTGGGGTTAGAAACACATGCAGAGGACCCAGGTGAAGGCAGCACCAGCAGGACAGATACCATGCAGAACATGCGGAGGAAGGCAAGAAAAGAAAAGACCGGAAAGGGTGAAACTGTAGCCAGACAACACCTATTCAATTTATAAGGATGAAGTTCATTAAACTCTTTCAATTTTAGAAACTGTGTAGAATATAAAGACATCAGTACTACAAAGCTACTGAATGAAACAATCCTTACTGCTTAGAGAAGTGATAACAAGCTGTTAGAAGAAAAACACAAACAACAGGTCAGTCCCACAGGCAATGTGTGAAGCTCAGCACACAGCACTGACACCTGCAGCATTTCAGACTGGGCTTACTCTCTCCATTAATGGGCGTCCTGCGCCACTGCCCGAGATCAACATCTTAATGATAAAGCACCAAATCCGAGATCAACATTTTAATGATAAAGCACCAAATCCCACAGAATAAGAGAACGAGAAAAGAAATCAACAGCACTAGTAAAAGAACCCAAAATATTAATATGGAAGCCAAACCTCAACCTGTAGAACATGACAGTAAATTTCATATATTCTGTGTACTGATAATTTCATCTGGATTTAAAACACTATTTGACCATAAATTTAACCATTTTTTTGCAGTTCTGATCCAGCAAAGGTTTCAGCACCAATTTCCAACTTTGCTTCCCAAGAGGTACACAACCAGAATTCAAACTGTAACATTAACTTGAATATCTGAGTGTACTCAAGTTACAGTTCTTTTTCCTATTAAGTGTATATAACTCAATCACCAAAAATAAAAGTCCATATCCAAATCTATAAAGATGAGGATGACAGAAATTAAGAGCATAAGTCATGTATGTTTTATCAGTAGTTGTGCTATACACAATCAATCACCCCAGCTGTTCCTAGATCATAAAATTAATTGCAAATTGCCATTAAGCTCAGCGAGTTCCAATTATGCCAAAATAAAACTCAGCCTGCTTGGGATTAGAAAGTTCCATATAGATGTGAAATATTTTTCAGCCTAAGTTTGATTTTTAAATTCATGTTCTTGTCCTGTTAAAAAATGTGATTTTCCACATATGGCACCATCAAATACCATGTATGCTACAGTGTACTTGTGAATGTAAACAGAATCAGATTGAAGCTTAATAAATAATTTCTCCCCTTTTTTCACTCCAAACTCCAGATTTTGATATTACAGCAATATGTATCTCTACCTTTAGAACTGTTACCTCCAATTTAGACTCTGACACCAGAAGAACAACTCATGTGGCACAGACTTCCTGCCACACAGAGTTCCTTGTGCTTATAAAGAATATCTTATTTTTGAAAAATCAAAATGATTATACAGTAATGTAATTTAGCTTATTAGATAACCAGAATTCTTACCTGGGCTTAATTCTACCAGGTATGGTAGTTTCTCAGGAGGAAGGCAAGAGCCATAGCCAGACCCGTCAACTCTTTCCTTCCCCTTTAATGGCTTTCCATCAATTATCTTCCTGGTTTTCTTTGGGACATAATCAGGAGGCCGCCTTTTCAACTGAAAGACCAGTATTCCTAAAACACAGTGTTATACATCCTTTGAGTCACACTACCACTGCATAAGCACACAACCAACATCTATTAATCTGCAAGTGTCCCACAGGATTACTTGCAACTTACTAAGTTCCTGTCACTTCTTTAGAAAGTTTTTACTTAAAAATAACTACACACAGATTAAAAGCATACTTCAGTATAGTGAATAATTTAGAAAACTTGGGATAAAATGCAAAACCTTTCTACTACCTAATGGTGTAATAATATGAACAGTGTATAATGAAACAGTAAATAACTCTAATACTCCCTAGTATTTTAAGTGTCCAAAACCAAAACACACTACAGAATATGTTAGAATTTCTTCCTTTACAGGGGCTCCACAACATGGCTTACGACCCAAGGCACAAAAATATCTTAAAGGTTTTTGGACATACCTTTATCACTAGGCCACTCCCTGAATATCTGCAGTGGACACTCATCATCATCAAGAATAGTTTCTTTAGCACCTTTATCATCAGAGTGCTGAGCACCAGGAGGCAGCATGACCTAAAAAAGAATTATCAGAGCTGTTGGAGGACAATTAGAACATTCAGGGGTATATTCTCTGCTAACTTTTTTTGCATGTGCTGTTTATAACAAGAGATAAGGCCAAAGAATTCAGTAACTTGGAATGTATTTTGTTTCCAAGATTTTCTAACACTCCTCTCTCGCCTCTTGCTACAGTTTAATCACACTTCCCAGAACATCAAGTCTAAAAAGCAAAGAACAGCAAGTTACATTTAAAGTAGGCAAGATGTTCTTTCAGTAAAAAAAGTTATTCCAATTTCTCATAAGCTAAGACAAAGAAAAAAAAAAAATTGTGGAGATGATGGTCAAAAAACAAAACTGAACTCTCCATTATTTCACACACTGGAATCAGCATTTCATTTTGCTAATGCCGTTCTGCTAACGTAACATATTTAGAAGAGACACAACAAGCTGGCAAAAACTATGTTATACCTGCTGCATCCTTGTCTTACCCAAAATTTACCTGGTCTACACAAGGGACTAAGGGCACAACTGGAGCATTTCACACAACTGCTTCATGCTGCCTAGCTCTAAGGAAGAAACAAAACCAAGAATACTTTTGGAACATAACTACAGAATGTTCCTACCTTTTACAGCTATACCCTTTCAAGGCAGAGGAAGGGGGAAACTTTGATTCATGAAATCTGATCTTAGAGGAGACACAGCCTGTAATTTCATGCATTACTGCTCCCCACAGCGATCAAGAACAAGTAACATTGACAGACAGTATTACAGTTATGAAAGACAGATCTTTCAAAGCTGAATCAAAAAATAAAATAATACATGTTGTACTCCCACATTTGTAATCCTAACAATGTTATTTCAATTCACAGGCAGTTCTATTTTAAACAAACTACTCCAAATTATTCCCATCTCTGAACTATGACCAAGGTAAGACCTTCTGAAGTGATGTAGCCATTGGCTACAGCATCCTACTATGCTGCAGCCCTCTAGAGACTTTGCACTCTCATTTGTTCCCTCCTTTCCACACCCATTTCTGTGTTAACCAAGTTCTCACAGATCTACCTCAAACATCCTTTCATCTTCTTCCAGGTAGGAAACAACTACATTTAAGATTAAAAGTATGCAATCCCTAAACCATTTTCTATGCAAAACGTGGCTAAACATAGGACTAATTAAATTATCTTTAATCAGATTTTCAAACAGACAAGCTATTACAAAAGAAGGAAAACATTAAAATGTACAAACCAGAGGGAAACAGAAACACATCTACACTCAAACCTTATCCTGCCAAACTGCTCTATTTCACATCTCAGATTTTAAAACCAATTACACATACAGGATAATTAGGGCAACATTGTGTTTCAAGCTATGTTCAAGAAGCAACAATCTTAAAATTCCAAAGCCCTTGAACAGAAGGTAGCTAGTTACAAAGCACGAAATACATGCTATACCAGGACCTGACCAATACTGGACTGGGAAGGAAACCAAAGAAAAAGCAAATGCAGTGAAACATGCAGAAAATACAAGATAAGAAATTTAAATGAACACCACAGCAACTTCAGACTTGACTTTCACAACATTTGTTGGAATATACAAGTAAGAGATGGTACTTATTTGAGTATTAAGTCTTTTGTGATAAGTAATAACTAGAAATCAAATTATCAGACCCATCCTTAATAAAAGTCTCATGTGAGAACACCCCATGCTGCAACAGGTCTTCAATAAGCTCTTCTGTCTTTTTAATGGGTTTTTTTAAAGTAAAAACCCTCATATCTACAGTATATTTGAGTATATCTGCTTATTGTGACTAATTAATCTACAGTTTTCCTTACAAGCTGGGAACAGAGGCTCTGCACATGCCCCTACTAAAACAAACAAAACAAAAAAGAAAACCTAAGAAAACAACATCAACAACACCACAAAAAAACCCACAAAGCCCCCCCAACGGATCTTGCTAAAATACTTATGTCTTATGTCTATAACGACTACTTCATAAAAAAAACCAATAAAACTACTCGCCATTAAATGCATATTTTTGCTTGACATTACAAGAAGTTATTTATGCCTTACCCTCAAGTAAAAAATAAGTGCACGCTAAAAACAAAAGTCTAATCAAGATTCTGCTTTTAAGAGTTAACTGGTTTGCTGCATGCCTGAAGTCTAATGCCCTGAGTGAATATGCACAGGTAGCTTGGAAGACTGTCTAATTAATTTGACATCTTCAGAGAAGTGCAGTGAACCCCACATTACTCAGGGAAACTCAAACCAAGCAAACTGAAACAAACAAAACATACACATTGGAACAAACTGGTGTCTATTGCTTACACAGAAAAGCACTTTAGAACCAGGAATAAAGGTACAGCCAGATACACTGCAAACCAATGTATGAAAGCAAACAACCAATAGGAGAATGCCATTTACAATAAAAGTTGTCAAAAATGTTATGAAAAAGTCTTACAATGTTTATCTTTCAACTGAAACTTCAGGAGCGATTTTTGTTACAGGTACTTACAGAGCATTATAATGGTCTTGCCCTGTAACTCAAAATTCATTTTAATAATTAAGTAAATGTCAACTGCTTAAATCTTCAAAGAAGACACTGCACCTGGCACTCAAAGAGAACAAAATGTTTCAAAATCCCAACGAGTAAGAAACTGAACTTGTGTCTTCCACTGATAATAGCTGAACTTAACAAAATGTAAGGAATAAGAACATGCGCAGGACCTGTCTTACAGAGTACTGTAAAGTGCCAGAAGAACAGGGGCAAAAGCCAAACTAGAGACAGAGAATAGCTGTGGGACTTGAGTATAAAGGGAGTGCCGTTGGATAAATTTAGTAGTGCATTTTTGAGTTTCCAAAAAAGACAACAGTGATTAAAAACACAGACTGACTCTTGGGTATTTTCATGTTTTAAGCAAGGAAAGCAACTCTATAAAATATCAGGAAAAAAGCAGATTTTAAAATCTAGATTTAAAATACTCAACTTCATTAATAAAAGAATAATTAATATATCAAAAGCCAAGCACTGTATCAGCAAAGGATGGCCAAGCAGATTTTAGCCAACTACAACAACTTACTGTGAGCAAATAAGGTCTGCTACACTTAAGAGTTATTAAAACAGATCTACTATTGGTCAGTGAAGACCACTACTGTAAGTCAAATGTAAACACAACTGACATCAGTTCAAACACTTACTGTATGAAGATGTGTTACTCAGGAAACACAAAATATTTTCACGAGTACTTCCCAAAAAACTAATATAAAAAAAATTCTTTTGCAGAAATGACTTAATTAACCTTTGCCAAGATCAAAGCAATATTCTCCAGACTATTTTCTACATTAAACATCCCCACACAAGATCAGAAAGTAGGATGTAAGGGAGAACACCACCACTACAAAAAGAGTAACTTTCAACAGTTTCCTGGGTAAAGGTGCAATTAGTCCAATAAATCCCCTAATACTCAAAGATTTTTTTAATACATCATAAGTCTAAACTAACCAGAATGAAGTAAAACTTCCAAATCTTCCAAATTCAATCTCAGTGTCTCAGCTGTAGCCCATGATTCTCCCAAACCACCACAGTATTGTAAGAAACAAACTTTTTTTTCCCATTTTTTTAACACTTTAAGGAGCAAAAAATGCAAGTTTATTGGACAAGTCATAGCCAAAAATGTAATCAAACACTGGATTCAAAAAAGGATCAGTATTTTCAAGCCTCACTGTTCTCCCTGAGAAGACAACATGGTCTGAAGTTTGTAAACTTGAATCAGTACTGCCCACAGGACCTTTTGATTAAAGCCACACCTCTAAGAAATAACAATTCTATGCAATTTGTTCAGAATTCGTAAAATAATTAATTTCTGAAATTAAGAGCATCACTTTAATGTTTTCTGATTTGTAGTGAGGGTCAGCTACCACTGCAAGGTTTAAGGAAATGGCACACAACATACACCTTTTACAATGGAGCTCACCTCTGCACTTCCACTTCAGAGTGGATACTCAGGGAAACAGTCTTGTGTACAGATTTAGGTATCCACCCACATACATCTGTGAATCACCAGCACATTCAGTGGTATAAAACCCATAAAAGTGCCCAATAAAGACATGTCATTTTCAGTATTAATGTTTTCCTGTACAGCAAGCAGTAATTTAGTACAACTGGAAGATGAAAGTTTTAAAAACAAAAAATCTGATATGTCACTTCACAATTCCTGAGGCTGTTAGATTTAAGGGGGTGGGGGGGGAAGTTAGTCACAGAACCAACTGAGTCATTCTATTTAGCTTGGAAGCTACTGCAAGAAAAAAAAAACAACCAAATATGAAATGTGAGAAGATTGTGTTTTAGTAACTTACACGAGCAATACAATAATCCTTGGGATTTTCTTTTTCCAGGCCATATTTTTCCAGTGCTTCAATAACTGCAAAGTCTGCAGTATCTGTAGTGGACAGCAGGATTGTCTTGTATGGTATATTTGGTTTTAAACTGTCTGCATAAATTCTCAGCGTCCCACCTTGGAAACCAAACGGAATTAACAATGCAATCACAGAATAAAAAGACAGACGTAAAGTAATTAATTATATTTCTGACAGAATATAAGAACAAACCCTTCCAGAAATAACTTCATTACTCTACTAATACAAGAAAAATTATGTAACATCCCCAAAATAGATTTCTCTCTCCACTGCTAAAAATCTCCAGTGATATTTCCGTAATTTATCTAATGAAGTGTTTTCCCAGTCTTTCACCATGCTTAGTATTACATGAAGTTAAAATGAAATAATGTCAATGACTGGTTGAAGAGTAGACCTTTACCATCTTGTCAGGAAGTCTGTGCTGACCTCCCCTTTCTTTAACAAGCCCATTTAAGATTTCCTTCAGGACAATGTTTTCTACACCTCTAACTCTTTCTTCACTACTCTTCCATGAACAGATAATACTTTCAGATTTTAGCAGTTCTAACATAGCTTCACTTGTTGTTTTTTAATAGTGTATCTACAATCACTGTTGTTATATCCCCATCCCATCAACGAGAAATACTTAATCACTATTATTCACAAGATCTACCAGAATCCTTTATGCAGAACAATCAGTCCTTTACATTCTTTATTTACGCTACTGATTCAATTTTCTATCAGGTCATTCAGCTCATTCTTACTACAAGGAATGTCAGTTATCTCAGCCAACCTCCTCAGTTTGCCAGGCTGAGTCCATCCTTCCTTTTTTCCCAGTTTAGCACTGTTAGCAAGCTCAATGAGCACACTTTCTCTCAATCTGCCCACGAGAGAAAGCTTTGACATGCACTCACCCATGGAACACCGCCCCTGTGGAATCCTACCTTCACAAACCCTTTGCTCAGTTACACACCAGATAAACTAGCCATGTGCAAAAAATGCTGGAGAATGCAAAAGTTAAGTCAAATTTAAGGAGTTGCTGGCCTTAATAATATTCTCTTGGTAAAATGTTTATAACTTAACCAGAAGAATTTCAAGTACCTGAATCTGGTCTGCCATCAGAACTGCGAAACTCCTGCATTCTCTTCTCTAGTTTTTGCTGTCGTCGCCGTTTCATAACCACCTCAGGATTGGATATTGTGCGGGTGAAGCTGGTTTCAGGCATATCTTTGTAAACCTCAGCTGCAAGGCGAAAATTCTCACTGCCAAGTTAGTTTAAATAAAAAGAATGTCATTAAGAACTTAAAATAGATACATCCTTATTACTTCATATAGGATAAAAAGCAATAGGGTTCACAGACACAGGAGCTCATTTAAGTTATTGCAAGACGGTTTCTACATGAATTTCACTTTTTCTACTGTTAATGGGGTTCATATAGCCATGCTCACCTGATATAAAAAAACAATTCAAGGAATACTAGCTGCTAGTTTTCAAAGAAAACAAGAAGTCTTCTACCTCTTAAACATGAGGACAGGGGGAAAAGCATTAAAGAAACTTTACATTATACTCCTAACTTTATTATGATTTCCAATACTGCAAAGCATGGGAAAGCTGAGTTAGCATGTGCTTGCAAGTCACGCTTTTTCTTTGGCAAATGCACTTAAAAACAACTCTCATTTAAGTTTTAAAAAATAAGTTTAGACCACTTACATATCATCCCCATGAAGAAGTCTATCGTCTTTATCTGACGCTTGTCGCAATGCCTCTTTTTCACGCCTCTTTTTTTCTTTTTTTTCTTTTTTTGAGAGAGTTCGCTTGAAATTCTGAATTACTCCCTCTTTTTCTTGTTTTTCAGGCCCATTACTCTGAGCTTTCTGAAATAAATGAGTTTAAAACAGCTTCCATCAATTTCAATCCAAAGAAAAGTTAGTATTGGTTTTAACTTTGCAGATGAACCTGTTCAAGACACAGTATCACGGACCCAAAACCAACACTCCAGGCAACAACGCTCCATTACACAGCGATGAGACTAATGCTCCCAAGAAAAACACAGAGAAGACAAATATAATGTCACGTTCCAAAGACGGTATGAGCTAATTGTACTCAAACAAGTGAAGAAATTGCAGAATTTTACTTGAATAATGCCTGCTATCTACTTGGCCTCAAAAGATAAACTGAAGCTGCAAAACAAATTTTTGCTTCTGAGTAAAAATACTCTGTAACAACACTGTGCTTAATCTGCTTTCAAGGCAACTGTGTTGGAGCTCCAGATAAGAATAAACTGCAGAAGGAAAAACATTACAGAATACTTCTCCCCAATGGCATATTTTTCCAAGTCGTCATTCCAGTGTTGCAGTGCTGTCTTCTTCAATACCTGCTCCTCGCATACACAAGATACCTGTAATCCTAGGCTCATTTGCCTTACGTAGAGAAGATTACAGAGCACAAGAGAAAGAGGATGTAGATTTTCTCACTTCTATCAGGAAGCGAAGAACATAAAGAAGGAAGATTGCAAATCACTTAATTCAATTAATAGGAATAGCAGGGTTGGTACTCGTAGTGCAATGCATCACTAACTTTCCCTTCTGCCCTGTTAACATGCATGTACCCTGTAGTCAAATGCCCAGTACAAGCTCACATCCCTATACCCAAAGCACTTGTAAAATTAACAAGCTCTAGTTCCAAAAGCAAAGGAAATTTAGTGCTCAGCACAAGATCAAAAACTCGCCTTAAGATAGCCCACAATGAACAGCATGTTTTCCATAGCTATAGGCAACCAAGCTACATATAATATATATAATTACATGACTTCAGGAGCCAAACTCTAATCTAATTTAATGTTTAAATTGCTAATATTAGAGAAAATTTTTGTACAGTTGATGTTGGCAGCTCATTCATTTTGCATCTGTAAGAGAAAAAAATAATCAAAAACCAAAAAAAGCAAAACCAAACCAAATCAAAAAACCCTGCACGAAAGGAAAAAGTCTGCCATACTTTTTTCAAGAAACAGAATGTTACCTAAGGAGGTAATAATTTTTAGCTCTTTAACTCCCCCTGGCATTCCCTTTTAAAAGCTTTGCAAGAAGCAAGATTACCTCCTGGTATGTGGCACCATATACTATTTGAGGTATTTTTCAAGTCATCATAATAGAACAAAGCAAGCTTTAAGTTCTCTAGGCACGCGCCAGTACTAGACTGCTACATGGATCACAGCATCACCAGCCATCGAAAGACAACAAAAACGTGTTGCAAATATGCACTTTAAGTATTTAAAAATACTTGCTCTAGATATTGAAGACCATGAGCAGCAGTTGTTTTCAGGAATTAGAAAAGTGAAAGTTATGTTTTCCTACATAAGCAAACCCCAGAGATTTCAAAACTGCTGTTAGCACTAGCACGCTCGATAAGGACTCACCTTTGGAGGAAGTGTGTCATTTTCATTCTTGAGGACAAACCTTCCCTCGCGATCATCTTTGTTCCAGTTTAACTGTACAACAAGAGGCTTCTCATCCACATCTAATCTTCTTTCTTCTTCAAAAAAATGAAAAGCAGTAACAGTTACTTGGTATTTCAAGAGCAAAGGTAGTTTGAAATAAGTTAAGCTTTTAATAAAACCACAAGGTTTGCTTAACAGAACACATCAGTTGATGTTTTCCTGTTAAGTACAGAGACAGAAAGAAAGCTCAGGAATGTAGAATTAATTACATGTCCCCTTTCCAGCAACAAGCCCAAGTGTACTCCATCTATCTATGCAAGCTAAAGGTCCCCAGAAGGTAGTCTCACGTAACTCCTTTGTTAGAACTAAGTCTCGGAACACAACATTACCACTCTGGAGGAGAAGTTAGATTTACAGTTGAAATGTTTAAAACTCTGTAACATCCTGGGCCTTCCAAATACTCATTTTTCTTATTTTAAATTTACTTTAAAGTAGACCACAGTCTGGTTGCAGCCTGAAAAATACTATCCCACAAAGACTGCACAAAAATAAACAAGATTACAAAATTTAAACATTAAAACAAATCAAAAGCTGCCACGACATTATTCAGATCCAAGATAAAATTTCATTTAGAGTATTACATCTATTGTAAGTATATAGAAAAACAACTGACAGAGTGGTTAAAAAACTTAAGCAAGTCTTGCCATTTGATTTTCCCTTTCAAAAGAAGGAGACAGTACATGTGCCCAGGAAAACAACGATGTTTTTGTGGTTATTTTTATTCAGTAAGAAACACTCCTATTGACCTTGCATGCCTCAATCATCTTTTAAAAATCAGGAACTTGTTCCGCAAAGAAAACAATTTCATTTTGACTATAGTTACAGCACTAACAGACTTTTAAAGAAATCTAAGGCAGAAAAAAATAAATTCTTTTCAGTCTTTCAAATGCAGAATTTAAAGTCATTCAAGCACTTGTGTATACTTCTGAAGTACAAAAACACATAACCAAAAGATAGTTTCTCCTTTATCTGTCCCCACCACCACCACACACACACTATCACCTTCTGATCTGAAACAGACAAACTTCAGCAGTATCAAAGGCTATTTAGATACCCAAGTTCTTCACAGGTAATATTAGAGGATCTGTTTAAGAACCACAGTGGCTTCAAATAATATTTTGTTTGAAACTTCCCCCAGTTCAGCAGTAAAAGAACATGAGTGACAAAGCTAACATCACAGGCCCACAGTTTCAAAGAACAGAAGATGTGCTCTCAACTAGTCTAATTTAACAATCCTAGTCTCCCATTATAAATTTATTCTTTACCTACTAATCCTAAATATAGCAACTCTCTTACAAATGTCAACAAACTAATAGGATGTCAATCACACCATTTTATAGATCATAATCAAATCTTACATTAATTGCAGGCCTGGTATGTATAATTAAGTTTTGAAAACCACTCCCCAAAACCAATTAATAGCAACGTATTTAAGAATAAAACACCAAATCTCATGTGGTTCAGAAACTGAGGGCAAAGCTGAAGATACTTTGGGTGAGAGTAGGTATGATGGTGGTGCGGATGCAGGAAGGACTTAATGAATAAATACAAACCTCCACTGACGTGCACTTCATAAAGTGAGTATTTAGGGGATGATAACATTCGCATGTCTGGTCGAAACTTCTCTGCAAGAGTTTCTATCACATCTTGAGTTGTGGCAGTACTAGAGACACGGATACATTTTGTTGCAAAATTTCCAGCTGCTTTGTCTTGAAAGTAGAATCTCATTACTCCATGAAACTCGAGATCCTGTAAAGAAATAAAAATACAAATCTGAGTGCTGGCTAACAGTTATAAGGTTCAGAGTTTTTATTATTTGTTACAAATTTATTATGAAAATACCAGACCTCCAAATATTACACTGGTTTTCAAAATTTTTATAATGGTAGAATTAAAAACCAGTACACTATATACTTGAAAAGCTATCCTGCAAAAAGAAATTAAGGACTATCTATTACTGAAAATACTGAACTTGAATCTTTAAGTATTGAAATTTACAGCTATATTCAGGAAAATGAACAAAACCTAGAGACACATCTTGAAGAGTAACTGAGAACAGGCCCCTGCAGCCCAAGTCTGTAAAAGTGCATGTTCAAGGAACAGCAGCGTGTCTTGACAAGAACAGCTTGGTGTCACAGAACTCACAGGATCATCTTTTCTCTCCTCTTTTCACCCCTTCATGCACTCCTCTCTCATGCTGGCATCTGTTTGTCTGAGAAGCAGCCTTTCAAGGAAGCTAAACCATTTGACTTACTTGTACTTTTTATTTTAAGAAAGGTTAGTCTTTGGTACAGCTCCCTGAACACTCTGTGAGGGGAAAAAAAGCTTCAGCACCAACACGAGGTGAATAAAGGCATTGCAGCTGTCAGGCAGGTGGCTACACTACAACTGCGAAGGCAATTTGTTCAGACTATTGTAAACTCACATCCTCAAGTGATTTCCTTTGCCACTGGAGCCTGGGCTCTACTGCACACCAAAATTCAGGAGAACACTGTCCGCTTATGCTAGTCACTACCGGTCTGAACAACTCCAAATTCAAATTTCAGTTCCCCAGTGGTCTCCACCTGGTCAACTTTTGCCCCTTGCATAAATCCCAGCAATCATGAGGCCCTGCACTCAAGGGGAATCAAGGATATTCAAGTCTCCACTTGACTTTGCCAAGTTTAATCTACAGTTTAATAATCATTGCTCCTGTCTTCACTCTCCAGAGGCTTTGAAACAGGCAAATCCTTAGGCATTGAGCACAGTGATAGATTTTATGCTAGGCACAGCCCTTTCCAGAAGTACATCTGATCACAGGACACACATTACAATGCTTCTTTGAATAGCAAACAATAGAGATATTTACTGAAGCTACTCTATCATTCAGAAGACCTTTGCAAAAAGAAAGGAGAAAACAAGAGTATTTAAAAAGGAATTAAAAAGTCAAAGAACCTACACTCAGACAAATATCTATGTCACCTAGATACATGCAGAAATAAGAACTGTTCTTCTCAGGACATTCCCAAGCCTACACCAACACAGCAGTCCGATGAAATGCACCATGGACCTCAACAATGGCCAATTGTGTTTTATTCTCTGTTGTTATCTGAACAATTCACAGAATTAATCTTTCTGAGCCTGCACTGCTGTTCCCACAGAACTATGTACTTAGCAATACAGTGTTCCTTCCAGTGTTCCTTCCTGCAACAAGTTACAGTTTCCACATCCCTCACTCCAGCTAACTCCCACCTCTGTATACGCTCTGAACTTGACTGCAGTTTATACAACCGTGGGTATAATTCTTCAGCTGTGAACATTTTTCCAACAACTACTACTCACCTCTCAAAAGTATCCTGACTACTTCATTGCTTGTCTTTAATTATATATACTGAATTATTAACTAATTATCCATACAAGGACTTACCCCTCTCACGCAGAAGGCTACTAAATGACTTCGGGAAATCCCACCTATCATAGTGAATTGGAGCTTCCCTTACATTCTTGCTAACTCCTTCAGTTAAGAGTTCTAAAAGGTCTGAAGCACAACTTTTCTAAGTCCTGTTGACCTTTCCACGGTCTATTATAACAGACACCATTGTGTGTCCATGAATTCTGTAGGTTAATGCAGTTTCTACTCACACGGAACATCGCCAGTGAGCGTCCTTTGTAACACTGGTTTCACAGTGCATTTGCATCCAACGACCTGAAGGTGTCCACCTAACAGAGCCATTACAGACCACTTAGTGAAATTACTTCATCTCTCACTTCCTTCAGTTATTGGATAAAGATTCTCTCGTTCTAGTAACTTGCTTTCCTGCCTTTTTCTCTCTTAACAAATGCTGATTTGAAAGCATCCCTCAATTTTATTTTTTTTTATCTCATGCTTTTATATTCTACTTGTCAGATTTTATATCCTCACAATTTTCCTCATTTGGATACTACTTCAGCTTTCTAGTAACCATCTTTGCCTGATGTTCAGTCATGCCAGCTTCCTTTCACACTTGCCTCGATAGCTGGCATGTTTTTGGTCTGTACCTCCAGCACAGCATCTTTAACTCTCAGCAGGCGTAGGTACTTGGCTACTTACTTGCCCCTTTTAGCTTTACCAAGCTTTCCTAGTGCCAGTATGCTGCATTTCCAACTGGTTTGGAAAATTCTATACTTTTTGCAAGAAAAATTAATCTAAGCGTGTCATGATCTCTAGAAAGCAGAGCAGTCTCACTGGTAATATTCCAAGCCATATTCCATGCACACTTTTGTGCAGATTTGGTTTAAATGGTTGCCTCTCCTGCTAATACTTCTTAATCATGATGCTTCACAAAACAGCCACAGCATTTTTATAATCAACTTTAAGTTTCAATCCACTTGTTTGATCATTGCAAAAGACAACACATAAGCTTTCTGCAGAAGTATCATGAAGCACAATCATATCCCATTTATAACATTTACTTCCCTTTATACAAGGTTTTCCCCACCACCATCTCAAGGTACTGCTGAAACAAGAATTTTAAAAGAGAAAAAGGAGCACATTACTAATATTTTCCATGCATTATGTACTGTGTGAGTACATAATGAGATAAGATTAAAGTAGCTTTTTTCAATTTTTTTTTCTTTTTTAGGGAGAGCAGATTATTTTACTAAGGACACATTCTACTGCCAAGTAGCCATGCTTTTAATCTGCAGATTTTTTAACAACACAGTACAGATTGAAAAGCAAAGGAATGGAACACAGGTCCATTCAGAGAAGAAGTAAAAAACAATCCAAGAAGCTTTCTAAACTACCATATTGTTTGCTGTTGTTAATATTAGTAATATCAATAATGACAATGTAAGTTACAACTTATTTCTATTTCCAGGTACTAAAAAAGCAGACGAGACAAAAGTACATTCTGAATTCTCAAGATACAGCATCTGTATAAGCAAGTTTTGTTTTCATTTTCCAAAAGAAGTAATGTGTTTTCCTAATATTGCCATTTGACAATCTGGATATAAAAACAACTGAATGCAGGGACCACTGACTGTCCATTTCCCCCAACCTCTTCTACAGCAGCTTCTCAAGCTGTGTCCCCACAAACCATGTCCTTGTCCCCTCCCCCCTACTTTTTCCAAAGTTTTCTGTTTAAAAAAAAAAAAGACTGCACAACAGCATCACAATCTTCTATCACTTCCCCATATAAAAGTCCTTTAAATGTTTCACTTCCATTATGTTCCAAACTGTACCTTGGGGCATTGCTTAGACTATTACGGATTTATTTGATGACATGGAAGTAACTGGTTTCACATTTCAAAAAGAATCAGGAAATAGGAGACCAAAAAACAACAACAACAACAAAAAACCCCACAACCTTCTAGTCTTCACTATTTTTTTGATATCGCATGAGCGTTTGTGCGTGCGTATAGCTACAGTTCAAGCCACATTTAACTTTCCAGCCATGTGCTTAGCAGATAAATCCCAACTACACACAAACAGATGCTACCACTCACACTCAGACAACAAGGTAGGCACTGCACTTGAATTTCCACTCTCCACTCTAACTCTGCACTAAAGTGCTTATTTTTCAGAGTTTTGTGTTTCATCCTCAAACTCATTCACTACTGAATTTCTTTGTCAAGACTGCTAGGCACGTTCACTGCAGTTTATAATATGAACTTGTGTCAAGAAAAGAGGCTAAAGAACAAAAATTGCTTGTCCTAAACTAGGTAGATACAGAAGTATCTATTATTCCCTGATATATTATTGTAAGTGAAGGAATCTCCCCAAAACACTTACAAATCTCTTGAAACCATCTTTCTCTAAAGATAATAACTGTCATTTATCATTTAACAAAAAGAAATTAAAATGTTTTCTGGATTTCAAGAGTGACTGATTACTTAAGTGTATGAACACTTCTAAATTCCTCTCAGGAGTTCATACGCATGATAAGCAATTTTAGTTGTATTATCAATCACATTTGGTATTTTATGTATCTGCTGTACAAGTTCATGGATCATGTAGGAAAGCAAGGATACAGACCAGTCTTCAGCCACACAAGTACAGCCAATTTTCACAAAATTTTAATTCTGATCATCTAGACTGCAAAACGTATTTTGAAGATCATACGGCCAAAGTCAGTTTTTTAGGCCTTTCAAATAATAAAGGCAACTTTCCTCAAACACAAAGCATAATTATTCCTTTTTATCAGTACCAAATGAAGTTATGGTAGTTTGTAAAAACATATTCTACTCAAAAAGTTTCAACTTAGATAATAGTTGCCAATTAACCATCGTTTCTTGGTTTTACAACAAAAGTAATCTGCACCACCTCTTCATTAGGCACAAAGGAAAGAGTTTATAGAAGCATTTCAAATCCCTAGTTATGACTTTTGCATAAAGTAAATGACAGGCAGTAACTGCTTCAAAACCAATGGAACAAATGTGCCAAAAGTGTCTTCAGAAAACAAAAATAAAAACACACAAAAGCATCAGAATGAAACACCTGAAACACTTTCATAAAGTGAAACTACTTCAAAATTCTACAAAATCTTGTGAAAAGCTTCCATTAAACATTCTTAGAAAACATCTGCCTTCTCAGTGCTATCACTCTCCTCTGACACTGTCCTTGAGGACCTCAGACCATCATTAAATGAAAAAGAGCACTACAAAAGCAGGAAGCAAACAAACTTTAATACATAACAAAGTCAGTCACACAGAGCACCCAAGTCACACTTACAACTGAAGATGTGAGGTAAAAGTTATCATATCAATTCTAACCCATGTTTTCCATAGGGCTTCACGAAAGGGACTCTGGTTTCTCAAAACAGTTTGATCTTTAAATCTAGTTCCAGTTACTGACTGTCAAGGGTGGATCTCTGCTTTCAAGCAGTAAGCAGTAATAATCAAAATCACTCATTTGAAGTTATGCTACAGAGAAATGCAAGTAAGTAAAAGAGGGAGGGAAAAGCATCTCAAGCTCCCCTTTCCAATTATGAAGAGTAGTTATATATTCATGTGAAAAGTGTTAATAATTACAGAAGATAAAGGTGCTTAATACTTTGGCAATACAAAACAAAGAAAATCCCCGCAAAAAAACATCATCTCCAAACCTCTCTTTTTGCCAATCATCCAACTCTTTTTACACAAGAATATAGTAGTCAAGATGGAATATAAAAAGCAAGTAGAAAGACATAAAAAGATTGCACTGTACATGAAGCTCAGAAAAAGCCTGCAATGTGACACAACGGGATTTGCAGCAGGGAAACCTGGACTTCCTGAAGAATCGGAGAAGCTTCTGCAAACAAAATGGTAATATCCAGGAGCCATAACCTACAGCCATGCTCACATGAGAAAGGAAACCCCTGCTTTAAGTATTTATCACAATATGTAGGGCACAGCGATGAATGAGATCAAACTACTACTCCCACAAGCCAGCAAAGCATACCCATAGGCTATTAAAACTCCTATCCCACCTGTATGCATCACAAAGCACTACATACTTCAATACTTAAAGAGTATTACACACTGCCCATTCTGTAAACTCTACAGTCTCTGGAGCAGCACAGAATATACAAGTTTCCCTTCAGAAATCTTCATCTGCACCCCCTCCCAGAGGCTTTGATCTCTTTCAGCTGCATTGATAACACTGTTTGCCTTGCAAGCACATTCTGCATGACTGCATCCAGAAAATACCGAAACCCAGCACTAAGAACATCACATCTTTCTTCATGCCCCATTCAAATTCTGCAAGCAAAAATCTACAGAGAACTAAGCTGCAATTACTATTCAAGTACAAGTGCTTGCTGCTCAGGAGTTTTGCTAACAGAACATAGAAAACAATAAAACCAATCCACAGTGCAGAAAGTAGAATTAAAGCACATACAAGTTGCTTTCAAATGAATTCGGGTCACGATATTGATATAACAGGTCAGCACAGCAACAGTATTATTACTGCAGGATATTCTGCAACATTCATATAATGCCTTTGTATCTGACCTGTTGTCAGCCTACACAGTAAAATGGAATTGCTTCCTTTGCCTCTCCAAAAGCCGTATGTATGCTACAAATCTGTGGGATTCTAATGAGTACAAGAATATTTTAAAAAAATTCCTATAATATTTTAAAATCCATTTAAATCAGTAAGGCAATAAGCACTATGAAATTGCATGGGGGTGAGGTTTCTAGCTCTCATTCCCAGTTCTAGCACTCAATTCCCATAATGACTGCTCAACTTGAAACTTGAGGACAGACAACACTATTAAAAAGTAATTTCCAATAGTTGTTTTTTTAAAAAAATCATGGTAATTGTTATAAATTTTTTCCCATGTAGAAAAGAAACACAGTGTTCTTGTTAAGCTACAGTTTTTGAATTAACTTCAAAAAGTGCAGCTTCATGATAAAAGACTACCTTTAATCTAACAGAAGAAAGGAAGAACAATACCCATGAAAAAACAGCTCCTGTAAAAAAATAATTTTCACCGGCTTTACTTCCTCTTCCAAACCTCTGACACCTGGATCAACAAAGACTTTCCACTACAGAATGACTCATTCTGCCACACTTTAGACACCGTAATGTTCATAGAAGCAGGACCAACAGCTGACCTTTCTGTCAGACAGAATTACCAATAACCCACAACATGAAGATCAGAACTAATTGAAACCGCCTCTTTATTTTCCTGAGGAAAATTGCATCTTAGGAACCAGCTCCACTACATTTTGAAACAAAACCTCAAAACCAAAAGACAAGAGGTACTACAAACACTTTCACAATATAAATATATATATTTATATATATATAAATGTATAATATAAATGTAATGCAATGAAGTCAATGCAAAAGCCACTGCACTATACGACAAACAGCACACAAAATCTTAAATTAAGGCCAAAATTCAAGTATATAATTATCGCATCCACTAAAAAAGGATTAACTTTCATAAACGCAGCTTTAATGCCCATATGAACTCTGAATTATCATAGATGTAGATATTTTACTGTATACTTTATATGCATTGTCCCTGCTTCCTGTTGCTTATCTGTCCCCAACAGCAAGACTAATTAACACAAACTCTTGGGATTAAATAAACACTACTGTAATCGTCAATACTTTCCTACTAACTTACATCTCACAGATTTTTAAAAATTTAAGTTTCAAAAGAGGCCCATATCCACCAGGTAGATGAAGCAGGTCCTACTGATTTCAAAATAAAACAAAACAAGCTGTTTTCAGAGTAGTCGTTTACCGGAGCCACATTCTGTGGTGCCATCAACCACACTTCATTCTGAATACACCAAAGTTTTCATAACCTTTTACAGAAGATATTATTCCACAAGCAACATGAACTGTCTTCACATAAGACGTATGAGTCAAACCGCAGTTTTTCACTAAAAATTAAAAAAAAAAATTGCCAAGGGCACTCCCTGAAAGCATGACAGACATTATCTTCCAATCCTTAATTCTGAAACCAACACAAGGTGATCAGCAAAATCAGCACAGCACTTGCAACACAGTTGCTGCCTGCCCCCTGCAGGGTGTGCTTTGTTAAACTGCGGTGGACAGCATTTACACAATCAACCAGAGAACACAGATCTGTTCTTTGTACAAAATGAAACCTGCAGTTAACTGAAGAAATCAAACAAAAAATGTTTTCAACAAAAAGCTCTACCAACAGTTTGGTAACTATTGAATCATTCATCAGCCTGATTACATTAAAAATAAAAATAAAGCTACAGAAGATTAAATCACATCCCCAAGTTAAAACATACCACCAGTTACAAACTGTATTAATGCTGGTATCATATAGAGACTCTCCCAATACCCTTATACTGAGGGCCTTGCAGCAACTGTCAACACATACTCTGAAAAAAATATACCAAACAAAAGCTTGTTAAGAAAGTTGTTGTTATGATTAGGAAAATTGTTTGAAGGTGGTGATATGACATTAAGAAAACAGAAAAGTGATTGATGTACATCTAGTATATCAAAATACCCTGAAGGTCTCCATCAACAGGAGAGAGGTCAGGCAGAGCTCAATCATACTTGAAACCAGGTAAAAAGCAAGTCAAAACCAAACAAAGCCTCCTTTGAATTAACATGACATATTTAAAAAAGGAAAAATAACAAATAGCAATGGGCCTCAATAAAATATTGCTTACCTTCCTCCTATTTATTTACAACCTGTCACTGTTTTTGCAACTAAGACAATTGCTAAGGAGCAACACCAGAAAACTTAGAGGAGAAGAATTAAAAGTAGAGACAATCCCCTGTAACATTTTTCAGAGACATCTTAAAAATCCACTGAAATAAATCAGAGTTCTCCATACTATTTACTATGTTAAAAACTATTCCTTTTGAACAGTTCCATTTAGAGGAAGAGAAACAGGTTATTACATCCACCTCAAACCAAAATACAACAGGAAAATTGAAGGGTGAGAATGAAAGTTCAGGCACTGGAAGTCTGATTTTTCTCTGTCATTGCTACTTGCAGAGATGCAATCCCTGTATTTAAAACATATTCAGACATCAATCGGGCCACAAAAAAAGACTGTCCTTACTCACTTTAACATTAAAAGTGCAGACACACAGTCAGCAACAGAAACTCTAGTGCTGCAGAAAGCACTTCCTCATACTGACACACTCATTCCCACCTCTTCTCTTATGCCAGGCACCAGCATCCTGCAGCTGTACAGCAACATGAATCAGGTTAACTGGGAAGGTATTTCCCTTCCCTTCATTCAGTGTGGAGAAAATGGTCAGTGCCATCAGCTGGGGGAAACTGTCCTGCTGATACCTTTGTTAACTTGAAGGAACCATGAAACAGCAACCTCTGCCAAGCTGGACACTTCATTCCCACTTCTGCACCAGCACCAGCACGTACCTGGCTCCAGCCCGATAGGCCAGTGGGCTCTTACTGCTTTTTGTCTCAGGCTATGCTGGCTTGGCTGTGAAGTCTTGACACAGGTCAGATAAGCACCAGACCAAAGAAGGCAGCAGAAATGAAGCAGCCCAGCAGAGACTGGCTACTCCTGATGAGCTAAGTGGAAACTGTAGTTTGTTACAGGAATGGCAAATCTCTCAAATATTTTTAATACTTAGTCCACAATCACATGGCATTTAGATAAAATAATTTTCTACAATCACAAAGTAAAATTTAGAATACTGTAATCTTAAGGCTATTTCTATAACTGGCATACAAATTGTTAGATTCCAGAGTTACCTGATAATTTCTCTACAACTTAAAAAGATTACAGTTTTTCCTCTGTAATAAAACTCCGATACAGGAATGTCTTAGAAACTGTCTTAAAACCATTAAAAATGACAATACAAGTAGTTTGCAAATTCATCTGTGAAACTTCTAAAAGCTGAAAAGATACTTCTTTTTGAGTGAAAACTCAGTATCTCTAACAGAAATGTCAATCTTCTTACAGCAGAAAGCTGAATTACGGAAAAAACACTTCCACCAGCAATCAAACTCATGAAGCCTGGTTTCTTGTGGCTGTCTTCTGAAAGCTGATCACAGTTTTATCATAGATGGCACAAATAAAATTACTCTTAACATTTCCCTCCTATATGGATTCTCTAATGTCCAAAAGTACATACACTACTTAGTAAAGACTAAATCAAATTTCTTGTCTGTTTCTGACCTCTTACAGTGGCAACTTCACACTCCTGACATAAGCTGAAGATTCAATCAAAGAATCAACAGACCAAATAAAACCCAAATTTGACAAGCTGGTGCCCATTGATAAGCTGTCACCAGCAAATACATACAGCAGCTCAGAAGCCAAGCCCACTTCAACCACCTCACATTCACTTGACAAAACATTCATATTTATCTGCTTTCAGTATAACCTCTATATTGGAAATAATATAAATAAACTCTCACTACAGGCAAAAAAAACCCGACACCAACAACCCTTTAAATGAACAACAGTCTGGAATAATTTCTTGTAATTAGCACTGCATTTTTACTATTTTTGTATCAGGCTTTAGTACGATGAGGATATCAAAGGAAACTATAAAAACAGAATCATTTTTACGTAATGCAGAAAGGGTCATGCCATGCATTTATGCTGACACAGCCAGTAAAGTTTGAGCCAAGTTCTGCTCTTTAATGATAAACTTGATTGTGTTACCCTGGCTTCTCAGTCATGTGGGATGAGCTGGAATAAGCACCGTAGAGGGTTAAGACATCCAGCTACACTGACTGAACAAGAAAAACGCTGGTGCTATCTGATACACTGCATGGAGGAGCTTTGGCAACCAGGCTAATTAGTCAGGAGTTTTAAGTAGGAATGCTAACCAGCCTAACAGAAAAACAAGCACCTGATTCTCCTGAAGTAGACAAAATTCGGCCTGGAATCTGCATGAAAAAAAAATACCCCAAACCTCAAAAATCAACACTCTAATTTAAATACAACCTCTGACTAGACTTCAAAAAGTTATTTCCCAGATAAGTTACATTAGTCAAGCAGTTTTAAGGTCAAAATGTACCACTAAATGCAATTTTACTGTAACAAATTCTATAGAAATGAGGCAAAGGACCTCTTTTTGAACTACTGCTGTTTTTCTTCTCTACATGAAATACTTTCCCCTTTGGTTTTTAAAGGCAAATCAGTCATACTTCAGGCTATGGAATAATCAACATCTACAAAATTAGTTCTGAAAAAGACCCCAATCTGAAAATCTGCACTGATGAATGAAATTATTGAGATGATCTGTGTCATAGCCAAACATACACAACCACACTGCTTTTATATGCAGCTTTTTCTAGAGTAAACATACACATACACGAGCTAAGACATCCTTCTAGTTACTTCTACCACACATTCAGGAAAAAAAAGATATTCATTCACTACAGATACAACCAAACATGTTTCAAATTAACACATGAAATTGCCACACAGTTTTCGCGTTAGAAAGCATTAACTTGAATACTTTAAAAAAAATACAGAGTTGACATTACAGCTTCCAGAGGGGAGCATGTCCCAAAAAGAGTTGTGGTTTTCTTTGTTTGGAAGTTGTTTTTTTTTTTAATTCAGTCACTCAAAAACTCCTCCAGGAAGCCTAATTTTGAATGACTCATTTTTATATTTAAAGGAGTGAGGTAATATCTTAAAACTTACAAAGCAGATTATTAACATCATTAGTTATCTTAATGTTGGACTACCAAGGCCACAGATAGCTTGTGAAAAATCTATACAGTAATTCTAATAGTTGGGTAAAATTCATCTGTTGATAGCCTTCTCTCTGCAAATCCTACTTAAACCTGTTGTATAATCTTTGGCAACAATTTCATCAAGCACTGTGCTTTGTGAATGACATTCAGCCTCAGTTAGTTGCATTTAAAAACAACTGCTGACAGCTAAAAAAGGGCTTTCTCTGCAGTAACACCATATACAGTATCTTCATACTGACAGTGGTTTTGTACTCCCTGTTTTGTGATGTTTTCTTTTGACTGTTCTCATACTACAAAATCCTCCAGTCTAACACAAAAGCTAGCTCAAAGCACTCCCAAGCATATAAAAATGTTTCTTCCTAAAGCACCTGCACAACCAAAAACGTTACCTTGCTTCTAATTTTACTCCCTCAATGCTGTTTACTTTTAGATTTGAAAGAGAAGATACCATGTAGCTATCAACACAACAATTCACTTTAATGTTTTGTACTTGAGCTGGCAGCCCTTCTCACTGAAGAAGCATTTTACATTCCAATTATCACCAACTTCCTTTTCCCCAGTAGGGTTCCACACTTGCTCCCAATCTACAACAGCGTCTGTTTTGCCAGACTGGAAGCAAGTTCATTGGCTGAAAGGTCCTACTCTCTAAACAGGCTTATCTAACAAGAAAACGTCTATACATTAATACTTTCTTCTTTTATGTATCATCCATATTATTATTATTACAGAACACGGAAGGTATTAGTCACATGGACGTAGAAATAAATTCCCCAAAAAGTCCCTAATTGTTGACTGCTGGATGGCTACCTCAAGAGAAAAATTACTCTGTAATTCCTGCTTGTGGCAGCAAGGGAAAATATGACATTAAGCTAATCCAATGGCAACTAACATTACATTGGAAGGGGCTTTCCCAATCTCTATCTACTCCCACTCCAGCTGTGTGTCATTATAATTGTTTCAACACAAGCATTTAGGTGAACTCTAATGAGCCAGTTCAGAGAGAAAAGCCCAACAGGAACTAATCCTTGTCTCCCAGCTTCCTTAAGAACTTCACCATGGAGTCACATAAAACCCAATGCTGGCATAAAGGAGGGATTAAAAAAACACAAACAAACCTGTTCAATTGAAGAAGGGGTGAAGGGAGCACTTTCTTGCAGCTAGAAAGCCATTTTACCAGCTTCAGCTATAAGTATGAAACCTCATCCACGTACTTTTCCCTTGGGTAGCTATTGACACCCAAAATAAAACCAACAGCAGTAGTTTACAGAGGCAAGGAATGCTTCTGCAGATCCAGAAATCCAACCAATCAGCTGTATGACAGAGGTTGGCTTCCACGGTGGAAATAAACCGGTTATCTGTGGTAATGCAGGAATTTCATCATCCCTGTCTAAACATCTATTTCTCTTGCCTAAGGATGAACAAACACAACATTATGAGAGTAATACAGTATTTGAAACTCACTATAACAGACCTAAAAAAGTCTATTAAAATAAAATCAGACTGTAATTCAATTATTAAATCATTTAACTGAGGAGAACTTTAGCCATGTTTTTGTTTTAGTACTACAGGACATAGCAACCCATGCCTACAAGTAGCACTACACACAAATATATGAGGTTTTCTACTGCTTCAACTAAAAGTAACTAAAGGTATCAAATACTAAGGTGGTGTTATTTTCTATTGTAAATAGTACTTTCTCCAAAACATCAGGAGCCACCAAGTGCAGAGTGCATTAGAGCTCCAATCACCAGCTTTTAACTCTAGCCTCCAAATTTTTTTAAACGTCATAAGCATAAAAAGGCAAGGGTTCAGTTCAAGCAGGAATGACACAAATGGTACAGGAATTACTCAGCAGTGCCAAGAGATCTTCCTCAAAACAATGCTGCATCAGATGTCCACACACAAACACGGACAGAGGTTTTACAGACCAGAGTCTCCAAAGTCCTGCAGAGCCCACAGTAGCACCATTCGAACAAAACAAGCCACAGGAGGAGAGTAAACAAAATTATTAAAAGACAATGAGATTTTAAAAAGCAGTCAATCAACAAAATCAGTTCAGAGACAGGGTGGGATACACATGTTTAAAAAGCTCAATTAGATCTGCTAAAGGTAACATTTCATTGTGCCACCAGTCATTAAAACAGAGAAGCATTCAAAAACTTAACTATGGGTGTAAAAAGCTACTTTCTTCCTGTAACTGCATGGTCACTGTATTTCCTTTTTTTCCTACTGCTTCACAGTCTCTTATTCCATACTCAGGACAACAATGCCAACGCAGCGACTGTGAGTAATCTCCAACACTATTCCCGATAGAGGAAACAGCAGTTGACCAGTTGATTACATAGGAAGCTCCTCATTTCCTTTGCAGTTCTCTTCATAATAGCAGAAATAATCTAGAGAAAGGTATCTTGTGGTAGTAGCATAAAGACCAACTCCAGCGATTTTTTGTCAAAAGGAATTCAGTCAGAAATCACCATTAGCTTTTCAAACAATAGTCGAGATACACATACCCCAGTTCAAAAAAATAGTTTGACTTATAATTGTTATCATAACCTCTCAAATATTTTGGAGTTGAGTCCCTCATTAGAATAAGTGTTCTGTGCAAGACTACTCATGTTTTATGAAAAATTATGATTCTCAAAAAGTAGCAAGGCAGCTCCTTTCCCAGTCATAAACACTAATATATCATTACTTCTTTAAAATTATATAAGACATCTTAAATTATCATTTCGTTGCAATATAAGGTAATGCAGAAATCTGGCTTCACTTTTTGACATAATGAGGGGTTGAAAGGCAAGTATGGGATTGATTCAATTAAGTGCTCAAAATTTGAAGTAGTCAAGAATTGCTTGCTCGCTTCTCATTTTAGCAGCAGAGCAAATCTAGTCTGGTAGGTCAGCAACCAAACTAATACTGCCCCCTCATTTCACAGTGCTTGCTCTTTGTTTTTACAAAAGGTTGCTCCCGCCTGCTTACAGAAGAGTGAGGAAGTTTCAGAGGGCAGGTCAGTCAGATCATCAGTTACAAGACTGGGTGTGTGGAGCTGGGAGGAGATAGGAACAACAAAAAGACAACTGAAAAGCTGAATACTTAATCATCACATAGGCATCCTTCACATTACTACTTTCTTCCTCACCCTTCCTATCCACCCTAGTCTGGAATAAGGAACTTGAAAATAAACAGTGCATTTCTGTATTTGTACATTGCTAAGTCTACGTAGCAACTTCTTTCCTAGAACTGAGAGAGAAGATGATTGCAGATATTAGAGAATACAACTCAACAGCTCCCTTCCAGAGTTTGCTCACCTAGCATTAAGACTTCATGTTGTCCTAACCTAGGCAGTCTGCCCCACCCACTGCAATGACTGTCTGCAGCTGAGCAGATTCCACTTACGAAAGGAGACCATCAGAAGGGTATTTTTCTTGAGGAACTCACAATTCTGATCTCTGAACTTCTGGGGCAAACCAGTCCCAATCTAATAACTTCCCAGGGTGCACAATAAACCTTTTAAACCATGTGTTTTTGGAAGGAAATCCTAGAACAAGCATCTGGACGTAGGGATTAACAGCTAAAGTAGTAGTTCAGCTACTTAAGAATGGCTAGCAAGATTGCATCAAAATAGATTCAAACATAATATGCAGAAAAGGTGACTTAAAGCTTCTTTAAACTTAATATCAGCATATACAATTGAATGCTGAGTTTGAGATGTTTCTTATTTGGTTTATTTCAGTTTAGAATTCCTATTATATTAATACGTGCCTAAGAATATTTGCAGAATTAACAGACTAATGCTACCCAAGTTTCAAAATAGAAACTTACATTTTAACCGTAAAAATGCTCCATTGATGTAACAAAGTTGTTAAAATATCTGTGGCCAGGCAAGATTATAGTCTATTCTCAAACTTCAGCATTTCTTCCATCAAAAATGGTACACTACCAGCACGGCCTATTTTTCAGCATCACAGAGACCTGTATCACAATAGCAGAATTCAAAACAAAGAACATGAGGCCGAGTATGAGAAATTGAACTAGTCAGCACACCATACTGTACAAATACAGTTTTATACACTAACAATAATCAGGAGTGAAAGCAAATCTTTATTCCCAAAAAACACATATCAACAAAAACAATCCAGCACAGCTCATTCACTGCAACTATCCATTTCAGTAACGAACACAGGCATGTCACCTGGAGAAGGAAGAAGCACCGGAACAGAAAATGGAAGCAAAACTGTGTGCCACTTACACAACTTACAAACACTTCCTGTCCAGCAGCACTAGGACCTCACCCTATCTCCCCTGGGCAATCTATCACACAGGATACATTGACAGAACATAGCTGGTGTAAGTTAAAGGATACATAAAGTGATCCTGAAACATTAAGCTATTTTCAGTCTTGAAGGTTGTGTAGGATGGGTAGAAGAATGCTGTGCTCAACTTTAAGAAGAATCTAAGCATTTCAATATTCAAAGCTTTCAAATACATGCCTAAAGGCTTTGACAAAGGAAATTCTTCAAAGTGGGGGTTTAAGTGGGGTATTTTTGCTTTGTGTTTTTCTTGAGGTTTTGAGTGGATTTTCAGTTCAACAGAATTCAACAAGGGCAAAAGGAAAGTCCTGACAATGAAAGGTAAAATGTCTTGCAACAACACAGTATCAAGAAATGACTGGCTGGGAAGAAGCTCTGCTAAAGAAAACATGAGGACCTGGGTGGACAGCAGGCTGAAGATGATTCAGATGCATGCCCTGGCAGCAAAGTCAACATCATGCTTAGTGGCATTAACAGGAGGAATACAAGCTTTAGGTCAAGTAAAACAATTGTACTGCTCTCTCTACCCATCACTGGTTTTGTGCTGTCAGTACAGGAAGAACAGAACTAAGCTGAAGTCCAGCAGAGAGCTATAGAATGTTTAGGAGGCTGAAGAACCATCTTAGGAGGAGAGACAGAAGGAACTGGGTTTCTTGCTCCTGGAGAAGAGCTGGCTTTGGGGAGACCTACAAAGCAGCTCACAGGACCTGCAAAGAGGCCAAGAAGACAATGCAGCAGAGATCAACAGGGCACGCTGGGAGGACAAGAAACACTGGACATTAAGTTGAAACAAAAGCGGCCCTTAAACTCACTACACAGAAAGCCTTTTTCACACTTTGGATGGTCAAGCCAATGAAGGAGGGTGCCCAGAGTCAGTTACTGGTCCTCAGGGGGTTTTCAACACCTTATGAGAAAAGCCCAAAGGGCATCAGGACTGACCTTGTTTCAAGCAGGAGGTTGGACAAGAAATCTCTTGAGGTCTGTTCCAAATCAAAGCATCATATTTAAACATCTGTCGAGGACAGGCTAATTTTCCAATGCTGTTCAGCTACAGAAAACACTAATTGTTACAACAGCCAGGCAGGCAGATACCTCTAATTTAGGTATGACCTCCAACCAACAGGAAAGCTCCCAATACTGAGATGCACCAACATGTGAGTCTCAACAAGGGCCATGACTAATGAAGGGATGAAAAAAGCTAAATAAAGTACTCTAAGTGGCAGCACAACATTTGTGAATTTCTCTTCAGGTATAAGCCTAACTGGTAGACAATAGAGACAGTAAAGCAAGTAAGTGGTTCTACTACATGTAAGAATAGTCATTAATAATGCAATGCAATCCATCACAATTGGAAATAAACTAGAATGGGTATATACACCATGGAACAATCTAAGATTACAGGATAATTCAGGGAGAAAGGAAGTTCAGGAGTTTCCAATCCAACCTCCTAGTGAAAGCAAGATCGTTTCTGAGGTCTTATCAGGCTCTTTTGCAGCTTTCTCCAGCCTGCTCTTAGACATCTCCATGGACAGAAACTGCACAACCTCCCTGTGCAACCCGTTCCACTACTTGACTATTCACTGGCATCTGAGAAGTTTTCTTTTGCAGAACACTTTTGTAGTTAGTGAACTGCATAATGATTTCACTTTTAAAACAGATAAAATGAACTGTATGCCTGAAATAATAATTCTTTTAACACAGAAGTTCATCCTTCAAGAAAGATTATATAACCAGAAAACAATGAAAGATCAAAAAACTGAAGAGAAACACAGAAATTTAAGGCAAAAGCTCAGCGGAAGTGGTTTTGGGAAAAAAAAAAATCAGTATTCCCCACCCTCCCTACATCCTCAAACCAGTGAGATTTCCACGAGTTCTACATGTTACTTCTGAAAGCAGTTCAGTCCTGAAGCTCTAGACAAGCATCTGAGTGGAATATGGGAAGTGATTCACTACTATCAATAAGCATTTGTTGCTAGCCTATAGTTGCTATAGGGTATGTGGGGCACAGGAAGGCAGGAGTGGGTGGAAATATTATTATTAATAATAGCAATCACAAACAAACCACAGCAAACAGCTTGATTTTGAGAACACCACAAAGCAACAGAACATCAGAAGAAAACAAACTCAGAAAGCAGGAACAAAAGGATAGTGGGGTAGACCAAGATAAAAGACAGATCAAGAGAGGAATTATCAGAACGCTGGAGCACCTCTCCTATGACAGCTCAGACATTGGGGTTGTTGATCCTGGAGAACTGAAGACTTTAGGGAAGCATTTTTATAGCAGCCTTACAGTACCTAAAGGGGGCTACAAGAAACATGAAGAGGGACTTTTTACAAAGGCATGTACTGGACAGGACTAAGGGGACTTAGTTATTATGAAGAAATTCTTTACTCTGAGGTTGCCCAGCAAGGTGGTGGATGCCCTATCCTTGGAATAGTTCAATGCCAGCAAATACAACATCTTTTCCCCAAAGACAAAATTTTCAAACCTTCTTCTGAATGACAAAGAAGAAAAAGGACAATTTTCTCTGTAAGGATATAGGTGTCCATTTTGTAAGCTGCTCTCTTTGGACCAAACCATACTAATAAATGTCGATGGATTCATTTGCAATAGCTAAGTCAGAAATGGTAGTTCCAGTATCCATTCATTTTTAAGCCATGATCAAGAACTAATGAACTTAAACATGCCATTACTCCCTGTCCCACATGCTACGCCCTCATCATCATCAGTAAAGTTTACAAAAATAAGCACTGAAAATTTTCATGCTTGTTTCAAGAAGAAAGTCATCTCAAGGAGCAGACTTCGACAACAATCAAGCCCAGATTAGATGCCTTTTTATTAAAACAATGCAATTATTTTTTTTTTTTCTTAAGTAAAATTTGTTCACTATTTAAATTCCAATCCTCTGGAATATACTTCAGGTTTATGAAGAAAATGCTTGAAATGCTTTTCATTTTGAAAATACAATCTAATTCTTCCAATACATTGAAGTAAATTTTATACTGCAATTTTATACTTGCAACTGAATTTCTTTGTAATATGCCTCAAACACACAAAAAAATATACTTTTTATTTGCATAGAACATTACTATATACGCTTTTATTAATATAGAATAAGAAAGTGAGAAGTATTTCCCAAGCCAGGAAAGTAACTTTGCTCAGGGGAGTCTACTCATAAAAATGTTCATTTCACCTTCAAATAGCACATTTGGTTACCAAAGAGCTGTGTTTTAAAAAGTGCTACCAGCTCTATTCTACAGATTTCTTCTAAAAGAGAACAAATTACTGGTTTCATCAAATTGCACCAGTTAACAAAACTGGTCTCTACAGCTCTGTAAATCAGGAGTTGCCAGAAGAATGTGTCTGCCAGTGTACTGTGCATGAACTCTCACTTTTAACCAAGTGCAAGTTCTGCACATCTGCCCAGTAGTTAGTTTTGCAGCCAGTGACATGGTTTGTATGTTTAGTTAACTTCACTTAAATTCCCACCTTTCATTTGTCATCTCTACATTGCAAGAAACCATCAGAAAATTAAATGGTTGCTTACTTTCAGGCATTTTCTTGCTCTAAACCACAATTCTATCAAATATCCTTAATTTTATCCTTATCAAGGGACTGTCAGTTGGGTGGCACACAGAGCAAGGACAAGTTACAATGCAAACATTAACGCAGATGATTAACCGTGAACAGGACTATTTCGAGTTTAAACAGGCTCAGATTACAAAAACATTCAGTAACTTGGTTTGGCTTACTCAGATATTAAAACATAGTTAATGAAGGCATAAATGATACTACTGTACAAGACTTCAAGTACACTCTGACTCACAGTGAAACAATTTAGTTTCACTAAATTTTAATTTTAATTTAACTAACTGCTAATATTAGCCAAACAGTCTCTGCAGCAAATAATCAGAATTACACAGCTAAAAAATTGTACCAATGAGGTCTATACTCTCATTAGTGAGGGAATATGACAAAAGAACATGAGATGATGACCCAAAACAAAAATTCTGTCAAGAAGCAAAGACAGCAGGCAGAAGTGGAAAAGAATTTACAAATCTAAGGAGTCTCTAACTTCTTTTCCTTTTAATTAACAACCAATAATGTCTCCTAGTGTAGTATGTATACTGACTACAGCATGTATGTTTCTCTACCACTGAGGACAGTAAACTTTTCCAGACTTATCCCTACAAATAAACTGTTTTTGCATAGAAATAAAAACACATGTTTCATTTTTTGTAATGAAACAAAAACCCAACCCCAAACAAAAACACATGCACATTTTATATAGTCTTAGTTAACACCATATCATTTGTTCTGTGCATTTTTTATTACTCTCCACACTGAGACACAAACTTCCCTTATGATTAGATACTTAGAGTAACTCATTCAAATAAATTTCATTTTTTTAATTATTATTGCAAAGCATTTGGGGATTTTGAATTTCTTTCTATTCAGTATTCTCTTCAAAAATGTTAATAAAACATATATGCTTGCCTTAATTAACAGCTTACAAGATGTTAGAACACCAGAAAGTTAAATGGAAAAAGGAAATTACTTGAGAACATGTGGAAAAAGGAAATTACTGGAGAAAAAGCTAGGGCTGTTCAGCCTGGAAGAGAACGTTGTGTGGAAATCTCAAGCAGCCTTCCAATATCTGAAGGGCGCCTACAGGAAAGCTGGAAAAGGAGTCTGACAGGAACTCCAGTGATGGGACAAGGAGTAATGGGTACAAAAACTGAAAGAGGGGAAAGATTAGATATTAGGAAGAAGTGCTTTATTGTGGGGGTGGTATGACACTGGAAGAGGTTTCCAAGGGAGGCTGTGGATGTCCCCTGGCAGTGTTCAAGGCCAGACTGGATAAGCCCTTGAGCAACCTGGTCTAGTTGGAGGTGTCCCCGCCAATGGCAGGTTGTAAGCAGGTGATCCTTTAGGTCCACTCCACCTCCTCAGCAGTCTGATTCCTCACATTTGGAACTAAAGTTACCTATTTACTGAAGTGAGGCAGTCTCACATACATTTGATACAGAAGTACTTCTGAAACAAACAAAACCCCAAATATGAAAACCATTCAAGTTTTCTATGGAGATACATAACACTCTTCCTACCATATGCAGCTCCCCAGTAGAGAAAAGGAGCAATCTTTGCTATACCATAGAACTCACGGAAGAGTTAAACCAGAGATGGTGTGATGGTGCTGGTAGATGACACTCTAAGTGTGATTAACTCCCTTCCCCCTATGTCTTATAAGGTGAAATCTCAAATTAGGGTAGCCTAGAGAATTGCATAAATCTATAAAAATCTAGCACCTCTTTCTGCCTCTGTAGAAACTAAATTTACAAGTTTTCAACACATTACTTCATGTATCTGCATCACTTTTTCCATCCCACTGTCCTGGAAACATTATAACACAGTGAGAATGTTAGGTGTCTTATATACAAACCAAGACAGTTTATGAAGATGATACAGCTATTTACACGTACAAGCTAAGCATGATCTAAATAAGTATCATCTTAGAATCACAGAATGGCTTGAGTTGCAAGGGACCTTAAAGAGCATCTAGTCCCAACCCTCAATCTTGTAATAGCAACAACTTGGAGAAGCACTCTAAGGGAAAAAAAAAAAAAAAAAGTCGAACCAAGTAATATGGCTCAGTTCCAAACACACTTGAATGACCATTGCCCACTTTCAAGAATTAGACTTAAAATTGCTCATTGCATGAACAAAACGCATCATAAATGTCCTGCTTATAAAACTGGTTTAGACAGATAATCAACATAAGGAAAAGTCAGACTACTACATTATTTTGTAATGGCATATACAAACAGAAAAGCTCTGTAATTAAAGAGAAAAGTCTCCTTGCATACAGCAAGTAAGCAGCTTTTCCCAAAAACAAATGTAGTAAGCTTTAGCAAAACCTAAACTTGAAGGTTTTTTTTTTTTATTTTACCTAAATTTCACATACGTAAATATAGAAAAAAAATGTTGAAATAAACTTAGCACCAATTTTAAAATGCTGTCAACATTTAATGATGTTTACATCAGATGGACATTGGAGGTGGAGAATAAGGCAGAGAAAGGGCTGGTCAAAGCTGAAAGCCATAGTAAAAAGCAGCACACAAATTTAACTGCTACCATGTACTTGTGGTTGCTGTAAAAGTCAGCATCATCAACACCACAGAGCTGGAACAGAATCAAAGATGGACAGTTCTGCGTGGCAGAAGACAGAGCCCCATAACAGCAACCACATGATGGCAGTGATGGCAGTAAGAGGGTCAACACTGCCGCCTTCCTTTCTGTGCCTCAGAAGTGCTGAGAGGTGGGTGAAGAAGGGGCTGCAGAACACAGTGTGTGTGTGCCTCTGAAAGTGATCATCCTCTTTTACAGCTGCTGAGGTGGAAATAGCTTCAGATTACTCACACATCCATCAGCCATGACAAAGAACACTGCTCTTCAACATTTCACTTCATAAATTAAGGATATAAAGCTTTCAGAAATATGTTGGTATCTCACCCTACTTGCAGGTTTCTACTACTACTGATAACATCAAGATATTGCCATAGAAGAAGACGACACAAGGAAAAAGGTGTGTATATCAAGGATCAGAGAAATTGTCCTGACCCTTTTGCAACATACAGAAACATCCTATTTATCCTCAGGATTTGAATAAATTAAGCTCTGCATGCTCTGAGTACCATCCGTATTACCTCTGAGGTAGTTACGAAGGAATTTTTCCCCTTGGTGCAAGATCTCCTTCTCAGCAGCTAAGGAATTCAGTATAAGGTTAATCCAGGAAACTCAGTCTGTCTCTACCGAGCAGATACCCAGAAGAGATGACAGAAGCCAAAAGCCTATTAAAAGGAATCCTCTCCAAAATAAGGGAAAAGTATCTATGGTTATAACAGTATAGCAAGCAAAAAAGCACTCCCTTAGAAGAAAACCCAGGAGTCACAGACATCATCAGCACACAGACTAGCTGGTTATAAACAGGCCCAACTGCAAGGCCACTCCAAAATACAAAGTCCACATGGCGGGTGTACAGGACTTAATGGCTGATCTGTAACCTTGCGGGAAACTTCTCACAGAGGCAGATAATCATAAGGCTGATCTCTGAAGCCAGTGTAGCAGCATGAACACATTTGAAGACTGCTGTAATTGGCATTTTTCCCTGAAAGTAGAAGTTTGGAGCGTCTGGTTTAAGGTTGTGGATGTGAGAGTTTTGGCGCAGAGTGCACGTGGGAGGAAATGAGGGGGGAAAAGGTCTCAGCACAGGTAGAGACCTGAGAGAGCTAGATCAGTACATTTATAATTATATACATGGATATTTATGAGCATCCATACACACAAGAATGTTCAAAGAGCTGGAGACAAATGTGGAACACTGAAGATAAGACAGGCACTTACTTAAGTGCTGAGTTTCAAAAGTTTTTACAAACCACCAGTATCAGAACATTGTACAACACCTGAGCTTCAGCACGAGACAGTCTCACATTGGTACAATGCTACCAATTTTTGTGCTGCCACTTGGCACTTTATCACTCAAAACAAATGAAGACTTCTTTGAGAAGGCAAAGATTTCAAATTTGTCTAATCTATCAAAAATTTGAGATACCAATTTTTTGAGCTCAAACTTAATGCAAGTGAGAAAGCAAATCGTGAAACAAAAGTATTCTGGAGCTTGTCGCAGACTACAAACAATTTACTTACAACAGTAAGAATTAGTAACTCCTTCAGAACATCTAATACTCAAGATACTGAGCCAGTATCAGAATGTTAGGAGACACAGTTGATTATTGCTTCAGAAAATTCTACCCGAATTTTGAACACTGTAAAATTCAAACACTCTAATTTCATCACAGATCCTACTTTACAGGTCACCTTTAGTCAAAAGTTACAGACAGGCAGAAATCAGAAGGCAATAGAAAACTAGATGTTTTACTGTAAATCCTGACAAAGGCTGCAGGAGAGAGACAAACCCTCTCTTCTTTCCTTTTCTTTTCTTCCTATTAAATGGACAGAACACCTGAGGCAGACTGCAAACCCAGCTCATATATTGAAAACTTCCCAGAACTGCAATAATGTCACCACTTTGGGTGGGTTAGGTCTTTGGATGCTGGTAGATGGCTTTGGTGAATAAACCAAAGTAGTCAGTGCATAAAATTACTTCATTGTTCCCTTTTTTTTTTTTTTCCCAGTCTACATATCAGTCCTTATCTGTCTCAAAACAGTTTGCTATAGGCATAACAAGTGAATTTATTGAAATAGTCTTTGCTGCACTATGGCAACAAGAAAAACTCTCATGAAATACTAGATACAGTTTCAGTATTGCTGGACACTTTATCAAAAGTATTACAATACATCTCGCACAAAACAAAGAAGGGCCTTGTTAGAGCATTTCACTGATTTTTAAAAAAGGAAACAGTTGTTTGACTTTTTTTTTTAAGGCTTCAAAAAGCTAAAGAATTAGATCACAAAATGCAGTAATCTTAAGTAATTCCAGTTTTGACCTTCTTCACTATACAGCAAACACTAGACCTAACAGGCAAATCCATCAAAATCAATTAGCAGGACTGAGCAGTGCTTTTATTAGTAAACGTTGTCTTTCCATCACCATTTTCAGATTATTTTCCTTTTCCAGATATGAAAATAAACTATCCTAATCTTTAAACAGCCAGAATCCACAGTGAGTATTAAAGAAGCCTTGAAACTTTCATTCTGTGTACACTGAAAGTAAGTAGCAGCCATGTTCAGTAAGGCTATCACTTTAAGTGGAAACACTTACATGTTTCCCAATAAAACACTCAGCATTCTACAAGAAGTATGCAATGCTTGGATATGATCCGAATGCAGAAAATATTATCAAACTGTACACGGAAGGTGAATACAAACCAGATTTCTCAACATAAAAGAAGTGATATTATGAAAGCCATTTTAGCAATGCAAAGCTTTCTAAAATACAACCTGGTTCAATTTCGTTTGTTTCCACATAGACATTTTACCATCCAGGAAGACACTGTATCACAGGCAGCATTGTCCCACTGTTTTTAAAATTAAGAACATGGCATAATTGTTTTTACTAAAATTGAGAACAACAACAAAATGTTTAAAGGGACCTTTTGAATTTCAAGCTGATGTACTGCTCAAAGTAGAGCACCTTCTGGAGTGCAAAGGGAATGACAGCTTTTCTTGTTTTAGACATTGGGGCAGGGTTTCTTTGTCCTTTGAACTCTTGCCCAATCACAGGTTATCCAACCGCTCCTAATTTTCATTAAGAAGTGAGATTCTGATCACTGATTCTGTTTTTTTAAGCAATACAATATATGTAAAAGCAAAATGTAAATATATGTACAAGCATGACACTGACATCAAATTGTGTATCTTGCCTCTAAGAAAATAGAAGAGTATGGACTGACAAATCAAGTCATCTAACCAAGAGAAAGCTCTACTAAACACATCATGGAGTGCTTGAAAAGTCTATGTACTGAAACCTTAGTTCACAGATACTGCTCTGAGCAACGTACTTTGTCGGCCAAATAAATACTGTTGCCAGATAACTCACTCTTTTTCACACTATAAAAGGTGCTCTCACTACACAGCAGGGCCAGGCCCTCAGACACAATTCACCAAGGGGAAGCCTTAAACCACATAATCAGGAAACTATCATCTATCACTAAGTAGTGAGTTTTTGTGAGAGCTTTCCTATTTCTGAGTTCTAATTACAAGAGTGCAAATTTTCAAAGTAGTAAGAAAAACACTGACCAAATAAAAAACCCCACCCTGCAGCCATTGTTTCAGCCTGCCATCACTCTATAGCAACTAGTACTGTAGTGCATAAAACCCATTCCAAAACATTTACCCAAGAGTTGACCTGGCATTAGGAGTCAAAGCCAAACACATACGCAATCTCCACTTCCATACCAAATCAGCCAGGTTTCTAATATCCTTGAATAGAATCACTATAGCAACTCATATTTTTTAAAGTTATATCTATTTTATATTCTTGTAATAGATAAGTAAAATTAGAAATCCATTTATTATTATTCTTAAGATATACCAAACACCTCTTAATAAAAGCTTAACATTTTCAAAACTAATGAGGTGTAATTTCTGCTCTTCTTAGAAAATCTTTAAAAGAAAAGAAATCTTTAGCTCAGGATTGGTCTATTGCATTTTCAAACTGCAAGAGGTGACATGAACAAACTCACAGGAATGTACACAATTTTATCAGTACAAACTCTTACAGACTCTTCTATTAATATGATGAAATTCAAACACAAATTACAAATTCATGTAACCAAATACAGTTTACATTTAAGTGCAAATTTGAACTTAAAACTATCACCCTATACTGATCTTCTAGATGACAACCCTAGTCCTAGGACTTTTTTCAGTTCTTACAGGATTCAAACTCTAAACAAATCTCCTAGAGTAATGAGTAATCTACAACAAAATTCTGCAAGACAGACCATGGCAATAAAGAGCCGTGTTCTACACAGTTGCATAGAGAAATGAAGCAAGTAGTATCTACACAGAAGGCATCTTCACAGGAGACAAGAATGAGCAAGAGTCAGAGGAATGGCTCCCTAGTAAGAGTATCTGTGCTAGAAGATGATCTGAAGAGAAGCTGTCTGACAGGTGAGCACACAATGGAAGAAGGCAGATCTAGAAAATTTAATTAAATATATAATAACAATAAGTTGATAACCTTGAGGGAAATGCCCATAACAGAAGGAGATGACCATTATCCTGAAGCATTACACAAAATGGTTTTAGCAAGTTACATGTACCTAACACAAGAAAACATCAGTCATGCATAATAAGAAGGTATGAGAAAAGTAGGTGTTGGTTAAAAAAAAAACAAAAACCATACATTGGACTTGGACTTCATGTCAATGTAGATTTTTTTTTTAGTCTTTCTAGAGAACTGAACTAGACAGCAGCAAAAGGCAGAACTGCAATTCAATGACTGAAGGCAACCAACCACATGGAAAACTTATCCCTACACAGAAAAAAGTTAAGTTACAACGTTATACATCTTTATTATGCAAAAGCTCATGAGGCACAATACAGTCCAGGAAGATAATTTGACTGCTACTGCTAGGTCTGAACTACTGCAGAGTTTTATCTCTGTTGACTCAAGTTTTCATCTTTTATTATTAAGCTTCCAGGCAGGGACTGTTACAGAAAAGCAGTAATTTTTACTCACAATTAAAGACCTGAGGGGAAAGAGGAATCTCTGCAAGAAATTTAACCACAATTATGAGCGAAGTCATGCATGCATCCAGAACAACTATCAATTACCTCTTTGGTTTCTCTACCTAACAATCTTAACAGCAGAAATAAACAGGCTTTAGCCTTATCACAAGATGAAATGAGCATCACTCAATATCTATTTTACATGTAAATATTCTTCCTAGCCAAAAATCTTGAAAAATCAACAATTACCTAAATAGTGCTTTACTCAAATACACTTCAGAAGAGGATTCCATTAGCATGAAGTTCACTTTGAAAGACAAAGCAGACACTCCATTACGTATCTGTAATATATGCTAAATTAGACCTCTTAAGTTTATCACAACATTTAGTTTACTAATGCACACTGTGATTCTCAATTCCACCTTCATCAGAACCACTGGTCAAAACAAGGAGTTATTTTCTTTATGCATGTTCTGAATTTTGCACAGCTACCATTTGTTTCCCTTTATTTGTAACAAAGCACAGATACTGACACAAAGACAAACTCAGACTGATTTCTTATAATCTACAGCCTTCCCACAAATACCAGTTCATTTCAACTTTTATCACTTTCCAGCTAAGTTTTAGCTTTTGTTACCCCCTTTAGATGACAAAAGCATCTAGACACAAGAGCAGAAATCCAGTAATTATAAAACTAGGTTTTCCTCAAAAATCATGAAAGTGCCTTCCATTCATCTTGGTTTAACCTCTCTAAAAGAGAAATGGTTTTGACAGAAAAAACACACTTGCACAAACAAAGCAAATCCCTTACATGTCTAGATGACTGGGGGTTTTTCAGCTGAAAAGTAATGCTTGTCAATGGCATTTTAGGCGGGGAACAGATTCACACATCAGGAGGGAATTCTTAAAGCCAGTATGTCTGAATTGAATGGAACTAATTAGCCACTAGCTCAAGAAATAACTTATACAAGGAATATTAGAAGCACAGCCCCTAAAACTTCTTCCTAGAATTATTTTCATTACGTTATGATGTCTGTAAACTGTGGTCAATATCTTATTTCAAACTTATAATTGGGACTCTCTAGAGAGCGCTAAGACTTCATTTGTAATGACTATTCACTTTGACTCAGTTAAAGGAAAACTGGTCTCCAAATACTCCTTCTGAGTACGCACATGAGCAGGCCTGCATCCCTGACTTCTTTTCTCCAACCATTTTAATGCAGAACTAGAGCTCAACAGACTCAGTAAAGTGCAATTAGTAATCCCGAACCTCTAACTAATGCCCCAGTGCTTTTATGTCCTCTTGAACCGTGCCTGCTTAGTGGCAGCAATTCTTTGAAAAACATTCTGCTCACTAAAAAGCACAGGCATCAGTCCTCAGGATTCCAATCACCCTTCCAGACTGACTAAATATTAGTTTAAACATCTGTTGCAAAGAGAGTTTACTTTCCATACCATAGGTTTGGCAAACTTAAAAGGACAGTATTTTCAGATATATTACCAGCTTCTTGAGGTCTATGCAGGATGAAGAGTTGCACTTCAACTACTGAAAGTGGTACAATCCAACTAGTGGAGATGGCACAAGTATTTCTACCATTTAGATGGTATTTCCTTAGCTCCAGACTTGCATTTCCACTACTAGTATCACCCATAACACATGAGATTACCAATTTTAAAAACAGGTCTTGAAAAAGGGTCAGAGCCAGATTTTTAAAAGGGTGAGATCTTTTTGTGGGTGAGCAGATAAACAGGAGGGGGGTTAAAACCTAAAAATTACCATTTCTTATTGCTTTAACTAGATTTAAATAACAAGCTGCATAACTAGCATTAAAAAGCTGTAAGCTTATGTCTTTTCTGTGACACTTAATGAACCAGAACTGAACCCAAAAAGTTCTGAAAAAGACAAAAACTCCATCAGACCTAAAATACCCTGCCATACAGCATAGTGTGCAATATTTTCTGTTAATAGATTGCTCACTTGTATTTAAAGCCAAAGAAAACAATGTAAAACACACTGAATAGACCAAACATACATAACACAACACAAGGAAAGTCAATATTAAAAAAAACCAAAACAAAGCAACCTGGGAAAAAAAAAGCCCCACCTATATTCTGAAGGGTTATTTCTAATACCTTGTTGCTAAGTTTTTTCATACATAAAATAATCAAATACCATGAAGACTTTTGAAATTGCCTTTTTTTTTTTTTAATGATGGCCATTTAAAGTCAAACTCTCAGGAGTTATTCTTTAATGCAAAGCATGTTATTTCTCTAAGGTTTTTGATTAGACCTTTCTGCTTTTGCTGACACAGAGGTATATTAGTCTAGAAAAACATTCTCCATCAGAAAACAAAACTACAACAGATCAATGTTTCTGACAACAATCCCCCAGCCCTTGAGCAATTATTATAAAAAAATCCCACTCGTTCTACAAAGTGTCTCTCAAAATAATTAAATGCAATTCACATTCCTAGTCCAGAAACCATGCTTAGAAAAAACACAACACTTCTCTTCCTCTCATATAACAGCTATGAAAGCATACATTAAAGATGAAACCATTTTTTGTCATCACCAATAATTGTAACACCTAGTTCAGATATGGCATCTTATTAGATGCATTCAAACAGTGATAAATGCATAGTCTACAGTACCACTCCATTCCTTCCTCTCACCCAAAACACCCATGTGCAGTTATTTTATGTAACAATCAACACCAGTTAGCACTTTCATTAAAGGAGGAAGTTGAAAAAGCTAAACTGTATAAATGCAAATAATTTCCTATCTACAAGTTCCCAAAAAAACTCTATGCACTTATTACAAAATCATTCATTCACACTTACTCCTTTTTGAAAACTCTGGGTACTGTAAGCACCCAAGACTTGAATCAAAATCAAACCATCATTTTATCTCCTACTGCAAAAGGTCTAAGTCTTTTCTAAGTCTCTTTACTGTGTTTCTATGCCTGACCAAAAAAAAAAAAAAATTAAAAAAAAAAAAAAGGGAAAAGCATCCACAATACTTGGTAGTACTTGGAACAAGGGCAAGGTGAAACAATTGAAGAAAAGGGTTAACATTCTGCTTCATTCTGAACCTGTAATTTCTCTACAAACGAAAACACAATCCACCCCACCTTCCTCCAAAAAATTCAGTATTTTTTTCAGACTTGCCAAAGTGAGTAGCTGCCTCACATAAGTTAAAGTAGAGACAGTAGAGCTTAATAAAGTTTAAATGATTACCAGTATTACAGACATCTTTAGCAAAGGTCTGTACCCAGCAGCACTCCTGAAACATCATCATTTAAACTTCTGCTAGTAAATGCAGAGTTTTGGTTTTGTTCAATTATAAGTTTCTCAAGCCACAGAGCTTCTCTGAACTACTTTCTGAATAAAAATAATTTTAAAATTTCAGAGTAAAATAGTGCAAATTAACAGGTTTCTCAGAACAGCAACAATGGTTCAAATAGGTAAATATCTAATAAATTTAAAATTACCACTTTGCTCCCAATCATGAGTCCACAAATTACTTCAGTGAAAGCCAGTGAAGATACGAAATCCTCACTCCCAAGCAGTCTTTCAGCTTTCCACGTGATACAGAGAGAGGAATACTCAACTTTGAGCATGAAACACAAAGTTTGTGAAAACACAAAGTTTTCATTCTTGTTTTGCTGGGGTAAAGCACCTCTGAATGACTTAGTTAAGAAAAAGTTAGTAACAGAACTCAACATGCCCTATCCAAGGCTTTTGCTCTTCAATGTCTTATATACTTTAACAATTTCTTCCTGAAGTCTCACAAGAGGCAAGTAAACAAGTAGATCTCTAATCCCTTAGGACTAGTCTACTCAATAAAATATTAACAGGAATTCAAACAGATTAATGTCATGAACCACTTGTCCAAATAAAGCCTCACACATTTGAACTACTTTCAAAATACCACCCAACCTTCAAAACGAAGTCACATTTTACACACTGCAGTAAAGAGAAGAGGATCTAATGGAGTTGGAACAACTGTCTCTCACCAAAGAATTAGACCTTTCAAACTAATACCAAGGTATATCAGCCAGTCGCACTGAATTCCTTTCACTGTCACTGCATAAACTGTCAGAACCCTAGTCAATTTATATTAGATTTCACTTTTCCTTTGCTTTACCAAAAACTCTGAACCCCACTATTAAGGCTGTGATTAGCCCCTCTGAAAATCCTACTTTCTTACATAGGAAAGTTACAAGACAACTCACTTAAACCAGGTTGCTTTCACTGAGGAAATGCCTGAAGAACCACTACAAGGCATCAACTCTACTGATACATGCAACCAGCAGCTCCTGGATGACAGTCTGCATTTTGGGCCACAAAATTAACTCAGCAGGCCAACAACTGTAACTACGCCTGGACAGCTTAAAATGATTCAGTTTGACTCAGCTCAGGCACACACAGCCAAAAGTCATATCCAGGTTACTGCATCTTCACAGATGCCAGACTTGCTGCAGTCCCTACAAAAAGCAAGATATGCCTTATGATCAAGCTGAGCCTGGAAAAACAGGGAAACAACAGAGGATTGTCACTTCTCAAGCAGTCTAGTAAAAGGGCTTTCATTTAAGCTGATAAACAGTACAAATGTGAATCACACCATGATCTAGGTTGAAAATATCGCCAAAATTGTGTCAGCTCAGGGTAAGAGTGAAAATAAATGTGAACATTTGTAAGTGTAATTATCTGGAAAGAAAACATACTTAATCTATGAAATTGTTACCTGCTGCCAGTTTGATGTAAACTCACCTGCAGTCTTATCAAATGCTTTTAGAACTAGTAGGCTAAAGAGCTCATACATTCAAGGATATTATGCATGCACTTCATTTTTTACATTCAGTAGTTCAACTGAAATGTCATCACTGACAGTGGTGAGTATGCTCCTATACAGGTTCAGAGGCTTAAGTGCAGAAGTGTGGAGTGAATGCAAGTAAAATTATTTTTTCTTTCAATAACAACTATAATGAAGCTGGTGACTTTTGTGCAAACTCTAGTTAACTACAATAATAATTATGCATGGCTGACCTGAAGAAGGTATGATTTGTTAAACTACTCACTAACAAAACCACGGAAGCACACTCTGCCATAAACACAAAGAAGACAGGCTGGAGTTAGGATGTACTGGGAATGGACAAACACATCAACAAAACAAAAAGTTCAGCCACAGGCAGTTAGCAGCCAACCTGCAATTCCAAAAAGACTGCTATGTTCTCAAACACAGTCATGAAAGCTTCTTGACACTGGCTTCAGCCCAATTTTTTGAGACAGTGACTGTCAACCAACAATGACATGGTTAAAATCTAAGCAATGCAAAGAACTCTAATTACGATAAATCTTGAAAGATGTAGGGAATAATCCAAGAAAACCTTCATCTTCGTGTTCAAGAAACTGTCTGCAATGAGCAGAACTGAAAATACCCGAAGGTGTCGTAGTTCCTAATCTTAGAATTGCTTTCAACACTTTTTCGTGGCTCTGCTAGCAGTCAGCACCTAGGTGCAGAACAGGAGCCAGCTCCAAGACCAAGCCAACGTGATTTCTCAGAGGCTTCTGTTAATAAACAACCAGGGCCAGGCCAAGAGCAAGTGTGAATTTCCTCCTTTTCCCCAGGAACACGCACATGATCAGCCTCCACCCTCCAAGCAGGGAGCCCGCTGTCACACACAAACAGGGCTGTAACCTGCGTCCCCAGCCCTCCCCCTACCCCCCCTCGCCGCTTTCAAACCAGACGCGCAGCACGAACCAGCCAAAGGGAACATGACAAGGGGCAGCGGGAGGGTGTGGTTTGACTATTACATTTTTATTTTTTTTTAAAAAGGACAAAACCCAGCCTCTCTAGGCCATCAGAAACACCCACTTCATTAGGCAGAAATTACCCGCTGTGTTTTTCCAGTACAACATGTGAACTCGGGTCTACGAACCTGCTCCTGGTATTTACTTTAGGCGGCGGGCTGGCAGCCTGCAGGCTCGGAGAGCCAAGGCTCCGTCCGTCACGCCCTGGGAAAGCCACTCCGGGGATTGCACCAGCAACCCGGAGAGCCGCCGGACTATAAACGGCAGGTTGCTTTGTAAGAGGCGCCTTGTGCACAAAGACGAATATTTAAAGAAACAAACACGCTAGCAACAAAAAAAGCGCCCAGCACCGGGCTTCTCAATCCTCCTCCACCAGCCGCCTGTATGTACTGTTAAAGTCACAGACAGACACAAAAAAACCCCCACGGAGGTACCGGGCGTCGGGCTCGGGACGGGGGCAGCTCCTGTATTCTCGCCCTTGCCCGCTCCCTTTCGCCACCTCCATCTCCCAGCGGGTTTCTCCCCCGCCTCGGTGCCGCCTGTCCCGCGGGGTCAGGCCGGCATGTGCCTGCGGGAGGGAACAGCGGGAGGAGGGGAGGGCTCCGGCCCTGCGCTCCCTTCCTCTCCCCGGCCGCTGCAACCTGCCTTTACCCGGGCACGGCGAGGGGCCCTCGCTGCCCACGGAGGAGCGGAGCCCCGGCCGCGGACAGCGCAGCAGCGCCCGTGTCCGAGCCGCCGGCCGGGGCGGGGGGCGGCGCGGGAGCCCGGCTGCCGCGGGGCGCGGCCTGGCCCGGGCGCGGCGTCTCACCGGGCCGGCCGGGCGGGAGGCCCTCGCCGGGGTCGCTCACCTCGGTGGGGTCGCTGATCTCGAACAGGTCCAGCCGGTTCGCGTTCCAGTGGTTGATGATGTCGGCGAGTTTGCGCCGCTCCTCCTCCCGGCTGCCGCCGCCGCCCGACATCCTCGCTGAGCCCGCCGCCGGGGAGCCGAGCCGGGGCCGGGGCCAGGCCCTCTCAGCCGAGCCCCGGACGGAGCGGGGGGTCCCTCAGTCCCGGCCGGGCAGGGGAGGGACCGGCTCTCCCCGCGGCCGCTGCCGGCTCGGGCGCCGCGGAAACGCCCCGGGATCGTGCCGCCGACAGCGATCGGCCCCGGCGGACAGTGGGGAAGGAGAGAAAGAAAAGGGGGAAGGGCGGGCAGGGGGCGGGGAGGAAAAGGAAGGATGCCCCGGCTCGGCAGCGCCCGCCGTATCTCCCCGCTCGGCAGCGCCTGTGGCCGCTCGCCTGCCCTGAGCCGAGCGAAGCCGCCGCTGCCGCCGCCTTTCTCCGCCCCGGGATCGCCCTCCCCTCGCTCTCTCCCTCACACACCGGCCGTGCGCGCCCCCGCCCGGCCGCCCGCCCTCCTCCTCCCCTTCCCGGGCGTGTGCGCGCCTGCGCGCGCTCCCGGCGGCCGTCGCCTCCCGCCGGCGTGCGCCTCCGGAGAGTGCCCTCCGCGTCCCGCCTTCTCCTCTCGCTGCCCGGCTCCCGCCGGCGAGGGGAGGTGGCCGGGCCTGGCGGTGGCCGGGGCGGGGCGAGGCGAGGCAAGGTGCAGCGGGAGTCCCCGCCCGGCGGCCGGGTCAGCGCGGCCCAGCGGAGAGCGCGGTGCCGGCAGGAGGCTCCGCGGGAGAAGCGGCAGGAGCCCCGGGCGCCGCCTTAGCGCGGGGCCCGCGGTCGGGCTGCGGCACCAACAAAGAGCCGCCGCGGCCGCGGGAACAAAGACCCTGCGGGCGGATCCCGGCGCGGCCCCGCCGTAGCTTCCCCGCGCTAAGGCGGGCGGAATGCCGCCGCTGCCCAGCCCTCCCTGCCCGCGGGCGGCGGTCGGGGCGCACGGCCCGGGGGGTGGCTCCAGGTCAAGGCCGCCCCCTCGCCCTGCGGTCCCCGGGTCGCCGCGGTGCTTCGGCGTCTTCCCGGCACAGCCAAGGGAGCGACGCTCCGCTGCTGCCCCGGTCGCTGCTGCGTTCGATAATGGTTATGGAGTGCCTTGGGAGCGCCGCGTGGAAGGAATTGTCTAAAAAGGCTGTATTGACAGAGATTTCCACAGCTCGAGATAAACCTGATAAGAAGTTAAAGTATCAGACACGTTTTAATGGATTTTAGACACGTTTTTCTGTGGTTTCTCACAAAACGTGTCGGTTGGCCTTACAAGGCATCGCCCATTGTGTAGACGTTGGAATTCAGTCCAGCTCTGGGGGGTTGGCTTTGTTTCTTAACCCGCAGAAGTAATGCATCCTGATAGTTCAGCGGTCATGTTTGTTGTGCTTTGGGCATCCTCTGAAGCTTAGTACTTGAACAATCCTGTTTGTCCAAGTGTGTATCTTTTTTGGTTTCTTCGAGTGGTTAAAAAGGGGGAACTACTGTTTCCTTTTAGCATACCTAGCAAAGTATTTCAAGTTCCTCTTTGCTGAGGCAGTTCAGAGGAGTGACTTTTGCTGATGAAGTTTTGATTTGGCTGGGTTATTTAAAGAAGGAGATTCCTCAGAGGCCTTGTCTACATTAAGCAATTAAATTATTGTTTTTATCCAGTAGTACAGCACCTGTATGTATAACTACCAGAAGTTCTGGTTTTACAGGTGAAGGTCAGTTATACTTTTGCCCTACATATGTAACTGTGCCATATTCAGGCTTTCCAGTTCCAAGGGCGGAAGGGATTCTATTTCTTGGGTCCCAGAATTTCGGAGGTGTTGAAAGCCTGTCTGAGCCCTTGGAGAACTTAGTGGGAGTCAGGGGAGACACACAAAACCTCAAGTTCTTGTAGTGCCGTCATACTAAAGCTGTGCTGTATTCCTTTTAGATGTAAAGTGTAGAGAAAAGGGAAAATCAGACATAACCCTTCTTACATAAAAGGAAGGGGGAAAAAAGCCTGATTTTTTTTTCCCAAATCCAGAGAGTGCTACTGGATGTTTTGCAATGCCTCCCAGAAACCAAGTATCACATCTGTGATGTGATAGCTCACTACCCAAGGCAGATATCTCCGTGCTGTGTCACAGATGACATTTGCAGAATGTTGTGCTGGTTTCTATGCTTGGTTCTGTCTGCATATTGGTGAAATGGGTTGGTTCAGTTCACAGGGGGAGAAACAGTGGCTGTATTGCTTCAGGATTAGAAAGGAAACTTAAGTACAGAGTGTGCATACATCAACATTTTGCTGTTACAAGCTGCATAGATAAAATTGTTTTCCTAGGGAAAAGAGGTGGTTGCTCTGGGAAAACTGGCTACTGAAAGTAGTTGATTTAGCGTTGCTGGCATGCCTGGGTTTTCAAATGCCAGGGAGCACCAGGAATGAAATTATCACTGTGCTGGATCCACACGGTGGATATAATCAGCTGAGAATTTATTTATTTCTATTTGAACTGTGTCTAGTCAGCATTTCTAAACCATAGCTAGACTCCAGCCTGGATACAAACAAATCCTTCAAACGGAGCAGAATTGGAGCAGGCTCCTAATGTTTAGATGTGACTTCTCAGAAATCCCGAGTGACTACAATGTATTTCTGCGTAGCAGGAGCAGTGGAAATGCTACTGATGGTCAGATACCAGCAGCAACTATGCTGATGATTAATTCTGCCATGATCTGGTCAGTGCTGAAGCAGCATTGGAAGAAACTAGGCCTGCTTGTACCTGCTGAACAAGTTGTTGCCACCAACAGTCAAATGACAGCATCTTTAGTACAGAGTCAGGATTTAAGAAAAATACTCATGTAGACAAAAATTTAGATGTCTGAGTGAACCAGCAGGACCAACATATAGAGACTGTACTGTGGAAGATAAAACATAAGCCCTGATTTCCTTGGAAAAGCAACTGTGCAGGGAACTAAAGCATTAAATTACAGTGTACCAGCTAGTTTTCTGTGGAAAATGTGTGCTGTTTCACTTGCAGTCCCTATTGCAGTTTTTTCAAAGGGCCATTGCAATGAGAAGTAAAACAGCTGCTGTAAAGCCTAGAAAGTGACATGATTCCTGTGAACAATTGTAAAAAAAATTAGAGATATTTATGAATGGAAAGCATTACATTTATAAAATGTATTATAAACAGGATTGTGTGTTTGACTGTCATCAAGGCATCTTCTGTTTAAGGTAATGCATAAAGTTACTTGAAACCATTAAATTAAATTCTCCTATCTATTCTTTGTGAGATTTTTATCATTTACACAGTCAGAAAATCCTATTGAGGAGTTTCCAATTCAGACTATCATTCCTGCAGGTATGCCCACTGAAGCTGGTGGCAGAGTTAGATTCAAGTCCTTAGAAGATCACACGCTTGATAAGAAATTATGGAGTAAGTGAAGCAAAAGAATGGGAAACAAAAACTGCTTTCCTTGCAAGTGATGGTAATTTTTTAAAAATTTCTTTTCTTGCTGAACAGTGTTCTTTTCCAAGGTGCTAAAGATAACTAAGGTACTGTAAGCTATTATTCTGATTGTTTGTTCAGCACTCAATATTTAATATGCATTTTACAGAACAAATAAGATAAATGCCCTTCCCTGTAGAGCTTGCAAGCTAAATTTTGTCACAGGGGAGAGCACCAACTAGAAGAGAAGACCATAAAGAAGAAACATAGATATACAAGGAAGGCTTTACAATCCTCTTCATTCCCTGGACATCACAAAGTCACAAGTGCCCATGTGATTACCAGCCACAAGGGTCTGTCTGCTGTCTGTGCAGCTCCTCTCATTAATCACATTGGCATATGTTGGTCCCAGTGGGATCTGATGGTTATGAGCAACAACCACGTACAGGATCCCTTTACTTCTGCTCCTTGGCTAGTGCAGCCCATGCAAACAGTTCTCCTGTATCGGGAAGGCTTGAATGAAGGCAGGGTCATGCTCTACTGGTCTCCTGGCCGCTTGCCAGCTGCCCATATGGTTGCCAGAATGCAGCATTAATTTTCCGAGGCTGCATGCATCTGATGTATAGTGCCACGCTGTGTAAGTCAGTGCACTACTGAAAGTTATAAATTCATATGTAAGACCAAAATTATTAAAGTAACCCTTCTCATGGCTTCCCAAGCGTGCATGTGTTTTGAGAGCAGAGGTACCAGAGCTGTAATTTGGCATAATGCAGTGCAAAACCTTATGTTAGAGCAACATTAACAAACTTGGGTCATCAAACTGCAGTCTCTACATAGATGACACACCCACTGAGGAAAATGAATTATCTAGAATAAGGATTGCAGCTTGGACACTATAAGCACACATAAATCAGGGAAAGAAAAGAAGTTTTTTAATGCACCATTATCTCACCTAGAAGAATTGCACTCACTGTGTACATCAAAGTATCAATTTCATACCTGAACTGGTAAACCTAGTATATACAGGCTATGTGAGCAAATTCACGTTACATGAAAAACCTTTACTATGTGCTTAGTTCATGCTTTTCTTACTGTATTAATACAGAAGCCTATATTTAATAACCTTGACCTCTTTGAAATACAAGTAAGAGGGGAAAAACAGAGGAAGTGTAGCAAGTTATGTAATTGGGTTTTGGAAATCTTTAGGTTTTTCAGTTCAATTATCCTCGCTCTATTTTTAGGGAGGGGCGAGCACAGAACTGTATAAAATGGCAGCTATCTTAATAAATATATCTTACTTTTTGGTTTCTGTATGGATGAAAACTGTCAAGAAACTTCCCTTAAGGAAGGTGCTTAATTTTTATTATGTATTGGTCTTTCAAAGTAATTTATTAGTAAATACTTCCTGGATCAAAATATCTAGAGTTATATTTGTACTAATGAAATAGGCAATGTAAGGACCTTTCTCTAGCCCTACAGCCAGCTGACCTAGCTTGACCACCTCTATGGTTTAAAATTGTTTTAGCTCTAAAATAGAGTGGCTGTGTGCAAATTGCCCGCTGGAGAGGTCGCTGGCACATGCTCTTTCCTAGTCCGTGCCCAGGAGTTGTCTATGAGCTATCCATTTCACAGCCAGACTTTGCTAACCACTTAACTTACAGATAGTTGGGCATAAAGAAGTGGATCTGGATGCTGAAATGGCCCAGGGGACCATTTAGCAGTAGAGAGAGAGCCTGGAAGCTCTTCTTGTGCATCTGGCTTCAAGGCAGGGTCCTCTGCAGGATGGGGTGCTCAGGCATACCTATGTTTGTAGGCTCAGAGCCCAGACAGCTTTTGTCCTGTCTTTGCTGAACTGTGCTGTGATCTGTGTTCAGCAAGGTGGATGAGAGTCTGACTGTCTTGTAGCACATGGGCATTCAGGTTGACTTCAGCAAGATGTGTGTTTGTCCTCAGGTGAACAGCTCTTGGAAATCAGAAGCACATGGGAAGAGAGGTGGGTCCCAGTAAGAGGTTACCACTCAGTGTTATCCTAATACTACAATATCTCCTGGATTCATTTTCAGATAAATACTGACTGTTTTTCTTGAAAACTCTTTACATCCAGGGAGTGCTTTTTTCAAAGCAGAAGTATAGAGGAGAGATTTAATGACTGGTATACACTGATATTAGATTATCAGATGATATCTCCTGGTCTTTTCCAATATAACTAAAATGAAATCAGTTAAAGCAAAGTTCAGCGCTGCTGCAGGTATGAAGAAAAGCTTTCTGATGGTTTTTATTTTTAATTGCAGATCTCTACTTTAAAGTATTTTCTTGCTAACTGCTGTGTTGTGAAAGAAGCTGAGAAATTGGCTGACCATAAGAAATAGAGTCTATGTAAAATTCTCAAGTGGACCATGTACATAAACTGACACCTCTTGTCTCCAGAAGTTTAGCTAGTCTGTCTGTGGTATACAGCATTATTTTTTTAAATAGTAGAGATTCTTAGGTAGAAGTTATTATGCATTTCTTTTAGGCTGAGGGTAGCCTTCCAACCAGCAGTCCAGACTAGGCTATTAGTTACAACAATGTGTAATCATTTCAGGGTTCTTTGAGCATGATGTAGTGGGTGTTTGGTCATGTAATTAACCTCCTGCCATTGGCCTCACATTATCTCCACCCTATAATTACTTGACTGAAAAAATAACACCTTTCAAAGCATACATTGTATAGAAAATTAAAAGAGCATTAATTTTAATCTTCCTTCACACTGACACGATGAATATAACTCCTATGTACATTTCACTTATTAGTAGAAGTCGTTTGGCCACATCTGAGCACTTTTTGTTGGAAAAGTTTGGTTTGGGAGCAAACTGGGTCAACATGCTCTTGGCTTTTTTGTTTTTATTTCACTTTTTTAGAACAAGTCCAAAAGCACCAAGAGGATTTTCATGCAGAAATATGCAGTGAGCTGAAAATGTAATGGATATTCATTTCTTTGGTCCAGCAATTGCATTTCTTTTAACTCAATATGCGTGAGTTCTGTATGTAGAGAGCTTCAGCCTTAAAACAAATACTTCAGAAAGCTTCTAAGTGAAACATTAATGTAAACCTGTGAAATGAAAGCAAAAAAAAAAAAAAAAAGGTCAGTCTTCCCCTCCTCAAGTTTTCCATAGTAATGCTTCTGCATTTTGGAGACCTTCATCCTGAACAAGTATGAAATAAAAAGATTTGGAGGAGTTTGTATGTACAAATGAAAAGTAACAGAAAGCACCAGGGAACTCCTGTGTAGAAACCTGGAGTGGGATTTATATTAGCTAACCCGAATTGTTTAAAACTTACAACAAGAGGGTAAGTATAGACCCCTCTATAGGTAATGCAGACAGCAATTGACACATATCTGGTGGCAAGATTAAACCATAATTTTAGAAGGCTACAGGGAAGTGAGATGAATCCTCCTTTAAAGGTTATTCTGCTATCCCCCATTTTCCTCAGAGCTTTAGTCTGTTTATTTTGGCATAGGCTACACCTCCCAGCCCTCCATTGCTGTAGCAAATTATGCTATTTTTCTATCAGGCATGGCACAACTGTATTGATCATCTCATTTACATGAAGACCAGTCTCTCCATCTGTGTTAAACCAAATGTTGCAAACTCAATGAAGGACCTGGGTTTCAATTTACAGGTGTCTCAGCTCAGCCCTGCCCAACTGGGTAAAGAAGGAAGTAGCCATAGGGGGCATATTAGGAAATAGATTAACACTGCATAAATAGAGCTACCTGGGCTACATTTTAAAGCATGTCCTTTTCAGGTGGCTAGACTTATCCAGGTGAAATTCTTTTCTGTTTCACCTCCTGGACAGCTCTCTGTGACATCTGTGCTCAATACCACATCTGCCAGCACAGGAATACTCAGCAACTTTGAAACAATGGAGCCTTAACTCTTCTCTGTGAGATCAACCTTTAATACCAAATTGTGCTTTTTTTAATTGCTATTTTTTCTCAGTCAGATGCCCTCACCTTTATCCCATGCCACTCCTTTATTGTGGGAATACACCCAGCCAAAATCACCAAGGTATTTCCTTGGTGATTTTTTTCCACAGCACAGACCTTTCTAAATTCACTACAGTTGTGAAGTTTGTCAAGTACTAACATATGGATAATGCACTTGCTGTGGTGTGACCTCTGTTTGCTATGTTAACCACAATCCTCACATTTTTACCCTGTTTTCCACACATTTCCCCTCTCTGATTGGTCATTATATTCCTTTGTATGTTACTGTGTTTCAGTAGGTGCTGGGATTTGCGTATTGGTTTGAGGCAGGGACCAATTTTTTGTGTACATGTAGCAGTTAGCAGAGCTCAGAACAGTAGGGGAAGGTTGCATCACCATGTGATTAATATTAAAGCTTGTTGGAAAGCAAGTGGCGCTACCAGACCCTGGTACAATAAACATCAGTATTTTGTATCCTTGGCTCTCTCTCCCATGAGTGCAATTTTGTACAGTAACAGGGAATGGAAAAATCAGACCATCTCCTGGCCAGTACAGTCAGGCTGACACAATAGCAGCTACATCTTGCTGTTAGTGACCCTGGTAGGTCAGTTAAGAAATGTGTAAGAGTGTCCTTACTCAATGTTATCCAGCAAGGCACTGCGGAATTTATTCACTTAAAAAAATTCTAAATACAGCTTACTCTACCTTGTAAGCACCTTCAGGGTCAACACCTCCCAGACAAACTTTCCCAAATGCAGTTTTTCTAAGTGCAAAATTTGTTCCTACATTGTTTTCATATTGTAAAAGTGTATTTAGGTGTTACTAGATGAAAAAGAAAACCAAGCCATAAACAGTTTGAAGTAGATATGACACAAAGAAAGTACCTTTGCCAAGGCATATATCTCAAGGAAGTTCATTCAGATCTGACCCTACAGGCCAATCAAATGAGAAATCAAAAATTCAAAGATGACTATAGACAAAGATTATGGAGGAGTACAGCTCTGTAAGTGAAGGATCTCCTGAATTACATTACTTCTACATTTCAAAATGGGAAGACAGTACTTTCTTGCTTTCTGACTAAAGTTAGAAACACATGCACAGAAATAGGCACCTAGATTAATGACCTGTTTTCCAAAATGTCATCAATTCCTAGTCATCAAAGGCACCTTCGAGTCTTCATTTACAAATTTAGACCACGAGGCTTGAAAAATGTGTCCTTTTCCTCCCAACAGCCCCTATCTGAATATGGGAATTCAAGAGAAAGGCAAAATTGCTTCACCTGACATGGTTATGGCAGATGGATGTAAACTGCTTAGTGTGACAAATCACCGGTGTCTGGAGGCACTGCTCTGAAGCAGGGGTATGCTGCCAGGCTGTGGGTTTTCCCTTTTAGGGGCTCTGCCTGCTCAGCCCTGGCCCCAGCTGCTCTGGGCCCATGGATGCTCTGCTCACTGCCATGTATTCCCATGGGGCTGCATTGGCTGCTTTGCCTGTTGCTAGCAAGGATGCAGCAGGGAGCTCTGCAAACCTCACTGAGCATGATGCTGAGCCAAGGGGTCAGTCTGGTAGACCTCTTTGCTGCCAGGGTATGCTGCTAGCAGCATTTTACAGCTAGGACAGTGTAGTCATCCCAAGACATGGGCAGTTCAGTATGAGTAAGGGTGTTTTGAAGTCCCAAGCCTATATTGGGTTTCTATGCAGTTATTGACCTTAATCTGACATTGTCTTGTGAGAAGGCAGTATGAAAAGATTACAGCTCCTTCTCGCTATAACTTTTGATTTACAGTGAACTTAGTTAGCTTCATCTGCTAAGGAGACAATATAAAATGCTCTGCTGCAGGCATGGACTGTGGCACAAGTGCCACTGTGAAGAGGGAGCAATGGAAAAACTCATCTGTATGAGGGAGAATGAGCAGCAGATTTGTTCTGGCTTGTTTAATGCAAACTGTAGAATTTAATTCAGCTGGTCTTTAGAGTAATTCAGTGACTTACATTTGGTGAAGTCCCATCTTTCATAACAGCTTGAACTCAAGACGGCAAGAGACAGAGGATAAAGAACCTCATGGGGTTTGTTCCAGCCATTAATCATCCTTGCTGCTGAGAGATGCATCGTCTCCAATGTGCCCAAATCCAACTTCCAGGCACTAGTACTTGTCACGCTTCTCTGTTTTGTTGAATAGCCCTTTGGTACATTCTGTTTTCTCTCTTTTAAGGCACTCATATCTTACCTGCTGGTTTAAAGAGACATCAATTTATCTTCTTTTTAACAAGCTAAACAGACAACCCTCTCTCTCACCATAACACATTTTTTCTAGCTTGGAAGTAAGCACTAAGATTGTTCACTGCACTTGCAAGCACATTTTGACTTTTCAGAAAGGAGATACTAGCATCCAGCAGAACAACAGTTTATATATTTAGGAGTCACAGCACAGACCAAGTTCTCCAGGGCCTCCTGGCACAAAGGTTAACTCTGCGTATATCAGGCTGTACTTCTCGTATCAAGTTCTTCCTGAACTTCCAGTATTGTATTGTTTCATTTGAGAGTACAAAGCATTACCAAATTAATTTTAAGAAGTGTATATTAAGGCAACATTCCTCCATGTGCACAGTAGCATTCCTTCTAGCCATATGTCTCTTTAAAAAACATAAAATATCTTAAGGAGAAATAAATTCTGTCTGCAGTAATACAACTAATTTCATTCTCTAAAACCAGTCCTTTGATGTCTGAAAGTGCAAAGTTTCTAATCACACACAAATCTCTCTAAATAGAAATAAATATATATAATGTTGGGATTTTTTTTCCCACATCAAGCTTTTAGGCCAAGAAGTGATGTGTTAAGGTGCATCAGGGATGGTCTAAAGTTCAGCCCTAATGATCTGGTGGGTTGCTTATGGAGGAAATGCTAAAACATCCTTAAGGAAAGCAGTGGTGGCTATTTGCAGTGAATTCCAGATTTATATATATATATATATATATATATATATATATATATATATATATATATATATATATATATATATATGATAACTCCTCTGTTGTTATTGTTAAACACAATAGTGCAGGTCAGAAAGGACATGGTTAAAAATTCCTGTGATCCACAGCATTGTTCAGTGGCCAGTTTGGGGGTTTCTCTCTCAGAGCAAGCTACAGCACATAGACTTCAAAAAGGAAAAATATATATAGAGGTATTAAATGTGCTTTCAGAAAATATTTACAAAATGTTTCAAAGTCCTAGTTACTTGCATTTGTCCATGGGAAGCAGATATATCAGTGTTACACCCTTCAGCATTTTAGCAGGGGTAAGAAAGTGAAACAGATTTAAAAGAAAATAGCAATTTCATACTGTCATATACAATAATGTCTTGAGCTCAAGGGGCTCCATTAGACTGAGCAGAGAAAAAAAACAGTCTTCAGAAAGTATTATTTGCTTTAAATATAAATATTTTCCTTAAGAAACATCTTAAAGTGACTGCAACTGCCCAGCCTTGCTCTGATTTCTGTACAGCAGCCTATTGGATTAACTGTACAGGAGATTTAAAAGGGTTATTCTAGGTTCCACACCACTGGTGGAAAAATAAAATTACACCAGACCCAAACTGAATTAAGTAGTAAAGAACCCAGCCTAACATGTTATAATCACCTTCTTGCTACTGATGTAATGTTTTTCAAGCAAAGCTACTATGATCTTTAGCCCCTGATATAAATGGATTTGCTAGTGACTGTAGCAAAATCAAAATTGAGGCTCATTTTTGCTTCAAGATTTTTGCAGAGTGATTTGGCACACTTAATGCTTAGTGATAAAGCAAAAGTAACATTGAACCTGTAATAGATATACAGGGAAGGGATGAGAGATACGCAGGGAAGGGATGAGGGTAGAATAAAATAAAACCTTGTCCATTTTAGAAGAAAATTCTTCTTCTCACTCTACCTTTTCAGTTTTTTTCTGTTTTGTTTTCCTCCTTCCTCCTTTCTTTCTTTCTTTTACTTGCTTTTCTTTGCCTAGCCTTGCCCATTCTAGAAGACAGTTATATATTTGCTGAGTTCCTCTTTATGAAGAACATAGCTCATGCTATGCTTACGTATCTTTCTTGACTACAGATATTTAGGTGAAGTCAGACTTTAATTAGAATCTTCAAAGACTTCTGCAGCTGATAACAAGATGCTCACAGAGGCTGGGAAAGCCACACTCACTTCAACTTCTTTGTTGTTAAGAGAGGCTCTCACTCACAAAGGGCACTTCAGGACAAGATCTTCTCCTTACTGTTCAGAATCAACCCCTGGAAATTATTCTCTTCCTTAATTTAGAAGCACCAGTAGGAAATCCTTCCCCTATCACACACCTCAAGTCTCATCCCATGCCAGACCCCACACCCTGTGTGTGGAAAGTCCCACACCCTGGAGCGAGATATTTCAGTCACTGTTTCTGCTGTTGATGGTGTGCTGTCTCTGGCCCCCATGGGGCTGGAGTGGGCAAAGGAGCCTAGTGCAGGGCAGTGGGGCAGATGATGGGCTTCAAGCTCACTACTACCACGCTCCTGGGAGCTGAGGGACACCCACTCCCTCAGAGTAATGTCAGCTGCAGCAAGTATCTTTTTTCTGGCCTTCCTGGGGAGAGAAAGCTGGGTTTCTCAGGATGATCAATCCACCAACTCAGGATGATCAATTTATTATACTACATTTTCTTATAGGATGGGCACGGCATACACATATGTGCCATGAGGAAGAGGAGAAGACACAGATGCATGTTCCAGAGTCTCATGTCATGCTGTGATGGATCCTCCATTGCTTGACATTTTCACAGCTGTGCCCCAATTTACCCTGTTTTGGCACTCATCTTGTTCCTGCACTGAAGTACCCAATGATGTCATGTTCCTGAGCAAATGCCTGTGCTATTCCTTACACAGGACAGAAGGAAATTCGCCTACTGCAGAGGGAGATCCTGATCCTATCTGATACAATTTGAATATCCAAGTCAGGCAAACAAGTTCCCTTGTGGGAATACTACTCTTCTCTGGCATGCCCAGCCGGGGAGTTTGACTGCATTGTTGAAACTGCCACATCTCAGAGTGGGGCATAAACCTGCCACATGAGAAGGTTCAGTGTCCACTGACTACTGAGTCTTTACAGAGCTGGGGAAGGAGTCAGATAATGATCTCAGTTTGATTTTCTCTTTGACGGAGCTTTTCAAAGCCATGAGCAAGCCTAATAGCTGCTTATGAAAATTAATCATAATGTGCATCACCTCTTTTCATCCAGCTATCAAAAGTGGGAGTGAACGGAGAAACTCCCATTGTGCAGAGAAGGAAGCAGATGCTGAGTGACTCAATGAAGCAGAAAGAGGAAGCAGTCTCCTGACTCCTCCTATCCACTCACCCCCTACTACCTGTCTTGCTGCTCTTGGCTGTCATTTGTGAGAGGTGTTAGTAAACACAGCTATTCTTAGCTGTCCCTGGGCAGACCCATGGACACCACCCTGGGCTGAATACCTGTCAAGTACCTTAGATATGTTCAGGGGACTAGGCAAGTGCTGATCCAAATAGTTTCCGTTCCTGTGGAGAGGGTAGATGGGAGGTGCAAGTGCCTTTCCCATATTCAGCAGCAGTAGCAGCCCCGGCACAACACTTGCCATGTCAAATTCTCCCAAAAAGGACTTCTTGAGGACCTCTCCACTCACAATGTGTTCCTGTGGTGTACTACTTAGCAGGTGAAGAGTTTTGTTACAGAGGGAGGTCAGCAAAAGCTCCACATTCGAAGGCAGGACTCCTCCACACTGTTGTCAGTTACTAGGTAAAACTTAAATTGCAAATAAAGTAAAAAACCTCAAATTTAGGTACCAAGTGGAGATGAGATCCTAGAAGTTCAGACTATGCCTGAGAGATCTTGCTGGAAAATGTCTGGTAGATGGGCTAGCAGCTAAATCCAGAATGCCAACGTGGAAGCCAGAATAGATTGCAGAGGGTCTTAAGGGTTACTCAGATTATGTGCTCATTTATGTCAGCAGTGTTGGCAATTTGCCTTCTACATAGTGGCAGTGAGTATCAGCTTAAATCTACTTTGCAGCTCTCTAAAAAATGAATGCATTTTCTTGCAGAGCGTTAAAGAAAAAAAAAAAAGCAAACGAAATACAAATTGACCTGTCCTTTAGACAGGAAGAAACCAGCCAGTTATTTCATTACTAAGTTCAATATAAATAATTCCTTTACCAATACGTAATAGAACTCTGACTCTAGCTATCAGATAAGCAAAACCTTAGTCATATGGATGAGAACTGGAAGAAGTAATTAGCTACAGAGAGGCAATTTTAACAGTTTTGTGTTTGATTCCCATGTAGAATTTCATATGCCAGCCACATTTTCTAAACAAAAAAATTTTTGGCAGTCCTTTGGAAAGTAGTATGTATACAGATAGACTCATTGGCTTGCTTTCACCCTAGCTTGTTTTGATACAAAGAGATAAATGCATTAGTTGTTTTATGAGTGTCTTAAATTTAGACTTTTAACTGGTACAAGTCAGTGGGCTTTCAGTGATTCAGGTCTGAATTAAATTCACCAAAGTCAAGGCAATGCACTGCAGTGAAACTAAACTGATTTACACTTGCTGAAAATCTGGTGCATTTTTTAAGCCTCTTTTGTAGTGATATAAATACAGCACAAAGTCAGTGTGAAATCATGGATGCATAAGAATTTTAATACTTGGCTGTAACACATATGTATGTGGCTATGTAACTAAAAATGTATGAATGTTTGTTTTACTCCCCAGTGTTTGTCACAGGTTTAACAGAAGGGAGCACAACTGAGTGAACCAAAGTCCAATTGTTCCTTACAAGTTACGCTTCTGGTGCCGCTTTATCTGTAGATAAAGGCAGGTCCTCACATTCATGTCCCCTCTGTATTGTGGAAATTGTAGCTCAGGCAGGCATAGAAATTCACATAGATATGAGCATCAGCTCCAGCTGTGGTCCATCAGCCTGGGCTTCCCTCTCCTCTGACTGTTGTGGCAGTCCTAGTCAGGAGCTCCCGGCATATCAAATACCCCATGCTCAAGCCTTCTGGTGGAGGAAGAAGAAACATAACGAGTAAAGACTTAAAAATGAGGGACAGTAGGACAAGAATTAGTCCAGGCAAGAGATGCAAAGTAAAGCATGTAGACCAAGGAGGCATGGGCAGAGATAAAGATGACAAACTGTGTCAGGGCAGAGACTAAAGAAATAAGAATAATTTTTAAGCAATTCTGGGAGAACACTTCTGCCCAAATCTTGGAACCACAGCTTCAAAACTGTCTCTGAGTCATAGCTCCCGATGGTCTCTGTCTGTTAATCTACATCTGCAGCCGGCAGAGTCATTCCTTCTTAGCATTGGCAGTTTCTGAGCAGTTTTCTGTTTGCTCTTTTCTTCTTATTGTGGGTAAATGATGAAATCTGCTTTGCAGAGACTCTGTCATGGGACAGTTTCCTTGTAAGAGTATGGTAGCACTAGTAGTTCTGCCAACAGGATGATTTAGCCCTGGTTTTCAGGACAGACAAAGAATTAGTTGGCATTTATGCTTCTATTCCTATCTAAGAGTCACCGTGGCTGTAATGTTTTATGCGTTGTTAATCACATTCACCAGCACAATATTTATTTTCTTCTGTTTGCTCTGCCTTCAGACAAAAGGTGGCTTGCTGTGGGATTCAAGGAGAGAATGATGTAAATGTCTGTGTGGTTTCATGTAAATAATATTTTCTACTGCTGCTGGCATTGTGAGATGGTAGCATTCCCATGAATGCAGCTCCCAGAGGAAGTAACATTATGGAAGAAACTTCTACAGTATTTGCTATGTTTGCAATATTTGCTATATTTCCTATATTTTTCAACCGTTCTCTGTTCTCAACAGCACAGAGCTGTGAAGTCCAGATTTCCAGCAGAGGAAGATGAGCTAAGGAATGCAAATCTGCTATATACAGTTTATTCCTTTATGTGAATTTCACTCCTGAGCAGCTTTAAAGTATTTTCTCTTGCAAGATGGAATTTCCAGTTGACAAACAGCTTGACTTGGAGGCCATTTGAGTGCTAGTAAAACACTATATATCATCTGTTTCTGGGAAAAAAATCACCATAGTGAAAACTTACCTTTAAAATAAACATGCTGAATATCTCTGATGGGCACATGCTTGGTGATGAATGTTTATCATAGTTCCCTTTTAAGTAGTGACTTCTATTTTTACACTGAACTTTCTCTACATTAGTGACACAATGTTATCTCAAGACCTTTCAGCCAGATAAGACCACACCAGTTTCCTCAAAAAGGTCTTCTGTCTAAGGATTTTGTACATAATTGGAGTAGGAAGGCACTGTGGGAAGCAGAACACTGACTATATTTAAATTAAGAATTCTTAAAAGCTGATATTAGTTAGGGAGTTGACCTGAAAGTTTTTGGTAACTGACATGACTTCAAGATAGGCCTCATAACAGATTTGTCAAAATACTTTGGACAGATACTCGAGAAAGCAAGAAGAGTCTGCCCAAAAAAGAGTAAGAAGAATTAAAAATCTCTGTGACCATCTATCTTGGGTAGAGAAAAGTCACAGTGCCAAAAAGCACCCCTCCCAGCCTGTGACTAGGCATCTTGAAAGGAGCTAAAGTCTGTCCGAGAGATGAGATGACCAGCAGATCACCATCTGCCTGATTGGCTGCAATCCTAGGTTTTGCTTTGTACGAATCCAGAAGCCTGAAAGAGTTGGTATGTTCTCAGACTTCAACTATCTTCAGAAATTTATTATTACTTCCCCCCCTCCCTTCCCCCTCACCATTATTCTATGCTGTGAAATGCCATGGTCTTTTTATGTTCACTAATCTGGTGTGTGAAAATAGGTCTATCAAATGCATGCATATGAGCACATGGCAGGTCAATCTAGGGGAGGCTTTACTATCCAAATAATATTTTATAAAGTTGGTTTTAGAGTCTATTGTACATTTGAAAGTCCGAAAAGAATCAATTAGCTACAATTCTTGGTAAATAAAGTTTTCAAACTTCTTATCAAATTAATAAACATCTCTGACAGTAGAGGCAGGGAAAAGCAGCAACTAGATTTTCAAGGTTGCCAACATGATTTTTGAAAGCACAGAGAAGGCTGTCTAAGTACTCAACCATTCAGCAACATAATTCTAAGAAGAAAGCTTTAATCATGGTTTCTAAGACAATCAAATTGTCAGATGGTAGTTTTATTTCAGCACACGGAAGATTAACATTTTCGATAACAACTATACAGGTTTCAGCAAAAGTGTCATTTTCTAAACAGAGGACATCCCTCTTCTTTGATTCTTTTTAAAATGCATAAGGTAACATCTGATTATTTTTGAATTTGACTAAATTCCTTTATAATATTGAGGCTCATCTGACTTTAGTATGGCAGTTGTAATTAGTTCTACATTAATTATATTGGATCCAAACCTGCCAGTGTTTGAAGGCAGTGTCCCTGGCTGTCCATGTGTCCACTGACATGGCAGTGAAATCACTGTGGATGTTTGGGAGTGGCTTAGCCATTTACTTAGTCATTCGTGTGACTTACAACTTTCTTCCTCACTGCCTCTTCTGTCCTGTTTGTCATGCAGATGCTGGAACTGCTTGTGCAACAGTCCCTCCGCTGCTGCCTCTCACAGAGGGATGTCTGGAGCAAACCAAAATCTGCAAGGCTTTGCTTTTCACTGCTTGACTGGAAATCACAGAAGCTCAGACCTGAATAATGAGCAGCACATGGCCAGGTACAGCAGGCACGGGGAAGACATCTAGAGCATTATTTTCTCAGGCATCATTCCCCAGGACAGTCCACTCTTAAAACAGAGGCTGAGGTTCTTGTCCTGATTCCGCTCTGGGGATGGTGACAGCAGGCAGAGAGGTGGCAAGAAACAGAAGGTAAGGAAATCTTCCAGTGAATTGTGAGAAAAACATGAACCAAAATCCTCAATGTGTCTTAACCTGGAGAAAGAGTCTGCAGATAAATCTGGAGCAGCTGGATGAAATGAGAAAGACCTGTAAGGAGGGAGAGCCTTGCTGCAGCCAGCCTGTCCCTAAAGCAAACTATTTTGGACAGCTGGCCCTTGCTTGCTGTGGCAGAGCCGTGTGTGGGCACAAGCACAGGTGTTTTTGGTGGCTCCCACAGCGTAGCTCAGGAGTAGACATGAAGAGCCAAGAGTGTTCAGGTGGCTAAAACCAGGGCATATGAAATCTTGCATCTAAACCAATGTTTAGGGGCTTGGTTGCCTAGAAGGAGCCCAGGGAAGGGTCAGTGACTTGGAACAGGACACAGACCAGCCAATGTCAGTGTGCTGCTGCCAAGTGTTCCTGTATAGAAACCCTGGATGCAGCTGCCTTCTCATATTCTTTCAAAAACATCACCGTACTTGCTGCTCGTAGCTAAATGTTGATGAAGAGTGTGCATCTCCTAAGTGTAAAATAAATTGGAGGCTAAGAAAACTATGAAAATACAGAAGGCTTCACACACCCAGGGGCTTGCAAGCACAGAAACAATGCCCTGCATTCTGCTTAAAGGAAAATTGCTCAGTACTTTTCATTTGTGTGCTGTTATGGCAAAAGCTTATAATTTGGGGCATGAGTATACAAGTATTCATTTGATTTTATATCTGTGCTACTGATTTCTGGGATGAAGATTAGTGCTTCTGGCCCACTTTATGAATACTGAATGCCATCTGTGTTTCAAAATATCTAAACAATGACTGTTCATTAGATACACTAAGAAGATGGCAGTATTTTACAGAAATTGTTGCATACATTTCACTGAAGTGACAGGCAGAGCACACTTCTACTTTTTTTGGTCCCCATATGTCATCTACTTTGAGCAGCAGAGGGGGGAACAAGGAGACTCACAGAGGTTCCTTGCAGCCTCAACTGTTCTGTGATTCTGTGGCTTGGTGGTTTTGTGCATAAACTACTGGTTAAGGATAATGCTGCTTTATAGCCATGTTTCATTTTAGACTTTATTTGTAAAACTGGATTTGCTTCTGAATCAACAGCGAAGTGAAGATACTGATATAAAAGAAAGACAGATACTTTCACAATTTCTGAAGAGAGTGGAAATGAGAGAAATCACAGTTGTCTCACTTTGACCAAAAGGAGAAGTAAAAACCATAGGGGAAGCCATCGAAACCAGTGATGTCACATCTTCCTGTATGTAATTGTTAGCTCTCTTACTGTTAACTCTCAGTGAGTATCTGGTTCATTTATTTAATCTGATTACCTGTTTGAAGACAGCTCTCAAATACAAACTTCCAGAAACCCTCTTTTGTTTATGGTGAAGATGTCTTCTCTCCTGCTCAAAGCCTAAATTCTACCAATTTGATTAAAAAAAAAAAAAAAAAAAAAAAAAGAAGGTAATGCTCTTTTTCATTTAAAATAAGATAAAAATGGAGATAAAGGAGGGATAATTTGTAATTTTAACTACCTTTGTACTTTGTATCATACCTGAACTCAACTATATATCCTTCCTCTCTGGAAAATTTTACTTCTCCCACCTAAAGTTAAATAATAAGAATGATGAATCAAACTTTGATCACTTTTAATTTGTCAGAACTATGATTTTGATTTCAAAATTTGTGTTGCTGTATCTTCTGAGATCAATTTAAAAAGTAAGTTTTTGGCTTCTTTTTGACCCTTTGCCTGCTGCTTGTAGAGGGGTGACTGCCAAATTCCTCAGCAGAGGACTGGTGCCTGCTGGGTCCATTGTGCCAGCCAGCCACAGTGGTCCCCAGCCAGCAGTCACTCTCTCTGGCCCCTCCACTGAAACCAGAGTGACCTGCCTGGCCTGAGCAGCCCATTGGTCACCATGCCATCCCTTCCTCTGCTTGGAGTCCCAAGCACTGGGCAGATGTGGGAGTTGGTGCGGGGAGGCTTTGCTCTTCCCGTGCACAGAGGTCTGAGGTGACCTACCTGGGGATCTCTCACATTTTTCCTTTCTGCACACCCTTCATTTCAGCTGCCCCATCTTTGCCATTTCTTCATTAGACATAATTAGTCCAGCAAATGAACTGAAATTAGCACAGTTCATTTGTGCTTTTTCTGGCATGTGCTGGGCAGGAGAAAAAACAGCTTAAATTTTTTATGACCAAAGTGCTGCCTTGCAGCACTATGTTGCCAAGTGCAGCTCCCACAAGAAGAGGAAAACTCTTGGCTGTGTTGTTGGTCACCCATAGGTATTTGGTTGAAGCCCATGAACTGGTATCTTTAAGCTTCTGCATGAGAAGTGAAGCTCGACCTGGTCTATTTCCATCATGGGTCAAAAGGAGGAGTAAAAAAATGTGTGGTCTTGAGCCAGGGTCACCCCACCTGCTGTCTGGCCCTTTGCTGCACTGCACAGGTCAGTGACCAAAGATTTGACCTTGCTGCTTTGGAAAGGGCTCTATGAACACAGAAGGTGGATAGGACTGTGCAATTCTGCTCAAAACATGGTCCTTCCTGAAAGTGCCATCGCAGTCACAGAGATGGTAGGGATGAAGAAGCACTGGGGAGATGAATGCAACCAGGAGGAGGAACAGCTTAAACAGAAATCTGCCAGTCCTTTCAATGTGGCATCTATATAGCACTTCTTGTCGACACATAGCTCTAAGTGCTTCCCTGCCTTTGATTCCAGATCCTTGCCTGCTCTTTTTCTTTTTTTTTTACACCTTGCTATCAACTTTCCAGTAAAGGAAGATCTGCACTATGATGATTTCCAAACCCAAGACTATTTTTAAAGGTCGAAGAGCAGTATAACTCCTTCTAAGACATACAGGAGTGCAAGGCTTGAAGGCTTGGAGCTATTAAAAAAGCCCCTTCTTCCAGGGCTTTTTTGGGGTTTTTTTGAGTTTTTTTGGTTTTTATTTTTTGTTTTTTGTTTGGTATTTTTTTCCCGTGAGCATTCTGATTGCTCCTGGTAGCCTTCCTTTGTTTTCTGTAGTGTCACCGGAAATGGGCACCAGCCAAATGGGAGTGCTGGGGGCCACTTGCCTGTGCCCTTTCCTCCTGTCTGTGAAATAACATTCATGCAGCACATTTCTGCAGTGACAGCCACCACCTGGGAAGGGGACACAGTGGCTACCAAGCACATATGGGAGTGGGAAGGCAGGTGAGGAGATGCACAAACCTCCCTGGTGCTGATCCATGAAATGCATAAAGCTGTGGGTCATGTCTGAACATGCTGTCCCCAGCATCTCTCTCTTGGGCTTCAGCTCTCAGTAGCTGTACCCTGCTGTGCAGGGCTAGCACTTTCTGCATGCTGATGAGCAGTGCTGAAGACAGGTGTGCTGGTTTCTGGGCTGCATTCTGCCTGGGCTCGTGTCAAGTGCAGCAGGGCATGCTGGAGGCTTACAGCTCTCAGTGTGTATCTACCAGCATGCTGCTGCCCACAGTCCCACTGGCTGTCACCTCCTGAGGTCACACACGTGCACCATTGCCACGTAGAAGACTGCTCACATGCACCAGCTAGAGGCTCACTACCCAACAGACAATGTCTGCTCATTTTTAGTTGTTTTTTTTTTCCAGGACTTGTGTGCTTATGCTGGCAGCCATAGTGCAGGCCAGCAAAGGGGTTGTGGCAAGTACTCCCACTCCAAAGCACAGACACTGATTATCTTACTCCTTGTACTGAAGGAAGGCCTGCTTTTAACTCTTGCCTGTTCTCTCATCTAGTTCATCTGGTGCACCATGACTTGCACAACTGAGCAGCACCTGAGGAAGGGCTCATCACTCAGGTATGGGCTCAGGTCCCTGCATTCCCGAGGGCTGTGCTCAGTGCCAGCCCATCTGTGTCTCCTGAGAGCTGCTGAGGGCATGAGCAGCAGGGGATGAGGAGAGGCCCAGAATAAAACACAGAGAGGCTGTGGTGGGGACAGGTGTCAGTGAGAAAGGAGGCTGTGGCAAACACAAGTTTCACCAAGACCATGGCAAAAAAACAGGCTCATGATGTACTAGAGTAGGGAAGTAACAGGAGGAAAAGGAAAGACATGGGCAAACAGAGATTTGGAAGCCAGGGTAAAAGGAGAGGAAAAAAGATAGAAGAGGGAAAGAGAAAATCTGATGAGAAGACAAAGAGCAATGAAGAGTATTATGAAATAAGTAAATGTCAATAGCAATCTGCTCAGGGTACTGGGCAAAGGATGATGAACTTGCAATCAATTAGAGGTGGTGAATATGTTGTATATTAGAGTCAGCCAGCCAGCACACAATCAATCAATAGCAATGCAGAATTGGAGGATGGGGAAGAATTCTAATAGCAGACAGGTAACACATAGATTGCCCTCTTGGTGGGATATTCCTAGAAGGACCATAGACTTGCATGTCTGGAAGCCAAAGGCATGAGGAAAGGGAGCATACTGACAGAGTACTCTTGCATATCAAAGAGGTGTCAAGCTGGAATGGCTGTCAGGAGACACTCATACAATTAAGATCAAAATTCTCTATCAGATTTCAGATGTGCTTTGAATTCATGCCACACCTTGAGGAAGAATACAGAGAGCTGTCCATACAGTTTTCTCTCTCTGGAAGATATTGGCAGGTAAGACTGGAGTGCTTAGTGGCAAAAGGTCTGCTCTGATAAATGACTGGATTATAGCTGGAATGTCAAGACTCTCTTCTACCCTCCACCCCCCTATATTTATATATATATATATATATATATATATATATATATATATATATATATACACAGAGAATTGCAACTACCTCTTTTACTAATCTTGCCCACAAAATAATGTTCAGATGCCACACATAAAATCAGTCTAAATGACAGTGGGAAAGAAAGCGTAGCCTAGATGTCCCTGTAACTGCATCATTCTCCCACCTGTTCCCTAAAACTGCTGGCATGCATCCTCCAGGAGTTTGGATCTAAGAGTTCCTTGTAGAACACAGGGAGGATAATTAATCTGAGAAGAAATATCTGCTGATCAAGATAAAATACAGGTCAAGAGAAATACAAGAGAAATCACAAAACATCTGCAGAATTTTTTTTTAGTTACAAATTTTATCCATAGGGCTTGACCTGAGTGCCTGGTACATATCTTTGAAAAACATCCCATCCCATTTTAGCTTTAATCTCTAACTCCACTGGATTGCTGCCATGCTCCCAGAAGTGTGCTAAGTGGCATATGCATGTCAGTTGCACTATTTCCCAAAATGTGTCAAAATGACATATTTTATAGAACATGCCAATAGCACCCCGACATCCTATGCCACCCTGTCGTCTTCCCAGCCAGGGCTTTCAAGCTGTGGGGTTTGCCTGCAGGAGGCACCTGAGCACAGCACCCTCACCTCCTCCCACCCCTCTGTGCGCCAAGCCTTGCCATATGTACCATGGCCAATAACGAATGAAGAAGGGATGGGATATATTGTCCAAGGAGGGAAAGAAAGCTCAATCTGATGAACAATTTGCCATGTGAGCCATAACACATGGCAAACCTCTGCAGAAGGGAGCAGCAGTCATCTTCTCACACTTTCCTTGCAATGACCTATTCCAACTCATCTAAATGATGGGGTGAGTGAAGGCTAGCTTGAGTTTTCTTGCATGCCATTCATGTTGCATGGGTTCTTTGCATCTTGTGCATGCTCACAGGAGATCTTATCACTAGTTTGTGACTTCTAAAGTGCTGAGAAATGCTGTCTGAATACTGAGCTGTCAGTGGGAAGGATGCTGTGCTGTCAGGCTCTAAGATGCCTTAATGCTCTTTATCATGACGTGTCCTTGAAGCTGCACAAAACAGCTGCTGCTGAACAGCTTCTCAAAACCTCAGCTCACAGGAGCCACAGCATTTCTGCCTCATCACCTGCTCTGGCTGACTCTGGGTCAGCAGCGTGTCTTGGCACTTTACACTGAGCAACTTGAGCGGAACAGAAAGCCTGGAATGATGCTGTGCAAGTCGGTAGCATGGCTGCTGCTCCCACAAGAGCCAGCTGGAATGATACTAGGGGTACCTGGCAGGGAAAATGCAGCCACCTTTTGTTTGCCTCTACACCACAGGGTAAAGTTCACCTGGAAAGACATTGGTCCCACATTTCATGGCAGACCTGGAGGCTCCCAGCATAGGTACCAGTCAGCATCCTAAGAGAATGATCCTGGAAGTGGTGAGAGCAACAAAGATGTGGTCTCTACTTCTGTGCTCACAGGCTGCTGTAAACCTCATCCTTCCAAGCACTAAACAACATGTGAGACCTATTGGGTACTCTTTAGTAATCTGTATTCCACACTGATTGTGTGTAGTCAAGATCAAAAGCAGTGGATCATTTTTTCCTGCTCCATACAGCTGAGGACAAACATTTGTCTTGCTTTTGGGGAAAGGTGAAAAACTCTAATTTTCCTGGAATCCATGGTTTTTCTCTCAGTGACTAGCCCTTCGAATGTGTGTCCAAGGAAAAAAGAAGTGGTGTTTTGTGTCTTGTCTCAGTGTGGAGCTGTATGATGACATATTTCTTATAAGTTATATCTAAGGTGCAAGAAAATACTTGTGTGTCAGTGAAGCAGACTGCCATTCTGGTTACAGCTGCTTGATGGATGACAGATTGCAGGAGCACAGAAGAAAAGGAGAAGGCTGTGACCCAGGAATTAGGGGCTCCTTTCTAGTGGCAAAGAAGTATAACAGAAAGGGGCAGTCAGTGGCCCAGCTCGGTGAGTTGAAAAGCCAGAGTATGGCCCAGAGTGGAAAGTATGGTCTTGCAGAGAGTCACCATTTTTCAGCTTATACTTTCTCCCACAGTCCCTCAGAACAGGGAGAGAAAGAAGACAAAATAAGTCTCCTGTTTTCCCCATCAGAGCCTTGATACATCTCTCTGCAGACAGCATCGTCCTCCTTCTTGGCAGTCAGATCTTTTTTCTCTCCCAATAAAAGAGCCTCTGGAGAGCAACTAAAAGGAACAACTTCACTAGAGCAGCTTAGGACAGCACGTGCCGCCCTACATGGCCAGATTGAAATCTGAACTTCTGCCCCTTACTCATGCATGAGTTCATATTTTGGCAAGTCTGTGGAGTTTCTAAACAATTATATGTTTAGTTGACTGGTTCAAAAGGGGAAGCCACTCCAGTCAAGTAAATAAGATACAGAGATAAGTTCCTTGAGAAATTAGGGTCTCAATGAATACACAAATACACAAAGGATGTATAAATAAATCATATTTATAAATAGTATACTTGTGTACCATTATTCACACTAGCTTTCTTCTCCAGTTACTGTTAAAAAGAAAATTGTTCCATAAGCATATTTTTCTTAACTGTATTCAAGATGGCTAACATGATGGGTTGAAATCATTAGAACACACAATAAAAAGATGCTGCTTCCCTACAGTAAAAAGAAACATTCCTGTAAAATGTCTCTCATTTTTATTTAATGGATTCAGAGAAGTTACTAGTCTTGGTCATCATAAAATTATGTTTGTCCTGTTTTCCTCTTGCCAGTAGCAGGGAGCAACCCCAGTTTCCAGTGTAGTTCACCTTCTCTCACTGTCCTCAACACCAGAGCCTGTGCTTGCTGTGAGGACAAACAGGGAAGGAGCGACCAAAATAAGCTGCAGCCCTGCTGTACTTTTCAGCCACTCCATTAGAAAACCCAACCCAGAGACATTCTTGGGGTTTTTTGTCTGGTTGTTGAAATATAATCTGGAAAAAAAGGATCTGCATGTTGTTATGCCCTGTAGACCTGTGTAGGTCTCACTGGTCTATTTTATATGGGGATGATGCCAAACTCCCACTCCTGTGCTGACAGTGCTTCTTTGCAGTAGGAGGAAGCTTTGCAGATCCTTTCCAAGTGGGCTGTAATGCCCAAGGGACAGGCCAGCAGAGCACCTCTGAAACACCTAATACAGGTAACTTGCTCAAGGGCACACAAGAAATTGGTAGCAGAACTGATTTTGAAAGTTAGAGCATCAAGCTCGCATCTGTCTTCCTAACTGGTATTTTTCTGGCAAATAACAGAGCAACATATCATTAATTGGAAGGTGATGGCTTGGGATTTTCAGAGTACACTGTTCATTACTATGATGCTTCATGGTTTGATTTCCAGTTTGAGACAAAAGGTCTAATTTTCAGAACAAAACAAACTTGCTTGCTGACAAACAGACTTTGTAGATTCAGTAAAGTGGATACTTCAAATATGAGGCAGCCAAAAATCACTTAACCTGGTTTGCAAATCTTTTCTGCCTTTCAGCCATCATTTGCCTAAAAAAAAAAAAAAAAGGCAAAGAAAAGAAACAGAATTTCATTCATTTTAAGAAGCTTATGATGTCACATGTGAAATGTCAACAGATAGCAACTTAGACTAATCCCTGAAAGATGACCTACTTGAAGGTGTTTGACATACCAGGCAGTCTCCCTATACTGCATCAATGAATGACATTTTTATGTAGACAGATTTTAAATGCATCAGATTTTGTGCTAACCAGATGATTTACTGTTGGATCAAACTTTGATTTCCTAGTCTAACATTTAAGACAGAAACTGTTAAAGATGCAATAATCTCACAATAACCTACAGACCTGAAGCTTTCACGTTCCTTAATTCATTTTTATCTGATCTGTTCCTTTTTATTACTATAGATATGAAATTAGAATTTTCTTATATTGCTTTTCTTTCCACAGAGGTCTAACTCCCCCCAGGTTGATGGCTTGCTTTTCCTACTGTCAAAGTAGTGTTAGCCACAGACTCTGGTGGGAGCAGAAGTATAAGCTTAACAGATAGAGATCAAAATTACAATGAAACATATATCATGTGGATAATGTTAGGGAAAAAGAAAATTCCACCCAGTTTAGACCTTTCAAATAATCAGGGAAGGTTTCTTCTCCCAGCAGAGGTATTTTTGCATGCGGCACCAAATCCAAGAGATTGGAGAGTACTCCAAGATTATAAAGATGTTGGCTGAGCAAAATTCAGCTCTGCTCAGAAGGCCAGCCCAAGGTCTTAAATGATCTATAGGCTTTGTGCTGACTCCTGTCTGTCTATGCAAATAAAATGGGTAGGCATGCCTGCACTGAGGCTGGGAAAGGGCACGGGCCAAGTATGGTTGTACAGGCCATTCATTTCATGCTCTTGTCTTCTTTATTTCCTTGTTTCATCAGTGCTTTTTGGCTTAAAGTAATGACTCCTGGATGTACCTGTAAGAGGTCTGCCAATTAAGAGGTATTTGGTTGGGAACAGCTGCATAGATCCCCTGGAGGTGCTGAGAGAAGGATTTTGACACCTGTTAGTGCAACCTGTGTGTGGCCAGATGGGATGCACTGGAAATCAAATCAAACATCACCGCAGCCCCTTGACACACTCCCATGCCACAGGGGTGAGTAGGCATAAGTGCTCATTAGTACGTGAAAGAGATTCATATTTTAGCTGTGGGTTATTAGGTATGGAAACCTGTTCCTCTGTGTGATGCCTGATGTGGAGAGACTTGGGAGGGGCTGGCTCCAGGACCTGCCACTGATGGTTTAGTGAAAATGGAAAAGGTTGGTGAAAAGAAAACGAGTACTAACTTAATGGAGTCAGCACTGAAAAATTAGGATCTCCCAAAAGGCAAGATAATTTTGGGAATGTTTATGTGACAATGCTATATGCCTAGCATGTAGCATATTTTATAGCATTAAAAAAAATCAAACTAAAAAAACCCCACCAAGCAATCACAACAAAGATGATGCAGAAAATAAAACATAATTAATATGAGCAAACCAGCTATATTGACAGTGACTACTACACAGACCAACTTTGTATTCAGGGACAGCTTCCGAACCTCAGTGAGAAGTAGAGGGCATAAACAAATCTTGCGATGCAGAATCAGATTTATGGAGGTTTAATTTCTTTCCTGTGTCTGTTGGTTTCAATCAAAACTGAAAAGCAAATGAGAATGGATGCAATTCTTCTTTAAAATGCAGAAGGAGTGCAGAAAAATGAGGCCTTCTGGAATGTTACTAGCTGTTCTCCACCTCCACAAAGGGAGAATGCTTATTACACATCACTACTACATTTTTCAATAAAAGTAAAGCCCGGCACTTTTATGAATGGTATGAATATTTTATTGATCTTATCCACCCACTGTGGATCTGACAGAAATAACCTTATAACCTAAAAGAATATTAAAAGAAGAAAAATAAAACTGAAACACCAGATAAGCAATTGTCAGAAAAATTGGGACTTAGGTGCTTATCACATTAAATGAAATTATCGTGGGTCTTTACTATGATAAGCAGTTATCAAGGTGCTCTCACCTGCACCTACTTGGATTTTGGATTAATATTTTACAGGCATTTTTCTGCATACAAAGGAAAAAAGCAAATGGGGGACAGTGGGATAGAAAATCTTGTAAGCCTGTAATAATGGAAAGCTCAACAAATCTTGCAATAGAAAAGCATGGATGAGAAAACAAAGCAGCCTATTTATTATAGCACTGCGATTATCCAAGCTGCAGGATCAATTTTAGACAGACTAGCTGGTTATTTTCCTTAGGTCTATAATCCTGTTTGACTTTCTGTGTTATGAACTCCAACTGTTCAAATGAACCAGGGCAAACCTGTTCTGGTGTCTGTGATGGTCTGTGTTCTCGGGGAGCAGCACCTGTGGCACCCAGCACAATCAAGAAGAGGGTATGGATTCTCTTCTCTCTTTTCAAATCATGGTGTAATTTCTGGAGGGAGAACTCCTTATGACCTTGTGTGAACTGGAATTTTACTGACAACTCACTTATTTTGGGAACAACAGAGAAAGCGTGTGCTGGCAATTTTGCTTGACTGCAGAATTGTGTTCACCTTTGAGTCTTCTTCAGAAGATATGCCTTTTGGTTTGTTTTCTTGTGCCAATATTGCCTTATGGCTAACAAATAGATAAAAGTTCAGGTGTAGGCAGTGAAATACTATGTTTAATCCTTTTTGCTAACAAAAGTCTCTTATAACAGATAGGAAGCAAATACAAATTTTAATTGCAGTCTTTCTTTGATACAAAGTGTTATGCAAACTTGGCTTTCTTAGGTATTAAATTTCTACTGTAAGAAGTAAGGTTTTGCATACTCTCATATATGCTGCAACACTTATTATTTATTTTTCCAGATTTTGTTTATATGTATGCCCATAAAAATATATATACATACACACACATAGAAGACAGATATGTGCATGTATATTTATAAGCAAGAGTAAATGCACAGGGCAGTGTCAGTGTGATCTACTCTCCCTCAGAATATTTATGAACTTTTTAAGTTGTTAAATGAAGATGAAAAATACATGCTCAAAGAAAGGACATGAAGTGACTCAGTGTTATAATAAAGTTTGGGCTATTCAGCTTAGGGGAAAAAAAAAAACAACAAAACCAAAACAAACTACCAAACTTCTTTTTTTTGGTGAAGAGGCTATTTTCCAAAATCATTACATGAACTGGGAACCAGTTAAATGAAATCTTCCTCTCAGTTTTCCTAGTGTCTGAAACCTAGGTCAAAAGAGAATGAAAAGTGAAAGTCATTACTCTTTGGGGTGGAGCCAAGATGGGAAATGTTACTCACATCTCTTGCAGCAAACTGCATGAATTATGACCAGGAGTGAGCCCCTGAGGACATTCTGCATTTTTCAATCCTCTCAGCCCCTGTCCTCTCTGGACAGGCAGAAGTACTGCAGAACTATGCTTCAAAATTTGTTAGTGATTACATTTCATAGGCAGAATAAAGGATGCTGAAATACAAACCTTTTTTTAAATGTATGCTTATACGTAGAAACACACATAATGTATAAATAATATTTTATTTATTTACATAAATAAAAGTGACTTCAAAACCGAGCTTTGCATGGAAACATGATAGACTTTCCAAGGGACATCATAGTGCAGTGTAGCTGACCACTAAGGCATCTTTTGAAGATTTGTTGAAAGTTTTCTGGTTTTGTCAATTTAATGTCTTTGTCCCATGAATGGAATAATCACTTAGATTTCTGAACACTGGGTTTTCTGGAGGATGGTTTGATTTTGTTATTTGATACCAGACTGCGAAGTTTGTTTAGTGGTTTGGGGGTTTTGATCAGTTAGGGGATTTTTTTAGGACTTCTTTAAGGGCATGCTCCTAGTCCATCTGTTTTAGTTAATGCTACACAAGTTCCTGATAAGTCCCTGCCAGGTATGCAGGTTGACTTTCTGCTCCTAAACTTTCTGCAGCTGGGAAGTGAACAGTGTCCCAGCAGCAGCCTCACTCCATCTTTTGTGTAAGTGTGCAATGAGTGGATTCCAATGGAAGGGCTATGATCAATTGAGGGTTCAGAGGAAAGTAAATATAACCTAAATATTTGATGATAAACAAACCAGCAAAGAATATCCAGGAATGTTTGGGCGCATGTCCTTGTGAAATCCCACAAAGGCTGATTTATTTTAGACTAAGTTGGAAAACCCTACATGTTTCCAGGTAGCCCAAATATTCCTAATTTCTAAGAGGTTCTTGGCCATATGCCAGGCTGAAGATTGTTTAAGAGATAATAAATGAGGTTAGATTCCTTATTAGGAAAAATATAATGGAAGATGCCTCAAATTGAAATTAATTGTTTTTTCTTGCTTCAGGAAGAGAAGGGCAGTGACTCTGGATCAGAGCAGGGGTCACCATAGCCTGGTGCACTGCTTTGAACAAGAAGTCCAGATGTCTAGGGGCCTGCGTACAGTTATTTTTATTTTTTTAAATAATTTCCCAGCTTCCCATGATTTCTGGTCTTCCATGAGAAAGAGAAGATGAATCTGTATTTAATTTACAGTGGAAAGTCCATGGAAGAAAAATCACTTCTTGAATCCCTTTCTCCCCAGTCAAGGTAGGGCATTATCCAAAGAGTTGGACATGAGCCTCTGTTGCACACTTTTGTCCTGCAGTGGTTGGAACATTTGCAGTTCTTGGCAAGGGCCATTTACTTACCAGTGATTCAGCCTTCAGTAATCAGCACAATGGTGAAACTGTTCCATCACAGCTCAGGGACAAACAAATCCTACCAGCACCTCCCTTCCTTGCCCATTTTCTTCCTTTTTATGAGGTGGGAGGAATGATGTGAAGCCTTCTTTTGACATTCAAATACATGATCTGATGAGTTATTTCTGAAAAACATCCACAAAAAAAAAAAGGTGGGGAGACAGTTCTTCCTACTAATCAGCTGTAGCAACTTTTTATCTCTTAGCCTTTTCTAAGCTTCTACATTAATATTAAATTCCTTACTCTTAGCATTTAGACTAATTGTGTATTTCACAGTTAACATTTATGTTACTGCATTTTGCTTCTGTTCTGGATTTCTTTGGAGTGTCTGATCTCTGCTTCTAAAACAGAAGTTGACTTATATGCAATGGCTCCAAATCAGTTGCTTTGGATTGACCCCAGGCCATGCTTCTGTCAGTCCATAAATGAAATCTTGGGTACCTGGCATTGTATCAGAAACATGTATTAAATTAAAATATGTATTATTTTAATCCATTTATCAGCCTAAAGAGACTGTACTGATCAAAGTGCTCATCTTTGATGGAATTTTTTCAGCAGATCTGCAAGCTTTTTGTCTGTAGGTCTTTGATTGGACCTCTCATGGCCTTTTCCTGCCATCTACACACCAATATTTTGGTCTCTGGCTATTGCTGCTCTGCTCTGCTCAAAGCAGGTTTGGGCCCAGGGACTTCCTCTTCTATTTGCACACTCCTGAGGCATGAACTGTGATCATACTTCTCCTTTCCTGCTACCAACATGCCTCAGTTTCCAATCATGTTAGTGCCTGGACTCATTCACGCACAGCATGAGCAGTGTGGCTCCGCTGCTCTGTCTACATCTGCAGAGGCAGGATCCAACTTCCACACGTCTGAACTGCATCCTAACTGAACCCAAGTACAGGTACTGGCGTGGACATATCAGGCCACAAGTCCATGCAATTGGCTGTCACTTGAAACCTATGGAATAATACAGTCTGCCATACCATCCCACCAATTGTTTCAGCACCCTTAATGAACACTTTTGGATGAACTCCCTGAGATGACCCCATGAAAAGCCAACAGCGCTGATGTGTGGTACCAAGTGTTTTGCTCCTCTTGAGGCAAGGGTTGGACTGCACTACAAGTTGGGACCTAAGCACAGCCCTTGAGTACGACAGTGATGCTTTGTGGGAGCATCTCTTACTCTGTTTAGAGGCTGTTGATCTCTTCTTAAAAGAAAGGGGAGGCAAGAGCGTGGATGATGACCATCAGTACACACACTGTCTCCATTTACCTCGCTGCTCTCAGTACCAGGAGCACATGTGCTGGTTTCACATTCTTTCGCCAGTCAGGAGTAAGGAAAGCCAAGGGGTTGTGCAGCTTACCAGGCCAGCAGACCAAACTCAATTGCTGTCTAAGGTGATCCACAAGATCCTGACACGAGGAAGGCATCAGCCTCCTCCAAAGGGTCCCAGCCCTAGAGGCACCCATGTAAACAAGCCCAGGCACACTACCCATCTGTACTCATCCCCTGCAAAGAATGTGAACAGATACTCTTCTGAGCTCCAAAGTTATCTTACTCGTAGTCCAATTTGTGCACCAAAGCTGAGTGGCCATGTGTAACACTTAAGCTGTACTCACCAATAGACTAGGGATCAGGAAATTTACCTTAAACAACAGGATCTAAGTGAATCAGTTCTACCAAATGTAAGGATGCAGTTAGGTGGGGATTTATCCTGCTGTTTACTGTGATTTGGAAATATTTTGCTGACAATAACGCTGAGCTTCCCCGGAACACCACTTGCAGGACTACATTGGAAACACACATGACCTGTCCTTGGAACTAGAAGGATGGTCCCTTGGGGTGCCACCATCAAGTATCCTCTCAATGCAACTGGGAAAATATTCTTCAGTCAAGTGGAGACACTGAAAAAAAGAGGGAGAATGAAACACCAGGGCTGCCAGGTCATGATGATGGTGCAAGTTGGCACAGACTCCCAAAAGCACACAATTACTAACCTGATAGAAATGCAGCTGAGGGCTTGTTCCCGATCTGGATTAGACTTGTACTGCCAGATGATCTGATAGATAGAGTTGTTATTAATGAATGTTGAATCACAGACTAGGTGAATGATACATGGGTCAAGCCCACTCCAAGCCCACAAATTGCTGCTGTTGCTGAATGTATCCCCCTATGCTACTCAATGAACCAGTATGATAAGATAGAAAATAATTTATTATTTATATTGCCTGAGGCAAGAAAGGGGATGCAGGTAAGGAATATAAGAACAGTTAGAGTGGCAATTAGAGCTAATGTTAGTCTGACTGACCTACCTTGACATTAAATGCATTGGAGAATTCCCTCTGCCGTTATAAAGTGTGCTTTTCTGCATAAGTCTGATTAAGAGGGGACAAGTTTCATGTATATGCCATCAGAAATATGGAAGGATATCTTAGCAGGTCCAGGCTGACCCTGGTAGCAGCAGAACCAGTGTGGAGGTACAACATGCCTTCAGAGGGAAAAAACATAATCTACAAAAAGAGGTGGGCTGGTATTTAAATTAATAGAAAAAGGTGGCCAATATTAGTTTAACCTAATTACTGTCTTAGACAACATAGCAAATAGTTCACGGCAGCTAAGTGTGAGAGAGATCATACTCTGCTCATCCAAACTGTTGAAAGGATGTGAAGAAATAGTGAAGAACAGGGTCCCCCTCCACTTTCCAGCATTTTATAAGATGTGCACTGCTTTCCACCAGATAATAGAAATCAGAGCTCACCCTTAAATTCTGCAAGCCTGATTTCCACTGCAAATCCATATCAGTGAGCCCATAAAATACTTGTGCATATCTGCAAGTTAGCATATGGGCCTGTCAGCTTCTGTGCCTCTGGGGAGGTAATTGGCCTTCCTACCACCAAGACCACTGCTAAAGTAAAGAGCGTGGTTCTTCTCAGGATATCCTATGGGTAAAGTGTAAATGTGAGGTAAGTCAGTAATGAGAGCAAAGAATAGTGCAGGAATTTAAACAGCTCTCAGATTCTGCTCTCTTCTTTTGCAGCCCAGCACCCAGGCTAGTGGGATATTTGGCAAGTGTTCTCATTCTGATGGCAGCTTGTTTATCACAACATTTGAATTCAGCTGGTTCAGCGTGGTGCATATGTTTGCTGTTAAGCTCAGCTGGTACAAAACGTTCAGTATAACTGATGTGCTGGATGTAAGGACACAGGAAGCAACAAACTGGTCCAGACTCAGAGGGTGTTTAGATATGTATAAAAAGAAGCTGAGCAAACTATTAAAAATGAAAATAATTTACAGGATCGAATTCAAAGCACTTTTACTCTGGTAGCTATTTTTTTAAATGACTACCAATGACTAACTTGCAGGTAAAAATGCATTAGGGTTCAAAATGTATGCTATTGTACAACCAATACAGAGTTAAAGCTTGTGGTGAAAACAAAATACCATACTGCTGCCATAGCCATTCCCCTGGAGAGGGTATAGTGTGGATAGAACAGGTCTGCTTCAAACACAGCAGACCTCCCGTGTGGCACACATATTCCTTGTCTATACTAACAACCTTGATACAGATGTCTCGGCAAGCCTTCCTGCTGCCTACAACTCTTCAGTATTTTTACAGATGAAAAAGAGGTTGCCAGCAGGGAATGTCGCAGCATGTAGAGAATTAATTATAAGTGATAATAATCCAGCAGACTTATCCTGAGATTGAAATGTCTCACAGAATCGTTTTTGTCCTTGAAAGATGGATACTGGCTTTCTTGTACAGTCTAATCTAGGGACACACAGCAAAAAAAAAGCTCTCTTGCAAGTCCTAAAATGAAACAAACCGTATCAACAAAAACACTTTCCCACCAGCAAAGTGCCACAGGGGATCAGCTAACAGAGCTGCAGCAGTTTGCTCTGCAGACTTTCCACACTACTGGCAAAGCTCAAAGATGGACCAGGTCCCAGAAGCTTCTGAAGGTTTTCCACAAGTGAAACTATAGCTTTCCAGTCTTTTGGCTAGCTGTGCTAGTTGAGTTTTGGCAGAGGGTATGGTCTAATCAAAGATGAAGATCTTGGATGTATTGTTTCTGAACCCATAATAATCCCTTCATCACCTTACCAGCAATTTGGGAGGCAACAGATAGTGGCAGAGCCTCTTGCAAAATGCTTTGTGCCCAGATACTGCACATGGGTGCAAACACTGTGGCAAGGTGGGTACCAGGCAGCAGCACAGCCCTTTTGGCATTGCCTAACGCAACCCTTATCCTGTATGAGACCTGTTTGTGGCATGGGAAGACTGCAGCCTCATGATCATGCCTGGCAAGGCCTGCCCTGGTTGCTGCACAGTGGCAGAGCAAGGGAAACCGTGGAGCTGCTGGCCCAGGGCCAGGGCAAGTGGCTGGGAGATGCTGGCTGATCCCTTAACTGCCGCTGATGTGACCTCACTGCATATCCCTCTTGTATCCTCTGAGGAAGGATATGGTTTGACCTTCCAAGAGGCACAGGAGGCTGGGGATTGTGGCAAAAAAAAGGGCTTTAAAATGGCAATTTTCAGCTTCTGTTATCCTCAGTACTATGGGGATGATGACAGGGATGAACCTGAGGTTCAGAGTGGAAACAGACCTTCCAGGCCAAGCAATACACCCTAATGCTGCCCACTGCCCTCAGCAGGTGGAATTTCACCTGCAGTGTGAAGCAGCTGTGAGGAGGGACCAGCCCCTCACTGCCTCCCCTTGCCAAAGACAGGTCTACAGAGCTTTGCTGCTCCTGGGTCTCTCAGGCCCTCTTTCTGCAAGGTATTCATCTTCAGCTAATGCAAGCAGCTACCCATTGTCATACTGGGATTAGGCACGTGTTCATGGTTCTTGCTGAATGGGAGTCTTAATGCATTATGGGGAAAACATTAGGAAGTTGGCTTGAAGGCTTGGAAAAATCATTACTGTATCTGCCCAGACTGAAAACACAAATTGTTTACCTATTTTTTTTCAGGTAATTAACAGATCCTAGTACATGATAATTAACACCTGAGCTGTCAAATCTAACACTGGCCATTTTTCCTATCAATTAAAGGCTGTAACAGCAGATGGAGTTTAGAATAGATATGTTTATTAGATTTGGGATGAAACAGTATTTTTAGAGGAAGTATCTGGTATACTGGTTTGAGGGTGGTGATGAAACAGTGCTTAATAGTCCTGTTATCTTACCTACTCATCACACAACAATCCAGGAGCAATTATCTAGTATCTTATGAGAAGCTGTATGAGCTGCCAAACCTGCTGAGCAAGTATCTCAGCATCCAGATGGATGACAAGAGGCTGAGAGCTACAGGACCTGCTGGGATGTTGTCTGTCTTGTCCCAGCCAGGAGAGCAGCAGCATCCCCAGAGGGCAGCCAGCATGGGCTCTCCTCATGGGGGATCCTGCACACCCTGATGAAAAGCCATTTATCTTTCAGAGGCTGAGAAACAGACTAAAAAGCCCAGCCCCTCACAGACTCAGAAGTGACAATGACCTTTTATGAGCACATTCTCCTTTAGCTTCTGCTCCTCAGTTTCAGTTTTATCAATTCCCCACATATTCAACCTACATTTACTCATTTCTCACTCTCTTGAGACCCACTGCAGGCATTGCAGGAGAATGCACAAAAAGGAGTTTATTCTCTGTGGCTAAGCCTTATGCTAAGGCTGAGATGCCACGGGCATGAGCAACCAGAAAAAAAATTAAAATCTAGATAGCTGCTCAGCTGCATGATGTAACACTCCCATTTACAAAAGACAGGAGACACACCTAGAAGACCTAGTTTGGAAATAACAATAACAAAACAACATGTGTCCTATCCACCCTGTTTGAAGGGCAAAAGCACATTGAATGCTTAGGGAAGAAGTGGCTCTGAAACCCAGTTATTAATGTTGTTTTCTCAAAACAGAGTCAATGGCTAAAGATCAACAAGGCTATGGCAGTTCTCAGGCTGCCCAAGGAGCTTGAGAATGGTGACACATTTAGACTTCAGAGCAGTAGAAATCTTGATGTTAACCCAGATGTTTAAACTTCATGGTGTTCATTGTTGTTGAGATTCAAGTTCTTTAGCAGACGAGGCAAATAGTGGCTATCTTGAAAGAGCTCAGATTTTGAGCAGAGCTTCACCAGGGGGTATTCTGGTTTGCCTTACAGTAAGAGGCTTTTGTTGTCAAGTCCTGGAATTTGGCATCTTCGGCCTGTGCAAACTTTGTTTCTAGTGTAAATCTAATTGAGAACTTTCCCCACATTAGCTCTTCTATTTAAAATGGCAACATGCACTTCCTCATAAGCATCTTGGTTTTGCTCACCCATTACAATCTGGGCTGTTATGTGTCCTTCATCTAAAAGCTGAGTATGGAAATTTGCAGCCAGCAGGGCAGGACTGGGGTATAACTTTAATTGAATTTCATTCAGCTGCTTTCTGAGTTGCTAGAACAAGGAATACATAAAACACATTTTTCTTAAATCAGGAGATTTGGATTTTCTTCTGGATAGTTGGTGAGCTGTTGGATTTGGGAATGCCAAATGATTCTGTGGGGAAAGAAGCATGCTGGGGTTCTTACAGAGTCTTAGGGGTCCAGCTCTACTGGGGAAGTAGCCAACTGAGGTATTTAGTCCAGTCATTACTGGGCATCAGACACAATGCCTTCCAGGTTTTTTATTTTTTTGTGTGTGTGTGTGGGGGTTTTTTGTTTGTTTTTGGTGGGGGTTTTTTTTGGGTTTTTTTTTTTGTGGTTTTGTTATTTTTGTGTGTGTGTGTGTTTGTGAATGCAACAACAATGCAAAAACTTTTAGGGGCAAAACCTCCCTGTAACGCATATTGGTTGAGTCAGGAAGGCCTCCCTGGAAAGAAGAATTACTTTGTAAACCATTATTTGAAATCCTGGAGTTATGAGGGATTACCAAAGAAGTTTCTCACTGACAGAATGAAAGCCAAAACTGAGTTCTGATGCAGGTAGCTTTCTGCTGCCTCACGCCATCGTGCAAATATGCGATTACGTGCCACCACCAAGGCTGGGGAGTTGCGTACCTCTGAAATTGCCAAAGAGCTCAATTAGCTAACCCCATCATCATACACCTACCTCTGCTTGTTCTGCTTTTGCCTTTCCTTTTTGACTCAAAAGGGTGGAGGAAACTAAGTAAGCACTTTGCTTATTAGCAGTTGCCATCTTCAGTTCCCAGATCTCGGGAAAGGAGGGTTCTTGGTGACAACTGGCAACACAAGCCGTGTCTTTGCCCAGAGCCCCCTGTGCTACCCAGTGAATGGTGTGGGCTGGGTGTAGTGAGCAGGCTGTAGAGTGTGCCAGTTGTGCTTGTAGTTTACTCAGTCTGCTCACAATGGCCCTTGTATATCTAGGTAGGGAATCCTGGATGGAAATGAGTGTGCAGAAGACATGTGCAGAGTGTGTTAGGTGTCTCAGACCTCTAGTACTTATCCCTCACAAAAATACAATATATCTGAAGAATTTGGAACAAACTGAGCCTGTGTCTTGTGTGCTGTACAGTGAAGTGTGGTAAATCAAAGGTATCTGCCACATGTGGGACTTGCTGAGGAAGTGGATGTCACAGACACAGATGGCCTCCCTTGTGCATAGTTGGTGTAAGAGTGTGTGTGTGTGTGTATAAGTGTGTGTGTGTACAGTGACTGGAGTCACTGCGAAGCTGTCTGCTGAGACAAAATGTATTTGACACCTGCAAAATCTGGAGAAAGTCCAAATTCCTTTTCAGTTTCCTTATTTAAACAAAACTTTTATGCTGAAAAAGAGGGCATGCTCACATAACCCCAGACTTACTGGACCCTAAACTCAAAGCATTTTACTTTCCTGAAAGTGCTTGTAGGGGTGGGAAGACATTTTTGTACTTGACCCAATTGCTCCCATGGAAAAGGGAAAATTGTATTTGCTGAAGCTAGTGAAAATATATTATTCAGGCTACTGGTGTCTCTCATACACCTGTGCTGCTCTGCTCAAATTAAGTTGCTGGTGATGGATGTGTAATTGTGTTTGCAGATGTGTATCTGATGGGATCTTGGAAGTGTTTGCTCAAGAACAAAAGGAGCAGCACCCAGTCCACTCCCCTTTGGCTGACAGGGCTTTGTAGAACTTGAGAAAGCCAAAGCTTCAGACTTGTTCAAGCCCTGACAGTGATGGAGATGGCTGCATTACCTGCTTTGCATTCAGCGACCTTGCAGGGTTTGCAGAGCTGTGACAGTTTGGGGAGATTTTAAGAGGTGACTTTGGACCTGCCAAGCGAGCAATGTTGATGTGGGAATGCAGGGCAGACAGTGAACACCAGCCCTGCCTACCCCAGGGGCAGAGGTGGCCACAGCTGCCCTTCCCTCCTGCCCGAGGCCCAGCTCCCGGATCCTCCTCCTGCCTTCCCACACCCAGCCCACCTGCTCGTCCTGCTCCTCTTCCTCCTCTTCCTCCTCCTCCTCCTCTTCCTCCTACTCCTCCTCCTCCCAGTCTGACTGGCTGCTCTGTGCCCTCTGCTACCTGTGTTTCCCTTGGCAATTTCTCACATGCAGGTCGGTGGCTGCAGGCAGCCTGAGCAGGGTTTCTTGGAGGGAAGGAGGAAGGGAGACAGTAGCCCAGGGCTACAGAAAGACAATCTCCTGTGCCTACAAAATTAATGTGTTGTGTCAAGGCCAGTATTAAACTATGCCCCTGTTCCTCTCATCACTGTGTTTGTCAGGCTACTCTGTGCAATCACATAACTCATTAAGTGCCTTATCCACATCAAGTCCTCCCTGTAGGGCCTCTTCCTGCTCCTTCCTTTCCCCCATGGAATAGATCAGAAATATTCTTAATTTGCAAGTTGTGACTAGTCAGTAATCCCATCAATATATTTTTCAAGGGCACAAGTATATAGCATATTCTGGGCATGTCTGCAAAATCCAATTGTTTTCAGTCGAGGAACCATCATTTTGATTGCCATGCTCCCTCCACACTAGATAGTAATTCTCATCTTATCATATTTTATTCTGCTTCTGTGTACTGATTTACAGCAGAGGGAAACCTACTCAGTGAAATATCCACCGTCACTGATAAATTCTGCATGACATACATGATTAAATGTTATTTAATTTTTTAATGATGTTCATAAATGTATATGAGTGTTCTCCCAGGGAATATAAATTTCCATGAAGCAACACTGAGCAATAAGCTACTCATAAACCTGATGTGTTAAACTATTCAGATAGGTCAGATGATCAAATGTGACTGTTCCAAGTTTAACATGGTTCCTGATGAACAGAAACAATTTTACCATGCCTGCAAAAAAAAAATCTTTCCTTATTTGATTTTGTACTACAAGCATCACCTGGCAACTTGTTTGTAGCCTTGCCTCTCTTCTGAGTACATCCATCTTGATCCATCCTTCTGTAAAAACATTATGCCTTTTACTTTGATATTGATCTGTTTGCTGAGGATTAGCATACAATTGTACAAACCTCTTAAAGCTTTATCATATCTTTAATGCAAAACTCATATAAACCCTTTTCTATTATGACAGAAGAGTCTATATCACATCCCTTAATCTGACAGGCTTCTGGAGGAATGAAAGATGTAGATATGATTGCAGAGTTTGAAAGTCCTGTTCTAAGCTGGTCCAGCTGTCTGGCAAAGGAATCTAAAGAAGATGTATCTATGCATCCATCCCTTTGCCAGTGTTTTGTAATGCAAGATGCCAGTACATGATGCTTTAAACACCCCATCTACAAGTGTATCATTAAGTATATTCTGTATCCTTTTGAATATGCTGATAAAAATCTCTTTTTAAAGATTGATTTTATACCCTTTTGCCTTATGTGTACAATCAGAAGCAAATCTTCTTTTACAAAGAATGGAATCAATCATCTGTGATGATAAATATTGGGACCACATTAGCATGAGCTGAAGACCAGTGGAACAGCTTTCATGTGCTGCTGAAAGACTTCAGGTAGATAATGATGCTGGAATCTCTTCCATGGCAGTCTGCCTTTTCTGCTAAACCCAGTACTTGTTAAGGATGCCAGGAGAAGCATCTGTTCTCCACTGAAATCTCCTGACCTGTTTTAAGCACCTGTACAATATTTTTATGGCTAACTGGATCAGAGTAAAATGTCAAATTGTTCTAACACAATAAATGAAATGCATGTGTTGCTATAATGACCATAGCACAAGTGGCAGAATATCTCTTGCCTTGCCTTCATACACAGCCATGGGCTCTGCTGCTTCCTTTCCCTGCTGTTCTTCCCTCCTACTTGGGTGTCTCCTTCATTTTGCTCTATTGAATAGCTATTCTTTTGGTTGGAAGAAGTGAGAGGCAGCAGGATGGGATGCCAGTGGAATCATTTAACCATCACAGTGTAGGTACTGGGCTCAGGATGGAATTCTGACAGTCCTCACTGCCCCTTGTCCCAGCCTTGACTAGAAAATTGCCACCTGACAGTTCGCAAGACAGGGACCTTACACCTGAAACCTTCTGAAGTGAAGGTGATGGCTTAGTTACCTGAGTGCCTAGTGAAGTACAGACTGGGCTGCTGGCTCCCATAGGCGTACTGCAGTGCACATACATCATAACACATGAATTTACTGAATAAATCCACTGATTTACTTGGATGGACTTCAATCCATTTTCTTCCTGTTTACTGGAAAATGAGTCCTACAGAGAACAGAAACTACTCAAGTTACTGTCACATGAATAATTACATCCTAGAGTGCATTATATGTTACCTTCCTTTTCTTTAGTCTGTGAACAGTTAGCTCTTGCTGTTCACCAATATCTTTCCTTTTTTAGACAAAAGAAATTAATATTGAAACCAAGAGTAGTTTTGCCTCCAGTGATTTACACTATGGTACCACAAACTAGGCAAAACTCAGCTGCAATCACCCTTTTTTCTCACAAGGATATACTAATAGTTTAGGACTCACAGTATGAGATGGCCCAGTGTCACAGCAGTACTGGTGCTCATCCAGTGACACTTAATGAGAGGTGAGAAGGATGTTTTCAAAGTGACAAATTCTGAATATAAATAGGAAAGTCACCCACACCCCTTGTTTCCAGTGAGTGATAATAATGACTGGTGTGGCAGCCTTGCTCTGTGTGGGCTCTGCAGAGGCCAGTAGAGAGGCAGATAAAAGATAATCCTCAGAAAGATCCTCAAAAGTGCAGGGGCTGTGCAAGGAGGGAGGGGGCTGGCACCCATGCAACAACCTTGCATCAAAACCAGGCCTTTTCCTGCATCACCTTTATATCTGCATTTCTCTAGCAGAGAAATCATTCTATAGTGAACTTTCTCTGTAGACCTCAACATGTTTTCCCAACCCAATGTTATCTGTAGGCAGGCAAGTGTTTTGAGTTCAGATTTCTAAAGGAAAGGGGCAGAGAGGTCTTTCCTTGAAGGTGGCTCTGGGTATGTTGTGTGTCTGCTGTTGCTGATCTCCTGTATTTCCAGCCTCCCTCTCTTCCACTGGAGCCCTTGTTCCCCATCTGTATCAGGCACACCATCTCTTCAGTGACTCCTCCCTCTCCATGAATTTGTGGGGTCTCCTTTACCTGGGTATTCCCTTCACTGGACTAGAGTTTCCTGTTTGAGTCTCCCCATTTTAAACTTATAGAATGATGCTTCTGCACTGCCTGGGGCCTATGCTCAGTCAGGACCATGCAGCCAAAGCACTGTAGAGAAACAGGAACAGCTTCCCTCACATATACTGTGATCCCCTCAGTAGTACTCCCTGGCCACCTTTTAGGAAAAGGTCATGTTTAGCTAGCTGGGTTACTTGCCAAATCATTTGTAGATCCTAAGCCAAAACCTCTGACACAAACAGGACTGGTATGCGACAAAGTGATACTCAATTATTCAATCAGTCTTTGTTCCAACTCAAGCTAGCTGAGGAATAATAAATGATACAAAATGCTGGCTCCCCAAAACATTTGGCTAATCGATCCCTTTATTTCTGGATCTAATCAGTGTTCCAAACTAATATGCATTCAAGCCTGCATTAAATGTTTTTGTTGCCGATCCAAGTCTCTTGCTCTGCATATTTGGAAGCCCCTTTACTGATTGCCTCTCAGCAGGGGTGGTGACAGCTGTCCCGGGGCTGAGGGCTGCACCCTCCAGCTGCTGGGACTGGGGAGAGCTCAGCAAATGCAAGAGCTAAATTTTGCCTAAGGGTAAATAATAGGGGGAAAATAAAGGTGAAATCTGAACACAGGCAGCATCAAAATGAGCCTGGCACATCAGCTCGCGGCTGCTGGGGGAAGGGACAGTGCTGCAGACTTCTGGGCAGCTGCTCAGCACTGCCAGCTTTGCCTGCCAGCACTCAGGCTTTGGATTTTTATTTTCCCTTCAAATCTCTTGGGGAGTGAGATGCTAAAGTGCAGTGAAGAACAGGACTGCAAATCACCACCCTGTCTGTCTTAAATGATTTGAGGGCATGATGTTATGTTGGAAGTGCTTCCCCATCTGCATCCCCCTCTGGCAGGCACCCCAGCTGTGCTGTGCCCTGCTGTGCTGTGACCTACCCAGCACAGGGAGGCCACAGCCTGCCTTGCAGCCAGCTCTGCCAGGGAGGCGAAGGAGAACCCCGTCCTAAACCCCCGCTCATTTGCTGCTTCACATTGAAATCCTACGAGAAAGGGCATGGGAGGAAAGATCAACATGTTCAGTAAATCCCATTAGCATTGCTGCAGTCCCAGTTAGGAAACATATTGTGTGATCTCCAAGATCCCTTGACAAAGTGAAGGATTTTTTTTCTAAAGGAAAAGTAGGTGATCCCGTGCAGCTGAAGTCAGCCTGCTTTTTCTGCTTGGCTGGGGGCGGAAACAGCCTGACACATCACTGAACAGGATCCACCTCTTGTGCATTCAGGAGTTATGTCTGACTCAAAGGCCAAGCAGAAGAGGCGTGTGAACCTTTCTCCATTGCAGAGGTTTTCCAGTTAGTTTGGCATAGAAATACTGGGCATTTGCAGATGTGCATGAGGTGATAGATGTCATAGCCCCACTTTGGCAAGCAGGCTGCTGCTGAGGAGGGGTGCAGGAGACTCCTTGATGCATCAGCAATACTGGGGACTTTGCACATCAAATAACTTTTTCAGCGTCTTTCCCCTGCCATTTTGTCAGCAGCCAATAAGCTTCATTGAGAGAGGGCCCCAGGGACTGGCATTGCTCCAGAGGAGTTGCTCTGCCCTTCTCTGCAGGATTGAGATCATCATGGTGCTCCTCCCTTTGGTGCCTGTGGATCATGGTGCCAGCTCGTCACGGCCAATTCAGTCTGGAGAGGTGGCAGGAGGGCCTTGGGGTGTCTATGGCTATCAAATATGGTCCTGCCTCCCTGGACATGAGGAGATACTTGGAAAACTGCTGGTGTTATGCCAGAGTATGTGGAGGCAGCAGCAGCGAGTATAGGCATATCATCAAGGGCTCAGTCTAGAAAAAATTGTTAGAGCAGATGAAAGAAGGACAGGGGAAGGGATTTAATCCATCTTATTTAAAGTAACATTTAATTTCTTGGCAAGGAAAGCCATGAGAATATTTTTGGAGACCCAGCTACCCTGAAAGTTTTGAATCTGACATGGCTACTACTTCTTTCTGACTTGAAACACAGGAGAGAGAAGGGATGGTATCTTCAAGGCAGATCTGAGCACTGTGAGTCATGCTTATCACCATCCCACTAATGCATCTAATTTGGACAATTATGTTAAACTTGATGTTAACCTTCCCCACAGTTCTTTGAAAGCAAACCAAAGTCTCTTCTGGCCAGGGGTACATAATCCTCCATCTTCCGTGATTACTATCAAAGGCCCAGCATGCAGCTTAATTTGTTATTGGTTGCAAGGTATGCTTAGATCTCAGGGTGGTTGTAACAGTGCAAAATATATATTTAATAATGAGTAATAGCTCCATAATCTGTGGCTCTCCCTTCCTTCTTGATGTGTTCTCTTCTCAGCCACAAAGCACAGGAACCCTCGAGTGTTCCTTTATGTCATCTTAAAACCATTACTCCAACACTTTCTTCTGTTCATTCTTTTTCTCCAGATTATATTCAGACTACAAACTGTATCAGGCAGAGACCTTACGCCTGCTACATATGAAAAATGGTTGCAGCATAATACAAACATTGGTAACAGAACACTGTAGTAATTAAGTGTTCATTGAATTTTAGGACCCAGTGGTAAAAGTAGATGTGTTACTTGGTCCTCTCACACAAGGATAAACACCAGTCTGCTGCAGCACGCACCATGCCCTGATGGGAGATGAGAAACAGGGGCTGTTGAAGTGATTGTCAGAGAGAGACCATAGGGAGGAGAAACTGGGAAAGACCCCCACAAACTGCTCCTTTGTGTGAGGAACTGGCCCAGTGGGAAAGGGCATCCCCAGAGTTCACCTTTGGTGCTTGTTAATATTGTCACCCTCTCTATATATGATGATATTTTTTTGTTGATTTCACCATTGTTGTTACTATCATTATTTGGTGTTGTCACCCCATCACTGCAGACATGGTGCAAAGCAGCTTAATTGAGGCAGCAGATGGGTGTGAGAGCTTCTGCAGCCTCCTGGCTCACACCTGCCAGTGGCAGTGCCACTGCTGGTGGCCAAGGTGCTGCAAGAGACACTGTCACAGGTCCTCTGCTGCTGCAACTGCTCAAGAGCCTTCAGTGCGGAGCAAAGAGCCCTGCACACAGCCATGGGCTGCAAGGTTTCCAGCTCCTGCAACCAGATCTTCCCATGTGTGTCACTCCATTCAGGAGCCAGGGCTGCCCTCTGGTCACATCACGTTTCGCTCAAGTTGCATCCAGCAGCATTTAAGGACATGGAACTCATTAGCTGGAAAGTCTTTCCCCTCACCCCACTGAATAATCTTTTCTGACACCATGTGTAGGATCACTAAACCATCTCTTCCCAAAGTGTTTCCCCTCTGAACTAACAGGGAAGGAGCAAGACACAGCAGCTGGGGACAGAAAGGGCACGGATGGGGGTTTTTTTGAGGGCCAACAAGTGCCTCAAGAGCTAGTCACAACACTCTTTCATCGATTTTGTTCAGCACTCAGCAAATGCAGAGCCATTGATTGTCCACTGAATAGTCTGCAGAGCTCTGCTTTTGCTGAGTTGTATGTGGAACTGAGCCAAAAGGAGAAGAAATAATTAACAGTCTGCCCTGTCCATATGTTTAAAATACACTACAAAATGAAAACAGTCCTGTGGAGAGTTCTCTGCATTAAAGCATTTCCGTCATGTGGAGTTGGAATATTTCCTTTATTCCTTAGGGGGGGACTTAGGACAATATTTGAGAAACCAGAGTTGCTATTAATTTTAAGGTTCTTTTTTTCCAATTCTTTCAATTCATTATTCATACTTTGTATGCCTGCATAAAAAATAATTAGGTTATTGTATGAATTGAAACTACTTCAGATGTTCAGAATTCACAAGTATAGTAAGAAAAAACTGAAACAAGTTTAGATCCTGATAGTACAATCTGGAAAACATAAGGATCCTGTTTAAAGACAGATTTTTACTGAAACTTTATGGTCCAGACCAATTTATTTAAAATAGATTTGACATCACCAGACCCAAACCCATTTAAAGCAACTTACTGGGTTTGAATTTCTTGGGAAAGAAATAACATTCAAAAGTCTGTTAATAATAGGGGATCCTTGTAAGACAAGGAAGGAATTTGTGTCAGTCTCTGCTGATGTCATGTGGAGTGCACGTATCCATGTGAATGCTGCCCATGCCTGTTTAAACAACTAATTTCAGAAAATCTCCTAAGAAATCCTGATAACTCCTCTGCTGCTATCAGTGCCTGTTGGCTTCATTATCAGACTCATTGCAATTGCTTTCTGGTGATTCACCAGTGCAAGGCAAAGGAGATCTAAGCAGAACCAGCCAGCAAAGGATCCTCACCTCCATGAGTAGTTTGACTAACTATACATCTAGTTGAAGGACCTGCACAAAAATCCAAACTCTTCTCTTGCTGCTGCTGATGTCCTCCCCTGGGCTTTTCTGGCCCCTTGCATCAAGAGTCTATGAAAGTAAAACTGGCACAACCAGCCTGGTTGAGGACAGATCCCAAGGTCAGCCATCCAGCCTGCACTAAGTATTACCTTGGTGGTATTCTCAGCAGAAAAGCCAAGTGCTGAACAACTTACAGAGCAGCCAGCAGCTCGACCCTTAAATGTGGTCCCTGGATTTGCTTCACCCTTTTGGCTCTTTGGACTCATGTTCAGGTCTGCTGGCGGAGCCAAGTGGGGATTGCATTGGCACAACCCAGGCTGCACCTGTAGAGGTTAATCTCTCTAATCATTAATCTGGCACCTTGCAGTGCAAATACTCCGAGTGGATGCAGAGCCCTCTGGGTTGGCTGGACGCGGATCAAATATTCCTTGTGGAATCCCAAACATCTGCTTGGCACAGACATTGCTGGACCTGGCACATTGGTTGTCCTCAAGGGTAAGCCAACTATTAAGTTCCCCAAACAGCTGGGGATGGTTGTTGTATAATATCAGCACCCTCTCCCTCCTCTCCATGTCTCAGGGGCTTATTTTTTCTGAGGTCCCCTGCCCCACAGCTCTGACTGGTATGGCAAGTTTGCACAGGGCCCTGCTTATGAGTTTTGTGTTCACAGTTGGAGCTCAGCTTGAGCTGCCTGTGGTGGCAGGGATAGCAAAAACTTCAGTGTCAATCCTCTACTTTCTGGGGAAAAAAATGCGAACAAAGAGATGTATATCACAGGATGAGCAGGAGGAGTGTCAAAACCTTCTCCTCTGAGAAGATAAAATACTCTGTTTTCTTCATGGGAACCAGTGCTTTTGTCCTGCCATATTTTCCCAGCACAGCCCATATGTCCCTGCTCATTGCTGCCCAGCCTCTTCTCTAGCTGTGAATGCCAGAATATAGTAGCATAACACAGATTTCACCTTTCTTTTATTTTTCCACTAACTGAAAGGTCAAAACAAATTGAATTAAAGAACTATGTGGATAATTCAGTCACTAAAAGCTTGTGAGGAGGTGTAAAAGCTAATCGCAAAAATAAATAGTTACCCAGTAACGTCATTACATTAAGTTAAGAACTGTATATGTTGCATAACATAATGAGAGCTTAGAGAGCTGAAACCACTGAGAAGCTGTAAGTCATGGTTGGAATCACAGGAGAAACCCCCCATTGCTGTCATAGTCCAGCTTAGGAGCAGCCTGGGAAGCTGATCTCTGGGCATAGATGCCATTCTGACATCCTCCTAAACAACTGAATTACATTCATGCCCTTGGGTACTGTCTACCTTGTGCATATGTGCAGCCTCCATTTCCTGAACTGCCCAGCGGAGGGGCCAGGGGCAAGTGAAGAAGTGGGGACAAGTAGGCTGGAAGTCTTTTGTGTTGTAATCAGCCTCGAATTTGATAAGCTCCCCTGGGAGGAATTTGCTCTGGGAATTGGGTTCCAGGTAGAGTCAGAAGGGCTGAACTGGAGTCTTCACACAAAATGGAAAAGGGGGTGTCAGGGAAGTAGGGAAAGTCATTATCATATCAGTAATGTCATTTAAATAATTCCATCCTGATCTTGTCCAGAGGGCAAAAGCTGGCAGGCATCTCCTGACAGCAGAGTAGGAATGTCCTGCCGAACAGGTTGCACCTCTCTTTCCTCCCCAGGCAGAACAGGGTTCAATAGGGAAGAAGGCTTTGGGATTCTTGAGTATTCTCCCAGCACCCTTACTGTTGTGGAGGGCAATAGAAAACCATTCCTCCAAGTTTCAATTCACCAAAAAAATAGGTCTGGATGGAGCTATCATAGCTCACAGCAAGGCAGGAGCAGCTCTGCTGGCAACAGCCCTTTGTAGACAGAGGAGGTGAGCATATGCTGGACATGAACAATGAGTAGCCTTAGGAGAACTATCAGGTATGGTTTTACAGATCTAGAAGTGCCTCACAGCCTAAATAATTGGTACCTAGCTTTTAAATCAAACCACAAAGCCCCTAGTAAGTGAGTAACTGCATCTTACAGGTGGCTCTTGAGCAGTAGTCACAGCAAGATTTCGAGTGATGGTGAAATCAGCCTAAAGGTAAGGGAAAAATACATAGGCAAGATATTTAAATAACAGCAACATTGTTATTTAAATAAGGAAACACAACACGCCTTTCTGAAGCAGCTGAAAGGACAGTTAAGTCTTAGCTAAACTGGGGATCTTGGAGCTAAATAAGTCACCACCACTGAGTCTTGAGGAGAAGCAGTCCAGGAAGAATCAGTTGTCCACAATTGTTCATAATACAACTGGGAAAAAAGAAACCTTGTCCTTTGTTAGACCTCCTATTTTTCTTTTCTGTTAAATCATTTTGATCCCACTGGGGTCATCACATACAAATAGTCCTTTGCATTGCATAGTTAAATTTCTGTAATCCTCAGATGCTGAATTTTCTACTGATCCTTCAGGGCAGCCAGTCTGAATGAGAAAGGGTAGAGGGATCCCTTGTCCAGCCTTTTTAATTTCAATTTATTGCAGTCTGTACTGTCCTTTACCACTGCATAGCTAGGGGGAAGGGAAGAGAGTTAAGCCTTCATCTGGGGGATTGCAGTAACCTTGGCTTTCAAACACACAGCCAGTGCACAGCAAGAATCTGCTTTGCCTGTTATATGCTCTTCCCCACAATACTAAATTAATTCATTTTCTTAAAACAGGTCTTCCTAATCCAAGGATCTATTTTAGATACAAAGTCAACGTTATGAAGTGCAACACATCACATTTTGTACTAATGATTATGAAAACAAGCTATCAAAAGCTGAATCTCTTCTGTGTTCTTAAAACACTGGTTTTCACTCAGCCCAAATAGTAGCGGTGTTATTAGCAGCTAGAGCAATACAGTCTTACTATTTGCAAAGCCCCATCAGCACAGATATTTAGTAAGCTTTGGAATTAAATAACCCAGTTTCAACATCTACTTTTTGCAGCAAGTCAGTTTTAAAGGGAAGGAATCTATCTTCAAATAATGTGAAAGAGAAAAAAAAAAAAAGAGAAATCTAAATGTTCTGAAGCATTTTATGTCTGTGACAGTAAATTTCACCCTAAAAAATGTACAATTCACCCTATAACCTTCGCATTATTGGTATGTAAACTGACCAAACGTGAAAAATGTGATAGTATCTACAGCCCTCAATTCAATTACCTTCTTTTATGTAGGAAAGGTCTGAAAGGTTACCATGCTGGTACAGTATTATTTCCCACCAGTCAGAAAATCTTCTGAGTTTACAGATCCTTGAGTTTTGATCAATAACAAGGCTCTTATTTGAACCATTAAATCACACCATGGTCTCCCAATTCAGCAAGATGCTTAAGCACTGAATCTGAGCTTTAATTCCGAATAAACAAGTGTATCATACTGTTTTGCCATTTAGGCTGCTATACAAACTGAAATAAAATGCATCTAGCTTAATGTGTTCATTAAACATTCTGTGTAAGCACACAAAATTACAATCTTAGTATAATATAATGAAATCATAACTGCTGCCTGCAATAATCTCAGCATAAATCTTCCTGCTTTCCCAAGGAAGCAGTGTCAGACTTCTCTGAAATCTGCTCTATGAAAGCAATTAAGTCAAGAAAAAACAAACAAGAACGGTCAGGCGGGACTGAGCCCTCAGCAGACAAACATTATTATGCTCCTAGAAATCCAACTTTTTTTTGTGTTCCCATCTCAGCATTCATTCCTGTACCATCTCTTCCTTCCACTGTGCTCTTTTGGCTGTTGATTGGAAGATCTTGCGATACTCAGCATCATTACAAGTTATGACTTCATTCCTGTCTATTGGTGTGTGTAGGTTTATGGCTCTTTGCCATCCTCTTGAAGTTGTGATCCAAACCTCCAATTTCTTGTGTATGAAAGCCAGAAAAGTCTAGATAGCATTCAGAATGCCAAAAAACATCTGATGTTGGCTTTCTTCATGTATCAGATGATGCACTGTCAGCAGTGTTTACAAAGGCTGGACACCAAGAAACCCACACCAGACATGTACTCGCCTTTTTACAACCCGTATTTAAATTACTGTCTTTTGTTTCTTGCTCAAAATGGGAGAAAACTCTCTCTTCAGCTCATTAACAAGCACAGGTCTTCATTAATGACTGCTGAAACTATCTGACCAATCTTTTTGCCCATCTCTTCCTGGTGGGTCAGGCAGACGTGTGAGTATAGTGCTGATGGTTTGCATTCACCCTCTGGTCCCTTGCTGTCCCTTGGCAGAAATCAGTATCACTGTCCCAGCAAGGTGCACACCACCATAGTCATTGAGAGCAGAGGTACCTGGCTTAGGATGGGTGGGTGTCCCAAATCTAGGTGGCAGCAGGTTGAGCCCCATCCCTGCTGCTTCCCTCTGAAGCAGCCTGAGGAGTGCCCAGCCTGGTATTGGCACCTGTGCCAGCCTTTGTGTTACCCCAGAAGGTGGAAGAGCTCTAGCCAGGACTAGACTCAAAACTGTGTTTACCAGAGCACTTAGATATGCTCAGAGAAGCAATGGTGTTTCACAAAACCTGCCTGCACCTCATGCTTCAATGGCCCTGAGCAAGCTTCTGTCTCAAGTCCTTCCCCCATCTGCTGTTGTAGCATCTGAGCCCTCTCAGCCAGCAAGGTTTCCAGCTGAACCCTGGGCACAAAGGGACCCCTGCTTAGGTCAGTGGACTCTTGGTCTTTGAGGCCTCCTTGAGGCTGGCCAGGGAGCCACTCAGCCTGCTCCGTGTCCCTGCTGGCCATGCAGCCTCTCCCCGGATTAATGAGCCCTTCTGTTCACTAGGTTATTGCTGGTTTTAAAACAAAGCCGGGAAGCAGTGCTTTGGTTGGGAGGGAGGATATGCTAAGGAAACATGCCTTAAGGAACAGGCCTTATTGCTTTTGCATTGAGATTGAGAAGCCCTGAGGAGGAGACAAGGAGGAGGCTGGGAAAGCAGACCTAGAGCCATTTGAAGTGGACAGGCCGGATTTATAGAGCTAGACACTGATAGCAGGGATGCTGCTCTTTGATTTGCAGCCTGTGTGTTTGCCTGATTAGCAGAGTGACATGAAAACACTTGCTAGGAAAGCTTGACATTAAGCTAAAAGCAGCGAGAGTTGAAGTTGCAGGCTGATTGCAGGAAAGCTTGGAGCCTTGTTATTTTAATTGTGTCTGGACTTCAGCTTTTGGGCCCAAGCTTAGTGCTTTTGGCAAATCCAGTCCTCATTCTGAGTCAAAAAGCTGCTACTCTTATGATATTACAGAGCATATTTGGAACATATTATTCAGCCCACGGCTCCTCCTGCAATTTCTCAGGTTTTTAGTTCTCCATTCAATTCTTTCCAGTCTGAGGAACATCAATGCTGCAATAGCCTTAAGGAGAAAACCTTAATTTAAAAACAAAAACACAGAGGCGGTTGCACAGAAATCCTTAACTGTGCCTTAATGCCAATGGCTACCTGAAATAAATGAAACGTGCTGTTGTATTGCCTAGCTGTATTTAGTTAACACTATTTCAGAGAAATATTTCATTCTGTTAAAAAAAGAGAAAAAGAGCAAGTTTGGGACACTTGAAAATATTTTTCATTACAGTCAGAATGTGGCCCAACTAATCTAGTTGAAAAGGAGAAAAACTGAAAAACTGAACCACCATTTCAGCATTCAAACACACCAAATTTATTTTAAAATTAATTGCAGCAAAATTGAAATTTGAAACCGGAGAGAGAAAAATGTTTTTACAAAAAAGGAAATAAAATAACCTGGATTAGCTTCATATTTTCTTTCTTTTTTTTTTTTTTTTTTTTAAATTTGATCACAGACCTGAGAGGGATGGCATTCAGCTACATGGAGAACCAAAAAAACACAATTGTTAGTTGTCTTCTAAAGCTGATGTGACTCAGCTGAAGGACATCCATGGCTTGCTGCAGGCTTCAGGAGAGCTGGTTTTAGCTCTAGGAGAGACACTGTGTGCATTTCACTTTAGATCCTCAGAGGTACTCAGGCAATTGCGGGCCAGTGAAGCCAAATCTAAGAGATTTTGAGGGACCAGATGCTTGGAGAAAGTGCCCCAGGACCTCCATCAGTCCTCTGTGGCCTCAGGACACCCGAGTCAGCGGCAGCTCAAGCTGCTTCCCTCTCAGGTTTTGTATCTGCAGCTCTGTATCTTGAGGCTCTGGCTGCAGGGACCGAGTACAAACTGTTCTCAGTACATGTTCAGGATCCTCTTCCCTCCCCCCTACTTTAAACGTGTGCTCAGGAGGTGGGTCAGCACCACCGTGCTCTTTGTACCTGCAGGAGACTGAGGTGTTGCCTGTGGAAGCCAGCCAGGAGCAGCAACAAGCTCTTCCCAGCAATGCCAGGAAAACGCAGTCCTATTTCACACTGTACTGGTTTATCTGTCCTAAATCTCTTTGACACCCACAACCAGAACAGACCATCTTAAAAACTGCCCCCACACTCGCTCACTACAACCCCATTAAATGGGAAAGAACAGGAAGAGGAGCTGAATCCAAGTTTTATAAACAAGGTGGACTAGAAGACTGAATTTGCTGTATCTAGTGAGAGGGGGTCCAACTTGCTTCCATGAAAAGATGTGTTATTAATTTCACTACCTTCCTTCCTGTCTGTCTGTCATTCACATGCTTCCTCAGCAACGTTTTAGTTGGCTGGGTGATTTTAAACACCACCCAAGGCAGAAATGGTCTCAAAGGTGTTTGTGAAAGATTCAGTAGCATTAGCAGCTGGGTCCAGTCAGGACAAAAACAGGCTTCATTAGCTCTGCTGTTCAGAGTGGCTTATAATAGTATAAATATGTTTAGTACCTTACTGCTTCTGTCCTAAAAATCTGCATTTAAAAGAAGAAGGGAGCTTGCAGATTGAAATGTGTAGTTAGGTCCCCCTGATTATATTTCTCCAAAATTCTGACACCTGATAAGAACACATTACCATAGGCACAGAAGCATTCAAATTTTAGCCTTGTGTATATGAAGGACAGATAACATGGTTGTTTCTTTGTATGCAGGGCTGGAAACCCCAGGTTTATTCCAAAAGATAAGCAGGGCAGTCTCTAAATGGATCGCTGACACATGGGATTAACACAACGAATTATCACACAATGTGTTGCAGTTAGAGGCACAGAGATTAATTGCTGAAGGCCAGATGGGAGTGGGTATGGGTAAATACAGCCTTTTGTTGAAAGAAGAGGGAGAGGGCTGACTGCAAAGCTGCAGTAAGCAGGAGGAGAGTGTGACTACTCCTGGGGTTTTTGCCTTGACAGGGCAGACACAGGCAGAGCAGCCTCTGGAGACCTCTGGAGACCTGTCCTGGGCTGACTCTCACCTTGTGTAGAGTCAGCCCATGAGCACCCCATCATCTGTCAAGGAATGGGGGGGCCACTGTGGTGTCTCCAGGTCTCCCTACATGGCTCTCCAAGACAGTGCCACATGGCCAACAACACCCCTCTCCTTGCACCCTTGTTCCTGGGGCTTGCCCATTCCAGCAGGGATGCCAGTTGTACTCAAATTGCTGCTTCTTGGCTGGCAGTTGAAACACCTTTTTGTTTTCTCCTTCTGCCATTCCAGGACCTGGCTAATATCATTCTGAAGGACAAGGGTCTTTAAGAAAGCTTTAAAGTAGTTTATGGAGATGACACAAGTATAGTCATAGTTCACATGGTGAAAAGTTATATGTAGATTATTAATGAAAGCTGGCTGGGGCAACTAATTTAAGTCATTACATTTCATGTCATCATTGAAACAGGAATGCTTATTTACAAGAAAAGTCACCTCTATTTTAATATGGATCTAGAAACCATTGCCTTCCAATTTGCTGGATATGTCTAAAAAGCCTGCTTTAAAGGATCCTGCCTTCCAAATATCACCATCTACAGCAACATGTCGATCTGACATTTAAAACTGAATTGGTACGATGACTGTCAGTGGGCCTAATTTACAGGAGTGTGCTTCAGTAAAACACAAAGGTTATAGAGATGTTTCCCACTGTAATTTCAGCATTGATGCATTTCAATTGATTTACCATCACAGAAAGCATCTGAGCCCCAGCCCAAGTGCTGTATCATTTTTCTATTATGGTGGTACCTTGCTTGTTGATTTAGGGAGAAAAAAGAAATTAACACAAATACTTTTATATTTACTGGCATTTACAGGCATTTACTGGCATTTACATTAAAACATGGTGCTCTGCTGTTGGGCAGCATTTGGTACGTACCCTGAGAATGAATGGAGAAAGAACAGATACGTGTTTGGTTAAAGCAGGAATTGCCAGTGCCACCAACACTTCACCAAATCAAAAACAATAATGAGTTTTAAGCTCTACTACTCAGTGAAATAACACATTATCCCCCTCTTACACAAATTGCAAACCTCAGTTTCTCAGGTAATATCAAATAGGACCATCTATACCCCAGTAAGGAACTTCTGTGCAACTCCAGTCTTATGCTTTGATGATAAATATCTTTATCTGTCTTGTCACCATTGAAAACCAGCATTCATTCAGTTGGGAAATAGGTACCCAGTTTGTGGAATGTGTGAAGTAGGACTTAACACGTGAAAGAGGTAAAACACCCTAAGGCAGAAATCAAGAGCCCAATGGCCTGGCCATGTGAATTGCACTCAGCAGACTGAAGAGAAGTCACTGAAGGATCTGAACTACATCTGCTGAAGGATCTGAATAACATCTACTCAGAAATTCCCAATCTGAATACTCAAAACTAAGAAGTTTTTGTAGTAGTTGATCAGTTTTGAGAAGGTTCTGTTGACAAAATTTCATTTAGTTAGGCTTCTCACTAGTCCGTGAGGCAGGCTGATGTGGAAGCCATACTTCCAGAGTACCTGGTTTCATGGAGACCCCACCACAGAAAAGTTTAACTCAAGAGTTTCAGACTCACAGCTGCACTTCAGGGAGCCTTGAAACTTGCAGAGCCAGCTCAGGCCAGGGGCTTCAGAGTTTAAAGTTCCCAAGCTCACAGGAACAGGGCACAAGCTGTTGTTCAGGTTGATTTTTTCAAAGGGAAAAAAACCCCAAAAAATAACATGCAGAAGTCAGCCAGGGATAAGCATTTCACTTTGGAAAAACAAAATTCCAGAACTTATTTTCTCCATGAAGTTCTGGAGTTTACTGCCCTGGTTCTAGATTTAGCAATGCTGGAGTTTTCCATGAATGGAATTTTGACAGCTTTTTATTATCACCCTCCCACTGAGAGGACCCAAGTTCTCAAGGCACAGGAGATAATGTTGCAATTATCTCTATGACCTTCTGCTACTGATATCTCATGTTGCTGGGATGGGGCGGGGGAGAGGAGAAGGAGTTATTTTGCAGGCGATTCTGATTTTCATCCTTCCTTCCCAACCTCCCTCATAATCTTTGCAAGATAAATTTCACAGAAATCCAAGCCTATGTTTCTTTGTAAACTTACTGAACAGCATGTGAGTAGTGGAACTGCTGAATCTTAGCAGCTGGTTGGTCTATTCCCTTTCATTTTGTTTTAGCTGTTGAATTTCTGCAGAGGCAAATGTCACACTGCTTCCAATGTAGACCTCTGCTTTGTAGTACTCCATGCGTATTTCCAGTCATTGGGGAAACAAAGAACTCTTACCATATGTAACATATGCCTCTCTTTTCTGTTCTTCATTCTGTATTGCTATAAAAGAATTTTAAATGGATTACATCTATCAGAATTTAAGTTGTGAAGGAAGAGATAGAAAGATGGTATTTTTTTTCCTTGCCAAATAATGTATACAGTCATTTTTACATAATACTGTCACCTCTCATGCTTTACACCTGTCATTACCTAAGCCAAAACTAAAAATCACTTCACAATAAAATATGTTGTCATATTTTACAACATAGAAAAGGTCTCAAAGACAAATAGACCACGGAAACAAAATAGCCAAAACCAATATATGCTGACCAGGGCTGCAGCTGAATGAGGTTTTGAGATGTAGTATTGATGCTCACATTCAATTTAATTTCAGAGGCAGAATCCTGTGGAAGACTGGCTAACTATTCATTAGGCCACCATGCATTCTTTAGTTGTATTTTAAAGTCTAAATTTAGATGATGGGAGGGCTATTTCAGACAATTCAGTTAAAGGTAATACAGACACTAACTGATATGGGTAATTGTTTCTAGAAAAGCCATTGATCTACTGCATGCACTTGAAATTCAGCTGGAGCAGAGATCTGTTAAAATTATTTTTATTAAAATAAACCAAAGGAAACTGTGGTCCCCAATTAGCTAAACATTTTCAGGTGTGACACTTCCTACTGCTTTTTGTACACAGCTTTTGAGTGGCTACTTCTTGCTTCCTTTTACTCAAGAGAGCTGAAGAGCAAAGATGACAAAAAGTGTGGTAGATGGCAGCACACGGGCCATTGCAGGACCATGATCCCTGTTCCTTTTGTGCCAGATGACAGCAAACTCCAGTGTGCCAAACCACAGTTGGGAACTGGACGCTGTGCAGGCACTAGCATGAAAGCCTACTGGAAAAATTTGTGGTGGAAAGCTCAAATACCTGAACTTTACCTGAATGTCATATGCTTTGGGTGGAGTGACAAATAGTTACGCTGCAAGTAACCACCTAAGTGCTAGTAATGGGAAGAAACTACCCAGTTGAGCAATTATATTGGTGCAGAACCAAGAGAGAGCACGAAACACCGATCAGGAAAATAGTTTATTTAATAGGAGTCAGCAAAACAAGAGATCTCTGATCGTGCCAATGTTCACCAAGGATCCAAGAAGGTCAAACCAAAATTTAGTCACCATAGAAGAGATTCACTGTTTAGAGCATTTGTCTTAGATGTGGGAAAGCCAAGCTCCAGCCCGTGACTGAATCATTTACACAGATGATTTGTGCATGTGCTTCCTGCCTCACCAGCGAGTGTCCCAGCCAGCAGGCTTCTGCCTCATTCCAGGAAGGGAAGATACCTGGGAAGCTTTTCATTTCATCCCAAGCAGACGCAGGGAAAATTCCTGAACTCTTGCTTTTTTTGACAGAAGAAGGTTGTGCTCTTCTTCTGACTCTGGTGTGGTGTGAAATGACATTGGGCACAGCCTCATGTTTGCATACAATCCCACAGAACAGCTTACCACTGCTCTCTTAGCAGACAGGAGAGTGTGACTGCTGCTCACAAGCTAAGGTGTCAGCAAGCAGACACAGCAGCAGGGTAGGAGAGCGGCAGAAACACTGTTGTGTTGGAGAAATGCTCACTGACTGCTTTGTGCCCAGAAAGAGGCACTGAGTTTAGCAGTGAGTTGCTAGAGCAGAGGGAGAAAAAGGCTCAGGCAGGAAAAGGTAGAGGAGAAAGAGGAAGGAAGAAACATTTAGATCATTCCTGTTACCAATCAGGTAAAGGCAGCAAAACTTACAAGTCATCAAATTAATCTAACCAAGTGCTTTCTCCTTCCCCAACAGTTTGCCATGTGTTCAAGCACATACTTTTAAACTATAAGTCTTTGGACAAGCTCTGTCCATAGTTTAACGAGATAATCAAAGTTCTCTTCAGGAGTAGATACAGGCAGATTTGGAAGCTGCACAGTGAGGGAGGCTGTAAACGCAGCAGTGCAGCCTGCAAGCCTTTTACTGGTAGCATGTGGTGCCAGAAGGGGGATCTGGGATATTCCCATCTTCATTTCGTGGGAATATTACTCACAAAGAGCTTGCAGTGAATGGCGCCTTTGCTACCTCCTCTAGAGAAAGGTGAACCCGTGAGTTTCCAGGCCTCCAGGAAATGGGACAGAGCCCGTGACAGGGCCAGGAACAGACCCAATTCCCATCTTCCTTGCGCGTAACCATGATACAGCAGAAAGCTTGCCCTATGGATCTGTGCCAGATGAATGAGCAAAGACTCATTTCCCTGCCCTTAGTGTCCTCTGTTTCCTTTCATTTTGCAAATCAGGAACGAGGCAATGATTGGCCCCAAGTGTGGACAGCAGGAGAAATGCAATAATGACTTCACAAGAAATACTGGACAAACAGCTGAACAACTCCCATTGCCTCACATGCCTCCTGTACCTGAAGCTGAGTGGCTTTTGGTCAGCTGCTTATTTACATAAACAGTCTCGTAAGACTGGTCTGACATAAAAAAAGATGAAATAAAATGTCACAAACTTACACAGTTGCAGGACTTGTGTTAACTAGGACAAAAGTGCGTGACCCTCCTACAATAAATGGTAAGGGTGGAACAGGAAAGCTGATGTTCTGTCAGAAATAGCACAGAGAAACATTTATTTCAAAATAAACAGGTAATACTTTAGCCTCTAAAGCCAGTATATTGCTTCCCTTCCTGCCAAGGATGACTGAGTAAGGGATTATTCTTAGATGTGTGACTGTGAGTAAAAACAATCGTAACTCCTTTTCAAACCTTAAGAAAAAGTGTATCTAATGTTTTATTTAAACAGTTCTTTGCAAAATTCATCAAAACTATTCCAAGAATGCATCAACAAATTACTCAACCACCCTTAACACCGGGAAGAGGTGACATCTGTTATGTTGTCTGTGACCAGCTCTCAAAGTTCAGTAGGTGCTTCTGGCCCTGCCCTGCCTTACTGTCACCCATGGCAGCTTTGCCTCTAACATACACTGCAAGAGCTTAGTTTAATATTTGGACAGCAAGGAAATAATGCTCCTGTGGGAGATCCTTGGGTCTGTGAATATGGTCTGACATGGGCTTTGGTCATATCTCCTGCATGACACCAGGCAAACCCCAGAAGCCCTTCCTAAATTTACCTGCTGCTCAAGGAGGAGCACTGCAACCATCGGGGAAGAGAAGTTCGGGGCACAGGGAGTGGCTCTTGACCTCAGCTACCCCAGCATTTCCACAGTACAATTTGTCATCAGACAGGGAGGTCTTTCTGGATCACTTTGGGGGCTCAGGTACTTTAAAAGGTACCTATGCAAGGGAAGATATGCTACAGCAAATGTGAAACAAATGCTTCTCTCCTAGATTCTTAAGCACTTTAAGAAGTTAGGCCTGTAAGTAAGTCACCATTGTGGTATAGTAAATCCTATATTAATCCTTTGCTAAATTGTTAAGTTATAAGTGAAGTTAAATGCTGTGAAGTTGAGGTGCTGTTCAGGTAAAGTGCTGTTGTGCCTTCAGGCCTGTTCCCTTTTATCCTTCCCATTTCTGTCATTCGCCCCCTGCCCCCCATTTTGATTTTACTTCAGTGTGGTTTGATTGACTCTGAACTTTTATTTGCTTTTCCTCGGTGTGCTTTAACCATCTAGTAAGTAGTAGAGTGAACCTTGCTAATGAACTTTGTAGTGCTGTTGCTTTTATATTAAACCTGTTTTTACTGATACCTTTGCCAGTGATTCTTTAAGTGATCTTACAACACTCATTCATGATACTGGGCAATGAACTCCCCTATAAAAAGACACCATTTAGGTGCCTGCTTGCTCCTCTACACATGCCCACACAAATTGCCCACGGGGAACACATCTTCTCCATAAGCATCTCAGTTAGAGGTTAGCTTACATTTTTGTTAGGCTGGCTCTACATGAGAAAAAGTCTCTTCTCCTGCAGATTGCTGGGTAGATTGCTTGAGCAAGTAGGTTCAGTTGAAGTTCAGATTAGCATCTAGACTAAATTAACAAGCCTTTTTGGTTGGCCTGTTATTACTTCTTAAGCTGGGAGACCACATGAATTTCTACACCTGTGACTGAATAAGTAACCTGTAAACATGCGCATGTAGGGGTTTGTCAGTAAGCATTTACTGTGGCTCTGTCTTGGCCCTGATTTACTGAGAAAACCACTTATTCTTTGATTTCTTTTACAGGTCAGATTCTCTGTACGTCATTCCAGAGAATATAATTTACAGACAGTTGTTATCATGTTTACTTTGATCCTAGAGATACTCAGTTGGAAAGAAGTACGAGGAATTTAGGGGGCATAATTACTAGAATTCCTTATACCTGCCAATCTGGCTACATTGTGAAAACTCCATTAAGTGTATTGGAGAAAACCTCAGGAAAGGCACAAAGAATTTAAGTGTTACTTATCTTATTAATTTGTCTAAAAGCACTGCTCCAAAAAGGAGGTTGAGAAAATTTCAATTGTTTTACAGCCACTGCAATTAAGTACCTTCAATTAAATCTCTATGACTGTATAGCATCATAATAGTACCTTATACCTGAAAGGTCTTTAAGGTCTTTAATCAAAAGGCCTTAATAATTTTATAAATCTCCTTTCAAAATTAAGAAGCTGGTCTTCAAGCTGCCCTCTGAAACAGGACTAGACTTCAGAATAATATTTTGCAGAGCACAACCAAAGCATTCAACTGCTCTTCCTCCAGTTATGATGTCCAAGTAAAAGCCCTGAAGGACTCCCACTGCAGGAGCTCTTCTCATGCAGGTCTGTCTTAGCAGCCTCCATATCCTGGTGCTTTATATCCTGACTCCTCTTGGGCTGCAGAGGAATACTGGAAATTCTGATGCATACAAAATGGATTTAGGCACTACCTGTCAGGAACAGTACTATAGTGTAGAAGCAAAGCTACAGAAACAATATGCTTGCTTGTGATAAATATATTATAGCTGTATGGCAGCAAACATGTCCTAAAAAACACAGAATATGCCAACTGTTTTAATGAGATGCATTATTGTTAAGATTAGTCTTTAAATGCAGCATGTGTCCCATAGCTGATTACCACAAACCCTGGCATGTTGTACAAGCCTTGTACAAGAGACTTCATTTACAGATAGTGCAACAGATGAAGAAATGGCTTCTGAGATGACTCAGGCTCCAGCCGTGAGCTGCTGTGACCTCTCCTCATGGGTGCTGAGGATATGCCCCACTCAGCTTGGATAACTGGTCTCTGTGAGGCAGGGGGCAGGTTTCGGAGCTGTCTTTGATCTTTGCCCTTCCCATTAAATCACCTGTTGTCCTCGTCTCCTCACTTCACCTGAGGGTGTATTGGACTTCTGATTCAGGGAGAGAGGGGGAAGGATGTATCAGGCTGATCCTACAAGCCCAGTCTAACACTAGCCCTCAGTTCAGAAAGTTGAGTATCTTCATGCACTGCTCCATTCTGAAATCAGCAGATTACAACTTTCAAAATTGTTCAGTTACATTTCTAGACCTACTTTTCTGGATTTGGCCCTTCCTCTCCTGTCCAAACTAAGGACACTTTGAAGCTTTGCATGTCACTATCCATGTCCTGACCTCTCTACACATGCTACTTTGGTATTTAAGAGAGAATGGTCCAAAACTGCTTCAGCCATGCCATGGTGGCTTTCCAAGGGCCCCAAATGCAAGGCTGGCAGCCCTGCTATGTGCTTGTCAGAGTCACAAAAGTCCACCAACACAGGCCAATTGCATGGTGTATTTGGACCAAACCATGACTCACCCCTCACGTGGATGCTTGGGGAAAGGGGAGTTTCTGCAGCATCACCCACCCTACCCCCATCCCCCTCACAAATGCCAAGTATGTTATTTTATTTCAATGACTTCAGTATCTACCACTCCCTATCTCCAACACCCCATGAACAAGCAGGATGGCATGTTGTGAGCAGACCTGTTTACTAAGCACACAGGAATTTCCATGATTTGCTCTCAGACAGGCCAGGAGGTTTCCCCCAGGAGACCCAGAGACTGCTGCTCTGGTGTTATTGTGTGCAGAGTTCTCAGCATTTCATGGGTCACTGTAAATGGCATTTAAGGTTGCTAATCCTTTTAAACTCCTGCACTGGTTCTTTTCATTAGGTTACTATACCCAGCAATTATATATGCAGGGCAATGGAAAGCTCAGCTTTTCTCTCTCCTCTGGCTCAAATTCTCAATACTTTGGGAAAATAGAAGCAACCCACTGTATAGAGGCTGTCACATTAATTTTGTGGATTTTGTCATCAAAAGGCAGCTTTTTGCACAAAAATGTTAACACAAGGAGAGCCAAATGCTCATCCAGACAGTGTCTTACACAGCAGCTGCAGACACCTAGATAGGAAGAAGACAAGCAGAGATTCTTTCTGTCCATATTCTCTCAAACTCAGCATGGGGCTCTGGTATTTCCAGAGCCCAAAGTAAATTCTTGGTATTTGGGTTCCCCACATCATCCCTTCCTCCTGTGTTTCCCCAATTGTTTTTGGTTTTTTTTTTTTTTGAACTCATATACTAGATGGTAGAGGTTTACAACATGTGGTAGTGGTATACAATTTACCAAGGCACCATATGAAACAGATCCTCCTCTTGCTTCTTCTGAGCCTCCAAAAACATCTTGTTGGAGGAGACTACTTAGAGACTTTTTTGCCAGCCATGTTTCCACCCCTTCCCAAGCACCACATACAGTGCAAGGTGTCTCTCACACACCAGCAAGCTAACACAGCAGAGAATTTATTTTCTCATGGCTGTGGTGGAAATGACTGTATGACATGTAGGAACAAGTTTTCTGCATGTGAATGGCAAGAATGAACATGGTTATCAGAGCTGCCAGCCATTGCATGAGCTGGACTCTGCTCGAGGCTTTTTTACTTATGATTTTTTCCAAGCTGGCAGTGAAGAAAACAGTCGGAAAGAAATACTGCTGCAACAGGCTGGGTTCTTGCACACTTGATATGTGCTGGGCCCAGCTGGGCTTTTTGGTCCAGAACTGTCTGGGCTGAGTCAGCAATTTGGAACTCCCGTGTGCCTGAGGCCAGGAGTGTGTTTTCCTATCTGAAAGGACAATATAAATCCCTGTATGTCTGGAAGTTAAGGCCAGAGCTTGGCTGCCATGAAGAAGGTGCATGCTCTCCTGGCAATGCAGCCCTAAGGCATGATGTCAGCAGGAGCCAGAGGGAAATACAATGCTTTTACAGAGGCTGGTCAAGTGATTTATACAAAAGCCACCAGCAGAATATACCGGGTCCTTGGGCTCACCTTCATCTTCTACTGAATTCTTAGGCAAAGATCACTGGTTCAGATACAATTTCTTCAACTGTAGGTGAGGAAGAAAACCAGTAAAGGCTCAGTCACCACCTATTTTTCTTGTCCTGTGTGAGTTTTCCCCTCTCTAAATTGTTGAGGTAGTTTGTGCATCACCAATGCCCTTATCACAGTATTTGAAGAATTTCCTGGCAGACAGCAGAGAACACACAAGCACTGAAGTAACTGACAGCAAGGAGATGAAGAAAACCCTCTGAGGGTGGTGGAGCAGTGGAACACCTCATTGAAGGGAAAGTATCTTCCCTTTGCCCTTGACAGTCACCCGCGGGTGAAGAAAAAAATCCCCAAACCCATCTTTGCCTTAAGTGACTCTTCCCTTATGTACAGCACCCTTCCCATGGATGGCCACTTCATCTCCTTTCTTTCACCTTGGTAGGGCTTGAATATGGCTTTAAAATGATCAAGATGGGGTAGAGAGAACAAAACATGGTGAGAAGGAGGTGCAGGAGGAAGTAATACTGGGCTGGAAGAGCAAGTTTGCTGAGAAAAGCAGCCAAGAATAACCCTGCAGAACTTTTGCCTCATTTATCCTGTACTAGCGAGAAGAGAACGTACATTCAAGTGCGCAGCTGCTACTACATTGCTTTAACTTCTCCAGTCTGAGTCAACACCAACACTCAGTAATTCAAGCATCCTAGTGACTTGTTCCCATTACCTGGAATCACCAAGGGACTACTGGGACAAAAAGGCACCCAGCTGCAGCACAGTGTTACTGCTGTGCCTGCCACATATTGGTAACACTTCTCTCAGCTGACTCAGTCAGCACTGAGGACCTGTTGGATTGATGAACCGGCAGAGCCACAGTAAATCCTACAAAAACAGTTACCCTAAGATGTCCTACAATTCTTCCCCCCACCTTGCCACCTCCCAGCCTTTCTGCAGCTGCAGGGGCCTGAGCACTGGAGACTAATCATCACATTTTAAGATAACCGACATAGTTTAATATGTTGTCTCTGCCTGTTGGGGAGCTTCAGCCCAATCATACCCTTAAATTCACGGTGAACTTGTCAGATTGGACAACAGAGCAGAGCTACCATTAACCTGCCCTGTTTGAGATCATCACCTCCACCCTTCTTCCCACCACCTACACAGATGCTTTTCCTCAGGAAGCAATTACATTGCCATTCGCTTTAACAAAAGTTATTCAGCATCTGAATTGGCCTTCAACGAGGCCAGCATCACAGAGGCACATTCATTACAGGCTCACCCATGAATACCAACCAGAGGGCTTAGTCCACATGAAAGCCCAGCCTTTTGGGAGTTGTTTGCAGCATTCCCTCCCCAGAATTCTCCAAACAATGTGCTCATAGTAGAACTCACATTGATCAAACAGGTTAGCCATTAAGCAACCTCTTCACTGTCAAGCTTCATACAAAGTCCTTCCCTCTCTTTAGATGCAAAAGACCTTCCTTTAAGGTATGAAGCCTAAATAAACTCAGGTCCACGTGTTATTAGACACATGATGGGAACTGCTGTCTGACTGAGGGCTGTTCTTGGCCAAGGAATGAAGCAAAAAAAGAGCTGGCATGGTTCAGGCCATGGCCAAGATGTCTCAAATCCTATGTCCCAACAGGGAAACCAAATACCTTTGTTCTTCATGACTTAAAATTTTCATTTGCACATCCTGAAATTTTTAACCTCATTTTCTTTGGAAACAAGGCTTAGGCTGTGCCTTGTTTTATGTGTATGTGTTCATGTCCCTGCAGACTTTTCTAAGTATTGGCCAGTTTCAGCAACATTTAATAGACTAAAATCTAAATGTTTCTAAATGTTTCTGAATGTTGTTTTCAATCTAAATTCCAAATGTTTCAGGTTTTGTGGAAACTGACTTCTGAGAAAAAGACTAGGGACCTAAGTCAGTTGCAGTGTGAGATCGCCCTGTATTAGTTATCAGTGACTACACTTTAGAAAGAGCCCTTATAAGTGCTAAAAAACTTATTTCAAATGTTGTGAAAATACAGTAATTCAGTGTCTTGCATATTAGCTACCCAAGGGTATGGCCAGCCTTGAGCTGAACATCTGTAAGAGAACATCTGTAAGACATCCTTCATTTTGGCACTCAAGAAGTTCTTGTTTGACTTCTTAACAGACCTGGACTCCCATCCTACTCCCTAACTCTGTAGATTCAGCCCTTCCAGTCCTCACTGACTTCCTTCTGTGTTCCAATGCCATTTGTTTTGTCAGCTCTGTGATAACTAGGTGCCTGGATGAATCTGAATGTGGCATGAAAATAAACTCCCTGATGAATAATGCATCTCTCTAACTCTTACCTTCCCTCCCTAGAGAGTGAAAGGTTGTCACATTTGTTTTCACCTTTACATTCAGCCAGCTGAAGAAAACTGCTGGCATCTACAACTTGTGCAGACTCTTGGAGAGGCCAGATTTGCAAATTCATGGTCCTTCTGCCTGCATCATCATTACAAGGTGGTAGCTTTTCCTGTGAGCAACACAAACAGTGGATCTCTCCTTCTGCAAAAGTCTAGTAAGCAGAGGAATGGTCATTCAATTTTTGCCCTGATTTTCAAGCAAAGAGTGTGGATGGATTAGTTTAAAGAAGAGGAATATTTTTTGTACATCAACAAAATGAATGAGAGAAGACAAAACACCTTATGAAGGCAAGTGAAGGCAAATTCTGTTATGAAGTGTCCAAACTCCTAAGATTTTTGTAAGTCCGTAGCTCTTGCAGAGACACAGTTCCTACTCAGGTCACCGAGAATTTCTACCTGAGCACAGATTGAATGAAATAAATAGGTTTCAAATACAGTCCTAGGAGGTTCAAACCCTTATTTCAGATTTTGGTTTGCTCTAGTACATGCAGTAGATGTTGCAAGTGACTCTTATGGGCACTTTCCTATATTTTTCCTTTTCTATAAATAGGGAGCCTATGGAACAAGATGAAAAGTGACCACCTCTTAACCCAGGGACGGGAATAGTCCAAAGGGTTGCCATACAAGTTTTTCTAATCTCCACCCTGCCAGGATAATGTACTGCCCACTGTGAAGCTACCTCTGGGCTAAAAGAGTCGTGCAGCCCCCATGCTGATTTGGGAGTTTGGCCTTTCTGCTGTGGCTGCCAAAAGTGACATGAGTTAGTGCTAGGTTTGCTTTCTATTAACAGCTGTGCTGAGATCATGATGTTTCTTAAGCTCTCAGTGTCCGACTGAAAACTTTCAGTCAGCAGTGCTGTTTTCTAATGGAATCACACTGGTGACCTAGAGGTGAAAGATGATTTCATCTGTGTTTCCACTAAAACAACTTCATGGCTCAGAGTTCATTCTAATCCAAAAGTACTGTGAAAGCAGTCCTAGAAATGAATATGAATGTGTGTGGTTGCATCCATACACAGCAGTGCACCTTTGAGCATCTGCACTTGAATGCAAAGGTCTGAACTACTCAGTGTGAGTGATTTAGACATTTGTAATTATGGCACAGCCTGGGTTTATTAAGGCTACTCATTAATTAACTTTGAAGTATACTTAAAATGCATAGAAGTGGAGTTAAGATGAGGCAGGTTCAATTTCAAATTAATGGCTGCAATCCACTAAAAGGGCAGTAACAGATACTGGGGATCCACAAAGTCTGTCATCATACCATATTCTGGTGGAAAGCAAAAAGTTCTAAAAGTGCGCATGGCAGTCATACAAGGAGTTCTGATTGAACCTCTGTGCCCACTAAACACAGGTCTAGGCTAACTCCAGGAAGTAGTTGAACTGAACTCAGAACCCAGCTGTTCATACTGAAGGTAACAGGTAACAAGTCTACTAGGCCCACAAATAAGTATAATGGAATCAGAGAATATGCTGAATTAGAAGGTGTCCATCAGGATCATCAAATCCAACTCTTGGTCCTGCACAGGATATCACAAGAATCACACCATGTGCACGAGAGCATTGTCCAAATGCTTCTTGAACTCTGTCAGGTTGATTCTGTGACCACTTCCCTGGGGAGCCTGTTCCAGTGCTCAGTCACCCTTTGGATGAAAATACACTTTCTTTATCTCTAACCTTAATAGACTCTGACAGTTTCATGCTGTTAGAGATAGAAATTTTTGCTAAAATTACTGAAAAAGTCCTGACAATCATTTTTCAGTATACCCCAGTAAATTTCATGAGCACTCTAAAAAAAAACAGTGGGGCAATTTATGATGCCTTCTTCTTCCTCCTGAATTCTCAACACTAAAATTGGAGATGGGGCCAAGTCTGAATTTAGATCCAGATCTGGTTTACAGGTTAGCTTTGGCCTAAATCCTTTGGATGCGTCCTCCTAAATATTTTAATCCAGGTCACACATGTGCTTTTGAAGCAAATCTCCTGGTCCTGACCACTGCCTGTTATTTGGTTTATGTTGCAAAGAGGTCTCAGGGCACATGAGACCCCTCTTAGATGGAACTAGGCAGTGGGATGCATTCCCACTGTCAGTGAGTACAGGACCCTGCCTAATGTGAAGCAGAGGCATCAGGATGTCTAATGTGATCACTGGATCCTCAGCACCAGTGGTTCAGGCCAGCAGACCCACTCAGGCTCTGCAATGGAGTCTAATAGAGACATGACATAGATGCCCTAGCATGGAAATATTTGAGCCGACATTAGGTACAAAGCATGTTGCTTTGTGGGGTTTACACTCCTTCTTAAAATGTGTGTGCTCATGTTGCGAGAGAAGGAAACAAGCGTTGCTGCCATGAGTAGAGACTACGGCCATTGCTCAGTGTCATCTTGGTTCAGACTATAAAGGGAGCATTAGAAATGCTGTTTTCATGCACTGCTAGAACATAGAGCAGGATGTCAGCACAAATGATTCCTGCTGCATTTCCTGGGCTTGATTATGACAGCGTGCTTGTGTGAAAAATAACACAAGCAGAGGTGGGTTTGGAGCGCGCAAAGCGCTGGGTGTGGTAGCAGATCTCAAAACTGTCAGTACAGGGTAAAAATGTGAGCGTGGTCTGCCAGAGGCCCTTGGAGCCCAAGGGACCCTTGACATAAGCGCCTGCCTTCAGAGCGAGGCACCCTCAGGCATGTCCCCCTGGGCAGTCAGCCAGCTGCCTGCGAGGCCTCCTGTGGTTGGAGGGGCAGTGGGGCAGGGCAGCTGGAGATTGCCTTCTCAGAGCACAGCCAGCACCTCCCAGCTTGTCTGTACAGGGGTGTTGCTGCCAGGAGCCTGCCTCTGACTCCTCTGCTGCCAGTGGTTTAAACTCCAGCAAGGAGATGTTTTCTGACCCTTTGTAAAAATGTGATTTAATCTTAACTGTTCCAGTAGGCTGTAGTTTGCTAAACACACAAGGCAGATTAAGCTTGTTAAGGTACTTGTTTACTAAAGATGATTAACAGTGGCTTTGGAAGTTGTATGTAAACCATGGTTTAGCAAGACCGGAGTAAACACATAGGCAATATTTTCCCATCTTAGATTTAGCTATGATATAGGAAATAAGGGGACCAGAAAAGAGAGTTTACTTAATTTTCCCATTGGAGATGGGAAAATTAAGAAGTAAACTCTGGGTTTTCTGTGAGCAGTGTTTATCACAAGAGTCTTATCACAAATGGCCACTAGATTAATTTGTCACGTCATACAGGACAATACAACTGTGTATAGTTCAAAGTTATTTAATATGAACACTAACACCTTTACAACTGTGGAGTATTTGAAATTAAAGGCAGCAGATTTTATATTAGTATGATATAGGAAGAAATAAGATTGTAGGAGAGGCTTTGGCTCACACTGAGGTTTGAGGAATGAGTGTCCATCCATATTGAAACTTGTACCTGCACATGCCCTGAGATCCTCTCTGAAACAATCTTTAACATTTGTTGGGTAGGATTTTGCTCCTAGTAGGCTGCCCACCTACACCTGTCCCATAGCACAGATCTTCAGTTTTGAAACGGAATGTTTTCCCTCTCTAGCTTTTTTTCCACATAATGACACAATTATAGATTTCTGTGTCATTGTTGCCCATGATTTCTGCATGCCACTAGCTCTGTTCCATTGCTCTGTGCTCATTGCATTCCATGTTTACCTGTGTAAGTAAAATTCTCCTCTTCCACTGCCAGTTCCCAGTTTCTTTGGAGCAGGTTTTTCCCAGTGTCACAGTTGCCAGCCCATGGCTGGGGGTCAAGAGGCATCAGAGCTTAACTTTCATCATATGGTAATAAAAGCGCCTTCTTTGGCCGAGTGCCGACCTGCTGCAGCTGAGCCTCTGCTGAAACGAATGCAAGACAGTCCTGGTTTAAATTAAGCCCTGGGCACTTCTGCAGTGCACAGCAATACAGTTCTGCTCGTGCCCAGGAAGTCAAGGCAGCCCTGCCAGCTCCTTTGAGCCCTTTATACCCTAGTGATCAGTGTAATGAGCAAGCTGAGTCTCTCTTCACTCACTGCACACTACAGAGCAGATGACAAGATGAGCTCATTAGCCCTTTCACATTAAAAATGCCAACAAATATTTGAAATGAACCATCCTTTCTCACAATACATATGAACTTGCAGGAAAAAATAAACCAAAAAACCCTCACAGCCTGTCTATATTCCCTAGCCATCTCAATACAGACCTGCTGTCTGATGCCCCATCTGCTCCAGTGTGGCTGCAGTGTGTACCAATCAAAGGATTTTTCTTGGGCAAAGATATGGTATCCACCTCAGCAGTGGAAATGAGGATAGCAAGAACCCCTTTTTCAACTATTCAAGGTGAAAAAAAAAAGAGACACAAAAGTGACAGCAGTGACAGAAGTCATAAGGTCCTGAAAATTGCTGCAAACAAAAGAATGAGTGAAAAATTAAAGGCTGATGGATGGTTTGCTGTTTAACATGGGGGACATAATCCTGCAGGAGAGGCATCTTCTATGTTATACTTGGCCAACACACACATGCTCACACACCCCAACAGCCTCAGAGGCCCAGGGGGCTTGGCGGATCTCTTGGGTGGCTTTGCAGTCCCTGACTCTCCTCTCCCTCCGCACTTGGGATTCCTGCCAGCACCAGATGCTATTTGATACATGCTGGGGGTAGCAGCGAATGTGTGTCATGAGGGAGGCAGAGTTTGGCCCTTAGTGTGACGGTGACACTTTGAGAGGTGCAGGCTAGCCCCCACAAAGGGGTGACACCATTTCAGGCTCCCCAGGGCAAGGTGACTGTGCACAGACCAGACCTCCTTGGCTTAACTGGGACTACTCCTGCACCACCCTGCAGGGCTGATTTTCCCTGAGATTGAATGTCCCTGCAGCTGCCTCAGGAAAACAGATATCATCTGAATGCTGACCTGCCCCAAAAGGTATTTATGAGACTTGTGTAATTAAACATTCATAACTTCAGCTGAAATATAGAGATGAAAATGCAAGATGTAATTATGAAGCATTATTATGGTGATAGTGTGGCTAAAACTGAAGTGATCTAAGAGGGACAGCTCTCCAGCCTTGCACCTTTTTGTCAAGATCTTTGACTCCTGAGGGATTAGGAGCTGAGAAGCTGGAGGCCTAAGCTTGAATGTGTGTTGCCTTATTTCTTATGTGGCCAGCAGCACTGCTGTGCATGGCAAGTGGGACACTCTCCTCCTGTGTTCCAGGACATGAGGACTTTCAGTGACAAGGCATTTACTCACCAAGAGCCATTAAGAGGAAAGGAAATCTCTGGAGAACCTGCCTGCTCACTGTGTGAACCACAGTCTTCATTAGCTTCATAAGTAACAGCTGAAATAGAAGATGAAGACCAGAGCAGAGACTTAGCAAAGTGTCATCCGTGGTTTTGAGACACACAGTGTTCCCATTTGGGCTTCTCTCTCCCCTCTGATATCACAAACTACTGGTAAAAAAAAAAAAAAAAAAGCTTTGAGAGCAAGAGCAGAACTTATTCAAAGGACCGTCAGCAGAATGTGTTGGAGTAGATGGACAAAGACCACTTTTTCCTTGTCTGAGGGTGGAAATGCAGCTCAGAGCAGTATGCCCAAAGCACCTCTTGAATATTTGGGGGTGGAACTGTCTGTACCTCTCCATCACTTCACCCTGGACAGATTTTAAGTTCCAGTTCACAAAGCAAAGTGAAGCTGCTCCACAGGAGGAGACACTGCCTCTGCTCCCAGCTCCTTTACATACACCTCCCTAGGGAAGCATCACCACAGCTGTGTGAATACTGAGGATGGTGAAGATGCACTAGCTGCATCTGCACCAGGAAACAAAGCAGGGTTGGGCATGAACACTGACTCTAAGCTCTGAGTGTTCACACCATCACATTTTGAGCATGCTGACGGACATGATTTTGGCCCATGACAGCTAGTCCCCACCAGGCAGCAGCTGGGGAAAACATAAGATGAGGGGAATGTAATCCTGTTTTGAGGACTGAGAAAATTCAGCAGCACAAGCAATAAACTGTAATACTTCAGTTTGCCTCAGAGTTCAAAAATGGTCTCTGGGGTGAGTTATTTATTTGTATAGAGAGCTGCTGGAAGCCGGAGCACAGACACTGTGGCCAGAGCAGGCCTGAAGCACAGACTAGTCTCTTATCTATACAAAATGTCCTGCTAGAGCTGGAAAGAGGGAAAGAGGCTTTAATCTCATTTTGCTTTCCCTTCGTGGGTAAGCCCAAGATATGATGCTCAAGGACTGTTACTGTAGTTGTTGGTTTCAAATATCTACCTTGTGGCACTGCTCCCATGAGGTCTGCATAAAACATGGGGCTCCTGCAAGAAACTGACCCCCTTTCTTCACAATAAGTGTCATGGGTGGACAAACAGAGCCCTGGCTGAGAGGGCACCAGCCATGGAGCAGGTGGCATGGACAGCTCTCCCCATCCCCTCCCAGCAACCTGCTAGGTGACTCTGAGATCCTGGGGTATGGCTTTTCTGTCAAGACAAGCTGAAGAGTTAATCTGGCAGGTAGACCCAGCTTGAATTGCATGATCTGAATTCAGATTGAGTAAGTGCAATTAGATGATGAGAACCTCATGGCAGGGCGTGCCCTAGTTTCAGTCAAAGGTGGAACATTATTAAGTACCATTTACATCCAGAGAAACACCCACTTTTGAAATCGCTGATGCCAGTAACACATGCTTTGCATTTAACTCTCTCAGTGAAATGGGAAGTCAGCGGCAGAACACAGAGTTTCTAATTTGATTGCTGCCAGCACAGTGATTAATGAGTTTCAAAACACCCCACCAGCCAATTTTGATGGATACTAACCCTTTAATAGGAATCTCTGGCTGGATCCTTGTTACTTGAATTTAGTGCTCAGACCAGTTAGACCATAAATTATTTTCTCTCTGGGAAAAAGAGCAAGTTTCTCCAAGATAAGCAACTCAGGGTTTTTGTTTCATAGAGACCAGCTGCAGGAGCAGGGACGCAGTACATTTCGTGCTCCTTGCCTATCAACATGCAATTAGGAGTAATCACTCTGCACCATAGGCCACCCTTCTTTGGGTGGGTGGAGGAAAGCCTGGGGGTGAAAAAACCTCAACCTCAATTTAAGAAGCATGTTAAGGCAGTGAGCCCAGAATGTACACCCTCACAAAATGGACATGTTGTAGTATATTATTAATAATATTTATTAATAAAACCAATTCTCATCCATCTGCAATATTGCAAGAGTTTGTGACGATTTAAAATGAGGCAGAGATTTATCTTCCCCTCATGAAATCATTGGGGAAGAGTATGGTGCAGGAACTGCACCTCGCTTGTTAGTTTGCTTATGTTTAATTTAACCCAGACGTTAGATATAAAATGAGCAAAGAGAATTCTGTTCCCCAGAGTGAACAAGAACAGGTGGAAATAACATTTTGGGCTTTCTTGTATTTGCATATCCTCTGTTTAAAATTTTGGGCATAAATTAACTCCTGTACACCTTGAAAAAGAAGAGTTTCTCTCCTCTATTACCTGTTGCACAACCACAGAAGTTGCCAGTCCAGGAGCCTCTCCAGTATCCAGATGAAGAAGAATGTGAAAAGCCAGGCTCAACCACTGCATAGGAAAAAGAACTCCTGCAGCTGGCATGCATTGAATAATTATTCTAACAGAAGAATAATGTGCAAAAATGCTTGATCAAATTACTTTTTATTACAGTGAAGTGGAGCACGGTGACTGGGGCACAATGAGATTTCCACACAAGATCAGATCATCTGTCCACCCATCCCAGATGTCTGCCTCTGGCCATAACAGGAATAGCTTTAAGCCAAGTGTGCCGCTGCTCACTTAGGGCCCTGTAGTGAAATATACTCATTTACAGCTCCCCAGAGGATCTTAGTGTCTGCCTTTGGCAGCAAGAGAGGAAGGAAAGAATGAACTGCTGCTGAGTTTCCACTCCTGGGCAGGAGCAGACCCATCTCCTGCAACAAGGCCCCATTCCCTTATCCCCCAAATGGTTCCAGCTCCAGGTTTTGCCAGGAGACCCACCACTCCTCAGCAGCACCACCACAGATGCAGCAGGACCATTTCTGAAATGTTTCAAACAAATACTCCTGCCCCAGTTTCATGCCCCAGATCCATGTGAGTGTGGATCACTTCCAACACCTGCAATGACACATTTATCTAATATAAAATCACTAGCTGCAGAACCATCCTGTGTGACTGTCTTCTTTCCTATAATGTCAGAGCATCCTGAAAACTTGCTCTTGTCCCTTGGATGAGGGGCACAGAAGGGATGGGGAGCCGTGCTGCATATGGCTACAGAAAACACTTGCCTCAGGCAGTAGTGCTGCTGTCTTCTCCACACCTCATTCATTCTGAGGGGTGAACTGCAATAAGTGGGATTCCTCTCTGTCTGTCACAATCTCTTATTCTTCCAGCCTGGCTCAAGGGGGTTGCCTCTCATTAAAGAAATGCTGAGAGTGTGGAATGTGAATATAAGAGCAAGGAAAGAAAAGGTGCAGTATCACTGTGTGGGCCATGCCCCATCTCTTCCACCCACTTCACCCATTGCAGGGCTTTGGAGGCTGCAGGTTGCCTCCAGGAGCAGGGAGTGGAGCAGAGAATGAGAGGAGGTGACAGCAGAATACCTGAGGCCTGCCTAAACTAAAGTCTGGGAAACTTCTGCATTAGGGAATCTGGTCTCTATTCTAGAGCTTTCAATAAGTACTCCCCATCTCCGTGTCAGTTTGTGGAGCATGTCTGTAGCTCCTGCTGATTTCATGCACTGCAGAGCTTCTCACAAATCTATGCTTCCACAGGGCAGCTGGCACCTGGGATGGATGCTGCACGTGGGTCTGTGGCAGCAAACACCTGTGCAGGGGATGTTAATATGCAGGATCTTTGTCAGAGTTTCTTCAGACCCATTGCAACATAAAGTATCATTGCAGCAGCTACCACAGACCTGTCCATGGCCTGCATTGAGCTCACCTGCAAGTGCACAAGATGAAGCCTTTCCTCTCTCAGCTCATGAGTTAAACTTTGCTGCAGCGACCGACCGTGCAACATACTTTTATGCTCCAATGGACTCTTTTGTTTCTAACACAAAATGGATATGTTTGTGATGGGAAAGCACACGTACAGGTCTTGCTGCTGCAGCCAGCCACTGAGACAGCTGGAGACAGGAACTATAACTGGCAGGAGGGCTCACCCAGCATCTCCCTTCTTGGGTACAGATCCTTATGGCCATTGGTATCATTTGTCCCCAGAGTGTCCTTGCAAGTTCCCAAGTGTAGGTGGGACTTCATGGAAATTAGAAGGTGGAAACTTTCCAAGCAATAGACCAAACTTATGGACAAGTATGGATGAAAAAGGACTCTTCCTTGGTAAAGATGTTGTCCAAGCCAATGTACTTCTCTAAACTTCACATAGTAAGGGGGAATGTAATGTGCTCTCCCCAGGAGCTGCTCAGCTTTGCTCAGCCCTCTTCCAGCTTGGATGTCATCCTCAAGCAGGTATTGCAGATACCGAGGAAGGACAGAGGATTTAATTCCCTTATTCCCTGCAGCCATGAGGATACAGGGACAAAAGTCACCTGGAGTTGTTTGGTACAATGTTGACTCACCAGTTCCAGCTTAGGAACTTTGCTGTCCCAGGCAAAGAGCATCCTTCAGAGACAGGTGCTGGCGGAGAGCACCTTGCCACAGTGTTGTGACTGGCCTCCCTCTTTCCAAACTCTGTCCCAGCACACCACTGTCCCAGCACTGACTCCTGGACATTTTCCTTTGGTAAGCAGGAGGACACTCTCTTAATGGCACATCAATGCTCTTCTTAGCAGGGCAGGCAGTACTAACTTAGTTTTTTTCTCAAGCCTCTTCAGAGGCCTTCTGCTGTCTCCCAGCTGAAGCTGGATGTCAAAGCCACACAGGTTTGGGCCTGTGCAGTGAATTTGTGTCATACCACATGAGAACAGGCCTTGTCGTGCCTGGCCTCACCCTCCAGTGCTCCAGCAAGCCAAGCTACTGAGGCAGGTCACCCAAAGCCCAGCGCCTGCAGAGCCTGTGGACATGTGCTGCTGTATGCATGGAAAAATCAACCCACGTACTCCAGCTCAGAAGCAGCACAGCTGCTATGAACTACAGACCATTTAAAAGCAGGGCATTTCTTTCCTGTAAGGGTCTTCTGCCCATTGCCTGTTCACAACTGTACTGCTTTTCACTCATCTCTTCCCCTCAAGCCCTTAGCACCATGATGTGATAAAACTGTGAGTGGGTTGAATGGAAGGGATATTAAAACTAATGGAAATGAAGCTAATTTTTCCTGGCAGTATTCAATTCTCAACTCTGGCAGAGAGCAAGGAACAATAACTATTTCAGCTACTGAAATTCAGATAGGCAGAGCCTTGGTGAGAATCAGGAATCCAGTAGCATCAACAATAACAGGTAAGCAAGAAGAAGATGCATTGAGCTCCACCTGCATAAAAAGCTGTCCAGGAAAGATGGCAAAATTCACCATTTCTCAGGATCTGCTGGAATGGATGTCACTTCTGATGTACTGGGCTACCTTTTAGTGTCCTCTTTATGTAATCAACATTTCTCCCTGGGTGAAGAGTTCTTTGTTACTAACGGATCCAGGCTGATCATATGCCATGTCAGCTTTGTTTAGGGCTGTTGTCAGAAATCATAAATCAAAGCCCAAATTTAGTTAATTCTCACAGTTAACAGCATTTTTCTGTCCTTCAATGGACATAGTAACATCTGAGCCGTCTGCACAAAGTGTGTCAAAATACCTTTTCTCCTCTATACAAAAAGATTTGTGTTCTCTTTTTAGCAAGAGTCTGTAAAGATTAAACACTCAAATAATGTGCTAGTCAAGGTGAATTTCAAGAATGTCCCTGTCAGTAGCCCCAACCCAAAAACTGAGCTTGCTCTTCTCAGTATGCCCCTTACAACAAGAAAACTCATGTAAAAAAACATTTTTTGGTCCTTATCCAAGAGCAATAAGGCTCATTTCCCTTCCAACACAGGTAGCAAAAACTCCTTTTGGCTCAATGATTTGATCTGAGTTGGCATTTTACACTTCTGGTTATCAGTTTGTATCGATTTCTCCATTTGTTACATTTGTAAAGTAATTATATTTTGTAGATAATCACTACAATGAACTTGAAAATTTGCTGTTTGTGACCTCAACAATTGCTTTCTTTGGGCCCACTTTTAAAGTATAGTCTGGTTAAGCAGGCTAAAAACAGCATTCAGCTGAAAACAGTACTCCTCTGCTTGCTACCATTTGTCCTATAAGGGACACATATCCCTCGATCTAGTTACATCTAACCCCTTTTTAAAGACAAAACTGCTGCAGGACACTTTGAAAGTACTGAGGCTGTCAACCAGAGTCTGGATGTTCCTGATACATGGACACCTAATATGGGAGGATATGTTTCAACAAAAATAGTAGCTTTTGTAAGACAGTACTTTTCCCAAAGTTTCACCTTCTGTGTCAAGTAGCTGAAACATCCAGCTCTTCGTGAACCGTAGGTACTGTCTGGTTTTTCACTGTTTATTTTGCACAGTCCTCAAAATCCTGGCCCACAATTGTGATAAATTAAATAATGGACCTAGGTTTAAATAAGAGATACATTTTATACAGGGAGGTAAATACTCATGGATAAAGCTAGTCTAGAAGGAGTGAGTAGATGGTGCAGTGGTGCCCAGTGGGGCAGTGGCACAGCTGGGCTGGGGTAGGAGTCACTAGTGGCATACTGTGAAGGACACAGTAAGAGCTGAAGTCCCTCCCAGCCAGAGAGTAGACTGAAAGAGAAACCCTAACCTAATTATTTCCTCACAGAATATTATTCAATAATAATTCCAAATATCATTTTACCTTAGAGCTTCGAGCTTCTCCCGCAGGTGTTACAACTAAGGCTTATTTTGAATATTGCAACAGTAAAACACTTTTATAGAACCTTTCTGTCCCATAGCCAGATAACTCCAGATGACTTTTTCCTGTCAAAAGGCTTGTGAAAATCTGGCTCTAAGTTAGATTTGAGTACAATCATTGTCCCAAAACACTTCTTTTAAACTTGAGGCAATAAGCAACATGTCACAAATGGGAAAAAATATCTTGCTTATAAAAGCATAATACATCTTTAATATGTCCTCTAAAATGCAGTAAAGAGACTCTTCCTTACACACAAAACAGTGGTAGCCCAATGCTATTCCTGTGATTAGGGTGCAATAACCCCAAGATAAGTGTATTCCTAAACATGGTACTTGCCATTCACCTTAAACACGATTGATTGTTGCTTTCAGACATACTGTTGTTTAGTTCCGGCATACATCAAAGCAAGTGACACCCACATGAACTCGAAAAGCCATTAAAATCCCACACAGTTTCCCTTCAAAGAGCATTTATGGAAATAGCAGGATCCAGGAGCCATTAGAGAAAGACAAGAATAGATTCTCTTAGAATTGTTTTTCATCCTTTTCACTTGTCAACCAGAGACTTGCAAGATGCTTAAAAAGCTACAGAAACTGTGCTTAATGAGACATCTGAAAAAATGTATAAATGTTGTTTGCTATGAACCTTTGAGAGAGTTTTATCTGATTCTTCTGAACATCAATATTGTTTTTAGTACGTAAATAAATTTGTAATTTATGTTGTTGGCATATTATTGTCGGCAAAATCTAAAAACAAAGCCAAATACGTGTTGCTTTGCACCAGCTGCTCACTTCAGTACATTGGGGTGAAGCTGAAGATCCTCAGTAATGTGTCTGAGAGAGAGGGTGTTCTACATTGTGTGGCTTTGCTGGGAACTTGCTCACCAGCCATGAACAGGCTCCCAGTCAGCTGCCTCCAGTCATCCTGCCCCAAGGAGAGGTATGGTCCACAACAGCCTGTCTTCATTCTCCACCAAAATGCAGCTCCTTGGGCTGAAATGGTTTCAAAAGCCCCTTTAACTTGAAAAGAGGGAAGATTTGTGTTTTCTTCTGGTTCTTCCACATGGGAGGTACTTTGTTAAATGAATCTTCTAGCAAGGTAACTGTTTAAATAAAATCCATGAAATGCCACTAATACTTTCTAAACTTAACAGACAACTCTCATGTGGTTGTGTACTTCTAACCTTGACACAGCGAGCTCCTTGAGGCCAACTTTTTAGCCTGAAATAAAGCCTAGACCGTTGTAATAAAAAAAAAAAAATCAACAAAAAAACCCAAACCAAAACAAAAGAAAAAAAACCCCAAAAAACCCCCCAAAAAACCCCAAAACAAACCAATGCCTGAAGTTGTTCTTCATTCCTTAGATACTCATTCCTCTATCAGCCTCTGAAGGAATGAGTCCATGAGGCCATGACCTGGCTATAAGGAAGCCCCAAGAAAGCTTGCTTTTCTTTCCTCACACCACCAGCGTTTTAGACTTGATCATTCATTTCGACCCCCAAAACAGGAAAATGTCTTTAATCAGGCAATTAGCAGTCCTCTGGCACATCTGCCCAGTACACATCATCGATAGCCCAGGTTAACCCCACAGGGCAACCAGTCACGGGACTTCACTGCAGTTGGCAGGGTGGGGAATGCTTACACAGCATATTGACTCCAAATAGAGCTGACTGAAACAGTTTGGTAGAAATGTTTATTCACCTAAAAAATAAACAGTTTCAGATGAAAGGAAACTGTTTACAAATGAAGTCAAATTTGTTAAAGTTTCACACACACCTCCCAATTTTCCCTCCTGTGGAAAGCTTTGGAAAACTAAGGGTAATTTTTTCTGTTATCTTATGAAACAAGATTTGCTAAATACCACTGACCCACATTCATTTTGCAATGCCCTTCATGAAAGAAAACATTTTGTTTTGGGCCAGACAAAGTGTTTCATTGAATCTTAAACACATTTTACACAAGGCCCCTTTCTGTGACAAAACTAAAGCATTTTCATGCTGACTTGACACAAAATTGGTAATTTTTTTGCACTGTTCCAAGGATCTGGGATTCTATCTAGCAACCAGGAAACATTGAAATAATTACTGCTTTTGAGATGGCTTGGAGCTACTTCTCATACTTCAAGAAATCCCCTTGTAATAAAAACTGCTGCCAGGCAAAATTCATCAGGCAGCATTAGGAGAACTTGGGATGAATTTTGAGTATGCTTGGGTCAGATTTCAAGTTCAATCTGACAAGCCTGTGGCTGTAAACTAGCAGGATCTGTCAGCTTTGAGTATATTTCCATTTGGGCTGTACAGAGTGTTGGGTCCTGTTATTCAGACACAGATTGGCAGAACTGAAGTCACAAGGACTGAAATTTGATTTAAAACCTGAAGTTAGTTTTCACATTTCCCCGAGCTTAACTCCCTGTAGTATGACCTTATAGAAATAAATACGTTAAATCTTTCTCCCTACAGAGAGAAAATTCCATTGAAATAAGGCCTCTCAGCATGACACTTCTATCATTTAGTTCCTCTTTTATATGTAGGTCATATTAAAATACACATCTACATCATTTTGAAAACATCGCAACCTCCCCCTGGGTAGCATCACTGATTCGAGTGGCACCTCTAGGTATAAACCACAAAAAGCTCTTTGTGAGATGATGGCTACACAGACACATTGTGAAAGGTCTGAAAATGGTCCAGAACACTGCCAACGTTTCCAGTTTCAGAAGCTTCCTTCAGCCATTCAGTCTTCCTCCTATTTTCCTAATGCATACTAACATCCTATAGAAACAGTGAAGATTGTGTATGAGTACGGATTATATAAAATTAGAGAAAAAGACCTAGGTACACATGTGGGGAAAAAACCAAAGTATTTGTTGCCCTGTTCAGCACAGCTCAACAGATAGCTGATTTTTCAGATTCACAATTGAAAAAAACCAAAAGAAGAGGAGAAAATTAATTCAACTGATAGTATATGGAAAATGTTCAGGGATTTTACTCAAGTAAAATTTAAAAAAATATTTTATTTACACTGAAAATCTGTTTACTTTTATTATGGGCAAAAGTTATATTATGGGCCTAAATAAAACTTGTTTGATTTAATTCTTTTAAAATATAATAATTAAAATGGAATTAGTTTTTAAATTAAAACTGTACTCCAGAATGAACATCAGAATCTTTAATTAAAAAATACCAGAAGGAAATTAATCCATTCCCCCCCCCCCCCCCCAATTCTCCATTTAAAATAAACTGGCTTGTTGTTTTGTTCTTCTTCTTCTTGTTTTTGTTGGTTTTTTGCCCCCTCCCCAATTTCACAATAATTGAAAAATTTTTTTGGTGAATGTATGTTAAAAAAACCATCCCATACACTAAATTTTATTTGATTGTTCAAATATATTTCATCAAATTGTTGTGGCTGATTTTAAGTGTCCTCACTAGGCATTCAGATATGTTTGATTTTTTTTTTTACCATAAAGGTTTCAGATCTCCTAAGGGCCCAGCTGAACTGTCTATGGTCTGTCATAAATTATGGCTCAGATGGAAAATGGCAAGACAACAAATACCTTTTATTTTACCGAGAAGAGAAATGCAGAATACATCCTATAGAGGAGCAAAGCTCAGATCCCAGACAGGGAGCTCCTGCTGAGCAGGACCTCCACATGTGAGGTGACAGCAGCCTGGACCTGGGGGACCTGGGGCAGCAGAAGCTAGCAAGGCCACCCAAAAGTGCTCAGAGGAGAAAGTGTGCACTACACCTGCACCTGCACAGCATTTTCCCCACCTGCAAGGAGCAGCACAGCAGCACAGGGTGGTGTTGGGGATGGCAGAGGAGCTTGGCACCACCTGGTGCTGCACCTGTGGTAGGACAGAAGCCACCTCACGCTCTTGTCACAGCCCAGCCGTGAAGAATTTTCACTCTGCCCACACTTCCTGGGTGCAGGAGTTTCTCAGGATGGCACAATGTTTGTCCTGTATTGGCCTTGTATTTACCCACCCAATAGAGTGGGATGATGGGAAGCGTTACCAGCCAGGATGAAGGAAGGGATTAGTGTCCCATGGCTGGGTGCTGGGACTGCTGCCAGAGGTGGAGCTCCTCCAGCCAGCTGGCTGAAGCTTGCAGCTCCCTCCCAGCCCAAAGGGGCAAACCTGTGTTTGGGGATGTGTTGGGTTTTGGTTTTTTAATACATACACAGGATCCCAGAGGGGCCACCATTCCAGCTAATGTTAACTCTGAGGTGTAGGACAGCTGGTTCCTCCCCTCAGACCTTAGGCTGGCTCTCTGCTCTGCAGCTGAGATCTACTGCTGCCGCTGGAGGCTACGGACACCCCATGGCTTCCTTGGGTGGGATTGTCATACTTTGTCCCAGGCACTGGCCTCTTGTGCAGACACAGGGACACACTGCTTGTGGGCATGAAGCTGGGCTGACACGTGTGAGCCGGGGCTCAGTTCCCGAGGTTAAAAGCTCTAGGTTTCTGAAATCATGAAATTCACAGCACGTGGTGTTTGCAAAGTGACATTGTGACTGTCTGCCCAGAGCATCCATTTTCAGATATTTTCAAAGGTTGAACAAATCCAGAAAGTAAAAAAAAAAACAACAAAACAACCCAAACAAACAAACAAACAAACCCACCAAAAAAACCCCATGAAAAAGCCTCAAAACCCAAAGCAACAACAACAAAACCCAAAACAAAGCAAAATAAACAAAAGAAATCTCACCAAACAAACAAAAAAACCCACTTAAAAATAGCTAAAAATCTACTTAGATGATACTGTTTTGCAAAATAAGATGAGATGTCACATGTTACAGGAGCTGATGTGGCTTCACCTATGGGAACTTATAAATTCAGTTCATGGCCTCAAGGAACAAGGAAAAGCCCGTGGGGTGAAAAATGGGGTTTTCCAAGTTTTTTTCTTAGCACAGCACAGTAATTCATGTGCAGTTAAGATGTGCAGCACATGTTTCTAATTCACTTAGGTGTCAATCAGAAATAATTGAGGCAGTCAATGAAGCAATGCCAGTTAAAGAGATAAAGAAGAGCATAGCTCTCCAAGTCTCTCCAGCTTACTGTTACTGACAGTATTGCAGACTCAATGCATTTTTAGAAACACAGGTTTTGTGACATATTTGCAATAGTTGGAATAATTTTGCATTTTAAAATTTCTTTTTATGAAACAAAACCTTGCATTCTAAAAATGAAACTTTCCTTGATTTCTTTCTACTGATGGTGCCCTCATGCCAGAGAAAGCAGGTCTCTGAGTGTAGTAGCACTGTTGTCTAGCCTGATTCCATATTTACTAATTTAATTTGGGAGAGTCTGGAAAAAACACTCTTGGATGTGATCATTGGTCCTCAGGGAACAGCCCTGTCCTGACAGAGCAAACATGTCTATTTTCAAGCAGTTCATGGCCTCCGTGATCTTTGGTGCTACGTGGGCTTAACTTGATGCAGAATATGCAACTACACACTCTTTTTAGGGGTCCAGTGGGACTTGTTTAAACATGAACCATTATTAATATGTCAGGATACATGCACTGTAGTAAGCCACACTGACAAAACAGCGGAGTTACTGCAGGCACTACTGCCCTGCAAAAAAACCCAACTTATTCATTAGCACACCCTGGTGAGCACTTTTAAATTTGGCTTAGCATGATGAGATGGATATGTAATTAAACTGACAGGTTCAATATAAAGGAGCAGTTGATTCTGAAACTTGAGGAAAATTATGTACACAACACAGACCACTCTCAACCGAGGCAACAATATTGCTGTAAAACAGCTTTTCTTCCCACACTCACAAAATGTTCATGGCCTTTAAATCTTTTTTTTTTTTTTTTTTTGTCCTGATGGCCAGTATGGATTAGCATTCCTTACATAGGCCTGGGGTATTTTATAGAGCAGGTCTACTAGCACTTCAAAAATATTTATTTTAAGTGCTGGACAGTAGCCCATTTTCACAGAACATATTTCATTTGTCCACACCACAGTTATATATTGTCAAGAGCACTATTATCAGCCAATAACTGCACCTCATTTCACTTCCTTGCTGCATCTTATCACAAACCAAGTGCTGACATCCTTGCATGAATATAATTCCTCCTGCAATGACTGATGAAAGATGCTGCCGAAGCTCTGCAGATAAGATATCCATGGGATCAAATACAGGCTGGATTTGGGGTGATTTTAGATGATGAGAATTAAACTCAGTGACACCCATGAGAGAAATCTCTTCAGAAAAGGTGTGGCTATTTTCCAGAATATTGCACGTCTACCTAATTACAGGGCCATTGATTGCAGAGCTACTGTTCTGCACCCATCACAGGAAGCCTGATCCAGCAATTAGAGCAAGGGACTGTGAGTCATCATCAGAATACAAATTTCTGTACACATGGTCTTCCATTTCCCAGGGGTCACTCATCCATCCATAAAGCACAGGCTTTAATAAATTGTTAGTAATAATCAGGCCATATAGGTTTGCAAACCACTTTTCATTGTCAATCTAGAAAACATTATGAATTTTTGTTGACATTTTGCATTGGGAAACTGTGCAGCATTCTGATTCACTACTGAGCTGTAACCTGTTCAATGCTTTCAATGCCAGGGCACTAATTTTTTTTTGTGCCATAGAAATCAGCGCTAGAGGCTGCAGCATATGATACTCTAAGTCTTTGTAAACACGCAAAGCTGATGACAGGTTTTCCTCTGCCTTTCTGAAGCGTTGCAGAAATTAGAAGGGGAAAGGTTAAAATTCTATTCTGCATGTTTTCTAATGACATGCTTTCACATTTCTTTGTCCAAGACCCTCACTCACACTGGATCCATTCCAAACACAGTCAGGTGTTGGTCCCGCTGCCAGGTAATCTGTGAGATAGCCTTGCTAGGCTGGGTTCCTGTTTTAGAAGTAGTAGGCACTTTATTCTTTTATATTTGTATATTTGTGCATTACTATATGATGCTTCCATCATGAAAAAACGCACTTCAGAATAAAATGACAAAATATCATTACAAACCAAAACAATTCTCATGCTTCCATTGGCTAGCTAGCAGCCTATTTTTTCCACCCTGAAGAGTACTTTAATATTATTCACCCTCTGCCTTTCCTTATCAGGTTTCCCCTTTCATTTAGCTGAATACTTCTTGGTTTGCATTCTGTGCCTGTTCTTGCGCCTTATCTGTTTCCAACTTAATTGACTAGAAAAGCTCTTAGAAACATCAATATCAATAGATCAGATTCTGTCTCCTCTTCTTCTTCTAAAATGCAAATAAGATGGTGTAGTATTTTCCTAATTTTGATATGGTTGTTGTAAAATCATGGCCTATGGATTGTGCAGGCTGCTGAAAGCAATGCCCAGAGAGAAGCTGATGCAGTCCCCACCCAGTTCATGAGGAGGACTATGACCAGCAGTCAGAGCCTGCTTATGTGCCTGGGGTATAAAACCCCCACATTTCATAATAGTTCATGGTAAGCATATAATGCTCCTATTCAATATGGATGTTTGTTGAAGATGACAAGAAATGTTTAAAGACTGGAGTTCATTCGAGCCCTCTTGCATCACCAAGGAGGAGGAAATGCTTTTACTGCCAGGTTTGTTTAGCACTAGGAGTAGATATGCTCTTTGTACTTATGCAGACTGGCTTGCAACTAAGCCTGAATCTTTAAGACCTGGTTCCAGCAAGCTAGGAACACCCAGAAATATGTTGGCATCATCAAGCCTTTGATGAGGAAGGCTGTGGCATTGGCCTGTTCCCAGCCAGCTCCCTGCTGCATTTTGCAATTAGTCAAATCACATCTGTGACTTTCTTTATGTCTCCTTAAATGAACATTTCCTTTCCCAGTGCCTAGTACCCTAGGTGCTACTGAAAGAAAAATGTAGCTTTTAAACAATTATTTATGCCCTCCCAAATTACCTCCAGCTTTGAGCTCCTAGTTTTCTCAGGGAAAAGCTGTTTTTACTCTTTGTTCTTACAGACCTTCTAGTTTCAGGATCTCTGCTTGTGGTCACAAGGAGACATTTAAGTCAGTCCACACAACCAAAATCCACAGCCCACTCTCCCTCTGCTGCTGCAGAAAGCTATTTCCTCCCTGGTGCTTTGATGGAACCCAGCTGTCTTCCTTTGCTCACCAGCCCCTCATAGGTATTGGCCAAGTGCTGAAGAGCAAACATGGTTGGGGCCAAAACCTTTTTTCCAGAGGGTCATTGATTTTCTCTAGTTCTCTCAATGGTTAATTACACTTGCTGTTAAAAAGATACACTTTGTACTCAGTTTCCAGCCATTGGTTCATGTTTTTCTGCCAAATAAATATCATTTTATGCCTGCAAAAGAAGAAAACATTTTGTAATAAAATAGCCCTTGTAGCTAAGCCTTAAAATTGTTTCTGTGGCTTCGTCTCTCATATTCTGTGAAGTTTTAATATTAAGTCTGCCAAAAAAATGTTGACACAACACCTGACAACTCTGTTAAATGACTCAGCTTCATGTAATATGTATCCATTCTCTGCTTTTTTCACTGCAGACTGTTTATTCTCCTTTTTTTGCCTCTTCTACATTACTACTAACAATTTTATCAGCCCTATCTAGCAAGTGGCCTTATTCCTGTCTGCACGTGTTTGTTTCTATTATATTTCTGGTCCTTCCCTTTGTCCCTTGCCTTGTGCTTTAAATAGCTAGTTATTTGTACCTCTTGCCATCTAGTTTCTGTGTGTGATATATTGGTTTGTTATTTCTAATTGCATTCTCTTTGCAGATGAACCAAGGAGGTCTGTTAGCCGGAGCTCTCCCATCCCTGGAGTGTGAAAGTGTGGCTTTCTGGCCAGCTAATTAGTTCTCTTAAAGGATTCCCATTTCTCTCTCTACACCTTTCATCCCAATTAATTTCACTGGTAATTTTCTTTAACTTTGGGAAATTAGCCCTTTTGAAGAGCCAAACAGCAACCATCTTTTGTCTGCCCGCAGTGAATGCAATCAGGTTATGATCACTGATCCCTAGGCAACCAGCGCTTCCAGAAAAGTGATTAATTCATCTTCACCCATCCTAATGAGAGCCAGAAGAGGGTTATCTCATGGTGACGCAATACCTTTCTTGAGATATATGGAAATTTTCTCCTGTAATTTTGAGATGTAATGGTGTAATGGTGTCTTATTTGTGCTGCATGGAAGGTGTCGGCAGCCTCATCACACCAAAGTGTGTGCCCTTCATCAATCACTGCCTCCCTACTGGCATGCATGGGAAGATCCTGCAGAGAGGTTGGTTTTTATCACAAGTATGATACGCTGCATTTTCAGCCAAAAGCAGCAGCCAGCCCCACGGCTGGTGACCAAACTTGTGTTTGCAGCTGATGGGTGGGTTGGTGAGTGCAGCAGTGGGGAGCTGGTGCAGGGCACGGTTCACTGGCTGTCTAAGTGACTCTGAAGCTCAGGCACTTCTCCAGATGTCACACTTCACTTGCAGTAATTAGATCACTGTGACAGTTTGGTACAAGAGGCTGAGCCTGTGAAGCCTGTCTCTACTCCAGGAATTCAGCTTCCAGAGTCCCCCCATCACACTCTTCCCATCCCACAGAGCAGCCACCACTGCCCTCAGCTTGTCCCTGACAAGTCATGGTCCAAGCAGGACTCTGAAAATCAGTTTCACTGGAAGAATGGAGTCTCTGCAAGGATTTTAGCCCTTCATCAGGACAAGGCAATGCATTTTCATCCAACTATTGATGAAATAATCTTGGCATGTGAAGCTGTGAGGATTTCTATCGACACATTTTTTACACTTTGCATCATCATCTGGTTGCTATTTTTTCTTTAAGATGTGCACTGCTAGCAACTAACTTTTCTCCCTCCCCCCCACTTTACCACTATGCTTTTAGAGCGCGTCCCAGCATTGAATTACTTGTGCTCAGCAGAAAGGTGGCTCAGTCCTTCTGAAAAACAGAATTCTTTTCAACCTGTTCAGCAGGAAGCCTATTTCCACTCCTTAGCCCATTCCAGGGGAGAGAGAGGTTGTGAATAATTTATTAAAATATTCCTTTTCCTTCCACCAACATACTAATTCACAAGAGATAAAAATCTCCTTCTACTTGACTCTGAGTTTCTCTTTGCCTCCAAGAGTTAAACCAGCACTGATCACAGAAGGCTCATCTCATCTTCCAGCTGCAGAGGTAATTTGGGTGTCCTGCCGACAGCAGGAAGGTAAGGTTTTAATGCCAGCAGCTGTAGGTGCTCTGGTATGGGCTTTCTGTCCCATGCTGGTGAGGGTGCCCTGGGCACAGTGGCAGCAGCCGCTGCTCCTGGCTCTGGAGTGCAGGGGATGCATGGAGGGAGTGTCACACAAATACCACCTGTGCAGCAGCAGGGACCCACCTTAGGCACTGATAGTCTGAACACGTGCTCACATTTGGTAACAAAACAGATGCCTGTCTATTCCAACCAGAGGGATGGAAGATAAGTGGATTGCATGTGGTGGTGGTGAAGAGGCAGTGGTGACATTAGTAAAGACTGTTGGGATTTCTGGAGTTCCCTCTTTTTGCTACAGAGCATGCATAAGCTCAGGCAAGTACTTGACTCTTCCTGTCTCCCTATCCTAAACCTCCATCCCTTAGGGGGATCTGGTTTTGGTAAGCTTTTGTGGGATCATTTTTACATATTTCATTGTTGCAAGCAAGAAGAAAGAAAATAATGTGGAATGTTTGTATATAGAAGTGGTTTCTGAAGCATCTGACTCAGAAAGCAATGCACAAGGCCAACACATTCAAGCAAAGGTGAACATATCTGGAGAATACCTCTTCCTTTATGTAGGAAGAGATGCAAGCAGCTGTCTCAGCTGATATTTTTCTCCCCTTTGAAGCCTTTTCAAGAAAGGCAAAAGAGAATTGGAGGTTTATTATAAATTGGGTTCAGCTCTGTGTCCGCTGCTGTTAGTGTCACATCTCCTAGCGAGGAATGCTTAGAGAAAGAATGCAGGAACAGGACAGATGTGCAGAGCTAGAGCCTTGATTTTTCATTCTCATCCCCAGTGACCTGCACCTTCAATACTTCAGGAGTGACAAATAGTATCCTTGTATTCGGTAACCCACCATAGACTCACCTTCTGTGAGTTTGTCTAATTTTTTTTATTGTTGAAGACATTAGGAAGTGACTGAAGTGATGAGTTCCACAAATGTCCCATCTGATTGACCTGATGATTTTACAGACTCCTGTAATGTTCTCCTGAGGCCACCCCTTTTCTAGGCTAAGAGTCCCCTTATACTTAATGTGTCTTCACACATCCTTTTCATACACTGATTCAACTCAGCTTCTCTTACTGCAATCTTCCCTTTTCTGCCAAGCTGATGGGACCATAAGATGTACATTCAGTTTAAAAAATGCAAGTATACCCTGTATTTATTCAGGAGAATAAAAATGGATCATGATTTATTATCTCTTTCCTTTCTTCCTAGTTCCTTATGCTCTATTTACTTTCTTGACCTCTCCAAATATTGAGTTGCCATTTCAGGAATGCTCTCTCCCTGTCCTCGAGATCTCCTGAAAGGTAGACGTAGTCTGTAGTCAATAGAATTAAGTTTTGGAATTAGTCAGGCACGTGGAATTAAGTTAGTGCACTCTCCCTTGAGCACTAATTTACATTTATCAGCACTGAATATGGTGTCTTGTATACATTTTAGCACTGTAAAGGAAGAAGTGGCTGTGTAAAAAAAGCACATCTACCAAACCAAGCAAAAGTGAGGTGAGAACCCCTAAACATCCAGCCTGTCTTAAACATCATGGCCACGTGTCTGGGCTTACCTTTCTGCATGGTGACAGATTTTATTGGTTCACGAACAGAGCCTAGGGGTGCCAAGCTCGGGCTCCTACCCTGCATGAATTTCTTGGCTGATAGGAATTAGGACCACGTGCAGAGCCAGTAGTCCCTGAGGCAAATCCCAGCAGCCTGCATTGTGACCAGGAGGTGTCTGGGCTAGCCATTAGGACACACTGAGGAAAAAGCTGCTTCTTAAATCATACCCATCTTAGGAGTTCAGACATCTATTTCCAGACTGCAGGGAAGTCAATCTGTCAGACCAGGATTCACAGTCTGTAATTCTCCTTTGTGTTACATAGCTAAGCAACTCTTCCAACAGGACAGCTGGGGGAGGGATGGAGGAGGAGTGCCAGTCTTTTCTGCAAAAATATGGCTGGGGCAGAGCGCCCACACCTCACTTCAAACAGGGGAAGAGCAATACACCACCCATGCAGTCAGCAGGAGCCGTGGATTCAGTCCATCTCCAGCCGGGGAGGGTGAACCCAGCCCCACAATCTCCAATGTCGAGTGCAGTCCAAGAAAGGATCATCCCTTACTCTTCCAGGTGGGGACTGACATCACCATCTGTCTTTCACAGTGACTGGTAATTTTTCTTCCCCAGGCTTCTTCTTCAGGAGTTTTATGAGTCAAATTAGACTCATAAAAGTCTTTTCTTGCCTTGTAATGAGTTTGTACATTTTCAGGTCAGAAACTTTCTCTCTTGCATAATGTGCAGCACAAATGATGAGCAGTCTGTTCATAGTTACTGTTAAAATTATATCATTGGAACTTCTATTATATCTTGGCAAAGTCTTTTCCCCTCTTAGAGTACAAAGAGATGTGATTAACTGCTGCCTTTCCACACTTGGATTGAAAGGCTTTGTGGGCTTTGTCAGTAGTTAACATAATTCACGGAAAACCAGAATACAACCTTGAGGCTAAATGTGGCCCATTGAATTCCACAATAGGGCAATGGTTTGATCAGGGTACAGCAAAGCATGCCAGAAGCAGAAGCTTTTGTGAGCCATAGCTCCATTGGAAAGATTAAATCAGCCACAATCTGCTCCATTTTATGTAAAATAGGTGCAGCCCTCAAGCTCCAGGCAAGTGCCTCTGAAGCCTTTGGCTGGACAATGTTTAGGCATCTTTGTGTAAGTGCTAATTGCCAGCTGTTGGTGACTGGAAAGTTGCCAGGGACAGAGTAGCTGCAGAAGTGTTTCTGGCCAAAATACAGCTTTTACAAAATAACAATCTCAAATCTATTTAGCTCCTTGCAACACACACATCTGTACTTTCAAGTTCCTCTGTCTAGAGCATCTGCACACAGAGATGACCTTAAAATAGCATTATAAATACACTATATGTGACATTCAGACTGTTTATTCCACTCTCACAGTGGGAGGCAATGATAAATAGCTATCTCCACAGCAGCAGTTCATGATGGCATAACGCACTCACATTCATAGCCCTTCATATCTGATTTGCAACAAATCTGGATGCAGAACACCGAGGCTTCTGAATAAGACTGTAGGATCATCACATGCAGTCCTATATGCTTCAGTGTTTAAATAATAATGTACCCATCTCAGCTCTTTGACATCTGGGATATTTGCAATGTTGTAAACTGCAGATTTTCTAATATTGAGGATGTTTGCAGATATTCAGCCCCACAAATATATGACAGAATAAATAGTATGTTTTACTCTTAGAGAGAACGCAAAGCCCAAAGGCCAACATTTTCAACTGTAAGTTTCTACAGATAGTACAAAGTTGGTGATTGAATTCTTAAAATTAGTTGCCTTCAGAAACACTCCATGGAAAGTTAAGGAGGCACTGTCAGAATGCAGGAAGAGAGCCTCCACACATTCCACAGAATGCACACATTCCACAGAAAAACTCAATCTGAGAATGATGTCCTGATGTCTGGAACACAAGACTGAGTGAAATGCCCCTAACTCTCTCGTACCAAGAAATTACCATTTGGCTTTGAAGATAGTGATTTGTTGGTGGAACTTCCTCACCGTCCTTGCAAGCGAACAAAACCCATCATCATGCCTCTAAGCTGCTGCTCATTTTGATCTTTCAGCTCACACCATACATCTTTATATCTTGTATTGCATTTCTCTGTCATGTGGTTTCTCAGTGACCTTACCCCTCTAGCTCCTACACCCAAGAATGTGCCCACAGAAGTGTCCCTGCCTGATGATGCCCACATCTATTTTTGCTGCTAGTAGAGAATGAGGTCTGCTCTATCAGGTGACCTGATAGATGCAACGTCTCATCTTCCACCCTGCTCCAAGTCCAGGCTTGAAAGCTTGATGCCTCCTTTTCCTCTGCTGCTGTGTGTTTGGTTCTGCTGTTATCAAATACTGTTGCACAACACCAGGTCGAAAGGGAGCCCCATCATCCAGGAGGATGCCTAGGCTAAGCCTTTGCTCTCTGAAAGACACATTTCTGTTCAGTTTGAATTTATTTATTTTATTTCAGCCCACCACCTGTCAGTGAAGGATGAGGAATTTCCTTCAGTCTGGGCCTCTCCTAAAGGCACCAAGGTGCAATATTTCACATTCCCATAAGCAGCAGATGCACTCTAGAAACTGTAAAACTCTGATCACTTTATGGAGTGGCCACTGTGTGCTCTCAGTTGCAGCAAACTCGTGGCCAGAGTTATGGTGACCAGCAATAGTGATAAACATTCACATTGTCACAGGGCATAAAAATTATGGAGGGGAGATTCACTGTGCTGGACTCTGCTTAAATAACAAGGTACAAATTCTGTTCTGCTCCTTTTATATTCTGAGACTCTTTTCTCACGCAAAATAATGATCATTCCCCTCAGCATCCAGTGTTGCCTGTGCAGTGCAGCTCCTGCTTCTGCCTGGGGAGGTGAGCCAAACCAGCAGCTTCTCTCCTCTCCTTTGTAAGGAGCTATGCACTCTGCCTCCTCTGCTGTCTGTTTATTTTAACCAGCATCATGGCAGAATACCTGTCTGATTGTACATGTGAGCACATAGCATACAGTCTGGTTGCAGCTAGGGCTTTGATGTAGGGCTTCAGCATGAAAAGAGAATAAAAATGAAACACTAATAAAGCATAGGTGTGCAGGCACACAATTCTGCCACACAAGTGCTCGAGCTGTCATTAGAGCTGCATGTCAGGCTGCACAGATTTTCCATTACAATCTGCTCTTTTGCCACTGCCTCTCGACTTGTGAAATTTTCAGTTCTATTGCATGTCTTACCAGGACTTTTAGTTTTGAAAGTGGAATAAAAAATCCTCACCCATAAAAAGAAAAACCCACAAAATACCAAAGATCTCCAGGAGGTTGTCTGGGTTTTTTTCACCAGCAATATATCTATTATGCTGACTCCTATCACTTGCTACAGAGAAGAAACTCCTTATAGCTTGCAGGTCTAGTTTAACAAACGTGTGATGGCTATTAGGCAACAAAATAGCTGTTCTCAATTGGAGTGGTTGTTCATAAAATCCATTATCCATAGCTCCTTTTAACCAGGCATGTTTCCATGAGTGGTGTGAGGATTTTGATGCTAGCAATTTAGACATAGTGGAGCAAACTCCTACTGCCATAAAGATTTTTAGTAACTCCCTTAGCACCTTCTTTGGCTCTGCTAAGCAGTTAAATGCAATTTAATCCAAATGGCCCAGCAATTCAGATGTGAACCTTCCATAAGCAAAGACTGTTCTGAGACTTATGCTGCTCCTGATGGGAACATATGATGCAATACTTCAAAATGATTCATAAACTATATAGAAGAGAGAGTTGTATTTTTTGCTTTTAGCCCCTGAGGATGACAGTGGTGCTACATGGCTGCATGACATATTAGTCTTGAATTTACTTTTCATTTAGAGCCAGTGCAGGCTTTAAGCAGAGCAAAGATTTAAGCAAACTCTTTTCAGACAGCTTTCCTTAGGAGCAAAGATGAATATTTAATACTTGCCTACACTGTATTGTGGGCACATGCAGAACATGTAATATAGATGAATAAAGGTTGAGCATTGGCCAACAACACAGTTTTCAACAAAAGGAACCATTTTAGAAACCTTCCTTTGGAAAAATAAATATTTTTTGCGTCTTCTTTTTTTTTTTTTTAACCACCAGAAATCTCTTTCCAAAAATCAGTCTGTGGGGGTTTCTTGATTCAAATTGGACTGATCTGTACTTTAGAGCTAAGCTGATCAGTGAGCTCATTAGCATTAGATGTAGGTATCACTGCCTCCTGAGACCTAGCACGTACATGCCAGATTTCTAGCCAAATAAACTCCACAATTTCAGCAGGTTTGCCTCTTTAGAAAGTGGGAAACAATGGAAACAAGATTTTAAGGAATCTTAACCACTGTCCTGGTCCAGCAGCAAAAGGAATGCAAAAAAAGGGCATTTAATATCTGTACCTTCTGTTCTGTACTTAGAAAAAGACAGACACCACAGTGATTTTTTTAGCTGTGTAGAATACCTTTTTTTCCCAAAAGTAAGCAAGGAAAATGTTAAAGAGCAGTTATTCTCTCTGGGCTTCAAAAATCTAGAAAACTTGTAATCAACAGCTTCAGAAGAGCTGATGAATGGCTCTCTGCATCAGTAATGTCAATTTTCAATGCATCTTGAAACATTGGGGAAGATCTGGGGCACTGGAGAGAAGCAAAAAATATGGAAATATTAAAAAAGGCAAATGAGATGATCCCATGGTACCACTCCTGTGAAACTGAACTGATCTTTTGCAGAATAATCAAACAGGTGATAGTGAATTTGTTTCCTATGGAAAGAAAGAAAGAAAGAAAGAAAGAAAGAAAGAAAGAAAGAAAGAAAGAAAGAAAGAAAGAAAGAAAGAAAGAAAGAAAGAAAGAAAGAAAGAAAGAAAGAAAGAAAGAAAGAAAGAAAGAAAGAAAGGAAGGTACAATTAGTACAAACTAACACAGGTTCCAAAAAAAATTTAAAATATGATTTTATTCTTTAAAAATCATTTAAATTCCAACTGATAGAGAATAAGGTTGAAATAACAATGTTGTGAAAGATGTTTGGGTGGTACCTCTTAGCATTTTGAGTAAGGAACTAGGAAGGCACAAAATCCTTGTGATAGATGAAAGATGTGAGAAACTAGTTAATTTGGAGAGCTGAAAATGCAGTTGTAGATGAGAAGATGTTTACATAGAGACCTGGATTTGCAGATATTCCATGAAACTTAGTTTTTGTACATATGGTATTCCAAACAATTGCCACTGATCTGGAAGAAAATGTAAAATAATCTCCCACAAAATTAATGAAACAGTAAGAACCTCAAAGTATGCTAACTAGAGACTGATTTGTGTCGCGTGTAAGCTGGATGCAAGGAAAACGTACCTGCCAAAATATTACCAGCCACAAAGTCCTACATATACAAGAAAAGAGCACAAGTAATATTTCTATAATAACAGTGTATTTAAAAATGAGCTGGGACTCATGATGTATTGAATGGATGTAGAAAATAGCACTGAAAGCCTTTTCAGCTGTAGTTTAGGTGATAGTGTGGGAACAAGAAGCAGGATGCATCACTGATATGTATCTGAAGTCTTCAACGTGATTTACATCTTGCAAGGGAAAAGATAAAAGGTTTTCTTTCTCTGTGGTTGCTGGATCACTCTTAAATATTGTAGCATACACTCCCTGAAGAGGGAGGGGACATCTATCCCAAGCCATAGCTGGCACAAAGAATAGTAAACATTGTCTTTCAAGATCCAGGTTATCAATTAGGATTAGACACTTACGTTATTGTACCCTTCTGTGGTGCACTCAGAGCAAGAATAACATGAACCAAAGGTACTGGAGAGAAACCAGAGGTTGGAAAATACAGCAGAAGTACAGAGGAGCTCAGACAGTTAATTTTTACGACACAAAGTTTAAGAGATGGATTAATCATAGCATCTATTTGAGGAACAGAAATTGGAAAGAGGACTCTTCAGATAAAGATGTAACTGGATCTAACAGCTGGAAGTTGAAGCTGACAAATTCAGTCTAGAAATAAAGCATGTATTTTTATTAGTAAGCAGCAAGCAGAGCTACAAACAGCTAACACTTTTGGTGGCTGCTCCATCATCAGAAACAACGAGCTAAGAGTTGGCATTTTTGAATGTCTATTTATAAAAAAAACCAGCAGGAAATAATTCAGAGTAGACCCGTGGCTTAAATTATGCTGGAGATCAGAGCAGATGGTCACAGCAATCACATCCAACTATGTAATCTATGAGCAATCAAGAAATTTAGCTGCTGTGGTCAAAGGCTAGTGAGATGGTGATGGAGAAATGGATTACCAAGGAGGCCCACATAGAGCTGTCCCCTTTAGCAGAAGGCAGATATGCAGAGGAGGCAAATGGGCAGTTGTGGTGAAAACCAGAAGGAATTAAAGAAGGTAGAGAGTGATTGCCTAAGTGAAAATCTGGGCTAGTTGTCTGTGGGGGTCAGGAGACATGAAGGCGGGAGAAACCCAGAGATTTTGCTGTGGGGTGAGGGAGCACCATGGGCAGGGTGAGAGCCATGGTCAGGGAGTGAAGAAGGAGGCATGCAGAGGAAGTCCATGTGGCAACCCAAAGAGGTATCCACAGTCCATGGGGCAGAGACCAGCTATGATGGGGTAGCTGCTTGCCTGCTCCTTAAAGAGGGGAAAGCCTGCTAGAAAAGGAAAAGCAGGGAATTGGCGATGTCATGGAAGGGTTCGAGCAGCAGAGGGTGAAGGCCAAGCAAAGTGCCTGGGGAGAAGTCTAGGTCATGCGTGGTGGATTAGACCTAACAGCTCAGAGGAAGGCCAAAGATGAGGCAAAAGACACAAATCACTGCAGTCAGCTCCCTCTGAAACAGCCTTAATGAGCTGAAATGCAACATATGAATAGTCAAATCTGAAAGGATGACAGTGTAAAATTGCTTTGGCTCTTAAAATGTTCAAGTGCTTTTATTTATTCAAAATTACCATGACATCACCTTCTCCCTCAGAGAGAGAGCTCATGTAATTGCTGTTTACTGATTCAAGGCCTTTCAGGGTAATTTCTGAGGCTGTCTACATCTAGAATGAAAGGCAATTATCATTTCTTTTGTCTTAGACAGTCACAGATTTTATTAATCTAGAGAGAAGCACTTCATGAAGTTACTTCTCTACAGCAGCAGTGCCTGGGGCAAACCTGGACCCTTCATATGGAAGCCATCCATCTCCAAATCTTCCCTCCCATAGAAGAGAGGTCAGCCAGTGTTTAGGGCTGGGAAGGGGATGGAGCAGGGAATCCAAGACAGGGTATGAGAGGAAGAGACTTGAGGAACAGAGGTAGAAAATGGAAAATCTTATTTTCTCCTAGAGCAAGTCTTAAATTGGTCCCTAAGCATAAAGCAATATTAAACTGTGAATTGTATAGCATCCTCTTCCCAATATAGGCAAACCTTCAATACCCAAAGGCCAATCATTAAAATATCTCTCATTTGAATGTGAGGTGCATATTTTACCTATTCTGAGATCTGATGTGGGGCTACACCTTATAATGTCTAGCTTCCTCAAGCCTGGTAATAATGTGTAATGTCTCGAAGGACTGACACATTGTGACTTATGAGGTGAGTGCCCGACTGTAATTTTTATTAGGATATAAAATATATATTCTGACTAAATATTAGGCTAATGATATTAAAAGCCTAACTACTCCAAAAGGGAAACAGCAGACCAATATAAAATCCACATGATATAAAAAAAAAAAAAACTGATTGGTAAATCTTGGTCTTAGAAGTTAACAGTTTTATGCTAAGCTGATTGTAACTTCAGTGTTGTAAAAATTATTATTAAAAATAAAAGAACTTCAGAACTACTAAATAAAAAAAAACCACCCAAAACAAACCTTAATGTGCTGTTATTCTGTCCTGCTGTTAATACAAACTGCCTGTGGCTTGTGGATGTGACCCAGCCTGTCTTGATTGCTCCGTCAAATCACACAAGCAAAAAAAAGTAACAAATAGTTAAACAACTTCTTGGCTAATTCCTGGCTCCTTTGCAGCATCCATCACTGAAGCTGATGCCTTGGCAAAGGATGCTTCCAAATTCTGGGCTGCTCTGCTGGGGTCACACAGGTACCAGCAAGTTCCTCCACTCTCTTTCCTCTGGTAAAGCAAGGTTCTGCTGGTCACGACTCAGAGCAGCATTTCCTTGAAGACCTAGGTTAGTTCCCCAACTTTTTGTATTTCTCAGATTTTAAGGAGGTTAGGTAGGGACAGACAGCACAGCAGTCTTGACTTTTGTAATGTCACTGCTTATTCTGCTCACAACTTGGGCAATCACTTTTAACGTGCTCACCAAAAGACTCTGGCTGACGTAGAAATTTCTCCCTAATTTTAGAAACAGGATTTCACAACTCCTTTCTTACATCGAGGAAGGAATTTGCTCTGATGGCTGCAATGCCATTACTATGCATCATTCAAGGTACTGCACATCTCTAGCTCCAAGGAGAAAACCTCCCCCAGAATAAATCAGCACTGTCAGCTGCACCTTCCCCTCTCCCTGAGCACTCTGGGTTTGGATGCTGGCTGTGTGCATCTGGGGCTGCTGGGGTGCCTCCAGATTCTGTGGGGTGGGAATATCCCTGGTCTCTGCCAGCCCTCCCTGGGTTGCAGAACATGCAGAGCTGACACAGGGATAAAGCAAAGGAAAGGTTGGGTTGAGGGACTTGTTTATCACAGCCTCAAGAGCTGCAGAGCCAGCTGGGGTAATGAGCATGTCCCATTCTCTCCAGCCAAGTAACTGGTTTCAGGTTTCTGCTGAAATACTTTTTTGTTCATTAGAAGACTTGCTTTTGGCACACATCCTTGCTGTAGATCTGCTCAGATAAATGGAATATACATTGTTCTGGATGTAGCAGACCCAGGTCCCAGATCTGCACCAGGCAGGTGAGGAGCTGGAAGCTGCAACTCCCCCACCCCAGCTGAGCACTCCCGTCCGGGTGAATGCCTAGGCCAGCCACAGGATGCTCCTGTGCTGCCAGCAGGGCCCTTTAAACTCCACAACTCACTGCCTAAGGAGTTACCAGCCTCATGCAATGGGGGCTGGTCTGGCTCCATCCAGGCATGGGACCCTGTTTCTCTTCTGCCAGGCTGGGCACAGAGCTGCCCCTTCCTCTGCTCCTGCAAGTATCTCCACAAAAACATGTGTTACTTACTAATCTCAAGACATTCACAGTGGAGAGCCACAAGCCTTTGTCTGCATCTGAGCAGTATAGCATGGGCCCATCTTTATTCAGCCCTGCTGCAGTATGACTCAGAGTGAGGCAAGGCAGAGTACTGATGCAGACATACTCATCCACACAATCATTTCATAAAATAACAGTTCATATCTTGTCCTCTGAGGGCTAAGCCTTGGAGCAAAAGCAAACATGATTTTCAGCCTCTTGCTCATTGTCAGCTCTTTTCTTTCCTGTGTAGAGCAGCCAGGTGTGAGCCCCCATGGCTGGCAGTGGTACAGTAGAGGTCCTTCCAGCCCCCTTTCTTCCAAGATGGGATGCTGCTGGGATATGAGCTTTTACCATATGAGGGATTGCCTTCATGTGCCTCCAAGCCAAATCCTCCTGGCCAGGCATTGCCTCAGCACACACTGCAGCCCAGCACGCTCAATCCTTTGCAGAGCAGCAGCATTAACAATTCCAGGAATGTTATGGGGCTCTTCCTTTCATCCCTGCTGGGACAAGCAGGACAGAGGTCGTGGCAAGTCACTCCATTTCCCCAAGCTGTCGGCATTTCCAAAATGTCATAGGCATTTTTGACTTGATGTACAACACTGAATCAACTGAAGACCTTTTCTTCCCCACTTCTAAGCAATTTTTTGGAGGGGGGCATGACTTTTCAGATGAATCTGTTATCTCTCGCAAGTATTTTTCCACTGACTTCTTTCATTACCTTACTGGTGGTCTGTTTTGAAACTGCACAGACATTATCAGCTTCAGGGGAGCAGAGTCCTTTTGAAGACTGTTGCAATGAGCACTGAAGGCATCTTTTCAGATGCCTGAGCACAGGGCCCAGAATGTGACTCAGCCCTTCATTTCTGCTCCAGCCAAGATCTTAAATATTGCAGAGTTCCTCTGGTTGCCAAAGGGGAAGAAAATAATTCACTAGCTCATCTGAGTCTTGAGGACCCTGTCCTTGATGCTGCACCCTCCCAGGAGTTCACATTCAATGCCCTCTACTGCCACTCACCAGCCCTGCCTCTCCTCTAAAGAGCACTTTGAAGATTCAGCCTCTTTTCTACACCAGCAATCCTCTTACTTAGAACACCTTTTCCCCCACGAAATTAAATGTGCTGGAAAAGACATCTTTCTCCATGCTAATACTACTTCTCAGAAGTAAACTGACAATAAAATTGATGCTCTCAGGTGCCCTTTGTAGGGGCTGAACCCCTGGTCCACGTGGGGAAGAGCCAGAGTCTTCCCAAATTTCCACTCCCGGGGTCCGCTGAAGCACAGTCAAAGGGCCTCACCACTCCAGAGCCTGTATCTCCACTTTTGTTGAGGTATGTAACAATACAAACCAAACAATATCACGAGCTGCCCCAGCAGAAATATGTGGATTTGCCAAAGAGCTATGCCAGGGAGTGATGGCTGTTTCCTGGCACCATTCTGGCACTGCTTTCCATAGCATTTGCTCTGCGCTGCTGTCAGAAGCAGAGTAACAAGGCAAACTTTTGCTCTAACCCAAACAGCCTTTTTTACCTTCTGATATTAATGGGGTATCTTTCCACAAAGTGGGATACCCAAAACCAGCAGGCTTTGCCACTCTCCAGGCAGCAATTACTGCATTTTTTAATTCCCTCTATTGCACTGTTCCTCCTCAGGTAAAGGATAAATTTTTGCAACTGTGTTTGTTGTAGTTGGTGGTTGTGTTTTAAACTGCATATGAACTGTGTTTAAAAAACAATGCAGAAAATAATACTGAAGTTTTGAAGTAATGCTGCCATTTCAGGTAGCAAAAAAACCTTGGCTTAGAAATCAATGTCATTTCTGCATCTTTGCCATGTAGCTGTAACCTTTGTTCAGTTACACCTAACATCAGGGACTGAGAGCTTTGTCCCTGGCACCAGCTAACCCACCTGAGAAATGGTGTTTTCCTCTCTTTGGAAGAACTCATCTTTTCATCTTCTGTTTCCTTTAGGAATTGTCTTTGATTTCCTTCCTCTTTCTTCTCTTGCCCTTTGCTGCAGGTTGCTTCCAATCTGCTTATATTACAACTCTTTTTCTGCTGCTTAATCCACTGCATATTCCTCACTCCCCTCTGCCTCTGACTGCTAGACAGCTGCTTCTGCCCAAAAATGTGGGCACAGGGGCAGGTCCCATATCTCCTGTGGGAAGGGGACTTTGGTGGCCAGTGCACCCATGATCACAGCAGAGAAGCCAGTCATGGGCACCTGCAAGACATGGAGAATTGCATATCGTGGTGCTGGAACTCCAGGTGTGATGTAGGGATCAGTTTCACGTGGCCTGCCTGGAGACACCTCACCAAATCTGCAGAAGGTTTTCACAGTACTACTGGTAACTAATTTTCTTCTTTTGTTCACTTTTCCCCAGGTTCTTTATCTGTAGAATATCACAGCAGGTGGAAGAAGGTGAGTTTTGTGGAGATACTTGGTGTGTCAGCTTATCCCAGAGTCACCAGTGGACTCACATGGGAAAGAGACACTAAGAGCACTTGGACCCCAGAGAAAGCATAATGGGCAGCTTGTGTCTTGTTAGGTATCAGTTAATTCAGCCACAAGACTGAAAAGAATATGGAAACGGGCTTTGCTTCCTTGATGCTTTTGGAACAATCTGCTAAATCTTTCTAAATTAGATACGTTGAAAGCAGCTGGAGAAAGGGCAGGAAGGTTTGAGTTCCCATCCTATTGCTAGAGCAAGACCATGACCACAACAGTGACTGAAAGGCAGAACATTACTTAGCTACTTCAGTAAATAGCCAAAACACAGCTAATTAAACCCAGAGTTGCTCTTTGAGAAGGACCCATGTCTGAGGGTACAAGCCCCCCATGCAGTGGGGTACTCCTCTCCTTGCATTAGCCACTGGGGCTGCTGCCTGAGAAGGTGACTGGAGAGCTCCAATGGGGCCTTTTCTGCTGAGTGCTTCTCCCTGCCTCTTGGGTCTGCCTGTGACAGGTTTGATCAAGGGAGGCACTTGTATTTTCCATTGGAAACAACTGTGTCATGGTGGAGAGGCAGCCAGGCAAGCACATGTTGCATGCTCTTAGGTTGTCACAGCTAGATGGGGCCTCGTGAGCACTCAGAACATCATCAGCTGTCACCTAGGAGTGATAACCACTCCACTCATCTGGAACCAGGAGATGCAGGCAGAAGGACAACACCATGCTGCCCAGGCTGCTGACGTGTACAGCTCCAGGATCTGCGACCCACAGCTGACTGGGACAATCCACCCCCTGCCTCTCCTTTCGGGGCAGAGACCCACAGCCAGCGGGCACTGGGCACCCTGGTGCAGCTGGAGTCCTTGCGTGCTGCCAGGCTGCCCCGGCAGGCACCCCGTGCCCTGGGCCAGACCCGGACCCAGCCTGCCTGGGCACGCAGCAGCGGGAACGTCTGGGTTATTTTAAGCAGGTTATGTCAGTCCTGCCCTCCCTCTCTCTCCCCATTCTCCCTGAAGCACTGATCACTGTGGCAGGATGGATTTGCCTGACTAAAAGGGCCAATGGTTTAATTGATATGATATGGCAGCTCATATGTAATCTCATTATTCTGTCTAGCAGAACACATTATTCTCTATTTATCACGCTTCTGTCATCTCAGGTCTGTTGTTCTTGTGTTTTGAGGACAACAGAACACACCTCTCTGACAGAAAAATCTCACTGGGGGCAGAAGCACAGAAGAGGGTCCTGCAGTGGCGGACAAAGCTCCTGGGTGTGGGTTGTAGGCACCTTTGCCTCTAATCTTCATACAGCAGGGCTGGGAAATGTAAAAGGACTGGCAGAGGAAGAGCCAGGGTGTCCTCTGTGAGCAGCAAATTTGCTGGAAAATGAAGCCTTAGCAACTGTGTGTGTATGGGGGGTGTTATTTATTACTGGGAAATCAGTTTGCATCTGACAAACATAGCTTGCTCCCTAAATCTCCTGTGAGAAGAGCAACCTCTACCAGCAAATATGTTCTTGTGTTCTCTGTGCGAAATTGTCTTCTTCTTTTTTTCTTTTTTTCTTTTCTCCTTTCAATCAACTCACAGCTGAAAGGAGAAAGAAAGGAAATAAATATTCTGAACATGGCAAAAAACCCTAAAGAGTTTCAGGTCAAAAAAATACTTGGTTGATTGAAATGTTCTGACACAAACATTGAAATGTTCCTACGCATCCTATCCCCCTTGATTTTCTCCCTGAGCTTTAAAACAAAATAAAATTACTGGGCAAGTTCCAGGTGTGTTTGTGCTCCTGCTGCTTTGATAACAGCCCGTAGTGGTGCTGCTGCTGACCGCTGCTGAATCCTCTGACACTTTAGTGCGGCAAACAAAACCGCGGCTTGTTAGAGGCATGTGCCTACAAGGGCTCCACAAAGGAGCACAGTGAGGATGTGTGTGTGGCGGTCGGGAGGTTGAAGGAACCCGTGGATCTAGTGCATCACAACAGGAGGTGAGGGGCTGTGGCAGGGAAGGGCCAGGCAGAGAAAAAAGTGTCACAGGCGGAGCCACTGCCACGGCACTTTCTGCGCTCAGGACTGAAAATGCCTTGCAGAGGATGGGAAGCATAATTAGCACAGTGTGCCGTAGGATAGATGCTAAAGCAGTCTGTCTAGCAGACAGATACTACAGTACTGAATAATATAGACATTAAACCAATGACCCAGAATCTAGCCAGCTAGAATCTTAATCCCCCTTAAATAGATTCACAGACATTCTTTCTCTGCAAACATTTGATCTGAGCAGACACTGGATGCTGTTGTGTTGTATTTATAGAGCACCATGACAAAAGTTTGAGGTGTTTGTGCTTAAATAATGCTGTTTTCCTATGTTAATTTGTCAGCACAGTGCTGTCTTTCCACAACATGCTTTTGAGATGGAAAGAAAAACATCAGCTCTGGATCCATAGGCAGATAACAAAAAAAAAAAAAAATTAAAAAAAAAATAAAAAAAAGGCTCTGGGCTCTGTGCAAGCAAAGGCTGCCCATGTAACACAGAACAGGAGAGAAGAGGATCCAAGCATGGAGCCAAGGCAGGCTTGACTGGGAAGGGACTTTTCATCCAAATAAGCCCCAAGCCCCAGGCTGGAGCTTGGCCAATGTTTGTAGTTAAGTGCATTATTTGACCAAAACAAAATCCTTCAAACCAGCAAATGGAACAGTTAAAAGTATCTGTGAATTCTGTTTGAATTCATTAGTATGGATCAATATAAGGAGGAGGATGACCTGCAAACTTTCATGCTTTGGCACTTTTGAAAAGAACTGCTTTGATTTTGAAGCTAGATTCAAGGGCAGATTTGCAAAACCGACAAGGCAAGGGTGGTTGTCCTCTGGCTTCTTTGGTGTCAGCAGACCCAGGAAGGATAGAGTGGGACATGGTTCAAATATATTTGCTGCCAGGAAGTAGACAGAGGCTAAACTTAAGCTTCCCAACAAATATTTTTCAGGAAAATGCGCTACCAACTTAGCCATAGAGAGGTCTAACAAAAAGCCTTTTTCAGCATCTCCTTGTAAAAATGTTTGACTTGTGTATGTGGATAAGCAAAAATTGGAGTGAAGGTTAGTGTCCAGCTATCCCCACTACTTGAGCCATCAGGCTATCAAATTGCTCAAGCTCTTCTTTTTTTTCTAATTTGTGTTTAACAGTTTTGCAGGGAATATGTATTTCTAAATGAGGAATTTAGCACTCCCATGCCTGTGTCCACAGCTCAGAGAGCTTGGATGGGATACTGAAAGTTTGTCTCCAGCTTTACAGACCAAGAATTCAGTTCAAATAATCCTTCTGCCTAATTCTACCCTGCTGCTTCACTCACTCACTCACTCACTCTCTCACTCACTCACTCTCTCACTCATTCATTCATCATGTCCCCTGGAAAGGCAATGGTTTATTTTCCAGTTTCCTTCATTGTAGAAAATACTCAAGGATTTCCTAAATGAAATCTGTAATTTGAACCATACAGCTTTTGTCTCTTCAATTTAGTGACAATTAAAAAGCAGACAATTTGGTATTATTTCAGTGACCTGGTTTATACTGCCTGTCTGGCACGGAAATGCTGGTGTGATGAAGCACGACTGCCCACTGTCTCCTTGAGCTCATGGTAAAGATTGCTCACAGCAAATAAAATGGAACAAGAAATAAATGCATTGAAGTGAGTCAGTAGTTTTCTTTGCAGGCAAGTAATGCTCAACACAGGTAAACACACTTGATTTTAGTTTTTCCCTCAGCACTACTTCATATTTGGTTCCTTGTCTATAATAATGTTTTGAAAACTTTTCAAGAGCCCCTCTGCTGTCTTGTGTGAGCAGAGGTCAGAAGATGGGCAATGGACTTCATTCTGCTGATAGGATGACCAGCACTGCATTCCCATTCATGGAAGCCATTGAGATTCTTTATTCTAATTATTTCTGCCAGAAGACAGATGCAGAACCTCGCTCTTATAATGAATAGAAATCTTCTGGTTTTTCCTCTTCAATTTATTAATAGATAATTTATACACATCTATTCTTGTTGCAGTATTGTTCAGCTCCCAGATCTTTTCTGTTTACTGGCTTATGAAAAGCAATCATATCACTCTCAGGCTTAATTTAGCAAAGCAAACAAGGAAAGTTCTTCTCTTTCTTAAGATGAGACTTTCATTTTTCTGTGCATCCTAGTAATCCATTGTTGCCTCATGTTTCAGCTTGAATCTGTGGTCTCTCAAGCCTGACTTCCAGAACTACTGCAGTTATTTCAGGTAAGGTGGTATCAGCATCTCAGGGTAAAGGATTCAGATTTTTGTAAGTCTATTGGAAATATCTTACTTGGAAACACATAAAATAAAACTCAACATTTTTACTTTTTCGTTATGCAGGCTTCTTCATTTACCATTCTCAAGTGGTGAACCTCTATGTCAGGATGAAAATTCATGTTATTAATCTACAGTACTTCGTACAAATGAAATTCAGCCCCTTTTGCTATTATTATTCTGAAAGGCATCTACAGCTCTCCCGGTGATATCTGGATCCTGCATTAATCTTGCAGTGCCCTTAGTGTTGGGTCATCTGAAAATTTCATCAGTACATGCTCTGTTTTGTACTAATTAATTTTGAACCAATATCATCCATAAATATATTAAATAAGATCAGTTCACTTCCATAGAATTGTAAAGTGGGAAATGAACTACTTACATCTGTTTTTCTACTCCATGCACAATCATGTCTAACACTTTCCTAACACTTTCTTTTAAGGAGTTGTTAGTCCAGTTAAGTTCAGACCTCTTTCCAAGTGTTTGTTTTACTCCGCTGAGGCTGCAAATTATTAAGGGTTTTGGAGTCCTGACTTAAGGACACAACAAACTTACATTTAAACCACTGGGCTCTCCAGGCCACTTGGCTTTGTTAGCTCATTCCTACACACTTCTAGGAGTTTGCACTGCAAAAAAAAAAAACCCACTTCAATGTGTTTTAATTTCTCTTTCATTTAATGAGTATCTCATGATTAGTTCACTAACTCCACAATTACTTTCTAAGAGAGGCCTGTCTGTAATATCTTCACTAGTTATCAGAACTACATATAAAATGTTATAATTGTCTCATGATTACAATTTTAGTGATGAAAGATTTTGACTGTCATTCTAGGAATAACTGGACATAGAATGATTAGCTCTGCAGTCTGTAGCTGGAAAGATAACATTTCTATAATGGTGCTGTGCATTGTTAATAGCTCTCACTCTAACAGTGCAGAGATGTCTATTCATAATCCAGCCCAGAGCTTAGAGATCTGATGTGGATGTGGAAGACTAATATGCAAAGCCTCTACTACTGTTCTTTCTCCAAATGACTTTACTAAAGCAAGTTCACTTTACCCTTTATTTCTCATGTTCCTCTGGTTTATGACACCATCAACACTCATTACTTGCTGGCTTACCATACACATTTTTACCTCTGTGTTTTCTGGACAATGCAGTCTTATATTCAAGTTACAATTGCTGGTTTTTGGTGTTAATTTATTTCAGGAAAAATAAAGCACTCAATGCTTGGGTGAAATATGAGCACCAATAACGCTAAGGCAACCTATATAGGAAATACTGAATTATATTCTGTTGTTCACAAGCTTACAAGAAAAAAAAATCTTCAGAAAAGGCTGCTGTGATTACAATTATGTAAGTGAAAATATCTGGTCCAAGCAAGGGACTCTTTACTGTGTGTCACCCCTTGGAATTCCCTGTATTTGGTTCCTGGACAAAAGAAAAGCACAATGCTGAATGGAAAAAGATCTGAAAATCCCAGGACACAAAGATTTGAGACTGAAAGTGGCTATTGATGCATTGAGTAGTAGAGCACTTAAACTCAGGATTGCAATTGGTTTTGAATAAAATACTGGCCGGGCCAATGTTAGGCAGGTGCTCTGTTATTTCACAAAACCAGAGCCCTCGGGGGAATAAAATAATAAGAATAAATGTATATGGCTCAGCTATCTGTTTCCTAAATGAAGTATAAATAGAAGAATAAGAAAAAGTACTTCTAGCTCTGCTACATGCTTCCTAAATGAAGTGTATAACAGCCTAAATATCTTTTAGAGGCAATGACTCCTGATTTAGAAGTATTTATTGTGATGCTTGATGTCTCAATTAGGAGTACAGGAGGTAAGGGAAAATATAGGCTGAGGATCAAGAATTTGCTGATGTTCTATTTTTGTAAGCCAAGAGCAAGCAGAGGCTTTGGACTTGCTGTGAGTGTGACCCAGGCAGAATACTTTCAGGAGGTCTAATCTTTCAAAGGGCAGTTTGGGGGGAAATTCTGTAGGTCGAACTTTCTTTGAAGTACTTCCAGTTAGCACTCTGGGCAGCTTAGCTGTTTTGCAAAAGCCACATTATAGCCCCACATCTCTTCTGCAAAGAAGACAAACTTCTGCATTCCACTTCTAGGCTCTTAGAAGTTTTTTGGTTTTCTTTTTAAAGAAAGAAAGAAAAGAAATATCCCAGGAGAATATACTCTTGCTTTTCTGAATGATATTTTTTGCTCACATCAGTGAGCCGGTAAAGGTCAAATGGCATCTGTGTTTGTCATGAGTTACTAGACACTTAAAAGCTTGCCTGTAAATAATGGGTTCAGCCCTGTATTTCAAATGCAGACTGAGTACTGGGTGAAATTTGCCTGTGAAAGCCCTGTGGGATTCAACCAGCAAGGAACAGCTGCAACAATGAAGAGAGAACTTGTTAAATGTTTAACCAAATTAACAAGCTGCACAACGTGGAACGTTCCAGCTCCATCAGAGTGTCTCTGGGAGAAAGCAGAGGTACAGAATTTGCAGATGTTTGTCTGGGTGACTGAGATAACCTTGCAACATCTGTATATGAGAAAGGCAGCTGACAAGGGAGTCTGATGGTGTCAGGGGTTGTCACTAGTTGCAGGGACATGTTTCTCAGTTTTTAAACACTGCAGCAAAACAGCTCACTCTTCAAAGAGCAGCGAGTATGCTGGTGTTGGGTTGCAAATCCCCTGCCACCCCTGCTCCAGCATATGTTATCTCACTGGGATTACCAAGAAACTTTAAAGATGTGCTTCTGTCATCCTAAAACTGACAAGTGGGCTGAAGGAAAACATTTGCTCGGAGTGTAGGCTTAATGAGGTCTGATGTTATCTTTGAGACCAAATGCCCAGCGAGCATTCTAAATGAGCATATGGGCTGCTTTAGTGCCTGCTGCCTTTCCCTGATGGTGAGCAGGTCCAGGCAAACCAGAGAGGACAGGAAGAGCAGAGCAGCAGGGCTCTGTGGGCCACATAGGAGGACTAGCGAGCAGAGTCCATGGGAGAAAAGCAGTTCTGGGGGCTCCTTCACGTTCAGGTGACACCAGAATAACACCCATGCCCTACTCTACAAAACTGCCCCTCCCTGGCTGATTGTGGACAGAGATGCCTTTTGCTCACAGAAAGCATAGCCCTAACAGTTCAACAGAAGTGAACTCCTCATCACCTCTCTATTTCTACTCCAGTCCACATTACCACGACCAACCAACCCCATGTATTACTTGGGGGATGTGGTGATGTGCCCCTGAGCAGAGCTGAGCTGACAAGGGAAGGCGTCTTCCCCTGACATTCTTGTTCTGGGAGCAGGATAAGCAGTGAGACAAACATGCCACTGTCAATTAGCTAATGTTTGTAAAAGGGATGGTTGAATCCCATGGAGTTTTGTTAACCCCCTGGCCTCTTTGTAAAACCTGCCTGAGTTCATGAACCTATGCCCATTTGTACATTAAAGCCATACATTCTCCTTTGAGGTGGGGTTAATAAAAATATGCTTTTAGTTTAGAAGAGCATAATGCTATGCATAGGGTAGAACATTAGCTCTCAATTGAGGCAGGTGCTCTTGGCAGCACAAGGGCTGTACATACACTTCCATTTGTTTTTCCCTTCCTTCTTTGCTTCCATTTCACAGCTACTTGGAAACTATTTTTCCACTAACTCTATTTTCTCACTTGATTTCTTTGCAGTAGTTTGTTTTTCTTGCAGTCTCCTGAAGGTGACAAGGCCCTCATGACTTACCAAATCTAACCACAAGAGCATATTCAAGTAGGCTTTGAAAACATGCCAAATGGATTCCCTGCTCTTTTGAAAGCAGCTTCTATCAGCATAAAATATCAAATGCCACCACTATCTCCTGCCTCCAGCAGAAGAGACTGTGAGGATTCCCTTTGTCTGGACAGTCTGACCATGGGTCACTGTCTCTCTGTTACTGCTGCTGGTGCCTAGTGCCCGCATCCTGCGAGTACTGTGGACCTCAGCCCCCTGACCTACTCAAGGCTTGATTCCTCTGTTGTGTTAGATCATTAAAACTACCCCAAAATGGTCCAGTATTAACTACTTTTAAAGGCAAGACTGATTTTGGTCAAAGCCCAGGTCATTTCCTTCACATTAATAACATCAAGACAGTATTTCAGAGTATAACAGTTAAGATAATGTTATCATCTAAACATCTCACTGCAAATTCAGTGCTCACAGGCAGACTAACAGCTCTGGGATTGGCATCTATCCAGAAGTAAAATTTGGTTTCCAGAATACAGTGCGGTTTTTTTATGTAACATATTTGAGTGGGTTTTTTTGGGGTGGGGAGGAGGAGTTGGTATTTATGGTGCTTTATAGCTTCAGGAATTCAACTTATGAGCATGTTCATGTTTTATTGGGAAGCATTCTGAAGTTTTGAATATAATTATAAGTAGTATTTGAAATTATAATGTTTAAATGTTTTAGTATAAATACATAATTTTGGATCCATGCTGTAAGTCATGTTAGAGCAATCACCAGAGCAATTCAGACTTGACCCTTCCAATTTGCTAATTCAAGAAGAGTATAGAAGGAGTAATTTTTAAAATCAGGGTATAAGAGAAGAAATTCTAAAAATAACTATTCAGCACTATGGTTTTTTAGAAGATTTACTCCACACTCATTTAATCTTATCAGACAAGGTAAATTTATATACACAGACACAATCTGGTAAGTTTTTTTTTTTTAATTAATGTGCTAGTTGGCTTGTGTGCCAATGGTAATTTGCCACACACAAAAAAAAAAAAAAAGAAGGAAAGAAAGAAAAAAAAGACTTTTGAGAAAATGCATTTCATCACATGAAAAAACACATTGTTTTACTGGTTAGCCTCACTGGATTTGGAAGCCTGGTGACATTTTATTTAATTCGCAGGTCACAGAGCATTTCTCTGACATCACCAGCCTGCAAAAAGAGATGTGCTTTATACTTTCCAATGTCTACAGCGTAACTCCTTCCTCTTTTTCCATGCAGATTTCCCATTACATTCATATGGCTCTGGGTTTTTTTCTACAGAAGGCTTTTTTCTATAGCAAAATGATGACACTTATTGATGCCCAAAGTAGTTTCTTCTTCCAAATCTGTTCCCTGTGACTGTGAATGTGTCACCAATGTAACCATGAGCAGGACTGGACTGGGTTTATCAGCCACTTCCACCAGGGTCAGTCTTTGGTTTTTTTGGTCCTCATGGTATGTGACAGAGATGTCAGCAAAACAAAGTCAGTGGGCAAGTTTCTCCTGAACAGGGTATGGTACAGAAACCTTGCCACCACCACTTGGAATTATTTTTGGCAGGGGGGAGGTATCAAGTGCTTGAAATGGGTCTCGGGCCCATTTAGAGCAGCTCTGCAGAGGAAAATGCTTCTTTGGAGGGTTTGAAAAATCAGGGTGAATGTTGCTTTTTTGTGCCAAACTCCAGCCGGCTTTTCATGGATTTGGGTAATCCGTGTGGAATCTGATCTGCCCTTTATTGCCTTCAAGTAATTGAATCACAGAGCTGCCCCTATTGTGCTTCTTCTGGGGTAAAAGAAAGATTGCTCTCTCATCTTGTTTCCTGAGGGTTTCCTACAGATACCAGCACTGAGGGTAAAGTGCTTGCCCAGCAGGGACTACCACACAGGAATAAAACCTGAGGGACCCCTTGGACTAAGGAGAGCGGCAGCTGCTGTGCAGGAGCACACCCAGGAGCACCAGAGCCTCCCAAGGCAGAGGTGAAGTAGACAAAAGTGTGGCCTCCATGGGCTGTGAATCCACCGCCATCAGACATGTACATGGTGTGTTTGCTTACAGAGCAACCTCTTTCCCTCCTCCTCCTCCCAGTTTTCTCTCACAGATGACAGTACAGGCCTTATATTTACTCAACCCCCACTGTGCTCTGCAGTCTGGAGATCCATGCAGGAGGTCCCATCATTCGGTGCACGCAGACTTTATGCATGGAAATACTGTACACTGGGGCTTCTAGAGAGTTATTCTGCTGGACTCAGCAAGTCAAGAAGTTCAGTTACTGCTGCTTTTACCATTGTGGCACTGACACACCCCATAAAGTTATGAGTAGGTACTTCAAGATTTGTAAAAGCCCTTAAAAATAAAAGCTGGGACCTAAATGTCTCAGCTTTAGTTCTTCGGTTTGTAATTCTGCTTGGTGAATATATAACAGAGGAAAGATAATTTCTGGTAGCATAATACAACCAGTGGTAATAAGTAATAGAACTGTACACTGTTCTTGCTCCTGTAATTTCTCAGCTGTTAGCTTGCAGTGCAGAGGGGGAGAAATGAAAGATAATCAACAAAGTATAGTGCGGAGGGCTGTAATCACTAAGTTAGAGTCTCAGCCTAAGCTGAGTGCTAAGTAGTGTCACAGTCTGTAATGTTATTGGTTTTGTGACCAGCTTTTAGAGGCAAGACCATCAACTAGATTGTAATAGGATATAATACTTTACACAGTGAAAAAGCTCTACAGAGTGAAAAAGCGTCTTTTTACCTATCTTTGTGGCAACATATGGATAACAATTGTGTTTTCAATCTTCTCCTATAATTAATTGGATTTAAAATTGTGTACAGGTGTCCTGATTACCAGGGACACAAAAAGACAGCTCCATGCTGCTTAGAGCCTATTTATCCCTGAATACATATGCTTGACTTCTGACACTGCTAACAATACATTGACAGGAAATTTTGCCCTGACACCTCACCTATCTCTCTGCATAAAACTTTATCTTGAAGCCCCCTGTAATAGCTAGGTATTTTTGATAAACAAAATATAACAAAGCCATAAACTCTCCAAAGGAAGCCATTTGATGCAGTTTTACGCTCTTGAAGACTCCAACATAATGACAAAATGCAGCAAATTACCAAACGGGACATCAACTGAGCTATGGTAATTGTGGGGAGACATTCCAGTTAAATTGCTCTGACGTGCATTTGGAGTAGACAAAGAACTTAAAGGCCAGTGTACAGAAATTTTTGGAAGTACCACAACTCCATTGTGAGTCGGTGTATGAAGTGAAAACCCTTTTAAATACCAGTCCTGGGAGACACACATTGGTATTGCAGTGCGTGCTGTGTAAGGCATGATATTCTCAACTGGGATAGGACAAGAAAGACCTCCATGGTCTCTTCAAACACCCAGGTGCCTGGATTTTTTTCTTACACCTGACAATGACTGTTAAATCTTAATTAAAGGTAGCATGAGCAGGTTCATCTACTGGCTGTGCCTGTGCAGCAGATGTGTCCTGCTTTTTGTTCCAGTTCACTCTTGTCTGATTTCTTTGGGGAGGTCCATTCTCCACACAGAAACAGATCCGCAGGTCTGACTGTGAACCACTTGTATCTTAGTCCTTCATGGAAATAAGCTAAAGGAAAACTGGGCCTTCATCTCAGTACTCCACATTAAACATCTCAATGAAATTATTGACGTGATTACAAGAATCATGAAGATGAATTCAGCAGTTTTCCATTTACTGACAATACAGCTCCAACACTGAAAGTGCATGAGAAGGACTTTGGCACTGTATCAGTATCCATCCACCAGGATCCAATGGAGTCAGTTTGGTCTTCACATTCATCCGTGCTGAACTTTCTGCTGAATTTATTGACAAAGGGTGGAAATTACAGCAGCAGATTTTTTTAAAAAAGATTATCTGTTTCTTGATATCAGGACGAGATCCTATGACCTCACAGATCCTTGAGAAGCCTGCAAATGTTAGTAATTTTTACTCATGATCTCTATGCTCTGAATTGAAGTCAGCTGTCTAAAAGAAAAGTATCAGATTAGAGTCCAAACTCTGACTTTGACTGAAAGTTGAAATGGGCTGCCTTTGCAGTAGACGTGTCCCCAGATTCCCTCTCACCAGTCGCTTGGGTTTTCTTGGTGTTAGGTGATGTAGCCAGCTTGGAAGCTGCTGTGTCAGCATTAACTGTAAGTTACACAGAAACAAGACAATTGCCAAGGTCTCAAAAACAATTTGCCACAGTCAGGAAAGAGGATTTAGGGGGTTTTTTGTGTTGTTTTTGTTTTTGGTTTTTTTGTTTGGTTTTTTTGTTTGTTTTGTGGTTTTTTTGGTTTTTTTTAAACAAAGCCAAGAGTCAAATGCTTGGCTGCCTGACCTCCTGCTGAGAAAGTTCTCTGACTTGAGTGACAGGCCATTCACAGTATTTCAGTCATGCTGAAAAACAGCTGTACCTGCGGAACAAAATAGGAAAAAACTCAACAATGTGTTGCAGGATGGACTTCCTCCTGTTCGGAGCTAATTACTCTGATTTCAAAGAAGGAAAGGCTTAGCTCAAGGTTTTTGTAAAGAACTGGAAAAGCAGGGATGGGATCAGAACTGAACTGGCAGCATACAGAGGGCAGACTGGCTTAGAAGAGTATGTGGACCCACCTTTTACATGGAACACATCTGCCACGTGTAGAATGGGCTCTATTTTAGCCTTTTAGATCTCATGAAGAAAATGGGGTTTCCTGTCTCAAGTGGCTGCTGGTACAATAGAATATTTTACTTTAATTGCATCACTGTAAGAGCAGATCCAAACTCATCTAGTCAAATGGAGCTTTTTAAAGGGATAATAAGAACTTGCAATACTGTATTTTAGAATCTTTTAATATGCAACTACTTTAAAGAATGTGGAGCTTTTATGTTTTCAATAAATTTTTGGATGAAACATTCTTATTAGTTGGTCAGCTCACTGACCCCCATGCTCATTGATGCAGAAACTTACTGATTCTAACATTTTCATCAAGAAAGGAACTCAGGGCATTCTTAGCCAGGGCAGCAAATAACATAGTGCCTGTTTTAGGGTAGAACAAAAAGTCAGCTTTTGTTGTAACCAGCACAACCTCTTTGAACACATGGGGACTTTAAACCTGGAGTCTCACCATCTGAGATGAATGCCTCAGACTTGGGAATGTCAAGGAAGGAGACAGTCTCCTATCAAAAGGGAAAAATTTTGATCTGACAAACAGCAGGAGAAAAATGCAGACTTTTAAGATTTGTTGTGTGAGAGGTAAAACATTTCTTGCCCAGGTGTGCTGAGAGCATGGATGACCCAGTCTCTTGCCAGGAGACAGAGCTGATTCCAGCAGGGCCTCAAATAACAGGTGATCACCGTGATGGTTTGAAAATCCTGGTGTTGTAAATGGAGTCCTGGAGTTACGCACCTGCATGGGTCCTGAATGTAGAACTGATCCACATTGCAAACAAGCAGGGATTAATGAATTGCATCTGCATGTTTTTGCAGCAAGAAGGTCAAGAAAAGGAACAGAAAGATCATTAGCAGGAACAGAGAGAAAAGAAAAGATTGGAGATTAGAAGAAATTGTGAGAAATTGTGTTATTTGCCTTGCGCTGTCAGATCAAGCTGTAGCACAACTTTTTCCTCCTATTCCTCCTCCCAGTCCTATCAATGGACCTTCTCCATGAACTTGACCCTTATGAATGAGCCTGCTGCTTTGTAATTTCTGGTAGCTCTGCACACAGAGAGCATCAATTCCCTCCCCTCATGATGTTTTACTTTGTCAGAAGACCATCACAACCATTCCTGGTCATTCAAAAACACACTTCAGTTACAATAGTGACTGAATATTCAGTCACAGAACATGCTCAATGTATCAAAGAGAGGCATAGAAGAAAAAAAAAAAACTAAGTGCAACAATCTTTCCACATTTTGTCACCTTGTTTGTTCTACTCCCACCACCGAGTCTTTAAACTCTTTGAAAACCAACTGCCCTTTGCCGTGTGTAATAGGGCATTATGTAGTGATGATGTTAAATGAAGAAATGTAACACTTTAAGGAGCAATACCTTATGTTACTATATTAAAAAGCACCATGAGAGATTTGACATGATGTTTTTTCACAGAGGAGATAAGGGAAATCAAAGAGTGAGGTGTTATGGTTGTTTGAGTATGAACTGTTCCTCATTGGCTGTACAATTATTGTAGTTCAAACTGCTTATTTCCATTCAAGGTCTGTGAGTCAATCAAATGGGGTGGTTTTCAGACCATGACATGTAAGCTTCATGCTTAAGGTCAGTTGCTGGCCTAGAATGTAACACGGCTCTTAGGGACATGGTTCAGTGTTGGACTTGGCAGTGCTGGGTTAATGGTTGGACACAGTGATTTTAGAGGGTTTTCCCAACCAAAATGACTCCATGAATTTATGTGCCCATACCCACACCACATCTGGTGTTGAAATAAAATTGTCTGATTCTATAATGGAAGGTCAGAAGCATCCAGTGTACACACCTGCTTATGGTGGCAAGGAGAGGAGAGGGGAGGGCGTTGCTTTTAAACCATCCTCACCTTCCTCTGCTGACCTTATAGAAATGAACTGACATTTAATCCACACGTGGACAAGGTATATGTTAGGTGGGTGAAGGCTGCTCACAATACTTGTCCTTTGCACTTGCAAATTCATGCACCTTTTGTAACCATTTTACATCTGTCTAGATGAGATTAACATTGTCAGCACTTGTAGAGAAAATACTGAAATCAATAAACAAGGTGGGCAGGTGGCAGAAGGGAGTAGGGTTGTGGAAATCTTAATGCACATTGCCACGTATCTTCACATTTCTCATAAGCACTTCATGTCTGAAGCAGAATGCCTCACAGCAGCTCACAAGAACTCTACCTATTTGTCATCAAAAAATATTCCAAGGAAATGCTGAATGCAGGTTGTTTTTTTTTCCTGCTCCACACTGTGACAAACAGAACATGAAAGCCAAACTCTAATTCCGGCTAAAGATCACAGTAAGCAATACTGCAAATTCCGTGGGCAACACAGGGCTAACAAAACAGCCTACTCAGTTCAAATGCATTTCAGCTCAGCGCCCTTGCTTTCTACTGAGCTGAGAAAATTATGCCATTGGTGTCAGCGCTGCTTTTTCATACCAATTGTGTGTGATACCTACAATGACTGTTTGGGCTTTTTCATCCCAGTTTGCAAGACACAAACTAAGAATAAGAACAAAACTCTGACAGCTTATGTGGCAAGGAGAACTGTTTTGCTGTAACATGAACATTACCAGTGAGCTACGTAATAGACCTCGAAAGATACAGCTTAAAAAGCATTTTAATCCAGTTTTGGCAAGCATAGTTATGTAGACCACTGAAAAGGGATTTGAACTGGCAGTGCTGAGAGTTGTTTAACTTTGTCAGTGGTAGGAGGGAAGTGATATGGTTGGACAGAGACAGGGAGAAATGGATGAATGGGATATTCCTTGGCTGTTCTGGACAAGGGGATGCGTGACTGCAGCAGCTAATGCTCACATCCAAGTAGGATAATTTCCATATTTGTAGGATGAAGCCAGAAACTGTGGAGTTTATTACCCATAAATCTTTCAAGCCAGACATTAAACACTCTGCTCTTGTTTGGATTGTATGAACACTGATCCTCCCTTAGCACTTGCCCTATGAGTAAAACCTTTATTCATCTGTCTTGAGCTGAAGTCTCTTCCCTGTTGAGTTGCATAGTGAATATTTAGCACTTGCACTCTACTTTGTGACTACGTCATACAATGAGATGTGATTACAGAGTCTTTGAGATGAAAACTACTATATCAATACACTCTCATGAAATATGGATTGAAAATACATTATCATTTTGGATATAAAAGTTTTGAGAGCAAGAATGGTAATTTACTATACATTTCCATATTTCCTATGACAGTGGGACCCTGACCCAGCCTTTGGCTCTCTAGGAACATCATAACACAAACAATAGTAGCAAATCCAAAGGAAAAGTTTTTGTGTTTTTAGCATAGCTCCCAGAGATGTAGTGTGATATTATGTTGTTGCACAAAACCATGGAGCCTTGGATAACTACACTAACCTCCACAATCAGGGCACTGCTTCATAAAGAACTAAAATCCCCTTTAAACTGTCTATAAAATTTCCCACAAGACCTGCCATGAAGTTTCCTATATGTCAGCTGAGGTTTCAGTAGGATGCAAAAATCTGTTCTCTGCTATAAAATGACTATTGTACATTAAGCAACTGACATTTTCATATCTGTTGTACATCACCACATCCATTGCACTTTAGCAATTAGATTTCTGTCTCAGACTTGCTCTGAATCTGTTTCCAGAATGATGTGACCCTCAGTGTTGAGCTATTTTAGCCTGTTTCCCTTTATTCACAGAACTCAATTACCTTCTGTGGAGTAATTTTGGATTTGCACAGCCTGAGCATGAGAGAAAAGTACTAGTCTTGCTCCTTTGAGGAAAGAGGTGACAAGGGCAATTCTTTTTGGCCCAGTGAAAAGACCTCATAAATCTGATATCTGCACAACCACCCAATTCACTGGATAGAGAAAGCATGAAGGAACATGTGGGTGGATGGCTGGAGCTATCCCTGCTCTCTTCTGATAAAACATTGTCCCTGTGTAACTCATTAAACCTTTTAATCTGCTCTCAAAATTTGCTCCATGTCTTTCCAGGGACCATTTAGTATAGCTCTGCTGCTAGGATTAGACACCTGCTTTTTTCCACAAGAAGTACCTTGCTGTGGGACAGAAAGCTTTGGCATGGCTCACCTAAGCCTTGCTATCCCTCCTGTTTCAGCATTCCTTTAGAGACATGAAACAGGGGGGCAGGGGTTAAAATTAAGCTTTATCAGGGCAAATGATTATGCATAATTTTTACTGTACCCTGAAATGAAGAGAGAAAAGAGAGGGCAACAGGGGGAAGGCTGTTATTAAAGCCAACTGCCAGCTTAATCAAGCAAGCTTCAGAATGAAATGAAGTGATAGCTCGAGCCAAAGAAGCCACCACAAATGAGCCAGCCAAGGCAGAGTGGTCAGTTTTTCTGCATGTGCAGGATGTATGGGCAGTCTCTGCTTGGCTTAGGCAGAATGGCAGAACAGGAGAACATCAGCAACAGTTGTTCCAGCTGCTGCTTCAATATTGCCAATTTGCCATTAATTCCCTTCAGATGTACTGGGCTTGCCTCAGTGCTTTTCAAAAGCTGCATGCTGCATGGCACGAGCCTATCACTCTTCCCATCAGACATTTGGTAATTGCACTGAGCTAGAGATCAGCAGTGACAGGCATTAATGGGGGCATTACCAGCATTATTAATGCGTGTTCGCTTTTCTGCTTCCCCTGCCTGCTCAGCTTGCAGATCTGTTCAATTGCTGAGAGTGAAAGGACCTGATGCAAAATGATACAAGAAAGAGAAAACATAGTTGCAGCATTTCCTAAATGTAAGTTATCATGGGTGACATCAAGCTGTATTGCCATGTGTTACATCCTCTGTATGTACATCAAGGAAGGCAATATTCAGCACCTTGCGTATGGAAACAAACCTACTTTATGTATGTTACTCTCCTCTTTCAGGTGCAGTTCTTGGCAGTTGCACATGACAGAATTGTGTCCTGATATAGTGGTTTGCAGGATAGCAATGTGCTCAGTCTGGGGACATCTCTGTATCCATTCCTATTCTCACTCACAGTCAGGAGTCTGTTTAAATTCACCAGGGCAAGTTCATCCCAGGAGCATTGCCTATCAGACCACGGAGTGACACCAGGGGTGGATGTGCTGTGTTTTCCTCCCTGTTATGCTGCAACATGGCTCACTGTCCAGCTGGAGTTCTTTACTCCTTCATGGCACTGCAGAGCTTCCTGACTTAGAAAACCTCTCTGTGAGGGCACATCACACCTTTCAAGTAAAAGGATGAGGTTTTGGTTTGATTTGTTTTATTCACTGTGGAGCTTTACGTTCATGTAATGAATTGGAGCTCATCCTGAAAAATACTAAACTATATTTAGGAATAGCCTGTGCAGGCAGTGTTGCTAATGCTGCCACAGTGGGCACCTGCTGTTTTTTTAGTTCCTGTTTGTGGTGGATGAACAGCTTTTACATTCTTATAGTAACAACAGCTACCAGGAACAGGGTTTGTTTTGCAGCTGCCATGAATGAGCATTCATGGTGCCAACAGCACTGATTCCTGGGAACAAAGTCTGTCTGGCTTTGTTTCCAAATATTAACCTCCCACAGTAAGTGCCAACATATTTAACCTATTTCAACACATTTGAGATCTCTGGAGAGGGACCTGGGAAAGAGGGTCTGGAGAGGAGGAGGGTTTGCCAAAGGAAGAGCAACTGTCCTCCTGGATTTTTTCTTCTCTGTGAACAAAGGGACAGAAACACTCTGAAATATGTAAACCCTGCCTTCAATGTCTCAAGGAAATTTCTCATCTTGGCAACTTTCCCTTTCTCTCCAATATTTATTTCCTAGTCTCTTCATTTACTGTGTGAAATACTGGTATTGAGTCAGTCTTGCAAACAAGCATGTCCTCTGCTGTAGGGAGTAGCACAGCTTTGCCCAACTTTTCTGAGTGGATTTGAAAGTTAAACAGCCTAGTTTTATGCTAGCAGAGTCTCTGCCTAGGCAAATGCCATAATCAGAATATTGGCAGAGGAGTGGGGAACAGACAGCTCTCCTCACACCTGCACTTAGCCCACACAACTTATGGCAGGGGCATAACTTAGGGGCAACAGATGCTTACCTGAATGGAGGGATATGCGTATGCATCCAGGATATGCCTCAGCCATGACCCAGTGCAGCATCTCAGTGAGATGCTGCTCTGCACCTTTCCCTATTACTCATCTGCTTTGGCTTTCAGGGGACCAAAACCTAGTGTGAGAGCCAGCAAGGAGACTGCACTGAGTTTCAGGGGGATTCATCCACCCTGTTCTGCATAAGAAGGATCCTGGGTGAGCCGGTAACATGTTTGTCACCCTGCTTGGATGTCCTTATTGTCTGGGAAAGGTGGAAAAGCTGTTACCAGTGAGCTAGGGGACTGGAAAAAACTGAAATACAAGCTGCAGGCAACTGAAGACTGCTGTGGAAAAATTTCAGCTCTCCTCAAGTCTGGGACCATGGTGCAGTGCTAAGCTAGTCCCTTCAACCAGACTTCTCACCTGTGATGCCAAATGGCATAGTGACTAATAATTTTTTTATTATTATTAACAAATGCTTAATGGTTCTACAAATAATTTTTAATCAAGATTTCAGGTTGAAATAAAAAATTGCTTTTTAAGATAATAAAATAACAACAAAGTGATTTTTATATCCAAAAGCAATAGTGCAACAAACACTATGCAAAAAAAAAATGCTGTTTCAAATCCACATTTTTCACAGAGAAAAATGGAGTAGACACCCTCCTTCATGCCCCCAAGCCCCTATTCTGACAGGGTTAGGGATTGTTTGCTTTTCATTTTCTGATTCCTGCCTAAAACCCTTCAGGCTGACTGGCAGAAGTGCTGGACATATAAAGCTGCAACTATAGTACACAGGAAACTTGCTTTCACCTCTATCTCTTTTTGCCTTGTATTCCTGACATGTAGAAAGGTGCCGAATTGCTTTTCATTTATTGTGTTATTGTGAGAGGCTACCTCTAAACACTTGTGAAGAACCTCACTGCCAACTGTAAATTTTGCAGGAGGCCTCATGAAGATGTGAGTAATTCTTCCTCCAGTGGTGGGTGGTAAATATGATGAGGGGCTACACAAGACCAACATGGGGGCAGGAATGTGCTGCACAGCTTCTCCCTAAGGGAACATCATCCACTGAGTTCAGGGGCTGAGGCAGGGTGAGTACAACACAGATTGTGTGGCACTGGGAAGCTATGGACCACCATGGAATCTAGACTCTGAATGGGATGAACTGAAGGTGTGTGGATGATTTTAATAGGGGCATTTCCTGATACAAGTGCATGAATGTGCAGCCTTGAAAACATATTTTAATAGAAGGGGTCTGTGTACACTAAACACGGTGCTGAATAAGTGAAAATCCATGCCTTTAACCAGCTTTGTTAGCAGCTTGTCTCTTCTAAAGAGCAATCTCCTTGTTGGGCCTTTTCCCAACATGGAATCCCAACATTTTCCCCTTTTTGCCCAACTAAAACAAAAAGGTAGGACAAGTCAACTTAAAAAGCTCATTCTTACCAAGCTCACGGTTTTTAGGCAACAGTTGTCTGGGTACATTTCAGATAAGCAGCCAGCCTTGTGCATTCTTAGCCAAACTCAAACCTCTTACAGTGTTTTCTCCCTACTATTAATCTTATATCCTATTAGTAGGATTTCTTGTGACTTTTACGGTGGCTGGTGCTGTATTTTCGCTGGATGTACGTGACCAGCTCTGGGTGACCTAGGGATCGAAAAGTTAATGGAGAATTCCAAACATGTAATTAATCTCAAACTTTATCTCCCCTAACAGGGCTTTATAATATCATTGATAGTAGATCTAGATTTATATTAAATGAGTTAGATAATAAGAAAACTCCTCTCAAGACATGGGGCACCCTTTCTCCTCTGGAGCTAAGAATTTGTTCAGTGGAAAAGAACATTTTTCTAGAGCCTATTTGAACTTGAGGTATACCAAAGGTTCTAACTATTATTTAAAGGTGTGTGATACACAGATAAGAGAAATCAAGATATTTCTGTTGACTCCAGCTGTGAGGAAAAAAGAAAGTTAAGCAACCACAGTCTATCTGGATGCATAATAATGTATATAGTAAACTGGTGCCCAGAGCACGAGACAGGGTGGAAATGCACATATTCTTGCAGCCCGGAGCCAGATGGCACAGTACCATTCTCCTCACTTTGGAGGATGAGAAGCTGGGATGCAGGGCAAGCCCAGGAAACAGATTCTTCAGGTGGTCTGTGTTTATCTGTGATATATTCCCCACCCTTCCTTGTTGTACCTCACTGCCAAGGCAAGCAAGTGGCTCAGGGGAGAGGCAGCTCCCGTTTTGCCTGTTCTCCTTGAGCAGGGTGAAGCAGTTTTTCTTTCAGTGGGGTATCACAGCATGTGCCTGTCTGAGGGAACAACCTGCAACACATTCATTCCAGGAAAAGTTCCTATTTAGAAGTACAATTGGGACTGTTCCTATTTAGAAGTACACTTGGGATAAGATGGTGAATGAGCCAGTAGCATTCAAAGAAACAAAAAATCCCCTTCAAGATACACAGTGTGGGACTGCTTCCTGCTTAGTGCAATGGCATCACCATTGCCACTCTGTGAATACAAGAAAGCACAAGTTACTTCAAGTGCCTGTGGAGTGAAGGAGCCCCTCTCCCTTTCCCCATGTTCCTGCCTTCAGTCACTCCTGCTTTAGTGAGTGCAGCAGTGAGGGACTGGTGGTAACATATCCTAGGTTTGGAATGTTCATCTCCTCTCCTCCTCCCACCTCATGTTCCCTCAGGTGACACTTGCACGCTGAGATGTGTCTAGCACCAAGCAAAGTCAGGTCAGCCTGCTGCAGCAGAACCGCTGATGCTGAAGAGAGGAGAGTGGGTGGTTAGGTGTGATATGCAATCAGCCCCGTACAGAAGGTGTTTCCTTTTTTTTGATTCTTCAAAATAGAGGTAGGGGGAGAAAGAGGGAGATGCTCCAAGTGGTGGGTATTTTTAAAAAATTCATCCTGTAATGCTCCAAAGTGAATGACTTTAGCACGACATGGAGAGCTGAATGCTGAGCACAGTCATAAAAGGACTGAGAGGACTGGGAGCCACTCTTTGCTCCTGCTGTGGCTCCCTCCAGATACAGTTCTGATTCACATTTATAAGGCTGGAGACACAGGAAGACATAAAGACTGTAATTCATATTGCAACACATATTGCTTCCTTGAGGTAGTGGGTTATTTTGGGTTTTTTAAAATCAACTTCGAGACATCAAAAAAATTAACATTTCAAAAGTGTATGTTGGCATACACAGTAATGTCCATAATTCATGAGTGTTTTTAAGGCGTTCAACAGGATCCAACAGTGATGAAGTCATGGGACAAATCCCTAATCACTCTGACTTTATCCTCTTACACTTGGAACCAATCTGCTCAGTGTTAAAGCACCCAAGACATGGTAACAGAAGAGAGAGCCCAAGGTCACTGTGCCGTGCAGTCTGGTCTTTATCACTCTCTGACTGACTTTTGAGAGAGATTAAACCTCCAAGGGTTGCAAATCATCAAAACTTGAACAAAAAACTTGAACAGCTCCCAGAGTTTCACTAAATTTTCAGTAAGTTGGCTACTTCTGTGAACTAAATATTGCCCAGGTACCTCTGTGAGAGCAGCCCAGTGGAATGATCCCAGGTACAGGATTTGGGCCCTAGGTGTGCTGAAATGTCCTGCCTTAGAAATGCTGAGGGACTTTAATCTCCATCATATGGCACAACATGTACATCAGTTCTTCTGAGTTATTTTTGGAGGGAAAATGCCCATATTTAAAAAACCCCAAAACTGTACTAGATGAAAGCTAATTTAATCAAGTGCATTTATATAATTACTTTCATATGAACAACAATTGCTGAGATGAATTATAGAGACGGGGAGAAAATGAGTACTGTAAGATGACATAACACCAGTGCTCAGAAATTTGTAGTCAAGGGGGAAATATGCCAGATGTTCTGTAGTACTTAAAGCTAATGGGATGCCACATTAATCACTCTTTAAGGCATCCTTCCATGCTTACATAGTGGAAATTGCTATCTTCCTTTTAAATTTCATGTTTTTGATTTCATCACACTGAGTCTCAATTCAAGGTCATCACATCAGTATTATAGCTTTGAGTGTTTCAATAGCCCTTGACCAGACTGAGATTTTTATGCTCTGTGTGTCCAAGGGGTTTCCCTGGACATTTATTGCTAAGTCCTGCCAGAGGTACAACACATATTATAGCTCCTAAATTGGCACAGTTTAAAGACCGGGTATAGGAATTAGCTGCTAAGAGTTGTGTGTTTAATTACACCCATTACACATTCCAATTACCTGAAACAGTTATAGCTGGTCCCAGGGAAACACTTAAGTGGTCCAACTAGGAGTTCACAAAATCTCCATTACTTGCTCTTTGTACCAAAATAAATTATCAACCCAGAAAAGAGAAACTTGGAATGACAATACACAATAATCAAAGTCCTACCCAGCCTGGAGTTTGTCCTGTAATATAATGCCAAAACAAGGAACAGAAACTGAACCAGAGCCAGCAGACAAGGTGTTTGGCTGAAAATTTGGAAACAAGTGAAAATTTGGAATCAAACATCCCAAGTAACAGCCAGTCCTATAATCCCAAGGTGTTAATCAGGAGTTGTTCATTCTCAAAGAAACACTCCCACATGTGCAACACTTGGTCTTGAATTAAGTACTTGTCCACCTATTAATTTTCAGGACAATTCCCTGAAAATTGCCAAAACTTTTTGGGAAAGTGAAGGCTAAGATTCAAACACCAAAGGAGGCACATTTATTCAGAGAATGGAACTGTATGTGAAAAGCTATTAGGATTGGAAAGGGAGACATATGAGATCTGTCTGGGTGAGAATAATCCAGGAAAGTCCTGAGAACTGCTGAAGAATTTATCTCTGCAGACCTAGTTGGAAAAAAAGGCTGTAAATCTAATGCTTGCTAAGCTGTGTCTGTTGAAGTGATGCCATGGTGTGTGCAGTGATTGAATTTTAGCACATTAGTATTACAGTCTAAGTTCTCTTCCACATTGACCAATTATTTTCACAAGTTTTAGAAGCTTAGCAAATTTTTTGAAAGGGGAAGAATCTGTCCTAAGAAGATTTTAAAGCTCAAAAGCATTTCCTAGCTCTTCCCATTACTACTTGAAGTGCCAGCTATGCATCCTGACAGCAATTAAATCAGACCCAGCAGAAAAAGCAATTGAAGAACTAAATTGAAATCTTCACATAGCTGTATCCAGTGCACAGCACACAGGAGGCAGAGTAGCCTGTACCAGCTACACACAGTCAAAAAAGAGAGATAACAGGATGCTCTCGCCAGCTATTTGATGTGAGGGGTTCTGAGAGGCTGATTGTTGTCATGAATGAGGGCACAGTATCCCCCAGAATGATTGCACTAATCACAACACTGACCCACTTGTATGGAAACATCATCTGGCAAGGATACCAGCGAGCATCCTCTGCTGCTTCCGCTGCTTGCCAGAAATAGCTGTTTGTCAACCGGGGAGAAGAAAAGGAATGAAGTGTGTGAAGGGAAGCACAACAAAGTGGCAATAGGAGCCCAGGAGAGCAGGGAGATGTCAGAGCAAAGGAGGAACATCTGGGCAGAGACCTGGCTCCTGCTGAATTCAGCAACAAAGTGCTTAACTAGCTCCTGCAGGGCCAGAATTTAAGCCCTGATGAAGGAGAGTTTTCTTGAGTGGGATGAAAAGCACATCTGTGTGGAAGAAATGTCTGGACTGTTTGAAGCTCTTGGATAGTTTTGGCTGAGGATCTTTTATCTTGCATATGTTTGTAGTATTAGACTGGACATGACCAAAGACCTTTGCATTGTTTGAGGATCTCTGTCTTGGTATGGGGGTCTACAGACGGAATAGCTAGAGCCATTAAAACTCAACAGGGTGGACATGTGTCTTAATGGCACATAAATGAAAACTGTGGGTTACTCCTGCAAGGGGTCTCCTTTTTCTTTCCCCAGAGTCAGCCGCCTTGGGAGATCCAAGAACAATAATTAATGAAGGGAAAGACTCTTCACAAAGGGTGGTGACACAGACAAGAGGATGCCTCCAAGGCTCTTAAGTCAAAGAGCAATTGAGGGTTTCCCTGTACTAAACTGATAGATTAGCAATACACAGATGAAAGGCAGATTTTTAAAGCTGCTGCATAAGACATGTTGGACTTGAAGCATACATTAGATCCAACCTTCTGGCAAAATATTAGTAGAACTACTGATGCTGTCAGCCACATGTGCTGGAGGCAGCAAACATTCTTGGTGTGCATCCAACAGTTACATTTCTTTCCCATTGTAAAGGCAGAGTGGGATGATGCTAAGTGGGAGATGCTGCCTGTCAGGTGCAAAGGAGCTACCAAAGGACAGGGGACACCTTGTTTCTGGGCTACACAGTTCACCATCCTGCTCCTCTGTCCTGGGGTACTTGGTTCTGCCTCATCCCAGGCAAAAGCCTGCTTCATGTGTTCCCTATGTATGACCAGCCCATGCCCTACTGTTTTTTACCTGGAGTTTTAGCAGTGGATTCATTTACCTCCTGACTTCTGATGGGTCCCACTTGCTTTCTAAATCACTTCTGTCTTCTGGTTAGGGCTTCCAAAATCTGTTTTCCCACCCAGGAGTAGCAGGGTCATCTAGAGAACCTTCTGTGTGGTAGGGTGACACAGTGCTGCAGACAGGTAGCCTGGGCTGTGACACTCAGGACAGTCGTCCTCCAACACTTCCCTCCTTGGGGCTGAACAAAACAACTGGGGTATCTTGTAGACGATTCCATCTTTAAGATGGCACAGGAATTGCTCACAGGAATGGGAAAAGGCTGTCTGTTGGAGACTTTTAAAATAATATTGGAGTCAGTACTAGAAAACAGTGCGGGAAATAATTATGTTTTGAAGTTGTGGATTAATTAATTGCTTAGAGAGTTTTGAAAACCTCCCTCATTATTTGTCATAATAAACTCCTCTTCCACCTTGAAAAGAGACTTTCCTCTTAGTTAGATCAGCATGAATCAGAAATCAATCTATTAAAGGCAAAACATTACACCAGCACAAAAGGTAAATCAGGCATTTGCCTGTTTTTTCTGGATGAGTCAATGATTGCCCAGGTCTTGAACTAAATTTTGCTGTCAGTTTCAGAAATTTACCTCCCATGTACTCCAGCTCCCCTATATAAAAAAAAACAAACAACAAACAAACAAACAAAAAAACAAAAAAAAAAACTAGAGCAGAATTTGGCTGGTTTGACTCTACCAAAAGCAAGTTTTCATTGCCCAGTTCAAAGGTCATTAAAGCGGTCATTAATTATACTTCCGTGTAATTTAGATGGCAGCAGCTTAAGCGGCCATCTCAAAGTCTGTCCTTTTTAGATGGCAAATAAGTCAGGCCCAAGAAATTTTTATTAGGTAGGGATTGACCAAAGGAACCTCGGATTAACTTCAAAATATGAACTTCCACTAGTAATATAAGTTAATAGCCAGCTATCTGTGATCACTATAAAAATATCAAAGCACAACACAATGAATATGATAAGAATTAAAACAACAACCTTTGATTGTATCTACAGACCTTTTTCAAATGAAGAGCTGAATTAAGTTTATAGGAAAGACCATAAAATACCTAAACATTCCCCGTTTAAAATTCTTATCATGTTATGTATTTTATTTCTGCTTTCTTCAGGGCTTATATTTCTGCAGTTAAAAGGGCAAAAACCTTAGGGAGGTCATTTAGAACTCCACTGACCACTGATTGTACACCATATTTGTAAAACTAGAGGGTGTATAAATCTACCTTTCAGTACTTGAGTTTTTTCAGATGCTGTAAAAACCTTACTGCATCTATAAAATTCATCCCAGAGGAAATGGTGTAAAGCCTGATGTAATAAAATGCATCTATCTCAATATATGCATTCATTAGTGTGTGCAGAAACACCCCTCATCAGTCACTGGTGAGGACATGTTTACTGGCTGTCTTAAGTATCAGCTTGGGTGGGTTAGCAATTTTTACAAGCAAGAGAACTGTGTGTAAGAGCGTGAAGCGAAATGAGTGGTGGCTATCTTTGCTGAACACCTAATTGAGTGATCAACACAGATGAATGAAGAGCTGGGAAGAAACAGTGAGACAATTCAAGACAAGAAATACTATGGGATGACTCAGAGTGGGCTGACTGTCTGAAAGAGCTCTACAGTTAGAGAGGTGGATGGAACAGGAAAGTGCATGGCCAGGTTATTACTTTGCTGTAGGCTGTGGACTACTAATTAGAGCTTTGACTTATTTTCCAGCTTTAGCCCTTCTCTGAGCTTTAGCCTTTCTTTGAGCTTCAGCAGTTTGTATTTCAAACTAAAGCTTGGTAAGTAAGAGCAGGTTGCAGGGTAATACACACAAATATTTGAAAATCCCAGATATGCCCTCCATGCTTGTGGACTCCAGCTTCACACAGCAGCAGAAACACTGCTGAAATGGATAGAGAGGTTGTACCTGAGGTATTCCACCTGTGCCCTACAATGCTGATGTGTTGTGTTTCTGTTTTTCAGAACTCCCCTGGAAGGATTTCCCTCTCACCATCATGACCTCAGGAGAAACCTGTGCACTGAATGCCAGGAGCCAAGTACTTTGCCCTCACCCTGCTGCCCTTCATGTTCCACTGCTGCTGCTGGGTGTTTCAGCTACTTTGCTGCTACTGTTGGGCTGTTACAAGCCAGGGTCATGTCCATGGAGCCTTAAACATACAGGGCAGTTTATCCTACCTGGGAGTCAAAGATTATTACAGCCATTTCACGGGTGGATGGCAGACACAGATTACATGAACAGTAAGGACATACCAGAAAAAGTTGTGGCACTACAGGAGCAGAAACATCTGCTCCAGCATCTCAATATCCATGCAAATGGTGGAGTTAATAGCAGCTCTGGATCAAATAAAAAACAGTTGATCAGGGTGGATACATCATCAGGCTTGGCTTAAGCCACTTCATAAATATTTTTTAAGGAATTTAAAGGAAACAAGGACGATGATATGAATTGATATGCTGAGGACTGAAGAGGAGGGAGCTTTTAGCTCATTTGCCCCTGGACAAGTCTGTTTTGCTCACATAACAAAGGCAAGGAAAGACACTCATGCTGCACAATACTTGCAAAGACATTCTTGGCACGACGCTCCCAGGGAAAGAACATAACTCAAGAAGAAAGATGGAAGTTGCTACTTCACTCTGGGAGTAACAGATAGTTCTCTCCTAGGTGATGTGGATCATCTATAGATGGGCAATGGAGTGTATTTCTATACTGTTTTTTCTTAATTCCATCATAACAACAGGGTGTTCTACCTTAAAAATATATGGGGATTATAGCCTGGGATTGGATAAACATAGGTGGTTTTTGCCTGAACACATTTGGATTTTTTGCTGAACAGAAACTAGGACCACACATGGAGTTTTCTGGGGAATGGCAACCTTCTGAGTACTGGCTGTGCTAGCCTAATTTGATGAGAGACAAGAGAAATCAGGTATTTCTTATCCGAAACACAGTCTGGGCTGTGCTTAGTGCCTAAGGGACCAGCAACAAAAACCTTTGTAAATGAGATGAATTATGCATTCCCTGGGTTAATTTCTGCTCTGTTGCATCACAGTCCTTTCCAATTAAAATCTCAGTGAAATTGGCCCCTTTTAAAGAAAAATTAGGATTCCATGACATTTGAGCCATAAGCAAGGTCAGAGTAATAGTTACTCCTTTCTCAGATTCTCTTCATCTACAGAGAAATGTTGAGGTGGCAGAAATCCACTGCAGCTGCTCATGGCCATTGTTCCAAGGTTTTTGGCACTTTCCTGGATGCAGAGTTGGCCCTTGGAGGCCCTTTGGGATAGTTTTCATGCTGTGCTCTGCTGGCTGATTGCTGTCTTGAGCCAACTCTGTGAACCTTATTCTAAAATAAAACAGGAATAGGCAAATTTTCAGAGAAGGAAAGAAAAGGGTCTGGACTGAGAAATCTCTGATAGCCTTCTTGTGATCTCTAACTTTCAGCCACTCCCTGGTAAGTCTCAAAATAAAATATTTGGAGGTGGAGTAGCACAGTAGAGCTTGTTTGCCTGGTTAAAAATGTGTGGAGGACAGTCCCACCCCTGACTTCACAGAAGAGGATTAGCCACAACATTCCCTTCTAGCTTTCTTCCAAGCAAGGGGAGCAGGACACAGTTCTTTTCTTTTCTTTTCTTTTCTTTTCTTTTCTTTTCTTTTCTTTTCTTTTCTTTTCTTTTCTTTTCTTTTCTTTTCTTTTCTTTTCTTTTCTTTTCTTTTCTTTTCTTTTCTTTTCTTTTCTTTTCTTTTCTTTTCTTTTCTTTTCTTTTCTTTTCTTTTCTTTTCTTTTTTCTTCCCCTCCCCTCCCCTCTCCTCTTCACCTCATTCCACTTTCCCCCCTACCATCTCCTCCCAGGTGATCACTCAACATGACATTGCATGAAACAGGTCCTCCTAAATGTGATCTCCCTTTTGGAAATTATCTGTTCCGAGGCATATCTTCACAAAACCCCACATTCATGCATGAAAACTAGTAGAGTCTTTCTGGCCTTGGAAACCTCATACTGCTCCGAAAGTCTGCTCTGGCAGGGAGCAGTGATCAGGCTTTTGCCCCAGGTGTGGATATTGGGGTAACACACCTTCCTAGGTGCTTTTCCACTTCTCTGAAGGTCCTAACTCCATGGGGGACCTCTAGGAAAATTTGCCAATGGAAGCAGGTGGTCCTAAACACCATTCCCTATTTATCTTGCAAGAGCCTGCAGTGCAGTGTCTGCATCTCTTGTTTCTAGCAGCTTAGTTCCTCCTATCTAAGGCAATTTTTTCTTCTGTAGCTACCCTCCAAGCATTTGTCAAGGACACATTTGTTTTGAAACTTTAAAAGGTAAGGGGCTTTTTTCTTCTTCAGAGCTTTGGGTTTGTTTTGTTGTGGTTGTTTTTGTGGTTTTTTTTTTTTAATGTAGTAACCTCTACTAAAGTCATATTTTTAAATTCTCTGAATGTCCTAGTGACATTGCAAATTATTGCTTTTTAGGCTGCAGTTGCTTTCCAAATTGCCAGAGCAAGACTCTGACCAAAAAAAAAAAACCAAACAAAAAACCAAAAAACAAATCTGCAAATAGCTTTTCAAAGCAGCTATTATTAGGAAAAAGAAAAACAAAAAATAAACAACAAAAAAAGAAACCAGTAGTTGGGAGATACAGTTGAGTAATACTTAAAGCACTTGTACAGCTTGTAAAATAGAAAATGACCAGTGTTTTAGAATATGTTCCCACTTACTTACTTAGCAATCCATTAGATGAGCAATGCAGTATAGAGGTAAATGTCATCTGTGCTTTTAGAGGTACTCTGAGATTTCATTCTGATAAAGGTTCCAGATGAAAAAAATACCTTTTCAGAAATTACTCTTTGGAATCTTAGTAGGTAGGAGCAAATTGAAGCAAAGAAAATTGCCAAAAGTTTGGGGTTCTAACTCTTGCTACAAGAAACTTGTCGGGTGAAACGCTGCTGGTTTTGCCTGCAGTTGGTGCAAACCACATGCAAGGTACATTTCAAATGCCAGATACCAGTCATCATAAATGTGAGACAAACTTTTTTCTTCTCTACAGTCTGCAAAGTCTGTTTTTTCCTGCCAGCCAGATGTGGCCAAATACTATTGTATTTGGGTATAGCTATTGTAATAATTGCCTGGAGGATGCACCGATCCCAATATGGAAAAAACAAAAGCATGTTTTTCTCTCATTCTCTCCCTCTTTATCCTTGTCTTAGATAATCTTTCATATTCCCTAATGAAAGCAATAGAAAGTTTTTTTTGTGTACTTCCCCTGTGGTCACTTGTGGGTGGGCATAAATTAAGTTATTATTGCTGCTATGCTGCTGCCTCGAGGGAGGGATTAAACCAGATTTGAAACCCAGGAAAGGTCAAGCAAAGGAAAATGTGGCACCTGTACATTAGCTGAAAGTGCATGCTGACCTTCCACATGACATGTCAAACACCAGCTGTGCTGTACAGAAACAAATTCTAGTTCCTAAGCACCATTCAGCAAAGGCTCAGGGTGGATTTTTTATGCCAGTTACTTTTCACTTCATTGTGCAATGCAGTATTTACTTCCATAGCCTCACAGTCAGCTGTTTTTTAATTCTGTAATTCAAGGTAAGTCAATAAATGGTTGTTGGAGAGGAAAATCATTACAATCAAATAAATGCTTTCTTTCAACATGTATAGATGGGCAATGGTTTTCAAGAGGAAGAGTGTGAACAATAAAAGTAGATGTAACCCTAAAATTAATCACAAAATTTAGGCAATAGGATTCAGCTCTCTGAGTTAAAGTGCTCCTTTACATGGGGATTTAGCAAGGTCCCTGCATCTGGAATATCTCAAATTCCTGCAGATACCTGGTGAGCACTGGAGCCTTGACTGGAGTCATGACCTTTCTGGCCCCTACCAAATCTGTAAACCTAGTTTTACTGCCTCTGCATCTTGGTGTAGCTAGAAAGCCAGACCCCTGCAGCCTCACCAGACTCCACAGGCAGTCATGCTCTAATCTCCCCATCTTACTCAACACAGGAAGGTGTTAATAAAATTTTTAAGTAGTAAATCATGGCTTCTCATCTTTGTCAATTCTGTCCCCAGTGTAATTACTGCTGTGTGACAAGCTACATAATGTGCCCAGGCCTTATTCCACACTGCTTGGCATTTTCTACAGAGACTCCTTTTGAGGTGGTGGAAAATACCCAGATCACTACCTCTGTTGTGCTTTAGATTGATTCTGTCCCATTATAAATGGCACTTAGAGGCGCTGAATAAAGGACATTTGCCACTTTCCATACGGACACAATGATGCTTTGGTCTCGTTCAGGTTCAATTGCTTACATGCAACCTCACGGTATCTAGGGTTCCTCAATAACTCAATTTCCTCACATGTTCAAACAAACAACAACAACAACAACAACAACAACAACAAAAGAGAAATGTTATTCAAGGCCTGCCTGTATACTTCAGAAAGGTATTTTTTAGGGTGGATCTCAATCCTTTTCTAGATGTCCTCTTTACCTTCCAAAACTGTAAATCTGTTATACTCTTCTAAATTAGTGCACAATTAGCTGGATAAATAGCACCAGCCTTCTTAAATCCTACCTTTCAGCTAGTGAAAAACATGAATTTGCTTGAAACATGACCTGTGGTTTTAAACTGAAAAGCAATGCAAAACAATAACCTTGTCATCTTAGTGATCAAATAGATTCCTTTCTTGTGTGTATAAGTGTGTTTTAAAGCAGGTAATTCTGTGTTTTAAGGAGTGAGGAGGAAGGGTATACTATGTTCACCTATGGGGCTATCACCTGCCACTTCACAGCTGGTCTCATGTGACCTCTGTAAGACCCTTCTGCCAAAGGGGGTCTACTTTTCTTTTGACAGTAAACAGGCTTTGCTTCTGCGATGAGCAGAGCTGGAGTTAGATCTAATCCTTGTCATCATTAAAGCACCTCTAGAACAAAACTTTAATATCCTTTGGGACATTTCTATACCTGTATTTTCCAACGTGAAAATATTCATCATATTCATCAGGCCATAAAACTAATTCCATAAAAACCTGCTTTTGAGGAGATTTGTATTCTTAGGCACTCAACTGGAGGAACACGATTTTATGAGGGATACAATACAAATCTCTTTGTCAGAAAAGGGCTTGAAGTCATTAGTTTAGGTCCAGGTTGGAGCTTGCACAGTTCAAAGTTCAGCTTGGCACTCGGTTTTGGTCCAAACCCAAATCCCTCCAAATATCCCCATCACTCACTTCCCCCTTTGCTTTGGTGTGGGTGGTTCAGACTCCATGGACTGGCCTCTTCCCTGAGTATTTAGCACATGTTCACAAACAACTAAGTGGTACTTCTTCCTCCATCTGAAATTTGCAAGTAACACATGCCTTTTTCACCGTGGTCTTCACAGATGTTCTTCAGCTCTGGCAGACACACTGTCCACAATATTTTTACCCACCATAGCTTGTTGCAGTGATGTTTCATTACCATCTGCAAACTGGCTGCAGAGGGGTCTGGGTCAGGCTGTAATTGAAAACAGTGGTAGAGCTCAAATCTGAAATTCTATAACTGTATAATTCAAATTATTATCATGTTTTCTACACTAAGAACTTTTGTTATCCTCTTCACTGCCCAGAGGTGTTCATATTTCATTTACGTGGCGTGATAGTAAAGTCAGGCTGTGTTATCTGAAATAAAATGATGCCAATCCATGGCTGAGCAAAAGGGAGAGCAAAGCTGCCTTCTGATTCTCTGTGTGAGCGACAAGATAGCGTAAAGAAACTCTCTTTAGCTCATGTGTTTCTCTGTAGAGGCCTGACTACCCTGAAAATCCCTGATGGCTGATTTGAGAGGGCAGACTGAGCTGTTAAAATGAAGGAATAAGGTACCACATTCTCCTGAGCAGCTTTAGAAATGCCCCACTGCTGGATGGATTCATAGCTTTGGCACTTTGGCTTACACCCAGCAGCTGCTGTAGGTAGGCATCCCACACTTCACTCAGGGGTAAACCTGGCAAAATAGGAATCACCATAACTGTAGCACAGCATGGTGCTACAGCTGAGCCCAGTTCAGTGAAGTGTGTGCATCTATAGGACACCTCCCTGCACAGCATTGATTTTCTTCCTTTCACGCATGCTCTTAAACATCCCATTTGACTCCTGACACCTCTACCATCCCTTTGCTGAGTGATCTCCCCTCATATATTCTTATAAGTCTTGTCTCCATATACCTTCCCAGTAGTTTGCCAGTGATTTCCTACTCTCAGCAAGGCTTTTAGAGTAGGGAGTCAGACTTTCCCCTCTGGCATCAACAAGGGCAGAGTCCAGCAAAAAGCCACTCAGTCAGCAGTTTGCAGAGTATCAGCAAGGCAATTAACCTAATGCCAGAAATGATAACATGCCCAGCCCTTGCCTGTTCCACCCATATTTTGCTCCAGAATAAGTGCCATAGCGTTCATTGCTAAGTAGTTTACTGAACCTTCACTTAATCCTTATCCCTGGCTGAGGTTTCACAGTACACAATTTCCTTCTATCATCTTCTTGGATCTGCAGAAGTTAATTACATGAACAAGCATCAGTGACTGGGATAAGCAGCAGGATACAGCTGACTCGTAGGCCTTCCTGATATGAAGTCTGTGTCGCCATCTCATGTCATGAGTGAAGCTTCCTTTTTAGTGGTCCACCAGCTAGCTCACCTTTCCCAGTGCCCTTCAGACAGCTTTTCTTAAGGGAGGCTTTTTTCCTGAGCAAGTCCTCCAAAGAGGAAAACTGAGAAGAGCCGTAGTCTTCTCCTTCCTAACCTCCATGTTCATGGTGATGTTGGCACTCACAGATTGGTTTAGAGTAGAAAGTCACCATTCAATATAGGTAATAGGCATTGGGGAAAATCCATAAACATTTGATATGTAATGTATGATATAAAAGATGGCACCGGCCCCCTGGAAGGTCAGTGTGCCTCTGGCTGACCTGCTGAGCAGACCGCAGCAGCTCAGGGAGAAAATCTTTTAGATAACTTAGAATAAACAACCTTGAGACCGATGGCTGAAGACTATTGAGTCTTTCTTTGAAGGCACAGGTTGGAGCAGAGACTTTTCCACCTTTTGGGGTCACCCTGACCTGGGTGAGACTCCGACACCTGCCAAGCTCTCTCCCCTGAGAAGTCATCTCCAACTGTTCTTAGCACTTTGCAGGGAGAGTACAAGATGATGAGCACACAGTAACTGTTTGCAATTTCTTCTCCAGTCCCAAAAGCTTTAAAGTAGGCGTGGCATTAGCTTTTTTTTTTTTTTTTGGAAGGGTGCAAAAAAAAAGAAGAACATTCTGGATTAATGTAACCCCTGAAAAACTCAGCAGGACCTCTGTCAGAATCCATCCAAATGCACAGGGATATTTCAGCCTCACACAGGTCTGGGTCTAGCTAAGAGAGATATGTGGAAACAACATGTAAAAGAAAATTATTGTATAACTGATAAGAATATTTAAAAACTGCTTCACAAATTTCCTTTCCAGCAATAACTATGAGCTTCTAAAGTGACAGTTCCTGAGGGAATGAGCATCTACAGAGCCTGGATGTAGAACTCATTATCCCTGTTTTTTACAAGCAAAGTTCACACACTTCTTGGTTTTTATTTGGCAGCAATAAAGAGATGAGGTCACTGAGTTGACAAAAATAACTATAAAACCACTAGAGAAGCTGCAGGTTAGATTGTGATTCCCACTGATGTGAGAAATCCATACTTAATTTCTGTAGACAGTGCCCTTGTACCACATGCGTGCAGCAAATTCTAGAGCTCCCCCAGCGCTCATGACCACAGAGTCGCAGAGTCATAGAATTAGAGAATTATAGAATGCCACGTTGGAAGGGACTTTAAGGATCCTGTGGTACAACCTTTGTAGGCAAAGTACAGTCTAGACAAGATAGCCCTACACCTTGTCCAGCTGAATATTAAAGTTTTCCAGTATTGGGGAAACCACCACTTCCCTGGAGAGCTTTTTCCAAAGGCTGATTTTTCTCACTGTGAAAAATTTTCCTCTTGTGTCCAGAGTATTTCCAGAAGGAACTTTTACCCCTTAGCCCTTGTGTTTTCCATGGGACTCGTAAAAACCGAGTCTCTATCCTCCTTGTAGCCATCCTTTAAACAGTGGAACATGGTGATTGAGTCTCCTTTGAGCCTTCTTTTTCTCCAGGCTGAACAAACCCATTCTCTCAGCTTTTGCTCACATGGCAAGCTTCACAGTCCTTTGGTCATCTTTGTGGCCCTTCTCTGGACCCTCTTTCACCTGTCCACATCTTTAGTGTTAATTCTCAGCTCTGGAAGGGTTTTTCCTGTTCCTAATCTGGCCATTTTTCTACTGATGTAGGAAGAGCCCTGCAGAAGAGTGTAAGGATCCTGAGCACACAAGTCCCTACAGGGAAGACAGCATTTACATCTCATCATTTCAAACGGAGATGTGAATATAACCATATTTTTTTTCAGATGCCAGGTTAGGACAGCACAAAAAAAAAAAAAATCCATTAAAAAAATCTCTCTCTTCCCCTCATGTCCCTAAAATGGCCATCATCATTTAACATGTTTTAGTATCTGTTTTTTGTCACACTGAATCTATCTGGTTTTCTGTCCAAGAAGTTAAAATTCTTTTTCTGGTTCTTGGATTGCATTTGTGGGTTTTTTTTTTCTTTTGCCTAGACTAATTTTAAATATGCTTTATAAAATATTCGATGCTTCCAATCCCTCCTGAGAATACAGATACTTTTATCCTTGATTTTGGATAGAAAAAGAAAGGATACCACTAGGGTTTAAAAACGGCATCTCCTCCCTTTGTTCATTCCTTTAATATTTTCCTATTTCTAGCATGTGGCTTTCCCCTCTAACAAGGTATTATTCTTAATATATTCAGCAGGAAGAAAAGAGATTCTGAAAATGACCAGAGCAGCTGCCTGAACCTTCTTACATGGTAAAACCCCTTAATGGCTCAGGCTTGCTGTGGACTGAACAAAGACAGCCATGCTTGCAAACAAGGCATACTTTCCAACTGCATCTGTTTGCCTAGAAGAAAAAAATTATGAATTATTCTCTGTAATCATACTCCTGTATTATGGCTCCTGTCAGTTTATATTATATGTGAGTAACAAACCAATCTCAGTCCCACAAATTTTAAAGGAGAGCAAAACCCAGTGAAGTGCATATATATATATATATATATATATATATAACACTAGCTGAATAGAACTGAAAAAAACATCCATCTAGCAAGGAGAAAACCATGTGTGATCCAGGGCAAAGGACAGTATTCTACCTGAACTGGAGATTGAAAATATATCATATCTAGTATGAAACCAAAGCCACACCATCCCCACTGCAGTGAGGGAAAACTACAGCTTTTAGAGTAAATCTGAAAGAATAAAGGAGCTATTAAAAAAATCATGTGAATGTGAGTCCTTGCTAGTATTTCTACACTTGTCAGTCTACTATTTTTCACAATTTTTAATGTTTCTTTGCTTGCCTCTCACTCTGTACCCTATATATCAGAGCTCCTTAAAATATCCTGTGGAAAATCTTGGCATAAAAGACAATCTCGAGACAATGCCACGTTCAGCTCTCTGCCCACCACTTGTGCTGCATGTACCACCCCAGCAGCAGATGCTTCCTCACCACCAGGGTTCCCTCCCTTGCTGGGTGTGTGCTATATAATCATGGTGTATTATCTTGATCTTTGAGTGCAGAGGACAGGCACAACCCAGCTCAGCCACTGGGAGATGGAGAAATGGATGTGGCTGAAAGATTTTCTGCCGAGGTCAGTCATTAGGTGGATTTGCTCTGCAGGGGATCATGCAAACAGTTGTGCTGCATGTCAGCAGGGAATGGATGTATGGCTGAGCTCTGTGACACAGGGAAACCGTTTTCAATTACCTCCTCAATCCTCACACATTAGGTGGAAGCACATAACACATAGCCTTTGCAAAGGTCTCTAACACAAATTCACAGAATTTCAGGTGATGTAGTCATAAACAAGTTTCAGACCAAAAAAATAATGCAACCTCATGCTGTTTCCTGCTCTAGTTTCCTCATGACTCTGAGCTAGTGCTTAGGCCTAGGTCAGATTTTTCTGAGAGTTCATCCTGTTCCCTTCCCTGCTGCATGTGGTTTCTTTTATTCTTTTATATTTACACTTAGTCATCTATAGTTTTCCTTTTTTTCTATCAAAAATGGCTAGAGAGAAGTGTTTTCTATTATTGTCTTCCTTTGATGCATTCACAAGACTCACCAGGCATCTCTGGTGACGCTGATATGAATTTAGAAATAAAAATACTGTGAAGTACACTGTGAAAATACTCCAAAATATCCTCCAAATGGCAACCAACATTTTATTCCAGTCAAAATTATTTTCCCTTCTATTTTTATGCGTGACCACTGAAACAATCCCTTCTTTAGCTTTGGCCATTTCCCCCCACCAACTGCTTACCCTCTCTATGTCTTGACGTTACACCACATTTCCTTGTTTCCTGCCACTCTCATTTCAAGAGTTTATTATTAAAAAACCTCTTTAAAGATAGACAAAAGCCAAGATCATTGTTGGTCTTTTGGAATAGCTGCTGTGGACACAGAGAAAATGAGACAGCTGAACACCTTGCCTGTTCTCTCACAGGACTCTTCTGAGGTGGGACTGCTGAGGATGAAGAACAGCAGGTACCAATTGCTACCACAGCAGTGCACTATTGACAGTACTGCACCAACCAGGACTCTGTGACCCCCATCCATGAGATGATCCATGAACTGGAGAGACAGGGAATGGTCAGCAAGGCTCACTCTCCCTTCAATAGTCCTGTATGGTCTGTGTATAAGTCCATTGGAGAGTGGGCACTGACAGTGGGCTATTGTGGCCAGAACAAAGTCACACCATCCCTGAGTGCTGCCGTACTGGGCATGCTGGAACTTCAGTATGAACCAGAGCCCAAGGCAGCTGAGTGGTGCCACCATCGACATGGTTAATGCATTCTTCTCCCTTCATCTGACAGCAGAGTGCAGGCCTCAGTTTGCTTTCACCTGGAACTGACTGCCCCAGGGGTGGAAGCACAGCCCCACCATCTGCCATGGACTGATCTGGGCTGCACTGGAAAAGGGTGAGGCTCCAGAATACTTGCAATACACTGATGACATCATCATGTGGGCAACAGAGCTGAGCAAGATTTTGAGAAAGGGGAGAAGATAATCCAGATCCTTTTGAAGACTGGTTTTAACATAAAGCAAATTAAGGTCAAGGGACCTGCCCAGAAAATTCCGGTTTTAGGAGTAAATGTCAAGATGGATGTCATCAGATTCCAGGGGATGTGGTTAACAAAACAGCAGCTATGTCCCCACCAACCAGTAAAAGGGAAACACAAGGTTTCATTGGTTCTGTGGGTTTTTGGAGGCAGTGTATTCCAGGTTACACTCAAATTGTAAGCCCTCTCTATCAAGTGACCCAGAAGATGAATGATTTTATGTGGGGTCCTGAACAACAAGAAGCTTTTGAACAAATTAAACAGGAGATTGTTCATGCAGTAGCTCTTGGGCCAGGACAAGATTAGGAAAATGTGCTCTACTCTGTGGCCAGGGAGAATGGTCCTTCATGGAATATCTGGCAAAAAGTACCTGGAGAAATGAGTATGACCTCTGGGGTTCTGGATTCGGGGGTACAGAGGATCTGTGGCCAGCTGCACCCCAACTGAGAAAGAGACTCTGGCAGCTTATGAAGGGGTTTGAGCTGCCAGGTTATTGGCACCAAAGTGCAGCTGCTTCTGGCACCCTGAGTACCGGCACTGGGCTGGATGTTCAAAGGGAAAGTCCCTTCCACACATCATGCCACTGATGCCATGTGGAGTAAGTGGGTCATGCTGACCATACAGCAAGCTCAGATAGGAAAACTGAGTTGCCCAGGGATCTTGGAGTTCATCATGAAGGGAAGAATTTTGGAGTATCATCATCATCAGAGGAGGGAAATGTGACACATACTGAGGAGGGAAAGGTGACACAAACTGAGGAGGCTCCCCCATATAATCAGCTACCAGAAAATGAAAAGCAATATTCTCTCTTTACTAGTGGTTCCAGTCAGGATAGCATGGCATGGTCAAGTGTTGTGGGGGCTTTCTGTGTGGTAGGTACTTTTGTGGGAATCATTCACCTTTCTTGTACACCCTTTTATTAATATCATTGCTGTGACTGTTCATTTCTTATTTCATTGCTGTTTCCAGTACATTGTTCTCTCCTCAGCCTGTGATCATTACCTTTTGTGCCTCCAATTCTCCTCTCCAGCCTGCTGCAGGGGAAGGAGAGAGAGAGCGATTGGCACATGGTTTGGAGTGTTTTGGTGGTAACACTAAATTGGGGAATACCATTCCTAAACCATGACAGCAAGTTAGGGGAAGTCTAGCAGGAGCACATGCAAAACTTTCTAATCAGCCCTAAGATGAATTGATGTTGTCTGACAAGAAGATTATCTTTTGTTTCTTGAAAAAGGATGTGAAAAGGCACAAACAGACCCAAGCTCTTTAACTGGTATTTCCCATTTCCATGATTCTTTGCCAGATTTTCTTTTGCCATCAAATAATCAAGCCTTAGTGGGCAACAAAAAGGTTGTTGGTTTCCTATGGAATTTAAGTCTTTTGTGAACTCCAAATAGCTCAGCAAAAAGTAAGTTTTTACAGGATCATCCACCTTCATAATGCTGGTGGAAGCTTTCTTTCAAGCTTCAATACTATCCTTGCAATAAGTAAGCTGACTGAAGATCTGCATATGCTGTGCTATAAAGGGAGAGCTGGCACCGACGCTCTGGTTATGTTAAATTGATGTTTGATTCACTATTAATAGGCCTTTGAAAAGAAACTAAATTATGAATTCCATATATTGGTCTCAGAGTTGCACATTTCTCATACAACATACTGCAACATTTGTAGAGTGCTCAGAAAAGGAAGACACAGGACTATATTTGTATCCCCTTGTCTGCTCCAGCCAGTGCAGTATGAGAGTTCATTAACTTGATCGAAAGCAGAAGTGCCTTCTCTCCCCAGCCCATTAAAGAGATACAGATTTGAACTGGCAGAGAACCTACTCTGTACCTGCTCAAACAGCCCTCTAAATCACATCCTCACATCCTCATCACATGCTCAAAGCAGTGAAGTTAGACTGCAGCTTCTGTGAAAGCAGCTTGTTTTTCAGAAGTTGAAAAACTCATCCTTCAGCCTCTTGAATTCCTTTGCAACAGGAGGAGCTTGGACAGCTTGTGCTGCAATGTTATCCTCAAGCACCTGCCAACGGGTCTCACCCCCTGCAATGGGCATGACTGGAGCCAACAGCTAAGTCTGCTGAAGCCTGACATGAATTGTGCTTAATCAATCCCTCAGAAAATCCCTGAGCTGCTCCTTAGACCTTACTAGGCAGTTTCTATAAAACATGAAAAAAGTAATTTGAATGGAAGTCATGGTCAGGTTAGATAAGCACAGCAAGATCTTGCTGCTTTTTGGCTTCCTATGCCACACTTCACATGATATGGCAGGTAGTATGGAGTAGATGGGAATCATCAGGACTTGACTAAAATGTATTTCCCAAGCTTGCTGCAGTTCTTTGGCATGTCAGGCATCCTTTTCTGTGTCTGCCTGTCCAGCCCCCCAGTCCATGCTGGACCAGCTGGTGGGATGACTGGGCTTTGCAGGGCAGCAGTCCCCATCCCTCTGTGTGCTGCAGTGGAAACAGCACCCAGTGCCTGGCAGCTGGGGAAGCCTGGCCAGGGGCAAGGAGCAACTGAAGCACCACAGAGTTGCTGTGTCTCTCCAAAGATGCAAATGGCCTCCACGAGGCAGAGAAGGGAAGGCAGGAACTTGCAGTTACCATGATGTGGAGGGACTTGCCAACTAAATGAGCAGGGAACGGATGGAGCCTGGCCTTCCACAGGAACTGGGGACCAGTCGGCAAAGGCAAGAGGAGAGACAGCTCTGTTTTTCCTCTGGCTAGCCAAGGGAGTACAACTTTACTGGGATTCTTTTACTTTATCATAGGCCACCTACAAAAAGGTGCTGCATTTTGCATATCTCTACGTGCACACAGCAGAAGATGAGCCACCTCTTGGGAAAATCACTACAAGACATAAACAGCCCCCTACGTCACATTGGCTACAACGGCAGTAGCAAGCTGAAATGGTCCAGGACATGGATCCCGTCACTGGCACCGAAGCGTCTGCACCGTTTAACTGCTGATATGTTTATTGGCACAATTGTTTATTGTAGATCTGTGCCAACAGTTCCAGGCAATGCCAGGGCATGTTTTGATGCTGAGGAATTTTCGCCATTGATGAGGTCCCTTCCATTTTTGGGGAAGACATATTCCTTACACAATTGCAAGCTGTGCCACTTACTGTAAGGACTGCAGAAGGAGCCCTGGCCTGCTTTATTTACTGGTAGAGATACAACCATTGAGGCCAGAACTGGTCTATGTATGAGTAATATTTTAGAATTATAATTGTTACTATTTTTTGTAATAAGCCATAGCCATGCTACTAAGATTAGCAAGTAGAATATACTAAAATTCATGTTTGGACACTTACTAAAATTGTGAAAGAGCACATCAGATATACTGGGTGCTGCATAGTAGGTCTCTATTAGTTTTTATGTAAAAATACCTGCCAAATGCTAAATTGAGTAGTGTATAAAATCAATGATTCTCTGCCTTTATGCATTTTATTTTCTTGCCTGTCAGGCTCTGGAAGGTTGGCTGCTTCTGATCCGGAGCAAGCAACATTTAACAGCACAGCAATCAGCAGTGATCAAAGCTACTTCAGCTGAAAGTTCATCTTTTGCCCATGATACCAAATGTAATTTGCTGCGGTGTACACCGGCTGTGTAAGATCTTTTGCTCCAAAGGGATAAGTTCTCAGTGAGACACATGGCACTGAACAAGCTAACTGTGCTTGTTGTTTACAATATCTGCTCTAGAAGTGGCTCTATCATCAGTGGAAATGCAGCCAGGGGCAGGCAGATTTCCTTAAAATGTCAAAGTGATCATTACTCTCACTTCATCAAAGATCTCATTGATACAAACTGTGGTGACATTCAGCCCTTCCTGGTGATTCTGGTTGTCATGAGGTCTAATTCCTCTGTCTCCCAAACCACACACCCCTTTTGCATGGCAGGACATGAGTCTGCCTCAGTTTCACGTGACACATGTGATGTGCCTCTGTTCTGAAAGCCACGAGGAACACAATGAGAGGAAGGCAGCATCCTGAGACAGCATTTCTCTTTCCACTTCACATTGCTACCTGTGAGGAGTTCCCTGTGAACATCTACAGAGTTTTAATCCCTGTTTAAAACCCTGTCTTGTGGTGATCCTTATGAAGCCCGACTCACAACACAGTCGAGGAGAAGGTTCAGCAAGTTAAGTGCTCATCGGGTCACTGTGACTCTGTCAGGCACCCTGCCCTCCCACCAGCCTCCCTCAGTGCACGTTCCCCAGGGCCTGAAGCTTCCAGAGGAGTTTTCAAGAAAAAAAAGGCCCCCTTCTCTTCATCAGTGAAGAGGGTCTAGTAAGATAGGTCTCCCTGGGTTAGAGTCACTCTTGGGGAGTTTTTCCTTCTTTCCCTTCCCTCCACCCCATTTCCACTGTAAGTGTCTGAGTTCCTCAGCAGGCTTTAAATAGAAATCAGCAGGAAGGGCAGACAAGGTTGATCAGCTTTGCGCACAGCAGGAGGTGCTAGTGCAGTCATCAAGAATTAACACATCAGTTTCAAACCAGGGACAGGGAGACAGCAAAGATGATATACCACACACACAAATTGCAATTCAGCATTGCTGAAAAGACTCCAAGAAGCAGGGCTCCATTGCAGGTGGCACAATGATGCTGCCTTCAAATCAACCACTTCAGATTTATACCCATGCTGCTCTTTTCATCCCTTCTTCCAAAGGAAGAATTCCAGCCTGGGATTAGCAATTCCCATTTAATACAGAAAAAAAAAGAGGCTATATTAACAGATTACAATCACCTGCAAATCATTAGGAAAAGAAGAGCTCTTATCAACTTGAGTAAAATAATGAAATAATGAAATAATTATTGAAATAAATTCAATATACTATTTATTCTCTATGAATAAGCAACTGGAGTACTGGCTGGGGATATTCTATGGTAACAGAAGATAATTATCTCATTTTACTGACATCATTAAAGCCCAGGGAGTCTTTTCATTGACTTGCTCATTTTCATTTGTTCCAATCAGCCAAATCGCAACAGAAAACCATGTAGCACAGCAGTGACACAATAGAGTAATTCTGAAAGCAGATTTTACAGATGTAAAAACCAATAAAGGTTCATGGGTTTTACTTTCCTCCAACCAATGTACCAACTTGCCTCTATCAGCCATCTCCAAAGCAAAGACAAGCTCTTGGGGCTGGTGGTGGAAGTCATAATTGTTAGTTTAACAAAGCTCTGTGTGTAAATCTGATGTGTTATTTATAAAGGTCTCCCATGTAAATATTGATGAGCCAACTGTTCAGCTAGGTTACTCAGCACACATCTAGAGTATTTGTGAATCAGAAACCTAAAAACCCTAGCCAACAATGAAACTAGCTGGATAAGAAAAGACACCCTTTGTAGCCTGGAGGACTGTAGTTGCAATAACCCAACAGAAGCAGTAGCAGTGTCAAGACAGATCTCAACAATCAACTCTTTGTTTCCTACAACTCCATGTCACGCCTTTACCAAGATCATTTGCATTTGAAAAATATAAGCATATATGAGTGCTCAAATTGGTTACTTTCCCCTAGAAATCTTGATGTCTCCCTACTGTCATTTAGTTTTTGAGTCTGGAAGCCATTGGTCCTTATGTCCTTCTCCATGGTCCAACTGCAAATCCACAGGTTTGTACCTTTGTATGTCATCCACAAAAATCATCTAGAAGTCAAAGCCAAATGAATGAAAGAATGGAGAAAGAAAAAAAAGGGTGGTTCATGGCCGAAGGAAGAGTAAAATTTTCTTCCCATTCTGTAAAACTGCAGCATAACATTAGGAAAACTATTTCACAACCTGCAAGTGTTATATATCGTCCATGTGAGTCTGAGAGACCATTACAATTTGCATTTATGTCTCCACAATAGAGAAATTAAAAACAGTAAGAAGCTGAAACTCTGCATCAAGTCATTGTTGGTTTTTTTTTTTTTTTGACCATAGGTATGTGAACAGTCCAAAAGGAACAGAAAGTCTTAACTTAAAGGCAGACCATATCTGGAGCTTCAAGTTTGTGGTGACTGAAAAGGAAGGCTCTTCAAGCTGTGCTTCACCATGGGTGGTGGCATGATACTATTTGCAATCCTATGAGATTAAAAGTGAAGGTGATGGAGTTGTATTATCAGCTCCAGATGAGCAGACGAAAAGTTGAGATGTAATATCAGATAATTCAGGAAGTGTTTTTTGTTTAAAACTTAACTACAGTCATGGGAGTGTGAAGATAGAGAAAATAGAGCTGTTAAAATTTGCCAATTCTCCAAAACCATTACATGCTGCAGAAATAGCTTTCTTTTTCATGAAGTTTTGGCAAAATTTGACCTCAAGTTCAGTTGAAATGTACCTTTTGTTCCAAGTGTCTTACATGGCTCCTAGCCAGACCATCTCTTCTACTGTATGGAAGACAGCAGTCGGTGTAACCTTCAACCGACATTTCTTTCCTTTCTGAAGCAGAATCATTTTCCTTTCCTTCCTTTGCCCTTTTTTCTTAATTCTTTCCCACCCCCAACACACCCCCAGCAGAAATAGTACAATAGGACTAATGCCAAATAAATTGTTAATATGTCTCCTGCCTTCTTTTTTGTGGAAATGCAGAAACAAGACAATTCCTCATTTTCAGGGCCACTAACTTTACGTAGTTTTCTCACTGGTGTGTAGCAGCAAAGGGAAGTGCTTTGATGAATGAATGGGCATTTCACCCTAGTTACAGAGGTTTGATGTTAAGACCTAACAAGAATTACTTGAACGCTTCAGACACTTTTCCTTTCTCTTTTTCTTCCCTCACCATCTAGCCTATGCCTTGTGATCATAGTAATAAAATTATACCTCTCCTGCACTCCTTCTGCTAGTCTATTTCTTCCACTCTGGAGGGCTTTTCTGCAAATTACAATGTCTTGTGGTAGCTATTTTGTTAACCATATATCAGAGTTAACATTAACTGTGTGTACACAGTATTTTACTACTATCTGGTGCATCATTGTTTACTATTCAGTGACCCTCTGCATAACAGAGGCTGTTAAATGCAGATCTGGCATCGACCTTGCCTTTTCCTAAACAATCTTTGTCCTTCCACTAAACTGTTTTGAGGATTTTGGTTGTCATACACCAGCTTGTTGTCTTTATTCCTTTCATAGGCATGCAACACTTCTTTCCTTCTCTATAGCCCTAGTGCTCAGGCCCCTGGTCTCCCCTCACACCTGCAGGGCTGTTGCAATATCCGCATGAGGCAGCTGCTTCCCACTCCTGTCACCTAGGGTACTGAAGACCTGCTCCACAGGACTGGATCTTTAGTAGCATACAGAGAACTTTTATCTTCCAGTGGTGCAGTAGTACACTGGACAATTCTCCATTGCCTTTTTTCAATAAGCCTTTTTAACAAAACTGTACTACAGCTTTTGTGGTAACTTTTGTCCAGAGATTCAGGAAATTCATTTCATTTCCTTCAGTGGAGATTTTGGCTTATCAAAACAAAATCAAATCCTTTGGGTTTTCAATGCATTAGTCCTGCTAGGGAAAGCTGAGCATTAAAACCCCAAATAAATAACAGTTTAATACATTACACAACAGGCAAGCAGGCATTGCCAAGGTCTAAAATGAAGAATGTTTGCAACTTTATTATTGAGACTTTCTTTCTCTTATTTATCACTGAATTCTGAAGACTTCACTATAAACAAAGGGACACGGCCAGAGCAAAGGGTACCTTTCCTCTGAAACAGAAGATTAAATGTAAATCCTGAATGGCAGATCCTTAAAACATGGAGAGGAGATTGTCAAAAGACTTAGTAGCTATTTTATTTTCATTTGTTCTAGGCTTAAGAGGAAGAAGGTCACTTGTGGGGTAAGTTAATACAAAATTTCCTATTCATGTTATGTTTAAAATCATCTTAGTCTCCCCAATTTTAAGGATTCAATTCACTTGTGATAGAAAATTCATTTCTTCACTTGTTCTCATTTGCCAGTATTTTCTGCTGAGGAATGTGATACACCTTGGTATATTATGGCAAAGGAAGGGCAATACATATCCCACTGAACACAGATTTTGTGGGCTCAGAAAGTTGGGATTTAAGATGCAACTAAAAGAATAAATCCATTGGTTGTCAGTAATTAGTATATTCATGGTATATTGTTGCATGGTTGAGGCACTAAAAACCCAAAGATTGTGCATTCACTAGAAAAAAAAACCAGAAGTGTTAGAAGGAAACAATTAGTAAGCCACATCTACATTACTTAAAATCTGCATAGGGCCTAGGCATCTTTAGATTTTCTTGTTAGATAGGTAAATAGAGTAAGTATTGTGTCCCAAACTAGTGGAACACACCTGACACCTAACTGACCTTGGGAAACTGAAGCGAGCAAATTTACACTAAAATTAACACCGTGCTGGCAATGGAAACAAAACTCTGAGTAGTGTGATAATAAGATATCAAATTCTCAGACTTGTATGGGGAGCCCCACTGAATTGCACCTTGGTGGACATAAGCTGATTTGCCTGGATGGCATGCAAAGATTTGTTTTCCTTTCTCCCTTGGGTTGCTCCAGAGCTGGATTCCCTTCCTGATGTGATGTCTTGAGATGGTCCAGCACTTGGATGGTTCTCTGCACTCAGAGGAGGGGCATTCCATCTTCCGTGGGTAGAGGGCTGTGCTGGAGGAACAGCTCCCTCACAGAATCACACAAAGGTCAAAACAAAGCCAATGTATTTATTTTCTAAAAAAATAGTGGATAATGTCTTAGATAGAGTGTTGAGTGGTATAGATTTAATTCTTATCTTGGCAAACAGCTTCAATTTAGATATGTAAATATCTGTCTTTGATCTGGAGAAATAAAGCAAGGGTGCTGGTTCTCTTGATGGGGTGATGTCATGCTTAAGATTAGGTCCTCATTTCCTGTTGGTGCTTTCCCAGACCAGGCACACACTGAGTCTGACTATTGTTCAGCTCCTTGTGACTGGTGAGCAAGCCAGCCAGAGACCAGGCAAAATTTCTATTTTTGTTTTGCCTTCTTAAATCGAGCCTGACACACTAACATAAATAAGCACAAATATTTCCAGAAAGCTGCATTTTGAGGGCTTTTTCCCCTAATACAAAGAGCAGCAAGTTATTATCCTGTCAATGAGCAAACAGGAACACCCACAGCCATTTGTTCAGAGCAGCTTCCTGCCACAACCATGCAGCACATGCTCAAAACGACAGCCGAGCTTGAGGATGCATGCACCGAGCCCAGAGCACCAGCTCCTGCTTCCAGGTGGCTCTGGCAGCCCAGCAGGATACCATGGCCACACTCCCCAGCTGCCCCCTCTCCTCGACCCCTCCTTATCCCTCCTCTCCCTGCAGGTAGATGCAGCAGGCATGCAGCCAATTATGAAGCCGGCATCAGGAAACAATTCCTTTGTTTGCACTCACAGAACCAGGCTAATCTGAAGCATGCTCACCTTGAAACTACCAGGAAGCACAAAGCAGAGCGTATGGGTCATAGAAGAAACACCCCCAGACCCAGGGATGAAAATAATTTTGCCTTCAAATCCACAACCTTGAGATGAAAAAAAAAAAATCCTTAAAAAAACCCCTGTATTATTGTTCAGCCTCCCCTCCTAAAGATAAGTTAGGACAGAGTGCATCTCCCTCCTGAAGCTTTGCTGATTGGAGCAGATTTGCAAGCTGGAAGATTTGGAGGTAGGGAGAGTTAGCAAATTCTGCATCTCCACTGTGCCAGAAATTTTCCTAGAAGCCGAAGACTTTGTACCATATCCTCAGCTCGATAACATATTTTAAAAAATGTTATGTGGCAAACACAATCAAATCCATGCAGAGTGCCAGGAGATGCAGAGAAACTGTTGTGTAGATGCAAACGTGTTCATCAGTGTGCTGCAGTGCCAAATAGCTTCAAGTTGTATGAGAAGGGAGGAAAATCAGCTCCAGAAAAACAAAACAGTTACATATTGTCAGCAGTCAGTGCTAGTCCAGTCTGTCCTGATGCAACTTTTCCTCTTCATGAGAGGGCAGGGTAACAGAAAATTTGTATCTGGAAAATAAAGAGTAGAAAGAGAGCAACTGGCTTGCGCCTGACAGGAATTTCTCCAGCAGCACGGAGAGACTCATTAGAATTTTTCCCATGACACACCACAAAAGATGGCTGGAGAAAACAAAGTGAGGTGCTGGAGCTCAGTATATTTCTTTGTCCTTGAGAAGCCTGGCCCTGCTGAATCTCACGGGCTAATGCATGCATAATTTGAGGCAGCTGATTAAGTTTATTGTGTTCCTGACTAAGTTGAGAGGAGTGAGGAAGGGAGGGGGAAAAAGAAACAGAGTTGGCTTTAATTAAAGCTCTGCAATTGTCTTTAATATTTACATACTGTGCTATCATAATTGATCCTGATTGGAGGCTTACGGTGCACAGAAGAAAATGACACACTGCAAGTCCCCAGTTGAGGAAACAAAAAAAAGTGGCAGCCCCTTCCCCTTCCCCCATCACTCCAAGCCAAATCAAAATCCAGGGAAGAGGAATTGCACCGAGGCTCTTTATAAAGCTCAGAGCTCTGCTTGGGCTCAGAGCAGCACAGCTCCTTCCACGCGCTGATGAACTGCGAGAGGATGGCTGCACTGGCAGGGACCGGAGCATCCTCTGGCTTCACGAGCCTGGTGAGATGTGAGCTGTTCCCCTTGTGTGGGGCTGGACACACAGAAGAGGCTGGGGGAGCTGCTGCACCTGCTGAGGGTGTCTCTGGTGCTGTTTCCTAGGTTTAACTGAGAAGTTCCCCATGAGGAGAAGCCCACAAGCTCCACAGGAGGAGGAAGCAATGGCACTGCAGAGGAGAGCAATCCTTCCTTAAGATCCATTCCATCAATGTCAGTTGTAAGGAGTTCTTCACATTGGAGGGCCGCATGTAGGTCTGTTGGAAATTATAGAACTGCCAGTGTTTCTTCAATTTAAAAACAGTGAGAAGTCTAGATCCGAATCAAAGATGGGAACCTCTTATAGCCTGGGCTGTTCTCAGTCTGGGTCCAAGAGCTACATTTCTACAGTGCCTTGGGCTGCAGGCACACATCTCCTGATGGTTGAATGCAGATGCTCGTAACCGCTTGCCCATGCAGCATAGGCAGCTCCCAAAGAGATGTTTAAAGTGTCTGTGTGAGGTCCTTTCTGATTTGGGATTGCAGATATTTTTGTTTGCAATTACATGCAAAGGCAGATACTGTTCTGATGTCACTGATGCTGCAACCACTTGGAATGGAAAATATGCATTGCAGTATATCCCCTGTGGAAAACTCCCTTCAGATTTCTCATAACTTCCCTTCGCAGAAAATAATAAATAAGAAGAGTTTATGTTTTACCAGATATATTGATTTACCAGACCATAACTTTATATTTTTATTGTTTTGCTTTAACTTTCTAGTCACAGCAGAACAGATAAACCAAAAAGAAGTTTCTGTCCCTCCCTTCAGAGCATAGCTATGACTCACAAAGTTCGTGCATTCACTTGGAAATACAGTGCTGCATCACTCTCACTCTACAACAGCAATAACGTACAGAAACTGCACTGATGCTTCGGGCATCAGATAACCTATTTACTGGCAGGGAGGGCCTAAACTTGCACAGCTGTTTCACCAGCTCCTGACTCAGAATACAGCAGGGACCTCTGGCAGACTCAGGAGCTACTTAAAGGTTTAGTACTCTGGTCCAATCCATTATTTATATTCTTTTATTCTTCAGTGTAAAAACTACAATGCTCGAAGAGCATAAGCATCATTAGATATGCAAGACACTGCAAATGCCTAGGAAACCATTTACAACACCTCTCTAGATGCTGTACAATATCCATGACAGTATCCAAAACAGTGTCTTTGTTGATACCAGTAAGAACTTTCTGCCAGTAATCATAGACCATATAGAAACTAATGCTGGTATAAAAATAGACATTTTCCTACAAGTTAATACCACTGAGATTCAAGAATAAAATATTGCTTTTCTACTTCAGATATTTCAGTTCAAACAGTCAGGTTTAGGCTTCTCTGTGTGAGGTCACCCTTTCACCTATGGTGTAACCAGAGCATAAAGATAACTCACCAGGAACATGAGCAAATGTTCAGAAGAATTGCCAAGAGGAACATGAAGAACATTGTGGAAAGAGCATTTCTATCCTAACCTACAGTGCTGATTCTGGAATAGAAAGCTGTAAAAGTCTGAGGTTCAGCATGGGCTGATGCTTTATTCTGGACGTAGGCACCCACTCAATTCTGCAAAAGAAAAGAGCATAAAATAGGTTGGAAATGGCACTGTAGGTAGGAGTCAATTTGTAAATGGAAAGGAATATTTTCCTCCTTTTTTATTGCAAGTAGCCTGTTTTATCCTAGCAGTTTGTATTTGGACTACATTTCCAGACATAAAATGTATGTGGGAATAAGGCAGCTGAAGAGGTGGTCCTTTTTAAATAGCATTTCAAAGTGAAGATGAACACTGGTTGAGGTAGAAAGTCTTTCTGCAGCTCACCATCTGCCATTACATGGGGTATTACAACACTTATTGGCTTTACTTAACTGTTAATGAAAAACTACCATCAACACCTGCCATCACTCCCACTACAGATTGTAATAAACAATAGCTCATTTGGCTAATAGCCCTCATTCTCCTGCTCTAGAGCTAGGGATATAGCTAGGGAGTCTGCAAAGAATCAGTAAAATTGACAGACAAGAAAAGATGGCTTGAACTCTGTGATTGATTTTACTTTGTTGGAACAGTGTTTTGACCAGCCTTGAAAACCATCTAAAAAAAAAAAAAAAGTGGATACGTATATATATGTATATATGTGTGTGTGAATATATATATATATATATATATGTATGTATGTATGTATATGTATATATATATATCTCTGTGTGTGTGTGTATAAACTATGGGGACATTAAAATAACTCCAGTTTTAATTTTTTAATTTTCCCTGAAGTCTTTTCTATTGACCACAGAGGGAGAAGGGATAGTCCACCAGCCAATTATAAAAAATTCCACTCTACTTTTATAAAACTAAGGATTTATAATTGGGTATGTATTCAATTTCAGACTCTAGAATTTTGCCTTTTTCAGACTTTAGAATTTTTTTGCCTTCTGATTTTCATAATTCAGCTTTGTTTTACCCCACTTTTAATTAAGTAATGAAATAGTCTCTTCAGTGTCTCTGAGGTTTTTTGACTCAGAAGATCTCTGTTTCTCTTTAAGCATCTCAGTGAAGTTGCCAGAGTCTCAGAGGTTCGCCAAAATTTCTGCTGGAAATTTGGCTGATCAATATCAGTTTGGCCAGTCTTATTTTCAGACAGAAGAAATCCAACTTTTTAAAATGTCTTCAAGCATCTGCTTGTAGCTGTTGCTTGTAATCCTGAAGCTGAGTTCTTTGTTATCCATGCTTAGAAGAGTAACATAGGTGGATGACCATAAGAGTGATGAAATAATAGTGTTTCGTTTTATGCGATGCTGTTGTAAAATTAGTAAGACACATTCATGGCTCAACATCTCCTCCCAGTGAAAAGGAAAGCTCCACCCATGTACTTCACAGATCAGTGGGAAGATGAAAGATTGCAAAAATGGAACAACCAGCGGCTCTGCTGTGACATGCACACGAGCATAAATCCCAATGGAGATGCAGATACAGAAAGCACGGAACTACAACAGGGGCAGACTCTGTTTTATCCAAACTTCACTTAGACCTCCTTAACTGAGACATTGTCGAGAGGAGTACGCTAAGAGTTCATGCAGTAAATGACCAGCCTAAGAATAAGTTTAAAGATATGGGAAACAAGCTATTCTCAGAGCTATTCTAGAACAGTTGGCTATTTTCAGGCTCTTGTTTTGTTTCCTTTACTTATCTACTATATTTTCATTTTCTACTTTGAGAAATCCACACCACATAATTCCAAACAGTCAGCTGTATTTGGAATTAAAATTTTTCACTTTCATTTCCATTGCTCTTCACCCTGTACAAGAAGAGTGGAGTGAGCAGATGAACCATGTTTTTTAGCATAAGAGACTGCCAAGACCAGTACTAGAATACTGTGGTCAAATTTGTTATCTAAGTTTAAAAAAAAAACACTTGAAATTTAAAAAAGAGGTATAAAGGAGACAGAAAAGTTTTCAGTTGACCAGGGAAAATTTGTTACACTGGGAAAATGAAGATCAGCTTTCTTAGAACAAGGAAGTCCAGATAAAGGGACAAACATCAAGAACTCATTTGAAAAAATATACAGAAATTATTTTCCTGGGATAAATGAGAAGCTAGAAAAACTCTAGAGTAAATGGACAAACATTAAAATTTTATGTAGTTAGGTATAAATAAACCTTATTTTCAGTCTTTCCTCTTACCAGCCTCATCCCTAGTCTCTCCAGCAGGGGACACAAATTCATGGAATGAACTACCAAGGGAAATAACAACTCTTGAATATTTGACATCCTCAGATGAGGATCAAATTTGCTTTAACCAAACAGAAGTTACTGAAATCAGTATGCAAGTAACAGGATGAAGTTTAGAGGCCTTTTATAGGGAAGAAGTCAAACCCCAAATCTACAAACAAGAACTATGTCTAACACTATAAAGATATTTTTGATCACTTCTCATAATGTGCTTTGGTGTCTTTTCCAAAGTTCCCTCCTTTGGCACAGTACAACACTTAGCAGAGAAGCAAGCTAAGACACAGAGAACATAAGAACTAAATAGGAACACTTCTTCCATTACTCTGTTCAGCTACCTGCAGGACTTTTGCCTTTATACCTTTTACATTTTTGACAATAAGGGAAAGGAGCATTTTCTCACCTTTGCTATATAGTTTGCATGATTTAAGTGAAGAATTATATCCAGTTGCCACACTTTTGTTTGTTTGTTTTGGTTCTGCTTTTGGTTTTGTTTTGTTTGTTTGTTTGGGAGGGGTTTTTTTGGTTTTTTTTTCTATCTGTCCATACCACAGGAAAAGAAGAAATCTGAGTGCTAAATATCTGAAATACACTAGGCAGGAACAGATTTAATGGGAAGATAATTCCTTCTTTCTCTCAGATAATTTCATTTGTTTGAAAGCACGAACTACTTCATGTAACACAGTTCCAACTTCACAGCTGGATCAGACCTGCGCACAGCACTAAGAAAGCCTCTTATTTTGTGAAGTTGCTCTGAGTGAAGGCACCCACACATTTACTTTCACAGCACTGAGGCTTTCTGTACCACTTCAGAAATGCAGACACTGCTAAGACCCACAAATGCTGCCCAGAGTGAGGATAAAGTCAGAATTTGGATTTGTAAACATTTGAACCCCATACTATCTAACACAAAATGGGCTTTTTCAAAGAATATATCTGAGGTTTTACTCATTGCTAAAAAGACTATGGACACCTGGTTTTCCTGGGTATTTCAGTCACATATTTGGCATTAGAACTGTCAGAACATGTTGCAGTCACTCAGATGACTAATACATTGAGTATTTTTGTGGCTGAGGGCTGGAATACTTCCCACATTTCCCCTTTTGTCTTTTCAATAAAGATGGATTATCCCTTTCTCATTCCCTGTTAAGTCCCTAAAAAGTATACTTCATCAAAACAATGCCCAAGGAAGTTAAGAGCTATAGAGCATCTAGAACCCTCCCTAAACTGGAGACTCTGTGTAATCTGCTTTTCTGAGAGCTCATCCTCATGTGAGGATGAACCAGGAATTGGCTTACAGGAGCAAGGCTTTGTATGTTTGTTGTCCCAAGACCAGCACTGCTTGAGTTCCCCTGCTGCAGAACAGGAAGCTGAGGCCAGAGTGCTCCCAAAACTCAGAATCTGGTGTCAGCCAGAATCCTAATGGTTACCCAGAGGCCCTTCAGGCTTGCCATGCTCAGAACAGGCAGCTTCTGAGATTCATCTCAGCAGAGATCAAGTACAGATTGTGAGAATAAATTCAGTTTCTAAAGCACAGTAAAAATGGTTCTACATTTTTTCCCCACATGAGAGCCATCATAGATATGTCTAGGAAACTGAAATTCAAAATCCAACTTTTGGCCCTACATTTCCAAATAGTCAAAATACTCTCTTGTCTCTTCTCCCCCAGTTCAGCATTGACTTCTGGAGGCAAATCATTCATAATTTCTCCCGTAACAGGAAAACCATCTCTATTTAAAGGTTGCTCAGCCCTTCATTTGATATTAGCTGTACATGAAGCACAGAAACCAATGACCCTTCAAATGTCTGAGGATTTGTCCCCGTCTGTAAGATAGGTGAGTTTACATCTCCTACCCAGCTTGCACTGACCAACCCTGGCACCCTCCCTGCCCAGGGACCAGCTGCCTGAAGCTGAAGGGGGACACAGGCTACATAGCAAAGGTTAGGTTTGATAGAGTTTACAGTTGAAAAAATTGGTGCAAATCTTAAATAGTCTTGGTCTTGCTTTGGGGATCCAAAACTTTTGGGATTTTGGCTCAGGACAAAAAAGGACTGTATCTTGACCAAACCCCAAATGTTTACAAACACATAAAGATTGTATCCTGATGGACAGAATGCAAATTCTATTCTCTCTTGGTCTTCTGTGGTTTTGCTCTGCCTTTTCTTCAGCGGCTTTCTTTGAAACACCTCACAAAAGTTATTGCCTTCCTCTCCTCAGCTTTTGCCTGGACACGTGCAGAGGCAAGCTCTGTTTTACGGAGGTGTGGTCACACTAATGCCTGTTTTCCGTGTTACAGAATGAAATCTTTGCTGCTGAAAAGGCTTTGGCACATGCCATAAAATTTCTTTCCAAGGATTTGGTACTCTGTGTGGACTTTATTCTTTGTGGACTTTATTCTTTGTGGCAAGAAGACAATTTTTCAAGCCCTCGTTCTTTCACACCAAAGCCCTGATTCCACAAAAGCCTCTGGACTCACTCAGGTTAAGTCATCCTATAGACTTCTGCTGTGAGTAAAGGTAACCATATAAACAAACATGCCATGGCTTTGCCCTCTTCTGATGTATTTTGGGCAAACACTGATGTCCTTTTGATATAAACCCAGGATAGATCAGTTTAATAGATTTTCTTTCCATGCAATGAGAATGGAAATACTAAGCAGAATAATAAATAGCATAATATTAAATAATGTTATATAGCTGAAAAATCTTACTTTGTAGCACAGTGATTGATGTTTTTATTAGTAACTTCAATCATAAATATTTCCCCCTTTAGAGTGATCAGCATCTTCAGGGCCTTTTGATTATTATTATTTTGTATCCTCTCAGTTTTAACTCAAATGCGTTTTGCTCATCTCTAACAATTTTCATCTGAAATCATAAATTGCTTTGCAAGCATGAATTCATTAAACCTCACAATGTCCCTCTGAGAAAGCTATTTAACAATACCTCCATGTTATGGATACATAAATTCTGGATATTAAGTAATTTTCCCAAACTCACGGACTAAATCAACAAAAAAAGAACAAAAAGAGAACTGAAGGGACACATGCTGCCAGGTCACACAAATATAAATATGGAGAAACATCTTCATAGCTAACACCGTGGTTACAGGTTGTCACTGATCTGAACCTAGCTTGAGGTACCCCATCCCATCCTGCCTGCCAGACCATGGACTGCTCCTCCTGATCAGAATGTTTCAACCAAACTGCTGTGACAACCACAGGCTAGCATCACTGCCACCACACAGCAGTTTAGATGAAAAGAAAATAAAGCTTCTGGGTTTGCCTATGCAGGATCTTTACTTTTTTTTTTCTCCGGTGAGGCTCATCCCCATGATGAGCTGGAGCACAGGAGCAGGAGAGACTCGGTGGCTACAGCAGCACACCAGCTGCAGCTAGAACCTCTCTCCCCATCTAAAGCCAGCCCTGGCAATGGATTATTTCACTGTACCCCAGATCCAAGAGTGCCTAGAAGATTTGTGGATGCTCCATTTCTGGAAGTGTTGAAGAACAGGCTGGAAGGGTCTTTGAACAACCTGGTGCAGTGGGTGGCATCCCTGCCCATGGAGGGGTTGAAATTAGATGGTCTTTAATGCCCCCTCCACTCCAGACCAGTCTATGATTCTGTGATTTTATCTCTTAATTTCCAGGAGTCTGTTGGTGCCTCTTCTAACAGCCCTGAAGTGAAAAGGACCCCAGGATGCAAAGGAGCTTGGCAGAAAAAGATAAATTTTCACTGCCAAAGCTTCTGTTTCTCCAATGAAAACACTGCTAGTACATGATCATCTGACATGGTGACAGGTTTTGGGGGTCTTCTCTTCTGCTCAGGAATTGAACTCACAAGCCAGGCATCTGTGCCGGGAGGGTGCAGTGCCTGTGCAGCATCAAAAATTCCGCAAATGCAGGCCCACAACTTTGGGTACAGCTGAGACTTCTGCACTTACAGCTCTGGTTGAAATCAGTGGGTCCTAAAGGTGCTGAAATATCTCTCCAAACTGGATCAGCTTTGTCAGCTAGCTGCTTCAGGTAAAAATTACACCTATTTACAGGTAGAATTATGCCCAGTTAACAAGGGTCCAAGCACTTTCAGAGCCTCACTCATTCTCTCTCAGAACGCAATCTCAATTACAGTGCTATATTGACCCTAGCTCAACCTTTCCTCTCTCTCTTTTTTCCTCCTTATTTTTCTCTCAAATGCTGAAGAAATTGCTTTCCTGGAACATGAAAACTAATGTATGCAAATTTTTTTACACTGCATTTCCACTGCCATGATGCCACTATTTTGCTGAGGTAGTTAATTACCAGGATATTGCAGTTTGTCTGCTCTCTGTCCTCTTGCGCTGCTCCTAAAAGGAAACAAAGGAAACAACATCAGAGAGACAAAGACAGAACTCAGTCCCCTATTAATAACCACCATAAAGGAAATAAAGGATTAAAGGCCTTTTGCAGCACACATGGCATACAGCTTTGTATGGCACAGATGTTGAAGAGGTTCTTGGAACTGTCTGCACCTGGCCGTGTCATTCATCAAAAGATAAACCTTGAGATTCTTGCTTAATTTACAATGAATTGCTGTAATGCCAAAAAGAATTTCACAGCAGTGAGATCTATGTGAAAACCAAGGCCAGTGGCAAGAACACTGCTTGGAATCACACAATGCCTATAGTCCTGATTCTGCCACTTTCATGCAGCTGTCACATTTGCAGGTGACTTTAACTGCTCTTGCTCTCCTTGTTTGTAAAAGGAATGGTAACTTTGTCCCTCAAAAAGTGTTTTGGGATTTATCTTAGCATTGAAATTCTAATTTGCTGGTGTGTCCCAACAGGGCAATATGTTCTCAGTGACTGAAAGCCAGCTCCTCACAAGAGGTAAGTAATATCATCACCAGACTTTTCACACTCTCTGTAATCAATGATGCCTTTTCTGAAAACCAATGACAGAGGGTGGTCCTGAATAAAAATTACATAATTTAGCCTTAGGAAGCATACAGAGACTTGATAAAAAAATTAAAATCAAGAAGCCCTATGGATTCTAATGACTGCATAATTTTTAGAGCTGCTCTGTGGGATTTAATAGTAATTTTAAAAGGATGGTTAAAACTGCCATACTGAATACACAATTGCTTATTGCATTTAAAGGGTGTTTATTTTAAAATTGTTTCTATTGATCTCATTCAATCTTGTTATGATCACACTTGGGCTGGTCCTTCCTTCTTTTATAGGACACTTCCATAAAGATCAGGCTGTCTCTGTAGGTGACATCCATTAAAAAGGGTCAGTTGTTTTGAAATAAAGAGAAAGAGATAATGAGAAAGGCCAGCTCCCACCGAGGGGGTAGCACCAACACCCCACCTCCCGTTATCTCCAGCCAATAAGGCTGTGTGGAGATGAGGTAATGCTTGCATTGAATGCTCCAGGCAGCGCTTTGGTGGTTTGTAATTCTCCTTAAAGGAGACAAAACTGGGAGGCTTCCCTGTCTGTTCTGCTTGTGCAAATGAGCATTTGAATTCAGATCTTTACAGTTACAGGGAAAGGGGGGCAGTGGGGAAGTGTGCCAGTGCTCAAGCTTTTCTTCCCTTCCATCTTTTGTAACACATAAACGAGTTTGAAGTGTTTTACTCATGCAAGTTAAACAAAAATCTGAGCAGGTGTTTTGGTTCCTGCTGTAGACAAATCCCAGGACAGATTGGTTCCAAAGGCTTCTGAGTAAATTGAGGAAACTGCAATTTTTATATCGCTCATAAACCAGTTCACTCTCCGTTCATCATCCCAAAGGAACCAAGGTGAAAAAAAAAAACAAAAAACAAAAAACAAAAAAAACCACACCACCAAAAAAACCACCCTGTGACTCAATGTTTAAAACATATCAGCGGCAGAAAGACCACAGAAACAGCTTTGTTTTCCTCAGCCGGTGTATTCTGCATGCATTTCAGTCATGCCTGCATATTTCCTTTGACAGGAGGAACAGCTCCTCCTGTTGAGGCCAGTGCTGCCACCGCGTGCAGTTGGTGGATGGGGTGGGCTCCGCTCCCGAAACAGAGCGCTGTCAGCTAAACCTTGGAAGCAGATTGCATATTGCAGACAACATTTTGGGAGGAAGGCAGTGATTCCCCTCTTCACACTTAGGCCCCAGGCTGCCTCTGCAGGCTTGTAAGAGTGCAAGACAGCACCTTGTTACCGACTGAAGATTCTTGGTGAGAAGTAAGGACAAGGAAAGGAGGGGTTGTGCCCAACAAGCCTGATCCCAACCATCACTGAAATCTCCCAACTGTACCCAGAGCAAGAGCCATCCTGGTGGCATTTCCCCATCACTCTTGTGACTGAGTGATTTAAAAGAATTATTTAAAATTGATTAAATGCCCTCTGTATTTGCACATCGCCAACTGGATAATTGTTCTTGGCTGACCAAACATTTTTAAGTGCTCATTTTTCTGCTACAAAAAGTATTTCTCCCTTCAATCAAGTGCAATTATACCAACCATCTCTTTTAATTGTTGTATTTCCAGAAGATATATTCTCTACGGGCTTTCTTGCCAATATCAGTGGATTTTTTTTTAGGGGATTATATTGACCTGCTTGAGGTGACATCCATCTTTCATCTGCAGCAAGCTCATGTTAATACTTCATGGATATGGATGCTGGGATGGCTCATGGGCATGGGGGAAGAGGGGGGGAAATGGAGATCCAGAAACACACATGTGAATAGCAGTTCTGCCTCTTGAACTAGAGCCAAAACTCCACAGATGCTCAGCTGGATGAGTCCATATGGAGCCTCTGGGGCTGGGAGCCATGGAGATGTTACTCATTTTTGAGACGACTTCCAGTGTAATTGCAGAAGTAGCCCCTTTTCTTTATTTCAGTGGGAGTTACAGTGGGAGACTGTAGAGATACATAGCTTGGCTGTTATTTTACTGTACTGGCAAGGGCAGTAGGAAATTAAAATCTGCTGCCACTTTACACAGCTCTCAGCTCCAATGTGATCTGGAGGAATCAAAAAAGTGGGAGTGTGTTCCCTCTTCGCAGCACATGTGCTTCAGTGCACCCACATACACAGATAAAAGTCCAGTGAAAAGAATGGAATGAACATGAACTTAAGGAAAACCTGCCTCTAGTGTGGAGTTCAATAGCCCTTCCCCTTAAAGGCAGGAAATACACTGGCTTTGCACAGCACATTTTGAGAAGTTTCAAACATAAGAGATAAAACAGCTTTTGTAAAAGAAAAAAAAAAAATAAAAAGGACTCACTGTGTTCAATTAACCTTGAAAAATGAATTTGAACTGTTCTTCGATTTATCTCAAATGCACATTACAGTAGGCTTTTAAATGTCTGTCTTCTTTCTATCTGTAGTCAGCTTGGTAAAATGTATTTTCATTGCACAGGGGTTCCTCCCTTGCCTCTTCCCTTTCTTCTCACACGATAGAAAAGGCATTTTGGACAGATTTCCTCACTTATCTCCACTGCATTTGTTTTCTAATATGAATGTAACATTAATGTTCATCTCCTCTGCACTAAGCAACACAGCATGAGTGTGCAGAGCCATGACAAAGATGCTCTTCAAAGTGTTCACTAGTATATAAGTTGCAACACTGAACACTGGTGAAAATACTTGTCCATCCATTCCTGGGGGTCCTGATCTGTAAAAGAACTCTGCTTTCACATTTTTGTTGTCCCTGCAGGAACAGCCATGTGCTAATTCAAGGATGGCTTAGCCTGTCTGAGTTAGAGGGGGTTATAAAAAGCCACCTGAAAGATGACAGCTGGAGAATAAACAGTCAACTCTCTCTTCCTGCCTGTTAGGTTACTACTTAACTTGATCCTTATTCCTGAAGGATAGTCCAGAAGGGAAACTGGTTTTTCCATGCTACAGAAAGAGTGGAGAAGAATGAAACTACATTGCAAAATGGGAACATCTGAAATTTTCCTTGCTTCCAGCAGCCTGGAAAGGAACACACCTAGCCTCTAAAATGCAGAATTGAATCCTGATTTTGATGCTTCTCAATTGTTGTAGGTTTTTAAACCAGGAGATCTCGACCAGCTCATGACAGGGATGGACCCATGGACAACACCCTGATCAGCTCAGAAAGCGACTGTCACTCGACCTAATTAGGTGTGCCAGTATGACATTTGATTTGGGCCTGTGTTTGAGTTAAACTTTTTATGTTCCTCCTACAGGGGAATACTGTGAATAAGACCTGATGGTAACAGAGTCTGATCTCTGGACCATCTACAGGTATTTAAAACTCTAAATTTGAGGAACTGCAAAAACTGTCAATTCTGTGGGAGGAGGAGAGGAAACAAAGTCAGTCACGACCAAGAGGGGAACATCTAGATGAAAAAGAGAAATATTTTTTGACAAAGTGGTGAGATAAGAACTAAGTCACCGAGGCCAAGAGAGTCAAAATATATACAAGCTGTCATGAGAAAATGATGCTTAGAGGAAGGAGGATGGTATGCAGATATCTAGTCTGCGTGAAGAAGGATAGACATATGGAAAGAAGAAAAAAACTCTGCAAAAGAAGGTGAGGGAGCAAATAAAGAGTGACAGGAAGCAGTGAAGTCAGTTTGTTTGTTTGTTTATTGAGGGGCAAAGCATGCACCTGATGATTTGGAGTACATCACTTTGAGGATGACCTACTGTACCTTAGTGGAATCTGCTTTCCTGAAATGCATGAGCTCTCAGCTCCCGATGGTAAGGAGTGCTTTAGAAAGGCAGGCAACATCATTAATGGTTTTGACCTCCTCACATAAAAGGAGATAAATTGCATCACTACTGCCTCAACTGCCTCCTTGAAGTAGAGTTGGCTATGACTTCCTCAATTCAGAAGGAAAATGAGAAATTTTGATATAGGTGAAGAGTCTCCTCTTCCCTGAAAGAACACGCAACTTCAGGATAGGCAGTGCAGCTGCTATAAGTGGGATTTTCAAGGGGTTAAAGAGCAGGATGCAGGTAGGATATGGCACAGGAAAGAAGCTTGGATATTTATTAGCAAGGAAATGGCCACTGGCAGAGAGACTAAGATATCATAGTGAGAAGGAGGAATAACAAATCCTAGTCATCAGCTGTTCTGTGAGTGACTATAAGCAGGCTATAGCTGCAGTGCCTTTCTCATCCCTTTATCCTGTGGAAAATACTCCCCCCACTCAACACAGCTCTATGTGTCCATTACATAAAGAGGGAACAGTCATACCCTGTCACAGCTCTCTACCACACCTGCACCCAACATTAGGGCTACAAAGTCTCATCTTGTATTTCATCAATCTGACCTACAAAAGACCCTAAGCATTTTAGCTCTATGATTACAAGTGTATCTTTCTGTCCTTATTTCATATAAGTTCTTTTATCACTAGTGACCACATTTTATCTTTCTTTCTCCACATACCTTCCGCACTAAGTGCTGATGTAAAAGCACCTCTTCAGAGGCTGTTTGCCATGTGCTATGCTATGTCTGTGCTTTCCATCAGCAAATCAACCTACCTACTGAGATCCTCTGCCCTGCAGATGTGACTGTCACACCCTTGAAAGAAGATGAGATAACACTAAAAGGAAAGGTAACAAACAATGAGGGGAATCTCAGTGACCACAGAAACTGGATGTCTTAAAATGAGACAGCACTGACCTGGTCTTCTAAACAGAGACATCATCATTCATATTGACTAATGAGCTGTGTGCCACAAAATGAGCAGACCCTGGGATTCAGCTGCACTGAATAACCTCTGGTGCAAGCCGCACTAATAGGTAAACATCACCTGGTGAAAAGGAAACAGGCTTAGCAAGCATAGCAGAAATTGCCTATGATTATTACATGAGACATGGAAACAAACAACATTTATTTAAAAGGATGCAGACAAGAGGTCTTTCAAAATTCTTAAAATAACCATCTCTACTGTTTTTACAAGTCAACTCATGGAAGACTGAAATTGAAATATGGCTCCCTGAAAACCTCTCTGCTCACCATTTAACAATCCTCAATTTGTCTGTCGGGTTGTGACAGTGGGAATCACTTTGAGATCAGAGGAGGACATTTGTGCTTTGTGCCAGCAGCGAGTGGTTTTTCTCCTGGGACACATTTGAGTGGCACAATGTAATGGCCCCACAAACATTGCCAAGGCAAAAGCATCGGCCACTGACACAACAACCAAGAGCAACTGGCAACAGAATTTTTAGTTCTCAAAAGTGATGCAAGAGTACTAAAAAATTTGTACATCTGTAAGCCTCACTGCACTGGTCAGCTATTACGAGCTACTACAATCCAGGTGGCTGGAAGATGGACTAGCTTCTAGGATTTCAGGATATGCAGCAGCATGTTAAAGGAAGACTGAACTTCCATTAATGTTAATGGAAAAGCTTTTATTATCTTCAGTAGGATGGACACAGTCCTAGCTGGGCCAGCTTTGCTAGGCACTCTGAGACAGGCAAACCCAAAAGGTAATGCCTTAAAGCACTGCCTGGGTGCAGCATGTAAGACAAGGCATTGTGCTGGGGGTGGAGAGGCAAGCAAAGGACAACAGCCGATCAGTTTGCATCCATGGGGAGACGCAACTAACAGAATGTGATACTCAAGCCCCAGACTGGCCAGAGAGAGAGCGGTATCTGTTCTGCAGGGGAAAAACATTCATCTGAGATTCAGATTAGTTAAGAACACAAGGCATGAGTAATATAGTCCTAATTATCCCAACTGTTTCATTCATTCCTGTTCCAAAGGAAGGAAGTAAAAACAGCAACTGATAATGTTTGGAGGTTTTGTGGCACTGCTCATTTCAAATTAAAAACAGTAATTTAAACATTTTGGTACAAAAGATAATTTATACAGTGGTCACTGAACCACTGAAATGCAGCCTTCACAAGAATAATGTTGTTTGAAGTGGCAGAGAGAAAAAGTGGGTTTGATGAAAAGATGATGAAACAAATAGCTGTTCTAATGAGCAATCAGGCTCCTTGGCTGCACAGGACTGGGAGGCCGCTTCACCTAAGCCAGCATCCAGAAGACACCTGCACAATACACCACCGGCCTCAGCTTCCCTGTGGAGGAGGGGGGTGGAGTCACAAAAAATAGAAGGTATTTTCTTCTGAAAATAGCTCCTTCCTGCTGATATAGCTCCTAAGCACTAGGAGGACAAGAAGGAGGGACAGGCTTAAGTAGCATCCTGGTACAGAATTTGGGATTGCCAAATCAGAATAGGTGCTTCTCAAGGGACCCAAATGTCAAGGCCTGCTGTAATGTTTATGTGCACAATACAAAGGCAGTGATTGTCTCCTTCTTAATAATTAGCAAATTACACTTATCAGAAATTATTTTTATATTCAGCAAAAGAGCCATTAGCTCCCCACACCTCAGCATTCATGTTGTCAGCAAACCACTTGGTTCCAACAATAAAATTACTGAGTGCCCCCAGGATGAATGGGGGATGGCACTTGGCTGAGAAGGGAACAGTTTTCTGGCTTTTTTCTGGCTGTTTTCTGGGAACAGTCTCAGGGCTAGGTAGCATTTTTGTAGCCTTGCTGCTCCCTTGGGGTGTAATTTAGGACAAAAGATGAAGCAGGAGAACATGGAGACTGTGCAACAGAATGAAGAGGTTTGGCTGTTCTAGGACAAAGCAGAGAGCAGGAAAAGTGGCTTCAAAGTAGAAAACGAATTCCTAACATCATCCAAGTGAAACAAGCTTCTCCTTATTTATGCTGTCAGGCTATTAATGACTTTTTAAACAGGTCAATCCAAGAAATAACCAAGTAAAAATGGAGGACTGTCATTGCTGAGTACTCCTTTTATTCTCCTATTTCTGCCTGTTACTACAAGCTCTTTCCTGGTAGCTGAAGGAGATGTGCCAGCTGGTGCTGGCCTATGACTCATGGGGACTGCATTAGGCTGGGCAAGACCTCAGTGACTTCACTAAGTTAAAATTCTTCCATTACAGGAGAAGAAAAGATCTGGAAGACATTCCTGACCAAAGCACTGATCCACCCTTCCCCTGCCCGAAATACTACAGGAGATAAACCCAGGAGAAAGAGAAACCCTGAGCATCCCTGGGCAGAAGACCCTCCTTGGGACTGTTCATTGTGGGGATGGGGTTTTCTTCTGTGCAACATGGATAGCAAGCTCTGGAAAAGGACTGGCATGAGTATCGGGCAGACAGTGATGCTCAAGGATCACACAAAGCCTTCAAAATCTCTGAGGAGCTCTTCCCGTGCCCATTTACTTGTAGTGTCATCATACCCCACCAAAACAGCAGAGGGGTAGCTGATCATCACCATGAGATCAGAGGCAGCCACCACAGGCCAATCACTTGGAGCTTGTCTTAATCAGCACTGGTTGCACCAGGCCCTATCCTAAGAGGTCTCTTGGAAAAGGCTTTCTACTTTAAAAACTTGACTTAGGCATAACAGAACCTCAACAATTTCTATCTTACACCAGATTGGCTTAATCCTTGGGGGAAAAATACTTTGTATATACACAATATATAGATATTTTATTTGTGCCTCCTGTGAGTGACTGCTTACTTACCCAGTGGGTGGTGCTGGCCAGTTAAAAGCAAATTATGCATGCTTCCCCAGCACTGAAGGCCCGCTTGAGACTGGAGATCTCTGATTGGCATCAGGCAAGAGAGATGTCTAAGCTCCTTTTTCTTCTGCCAGAGTCCCTCAGCCTCAGACAACAAAATAATATTTTATTTGGGGCACATTAAAAAAACAGAATCAAGCAGTGCACCACTAAGGTAGCATTGGCACATATGTAGATGTGTCAGCTAGCTAGCTTTGCTTCGTTTTCTTCCACTTTCAGAAATTAATCTTCTAGGAGGCATTGGCAACCGTTACACGACATTTGACTTAAAAGGAAAAAAACAACACACTCAACTGTGAATTTGATTGCAGAATGATTATTGTGTGACTCACTCCTTTAAGTATAATAATGGAGAGTTTATTAAGTATGCACTTGGGCTCTGGGCTGCCCACCTACACTCAATTTCCTCTGACTGTGGAATGTCCTTTGGCAGCTTTGCAGCTAACCAATACCCCAGAGTCTGAGGAAAACATTACAACTTGTATGGTATTATTGGTCTAAAGGCTGTGGGTTCATATTTCAGCTAGCCGGCACAAGGTTACTTGTAAAACACAACCACACCTTGTGAGAGAAGAGAGTTCACAGGGCCATGATTGGAAAATGTGCGCTCAGATAATAGAGAGATGAATACATTAAAAGTCCTAGATAGGTATCGCATCAAAAGGCAATTTTTCCCTTTCTGCACCACAACATTTTGGCTCGCAAGCCAAGCAGCAGAGTAGCTAAAAGAGGAGCCTGCCTGGCCACAAACCTGTATTAGGTGACACACAAGTGTTGAGTGAAACACTGCTCCTTAATTCAGCTACCAGGGTGCTGGGCCCTGTGGGTAGATGCACACCCACCTACATCATGCTCCCAGTGGAGCTGTGACCACACCTGTAGAAATCCCCCAGTGAACATTCAGCACATTTCTTGTCAGACCAAGGGGAGGCTGCTGTAACAGTTTTGTCCTTCACTTTTGGCATCTTTCTTTGGCTGGATGTGTATAAGCCATTCTGGAGAACAGACCTGTGCTTAGCCTGCTTGTGGCCCTCACAGTCATTTAAGGTACGAATGACTGTATGCAATTCTCAGTCACCCTTGGGTCAGTGAGGTTTATCTCATTCCCTTTGAGCAATTTAGTCCACCTACTGAGAAGGACTCCAGAGCACCTACTCCAGAGCTTTTCCTGGAATTTTTTCTAAGGGAACTGAGCCACTCAGCTCTGAGGACAAGGGCTTCTCTTCTTGTCCTGCCAGTCTGGTGTTGTTGTTAGCCTGTCCCAGTCACAGCACAGCCATTAGTTCTAAAACCTTCTGTGTTTTTATCACTTATGTAGTGAGAGGAAGGGGTGTTCGGCTTCACCCTCTGCACAGCTAAGCACTTTGTCAAAAACAGTTCCATACTTATTACCTGTGAGCCTTAAGAAGTCATAATGGTTTTATTCAGCCGTAATACCAGTCCCCTATGTTTTGTCAGAACAGTGGACCCAAAAGAGAGGTGGTCTTTATTTCAGTGGCAGCTGGACTGGCCTAAACTGAGTAGCATCTAGTAAAATCCCAAGTAACAACATTTCGGAGAGGACACACTAAAATGTCAGCATGAAGAATCCCAAACTAGGGACATTGCAAAGACAGAACAATCAGTGTGCAGCAGAGCACTACAGCACAGTACTTTAGCACTGGATAGCCTGAAGCAGCTGGCCTGTAACACCCAACAGCACATTCTGTGGCTTATTGTATCTTTAGGAAAAACAAATGTTCACTTCTAACTTTGGGCACACTGAAAGATTCTATATTTAGATAGACATTGAGCCTCTCACTTTTCACCTATGCATTCAAAATAAAAGCTCAGTTATTTGTTTCATTTTAAAAATAATTAATAGAATTCCAATACAGAGTTGTTTTGGCTTTTCCCCCCCTCAGGATACTCAGACTCATAAAAATCTATCTGTCTATCTGCGAACAGGCAGTGTGATAGAAATCTGCAGGCTTGACCTTGCTGCTAACCTAATCTGTGAGCATCTCCTTTCTTCTTCTCCCTCTCACCTCTGTAGATGGACAGAGAAAAGAATGGCATTTCCCTGAGTTTGTAGCTGAGCAACTCTTTTTTCTGAAGAGTTGTGACCTCTAAGCTACATATTAGCATAACTTCAACTCCACCCCAAACCATGCAAATACCTAGAACCCCCTCTAACCCTCTGCTGGTCACAGATCAGAATCTTCTGCCAAAGCTGCAGGTGTTGAAACAGAGCCTCTTTTGGAAAGGGTAGGATTAAGGAATGCCTCTGCTCCCTAGTGCAATAGGTTGCTCCAAAGCAGCCCTTGCTCAGCAGGATAGGTCATTCCTTCCTGCTGTCCAGTTTCCATAGCCACATCCTCTGCACAATCTCCTGTGCTGATGTCAACTCAGCACCAGGATAGGTAAATAAACACTGAGCAGCTGGGCCCACCCTTTTGCTTCAACACATTTGGGTGCAGCTGCAACACATTAGGTGCCTTCTGAGCAGAGGAGAATCCAATACTTTTCCCTTGCAGTATTCATTTAAAGCAACAGGGAAAGGGCCAGTTATGTGTCAGCAACCCAAACAATTGGATGGTCCTGTTCCAAAAACTCCTGAAAGCAGTGGAAGGACTCCCACTGACTTCAAAAAGGCCTTGCCTGAATTGCAAAGTGAAATGTTACAGAGAATGCTGTACATCTTAGTTTATTTCCTTTATGGAACTGAGTTCCACCTTTTCTACACATGCTGGTAAACTTTCCCATGCAGCCAGCTTTTTTTGTTGTTGTTGTTTTTTCCTCCTTATGTTTTGCTTCCCTGCTTTGAAAAAAGGCTGATATCACCTGGTTATTTTTCAGTGCTGCAGCTTAGTTGTGATTGCCACACAAAGCAAAGCAGAGAGCACTCCCCTCTTCTGGGAACTTCCAGGACTGCCATGGAATGGAAAGGAGCAGGTCACCAAGCTGCACAGTGAGGAAGGCGTGCTCCTGGCACTCCACACTAACCAGTCCACCTGCTTCACCTGCACTGAAATTCTTCGTCTCTTGTGAAGCTGGAGGGCAGCCTTGTTCCTGGGAAGGCAGCTCACTTGCTCCTAAATCTCTGCACCCACTTCATGTTTCTTTGGAGCTCACTTGCTCCTAAATCTCTGCACCCACTTCATGTTTCTTTGGTTTTGTATGAAAATCAGGATTTCTGTTTAGGTTTTTTAACAGTGTTTTGTATGTTGGGACTACAAAGCCGTATCAGGGCACTTCACACAATGTTGCTTTACTAAAGGAAAAATCACAGAGTTGTCACATTTCAATTTTTTCCCTTCCCCAGAACCCAAATGAAGGACTTGACAAATGCAGGGATGGTCTTGACAGCTGCACCTATGACACAGGAAAGGAGCTCCAGTGCTCAGCAGCAGAGCTGCTGCAGTGTTATGTGAGGAACTGAACAGATTGCCTTCTCTGCCCCAAGCTCGCTCTGAGCAGCGAGCTTAGAGACAGTCAATGGGCTGCCCATTATCTCCTGTGTTTCAGTCAATGCTAAACACAATGCTAGTGCTTTAAAACACAGAAAGTAGATGTAATAGACTATCATATCAATGTTCTGCTTCACTGGAGCTAATCAGACCTGTTTTAGAACAAGCAATATAATTTTGCATGGGGATTATATTACCCGAGGACATTAAATGCTGGGAAAAAAACCCCAGAAAGTAACCAATCCCCAAACCACCAAACCACAAACCAATTTTTGAGTCATTTACAAAAAAAACCCAAAAACCCTGCTCTTATTCTGTATGAGTTGCTTTCTCAATTCAGATTTAAAAAACCTCACAAACTCAAACAAAAAAGAAAACATTATCTCTTTCAAAAAGAGAACACCATCAAATTATTGTCTTGTATGTGTGGGCACATACTCCTGTGCATATACCTGCAAAAATTGCATGTATCCCTGTATCACAGGACAGCTGATTTAGCAACAGGATGTTTGGTGCTGCAAGTGCTGCTGCCTGAAGGGCAGCCTGTCAGACTGGCAGTGATGTAAGAAGCCAAGCAATTCCAGTTCTCGGAAACCTTTTGCCTCCTGGTGTGGGGTTTCACCCCCGGATTGGGATGACCCCGAAAGATGGAAAAGTCCCTCCTCCAACCCGTGCCTTCGAAGAAAGACTCAGTAGTCTTCTGTTGTCTGTTCTCAAGGTTGTTTATTGTTGGTTATCTACAAGATTCTTCTCCTGAACTGCTGTGGCCTGTTCAGCAGCTCAGACAAAGGCACTCTGCCCTCCTAGGGGGCTGGTGCCATCTTTTATATCATATATTACGTACTACATGTTTATGCTTTTTCTCCAATACCTACTATCTATATTGAATGGTGACTTTCTACTCTAAACCAATCTGTGAGTGCCAACATCACCAAAGACATGGAGGTTAGGAAGGAGAAAGAAAGAGGACAGGGCACACCCAAGTCCCTCCATCTTAGATCTCCTGACCCCCATGTACAAAACTTGGACCCCTGCGTACAAGGCTTAAAACCCCCCTGTACAGCACTCAGAAATCCTACCCTTTACTTCGTGACTATTTCTACTACAATATCTAAACTTTTGTGACTTCTTGTTCTTCCTGCAAAGTTGGTAAACTGTTCCATGGGTCAGATTCAAAGCCACAGGGGTTTCTGGCTGCATGCCAGGGTCTCAGATGCTTTTGACCTGGGTCTGGAACATCCGAGAATGTCTGTGGGACATTCTGAGTTCCGACATCTCCCCCTCCTGTTTGCACCAAAAAAAACCCCTCTCTTGCCACTTTGTTCATGACCCGCCAAATACAAAGAAAAATGCATGGCAGAACAAGCAGAAGAACTAGAAGTCCTATAAGAATATAAATGGCTATCTTTACAAGCTCCCTCCACAATGGTGAAAGACTAAAAAGGTTAATGAAATCATCCCACCAGGATCCTGTAACTTTTTGCAATTTGGTGATGCTATTTTGCATTTGTTTTATATTATCATGGATAGACTGATCAGACAAGTTCATGCAGCACATGCCTTCATACTCTTCACACCCATGCCCATGTGACAGCAGCAAATAATCAATTGCTGCCCTATTCTGAAGGGTGCTTGAGGTGCTTGTCTCGCACTGTCAATATCTGTTAACATGTCACTCAGTGCAGAGGAAATGGCATGAGTATGCTTGCTCAACCAACACGCTATGTGGTCCAATTGTGTCAAGGCCTCCCCTGATGCAACTTGGGGTGAGAAAATTGCTACTGCAATTCTCCGAGCTTTGTTCCAGGTATAAACTTCGTCATCACAATTTTGACTATATTGTTCAAGGGATCTTATTTCCCTGCGTGTCTGTTCCCTTAAAATTTTCAAATTAGGTGTTATCAATGTAAGTTCTCCAATGCTGCATGGACCGCCCTTGATTTTTGCAGGGATAGCAGGCCAAATTCTGTCCCCACAAATCAAGAACACTCCTTTTGGCAAAATTGCTGGAGCTTGGAGGGATGATTTGCTCATCATCTTTGTGTAATTACACCAGGATGATGCATTTCTATAAAAAGGCTGGTTTGGAGTGACATCTATTGTATGGTTATCTGTCTCCATCACTCCCAATGGATTAAATATGATACAAAATTCCATCCTTGTCGACCCAAAGATGTCCAGTTCCTGAGGTTCGAAATGAGCCACAGGAAGGAACTGTGTTCAAACACGCCATCCCTCCACTGGATCCGAAAAAGATTTCAAAACCTTTGAAGGGATGTTCTTTGGGATCGGCCATTCTTTCACTGGCACACCTACTAAACATGTGGAAAATGGTTTCCCTGGACTTGAATGAGTCAGACAAATGCTGTCTGGACCCGCTGCCTTTGCCAAAGTCTCCCACACATTTCCCTTTGGTTGTCTCACGGGAAAATCTGTCCTATTGCCCAAAGCAACAGGCAGGAGAATGAGGCACATGAGCACTATCTGTCCAAACCCCGTGCCCATGTCCTCACTCTCTGCGAGACCCCGCAATGCAACAACACCCGAAAGTCACTTGAGTCCCAAGAAAACCCTCAAGTCTCTAAATTTCAATTGTCGTCTGATGAGATGTCTGCAGCGTTGTCGTCTGCCTTCGCCTGCGTGCTTTCTTCTTTGCTCCTTGAGTCTGTGTCCACTTTTGTCTGCATCCGGTAAGGTTTCACGTGCCTTGCTGACACCCACTTCAGCCCTCGCCCTGTGGAGACACAAGCGAAACCCTTGCCCCAAGTGATTAATATGAATGGGCCTTCGATTTGTCCTGTCTCTGGGTTTCGGATCAAAACTAAAGGATTCTCCCTTAGTTTTGCTTGTGTGCTGTTCGTGAAATGCCTGACAATTGGTGGAGTGGGCTCTGAGAAAGAACCATTTAAAAAATTCAACACATACAGAGCTTTGTTCAACCACATGTAAGGTGTTGCACCTGCCTCCCCCCTTTTTTGTTTATCCAAAAGGGATTTCAGGGTGTGATGTGTTCTTTCAATGATTGCTTGACCTGTGGGAGAATAAGGAACACCGAAAGTGTGTCTGACTCCCCATTTTTTTAAGAATTTGTCAAGCACCTTGCCTGTGTAAGTTATCTGTTTTTATTTCTTGTGGCACCCCTAATGATGCAAATGCTTGTAAAAAGTGCCTGCAGGCATGTTCTGCGGTTTCCCCTGTATGTAATGATGCGAAGATTGCCCCTGAAAATGTATCAACTGAAACATGGATACTTTTGAGTCTCCCAAAAGATGGGTATTTTGTGATGTCTGATTGCCACAGCTGAAGACTTTCCAACCCTCTCGGATTGACTGCTCCTGTGGATGCAGGTGGCTGCACAAGCTGACAATCTGGGCAAGCACTGATGATCTCCTTCGCTTGGCTTTTTGAAAGGCGAAAGGATTCCATCAATGCCTCTGCATTTTGATGGAAAAGTGCATGGTTCAATCTTGCTTGTTCAAAAATGTCTGGCAATGTCTGTGAGATGGGCATTGTGAGTTTGTCTGCACGAGCATTCCCCTCTGCTAAAAACCCTGGACGTGAGGAATGTGCTGTGATGTGTGTAACAAAGTATTTGTGCTTTCTGTTTTCTAGGATTGATCTCATACATGATAAATATGAATATAAAATGTCATTGTCTGTGTGCTTTAAAAGTGATCCCTCCAATCGTTTGACCACATTTGCAACATATGCTGAATCTGTGATCAGATTGAGAGGCTCCTGAAATAATTGAAAAACCCTGACTACTGCTGCCAATTCCACAATTTGCGGTGAACCCTGTACTGTTTTGATGTCAGATTCCCATTTTCCTGTTTTTGTGTTTTGCCATGTGATTACTGATTTGTGAGTTTTCCCTGAACCATCAGTGAACATTGTCACCCCTTCCACTGGTTCCTGACTTACTTTTTGTTTTTTCCTGAAACTTATCTTTGCATTTAACATTCTGTGAGCTGAAAAGTAAATAGTACAAATTCCTGGGTACCCTAACAACGCAATTGACAAATCCTGTGATTTTTGCATTGCCCACTCAAAATATTTTTTCTTCAAAGGTAAGTAAATGATTGAAAAGTCTCTGCCTGACATTGTCAGCAACCTTGTTCTTGCCTTGATGATGATCTGAGTCATCATCTCCAGATCTGTGAGGATTGTTTTCGAGGGCCTGTAAGCTAAAAAAAAAAACCCACTCTATCATTAAAAGAGGATCCCTTTGAGATGAATCCCATTGAAAAATCAACCCGTACAGTTGTACTGTTTCCCCCAGCACTGCCAAATGGAAAGGCAGTGATTTCACAAAGCGATGTGCTTGTCTCTGCTGGATCATTTTTGTGATCTTTTCAAGATCTCTTTGCGCTTCAGGTGTGAGAGTCCTGGGAAATTTGATGTTGTTGTCCCCTCTCAAAAGGTCGAGCAATGATGAAATCCACCCAAACAGGATCATTTGTTTTCCAAGTCAACTTCAGAGTGGTGAGTGCCACAGTGACCCCTGTTAAAAATCCAATTCCAGTTTCAGTCCCCATTGTGCCAAGAGGTCTCTCCCCCAAACTGTGATGGGCCTCTGCACGATGAAAGGACGGATGATTGCCGTTTTTCCCCCTGGACCTGTGACAACGATTGCGTTCTCACTCTGCGTGCATAGGGAACTTCCCCCTATGCCTGTGAGAGAACCCAAAGGTGCAACCAAGTCCCATTCCCGGGGCCAAAAGACGTATGAGCTGCGTGTCTGTGACGTCTGCCCCTGTGTCGAGCATCCCTGTGATGATGACTGTTTTCTCATTACAAGTCCACTGACAGGTAACAATTGGTCGATCTCGGCTCAAATGTTTCACCCAGGATGCATGTATTTCCACTTGGTCACCAGAAAAAGAGTCCTGTTTGTTGAACACTGGCATGATTTGCTTTTCTGCATGGGATGGCAAAACCATGGCCTGGGCTATCGATGTATTTTTTGGGATTGTCAAGGATGGTTGAAGAGCTTTTGCCGAAACCATGGATGGATAAACAACAAGTCCAAGGATGCTGCTCCTGTCTCTGGCCGTTATCAAAAACTCCTGCCTTTTCCAAGAAGTCCCAGTGACACCCGTGGGTATCATCACATGACTGTCATCCAAAAGACACGTCAATTTGGAGGCTGCCAACACGCACTGGAAGCCGGGTGGTACCAAGTCTGGGTCGCTGGGGATCCTGGAGATTGCTCTGCTGAGTGGTTCTGTTTGCTGTTCCCCGATGATTTTCCCTGCTGACTTTGCATCACTGCCATTATTTGTGTCGGAGCGCGCTGACAATGATTTGCGCTCTTTTTCCCGTTTCCCGGATGTGGTAGAGGTCTCCCGTCCACATCTGTGTGTCTTCTTCTCTGCTTGTCGAATGCTCAGCGTTTTCTTGCACTCGATACAGTTTCACATTCTTCACTGAAATCCACCTGTACTTTGTACCTGTTAAAACACAAACAAATCCATGTCCCCGCAGGGACTGGAGTATCCTCTCAAAATCCCAGAAATGAAGAATAGGTCTTGATGTGAAAATGAAACCTTGATCTGTTCTGTTTTGCAAAATTGCATAGAGAAATGCAATAAAACAGTAATTAGAAATCAACCAAATAATACAGACAATCAATAGCACATGTGAAATCACACAATTATCAAGCACCACAACATTGGACTTTCATCCCAGAGTCTGCAACAGCTGACGAACCTTAAAACAACAGAAGATTGAAGAAATCATGTCCGGATTCATGTTTCTCCAAGCTTCCTTTCAAAACCAGCTCAGCTGTCATATATGGTCAAATTGCCAAGTCAAAAGGACTTGAATACTTTTTGATGCAGAAAACTTCTGGGTTGATTGTCAATCACTCCACCAAGTAGAGCTAAAGCTTGGCCACAGCTCGAACTCTAATTGGTGAGTATCACTTAACACATTCTAAAACAAGACTCTTAAAAACAACAGTTATGAATAAGAAACCTTAGGATTAGAAATCTTTCACACCATGAGATAACATGATAGGGATTCTTCAAATACAACAAACCTCTTCTTCAGATATATGAACTTCATCACAGTCAGGATTGTGAACCTGGATCTGGACACTGAGAGTGAAAGAAGCGCAGCTGCATGAAAGACTCATTACCTAATACAATATTGAAACTCAAAAACCTAAGAACTTAATGTTACAACTGATTTCTCTGCTGAAGTACCTCTGTAATAATGACTGAAGAAAACCATGAGACTGGCAATCTGGATAGAAAAACCCAAAAAAAAATGTGAGTAGTTAAGAAATCAAAAGACAGGATCTTGAAGAGACACGTGTCTTGCAGATGATCACAAAAGAGATAAAAGATTATCACACAAAGACATGAAAGCCGGCTGTAAATACAATACCTTAACAATACCTTAACAATACAACAATACCTTAACAATAATTCTTATCACAAAACAATCTTTTTAAAGCATTCATATAACATCAACAACCATCATTATTTATCATTATTACTTATAAAAATTAAAAATAACAAAGGTCACAAACTCAATACCAACAATTCCTAGAACTCTGGACCACTGGGAAATCAGCTGATGGCCCCACAGACTCTTTACATGATGTTTTGTTTCCCTAGGAAGCATTTTTCACAGTAGAAAAACAATAAAATCCCAAGAAATGACTGATATGAAAATACCTATTTAGAAATTCAACCCTTAAAAACTTTGTTTGACTGGAACATAGAGCTCTGCACTTGTGGCATTGTCCATGTCTTCTGCATCTGAATCATGGTCCTCTGGCAAATACTGTTGCCATCACTTCTGTGGAACCTGCCTGTGGAAGAACTAAACCAATTGCCCCACATAACATCTGCTGCATTTTTTCTGGAGTTGATCCTGTTGAAAAACTGGATAAAGCACTGTGAAAATTCTCAGAAGCTTCTCATCCTGCCCTTGGAAAAGTTTCCAGACCTGTTTTTCCCCAAAAACCTGCCTGGAATTCTGGCTACTGTGGTTGCCTAGCAACTCTGACAGAGCGCTGCCTTGAAGGACATCTCCGCCCTGACCTTGTCCCGTCTCTGCCTGTGGCCTGCTCTGCTGTCCACCGGGATCCGCCTCCCCTGGCTCCGTGCCAACGTCCACAACCGAGCGCGCGATTCTTGTCCCGTCTGTGCCCGTTTCGCGTCTACAACATGCGAGCTGCCCCTCCCCGACCAGGTAGGGTTTCGCTCCACCGACACGCGCACGCGCACTGGCGCTGCCGCTCCGAGACGAGCATCTCCGCGGATCTCTGCTCAGTCTCATGAGCTCAGTCCTGCCAGCGGCACTGCTGCAATGCGAGAGCGGCCCCCCGCGCCTGTCGGGCGGCCGTGTCCGCGGCCGCGCGGGCTCTCAGCATGGAGCGCGTCACGGCACCCTGGGAACGCGCAACCGCCGCGTCCGAGCTTCCCGCCGCCGCTGCCTCTCCTGCCGCCGGCACTGCGCATGCGCGCGCCGCCGCCGCCGCCGCCGCCGCGGCTGCAGCTGCCGCTGCCGCTGCGCCCCCGCTGCCGGTGTGGCCCCCCCGCCAGCCTCCGCAACCCCCGCGGCCGCCTGTGCGGGCCCCCCGGGCTGCCGGCTGACCAGTGCCACCTCGGCATGGGTTCTGTGCCAGCCGCCGAAAAGCAGCTCCTTCTCCCGTCCTGCAATCTCTCTGCCCCCCATCCTGCCGTCGCCTCTGTGACGGGCTGCAATTCTGGGGAACAAGCCACAAAGAAGGCAAAATCCCAGTCCTTCAAGCCGCGCTTTCCCGCAACTGGAAGAGGTGTGCCTGGGCACCCTGTAAGTCCTGAAGGTGATAACGATCCCCCCCCACCTTTTGGTGAGAGTCAGTTCTGTTCCTCCTAATTTCATAACAGTAAACCCCGTCTGCGGATGGCTAGACAATTCCCTCTCTTGCGGATGGCAAGAAGGCATCCCCCCCCCGACTGGGAGTCATTTCTACTGCCTGCTGATAAAAGGTACCCCCGCGGCACTCCGCGAAATTTCCTCCAGCATTACTCTCTCTGGAACCAAAAGTTTCAAGGCCTTGTTTTCTTTCCCTGTTGCTAAATGATAAAGATGTCCATTAATCTCCCTGAGTTGTTCCTGGGAATATGCTTTCCCCATGTTCTTAATTTTGACTGTTCTCACCAAAAGCTGAATCAACGCGAGGTCGGTCCGGAGATGGTTCTGGTCCCTGTCCAGCAGTTTTTCAGGCGAGGAATTCCAGACGTACATCTCTGGTTTTCTTCCTCTCCGGGCTGCTCTCGAGGTGATTTTGTCTTGGTGATGTTTTTGTTTTGGGCTCTCTGCTCTCTCTCCCTGGAGCTTCGGAGTGTGCCTTCTTCCCAGATTGGGTTTGGAGGTCGTCTGATGGTTTTATATCTTTGCTTCAGTCGTGCCCACCCAGGGACGCCAGATGTGGGGTTTCACCCCCGGATTGGGATGACCCCGAAAGATGGAAAAGTCCCTCCTCCAACCCGTGCCTTCGAAGAAAGACTCAGTAGTCTTCTGTTGTCTGTTCTCAAGGTTGTTTATTGTTGGTTATCTACAAGATTCTTCTCCTGAACTGCTGTGGCCTGTTCAGCAGCTCAGACAAAGGCACTCTGCCCTCCTAGGGGGCTGGTGCCATCTTTTATATCATATATTACGTACTACATGTTTATGCTTTTTCTCCAATACCTACTATCTATATTGAATGGTGACTTTCTACTCTAAACCAATCTGTGAGTGCCAACATCACCAAAGACATGGAGGTTAGGAAGGAGAAAGAAAGAGGACAGGGCACACCCAAGTCCCTCCATCTTAGATCTCCTGACCCCCATGTACAAAACTTGGACCCCTGCGTACAAGGCTTAAAACCCCCCTGTACAGCACTCAGAAATCCTACCCTTTACTTCGTGACTATTTCTACTACAATATCTAAACTTTTGTGACTTCTTGTTCTTCCTGCAAAGTTGGTAAACTGTTCCATGGGTCAGATTCAAAGCCACAGGGGTTTCTGGCTGCATGCCAGGGTCTCAGATGCTTTTGACCTGGGTCTGGAACATCCGAGAATGTCTGTGGGACATTCTGAGTTCCGACATCCTGGAAGGCTGTAAATAAAAGGGAAAATATCATCTTTGGTCAGAAGATTGTGGTGTTGTGATAAACAGATAATCTAAGTATTCAGGAGCGTTTTGTCTGATTTGTGCAAAGTTGTGGCTGAGCAGTTATAAATTATATCACCATATTCAATTACTGGAAACAACACTTCCTGAAACCTTTGCCGTCTGTAGGGAGATATCCCAGTTTCAGATGTACCTTTGTTAATCACTGCATTAATTTTTCCACTTGAAGGGGAAGAACGGGACTTGTGCAGAGCAGGAAGTTCAAAAAGTCTCTCAGTCTGAAGTGTTAAAACATTTGCCCATTTTTGTGATCTTTGAGCTCATAACAAACACAGAGTGTAAACAGATATCCTGAACACACTTTGATTGATGTGCACCACGAAGAAAAATATTTTCAGCTTTCAGCCATTTTATTAAAATGCTGATTAAGTAAAAGCAAGAATATTTCATCACAATATATAGATTTTGATAAAGACTGTAACATCAGGTCTTGAACCTTTAAGGTGGAGTCTAGCCATTTCTTCAGCATGAACTGAAAGCCTCATCTTCTCCTTTGAAAAGCTTTGAATTTATTCCAAAGCAGAATTGGAGACAGAATTTAACACTTCAAAAATTGTTCCAAAAAAATGAGGTCTTGAGTGGAGGCTGTCCCCTAGTGAAAAAGGACACCTTTGGTTCACGTTATAACCAGGAATTCATTCAGGATTGTATATACACACAGACATGCTTGTACGTGTGTGTCAGAAGTAGTAGACCTAATTAGAGGAGGCAAATGGAACACGTCCCTCATTCTACTTTGTAAAGAATCCTATTATGAATCTGGCCAGCAACTGCAGAACATCAGTGCATCACAGGTAAGCACTGCTGTAAAAGTGAGAACTGACCAGATTGCAAGCTGACACCTCAAGGCTGTTGGTGCTCCAAAAAGTACTGCAGGAAAACCACCTGTCAGAGTGACACTGTTCACAAAGGGACACCATGGTAAATACCACCCCTTGACAGGGTATCATGCAAAGCCACATCAGGCACAAACACTTATCCCGGCTGCTAAGCCACCTGGTGTACCTTCTGGAAGAAGGCATGGTGTTCTCCAAAGAACCAAGGCAGGAGAAACTAGAGGAACAGGACAGAACTACAGAACTAGAGGTACAGGTCCTGTACTAGAGGTACAGGACACAGAAATATCAGCATCAATGAGGCTGAGAGTAGCAATGAAGCAGGGTATGTTGACGCCCACTTTTACCTTGACCTCCTCAGTACCTGGAAGTGAACCCTGTAAAGCAGCTCATCTGTCACTCCTGGGAGTTTGACATTCCTCTGATGTGACCATCTCTACCTCGAGCCTTGCTGTGCTGCATTGCATGAGCCTTTGCTCCAACTCCACCTCTCTCATGTCTGACTCCCAGGGTCCTATCCTTCCTGTCCCAGAACCTTACTAGCTTTCACATCACTAATGCAAGTGAGATGACAAAGACGATGGACAAGTGGTTGTGACAATGGCTTTGTGAACAGGAGAGTCCTAGGCCTCTCTCCTCTCTCCTCTCTCCTCTCTCCTCTCTCCTCTCTCCTCTCTCTCCTTTCCTCTCTCTCCTTTCCTCTTTTACTATCTGTTTGCACTGTCTGGTACCTCACTGGTTTTCATCAAGTTACTCCAGCATGACAACCGTAATTGGCAGTAGTAGATCCTCTTGGTTTAAATCCCAGGAGAAAAAGTGATTTCCCTTGTCTATTTTGGTTTTATCTTCTTAAAACTTCCCACATTATAACTCCAGCATTGTCAAGAAGAAAATGTTGCATAGATAAGACACTGCCTGCCGCTTCTCATCCATGTGCCACGTTGAACAAGCTTATGGTCAGAGGCGGTTGAACAGCTGATTGCTGGTACTCACTTGCATTCCCACTATTCCTGGCTCTTGAACAAAAGCTGGGGATTGTGCTTTTGGTTGCTAAAGCCTGGGGAAAAACTACCACTGGCATCAGGACCCATGAATTGTCACTGATAACTCCTGAAAAAGGGAAAATTAATTAGTCAGTGTTTACCATTCCATCACTGCTTTTCTCAGTATTCTGAAATTTATCAGAATTTATCAGATCTTCAGTCAAGTAAGCAAGTATGCAGAGGTTTTTGGTTTTTTTTAATGGATAGTGAGTATCTCACTCTCTTCTGCTGTCCTGTCCTTTCCATTCCAGATTGTGTCCCACCAAGCAAACCTCCAGGGATCCAGCCTGCCACAATGCAGCACCTGAGTGCTCACACTTTCCTGTCCTATCAATCCTGTGTGCTGCCTATAGGTAATAAGAACAATTAATAATGTTTTGGTTACTTCAGGTGAGACAAGGCAGGACGTGGAAGGAGGAGATAACCAGGAAGCAGGATGGTTGTGTGCACCTTTCAGCTGTGCAGTGAAGTCTCACAGAAGCAGAAGCAAAGAGCAGACCCCTCCCGACTTATGATTCTTCACAAAAGCAGCTACAGAGCCTGCCTTGTCCTGAAGAACAATACAAAAGGTTTGCTGGAATAACTAGTTCAGTGCAGTGAGATTGTAACATGATCTTCCAGTCGTGGGTGAAGGTCAGGGGGACCCTTTGTGGGGCTCCAGCCCATTGCAGTGTGCCATCACCAATCACTACACAAGGACTCTCTAATAGGGGTGAGTGCTTGATGGGCTTTTATGTGAGGCACTCTGATGCACAGAAAGAGACAGCTGGAATTAGCCTGTCTTGTCAATGACTGCATATGAGAAGCCTGATTTTCACTCTGATACTCATAGAAAGGACTTCCATTACTGAACTCCTTACAGCCTTACAATTTGGGAATGAAAAGACAGAGACAATAGCAGCCTTTTAAACTTTAGCCCTTAATGACCTCAGTAGCAGATTTCTTTATGAGGCAAATACTTGTTACAGCTTTATTCAAAAAAACCAAAGCAAACCAAACAAACTTCAACAAAAAAATCCCATAGAATGTCAGGAATAAACCCACAAGACCTGATTCAGGAAACAGCTTAAGACACAAGACAAGCTGGGAACCTCCATTTTCTGTTGGTTTTTGAGACAAAAATGAAAGGTTTTAAAAATACATTGCTGTAATACTTCAGATGAGATCCACAACATGGAGCAGCTCTGGACCTATAAGGCTGTTGTTATACTTGTCAGGCAGTTAGGCATGATCCAGCCACTCATTCACATCCTTCTCATAGAGGGAATGGGAAGAGAATAGGAAGGGCAAAAACTGTGAAAACTCATGGGCCGAGATAACAACAGTTTAAAAAGTAAAAATAAAGGAAACTAGGAGAAAAATAAGTGAAGTAAAAAAGTTCTCCATAACTGCTTGCCACCAGCCAACTGATACCCAGCCAGCCTGAGCAACAGTAGCTCTGGCAAAATTTTTCCCCTAAGTCGTATTGCTGGGCATTGCGCCACATGGTACGGAGCATCCCTTTGGTCAGCTGGGGTCAACTCCTCCCAGCTTCCTGTGTACCCTCAGTCCATTTGCTGGGAGAACAGGTGAGAAGCAGAAAAGGCCTTGATGTTGAGCAGTGCTTAGCAACAACTGAAACATTCCTGTGTTATCAACTTTGTCTTCAGGACAAATCCAAAACAGCAGCTTTGATGAGGAGAATTAGAAGCCTCTTTCAGCTAAAACTAGTACAATGGCTTTGATGGGGTAATGCAGGGTTGGCAGCACCTTTTATGCCCAATTATAAACTAACCTTCCCTCACTTCAAAAAATGCTGGACTAGGAGCCAAGGAAATGAATTTACTTTCTCAATATGTATTCCTTTTGCTTCTGATGTTTGTAATCAGACCTGCTGGTGATATGCTTGAATGCCTGCTGACAGGAATGACAGAGTGTCTCTGATTGCAGGAACTTTATCAGTTGAGGCACCCCCATCAAACGCTGTGCAGTGAATGCCTGCATCCGGCTGCCCTTCTAAGACTCTGTGTTTTCTCTCTCTCCCTCCCTTTTCAGTCATTTACCTTTCAGGCTGATTTCAGCGTTACTGTTCCTCCTTTCTCCTCCCTGAAAGGATATTTTGGAAGTATGGCTGATCATTGTCGTTTTTAATTCTTCAAAAATGTAAATGTGCTTCAGAGAAGAGGAAATATGGTATCTGTGACTCATCCATACTTCAGGCAAATTCTCTAGTTCAAGGGAAAATAAAAAGACGTGCCCTAAAAAAAAACCTTTAAGACCGGAATAACGAACTTAAACAGGAAGAGATACTGAATACAGTCAACAGGCTTCAGAAGCAGCAAACATCTGATACACAAGAAAGTAACAATAGGCTAAGAAATTAATTATTCCAGATGTATTGCGTATCCTGCACGCAAGTGGAATAGCAGACCTCCACTTAGAGATAAGTACAGCCTATTTTGGTTTGCTTGAGGACAGGCACCCTTCTTATACCCACACAACGAGAAGCACTCGGCCCACACAGCTCCATCGACTGCCACGCATCCAGGGCATCAGCACCTGGCTGTCTACCAGGAACCCTCTCGCTTGGAAACAATCATGTGCTGTTGTGCTATTTCCTTTCTGCCTCTCCAGTGTCCTCTTGACAAGTTGCTGAGCTCAGACAGGATGGCTTTAAAGGGCCACGGGTTGTGTGTGTGCAGAACAAGTGGGACAAATCCTTGTCATCCTTCTGCTGCTGCTCATGAGCAAGGCTTGCAGTCCTGTGAAACAATGCCACTGTGTCAGTGCCTACCCTGCAATGACAGCTTACACGCTTCACTCCCTACTCCTGGCCATCCTGAGGGCAGCAGCTCATGAAGCTCACTCTCCTGGGCTCCTGGGCAGCTGCTGTTGGTGTGGGGGTGATTGCTTTGCTGGTTTGTACAGTATTTAGTACTGTGTTACATGAAAGACAACAGTTATGGAAGTCAGTGTTTGGGTGCATAATTCTACCTGCCATAGCATAAACAGAAGCTCAGGTGATGTGGAGGAACTCACATCAGGCTCTGTTGTCAGGAGCAGGAGTGAAGGCAGTCTAATCCCAAAGCAATACTGTATTTCATGTTTTGGATCCCAACAGAGACATCTACAAGCCATGATTTAACATCTCTGTGATGATCTAATGCATATCAGTTGCTGGTGGACTGGAAATGTTTCCATGGCAGACTGGCTTTGCAACAAAAAAGCATAACAGGTGGTTGCCTAGAGCAGCAAAATATTAGGAGCTGCACAAGGTCAGTGCAGTGTGTGAACAGTGGCAGGTTTGGAAAAGCTGGATGTTCCCCAGTCATGCTGCTGTTCCCAGTGTTGGATGCCCCACTTGCACCCACCTCTCCACAGCCCAGAAGCTGCAGTGTCCATGATGAGCTTTCATGATGAGCAAGGATGTAGTAAATAATTACACAGAAGGGCCCATATCACTGAGCATTAACAGACAAATTTTGACTGGGTTTTGAGTTAATGTTCATTGTTCTCATTTAAGGTGAAGGACAGTCTGAGCATCCAATTCAAATTTTCTCAAGTTCATGCCCAGCCCTGGGTTTTTTTTTTTTTTTTATATAAATCAATCTCCAGCTTTTGCTCTATTTTTAAAGTTTATTTTATAATTTATTTTTCCATGGGAGAAGCACAAATGTAATCTCTCATTACCACACATTGTATAGACAAGCTTCCAAAATTTGGGGCATTCAAAAAGGTCTGACACAATGACAGTGTCAGGGAGGAATCTTCCCTAGGAAACCCCCTGCCTGATCATGGTGTCATTCATAGCACTGCTGATAACCCACCAAGAAAAACTCTTCCTACTGAGTCACTGATCTGATCTGGCATGGGGAGTTAGTTTCAGTGCTCAGGGTGCCCTCACTGACTCCTTGTGAAGCCTTGCCCCAGGGGCAGACTGGCAAAAATAATTTGGAGCTTGGTCAGAAGCCAGGGAAAGCAGTTGTATGGCTGTCAGATTAAAGTGGATGCAGCTCTCTTTATTCATAAGCGACTTCTGCTTTCTTCCTTATTGTAAATCTTTTCTCTGTACCTGGGCATGCCCGCGGGTCCCAGCAGCAGGGCTGCCAAGGGGGTGTGGCTGGGACCGAGGGGTACAAAGGAGGGATGGGGTGCTGGGGCCAGGGTGGGCAGTTCTGGAAACATCCCTGAAAATGCTTCCAAAGTGTAACACACAGGGAAATACCCTGCAACACAATTTCCAGAGCAGAGGGTAACAGCTATCAAGGAAGAACATGCAAAACACAGTGAGAGACAAAAAAAAAAAAAAAAGAGAACAGATCCAGCCAGCTGCTGTCTCACTGGCATAGGCTTCCTTGACCGTGTCTGTTTCCGAGGGACAGATCTGCTGGCAGCTTTGTGCAAGCACTGTGGTGTGCCCAGGCCAGAGGCAAGCTGCAATGGCAGTGGCTTTCAGCAGGTGCTGGGAAAAGTCATTCTGCCCGCAGCAAGCACCAGATTACCTCATGTACCATTCATGTACCTCACTCTACATTTCACTGCCCGTGTTTCCTGAAGAGCCTTCTGAGAGGAAAGTGAAGGCAGTGTCATGGTTTATCCCCAGCTGGCAATGAAGGACCCTGCAGTCACAGTACAGGCAGCTGGAAGGAAAACCGGATGCTGCCCTCCAGCTTGCACAGCAATAGCTGCCTTCCCACCTCCAGGCACAGCTGCTTCTCCCTTTTTTCCCATGGCTTCCCCAGGTCTTGCATCTCTCCCTTAATTTAGGCAAGTATTCCTTGCTAGGGAAAGCTTGAAGATGGACCACGAGAATTCAAATAACATGAAGGTAAAATCTGTGCTGCCCAGCCATGAGTTTTCATGCTGTCCTAGTTTCATCTGGGATAGTGTCAATTTTATTTGTAGTAGCTGATACAGTGCTGTGATTTTGGTTCAGAATGAGAAAAATGTCAGTGAGACACTGATGTTTTTGTTGTTGAGTACTGCTTCCTCTAAGTCAAAGACTTTTCAGTTTCCCATGCTCTGCCAGTCAGCAGGTCCACAAGAAGTGGGAGGGAGCATGGCCAGGACAGGTGATTCAGGTGTATTTTATAAACTCGGTGCTGGGTTAGCAGCAAAAAGAGTAAATCTGGTATTAGGAATTACTAGGAAAACCACAGACAATGTAACAGAAAAAAAAATCCAAATATCATTACGTTAACACAGTTTTTGGGGACCCAAAGCACTTTTTTTTTCTTTTTGAGGGGCTAAAAGAGATCAGCGAGATCACCAGAGGGGGATTACAAAAAAGTAAGTGTGTCAGACTAAAAAATAATCTCAAAACCACTCAATACTGGAAGAGAGGAGCATTGAATGCTCTTGCTCCAACCTTATTCCTCCACCTGTCACTGCCTATGGCACAATCAGAAAACAAATCATGGGGCAGAGGGACCCAAGGCCTGAACCTGTACTGCTGTTCTGATGTCCTTACTTTGGTGCATCACTCACAAGCAATGGCTTTTGGTTACTAACCCAGCCAGGACAGGCAAGTATCAGAGGTACATAGGGATACACATTTCTGTCAGTGTAGACTGGGGATAAAACACCACATTCTTTTAATTCACACAGGCAGAAGTGGTGAAGCAGGTTATGCAGGATTCTGCTCTCACCCCTGGAAATGTGCTGACACTCATGAATTCCTCTGCCAAGAGACCTGAAATGAGTCTGGAGGTGCAAGGCATCTGCAGATTATACCCACAGGGTTTCTGAATTACTCGTTCTGTTTCATTCCTCCTCTTTCCTGTTTGGCAAATTCATTCCAGTTCTGAAAGGTCAAGAAGCCATGCAATGTAATGTTTCACTAATTGACCACTTAACTTATGTGTTCAGGCCCCCCAATTCTTTGGACATGGCCAGGAGTGTCAGGCTGGTTTTTGTTAACTGGAACATGATGTCCAGAACTGGGGAGCTTCCAGCATTCCTACTTTTGGTTCTCCAAGTAGCTGAGGAGTGTCAGCCTGGCCAGGCTACTTGGAAATAAGAATGCCTTTGTTTCCAGATTGCACTGGTGGCAGTTGGGTCTGGTTTACTAAAATAAAATATTTAAAGTCATAGGAGGCTGCAAAAAAACTTGCCTTCTTCATTATACTTCCTCCAGACCCAAGTTTTCCTGATTTCTTAAAGTATAGTCCTCTCTCATCTCTGGGCAAAATCAGACCTGGGTGCCTCCAGGAGTGGAGATTGCCTGTGGAAACCTCTCACCCTTTGTACCCTTCCTGATCCCTGGTCCCACAAGAAACCAGTACTCCTTTGACTTTTCACCTCCATGTTCCTGCTTTTTCCTCCACATCCAGTGCTAGCAAGGGTGGGTTGTAAAAACACACATGACACCAGAATACTTCCTGGAGAGATTGGTTTGGTTTATGGATTTGTCTGGAAAAAGAAGTGGCATGCTGGTAGAGGCTTTTTTACTCTCTCTCTCTCTTTTTCTGTCATGCTATTTGGTATTTTTGTGAAGTCCCAGTTTCCAGAATTATGTACAAGGATCTCAGCTCTCATTTTGAAAAACACAGTGAGCTGTTACCCTCATAACTATAAAAAGTGAAGCTTGTATCTCCAAAACTAGGTGTCAAATGACATCTCATACTTCCAATTCTTGAAATCTTACTGCCTTGAAGATAAAATGATGATATTAGCAGCGATAGCAAGGATTCTGGTTATAATTTTGAATATACCGAATCAGTAGTGCTGCCTTTGGGTTTTCATGAGCACTGAGAATGGAGGGTGCTGAAAAATAATTTCAGACATCCTGGGGCTCAAAGCAGTACAGACTCTCCTCTGATTTATCAGCTGCTAGGACAGTATCTTCCTGTATGAATGTGCATTCTGAATGAGTAACATACATTGAACCTGCATGTTTCAGTTTGCACATTGAACAACAATCAGAATGCATATTTTGTCCCTAGGAGAAAATAAACCTCACAGCGCTTTTACTGAAAAGCTGATACAGGACTAAGCAAGATATCTTGGGTTACTGAATTCAGTCTGACAGGTGCCATTTGTCACTTTGGTAAATTGACACCATTATTTTTTAAATTATCTGGGCTTCTCCCTAGTCACTTGCTCTGAAAAATACCCCAGAATGTTTTTTTCCCAGATGATTTGACAGCTTGTTTATATGCAGCCTCTTTTTAACTGTGGCATAGGTATTTGATCTTGCATCATCTTTGTCCTTTAACCTTCATAAAACTTTCTCGGCAGTGTGATTATTTGTAGATAGCAAGCACATGTCTTCTCAGCCTTTCAAAAATTTTTTTATTTATTTTGCTGTCTCTGTGTATCTTCCCATCTAACCCTCTCTTCCCTCCCCACCTCATCATCTTGCCTTTTTCTTCAGCATGGTTGGCTGGGATTGCTTATGATGTCTCCAAAAGAAGGGTTTGGTTTTTTTTTCCTGTGTTGACAATCAACATTCTTCAAATTCAGCACATTGGAGTTCTGATGGTTTTAGGATGGGGGAAAAAATAATCCCAGTTGACAACACTCAGATATTTGATAGTTCCATCTGTAAAAGGACTCCAGGAATTTTTAAAACCTAAGTCCCACCCAAGAGTCAATGAAATGTATGGATAATGTAGCACAGTCTTTGTCAACCAAGATAGCACCTGATTTTACACAGTACCTGACAGAGCTGGAGAGTCTTAAAGTACTTTAAATAGCCTCACTTCCCAGATGGCTGCATTTGGTAGATTACACCTATAAGTAGCAGTAAGAGGCTAGGGAATGCTTCCCATAGGGCCTGTCTCCTCAGAGAGACTTTACCAGGTATGCTGAGATGCGCCTAATACACCTCTGTAGGACTGTCTATGAGAAACAAAATCCATTTGCTCTTCTTTCTGCAGACTTGAGCCCGTATCACTCACCGCCTGCTAGAAGGGTGCCCAGCCTGCCTGTTCATGGGCCCTGTGATGCCCCCCTGCCACCCTATTACATGGAGGAGAAGCAGCAAACATGTAGATGGTTTTGTAAACCAGTGATGCAGATATTCATTCCTTAGGGAAGGAGGAAAGAGGTAGACTGGATACTGGATCCCGTGTTTTATGACGTGTGGTGGTTAATGTGAAAAAGCAAAACACAGAACAGGGACCACCTCTGTGTTTTCCCTGCCAAGAACTTTAAGAGTGATTCCAGAGATTTGCAAAGCCTTTTGTTGTTCTGTGGATCTGCTTCTAAGTCACCAGAAATTTTGAAAAAAGGGTTTGTCATATGCTGTTTCACCTGTCCCATGTTTTCTTGTCAAATATAACAGGAGAGGACTGTTTACCCTTTGAAACATTTTGGCTAGACTAGGAGTACATCACTCCAATGCAATCATCAGCAAGGCAGGAAGAAACGCCTGCTTTTACAGGCAATTCCTATAGTCTCATTAATGTACTTTGGCTTGCAATGGATTCCAGATTAGGCAGAAAAAAACCCCCAAACCCCACAGATTAATTACATCCAGGCAGTGCTCAGCTATGGTAAATCAGCCTAGACTCATTGACTTCAGTGAAAGTACAAAAGTTCACATGGGTACAGATGTGAACTTAGAGACTGAAACAATCCTAGATTACTTTCCTCTCATTACAAACTTACTGGAATCATCTAGATTTCCCTCTGAAAGCAGTACCTCTCCACAGACAGCTCATCAATCAGCAATACAGCTTCCCATCCATCTGTTAACTTTCCAGAGGAACAGAGAGGAAGCACCACGTATGACTTTGTGCACTTGGTGGTGTACAACTCACTTAATTGAAACTCTCTGGATCTACTGGGCTGCACAGCACAAACACCCAAAATATGTGTGCAGATCTGTGCAAATGGGTGCTCTGGACAATAAGTAAAAATTGACATTGGGGAGCATCTGAGCAAGCATATGAGAAAGATTACAGTGTGTAATTCCCAGAAGGATTTAATATATGTGGGATGAAGAAATCATTTGTATTTTATTTGCTTATAAAGCAATCGTAGATGTATGGGAGCAGGAAATTTGGGTAAAGTAGACCTTGAGGATTGATGAACACAATTACTTGTAGAGCTTTCCCCACTGTTTTGTCAGAAGCCAAGGATAAGCAGAAGTCACACAACAATTTCTGTTTTTAGCACTGGGTGTTAAACACTCCTTTGGTAGTTGAAGATTTCCATTTGGAGAAAACAAACAAATTTGCTGACTTTGTTGAGCAGTGGCTTTCTTGTGAACCACTAAAGACCCAATGCTGTCTAGGTAGGCAGGGCTGCCCAATGCAATAGATACATGGACAAGTGCCTGTTCCTAGAGAGGAGAAGTTTGTGTATTTGGATGTATTTGAGACAGTTTGTGCTGAGACAATTTGAGACTGATTGTGCTGTGCCAAGCCATTGCTGCCCAGTTTCAGGGTTCAGACTCCATCAGATTCTCTCTGGCCCAAAGTGCCCTTATCTGCAGAGAGAAGTTCAGTGCCTGAAAATGGTCAGTACTGCAAAACAGGGCAGCATTGTAGTTCCTTTCTCCTCAGCACTGAGTCTTGGGAGTTCCTCTGCACCTGCTCCCTGCAGCTGCCCTGGAGAGTGGCCATGTGGTGCAAATACATGATAGCACATGAGACATTACATGGTGCAGAAAACTAGGAAACAAATGAAAAACTTCAACCTGCCTTGGAGGAAAAGAGGATTTGTTTATAGAGCAAACACATGGATCTTGTTGAAGGTTGGATTGTGGGGATCCTGTGTATCTTTTCAATGCAGACTAAACTGCTTTTCAAAGGTTCACCTGAAAATTGACAGACTAAACTGCATTTTCTGCATTTTTCCCCTGAAGTTTGGCTGTCCTGATAAGAAGAGAGAAATTATGTTTAAACAAGCAAAAAGAAAACCTGTTTTTCTAGATGAAGGTGTGTTTGCCAACATCAATAGCTGTAACTTCTATACAACATCAAGAACAGTAACTTCTATATTCCTAATTTAGCACTGACATTTCATGACAAGAAATGCTCTTAGTACTTCTTTTCATGCTTCAATGTGCAGGTCTGTTAAGTGATTTTTCCAATAACCTTTATTTCACATGGTTTGTTCCCCTAAGACAGTTCTTTCCACCTGTGCATTTAGTTATGTGTCCTTAAATGTTGCGTATTACCATCTCTCTTTCCAGTTTTTTTCCGGGAGACAGGTGAAGAGTAAAGATCACATTTGTCTTCAAAAAATGGTGGAGGAAAATTAGGGAAATTTTGTACAGTTGTCTCTCACCAATACTTCAATTTTCAGGAAAAAAAAAAAAAGAAAAGAAAGAAAAAATAGATCTGTTTGTTGAAGGGAAAATGGAAATGAATAACAGCCAGAATGGGTTTATTAAGAACAAAACATTATGTCCCACTGGTAGAATTTCCTTCCTATAATGGGTAATGGGCTTCTAGTACCTAGAGGAGAAGAAGTAGGGGTCACTAATCTTCGTTTTGTTATGTTCCTGTCCCTGGTTCACGTGACATTTTCATAAGCCAGGTAGAGTGTTGATGAAAAAGTGCAGGTTGTGTGCAAGCTCACAGCTACACTCAGTGACATATCCTGGTTCACAGCTGGAGTGGAAAGACAAACTGAGTGAGGTTTTGTTGGCATCTATCCTGGACCTCCTCCTCCTGTGTGCTGGTTTCGCGCAACATCTGGAGGCCTGAACACAGAAGGAGCTGACTACATCTTCAGAGGACTTCGGAAGAGACAAGTAAGACATGATTAGAATTTGAGACTATTTTACAAGTGTCATTCAAGACTTTATAGACAGGAGTGTCATCTGCAGGTCGTACAAAATTACCTCTCAGTTCTGCCTGGCATTTGTGAGGCCCCAGTATTTGATTCCTACAGAAGGAAGAATGACAAAGATTATTAAAAGAAGGTTGTAAGAGTAAAAGGTCTGAAATAGCATGCCAAGGGAGGTCCATACCAGCTTCCTACTTGGTCATCTTTAGGGAGACATTAGACGAATGCTTAAAAAATGACTTTGGTAAAAATGTTACTGCCATGGGACAGAGAGATGAACTAGAGGAGCTCTTTAAGTCACAGGTCACATTTCTTTTTCTCTTTCCACTTTTCTCCTTGGTACCCACATCCTCTCTCCTTGGGAAAAACAGACTCAAAAATGCTGTTTGATCACCTATTTTCTAAATACAGTGCAATTTTAGCAGTCATACACAAATAAAGTAGTATTTCCTGTTACCAAATTGCCAAATATTTGCCTGGGTTTTTAAACTCAATGGCTAATCCACATTAGATAAAAATTAGGTCCCTTGATTTCTCTGGCACCAGTTTATAAAGGGTTTTCTGTATTAGGTGCCAAAGTAGTAGTAAATGCATACAAACTCAGAATGTTATGACACAGTACCCACATATTAGCCACCCACAATCCCCCATCCTATAAAAGCTGTATTGGCCCTTGTATCCTTGGTGGATACTCGTGCTGACTTTGCAGTTTTTAACATGATGTCTGTCTTCCTTTTTCACAATGTATCTGCCAATGGACTTCTAAGGGAGCCTTTGAGCCTTTAGAAGGCAGCCTTTTTTTTTTTTTCCCTTCTCATTTTATATGCTTTGTGATACTATATAAATCTTCAGAGAAAGTTCTTAGTGAAAGCAGAAAGTCAGAGACAGAGCTCCCTTTAGTAATTTGCAATGCCTGATTTTTGTTAAACAGAGTCAGATGCTGAAGAAGCATGTTTCCAGGTTCAGGTTGACAGGTCAACTGCACTGCTATGTTCAGCTTTTCTCTTTATCAACTCATGGCTCAGAGACTGGAGGGGCAAAGATGATAAAATAAGCAGGGTGAAAGAGAGATCAGCCGTGACAGAGGTGAGAATGGCAACCTCTGAATAAATATGGAATCAATCACTGAGGAAAATTAGTACACTGAGCAAGTCCAGGGAAGTTACTGAGACAAGGTGTCAAATAAGTTTGATACCTGAGATTTGATCTGGTGGAAGGAGTTCAACCAGACAGAAGGAACACACACCTGAGTAGCAAGTCAAACAAAGCCTCTGAATTCTTAACATGGTCATAAAATCCTGTAGTGTTTGGAACATCAGACTGCTCCACTCAAGAGAAAAGGGTCTGTTGTCAACTGTATTAAAAAAGTACATAAACCGCACAGAAACTAACAATAGGTTTTCTAAATCTCTAATCTAGATCAGAATTCTCAAGAACAAGTTATTTTAATATAGTAATTTGCACTAGCCCATTACTTGCAAAATGATTGAAGGTATGAACTGAAAATGAAGACTAAGGCACAATTTGTGATTATAAGCCTAATTTTGCACTACAGTCAATTCTAAAAAGTAGAGGCCACTCTGCACTACCTACTGTGTAAGGCTGCAAAGGATACCCACACAGTCTGTGAAACAGCAAGCTCTTTCTGTAAGCATCTGGTGTTTGAGCAAGATGGTCACTTGTGTCTCTAGGAAGTGTCTCAGCAGCAGGGCTTCCTGCCTTAGGAATAAGTTTCATCAGCAGAACTGTGCATGGGAAACTCCCACTGTCCTGTGTTGTGTCATTGGAAAGAAGTGTTGTGGTAGTCCTTGGAACAGGAGCAACAGCTTAACTCCAGGCTGTTACACCAGGCCACATGGCTGGTCTGACTTAGTGCTGGTGGCAGCACAGCTTGGAGCAGGAGGCAGGATTGGCTGATGTCTAGTGGTACATTCCTCCGTGATTCTATAACTTTTATCCAAAAGAACTGCTTTTGGATCAGCTGTGAACAAATGATACGATGCAGTTTGATTTTTGCTTCCCTCAGATATACATATATTTCCAGCAGTCTCTCAATAATAAAAGTCAATTTCACAGTCAGTAAGTGGTTCATTTATTGATTCTCATCTACTAAATTCAAGCAGCTCCACAAACAACAATATACTGGTGATGTATTGAGGGATAAAAGAAATAACTCACATTTGCAGGGAGGAAAAGCACAAAGCTGCAAGCTGACAGAAGACTCTCTTTGGTACTGGAGCTATAATTTCAAATGTCAAAAACCTTTGACATGCCTCATAGATTACATCTTTGGAGAGCCCTACTTCTGTTTAAAAGCTGAAATTAAAGGACTTTTACTTATTTTGAATTGTAATTTCAGCAAACTCTTTAGGCTGCAATATTTAATCTATTTATCTGGGGTTTGCATTACTTGTGCTGCCAAAGAGCTCTTAGCAGAAGCCAATCTCCATTGAAATTCTGCACCTACACTCAAAATGTAAATAGAAAGGAGAAAGATTTAAAAGTATAATTAATCAAAAGCCCATATCAGGACCTTGACTTCGAAAGGGTAAAAGAATGCTTACAACCAAAAGACAGGTTTGAGCTCTTCTTGTTGCAAAACTGAGCCCCTGGGATTAAGGTCCTGGTGATTCTCCAATAGCAATGCCAAGGACAAGAAACAGATGACTTCTCCTGGCTGGGTTTTCATCTCTGCAGAGGGATTCTGCACAACAGACAGCTCGGTTATAGTCTGCACCATTACCTACCAAACTACTCATTACAGCTCCAGGTGTTGCAAAAGCCACCATGAACAGCTGGATTCGTGCCAAAGACCCACTTGTTTTTGTCATTTCTCTCCACTATAGGAATATCTTCTGGAGAAATGGCCCATGCACCCTGCACTGCCTATATTCCGTGCTGGTCAGAGGCACCACATCTGTCCCAGGGGCAATAGCTTAAAGTAGCCTCAAGGCTCAACAAAGGTTCAGCTTCAAGAAAGTGACAGTAGCAGGGGGAATTAGGCACATTTACAAACAAAGAAAAAGTAACTCATTATGAAAGTCAAAATTAATTCCCATTCATTGCACGTTTTTGTAGCATGTATTTTGTACATTTGCTGAAAGTCTTTTCATGTGCATTCTGCGCTTTTAATAGAAAGGTGTGAAAGTGTATCTTCCTTAGAAGATTTAAAGAGGATATGAAGATTTTGATAGTTTATTATTTGGTAATCAGAAGAGCAGGCCACTAGTTTATTTGCTTTTCTCTAACTGCTCCAGTAAACTCCCTGTGCTTCTTCTCTATATGGTATGGTTTTAATCCCTAATTTCCTCTTTCCTTGCAGGGAAGAGATCTCACAATAAAAAGACACTGGAATATTCTGTAGTATACTCTGGAATTCTTTCTACTTGTCTGTTTAAGAAAAAAACTTATAGTCACTTAAAAAGCTATCTCTGGAAGAGAATGTTTCAGATAAAACTTAATTAAGCCCAACTTTAATGCTGAATAATTAAAACTACTGTACCTCCAGAGGTCTTGCATGGAAGAATCTATGTTTAGCATAATTTTTGTAATTTCTGAAAGTTAATCATATTGATTTTTTTTTTAAAAGTAGCTACAGACACATTCAGTACACTCTGATCTGTCTGTTTGCCTTAGGGAATCCAGCAAACAGAATAGAAATGTCTTTTCTCACAAATAACCTATTAAACAGCAGTCTGTTAGGAACTAGATATTGGTTCTAGATTTCCTGCCCACTGCTCTGAAAGTTTTTCCTCCACATTTCTTAAGAGCTGTCCTACAATGCTCAGAACTCTTTAGCCTCCTGCTTAAGCTGACTTCATCAAACTTTAACTCTCTCATGTGGGAAAGCCAAGGGCTTCCATCCATGGGAGTATGAAGAGATGGAGCAACTGTTGTCAAAGCAGGAAGTCTTCCAGTGATTGCACTGGATATATGCTCCATGAGTGACTTTTAATAGGAAAAATCCCAAGAAGATTGACTTTCTGGAATATAATGCAGGCTGAAACTCTCTGTATGCAGTGGCTCTTCCGGTGGTACTGCTAAATTACAAAGGAACTGGTGGTAATTGGCTGTCACTTTTCACCTTCAAGCCCCCGCAGTGTGCCCATCATACTGTGGTGTGGGTGACTGATAGTCCCCACCATCCTTAAGATACGGAACAGCTTTTGTGAAATGGATGGAGTGACGGATAAAGAATCTTGGTACTCCTCTGCAAGTGGGAGCAGTTTGGTGGAAAAAAAAACATTTCACAGTGAGTGATTATGCAAGCAAGAGTGCAAATAAAGTAGCAATTACTCTTTTTTCAGATGATAAGCCAGAGGTGGAGTTGTATATGACCTGTCTTCCAACATACTGTTTGCTTCTTTGTTCAAGTTTCATGTAAGGACTGACAAAACTGATGAAGAATTTCAAAACAAGGATGGGGTAGGAGTTTTGCAACTCTCTTGAGCATATTGGGGCAGTTTCTGCAAAGATCAGTGCAAGTTTAGAAGCACACCGCTTGTTCAGAGCAGCAGCCATCAAGACGTTTCCAGCAGGACCCTGGTACCTGTTTCCAGGGAGGTCTATCATAGCTTCATAATTTCAAAGACACTGGAAAAGGTAATTTGATTTGTTTGAATGCAAAGATATGCAGACTAATGAGGCAGTGATTGGAGGGAGAAGGCAGGGCCGCAGATGGGGGGAAAGGGGTCAGGGACAGCTGGTAGAGAAGCAATGTACTGGATGGCTGCATGATTTACCGATACTGGCAAGGGAAAGTGTCTGTTGTTCAGACCTGGGAGAGACTCCCTGTCACCCTAGGGGAAGGTTATGTAGTTTCTTCATGTTTTGTGCCACAGAAAAGGATATGTAAAACAGGTAATCACCAGCCCCAAGCACCTGATCATATCTACTGGAATAGGGAGGAAATTTTATCATCAAAATTTTCTGCAGGATTGCCTATTCTGAATAATAGATACTCTGTTTTGTCCATAACAACATCTTTTCCTTATGCCAGCCTGTACAGCTGCTTTTTCTAATATTTCACTCTCAAGAGCCCCTGCTTGCACTTCTGCTTGGTAGCTCTTGGTCTTACAGGAAGTTGTAGTATATTCAGGGAAAGAAAGTAAAAGCAAGGCTTTCAGAAGAAGAGACTCGGGCTACTTTCCCTTTTATCTTAGATATCTTTATATGGATATTTACAATTATGGCAAGTGGGTGGTAAATAGGCTGTAAATATTCCCCTTGTGTCAGTGTCCAGTCATGGGTGTAACCAATAGACAAAAGAAAGGTGGGAGGCATCAGGGGTAAGAACCTCCAGATTCCAGGACATATACACCAACATGCCTTTAAGCAGCCCTGCTCTCTGGGATCAAGCCCCATTCTTTTCTCTTCTTTTTATTTCCACTGGCTGATAAATTAATCACAAATCTTAGTGATAGCCTTTCAACAATAGGGGGATCCTGACTGATCACTATAGACCTTTTTTTGAGCTAGCTTGATAAAAGTCATTATTAACATGAGCTGCCACCTCTGAACTAAAGAGAAAAGGTAAAAATGTATATGATTTGGGTTGCTGATGGAGTTCCATCCTCCCAGCCCACATCATGGGTGTGTGCAAGGAATTTCTCATGCATGCTCACGTGAACAACCAGTATGCAGTCAGGCAGCTTCCAGTAAATAGCTCTAAAGACTTCAGAGACACTGCCCTACAAAAGTCCATTGTTCATATGCAGGATCTGCCTCCCTACCCATTCATTATAAAAGCACAGATCACAACAGTGACATGTTTATTTTAGCAGGGTGTTAAGTCTAACCAACTGAGTCACAGATGCTGCTTTAGGCTTAGAAATGCAGCTATTCTGAAACATCTGAAATGCAGGACAAGGCCCAGTACTACATCACTGCTCAGGCAACATTTTAAGGAAGTAGAATGCTACTGGGCTGAGTTTGAACCAGATAAAAGCATTTTATTATACGAGAATCAATGGAAGACCGCTCTGGTGGAGAAGCAGGGCCTTGTTCAGGCAGCTATCAGCCTGGAGAGTCCGACCTCTTTGGCTGTGCTCTGTGGAGAGGCTGGCTGCTCTACAGGGCAGTGTCTTACCTTCAAAATGCTTGAACTTCTCCCTAGGCTAGAATTAGTGTCTGTGAACACTCTCATACACAGGGTCATGCATTGAAAACTCCAGCCAAAAGTGATGCAAATCTCAGGAGGTGAGTAACAGCTACAAGAAGTCCAACAATTAAAGGAACTGTTTCTCCAGGTCATCAACATTTATGAGTGAGTCTGGATTGGCATCACATTATCCCATCCTAAACTGAGTTCTGTCTTTATTATAAAGACAATATTGGTTATTTGGAGAGCTGCATTCAACAGAGCAGACAAGTGTCCTGCAAGGAAAGTCTCCTACACGTCCCTGAGGAAAAAAAGTCAATTTCATTCAAGCCTGTACCCTCTAGGATCTTTTTCCCTTTCTACCATGACCTGGCTACCAACCCAGAAGACAAAGTGTCTCTTCTCCTCTTCCCTAAGTAATAGGGCGCGGAGCTGGAGAAAATGGACCTAGTGAGAAATTAAGAGTGGTGTTAGAGCAGGAGAGACACCTTACAGCCAGTGAGGCTAAGAGTAGTGTAATAACCTGTGAAACGAGAACGCCACCTGCAGTTTTCAAGCCACTCCCTTAAGAATCAAAAAGTTGGCTGGCACTCAGGAGATGAGGTAAGAAGGGAGAAGCAGAGAGACAGAGGCAGGGTGATGGCAAGGGAGCAGCAAAGCAGGAATGAAGGAAGGATGGCATACATCAAGGACATAAAGGAAGATTGAGTGAGACAGTTTGGTTCCTCCAGAGAAAGACAGAGGACATCAGCAGATAGGGTTCAGACAGAAGTGGCATACTCATTTCTATACAGCTATGCATGCAGGAGGAATCCTGGGAGAAGAATTGAAAGGACAGTATCTGTGGATGTTTTGCATGGTAGGAGAGAAGTATTTGAAAGGGGAGATGGGAAATACAGGAAATTTGTGAATGAGACCTGAAATACCGAAGAAGGATGAGATGTTCATTCGTAGACAAACAGCAGCAACTTACAATTCTTGAGCCTTTGACGCTACAAAAATTATTTTGCTCCAACTTTGTGGGCAAAATGTGTTCACTGACTGGCAACTCCCTTACAACCCCCTGCCTGGAAGAAAATAGCTTTTCTTGCTTGATCTGTTCAGTTCACTGTTACCTCACTTTCAGATTGTGACCTTCTCTGAACATGTAACAGGAAGTATCTTCCAATGCCTCTGTCAGAAATGGCTGGGCTTTGCAAGGCATGTCACATTTAGTCACTCCTGCTCCAAATCCAAAATGAGCAGGGCACAAACACAGTGAAGGAGGAGGAGAATAAGGAAGTAACATGGCCAGGCTTTCACAGCAAGAGAGGAAATGCTGTGTAGGCAGTCATCCTTTCTACAGATAGATTAAGGGATACTGTGCACCACCAAGGAAATAACCAATTAAAAGCCTCCTAAGACAAAAAAATCCTATGATGGGTGTCCTGGGTGTTGTGAGGCTTTCTTCTGTTATAGTTAAAATGACTGCCTAAACAATAAATTTGACTAGAGTAAATAGGGAAATTGTAATTATGAAGCACAAAAGCCTCCAAAGATTAGCCTCTGGTGCTATAATCTTTTGAGCAAAGACTACTCTCATTTACCCTGAGAAAATAAACAGGTGAAAACAAATGTAGTCACCTGTGAGATGGAGTAATGAATTTAACCAGCCTCTTCCATCTCCCATGTTTGTGATTGTGCTCTGCAAGTAGTTTTCATTTGATGGCTGCAGTCTTCTGTGTGAAACCTAATCCATAAATACAGCACACAGCTCCTGAGGCTCACTTAATCTTGGACTGGCAGAAAGAATGAAAGAAGTGTCAAGGGTGATACACAGCAGGCCTGGTGGAGCTTTAGCTGCCTGGTACCAAAGGAAAAGATCCTTGGCCTTATCAGATCCCTTTGGTAAAGACTCTGCACATTCCTAAGGAGGGGCTTGAGACCAGTCAGTGGGATAACCCAAAGCTCTGGGCAAGGGATGTGGAACAGGCTGAATGCCTTTGGTCAGTGGAAAGAAGAGAATAAAAGCCCTACACACACAAATTACCACTATTCCCCATATGTTCTCTAATACTATGCTGCTGAGAAGGTGTGATAAATTAGGAGTCAGGAATTCCTCCAGAGTAGAAGTGCTGACCAGATAACCTGTCCAACACTGCATTTTAAAAATAGTGTCCAGTTAATTATGATTTTTTTTTTAAGCTTTCTCGTTATTACTAAAATAAATAGTCCTCTTTGCACTGTTCCTGATTCTTGCCTGTGCTGGAGCGGGTGATAATTGTGCTTTTGTTTAGGATAAGCATTATTCTTACATATTCTCAATATTTTTTCGGTTTAGACCTGTGACTGCAAATTCCTAGAATTTTGCAGACCTTTTATAAGGGGTCCAAAACAGAAACAAGCATGTCATCATCAGGTGTAAATTTCTTCTGAAATATTGTCACGTGAAGATTGCAAGGATCCATAAACCTGAAAAGATGGAGAAAAGTACCACCAGTTTGGTCTAAGCTCCTTGTAGAGGCTTACAATCCCTGCCAAACAAGAGCAGCATTGTGATCTCATTCAAGGAGTTCGCATGCTGAGCATAGTAGCCTGTAAAATAAAAAGCCATTATCTAGACTTGCATCATAGAAGTACCAGTAACAATAGAGAATTAAAAGACTATGTTTTCTGCATTATTTCATTTGAGAAGATTATAAGGCAAAAGAAGAAAATGAAAAGGCACATACTGCAGTGTTCTCCAAAGCAGAAACTGGCTGTGACCTCTTAAATGTTTTAAATGAATTTATGCATTAAATCTTCCTCCCCTTATCCGTGAATGTCCCTGTGGGAAGCAAAATTGTGCCATCTAGTGGAATTTAGACCAAGTTTTAGCTGTGCATTCCCAATGGACAACGGGGACGCTCTACAGACCTGTTTACATCATACATCATAGCATGGACATTTTTGGATTCCACTTTGCTCCCAAGTTCAAATCCCTCCTCTGCTACAGATGCAGGAAGGGTCCATTCACCAGTCCAGTCTTAGGGCCAGAGAAGGGGAGGGAAACTTGCTTTTTCAGTTATCTGCTCAATCCACCTTTCTTTTTTTTTGGCTTCTGCATTGATGAGAAAGATGGGGAAAAATAATTTTCATGAGTATGAACTGGTAAATTTGAGGGACCAAAGCCCAGGGTTCCCCATGAATGTAGGCTGTCCCACTTGCCAAGCAGCCAGCAGCTTTGGGATTCTGTACTGCCCAGTTATGGAGCTGGTGCATGCAGACAGAGCTGTAGCACAGTCTCATTTCCTAACACGCCTTTGTAACCATAGTTAAGCAAGAGACTTGATATAGATTTCAGCACAGCATTTAATCTTTGTCCCTTTTGGACTTGTGTATCTTTATGACAGAAAGTGATTTCACAGCTTGCAATTTTTTCTTCTGTGCTGATCGTAGTGGAGAGCCATATAATATATTACTTCAGTACTCAAATAGGTGCAAGTGTTGCAAGAGACTTATATACCTCTGTAAAAAAACATGATAGGTGCCCTTGGGACTGCTGGCTATTGCCTGAGTAACAAGTGAATGAGTAACAACTCTGTAAGAAGTTTTCAGTACTATGTAAAAATAAAGTTCACTGGTCAGTCTTCAAATAATTAGCAACTCTCTTCTCTACAAACACAGAAAAAAGTGACCTTTTCCAACGAGGCATAAGCTGTTTTTCTCCAACTCAAATCATCCCCTGGAATAATTGGATCAGCTTTGCCCACCGGCAGACCTTTTGTCTTCTATGAATCAACATGGAAAGGAATCTTAAGAATGTTTTGGTCATTTCTTTTGGATTTTTACTTCTCTTTACTGCTTACTCAGGACTGCAGAGTCTTCAGGTAAGAGGGGCATCTCCCACTGGCTATCAGGACAGCTGGTCTGGAAGGGCATCAAGCCAACTGGTAGTGTGAAACACATCAGTCTTTCCATGGTGTCTGTGAGGAAGGCATGCACAGTATTTTTTATAAGGTGGGTTAGAACATTAACTTGCTGCAGGCTAATATTCCTCACACAGATCCGCAGCATTTACTAAATATTTTATTCTAGTATTTCTCAAATAGCTCTCATGCTTGTGTCATGCTACTACTCTAGATCCACGAAATTTGTTTTAATGGAAACAGAAAACAAAATTAACCTGAGATGATTTTTCTCAAAAGAAGATATTTCCAAATGGAAAACAAATTCAGTTTCCGGAAAGGATTTGTTTTGAATATTTCTAAATTGCTATGATTTTTTAATAATTATTATTCTACAGCAATGTGAAATAATTAAAAATTATGCCCAAATCATTAAATAGTTAAAGTATAAGATAATACAATAATTTCTAGGATCATGATATAACGTAATAGTAAAAATATTAATTTTTAATAAGGCGGTTGTAGTTTTACTGGTATTAAGATCCTAAAACATAGTAGCAGAGATGGATTTGTAGAATGACTTGAATACTCAGGTTCCCATTAGAGCTCACTTGCTCTTCCAAAATAAAAGACTGAAGATTTCTGTTGCTGTCTCTGAATGCTTCTGAGTAGATAAACACAGGGAGAAACTTCTCAGCCTAAAACCTAAACTTCTCTGCTGGTCTAATGGCTGATAAATGAATAGAAGACATTGACAAGCAACTTTAGGCAGGATATTAATGTATGATCATGATCAACTGGATTGAATTTTCCATCTGGAGTGGGAATCTCTGTGCCTTAAAGGTGGAACTTGAGTCATAACATGATGAACTTGTTTGCAATAATGACGGCTTGACCTCATTTCAGGAAGAGGCCTGTCCTTGTTCTGTAAGTCTCTCTTCTCTCCTTGAACAGCTTTTCTTTGCTGGCATTGTCAGATTCTGAACTCAGGGCTGTTCTGCAAAAACAGTCCCAAAACTTGATGGAGGTATTATGAGTTGGAGAGACTGATGAGGCAGGGAAAGATAAACCCTAGAAGCTGCAAGTCAGTCCCACCATCTGAAACAGTTGGATAGAGCTTGGTGCTAATGACAACGAGGTTGTGGGTTCAACAACATACAGGCCATTTACTGCCCATACAGGCCATTTACTTCAGAGTGGGACTTGATAATCCTGTGAGTCCCTTACAACTCAGAATATTCTGTGAACCTGTGCACCTGAAACTGGAATATTAAAAATTTTCATCATTCATTTCAATAGATAACTACACAGACCCCCCCCTCCAAAAAAAAACCCAAAACAACCCACAAAAAAACCAAAAAACAAACATGCAAAAAACCCACAAAACCCCAAAACAAAAACCAAAAACAAAAACAAAACAAAACACAATGAAACAAAAAAAAACCAGACAGTAAAAATCATATGACTGTGGAAGCCTGGCTTTTAGTTTTTGAAAGTTGTAGCTGACAAAACCAGGCATGTTATATTTCAAAAATAAGACCTCTGAGATCAGGAAACCTCTTTGTCTGTGTACAAAACAACCATTCCAATTCTCAAATGCCTTGGCCCTGCTCTAACAGAGACTGTCCTCGCCTCACTGTCCTGGTACCTGTCTGTCTCCAAGCGTGCTGCATGACTGCCACCATGGTCCTGCATGGCCAGACTGCACAGACACTGCAGGCTTGGAAAGTGTTCCGTGAAGCCACCAACAGCTTCATTCTCCTACAATGCTCTCCATTGCCACCCCCTCAGCACCCAGTCCCCCTTCCAAAATCATGCTGAAGTATCACCTATTAATCAAAATAATCAGGAAAACATTGTTAAGCAGCATAGAATTGCAGGATGGTTTGGTTGGAAAGGAACTTAAAGATCATCTCTTTCTAATCCTCCACCATCAGCAAGTACACCTTCCACTAAACCAGGTTGCTCAAAGCTCCATCCAGTCTGGGCTTGAACATCTCCAAGGATGGAGCATCTGCAGATTATCTGGGCAACCTGTTCCAATGCCTCACCACCATCACAGTAAAGATTTTCTTTCTAATATGTACCCTAAATCTCTCTTTTAGTTTAAAACCGTTGCCTTTTCTTGGCCTATCACTATCTGCCCTTGTGAAAAGTCACATCCTCACTTTTTAATTTGAGTACTGTAAGGCTTCATTGAGGTCTTCCTGGAGTCTTCTCTTCTCCTGCCTGAACAATCCCAACCCTCACAGCCTGTCTAGGATAGGTGGTCCATCCTTCTGATCATCTTCATGGCCCTCCTCTCCAACAGGTGCATGTCCTTCCTGTGCCAGGGACCCCAAAACTAGATGCAGTGTTTCAGATGGGGACTCACCAGAGCAGAGTAGAGGGGGAGAATCACTTCCCTTGCCCTGCTGGTCACACTAATTTTGATGCAGCCCAGGATGCAGCTGGCCTTCTGGGCTGCGAGCACACACTGTTGCTCTTGTCCAGATTTTCATGCACAGAATTCTCAAGTCCTCCCCTGCAGGGCTACTCTCAATGAGTTCTCAATGAGTCTGTACTCATGTCTGGGATTGCCCTGACCCTTGAATTTGGACTTGTTGAACCTCATTAGGTTCGCACGGACCCATAATTCAAGCTTGCCCAGGTCTCCCAAATTGATCTTCTCATTTCAACCTTCAGAGCATCCAGACAAGAGGAGAACTAGTTTGAGCATAAAACTATAAAACCTGGTTAGATCAGTAAAATGTTATTCCTTCTTTGTGAAAATGTGGGTGAATCAGTTACTTCCAACTACCAAGAGCCGCTGCGAGCCTATTAGGATATTTGGACCTTGGCATCTGAAAATCTTAGAAATTATCAGGCCTGTAGTTTAAAGCAAAGAATCTCCCACTATTGCTATGCCAGCCCATGCAATGCAGATCTGAGAATATTCCTGCCTGAGACAACAAATGAAGGCAAGAAAAAGGTTATCTTTCATTCAAAGATTGAATTCTCTTTGCTTTCAAAGAGAAACTCAAACAAATAACATGAAATAATCTAAAGAATGACTTACCAAAGCTTTGAATCTGGGAAATCCTCACCTGGTTTTGTATCATGTTTTCATAAATGGTCTATCATTTTGAAGAAATTTCTAAGTCCATAATCAGGCTGTTTTGGGGAAATGTGACAGTAATACCCAGCCCAGATGCTATGTCTCTTTATTTCAGCCCAAAGCCACTCTTTGTACACTCTCTAGTAGTGGTAAAATTTACCTGTGGTAAAATTTGTCTCAATAGCTGTTTTTATCCCTGCAGAGCAGTCTCAATGCAGAAGAAGGCCTGGGTGTTGCTTCCTTAAGCGTTCTGTATGCTGCACTCACCTTATCATCCATGTTCCTGCCTCCAATCATCATCAAGAAGGTGGGCTGCAAGTGGACCATTGCAGTCTCCATGTGCTGCTACGTTGCCTACTCCTTAGGGAACTTCTATGCTAGCTGGTAGGATTTAAATACTTTAGCCCTCTCTGGTGTGTTCAAACAAAACAAGTTCTTTCTTCTTTTTCTTCTCCATTCCTACTCTAACACTGTATTGCAGAGTAGAAAGTTGGATGCAGAAGGTGCTACTTGGAACAAATTGAGATAAATAAATACAATTTTAGGTGGACCAGAGAGGTGAAAATGTGCAAAGAGTCAGAATGAATACATCCGTCTACTCACCTGAAGTTGCTTCTCTAACTCACATTTGTAGCAGAGATTCCTCTTTGCGGAAAAAAAAAAAAAAAACAAAAACAAAAACAGGAGTTTCATTTATAAGTCAAAAGACTTTTAGGGTTGTTTTAGAAAAGGTTGAAGGGAGGACTATCTTCCAGCCAGTAGCTCTGGGAGAAGAGGACCACAGGAGAAGGCTAACTCCTGCCTAGCTCTTTCTAAAGAAACAACTTCTGCTCTCCAGTGACAAGGGTTGCAACTCCATAGAGGAAAGTTATCAATATCCATCTTCTGAAGTGCATGTGCAATTAAATTCTCAGTTTAACATAGTTTAACTTATGAGAAGTTATGGCACATGAGCACAGACCTAGCCAGCCTGGCCTAGGCCCAATTCCCGCACAGACCTGCATATGCTTGCACAGCCTAAACTTCACAAGGCTGGCCTTCTCTTGATTCCATGTAACAGATTTATTGTATCATAAAAAGGATAAATCTATTTCTTTGATGTCTATTTTTGCTGCAGGATCTGTGGGCAAATGATTATTATGCTAATGGTAACAGCTATGCTAAATAAAGTGTTCTTTGGCAGGTACACACTTATCCCTACCTCTATGATCCTGGGCTTAGGAGGAGCACCACTCTGGTCTGCCAAATGCACTTACCTCACTATTGCTGGCACTTTGTATGCTGAGAAAGCAGGAAAAAGTGCAAAAGACATTATCAGCCAATACTTTGGGATCTTCTTTCTGGTGTTTCAGACTGCCGGCGTCTGGGGAAATCTTATCTCATCCTTGATACTTAGCCAATCTTCCAACCAAGGTAAAATATATTTAAAATTTTGGCACATCTTTCTATAAATATTAACTAGTTCTAGATAGATGAGAGGTAGATTTCTGCAGCTGAGCTTTCATAGTCAGTGGAAGCAGGCACTCCAGATGAGAGTTAGCCCATCTGAGGATAGATGTCTGAAATAGATGAGTTAAATTTCTCTCTAAAAGTGTCTATTTTCTACCAAAAACCAGCCATAGAGTTTAGACAATTAGCTAAAAAATAGAACTCTATTGAATTCTGTTTGAATTCTACTCCTGTATTGCAAAGCATAGGTAGACTGCAGGCAGTGACAATCCTTCACATCTGACTTCTATTAAAAGTGGTTTAAAACAAAAGACAAAATACTGAACCAACCTTTTTGTAAAGCTTGTAGTATTGGGTTAGTTTGCTGTTATGCATTCAAAATTAGTCAGACTGGTCGCTGGGCTTGCTGAAAATGAGTGCTCTACAGAGCTGTCAAGAAGAAATATCAGTAGCTGTTGGCAGGAGCCTGTGTGCCAGGGCTCCTCTGCTGTATTTCAGGCTCAGACAGCAGATGCCAATGTAGCTTGAAGAAATCACTCAGCAGCAGTGCCCTCGTTTCCCATGCATGTAATTGGTGTCAATTTTAAAAGGGTAGATGTGAAGATAAATTAATATTTGGATGCCACCTTAGAGATACAAAATGCGGTGGTGTTTTATCATTGCAGTCTCCTGCATATTCCACATCCTGTCACAATCAAAACAGGGTTGTTCTCCAGACATGGAGAGAACTTTCCATATACACTGCTACTATGAGTAGCAAGAAGTTACCTCTTTCCTGTCTCAGTTAAGCAGTATGTCCTCAGAGGAGTTCTGAAATAGCTACCAGGTTAAAGCTGAATATCAGGAAGCTGGCATCAGGTTTTAATCTTTGTATCCTTGGATTTATGGCAAAGTAGTTGCCACAAGGTGTGATATTTAGTTTTAAAGGAAGGATGATTCTACGTAAGTATCTGTAGGTGAAGCACCATTAAAGCAGAATGCTGGCAGACCTTTTCAAGTGCAGTGGAGCCCTGCTGACCTGATCCCAGAGCCACATGATATCTTAGGAGGGACTGTTCTGATTTCACTTGCAGGGTAAAGGCAGTGGGGCTGCTGTGGGGTCTGTACAGACTGCAACCATTGGACTCTGCCTCATAGCACACATAATTTTAACAAGAAGAATAAAACACCAGTTTTTCTGGTCTAGTAAATCCCTTCCTAGTTTTACTTTTGAGGATGTTCCTCCAAATTTTAAAGACACTTATTTTTTTTATCTATTACATAGAATTTCAGAGAATTCTGTGTTCCTGTGAACAACTCTCAAAGCCAAGGGCTTTGCGCATCTTCATGACAGTGATGAGTAGTTATAAGTTTCTCTACTGTGCCTTCTCAGTGAGACACAGCTTTAATCTAGACACTTCTTTGCTGGGGCGAGGGGGTAAGAATCTCCAGTCATGCAAATATCCAGTCATGCAATTCTTTTTCTCTCCTCTGAGTCTTGTGCAAAGGCATCCATTCATATTTTCATGTACTTAAAAAGTATCATTTTTGCTGAGCAGTAGGAAAGATTCAGAATGTATCTGGAGAATCAAAATGCATAAAATTCATGTACCTGCTCCAGACGTATTGCCTGCATCACTGCATCCAGACACAGTAAGGCAAAGTTACACTATATGGTACTACCAGAACTGAAGACAGAGTCATCCTTCCTCACTCAACAATATTACAGTTTAGATTCAAGAGAAACAGTGCAAACCCTGCCTTGCAGCTTGCATATGACTAATTGCAGGTGCAGCTTCATCATCAGATGATGCAGGAACCAATAAAAAACTTGTTTTACACACTACCACACTTCATTCATGTGACTCAACTTTTGCATTTGGCAATTTTGCTGAAGGTCTGTTTGTCTATTTTTTGCTGAAGGTCTGTAGTAGTAGTGACTATAATAAGGTAATGATTTTCTTTACATTACTACATTTTATTTTATGTTGAACCTAAAGTTGTTTATGAAGCTGGATAGACAGCTGATTCACATCACAGCAGCTTTGATGGGAAGCAATGAGGAAAAACACACTAAAAGTAGTTACACAATAAGCGTAATTGAAAAATTATGGATCAGCTCTTCCTTAAGGAACCAGCCACGGTACAGCCATATTGCCCTTGTGCTTGCAACACAGACAAATTCTGCAGTGAAAGCACTAAAATTATGGTGTGGGTTTTGGATCATCCTCCTCCAGTAGACAGTTTATTCAGGCTGACACTTTGGGTTAGCCTTTATTCTTTACCAGTAGGGTACTGGAGGAAGTGGGCACAGTGTGCTGGTGACAGTGTGTGTGAGTACATGAGTGTTTGTGGGTGTGACATATGCCCTGCACAAAAGCGATAGGACTGCATAAAGCAAAGGTCTTACTCCAAACCCTGCTGAATTGTTAGTTTCAAGTGTGTTCTCAGAAAGTCATAAAGGCCATAGTAAAATAATAAAGTCAAGAAAAGAAGGCTACTTGGAAGACTGCAATACTGAGTAATAATAATTTGAATTTATGTGAAAAAAAATGTGTTTTGAGGTGGTTTCTGTTCCTTTGACATATACAGAAATCATCTGGAGAGGGAAAATGCGGGGTGGCTGTAAGAACTGAAGTCCATCAGTCCCTTGCTGGTGTAAACTTAGAGACCTATCTCATGAAGTATTATGATTAAGAGGTAAAAATATATACTCAAACTGAATACTGCAAATTGAGCTTGGATTCAGATTTCAGCTTTAACTTTAGTCCCTGTCCTCATGTAACCATTAATTCAGTGTTCAGTGTCTCCTTTGTTGCTCTTAAACCAAATTTTTGTGTGTTAAATGGGGATTCTGAAGTTAAATATCTCTAATCAGGAAAGACTTGAAACCAGGACCAATCACTAAGCACTGGATTCCTTAAATCCTCATATCCTTACACATAGTGTGGACTTCATCTCTTCACTGACTTGCCTTTCTTTTTGTTCGTAATTAGGGGAGATCTCAGAAGAAGACCTGGAATGCTGTGGAGCATATGACTGCCTGACTGATACCACTAACAGCACTTGGTCAGAAAGACCCTCTGACTCCTTAATCTACACACTGGTAGGGGTCTATACTGGTGAGTAATCCACACAATCTTTAATCAGTATCGCTGATGGAGAGCCTAGTACTAATGGAATCTAACATGGCTTTGCAGGTGAAGATTCTGACTTTCTCCTTCAATCCAATTTGCTAAAGGAAAATGAGATATGTGGGAGCTATAAACAACTCCTTCCTAAATAGTTCTAATGCTTTTTGCCAGAGCTTCATCATTTTTATCTAAAGGAGAAAGATATTATTTACCTTTTTCACCTGGAATAAAGCTGAAGCCCAGTGTGGTAACCCAAATTCAGCCAGGCAAATTGGCATATCTCCCACTTAGTAAAAGATGCTATATATTTATAGCTGCTAGAGATCTTCCTTGCACAAGACTAGAAAAGAATTAAACACAGGGAAGCTGATGCCATTAAAAGAGAAAATAGATGTGCAAGGATTAACTGAGTGAGGAAAGTTACAAAAAGTATCCCACTCAAAAGAAGTTATTCTCTGGATAAAGGAAAGGATCTGGATAAAGAATTCTCTGGATAAAGGATAAAGGTAAGACAATGTGCACCTTAGCTCTGTCAAAATATTTTTGCAGTCTCTGAACATAGATGTACTCTCTGTGCTGAGACAAAAACATAGAATTTGCCATACACCCCAAGAGCGTGTATGTGGTCCAGGCAGGGCCAGATCTCAGTGCACAAGGGCATTGCAGAAAACTCTTCCTCTGTCCACATCCTCCATTCCTAATTGGTGGGAAAGTGTAAAAAATATGCCCCCACTCTCCTCCCAGAATGTACTGGAGCTGATGACTTTCTTCTAAAGGCATGTTTGTCTGTAAAGTTTAAATTTAAATTTGATGACTAACATATACAGCACTTCCTTAGGCTTTGTGCATGCAAAGTGAATGCAACCCTACTACCTCCTGACCCCGCATCAGTGGAGTTTCATTTTTCTTTTAAGCTCTGAATAAAAGAGATGTCTTTTCTTACCCCAAGGGAAAGTAACTGGCTAAATATTTCATTCACAGACATTTTTAAAATGTGTCTTCTATTTGGTGGCTGAATACTTGTTTTGCCCAGCTTGGGGTGAGACAATAGTGGATAACTCTTCTGCTGTTTCATTTTCTCAAGGACTATGAATGTTTCTATTTATGGTCATACCAACCACTATTAACCCATGCCATTATCTCCTATAATTGCTCTTGATTCATTTAAGGTATTTTATATATATATTTTTTCTGAAAATGTGGATGTCCTGCTCTCATCCATTTAAGTCCAGCAATCAGTCCATAAGTACTAATAAACACTCTGGCAGAACCAATAATGACTTGAATCATGAAGGATTTACAGCTCAGCCACAGTGGGGAACCAGGACACTGGAGAAATTCTAGGAGACCTGGATGAAAAATAATAAACAATAAAAAAATGAGGCAATTTATTGTAAATCTGCTGATGTATTTGGGTATTAAAAGTTCACAGTAGAGAGAAAATATCCATAAGCATAACATAGGAGCACATTAAATAAGCGAAGTGGATGGAAAGAGGTGGCCGGTTCTCATCTTACTCTGAACTGTAGTTCTTTCCATGGATGGAATTCTAGTCAGCATAAGTGAGGAAACATTATCATGCCCTGCATCTGTAATGAAGCAATCAGTTGTGAATCTGTGGTTGTCTCATGTATATTATGAGGCATGGTTGTCTTCTTGACAACATGAAAAAAAATGTTTTGATTCACTACACAAGCAATAAATCTAGACTGATACATGAATGATCATTTTCTGATTAACTACTCCATATATTCTTTTATATGCTGCTTCTGCTCAGAAATTATAGGTTTAAAGCTGTAACTTCCATCTTTTCAAGTTAACTAGAGCTGCTCACTATCATCTTCAAAACAGCATATATTCCATACTCAAAGCAAGGTTCTGAGCCAAAAAAAAAAAAAGGCACAACATATATTGGGTTTTAAGACAGCATTTATTTTTCTTTCCATGTATTTGAAAGAAGAGCCCTGCTAGCCATGAAAACCTTGGCACTGGAAGTGAATACTCCTCTCTCTTGTTGATTTAAAGCCTTCTGATAGCTCCCAAGGGAGCTGTTTCTGGCCAGCTCCCATCGCAGTGCCCCTGGACTGCCCTGGAAGGGAGAGCCATCACCCTCTGTGGCTCTGCAGCTGGCCCGGCGGCTGTCACAACAGGCCAGCCACAGCTAAGCTGAGGGGATTTGCGAGTGCACAGCTGTATGCAAAAGATGTGAATGTAGAGCAGGCCTTCTTGTTTATACAGAAATGGCCTTTACACTGAAGCGGAATCTGAGGCAGCTGCCAAAATATCCCACAGAGAGCTAAGAACCAAGTCAGAACAGTAACAGCAGCAAGCAACTTCCCATCATTCTTTCAGCATTCCTCAGTTTTTCATGAACTTTTTGTTTTGTTTTTCTTTGCAGCTAGTGGTGTGCTAGCTGTGTTGCTGGTTATTATATTTCTGGACCAGATCAAATCTGACCAAGTGGAGACTGAGAAAGAAAAAACATCCTTTTGGTCTACGTTCCTAGCAACTTTCCGTCATCTTAAAGATAAAAGACAGTGTCTTCTAATCCCTCTGACAATGTACAGTGGGTTTGAACAGGCATTTCTTTCTGGTGACTTCTCAAAGGTATGGATGTAAATGAAAATATATTTCTGTCCGATTTTTTTGTGCTGTTGCGCCTCACTATTACATTTGGTCAATATTTACTTGTCAAATGAAGATGTTTTCAATGATGATTTGTGGATTGCAAAATTACTGCTTACTTCTACATGAATGACCTCTGAGTGACATCTTCAAACAGCAGTAAATATGTCCTTTGGAACAGCCTCAAAAATAATGCAGTAGAGAGCTTAACTCACCAGTGGAGGCCACAGCAGATAGTTTCAGGTTCAAACTCTTCCCCTTGTTGTAAATAACAAACTGGGAGAAAAGCCAGAAGCCAGCAAAGCTTTCATATCTTCCTTCCTCTTCAGGTTTCCCTAGAGCTTGTGTAAATGCAAGTCAGCACACATTCCACATATTTTATTTTGACAACCTTTACGGTAAGAGGGCAAGTCCTCAACATGGCTGGCTGAAAGCCCTCCCCAGTCACTACTGCAGCAGGTCCAGAGTCTGACAGATTGAAGTGATTAAAACCACCTCTGCTCCTCCAGTTTCTTGACAAACCTAGACATGCAGGAGGTGTGTTCTCCTGGCATTTGTTGAGAAAGCCTCAAAAGAAAGAGGGCAACCTTCCTGAGCTGCTCCTTTCATGCTTAAGGCTTCTAAACCTTGCATATAAATCAGATGGAACGGTGCACTTGTTGTTGTGTTGGAACAGATTAAAAGGGGCACTCCATGGCAACCTCCACTGGTTATATACTCTTATAGAAGAGGTCCTCTTATTTTCTGGGAGCTGCTGTGTCATGACCATAGTGTCAATTGTCAATTTTCATCTCTTGGGCTACGATGTGAAGGGCAGAAAATTCTTAATGCTTCTTCCAGGACTTTTATTTGTGCAGCAAGCAGTGCTCAGATTTGTTCTGCTTGTTATTCCCCTGTTTGCATGGCATCAGTCTGATTGGGAACTGGGGTAGCAAAGTTGCTCCTGAAGGCCAGCTATGTCAGTGCACCAGAGACTTGTCAGCAAACTCTCTATCTGTCCTCTTTTTATCTCATCCATTTACCAAACACTCAGGCTAAGATCCCTGAACTTTAGCTGTTTATTTTTATCAAAGAAAATGTGACACCACTATCCCTTCTCTTGCAGAGTTTTGTGACCTGTGCCCTGGGGATACACTATGTTGGCTATGTGATGATCTGCTTTGCAGGTATAAATTCCCTCTGCTCTCTGCTCTTTGGAAAGATCTCCCAGTTCACGGGTAGAAAACTTCTATTTGCATTAGGTATGTAAAGATTTCTTGAATGACTGATCACCACATGTAATCACATCCACTACTCCCTCCTTTGTATGTACAAAGGGATAGCTTGCTGTCAGCTGTCAATTAAATCCTAAGCCAGAGAGGCAGACTTCACAAACGTCATTCATGAGAAGAGAGGCAGCTCAGCTCACAGTTAAGCACTGTATTGCTGTCTTTGCCTTACATCACTTTGTTGGTGATGTAAGTTCAACCTGCTTTTGAGGGCTTTATCTATGCAGAAAGTGCCCTATAGCTTTGATGCTTTATTGCTCTGATGCAGCCAATGACAAATGACCTTACAATGCTGATGCTGAGACTTGCACTATCATAAGTAGGATTTCTCCACTGGGCTGAAACCTCCTCACCCTTATGGAGTGAAAGCAAGTCACTGTTGACCTGAGTCGCAGGAAATGACAAACTTGAAAATTTGAGTGAAATTTCAGGAAGCTTTTTAAAGGTTGGCCTGCTGTCCTTTTTACTACTTGTTCTATAGGGAGAAAAGTAGAAGAAAGTCATGCATCAGGCTAGAATAATTTAAGGGCTTGTGTATGGGACAGTAATTTTTATGTTGCCTTGAGAAAAGATTTGCATATTTAAGAACATCTCCCTCTCCAGAGATCATTGTTCTGATGAATAATGGAGGCATTGAAAAATACCAAGAAATATATCTTTTGTGGCTCTGTATACATTATGCATACTGAAGTGGACTAATACCTTATTTCCACTGTGCAGTAATTTGTATTATTAGAAACATCACTGAATAGATCAATATACATCAGAACATTCTAGGCATTTTGTCCGCAGGAAATTTTAAACCTGGACAAGGAAGAAGAAATTTAGAGCACCTTCTGTTACAGTCACTAGCTCAAAGATGCTTCTGTCTGTTCTAGGTGTGTGTCTCAGTCTATAAAACTCAGATATTAAAAAAAAAACCCAAAAAACCAAAAACCAAAAACACCTAGTAGTGTTAGAAATGGAAGACCTCTGAACCTCTCAATTCTGTTTAGTGGTCATTTTACTCAGCCCGTGAATGTGCACCTGGGGGGAAAAAATCTGTGACTCATTTACAAACCACTTTTCAAAAGAAAGACCCAAAGCCACCCTCTAGAAATCCTTGATTGCCCCCTCTGGCCCTAAATGAAAACCTCATTTAAGAAAAGGAGAGCAGAAGGGTGTTTGTTCCCCCTTCCCACATGCCTCACATGGTGACTGCAAGCCTTTCAGAAGCTCCTTCTCCTACTCGGTGGTTCGTGTCCTTTGGGCTACAACCATATCAGCACTGAGGATCTCTCAGCTCCTGACGCTGCTCAGAATTGTGAATTAGACACTATCAAAGGCCTGCATTGTCTTGTTTTTCATGTGATACCAACTCAGTCTGCGCAAAGCTCAATGAACCAGAAAGATTTTAAGATTGCCTTGTGCTTTCATTGGGGGTAGAATAAAAAAGTGTTATCTACCACAATCTATCCTGATTATAATTGCATCTATATTTCTCTTCTTTATTTCCTTCTAAACCAACAGCTGCAGTTCTGAACACAAGCTGTATAATAACAGTACTGCTCTGGAAACCTGATCCCAAGCAGTTTGCTGTGTTTTTTGTAATCCCTGGTCTTTGGGGTGTATCTGATGCTGCTTGGCAAACACAAACTAATGGTAAGTCCCAGTGACAATGAAATGTATTCTCTTGAGATATAAGTCTGCATGTTTGAATCTATGTAACAATGCTGCATAACAATGGTAATGGCTTTAAGACAGCATCTAAAAAAAATGTTAACTCATTGGAAAGCAGAAGAAATAGAACTACTTACTAACTCTTGGGAGTAAGAATGCAAAATACTCATTGAACCAATTTTTCCAAGATGAACAGAGAAGAATACTGCAGAAGATGGTAACGGGTATTCAGAATAAATATTCTGGAGGAGCATAAGTATTTCAAAGTAATTTAGAAACTAAGAAGAATTATACATTTAGTCTGTCTTTCACAATAAAGGAGAGCACTCTGGATAAAAATTAACTAAAAGCTCAGCAACAGAAGAAGAAAATTGTCTGTTCGGAAATATTGGAAAAAAATGTAGGAGAAAATCACAGAAAGCAATACTATGCAGCCAAGTAACTTCATGCAGCTCTGATTTACTCAATTTCCAAACTCATAATCCAGTGTGATAACGCATAAGTAGGCAATAAAAAGGAGCGAGGTCATGGGGCATTTCTCTTTGAAGGAAGACTAAAAAGCTTTAGCCTGGACAAGAGGTAAGTATGGAAAGCAGTCAGTAAGGTAATTAATTGTTTGGAGAAGGTGACTTGAAATTCAATGCATCTCCTAATAACAGGACTAGTGACACCAGATAAAGTTATCAGGCAGAAGCATTTATAGAAATAAAAATTAATAGTATTTCTCACACAATGCAAAAGCAAAGTATAGAATTCATTGCCAAAAATTTAAGCTGGAATTATGTCACATCATTACAAAATCACTTCAGGGGAAAGTGATCCTCTGGGTACACATAAGGTTATGTGTCTTGGCCTTCCTTCCTCTGATCTCTTTGGTTGTTTCATGGCCTTAAAAGATTTCAACCACTAGATAAAGTGTCATGTTCCTCCTGGAGAGCCAGATGGAAAACATGACAGTCCATTGCCTGGCACTGATAGTGATCTCCTTTCGAGCACATGTCCCTGCCTCTAACACACAAGGGCCAGCATCCTTCTCTGCCCCTCCAGCAGCTCCAGTTCATATCCCTGAGAGGAGAGCTAGTACCTACATCAAGGGACACCCTCTCATCATCTCACATCCTTACCAGAGGCTTGTGCCTTAGGTTAAAATTTTAAATCAGTGCTCTTGATAAAACTTACGGTCATGTAAGGAGAACATCAGTAAGGATTTGCTCTCCTTAAGCAAAGCTGTTCATTCATTTCCTGCTTCTTCAGCCACAGTCTTTCCAACTGCTCTGCAAGTTTCTTCCTAACACTTTTGAGAACTTATCTTAGTCTTCCACTGGGATAAAGGACCTGTCTTTTGTCCTGCTTCTGTCTTATCCAGAAAGCCTTGTCCTTGGATACTGTGCTTCTTTCAGAATCACAGTGGGGTTAGGGATGGAAAGGACCTCTGGACTTCAACAACTGGTTTGCTCAAGCAGGGCCATCCAGGCACAGCCTCTTTCTCAGGACCATATCCAGAGACCCTTTCATATTTTCCAGATCAGAACACTCTACACCCTCTCTGGGCAACCTGTGACAGTGCTCAGTCATGCTCATAGTAAAAAAAAAAATAATCCTGATGTTCAGAGGAAACCACATGTATTTCAATTTATGGCCATGACCTCTTGCCCACTTTTCTTGGACACCACTGAAAAGAGCTGGGCTTTGTACCCTCTTTTCTAGGATTTACATACATTTGAGATGTCCTTGAGGAGCATGTTTCCTCAGTAAGGTCCCTGCATGACTGACAAAAATGCACCTGAGGACCACATTAGGGAAGAAAAGGATAAGTACAGAGGACTTCAGTATTGGAGAAGGTGGCTGAGAAGTGACTGTAGTTTCCAAACCCCCAGATGAGGCAAAAACAGTGGACAATGCTTCATGCTTACTTTAAGGATGAGTTAAATTGCAACTATGTGACAGGATTTATCTCTATTTACAGCACTGTTTCAGGTCATCTCCATTCCCAGATTCCTGCAAGATACTTGTGAAAAATTCACATTTGTGTGAAAATCTTCACATTTGGAAAACACCCAAATGTTCTTTTTCCTTGCATGGTAGTTTTTTTTAGTCTGTACCTTACTCAGCTGTTTCACAGGTCCCATTTATAAAATTACACAAAGTTCACTTTGTCACAGTGAAACATCAAGTGATGACATGAAAGTGATCAACAGAGAGGTGCAGTGACATTACCCCACAATGTTGCATCCCAGAATAGGATCTTCAATTTGACATACCCACGTAGGGCTAAACGTCTTCTCCCCTTCAAAAGTTTTATACAGTTATATATTACATTAGAAATTCCCAGCATCAAAGACTATGAGGTGAGAAAAAACCTCCAAAATAACATTGGTTTACAAGTCCTGTGGTCCTTCCTTTGCTGACCTCCCATGAGTGCTGCTTGGGCGCCAGTAGATTAACCAGTGAATACATAAATGGCACAGTGCCACATACCTAAGGCATTCTTTGGTTTGCTTTGTGCTCCTGTGGATATTTAATACTCCAGTACCCCCTAGAGGATATGTAGGCTCACAGTGGATGAATCACTTCATCTTATGAAGTTTTCCTGACATGTTTGTATTCGTGTATGAACGCTCTCACTTATTTCCAATAAAAGCTACTTTGTTTCAGAGCGTGTAGTGCTCTTTCTTACCTAACTTGAGCACAGATGCTGGTATTACCCACTGACAAAAATTGTACCTGGGGCCTAACAGTTGTGTACCATGGAACTATCGTGTGGACTACTCTAAAACCAAGTCCTTTCCAGGCTGATTTGTGTCTTTAGAAAGGATATGAGTTTAAAGAGTTTATAAACCTGGACTCAAATAATTTCCAGCAATCATGTTATATACCCATGCCTACTAGTACCAGGGGAACGAGTAGGAGAACAGGCAGTGGCAAAAAGCCAGGATAATTTCCATGGAAGTGAACTGTGACATTTCAGAACTAGCAGCCTCTTTATTCACTCAGCCTAGCAGGTCCTGCTGAAGCTCAGCCAGGCAATGTGCTTCAAAATAGCAAACATGTACCAGCTGAAAACCAGAGAACCTTTTGACATAGAACTGCCACGGAATTAGAAACCTTCCTAATATCTTTCTAGAAGATAACTCTGGGCATATCAGGAAATTAGTATGAACAAATTGTACTTTTTCATTTATTAGGCAAAACTATGGAGGATTATCATATCTACACTCCACTCAGCCAGTTTAATGAACTAAGTACATCTTGTGATGCACTTGTACAGATTTTCCATCATGCCTAAATTGAAACAATTCAGTAAATGTCCTCTTGCAGTCATCAGGACACATAAGCTTTTCATACAGATGAAATCTCCCCCTGCTTAACAAAACTGAAGGGATAGCTGAGTCTACTCAGATTTTCTGAGAACTTTGCATTCCTCTTTGCCTTTTGGCTGAATGGACATATTTCAAACAGATGTGTTGTTAGACAAATGGGTGAAAAGAGTCAAAGTTCATGATATTCTTCTCCTTCCCTCTGTGCACACCATGTCTGAGTGAGAGTAAATGTCCTGTTCTTTATCACCGCTGGTGCTAGCTCAGCACCCAGAGTAAAGGAAGCTCTCTCCTGTTCCCTGTGTGCTTCACTAGTCAGACCTGGAGGCTGGAATCCCTCCCTGGATCCCAGTGGTGAGTGTGCAACTGACTGAGCTCATTGGGAGCTTCCCAGTGAACACAACTGCATTAGGATGACCAGTTGAACTGAGTCTCTATGTCAAGTAAGTTTTCCAGTTGCTGCCTGGAAGTTCTGTATGTGTCAAGGATATTCTATTTGCTATCCCATCCAGGAGCTGAAAACTCAAAAACCTGGTTGATTAAGAGAGACATGTCTTGCATACTTAATCTGGGTCCATGTTGTGAAAGTCTGTAAGGATTTGGTATGAGCTTCTCAAAAGTTATGCATAGAGGCTCAACAATGTCAAGGACTCATTTTTCTCCTTGCTTACTTGTTCATCAGTCCAAAAGCCTTTATTTTTGTAGCTAATAGTTTGAAAAAAGAAGTCCAGCCATCTTACTTGAATAGACCACATCCTTTCTTCCTTCCTTGCATTTTTGTTCCCCTTTTCTTCCATGTTCTCTATTTTGTCATGTTTATTTTGTTATTTCACTTGTTACAATCACAGAAGCACAACAATTTTTTTGAAGACAAGGCTTGTATTTTCCTTTCTCTGACATTTATGAGGGAGTGTCTGTCTTCCCCATTGTGCTCTATTTATTCCCTTTGCAGAAAATATTTGCTTGCAGATTTAATCTTCACAAGACATGTTTTTCCTTCCTTTCTTCCTTCCTTCCAGCACTTTATGGCATTTTATTTGAGAAAAACAAGGAGGCTGCCTTTGCAAATTACCGTCTCTGGGAATCAATTGGATTTGTCATCGCCTTTGCTTACAGCACCAAATTGCAAGTCTACATCAAAGCATACATTGTACTGTCTGTGCTTGTGCTGTCCATGGTGACCTACGGAGCGGTGGAATACCTTGAGGCTAAGAGCTCCCCTGGGACACCTGCTGCTACAAAGAAGGAAAATGGAGGACCTCACTCTCAGGAAACACACATGTAATCCAACAGGATCAGAGTGATGAAGGCAAAGCAAACTGGCCAGCTCCTTACAGGCATGTCTCCAAGGGTGTTCCAGTGTGTACTGTATCCAGAAAGATGGTAAAGGAACAGATTTCAAGGCCATTATAATGCAAATGTCTCAGGAATAAAATCCTCCTTTGACATCTCACCTTTATAAGGGAAGATTATCTGACTTGACCCTTTCAGGCAGATGACCAACTAATAAATAAAGTCTTAATAAATGTAAGCAAGATTCCTGTAGTCCTCACATTTTTGTTTCTGTAGATAAGACCTGGTATAGCTTTACAGTCAAACCACATGCATAATGAAAGAAGTAACTGCAGTTGCTCAGTTGATTGTAATTAACACACATCATTTTATGGAACCATAAATTATAAAGATTTATGTTGTTTTCATGCTGCATTCTCTAACACCTGCTGTAAATTACATCAGCCTACAGACTGGCTATATCTGCAGTTCATATCTGCGCACCACAGAATCAATCAACCACCAAGTCCACCAACCTGTCTTGGGTCAGCAGACAGCTGTGAGTCTGCCCATGTCATCCCTCTATCTCAGCACTCTTTCTCTTTTGATTTTCCTGTCTCAAAATTTTCTGTCACCACTTACAGCAGCTTCATCCTAGAAGAGATGCCTTCTACAAGACAAAATACTTCAGTGATGATGACCTTGCCTGACTTTCCCATCCACGGACAGAGCTGTTTTCAAGATGAGCAGCCAGGCCATGTGGAACTTCACCATGAGAAGAGCACAGGTGGCAGTGCAAGTCACAGAGACATAGGGAGAAAAGGAGGATGGGCTTACACTGTAATAAGTTCTTGAGACCTACACGTATCCTGCAGTGGCTCATCTCATTTCAACTTCTCTTTAGTTTTACCCATATTGTTTCTAGATATGGATTTTTGTGGTTTTACTGCAGAGAGAAGAGTGTTACAGTAGAGTTACTGCAGAGTGTCCCTGCATCTTAATGAGAGAGCAATGCACAGACCTCATGTTCATTACTGGTAATGACACATTCAGATTCTCTGTGTGAGGCAGACAGCACCAAAGGAATTGCAGGCAAATGCTCTTCATGTCCAAGACTAGCGCTGCCTCTGGAAATAAACTACATGTAGCTAGCTAAGTTGTTGCTTGCCATGGAGATATCACTTGAAACTACTTCCTCTCAGTTACTAACCACAGCAGGAGGATGAGGCATCACACAGTGTGACAACAATAACACAATTTGTGTGACAAAATTCCCCAAATTGTTATGTCTTTTAAACAGCAACAGACTTCATACTGCTTTGTTGTCTTTCTTATATTTCTTGTTCCCAACCATCTGGACTCCCCTTCAGACTTCACTTGTGTTGATTCATGGCTTTTCACATGATGAGCTTTTTCCCAGATCTCATACAATAAAGTAAAATTCATTATGTACTGCAGAAGAGAAGGTGACAGGTGGGCTCCCTCACATGTGCAGCTTTCTCTTGCACCTTTGCTCTGTCAGCCCAAAGGCATGCTGTTGATCTCTCTGTTGGAAATACAAATGGTAAAACTATTGTGGCTGAAGAATCCTGACAGTCTCCTATCTGCCCAGCATGCACAGATGGATATTCGAAGCTGCTGCTGATTTTCACCCCACACTGCTTCACTCTCATAAAGAAACGCAGCATCATGTTTCATTGCATCTCTGAATCCTCCTCTGATTCTCTTTTACAAAGTGATGTTCAATGGCAAGTGAAGCAAAGAGGACTTCTGAGGTCAACATCATGATGGAAAACTCATCTGTGTAAATGTAATAACTTTTTTATTTGTAACAACCCAATACAGAAGTCAGGATCCTGCTACATGAGATGCTCTATAACCTCAGAACAGAAAGATGACCCTAGGCACTCTACAGCTTTTTTTTTTTTAAAAATAAATGTAGTTTCTCTTTTTACTTCTGTACCGGGTCTGGTTGGGATGGAGTTAATTTTCTTTGTAGCAGCCCATATGGTGCTGTGTTTCAGATTTTTATAATTAAAACAGTGTTGATAACATACCAGTGTTTTGGCTATTGCTGAGTAGTGTTTGCTGAACATCCAGGTTTTCTCTTTTTCTCCACTCTTCGCCCTCAGTGAGTAGGTTGCAGGTGCCCAAGAAGTTGGGAGGTGGCAAAACCAGGACAGCTGAGACAGAGTGATGAAAGGGGTATCCCATGCCATAAGCCATGCTCAGCAATAAAAGTTTTGGGCAAAGAAGCAGGAAAAAGGTGTTCTGACCTTGTTGAGGACCTCAGTATCACTGACATAGAATCGGCGCAGGAGAAAATTTAGCTAGCAACATATATTCACTGAAATGCAAGAAAATAAATTATAGTTGAGGTTGCTGTGGCATGAGACATCTGCTCTCTCATGGCCAAGAAAGACTCCACAAGCCCTGCTTCAGTCTAGCAGGCAGCAAATAGCACAGGTCTGTCTGTGCTGAGGTCTCAACCAGCAGCAGGGTGCAGGCAGACTCACCCTGCTTCACCACATGTTTCACAGCCAGACAAGCTCTTACCTCACCCGCAACAACAGTATTCATTTTTCAGTGAAACAATAACTTTTGTCAGTCCAACTCTGAGTGTGTGAGGTTAACAAGAGCGCATGTAGCTGCCTCAAAGGACGCTAGCTTTGGGGTTTGAAGGGGTAGTGGGTAGCCTAATGAGTCCCTCCCCAGTAATGTGCCTGAAACCCTCCAGACCTCTAAGTCAGGCAATGGGTAATAAGCCTGTTGATGTTTATCTACTGAATGCTCTGTGTTCCATGGTGTCACAGAGAATGGCATCCTGCTCTCCTCATGGGGAAGGCCAGGTTGGATGGGGCATTGAGCAACTTGGGCTAGCGGGAGGTGTCCCTGCCCTTGGCAGAGAGGTTGGAACTGGATGGTCTTTAAGGTTCCTTCCAACCTGATCATAGAACCAGAATCATTCTGGTTCTGTGATTCCACACATTTATACACAGTGAAGTGAGCACGCATTTATACACAGTGAAGTGAGTGAAATTTATCTTAATTCATTTAGACCAATGCCTAGTCCTAGAGTCAGTGCTTCATAATTGCACTTCACGATCTTCTGCTTATATGTAATACGACTTTCTCAAAAGTGGATAGGTGCTCTTTGTTAGTTAAAGTGGTTTGTTTTCTTTTCTTGGCATTTAATTATCTGGGAAATTGAAGCAGACATTTGTTATATCTAGGTTTGGTAAGCCAATTTCCTGTAAGCTGGCATTCCCTGAATGTTGAAGTTTAATTTCATTCCCTGAATGCCAGAAGTATGAAAGAAGTTCATTAATATAAGCTGATATGAACATACCACCAAAGAAAGCTTCATTGTTCAGACATTATCAACAGCTTAATTTATGATTACCTAGTGGAGACTGTGATGGCACAGTTTACCACACACTGGCTGCATGTTCAATAGCAGAAGCACTGCTAATAGCATTGTTGAGCAGTGCAGAAAAGACAAAGCTAACTGCAGTCTGTAAGGTGACTCATCCAAATTCTTACCATGGCTGCATCCAACTACATTTTTTTTTTCTTAATTTAATAATCTTTGCCCCAGGATTCGAACCAGCTACTGTAAATCTTGTTTAGTTTGGTATGTTGAGTTTTTGGTCTGTCTCTTTTGTTTTCTGGTTGGTTGGTTGTTGTTTGCTTGTTGTTTGTTGCTCATTTCTTATTTAGCATGTGACATAGTGCTGTTTAATAAGCAGACAAAGCAAAGAATTCCCAGGAAAGATAGTGGAAGCAAAAATAACCATCATTTTCTGGGATCATTACATTAGGTTTGTATGCAAACTCAGCAGCAAGTCCCCAGATTTCTGGGGCTGAAAAGAATGACTGACTGCAACAGACACAGCAAGGCTACTTTCTCCTTCATGGTACTTTGTGTAAGTCCTATTACATCACAACCATACTTCAGTAACTGCTTACCATGTTTATCTCCTGTTGCCTATAAACCCCTCACTCAAGGAAAGCTCTCACTAAGGATATTTCAACTTCAGAGTGTCTCTTATCTATAAGGGGATCCTCAGGAATAATCCCAGGGCAGTTTAGATCTTGCTGCCTCCCTTCCAACACCAGTTTAAACCTGAGATGGAAGGTTACTGCAGGTCTAATTGTAGAACATCACTAAATATATTCATATACATATTAATACTGGAATATAGAATTACATATTATTTTGCTATATGGAAAGTCATTGTTTACAGAAGCTCAAATTTTTGGCCATAGTCAGCCATTAACGATGCCTAAAGTCTCTTTCCAATAGGAGCCTTATTCCTCACACCCTGGACTAAAGCTTGCTTCAAATCCCTTCTATTTTTAGACAACAATTCCCTCACTACAGAATGTAAGATGGTCCAGGACTACTTTTAACCCACACACTACAGGGCAAAGGATTCACAGGAAAGAAAGTCCTGTGGCAATCATGTGCTTCTAACCTCACTTCCCTGCTTTCCAGGCTTCCTGAAAAACCTTCCTGGACACTTTTCTATACATTGGACAGCTATGACATAGGTACATCATAAGAAAGAGCCACAAATGTGAGAGAGGAGAGATAAACATATTTTTCCTACCCGAAAGATTTTTTAAAAGTGATGAGAATCCTGAACTATTTTGTGACTTGTGAAACTTTTGAATTATGCTAATTTATATTTTAACAATGGCAAAGCATTTCATTTCACATTTGAGCTTTTAGTTTTAAAACTAAATTGGCATTTTTAAAAAAGTCTTCCTGAACCATTGTCTCTTAAAAATGAGAAGAGGATATTCTGAAATTTTCAAAACAAGAAAATTAAAGTTAAATTAAAGCTATCAAAAGATTACATTAGTTCTCTGGGAAAAAAGTTTTCCATTCCAATAAATGGGCTTTTTTTCCACAGAAAAGTGTCCTTTCTCAACTCAACTGCACATTGCTCAAGACAGTATACCCAGGTGTGACTTTTTCCCTTTTTTCCTGTAGTTGTTTGGAAGGCAGAGGTTATTAATTCTGGAGTCTAAAACTCAACCTGAAAAGAAAAATCAAGGGTGCTACTACAATAACAGGATGTGAAATGGTCTTGTCTAGCTTACAGACAATTCACTTTGTATTTTTTTGCTTGCTACTTTCTGAGAGAAGGTGAGGGTTCATATATTAATGTTTTGTCAGAATGGTCCTCAGATCAAACACTTTTCTCGCATCTAACACACTCTCTGCCCCAAAAATGGAGTCTAATCTTCAGGGACAATTATACTGTAGGGTTTCACCACTATAGGTTTCAAGAAAAATGAAACCGAGAGAAAAAAATCTACAGATCCTTTGGTGTTTTTCCTCTATGCTACCAGCCAGTTAGACAGGTCTTTAGTTTGAGTCTTGTGTATGTTGAACTAGCTGGGTAGGGAGGAGCACATTTCATGAACTGTCTGTATGAGAATTGCTCTGTGCAATGTAATTCAAAATGCATTTCCTACTCATAAAAATAGGTGAGGTCCATCACTCACCACCACTGTAGACAGTGGGAAATGGTATTTCATTTAGAATCCATGTATACTTCTATGGAACATTATTGCCTTGAGAGGGAAGTGACGAGACAAGAAGGCGCCCTGCTCCTCAGGAGTTGGAGAGGAGCTCATCAGTGGAATAGCAGATTATCAGTGGGTTAAATCAGCACATGTCAGAGGAGGAAAAGAGCTTTGGAATTAATAGGCATTTTCCTACTCTCTACTGTTGGTTTTTCATTGGGCTTTAAGATCTTAACCAAGAGAGGTTAATACTGAGTTAATACTACATACTGAGTGTAGTACTAATGCGCAGTTAGTAATGCAGTACAAAGAAAGTAACCTTAAAGTAAGATGGAAGTGAAGACAGGTAACTATGATACAAGAGATATCTTGAAGCTGTAGGAGTTCCATTTCCATGAGAATGCTTATGACAAATTCAAACCCTGGCTTTTAGAACTCAACTAAAATCCAGCCCTGTGTTTAGGCTGTTCCGTGGATGATGCTGTGGGAAGAAAGCTTCTCCACAGTATTGCTGAACTGCTGAACTACAGGCAGATTGACACTTACAGGCCAAACCAAGTAGCTGGGATGAAGGCTGGCAGAAGGCATGTGTCCTGGAGCAAAGCTGGTGAGAGTGCCTGGCTTACTTGCTTATGAAAAAGGGGCCAAATGTACTTCTGTTTCTTCTCCACAATCTGCCCTGCAGGCTGCAAGAGGATTGATTCCTAAGGTGGCTGTCCTAACTAAGAAAACTGCCAGAGCACTTCCAAGAAAAACACTGACTTCCTAGATGCAGGAAAAAATAGCATTCCAAAAATACCCTTCCAAGCAAAAGGTGAAGCTAAAAATAAACAAATCCCAGGAGGCTGGGCATTCTCCACACAAGTCTGCCCAGCTCAGTTGGTGGTTACCTACACCTGATTTCTGCAACTATGAGCTAACCACATCGATATTTCCTCTGATAAGGACCAGAGGCCCACACCCCTGGCTTTCTGAATGGAACTAGCTTTGTTTGCAAGTCACAGCATATTCTAAATGTGAAAAATACTGAGGCCAAATAGTGGCTGTAGCATGTTTTTGCTAATGCCAGGAAAACCTGTGAAAAGACAAAAGTGGTTATTCCCAAATGTGTTCCATCTCCCTGAAGGATTCATGAAAATTTCATTGTAAATCCTCCAGGACAAAAAAAAACATTGAGAAGTAGCTATTTGTGTTGCTACAGTTTAAGCACAATATGCAGTCACACTTAACTTGGATTATTTTTGGGTTATTTTTGTTCCTACAGCTATGAACTATAAATGGTAGAGCCATGCTTCTGGTTAACTGAGGCAAGTGGAAGGTGGAGGAGAGAGGGTGTGAGAATCAGCCTGTGAAAAACAAAATGGGATGTGTCAGAACTCATCTGTGAAGGACTCTCAGTTATAACATACCTGACAGAGATTGTCATTTATGCGGTCCTGCCTCCTTGTTTCCAAACCAAATGTGTGCCCATTATGTCAAAAATCCATTTATTATTATACTATAAAATAACACCTGAAAAAACGTGTCTCGGTAAAACAATGGTCGGACACAGGTCGGCAAAAAGTGCTCCAAAATCTTCAGTAGGGTCACCCTTGTGCACAGCTCTAGGGACTGCCTTGCACATATTCCCCAGGTGTCACACATTGCGCAGGGCTAAATTACTCCAAAATGTTTCCTGCAAGTAGAGTCAAGAGTGCTTAATGAATGAAGAAAGGAGCAAGCATCATGATAACAAAATTATTCCTTATTTAGTTTACAGTTAAGACGGATTACTTATCCAAAGGATTCAATGATTCAGTAACAGGTTATTGAATAGTAAACAGTGGTTTAAGGCTAAAAGCTGTGAGCAAAATCTGTTTTCTGATTTACTACAGAAACAAAAACAATGTCAGCATTTTAACTGAAGAACAGGGACCTTTTGTTAGAGGAATTCTTGGAAATAAAAACAATGGTCCTTTATAGAACATTGGTATCATATCTAGTTTCTCAGCCAAACTGAAAACACTAGCAACATTCACTTTTTTGTGATGCTTAACTGAGGAAAAAAATCAACATAGATCTGTTTTGGTCAGCATAAGGTAGCACAAACTGAAATTCTTAGTGAAACATATGGAAAAGAATGATATCTTGATTTTACTTTAGAGTTTTCTTTTACAAAACAAATAAAATATATTAACTATTTCAGTAGTTGAAAGCAGAATTGCTATGAAGCAGTTAAGGGAAAACAACACAATTTTATCATCATGCCAGCTGATATTAAACTGATCACAGCTTCATAATTAAATTGATGAATTGAAGTATGTGTATGATCAATATCAGCAATGCTTTTTGCTCTTACTTTGAAAGATGCTCTGCAATTTGAATGGTGATTTGTTGAATGTCTGTGCCTCTGGGAACAGAAAAGAGGGAACAATTCCATAATGTTGCAATTTTAGCACTTAGGTGTGAGAAAAAGCTAAAGCAGCATGCTATGAGAGCGTTTTTGTTCCTACAGGAATTTGAAGGGTACAAGGAGATAATTTGGTATCTCAGTGAGTGGGCAGGTAATGAGCTGAGCTCTACAAGAGAAGAGTTTCAGTGATTTGGAAAAATTCACTTCACTGGAAGTGTTGAAGGCCAGGTTGGATGGGGCTTTGAGCAAGCTGGTCTAGTGGAAAGTGTCCCTACCCATGGCAGGAGGAGTTGGAACTGGATGATCTTCAAGATCCTTTCCAACACAAATTATTCTATGGTTTTCTGACAGGCAGTCTGTGGGGAAGGCAGTTGAAAGCAGCACCTGATAAATTATTAATCCTTCTAAGTATCAAGTGCCATCCAAATAACCTTACAGATGGAGAGATTCACTGACCAGAAATATTTTTGCACTACTGGAACAATAAAAGCAATAGTGAGAAAGGTTATTTCAAAGACAAAGCAACACAGAGGAAAGACTGCTGGAGGGAGAAGAAAGATTCAGAAGATCCAGATCTTTGATCCAGAATAATCACTAGGATGGAAAAAACATTACATTTTATTTTCAAATGCATGAGGCAGAGTTTTTAGATTATGATAATATAATTTTTGAATAACTTTGGTTGGAAGGAAAATCCAGAGCTGTGACTGTTCTCTCCACTCCGGCTCAGGTTTTGGTCTAATGTCCAGCTCGTGAAAAGCCTTGATACATGCTGGGAAATTCTGCTCCAAAGAATCCAAACAAACTGAAAACATTAATCACTACCACACATTTTTTGATTATTAACTCAGGAAATAAATACCCTATGTAGATTTATTTTAGTCAGCATAAGGCAGCACTGAACTGGATATTTGGGGTTCTTATAACATAGTTCTTAATTGTGGTCACTTCACACCAAATTCGCAGAGAAACTAGAGAAAGTGTGATCGATACCATGAAAGAAACACTTTGGTGAGAATTACTGTGGGTATTTGTTTTAATGTTGAATACACAAAAAAGGCGTGACTGCATCTCCTTCAGTCTTCATTTCATGCAGGTAACGTTATTCCAATCTAAGCAGCAGTTGCTGAGCCAAAGTATTTTCAGCCCTACAGATCCACCCGTTCATTTTCACAGGTTAGATCTTCCTAACAGTTCTCACCTACCAAGAAAAGGCCTTGAGCTACATAGGTACAGTGCAGCCATCTGCATGGAGGTGATTATCTAGGATGAGATTACCCTCCTCATCTTTGATTCAGAGTTGTCCAGAGGACTACTTGGTTTCCTGTCTGCTGTTGCAGTTTTCACAGTGCCATCCAGCTACTCCCTCCTCCTGAACTGCACAGTGTGAATCTCCCTTTGGCCATCACTGAATACCACTAGCTTATCTCTATTCCTGAAAGAAGTAGCAATGAATGAAGTGATGAGAAAACACTGTCTTTTATTAATCTGTCTCACAAAGCTGTCAAACATAACTCAATGAAATAGGAAAATAATGGCAAATGGAAAACCTCAGGATTTACATGGAACGGCATTAGAAATCTGGTCTCACAAAAAGACTTCAATACATAATATAATAGCTAATGGATGGTGAGATCCAAATTTTACATGACTTCATGCAGGGATCTCAGGGCATTTTGCAGGCAGAAAATCCATTTTACATCAGGATCCTTTCTCTTCCTCCGAAGAGACGTGTAAGAGTCCCAAAGCTGTTTTTCTCATTTTGCATGGAGGAATAGAGAGACAGTACAGATTCACAGAATATGACTAGGAAGAGACCCACAAGGACTCTCATGTCCAGTTCTTAAGTGAATAGCCCCTTCAAGGATCAAATCCACAGCCCTGGTTTCAATGGCATGGTTACACCATGCTGTAACCGAGACAATCTCAGTCCTTGCCCGATATTAGAGGGAGAGCCAAACACCTGGGAATAGAGCTCAGGAGCCCTCATCCTGAGTCCTTTAGTACCCACATTGCTAACACTGACAACTGGTGATCTCCCAGCTACTCTGGCCAGTGCAAAGTTACATGGAACTAAATGAGGAATATTCATAGTCATTTTGCCAGTGGTGACTCGTCACCTATCATTCTAGGTGGAAGCGAATTTTCAGTGCCGCATTCTTGCAAAACCCCGGTTAGATAACAAGGGTTATCTTCCAAATACTTTTCCCCTTCATCTGGAAATTTCCCAGCTATTCAAAATGCAGCAACAGTTCTAAATGTTAGTGTTGCTGTACCTGGGACTAAAGTGTGGTCCGTGTTACTTACACAGGACTTTCTTTTCTACTTTTACTACTGTGCCATCTGGGAAAAAAGTTTCCTTCAGTCCATCACTGTAGAGTCATTTCTCTATGTGATCTGGGAACACAATTTCTGGTGTGCCATCAGGATAATGTTTTTCTGCAGAAAAGAAGATGTAAAAAGTCTATCTAGTGTTCTTTCAGGTTGCCTTACACAAAGCTAGGTCAGGATTTTTTTTTGGATATTGTAGTGAGGATGTAAATTATATCTACAATACTGGTAAAAGAAATTAAAGAATCACATAATCAGATAATCAGAATTGGAAGAACTACATTTACATTCCATTATTATATTTGCTTTGTAGGAGGAAACGGAGAAGTGAAGTGATGGAATACACTGAAAGTGAAATACAAAGACAATGTGAAATGGCAAGAAAACACCCAATCTGCTGGAGTCAGAATTCAAACTACACTTTCATAATAGAAATAAATCTGCACATACAGTTCACATTATGAGGTCTTGCATACCTATCTGATTATTAGGGAATTGCAACACCTCCAGGCCATCTGGATAAGCAGTATGAGTTGTCTGTGCATCTGCATAATAATAAATCTGGAAGGAGAGTGAGATGATAGCAGCATATTCACAATATTTGCATAAGCAGATTCAACCATAACAATGTGCTTACAAGTAAGCCATCTTTAGAAAGTCATTTCAAGGTCATATTCTGCATCTGTCATCCATAAAACTAGCTATGTTCACGTTGCTGTTCCTTCCTCTCATTCACCCTCATGGTTGTGTCCAGATGATGATACTTTCACCTCTATAGTGTGCAGAACAGTGTGCACATGAAAGTCATCCTCCCACCTCTATGCTCTCACCCTTGAACTATTAATTTTTAAAAATCCCAGTGCTGCAAAGGCCTCACTAATTTCCACTTTAGTCCACATTGTTATTAGCTATTTTTATTTGCATAATGCTGACATGGAAGAAACCTCCATGCTACCTACTCTACAAATGATGTATGGAAATGTATAAAAACCAGTCCTTGCTTCAGATGGCTGCCCATGCCCCTTGCCTTTGTTCAGTCTCCTGCTTGACCACCTATATATTTGTTCCTTCTTTGACTGTTACCTTCATGCCTTTCCACTTCTGTCTCTGTATGTGAAGCAGTTTCACTGCTCGGGGCTGTTAAACCAACACCCTTCCTCATCAGTTACTCTCAGAATTGATAGATATAGATAAATTATAGAACCTTGCTGGAAAATCAGTTAATCAATTTATCTTTGAAGAAAATTAAAAGTTACCCACCACCCTCTGATCTGGCATGATCTTCTTTACATTTCCATTGGAAAGGCTGATCGTTGTCATCCTTTCATCAGCATCAATATCCTTTTTAGTACCATTGTAGAAAGTGAGGATTCGGTGTCCATCAGAAAGCTCCTCTTCTACCTTCAAACACACAGAGCATCCAATGTAGATGAAGTCAAAGGAAATGAGCAGCACTGCCCTGCTTTCCAATTAAATTGAATTTTGAAGGAAGTCATGCTACATTTTTGTATTTCAAAGGTTATCTCTGCAGAACAGGCATTATTTTGCCTCATTTGTCTGTAAAAGAGACCAAAAGAAATTTTCTTTTCACAAGATGAACTTACTTGTAGTACATATTCCAAGTTCTCACCCCACCACTTAGTTTTAATGTTAAGCACAATAAGATGCACACTCCTGTGGCAATAGGGAAGACAGGTTTCTTGACCAACTTTAGTGAAGTGTTGACAAGACTCATTTCATATGTGCTTGTACATCTTCCACACATCACTTGAGAGATGCCTGGTTCTGGACTGTGTTAATTAAAATTATTGAACTTGATGAATTAATGCAGATTGCTGACATGGTAGGTTAGGAATAATTTCTTTCCAAGGAACCCTATATGGACCTTCAATACTGCAGAATTAATTTTGGCTGCATGCACAGCCCTAAAAATTTGCTTCAGACTTCTTATCAACAGCAGGCAATAATGTCATTAATATGCTCTTCAAAAAGGACACTTTTTGTAGTCAGAGAAGACTCCATACCCAGCATAGCCTCTGGTTAATAATTTTGCTTGGTGTTATTATAGCAGTTGTTTCTGTTCAGGATATAACAAATACCATGGTATAACTCTTTTGATAACATTCAAAGAAGAAGGCAACCAGAAGATGCACTACAGCTTTGCCATACCGTTCCAATTGAATCAGAATTTTCACAAAAAAGGGAATATCTTCCAACCAAAAAAAAAAAAGCTATTTCCTCTTACCTTTCCATCATGATACTCTATTTTTTCCTGCACCTCCTCCCTGTGCTTTCTCCTTTATTGATGCAACTTTGACCTTCTAGATAATATTGATTTTGTGGGTTATATTATGAAAACCTCCAAGTCAGTGTTATATAAACACCTATGTTTTAAAAATATGTTCACTAACTTAAAACAATTTTGCAAAAAAATTATTTATTTTCCCACACAGAGGAAAGATTCCCTTCTTTCTGGTATTACCTTGTATTTCCAATGATTTTTTAAAATGATTTTTAACTAGAAATGTTGCACATTAATTCCAGTTTTCTTCCATTTGCAAAGCAGAAGTCCAAAAATGAGGTAATGAAAGTGCATTCTGGCAAAATTATGCTGTACAAAATTGAGAGAATAAACACAGGAACAGAGAGCAGAACTATCTCTGAGTGTTGGGTTACTGATTTACAAAGAAAGGTATTTGTATTAGCTAGAGTCACTCTTCCAAAACAAATTACATGGCTCTTAGCTGTTAGGTGGTGCTATGTAAGGGCTATTCTGGATGTTACAATTCCAGTTCACCATTACCATAAGTGCTCTTTGCAGTCTGGCAGTGTAAAAGAGCCTTAAGTCAAGTGACATCTGGCACACAGTGTCCAGGGCATTTACGAGCTGATGTTAATTACAGTTTAAAGATGTGGTAAATTTTGAATTATGGGATCTGAAGGAATAGGGAGAACTGCTCCCCACAGGGCAATGATATGCTTCACTAAATAACTGTAAACACCACGCTTAAAGTTGCCAGATCCATCTCTAAATCTGTGTTTGCTGCATAGCATCAGAAGTGGGAACAGAATACTTTCTTTTTCTTAGTGTGTTTTGTTTCTCCTCACAGATGGAAAGAAGACAGTTGCTGCTCATGTAAGAACTGGAATTTAAAGCAGGTCAAACCTTTGCTTCATCATCCAGAAAAGCAGGAGAACTGCCTGTAGATACTTTGTTGTCATATGCAGTTATGCCATTTCTCTTGTGTGTGGTCACAAAAGCCACTTTACTCTGAGCTCTTTGCAATTTTCCTGTCTTTTTAAGCATTTTCCTGTCTTTTTTTCCTGTCTTTTCCTGTCTTTTTTCCTGTCTTTTTCTTCTTTCCTTCTTCTTCTTCCTGAGACAAAATTAAAATATTTACTAACAACATAAATCTATTAATGTTCAACAGCTGTGCAGAACTATATTAACAAAGGACTCTAGCCTATTATTTGAAGCCATTGCAATATTGTTTTTAAGACTGCAATTACATAAGGAGTAAAGGCAAAAAAAATAAAGCCAGGAGAGTATCGTTGCCAAATAAATGGGAGTTAGCAAGCTGTTTATGAAAACTAATACCACAGACTCACTGTAACTCTATTTTATAGAGTTACATGGCAAAATACCTCTGTTTCTTCTTTGTTCTTGCAGGGTGCAAAGCTGCAAGTGTCTTTCCTGCAGTTATGTGAGAGGAAAGTGTCTTCTGAACTATATGAAATGGGCAAAGGTGTCCCTGTAAGAAAAATCAAAGAAAAAGGGATCATTGAAAGCACATGAAAATTGCTGAATAACATTTCCACACCTATCTCAGGCTTTTTAAAGATGCTAGCTTTCAGAGTCTTGCAATATATTGCTTCTTACACTGATAATGTTTGCTAACAGCTTGTCCATCCTCCCAAAGGTGCTTTGTCCTGGACCAAAATGAAATGCCGTTCACATCCATTCTCCCACTTCCTGAACCTCTGGGACAACAAAGTTAGTGAGTAAGTAGGTGGCAGCACAATCTGCTTTCCCTCTCTTGTAAAATATGAATTTGAAAATACTTCTAAGAATCATAGATGTGTTTTAGTGACTCACATTGTCTATGAGTCAAGAGTTGGGGACCAGTTTCTCCGAGTCATTTGCAGACCACTTTAAGCAGGCAGGAGGTTTCCACAGATCTTACCTTTTACACAGGAATGTGAGCTGGGCTCCTTAAAGCAACCATTCAGATGTGAGACAGCTCCAGGTGACTTCCTACCATTATATCTTCTTCCAGTAGGAGAGGGCTGATGTACAATCTGAAGGAGAATGGAGAGGCCCTGGCTTACAGTCATGCTTCACTTCAGTATGGGAGCTATCAGTATGGGAGTCATATGGCAAGAGCGTGCCATACACTTCTCCTTCCTGGGAGCTTAGCCATCTGTGTGTAGATATTGTACAGGTGTCTAAGCTTGATTCAGACTCTTGCAGAGAAATAAAGGAGGATGGAAGAGCTGGAAGAAGCCTCAGACAGGGCCAAGATCCCCCCTGTTCCCCCATCCCTTCTCTTGGGAACTGTGCTTCATTTGCTCCATGGTGGATTGCCCTGCAGTAATGTCTGTGCCTGGCCACACACCTCACTAATCCAAATCCCAGTCCTGACCCATGGGATGACCTCCTGTCATGCCTCCACATCTGTCTCATCACTATGGGCTTTGACAGTTGGGATTTTGGTCCGACCCTTCCTTCCACACCCAGCGTGCCCTCCTCCCTGGCTGGGGCTGTGGGATAGCCAGAGCCCTGCTGGACTCCATGAGCTGCCCCTGGTTCTCCAACCCCCTGGCCTCGCAGGGAGCCACTGGCCCATGCAGTGCCCCAATTCTTGGTGCATGTAATCAACCCTGAAGTTTTTCTGAGACAATGGCAGTAGGCTTCAAAGCATACACTCGCACTCTGCCTGCAAGTGTCTAAATAGCTCAATGTATGAACAGCCTCTTGGATAATTACTGACAAAAAATCTGCAGTGCCAGGGAAAGAAGGCCAGGCAGCAGCCATGTGGGGATCAGGATCGCAATACAGATTCTGAAGGATAGCATAAAAATAAAACAAAGGCAGTTTAAACAGACCTTGCGGCTGGCTTACTTTGCCCGGTTCAAAAGGTGTCAGTCTTCCCTGATGAAGGGTCCTTCTGCCAGCTGGTGTTGTGCTTCTGAAACAGTTAGATATTCCCTCTTCTTGATGTTCCTTGGCCATTAATCTCAAGGGATCATCTTTTTACACAGAGCTATTTATGCCCTAAAATACATTTGTTTAAGTTAATATAAACATCTTCAAATAGCATTAAAAAATTCTCCTACAATGAGTGCATCATTAAGTGGTTCAAACTTTAGGAAAATGTTTAATTGTGTGTGTGGGTGTATCCACAAAGACACACTCAAGCACACATACGCATTTTATACATAATTCTGCATTTGGAGTCTTGTTTTGATTCCCATATTTCTCTGTGCTTGGGCAAAAATGCAAGTCAAGTCTAATCCAAGGGGCAGAGTGTGAGGCCAGCAGCTGCTGAAAGGCTCATCCCTCAGTCCCACCACCCTGCCAGCTCTCTCTAGGTCATCACAACTGAGCTGAGTCCAGTAAAATATATTGCACAACAGTTCATTTTTATTAGCTGCATGTCCAACCTTTCTATGTTCTTTCATACATCTCCATCAATCAAGGCTGACACAAGACTTGTAGGACCCTAAGGGATATGTGAACCACAGAAGGGAAATGAGATGCAAAATTTTTCAACCAAACTACAGCAGTTATTCAGACTGGAAGGATAAAGGAGACGCAAAAGCACTTCCCTAATTTTTCATGCAGACCTTAGAGCAGAGCACAAAGAAAACATAAAATATTCCTGCATGACCACCATGAGACACTTGGGATTTACAAGATTTACACAATGACTCTCAGGTGTTTGCAGCTCCCAAGTACCATGATGGTAAGAAACAAAGAAACAATCCAAAAAAAGTTGGAAATGGCACCAATAACTCTGATTTTGAAATGTCACGCACACTGAAGAGTGGATGCTTGAGAAGATGCTTATAAGCTATTGAAAGAATATGTTTGCCATCAGCTTAATTTACTCAAGTCCCTGAGCTATTGATCAAGGGACATGGGACTAGCAAGGCATGGACAGGAAGACTGTACTGCTCCTTCTCTGATAACAATGGTCAATGTTTGATAGCTGTAAAATTTTCTCCGTGTAATCAGTGAAACGTAGGGTATGTGCTGCTGCTGTAGTTGGTAATGCCTTATTTATATCTATAAATGGCATTACAATTTAATGTATGCTTACATGGAAGAAGCCAAGAAAGCAATCCTATTGCAACACCAGAAAACTGTAGGATTTTAAAAGGCAAAATTTTTCCTCCAAGCATAAAACAGTTTTCAGCAAGAGAAAGGCAACTGATTACCTCTTTCAGACAAGGTTGCTAGAAAGTACATAAACCAATAGAATTTATTGTTAAAAATAAATAAAATAATTATAAATTATGAGTAGAATCAGGCAGAGATGAACTCTTTTCTTGTTGCCTGGTTAGTTTTGAGCCAGCTGGCTCACCATCTTCAGATAGTGCCAATAGGGCCACAGCAGCTCAAATATTCATCAGCTTCGGTGAGACACAGACATGTGGCAGCATTCGTTTTCCTTGTGGTTTATTATAGAAAGAATGTTGCAATTCAAGCTTTTAAAAACCTTACATAAGACTTGTAAATAGAAGATACATTATGGCTAGATGTAGTCAGAGAAAGTAGCACTGTTTCCATGAACATGATGAGATGTATCAGCCAATTCAGCTGAAGGAGCATCCATGCAGAACAGTTCTTGTTACACAAGGCATTGTAATAGTCAGATTTCATTTTTATGCATTGCATACACTAGCATACCTATTTTTAAAGCAATAATGTCAAAGGAACCCAGACAGGCTTACATGAATCATATGCAGTCTCTGTTTTCATTCAGAGGAATGTCAGTCTAAGAGACCATTTGAAAATTCAGAGCCATCACTGTATCCCAGGCAACCACTACAACTTTGCTCCGCACTTTTAAAGAAACTCAAAGACTATGCATTTGGACTAATCACACATGACTGGGTTCTTGATAAAGATTTTTTCAATTCCATCACTTTCATAAACAAAGCCATCAAATTATCTCAGTTTTTTCAGATTGGTAAGATATGGATGACCAGTAAATACAGACCCTTGATGCAAAGGGGCTACAGGGTTAGAGGAAGAAGCAGTGTCCCAACATGCACACGGTAGATAGGTTTTTTTCCCAGTCTTCACAGAAAACATAAAAAAAAAAAATCACCTGATCAGCTGGGGACAACAAAAGAGGTGTAGTTTAGTAATGAAACTCAACTTCGTAAACGAACATATAGGCAGTTTATTCTGCATCTTCTTCAGGGAACTAGTGAAACACTGCTTGAATTGCCATCAGTGACACTGATCCTGCTCTTGGCAAAAGCAGGTACTCTTGAAATTCCTCTAGTCCTACAGATCTATGCTATCAGGAAGGCAGTGGAGAACAGGAGGAGGTATTGCTACTGAGTGTCCAGCTAAATCACAGGCATTCTAAAAATATGGTCCCCTGGATCTTCATGCTCAACAATAATCAGTTACATTTTCTAATAAGCTTTTGCCTCCCAGCTGTTAATACCTACAGTTCTTCATCAAATTGTCCCAGAAATCTCTCACTTGCCAATTCCCTAAAATAAGGATCTCTTATTACCTTCAAATATCACAGTTTCTGTCATGTAGGGTTCACATTCCCTCTAACAAATCAAAAATTTGAGAAAAAGCAACAAGTACTCATGGATGAAGCAGTGAAGTTCAAATGCTATGAAAGTCTTTTCACATATTCACAGACCTTCCCTACTTGAGGGTTAGTAATTTGTCAGAAGAATGTTCATAGGCAAAGAAATAACATGCTCAAAGGTCATCAAAACCCCTTGGAAAATTAGACAGCAAAATCCATCTAATATTGGAAGTAAGCATATTTGATCTTGGCTGAAACATTAAGAAATGCTATCAGTATACCTTCTAGTGGAATTCCCCTCCCCTCCTCCCACTTCCAACCCTGCAAATAAATTCTGTATCCCAGGCAAATAAATTCATCTTTTTTTCACAGAAATAATGAGGATCTATCCAGAGATGCATGTTGGGCAGGAAACAGGCAACTTGTCCTAGCGAGTGAGCTGCATTCAGAAGTCAAGTTGTTTTCAGAGTATCCATGTTAGTAAGGGTTAGTAATTAATAAATAATAACTATTTTGGCCCATCTGTTCATTCTTTCATAGTCTGAAAGAATCACTAATGATGTGCAGTTAAAATGGACATTTTTCTTGCCTCACTAAAGCACAACTTGAATTGGACATTTCCTCACCTGCTAGGTCATGTTACAGCACAAATAGAGGTCATACTTCAGAGTTTTATAGGTAACCAGAATACATATTTTTCAGAGATGTGGACCATCTCTTGGTTATGTTTTTTTCTTTTACTTCATAAAATCATGTCTACAAAAAAAATTTTGTATCTTTAACAAAGATACAAATTGATCATTATTCAGACTTGCTCACCCATGTGCATATCCTCAAATTCTATTAGATTTGACAAAAAAAAAGTCATGGCAATTTGTTCTTGGTTACAGCTGATTAAACTCAGCAGTCCAAGCTAACTTTAACCTACATATATTATAGAAGACATGCATGTCTTCTTCCAACCCTAAAACTGTAAAAAATTTTAGGTTGCAAAAGACACTTAGATTATCAGTACCAACCATTGACACAGAACTATCGAGTCCACCACTAAACCATGTCCCAAAGTGCCTGATCCACACATTTTTTGAACAGTGCCAAGGATGGTGATTCCACCACTTCTCTGTTCAGCCCATTCCAATGCCTGACAACCCTTCTGGTGCTCAAGGTTATCCCATTCACTTAGATGTGTTCCTATGCTCAGTTTCTCAATTTTGGATAGAAGCAGTATGATAGTTTTTTAAATCTATATCCAAAATTCAGAATTTCCATATTCACAGGATCTGTGAGGGAAAGCATCCACCTGCTAGCAAAAGAGCTCAAATGCAAAGAAAATGGAAGTGAGTCACTGTGTGCAGATCTATTGCTATCACATGGATTTTGAGCTTCTGTTTAATGTTCCATTTACCTGAGACTTCAATTCTAGAGTCAAACAATTGGCAGCCACCTCTTTTCACTGTAAAGTCTTTCTGTGCCATCAGATCAGATAAAGAGCATGTGTCTCAGTCAAACATTTTAGAGTTCACTCAGGACATCTGGGCACTATGCCCACCAGTCTAGCTCATGCTTGTGCTGAATTCCAGTTGGACTGGATCCAGTCCTGGTTGGATGGTGAAAACCCAGATAGCAGTGAGCCCAAAAGTCTGCTGTCCTCAACTTCCCCCTTCTCAAAACTGTTGCTGAAGTCACAATTTTTATTGCCTGTGGCTGTGTGCCATAGGAGGAAATTATCAATATCTCTTTTCATATCTGGAACCGTATAGAATTTGCTGAATTTACTGTCTAACGACTTTCAAACACAGTCACTATAGTGGAGCAATTGCCTCCCTTCTCATCTGATATTTTTTACATTTTATTTCAGTCTCTATACAGGCAGAGAGCACAGTGTGTTGGCTAATCTAGGTTTTCCTTTAGCCAAAGGAATAGTTTCCAGTAGAGAAGATGAATTTCAGAGAGACTGTACACTTGAACAAAGCATAGATTTCAACCAAATCTGATCAAAAGTAAGGAAGGGGACTTGTAATATCCAAGGTGCCCATAATATGAAGCAAGAAATACAAAGCCAAGAGAAAGAAAAGCATAGATATTTAGATATCTAAATTCTAAACATTGAGATGCGTTAGAAATGTGGTAAGCTGGCTGTGGAGGAGCAGTCATGGACACACCAGCCAGAAATAAGCACCTCACTTGACATACTGAGCTACCTTGTCACAACTTGTAAAAATCAGAGTGGTTTTCCCACTGAGTTGAACTGGGAGAAGGACACTGTTACATGTGGGCAAGTAAAGCCTTGAATGGCAAAATACTAGATTTATGGTTTGCCAAGGCAAGGGCATTCCCTGTAAAAACAGCCTGTGGAATAGCAGCCGCAACAAGTTTGGAAAACTCTTTGAAAGCAACACACAATTCAGCTAGGTCTAGAAAAGAGAGGGGAAAATGTTTTTTCTCCAACTACTGCAAAACCAGAAGAAAATCTCCAATTCATAAATTCATATTTATGCACAAGCAAGAAAATATGATCATGTTTATACACACTTTCATTTGGGGAAATTTTGATTCCAAAGAACTTTCTCTTAAGTATGTATTTGAAACTCTGGAAAAGTGACTACTGGTAATAGGAATGCATACTTTATTATTCCCATCTCTAAGTAGGTGTTTTTGCAAAGATGTCTTCCACGTGAGAGATGATATGGCTCTTGTGATTATCTCTCCATGAACTTTCTTCTGGTGTAGATGAAGATGCTGTCCCTCACAGAATAGCTTCTGAAACATACTGGAGAATTAGTTATGAATATGTAATTTTAAGTCAAGTCACACCTAGTGGTATCAAACAGTCTTAAAGTTGTCTAACTCAAATTTAAAGCAATTTTCTTTTCATAAAAATTATGATATTTAAGCACAATAAATGAAATTCCACATGCTGTTCTGCTAGGGTCTGAAAGTCCCCACTATCAGACAAAAACTTTGTAGGTACCATCCTAGCATCTTCATATAAAGTATCCTAAAATTACTTTCACACAACAAAAATATTCAGAGTCTTGAGTAGTAGTTTTATATCAGCAAAGCAGTAGAAATAAAACAGAAATCTGGCCAACAGCAGAAGTTACTTAGCTTTTTCTTATCATTGTTTTTATTGGATTTTTTTTGTATTTTGATTTTGTCCCTCTGACTAATCTTCTTTTTTTTTCTGACCTTCACAATCTATAAAACAATGAGTCATAAGAGCAGGTAGGTTTGGGAAAAGTAAAAATAGAGTAAAATTTAACTTCAAGCTACATTTCCAATGAAATATAAGTGCTAGATGAAAAATTTCATTAACGAGTACATTACAATCAAATAAAAAAAAAGACACAAAATCTCTTCACTACAATAAAGCAAAGGACAGGTTTGTTGGTGCTTCTAACAATTTTTGGAAGATACCTTACTAGAAATTAGATTTGAAAATTAGAGAAATGCCTGAGAGAAAATGACTCCATTTCATTTTCTTCTAGGTTCGGCCATTCTGCAGAAGTGTAGGGTTCATCTCCTCAGACTATACCACCTAGGAGATAATTATTTTTTCCAGTTTCCTTGACACATAGGATGAAACGGATCCCTCAAAGCATGTATTTTTCTCCCTTGAATACACACAAGGAAATGAAATGATCCACTCAACCCAAATTTCAGGGTTGTTTGAATTCTAATCTGAACCATTTAATTTCCCCAAGACTTGCTCTCTCCTGAGTAAAAAGTGAGTAACCTTAATTTCCTTTAACTCCCTTACAAGAAGTTACTCAGTTATATACTAATGGAGCAAGTAAAACCCTACAAGTACATTAAACAAGTGGAATATTTAATAAAAAATTACAAGATAATCTGCAAACCTATGAATAAATAATTTTGATTTCCAGAACTTAGTAAAGACATTTACATTAGCCAGCTTTATTTTCCACCCTGTTTATCCTTCCTGTTTCATGCCAGTGTAGCTCCTGTTCAAGAATCCCACTTGTGCCTCTGTAAGTCAGGCCACTGATGGTGTTACCTTCCACAAAGTTTACAGCATATAAAAAGAACTAAGATTTAATAGAAGGTCCAACCATATTTTTTTCCAGGTTGAAGAGGTGTTTTATCAAAAGCTAAAAAGCACTATATATATATATGAAGAAAATAATTTTTTTCAGGAGGCTTTTCAAATGCTTTAATTTAGGTTTTAATTAAGTAAATTATTTACCTAGACTTCCTTCCTAGTAAGGAATCACCTGGCAAAGCGGCACACCTCCTGGATAAAAAGGCTAGGTGGAAGAGGGCCACACAAAGAGTGTATTTTAACACGGCTCACTGTAGAGCTGACTTTCCTACCTTCAGGCTAAGCAAGAGTGGAGGTACAGTATTCACACATGACAGGTCCAAAGAAAAACTACTGAATTTTTCAAACAATATTAAGCATCTTCCAGTACCAGGGTCTCTGATTTTCTGTCCATGAAAGTTATAGCTTTGGGGTTTTTTTCTGCTTTCCATCTCTGATGTTCTAAAACTCCGAGCTCATCTCGAAGCTCCATATTCTGTCTGGTCAGCAACTCAACCTGGTCTCTCAGTTTGCTGCAGGCAGCACACCAGTAGGACTCAGTTCTCTCAAACACCTCCTGCAGTCCAGCAATCTGCTGTTTTAATATCTATCAGTGAAAAAATGGAAGTGTGCCGTGTCATTGCCTGCTCTGAACTTGGCATGCCCACCTTACATATCCAGAAGCAAGCATGGAGCTTTTTGTTCTGCTTAAAGGTCTACAGTATTAAGGTATGCAATAAAAACAATCACATTTGAAATTATTTCACCAAAGAAACTCCCCCTGCCAAACAAAAAAAAAAAAAAAAAAGAAAAAGAAAAAAACACTACTTTGCAAACTCCTACATTTAAAACAAACCAATTGTTACAAAATGAGCAGAGACAAGTCCATGTTGAAGAAAACAATGAAATTCAAACTAATCATGCAAATAGTCAGCATTAAATGTCAATGTCTTTAAGAAAAGACTAGAATGCAAGGTAGATTTTAATGACAAGAATGTCAGGTAATCAGATCTTCATGTGATTAAAGGGGCACAGGAATAGTTAGATTCTTCGCACAAACAGCAGGGGATTACAAAGACATAATTTTCAACTGAATTGAAAAATGAAAGTAATGAAATTTGGAGATGACATTTCCATATGCTTCCATCTCCTGTATTTTTGCTTTCTCCCGTCTTCCTTCACCCATGCTGGTGCAAACACTGAGTCCTTTTCCTTCAGGGCACTAATGCTGGACAGTGCAAAGAGAATACTGGTGGAGTTGAGCTAGAAATGTACAGTTTGCTCTGTAGTCAACCAATTGCCAAATGCAACCCTCTCCTACTTTGCCTTCACTTGCGTATCTGCCCATTTGTTTCCTGATCACATTCCTTTCTTAGCTGTGAGCTGCCACCTCTAAATTTGGCACATCCAGCCATTTCCTAGAAGCAGCAGACTTCTGAAGTTGGGAATTAGAGAGATAAATAACCCCAAAATATTTTGGTTTTGTTTTGTGGAAAATTAAATTTTTGAACTTGTGCACATTATGTATTTCAAGTGGGAACAAAAAATTAAAACAATTCTATCAAATTCCATCTCTAGAGCTAGGCATAGTCAAGAAACACAACTATTCCCTGGCAAAAATTCTATTTTCTTTTTTCTAAACCCAGGTGAAAAGAAAACTGATATTTTAAAATATTGTGCAGAGAGTACATTCAAAATATTTAAAATCAAAATACTAAAACGGCCTCACTGAAACATTTTCTGTTGAAAATGCAACTTGCAGACAAATATGCAACATAAGGAGAAAAAACATTCACTGTATGTATGGTCCAAAATATCTATCTCAAAAATGTACAAATGAAAAATAAAGTATAGAAATGTTGAACGAAGTACTATGTTGCCAGTTTTTAATTGTACTGAAACTTTTTTGATCATGAAAGTAATTTCAAGTGTCAGTTTGCTGTCAAATATATCAGGTTTAGACATCCTTTTGCAGGAGAACATTGTTCCAGACATTTCTGAGCTTTACCATTGCTTATTCTTTTATTTTGTAAAAATATGTGTTTCAGCTGCCCCATCTCTGTTATTAGCTTCACATGGCTTACCATTTTTTCCTCTGTTTATCAGTGATTGTTTTAGAAAATTGCCCCTCAAGTCATATTATGTCTAGCTGTTTTTAATAGGGATAATGGCCACAGATAATCAGAGATGATTTTATCACGAAGAAGTCTGAAATAAAATCTTTAAGGATTTTCTAAATCCCCTAAAGGAATTAAAAAAAAAAAACAAACCCAACAAAACATAATAAATGACTTCAGGATGGGACTAGGCAGGTTAGATTGTTAGACACAGGGCTAGATATCATAAAAATACCTCAAAGCCAAAGATCAGGACAGTTTACAGAAAAAAAAAATTCAGCACAGGAGTAAGAATGATGGCCATTAACTGTGTTGCACGTGGCACAATGAGTCATAATATTTACAAGCAGGAAAGTTCACTATTCAGGAGTTGGAAATTTTTCAAGAGTCAGCTCAGCTGAGCAAATCAGTACAAGGAAGTATGATGAACATAGGAATATTTTAACATCCTTTAAAAATGGTAGGCACAACCTAATTTTTTTTCTTATACAAAAGAAAGGAATGCACAGTTAAAACACAAGCCAAAGCAATATATTATTAAAATTAAAATCTTCACTGTATATCTAACCATCCTAAAGAAGTGGCATCAATAATTTGCCATGTGTAGAAAATGGAAAGATATAGGCAGAACCGCAGGATAATTGTATGGAAGAATATTAATTTATAAGAACTGCATATTTATACTACAGAAGACAGCTAACTTACTTGCATTTCTTCTGATTTCACATGTTCTCCAGTGACTCTAGCTGTTCTTTTGAACTTGCTCTAGGCAATTTTTTCTTTCTGCAGTAAGTGAGCTTGATCTCTATTGTATTCCAAGAGTGAGTCAACTCCTGGCTCCTGACAGTCTCAAGCTGGTCTATTCATGTTCTGTTCACAAAATAAACAAAGAGTATGAAATTGGCATATGAGACTGTAATGAAGGACTGTCTTCAAATGTACCTTCTTGGGCATGATCTTTGGAGGCCTTGGGCGTGTTCCTCATAAGCTGATACTGATGGGAGTGGCAAGCAGCTATCAGCACTTGTCAAAATTAAGGTACCTCCTCCCTGATTACACTCCTGTATGCATCCACCTGCAAAATTTGTTTTATTTAGCAGCCGGAAAGAATTCTAATTAAAATTTTTGACTATGTAATGATCGTGAACTTAGAGGCTTTTAAGCATGTTTTGTATTCAGATAGCTAAATTAGGGCAGACCTGTAGAAGGCACAGCTTGTTACCTGCCAGTGTATCTGTGAAGCCCTGCAATCATGCAAAACTGGGGGCTGGGCTGTACTTTCATCTGCCCAGTCATTACTATAAGTCAGATTAGCCATGGACCTGAATGAAATGGGACTTTCCACAGGTAAACATGCTCCAAGAGTTAAATGTGGGTGTTCAGAAGAGATTTGGCTTTGAACTCAATGGCTGAAGACACGACTGATCTGGAAATGCACTTAACACTCAGAAATGTGGGAAGAATACAAATCTTTACATACCCTCAAGCAGAGCTTATATATGCTATGTCTAGACTGTGATCTAACTTCTTAGTTAATTTTTAATCTGACGTGAAATTATTTGTGAGCTTCCTGCTAACAAATAAAAAGTGAGCTTCCAGCTCCCTTCATGACGTACAGCCACCATCTGTCCTTCACTATTACTCGAAAAGAAATATGAGCTACAGGCATATAACCTCAGCCGTGAGGCAGCCATGACCTCATGTTTCCCTCTCAATAATGGAGTTTAGCACCTCAGGAGCAAAATGTGAAAGTTCTCACAGATACTAAGAGAAAAACAAACTCCCTGTATCCTGCTGCTCTTTGTAATTAATTACCTAATGTCGTTGCTGTTGCTGTTTTCTGTTCTAAATAAGCTTGACTAATATTCTGGTTAAAAGCAGGATGGAGAAAGCCTCAGCAACAGTCAATATAAGTATTAATTTTCATCAAAATAATCAAATTGAATGAGCAAATAGAGCCCCTGTGTGGTTATGTCCAGCCTACCACTCCTCCATATCCAGACCAGTTACTCTGAAATACAAAGCACTACAACAAAAGCAAGATGCAAGATGTATGTATAACATTTTCCACTGCAGACTGAACAGTACTGTGTTAAGTCACGGCTAGAGAACAGGCCTTGACCTGAGGAAATGCAATAACCAAGGATACCAGGAGCATTTGTGACACTTTGGAGCTGCTGATGAACAGTTCATAACCCAGCTGTAAATTACAAATAGGAGCTAGGTGAAGAACACAGATAAAAATAAATTAGAAATGGCTGAGCACTTTGCACAAACTGAAATTCTTGCTTGCATGCCCGGCACACCTCTGTATGACCTGTTCTGCCCTCTGCTTCCTTGATGTGATCTGTATCTACATCCTGGAGTGGAGAATGCATCTGGAGGACTTCCTAGAGGGTTTTTGCTCCCTCTATGAGATGACCTTCCAGAGGCTGAGCCACCCTACCTAGGTCCATTTGCTGAGTACCCTCCACAGATCTTCCAGCAGTTTGGCCTGCTTTTCCTAGAGGATTCATGTGATGAGTCTCCATTTTCTCACCTACTTGTAGGTTCATGTCTGTCACTGTTTTGGGACATGGTTGCAGGATTTCAGGTCATCTTCTCTGTGGTGAGTCACCAAGATTTTCCTTTGAGTCTTCATCTCCCCCAACACTTATTTTTCTTCTGCACTTTGTTCAACTACTTTTGCTTCACAGTCAGTCTTAACCTTTCTCTCCCTGTCAGCCAAAGCACAGTCTGCTTTTTTTTTCATGTGTATCATCTGCATGGAGCTACTGACCTGCAGATTTAGCTGAGAGTATTCCCCTGGCTGCAGTATGCCTCTATTTACTTGGTGAGACTAGGAGAAATGACCCCAGTAATTCAAACCAACTCCTCTGGACTGTTTGCTGTCTTCTCTTAAAGGCCTCTGTTTAATTTTTCTAAGCCTTGCCATGCCCTCTCTTCATTTCAGAAAAACCTTTGGAAGTGTTGTTTTTGGTTTGCTCTGGAAGAAAATAAAAATTAAATCCTGACAATCAAAGACAGAATCATTCTCCAGAAAGGAAGGTATTTACAATAACTGAAAAAATGGAGACACGAGAAGTCTGAAAGACCCTGGGTATGGATAACTGAGTACATAAGAAACAGCACTGACATTCCAGGGAAGGTGGGAGAAGCACCTTTTTAGAAGCAGTCGCTGTGTGATTCCTCCATTCACTCATTCATTAGTAGAGTCAAAGGGTTAAGATGGTGCTAAATGTCTATATGATAGAAGTTATAAGAAAAGTTTTGTCCTTCTTTGTTTTTAGGGGAAGTTCCAGTAGTTTTTACAATAGTTTTTACAGAAACACATCATTTTGAGATGTTATTTTGCCAGGGAGACATAGAGAAAATTTCTGAGCGATGAAACATGCAGGTGATGAAACTTCCAAGTAACCAAGCTGAACCAAGTGCTGAGTCTGACACCTAGAGGTGTCAGGCATAAGCTCATCTCAAACTGTACCCACAGCAAAAAGGAGAACACTATCACTGTACTTGACTTTTGTACAAAACCTGTATTTGGAAATGCCCCCATTCTCACAGCAGTGGCCCATAAGAGACCAGTTATTATGGAGCAAATGGAGTCAACCTTGATGTCTAATTTAATCAAGTGTCTTGAGACCTGGGCACAAACTATGACCCAGAAAATAGGTGGAAAGAGAGGAATTCAGTGGAAAATCATGGAGGATTAGATTGTGACTGAGTAATACAGCCCTTCTCTTTTTTGCTTTGGGGAAAAAATCTTCCATTATCACATGAAAGAAGAGTGGAAAAATGTGCTACCATGTAATGAACCAAAACAGAGCCCACACAATATCTCTGTCCATGAGAATTTGTTTAAAAAAAAAGTGGATACACCTGTGGCAACAGTACCTGTTGCTCCTTCTGCTGTTTTTATATGAGAAAAGTTTTGAGTTGCTCTTCAACAAATTTTTCAGAAGTCTTCTGTCTAATACCAATACATTGCTGGTGTGATCTTCCTACACAAGGAACAAGAAGGTACTTATTTGTAACATTCTCTAGTTAGTTTTATTTTGATAATTTGTGTGGAGGTGATATGGAGTTAAGAACTGTAAATGGTCTCTGCAATTCTTTTAAAATGGGAAGCTTGTTAGCAAAATCTCCCTATTGTGTGAACCCAACTCTCACTTTAAAACATCCTGTCTAGATGAAACATTAATTATACTTTCAGCAAGCAACATTTTTTGGCTGGTATCAGTCAGTCCTAAGAAATAGGTAAAAAATAGTCAAAAGAAAAAACATTTCAGTCATTTTTTTCAGGCTAGAGTTGATGATAATCACAAAGAACTCACTATATTTCTGATAGAGTGGCTTGAATTAGATGGTGAAGAGTGATAGAGTAGAAAAAATAATTTCTATAATGTTGTAGAGGGCCAAAATGAAAGCTGGCTCAAAATGAAGCATAGTACAGCATGCATGAACATATTTCAATGGAAATGTGCTTGACCCTTAATTTAGTCACTTATTAACAATTTCTACTAAATACTAAAAAATTCTAGGGTTGATAGAAGTGCTGATTGTGCAGCAGATCACTGTCCTTCCTACACTCCATCTCTACCCAGCACCACTGTACCATGGACAGGCTTTTGGTTTGTCAGTCTGTCTCTGCTACCACACCATGAGCTAATAGTATTAGATTTGTAGGGAAAACTCTTGCTAAAGAGGACTCAACATTAGGCAATACTCATTTCAGCGAAGCTTGCTTCAAACCAAATATAGCCTGGTGCCATAGTGAAAACATCATGAAGAGCTGGAGACCATTCTGTGCTTTAGTTTCATCCAGCTCATGGAAACACCACAATGTGAACCAAAGCAAAACAAGTAGGAGTGACTGGGAGACAGACTTCAGAAGCTCACTGCTGTTCCAAAAATGCATACATGGACAGGGCCACTTGCCCAGACATGCATATGGTCCTGCCACATCTTCCCAGCCTTCTGCTCTTGAGGTCTCTGACTTCCTTCTCTGTCCAACTCCCATATGGTTAACACACGAATATTCTCATGACATTTGCTCACAGTCTGTGCTTTCCTACAAGTTTGCTGCTTCTTTTTCATACTTGATGAAAGGCTCAGCATGCCAAACACCTGCTGCTTCTATCTCCATCAGCTGACGAAAGATAACAACTCTGAGCATTTTTTCCCCCACCAGTACCAACCCAGCTATTCTTGCCCATAGTGAGCAGACCCACAGTGCCCTTTTGCAGTATAGTGATGAACTAGATCAGAAAAGTGATCCAAGTTAAATGTTACACTTGTCTCCAGATAATTTTAATAAGGGTTACTTTGCTGCCCTGTTCAACATATAGACATATAAAATTGGCCTTGGCACAGCTGGAGAGGCAGAAGACAGGGATGAGTGAGCTGCCATCATAAACTGATGGCCACTGCAGAAGTGAGGGCATATCAGTAGATTTTATCTCTCCCTGCCAGCTTTTGCCTTACTTCTATGCTTTGAAGATCACAGTTACAAAACCAGTTCATTTATATGGGCTAGATCAGCATTCCATTATACAGAAGTAGATCAGCTGCCAGGCCATAGACCTGCCCAATTTTTGCCCATGCACACCTGCCACTCTCAAGTGAAGGAAAGAGCTGTTGTGTTGCATATATAACAAAAACAGTATATATACCATCAAGGGAAAACGTGTGTTTGCAGTTTGAGTGACTGATAATTTCTCACCTGGCTTCTATATTTCCAGTCTTCATCTTCCCCTCTGTGCCAAAGTGAGATGAAGAAATCTCCTCCTTTAGTTGTTCTCCTTGTTCTTCTTTAGCAGCAGAAAGTTTCAGAGAAACCCCTTTCTTTTAATTGACTGCTCTCTAAGCAGCAGGAAAAATGGCAATGTAAACAAAGTCTTTACAGAATTAATAAATGAAAAAGAAACATCCTAAAATAATTAAAAATGTTTGTGTTTTCAACAACATACACAAGGTTTTGATTTCTGAAAACATTTTTCAGAATACAATTGAATTAAGTAGGTGGAAGGATGCAATCTGTGGGCAAAAAGAGGGTTTTGATCCTCAAATCTAGGGCTGGAATCATGGGAAGGATAAATGATAAGATGTTTGTTCCCTTCCAAAAGAGATTTGTAGTGTTTGCTTAATGTGTTCACTACAGAATGCAGCAGTGAAGGCACTGCTAGACAGTACTGAACAACTTGTGTGTCTGTAATTATGTGAGCCAGTTCATTAAACAGTTTAATAAGCAGTATTTGTACACATGGGAATTTCTAATCAGGCATTTTCTATTCTATTTCACAAAATTGGAAAAGCGTGCATCTTCCTATTGAAGCTTACTGGCTACGTTCACCACAAGAAGACAGCTTCTACTTCAATTCATTTTTCTTATGAGTGTCAGCCAGTGGTAAGTTACTCTTTTAGGTCAAGTAGTTAGGGCTGACAACTGGAGCAAAAAGCCTTTACTTTCTCATTCAAATCACACACTGTTGCTGTAGCAGGAACTATATAACTCACTTCATCATGTCAATACAGCCAGTGCTATTGAAGTCATTTGCAACACACTGGAAGGACTTTCAGGTCCAACAACAGGAATACAAAAGTTTGTGTTCATCCCTCAGTCTTTCCCAGCTACACATCAAATATCCCTGAACATCTCCAGTCCCATTGGAGACAAGCAGCGCTGTTTCTGCAACCTTCCCACCTTCCTTGCACCAGAATATGGCTGAGGAGGTAGAGGTGACACAGTAAGTTAACAGCAGCAAGAGATGCAGAACCCATGTGTTCTGTGTGTGAGAACCCTTCTCACAGGTCTCACATGTGGGGCTATGCCACCTCCAGAATGCTTTAATAGGAGAGGTGCCCAAGCTCTTTAATTTTCAACCAGTGCTTCCCAGTGAAAGGCAAGAGCAATGTGTTGAAGCAGCTGTGTAATTCACCTTTCTTTTCTTTTCTATTCTCTTCTTGAGCATCTTGTCTGGAAAGGTTTTATGTGGGGCTCTCTGTAGACTGAAGCAATGGCTCAGTGCTTATCCCTTAAATAAGACTGTGAAATGTTAAGCAAACTGTTGATATGCTCATGTTTGTGTATCCAGCAATAAAAACCCAGGCTCATCACAACAGTCCAGATCTAGCTGGAAGTTACCCTGATATTATAATGCTTTTGCCTTTTCAAGCCTTAGTTTTACACACGAGGCAGTTTGAAGTCAGCACTGTTGTTAATAAAAAGCCCCTGTCCCAGTGTGCTCTTGCCGTCACCTTCCTGCTGTCCAGTCTTATTGCACCTGTTTGTCAGCAACCTGGATGAAGGGATAGGAATCACCCTAAGCAAGTTTGCTGTTGATACAAAACTGGGGGGAATGGCTGATCCACCTGAAGGCTGTACTGCATTCAGTGGGACCTTGATAGGCTGGAGTTGGACAGAGAAAAACCTAATGAGGTTCAACAAGGACAAGTGCAGGGTCCTGCACCTGGGGAGAAACAACACCAGGTACCAGCACAGGCTGGGGACTGACCTCCTAGGGAGCAGCTCTGCTGAGGAGGACCTGGGGATATTGGTGGATGGCAAGCTGACCATGACCCACCAGTGCTCCGGTGCTCCTGCAGGCAGGGGAGCCAATGCGATCCTGGGGTGCATCAGGAACAGTGTCAGCAGGTTCAGCCCTAGTGAGGCCGCATCTGGGGTGTTGTGTTCAATTCTGGTCTCCACAGTTTAAGAAAAACAAGGATTAACTGGTAAGGGTGCAGCAGGGCAGCAAAGCAAAGGTGATGAGGGGTCTGGAGCATCTCTCTTATGAGGAGAGACTGTAGGAGCTGGGCCTGTTTAATCTGGAGAAGACTGAGGGGGCCCTCACCAATACATACAAGTATCTCATAGGCAGGGGCTGAGAGGATGGTGCCAGACTCTTTTTCTTGGTGCCCAGAGTCAGGACAGGGAGTAAAGGACATAAACACAAGAAGTTCCACCTTAACACTTTAGACTAAGCACGGCAGAACACTGGAACAGGCTGCCCAGGGAGGTCGTGGGGTCTTCCTCTCTGGAGAGGTTCAAAAGCCACCTGGAGGAATTCCTGTGTCACCTGCTTGAAGTGACCCTGCCTTGGCAAAGGATTCAACCCTAACTGTTCTGTGGATCTGTCATTCAGTGATTGTTCTACCCACAGACTACCTCCCAATCCCCCTCATTTGTTCTGTCAGAAATATTTCTGAAGCTCTCCTGTACACTTCACTGGGCAGGGGATCCAAGCTAAGTGTAAACCAGCAAGAAAATAATAGTTCCAAGGACAAGAAGGAGACTAGACTCCTTCAGTGAGAGTACCTGTCCTGAGCTAGCTTGAGGAATATGAGATTAAAATGCCAATTGTACTATGGGAGTGGCTCACAGTATCACAGTCAGGTCTCACTATAGAAGTTCAAAGTAATTCAGGATGCATGTCTGGATTACATTTATATTCTCTTCCCTTTTAAGATGTTTATTCCAACTTCTTTATGCTCCTCTTCCCCCCATTTTGAAATCAACTTTTGATTTTTTGCAAATTGCTCTTTTATTCTTTCTTACGCTTCAGTATTTTCCCACAGAAGACAAGGCTGGCAAAGTGTCGCCGAGAGAAGATGTCAAGCAGCAGTTTACATTGTTTTAACTCTCAGCGATGCAATTATATATTGGTGTGAGAAAAACCAAGATTGCTGACAGTGAGCAGGCCTTCTTAGCTACAGAAACATGTTCTCACACCTTTGGAAGGTATAGCCACATCCTACTTATGCTTTTCTCCCTAAATATAACATATTCCCTACTTCATATAACTTTGCTTCCCCAGCCTGAATGACTTCTCCATTTTTATCTACAAGGTGCAACTTCTCTCAGCATGAGAGGCAGGATGACTGTGATTTGAGAAGTAAAAAAAAAATAATAATCAAGTTTACAATACTTTAAAAGCTTTTATTGCAAGCCCCATAAAACCCAAGCACCTTCCCCTGACCTGCAGTAAAATCAGTTAGAATCACTATCAAAGGAAAAGATTCACAGGAGTTGCACAATAGACTTAGGTTCAGATTTCCTTCCCAGCTCTTTTTGCCCACCTGAGTCTGGAAGCTGCACATGTTGTCCTGAGATTTCTGAACTGTCTGAACTGCTCACATTTGGCATGAACTCCAGGGATCTGCTTCGCCAAGTAGAAGGGATCTGCACATTGCCAAGGGAGATGTGAGAATTCCAGGCTCCCAGCTTGGGAGCAATTTGTGATGGGAACTGGACAGGAATGAAAGTAAGTGGAAAGCATGGAAGGGGTGGCATCATGGCTGCTAGGTGAGAAATAATCCCAGGAGAAAGAGAAAAGCCTAAAAATAATCACCAGAGAAAAAAAAAAGAGAAGCTTAAGACAAGTATTTTTGCATTGGACTAGAAATCTCTTGCTAAACTGTTTAGACATGAAAACAATGTTGCTTTCATGTTTCCTGGTGGTTTGCATGTTCAGAATAGAATAACCAAAATCTGCTTTTCTTATTTTATTTAAATTGTAAAACCTGCTTGCTGCAATCATACCTTGTAACAATAATTATTATCTGATACAGGAATGCTGAATTAAAGAGAACTTACAAAGTACTCCTGAGCATGTAAAAGCTCCCCATTCACCCTAAGACTTCTCAAGTCCACTAGCAGGTTAAAGTTATGTATCTCAAGATATTTCTGAGGCATACATTAATGCAAAAGTGGGGAAGGTTTTCCTTTTAGCTCTGGATGGCTGGTTATACATTCTGTTAGAAGACTTACCAGTGGAAAAAACATAAGCAGTTCTGCATAGGGACCAAAGTCCACATTCACTACTTCCAGGAAAAAAAAAAAACCAAACTAGCTTTATAAGTTAGGCTTGCTTTTTATTTTCCTTCTTGATACCACGAATCCACTCTGTCCTGTGACCTAACTTCAACAAGTACAAAGAGAATGGCTTAGACTGAAAATGCCTCACCCCTCAGTTAAGGCATTTTTTGGAAGAAGGCTGACCTGTGGATTTGAAACCTGTCTGGCACAGGCTCAGGAAGATCCAAACTCACTACTCTTGAATGCTGTGTTACTTCTTTAAATGTGTGGCAATATTAAAGCAACTACCTTTACCATAATAAGGTACATCATAGCACTACTAGTTCTTCATATTATATGTCTTTAAAGCTTAATGGGACCAAATTAATGCATGTCCTTTGCTATCCTAAACCTACACTGTTTCCAGTAACAAAAAAAGGACTTTGAGTGTAGGTGAGACTTTTCCTTTTAAAATTCAAGTCAGCATTTTGTCTGTGGCCTTACATGTTAGCTAAATGTAGCTGGACAGGTAAATGCACCCAAAGAGAATCCTATAAATATATTTCTTACTGTATGAGCTTTTTCCTGAGCTCGTAGTACTAACTGTACTTGCTTTCTTCAGAAATGCATTAAAGGAATCATACCACTGGGGAAGGGGAAGAGAAATTTGTATGATGAAGCATAGCAGACTTCAGACACTTTCCTTCTTATGCTTCAGCCCTTCCTGAGAACCCCAAAAAAAGTGGCAGAGCCACAGAACAGTTCTGCTCTCAATGAACTGCTGGCAGTAACAATAAACACCTTGCTAACTGTGGCATTTGGGAAGAGATTAATGAGCAGCATAATTACTCTGTGGAAGTTCTGCTTTGATTAGAAAACTTAGAAGCCACAGACCATGTACTTGTTCCACCTGGTCACCCTAGACAGCTTGATGGCTTTTGCCTGCCATTTCAAGCAGTCTTTTCTCTGAGGCAAAAAAAAACAGGATGAGGAAGGCTTCATTTACTCAGCCATAGTCTTCATCCTCTCTCTTTCTCAGGCTGTCTCCCTAGTGTAGAGCAGTGGCTCTCGACAGCTAATTCACAGTGGCAAAGCTCCATCAGGAAATCTGGTACAATGACGGCCAGGCTTGTTTGTGCCACTGCTGCTGTGGCTTAGCTTCTGGCTGCGGTGTCAATGGCTGAAATCCTGCTTATCCTACACCAAAACCCCTGATTGCCACACACCATCAAGTTTGAAAACAATACCTTCGAACAGATCTTATGCTGTGTTCTTCCTCAAGTTTCTCATTCCCTTCAGTCTCATATTTCTTTGCACTGCTGGCATCATCAGGAAGATCAGAAAGGGCCCCACAATGCAAGCAGACATCCCAAGCTGCAGAAAGCCTGGTTTTTGGTGGTCTCTGTTGGGGTGGTGGTTGGCTCTTGCTTCCCACGTGGTGCACCTACCCCAGCATACACGTCCTACCTGCACACGTGCTCCACAGCCCTGACAGACACACAGCTTTTCCAGATTCTGGGAACATGTTCAGTGGCAGCACCTACTGCACACCAATGGTGCAATGATCTGCTTGTCCATTGTTTATCCAGCCTGATATTTTGTCATTCCTACAGAAGATTCTCTGAACCTATGAGGCTGAGAGGGAATGAAGCAAAGCCCCTTTTATTTTGTTAGCTAACAACAGGTATTATACTCATTAGTGAAGTAGATGAAACTTGCTAAAATTTCATTTTCTTTTATGAAAGCAATAATGTAAGGTCATATTTCCCTAAAACAGTGCCAGCTCCAGGAGTTTCCAGGATAGGGGACAAGGGGATGGCCATAAACTCTTAGTTTTTATTGTTACCTTTAACTGTGCCTAAAGTTATGCCTATTTTCTTGAGTGAACCTTTGCAAGAAGATGTTCCTCATATGACAACTGAAATAAATAGAATTTTGATTATAAATTATTCCATCCAAACTGGTCAAACTAGATGTGCTATGAAGTATTTTTATATGTGTATGGGGGAACAACAAAAGACATGGCTGTCCGAGATGACTTAGTCACACCCTTTATGATTAGAACATGAGAAAAAAACTTTGAAAAAAATGTAGATTTTCAATTCTAAAAAGATCTTGCTGGAAGACCCTCTCATACTGTCAACCCAGCCTGGATATAAAGAAGGTACAATCTTCTCAGCCATACTGGAAGATGGTACCCTGCTTGTCAGATCAGGCAGTCTGCTGTGATGGATGGTCTTCCTCCCTAAAAGTGTCTGCTTCCATGCCCTTGTTTCCAAAATCCATTCTAGGGAAGCGTGACAAAAGTCACCATGAATAATGTCAAGGTTGGAATACTGATGTAGTCATACTGATGTAGCAAATCCTGTGGTTTATTTTCTTTCTTTATACAAGAGAGGTTTTGTTTTAGCCCAGGCTGAAGGCAGAGTACCTTCAGACTCCAGAAACTGTATGCAAGTTGATTGTGATTTTGGAGGGGATTTTGGTGTGTTTGTTTTTGTTTTTTTTTTTTTTTTTTTTTTGTTTTGGGTATTTTTACCTTTTTTTAAGTATAGAAAACAACACATGCCCACAAAAACAAAAACAAAAACAAAAACCACTAAAATGTTCATAGGCTCCAAGTTCAAATGGTGAGCAGTTGTCAGCTGCCAGCATAAAGGTTATCATCTATAATAAGGTGCAAATAAAAAGGCTGTTTGTGGCTTGTGACACTGACATCACATTTTGTACCAGATGCATGGAGACTCCATGTCCTGGTCATGCTTTCTCCAAAGTATAAATGAAGGAAATACAATCTCAAGATTAAGAATGGTGGGATCTGGAAAAAGGGAATATTTACCAAGAGTCTCTCTGAACAAATACTTCTCTTTAGGCACCTCAAGCATGGCATTGAATCTCTCTGAACAAATACTTCTCTTTAGGCACCTCAAGCATGGCATTATGAAGAACTGGATTTTGTGAGGCAATTTTGACATCATCATCAAGGAAAATATATTCCAACCTCGACATTGACAGGGAGGTGTCTGAGTGGCAAATGTGACACTGTCAGCTTTTATTCCAGCAAAAATAAAAGAAATTCCAGTAACTGTCCATCATAATTTACCTTCTTCATCCATTTAATATATTTGAAGTTCAGGAAAGCAGGGGTTGTGGTCCTAACACATGAGGTTTCATACCTAAGAAATTGTTTAGGCTGGTAACTGCCTAGGCTGGTAGCTGACTTTGGTTTGTATAAGAAACTGAGCACGAAAACTGGCTCTATGATGAACCTTTTCAATGTTTGCTTTCTCATTGTTGCTGGTTGTCAGGGAATTATTGAATAAACAGAAGTTCTCTAAAGCCCTGATCCCTGCAGTTCTTCCTGGTCTGCACCTTTCAGTCAAAACCACATGAAGCCACTCCTGCTCCTGGCAACACAGCAGTTCCTCAGCAAATATGGCCAAATAAGTCAAACTGCTCCCTGTGAGGCAGAAGTACCACTTCTGCATGGTACTGAAGTGACACTTGGCACCACTACCTTGGCAGCCAGCAGGAGCAAGCAAGGAACAGGGGAACAAGCTGATGATTGGCTTGTAAAGTGTTTGTGGGGAATCTCTGCTTTAACAGACTTTTTCGTTTAAAAACTATCACAAAGAGCAACATGTTTTATCTCAGGCAGTTGCCTAATAAATATTAGACAAAGTAAATAAGAAAAAATACTTTACACTTTCACAGGTCTTCTACTCTGGTGACTTTAAAACATTTGATGTGTTAACTGGAAGTGTTAACCAAGTCAGTAGGTCTATGTATGCCTAATTTTTTGACACTGCTAAAACCTTACAAATTCCCCTGAAAAAAACAAGTATAAATCTAATTGAAAGCTCTAACAGTTTTAATCAAGTCCCCAAAAAACAGCATTAGGAAATTAATCCCATGTACCAAGGCCTGCAGACCCCAGCAGAAGCCTCATAGCCAAACTTGTAGCTCTGCAAAAGAACTGCCAGTGACAGGGGCACCCAGGGGAATCCTCTTCCCATTCCACTCTCTGAAGGAGTTTCGGGAGAAGAATTTTCCTAAACCCTGAAGCAGTTGCACAAGTTTCTTCCTACTGGAGACAGCAATGAGAAGTTATGATTTGTAAATTGCTCTTTTGCTTTTTAAAATCATATTATTAATAGTGAAGTTGCAGCCGTAAACTCAAGGCATATAGATAAACAGAAAAAAAGAGACATAAATCAGTAGTGGCAATTTTCTTGTAAGTAGCAGAGAATATAAAATATTAAACAAGCATTGAAGTGCTGGACTTATCCTGCACTCGCTACATTCTCCAAAATCTGATGAATGATTTATCATTCTTCATCATCACTGCTCTGATACCTAACAATCCAGGCACAGATCTTGATCCTTCTATGTTGAAAATCATAGAACCCCAAACCAAAATTACTCTTTATTTTATTTTATCTACTTATGCAAATAAGTATGCGAGAGCTTCATGTGTTATATTGCCCTTCTGTAAACATGGACATACATGGACTGTTGGAGCAAGTCCAGAGAAGGGCCACAAAGATGATTACAAGGCTGGAGCACCTCTGTTGGGAAGGCAGACTGACAGGGATGGGGCTGCTCAGACTGGAGAAGGCTCCCAGGTGAGACCTTACAGCAGCCTTCCAGTACCTTAAAGGAGCCTGCATGAGAGCTGGAGAGGGACAAGGGCACATAGTGATGGACAAGGGGAATTTGCTTTAAGATAAAAGGGTTTAAAAGGTTTAAGTTAGATATTAGGAAGAAATAATTTACTTTTAAGTTTGGTCAGGCACTGGGACAGGTTGCCCAGAAAAGCTACGGATGCCCCATCCCTGGAAGTGTTCAGGGCCAAGTTGGATGCAAATTTGAGAAACCTGGTCTGGTGGGTGGCATCCCAGCACATGGCAAGAGGTTTAGAATTTTAAGGCCCCTTCCAGCCCAACCCAACCCATTCTATGATTCTATACAACATAAAACCCAACAATAACATTAACCAGGTGAAGTCTGACATTAATTTGCATTAACTTATGTATGCTGTGGGACATGTCTAAATTGACATCATGAAAAATACCATGCCCAAACACAGAAATCTCATTAAATATTTTATTTTAATAGTACAGAATAATTTCCAAGAATACTTAGCTAGCCAACTGCTTTTATAGAGAAAAACAGAGCTATCAGTAATATCAGAGCAACATCTAGCACTTCACACCTCATAATGATTTTAGTGAAAAACAAGACTGATATCAACTAAACAAAAGGGAGTCCCAGATGGTTCCTAGAATTAATTAAATTTAGGATTTAATTAGAATCTTCAAGTCTTTTGTCATAAGAGATGGACTGACAAATACATTAATACATTTAGAAAGTGTGTAGATTTATCATACTTTTTAGAGTTATTAATGGGTTTATTAATGGGTTTGTGACATGTTTATATTTGCCTGGTTTTTATTATACTTTGAGATTCAGTCTTCTTATACAATATGTATTTTTTGATTACATAATAGGAAATCACAAATTTATTTGAGGTGAGGAGCACAGACATTTATTTGTATAAAGTTATTTGCTCCATGTGACCACAGTGGCTGGTGCATTTGAAAGCTGCTATTTGATAACTGATAAAATTCATTACTGTGATACTATGACTACAGACATCAAAGAGTGGCAAATTATTTCTAACCTATGGCCAGTTCTGCCTGTGTTATTTGTCTCAATATTTGCTACTAGAACATCCATCATGCCACTGAAGTGAAGAGGAGCAGCACTGGAGCCCTTCCAGTGTGGTGGAGTGACACTGTTCCTCAATCCCAGCTGAGAACAGCTTGGTTGAACTTGGCCTGCTGCAACAATTTTCTGTAAAGTGTGAGCACCTTAACATTGATGTTCCTAACTATTTTATTCTTTCTCCAAGTGAATGGCAGGTCCTCTCCTGGCAGGATGCTGGCAGCTGCTTAACTAGCAAGCTGGAGTCTTTAGAAGCAGCCACAAAGTAGAGCATAGACTAATTTTTCTCTTTATTTTTTTAAAATACCTCCTTTTCACCCAGCTGCTGGCAGCATGGATAGCTGTCTGCCCCAAACAGCCCGCTCAAGAATGTAACAGTGGTGTGACCTCCAAACTCAGCTTTATCCTGAGTAAAATACTCAGTACTTTATCCACTACTTCCTTCTGGCTTTCTGGATAAGCAGTTTCAGACTGTGCTCACGACTTCCTCCGTTTGCAACAGCACAGCTTGAGGTCTTGCTCTTCCTGAATTAGTACTTGTTACTGTGATTTGTTTACTAGTTTTGAATGTACACTACTAGCAACTTAGTAACAGTATCCACAATGCAGTGTAATAATTCAGTTGACACGAGCTACTCTCATTTAATCATGGCTTATTTACTGTCTACCATTTAGAATACTCCAGGGGGCTTGAAGTACATGTAATTTATCTTGGCCTCTGTAAAAGCTCCCATGGAGAGATTTCTGTTGCCTTGCAAGCTGCCAATTCCAGTTTCACCACAGCAGAGTTATTGTGACAGTGGCAAACTTCCAAATCAGTTTGGTTTGGAACTTCTTTTTTCTTCATTTCTACACCACACTTCCATTAATTGTCGGATGGTTTAACCTGTTAAAGTTAAATATGATCAACACTCTAAAAGTGACTCAAATTACATGAAGCTAAAGATCAGTCAGCATGTCCTAGTAAAGGTTTCTCTGGAAATGAAAAAGCACCCTACATTTTTTCCTATCGTGTCCTGTTAGATATATGCACTACATTTCTCTCACTGCCCATTTCTTATCCAAGCTTCTGATGCCAACTTTTTGTCCCAAGTGGAGCAGTGGCTTGGCTGCTACATCCTTAGTATCCATGAGACTAACATGGTGAGATGTTAGCAATCCTCTGGTATTCAAATACATGCATATTCAAGAAGAAAATATAATGAGTGCTAATATAAAGGGACTAAAATTCAGTCACAAACCACATGAAGTCTACCCTGCTGAACAGTTAGTCAGGGGCTGTCTAGCAGAGGAAGTGATCCTGAAGTGACCTGCAAAGCCAATAAATATTAAACAGCAGGATGCTTAGGACTTCTGACAAAGAAATTTAAGGAAGATAAAAGCTGGATGAAAATGAGACCTGGAAGTTCATAAATTAGGAAGCACTACACAAGTCTACAAATATATACATAATATATAAATACATATATAAATATATACATAAATACACCATTTGGTTACACAGAGTTTATGAAGAAGCCATCAGTACCATGTACAAACAAATCTGGAGAGAAAGCTCTACGTGTAGAGACACTTGCCTCTGCAGTGGACTGCCACAAGGTGAGTGCAATTCTGTCCAATGGTTCTTCTTAATCCCTGGCAGTAAAGTTTATGTGGAATTTTCTGGGTGGAAGGAGGATCAATTTACCTATTGGAAAGTGCAGCAAAACCAGTTACTCCCTAAGACAAAACAAGTAGGCACTGTTAACTGAGCATAAGCAGGGAGGTTGGACCAGCTGACCCACTGTGGTCCCTTCCATCCTTACCCATTCTGTGACTCTGTAATAATTTAACCCCAAAAGAGAACAGTAATTAAAAGCAGCTTGAGCATGGATTTCAAACTTCCTCTCCTATTGCTAATTTCTATTGATTAATCCTAAACAGAAGAGGAATTCACCAAAGAGCTGCCAGCAAATGAGCATGAAATGGACCTGTGATGTTTTGTCCCTTTTGTTATGTGTTGCTGTGTCTTAGAAGGACAGGAATTTACAGGTAAAGTGAAAAAGGGGCAGAGATTTAATTCTCTGGAGACACTACCATCTGCTATGAGGAAAAAAATTATTTCTGCTTACTGGACAATACTCTCACAACTGATGGAGAAAGTTGAACTAACTGGTAATGTGTGCTGTTATAACTGGGTTCAGATCCTCTGTTACACAAAGACAACTCCAGTCCACAATAAAAAAGATCTGACTTGGAGAAAAAATAAAACGTGACTACACTGTGCTCTGTGATATGATTCTCTTCGTACAAGCAGTAAAAACTTCGATTACATCTACAAAGTAATGACATCTATTTCAGGTCTGTCGTACATGTGCATCCTTTTGGTGTAAAATGACAAAACTCTAGGATAGTACAGAGACGACATTGCACTTTCAGACACTTTGTGCATGTTGCAACCACCAGAGGGAAATCTTGCACCAGACTGAGTGTGCAAATAAACTAAAATCAAAGCACACAGAGGATTTTTTAAAATGAAGCAATGAAAATAATTTTAGGCCTTAAAGAAACATGTGCTCTCTGAACAAATCTTAAGGGAGTCTTAAAAATGTAGCAGTGTCTCACAACAAGTTATGATATTAGATGTGAAATTTCAAAAGTTTGTACTCAAGGAACATTGTTACTTCTGTATATCCCACTGCCTACTAAACTCAAAATGAATCTCCTGAGTCTGGGATGAGTTTGGGGCTAAAAAGCCCAAATGGTTTCCAAATACATCCAAGCATCCAAGCATTCTTGTGTCAAGAAGACAGCAACAAAGATTTGCAGATAGTTTTTAAATTGGAGCACTTTTCTGTTTCTGAACTAGGTGATACCACACAATTGACTCAATTGTTTCATACCATGGCATCCACTTTTCCATCTTGAGTGAAGCTCACCTTGAGTGAAGTTTCCAAGACAAATGCTTTGCCTGTGCGCCTACAGCGGCTGTAGCAGACAACAACAGTAATAACGTGGGTACAGCTCACTGCAACAAAACTGACTTTCTGCCACTTACCACTAACCCCTACTTCTTTTACAAGATGGATTTCCATGAGCAGTACTACTTTCGCAGCTGGATCCTTGGTTCTTAATTAGGTAAAGGTATTTTAGAACCTCACCCTAGCATACTTTCACACAATGCTTATGTTTATGTAATAAGCTTAATGAGTTTTGCACAGTTGTACCATTACTACAAAAAACCCCAATATGTGCCTTTATGAAAATAAAAAGAAAGAACAGAAAAAAATGAACAGGAATTAAATCCTCTATTTCAAGCAATAAAGCCATCTTAAAACCATGATTTCCATGTCTTTCTTCAGTAACATGTTTTAAAACCAAATTACAAATCAACGGATATTTATAGAAAACCTGAGAGGGATAAAAATTGTTTAGAGAGAACAACAGCAATTGGAAATTATTTTTAAGGAATGCTGCCTCATGCAGCCTAAGACAAGAACAAGAGGTTAATGAAAACAAAGTAGAAAGTGTTTCCTGCATTGAAAAGTCTGTTAAAAAAACCCTGTTTTGTTGAAAATCCCAGAGCACACAATACTTTCAATAACAAACACTGTGCTCATGCCAAATTAACTCCAATGTAAAAAGTACATTGGGTTCTTCGATCTCTGTTTTCACTATTAGTATGTGTGGTGATATTGTTCTTTTGTATAAGAAGCTGTTTTTGAAATGTAAACCCAACACATATATCCACTGGCCTGAAAACACCACAGACTGCAAAAAGCTTCTGAACACAGTACTATTTTTACCAATGTTGTTATGAGCTGAATCCAGTTTAAATCTGAATCAGAAAAAAAAATACAAAGCTATTATGATTTTCTGTTATAATCTTATGAGAAAGATTGTTAATATACATTATCATTTGCCTGAAATACATTAATAATATGATTTTACCTTTCATAAATAAGTCTCTCTTAGAAATCAAACTATCAACCATAAATACTCATAATTCATGCATTGTTCCAAACAGTACATTTTCTGTATCTTAGTATTATTTTTTCCATTCTGTATTTCTGTAATTGAATACAGAACCTAGAATTTGCTTTTATAAAAACATCCTTGATCTAGCAAAAATAAAAAATAAATTACATGGGCTCGAAGCAAAACTTGGTCTGATGCCCACAAGAAATTCATTGGTTTAAATCTGAACAGCAAAAAGATGAGCAAAGAAAATCTAGAACAGCAATTAAAGTTCCAGTAGTAACTACTTTAATGGCTCCGTATTTTTGTAAAAGTTTTTCAGAAATGAGACCACAAATCACAATAAAAACAGTATCTGGATTATCTAATACAGGATAAGAAACAAATGAAAAAATTACCAGTTTTCTGGTAATTAGATAGCTTTTTACTTTATCATCCCTAACTATTAGATAGGACTAAGCACAAATACTTCAGAAATAATACTACCATGTTTTGTCCTGAAGCATCACAGCTGTCTGTGGTTGCCATAAATCCAGATCACATATTTTCTATTTTGACAAAAAACTTTCATTTCAGTGTTCAGCCACTGCTTCTTGTGGAAGAAGCTGTTGTTGTCTACTTTCCCTAATCCTCAGTGAATCACAAATTCATAAACTAATTCCAGTTGTTACATACTAAATACATTAAATAATACTATACATATTATTACATCAATTTGTATTGACTTTAATAAATATCTGGGAATGATAAAGCTACAGTAAAAGGAAATAAGAGCTTCAAAGACTTTGGTGGAAGAATATTAATTTGACTTGTTTAGCTGAGCCTTATATATATAGGCCAAATTGATAATATAATTTATAATAATTCAATATATATTTCTAACAAAAAGAGAGTAAATGTAAATGAAAGATGAAGATTTCATTAGAAATATGAAAGCTGCATCAGTATTTACAGTTGTTTTACATAATATCATCAATTCAAAGAAAACTGACTATGAATATCAGCTAGAAATTTGCACAGGCAATGGGTTTTTCAGTTTGTAGGGAAAGGGGCCTTGAGTTGGTGGATAAGCAGTTTCACCTTCAAAATAGCTTTTTAATTACTAGATTTTGTTTTCTAGAGTAAATAAAACTTAGATGATTTTTTCACTCAGGTTACACAAAGGAGTTCATTCAATCAAAAATGAAGAAATTGTTTTAAGGAACTCATCATAAAAGGAACTGAGCTATGCTCCAAATGGTGGAGAGAAAAGCACTGCTCAGTGGTAACATCATTACCACCAGGTCTTGTGTCATTCATCCACACTAGAGGAGGTGTAATTTAATTTCCTCTTCAGCCTGAAGGACATGCAGAAGACAAATAAGATCTACTGGTGTAGGAAAATTTGATGGTGAAATTTTCACCTTTTTTTTTTAGCTGTACTTAGCATAGATTTTCTGAGGAGGCTATGAGCCCTTAACTCACAAGGGGTAACAAAGGATTTGTACCAACTGCCATAGGAGGCAGTTGGAGGGAATTACCCTGCTTGGCAGCAGCATAAAATGTAGGTTAGGAACCACTTTCAGTGGTTTTGTGAAACCATTTCCTTGGCATTTGTTATAGTATCTGAAAACTAACCAAAAATGTCAAAATATTTTAGATGCTTCATGAGACAAACTGTTTTGACGATTTGAAACTGTTATCATTTTCACTTAATCTGAAACATTTTTTTTCAATCTTGTCCAAATTTTTAAAGATTCAAATACTATCTCTTGCTACTCTGTAGCAAGAAAATTTCCCCAGAATTTCCACAATTATAAATAACAAGATTACCCTACAAAGATCCAAAGCAGAGCTGTATCTGTTATATACTTAACCATCATTAATAACCTTCCATAGCAAGATGTTCTTCTCTAGACTTTTTTCAAGTTTCCCTTCAGTTTCCACTAATCGTCACCAAATGTTATTTACCTTGATGTATAATTTTAATTTTCTTTCCTTTGCCTTTCCTTCCTAGAAGCAAGGCACAGATGGCTCTGAACTTATCTGTCCACTTTGACTCTCTTGCAGGCTCACAAATTTATAGTGATCACTCCTCTAAGAAATGTAATATATAAATAGAAGAGACACCACATGAAATTTAAATTTCACCACGTGAAGTAAGTTGTCATTTGTTGTGGGGAGAAGAATAGTAAATCAGGTCCATTTTCATTATCATAAATATCAGAAAACAGATTTAGCTTTAGACTGTCTACACTGACTTTATTTAGCAGTGTGCACTGATGACCTACCTCCTTCTGAACTGCTAGAACAGGAAGCATCAAGCAGGGCCACCTAAAGCAGAATGGAACCTGCCAACAAGAAAGACCTTGTAGGCCCAGCCAATACCACAACCCAGTCCCAGTCCCCAGCTGGAGGAAGATATGAGTTGGCTTCTCAAAGCTTATCAGCCACATCTTCTCTGTGCAAGGCATGATGCAACACTGCATATGTCCTTCTCTCTTTAAATGTGGTAGGAAACAAGAACCTGTGCAAAACCAAGTCTTATCTTTCCAAAAATCCCAGATGGAATACCTGCAACGAAAAAGAAAATCTTACCGTATGTTTGTCATACACAGCTATGACAACATGGAGAAAATCATGATAAAATGCAGTATGCTTAGTAAGCTTTGAAATGTTGCTCTATAAGCATTAAAAGGAACATCAACTTCCCAGGGTCCTCTAAATCTGTGCTCTTTTCATGCCCTGAACTACAATATCAGCCCCAACTCATGAGCTGGTTCTGCTGACATGGCCACCAAAGGCATGATGCGAGCCCACCAGCCACATCCGCTGGCCAGCCTGCCACTATGGCCATCTCCTTCTGGACATTGAGCAGAGTAATCCTTCTCTTCCACTGTTTTTTCTCTGAACTGGTCTTTCTCTTTTATCTTTTGGTAGATTTCACAAAAAATGTCAAGAAGGTATTACATCTAAATTAAATTTCTATCTACCCACCCTTCCATCCTGTAGTTACCCTCAAAGTGTATGTAAAAAGGCTAGCATCCCACTGGCTGGAGCTGTGGTTCTCCCTGCACAGCAGCCCCTTGGGAGATGTGTTGAGTTTGTGGGGTCAGGTTTTGGTAGTGGGGGAGCTTTAAGCGTGGCTACTCTGAGAAACAGCCAGAAGCTTCTCCCACATCCAACAGAGCCAATGTCAGCTAGCTCCTCCAAGATGGACCCACTTCTGGCCAAGGCTGACCCCATCAGCCATGATAGTAATGCTAAACAGGAAAAGTTATTGGTACAGAAGCAATTGCAGATAGAGAAGACAGAAGTGAGAATATGTGAGAGAACCAACACTGCAGACACCAAGGCCAGCAAAGAAGGAGGGGGAGAAGGTGCTCCAGGCACCAGTGAAGAGACACATTTGCAGCTCATGAGGAAGACCATGGTGAGGCAGGCTGTCTCCCTGAAGCCTTCAGAGTTCCACAGGGGCTCAGAGATTCACCTGCAGACCCTGGCGGAGCCCCACATTAGAGCAGGTGGATGCTTGAAAAAACGTTGTGACTTTGTGACTCTGTGGGAAGCCCACACTGGAGCAGGCCCCTGGCAGGACCTCTGGCCCTGTGGAGAGAGGAATCCATGCGACCTGGTTTCTTGGCAGGACTTGTGACCTCACAGGGAACCCATGCTGGAGCAGCCTTTTCTTGAAGAACTGCAAACCATACAGAAGGACCCACACTGAAGCAGTTTCTGAAGAGCTGCAGCCTGTGGAAAGAACTCATGCTGAAGGAATTCATGGAGGACTGTCTTTTGCGTGAGGGACTCCAGGCTAGGGCAGGGGAAGGACTCCCTGAGGAGGAAGCAGTGGCAGAAACATGTGATGAACTGCCTGTAATCCCATCTCCCTGCTAGCTGTGGGGAGGGAGGTAAAGAATCAGGAACAAAGTTACATCTGGGGAGGAAGATGGGTGGGGGAAAGGTATTTTAAAGACCTGTTGTATTTTTTGTTATTTTCCTCTGATTTGGGCTGGTAATAAGTCCAATTAATTCTCCAAGTACCATAATAGCAATCAGTGAGTGATCTCTTCCTGCTCTTATATGAACTCATGAGCCTTTCTTTACATTTTTTTCTCCCCCGTCCAGTTGAGGAGGAGAGTGATAGAGAGGTGGATGCTTGGCAGCCAGACATGTTAAACCATCACCGGAATCCACCCTGTCCTCTACCCCCATCTTCACTAGGGACAGAGCACTCATTCATGGCAATCAAGATTTTGGCTGCACCTAAAGCAGCACTTTTGGCAAGGACTTGGCACCAGCAAAATTTGTGTTCCAAGTGCTGTTTTAGTCCCACATGTGTACCATGCTCCTCTTCACTCAGCAGGACTTCTCTCCCATATGCATTGGGGAGTAGCTGGGCGCATTTTCTACCTTTGAATGTCATTTCCAGTGAGTATTTTACCCTCACACAGTCCAAAAGCTGTGCTGTCCTGCCCAAGGCAGCTGTCCCACACCACCATTTCCAGCTTGCCTGGGTCCCTCACAGTTATGAGCGGCTGGCGACTGCGAGGCCCCAGGCTGACCCCTCTCCCTGGGGAAGGCCCAGGTCTCCCTGGGCGCAGGTCTTCCTGCTTCTTCAAAGTAAGACCCTGTTTTTTTCTCTTTCCCTGCCCTCCCCCCTGAGGGAGGATGCTCTTTCCACTAACCACTTCAGAAAGGTTATGGCACACTTTCTCCGCCCTCTCCTGGGGTCCATCAGCAAGTCACCACTGGTAGGACAGTGACAGTGCCCGGTCAGTGACTGTCCCTCGGCTGCTGTCTGGCCCCTGAACCCCATTGGGGCAGTGTTTGGGTTGTCGAGTGGCTGAAGGCCAATGCAGGCATGGCAGTGGGGTGGCAGGAGGAGGGGGATACACTTTGGAGCCTTGGAAGGTTGTGCCCAAGAGCCTCTGCAGCTGCTTCAGCTCTGAACTTCCCACCGTGAGACATACTCCCTCAGGGAGCCCACAATGGACAGACTGTTCAGGTGTGACAGATTTTGCATGGGGTAAAAGAATGTTTCATGGCGACACACATAGCACAGAACTCTTAGATATGAGGGGATTTTTTTCTTTTCAGTTACAACTTTTATTTGCTGGCTTCTCTTCCAGAAAATCATCATTGCTATGTACAGCAAATACATGCATCTGTATTTACATAATTTTCTATCATATTCTTGCAAAATTGCTATTCAGGTTTGATAAATATATGCAATCTTTATAATATCTGGTCCTGATATTTAAAAACCTGACACTGCAGTGGAAACAAGGATGCATTGTACCAGCCAAGGCAGTACTAGTTTCATGTGCCTTATTAATGATTTCCTCAAGGGATCTTCAGCTCCTGCTTCTGTCTACCTCACCATCCCACAGTGACTGCAACAGTGACAAAGCTCACTCAATAAGCAGAAGATCCACTGAGGATTTGCTGAAAAGTCAAGGCTAGGTAAAACAAAATGCATTTATTATAAATATTCCTATATTCATAGTGAGTCAAATACTGACTCAGTAAAAATTTTGGCTGAATTAAGTCAGATTCTGCTCTTTTTTTAGACAATAACTTCTAACTAATTTCTGAAACTGTATATATGCATATTTGAGCTGGTAAGTGCATTCCTAAGGAATCTCTGCTAGCAGTAGCTAAATACAAAGAAATGCTTCATATTTTGTCACAAATCAATCACATCCCAACAAATTGTGTTAGAATAATTGCAGTTTTATCCAGTTAGTTGCCTTTTAAAAAGTAGAGTGTGAATTTCAGCTAGAAGGAGGCAACTTTTTACAAAGAGATATTCATCAGGTTATCAGCTTTGTTGGATTCCAGCATCTGAATCCTGTGCCAAACAATGAGAGGAAACTCTAGCAAAGCTTCACTCTCTGATCAGAATAGCACTGGGCAAAGATTTCCAAGACCAAGCACCCAGATATGGCAGCAGTCCTGAGCCTGTTTTTTTCATTTTGTAGTTTGCATTCCTTGTCGTGCTTTGCTCAAATGCCATTTCTTTGGGTTAGTATTGTCACAATGTGACCTGTCTGCAATATAAGCACAGTGGAGAGCTACACTTCACTAGGATTTCCAGGTAGAAGTAATTAACAGAAACAACATGAAAGTAAGATAGAGCCTAGACATAACCTTATTCATTTACTTATTATTTTGGGATATTTCAATGTTGTAGGACAGATGAGATACAATTTTTCCTTACACAATGATGAGGATTCCTCTTTAAACTTTATTTTCTTTATAATTCCAAGAGGATATAGTTTAGAAGAGCATTAAGAGAAGTGACTAAGGCTTTAGTTTTACACAGGACAGTATTATTCCTTTATCTAAATTAATTTCTTAAATGGAGGTGTAGATTATTGGATCTCATTTAGAGGCGCTGGACAAGCTCAGTTGACTTGCTATCACATGCACAGTGACATTGGTTTTGGTTTCTTGGTGAGAAGAGTCCTTCACTACTAATGTTGTTCAAATTGTATTATATAGTAAAAGATGACCCATTGTCAGTCAGAATTTCACTAGTCTGTCTTGAATGATAAGTATCAGAGTTTGTCCTTGAACTACGTTTATTGTCTTTCTTGTGTCTCTTACACCATAGCTCCTTCATTATCTTCACAAAATAACTTCTGAACTTCACTCCAATAAATGCATAGAGCACAGGGTTCACACAACAGTGTAAAAATGCTATGGCTTCAGTGGTGTATTTTGCGTAAGCCATTATCTTGTCATTGTCACAAGATTTGTCAATCTTGCCCATGTTGACAGCTATTATGAGAAGAACAATGTTATAAGGTACCTGGCAAACTAGGAAAACAGCTACAATTAATACAATCACACGAATTGCTTTGTTTCTTTTGGAATTCTGAGCTTGTTGTAAGGATTTGACAATGAAGGTGTAGCAAAAAACCATGAATATGAAAGGTATAAAAAATCCAAATGCAACTTGTAGCCATAGCAGCAGCGATTTCAGCATTGTGCTTTCAGACACTCTGGCAGATCTGTGATCACAAATCTCTTTGGTTTCATTCATGGAGAAGCTGTAACTTTCACTGTACAGAAAAGAGGGACTAGAGATTAAAATTGATGATATCCACACAGCCAAACAAATGAGTTTACTATGTGCGAGAGCCCTCGCCCTGAGTTTAAAGGACTTTGTTGCCTGTACGATAGCAATGTACCGGTCCACGCTGATAAAGGCCAAAAGCAGTATGCCACAGCTGAAGTTGACTGCATAGATACCTCTAGTCATTTTGCAAATAAAATCACCAAAAATCCATTCATCAGCAGCATAATTCACTGCCCACAGTGGAAGAGTAAGAACAAACAGTATGTCTGCTATGGCCATGTTGAAGAGGTACACATCCGTCATGGACTTGGCTCTTTCATATAAAGCGAAAGTCATCACCACAAAGATGTTGCCAAAGAGGCCGATGATACAAATTAATGAATATGCAACTGGCAGAAATGCTTTTGTGAAGTTCCTGACTTCCAGCTTAGAACAAGGTGGCATGATCAGAGAAGCATAGTCTGAATAATAGGGGTAATCTGTGGAACGAGGGTCTGTCTGTAGAAAAGGAGAACACCAGTTAACACACAGATGTTAATCTTTAATCCCTGCATGGTAGAGACGTGATAAATAACTGACCACACATTTAAATTACAAACAAATTTAAATTACATTTTTAAATTACAAATTTAAATTAAATGCATTTAACACTACAGACAAGGCTTGTAAGAACTATCTAGGAAATTTCATAAAATCATACTTAAATACGAATGTGGAAATAATCCTTTTGGATATCCCAAAGGCCTTCATATTTAAATATATTGTGCAGAAAAGACAAGTCTGCTGTCACAGAAGACTCCACAGTGTAAAAGTCTGAATTTGAATTAGGGGTCTAGTCTTCTTTTACCATCACACAAGGCAAACAGGTCTTCTAGCATGCTATGTATTTCATACTAATATAGCTTGACTAAATCAAGCCCAAAAATGATTACTTGTCTCCACTCAGCTAGAGAGGCCATCTGTGATAGCTAGCCTGACATTCACCTGCACCACAAACACCACACCTGTAGTGAAAATCCAATAAACAGTATGCTTTGACAATGAACTCTGCTATCAGAAACATCTCTTCAGATTTTCACTCCTGAAATTACAGTGTTTGGATCTGCAGCCTCAAGGAACTGGGTCTTAGAGAATCATTGCTTTATTGATATACTAACATAGTTTATCAATTAGGTACTTACAAAATTCATTTTGGCAGTACACTTCTCAGAAAAATATGTTCAGAAGGACCTCAAAATATTTTCCCAAGTATTTCTGAAAAGAAAATAAAGTAGACTGAATCAGAAAACCAGCACAAGAAGTGTGAACGAGTAGAAAAACTAAATTGGAAATAAAACCTACTCAAAACAGACTCTCGTCACTGGAGCATATTAACAAATCACACATATCTACAAAATGTGCAGTTGTAGAAAGTGAATGGCTTTTATCAGTATTATTAAGAGCACAGACTTATATATTGAGTGTTTATTCACAGGTTAATAAATGATATATGAGAATATGTGACCACTGCTTCACGTTGAACTTGTGCATAAGAAATTAGAATAAATTAAATTTTACTTTGAGAACTTCTGTATGACAATGGCAATCCATGTATTGAGGGAAATATGGAAAATATAAACAGCACTCCCTTAGTATACTTCATAACAGTAATGCAACAATTTACCCTTTTTCCCCACTCTGACTCTTTATCAGTGTCTCAGCATTTTCAACATAACATTATTTGTCCTTTTTTATTACACCAGTGAAGTAGTAGAAGAGCAACAGAATAATAGCTTCTTGTAGTGGAAAGGATAGTACACAATGTATGAATAGACCGAGCACTGGTGTTTTGTCTTTGTTCAGTGCAAAGATTTACCACACAGTGTACAGCTCAGACAGCATGGAATGAAAAAAAAATTGTTTTCTTTATTACTGTGATACCTAATTGTTTTACAAGATGGGGCTTACTTAATTTGCACAACACCCTGTTGTGAAGAAGTATTACCACCTTTATTTAAAAGTGAGAATCTGAGTCATTAGAGTTAAGTATCACTTAAGATGTTCAGTTTGAGACATGTATCCCCCTCAACATCACTTCTAAGAGTACTTAATATTATGAAGGACTTCAGCTAGGTAAAGGATTAAATCCATTGACTGTTTGCATCCAGCAGAATCAGACTTCTGCAAATCAGATCACAGAGTCTAAAGTCACAGAAAAATAAAATGGGGAACACGCCGTTGGTGACCACATGCAGAAAGCTGGGCTTAAATAACTTGTGCTACCTCATACAGGAGATCATGGGCAGGAGATTTCATTCCTCAGACTCCCCTTGCATGAGTTCAGCCCTTCCCTTCTTTCCATTTGCTAGAGTCTGAGAACTGCACCTATCAGCAAAGCAGTGTTTAAGCAGCAATTTCAGTGACAGGATGACGTGAGGTCCCATATTTGTCAAGGCTGTGAAGAGCAGTTTTATCTAGAGTTTTTCTGCTTTTTGCTAGTTGTGTTACCAATTGGGAAGAGCACACGGGTCAGCTTTAAGTCTACAAAACCAAAACCTTCTTGTTTGGGAATTACCTAATATTGAAAACAAGAGAGATAGAATTTGTAAAAGTGGGGCAGATGAAGTCCAGATACAATGGGGAAATTGGGGGAGGGAAAGAACAGAACACTCTCTGAAAGCATAATGAGGATGACTCATGTGGGGATGCTGGCTCATGACAGAGGGCTGCAGCTGGGTAAAGACCTGAACTAAATGATGTAGCAAAGGCATCACAGCTTATCTGGATTTCCTGACCTTTAAACAAATCTTTAACTATCTCTCCAGCTTTGTCTGCTGGCTTTTCAAAACTGATTTTTAGAACTTGCAGGAATATGCCAGCCTGAAAGTGCTTGATCACCTTCTGAAGCAGATCTCAAAAAACTTAAAGGTGTCTCTCAGAAGTGCAGAGATGTATAGGGCAGGCAGGCAAGTTATGCAATTAACCAGGGGCTGTGGTCCCCTAGCCCATCTTTCCATGATTTTAGTCACTGTCTGCTGCTTTACACTTTCTGATCTCATCCAAAGACACACTCATGACCTTGCTTGGTGTTTCTGCTACCCTTTGTACTTGGCAGCTACAGTAGTTCTTCAGATGGACAGAATTAAAGGGGTACATGTCTAGGTTATTTTTTTAGAAACTGTTGTGGCAAGAAAAATACCATTCTAGGTGTCTGCCATTCATGTCTTTTTAAGACTGACATGGTTAAAATGTACAAAGAGAGTCTGGCAGCATATCTTCTATCTAAAAGACACTCTTCATTCCACTTAGACAAAGCCACCCTGAAACATGAGCATAACATACAGAAGGAAGGTGATTGGGTGAGGGCATTTAGAAGAAAGGGAGCCATGGGTATTTCCCACAGCCTGCAAGGAGGGCTAAGAAGGGAGCTCTTTTCAGATGATTACTAAGAAAAGACTCTTTAGTTCGCAGAAGAGCTCAGCAGAGATCATATGGGGAACAACAAATACTCATCACAGGAGAGATGCATATTCTCCTGAGCCTACAGGAATTCAAAAAGGCACCACCAGCCACACACTTATTTACAAAATTACTTCTACTGTCCAGCAGAAGCTTCCTGAGGATGGTTAGTATGAGAGTTGTAGCAAAGGACTCAAATCAGAATTGCAGAGATCAGATTTAGACCTGATTTAAATCTCTTGAGCTGACTTCCTCTTCTGAATTTGAAACAGCATTCGCAGAAGTTGCTAAAAAGATGCACTGGCTGCTGAGGAAGTTGAGTCATAACTCTTATAAACACAATATCCTTTTCAATTTAAATCTTTCTAACAGTGTTTCAGTAGGCACCTTTATAATTGATAATCTGCTTATTTACATCTTTATTTAGCATTAATGTATTAGGTTAATACAAAAATAAATTTTCACACACACACACACATATATATATAAAATTTTAATATATATATGTATGATGGTGTGTCCTAACATTTGTTATTTACTACAATAGGGTAGCACATGTCTGTGTATGTGCACTCAAAACCACCTATGTTCTGAATATTAAATATACAAGCCTTGAATTTTTGAGCTTAGTATTTTTCCACTTTATCCACATCATCACATTTCACTATGAAAGCAGTGTGCAAGTATTCAAGCATAAGACTAAACCACAATCTTAAGAGCAAATACACTATTTGAATTATACAAACAGAACACAATGAATAAAGACAGACCTGGGGAAAAAGACAGATTTCTATGAAGAAAAAAATTTAGTCATTAAGTACTTTTAAGAGAAGTTTATCCTTGTAAGTAGAACCTCACTTACATGTTCAGTTTATATGTTTGCCAGGCATATACTCAGATTATAGATTACCTGCTTTATTTTAGTACTTACCCGATCTGAAAATCGTCTGAAGGCCAGGTGAAAGAGGATGTGTGTTTCTTTTGGCTGCCTCAAGCACATTTACCATCAGCCTCAACAAGAGTACCCTCTAATTTAGAAAACAAGAAATAACAGCATTAGTTAAAGGTACAGAGATAAATTGAAATAACCACCACTTCCTCCTCAAAAGCAAGAGCAATAACCTGTTTTTTATGTAAAGGAAAATGTTGCTGTGATAAAAAAATTCAAGCTGGAGGCAAATATGTTATTAATTTACTTATTAGTCTACCTACATAATGATATTATTTTTAAAATGATCAAGCTAGAATCAGAATCATAATAAGCAAGGTGTTAATTTTCATTGTGCTCAGAAATGTCCTGAATGATGACCTGGTTTATCAAAGGGTGCACTTAATGTCATGCAGATGAGTAGTTTCAAGATCAATCATTTAAATCAACAAGATTGCTTTGAGTAAAACTGTGAAATGAGACAAGTAATAATTACCAAATTGATTAGCAGCTGTTTTAGAAGAAAAAAAATAGTAATCTGTTATGTGCCAAGGTGCACACAACCCAAATGTTTGTCCAGATCTGTGAACAAAAAATGTGCAAATGCAGGTAGAAAAGTAAAATGTGGTTGCATTTGCCTGTTTGGCACAAACATTTGCTGTTCATTTTCATGCTGTTCAAGTCTGTTGCTAAAATTAGTTTGAATGAATTTTAATTTAATTTCATGATTCCTGAATTTTAAAACCTAGAAATGCTTCTTTTCCAGACCTGTGTTTGAACACAACTTATATGTTTGCATTAGCAGGAAGGAGAAAAAAAAAAAAAAAAGAGAAAAAAAAAAGGTAAAATGGCATAAATACAGACAGTCTTGTAAGATTCTAAGATATAATTAAATTAATAGAACGCTGGACCTAAAGAAATGCAGGATGACAGATGTTCTCCTCACTCACTTTTTTCCTAAACAGAGCATATCACAGGAGCAGTGGCTCCCTACCAGTTTAAGTTTGGTGCTCCTTTCCACTGACAACACCCAGTGAATGGAACAAAAATGCTGCCTGGTGTCAAAAGGAGAACTGGTACATTTAAAACACCATGTTGTAATGGTTCATAATCATCTAAGCAGGCACATGTCATTTTCTCAATGACTCATTTTCACAGGATCCAAGACTTCAGCTATTACCAAATACAAGTGCATGGAGCAACACAGAGGTATCTGAAATCCCTGAAATGAGAGTCTTGTTTTACTGAAATGTGCGTGCATATGTGGTGAAAGCGTGTTTTGATTGTTACTGCTGAACAGCAATCTTCACTGCTTGATGCATACAAAGCAAAAAAGTATGAAATCTATCTGTGATTCAAACAGGGTTACTATAAGTTTAATTTGGCCTCTTTATCGCTGTTGGGACTAAACCACTCCCTGTCATTACAGATCTGGAGCAGATTGTGATTAAATCCATAACATAGTTAAGACCTCAAAAATGGTTTTATAAAGTCCAGTGACATGGAGGAAAGAAGATGTGGGAGTTTCGGTGCAGAGACAAAAAAGTCAAGGCAGAAGTCCTCGTGAATCTTTCAAGGCATCCTTAATCACAATAAAGTACTCTTCACTCTTTAGTTATAATTTTATAGTTCATAACAATTTCCATCATTAAAACTTCACAGGTTTTTAGACCATCCTTTGAACCTTTCCTGAAAGGGGCTTTGGCTTTTCTTTTAACTGCATTTTTGTGCTGGTTTGCTAACTTGTTATTTGCATGTCAAATTGTAATAACGGCAATCTTCTAATTAACTTGAGATAAGGCTTGGCAGGTACTTTCTGGACATTCTTAGAAAGAAAACACAAGCTTCATTTTGAAATCTCCTCTCCCTCAAGTGCTGCAAGGCACAGTACATTTACTCCTGATAAACTGAGGTACATGTACTCCTTGTAGTAACATAGCTACATATAGCAGCCTTGATCCTGTTTGTAGAGAACTCACTTTGTGTAAACACTGTCTGAAGAAAACCACAGATTCCTGTTCACAGTCTCTGACAGTTTGAAACAAGAGCTCAAACCCTGTTAAAAGCAGCAAATTCAGAGTAGGAACACATTCTGTTGGTAATGTAATTTGCCGATATGTCATTGTGGGATATTTCACTGAAGCATTTCTAGTATTTCTTTCTCATAACTTGGGGAGTGAAGAGATGGATCTGTGCAATCTTTGTGCGTTGCACAAAGACAAATGTAACATATGGCAGTCATGTAACCAGTGGATAATGACAAACAGAAGTAGAAAATCCCTCTCCATTACAAAACCATCTGTGACTTCAAATCACGAAGTCCATCATGATTGTAATACATATTCAGACAAGCACTTCTAGTAACAGCTTCCAACATCTCTCTCAGACAACAACTTACCTTTGGAATACCAAGATTAGCCTGTGAAGAAACCAAATATTAGCAACATATTTTCATGGAATGAGAATCATCAAAATATTCATCAGATTTTTAATGCTTAATTAAAGATAAATCAGAGGCTGATCCTTTACAAAAACTATTGCTCACCTTTTCCCATGATCAGGTGCTTTCTAATTTAAATGTATCTTGTGCTCTTACTCTCTAATATATTCAACATTCAGCATAAAGAACAGTCTTTCAGAAGATGAAGAATTCACTGTGTGGTGAATTCCAAATTTACCACAAGGTACCTAGTCCAACTTACCTTTTCAACACAGTTTCTTTCAATCAGTCAGCCTTCTTTACAGGTGCTTTGTGCTTCACCTTCACACTGTGGCAAGTGGAAAAACTTGGTTCTTTTCAACACAACTGTTTGTTAATCTGTGTGTTAACTATTTTTGGTTCAAATGTTAGAGCTCCGAAAGGAAATCTGCTCTCGCTTAGCTAATATGGTAATTGTGGTTTTTCAAATCTCACCACATGTTAGTTTTCTGCCACCAGTAATTAAGGAAAGAAAATATTTAAAGATAAGGAAAGCTAAGCCACTGTCTGAGTTGTTCCAGAATCCACAAGTCTCTTCTGAAATGACAGAGTACATAATCTTTTTTAATTCTATAAGAAAGGCAGCATGCACACCTATGCTCTTCCAGCCTGATTTCATCTTCCTTCAGTTAAATTTAGATCAGTCTAATCTAATTAAAAAACCTAGCCATCAGCTGAAGTTCTAATCTTTTCATTATTCTTTAGGACTATAAAATGTAAATTATGTATTCATCTTCAAGTTGTTTATGTGGCCTATTTAATTTTCTCATCATGACCATCCTACATTGTCAATATGTATTTTTTTGTCTTCTATCAAAATTTTCTTCTTTTGTTTGCATCTAGCTTTTCACTTCTTGTCAAACATTTTTGTTGGTTTTAGTATTTCTGTATTTAGTTTTTTGTTCTCCCTATTTCTTCCTCTTTCTTTGTTTGGATTTTCTAGATTTCTCTTATTCCCATCTCTTGTTGTCTTTATAATTTCTCTTCAACATTACATTTTGTAATTCCCCTCACTTCCTTCCCCTTTGATCATTTTTGTTCCCCTTTTACCTCATTCCCATCTGCTTCCATTATCCCCTTGCCAGAGGCAGCCCTCCTCTCACATTCTGAGGTGTCAGTGACTGATATCCATCTCACACTGACCAGCATCCATCAATGTTTTTATCGCTTGGTCACCTCTGTCAAGCCAGTCAGGGAAGACAGAGCACTCCTAAAGGCCTTCTACAGGGTTGGTTTTTTTTCCCACTGGAGCAGCTAGGGCTCAGACATTAAATGGGTGGCATTGTAAACAGAGCACTTGGGAAGAAGCCTGCACAGTCAGCGCTCAGGCTTGCCTCCAGCCCAAGGTAGAAGGCTGTTTGGCAGGTATCACAACCCATCACTTCTCTTCCACCAATGCACTTGATATTTATCTTGAAAATGAAGTCAGGCTGAAAAAAAAAAACCTGATGGGGAAGAGTTTGCTGGTCGTGGTAACAATTCAGATGTGATTTCTTGTCAGACTAAACATGGAATTTCTGAAGGAGGAGCACAGTCATACTCAGAGCACTCCTCTGCTTCACTGCAGCATCACTTCTTAGAACCAGCTGAGCTCATAGCAGGCCTGAGTTCCAAAAAGAAGCATGAAGAGCAGTAAATGCATCCTCCTGTTGATAATCACTGACTTCAGAGAAGCTGGTTAAACAGATTTTATTCTATTGGAGAAAATGTTGTTAAACCAAAGTTGTAAATTATAAATTTTCAGTTTAAAATTCAGTTTATAAAATGCACCAAGATGCACAGCTGAGTTATCATATGCTTGTTTATGTTTTTATCCTCTTTTGTAGTCTCAGCTTATCAGTCAGGCAAGGTTTCCAAGCTTTGGACAGAGAAAGTAGGCAGTGAGTAATGTCATTCCATGGTCTAAGATCTCAGGGAAGTTTAGACAGCAAAAGGAACAGAAATCATAAGACCAGCTTTTTCCAATTAACACTCTTCAATTTTTCATCAGAAGGCTTCTGGGATAGCTAAAGGCATTCTGAAGGAAAAATCTGGTTTATTGAAATCATGGGGCTTTTATTTTAAGAAAAAGCTTTTTCTCAATTATGCTGTATTTGGTCTGTTTCTTACTATTCCCTTTTGACTGCTTATCTTTAAAAGGTTTAAGAACCATTTCTGGTAAAATCATCTCCCCAGGTTATGCCAGAAGTAATGAACCCTAACAGTGATGAACACAATAACACAGTGCTTGTACTGCCAAGGGCCTACTGAGTGAAGATGTCAGGAACTTGTAATCTCACTTTTTTACCTTTTCAACCCAAAATAAATTATTTTATAGACCAGAAAATATGTTTATTCCCTAAATCCCAAGAAAGAATGTGTAATGCAAATCACAGTCCCTTATTTAAGGGCTTAAGATCATATACTTGCTAAAGTGGATATGAATTTTTTAAAAATTAAGTAAAGCACCTCAAAGAAGACAAAATATTGCAAAATATTTCCAAATAACTGCTTTCTGAAGTCAATGGTCTACTGAAAGAAAATTCTGCTGAATTGTTTACAAAGTTCTACCAATGTTTACATTAGGCTGTAGAGGACAAGTGAATTTCCATGTCAGAAGTGTCACACACATGAGACAAAGACACTAGCAGAGTCAAGTATGCAGTTGCTGACATAATTCCTGTGTTTTTGATCCTGTAGTCAGATCATACCCATTGTGGTAACATTTTTTTATTGCTTCACTCAGTCATCCTCTGTTTCATGTCTCATTGAAATAACTACCAAAGTAGTTTCTCAGAGCCTGCCATCACTCTGTACTCCCAAGCATTTACATTTTAACCTGAATGTGTTGAATTCAGTGACCTGATTTCTTTTTAGACTTGTACTTTCTTCATATGACTCTTTTTTACAAGAGACCCACGCCATGGAACGTCCCAATGCCATCTCTCCAGCAGTGAGTTTCATGGCCTGAGTAAGAGCTAAAGATGATTTAAAAGTTGTTTCTATACCTAATGCTGCAACTGGATGTGCAGTATGGAAGTTTTAAGGCATCTGTGATCCCAGCTCCCACCTAAAGACACAGGTGATGAAATGGAAGAATGAAATTTGAATTTGTTTATATTTCTGCACAATATGCAGTCCCTGCAGTGGTTGGATACAGATCACAGACGATTTCTTTCCTCCCGTGTGGACCAAGTTATAGTGTGTGCCTTTCAGCATGTGAGCTGTGATTTTGCTGATTGCAAAGAAAAACTGGAGGTGCTGGCTGGCCACTTCAATGAGACAATGACTCCCTCATTTTACATCTATACCACTAACCACACCAATGATCTGAGGCTACCCTGAGAGAAACTGCCACAAGAGATTGCTCTGCAAAGAGGAAAATCTCCTTCCAGGTCTTCTGGACAGAGGAATTACTGCTCCCATACAGTCACCATTGAGATGCCACTTGTGCAAGCTGTTATAGGAAGGAAGTTGTGTCCTAATCACACATCCTCTCTATGGTCAGATAATAATCAGTGAGACAATCAAACACATTTAATAATTTTGCTTTTAACTAGTTCTAAATGTTTCAGGCACTTAACTTTCACAGCAGAGAGTTGCACCGTTATCCCTTTAGAGCATGGAGCATAACTATTTATTTCTCTGTGGATTAGGAGGAAAAGTAAATGCACAGTGCTGTGTTGTGTCAGGCAGATGACAGGGAAAATACTTGCTGACATGGATCCTCTGCTGTGCGCAGCTGACACATCTGACTGAATTCATACTGCAGAAGATAGACAACCTTTCACTTCCCTTCTAAGAGTGGGCACCTGCTGCTATCATTTGATCTCTACCATGCATGAAATCACTGGTGGTTAGGGCTTTAATAACATTGATTTTTCCACTTTGATTTCAGAGATGGTAAAAAAAAAAAAAAAGTTAGAAAAAAAAAGAAACCAAAGAAATAATGGGAGGCACATTACTGAAGGTTTCCTCCCAGGAACAACAAATTGGCAACTGCAGCTGATTAATTTTGTCCTACACAGAGAATGCAAGCATGTGCTTACATCCATTCCTGAGGGATGATGGATTTGTTTCCTTAAATGTAATCTAGCCTGCACAAAGACAGGAACTTGCTAATGCTGTGGGACAGGTATGTTAGAGAATCAAGCAGCACAGCTAAATCTACTGAAATTATACTATTGGGCAACAGCCTGGAAAGTGAAGAACAGTTAGCCCAGTTACCCAGGTATAACTGTCCTGGTGACACCAGGAGCACAAAGGGACAGGTTAGTTCTGTAGGCATTCTGGCACTGATTTGGACTTCGATGCTGGTTGGTGGGTTGACCCTGGCTGGATGCCAGGTGCCCATCAAAACATTTCCATCACTCCCCTCCTCAAATGGACATGGGAGTGAAAATACAATGAAAGGCTCATGAAATAAGGGCACTGATTGCTTCACCTGGGCATCTCTAGAGCTGTTATATTCTCTCATGTATTCCTACTCTTGTCTTCTTTATCTGCCATTGCTCTTGTGAAGGATTCCCCCCCCCTCTCCAGCCCCTTCTTAAATATGTTATCTCAGAGGCTCTGCCACCATCGCTGATAGACTCGGCCTTGACCAGCAATGCATCTGTCTTGGAGTGTCTGGCACTAGGTCTGCTGGACATGGGAAGCTGTAGCATCCCCCACCCACCTCCACCAAAACATTGCCACACAAACCCAATATAACCTGGAAAACCAGAAACTTGTTTATGGCTCTTAGCCTTTTCAAGGAAATTTCTTCATCTGCAGCAAAACTTCTTAACAGGTCTCTCAGTGTATCTTCCTTACCCAGTGCAAAGCTATGCCAATTCAGGCGGCAGAAGCAGTACAGCCCCCAAAGGATCTATTAATCTTTCTCCAAGTTAGATTATTTTTGGCGACTGCCCAGGCTCCTTGCTCATCTCTTCATGGTATTTTCCCTGCTTGTTGCAGGGGGATTGGACTACATGACCTTTGAAGGCCTCTTCCAAACCAAACTATTCCATGATTTTAGAATTATGTGATTGTGCTGTGCAGCACAAACGTGTTCTTTACTGAGGGGGAAAGGTGTATGTGCTTGTGAGGACACACTGGAGAAAGCTGGCAACCCAGGGTCTTTTCTCCCCCGAATGTTTTGGTTGCCTCCACTGCTGAGATTTTGGAAAGTTAACTAGTATTAACCACGTCCTGCTTCATCTTCCTCCCAGTTTGTTGGCTAGGCTTGACAGGCATCTAAATTTGCATTGGTCTATCACTCATCCCCCGTGGGCTCTCACTACCCTGAAGCTTTAGCAAGCACCACCTAAATGCTAACTGGGACACCCTCATCAGGATCTGCTGCTGCTCCCCATTGCTGCTCTCTACGGTCATACACAAACTCTTGGCTCTATCTGCTTCCTCCTACAAAGATGACCATCTGACAGATATGTTTCTTTCTCTTGCCACAAAAATATTCTTTCTGTCCGTGTTCAACTGACCTCACCAGCCTGTGTTTGGAATGAGGATCACAACTCAGCTAGCAATATTTGGTACAGCATTCTTGTTCTTTCATTACTTCATAGGCACAATATTCCTTTTGCTATTTCCAAGCTCAGTTTCTTCCAAAACACCTCTAACCTGAGCCATTGCTACCTGAAATGCTGAGGTGAGACCTGGCCCAGCTAGTCGTTTCCTTCTACCTGCTGTCAGCTGTAGGGGCAGAGGTGCTGCTCCTCTGCACCTTTTCTCCATTTGTCTCAAGAATACCTGCTCCTTGTTCAATCCAGAGTGCCAGGACTAAGTAACTCTCAAGGCACACACCACAGGAACCATTTACCAGACAACCTTAATGTCAAATATACAAAACTGGAATCCAAAAAGGCTCCTCAAAGCAGTGTTGGTTACATGAGGTTTGTGTGATCTGTTCCTTGATTTCTCAGCATTAGTGTGAAGGCACAGGGTCAACACACCCACAGCTAACCACTGCACTGTATCTAACACTGCAACACTGGCTCCTCAGCCCCTCCTGAGCCAGGGAAGGCCTCACACTTGCAAGGTGTTTAGACCTCTGCCTACTTCTAAATGCATGGATAATCTCAAAGGTGTTTTCCAGACTGGTTGTAAATGATAGATGGGCCAACATGTCAGCTGCCACAGATACTTTCTCCTGGGCTCTGGCACCTGCCTTTCTCTCTGAGTTAATGTCTTAGTTTGGCAAAACAATAGAAAAGTGCTCATTCTCTTTCTTTGTTGTTTTATGCTGTGTTTTGTTGGTTTGTTGTTTGGGGTTTTTAAGTGAGGAATTTCCGCCATGTTTAGCAAACCAACTCTTTCCAGGATCAGGCAAAAGCCAACAAGAGCCCAGACCTCGATCCCAAATATGGTTGGGTCTTACTTAACTCCCCTCCGTGTGCTTGTGGAACAAGTGTTCTTGGTGATGATTGTCACTCCTATCTACAAACAAGAGGGGAGGTCTCACCCATGAGGGTGAAGTTTGTCCACACTAACCCACAGTGAAATGTGAAGTCTGGAAAGGGTCCCCTAATCCTCATAGTGATTATGGAGAGAAAATTATGTCTTCCTGGCAGGACATGATGTGTTACGTGTGCCAGTCTTGCCTGGCTCACCCAGCTGTAGACGGCACAGAGCAGCCCATCCTTCAGGAACACCCTTCAGCCTGTCCAACAGAAAGAGAATTCTGTTACACTGGCATCAAGGCTGGCATTCACTGCCAAACCTGAGGATATCTTCATCAGCCAGCTCCACAGTGGGGTGTGTTCTTCATGTCCAGGTTCACACAGCAGCCTGCTGTCAGCCAGGGTGTGTCCAGAGGGGTTGTTTTCCTTTTTCCTTTTAGACATATACAAGTGTTACATGATGCAAATTTTACTTACTGTCTTTGGGGGGGAATGAGGGAAAATCTGCTTCCCTCTCATCAAGGCTTCAGCCTTTATGGCTGGAAAAGAGAAGGATGCCATGACACAGCAAATGTAGACAGCAGGACCAGAGGTGTTTGTACTACATCAAATGCTGCCAGGCCTGTCTGACCAAGCTCATCCACACCACCTCTGGCTTTAGGCTGGCTTGTGTCCTTGACAAAGGATCCTTCCTGTTAATACTTCAGTGGGGCTAAAAACAGGCAAGCAACTTTCACTAATATGGGATTTCTGCTACACTTTTCCCAGTGATTTTATGAGATGAGCATGCTGCCTCAGCTGTGCCAGAGAAAGGGATGGACTCCTTCTTGTTGAGCGCAGTCAGAAGGTTCTTGGATATCCCTGAGTGATAATTTTGTGGTCTCTTGAAGAATCTAATACCAACAAATACAACCAAAATGCTTGCACTGTGATGCCTCACTGAGTTGTATTACTGAAGAGTAACTATGAAAGAAGCTACACTGTAATTACTAGATTTGTGTCCTCTGCTGTTCAAATGCTACTGCCTGATAACCTTGAGTGACGCCTCAGAATTCTGAAGTTACCTCAGCTCTACTGAAGTGGAACCAATAGCAGAATTAATGTCTCAAACCTGAAATTCTTGTCAAGATACGGTATTGCAACAGTAATTTGTAATTTCCTCATCATGAGAACCAGTGCTCAGGTAGACATTTCTTAGAGCAAGAGGTTGGTAAGAGTGCAAGAAGGTGAGAGTGAGGCCATGCCAGCAGCTGGAGAGAAGCCCTTGAGCACAAAAAGAAGGTCTCATATGCAGTCAATTTTGCCTGGTTAACTGAAATGGAAGGTGAATGTGAGCCTGGTCTAGTGTGAGACAAGAGGTGTGTAGGAAGAGTCAGTATTTTGTAGTTCTCCCTGAAGGCTTTTTTACAATTTAATAAAAACTTTTCTTTACACTAATTTTCTTTTTTCATCACTGTTGAGTGCACAAAGGTAGAAACCTCTGATCTCAGAAAAGCCCTCTGCTTTGATTATTCGTGAAGCCCGTCAAACTGGGAACTGTGCCACTCTAAGCACAGCACAGGTTTATTATACAACAGCATGAGTCAGGATGCATAAATTTTTAAAAAAGTCTAACTACATTGAGAGATGAGTAAAAGAAAAAGGCTGTTCTGCAAGATTTCCTGTTCCGTGATGCATGGGCAATTGGCCTACATTTGTGACCCCATTTTTCTTTCAGGTCTGTAGCTGTGGTGCACAGACCGGATCCTTTGCTTCAAAGTCTGAAGGAACGGGAATGGCCAATGCCGGGTCCAGATTGAGTCTTGAATGAGCTGCTGGTCTAACCCACTCGCTTTCTAGCTTCCACATGGCTCTAAGCCTGAACCAGACCTTAAGTGCTGCTCTTCAGCAAAGGAAGACATAGAAAAAGACGAACAGTCTCCTCCCTCGGGCACCTCTGTGAATCGCACTCGAGCCGGAGCCCCAGGCGGGGTGGGGCTCTGGTGGGGAACGCGCTGTGCTGCAGGAAGAGAACCCCTGCGGCTCTGCTCCCACCATCGACACGGGACAGGAGAGTCACTGCCCCAAAAAATCATGTGTTTCACAGGCTCTTACCATGGCTTTTACTGCTAGAGCTGTAGCATTACGAGGTATTTCTGTGACAAAAACCAGCGGGGCAGAGCTGTGAGATCATGTAGTCTATATGAGGTGCTACAGCCATGCATCTCCTAAGCTTTTCCCAATTTTCCAGCTCATTCCCTACAACACCAGGACGCAGCCAAAACTAAGTCCACCTTCTGAATTTTTGTTTACAAATGGCATTATGACCTCCTGGTTCAAAACCAGGAGGTTTTGCTCCTGGTTTTTGGTCAGAGTGCTCCTCATGGTTGATCTCTAATGTGATGCAGTTATTCCTTCAGATTTTAACATTTTTAAACTCAATCCTTGCACCTGGTCTCCCTGCTCTAAACTGCCCACCTTGGCATCTGCTTCTCTATCAAGAACACATCCCCATGCCCCAGGGAAGGGAGCATGGCCTCAGTCATCCCATCAGTGCAAAAGGAGCTTCCTGCACCCAGCCACAGCTCTTGTGTGGCTGCCAGCATTCTTACTGTGTCAAACAGTTTTACATAACTTGCTCTCTGCTACCACCCATTGCCTTCTCAGCTTCATTGTTCTTTGAGTTAGTCTCAATTCATGTGCATGTGCTTGATTTAATTTTCTTTGTACAAGCTGGATTGACTTGGGTTCTTTCAAAGTGGTACTTTGCACTGATTTCTGCATATATTTTTATGCCTCTCTGGGTCCCTTTGCATTTTTCCACTATTATTTTTCCATTAAGTTCATCTTAATACATTTTGATATTTAGTGCAAAAGCATGCATGGAAGGAATCAGTGCAGAAGAGCTCCTATGCATTAACATCACACTAGTGTATCCTAATCCCTCTTGCCAGGCTGGATGAGACCTGTAGCCCCAATGCATTTGTTTGACTGGCACTTCCAACTCCTTCAAATTAAGGGCCATTAAATTAGCACACTTTCATTGAAACCAGAAACTCATGAAAGTATTCACTAATTTTCTCTTTTATGGAAGAAGACCATGAAAATTTGTCCTCTTTTTCTGAGATCATCAGAACCTCCCGATATCTGTGACCACACCTTAAAGAGACCTGCACTGCCAAAATCTGCTCAAAGTTAAAACCTTCTTGAACAGTCAAAAATTTCTGTTAAGGTGTCTAATTTCAAATTTTACTAGGGCCTAATTAACATTAGTCTCCTGAGTGAATGCAACTGACAAACATCATGTTTGCACTGCTACAGTTAACAACTGGTGTATGTGTTGCTCTTTAATGACAGAGCTTATTACTTAAATCTACAATTTATTCCATAAGAATTACTTCAAATTTCATTTTTCTCCCATGAATATGTGTCAAATTATGAAGTTTAAGTGTATGTAATTCTCACCTCCAGGATTGCTTTAGTCTCTGAAACACAGAACGTACATTTTGTAAGTTCATCTTGGCTTGCTTGGAATGCTTTGAACTACTTTCAATTTTATCAGTTTCCTTTTAATGAACAGAGCACAGACCTCTTTGCCATTCAAAGGAGATGAAGAAAACATCAGTCAGGATGTCAGATACTTAACACCATAAAGGTGTTTTTCTTATAAAGGCTGCCAGAATAATTTTGCAAAACCCAATCTCTGTCTAACATTTCTAGATAGCAAAGTATCACATTGCTTTCTAGGAAATGAATGCTTCTAGATTTTGCCTAAATTCATCCTTAATTTATCCTTAGATGAACAGTTCACTTAGCCTTACTTAGACAGTTTTAAGCATTTTATTCATGTTTAGAAAGAACTGGAAAGAATTTTCAGGGAGAGCAGACAGCGCCAGAAGGGGTAGGCACAGCCAGACAAACTGCTGAGCAGCAGCCTGTTTGCCCACAACTGCCACCTTCCCTCTCTGCCTATGCTTGTTCCTCCAAACCACCATGACCCCTCCCTTTCTTCCCTTTGGGTTGTGGCTCTAAATACAGGATTTATGCACTCCCCAAACCGTCTTCTCCAACATCCCATCAGCCCGTGTGTCTGTAGGTCCATAAGCCCATGAGGTGACCCAAGGGCTTGCCTAGGGGCACCTCTCCTGAGATGACCCAGGAAAGAGAAAGGGCAAAGGGGTTTCAGCTTCCAAGAGCTCCAGTTCAGCACTGGGCTTCCCCTTGCCCTTGCTCCTCTGTGCTCACAAGAGCTGAACCTTAATCTCAAACCCAACATTCACCAATGTTCAAAGCAGGTGGGCTGCACCGTCACCTCTTTTCACGGGCAGCGGAGGCTTGCTGCCACTGCGGGTTCTGAGGGCTTGCTGAAGTGGGTGACTCCAGCGTGCTGAGCCGCACAGCCCCACACCTCAGGAAAGCAGCTGCTGAATCACAGCAGCCCCCAGAAGTAGCAGATGCACCTGAACAAGTTACCTCTTTCCTCTGGTCTGCTTTCTGTTTGTGGAGCTGAGCTTTTAATCACATAACCTAACGCAAACCAGAATTACATGTCTGAAACATGATGGGAACATCAGTTTAAAAGCAAGCACCTTAGCCAAAAATACATCTGGAAACACTGCTCTGCCACATGCCAGCCTTTTCCCAATAGCTTTCCTTGCAGGATGGCCTGAAGGACACCTGTCAGCCAAAACAAACATGTTGTGAGCACAAGGTGAAAACTTTTCCATTTCAGAGAAAAAAAAGCTGAAGCAGTTTCTTGCTATGAAAGTGCATGTGACACTTCAGGAGAATGGGGCAAATGACCTGATTTTACTACCTTGTATCTGTTGTGGTTTCTCTGTAGCACAGAGCAATTGAAACAAAACACCTAAAGTTGTTAAGAAACTGAAAAACAAACAGAAAACTTCTGGAAACCTTATGCTTTGTTTTTAAACTTAAATCCAAGTGTAAGGATCAGCTGCAGATATTCACACAGCACACTATTCAAGTATGTTCCAAGTCCACATTTCCTAAGAGATTTCTTCAAGGACATAAAGATTTAAATCCTTACAGCAGAGTCAATGTTATACTACTGTATTTGCGAACGTTGGCCTTCCTCTGCAAGACAGTTAGCATGAACATAAACACCTGCACTGATAAACTGTAGCAAAACTATTTCTACCTACAGAGTGGTTTGCATGCACAGAGGCAGCCGGATGGTCTGTCTATCCCCATAATACCCAGTTTTCCATACAGAAGTCTGTTTCTCTAGAATCATGGAATAATCTATGTTGTGAAAGGGCTTGGTGGATGTAAAGCCTGCTACTCAAAGCAGAACTGACTTCAAAGCTAGATCAGGTGGCTCTGAGTCTGCCCATTTGAGTTTTGAAAATTTCCAGTGATGAAGACTTCACAGCCTCTCTGGGTATTTGCTCTAAGTCCTGGACCATTTTCATAGTGATTCCTTAGATTTTATTTCATGTATGCAACTGGAATATCTCTTACTGCAGATTGTTGTCCTTTTACTGGGCACCTGTAGGAAGAGTACAGGTCTCTTTTCCATATGGTCCATGTAAGCATGGAAGTTCAGTTTAGCCACCCATTTTTACCTTCTCTTCTACAGGCAGAACAGTCTCAGCTCTTCATGGATCACACACCCCAGCCCCACCACCATCCTCTAAGCTCCTGTACCATTTTGTGGCAAGAACAGGAAAAAAAAATTAATCCATGGGTAGAACTCTCATACTGGGGGAGCCAAGCTGAGCACAAAACTCCAGGTACTGGTCTCACAAGGAAGGGGAAGTAACCACTTCCCTCAGCCTGCACACTGACCCACACTTCCAGGCGTTCATTCTTCACAGCTGCCTCTAGGCTCTTTTCTGCAAAGCTGCTTTTTATCCAGCCTACCCTGTCCACAATTTGGCTACAGAAATGCCTTGGGAGATTTTGGCACCAAGCCTTAGAGCATTTAGCTTCAGTATGAATGAAATCACTTACCAATCTACCAAAACTGCACCTCTTGCAATTCAGTTCAATTTCTTTTGGCTCTGCTTTACAAGGAAAACATCAAACCAAAGGGCCTGCCAGAAGACATGCATCTGTGGCACCACAAAGTTCTACCCTTGAATTAATTTTTTCTTCCTGAGAAGGCTGGTCTTTGTTGATAGTATTTCATTAGTGAAAATGATTATACTAAAATGAAAATGAATTAGTAAACCCCATCTTTACCAGCATCACCTAATCAGCTGTTTCATTTGTCTCAAGAGCTAGGTGTAGTGTCTCTATGTTATCAAAACAGTCTAAAGCTGATAGTGATTTTATTATGTCTGGGGAAATCACTTGCAAGGAAATATTTTATTTGATGGGCTGTGGTTTCCCACTTAACTTAAAAAGAGGTGGAATGCAGCAATTTCACTAAAAAAAAAAAGACAGGTATAATTTTTATAATCCATCCTTATTACAAGAGCCATGTTAATGCTATGAAACTGGCAGTCATAGTCTAGGTTTTACTTCTGAAAAACCACAGAATTTGTTAAAAAAATTACAGAGAGCATTTAACAAAACAGAGTATCTCTAACCAGACCTAGTTGATCCAGAACTGCACAGAGCAGTCATCAGTGTCCCTCTCCAACATTTGCTTCTCTGCTCACAGAAATGTTCCCATCTTTTTATGACAGGGCTCTGGTTGTCAATTCTAACATCTGAAGTGGGGTACTCAACTACATTGGTCCTTTTGGGAGAAGCCTATGTGAAATACTAAACAATATGATTTGAAATATACAGTGAAACAAGCATTTAAGAGAGCTTAACTTGTCACTTATGTTTAAATACCTCTAACAATGGTAAACGAGACAAAATCTTCCCAATCAAGATTGTTGTGTTTCTTTCCTTTGTTGAATCATAAACCACCTGAAAACTTGGGCTGATACCACTAATGTAATTCTGTCAAGTTTTAACCCGTTCATCATCATCATCAGGAATTGCAAGATCCTTTGGGTTTTAAAAGAATTCTGAACTGCAGACTGGACTATAAAAAAAAGCATTTTTCATAAAAGCCCCTCAAATCCCATAGAGCTTCCTTGATTTATCTAAATGTTAAGATTTCTGGTTCAACAAGTCTCAAAACACGATTTAGCCAGCACAATAGCTTTATTTTACAATGTGAATTATTATACACAATTCAGTAAAAGTTCACAGGAGGAACAGCATGGAGACGTACCACTTTTTGGTTTTTCCTTCAATTAGAGCCAAGTGCAAGGTCTCCAATTAACTCCCAAGGTAAGAGAACAATACTTGGCTGTTAACACAAGTCATGTTAACACTTAAAATATCTAATTAGTTAATGAAAAGGCCACATCTTCAAATGCAATTAGAAGTATTTTAATAAAGTTTTGGTTTCTTTTGGTATGATAAATTGCCACATAACCTACAGCTAACAGGTAATGGAACATCATGTTTTCCCAAGGCATGTAAGAAAGCAAACAACACCGCCTCTGCATTATTCCATACACCTTAAAAATGAATGCCAAAAGTAACTGTTCATGTGAAATTTTATTTCCTTCAGACATGCTGATACTCTTAAGAAAAAAGAAAGGAAAAAAGTCTAATCCAAACTTTTCCATAGACATTATCTTGAGGCACAGGTTCCCCTAACCTTAAATGAATTTTTTACACAGGCTATATAATTTGTTACAGCATTGTTCCTATTTGAAGTTATGGCACATTGACTTTCTGGGGTGAAAAAAATTCTCCTCTGTGTTCAGCTGCTACAATATGGCACAAAGTTAAAAGTCAACACCATGACTAAATACTCTGATGCTTTTTTGCTGGCTATTTATGGGGTGCACATAAATAAAAGGCACACTCTTTTGCTGTCTCCTCTCAAATCATTTATGTAATGTACAAGCCTAACTTCCCAGCACTGCTCCAGGCCTGCTGGCCCAGTGCAAAAAAACCCATTTAAGTCAGCTTCTAGTGCTAGCAGCAGCTTTATATGCTTAACCAATGGCTTTAGTTTAGCATGCTACTTCCACTGTGGTGACTACTGATGACAGGGCAACAGTGTTCCTTAAAAAGAAAATTACAAATATTCAAAAAAAAGAAAACTAAGTTAAAAATAAAATTATTTATATTCACTTACATGTCTATTTTCCAGATGTGTTCACAATGTTCAGAAAGTGCACATTTTGCAGTCTTGTTTCAATATTACAAATGTCCATGACCTACACATTATAGCAGTGCCACTTGCAACAGTATCATTGAAGAACTGTCAACCTTGCCATGACTGACCCTGTTCAGCAAGAGCATCATGAAAGATGATACAAGAATTTGCTCTTAGCTAGAACTTAGTGTCCATAATGTCTCCAGTATGGTATTTTTAAATATTTGCATTGAATTTTGTACAGGAGTCAGAATCTGAAAAGCAGAAGTTTAGTAGTTTCACTTTTTGACGCTCATTTTTAATTAAAATATTTTCAAGAATGAAAGTGATCTTACAGCACATGAAGAACCCTCAAAAATAAAAACTCCACTAAGTATCACACACTGTTAAAAACTTACCCCATAAGATTTAGTTACTGATTTGTGAATCCTTATAAAATTACTTTTTGTGATTTAACAACAGATAACATTGATGAAGTTATCATTTATAAAAACAGCTTAGGTCTTAACATCAATGGTCTGACAAACATATTTAAACAAGAATATTCTGGGTTTAGACTAGTGCTAAATTTAGCTCCTAAATATAGCTAAATTTAGGTTTAAAAGTTTAGATACTCTTAATTTAATTTGCCTTTAGAAAAGGTAAAATCAAACTTTCCGAGGAGTCTGTCAAAGAGCAATTTCAAGTAAGTCCGGAGTAATTAGGTATTGTGGCTAGAGTTACCATAAATATGGACTACATGCTGACTTGACAAGGTTGTGTTAAAAGAAGTGTGAGTTGAACCACTACCTTTGAAGGTTCTTGCTTTGGTTATCTTTAAAAAAAAATCTGACTGTTAAAATAACAGTGCAAGTTCACTATAAAGCCTCATGCCTCTTTCTTGATGTTCTCTTACCAATTGGTTTTTATTATGTCCACTGCCAGCAATGGACATTCTGCTTGGAAAATCCACCTCCTTCTGTGAAAGGTTTGGCTGAATCAAATGAAGAAAGTAATTCTGATATCAGACTCAAATGGGAATACACTACTTCATTCAGTTCTTGTTCAGAATATTTAAAAACCTTCTTCACCTACAGTATTTTTGAAACACAAGGCACAAATAGGGAGTGGACATTCCAGCAAAAGGTGATTGTCTGAAATTAATAGTCCACAGCAGTCTTCTAGTCCAGCACAATGAAAGATTTTTGCTGTCCAATTCTATGCCACGTCTTCTAGATAATCTGCAACGTCGCTTAACTGAGAAATGGTAAGGTCTTGTGTGATGCTTTCGAGCTAGAAAATAAATAAAATTGCAAATTCAGAAATCATGAAAACAGTAAGTATTATGTCATGTATTCTTTCATATGCTTTCATGTATCTTTTAGCCTCAAGCTCTTTCAGTGAGATTACACAATCCTTGAGGAGGTACTCAGACAGATCTGGAGATACTGGGGTAAACCACTGAACCAGCTTCAAATACATTTTACGCACCTTTCTAGGTGTGTAAACAGTGATTTGTGCTACTGAACAACAATTGCAGAGTTTTTGTTCTGTTGGGATTTTGTTAATCAATATAGCATCTAATTTAGCAAGGATACTAGGTGTAAAAACCAGAACATAACTAATAATGGACCTGAACATACAACCTAGGAACTAAGGATAACAGCATGTTACTTCACAACATACAAAGTTGGAAACAAAGTCAAGACAAGATCAGAAGAATATAAAAAACAACAATTCAAAAATAATCATACTTTATCACTGGCATTTGACTCTTCTGTTCCCACAGAAATTTCATCTATTTCTTCACCAATACTGATGTCACTTTTTTCTGAGCGATGACTCGTACTAAAGACAAAGCAAACCATAAGCACATAAATAACACTTCCTTATCAAACATCCAGGTATGACATTTACTTTATACCTGGCATTTGATTGGAATTGCACTTCCTAGCAAGTTAGATGTGAAGTTACTTAAAACTTCATAACAATTAAAGGCTTTCTACCTAAACAAAGTCATAATAAATACTGTGAAATGTTTAGGCCTCAATTATGCAATTTACAACACCAATACCTTCACATCATAAGCATGAGGTTATTAAATATTTGTTACTGACTACTCATGATGCTTTATTTTACAGTTTAATATCTCAGCATACTACATAATTATTGACTAATTGCATTAATTGCTAAAACATTATCAAGTGCATGGTTCAGGAAAAACACCAAACCCCTTCCACAAAAAAATCCAACATAGTATCATGCTGAAGGTAGCAGTAGGTTTTTAAGGAACTCATTATCCCTATATAAAAATATATATGGTTTGGCTGTTTTTTTAACTGGTAACTAAATCTATTAAAATAGCAAGCTGAAGTTTAAAGGAGTTCAGAAATACCCAGTGATAGTGACTGTCTGCCATATTATGAAATAATTCAAATATGCTAGTGGATATGCTTATAATGCAAAAGGTACTACCTTACTGAGGTATGATCCTTCTCTTACCTGTTGAAGTCATCAGCATATTCATCATCATCTCCACTTCCTAAGTAAGATTTATAAGCTATTAATCAAACAAGTTTTCTCTTCAGGAAACACAAAACCCCCCAATCTATTCCTGCACCAAAATACATGGTTTAATGACTAGCAAAAGTGACAGTAGATTAAATTACTTACATTGATTAGGAAGACGAGTTGTGTTTGCCATTATTTAATCTCAGTATTATTAACATAAACTGTTTCAAAACTGAACATATATTTTCGGGAAGTTAGCTGCATTGCTGAATACAAAACTTAAATACTTGACAGCTCTATTTTGAGAGAATTCTTCCATCATACCTTCATATTGCACCAAAAGAATGGGACTTTCAAAAGTGTGGAGGGCCACTAAATATGGCACTGAAAAGCAATAATACTTACCAGGTACCTTTTACCAAAAAAATAAACCTGCTCTTTTTGTAGAAATCTCAACAACAAAATTCATCACTTCGTATTAGTAAATGTATGCACAGAACGAATCAAATTTTTGCTCCATGTGTAAAATATTAACCCACATGACACCAGTTTTCACTTTTCTGGATTTCTTTAGATCACATCTTGCTTTTAACTATATTAAGCTTCACAATTTATGTTAAATAGACTAATGTAAGCAAAAACTGCAGATTTTAGTTCAGTATGTGTATTTGAGTTTCTCAGATTCCTTTAAGAAGCTGGGCCAGAATTTATCAGTTACGGCCAACCAAAAATAACAGAGCTTCCTCATGTTCAGCAGTTACTTGCCCAATTCTAGTGATCCCAGCTTTGCATTCACCAACCGCAGGTCTTTTAAAACAGAGTTTCTATCCAAATCTGTAACCAAAAGCACATATATCAGAAACTGGACTTGTCACTCATTAGTAAGATCCCACTTACACATAGAACATAACAATTTATAACACCTGTTCTTTTATAGCTACCTTGTGTACTTTTATAGTATAGTATGGCAATATCATATTGTATTTTCACAGCTGAACTCTGGTAACGTTTAAAAACTTGAGGAGTAAACAGGAATAATCTCCCACTACTCAGGGATTTACAACATGAAAGCAAACACCTCTAAAGAACTGGTACAAATAATTTAAGATAATACAAAGGAATAAGCCAATTTCAGTTTAAAATTGAGCAGCAGAATTATATACTCCTTTATACACAGACAAAAAAAGGGATGTAGATACGTATTTCATCTTCCAAAGCATAAAATGCCCCAGTGGTACCACAATATATCCAAACCTGTATGCCACCACTAAGAAAGCACTACTATAAAGCACATTACAACCAGAAGGGGGCCACATACTCTATCATTCTTCCATTACAGAAATAACTTCTACAATCATCAAAACACACACACAAAAAAAAAGAAAACTTACTATCAGACTCCTTAAGCAAAGGTGCACCAGTCAGGGAGCTTAACCCACTTTTTAGAGCCGGTGCATCAGAAAGGGATGCTAGACCTCCTGCTTTATTAGCTTCAGTTTTCCTGTAAAAACCAAATAAATAAGTACTCCACTTCCAATAAGAGCTGTAAAATATGCACCATTACTTTCTTTTCTGTTATTAAATTGTCATAAATCTAAAACAGCAATACTACAGCAAAAAAGAGCAAGGAAAAAGGGCTATTCACTCTGCAATGTTGAAAGCAGTAGGCAGTACACTGGCACAAGTGTCAACCACAACACTGACTGAGAAAGCCACTTTCTCACCCATGCAAAGACTTCCGCCTGTCTTCTCCCACAGACAGAGCACCTTTGTCAGCATCACTATTTATGTCTAGGGGCCTTTCATCATCCCCACATGTAAATGCGGCCAAAAGAAAAAAGATTCAGACATAAATCAGTACTTCAGTTTGTTTTACATCTTAGAGATTATGTCTGATGAAGCTATTAATTCTAAGAGCAGTTAGTTCACAGAATGAAAATCTCTTGATTATACGAAGATAGATCTCACCACATGTTAAAGTTCATTTGGTACTACCTAGTTCAAAAGGATTTGAACTTGCAAATAAAGGATGAATAAACACAAGTTAAAAGAGACCAAGATTTTCACATTTAGTATGGCCAGAACTTTTTGCTATTTTGATTTAATTCCTCTTAATAATGGGCATAATTTAATCATTCATTATATCTAGATCACCAAAATATCATGTGCAACATCACACATTAAAGTGCTTCAAAATTTTGAACAATGGGTCAGAGACCTAGAGATAATGAGTGCCTGGATCATCTCTCACAGTCCATTAGTAACTGCTTGCTCTGAACCCATCTGAAATGAACGGGCAAGATTTCCATAAGGAAATTACTTTTTTGCAAAGAAAGCAATGCTGGCAGCTGTCCTACTTATTTAACCCTTGGGACTCCAGCACACCAGCACAAAGTACCACAAAGGGGATTCTATGTGAAGAATATGGGGGGGCGGGGCAATTCAGCACACACAGATGAGCTACAAGTTCTACCTTATTTGTTGGTAACACATTCAGCACACCTTATTATGGGATGTTACTAGAATAGCTGCATCACAGTAACATTATGTGCTACTAAATACTACTTGCGGACTGTGACTCTACTACAGACAGACATAATCTGGAAGCAATTTTTTTTGGTAGGGAGTTTCTCTAATACGAAAAAAATCCTTACTTTACTAAATAATTAGTCTGGTTCATTGTCTTTTAAAAAAAATCTAGTTTACCCAGTTTCAAAGAAGATTTCCCTTGCTGTCGTATGAAAATGCTCAAAAATAAGAAATTAGTAAATGTTATTATTATTACGCAAAAGTTTTTGCAGACTTTTCTAATTTACCCAAGTTATCATTTAGACTACCTCCCACAATGGTTACTTTGGTTAAAGACTAGCTAAACAAGCTCTTGAGTAAGGAGGAGTAAATGCATTCAGGTGCAGTTTTAATCTTGATATTAACAATTAGAAAATAAATACTATAGTATGATTAGTTGTAACACACAATATTTTCCAGAGTACAATCACTGCTCTGTGAGGAAAAAAAAGTCTACTCCAACGAAAAACATCCACCAAAAACTGTATTATAAATAATCTTTCACAAAGAGTCCATTAATTTCTAGAGAGAAACCTGGTTTACCTGGCATGATTACTTTGTGCTCTACCAGAAGGATCCTATTCTAAGACTAAGCATCTACTATAGCAGTATTACAAAAAAGCTTATGCTGCTCTGCCCACTATCAGCATAGCGGGGGAAAAGTCAACTGCCAACCAACTTCCAAATGATCCTGCAACCTCTTCTTAATGTCTGCTAAGCTGGAGCAATTCTCTGATTACTTAAGCACAGCAAAAGAACACCACTAAATGATTCTGCAGCATTGCTCAATACAGTGGTATCTAAGCTAATCTTCAAGATAACTCAACATGATAACACAAAGATAAAATTTTCAGTTTTATAACAAAGATGCTGTATAGTTCAGTCACTAGTTCTTGTTTCAAATGGCATTTTTCAGTCATTAGACTCCACAGATGAACCATAAAAAACATGCTTCGCATGCATCTGCAAAACTGGCACACACAGAAGTAACAACACTTCACTGAAAACACAAAAAGTGTTGCAATGCGAAGAGAAAATCCTCTGCTGTAAGGAAACTTGCCTTATTATTACAGTCTGTAGAGCCTGTTTAGAGTGGGGGTTTTGTATTCCTTACAAATTCCCCACTTCCTTACTGTACCAATATTTAATGCACTGTCCCTGTCACTGTGCACTTCCTTTAGTACTGCTCACCACAGCAGCTCTGTTCCAAGAAGAAACACTGATGTCTGTGCCTCATATATGTTCATTCCACCAAAGAAACAGGCTGGGGACATTAGAAACCCTAACTGATGCACCTTAAAGTGATACAGGTTTTTCCACTCATACTACTTCCAAGAGATCCCAGAGGACACTGTGCACAGAACAGAATAGAATCATGGAGTAGAACAAAATCTGAGATGTGAATATTTTGGGAAAAAAAAAAAAAGTTCCAGATCTGAACACTTACAAAAGCAAATAATCAAATAACTAAAAGCTCTCAAAGGTCTGCAAGCATACAGAGGACAAAATAAACATGCATTAAGAAGAACATCCATGTTACCTACCAGCTGTAAGTTCTTTCTGGTTTGGGTACAGGGTCATCAAAGAAAGAATCTCCCTCTATATCATCTTCATCCACAACTGGATCACTTTTTTCTTTGGTATTCAAGTCTTTGTTTTCTAGTTGAGGATCTAGTTTTGTTTCATTAGGCAGAAAATGAATACTTCTTTTGCTTGCTTCCCCTGATGAGACACTTATATCACTCTGGGTGTTTTCAGCAGCCTTGAAAGATAAAGACAGGAGTGAGTATTCATTTCATGTAATACTGTAGTGTATACATAAATACACAACACATAACATACACTAAACATCACTTCTTAAAATATTACCTCAAATTCCTGAAAAGTACTAGCCAGTTCATTAGTATCATCAAGAAACAGAAAAATGTTGTTTTATCACTTTACAAAGTCTTCTTTAGTGCTGCTGCCATTAAAATCTTTTGTTCCATCCTGTACATTCCTGTGCTATCTACATCACTTCTATTATAAAAGCAATTTTAAAATATCTTGGTTATCAAATAAAGAAATCTACAGACAGACTGATTCTTACGCTTTATTCATATTATTTTGCAACATCTCTACAAACAAAGGTTCTCAGTTATAGCCACTGCCTTCAAAATAAATCAATTTAAACCCATGAAAATTACTCTAAATTCCCTACTGGTAATCTTTGCAATATAGTATTAGGTTTTAAAGTAATAAGCATAAGAAAACTGGCATTACTGACACATTCTCTCAAATACTAAAACCAAAAATGACAAAAGTGAGACTTTAAAAGTATGTAATTTTCAGTCTTCTTCTCATGCTCATAGCTCAGTCCTGAAGTCTGGAATGTAAGGACAATTCCATGTGCAACCTTTCACATTACATCATACAACTCAAGCTGTAACTTAGCACGGCTTTGTGGCCCAAACAACAATATTCTAATTTATGTAGATAATCAAGGTGCTGAGAAAGAAAAATGTTTTTAGATTGTTACCTAGCAAGAAGTACTGCTATTTTTACTTTCTCCTAGACTTATTAAAATTAGGCCAGCAAAAGATGTATTACATTAGCTTCCTTTCTACAAATGAAGAGCAGCACAGTTTTGAAACAAAACAAAAGTTATTATTTAATCCAGATAGCCAATATGTATGCAGGTTGTACTATGTGAAGTATTTTTTATCAGTCATTAACTTTCGTTCAGAAAGGTGAAGCCAAATTTTCAAGCTAAGGCCATGAAAGTTAAAATTACCTTGGCAGGTCTTTTTCATACCAAGGCTATTTTATCTCAGTCACAAAATCACATTCAATCGCTGGCAGTAGCTCAGTTTTTCTAGGGCAGGAAAAAGTACTTAAACCCACAAGTGGTAGTAATAAAAATATTTGGATTTCCTATCCAGAGGAACAGAATTGTTTTTGAAAATTAAGAGCTTGATGATAGCCTGGCTAAAATAAGAGGGAAGCTACAGCTAGTTTTCTGTTCTGGGGCCTGAACTGTCATTCCAGGAAAGTATAAGCACAACAGTTCATCTTTGCTTGGAATCATAGTTGAAAGTTTTGCTGAGTGGAATAAATATATTCAAACTGCAGATCATTTAAGTGAATGCTGCGGTTTCATCAGAGTCATATGCTGTTGTATCTGCAGTTTCATAGGAGTTCTCTCTTTTACTCATCTCACATATGTCACAAAGCTTCTTATTAGATATAATCTTACCTTATTTGGTATAGAGTGTGCACTTGACTGTCCATCAGATGATTTTGATGTGGGGCACTGGCTGTCACTTAGAACTGGAGCCACCTAAGAAGTTTCAAATAAGCACTTACTAAAACTTATATTTAATTTTGTAATAAGTGGAACTGGTGAGGTTGCATCTCGACTACTGCATTCAATTTTGGGCCCCTCCCATTAGAAAAGATATTGAGATGCTGGAACATGTCCAGAGAAGGGCAATAAGACTCATGAAGGATCTAGAAAGCATGTCCTAAAAGGAACAGTGGAGGCAGCTCAGAGGGGATGTAGTGAAGTGGGGACCAGACTCTTCTACTGCCCCTGCAGTGAGAGACCTAGAGGAAATGGCCATAAGATGAGACAGGGGGATTCAGATTATAAATCAGAAAAAATGTTTCACAGTTACAGTGGTCAGGCATTGGAACAGGTTACTCAGAGGGGTGGTGGAGTCACCATCCTTGGAAGTGTTCAGGAGGCATCTGGATCTGGTGCTGGGTGCTGTGGGTTAGGGGTTAAAGTGATGGTGCTATGGTGATGCTTGAACTGGATCATCTTCCAATGGTCTCTTTCAATCTCAGTGATTCTCTGATCCTATGATAATTGCATCCAACAAGAAACAAGGCTACCACCCTCATTTGGACAGTATGCAAACCTTGACACTGGGAAGACAGCTGAGGGTAGTACTAGAGAAAATTGGGAAGTTATAGTCACGCACAGTATGGAAATCACAGAGTGAGGAGATCCAGGAGGGGCTCTCCCTTCTAAATTGCACTTCGGGATTTGACTCCAATGCACTGCTGGCACATGTACCTCAGCAAGTCATTTAAACACCCTCCAATACAGTGGACTGCTCAGTGGAGTCTCCATAGCAGGACACAGACAGACTGGCAGGCATAAGGGTCTTGGCTTTCCTGGGGCATTCCCAGACTAATCAAATACAAGGGTTCAAGGAAATCCTGCTTTCACGTGACAGAAAATTGCTATGTTAAGAAGTCTATGACAACTACTCCTGAATTTAAGCTTTCTTTGGGACACTGAATACATCCTGGGTGTAAAGAATTTTCTTTCAAGTCACAATCAAATGCTATTGGTTGGGTTTAATTCACTTAATCAACATATCTATTATCTATTCCATTCAAATACTACTGTCATTGCCTTCAAATAGCTCAACACTTTGATATATTTAAAGTACATAAGTTTTCAGCAGAGCTTTAAAGCTTTTGACAAAATTCATTCGAGGCTTTTCGGGTCATATTAAAATTAGAAGTATGCCAAGGAAAACAGGTATAGATAAAAGTGTTCTCAAACCACACCAAAAATGAGAAAATAAGTGACACAGTGTTTTGTGTCATTTATCTAGATTCACTCTGTGCTACTATGTTGTAGTAGAATATTAATAAAGAGCCAAAGGTTGGTATTAAAAGTAATAGTCATAAAGTTTATCTCTTGTCTCTCTGATTAAGTTGAAGGCATAATATAATAAAGTCCTGAAATAGCATAATAGTACAGCAATAGCCAAGTGTTCATAATTTCAGTTTCTTTTTCATCATTAAAAATTATAACTATAAAGAAAGAAATTTCAATTTAGTATTACTTACTTCTCCACCACCTGAAGTCTTTTTCTGCTGACACTTCCTAACAACCTCCAACAACAGGGGGCCACCCACAGTACCCTCTGCTTCCATAATTCCCAAATCGCGAGCTAAGTTTTCTCGACCATCAAGGCCATTTAGCTGGGGGGACAACAGAAGAAAAAAGAATCACAACATCAAAATAACTGTCAGAAAACAAAAGATAAATTTTGTAACACAAAAAAGTCTTATTTAACACAGCTCTACCTGAACTAAACAGTGATTATTTATGTTGTCTTGTTGCTGGTGGACTAAAGTAATAAAATCATAGAATCACTCAGGCTGGAAAAGACCCCTAAGATCATCAAGTCCACCACTACACCATGCCCCTAAGTGCCACATCTCCACCTCTTTTAGAAACCATCTAGTGCATAATTTACTTCTGATCTGTACCTGAACTTGTCACAGATCATGCAAAGTTATTTTAAATATGCAATAACCCATCATTAGTGTGCTCTGGGATTTAAGAATTTATATGGCCAAATTACTTCAGCCTATCACATTTAAAAGCAGATCCAAGGACAGCCAGCCAGTGGTCCCAGCAAATTCATGAATAATAGGGAATCACCATTCCTCTGCATACAGAGCTACGCTTGCACAGGTCAACACTAACTTTCAGTCTCTGTTTCACATTAAAAAATACATGGGTTTGGACAGAAAAAGGGATGAAAGCACTTTGGTATCATCCAAAATACCCCAACAACTCTTTTTCAAACTGAAGTTCACACAATAGGAGAAACAGAATGCTACAGCAAACCCAGGTAGCTTAGCACAGCCCCAGATGGCAACACTGTAAATGGCACCAGTTCATCTTGATTTCATGACCCTACAGAGACACCTCCTATCAGAACAAAGATCTAGCAAATACTGATGTGAGCCACCATTAGCCAAGCACACTAGATAAAGAGACAGTACAAGAAACTGCTCAGAGGCAGAGGCTAGTAGAGACAGACAGCCACATCTCTCAGCAACCTACACAGCAGTCTTGGCCAGCTCAATTAACTTTGGCCAAATTTCCTTTATGCTCTGCAAAAGGTGAAATGGACACATTTACTGGAAAACAGAAAGGGGAGTTTCAAAGAGCATAAGATGCCTTTACAATGCAAATGAAGCCCTGCTCCCAACACTAAGTGTTGGGACACAAAGTGTGGCTGTTTTTATTTGTTTCTATTTGGTAGCATGAACATGAATCTTTGTACGATGTGTTCTAGTAATAATTTAGCAACTAATTTGGCTAAGGATGTTTGGCAAAGAACAAAGTTGTACAGGATTTTCTTTGAATAAGCCCCTAAAAAGAAACATGAATTTCTGAGAAACAGAAGTCAACTAACTGATTGATTTGAAAAAATTGAGTTTTTAATATATTAACTGTTTAAACCAACTTCAAGAAAAAAGAATTACTTCCGATATAATGAGAAATTCTGCAGTGAAATGAAAGTGCTTCAAACCCAAAATTATTATTAAAACCTTTATATAATAGAAAGAGACAAAGATTAAGAAAACCCTCTAATTCAGTACCCAAAGCCTTCAAGCAATCAGTTGGCCCACATAATCACTGTAGGTCCCTCCCAACTGAACTATTCTATTCAATCACTTTTTGTCAAGTATATCGGCACAAAGTCCTTTATGTCAATGAAATTTCTTTCAGAGCAGATGACTGACATCATTTTAGTTTTCACGTAATGATACTGACTTAATATTATTGCACTGTTAAGTTAGTGGGAAAAAACATTGCAGGGGTATGCAGGATTCATATACCATTATATGACTCCACAAAAATTATCAGCTTGCTAGTTCAAAATTAAATTACTATCTAGCATTTATTTTGATAAAGAGAAATATTCATATTAGCCCACTTTCCTGAAAAATGTATTTTTATGACACTAAGTACCTATTACAGACAAGACATAAAAACCACATTTTTAATAAAAACAAATAAGTAGTTTAAATAAATCTGCCAGAGCTTCTGCATTCATTGCCATGCACTTCAAACAGTGAGCATTGCATACAAACAAAACCAGTCTATCTTACTGTGCTTGATTCAGGCTGAAAAACAGCTAAAGTAAAATCAAGATTGAAAAAACGTAGAAATTCTGCAACAAGACCTGCTACCAAGCGACCTAAAAAGAAAATAAGAAGAGTTAAAATACACCAGACATAAAAAAATCTTATTTCAAAGATTTAACACCAGCACACATGGCTTCAGTATAGACATAGTTTAGACATTCAGCCAACTATCACCTCATAACAAGTTTGTACACCAACTCCCTAATTTTGAATTGGCCATCATATGAAAATCATTTAAGCCAGTAATACTGCAAGAGCTTTACAGACTGCTTACAAAATTCATGTGTAGCGTTTTTTTAAACTATTCAGCTGTTTTAAAAACATAATTTTGAAATTTGTCATATATGTGCCTTCACTCCTGCACTTCTACTCTTAGTTTTCACTGGTTACTATTTCTATAGCACAACCATAAGGCATTGTGAAATGTTAACTTCAACGCCTTAATCACCTTAATTAAAAATATAACTTCAGCAATATTAACTTAAAAATTATAGATTTAATTCTATTCTAAACAAGTAGCAATTAGGACATCTGAAAGGAACAAAAGCATACTCAATGTAATAGAGACTGCACTATTAATAAGATTCAAAGATTTAATCCTTTGTCTCCTGTTTTTATTATCAAGAGAAGTATATACTAAACAAAGAACTTACCATCCTTTGTACCTAAAAAACTTTTCAAGCTTTCATTTACCAGAGGTGCTTTGTTCTGTCAAAAAGCAAAAACCAAACAGTAATTAACATCATTTTCATGCTAGCAAGAAACTGAAAACCACAGCAAATTAATGTTTGGGTGCACAGTGATGCCCTGCCCATGCAATTCACTCCTTACAAATCTACCTTTGTATGAATTCTATAACTACAAGTAAAAGCTATGTAGTAATAAATTTATTTAGGCAAATTAAATTTGTCTCGGAGCTAGAGTAATTTCACCAAAATTCTTAATACTGATAATACTGATAAAATCAGTATGATTCAGCATACTGATTTTTATTTATTTAATGACTAAAGAGGTGAGCTAAGCAGGTAACTTCTCATGTTCTTCCTCTAATATATTGCAAAGTTTAAGGCAATTCAATCCAGCCTCTTAAAAATTGGAAATTTACAAATCTTCCAGATGAAGTGTGGATGATGCTAATTATTAGAACACAAATCAATACTAATTGTCTATTGATTAAAACACCTTCAAAGACATTATGAAAAATGCTTTTTTCTCCCTTGTTAGATTTGCCCTCTTCAATTTTTAAACAAAAATAAATCAATATGCTATGTCTGGGTTTGTCAAAATTGTTTTGGGATTTTTCAAAACAAATTCTAAATGCCATTCCTAAGACGGAATGTGTATCCTGGGTAAGAAAAGGATCAGTTATAAGTATTTATCACTACAGTTGCAAATGCTAACACACAAGAAAGTGCTACCTGAAAAAAGGAAATCTTGCTTAATATTTTAGAATTCAGAGTCTTGGTAAGTAATAATATGTCACCAGTATCAGCAGTGTAAATTTAAAATACCATGATACATGTAAGGTTTTTGAGAAATGGTGAGCTGAAATGTACTGTAGCAAATCTCTCTTCATGTTACTTGAACTATTGCTACTACTCTCCAGGTACTGTGGGAGGTTGCTCTCTAGGTGCTCTATAATATCCTAAAGCTTCCCATAAAGAGATGGCACTGTTCTTCTACATTAATATTCCATCACATCTTCTTCAGCTATCTTATGTTAAATTTCTGGAATATGGAATCTCATATCATAGAATAACTGCTTCCCACCCTTACTAACATCCCAATATTGTCTGGTTCAATAAGCATTTTTACAGAGAGAGCTCAACCATCTAAGCAGTAGAGGAACAGAACACTCCTCTCCTTTTGAAGCAGAGAGGCTGGACATACAGCACTCTCTACTCCCAATTCTAGAAAATAGAAAGACAGGTGAAATGAAGCAAAGTCAGCAGTAGGAGAGGTCACAAAACTGGTATCTGTATACCACAGCAGTACTCTTATGCAACCATGTATCAGTATCTCATTCCCTTAATATTAATGTATTGCGAAGGTGTCAGTACACAGTCCATCTCTTTATTAAGAATTTGAATTCATCCTTAAGTGTTAAAGCATATTATCCTGAAGCAAGCCTACAACATCCTTATGGGAAATACCATAAGCATTAGTATACTTGGCATTTTACTGAACTAAACTGCTTTTGAAATACACTTGTCAAGACACCCCAGTAAAATATTTCCATTTTCAAAAGAAATTATTCTGATTTAATGAAATCTTGATCAGTCAAGTAGGTATCTTTTTTAAAAGATGTATTTGATGGAGAAAACATTTAGCTATTCTGGTCAACTGGACAGAAGACATATAAACCCAGCAGAGACAGACACTTAAAATTATAATTTCAAAAGGCTATTTAACAATTCCTATTTTAAAACATCAGGAAACACCCTGACAGTCCTGTTTTGTATTCTTTATACATCTTATACATAAATACATATTTTTGTCTTGTTACATTTTACAAATGCAAAGTATTAAAGCTATTATATTTAATTCTACACAAAGGATGTTTTTTCTTTCTGATTTGTTTTTTAAGGTTCTCTTACCTCTACTTTCTCTTGTTCTTCTAATGCCAAAAACACAGCTGCTCGTAACTCTGCCTGCCAAACAAAAAACAAAACAAACAGCACTTCTACAAGCACTTTCTTTCCTAAGCAAATAGGATGCAAAGAGCTAGCAAGTAGCTTTACAGCTATTTGTTTCTCCTCAAGCAACTTGGCATGAACTGTAATCTATATCAGTGCAATTAAAACACTTAAGATTACAGGCAATGTTACTTGAGGCAGAGAAATAATAGTTTCCACTCTGAGAACAAGGCAGGGGGCAGCATAATTTGATACAAGACTTCCTAAATTATTTCTTTGTACATAAAAAGATTCCAAAGTACCTAAATTATCTCCTATTAGTTTCTTCGACAGTTAAACATCCATCTCTTTCAGGCAGCTCCAAAACACCTACCCTTCATTTACCATTTACTCAGGAAATATGAACAAATAGGCCATAATAACCTGTTAAAAACTAAACATTAAGATATACAAATGGCTATGATTTCTTGTCAGACTACACTCAAAACCCCAGAATTTTTCAAGAAAAAGAACATTATCACAGTCATTCAAATACTTCTGGGAGTAATGGTTTACCTACCTGATTGTAAATGTATTATTAAAAAGAATCAGAATACTTCTAAGGACTACTTTTGAACATTGAAGCTTAAGCCTTGCCTACTTTTTAAAATTTTTTTGTAAGCACTACAGTTCTACTTTCACTGAACACATCAAATGGACAACATACATTTGATGAATTAGTTTGCCACTTTAGTCAACTCTTAATCTGACACTTTGAAGTAAGTCAGTAGATAACACTGCAGTAATAAAGGAGAAAAGACAGCATGTTAAAGTTTTCTCCACAGCAAAAAAAGCACAGAATTTAAAAGAAAGATTTCTTTCCATAACTAAGAATAAGACCAATACAAAGAATGTCTGGACTTTCTCATATATTACAAGAGGTAACTAAACAAGAAGTAACTGGTCCCGCTCACCAAAAAAATAAAACCAAAAGGAAATGTCCATTCATAAAAACCCCAACAAACCAAAAAAACCCAAACCCCACCAAACAAAAAACCAACCCACCCAAAAAACAACCAAACAAAAAAAACCCCAAACCCAGACACCTCTCATGGGAAAAACAAACACTTCTTCATTAAGGAAACTCTTCTTTGGACACCTTATTGAAAAACAAAAAATAATGCAAAAAAGCTAAAAGGATTTCTCACCAAAAGAAGAGTAAAACACAACAATTATATGTAATGGTCATACTGACACTGCAATCACTTTTTTTTAGTTGCTTGGATACAGTATTCAATCAGAAAATCCTCTAATATGTAATTAATTTATTTATTATTCTTTTTTTCAGGTGTTGGGGCAAAGTTGTCAATCAGTGAGAGCCTTTACACATCCCATTAACTTAATATTATTCTTACAAAACCAGTTTTCATTTACCTTTGCAACCAACAGCTAATAACTTGTTTATTTAGTCTTACCTCGCTAAGATAAACCTGAAAGCAAGGCTTTCTTTGCCACTTAGGCAACAGAAACCAAATATATTTACACAATAAAATAATAAAAATAACAAAGCATTCCTGACTGGCTGTTACAACTGTACAAAATAAAACACACCAGTCAATGCATGTGGGTAGGGATAAACCCCCCTAAGGGTCTGGGTTATGGGACTGGAGAATTAAGTTGTCTGAAAATAGTTGCCAATACATCTGCTAATCCAGAGTCTGACCTGTTTTGAGATTTTGGAACAATACCAAACTGCCACTTTTTGTTTTGCTTATCTGGGTTGTTTGCCTGCTCCCCTTGTCTAGGTCCAATCCACTGGCTTTTATTACTAATGTACTATCCCCACAAGGAAAGTTTATATTACTACTACAAACTACTACAACACACTGACCTTCATCCTTTGTGGTGGGTACTGGTCAGATCATAGCACAATACTCTCAAAATATCATCTCAATAAATTTAGATTAAGAACCACACACTAGAATTTGTGTGAAGTTAAAGCAGTAATGCTCAACTTCATGCAGAAGAAAGTAAAAAGCAAGAACAACAAAGCTGAGGCCAAAGGAATAATCACCGTACTACAAGATGAATCATACTACACCAGTAGGATGGACAATGTCACATAGGCTTTTCAGGACCTGAGGCCATAGAGTCGTAGTCATAGAGAATTTGAACACCAGAGACTGAGATCACCGTCATCAGGTATGGCCACAGCAATTTGCTCCCACCAGCAGATATGAAGAGTATAATTACACAGATTAATCCACTTACAGCATCCTTCTCACACTTCTTTTGTTTTTAATTGGTATGAACAGATTGCATTTCTCTTTGCCCTAGTACCCTTTGGCACCAGCCCAATATGTGTCTCACACACTGTTACAATCTACTCTTGTCATTTTCATAATTTTGCTATTCCACACTGCCTCATTCTGCTAGCAGTATTCAACACAATCCAAATACACTCTGAAGAGTTTTATTCACCATCTAGTAGTAAAGCAGACCAAAGCTTGATATTCTAATTTCCCACCCATATTCTTTCTAAGTCTTCAATAAAACAGGATTATGTCAACAGAGACAGATGTTGATGAGTAAGTGTCTATCACTTCTACATCCATCAAGCCTACAGACTTCTTTCTCATACTGCGAAAGACATCTATTCTCTTCTATCCCTAGGAAGTATTATCAGGCAAGAGCTCATGTCAATAAAACAGCAATTTGGTTTCACTGAACTTGGGTAAAACAAGTAAGGCTATCATTGTATATGACAAATACTGTCTGTGTTAGAAGAATGTATGGGTCAGTGTTTTGAAACAAAATGAAATTTCCCCTTTTCCTCCCAGGCATTTACAGCTCATCTGACAACACTGGTTTTTATTGGTTGTTACTGTACTAAAAATCAGAAATTGAAGTCCATGAAAAAAACCATGTTTTCTGCACTGAACTACAGTACCCCTCTTTAGAACCTGGGTAAATTTACCCTATTCCAAATAGAGACCCTTTTGCATGTACCCTAAGGTTTGTCCATGAAAACAGCTCCCTAAAAGAGGGTAACAGCTCTTACTATCTCAAGAGTACCCCAAAACCACTTTTTAGGTGGCATCTCAAAAAATGCCACCTATCTAATGCCTATCTAATTTGGAAATATGCTTTTAATAGGAAGACAACAAGCACCTACATTAAAAAGGTTATTGGTCTGATTTAGCAGTATGCTTGTAAAGCCATCCACAGCATCTTGCATAGCAGATACTGGATGAAAAGTGAAAGGATAAAACAGAGACCATTCAGGACTGAATGATTACCTGTAACCTGTAACTACCTCCCACTTGCAGACTCCAATATGCTTAGCAAGTGCATGGAATTACTGTGGGGTTTTTTTTGGTTTGGTTTGGTTTTGGTTTGTTTGGTTGGTTTTTTGGTTTTTCTTTTTTTTCTTTTCATTTGTCTTTAATTGTGTTGTAATAGATTTGTCCAGGACATAAACAAGAGATCTGATTTTCCTAAGACAAAACTTGAGACAATACTTTTCAACAGGAAAATACTTGTAAACTTCTAACACATTCTTACACCTCAAAGCATGTAGGCACATCAGTGGCCAAGGTGATTTCTTATAATAAGTACAAATTCTGGATATGGCTTGCTCCTTGCATTCTGTCTCCTTTGTACAGCTACACAATTCATCTGCAATCCCAATATCCCAACACCTTCCAAAGAAACCTCATCAAAACATTTTTTCCTATCAAACTTTATCCATATTTTCTATTGCTGGGGCAATATTTCATATGAATGAGCAACGGTTTCCCAACACTGATCTCCAAATGCTGTGGAATACTACGTAAAAAAGTGGGAACTTTAGCTTCATAAACTGCTTTGTACCTATAGCACAGCTGAGTATGACATCGTCTGCTAGCTAACAGAGCCTTGATGTCTGCTTCATTCATCTCTCAACATTTCTACAAACCATTAATTAGAGTTCTGCAGCTTTTGCAGAGGAAGTTCTGGGCTTCTTTTTTCATCCAACATTCATTAGCAGAAACTATAATATAAATTTCAGCCCACCAAACGCATATGCTACCACTCTTCTCAACTGACTTCAGCAAGCCGAACACAGTTTTGGAAGCCATACAGTGTTATGTACTCCCTAAGAAACAAGAGGTAGGCAAGTTCAGCAAGCGCCAATACAGGAGACACTTCAGAGATCTGCAACGGGCCAGCTGGAGGTGCAAAATCTGCAAGCTTGCACTCACAAGATGTGCATCAGAGGATGCTGTGGTTAAATGCGCGGTTTAGAGAAGTGAAATGATTAAAGTAATGTATAAGAGTTCTCAAAGACCTTCCAGCTAAAGCACAGGAATGTGTAACCACCATCAGCTCCAGCATTGTGGAACAGCCCCATGCATGCCCAAGCATAAGCAATCTCTTGCATTTGTAAAATTCAGTGGCACATGGGCACCTTTCTGCACAACTTTCAGTATCTCCACTTCCTAACTCCAAAACAACTGCCATTCACCTTGGTAGATAGAGAGCAGATGCAGATGCATTGCTCTGGAAAGAGACATAGCAGAACACTGAGCTGTTTACCTGCTGGTGATCAACCCAGGCTAAACCTCCGTGTGCACCAGAATAAACACGTCTCCCATGCATTGTCTATGTGCATCACTGTAGGAATGTGCCCCCTATGGAGAGAGTGACAGAACTACCCTCTGTCCCCAAAAAGGAAAGAGCCCAGAAGTTTCTTTACCTCGATGAGGTGAAAAGCCACCTCATAGGACCTTGAGGACTTCACCTCAAGCTTAAGGATAGCTAATTGGACAGGAGCCAAAAAGTCCCGCCTGGGCCATTCAGTAGAAAAAGAAGAGAACAAAGAAGCTAATCGCTTTTGTGAGGTGTTTTACCAGGAGCACAGACCTGTGCACCTGGCTGTGTTTTTTCTATTTGTTATTTTGCCTTTTATTAAACCTTTTTTGTTTCCAACACTGCAGCAGAAGCCTCCTGCTCATTTTATGCCTCCAAGTAAAGCTGAGCTATCTTGGGTGTATTATGTTGGTGTTCAGAGCTTATTAGACCTGGCTCGAAACACATAAACATAATAGATCAAAAATCCAAGGCTAGCGTCAAACCATAACCAGGAACATCTCTACCAACATTACTCAGTAATACCCTTCCTGTAATCTCCATCTGCAAAATCTCTAAAGGTTCTCATCCTTAAGCACGTGGTGGGTATGCTCTCCCCCACTGCCTGCCAAACTCTGGAACCTTGGCTAAGTAACATAAAGGAGTGATTGTGCACACATAATCCCCTAGACATAAACAAAGTCCTGGACAAGGAGTGGAACCAGTCATACTTAGACTCCTCTCTGAGAATATGATGAGGACCATATTGACATTTAAATGTTAGTTTATTTGAAATTTAAAATGGTTATATTTTACTTGACTTATAAAACTAAAAAGAAACAGATATTAGGTTGACTTTCTGGTACGAACTGCTCCAAAACACAATACACCACAACACTCTGAAGATGGGAGGTTACACTGCAATGCACAGCATGCTCATCGTGACAGTTAATAATTCTAAGACATTTAAAAGCACTGTTCATTACTGTACATGGATCAAAGATGCAAAAGCAAACAGAACAATTTCCACTAACCTGCGCACATGCTCATATTAAAAAAATGGCACTTTTATCCTCTCTAACATCACACCACTTGCCCGTACCTCAGCTGTCCACATTTTGAAGCAAATTACTTAGAAATTAGCAGTACCACCTGGCCAAAAGCTTTACTAGGCATGTGACATTAGTGATGATAACCCCCCCTCACATAACTGTAGCAACAGTAAGTTCCAGAGAAGATGCAAAATTCAGGAAATATAAACCTAAATTATTCCAAAGCAAGATATTAAAATATATAAACCAAAACAAAAGAGGATAACAAAGAAACACACAAGAAGCATAATGGCTCCTCTAGCTCAAATGATGACAGCTTCCCTAGGAGAAAGATCACATTCTCTTCAAGACAGAACACCCCATTTGTACACTATCACACAGAAACAGTGATAATTTTCACTGAAATACAAATATCTACAGTTACACTGTGCGTTTACAGAACTCATTAGAAAGCTGTTTCATTCATCAGACTAATCCAAATGATCAACAAACTATAAAAATATTCATCTGTACTATATACATATATTTATGTGTGTGTGTATACATATACACACATACTGCATTTTAGAGAGTACAGGAAATTCTCAACTGCAAGCAGTAAATATATTTATACAACTTCCAGTTTTCACAATATTACTTTATTAATTACTTCAGTGCTCAAACTTTCAGAAAAATATAAAAATTATGAACAATTTTTTAAAATGTCATAAGTAAGTACATTTTTCAGCTAAATGCACCAAAGAAATTAATCTCAAAATAAGAATAAACTAATAAACTGCAAGCCATTATAAAATCATCTCGTATTAGAGAACTAAATTATGACAATAAATTTCTTTCTAAAAATTACTCTCATTAGGTTACAAAATGTGACACCCTGATGTATTCCATCCACTGAAATAATTCCCCTTGAATTCTAATCCTTCCAGTGCCTCATACCAATGCAGCTATACATTGACCACATATTTTTCTCCTGTAGCTACTTCAATAAACCACAAATACTTTATTGTAGCTTTCTAACCTCATTCATCTTGAAAAATGGTCAGTTCTCATTCTAAATTATGAAACAAGCATTAGTTTTGATAACATGTAAATGTTCAGTCCTGCTACCTAATAAAAAAATACTGACGCATAATACATAAGCACTATTAAACAGAAACAATTTAAACTAATTTTAATAAAAGGATGACTGCAACTTTTTTTAATGGATGGTATAATCTAATCTCAATTAAAAGATGACAGTTTAAAAAGCCTTGTTCAGTCTTAATTCTTCCAGCAACAGGGTTTTGTCAAGTAATAGTAGAACAAAATCTCTAAGTCATTAAGACTGCCAAACAAACACTCATCAAACTCACATACCAATTAAGGTTTACAGCTAAGAAAAAAAACCACCATGAGTTCTTCCAGTCAAAAGCCTTAGCCATAAGCATACCAGTCATTAAACAGTAACACCTTGTATTAAGGAGAGACATCATCTGGCAACGAGGCTGCATTTTGTATTTTCCTAAGTCATTTGCTAATTTGCCATAACAGCAAAACTTTACACAGTATTGGACACCGCACACTCTAAGCATTACAGAACAGTGAACTACAATAAATTTATTCACATAAAACTCAATGGACTGGCAACCATAGCATGAAATTTTACATACTACATACAGGTAGGAATTAAGAAATTACAGTTCATGAGCTCAATGTGACCCAATTGCCTTGCCATGCTTTTTTTTAATTACAATTTTACTATCACCATACTTGCATTGTTTAGTAGTAGGTGAGTGGTTAACAGACGGCCCAAAAGGCCTAACTGACATCTATTAGAAAAGCCTCACTACTCAGAACACAGCTACTTGAGCTAGAATCTTCATTCTCTTACAGAACTTAAATAAGGATCATCCATTTGAAAGGGATGAACAATGTGGTTTTGAATATTATTTTGCTGAAAAATATGACTAGTTTAAAATACAGTAAACAAAGATGCTCTCACTTCCATAAACCACTTCAGTTGTTGAACTGTTCTTGAAATATCAGCAATAACCATCTATCTCTGGAGACAAAACAGCACTGTGGATAAACACCACCATCCCTTATCTGAAAGCTACACTTCATTTCTCCTCCAGCCTTGAAGGAACTTGCCCTCTGTTGTACACAATAATTATTCCCAGAAGCTTTTAATTTGAACAAGAATCCATGGAACCAGTTTTCCTACCCTTTCCGACACAAGCTCAGGCTGCACCACAGACTCAGTAGTAGCGTGCACTCCACTATCTTCCGCACATTTTCTTAACATAGCACTCACTATCTGTTCCCTGTAAGCAGGCAGCACCCCCCGAGAGTTTCCAGACTTAGCAAGCCTTCAAGGCACAACTGAAGCAGCCCACAGTCAAGAAGAACAAGTGCTTAAATAGCGACCGACAACTCCCACAATTTCCCGCTTGAAATTTTCAGTAAGGGCTTTGCGTATCGAAGCAGGGATTAACTTCACCCACTCCGTCCCGCACCACGCTGCTGCCCATCGCTTCCAGCCAGTCTGGCGGCAGCAAGGGAGCTCTTGCGGCCACACGCTACCTGAGAGCGAAAGCGCACAGCCGGGGCCGGGCTCCCCGCGCTCTGACCGCCCGGGGGATCCCGAATTCCCGCCGCCGCGGGGCAGCGCCGTGCCACGCTCACGCCCCGGGCCCTCGCACCAGCTCCACCACGAGCAGCTGGGGAACACCACGGGGAAAGCAGGCGCCACCAGCAGGCCGCGACGCCGAGGGAGCGCTCCAGCCGGGAACGCCGGCTGCAAGTGGGAGTGAGAGGGGACGAAGAACGTGAAACCTCGGTCCTCCCACATTCCGCAGGGCCGCGAAGCGCCGCCAGCGCCAGCCAACGCTCACCGCCGGCGGGAGGCTCTTCTTCGCCCACCTTAATCTTATTGAGCACGCCACTGCTCTCCAGCGTCTGCACCAGCAGGTCCCGCAGCTCCGTGTCCTCCTCCGTCGCCGCGGCCGCCATCTTGCTTCTCCCTGACAACCGCCCAAACCGCGCTAGCGGCGGGACCGGCCCGGCAGATTCGCCGCCGCCGAAAGCACAAGCCTCGGGCGGACCCGAGGCAACGGAGCGGACCGGGCCAGTGGCCGCCCTCGGCACCGCCCCGAGAGGGGACGCACAGAGGCCGCGGCCACCCGGCGCTTTTCCCGCCCGCTGAGCCTGGAAACTGCGGCGGCGAACGGGCAGCGCGGGCGGCGGCGGGAAGTTCAAAGCGGGGGGGCGGTAACGGCTGAACTGCGCGGCCGCCCGCGCCCGCAAGCGGCCCCTCAGGCGCGCCCGGTGTCCCGCCTTTCCTCCCGCCACGCTCGAACCCAAGCAACCGTACGAGGAGCGGCTGAGCTCATGCGGTCTGCTCAGCCTGGAGGAGACTGAAGGGCCATCTTAACACAGTCTACAACTTCCTCCTGAGGGGAAGCACAGGGGCATGCAGCGATTTCTTTGTGGTGATCGGAGACAGGACCCGAAGGAATGGCATGAAACTCAGTCGCGGGCGGTTTAGGTTAGATATTATGAAAATATTTTCATCCAGAAAGTGGTTGGGCACTGGAGCAGGCCCCCCTGGGCTCCCCACGGAAGTGGTCACACCGCCGAACCGTCAAAGCTCAAGAAGCGCTTGGACAGCTCCAACACCTGGCAGCAGCAGCTGCTCTGTGTCCGGGCTGGAGGGTGAACAGCCCCCGTTCCAGGGCCACGCCCGCTCCAGCAGCTTCCGACGGCCGCAGCTGCCTCCCGGCAACGTCTCAACCGCCTGCTCTGCTGCCCACAAGGGCACCTGACACTTAGCAGCACCAACAGGGGCTTCTAGAGCCCTCGTTTAATAACAAGGAAGTTCGTTGCTGCTCCTTCAAACAAAAATAATAAAGCTTTGTAAATTGTAATGCTTTCTCTACAGACCTACGTGTTCCTTTTTTTCCCCATGCTTATAATTTTTCTTGAAGACGAGTCCAATATATGACAAATAATTTCGTAAGTTAGGAAGGCTCCAAGGGAGCAAATACAGCCCCCAGGAGAAGCAGGGAAGGCTGGTTTTAAAACACGTCCACCGAATATTCAAGGATGCTCTAAAGACTTGGCCAGGCTGTAAAGACAGGTGTCCATCCAACCTACACCTGCTGAACACATATCAGATACTGCTGAAGTCCTACACCCTTCCTTTATTTTTTTTGCCAACTTTTACAACATCTGTGAGGTTACTTCTGGCATGTTTTCGTCCTTTGCACTGCATGTAATCCCTGTCCATTTCCTTGCAGTCACTAAATTTCACAATTTTTTTAAAAATTGCATTTCATTGGATCATATCTCCTTTTCAAAGTGTTTGCAAGTCTTTCTTTTCTGTTGCGCAAGATTTTCTTTCCTTTCCCGAAAGGAAATATCATTTTATTTCAAATGAAATTCAATTTAAAAAAAATTGTGAAATTTAATGACTGCAAGGAAATGGACAGGGATTACATGCAGTGCAAAGGACGAAAACATGCCAGAAGTAACCTCACAGATGTTGTAAAAGCAGGGGAAAAAGTCAAAGAGGAAGACACAACATTGACGGGAAGATATCAGGGACATGGCATGGATACTTAAAAAAATAATAGAGTTTAAAAAAAAATCTTCCGCTAAGTGAAAGCCATCAAAAGGCATGGCATGTCGTCAAGAGCAGGGACATGGACCAAAGCCTGCCCAATTGATCCCCATTAAAATTGCAATATTTCGTTTCCCTCCCCCTAAATGTTCTCTGTTCATCCCTGATTATTTCCCTTGATTTTGCATCATCTGTGAGTTTTGTTTCGGCATGTTTTAGGTCCTTTGCACTGCACCTCATGCAATCCCAGACCATTTTCCTGTAGACACTGAATTTCCCATTTTTCTTTTTTTCTTTCAAATGCATTTTTTTCCATCATATCTCTCTTCCAGAGTGTTTGTACATCCTACTTTTCTCTTTCCTTATTTCCATGTTGATGTATTTTGGCAAGCTTTTGTCCATGTCCCTGTTCTTCATTGCATGTTATGTCTTTTGATAGCTTTGTATTTTGAGAAGTTGTTTTTTTTCCCCAGTATTCCTGCCATGTCACTCATATCTTCCCCTCAAGTCCTGTCTTCCTCTTTTGTTTTTTCCCCTGCTTTGCAACATCTTTCAGGTTAGTTTTGGCATGTTTTGGTCCTTTGCACTGCACCTCATGTAATCCCTATCCATTTTCTTTTAGTCTCTAGATTTCCCAATTTTTTTAAATTGCATTTCCTTTGATTGTATCTCCATTCCAGAGTGTTTTCAAGTACTTGTCTTTTTGCAAGATTTCTATTACGATCAATTTTGGCAAGCTTTGGTCCATGTCTCTGCACTTGACAGCATCTCATGCCTTTAATGGCTTTCAGTTTAGCAAACTTTTTTTTTTTTTCAGTATCCCTGCCATGTCCCTCATATCTTCCCCTCCTGTAGCTGCCTAGAGTGAATAGAGTGTTGTATTTTGAAGTCCTGAAGTTCGGAAACATTAGTAGTTTTTCACTTCCGTACAAAAGTATAACGGAAAGTAATGCCGTAACACTGTACTTGAGACAATAATTCTTTCCATTTAGTTTTTCAAAACCACGTCAGAAACAAATAGTAATTGTAGAAAGATAATGTCTGGTACTACGGTTATTTTCATTTGTTCACTAGATCTCTAAACTAAATGGAAAGACAATAATAAAACAATTCACAAAGGAAAGACAGAGTGGAGGAATAGAATTCAATAGACTTAGGTGATAGTTATTAATTTTTAAGATTAATTTAGCATTTCATAAACAGCACCTTCCAGGTTTGAAATACCTGTAGAATATGAGTCCATTCTACAGATAATGTTTTTTGAGCTCTTCAAAACAGCAGACTATTATTTGACTAAATATCCTTCAGCTTAAGGGCAGCAAAGCACAGTCCAGTGTCCTATTGCAATGCACTGCCTCAAACTGTCTCATGTTTGAAGGAAATGTTTCCATTTTAAATTTATGTAATTCCCAAGTCAACTCTGTGGAAATCATAGAAACACATACCTACAGGGTATTAACACAATTTAAATCAAATTTAAGCTTTCAAAATAATCCATGGACTAAGTTTATTGACTTAAAATTAGGACATGAGAATATACATATATTCCAAAATGTGTACATCTGCTCAGGGTATTGTAAATGTTTCTTTACCACACTTTTAGGAATAAAGTCTAGCTGTATTTGTTTGTTCTATTTGTGCAATGGGAATAATCAAAGCAAAACAACACATTGTGTTACAAAGAAAAAAGTTTGAAAGTCTCTATCTTGATGCTTAAATCCTAATGTAAACTGCTGAAAGCTGGAAAAATGTATTCTTTTGAAGCGTTTCAACTCATTTTGGGTTGGGTTTTTTTCAGGCCGCACATTTCAGCATAGAAACATATAGAAATCTAGGGCACTACCACATTTGTTCAGAATTTTTTGAGAAGAAAATAATTTTCATGAAATTTAAAAGAAACTTTTCAAATATTCTGACATTTCCTCATTTTTTTCATAGCATCATGAGTGCTAATAGGCAGTGATCAGGAGATAAAACACAACAGAGAAAAAAGAGATCATAGTAGACAGATTAATATTAAATATCAAGTCTTAAGGAGATAGTTATCCAAAGTAGCTGTCCGTTGTCCATTTTTGCATATTTCACAAAAACATTCTTTTTAATAACAGCATCCATTAACATGCACTATTTTACGATATTGTAACATTAAAATGTGGCTTCTTTGTCCTAATATATTAAAGGCCTACACTATTTCTGAGTAACTTTGGATCTCTCTTGGTAATCACCCTAATTGGAAACTCGTCATTGAGCTTAGTTTTCACAATGTGCAAAGTGGTAATGCGGCACCCTCAGAGAGCAAATCTCCACTGCACCTCAAACAAGATTAGCACAGAAGCACATGACCCTGCAGGCTGGAGAGTATGTGCAGTACATGCCGGTGTTTTCACCCCTAGTCTGCAAAGATAAAATCAGTCTGAGAGGACAACTCAGAGTGCCTATCTTCTGATTTAATGGGCAGTGACAAAGACTTCAGTGCCACATGGAGCCCTGGTGTCCTGAGCAGCAGGACAAGCTGCACTGCTTACAAGGATCTGGAGAGCTTCACTATTTTTAACTCTTGGAGAAAATTTCTGAAAACTTTTGATACCTCCTAGACAACAACAGATGGATCACTCTGCATCCAGCACATTTTCAAATTTCCACAGACACGTAGGCAAAGAGATTAGTTTTGCCTCATCCTCCTTCATACCATGTAAATACAAAAACATAATTTTTTTTTACCAGTTAATAAAACTGAGACGTTGAACAATGACGTTGTTACAAAGACTGTAATTAATCTGTTTAAACCAAATGTTGTTTTGCTTGTGGAAGCAGATCTGCCCACATATTCCTTAAGTACATAAATGTCGGGTGGTTGTAACGTACCCCCTGTAGTTCAAAACTACATAATAGTATATAATAACCACACTTTGTATTTATGACTCATGCATCAGCAGAGAAAGAAGGGTCAGAATATGTTTTACAGTTTAACATACCGCTGAGAAAATACTGAACCAAGTTCTGACTCATCCCTTGAGGTTCCTTCCTCAGAAACTTCCTACTGCTTCCAAACACGTGTTATTACCATTTCAAACTTCTCTATTTGGAGAAGCACGCCACAGACGCCTGTGTCAGCTCCTGGGCTTGCATCAGTCACTAGACTCTTTCTCAGAGTCCCCATCGCACTCTCGAAGACCTCCGCGCCGCGCAGATGCTCAGTATGAAACCAACCTAACTAAATCCTTGAACGTGCTAAAGAAGAACCAACCAAAACAGCAGGACGAACTAAACCACCCACATAAATTACTTCCCCCGCAGCCTGCCGCTCCTTTCTTGCCCGCGCTCGCAATGCCTGGCTCCCGCGGGACCCGGCCGGCCGCGGGGATGCGCTAGGGAGGCAACGGGGATACAGCGGAGCCGCTACTACCGGGTATGTGCGCCCCCAGCAGCCGCCAGCGCCCGGGCAGGCGGCGGGCAGCCGCCGTGGCGAGTGGCGGTGCCGCCCCGTGCCGCCCTCCGGGGCGGGGCCTGCGCGGGCCCGGGGAGAGGGGCGGGCGCGGGGCAGCTCCTGCGGGCAGCGCCGGGGCAGCGGGCGGCAGGTAACGCGGGCCGGGGGTGCGCGCAGCGCGCTGAGCTGTGGTGAGCTCTGAAGGCGAGGCAGCGGAGGTCGGATTTGAGAGTGTGCCTTCGCCGGCCTCTCTCGGCTCCCTGTTCCTGCCCCCTGCCCCCCCGTGGGGCTGCGCTCCCGCGGTGGCAGCCGGGCAGGAGGGAGCTGCGGTTCGGGCCGCCCGAGGTGTGTGTGGGTAGGCTTTTCTGCCTGGGAGAGTGCTCTCTGCCGCTGGGATCCTCAGTTGCGCGAACTTCAAAGGTGGGACTTGCAGGCCTGGCGTGGACTCAGATTGTCTTTGCTTTCACTTCTTATGCTTTAAATTCCATGCGTAGCAAATCGAAAGTCAGCCCAATAAGTGGCAGCATTTCCCAGAGGCGGGAAAACTCTTAATAGTTTTTTGGGGTTTTTTACACTTTACATCGGCTTTGGCATCCTCCTGTCTGGCCTCCTGGAGGCCTCCCGCTTCCGGTACTTGGGGAGATTTGCATTGTTTACAGTTTGTGCGACGCCGCTCTAATGATTGTTTATGTGGAGTTAGGGCTTTCTGCTGTCGCAGTGACCTGGGTGCTGGAGCAGAGCCCTGTGGTGGGTGCCGTGCGAGGAGGGAGAGGTGTCGCCGTGCTCGGCGCTTCCCCAGGCGGCCGGCGGGGCTGAGCGCAGCCCCTGCTCCCTCCGGGCTCACCCGGCACCGCTCCGCCTCGGCGGCGAGAGCCCCCAGCGCACTGAACGCTGTGAGAGGGGCGCTGCTGAAATCGTGCCGTGGCGGTGGGCGTGAGTGTTGCCTCTGGAAAGGCTTGGAAGAGCCTTTTGCAGTTACTCGGACCAGTACTTGGGCTTGGGATGCATGGCTAGCTGGGAGTGGACAGTGCAGGTAAAACTTGCCGGAGCTAAGAGCGTTGTTATAAATTAAGTTAATGCTTCTGGCACACAGTGTTGTGACTTGGCTTGTCTAACTCGTTGTAGCAGATGCAGTGCATGCCGGCTTGTTAGGGATGCTACCAAAGCCTTGGGTGTTCATTTTTGTGGCTTTAGATACCAGGCTAACTGTCCTAAATCTTATCTCTGGACATTGTTGGCAGCATTTAGCTGCGTGCATGCTGTGTCATAACCATGGCCATCTCCTGCTGATGCTTGAGTGCTTTTCTGCAGTATCTTCTCTTCTGATTTTATATGCTGAACTAAACTGTAGAGCAAGTGATTTTGTATTAATGAGAGGTTTGCTAGTCAAGCTAATTGTTAAAAGCCAAACAGAAAGAAAATAAGAGAGTAAAATAAGAGGTGACTAATTGCTGTTGTCCAAAAGAAGCATGTGCTACATCTTCACTCCCCTCAAGATGGTATATTAGAATTCAAACTATAGTAAATGTGTTAAAGGAGGATTTTCTCAGTGCTTATTACAAGTTCTCTCTACTGTTTGATAAGCCTGGGCAGGTAATTTTGAAAACAGCATGGAACAATGCTAATATTGTTAGTGAAGTGACTTTGCCCTGACTGGGTCAGTAACACACAGGAACACACACAGAAACATACCCAGAAACACGTGTTTTGCATTCCTTTTCTAGGTACAGTACATCGAGAGTAATCCCAAAGCTGTTCTTGCCCTTTGGAATTTTATCCATAATAAAAAAGAGTTGATAGCCTAGTGTCAAGTATGTGTGCAGGTTTCGTTTGGAAGTTTTAAGTTTTCTATGTTACAAAATATTTTGGAACATCTTGACTTTTTTTTTGCAACTAACTTTCATAATACAAAATCCCTGTTTCTTTCTAGAGAAAAGTTGGTGTAAGATTTGTTAAATCTGTTCTTTATTGTATTTGTGAAATTAGTAATGTAGTGTAATTTTTAGTAAACAGAAGCCATTTTTATTAAAAATGTATGTGCTCTATGCATCTTGGTTGTTAATGCAGTTTTCATTTGGATGTGTGTATTTCCTCAAATGCACATCATTCAGACGCCTTTAAGATTGATGCACTTTTCACCTGCCATCATCACTGACACAGACAAATATAAGGTCAGCTTGAATGAATCACTCAGTCTGTCTTGGTAGTGTTGTGGTACCTCCAAGGTTGTCTTCTGAGCTAAATCCTTAGAGTTTATGTATTTATCAGTGGAAAACAGTGGAAGTTACAGATTGGGTACTTTCAAACCTGCTTTGTTGCCCTGTGTTCTGGTTTCGGGGTTCAGAACAATATGTAGAATAAATCAGCACCTTCTCCTGCTCTGGTAGCAGCATTTTTTTAAGCCCCCTCTGTTCCTGGTAGTTACTTGGTCAAATATAAGAGTCCACTGAGAAAGGAGACAATTACCTTTATGCTTTTTTTGCTGCTTAGTCACTGGAAAAAAAAGCTTCTTTCTGCCTACCAACTTATATCAAAAGAAGTGCTATAATGCTTGCTGGGTTATTTTTCTTTCATAATCCACTTCCTTAAGATATTTCTTCCACATCTTTGTAGAGTGCAGCTTTTTTTTGGTGATGTGTGATGTTACTGTCTTTTAAGTGCTACTTCCTGCTTTTTGTAGGTAGGGCAGAATTTTACATGAACCTTACACTTCTTACATCTCCCAATGTTTTGTCTTTATAGTTTTTCATGCGGAAAAATAGTCTTGCTTGGTTGGTTTTCAGTTCAAAATAATAGAAGATGAAACCATTAAGCAGGTCTATAAGGCAGAATCTCACATCATTAATTCCTGTTGTTCAAATGATGAGACTGAAGATCACTTAAGGTGCAGAACTCTTGGGGAAATTGGCTGTCCAGCACTTACTTATTTATGACTTTTTTTATACACTGTATGACTATATTAAGTTCTTTAATACAGCATATATGTCTTTCTTTGGCTAGCTTTTGCTGAAGATTAGTTCTGCATTATTGTTTGCTTTTCCATACAAGTAGCACTCTCCAAATTATCTTCTCAAAATTATTATTATTTTTTTCATATTTTACCTGGTGAGTGAAATTCCTTCTGGTGTTTTTAAGAAAGTAGATCAGGAAGATAACAGTTGGCAACTAATATTTATCTGATTATATCTTCTCTTAGGCCAAGTACCTTGATAATTTGTCTATTACAAATTAGAGAGGCATTTATGTATGAAATAGAAGAATATCTTAAAGATGTTAGCTTCCTCAAAATTTAGCAAGACCTTGTGATAAATTTAGCTGGTTAATGGTTACAGTTGTTGCCCAAGCCCCTCACGAGTTTTGAAATCCTCACACATTTTGCAAGCAGGGAAGCTCCCTCCTTTGTACTTCAGCTCTGACATGGTGTTTGCAGAACTGTGGGGTTCTGCAGGCTGGGTCCAGAGCCACATAACAACTGTGGGAAAATGGATTCTTCTCTATAATGAGCTGTGAATATGAATTATGCTGAGTTTTCTCAGTGTAATGACTGAATCAGCCATGTCTTCACTGGTGTCAAAACAGGCTTTACTTGACTGTGGTAAGAATGAATTAAAATAATCTCCATAGAAAAAAAGAAAACGACTCGTGTAGTGAGAGATTTTTGAAAGGTCACCTAGGTTACACGCAGTGTCTTGTGGTGTAGGGTTGTCATTTTGAGAAGGTTGGGAAGGAGTTTTGGTGAGGCTTTAATAACTTGCATGTAAATATGTGCACGTACATCCCTTTCTAGAAGGTAGCATTTGAAATGCTGTGAAATGGCTGGCATATCTGGGAGACAGTTGGGATTTTTGACCTGTGTCAAGTAGAAGTCCTTCTGTTTGTGAAGGTTGGTTTGTTTTTTTATCCCCTGACTTCTAAGGTCCATGAAGTTTTAGGCAAATTGTGCATAGTTCCATAGAGGCTATCTCAGGTTTATAAGAAGAACAGAAACTTCATGTGGTTTTAGCAGCATTTTAAAAAAATATTAGTTTAGTAGTCAACTGGCATTTAGACAGAATTTCTGCTTTGTACATCATCATTGGCTTCCTGTGAGTTTCTAATATTGGCCTTGACCAATCCAACATGAATATTCAATATTAAGTTTAAAGTTTCTTTAATGAATCACTCTGGGCATTGGAGCTGACCGCGAGTCTTCAATTACAGAAAGTATAGCTCTGTAGAAGATTTATATGTTTCTGTTAATTGGAAGGTGGCTCTGTGGCAACCGTGTGCAAGTAAAGATAAAAAAGGAAACGGTGGTCTCACCCTTGATGGTATTAGTTTATGAAAATTCCCATACAAGCTGGGGAATCAGGCACAGCCCTGAAAGACATCCCCATTTACCCATGGTTGTAAATCTAATGTAGAGTTACCATTACCTGCTATTTCTGACATAGTAGGTTTCTTCTGTGTTTTAACATTTGTGCATATCCATTTGTTGCATAGATAACAGATTTCTTCTTTCAACACCTTTTTACAGCTATTTGGATAACAAAATGAAACCTGCAAAGCTGCACTATTGGATTTTGTGTTGGTTTTTCATGGCGCTATGTTGTTGGTGTACTACAGATACTTTTTCTCAAAGGTAAGTTGTGCTTTTAAATGAAACATCTGACAACTCACTCTTAAGTGCAGATCAGAATGGTTTAACTTCTAATGTAAATTTGTTATTATGTACTATTTTTGATGTGTTATTCTACTCTTAGGTGATTTATAGTAAGGCATCTACATTAACAGAAGAAGCAAGGACCATGCCTGAGGAAACCTTTAGCCGTGTCAGCATGAATAAAGAGGGGAAGCTTAAATTCTATTTGTTGCACTTGAAACTTTTCTCATCTTGCTATAAATACATCATTTAGAGTTGTGATGTGGTAATGACAAAAACTGAAAATTATTTTGACACTCACAGCGAAAAAGTCATCCCTGTGGCGTGAACTGCACTAACTGTTGCATTGTTTACTTTTTTATTTATCTTTTCTTTTCCTTGCTGTTTTCTCAGTTCTGACAAAGTTATATGACAAAATTATTTTTCATATGACATCCCAGTTGAGGCTGTATCAGATTGCTGCACCATCTTTTGATGGTTGTTGCCCCTTGGCAAAATCTGAGCTTCAATACTGATGGGCCGTGGGAGAAGCTACACCCCAAGTCACACCCTTCTGTGGTCAAAGCTGAAATTCCTATTGTTATATGAGGAAATAAACTTTTCTACTTCCTTTTAGTGCTTTGGCAAGAGAATGGTTAGGGGTGCTCAGTTCTGTGCTGAATTTTCCAGTGCCTACATTGCATTTGGTGGCTAGCGTAGACACTGTGCTGATGTTTCTTCAATCCCCAGGATTTAGGCTCTGGCTTGGCCATCTTGGCAGAGTCATCTCTAGAGGCACATTCCTGAGCTGCACAGAGCATGACAACTCAGGTCCAGAGAAGGGGGGAATATCTCTGAAGCTGCATAGGTATTGAAAATGGCTTTCCTTGGATTCTGAGCTTAACTTGCTCTGTTTAATAAGTACAGTTTTCCGACCCATCCTTAGGCAGAAAGTGTATCATAGGAGAACTCTTCAGCATGACTGACATTGCAGAAGTTCAGCTGCTATTTCAAATACAGATGAAAGATCTAGTGAAAAGTCTAATGAAAGATCATTTCTAAGTAAGGACTTTTTAAAACCAAGGAAATAAATTGCTCTGCAATATAAGGTAATTCCTCTACTCAGGTTTCTACAGCAACAGTAAAGACCCCTATAAAAGTGTTAATAGTTTTCATTGTGGCTATGCCTGGTAAGTTCCAGAACTATTCTTCTAAATTATATAGAAAACCATGGACACATGTGAATGCTTAAGAGAAAATGTGGCCATTGCAAAGTAGAAAAACTAGAGGAAAAAACTGAGGTGTAATATAACATGGAAGCATCCCTAGGCTGTCCTCAGATTGAGAAGAATTAGCTTGTCTTTTATTCTTTTTTTTTTCCTTTTTCTTTGGTAATATATCCTCTAGCAAGAACTAATGACTGACAAGTTAGCTTCCAGAGAATAACAATTTATTTTGACAGTTCTGCACGTAAAGTTGTCAGTTTAAATAATTTACAGTTCTGTTTATTTTTTGCCGTTTGCTGTTCTATTTAATTTTTTTGTCTGGTTCCTTAATAACTAAATATATCTGCTGTAGTGTCTGATGAAACAGATTATTTATTTACATCTGCTTAACCAGAATAGGTCTGCTCCAAACTGTTGAAAAAGGCCTTTATAGAAATGATGTGACACAGACTTCCAACACTTCTTGAACAAAGTTTTGAGGGTTTTTTTTCTCCTCTGCATACTTAAGAAATGGAAAGCATATGGAGATAGAGTGCCAGAAGGGGGATTTGTTAAACAGTGGGGATATTAACATGTTTCCTTATATGTTGTTTCTCTCTGAATTGTTAGTTTGGAGTGTGTGCCTGAAGGTGTTCCTCTTTTTAAAATACTTGAAGAAAAATAAATTTGTCTGTCTCTCTCCAGTGACATCCACCCTCATGCCTGGAAAAAGCTGTATTTTGCTCATCATTGGCCAGTGACTGTATGTAAGGTGAGATTTTTGTGTTTCTCTTTTATCCTAAAACAGGTAGCATTGGATAATAAATGTGTGAAAACAGATTGAATAAAGCCCATTAAGTATTTAATCTTGGTTATGCCTTTAAAAGGCTTTTCCTGATCTTAATGCAACTTTTACTACCTCCTCTGCAATGCAGAGCAGCCATAACAGGAAAGATTGTGGTGAGTTACAGAGTTGTCAGTGTAGAGTGTACTGTACACTAAGCCTGTTACAGAATTTGTGACATTTTATTAGTTATAAACCTAGTCCTAGGCTTTCATCAGACTCTGTATTGGCTGATGACAGTTTGGTATTTGAACTATCTGCTGCACAATAAGGTTTTTAGCTTTGTAATTATGGCTCCAGTATTTCTGTGATGTCATCAAATACTGATTCAGTCAAGAAAGAGAGCTATAAAGGTGTTGTGGCAGGTGTCTCTGACTATTTCTGCATTTTTTGCTGTATTTGAGGGGTGTGAACCCAACCTTCCAACATGTATCTGTCAAAGCACAGTTAAGAGGGGTACTGATGCTAATAAGTATCTACTACCATATTTTCCTATACTGGAAGTACTCAAAGGTCTCTTCCCATACAGTTAAGTAAAAAATATGATCAGATTTACTGACACAAGGCAGAAGAACCTTGTGGATAATACAGTAGCTTCAGGTTCAGCCAAATTAATGTGGAGGGTAATATCAATAACAAACTCAGATGTGTATGAGACCAGAGACTGAGACCACTGTTCTGTTTTTTGTTTGCCTGTTTTTGTGTAGAAATAAGGAAAGATTTGATGCCTTTTGTGTGATTTTCTGTTGATTAAACATCACTGTTACTGACTTGAAGCAGAGATGTTGTTGAAGAGTTTGTAGTGCCTAGCACAATCCAGTGTGCTGAAAGAAAAAAGAAAAATGAAACAACCTGAAATTAAACCAACCCCTACCAACCAATTTTCCCACTGTGTATTTATGCTGGTTGCTCCTCTGAATTCCAGGGTAGTGCACTTGATAAATTGACAAATAATTCACATAATCTTCTAGTGAAGTTGTAGTGAATTATTGAAGATATTGAGCATTAGAAAATGTAGGCATCCTTGCACTTTGTTGATTTCTTATGATATTCTGTAGTAAGAGGTGATAGACATATTCAAAGATGTGCAGAAAAAGGGATATTAAAATCATAGTGACTTTTTTTTCCCTAGTTTTCCATCAAGTCATATGAAGAAGCTAGATCTCAACTGTACTCCTATAACAGCTTTCTTGTTTGCCATAAGAGGAATTCCTAAATTCAGGAATTAATTTAAGTATTTTTAAGTAGGTAGATTCTTCTGTGTGTTTGGTGTATTTATATATGATAACAGGTGTTTTTCAGGGTGTAAATATTTTTAGTGTTATTATTCAGTTTAAAACTCTTGCCATGATGCTGAAAGGAAAAAGCTGTGAAAGAAACAGTAAAAGTCATTATATCATTTATGGCAAAAACCTGTGAGATACTTTTTTTTTCTGAAAGTACTTCTTAGTTTATGTCTCCTGTATAAAGGAATCTTATTATAGACTCTTTCATACTCATTGTGTTCTTAAGGTATGTGGATCGGCTTCATCTTAACTCCTACCTGTTTTGGAGATCTGTGCTTGAAAAGTTTTTTAGGCTTTTGAAGGCCCAAAAGGCCTTTAAAATTTAGAGGGCACATGCCAGAAATTTGAGAAAACATCTCTTCCAGCTCTTCCTGGGCTTTAAAAAGTAACTGTTCAGCTGATGCTTTTTAATACTGAGTGTGATGGGCACAATTGAATTGAAAAGTGTTTTGTTATCATATCTTCTAAGCTAACCAATTAAAATAAAGTGATATCATGGGCAGCAGTGATAACCCCAGGACCTAATTACTGACTACTACAGTGAAAAGGGTGAAGGAGGAAGAGAGATTTTCTTCCTTATAATGTGATTAGAAATTCCAGTAGCATATAATTGACCTGAGGTGACTATGTCTTATGCAAAGGTACCTAGGCTAGATCCACAGACCTCAAGTGACTATGAAATTCATGTTCCCTTGAAAAATTGTGCCTGTGGCTAATTCATGCCACATGTTTCAGTAACAAATGAGTGTGATTTAAGAGCAACTCAAGGGCTAGAAGAGGGACTTTCCTACTCCCTTATTATGGAGTTGTGAGAACTTTTTATTCCAGAACTTAAAAAGAGAACTATTATTTCAGCTTTTGCATCCTGGAGATTGCAAAAAGATAAAAATTTTCTGTGTGGGTAGGTTTTTTTGTGTGTGTGTGAAATGTAGAAAATCCAGTGCAAGTCTGTAAGTTATTCAATTCCTTTTCTGTAAGGAATGGGAAGGACAATAAAAAAATGGTACCTGCTGTCATCTGCCTTTTACTTCACATATGTGCTCGTTAAAGGAAAGAATCAAAAAAAAGGACAATAGAATAATGAAAAGAACAGCCTGAATTCAAGTTTGAATGTTGTGTTAAGCAACAGATGGGGTTTTTTTTAATTTTTATTTTTCAATATGAGATAAAAAATTTTCCTAAGTTCAGACTTTGGCAGTAATTTTATAGCAGAGGCTTAAATGAAGAACAGAAATACTAGTTTTTCTTCTTTTTTGGTAAAAATAGAAGTAGTCACATAATACAGAAAGAATTCAAGTGACTAAAGGAGCGATGGGAGTAATTGCACACTGTTTGAGGGGAAGAAGTTGAAGAGCTGAACTCTCTCCACAGTTTGAAAAGCAAGAATTTTTCTTTGCAGTTGCCATGTTTCATTACAAAATAACTTACAATTTATCTTAATTAAAGAGATGGCCTACTGAAGGAAGGTGGTTGGCAGGGAGAACAGGAGTAAATATTTTACTTCCCAGAGGCTGATTTTTTATTTCAATTTGATGTATCTGTTTGTGATCCAGTAGCACTACTTTCACATTTACCAGCTGCTGTACCAAGGGATTTGTAACTTGGGCAGCTCAACAGGTGACACTTCTGGGACACACCAATGGTATTTTGCTGTTTGACATTTCAGAGATGATAAAAGCTTCAGTGCTTCTGGCACATGCTGTTTGTGTAATGACTTGCTGTTACAAATAGGCTAATCCCTCTGCTGTAGTGTTCCCTCTCAGCATGGTGGGTGCTCTACAGCCTCACCAGCCCTTTGCTCAGTTTTATAGGTCATGTATGGTTCATTTGGATTGGTTTGATTATCAGATTGCTTTAAAACAGGAGAAAACAGTGCTTCTTTTTCAAATGCATCTAGGTATATAGAGCTTTCTGGGGTCCAGCTACTTGAAAATTAATATTTGTACCTCTGGTTCCAGTCAGTCAATCTCTAGAGATTTAATTAATCTTCCAGCAATCAGTCTGTGGCAAACAGGAAGGCTGACAAGAAGTGGTTTTGCACCAGCAAGCAGGGGTACCCAGCTTTGCAGACCAGCATAAGCATTTTTTATGATATTGATTTTAAATGAACATTGGAAAGATACTAAGACTAGAATGAAAAAGGAGATTGAATGAAGCTGGCCAAGGCATGCAGAGTGTGAACTAATGTGTTGTAGGTTGCATTGACCTCCCAGTTCTGCCCGGGCACAGGGTAACACCAAGAGTCTGATGAAACAGATAAAGGAAACTGCTAGGAAGTTTAGTGCCATGATTTCAAATCTGAAATGCTCTGGGTGTTCCATTAGCATGTCTGAGAACTGCAGTTAAAGACTGAGTAAGGAGCACAATTGGACTGCTTTCGTTGCCACCTCAGTTGAGTAAGCTGTTGACTATTAATTTGCTGTACTTTGGGCTAGATAGCCAAACCCCTCCAGGTCCACAGAGCTTGTGTCATGACAGAGCAATATTGTTTGGGCATTTTCAATGTGTGTTTGTTCAAAATATTCCTTACAGGAAAAAAAGCTTTTGCTGGGTGTAATTGGTTGTATTGTTAGTGGCAAGAGAGGAGAGGAAGGCCATGGACACAGAACGAGAAAGTCTTGCAGAGGTTGCATATTTGCTGCCACTGGCGTGTGGCATGTGGAAGGCAATTAGTGAGATTACAGGCCTGTCTCTGCTCCTCTCTATACTCTGCTCTTGCTCTGGCATCACATAAAAGGCATTGTGGTATAATTATGACAGACTGCACAGCCAAAAAGGAAAGCTGTTATTATGGGAAAAGAACGTCTGGGGAGGTTGTTAGTTAATGGCAAAAAGTGTTTATTTGAAAGAGCTGTAATTCCTAAGAAGAATCATCAGGGAAAATACAGTAATGGTGTTGTGTGATGTGTGACATGGACTTTTTTTAGTTTGTTCTTTTCAGGCATATGTCCCTGCTCTAAACAGTAATTTAAGTGTAGGCTATTTCTCCTGTATTAACAACATTTTTTATTGGAGGCTCTATTTTCTTTAGTCTTTCATTTTCTTTCCTTGTCCTCCATTCCCTTATCCCTCAAGTCAAAATCATAAAAGCATAAATCTGTTTTACTTAGAATAAGCAATATATTTAATCTCTTCTTCATATTTTTCACTTTCAATACAATGATAAAACTAGTCCTGAATGCTTAAAGAGGGTTTTGTGCTTGTCCAATATTATAGTTTATTTTGCATGTTTTTACATTAATGGCTCTGCAGTCCTTGAAAAGATGTAGTAATGAGAAGAATACAGAGCTGCCACGTGGAGTACTGTAAATGCAGATAAAGGTCTGTTCATTCAGCATGGATCAGGCTACTTTCTGTTTCCTCAGAACCTGTCCTTTTGTCTTCTCTTCATGCTGTCAGGTCAGAATTCACGGATCTGCTTCAAAATTCTAGTGCCAATGGGTCCCTAAGTAGCATAATCCATGACAGCTTCAAGTAACTGGAGTTCACCAGTTCCAGGTTTGGCAAGGAAAAGTTGGCATGCCACAGTAGAACCTCGGGCCATCACTGAATGAGGTTTTACTTTTGCCTTTAAACCTTTACTCCTGTATACATGCAGCAAATACTCTGTGTTTTTGTTTCCTACAGATGAATGCTAATGATTGTCATGACCCACCAAAGTACTGGACAATCCATGGATTGTGGTATGATCATAGAGTGTTTTTATTTCCGCCTGGAAAGGAAAAATCAAATTTTGTACCAGGATGTTTAGTGATTTGGTTTTGTTGGGTGGAGGTTTGTTTGTTTGGGGGGTTTTTGTTGGGTTTTTTGTGAGGGTTTTTTGTTTTTGTTTTTGTTGAGTTATTTTTTTGAGATCTTAATCTGTCTGTTCTTATGATTGAAACAAAACCTTATGGTTTGACATAAAACTGAAATATACTTCTGTATCTCATGACTTGTTGAAATCCTCTGGCCACATAAGCATTTTATTTACACACCTCCTCATAAGATCAGAAATAGTCTCAGACACAAAAGGAACTATTGTTTCCCTTCTTTTCTTTTGTCTCTCTGAGTAAAAAGAATTTGTTAATGTTTCATGACTGCTTGTGGCTTTAAGTATCTTATCTCCACACAAATATTAAGTATATTATCTCCACACATATACTTGCATAAGTATAACAAAAACTAATTGACTTCAAAGGAATCAACTCACTGGAATTGATGCCAATGGCAGCAGTTCAAAAATTTTCTGGACAAATACAGGTTAAAATCGGTACAAGAGTTTAAGCTATGCCTCCTGGAAAAGTGAACATCATTATGGATTGATTCCATGAGAGTGTCTTGGTGATACTTGCAGACACATCAGATGGGGCAGCAGTTTAGGAGGTCACTGTCAGTAGTGACACCAGTGACATCATGTGCAAGACCCTTCCAAGTCACTGGCACACTCAAATGATTTTTTTTATAGAATGAAAGGGACCAAAGGGCCAAACAAAGAAATCACAACAAAATCTTTTGGCTGTCTTTTGAATCTTCATGAGAAATCTTTTGGCCACAGTTAATGTCTTGAAGGTTTTACTTCTGAACCCTGTAGGTTCTTATGGTTTACTTGCATTTTTAAGTAAGATCTCCAGCTATAATCCTGCATACTTAAAATTCAGGATAATGATATGTTACCAGTAGTGAGTTAGGAGACATCTTTTTTCAATTTTATTTTGCTTCCCTAGGCCTGATAGAGCTGAAGACTGTAACAGAACATGGCATTTCAATGTCACTGAGATCAAGGTATTTAAAACAAAAATAGACATACCAGGCAGAGCTAAGTGCAATTACTTTTGCACATCCTATATGCAAAATCTGCAGTTCATCATATCACTCTTAATGTTTACTGAGGGGTATGGTTTTTTTAAAGACTCCAGAAATTCTTTTAGTGCTTCTGGTACTATTTGAAGTTGCTGTCCTTGTGATCATTAGCATCTGTACCTGCTCAATTTTGTGAACATGCAGTTTGGCTCATTCAGCCACATCCTCCTTAATAAAATCTAAAGGTCCACTACCACATAGATGATGGATCTGCAGTGACAAAAAGCACCTGTGAAAAGAAAAAGATTCACTCAGTCGGTGTTCTCCCTTCACATTTTCTACTGCAAAATCAGAATAAAGAAAGTAAGAGCTCAGAGTACTGTTTTCTATGTGTTTTCTCCTAGGCCATTAGTCCTTTTTTGTTCTTTTTGTACTTAAAAAACCCCCAGTGTATTTAATTCAACAAAATTCATTTATGTGTTATAGACAAGAATAAGAGACTTGAGCCTGACAAATGTGAAACACTGCATGATGGAACAACTTCTGCAGGGACAGTTGAAGGACAGTCTTACTTTGAGGCAGTGTGTCAGTAGTAGTATGTTCAGATATTTAGGTAGGTGTACCTGTTACCTCCAACAATAGCATTTTCAGAATATGAGGGAAAAAGATCTTTTGTTTTTCTTCAAATGTTTCAGTCATGGACACTGAAAGATGAGGCTTCAGTTGTAAAAAATGTATCAATATATGTAGATTGTATAAGAAATAGCTTTTCAATGCTGTAGGTGCATTTGTTAATTGTGGTATTTTCAGGATCTTTTGTCAGACATGAGACACTACTGGCCTGATGTGCTTCATTCATCTCTAAATCGCACCCAGTTCTGGTGAGTACAAAAAAGCCCTGAAAAGCATTTTGGATATTATTTTATAAAAATCGGTCTAAGTAGTTCTTCAGGTGCATGAGAGGAAGTGTCCAGGCGGTCCCTGAAGCAGTGTTTTCATTTATAGTATAGATCTGTTCTCTTACAGCTGTTGAAGAGAGGGCTTTAGCAGAAGTTTTAGAGAAATGAAACTCAGCGAGAGAATGTTTCCTCTCTTCATCCCCAGGGAGGAGAAACAGCTGCTGTTGACACATTAAATCTGAGTAGCAGTAGCACTGCTGGGATATCACAGGTATCTGCAAGAGCAGCTTCCACTTCTCTTTCCCTAGCTAGTTTCACTCTGCTGCTGGTCTTGAGAAAGCTTTCCTTTTGGACTTCCTCATAGAAGAGAAAATAGAGAAATAGAATGCACTGTGTCATGGTAGCCACTTCTCTGTTCAGTGAAGTTATTGCCAGCAGCTCTGTGCCACCACCAAGCTCATAGGTGCAAGAGGTGCAGAAGGATGGAGGCCTTGATGAACACCTGTAGCTGTGGTCAATATCTTTTTTTTTTCCCTTTGAAATGGCTGTGCTGCAACATAGTGTGACATTGTGAAGGATATAATCTTAAAGTCTTGGTAAATATTTTGTGGAGACTAAATTCTCTGTCCATTCTGGAAGCTCACAGGACTGATTAATACACTTGGGCCTGGTGCATTCTTGGTTTGCTGCAGATGATGGTTCACAGGCACTGTCAGTGCAGACTGCCCCAAACCACTCCAATAGCAGTTCCTTGGTAGCAGTAAAAGGCTTCTTGAATGCCAGCAGGTCTTTGGCCCTCTGTTTTTGCCTTCTTTATAGAAAGAGCAGGACACTTAAAATATAAGTACTACTGAAAGCCTTCAAAAGACAGGTACATCACCATTAGTTTTACAGACATGCATGTATACACTCCCTGAACTAAAATTGTCATCCTTGCAAAGCCTTGCCTCTAGCTTGCTGCTGTTTTAGTAGCCCTTTGGATCTGACCATTATCTGCTTCTGATCCAACCTGACTATATTTCTTGCTAAGTTTACCTCTAAAAGAGCTTCTCTTTACTTTAAAACTCTGGTGTCTTTTCTCATTAGTAATTTAAAATCCCTTATGGGGAAATCTGCCCATGGAAACTGGATTCTTCCAGGCAATAAACAATTCATTTGACCTGCAGTTGTGTTGAATGTTACAGCCAAGACGAGAACTCTCTACAAGGCTAAATTTGGGAAGATACAGTGAAAATCAAGTGTCTTCTCCCCTCCCTCAAATCTCCTGACACCACAGTTGCTGTATTAATTTTCTGTTCAGAAGTAGTACACTATCTCTCTAGATCCAAACGTAATTTCTTTTAGGGTGTGTTAAATCCTTAAGAAAAATCTGAAGTTTTTAGTATGAATCCACAATTCCAAGGTAGGCTTTTAAGTGAATAGTAGTTGTCCTTCTCTGCTTTTTGATGATGTACTTAAGGCATCATAAGGTCACAGGACGCTGTGATAATGGCAGGAGTTTGTGATTAGATAATCTTTGTGTACATCTGCTGAACTGATACCTATATAGTACAAGTGGATTGTGAAAATTTGAAAAGAATTTAAAAAAAAAATCCACAGGCAGTGTCACTAAAGATGATACTGCTTAGTCTTTCAATGGACTTTAGAATTGATGAAAACATTTTTGTCTTTTTCCCAATTTTTGTCCTCTGAGTTTGTCTGCTGTACACTGCAAGAATTTCTTTTGCCCTCTGTTCCTTGCTCTTAGGAGAATGGATAGTGGATTAGAAGCCAGACTTGAGAGGAGACCTATGAAAATTCTGCCACTGGCCAGCATAGAAGTGGATGCTAAAATCTTAGCAGCTTGTGCAATTTCACTGTTTTACCCAAAATAAGGCTTAATCCTTTGAGTTCAGAAAAAACTTTAGTACATTTAGTACTTTGAAAGTGCATTTAACACAAAAGGTTCTACTAAAACTTGCAAAAAGGTTAGAGATAGTAATTTTCTAGACAAATGCTGTGCATTCTGACCTCCAGACATCTTTGTGTAAGTACACAGGGCATTGAATCATAAGAGCATTACATGTATTTATTTCTTGAATATGTAGATGTTACTGTAATTGAAGTGGTGGGAGTGATCTTGTTTGGATTTACTTTTTACATGTGTGATCAATTTGAATGCAGTATCCTACTCCACTTGATTTAAGTACAATGGCTAGCTTGTACAACACATATATCTGCAAATAATGTGTTCTAAAATTTGCATTTTGCTTTTCTCCTATAGGAAACATGAGTGGGACAAACATGGCACTTGTGCAGCTACACTTGAGGTCCTTAATTCTCAGAAAAAATACTTTGGTAAAGCCATAGAACTCTACCAGCATGTTGATCTCAATGGGTACGTAAATGAACTCAATGATCTGGCTTTTATTTCAAACAGTTCCTAAAGCTTTCAGATCTAGCCTCTAATGAAAGTCTAAAAGTCTGATGGCAGAGAGGAAATGAGAATTGGTGTAAATTATTTTTAGTACTGAAGTTCAGAAGAAGAGTTGTTACCCTGAGGAGCAGTCTCTGGTCACTTCAGTCAGATAAGCCAGCATCATTCTTAGCAACATCCTTCTAGACAGCATGAACCAGTAAATTTTTGAGCAGCTTTACAGGCTGTATCTTGATACCAAAAGTATACGGTACCTGTAAAGTTCTAAATCAAGTGACAAACCCCCCAGACTTCTGAGTCATGCTGAGCCCCAAACACTTGTTTTTAAGACAATGCTCTGCTCGGGGGAAGGGACAAGCTGCAGGCAAAACCATGCAGGACATCCTTTTCATCCTGTGAAAAGGCTGAGAGGCAACTGCAGGAGAGGAGGTTGTGAAGGGTTCAGTTGCTGGAGGCAGTTCTCTACTGCTCTTTGTGACAGCCCCAATGTGGCACTCTTGCTTCGTCCTAGGGGCTGATTTCTCCTTATTGTTCCAAAGCCCTGGCCATTCCAGATTTAGTCTTGAGGAGACTGTTGTGGCTTGTCCAAATCCTGCATGTGTTCTGGCTTGGTGTGGGTGAGAGGATGTTTGACTTGGATTTGTGGACCATGAGAAGACAGTATCTGACAGAGGAAATAGTTTTGTACAGAGAAATATACCTTTAAAAAAACTCCATAAAACAGCCCCAAAGAAACCCCAAATCAGCTCTTCCTGTTTATGCTCTGCTGGTATCCTGTCCAGTCTTCTAGACAAAGTCTCATTTATTTTGCATATGCACAAAGAAAATAAATCTTTCTTCCTTCCCACCTTGGTTTTGAAGATGTCTTTTAAAACTATAGCAGATTTTTCTGAGAGGGTTTTCAGTGTTTGAGCATGTCATATGTAATGTTAAAATTAACGATGTCTAAGTCAATTGCCTAAGTAGCTGCGATGGTGTGACTAAAACATTTACAGATGGCACAGAGACCGATGATGTGACTCTGTATCAGCACTGCAATAGAATAGAGACTGAAGCATGTTGAAAGTAATTGCTCACTGCTTATTATCTATTGTGAAAATGAGTGTAATTAATTTTATCTTTACTGAAGAGAAAAAATACTGAAAATGTTCTTATTGCATATCATTTCTACTTGAAAGACAAAAAATGCCCGTGTTAAAAAAACTTGTTTCCACAAATCAAATTATTAAAAAGAGGACATCATGCAGCCTTCTGTAACAATTAATAGAACATCATCTATTTTATTGGCCTCCTTATATCCAGTGTAAAATGACAGTGAAAAACAGCTTGTCCTTTAGTCAGGTGGATAAAATCTTCCTTGTGCCAAAACTGACCTTGGAAGGGAAGGGTTGAGCATTATCAGCATTTATGGATTAAATTCTGCAACATACTGACCATTCCCACTTCTTACAGAAGAAGCTGTAGGGACTCACAGACTCATCATGTGTTAGGTCCTGAGTCTTGTCAGCTTGGAAATGTGAACTCCTATCAGGACTGAGCCTAAAGGAAGGGATTGAGCACAGGTTCTTGAACACTACCTCATTTTGCATGTGACCAGCTTTTCCTCTTCAAAAACTTATTTATTAGGAACAGTTTCTGCCCTGACAGTAACATTGATTCTGATTGACGTGCTGTATCCCTCTCCCAGTGTGCTGTGTGTCTACCACCATAGGAAGCCCGTCCTGTGTTTGAGTATGAGGGTGCCTGGACCACCCTCACAAGTCTGCCCCTATGCCCTCCACAGTGGCAGGAGCACAGGGGAATGACTCAAGGCAGGGGAAAGGAAGCAGTTAAACTGCATGCCCTACCTGGCACTGAACAGACCACTCTGAAACTCCCTTTCTCCTAGCTGTGTCTGAAGACTGAACTGTCCTAGTTCCTCAGGTTAAGGTGTGGGAAAGGGTTCTTCCTGACACTGCCAAGTTGGATGGGAAGTGTCCTTTCAGAAACCAGCCTTTCCTAGGCTGGCAAAGAATGAAAGACAAGTTGTCCTTGTTCCCATCACCGTAATGCTTGTCAGGTTCTTAAGATCTGTTTTACCTAATGATTATGAAGGTATGTTTGCATACAGGAAACATGGAAAAATGTTTTATCTTTGTTTCAGTTGTCTCTTGAAAGCTGGGATAAAGCCAAGCAGTTCATATTACAAGGTAAGAGGAAGTCTTTAATAAAACAAAATCATGTGCATAGACTTTTTTTTCAGTAGGAGTCAACTAATTTCTGTAGAGCAAATTATCTTTTGAAATACTATAGTTCTTTAAGGTTGTGCTTTTTATAAAAGTTTTTGAGAGCTTAGCCAGAGTAGGAGCTGTTGGAAGATGTGCTTGTGACCTATTAATCTCTATAAGCTTTTTAATTTTTCAGATGCCTGCTATAAAGGAAGCTCTTACAAGATTTTATGGTGTAACACCAAAGATCCAATGCCTTCCTCCAGAAGAGGTAAAAACTCCCCTAACTTCCAAAAATGGAAAAAAAAATAAAAAAAAACCCTAGTTTTTTAAGGAGCACTTGCTATCAAAAATATAGGAAAAATAGAGGGAAAAAATCTTTGGTATGGTGAAACTTAGGTCTAGGTGTTCTTCATGTATACAGCTGTTTGCATATGGGTGTTGTTTGATTGTTGGAGTATGGTTTTAAAGGTCTCTTTGTCTTAAAAGATTTAAACCTGCATCTCTTGCATGAATGCTGTAACCACCCTGCCGGAGGTGTTGCTGTAGCTGGGCACTTTCCACCATGCCTGCTAAAGTGTAGTTGCTGCATGGCAGATTACTAAAACTAACAAGAGTGAGCTGAATGGAGGCAATGAATGTCAGCCTTGGTGAGGGTGCTAATGTCAGAATCCTTCTGAAATAAAGCAATTCAGAAGCTTGTCTCTGATATTGTTCCAGAGAGCCCATACCTAAAGAGGTCACTGTAGTCTTTCCTTTTGAACCAATCGTGTCTCAAATTTCCATGTCTTTTTATTTTTCCTTGCCACTAATTGTGCTGTGCATCATGATGCAGTAGAGAAGGTGCTACACAGAGACAGTGTTCTGTAAAGTATAGGTCACCATATCTGAACCAAAAGTGCCTTTGAAGGAACAAAATAGTGTTCTGAACAATTACATGTGTAGGTTGTAGAGCTCTTTCTTTCCTTTTCTTCAGCTAGGTTACTCTGCTCTTATAGAAAAACAGAGCAAGAAACAAAACCCACAAGGTTAGCTTTCACTCTTATAAGTGGTTCTTTGTTATCTCAGTTTGTTCAAGGTGATTTACTACAGAACTCTTGGCAGAGTTACTGCCCATACGCAGGAAACAATTTATGAAAACCTGCTAAGATACTGTTGCTATTGGAGTGTGTTGTCAACTCTTGCTTTAGTAATGCTCTGAGGTTTTTCTACTCATATGTTTTTTAACACGAAAAAAATCTATAGGTTACAATATTTTTGACGTGTGTTTATAAGTTACTTTAAGGAACAAAGGAATTTTAGTTGAATGTGGGTTGTATACTCCCCCACCTTTTGACATGAAAGACATACAGATCTAAAACACACCCCAGCTTCTAGCTCTGTTCACTGTAGTTCTGCCATTGCTTTTAGTACACTTGGGATACTGTTCCAATTGCATGAAAGTAATGTACAGCTTGGGTCTCCTGTACTTAACAGCTGAAGGCATTAGGAAATAGAAATGAAAAAGTACATCTCAGTTATTTGAAGATAGGCCTTTTACAGAGTTCTAGACTTGTCCATGCCTGAAGTGCATGATGGAGGTACTTCAATGTTTGAAATGGATTAGACACTCTCTGTTCTTACATTTCTTAAAAAAAAACCCCAAAATAAACAAACCCCCCTACAAGACAAATTCAAAACAAAGAAAAAAAACAAACCCTCACCTCAGTTACATACATAATAAAAGTATCTTTTTGTCCTGCTTAATTGCTTCAAAACCTTTTTTTTCCACATTTTGTTAGACCTGAGCATTGGGGGGGATTTTCCTGTCATCTTTTTGCCACATGAAAGGCCTCCATGCCTGCCTGCTTTATTCATAGTCAGCATTTTTCTCCCTGGCCTGTTCAGTAGTCCAAAAATGACACTTCTGCTCGTTCTGTCAGCTTGTTTCTGTAGTCTTTTGTGGAAAAGCTATTATAAAATTTAGTTTCTCTTCTCATGTATGGAGAACTTTATTTGCCTCAATTCCTGTCCTGCTATGAAGAGTTGGTGAAAAGTGTCTTTCTGGCCACATGTGCCCTTCAATATTCACAGAGTTCAGCCAGAGCTCATCATTGTGAAGATGAGTAAAGGCCAGGATAATGTGTCACAGCATTTCATAATGAGGCTTACTAGTTAGACAAGTCCCAGATTGGTACTGAGTAACAGCATGTATTAGAAGCTGTTTAGAGTGGATACCTCTTGTACTTTTCTTTGCATTTTTCATCTGGTAAATGCACAAATAATCACTACTGTATTTATAGATAGGGCAATGTAGCTGAATAATTGATTTATTTTCTCCTTCCCATGATGCTGATCTTACCCTTCATGTTTCTAGGGTGAAAAAGCACAAACAATTGGCCAGATTGAATTCTGCTTCACCAAAGAACTGCAACTGGTAAACTGCACGGTGCTGGAGGGTGGATCCAACCCAATGCAGGCTCACTTGAAGCTTGGAACTTCAGAGCTGTCGGTCTGCAATGATACTCTCCCAACCTATTATCCTTCAGAGGTCCAAGATCACAAATGAAGCCACAAGAGTTGGAAAAATTTTTTCAACAGCAACAAACGAAACCCAAACTCATGTAATATTACAAGCCCCTGTCCATATCACAGGCCTACAGTGAAGATTTCTGCTGGAAAACAGAGTTCTTTTGCTATTAAAGAAGAGTGGTCCACATTGTGAGATCAGCATCTGATCTACAGCATGGTCTGGATTTTTGTCTTCCTTATGGTTTGAATCAATGTTCAAAAGAGAACTGTGACTTCTCAGTTTGACATGCAGTTGTCTGCCACTTCAGCTGCTTTTTGGTTTTTTCCAGTGAGTCAGGGAACTTAATTCTTTGTATTGATAGGATGATTGTCTCTCTGAGATGACATGACAGGTTCTTGAGAGGGAAATACTGTAAACAGAAAGAACTCTTGAGACCTGTCTGGAGGTCCATTCCCAGATATAATAGCCACTGCCTTCCATAATTGCTCTCCAGAAGTGCAGAACAGAGATCATATCCTCTAAAGTGTTGAACCTTTCCTCACTGAGGGATCACAGTGGACTAAAGACAACTTTTACATAACTTCTCAGTGAAGTAATAATGTTCTCCAGGTTTGGGCTTTTCTACCTTAAAGATCTCAGGGAAGCTGTATTTGTAGCTTTACCTGTTCTTTGATTATTTTCATGTCAGTAACTCTGTACAGTCTTGGAAAACAATCAGTGCTAGAACTTACATGTTAGTACAGGAGAATGTTAGGCATAATAACAACAATATAGAGATATGTTGTTATTAATTTTTAGTTGTGTTTGAGCATTCAGCATTACTACTTGTGAGTAGTAATGCACTTGTATACAAAAACAAGATTGTCACATTATCACTTTGTTCCACGATGAAACAAAAAATACTACAGGATTGTTGTATTGTGTTTTTAGGATTTTCAGTAAAAAGTACAGATATTGGCAATAGTGCATCTCTACCCCATAATGATGACTAACATGCCATGAAGGTGGATGTTCCTACAGGGAACCAAATTTTGATGACATCTTCCCTAAAGTGCTGTGTTGTTCTATGTGTCTCAAATAAAGACAGTTATGGCTCAAGGAACCATCTGTTTCTTAGAATAATGTTACTGTGAAAACATGAAATGCAGTATTAGAAACAAATTTGTTATTTCAAGGGGGTTAGAAACCATTTACTCTCATTTTTGACTGTCCCTATTTCTCTACCACCTAATGCTCTGTTACCTTTCCATTCCAGAATGCTATCAGTTTCTTTGGCCTTTCTTGAAACTCAGATATTTATTTTAACAGCCAAGAAATTATTATGGTCTGTCAAACAAGTGATTGTTGGGTTTGCCTGTGTTTCTGCAATTGCTTTAATCCCTCAGTCCTGTTTGTCAGTCAAGGGTAAAGCTGACTCTTGCCAAAAGGAGTCAGCAGATACACACATGAGTAACAAATGACCAAACTCTGCAGCTGAGTAGATAGTATGGATTCCATGCATTTTTCAGCCTCATTTTCAAATGCAAGAAATGTGAAGGAGCTGATAAATCTTAAAGCTTTGAGGAGAAAATAACATAATCCAAAATGAGTGAGGGAGACAACATGCCAGCAACTGAGTAAAAATTGACTGAGAAAAAGTAAAAGCTTGGCTAAACAACCTCACATACTCTGAAGTCCCATTTAAAGGGACATACCTGAAGTATGGTGTTTGCCTTAAAAAAACCGCACCCCTGTACTTTCTATTACAGATTAAATAATAATTTTTTTTTTACTTCTGAGTAGTAGCAATAAAACACTGTGTATATAATTACTCATGCTTGGGTTTTGGCAAACTCATCTGCTTAACTTCTGGGAAGATACAAATTTCTTTTTAAAGCTACCTACTGATTTTTATAGAGAGATGTGCCAAAACATTATGAAGTTTTAAGTGATATATTTAAGGGATGCTTTAAGGTCTGTATCTGGGCAGCCAAGAGAGCAGATGAATGAATGTTATCACCGCTTCAGACCAAAGACCATGTCCAGCCCTTTGTGTTCTTTCTAGCAATGGCTCACAGCCAGTTGTGAGCTTTGTCAGTTGCTTTCCATCAGAATGTGTATTGTTTCAAGAGTTGGATTAAGGCAGTTTAAATAAAAGAAGTAAACAAAGGTATATTGGGAGCCATAAAATTCACTTCAGTTCTGAAAATCATCACTCTCTTCCTTGTGCAGTATGAATTCTGTCAACCTTGAAAATTCAGCACAGCCTGGGGATGATGGGTCCTGTATTATTTTCTGCATCATTGAATAAATTAACTAAATTCCAGCAGAGATGTGTGTGCAGTCTCAGTGGTTTAAAACACTACTCAACTCCACAAAGGGACTTAGCTTGTTTATATCCTTAGTCTTTGTGCTCTCTCATGCAAAATGTTTAAGCATCCCTTGGCATGTAGGTTAGAGTGTGGATGTGTGTCCCTTTTCCAAGGACAGCCCCTCTTCCTGCGCCATGGGCAGGTTCTTTTCTCTCTCTTGTTTTTTTCTCTCTCTCTTCATGGCCTGCACTGAGCCTTTCTCAGCTGCTCAGGAGCCCAGCTTGAGCCAAGTTTATGGTGGGGCAGAATAGGAGATTGGGAAATGCTCAGTTTGCTGCGGTACATACATCTTGTGCTTAAGGGCACATCTGTCTCTCCCTACCAGCAGACAGCTGGTCTGCCACTACCAACCTGAGCAGGAGATGGGAGAAGCAGAGGGGACCTGTCCTCATCACTCTTGTTCTTAGTGGGGACAGCAGCTGGTTGCAGTTGCCCTAGGGATGGGCAAAGCTACCTCTGCAGGCTGGAATGGAGGTGGCACAGGCCTCTGTCTGAGTCCCTGCTCTGCACCTTTGGTGGCTGGAGAGTGCTGGGCTGAGCTACTGCCCCAGCTGCTGCTGACTGGAGGGAGGAGTGGGGGCAGGACTGCAGTGTCCACGCAGCATGTCAATATACTGCAAATGAAGTCCCACCAAGGGGGATAGGCTAGGTATTTACAGCTGCAGAGCAGCAGGTTGGGAGGAGGGATTTTGACCAGAATGGGTCCTTGAATTTGGGCATCTCAGTTCTGGTGTGATTCTGCTTGAGTCAGCTTTGCTCTGGATCTGGCACTGAGCACTGTTAAGCCAAGGCCACGGAAGGTTAATGGTGCTGCTAACAGTGTTATTGATGCCTGATGATGCGAAGAGAAATTGTCGGGACTTTGCAAGTTGCTTTCCCAGGAATGGAGCAATCAATGATGAGGAATGTTGTACTTATTGTAAATTCAGACTCATGCTGATACGGCAGCTTCCTTCACAAGGGTCACTGCATGCCTCCTGTTCCTGTAAATATTCCCTGTTCCACGAAGTTGCCATAGATCACCCAGAATTGATACAAATTTTAGAAAGGATTTAAATTTCTCATGCTTTGAAGAGTAAGAGGTTTTGTATACAGGCTAAGTGAGGCCTGATATAGGAGATAGGCAGATTATTTTGTGTTTGTGCTGTGATTTTCATTATTCCTTACCCCAAAGTACACTGGAACATCAAACACTGTTGGAGGAGGATTAAATAGACCTCAGGGTCAGCCAAACCCAGCCATGCCCACAGACTGTGGTGTAAATCAATACATCAGTTCATTCAGCATGAAAATCAGAGTGCTGACATTCATTTGCAATGCTTACTCAAAAGGACTGATACATCAGTAATCTTTTATAAAACAAAAGAAGTAAAAATTACTGTATTGTATAAGAATTTTAAGGTGTTATATAATTCCTAAGCAAGCTGGAGAATACCATAGTGGTGTTTTGCAAGAAATACTTTTCTGAGTACAGCTCATTTACCAGAAAAGAGGCTGTTTGCTTAGGTTTTTTTCCCCATAATTCACACAATTGTTCATGTTAGAGACCTGTGCTCTGCATGCAAATCAGGAGAGATGAGCCAAAACAAAATTAGCAAGAGCACAGCAATTACCTTGTAACAATTACAATCTCTGTAAGCAAGCATAATGCATCCCAGCGGGTACCTGCAGTTACATCGCTTACTTCTGCTTAGTATTGGATAAAACTTGCTGCTGTCAGCTTTGGAGGGACTTCTCTCTATCCAAAGTGCTCAGCTGAGGATAGAGAAGCTGTGTGTACTTCTAGCAGAGGTTGGAAGAGCTGTCATGTCACCTGACTGCTGTGATTTTAGCCCATCAGCCTTCCAAAGATTCATCTCCCTTCCCAAGATTTCATAGGTAGGTTATGAAGGCTGCGCATACCCAGCTGACTTGTGCCAACAATTCCCAGTGCCAGCTGTTGTGGGCTTGTGTTCCAAAGAACATTGTGAAGGGACTGCCCTTCCTCATAAACACTAATTTGCAAATTTTTGCTAAATGCCTGGGGTATGCATTTGTCAAGGATTTATTAGCCAGGACTGATGGCTATTAGCTGACTGATGTGTGAAGTGGGAACCACTTCGTTGTCTCACAGACTTCCAGATGTTTGAGGCTTAGAATACTCATATCCTACTGAGAGGGTTGTTTTATACATAACAGCTGGCCCTGACTTATTTTTTATCCTTCAGCCCCTGGATACCTTCAGAGATTTTAGTCTCACAGTTTCTGTGGGATTTAGTGAGCAGCTTTCATTTTGTCATTTCCGAAGCCTACTGCAGGATAACCACTGTAATAAAATAGCACTGGGACAGAAACTACCCTCTCATTTCCAATGCCTTATGTTGTTTTCTCTTTGATTCCCTTCATTATCCTCAGGGACTTGGGGGATGAATGGACCATGCTTTTGATCTTGCAGAACAACTGAAGGCACAGATATTGTAAGAGAGAAAAATCTCTTGAATCTCATGGACAAAATATTCTCAAAATAAACACCTATTTTCTCTCCCCATTTTTCCCCCTCTATGGTTTTAAAGGATTCTGACTGCAAGGAACCCTGCAGGTCTGAAAGAAGTAGGTGTATTGATGGACAGCTTTTAATCCTTTATTTCTTATGTGTTTGGCACCTGGTTTTTGGCCAGCCTGGCTGAGTAACAGACTTGCTGTCGCACAACTGACCAAGAACAATATCTCAAAACCTGAATTTAAAAAGGTGGGGAAAATGGATATTTATTAAAGTAGTTAACAGTCTGGGGCCTCCACAATCACTTATATGGCATGACTAGCCTGGTCTGTCTGGGCAGATGAGAGAACAGAGAAATCGGGGCATGTTTTCTTACTTAGCTCTGCCACTATCCCTCCTGCAAGTGAAATTCAGCTTGAAATCTGATGACAATTTTAAGTCTCACAAATTAAATAAGACTTCCATGTACTTGCTGTCTGCAGAGGACCATTTCATCCTCCCTAGCTCTGCATAAGTAACTGAAGTCTAAATGCTTAAAACTATCATGGCTCTTAGAGGTATTTGAACATGTGGTCCCTACAGCAGTCAAAACCCTGTTTAAGCAGCTGAGCTCCTTTTGCTTACATGGTGTGAAATAAGCAGCACAGCAGAGAGATGCCTCATGCAATAGCTGGACTGAGTCTTAAACCCAGCTTCTTCCAAGGGTGGCAAGGAGGAATGTCCTAATGCTCTGCTGCAGCCCTCCCTAGGCCTTTTGAGGGCAAAACAAGTATGGCATTCCTGGCAGGAGTGCAGACAGCACTGGGTAGTGTAAATGAGCACTGCTTAGCCATGTGACACAGTCACACTCTTCCAGTCACCCCAAAGAGGTTTCTGCTGCTGCAAAAGGCCTCAGGAGAAATTGCTGAAGCAGGTTTTGTAGCAGAGATGAGAACCAAGGGCTTCTCCCCACTTCAGGCAATCTAGCCAGTTTTCTTCACAGCTTCACAAGGAGAGAATTGGAGGAGGTCTGTGCAGAATAAAAGCCCTCAGTCTGGTGGTTTGGATGCTCAGAGGGGAGAAAGAAGTCCTTGTCAGCTGTTTGACCCCATCAAGGGGAGAGTGCATGGGACCTCCTCTGCTGTGGCTGGGACAATTGCTTTACTTGCTGACTTCTGCAAACAACTCCAGCTTTCAGCTGTATATTAAACACAATGGGTGTTTTCTTTTGCAATGAATTTTATCCTGTTGGGATAAGTGACATGGACTCTTAGAAAGCTGCCCAAAAAATGATAGGTGAAGGAATAACCTACCTGGCGAGGAAGGAGTGCATTGGATGCTGAAACTCCTCCTCACCCAGATGGATGAGCCTCAGCAGTACATATCCAAGTGTCTGGGGATTGTCAGAAGAAAATGATGGGAGGGAGGACCTTGCAGAACAAAGTGCCAGGTGAAGCAGAGTTTCATAAAGTGAGATTTTATGCTTTTCATGCTTAAATTTCCCCAAATTTCACAAGAAGCATGCATGCTTTTTCTCCTCCATCTCTTAAAATTTGTTTAGCAGTGCTCTGTGCATTTCCCCTTCTCCGGCTGAATTCTGCTGGAAGCCACTAGTGGTCAGCGGTGGAAATTTTAATTACTGGCAGCTTATTTCATAAGCTACAGGGAGCCAGACAGAGATAATTCCATAACCCTAAATTATAAATAATGTATTATCTAATAGAGATGCTGAAGTCCTTTAGGCTTGCAAATCAGCCAGTTAATAACTTTTTGGCTTATGCGTACTGAACACTGTAATAACCTGATGTCATTTTGAACACAGCAATTAAGTATTCAGTTTACAAGACAAATTGAGACTCATTAGAGTCAATCGGGGAGAATCACACAAACTTAAATTGCAGATATTTATCACAGTTTCTCAGAAGAAAATTTTATTAGCTATTTTGAAAGAAAAAGCTGTTGCTTTGTTATTCTGTAGCAGTACTGCCTTCTTTAGAAAGAGCTTCTAATGATCTCCTGTTCCAATCTTAATTTTTTTTTGGTAATCTGACTGCACCATGTCATTATAGGTCATTGTGAAATTAGAAAGTGAGTATGACAAGTAGATCTCATTGGCAATTTCTTAGCAATTTATTTTAAGATTTTGCAACTGTGATAGCTAAAAGGAGGCAAAACTTTATTTTATATAATGCAATAGGAACTGACTCAGAAGCCAGTGACTTCCAGTACACTGGACAGAACAATACCAAATAACCAAATAAACAAAGAACACAACAGCAACTCAGAAAAAGAAATAGTGAGATTTTATATGCTTAGTTCATCATGTTTGCTCAACTTAGAAAATGTTGGGAACTTTCCAGTTCTTTAGAACTCAGTAACATAAGTAATTCAAAGACCACTTAGTTAAATACACAACACAGATATTCAATTATTTATGATTGCAATTTTTAATGATTTTAATACCACCCATCTTTGTAAGCTTTGTACTATTTTTATCTTTTTTACAAGATTGCCGAAGCTGTAATAAAGCTGCCAAAAGCCAATTACCAATTGGGGTAATACTAATATTTTGTAGCAGAGGAATCAGAATAAAATTATTTCCATTTAGCCAAGGATTTCAGATGAAATATTAAGTAGCATCATGGCTAAATTTACAGAAAAAAAAAACAGGCTGAGGCTGTTTTTCAGAAACATTCTTAACATATTTTTCCCCCTCAATTTCTTTACAACACAGGAGCCCAATGCTGTTGGCTACACCTATAGCCCTTGGGGGTCCTATTGCATTAAGGCAAATTTTTATTATCAGTTGAATAAACCACAGAAAGACTGTCAATTCCTAACCTTTGCATCATTATGAATGACTGACAATAAAGTTCCTGTTTCATCTCCCTGCTTTCAGTAACAGCATGTTTCTCTTCTAGGTTATTTGGCATCATTCAAGTTTAGACTGAGAGGCTGTGTTCTTTGTGAAGACGTAATTTACATGAACGTTTCTTGAAATGTCACCGTCAACTTCAGTTTCATTAAAAAACATTGGTATTGGTATTACAAGACAACTGGAATTTGCATTCAAGTAACAGAGCAGGAAGGTTTGCAGAGAAAACAATCTAAAATGAAGTAGTTTTACTTTAGAAAAGTAGTTACTTTCCATAGGAAGTTTTGTCTTAATTTTCTTTATTCCACACAGAGAATTAGATGTAAAGACTCTGAGATAGAGAACATGCTATGATGCAACCTGACTGCACCAGACAGTTTATTACCAAATTTTATTCCAGACTTTATTTTTTTTTGAATTAGCTACCATGTGGCCTGCTCTCAGAAGCATTTCAGTGCAGTTTGTAAAATAGAAAAAATTGTACAGTAGGTGTTATTTGTATGAGACAATAAGCAATTCCAGATTCTTCTAGTTGTGACTTTTTGGTAAACATTTTACTTTTGAGAAATCTTTTCCAGTTTGTCAAGGGAAAAGTGATATTTGGTTAGAAAAGAAGACTCTCAATCCAGCAAACATACTGGATGTGTCCAGGTTGGCCAAAGAGCTGATTTGTTCCAGGATCCATCCAAAACATTTTGGAATCTCAGTTATCCCTGCTGTGGTCATTGGCTGCATTTCTGTCCTGGGAGAACGACTTTTCAAGCCAACCACTTTCTACAGGTCTGAATTTTATTTCCCAGTGAGCCTTTTCTAGATTTCAGCAACCACCAGACAATACCCTAATGTAGCCAAGATACTTGCAGTTCCAAGAATATCACAGTACAGAGCTGTGCATTGTTTTGTTGTAGCTGGATCAAAACATTAGCATTTCAGACAATTCAGTTCTGAAATTCTGAGACTACTTGTACTTCTAATCTGAATTTCTGCCTTGTTTACATTAGCCTTCCTGTTCTGGATTTTACAGAGAGGGAATGAAACCAAAAGACCAAGTGACTTGCTGCAGTTTACAGAGAAGTAAAATCAGCCATGACCAGAACCTCATTTAGTGCTGCCTGTATTAGCTTAAATTGGATTTGCAGCATTATTTGCTCTGTTTTGTTACACAGTATTGTTAGGGATTTGGCAGAGTATTTGTTTATGTGACAGAGAGCAGAATTATAAATAGCAATGTTTTGTTCCTACAGGTGCTGTTTCGCAAATAAAATGACTGCAGGAGAAACAGAGTCTGAAAATAATGTGCCACGTATCTGCTTTCAAAATGTATTAATTTATAACAAAAGGAAGTCAGCATGCATTTTCAAACACTTCTTATAAGACTTCCAATTCCCTTAGACAACTTGCATTGCCCATGTGGAGATGAATCATTGCTGTCCTTGAAAACCTTGTACGCCGGAGCTGGTGGAAAGCTGTGCTGCCAGTCATCCCAAAGGATTTCTTTCTGTGAAGTACCCACCAACTAAGAACACTGGCCCCTTAGAAAGCTTTCCTGCTTCACAAGTTTTCCTATTTAGCAAGCAAAACAACCTCTTTTATCAAATTCTCCCAAAGACTGAGAAGCTCCCTGCAGCCACTGTCTGCAAAGCCTGATGCACATGTGGGCCTTTGTCCCTAAAGCTTTGTTAGAGGTGTGAGATTTTCTTTGAAATAAGTTCTGCAATTTGAGAGCAAATGTGAGGCAGTACTTTGAGACTTGGAAGGACAGGTCTTCTTGGAGGATGTTTTACTCCTGATTCTAGGTCTCTGAGAGTTAGAGATTTGAAAACAGGTTTCAGACTCACAGGGATTTATCCAGTCAATTACATCCGGAGAGAAAGAAGTAGAAACAAAAGTTTCTACTTTTTAATTTCTGTTTTTAATTTCTATTAAAAATAGAAATTTTAAATTGCTATTTGCTTATTTTGTGAAACAGGAACGACTGCAATGAATAGGCTGGGCCAAATATAAAGTAGTTAATTGACTCCACTGGTGATCTGTGGTGGAATTTGTATCTATTGATCAGGAACAGAACCAAGCAGAACATGAGACAAAAGAGGAATATTGTCTCTGTTAAAACTGTTTGGAGAGTGCTGTCTGAGAGGTCTAGTAATTAGATATACATCTAAGTGGGGGCAGCTGTTTGCCTGGGATTGTTTTCAGCTGTGTGACTTAGCTACTTGGTCATGTTTTATGGCAAGATAATACACTCACAGAAAGGCTTTAAATTGCTTTATGTAGGAAACTTCTAGTCAACCATGTCACAGTAGAGTCTCAAGGAAAATTGCAGCAAAGCTTTAAATAACGTTTCACAAATAACTTAGGATGCCATAAACAACATTCTTCTGGTTTTAATGATACTGAGAAGTCATAATTATTCAAGTAAGCCTTTTACCTCTCTGGTGGTAACAGACAGGTGATTGAGACACTGTTTGAAAATACTGTCTCATGTACTACTCAACATGGATAATATTTTTTTTCTTTCAGCAGTATATTGAGGAACTGTATTATTGCTCATAATGGGGTTTGTGATATTAGAGTGGAAATTGTACCAGTAATTACTGGTACAATTTAATATCAGGTCAGAAAATCCTGACATGAGAAAATAACATTTCTCAAACCCCAATTAACTGAACTGAATGATGATTCAGAGCTGTGTACAGGATATTACTGGTGACCTATAAAAATGATAAATGTATAATTATTTCTAGAACATTTAAGCCATCAAATACTCGAGTAGTAGAAACATATTTATGATTATTTCCAATAGGAGCAGTAAAACGAAGTATTTAAAACAACAGGTTTTAAATATGAGGTAGAACTTAGGGGTTTTGAAAACAGCAAAATTCTAAGATAAAACTACTTTTTTGGAACAATTTAAAAGCTGAGATAATGCAAATTCACTGTTAACGTAGCTACAGCAAATATAATTTTTCCACATTACACAACACACAGATCAGCAATCACTTTGATATTAAAATCAAAGAATAAATTAGAGATACTTAATAACCCCACGTGTATCTACTTTATTGAACAAGGTGCCTAAGAACATGTGTCCTAATACTAAGCATTGCAGAATTGTTGTGGAAACCATTGCAAAATGACATGCACATATAGCTAACCGTTATAAAAAAACCCAAGCAAAAACCCTCAACAAAAGCATTAAGTGGAATACTTTTTAATAAGCTCTGGGGAAATGACACAAACCAAATTTCTGAAAAACTGGTTATGCCCTTATTTGGAAAAGGACCGGATTTCATGCTTCAGTGTATCAAAGCAATTAACTAAACTAGGTAGAACAAAATGTGTCCAGGAATTTTATAATTGGGTCTATGCCATCTGCAAAGTAGTTCTGGTCCCTGTGAAACTGTCTTCTCCTACAGGTTTATGGGCTAGAAATGGTATATGTAGCAGATATTGGCTGCTAGCATGAAGTTTTTTATCAATGTAGTTCCAGATTTGGTTTCATAGAAGTGCACAAACTGCTGAAACGTTTGAAGGTTGTTTGACCAGTCCTGTTGAGCTGCAAATCTACAAATCTTTACATACAGGACTGGTTTGCTAGTGAGCTTTGACTTCTATTTTTCCACTCCTGAATGTGAGGAGTGAGATCAGCTCAGGTTGTACAGGTGACTCCTGAGGCCACTTCATGAGTTCATTATATGCAGGAGGTTGCCATAAGAGCTAATGGTTATCTCAGCAGAAGTATAATCCTTCAAGCATCTCACCAAGAACAAAGGTATCCTGTTTTTAAAATGGTTGGCACAGGATATCAGGTACAATAGGAAGGGAGTGGAACATGAACTTCACATTGCATTAGTAGAGCTTCTTTTTCAAGAAAGATCATTAAGACATTAAAAATCTGTACCTAAATGGATTTCTAGAAGCAGTGATTCATACATCAAAACAGTCCCTCCAGCACATACATAAGTCTCTATTCCTATTTTGAAAACTTCTGAAGTGTAAAATGATTTTTTAACAAATCTGATTTATGCTAATATGTGGAGGGATAGAATGTAAGAAAATAAAGTTAGTGCAGAAGGTAATCTCACCCCTGATGAGTTGCAGCTGTACCAATTATCAAAGATTAGGCACAGGCCTGACTTTAACAGGCCACAGCTGTAACCAATGAGAACAAGAGTGCTATAAGAGGGTGGGTTACTTGGTTAAGAAGAGTCACGTGGCTGTGCTGTGAAGAAGAAGGAGTCTGTGCTGTGAGGGTCTGCCTGTGAGACGTCACCAAGAAGGTATGGCACTCTTACAATAAAATAACAACACTAATATATTGCAGCATTTGAGGAAATCTGTGCAAGATGTAGGCTCAACTACATAGGGGAAAAAAATGTTTCTGATTGCAGTGTGTTAGGCTCTGTATGAAGTCAAGCAAATGATTAAAACATAGTGTATTTCCTTGCTGTATTTCTGTCTGATACTGAAAATGTAGATGATGTGATAAAGGTACTTCTGACCTGCAGTTTCAAGTCCTATTTGTAGAATTCTCAGGCAATAATTAAATTTTAAAGCTTTTGAGGATCCCTAAACATAATTTCCCTTTGTTGTATCTTTATGATACTAGAAAAGGCCTAGGAAAGTTTAAGCCTGTGTAAAACCAGCCCCAATCCTAATTGGACACTGATTTCAAATCCTAATTGGACACTGATTTTAGACTGGATTGCAATGATTTACATAGCAGTTCCATTTAATTGGGATTGGACAGTGGATTGAAGAGTCCTTCTTTACTTGACAGAAATTCCTGTTTACTTCTGGTGCTTCACTTCATTTTACAACCTTCTAGTTGTAATGTACTCTGATCCTAATGGTCTTACTTGGACTTAAAGCTGATTTTCAGAGCCAAGATAGATGGGATCTAAACTGGCTTTCATGGTTATGTAATACTGTGTGCTACTCCTCTGTGAGCTTACTTGGGGATGTTAAACTGACATTTAAATTGTGATTATTTTGGTAAGAAGCCTGATGATGTGAGATAGAGTAACACCTTTGATGCAGAGATGTGGAAAAATATTCCAGCTGATGTTGAGTGTAAGCCATAGGATCCCAATGGGTTCAAAAAGTACAAACACTCTTAGAAATTTGGATATAACAAAACTGTGCAAAAAAGCAACACAAACACTAAAAATATCCTCAATGAGGCACCACTTTGTTTTAGTTAAGGGGTTAAACACTCACTTGGCATGTAGAGATCCTTTATTTAGTTCCATTTTTGCCCAAGAGGATTCACATTTCCCACCACTCATGAAAGTCTCTCACCTGACAGAACAGTCTGGTTTGGATTGCATCTACTCTTTTTATTGCTCTTTCCCTTTGCACAAATCAGCACTCTGCTGACAGGACTGAGTCTTGGGACTCCTCTCCATCTGCTGAACTTTTGAGACACTACACATGGTCATTAATTGCCTCTTCATCTTGGTGAAATTTCAGATGTCTTATGGAAGGCTAGGCAGCTTTTCAGCAGGACTGAGGTGACTCTCCATCCAGAAAATAACAAGGGCATGTGGTGTGGAGAAAGGGAAGTATGGGTTAAAATGTCTCCAGGGCAAAAAGGTGGCAGTGAATCTTCAGCGCTGAAAAGGAAATGCAAATTCTGCAATGCACTTCCGTGTGTTTGCTTCCTAGAAAAAAAATGTGGTTACAGTAAGAGGTACATGCAAATTCATCTGGATGCTCATTCTTTTGTAATTATTTTGTTATAGGTGAATGTTATTATTCTGTCTTCCTGTGTGCTTGTTGGCTTGTTTGTTTGCTTGTTTTAATCTTTTAATGGGTGTCATTCTGCTATGGAAATAATTTATCACTGACTTTGATAACTACCTTCAGAAAAAAACACTTCAAAATGCTTTCTAGTTGAGAGGATGGAAAGAAGTTCGATGCATTTATTGAAAATTTCCACAGCAATGGGCTGCATGGCCTGGGCACTGTGCACTTGTCACACGAGGCATCAGACAGCCACACCTGGCAGCCACCTGGGAAGCACAAGGGTGACAGCAGGTTGGTGTGGTGTCCTTTGAGGTGCCAGTTCAGTGTGCACAGCCCATAGAAGCAGAAAGCTGGAGCTCACTCCAGTCAAAGGCTGTATCCCAGAGAGATCAACTCAGTCTGCTGTTGGAGAAGGCAAGGGGGTATTCCCTGTGGAGAAGAGTTGGTTGAATATGGAGTTCCAACAAGGAGGTGCGTAGGACTTTTGTCAGCAATATAAAGGCCCTAAAAGTCCTTACCAGTGGCACTCATGGGATGGTCCAGGTTAACTGAACAGATGAACATTCAGGGTTTATTCCTAACTTCAGCATCCAAAAATCAGCTGAAGGCAATCATTCTGTGTAGGAGTTAATTGAGCCCTGAAGACCCAGATAGGCATGACAAAGCTATAGAGTGGGGAAATACTGGACCTCTGAGAGAATGAACATGAGCATGGATATGTTAAGTGAAGTTAGGAAATGAGGGAGGAATTATCCCTTCCATTTTGTTTTATTTCTTATTGAGTATAGATGAAAATGTAAGGGAGTTTTACCACCGTGTTCCAGATTTGAATTGACTCGAGAGACTGTGCAATCGGCTAAACTTGAACATGTTGCTATTCTTTCTGCTGCTACCTCAGTCTTATACAAATCTGCTAAAGTGTGAAAAGCAAATTGCAGCTTTAGTGGGTAACAGCAGCCAAGAGCCCTGTATGTCTGTTTGAAAGGCTCTAATGAGGCCAAGGGAACTTTGTTTTGAAAACTAGCAGCATGACTGCTCTTGCAGAATTCTCTTTCCAAGGAGAATTGTGCCTCATTTGCACAATCTAAGACCGGTTTGCGTCTGGTCACCATTGCTCTGCACTCTACGGTTGCATACTGCTATGGAATAGCTGCAACCTTGGTTTGATTTTTGTCCCTTTTAAAGTCCTCGGTCAGCTGGTGGTCAGGCTCATTTGGCCACCTGTGTGTGAGACTTTGAAACTTCTTTGGAAGCTGCTTTAAAAGTAACTCATGATAACAAATCCTGCTATTCTTTCAGAACATGTGGTTTGATGGTTTTTGGTTGGTTTTTTTTTTCTAATACAAATAAGCTTTTATTGATTAGTACTCATACACTGAATTTGGCAAGCTTTTGCTTTTCATGCATTGTTTTGTAAATTGGGCAGTAAATTCTTTTAGGAAATACAAAAGAAAGTTAGGGACATATAATGGTTCTTGAAGCAGAACAAAAGTCATAACATATAAGAGAAGATCAAATATAAGTGAAATGTAAAATTCTATTTCAGGCTTAATTTTATTTACAGACAAAAACATTAATTTTGGAACAAAATAATATATTATACTTGTTCCAGAGCTTTTCAAACTCTCTTAATGGCAAGATAGCAAATGGATGATAAAAGACCCCGGAAGTCCATATCCTGAAACATCAGAGGTTTTACTAGCTGAGATTTATTCTGTTGTACACTCTTTCTCTCACTCATTGTTGCTAGCAACAAAAACCCCACAGTAAATAAATTACTGCACTTTATTACACATCCTATCAAAATATCAGTCAGCCAGTGCTGATCTGACTGACAGCCCCATGGGTCAGATGTGAGACCATGGGGCTCTCTGCATTTCCTCCACTACGCTCTCTGCCCTTGCTCAGGGCAGGATGTGTGTCTGACCCACAACAAGAGGTCAAGAGCAGCAACTGTTCCCTTGTTGCCAGAAAGCCATTCCTGGAGGGTCCTCCCAGCACTAACAGGAGTGCTGCTCTTTCCCTCCACAGCCTAGGAGCAGGTGGCTCTCACCCAGGTGATCCTTGTTACATGAAGGAGGGACTTTAAATTAGTGCAGGCTGAGTGTACTGAAGCCTTCTCTGCCTTTGTGGCTGTGGGGTTTGCTGCAGTATGTACTCTGAGAAAGCAACGTTATCTGGATGGTGAATATGGAAGTACACCATCCCTAAGGGCTCCTGGGGCTATAATACTGCTGCACCTTGACCTGTGAAGGTGTGAGAATGGGCTTGAATAGCACAATTTCCTCACTGCCTTGCAGGAGGGGGAAGATGGGCACCTGGAGATAGTCAGGAAGGTATGTGCTAGCAGCCTTACTTGTCTTGAAAAGTGCTAAGTGTTATGGAAAGTGTATAGGCAGGCTTGTTTCTGTCTGGGCTTTCCTGCTGTGTCTTGTGTGGTGGGAGCCTGGCTGTGTAGTATGACAGGCTCACCTGTGGACACCCCATCCCAGCCTTGTGTGCTTCTGCCTTGCCAGTATGTGGGAATTCTGGTTTGTGTGTGTAACTCATCTCAGTGATACTGCCGAGGAAAGCACTTGCTTGACCTGTAATATCTATTTTGGAAGGAGTTGCTATGTTACATCTGGTGTCTCTCTGCTAGTGGGCACTGGAAGTGTTAAATGGTTTGGTCCCTTGTGCAGCTTGATTTTAACTTGCCCATCAAGCTGCTTTTTTTGGCCTTTTAAAAATCTTCCTGAAAGGGATATGAAATGTGAGTTATGTGGGGGTGGTATACAGCTGTGCTGTGTAGCCTGGCTCTCTGTTCAGTCTCACAGCATTAGAGGATTTTAGCTCTGGTCTATCACTTCCTGTCCCCAGCTCTCCCCTCTGTCCTTGCTAATGGCAACTGCCATGATGAGAAGGAATTCTTGCTGGAATTGAACAGTTGATAGAGGCTGGCTGGGCTACAACCAAATAACCTTTAATCATCACCCATAACATACTTCATTTCTTGAGCTCAGATATTTAAATCTGAATCTCAGTTATTTCATACTTGTCTATAAAAATAAGCAGCTACTGTGGTATTCATTTGGAAAAAGTAAAGAAAATACAGCATGTCACATGCTTAAAATAGCAAACTAAAAAACTGTTACTTCTGTCTGCTTAAAATTCAAAACACTGGAGAAATTAATGCAGTTTGGGCTATGATTTGTTTTTTTACCAGAATTGGATATAAAGTACCTGCAGAGTCCATCTCATCTTCAAGCTAAAGTCATCTTTAAAAAGGCAAATGTGAACTGTGTGAAGGGAAAGAAGTCATACTGACTATTTAATTTTGGATTAGAAATTCTTGATTTCTGATTTGTGTGTATGCTTTCTGAAATCTTTACTGATTTGAATGTTCTGTTTGAGAGGTAATAATTCCCTTTGATATTAAAGACACTTGATGTTGCAAAGCTCCTGTAATAACGGAGGATTGGTGCTGTTTATATTGAATAGACTTTGTCAGTTTCCAGACTGTAGGTTAGATCCCTTAAAGAAGAATTTATGAAGTTGAAGTGTGTCAGCTTCAGTTGGTGCTGCATTCACTCCTGTTCATAGTGTGTGAAATCATGGTTTACTGAGTGAAAACCTTGCTCAATGCACAAGCTTTCAAAATTAATTGAAAATATTCTCATCCTTTACTCTGTTCAAGGTTGTGGCTTCCTTCAGGTTCTGTGGGAATCTTATTAATGGAGGTGTTTTGTTTCTCCATTTTTTCTTCAAATATCTTTGCAGTTGCTGAAAATCTCATGTCTATGTACAGGTTTGAGGAGAGTCTTTTATCTGAGTAGACATACTGAAATAATAAAGTCCATTTTCTTGATGTTTATCCATTTTTTATTCAATATTAGGGGAAAAAAAGCTTCCTTTTAGGAAGGCTATAATTCAGTTACTCTGTGTTTAAGCAGATCTTTAGCAGAATCTAAACTGAAAGTCTGCCCACAAATGATCTAGTAGCTTTGTCCTCTGTCACCTAAAATGTCTGTGTTGCAGCTCTTGGGTAGCATACTGTGAGATTTTCTATGATGTGTAATCTTACATCACATTTATGTTACTGAATTATGCTTGAAATATTGCTTAGAGTCCTCTCTCTGTATTTTTAGGCAATCTTAATGTCTCTGCTATCACAATGCTTTCTCATCTGTTAGAAAATCATGGAAATAAGCTTTTTAGTTGTAATTTTTTTTTTTTAGTTTAGAAAGTTTTATACAAAAGAAACATAGTTCCTGAGCATTCTGTCACCAGGATGCTGTTCTAGATCTAAAATAATAATTTCATTGTGTACTTAAGTTGACAATTCTCTTGGACTTCTAAATATAACTACTGGCAGAAACAGTGACCTGTATGAAAGTAGCCTGTTTTGTCAATGAAAGTTAAAGAAGACCTAAATTTATTTCTTGAGGACAATTCCCCCCTTTGCAGACTGCAGTAGGACAGGAGCTCTTACCCTGTTCAGTGCAGCCACATCCACCCTAGTGAGATTCTAGTAGCAGTTACCTCTTCCTGTTGGTGTTTCTGATGCTTCTGCACGGTCCAATGGAGGTACAGAAGCTGTTCTTGCTCCTTTTGGAAGTGTTTAAGCAGTTGGAGAGACTTGTGTTTACGCAGTTGGAGGTTTCAGCTACCATCTTTTTGCTGTGTGCCCCATTCCTATGGCACTGAGGTGACGGGGAAGAGTTTTTCCTTGTTTTTTTGAGGAGGGAAGAAGGGTACATTGGTGCAGGGATTGAGAGACACCGGCCATGCTATGCAAGCAAAGCAATTTTATTACACTAGTCACCAGTATTTACAGTTCTCTAGCTTCCACACAATTTTCCACTGGGACCTCTTTGCCCTGTTCCCTTAGTAACACAATCTTGTTGTCAAGTCCCTGTTACATTCTTTTGTGCCAGATATGTCCTTGTTCCATTCTCTGTCATCAGAGTGGCCAGTGTGACCAGACATGATTTCTTCACTTTTGTCCTTGCCTCGAGTTTATCTCTCTCATGGCTTCCACTGTACCAGGGCCAGGAGGATGGTGGTGCTACCCAGCTCGGCTTCTGTAGCTGTCTGATCTCCCACACGTTGGGGTGGTATTATCTCTGGATGCAGTGAGTGCAGAAGGTAAAGTGAAGTGTCAAATGTTCTCTCCCATCATCCTGAATTGCTGTATTGCCTCCAAATCAGTTTTCCCGGCCCTGAGTTGAGTGCAATGTGACTATCCTTTTTCTTTCCCATCCCCTCATTTTGGCTGTGGTAAGTGTACAAGTGGTGCTGCAGCTGCTGAGAAGCCTTGATCCAGCCTGGCTGGAGTTGTTTGTGTAGAGCTCTCCAACCTCTGACAGAAGTGGCTGCGTGCAGCAGGCAACTGGAAGCCTCCTTGTTCAGCCACAGTACTGCTGCTGCAGTAGGAACTAGCAGAGATGGGAATGTGTCCTTGGAAATCTCAGCTCTAGGGCATGTGAACTTGTCTTTGAAGAGCTGTATGCAGTGCATTTGGGTGACAACAGTCTCTTCTGTACTTGTAAGATGAAAATATGAAGTCACAAAACTCAATGTAATCTTATGTAGCAGGAAAGCTTTTGCTACAGCTTGTCTTTGTTGAACATCTTTAACTAGTGTTTACCAGAGTGTCGTGGGGAATTATAGCTTTAATGAAGAATATCCCATAAGTTTGCACAGGGAATTGCTGTGTAGAACATTACTTGAGTAAATGTTTCTGAGGGTCAGCATCTTTGCCACAGGAATCCTTTCAATTTTTAAAAATTAGGTACAGGATGTAGCAGGTAAGGCTACCCTGTGTTTGGCAGCTCAGCTCTGAGAGTGGTAAGGAGACTAACATGGTAACAAGACTAACCTTGCATGGTAAGGAGACTAACAGGCTTTGGATTTTGGGCAAACTGTCAGCAAATCAGAGCAGGCTTTCTAGCTGTGCAGGCTTGCAGTACAAACATGCTGCAGGTGCGCAAATGGCTTGTGGAAAAAACAGTCACCACCTGGTTTAGCGTAGGTGGCACCCAAGTGGATTGTGGAGCTTGGTGCTGCTTCCAGTGTTCTTCACTGGCTCACCAGCCCAAGGCACTCTGGCTATTGAAGCCAGACCCAATATTATACCCCAACTAAACTGATGGGTCAGTGCAGGAACAGAGTGGGGGCTCTGCTGTTCTAGCCAATTATCCTTGCCAGGAACATCAGCTAAGCCATGTCTGTACCGAAAGGAGGCTGATCTGCTGCTGATATCTGAACTGGATTTTCTGTTTTCCAAGTTAATTCTTCCAGTATTTAACTATTCAGTAATATTAAGAATGGATTTATGTAGGATGTGCTAAGTTGCTGCAGCCTTAATGCAGATAACTAACAAATGTGAAAAGTGGTTGTTTTTCTACAGCTCCTAATAGCCTTCATCCCTGTTTGGCAGAGGCACCAGGCTGTCTTGTAATAGCTGTCTGCTGCCCCCTTTAAACTGAAGGAGTCTAATTACTCTTGTTGCTCTCTAAGCATATTGATTTTAATGTTCAGTCTAGACCATCTCATTAAATACAAATGGTGAAGCCAGACCATTGCAAAGGTTAGGAGTTAAGCTGACTTTCTCTCCAGTTTTGAGCATTTCTTATTTCAGAGGGCTCACCAGACATTATTTTAATTTGAAAATGTTAAGTTATGAACTTTGCAGGGGGCAGATGCACACTGCTTTGATAGTGAATGCCTTATCTGCCACTGTTTCATCTTGTGTTTCTCAGACATGTACTTCACAACTAAACAGTAAATGGTTTTAGCAGTACAAGGGATACCTCTCCTATTGCAATAAACACTATTTCCCCTGTGTGTGGCACAGTTAGAAGCGTGTGGATACCGTTTTGTGTTTCTCTCAGGTACTGCACAAATGATGGTAGGCTATCCAAATGCTGAGCTTGAAGTATTTAATGCTGAGACACTGAACGAAAAAGCTGAGGAGAAATGTATTCATCTTGTTTAGTAATGAGCTTAAAGCATTTCAACACTTGCTCTCACAGAGGAAAAGTAGTGTGAGGGACTTTGCTTTCAACCAGAAAGCATAGATTTTTTTGCAAATTTAGTATAAAACCAAAACAAAACTTATAGGCAAGTTAGACTTCCCTCCATCAAAGAATGATGTATAGATCCTGTTTAAAACCTGCCCTACCTTTACTAGTTGCTTCTAGCATTTGACACTTACCCATTCACCTCAGGTTTCATCCGTCTAACAAGCTAAGCTAACAAGCTTAACTATACAGATGACAGGAAACTAGTCACGCCCAGTGTGTGTGTTTCACGTTTGGGATGGTGCAGTGAAAGTCTCATATGAGCCTACAAGACCATGCTTTCTACTTTCCTGCTGTAAGGATGCACTTTATGGTAAACCAGTGCAGCAGCTGATGGATATATCATCATGATGGATACACGTGACGACAGTGGTCTGTGTGGATCTAACACCATCACTGGGTTGTGCTCAAGCCTCTCTTTTTGCTGCTGAGGGTGTGCTTGTGCATGGTCTGTGTATGTCGCCTTCTGCCACTGTGTGTGGCCAGCAGTGTTTTCTTCATGTGGGGTGCCAAATCCTTCAGCTGAAGAGTCTCTATCAGCAGGACTTCTAGAGGGATTTCCTCCAGTTTATGCCAACCATTTACTGTCAAGTGAGGTATTTTGAAGTAGTCTTTCAATGTGCCTTGGTCTTTTTCTGTTTAGGAAAATGGGAGGAATTTTTTTCACAGAAAGGGCAATTAAACATTCTTCCCCATATGCTTATTCCATAGGTACAAAATTGTCCCAGTTTGATAACAGATTAATGCTTAATTCTTGAGGCATGCAGTTAAATGCTCCCTTAAGTGAAGTTCATGGAAAAGCTGTAAAAACATTAGATCTGCATGGATGTGTTTTTTACTTGACTACAGTGCAATGACCCCAAATCTTGGATTTGCCTCCTTTGGGGCTATCTGGACCTTTCCAGTTCCCAGTTGTCACAGACACTTTGCTCTTGCTCTCAGCCTGTAGCATACAAGATTTCTATCTCAAAGGTTAAAATACAGTCCTGTAAATTGGAGTTAAACATTTTTTAAATATAAAGATGGAATGTGATATAATCATGTACAATCTTATCAGGGTTGATATGTCTGGTTGATAAAGGTCCCTGGGTTTTGTAAAACAAGTGGGGTTTGTGCTCTGAATTTGTTGTGCTTGGTCCTGGCTTTAGCCTCACAGTTGTTGGTGCCATGAGGCTGTTTGGGAGTACCTCTATGACAAGTTAAAGGTAGGAACTCGTGTTGCTGGGGAAGAAACAGGGACAGGACACAACAGCCAGGGAGCGTTACAGCCAGGTACTGCAGCTTCTGACCTCTGTCTGTTATGTGAGTAACATCACTCCCACTATACTTTTCTGGTGAGCAGTGAATAAAGGCAGTAATCTAGATATTTAATTGCTCAAACTGTAAAGCAGATGAAACTGCATAATTGGTGTTACAAGTTGTTACTGAAGTGTTGTCATGGATGTCAAGAAAAGTGTTCATATTCTAACATAATTACAAGACTAAGTTCTCGCAGCAGTATCTGAATGCATGGCTCTGTTTGTAGCTCTGGTTGAGGACTAATATTTTTTTTCTTTATTGTGGTTGGTGAATTTGGTTTTTCTAACCGTGCTTAGTGTTTTTGGGCTCATGGGGAGCTTATTCATGTTAAATAGAGTTTGGGGAAGCTGAGCTGGGACTGGAGGAGGAAGACTTCTCCAATGTTCCTTTGTAGACTGGTAGAAGAATTTTTGTTATTGATGCTTGCGTTTAATTTGTACAGCACTGCTTATATGGAAGCAAACTATGGCATTTTGAGCATGGAACAGAAGAAAAATACACTCTGCATGTTGACTCTTTGTTCCAAAATGGCTCTTTGAAGAGCAGTGATTTATTTAACATAAAACCTTTTGGTCCCTGATGAAGTTGCCTGAACAAGTTAAAATGCATGTTTTTACCTAAATTTGAGAATTGAAATCAATATCTGCATAAACCACAGTCTATGGCAGGTGGGCATGTGGTGTGTTGTCATGCTTAGTAAGGTTGTAATAGCTTATGAGATCTGAAGGAAGAAGGAAAGGGCATGAGAATAAACAGACTTTACTACAAGCTTCGTAGTACAGACATAAAATAGTAAAGGAAGTGATAGTAAATTCTTTTTAAGACTGGAATAATACTGGGCTTTGTAAACCGCAGACCCCCTTTTGTTAGCTGCACGCTCTTTCACGATTCCAACGTTCTACATAGTGGTTATAGCCGGACTCATTTTCCTGCTGCCTCTCCAGCCCCGGTTCGGCCGCGGCGCCGCTCTCGCCCCCGGCCCCGCCGGTTCCTCGGGCGCTGCGGGCGGGGCCGGCCCGGCGGGGGGGGCCGCGCTGCCGTTGCCATAGCAGCGCCCGCCGCCGCCGCAGCATCCTCCGCAGCAACTTTCCCCCCGGCTTAAAAGCGAGCCGAGGCGGTCGCGGCGGCCGAGAGCGACGGGACGGGGCGGCGAGGGTCCGTCGGCGGCTGCGGAGCGGCGGCCGCTGCCTTGTCCTGCCCCCCCGCGCCTGCGGAGCGCCCGCGCCCCGCCTGCGGCTCCCCTGGGGGCAGCGCGGAGCCATTTTGCCGAGCGGGTGGGTGGAGGGTCCCGGTCCCACTCGGCGCCGTGTCCCGTCCTCCCCGACACCTTCCTTCCTCCGCTCCCGCTCTCGCCGGCGGCCGACGCGCGCTCCTTCTGCTTGATCTCGTCCTCAGGCAGGAATCGCCCAGCATGCCGATCGCCCACTTGCTGGAGCTATGGAAAGGGATAGAGGTGGAGCCCGTGGAGACGGAGGTGAGCGGCACCGGGGGCGCGCGGCAGCGGCGGTGCTGCCGGTCCCCCTTTCCCGCCGGGGGAAGCACCTCGGTGATGCTCCGAACATCACGAAATGGGGTGTGATGAGCATCCCTCTCCCGCTCTGCTCGCGGCTGAGGGCGGGGAGCTAGGCGAGGCTCGGGAACCTGTTGCCTCACAGGCGGAGCGGCTTGCAGCGGCAGCCGCGGAGCCCGGGCGGTGCGGGATGTTCCGTCCTGTCCGCCCGCTTGGCACCGGGCTCGGGCTACCCAGCCCGGAGCACTGGGGTAGCTGGAAAGGAAAGAGCGTATACAACAGATGGAAAACCCACAAAGCGGGCTGAGTTGTACTCAGGCTCGTATTTAAGCATAAAGTATGTGATCTGTAATTTGAGGCTCGAATAGGTCCGTGGACCTCACTCGGGTTCTGGTTACCCATTTGCCCATTACGTCTTAGCGAAAGACTGTGCTTTCCGGATCGTACTGGAAACCCGATGCTGTGATAATTAGCTGGCTGCTGTGTTGCCTGTGCTCACCATTTGTCTTGCAGTGTATTCATTACCTTCAATCTAGGGTTATCTTGTGTCAAGAAAGGCATCATTCAAGTTCAGGAAGTGTTTGGATAGTGCTCTTAGTCACATGGTGTGATTCTTGGGGATGTCCTGTGCAGGAGCTGAGCTCAGTAATCCTCGTGGGTACGTCCCAGTTTGTGTTATTCTATGGTTTTATGATTTTTGTATGTAATGAGGCAAGGTAGATTCTTGAGTACTTCAAGGGCTGTTGAGCAGTGCAAAAACCCCAGAGTATTTCAGGTCAACTGTTTGCAGCGCAGGATGCACATTTGTAACAGACAGGTGGTAGAAATAGATGAATGAAACTTGTGAGGTGGGAGGTGTTGCTGTTTATTTTTTAAACACCCCTCCCATCCCCTTGTTTGATTGAAATACTGTAAAAGGGTTTTGGTGAGAGGAAAAGATGGGAGTGTAACTGAGCCAGACAGGTTATGGAGAACACAAAACACTTGACTCAAAAGGAGCTGCTGAACTGCAGGAAAGGTTTTGTGCAAGGTGTTAGTTTGTACATGTTAAACAATACAGCAGGAGTGATAATGTCATGTGTTATACCAGCACAGATCATTCTGGAGTCCCCAAGTTAAAAACAAGCTGTGGGGGGCTTGCCAAGGTTTAAATCATATAATTCACTTCTGAATACAGTCACTTGTTCCATTTTGTGGGATGCAAGGAATCTGAGGGCTAATAAACAGGCTATAGCTGGAGAACTGTGAATCCTTCCTGATTTTGTTTTGAAGTCAGCTGACACCTTGTTCAATCACTTTCACAATGAGGACTTGTATAGCTGTATTTATGGTGAACAGTTCTCTGCTGAATATTGTAGAAATGGTGCTCTCTTCCCAAGTCTACCTTTCTGTTGACTGGTATTCAAAGTGCATATACAGGCCTGTTTGTTTGTTTGTTTTTTCTTCCTCCTTCCCTCCTTTCTAAAGTCAGTTTTTTGTGGGCCAAATGTTTTTCTTTCTGGCCCAGACAGAAAGCACTTCAGTCATTGCTTTTTCTGTTGTCAATTTCTGGGAAAACTCCCCTAGATCACAGGGTAAATCCTGCCCTAAAGCCCAGTGTACATCACCTGGAACAATGTCATTGTATTGTCTCTTTTGTTGGTAGAGATCTACTTCTTTCTTTCAGAAGCAACTATGTGGATCTCCTTACAAGGATAAGTGACCCATTGTGATTATAGTTAATCAGATGTGTGGGTTTGTAAACTTTGGTGGTGCTTTTTTTCCTTTCCTGCTTGAAAGAACAGGATAGCTGAGCTACACTGTTGTATCCCTTCCTGAAATTTCACTTACAAAAAGTTGAGGATTAAAGAATTGAAGGCATAAGCTCCTGCAGTTTTGATAGGAACAACAGATAAAACACCATTTCTTGGCTCTATTTATTGCTGTCTCTAAACACAATAAAGATATGCTATAACTTTAGACCATTTTAGATCATGCTGTAGATAGAATTGCTAAACTACTGTTTGCTCAAAATTAGTGGAAGCACATAAATTAATTTTATTTCATGTGGGCTCTTGTCCATGAAGACATTTTTAAACAGCAGAAACATTTATTCTTTAATGAGCTGAATGCAGCTTAATCACTAGTGGTTGTACTGATTCAAGAGAACTGTTGTGGTCTCTGAATCTGTGTGGGATAAAATGTTTTCATGATTGTCTGCAAGTTTTTCTTTTTCACGGAAGCTTTCACAGTTAGTAGACAAGGAGGGAGACAGTTTAATTCTTTGATGCATATGGACCTCCTTCTCCTTCCCTTCCTTAATGCCAAAAACCCTTTTAAAACAGAGACATTTATGAGTGCCTGTGCATGACTCAGGTGAATGACTTGCAGATATTAAAGACAGCTTTTATAGTAAATCAATCAGTTGATAAGGAAGAGTGCATCAAGGGCATGTTCTATATTATGTCTGTGTAAAGGAAGATTAGAGTGAAATACTGCTCCTTTCACCTGTTGACTCAGGAGGTCATTAGTTGTGTTTGACAAGTAAGCAAGAAAATTGGGATATTTGCTCTTCTAGAATTTCTTTGAGAGTAGGCAAAGCTATTGATCCCACTCAAGCTGGATGGATAGGCTAGTGAATTACAGCCTTGGCAATATTTTTCCTGAGAAAGAGTTGTGTGATCAAGCTTGGTAATCTTTGTACCTGTTTTCCATAGGGTTCATCACTTAATGATTTTAGGTTAGCACAGCATTTAAATGGAAGCTGAGTATTTAGAAAATTTGCTCCTACATATACACACATCGGAGCCTCCCCCTGGTCAGGGTGACTCCGAAAGGTGGAAAAGTCTCTGCTCCAACCCATGCCTTCAAAAAAAGACTCAATAGCTTTCAGTCATCTGGTCTCAAGGTTGTTTATTGTAAGTTATCTTAGAGATTATCTTCTGGGCTGCTTCAGTCTGCTCAGCAGGTCAGCCAGAGGCGCTCTCTGCCTGCCCCCGAGGCTGGTGCTATCTTTTATACTAAAAACTATGTGTACTATATTTACAGTTCTGTTCCAATAACTATCACCTATGTTAGACAGTCAGCTTCTATTCTAAACCAATCTAAAAGTGCCAACATCATCCAAATCATGGAGGCTAGGAAGAAGAAGGGAGGAAGACAAGGCACGCCCAAATCCCTCCGTCTCAGAACCTCAAACCCCCCAAATCCAAACCCCTGTGTACAAGGCTTAAAACCCCCTTGAACAGCACTCAAAAATCCTTCCTTTCACTTTGTGATTATCTCTACTATAATACCTAAACTTGTGTGCCTTGTAATTCTTCATACAGAGTTGGTAATTTGCTCCACGGGCTAAGATCAAAACCCCATGTGTGTCTTTGGCTGCATGCCAGGGTCTCAGAGCCCCCTGCCAGTGGCTTGGGCCATCCAGGGCACCCAGAGGAATGTCCTGGGTTCCAACACACACATATTCACTCTTCCCAGCAAGAAATGATGTTCCATTTCTCTAGTTCTTTTCAGTAATAATCTTTTGTTCTTTATCAATTCTGTAACAAATGGCTTCAACTATTCATCAACAATTTTATTAGTTCTTTTGTTGTGCTTTTTTCTCTTAACATTTTGTATATCTTGGAGAAAGCAGGTCCCTATGGATTCAAAGGTTAATTTATCTGCACAAAGTGTGAAGAATTGAACAAGCCTATTATAGTAGGATAAATTGAAAGCAACTTACCTGCCTAAAACGAAATTGACTAGATCTTGGCTTTAAATTGTCTTAGTAGCATATATTTACAGGATTTTTCTTCTCTTTTCTCCTCTCTGTTTACTAGATTGTAGTGGAAGATGCTGCCCTGGATGAAGAACCTGTAAAAGAGGTAAATCAGCTGATTCATGGATCACACAAATGTTAACAAATTATAATAATCACCTTCTGTCTGTCTGAAACAAAATGTCTCTGGTACATATTTTCCACATGCCTTGTGGCTGTCAAGATACAAACCAACCCATTTTCGGTCTCTTATTACAAGGTCAAGTGAGGAATAGAAAGATGTGTTCAGCTGGAAGTTAGAGAACTTAATTTTGCTGATGCTGGCTGTGCATTCTTTCCAAGAAAGAGCACACAAACTTCTTGAGGTATATAGTTTTCCTGCAGAGAAGATTTTGTAATGACCTTAGAGTAGCTGTCATGTTAACAAGGTTTGTGTATTGCAAACCACAGACTATTAAATTGAAGTCATTACTGCTTGTTCCCTTGGCTGGCTCTTCACCACGGCAAGATTGAGCTAACCCTTTGCTTCAAGTTAATATGTTGTTTCCATTATTTTGTCACTGTACTGTTGTGCTCATTAAAACAAACAAATCCAAACCTACAGAAAAAGGTAAGTCTTGCCTCAGAGTGTTTAAATGCCAAATCATGGGAAGATAGAAAGCCGGCAAGGTCAAATCATCATTCGCTATTATGATGAGCTGAGGGCAAAGCTTGACTCTGGTTCCATGTGTCAGTTCAAGGTGCTGATGGTTTGTGTAGAGTGGCCATCAGCCACTTGCTGATGTCCAAAAGCAAAGTAGACTTGTTGTGGTGTGATGTCATGGTTTGCCTCAGAACTCCAGGTGTCTCCCCTGAAATTCCCTCCCAGGTGTGTCAATCGCCTCTTCTTTCCCCACCCTGACCCCTGTGGAGCACTGTCTGTCAATCCTGGAATTCCAGAAGGGTGTCAAATAATTGGGCAAGTTCAAAAGATGTCCCCCTACCCCTGGGGGGCATTGGGCTATCCAGGTGTCCTTTGTCCCTTGGGACCTCCTCTCCCGTGCCTGGTTGGTGGGTTTCCTCTCCATCGCCTCCCCCTCTTCCCCAGGTAAAAGGGTGAGTAGGCCATGCAGGCCAGTGTTCTGTTAGAGCTGTTGCTATATTCAGAGGCCTGCAGGCCAAAACAAAAACTCTGGATTGAAATCCTCTATCAGACCTGACTCCTTTCCTTCACCTCACCTTAAAGCTTCTCCATCAGAGGGAGACCTGAGGAGCAGACCCTCTGTGAGAGGAAAACTCCATCCCTTTGGTACTGGAGCTCCAGCATGCCTGGGCTTGTTTTCACGTGCCCAACTGCAGCATCTAGCCAGCCAATAGTGTCTCTGGGGTGAAACACCACAGTTGCTGCTGTTTGGTTCAAATGCAGGGCCAGGCAAGCCAAGGCACATCCCTTCAGCAATATTGGTCAATTCCAATAAGACTGAATCCCTTGAGGACTGAAGGGAGGCTGCAAAGATGCATGTCTAAGTAGCCACCTTTTGAAGATCAACTTCCTGGTATCTCTTACTCCTTGCAGTACAAGACTTACCTTTGATGTCTGGTTTTCTGTGCAAGGATGTGTTTTTTTTAATTTTTACTATGTAAAAGGCATAGTTTAACCCCCTAATGATAGGAAGGAGGAAGAAATCTCAGCTTTGATCTCTGAAATGAGTGCAACTTCTAAATAGATTTTTTTTTTCCCTTCCATTACCATTTCTTAAAAAGAGCAGTTAATTGCTTGTTAAAAAGCTTGGGGAAGAAATTACATGCAGGTAGCTTGGCTCATCACATTTTTGGAGGCTATGGCTGAAGATAAAATTTCTGGTTTGTGGGTTTTAGGAGGACTTTTGTGAATACAGCCTTCATTTCCCAAATTCATTTAAACCTAGTTAATTTTCATTAGGGATGCTTCTTAGAATTTGTAAGGTGCAATTTTGGCTGGAAAAAAGTGGTAGAAAAAAATGGAATGTAATGACTGCTTGTATAGAAACCTTAATCCTGTGTTCTTATTTTTCTGATGCAAACATTGCAGTTGCAATTTAATATCTGTAATGGTGTTTCTTTCTGATTTTTTCCCTCCCTTTCTCTGCTGCTGCCATTCTATTTCAGCCCTTTGCTGGCTCAGTCTGTAAGCCTCTTCCATTTCCATGGAACTTGTGTCCTTCTGTGGTGGTATTGTAAGAAAGATCAGTCTACTGTTCAGGTGACTGATAGCTGTACTGTGCCCAACCCCAAAGAATTTTTTTTTGTTTAGAGACATTGAAGAGTGACTTAAGGAGTAAATTTAAATCATGTAATGCAATTGTTTATACCTGCTTAAAGGATATTTTTGTAAATTGCCTGCCTTATTCTGTGTTGGCCTCCTGCTGTTTATCCCATGCTGTGTATAGTGTGGTGGTAAAATGCATTGTAAAAACTCCACTTCTCATTGTTTTCTGAGGTCTGATTTTCCTGTTAATGAATAATTTCTTTAAATGTCTTGGGGGCATAAATTAATGGGATTGTTGGATAGAACAACTGTTCCTGAGACACATCTTGGCCCTAGAGCCTTGTGTCAGCTCTGCTCTAGAATTGTCATCCAGATTACTGAGGGTTGCCATCAGGGCTTTTTCCTAAGATGAGGAACATCCCACAGACCCTCTTTGTCCTGCCACAAAAGCAAGCAGATTAGTGGATGGAAATTTCCTTAAGAGGATTTGATACTCCTGCAGCAGGTATTCCTTAGACTTGTGGGATGTGGTTTTCCCTTAAGAGGTTCTTTTTGACAAAATGGCCTTTTCTTGATAGAGAAGGATAAGTCTGACCACCTGTGTTGGTTGGAGTCCCCAACATACTTAAGGGTGATGTATCTTGCGGTCCAGTCTAGGTCAAAGTGTTGGCCTCAAACTTCCCTGAAGGCACAGCTGGCAGCTAAATTCTTTATCTCAATTTTCTAAAATAATGAGTATGTGTGCAAAACAGCTTGCAGTCCTTTGAAATTACAGCATTCAGAAGCTATCTTGTAACATTACTTTGAGCTGTTTTACCCTTTCAAGGGAATTTATATGCTCTAGTTCAAACATTGTGTGGGGCTCTTGGGGAAAGTAGAGCAGATATGCAGTGGAAGCTGAAAACAAACAGAACTGCACAGCAAAACTGAAAATGGTACTACCTAGGCTTGCTCTTAACTCCTGTGCAGTTTCCAAAGATAAGTAGCTTCTGCTGATACTATGTGCACTGGTGAAAATGTGAGTAATAAAATTGGAGGGAGCAAAGGTGGATGCTCTGTGTGTAGGTCATGGCAAGCACATGTTGCAGGCTCTGCCACCATCTATAGAGAGGATATGAATTTATTGGATGAAAGATTGAGTTTCTATAACTAATGGCAGTAACAGCTTGTGTGATACTTTTTAGGAACGGAAGGAAAACTTCATTGTATGATCACAATGAAGTAAAGATAAAATCTGCACATCAGTGGAAATATTACATTTGTTGCTCTAGTGCTACTGTTATCAAGGCAATAAATGTTCATGGCAACATAGAAATGGTAACTGATGTTGGACGGTGCCTCTGGAGGTTATCTAGCCCAACCTTCCCTGCCTTGCTGAAAGCAGTGTCAGTGGTGGGAAAGTGCTTGGCACCACATCCAGCTGTGCCTTGCATGGACTCTACAAGCTCTCTGGGACCTGGTTCTAGCATTTGATCACCTAAAGAGGAAAAGAAATCATTCATGTTTAAAACTTCCTGTGTTTTGGTTTGTGCTCACTGCTTCTTGTCATTTCACTGGCGATACCATTGCAAAGAGTCTTGTTCTGTAATTTTTTTTTCTCTTTGAGTATTTATATATGTAAATAAGACACATTCTCCATTTTTTCCTCGCCTCCTGCATTGTCTTCAGGGGGTACAATTCCAGCTTTCTCAGAATCTTTTTTGTAGGTCAGATCTGCTCCTCCATTGTTTATTTTTGTGTGATTCACCTTCACTTGCTCCAGTATGTTCATGTCTTTTCTTTGAACAGTGTAAGCCCCAACAGGACTTCACTCCAGATGTCTTAGCAATGCTGAGTGGAAGAGAAGGATCATTCCACTAGACCTGCTGGCAACACCTTCTCCAATACAGCCCAGCGTCCTAACAACTTTCTTTGCCAGCTGGCTCAATTCAACTTGTCCACCAGGATGCCCAGGTCCTTCTCTGCAAAGATGAATTCTGGCTGTGTAGCCCCTAGCCTGTAGCATGGGGTTATTTTTCTTGAGGTACAGAACCTTGCGTGTTCCTTTGCCGGACTTCAGGGTAATACCATTGGCCAATTTCTTCAGTCAGTAGAAGTCCCTCTGGACACAGAACAACTCTCTGTTACCAGCTGTTACTGCATTTTGTAACATCTACAAACTTGTACAGTGTGTACTCTGCCCAATTACCCAAATCATTAATAAAGATGTTAAATAATTCAAGACCCAGTCTTGATCCCTAGAGTATGCCAGTGACTGACTCCAATGGAACTTTGTGCTGGTCACAACCCTCTGAGTATTGTAGTTCAGTTTTTGATCCATCTCGCGATTCACTTAGCTGATTCAATCAGTTCTTCTACTGTTGGAGATGATTTAGGAGACAGTGTCAAAAGTCTTACTTGAAGCCTGCACCTTCATTCTTCAAAATGGTGAAGGCTGTCAGGTTGTTTATGCACAATTTTCCTCTTTTCAAATCTATGGAGACTACAGCAAATAATTTTCTTGCCATTCATATGCTTGTGAATTCTTTCTAGAGAGATTTGATTCATCACCCTTTCAGGTACTGAGATGAACCTGACTGGCTTGCAATTTGCTGGATCGTCCTTCTTGAGGAGAGGAACTACATCCTTTCTCACACCTGTCAAGCTTTTTTAATTGCCATATGTCTTCAGAGTACTAAGGGTGGCCACACAATTATATTGGTCAGTTCCCTTAGCGTTAATGGCTGCATCTCATTGAGTCCCACATTCTTTTTGCAGGGTATGTTGTGTTTGTTTAAATGCCCCCTAACCTGACCTTCCTCCACTAAAGCCAAATCCTTCTTTCCCAACTTTTTTCAGGAGCTTGGGAGTCCTAAAGGCTCACAATTACCAGTAAAGCCCAAGAGAAACAAGGTACTGGGAACCTCGCCTTGTATCTTTTGTCACCGTATCTCCTTCCCCGCTCAGTAGCAGGACCAAAAGTACTCCTTTTGCTGCTGCTGGAACTACGGTAGTCCTTGTTACTCTCTGCCTCTGTCACTAGATTGAATTGCATATGGGCTTTGGCTTTCCTGACACCACCACTACATGCTTAATAGTCTTTACACTGCTCCTGGATGCTTCTGTTTCCTCCATTTAGATATGCTTCTCTTGCATATCTGAGGTTTTTCAGATGCTCATTGTTCATTCATGCAGGCCTTTGGCTGTCTTTGCATGGTTTTTGTGTTGGTCAGGGTGGCCAAATCCTGAGCTAGGAGGAGAGGTGATCCTTGAAGATTATCCAGCTGTTCTGTACCCCTCTGTCTTCCAGGGTCATCTGCTGTGGGTTTCATCCAAGCAGGTGCCTGAAGGGAACACAGTCTGTTCTGATGAAATTTTGCGATTGTGATCTTGACTTTTGCTTTGCTCCTTTGTCTTGGGATCTTGAGTTTCTTCTTATGAAAACTTCTCTGGAACTTCAGTCTTGACCAGATCTTTCTTGTTTGTAGGGATCAGGTCCAGCAGAACAACTTCCCTTATTGGCTGCTTTATCACCTGTATCAAGAATTTGTCAAAGCAGCAATCTCTTGGATTACTTTTGATTTTCAGAAGATACCAGAGTGGATAAAGTGGGTTCTTTGAGGATTAGGATTTGTGCAGGTGAGGCTTCTTCCTGTTGTCTGAAGAAGGCTCCTGCTTTTTCCTGGACAAGTTGTCTGTAGTAGGTGCATGCCACAGTGCTGAGGCACATCTGTGCCAGTGTAATGTTGAGTCACCAGCAGCAGCCTCCCTTTCAAAGGGGCTGGAATCATATTCAACTACAGAGACAATAGGAAGTGCTTCTAGGCTGTTTGTTGGGATTTTGACTAGGATTATGTCAAAACAGCCTAACCAGTACACACCCACTAGAGTTGCTGGTATATTTATTTGTCTCATGAAAAAAACAGCAGTGAACTTAAAGCAGGTCAGAACATTGTGGTTTGCCATTAAAGTTGAGTTGCTTTTCTTGTTAAGTTGGAGAGGTGGTTGTTGTTTTTTTCTAGTAGTATCTAGTGAACTTTCACTTGTCTTCCCACCTCAATTAAAGGTCTAAATACACATGGTATGAAGTGTTCAATCCATTATGTTGATGATGATTTTTAATAGGAATTATAAATGCATAACAAAGGAAAAAAATCTACATCTCTGAGGTTGAGCTTGTAGGTCACAGGTTAGCATGTGTATTGAGGCCCTTCAAACAGAATAATTTTCTGCTGCTTTGTGAGTTTTATTTTAGTTGTCAGGAATGATCACAGAACATGACATTTCTTGGTATATATGTTTGTACATGGTATATATGCTTGCACATACAGATGCAAGAAGTCTGTACCTTATTCAAAACTTGGCCTGCAAGAGGAGCTTTTCCTTTAAGGGAAAAACAAATAGGAAGCTTATCATCAAATGAGTGGTACGGCACAAAGTGTAGAGAAGTACAATTTTGTAATATGATGTAAAAAACTTTTGAGGAGGGAAGCCTGGATTGGGTTGCTATATGACAGCAATATGTTTACTGAACATATTGGTATTTTTCTTCCTCCAAAAAACCAAGCAACTAAATCCAACAACAACCAAACACTCAGGATTAAGGAACCTTGTTTAAGAAAAAGATTTGAAGTAATGATTTTTTTTTTTTTGTATCAAGTAATGCTTTATAATCACAGTATGTAATTGTAAGTTCAGATATTCTGCTATACATCTCTCTAAAAGAAATAATTGTAGGCACCTATCTGGGATGACTTTTTTTCTCTCTATACAAATAGATGCTCAGTGAACTCAAATATAGGCCCTGACTGGAAAATTATGACCTTGCATAGATTCTTACAAAATTGCACTGGTAATGTATTGAAGAAACAAATTATTTCTCTTTTCCACGTTCTTTGAGCATGTGTGGTAGGCAGTGTAAGCTGTTTTACTTAAAATTTTTCATTTAAAAAGTAATCCCTAGTATTTAGCTCTTATGAAGGATTTGGTGGGTAATGACTTTGTAAATTGGTTTTTAGGAACTGTTTTAATTCCCAGAATGTATTCATCTACAGTGCCTATTGTCTAGCATTTTTAAAAAGAGTAAATAACTGCAATTTGTTTTGGAATGAAGTTGATCAGGCAACCAACAGAATATAGGTTTCTATTTAACTCCATGAAAAATACTGTATAAAAATGTGTGTCCTTGATAAAGATTAAAGGTTTTGTCATTGACTTTGTGTGGCTAAAATGTGAGTGGGGACAGTTGGAGTCATGGAATGAATGAAATGTCTCCTTCTCTGGCACTGCGGAGCCTGTGTTCAGAATCCCAGCAATGAAAGGGAAGCTGACAGGGCAACAGCTGTGCCACTCTCATTGAAATAGAGTTTTGTTACTTCTAACTATTTGTAAATTGGTTTCCTGTTGTTGCTGTCTTAACTGAATTAAAACAGACATAGGGGAGATATCAATATAAAAAGCAAGCCTGTTATTTTTTTCACTTTTATTTTTTTCTTTCTCTGTCCCTTGTTTCATAAAGCAAATAGAAACACAGAAAACTTCCAATTTTGGCAGTAAGCAGTATGTAGAAAAACTTATTATCTGAGAGTCTTGTGACATTTGAACTTAAACATATAAGTTTAGCAACATTTATATATGATACCTCATTCACATTACACTTTTTGGTTCTAACTGTTATTGCACTGTCACTGTTACTTTTTTGAATTACTGCTTTCAGACAGTGTGCTGTTATGGCTCTGATGCATTAGAGAGAAGATAAGACCACTTTAAAAAGAACTCTTCAAAAGTCTGTGACCCCTCTTCAGGAGTTTTCAGCCCCTCTGGCTTTCTGCAGCCTTTGCTAAATGCTGCTGTCTGTGCTGAATGGCAACCTTCATTGAAACTCTTCTGTCTGGGGCCAAAGGGTGATAGATTCTGTTTCTCAGAAACCTTTGTCTTTTACAAGCAAAAATGAACTCTCTCTCCATATCTCTTGAGACCATAAATGATAGGTTTTTAGCTGGTAGAAAGTCACTGATAATTACAGTTGGCAGCAGAGCTTCCCTTGAGATAATAGCTGGTGCTCCCTCCTATTGAAATGTAACTTCTACATGTGTTTGCCTTGATCTTCTTGAACCTTTATTGAATCAGGACCTTGGTGTGATGGTGATTTTGTCTCTGTTCCTGGTACTCCAGGAAGTGCTGATGCAGTGGGGTGGTGCAACCTGCAGAGTTCAGGGACAATGCGTGGGAGGCGTGGGTTTTGTTGGTGTGTTTTCTGTTGTGTGTTGGATTTTTAAGTTTGCAGTGTTTAGCGATAAAACAAACAGCTAACCAACCACATGGTTTTTTGCCAAGTGGACACTAGAATGACCAGCTCTGATTTAATCAATTAGACAGGCACATGGACACACAGAAAATATACTGTATTTGGAAGCTTTTAACACAAACATTGCAGACTGCACTGCAGCGGTCACAACCAAGCAAATGTCATGCTGAACAGGGAAAAGAGGTTCTCACAGTATTTGCAAGATGTAAAATGCTTCATGCAATTAAGCTGCTTGATTTTGAATGAGGGTTATTACTTAAGACAAATGAAAGTTCATCTGGGGGAAGCCACTCCCTCATGAAAATAAACTTATACCATAATGGCCATTGGTGCCCAAGAGCGTGCTGGCTGTGAGTGAATTGTGTCATCCGGAGAGATGAGTCACTTGGCAGTCCCTAGAGTCAAGGATAAATTGTTTCTGTGATGAGTGTGGTGCCTCCTAGAGAGACACGTTATTTAAAATGGAAACAAACTACAATTTACAAGCAGATGGTTACAACTCTAGGGTGAAAAAATCAATTTTTCTTCATTATTCAAATGAAATCAATTCATTTCTTCAATGAATTTGTAATTAATTTTTGAATAGTTTTACTTTTTTTTTTTCTACTGGATTGCTCTAATTTTCTTGCTCTCTCTTGTTCTCTCCTTAGAACATGGTGTTTTGTATTGAAATGAGAGTTGTTTCTTCTACTCTTCTTTCCTGCTAGTTCCAAGGTTAATAAATAAATTTCACCACAAGGAAAAGTAATGTGACAAAGAAGCATGATGGGCACTGTTGTTTTGGAATGAAGTCTTCCTCTTTTATTCCAAAGATTTCATAGGAAAAATCAGAAGGGAGCTCTAAATTGAAAAAAGTTAAAAATATATTCTCAAATGGGCATGGTTAGACACAGAAGAGTTATGTTGTTATTGGAGATGTCAAGTATTAAGCTTCTGTTTCTAGGTAGTTATGTGCTTCATGGTGTAGTTAATTTTTTTTCAAGACTTGACTAGTTTTCCCTGCTGACTAGAAAGGGAGCTTTTGGAAATAAATTAGTCTGGCTGCATTTTGAATGACAAATGAATTACACTTGCACAGATTTTGTGTTTATAGAATGTGTGATCAGTTCTCAGGCATGCTTTTTGCACTCAGGGTTTCACAATGATTATATTGACTTTTACGAGTGGCATGTGAAGTATTCAGAGCAGCAACAAAAACAACATTGCAGAAGTTTCGGAAGTCAAGAAGGAAGGCAAATTAACTCTTCTCAAGCACCTGGATGCTTAAAACTACCAGATGCTTTGTCTCATTCAGCCAGTTATTTCTGAGAGGTGGCTGCAAAAGTCATGTTGTGTATTGCCTCTGTGGAAGAGGGTTGCTTCAACACCAGGAAAGTGTGGGGCTGAATATTAAGACCTGATGTCTAGGGTTGCAGGTGGGTGTTTTTACAATATTGTCTGTCAAGTTAACTACAAGTTTCCAGCTGTTCAAAACTTTGATCCAGCACCTATGTAGAATTCCTGGTACATCTAAGTTTCTTGAAGCGTTAGTATCATGATCAAATGACCTCTTTGTAATCACATGTGGTAGAAATCTGAAGTCTTCTGAACATTTCTGTTTTGGATGCGAGGAGTTTTGTAAGTGACGAATTCTGTCCCTGCTCAGACTTGTCTCATCAAAAGTGGATGTGGATTTCTTGATTGCTATTTTAGTCTTTATTTCCTAAGTGTTTTCTCCCCTTTTTAATTGTGTGAGGTCAGTAGTTACTGTAATTATTGGGTTTGTTTAGTCTGGTCTTGAAGTCTTCTTTCTGATAACAAACATCAAACAAAAAGAGAGGGAAAGCATAGTGGATTCCAACTAGCATTCACATATATGATGGATGATTGAAGTACAGTCTATGTCTTTCATTAGTGTCTTCTGTCATTTGGGGTTGTCTGGGTCTTAAGTGTGCAGATTAGGCATATTTGCTCCTATTTAGCACTTGAACAAGTAGCGTGATCCTTTTGTACACTAGCAACCACAGTTCTCACCTCCAGTAATCAATAACTGAGAGGTCCTCAGTATTTACTAATTGAAAACTTTATCTTTTCAGTCCAATTCTCAATTTTCAACTGGGGTGAAAAGGTAATATGTGTATTTAACAATACCTCTTATGGAAGCAAATATTGCAAACAGAAAAGTGAGCAGTATGGTACTGGTAAAGTAGATACACTCTTGTACATGAGACCTGTTACTTGAGTGGATTGCTTCCTGGCTTGTGCTATTAATCATGCATGTTTAATTGGTATAATCTCATGCATTTTCCTATAAAAAGTTTTCTATTATGATGAACAGTCTTGAGAGACTTTTTGTACAGTATGTATTACAGCAGCCTTTAATGTGTTTTGATTTATTTCTTTTTTAAGAAAGGTAAGGGTTGTGAGTCACCCTTCCTATAAAGGAAGCTGTTACAACAGAATTAAACTGCATAAGTAATGTTTTGGTTATATCAGTGAGCCACCTCTGAGTGTCTGTCATCTGAAAACTGTTTCTGAAATCCTGCTTGAAATGCTGCAGCAGTGGTCTTGAAGGCTACTCTGAGCACTCTGCCCAGCTGAATAGGCAGGGCATGGTGAGGGAGTGTTATTTAATCATTTATGATTTCAGTTAAAGTCTTTGAAATGCTCACTCTCTTCATCTCTTTTGAATCAGGTTGGGAAGCTCCTTAGAAACAGCAGTGTAGCAATAGAAGGAGGGCTGGCTTCTGTTCCTAAAATGAAAGCTAGAGCAAGGGGATGCTTATTGAATCCCAGTTTCCTAACTGCAGTATTCCTGACTGCGCCCGACACAACAGGGCTCTGAGGTGAGGTGTGCTTGCAGCCTGTCCTGCAGCAGCACTGCAGAGAAGCTGTTTGCAGAGGTGGAGATGATGGGTTTTCTCCAGAGGGAAGTTTTCCTAGGGCAGCATCCTTTGGGCTGTCCTGTCTGTCAGAAGGAGCCTTGATGCCTTGGCCCTGTGGTTGCCAAGCATGGGCAGGGCCCTATCCCAGCAGGGCTGTGTGCTAGGTAGCTTGATGCACACAGGTGTTTTTGGGAGTTCCTTCTCAAACAATTGTGTAGATTCTCCACAGATGCCTAAAGTGGTCTCCTGTACTGTTAGCAGCCAAATACTTGAAGAAAATTACAAACCTGAATGCCTAAGTCAGGTATGCATAATGCTGTTAACTTTTAGGAGAAAACTGAAGGATTAATAATTTCTTTGAAATTTCTTAGGCTGTAGATTAGATGCACAGGGCACATCTGACCCAAAGAATAAAGTCAGAAGATCTGTCAAGGTAGGGGATTTGTGGTGTGTGACTGCCTTTATTTCTATAGCTGATTGTTTTATTCTCTTGAATTTCCTGCTGTTGGTTTTTCCTAGCCTGGCATAAGGTTTTATCACACTTCAGGGAGGGGAAGGTAAGCCTGAAGCTCCAGAGTAGGCATTTGGTTTCACAGAGAGATTTCTTCTGGAAATGGTGTATGAGAAGCAGTCTTACTGCAGGTATTAATGTGTTTCTGTGGGTGACAGCCTTGTTGAGTGAAAGGAAGATTAACGTAGCTCTGAGACTTGAATGGTATTTGTCAGTTTGCAGTCTGTAGTTTTGAATGGTATTTGTCAGTTTGCAGTGTGTGATTTGTTTACTTCTGGAGAAAGACAAGATAAGTGATCAAATCCTATAAACATATGATTGCAGTATCCAACAAATATTTAAGCAGTAAAGCACAATACTAAATAGATATGACTTGATATCCAGGCTTGATGCATATCTTGTACAACATTGATGTGGGTGTAAAGGTGAATGAGAAGGTATAAGAAGGTGACAGCCTTTCCCTGAGTACTTAGTGGTTTGAGTCATGCTTGGTTTCGGGTTGCATGAAGAATTTTGGGATTTGATAGCTCAGTGTTCGTAGCTATGGCGAGGAGTTCAGCATTGTTCAGATTAACAGTATGGGAATGGTTGAAGAATTAATCTTTCCTTCTACAGGGTAGGTGTTGCCACCTGAAGCCTCAAGTGCATTAGTGGGACAGGTCTTGAAAGTCAGTACAACCTCTGCCACAAATAGCTCTTTTCTGAGCTACATATTTAACACCAGTGCCCTTTGACTGGGGGAGGGCAGTAACTGCATCTGGCAGGTTGTTTCTTAATGGTCTCAACTTGACCAAGGAAGCAAATCCAAGCATGCCAGTGAAAAACCTAATCTACTGCTGTAATGGGGACCTCTGATCTTCTTGTACCTCTGTTCTGCAGAATGTATGCCCTCATCTGTACAGCGTTGTGCTGGCTGAAATAACAGTGAGATCCTGACTCTGAAGATTGTTTGTCTGTGTCCCCTTGTCTAACATGTTAAGCTAGTCATCCTGCAGGTCAGGCTGTTGAGGATGGAGAGGCATACACTAATAGAACTGCAGGTGTGTGAGAATTTAATTATAAACTGCTGTACATATTTCATATTGGAGAAGTGCAAAGGACAATGACTGTGTTTTACTTGTGTTTCCTTGCAGCCAACTAGTGGTGTGTATATGTTTTTTTTTTTTCATGTGCTACTGCTCTACTTTTTTGTTAAGGGCATGATGGAGGCTGATTTGTAGCACATCTAATGCATGTTCTGCAAATTCTTCTAAACTAAATGTCTATTGTATGTTTTTCTGTGGTCTTGTGGGACCTCAGAACACTCTTCTGTGTTCTTATTTACTTTAGCTCATTGCTGTCAGCACTGGGAGTGGGCAGTCTGTGGACAACAGGATAACACATGTATGTGCATAATGGTTTTTATTTCTGCATCAGGACTATTTTGTGTAAGTTTGATCTCTTTTACTGGTAGTCCATCTCAGTAAAGGAGCTCAGGATACTGCAGTGTATATATGTCAAGTAACAGCATGGTAACCACTGAGTATGTGCAGTGGTGTGCACAATGATGACACAGAAGTTATGCTAATGGCACCATTAGCACTGCCTCTTTGTCCTCGATGTTCCATCCTTTGTTGGAAGAAGACATCTTTCTTTGTAGAAGACACGGAAGGGGGGAGCAGTAGATTGGTGTTACAGTGTCAGCTGGCAGCATAGAGAGGAGCAGAAAGCTTGATGTCAGTGCCTCAGCAGTGACAGGTAGGTGCAGCCTCTGGGCTTCAAGTCATGGCAGCTCTCTTCCGCCTCCCCCTTGCTTCCTATCTGTGCTACACTGGCCTATGAAGTGAGGAGTATCCTCCTGGATCCCTGCTTCAGCAAGTCCTTGTTCAGCTCCAGAAGTAAGCAGTTAAGTTCCTGTGTTGCCTTGAGTTTGCTCCTGTGATCTAGCTTCCATGATTCATACTCCTGCTTGCCAACTGGAGTTAGCGTAAGGCTTAATTAAATGTGTAAACCATTTTGAACTTAGTGAGTCATTTTCCTGAAATATGCTGCATGTAGTTGGCAGACTTGCCCACCTTTTTGGTTCTCGGAGCCAGCTTTGAATAAAGAATTGACTTTGAGCAGGTGAAGTATTTGGTGTGCATACTGTCAGCCTTGAAGCATCTGTGTAAAAAGAATATTTAATAATTTAAAAATGCTCAAGATGAACAGATGTCTACTTAGTGTGCAAATGAAGAACATGTTTTTTTTGTTTGCTTTGTGTTATAAAATTTGAAAACCCCAGAGGCTTTGATGTCTGTGTAAGGCTTATACAATCCTATTGATGAAGAATAGGCTGAATCCAGTTCTTGTCCCTGGAGCCTTCCAGTTTTCTGGATTTGAAACAGGAATTGAAAAACTGATCTTCCTTCTAGACAGGTAAGCAGTTCTCATGCACATTAGAAGATCAGCCAGGAGTCTCTGACATCGTTATACCTGGATCCTCATTTTGACTTCTCTAACTCTTTGGTTTTGCAATAAGCTCATTTGTAAAAGTAGCTTTGTGAATATTTTCAGACGTAATTGGCAAGGAATAAAAAACTTTCTGAAATGTCTGAATTTGGAGAAAAGAGATTTTAAGTTCAGCTTCTGCATGGAATAACTGTTTATCTCTTGACATGATGAGTCACTGTTGTGACTGATTAGATCAGCACAAAATTATCCTTCTTTAGTCTTAGTCTTAGGGTTTTTGTCTTTTTTTTTTTTTACTCTTCTCCTAAGTTGCTCTATCAGCTTTGGGGGAAAATTTGACCAAGCTTCTTTGAAAAACCTGTAATAGACATTTAGTTCCAAATCCTATAGACTGGAACATACTGGGGGACCTGAGTTTTTCATATTTAACTTTCCTAACAGTATAGATGCTAATTAACAGTACACTGGGCTCTGGTTGCAGGTACAGAGTGGTTTGGCATGGCAGCTCATTGCTTCTCCTGCCCATGAAATGCTTTGTCTTTAAACCAGAGTTCACTTTCTGGAACATCTAGAGCTATGGGAAGTTTTTGCTGCAGGTTTGAAGTGAGGACTTCATCAGTTTGCCAGGTTTGGTGCTGTGACTGAGGTGGTTCTGGGAAGGTGGTGTAAGGGCATTGGCACAGCATATTTTAACTGACTCGTAATTCTCACCCACTGTGCCTGGAGTTGAAGGTCTCCTGGTTATTGCAGAGTGGGTCGAAGCAGGATTAAAAACCAGAAATGTCTTCCATGTTGCTTTTATGCTATTTTGTGGGGTTTTATTATTATTGTGTCTGGGTTTTTTTATTTTTGGGTGGTATGTGTAGTTTTCGGTTTTTTGGGGGGGAATGGGTTTGGTGTTCTGTGGTTTTTTTAAGTAGTCTGTATCTGGTACCTGTTCTCTAAATATTACTACCAATCTTTGCCTTCAAGGTATTACAACTCTTTCATTGTATTTCTTAGTATCTTAGTGGCCTTTAAAAGTGCATTGCAAGCATAGTTACAGGCAACAAGTGGCCAAAACAACTGTTACCGTCTGGTTGGTGACTTAAACAACTGTGACTATCAGAGAAGATTTTGTGAGCCTTCTTTTCCACTGGCTGTTCTTATGACTCAGTTACAGATGTTGGGTACAGGTGCTTCTGGAAACTTCTTCTTTGCTGTAGATATTAAAGGAGAAAACTTGTCAATTTACAGGGACTTCTCTTAAATTTGATAATGTGTGCCTGGCATAGTGCTCCTTTCACTTGCTGAAAGTTTTGAACTTCAGTTTGACTGCTAGAAAGCCAGCTATACACTTACTTATGTGTCACTGACCAGCAAGAAAAGCATGTGTGCAGACCAAATGCTTCTAATGTACTTGTGAGGCTGATTTTAGCAGAGAATTTTCTCCTTGAGAAGACATACAGATTGTCAGCTGTACAGCTTGAATAATACGAGGCCCTGGGAGATAAGTGGATCATTTTGATACTGTTTTGCCTAGCTTGTTCCTTCTGCCTGTTTATTATTCTTTAATGTGGATGGACCTTGCATGTAGAGTTGGAAGAGCTGCTTTTCTAGGAGATGAAGCAGCTCTGGGTTCCTTGCTGACAGCTGGGGGAAGCGTTTAATGGCACAGTAAATATTGTATGAGGCAGATGCTGACACTGTGAGAAGCAGAATAAGTCTCTAGCTGTCTGGAAATAATGGCTTGTGCAATTCTGAACAGGAAATCTAACTTGGATTAGGGTGTTTCTTTCATAATAATAAACCCTGGAGCAGAGGGAGCACCTGCAAATCCTCTTCAGCAAAGAATACAAGTGCTGAATGCCTTCCCTATGGTATCTGCAGGGTGATTACAGTCTGAGGCTCTATCTGCAGCTGACAGGAAAATGGAACATTTTATCACAGGGGATGAAGAAAGCCTCTGAGATTTGTGATTTTGATTTTTTTTTTTTTTTTTTTTTTGCCAGAGTATCTGGAGATGTATTGGAAAAATTGTGGGAGCTCTTACTGTACTGTTTCTTTTGCTGTTATTTCTTTGGGAGATATACTTAGGCATCATGCAATGTCCAGATGTACTGTTGATCCCTTGGATTTAGGGTCACTAACTTGCATTTTTAAAACTCATCTCTCTGTAAAAATAAAGGGAGTTTTATGTTATGTAGCGGAACTGATTTTTTTTTTTTTTCTGTTAGGCTTTCCACTGATGAACAAGATAAATGGTTTCAGAAAATATAATGAAAACTGGAGTTTGACCTGATCTTGTGATTGTGTAGTTTTAAAGATAAGAAATACTGGAAGATTAGCTTATTAGGGTTGGGATGAATAGTGCTTTGTTCACAAGTCTCCTTGCTTATGTTGTCATCAACTCCAAACTCCCCTCTAGCCCTGTATCTGGGGAAGGGTCTGTTTCTGGTCTTGAATAGATGATTTTTCTGATCAAACTTGTGTCTGAAAACTGCATGCTGCAGCTTTTTAAGGGAGAGGTAGTTGTCCTCTCTATGAGGAAAGGAGACTTGCCTTGGGGCCCAAAGTTTGACGTGGAAACTTCAAGAATAGTTTTTTCTCCCTCCTGTTATTGTCCTTATGAGTTAGAAAAAGTAATAAGTTTGGCATGCTGTTTATGGGGACTCAGGTGACTTCTGATCTGGGCACCTGAGTCTATCTGCACATTGTGGATGGCAAGTTGTTGTGATCAAGTGATCTATTCAAGACTGAAATGAGTAACCTAATTGCTTCGTCTTTCTGCGACAGTTTTTGCTTCATATATAGCAGTATAAATACTAGACTAAATCTGAGAATTAGAAGCAAAAGGTCTTGCTGTGTGACTTTTCCAATTCTTAATGACAAAGCCAATGTGTGTGACCAGAATCAACCTTTCCTCACAGCTTGAAGACATGGAATGAGCATAACTCCTTCCCCTTGTGAGTGTCTTGAAGAGGCTGACTGCCCTTTGCTGCTTCAGTCTGTGTGAATTAGCAGAAATATGCAGTGACTGAAGAAGGTACCACCTCTATACAAGGGATTAAATAATTTTCATCATGTGTTGCTGTGGCACAACATGAAATTTCACAGGCCCAGAACTTAGTGTTCTGCCAGGTAGATGTGAATTTTGTTTAAGGAAAGCAGATATTTGAGGTTTCTGAATATCACCCTGATGACATGAGTTCAAACTTACTCACATCAATGACCTTTTAAGCATAATGTGGTACTTGGAAACATTCATAGGCAAGAGGGCCAGATGAAGCCAAGTGCCTGCTGGGCACCTCTGTCTGTGGTATAGGATGTTTTGCCTCTCCTATCCTGTGTCTATATTAGTCACAAACATCTTAAGTAACTGGGTTGTGGGTTTGGGTTTGTTTTTTGGGTTTTTTTGGTGGGTGTGAGGTGGAAATGACTCAGGTACACTGTGTGCACTTTGTCTTTTATCTGAATACATCATATTCTTGTAAAGTGCACTCTGAAATAATTTCAGATAACATGATTAGGTGCATTTCCTACCAGGTGATTTTCTGCACCTGGGACAGAAAGGTTCAGTTTCAGGAGTGGTTATGTGATGACAGCATGAGCTTTAGCTAATGAGTGTGTACTCTGTGTGGAGATACTAAACCATACTACTTAGGATGTATTGAAACATTTTCTTTATCTAGCTAGACTGAAGCTGGAAAATAAACTGCAACCCCAGCTCCTAAGTGGGGTGGGGACATGACATGACAAGACCGTCCCAGCTTTACAAGAACACATTTTAAAAACAAAGCATGTCGTTTGTTGATATTTGTCCATGAGAACAGAAAGCTATTTTTATTCTTGTTCTCTGACCACTATGCAAGCTTGTCCCTTAGTAATCTCGAAGGGAAATGCAGCGCTTTGGGAATACCTGTTCCCTGTATCCCTACGTGCCTGCGCCCGGCCATACTGGGGCAGGACTGACACCTAGTGTGGGCTAGGTAGAACTGAACATTCAGATCATGAAGCTACTGAAAAGCTCAATGAAATTTACTTTAAACTTTGGATGTCACAAAGCTTTTGATATGGAAGTTTTCAGTTTGGACATCTGACAGCTCATTTTTCCAGCTGCTAGCAAAGATGCTGCTGTAGTGAGGAACCATGGCAGCTGGAAGGTATGGTCCCTTTTTTTACATGACTCCCTTTCTCAGCAGGCTGATTTTAGGCCATCAGACACATTGCTGCATTATGTAAGACAGTACTTCACTGTATTTTCTACAGATGGAACTGCCTCAGTCATGTTACTGTCCTACTTCAGGCATTGAAAATTGTGCTTATACAGCTGGCAATAATGCAATACTGTGCCTTTTAATAAGTGGTAACTCTTGAGTGTCTTACCCTCTTGAAGAAAAGAGAACAGGTCTTGGAAGGTTGAAACAAATCCAAAAAGCAGGGTGGAACTTAACCATGGCAGTTGTGTATTTCTAGTATTGAACTTAAGCTACTCCAAAGCTTCCAGATAATTTTTTTCATATCTGTGTTTTGAACTGCTGTGATGTGTCCTGTATCTCTGCACCATAATAAACTGGATATAGTGTAAGTGTGTTGCAGATGGTAACACTGAATTTTGTGGTAGAGAATAGCTATCATAGGTGTAATTATTTACTTTTTTGTGGCAAGAGTTTAATTCTCTGGGTAGACACACCCCATCCAGGTATTCAAATGAACAGATATCCCTTACTCCAGATCCTGCCTCTGAAACATGCCCTAGCTTATGATTATCTTATTTCTGCCACAGAGTCGGAGTCAAATCTGACTTGGGACTGACTTCTTTGAGCATGTTGTTCATCCATGTTGCCTTGTTAGTGCTTGCTTCCAACCCAAATGATTTTATCAATGTGGATTTTAGCCTGTTTCCCCCCTGCTTTTGCTTTGAACAGTGAGGAAGGATAATTCTGCTTCTTAAATCATAGCCTGCTATTTTACTGGAAGGCTCAGGATGGGTGCTGGTTGTTTCTTAACCAAATAAGAAACCACACTTTCAACTCCAGTATTTGGAACACCATCACAGCAATGTTGCAGTCCACAGTAACTGTGGTGCAGCACAGGGATCTGACAGGGAGACTGGCACTGGGTAGCCTGAGTACAGCTGTAGTTTAACTTTGACAGGGTAGGCATGCAGTTTGGGATGCTGTGGCTGGCAGACATACATTAGTCCCAGTGTCATAGACCTTAGTTCAGGTCAATGGAAAGCTGACCTGCAAGCTGGCATTTTGATATTTGTGGAATTTGCATTCATTTTAAATCTTTAAATTTCTTAGTCTTGGCAATGACATCTTTTAGTTCTGCTTGTGAGATCTATAGCACCTTGTTTTAAGGAGCAGCAGCAGTGCCATGAAGGGTAGCTTTTTATGACATTTCAAAAATGTTTCCATGAGATGGGTGCCTTAGGAAGAAATGCACTAGGAAGGAGGGACTGACCACCTCATCTTGTGCTTGGCTACCTCTGCCAAAAAGCCACCTCAAATGCCACTATAGTGCGGCAAGAGCCTTGCTTTGCACTGCAAGCTAGAACCAGCCCAAGGGAATTATTCCGGGGTAATGAGGAAGCTTTGTGAAGCTTGCAGTAACTTCTTCCAACAGCAGAGGTCTGTCTTGTTTGGGAAAAGGGTTTTCATCAGTTGAGGATGAATCATTGTATGAGAATTTGAGTACCTTTTCACTCGTTTTTAGGGTGGAGTTTTCTTTTTGTTTCTTTAAATACCAATTTAAAGCTATTTTAATGATAAGAACTGACCCCAAAGTGCAGTAGCTGTAACTGAACTCTGGCAATCACTCAGCTGGTGCGAGAAAAGCTGTAACTGGAATCTGAAGCCTGTGCCCCCTCTCCAGACCCAGCTCTGACAACAGAGATGCAAACTGCTGGCAGGTTTTTGGGAGTGTGGGAAGTGATATTTTAGGGGCTGGGAAGTGAGCTTGTCCTTTTCCTGTCATTTTCAAGTCAGAATTGAATTCCTTTCTAGGAAATTTGCTTTATCCAAACCCCAGATATTTGGCTTCCGATAGGCACAAGTGGATGAAACTTCATGGCTAACGTTAGACAGGAATTGTTAGAGCAGATGAATGTAGGGTTTTTTCTTTCTAATGTTAGCTCATAAAACTACAAAGCTTCTACCAGAATTTGTCTTTCAAACTGAATTACCTCCAAGTATTCCCCATATCCAATTATCTATTACTTCTGTGAATGGAGGGATTCTGTACAGTCTAGAAATGGCTTCACAATATTCTAAAAGCACAGGTCTCTAGTGTGAGTTTTCTGTTACTTAAACCATCTATAGTTGATCATTATCTATTAAGGCATGCAATATTTTCTTCAGCCATTTGCTTGTACTGTTCTGGAATGATATTTTCCTTTAGGCTGTGGTGCTGTTTTCATTGAGCTATGGAAAGCTTATGTTTGATTTTGCTAAAGCTGAATGACTTCAGCCCAAACACATAATTTGCCATTTATGAGTCAGAACTAAGATAATTTCTGCGAATCATCCTGTAAAGCATCCTACAGCTTGGCTAACTACACAACCTACAGATGGTCCTCTTGTTCTCTCTGTCCAAACTTAATGCAAGTTTGCTGTTAATCAATATAAATTTCAAAATCCTGTTTCCATATTCCTTTGTAATTTTGTAGATAAGAATTTGAGAGGCAGTTGGACTGCTCTCTTGCATGACAGACCAAATTTGTTAAGTCTTAATGGTAGTTCATTGGGTACTTGTTCATATAGAAATTTTGAAAGGTAAACACAGTGTAAAATTCTGCATAAATTCAGTTAGAAAATACATCAAATTTAGTGGAAGGTTATTCAGAGGAAACACAGTCCTGCATTTGCTGATCCTTAGCTAAATAGATCTTGCAGTTTCCTATATCAAGCTGCAGCTTTTGTTGCTCTTTTCCTGTTAATTTTTTTTGTTTGTTTAACTGAATGTTGTAAATATAACTTTGGAATTATCCCTGTACTTACAGTTTTGCTGCCTTATTACTTTTAAAATTCTGGATCATCTGCCTCACCTGAAAGACAAAACTCTGTTTTCCAAGCATTAATCCCCTAGCACATTGTTTTGAGGGGACTTTATTTAGCAGAGTTTGTTTTACAATAGGTTATGATCAACTGCAGAAGTTACTAGAATTATTACAAAGAGTATTATAGTGCTACCATACACAAGGTAAGATAATAAAGTCAGTGGGAAGATGGATTTTCTTAAATACACGAGCAAAGAAATTTTCTGTTGTCATTGTGATATGTTCTACATTTACATTTTTGGTACATCCACATAATGTCTTAATAGAAGAATAATAGCATCTTTAATCAGATGAAAAAGCTCTAAAGATGAAGAGAAATTGGCTTGGTTTGTTTTTTTTTTTTTTTAAAGTCAGTAGCCTAGCTATTTCTAGAAATCTCTTTCAAAATGCTAGCAGTATGCAGGGATGGCATTGTTGTGCCGAGTATTGTGCCACTGTGGGAGATGGAGAACACAGGCTTTGGAGCATCAATTCTCTTTCTGTTTGTGAAGCACTGGGAGGGTACTGTAGGCAGGAGGAGGTGAATAGGCAATACCAGCAGAGCTATGCCACTGTGCTGATTTTTCTCAGTTGGAACCCTCTTTTCAGTTCCAGTCACTTGAAAAACTATAGAGAAACATGGTTGTTGTGACCAAAGAGTTGGTGGAAAATTATTAGAGCAGTGGAAAGAAATGTATATGAGGAGATGGGAAGAATATTCAAGCACTTTTAAATAAATGGGAAATAGGACATGGTTCTTTTGGTTTGTGTGTCTTTGCTTTTGTGTGGGGAGGTGAAGACCAACTAATGTAAGAAATTACAGCTTTTTTTCTTCCTTATATGTATGTCTAAAACATGCAAGAATCAAAACTGAAATTAAACTTCAGTTTAATTGACAGATTCAGTTGACTACTAACAAATGAAGACAATAGGATTAAGCTTGTATTTTATCCTAAAGAAAAGATGTGATGTATTTCCAGTTGCGGGCTTTTCTGCTTTTCTCTAAGCTTTTCTCTGTCTTAAGTCATGTATTACTTCTATTTTTATATCCTTTATAGCTATGAACAAGGCATAAGAGTCACCAATACAATAAATATCTTTAACTTTGTAAGTGTATGCTTTTGGATAATATAAACTCAGAATATTTAAAATGTCAAGAAAAGCTGTCCAAGAGGCACACTTCTTAGAGCACTCTAATCACAGGCTGAGATTTTAGTCTGAATCTGAGGCAGTCACTTTGGGCAGTAGGCTTTTGTGGTTCACCATGCTAAGGAATTGCCCTCAATGTGAGTTAATATTTACAGTGATTATTGTAATAAGAACAATTTATGGTATGAAAGCTTTTCCATTTTCACATCAACTTAACTGCAGAGGTTATTCACTTGAAGTCACTCTGTCTGTTGGAAAGGTCAGGTGAAGATATGAATCTCTTTTCAAAATAACTTACTAACATGCTGTATTTTCAGTATATATCTAAATAACAGACCCACCATAAGGATATGAAAAACCAGTAGAAACCCTAGGAAGTTTTAGGTTGCAGCCATAGATGAATCATCAGTTACTCCTCCTGTAGCAGTCTTGCTTTTCTTTTTTTTTTTGTCCATTGACTTTGTGTTTATGAAGACGTTTTGAGTGCTCCTTTTTTTTTTTTTTTTCTTCTTCCTACATTGCTCTGTTTGTCCCCTTGGGATGCTGTAAAATGTATGCCTAAAACTTAAATCTGGAAGTAGAATGTGTCTACTTCCCAAGAAGCACTGTTGCCCTGGAATCTTGTTCTCAGTGGATGCATGTACGTGTGTAAGAGGTCAGAACTATCGTACTGGTGGGAAGGTAGTGATTTGAGCTGGTACTTCTTGAGTTTCTTTTTGTCCAGGTGCTTCTGACTTAAGTTCTCACTTTAAGTTTTGGAAAGATTGCATTTTTATTAAGTAAATAAAAAAGGTGCTGAATCCTGTACTGAAGTGAAAGAAATGGAAATGCTCGAAGTCCAACTTATTTAGCAAATTAGGTTCTCTTTTCCCAGGCAATCCTAGCAGTGGGCTGCCACAGTGGGCTCAAAAGTAAAGTATATGGTGCTGAAGGTGCAAGTCCAAAAAATTCAATCCTTGCTCACAAATGTTAGAGATCAGAGGTTGAGCATACAGTGTTACATCTCCTTTGACATACAACCTGTTGGCATATTATCCTGTTCATCATGATGGCAGTGGTTCCTCTTTGTCTGCTGAAAGTGCCAGATTTAACATTTTTGTTGCTGGAAAGTTAGCTCTGTATGTAAGATTGATGGACATTAACTATTAGGGTTCCCCAGATTGGAATTTAAGTGTCATATGTAGGCAAAAATAATGCTTTAAATTGCTCTAGGTTGCTGAATTAGTCTGCATTGTTTGTCAAAGAAACCTCTACCTAGAGAGAGATTATAGAATACTGAATAGTGATCTTAAACTTAAAAAGAGAAAAGACAAAGGTAGGAGTCAAAATAAACCCCCAACCAAACCCACTAAACCTACCAAAAAACCTGCTTGTTAAGAGACCATCGAGTCCTTTGCATGTTCCCAGTACTCAGAGCTATTCTGCTAACCTAGGATGTGGTACTTATCTGGTAGAGATGATGCATCACAGGCTTGATGAGTGCAATCGCAAAACCCCAGGGTGTGTGGTACTTTCAGAGCTGGGTCATCAGGAGAGCAGAGCTCATCAAGAGTACATCTAAGCTTTAAATGTGGCAGAGCAGCCTCCTCTGGGATGAGCAGCTGTTCGTTTTGCTGCCTGTGTGGCAACTGGACCTTTGCTATAGACTCATCATTGTGGGTGAGGAGTGAAACTCCTCTAAAATGTCAGCTACTTCCTTGATGTTCTTCCTATATGTGAGAAGATGTAACATGTTTCTGTTCAGAGGTAATTCTTTAAATGTCAGGGTCCTAAGTGCAAGTATTTGCAAGGTTTGTACTTCTCAGAAATTAAATTGCTTTGAAAACTTGATAGGCATGTAACCTTGTCCATGAGTGACTTCTCTGAAATGTTGTCCAGTGATTCACACTGGACCCTTACAAAAAAGCCCTGGTTTCAATTTCAGGTTGAAAATTTAGGGTGGTGTCAAGACTGAGCTCTCACAGCATGGCTGTTGGTGTTGTGCTGCCTAAATCACACTAGAGCTTAATGGCCTGTGATCTGATCCCACGTTTTGATACATTTCCTTGACTCAGGCATATTTGGAAGTGTAGAACTTCATTTAGAGGAACAAGTCTTTGACTCTCTGACAATTCTACTAAAGGGCTCTATAATGAGAACAGCATTTATTAGGGGACCTGCATTAAGTTTCCATATGACAGTAATTTCAACTCTATTCAGTGTTGCAAACCTCACCTTATCTTGGTAGAGGTGTTTGATCACTACAGAACATTTAGTGGCATTTATGGAATGAGACCAAACTACTACATTAGAAGATAGGAAATTACAAGTTCTGACTGTATTTTCACTTTCTTTGTTTCCACTGATCAACACAGTAGAAACTGAAGAGTAAAATGTGACTGGGACTCACCTTACAATCACCTTTGAGCATGTGTGGCTTTTGGTGATCAAGTAAACTGCATGTAGAGAAGCATGGTGTCAAGGACTTAGTTGAGCTTACAGCCTTTTGTTGTCCTGTTGCTCTGTTCATAACTTCCATCCCTTTCTTCTGCCTCCAGCAAGGGGTGTTTCTAGTAGTGTATAGGGGAAATTATAGGGACACTGGGCAGAGCTGCATGTGTATGGACATGGGTATTTTCCTCTGCTAGGCTCCTTAACCCTGTCACCTACCTTCTCACCAATGCAGAGGTGTCCCCTTCTCTTCTTCCAAACAAGCATAGGCCTTGGCTACGGTAGAAATAAGGAAGGGTTATCTCATGTTTTAACTAATGTGAGTTCTTTGTAACCAGGTGCACAGTGTAGAGTCTGAAATAATTTGATCTTGGTCCAAAGTGGATCAAAATCTCAGCAGGGCCATGAATTGTAATGCCCCTTTTGAGGTTAATCTGATTTTTGTCTGATGAGGAGGGCAAAAAGAGTATGGATTATTGTGAGTTTGTGTGAAATATCCCCCTCCCCAACCCCCCCAAATCTTGACTCTTGGGAAGATTTGCAAAAGACTAAGTTAAACTTTAATAGCTGCTGTGTAGTGATGTTGCTTAAAAAGGCTTCTGAATAGAAATCAACTTGAAGGTGGCTTGCATTTATAATAAAGATTTAGAGAAAATACACAGAGCTGTTTTACTCTCATAGAAGCATAATAAAAAAAGGAAAATCTTGATTGAATCTTGATCACAGTATCCAAATTCACAGCAGAACTTGAAATGAATCCCTTAAAAACATTGGCCATAAATCTCCTTAAGCTTTGTGATACAGTAAGTTTCAGGAAATAAAATATGCCTCTCTTTTCTTAAAAGTTGTCCTCATTTCCCATTTAGTTACTTCTACATTTAGATCTTTCCCAACTGTGTTTCTTTTTCTGTTTTTAATTGCAGAGAACTGTTGTTTGTTTGTTTCTGGTATAAAGGTGATGCAATAATTTTTTCATTGAGAGTATCTCAAAGGATAACTCAAGGATTCTTAGGGCAGCAGGGAGACAAAGCAGGTCCTATGGAGAAACAAATTCCTCGCTTTTATTGCAGTAGTCCTTGGTATCAGTCCCCCAGGAAACTGCCTTTGTGTTGGGGAAGGTGTGAGAGGAGAGGGGTTTACCTGAGAGTTGTTTTAAAGGCTTGAGCAGGATCTGTCAGGCAGTGATATTTGCTAATTGGAACAAGAGGGGGAAATCAGGCACTCTTGCTGCTGCCTGAAGTGGACACTTCCAAGCCTCAACTGCTGTAGATTTTGGCACCAGTTATTTTCAAAAGGGAGTGGAGTTTGTTTTCCAGGGTCAGTGCTTTTTGACTTGCTCTCATGTACTCAGTGCTACCCAGACCACAGGCACTATGCTCTCTGGTCTGCTCCCTAGTTTATCCCTCAGGGTGGCTCATTAGGAGGTGGGGTTGGTGTGCCAGGGCAGAAGAGATGATACAATTGTACCTTTAGGCTTTTGAGGAGTGGAAGGGGAAAGAATACAGTTTTTCTGTAATCCAGACTTCTGATCAAATATGCTTCCTTATTTTTGAGTAAGTTTGGGGAAAAGGTTCATATTGGAATCATTCTTGATCTAAGTTACCAATGATCTTTAAGAGAGTTGGATCAGTTGTTTGCTGTGCAGCCCTAGGAAGCTTGAACAAATTTGCGTTAGCTAGTTGTCTGGAGAAATCCTTTCAGCGTCAAAAAGGAAAAAAAAAATCACTTTTCTGTGTAATGACTTCAAATAATTGATGGGGAAAAGCTGACACAAATGTCAGTATTGATTTTGGAGTATGCAGAAACTAACTAGTGTTAAACAATTCTCCTGATGTTTTCTAAGTCTGAATTTGTAAATCAAAACAGGAGGTAAAATGGAAACCTGTCAGCTACAGGACTAACATTTGGTTAGAATTGCTGATAAAATCAGTTTTTCAAATTGTGCTTCTTATTCTTTTATACCCATGTGAGTTAAAGCAGTGAGGTATTTTATCTTTTTGGATTTGAGTTACTAAGGAAAGGTAGCTTCAGTGGGTGTAGCAAAGAGTATCTAATACCACCTACATTTGTATGGAACTCTTTAATATTGGTTCTAGTCAAGAGTAGCAGTGTATTGAAAGAAAAATCTGAGCTATATTGTTCTTTAATAGAAAATACAGTATATATGCTCTCTATGAAGATCTAAATGTAGCCATAGGATGCTTTATTCCTTCAGTCCTGCAGAATTTGCTTATGGCTAGCTTCCCTTGGCATGCTAATGGCATCTTTCTAATATTAATGAGAATTGGTGTTAGGCGGGAGCAGGCCTGCTAAGAACTGTGTAGTTCATTAACAAAAATAAATAAACGGCAACAACAATTTGAAAAATGGTATTCTTTTTCTTGGTTAGGTCAGAAAGATGAGGTAAGCATTCATCAGTTAATGAAGAATATTTCATTTAAATTGCCCAAGCAAAGTCTGTATAACATATAACAGTGCACAGACTTGAAAAGGGCAGGTAGCTGCGTCTGGAAGGAAAGGTGTTTGTAAACATGGAGTTTGGAGGACTGGTCTACATGTAAAATGTTGCTTTTAGCTGAGAGGATTGTGAATAAGCAGGGACTGTATGTGTTACATCTGTTCACTGTCAGATTTAACAAAAAGCAATTACCTACCATAGTAACCGTGACAGAATTCAGAATGCATTCTGACATACAGACATATATAAATACCTAAAAATAATGCTAAAGGTGTGTCTTCAGTCCTCAGTGTTTTTCTTAGTTTTAAAGAAACACTGAACAATGCAAACAACAAAACCACAGCAATTCATAATTACAGCTGAAAGTCTGCCTTTGACAGACTTTGCTGTAACAGTTTTTTTTCAAAATCTGGTTATGTATTAGAAGGCATGGAAGTGGTTTTGTGGTATTTTCAGCTTAAATCTAAATGTTTAGCTTGAGCTCAACTTTAAAGAACTAGATGAATCTAGAGTCTGGGATGGTTATATACGATCTCAAAGGAAGGAAGTCTTGAATTAAAGATCTCTTCAAAGTGTCTTTATTTGCTCTTATATAGGAAAACCTTGCAAATTTTGTGGATGTGAATGAAGAAATGAAAATGCAGCCAAATAATCACAAAAATGAAATTCTAAGTCAATGCTATTTGGCATTGGGGAATCTCCTAGGCAGATCCTGAGAAATTATGGAGATCCTGGTGATCTGGAATAAGAATTGTTAATTTTAAAAGTAATATGCTTCTTGCTAATGCATACCCCAAAATCCCAGGGTTTTTTAAACTTGAAAGGCTTCAGGTTTCAAAACCTGCCCATTTGTAGCAGAAACTGTTGAGGAAGATGCTACAGCTATATAATATATATACTATAATGTTTCTGCTACAGGCATCCTGGTGGGTTTTATGGTGTGTTCACCATCCCTTTTGTACCAGTATCTTGAATTCTTTCCCACCTTACACAGTACACTGTGAGAATTTCCTAAGAAATGTTTTTTGTAACTTTGATTAAAATTGAACCCAAAGGCTTCAAACATATAACACACCAAATAATTACCTCTTGTCTTGCTTCTTGTGATCCCCAGTTGTCAGTTTTGGAACAATTTCTTGAAATTGGACTTGGAATTATCTTCTCCATGTTGTTTTGAAAGATAATCCTCATGGTGCAGGATGCTTCTCAAAATCAAGTCTGAAATTCTCCATCAGTTTGAATGCCTGATGGTCAGAATAATCTCAATACTAGGTCTACTGCTTATCTTCAGCTGTTGGTTTATCACAGTAATTGTCCCGGGTCTCTATCTTTCCCCTGACTGATATTTTGACATATGTTGCACTTCTTTTCTGTGGCATATTCAGTGTGCTGCCTCTCCAGCTGGACTTGGGGTGCATAGTGGCACTAGTTTTCAGAGTTTGGTTCTGCATTTTACTGTAGTTATCTGCCTGTCATGTTTGGTCTTCCCTTAAACACAACCTTCTGCATCTAAGTGTGTGCTGAACTCTCTTAACTTCCTTTTTCCTTGGGGTGCCTCAGACCTTTCCACTTGCTGGAGGTTAAGCACGTGCTTTGTAGGAGTGGGAATTCGCAGTGATATTTGGTACGGCATTTGGTACTGAAGTTCCTGAAAAATGGGCAGCGAGAGGGCTGAAGAACAGACATAGTCCTTGTGGTAAGAAAATTATGCAAATAGCAGAAAAATGATACAGGTAGAGATGGACTATTAGAGATTTGAAGCTTATGTGAAATAATATTTATCATATAAAACCAGGAGATGGAGATTTGGGAGCTACTGGTAATGTTTGGAAGACATTCCTCTCACAATACATTTCTGTGTATTCTTACACAGATTGACTCTTTAAACACTAATCAGGGAGTAGCTTGATCATGGAATGATTTTTTAAAACTGATTAAACCAGCTGCTTCAGCATGTGCTTAATTCTTAAACATAGGGATTATCCCTCTGGCATAACTGGGAATGAACACAGTGTTTGAGATCAGATCACCCTACAGCACTTATTGTTCTAGGACAGCAGTGGCCCAAGAGATATGCAGCATTGCTAGTGTGCTGCTCAGCCCTGTCCCTCCAAATCTGAAGCTGAGCTTTAGTTGCAAATTCCCAAAGGGAAGGCAGTGATGCCCATGGTTGCTTGTTCCTATGGTTTTGAATCAAACTCAGCATTGGTGTGCTCTATAAATACCTCCATGTGTATCTGTACATAACATCTTTGTGTGAAATCTCTCTATGTAGAGTTTTTTCTAAAAACTATTCAGGGGAAATAAGTCTTCCAATGATTTGACGAGAACACAAATGACAGGCTCTTTCCTGTGCTTGGCTGAATCACATACAGTGTGCTTAATTAACAGGTGCACAGTGACAAGCTGCACTCAGCAGGCAGTGCTGGGTCGTGTTCAGAGTCCTGGACACTGAGTTTCTTCTGTAGCATGGAATTTGAAAGGATCAGTGGGATACTGAGCATCTCTGTGTCTCTTTCATCTTGCAAATTCTTGCCTCTGTATAAGCGCCTTCTTTAACTTTGCAGCAGTTTTTTTTTAGGGGGCAATGTAGACCTCATACCTGTTCTCTTCTTCCTTGTGCTGTCTACACAGCTGAAGTATTCAGCTGGAGCTGGAGTGTCTGTATTAGGGCTTTCTTTAAAAATGAGATCCAGCCTAGCTCTTGGCTTTTAATCTGTTGCGGGGCTGGGCTGGTGTTTGGTGACGCATTGGGCTAAGCTGACTGCAGCGAGTTAATAGAGAAGGCAAAAGGTGTCAAGCCCCTGCAGAATGGCTCAAGGACTTTGCAATACCTGACCTGTATCCCAGATGGTGAAAAAAAGATGATAAAGCTGCCTCACAAGAAATTGCAGAAATTTTTCCTTAAAAAGGTAAGGTGCATCTTTTTTGTTTGCTTGCTTTAGTTAGGCTGGTGACAAAGTTTGATAGTAGCATTGTTTTTGTGCTGTCAGCTTTGTGATTTCTTTGTACTGAGATGCCTCAAAGTGTTCTCTCAATGTAATGTTATCTTGGCTTGGGGTCTGGGACACAATTAATATCCATCAAAAGCAGACTTCAGCAGCATGCTGCGGGGGTTAGTTTGGTTACTGATACAGTTTACAGGTTCCGTCATCCTGTTGTATTATGCTGGCTTTTAGTAGTGCTTCTTGACTCAGTGGCACTGTATATTCGGAATCTGCCAAGCAATTTAGTGCTAAGTTTTTGCAGTGCACAAGACAGAATGCTGCTCATTGACTGGTTTTCATTTTAGAAAAGAGTTGGTATTAGAGGATATATGTTAAGTGTAGGCTGTATATTTCCACTCTTTTCAAATATATTCACAGAAACCACTAGAGATATGGATACATCTAACAGAAAAGTGTATACTATTAGGTAGAAATATATTTAAAACGGAGTTAAAACTGGGTTTAAAACTATCCCTAGATCATATGTTTCTGTAAAGCACTTTACCTAGCTATGTATTGAATGCTGTGATAATTAGCTGTCTGAAATACCATTATTTAATTTTAATGTCTGCATTATCTGGATCTTGTGTTGGCAACATACAAGGATTCATCCCATAGGTTTTGAAAACATAGTGGGTTTTTTTCCCTCCTCCTCCTTCTCATTTTGGCTACTTATGCCCAGGGTTTATTAGTGGTTTATTAGAAGTGCAATTTCTTTATTCTATAGAGCATCTCAATTTTCATGCAGGGCATTTGCAGTTGTAGTCAATTAAAATTTTGTATTTTTACCATGCTGTATAATTTAACACATATATGTCATACTAATATCTGCAATATGGTTCTTCAAAATGAAATACTCAACTTGGTTGTATACTAATTAAAACAGTTTTAAAAGGGCACAAGAGAAGACAGTTGAATTTCAATGCAAGTTAGATCTGGCACACGGCTCACTGATTTTTGGCGCATTCACAGATGCAGATGGTTGGTTTTACCTTTTTCTCTGGAGTAAATTGTCAGTATTTAAATGTTGATATCACCGTTGTGCTGTTGAACTATCCTTCAAGGGTTTCTTATGCTGACTAAGAAGAATTTTCCCATTTGCTACTTTATATATGCCTTAATGATGGCATATCTGATCAAATGGCTGTAGTTTCCCTGGTATATATTAACAATGGTGCATTTTTTGTTGTACTCTTGAATATAGGACTGAAAGCACACAGTGAATTAAAGTGCAAGAGAGAAGAATTATAGTGGATTTTATTTTTAAATATTTATTAGAAATTTAACTGAGCTACTAGTCTGAAGTGACAAAGTAGAGGTGGGTACAGTCAAGGTGGTGATGAGTATAAGTGAACATGATATTAACAGTAGGTTATTGATAGTCGCAGGAGTCCTGTAGCAACTTGCTCTCTCAAAAGGATGTCTGTGTGGTGCCACACAGCAGAAATCATGTGTCATTCATGTACTCATATGTGTTGATGGTTCCTGGTATTTCTCTGGAGGTAGATGGAGTATTTTAAGCAACCTGGTTTTATTTGTGATAATGTGCAAAAGAAAATTCTGGAAAATGTCTGTAACCCTTCCAAGAGTTATGCACAGGTTCAGTTTGGAGAGGCCTTTTTCTAGATGCTAAGAAAGGGAGGCACTGCAGAGCAAGTGGCCAGATCTGCCCTACATCACGTGTGCATACATTGTGCTCAAGTGAGTGCATGAAGTTATTATGACTCCCTTATGTTTCTGTCTTACGCCGTCATTTGAATCACAGGAATCAACAATCCATGTCATCCTAGAGTGCCTGAATATACCACAGCTAGTTAGTATAGAGAATTTTATTTCTCTTTTTCTTTAGTGAGGTTGTAGTATTATGGTTAGAAAAAATAATCTGCAATAACTACAAGGTGAATTAGATGAACTAAGAGTTTGTGTGGTGACTGGGAAGAACTTGTGCCTGTTTTTTTGGGAGGAGGATTGCTGTGATAAATATGGAGTTCAGCTAATGATACCTGATTTTAAAGCAGCCACTCTCACTGCAATATTTTTTTAAACAAGTTTTGAGAAGGACCATAGCTCCCTTCTTGCTTTTTGAATATAACATCTACCTGCTGGCTAGCCTACATGGATATTGTTTAGATGTTGGTGCAATTAAGTAGCTAAAATAACATGCTTTTAATTTGATGTATGAAAGAATGCCCCAAATGGAAAAGTTTCTTAATATAAGTAGATCAGACCGAAGCATATCCCTGGATTTTCAGGGAAAAAAAGTATCTACTGAAGAATGATATTGAATTTGATTATTGCAGTGAACATCTTCAGAGCTTACTCTTCAGTATTATATACTGAAGCAACAATCAAACACCTCATCAGATATTACTCAGCTTGCTGTTTGTGTAGGCACCAGCAGCTCTTAGACAAGTGAATGATTATTCTTGAATACACGAGGGGTGGTTTCAAAGTTGGGTCTGCAATGACTGTGTTGAAAATATGAGTTTGCCCTGGAGAGTGAATGACAAAGGACATTTTTCAAGCTCCCAAAATCACACAGTAGTTCCTAAAATAATTTTTCTCAGAACCAGAAAAAATTAGTTGTGAAGAAAACATTTAAAAACTTTGTTGCCTACTGAACCTTGAAAGAACAGCTGTCCTTCCAAAGAAGGGGCAGCTCCTTAACATGTGAGAGTAAATTGTAAATTACATTTCCATGTAAACTTATCTATGCTGCTCAGTTTCTTCTGAAAGCTTTGTCTGAAACAATCATGTAAAGACAGAGAAGTCTTCCTCCTGTAGTGCTTTAACGTTGAATTACTATGCTTTACAAAATTGATATGCATAGAAAATACACTATCACCTAAACTGTTTGATTTAAGGAGTTGATCTGGAAACAGTTGCTTGTAATAAATTATAATTCAGTAACTGAGCCAGCATGAAAATAAAAAGCTAGTGAAAAACATTTTCAACAGCATTCTGACAGAAAAAAATAGGTTTTATTAAAAAAGGGTAATTTAGAGTTTCACTGTTTAAGAACAAGATGTAATGTCACTGAATAAGAGAGAGGCACTCAAGGAAAACAAATTAAGACTTCAGTTGATGCATTCTTTTACAGAGATCTGGTGCTGTAAATACTGATTGCATGATTTACGGAAAAGCTTATGTTCTTTGTAGCATTAAAAAGGAGGATCTTTAATTTTTTTTCAGCATTGTGAAAAACAATTTGGTAATGACTGCAGTATTGGCAGAATATTGCTCTGTTGTAGCTAGTGATAAATGTCTCTGCCTTTTCCCCATTGCCACCAATAGAAGTTTCTGTCCTTAAGGAATATGTGACTGAGTCACTGATGCAAAGGACAGCAGAATGAAAAGATACCTAGCACCAAAAGAATCTGACAGCACGGACCTGTTAAATGTCTCTCTGTACATTCTCACATGGGAGAATCATACACATGGGCAAGGTATTTTGTGATTTTTATTTCTGGTATCTGTTTGTATTTTACATAAAATAATATATTTCATACATATTTATAAAATTAGCTGTTTGTCATGTGCATCCTTATCTGTTGTGTTCTCAAGGACCCAGTTAGCCTGAGGGAACTGCTGTATCTTGGTGATGATGCCTGTCCAGCTAGGGTGGAAGGCTTGAACCTTTCATAATGGAAGGGTTTTCAAGGACTCCCCCCATCCTGCATGGACACCACCTGGAATATTCAGTGTCACAGTTCCTGTCCTCAGTGATGATGTTGTTTGGTACAGCGTAAACTCTTGGGAATGTGGGGAATTCTAGTGATGTTTATCTGACTCCTATTACTGTGTGGGTGTTGCAGGACCTGTGTGTTGAGGCAGGGAAATGTGCCTGATCTGGCAAATAGGCTGCTTCTGTCATGACTGGGACAATGTTACAGAAAAAGGGGGATATAGTACTTCCCAAATATGTTGGAGAGCATAGAAGGCATGAGAATTAACTTGGGGAGCTTCAAATGAGTTTCAAATGTTTCAAATGAGTGTGTGGGGTTTCTCTTATGCTTGGCTTTGCAAATAACTCTTTAATAGGGGGGTGTGTGTGTGTAGGGGGTTTCTGGTATCTGGTCCAGAGAAGGTACAGGTTGCCTCAGGTGGAGGCAGCCTCCTTGGCTCAGGTTGCAAGGACCTGGGTGTTTGATTCATGAGGGCTTTGATTTCTGCATGAGGTTGGCACATTGTGATCTCTGTTGATGTTGTTTTGTCTTATGAATGCATGCTAATGAATCTTCATTTTACTACAGTTAGGACTCAGATAGCCAAGCAAAATTACTTCAGGCAGTTGTAGGGATGCTTTTAAAAGCCAGATATGAGAAAGGACTCATTTTGTCACTCTCAGCTTACAATGCCTCAGACTGTTAAGCTGCCAAGAGCTGTTGTAGTCTGGGGCCAGCAAGGCTGCTGGGTGGGTTTGAGGGTGACTGTTGCTCCTGAGTATGAAGATCTGAGGCTAGTCAAGCCAGGCATCTTTCCCCATGTGGTAAAGGGAGAAAAACAGGTGGGAGCTGGGACACCGGTTCCGGGGCAGAGCTCTGCAGAAGCAGCCTTGGGTTGTTGCTGCAGCTCCTGGAGGACTTGAGGGATGGGACAGGTTGGAGAGTTCTCCATCTGTCTTCACTTCTGCAAATATGAAGCAAACTGCTGTCCTGTGATAGCTGTCCTGCATTTTGCAGGAAGATTTATCTGTCTCTGTCTGGGACTCTGCTATAGGCAGGGTTTGGCAGGAGGGAAGACTGTTTTGCCCCACACACTGGCCTGTTTCTCTAGGCAGCTGCATGCCTTGATTATGCCTAGAGCTGACAGCAATGCTGTGTTATCTTTGAAATGTAAAATGGCGTTAAGGAATAACTGTAGTTTTTGAACAAGCAGTATTAGCTGTAAGTCCATAGATGTTTTTATGAAGATCCTTGCTGAAAGTTGTGCTCGAGAAAATATGTATTTATTTAAAATAATCTAGGTCTTCAATTGGTAATGGATAGGAATGATCGTTTTGAGTAAGAAATCACAGTATACAGAGAAATCACTGTCAAACTTGAAGCATCTGTTTTCTGAGGAGAGGAAAGAAGGAACAACTGAATATTATTTCTGGTTGGGCTTTAAAAAGAAAAGCTGTAAGCAGGAGCAATTTGGATCTCTTAGTGTTGGTGTGAAACATTAATGGTCAATTGAAAAGACTTGCCTACTTCACCATGAGAATACAAGTCTTGGACTTGTCTGTGTGGCACTGGTGGGAATTAAGGCTCTGAGTTTTTTGGTTCACATGTTTTTGTAGCACTGAGTGGCAGAAAATGCAACTGTGTTTTGCTGTTAGTTTATTTTGAAAAGTTACAGTAGAAGCTTTCTAAGCGTACAAGTGTTCTAAACTTCACAAGACACTAACAAGACAAGTATGCTTTTGAATGTGTAGTTCTTGTAGCTGAAGTACTTGTTCAGTTCTTGGTGTCAACAAAGAATGAAGCAGGCTGTTCACAAAAGAAGAGGGAATTTCTATTCAAGTCAAGGCAAAGAGTTTTGAAAGGAAAGCAGTAACACTCTGAGTTTAGCCTGGCTACAGTTGTGTATTATAATGCAAATAACATACATACATGGAATTAATATAAAGACAAATGATATGTTAATATGGCCTTCAATCCTGTATAAACACTACATCTGCTTTTGCATGTTACAGCCAAAAAGCTGTATTCCTATATAAAAGGAAGACTAAGATTGAACATAAAAGACTCCTGAATTTAAACAGTTTGATCACTTTTGAAATGACAATGGGAGCTCATCTTTATACTACTTTTCTGTCTTTTCCTCACAGAACAGGACCTGTACATATTTCTGCCCTTTGTACTTGGCTCAGTGTTCCAAAGGAATATTTTATTTGAGGGAAGCAAGGAATGGTTTGTTTTTGTCCTAAGCAACACTTTCTTCTCGGAAATAGCTGAACTAGTTAAGTTTGAAAGTTTTCAAAAGAATTGAGCCTGAGGCAATCTTCTGGCATCAAAAACTTCAGTCTAAATAGACTTGAGTTGGTAGAAATAGAAGCAGCTGAAGCATAATTCTTTGATAGAGGCGCATCAGTAAATTCAAGAGGAGGTGGTGCGTGTGGAGGCGTTCTGGGAGCCACAACAGGGAGGGGCAACGCAATCCAGCTCCTGAGAGCTGTCTTCACTCTTTCCTCCTCCCCCAAGCTGCGTGTCCAAGTCTGTGAGCTAGAAATATCTACTTACACATACCACTAATATGCCAATGAAACAGCTGCTGCTGGCCATGGGTTATGTAACTGGATTGAAAATGACCTGAGAATTCATTTGAGTTGAGAATTCATTCAGTTGAGAATTTGTTAGTGGTGAATGTTCATCTGTGCAACCTGGGTGGAGTTGTGTTGGTATGTCATTTGCTACACATGATATAGCAATTATTTCAGGACCTAGAAACAATAAGGGACACAGACAAGAATAGCATGTGGACAAGAAACTCTTTATTCTTGAACTTGATGCGAAGGAAAAATAGGTTGATTTTTAAACTGGCACACTGGCCCTAAAGAGGAGTTTGGATGGAATAGCAGTAGGTATGTTCAACAGATTGATAATCTGATATGAATCAAGGAAGTAAAGTATTAGCTGTACTTTCCTAGTCCAAAGGCTGGATGGGGCTGATCCATGGTTCTTTAATGATCATTTACTGCAGGCTTCATTCTTCCTTCTCTTAAAAAAAAAAAACCCAAAACCAAAACAAAACAAAAAACAAGCAAACAAAAAAAAAAAAAAAAAAAAAGAAACAAAAAAACCCCCACAAAAATCCACCCAAAAACAGAGAAACAAGGAAAACAAACAAAAAAAGAAACAAACAAAATCAACTGTAAAACACAACAGTGTACGGGAGGACCTGTGGAAATGCCAGCAAATTTCCATTTCCTAGATGTACCTGTTGACCTATAAAATTGCTTATGTGAAGGTTAACACACTCTCTTAATGCTTCAATAAGCCTGTGATCTAGTGAGACAGACCTTGGCAGTGCTTTGAGAAATGTGCTCTTGGCCAAGGGAAAAGCCTGGAGATGCTAAACGCTACCAGGTGATCTCTGCATTCAGCCTACTAAGTTGCTTGGTGTTCCTTGCTTACAGCATGACTTGGGCTGTTTTGCCAGCCTGAAACTAGGGAAATATTGCAGAAGAATTGTTCTTCTCCCCAGTATACTTGATTTTGGTGTGTTAGAAAAATGGGAAAAGTTGATTTCTTGGTGCACGTGATATAGTGCCATTGGCAAATGCACCAGAACCGTATAACTGTCACTGGGTGTGTCTCTGGAAAATGTCGGCATACTTTCATATTAAGTTGAATTTCTCCATACCTCTCATTATTTTTTGAAGGCTTTTGTGAGTAGATATGTCTCTCTGTGAAGAGAAGCCTTTTTTGGTTTGTTTCTGTTAATGACTCTTGATTGTGGTTATTCTCAGGTCAGTTACTGCAGCTTGTTGCAGAAGATTCTGAGACCCAGTTCATAGCGGAAATGCTGAACAGAATTCAGCATAGCTTTTGTCTTTTGCCTGCAATGCATTGGGCCTAATTCTACACCTCTCATGGCACTTTTAAAATAGCCCTATGCCATAAAGGGCTGTTCTCCTCTGTAGCTTCTGTGGATACCAAGGCCAGAAGTAAGGGCATTCCTTATGCTTTTAAGCCCAACTCTTGTGTAGCTTGACTGAGTGCTGTACATGCCCTAATTTCTGATGCACCCCTAAATTCTCCTGTTGCTGAGTAGTCCTATGCTGTCCACTTCCAAAACCTTTTACTTATCCTTTTATCCTGATGAGAATTCATCAGGACTTGTGATGCAGAGGCATTTGAAAAGAGCACAGTGAACCGGCAGAAGTTGATATCCGGACATGCACAGGCTGGAGTAATCGCCTTAGTCAGTGGGACTTCTGCGTTTGTTGTGAAAATGACATAGGAGTGGAACTTGTCTGCAAAGAATAGCTCAGCAGCTTTTCTGGGGACAAAGTCGGTATGAAACAATTGATGTACTTTCCTCCCTCTTATTCGGCCCCCTTTTTTTCTTTTTCTGAAGCCTATTATCTGAGTTTAATGCGTATACTGCATTTGTATCACCTTTCAGAACAACAAAATGTGTTATGGCTTGGAAGGTTTTAGTAGAAAACTCATGTTCAAATGACTGAGAAATCTACAGCCCTGGAGGAGAAGTGTGAGGCCAAAAGTAATGTTTGTGTGAAAGATACTTGAAATAGAGAAACTCTTCTGCAGAGCTCTAACTTTTAAGGAATTTGAGATATTTTGGTTCAGGGGAGTGCACATTTCTGCGTAAGTTCTGTTCACAGTGTTGTCATTCATCAGTTCTTACTTTCTCCACAGGTAGTATGCTAGATTTTTTTTGTTTTAACTAGCCATAATGATGATGATCAATATCAGTTTCTTGCTCTGAAAATCAGAGCATTCCCACGACTGACTTGATGATCAGTGGTTCCACACAGGTACTTTTCCCTGCATGGAAATTTGTCTGTCAGGGAATGTACCTGTAAGTCCTTTGTGCTCTATTGTCATTCAAGTTATTTACCCTTTGTTAACCTGCAAATCTCATAGTGTGTTTTAAAGAAGAGAAAGAATTAGCAGCTTCAGAAACAATTAATAATTACCTTGTGTGTTGTTTTCTTTGCAGAACTGCAGTTTCCTTTGCAGGTGTATTCAGAAGCAGTTAGTAATGTGGTTTTTATTGTTTGTTTTTTTTTTTTTAATTCTCTTTAACTTAATGCTCTATTTCTTGGCTGACTTTTAACATACTTTTTTCAAAGCTTTGCACTATTATAGTTCATATGTTTCTTTATCTTGATATTTTTTAGTGAATCTTCTTCAGCTTTAGAAAGCAATGAACTTCTAATAGCATAGTTCAGAGAAGTGAATTTACATTAACGCCAGGACAGCATAAATGTTGTCTTTGAGCCCTTTTATTTGCTCTTCCTCTTCTGATAACTTTATTTTTAACTTTAGGATGACAATATTGTGCTATTCCAATGGTGTGGTTGTAAATGATAAATTTTGTCACATGAAACCTTCAGAGCCACAATATTCTACTTATCAATGTCTATGACTTAACAACTCAGATCCTTTTCTGTTCCTTTTTTTGGCATGCCAGAAAGTCCTTCAGGAGTTTGTTGGTACTTGATACAACATGTGACCATTCCAATACTTCACCCTTTGTATGTTGCACCTGGGTAGACTTTTCAAGCTACAGAACTATGCTAATGGAGGCTTCAACTTTTTCTTTCTATTCTTAATATTAGCACTTCTTTAGCTATCTCTTTGATTATACCTGGTTCCAAACATCCATTGAAAAGGAACCAGAATTTGTACCTTGATCTATACTGATATTTACAGGACTTGTTGAATAAAATGGGACAGACTAGGGAGGGAAGAAGAGAAGTAATCTCTGCTCTTGCATGATGTTCAAGCATAATCATTTTGCGCACCTGCACTTAAAATTCAAGTATTCATAGAACTGGATCTAAGCTAAATAATGTATGGAGGAAAACAATGTCAGCATACAGAAATTCAAAAATTTATCCTGAAGACATGTTTTTATCTATTATATGCAAAATCATTTAAACATTACTTGTAGTTGTGGAGGACCTGGATGGCTACTTGCACAAAATTTCTCATCCAGTACAACTCCTGTTGAACTTTTTAACAGTAACTATGTCTGGTCATGACAGTTTGCAGCATGCCTGAAGGCTCAGGGCCTTAAATATCATTAGTGCCTTTGGGCTAACTCAGAAACTTTGAAATGTGCAAAGAGTAGAGTAATTGCTGGTCTTGTAATAAAACAATATTAAGTTGACCTTTTATTTGTTTGTATGCTTTTAAAAGTAATATTTATAGAAACCCAAAAGAGAGGAAAGAATCACAAGCTGCAAGTGAATCATTGCAGTGTCATTGCTAGCTTTGTTCTGTTCTATTTTGGTTTATTGTTTTTGCATCCTGGGCCACAACCTCCTTAACTTTTAGCTAGTGGTGGTTGTGCTTTTATGAAAAGAAAGTTATGGATAAAACTGTTAAAGAGTAGTTCTTTTTGTTTTGGAGTGTTCCCCTTCTTCTCACCTTACTTTTCCAGGTATCTTCCCTAGTTGAGATTTGGGAATGCAATGTCAGCAGCATCCTCCAAAATGTGTTCCATGTCAGGTTCTCTGAATAGTTTAGGTTCAGTCTTGCATGTGTTGTGATTTCTGAAGAGTTACTCTTTTGATGTGCAGCAAACACAGATTTTGTAGGATTCTTGTTTTGCCAGTTTTTTTCTGAGTCCAAGCAACTTTCTCCTGCAGTTATTCAGTACTGAAGCTTTCCTGCAAAGACAGGTAGAACTTGATTCCTTTTTGCTGAAGACATAGACTGTTTTGGAAAACTTGTTTTTCTGATTTTAAGAAGAAACATCACTCCCAGAATGAATCTAAGGCATCTCAAACTACCAGTGTTCTAATTTATTTCTTCTTAAGGAAAAACTAGTGGCTGAGCATGGAGATTTTTGTGTCAGCTCTATTGTAGCTTCTCCTTGGATTACACCCAAGGGATGCTGTTCTGAAAGATGGAGCTCCCTTTTCTGCACCTAAATGAGGCTTTAGCTTCTTTCTTTGTAGGATATTCAAGTTGTTTCTTGTCCTCTGGCACAATCCCTGAATTCTTTGCATTGATTTCCCATTTGTTTTGTCTGTATCCAGGATTCAGTACTGTTGCTAACAGCGAAGCACACATGCTGTGCACCTTCTGCTGCAAGCTCAAGTCATCCTTCCTGTTATTAGCTTTTTCAATATTCTGAATGCCATTCAGGCCAAGTTAATTTTTCTTACTCTTTCGCCAGTGTGGTCTGTCTTTACCTTTTTTTGCTTTAATTAAGGTGGTCTTCCATAGTGGTCACTAATATAACCACAATGTAATTAAGTGGTCTTCCATGGTGGTTAACTAATGCATCCCCTTGAACATGGGTATCAAGTGTCTGCAGCAAGTATAATCCATATATATTTTTACACAGGCAGCTGCATTTTTTCCTTGCCATACTGGGACCAGTAGCACTGATGTGTTTCACCTTCTTTGTAGTTTTCCAGAGTGATGCAGTGTTGTCTTCCAGCAGTCACTGCTGACCTTCAGAAATTATATTTAAAAGGGCAAAACAAGCACGTGTTCAGTTTTCAAACTCTCAGGAAATAAAAGCAGCAATCTTGGCAGAAATCTCTTCTCAATGAGTTCTGGTGCTGCTATATAAAGAAGGCTATGAGTCATACAATGAAGGTAGGTTCCTGTACATTTCCATGCAGGCATAACTTGGGTTTTTTCTCACCTGTCTTAAGCTTGATGCAGGCTACCCAACTGGGTGAGTCTTAGAGGGAATATAAGCATATATACTGTGTTTTCTAGAGAGTGATAAATCTACACTTTAGTTGTGTAGGTAACTTACCTATTTCTTACTTGCAGTTGTGTCAGCTCAGCCCTGCCTAATTTAACCTAAAAAGTAAGTCTGAGCTGTATCTTCATTTACATCTCCCTAAGGAGTATTAGCTGCATTCAATCTCTAACTGATCTCCTGCACCAAACAGAATAATGTTCCATCAAAAACAGTAGAAATTATTGACACTGCATTTGGAACTTTGCCTATAAACTGGGATTCAGTGTTTTCTAAATTTTCTAGCTTTTTAGTACTGTATGCTGTAGAAGTGAGGAATGATAAGATGTGGCTGTGAGAGCAACATTATATTTCTAGTGATGCTCTGTACAGTAGTTGTTGGATTGGTCTTTGGCACAAGCTCCCACAGTAGGTACCTTGGGAAGACTTGTCAGACAAACAGTACCTAGAGGGCAAAGCTGGGGTGGATGGTATGAAAGAGGTCTAAGATTATTTACTAGCTCTAATCCAGGATGCGCCATTTCTGAGATGAATTGTGAAGATAGTTAACTAAGATTCGAAGCACAGATCATATATTTTGTTTCACGTGAATACTCCTCCTCCTTTTAATAAATTTGGGGGTTAATTTAAATGTTTCAGCCTTTGGCTAGAGTGAAGTCAGTGCACCATGACATGCCCTTAAATAAAAAAATAGCTCTCTGGTCAAGTGGAAATGGAAATATTTTCCAAAGGAGATTATTTCCCTTCAGTTCTGCACAGGCTAGTGAAAGTTGTGCCATTCTGAAAGCAAGCAAGTAGTCACCAGGTCATGTTCAAAGTGACCTCTGAAAAATCTGTGTATTGGGAGCTCATTAAGATGAGGAGTTGGAAGCTTATAAGTGTGGTTTTTCCTTTATTTTTATCATTGTATTGAAATCAGGTTTATTGAAATGAAGTTTATTTAATCTTTAAAACATAAAGGGAAATAGGCAGAGTTGAAGGAAAAGCAAATCTTAGTATGTCTTTAATAGCCATCTAATGAGACAGTAAGTCTTAAAATGGATTGGTGATACTTTACTGCATTACAATACTGGAATCCAATGGATGTATAAAGTTATCAATGAACTACAATGCACGTCTCTAGCTTGAACTGTAGTTAGCTTTCTCTTTGACCATAAAGTTTTATGTTGCAGTCTCTTGCTTTGCTCACAGATCTCAGGATTCAGGTGCTCCTCAGCTCTGCTTTCAGAGAAGTAAACTAGCAGAAGCCATACAATTATACAACATGATTTTTCCTCCCGGCTATCCTGACTGTTGTAGTTAAGTAAAAAAGGAAACGTGGACGGCCTTCACTGTGGCTTTTTACTTACATCTTTTTTTAGAATTTTGACTTGCCTTGTATGTTTTTTCTGAGGTAGAGTAATTATTCCCCTCTCCATTGTATAGCGCTTCTGAAAAACTGCCTCACAAAAAACTCTTACAGATATCTTAACATGTCTTTCCTAAGTGAAAGTTTTTCTATTGCTCTTAATCCATTGCTTGATCTCGTTTGAAATGAGATTCAGCAAGCCAGGTGATAGACTTGTATAAAAAAAAAATCTTCTGTATGAACATTTTCTCATCCCAACTTGGTTTAAAATTCTGTTTTATATCCTCTGTATTATAGATACAGAAGTATATTTGAGTCACTCAAGCAACCAAAATGGGAAATCACTCTAGGTATTCAAAACAAAGCTCTTGCATGAGGTTACTCATTTGAGGGAGCTCTTGGGCATCAGCTGCAAGGTGTTGGTACTGTATTACCATGGGAGGCTGATGCAGCAAGCAAATAGTTCTGCTTCTTAATGACTGAATGTTTAGAGGATCTTGTTCCATTTTATTCTCTTTGCTTTCTCCCTTCATATTATTAATATTGTTTCCCTCCTTCCTCAAAGGTAAAAGTAAAAAAAAAAAAAACAAAAAACCAACTGTTGAAAAAACCCCCCAAAAATAGTCTTCCTAGCTGCTTGCTCAAATGTAAGCACTCGAAGTCTGGAAAATAAAGGTACATTTACATATGTCATGAAATGACCAAGGCAACTGTTACAGACAGTGGTATTACATTAAGCATTTTATTCAAAAAGAAAATGAATGCATATTTAAATTTCATCTCAAGGGGATTTTTTCTGGAGTCTTTAGCAGAATATGTTGTTGAGTTCTGAAAATCAAGCAGATCTTGCAGTCATGTGTGCCCTTTTTCTTTTGTTGCCTCCTCCTCAAAGAACAACCCCTTAGCATGGGAAGGCATCTACTATATCTCATTTCAGACTCTGGTAGTAGACAAAGTCATCTTAATACAAGACTAATAACTATTGTAAGCAGAAAGAAACCTGACTAGAACGTCTAAAAATATTTTTTTGATGCTTCTTGCTTAGGGAATAGCAGTTGTTTTTGTTTAACAGAAAACAATTGAAGGTTCAGGGCTGTGTAGGGTAAAATGAGCTATTCACGAAGGCATTAAAAAGTAAAAGTGCATAGCAGTTTGAAGAGCTGTGAAATGCCATGGCCTTGTGTACCTGTTGTACTGTGTATGTATTCATAAGCAATACTTTGAGTATGTTTATTGTATGCTGAAGATTCAACCTCTAGTATTGATTTGCCTAAATTATCTTGCAGGATGGAATTTGTAAACATCTTCATTTATCTGGAAAGAACTAGCAGCTCAGGTGTACTGAAGGGATAACAGGTAGTTATGAAAACAACTTTTCTTCCGTAGATGAACATATGTAGCAGTGAATAGAGGGAGACAACAGAACAAGCAACACCCTTTCTTCTTCCTGCAAATACCCAATGAAACAAAAACAACAACAGAAAAATCACAAAAAAAGCCCCATTTTGGGGCCTCCAGCATTCTGGTTTCAGCTTCTGATCAAGGTGGATGGGGTTCTTGGGTCTGAAGCAGTGTGCTGTTTCTGGTATGCTAGGGGAAGAGTAATCTCTTGTTAATTTTCATGTTAACATCTGATCCAACTGCCTATTCAGTATCAGCAGTAATGAGGAGTAGTTGCCTGTTACGCTCAGTGTATGCGTGTATGGGAATATCAAAGCTGCTCTGTGGTTTGGTGCTGTTTAGGAGAGAAGTTAAAAGAGCATAACAGATGTTCCCCTCAAATAGCTCCAGAGCTAGCAGGGCTGCATCAGCAACCAGTCTCGTGGACAGAAAAAGTGTGAAATGAAAACAGTCTGAATAAAATATGCCCAACTTCTGGTTTTGTCCAGTGTTTCTATGGCAGCATGGGGCACCATGGCCTGATGCAGCTGAGCAAACTCATCTCCTCAAATGTGGCTAATGACTCTTTCATGCTTTCCAGGGAATAAAAGGAGAAGCCGCCCTTTTTGGGCTTGTTGGCAGCAGTACTTCTCATGGAAACAGCTTCAGCTTGTAGAAATGATTTATGGGCTGTTAGAAAAGAGGGAGAGAAGACAGTGAAAACAAGGCAGAAGAACCATCAGAGACACAGGTGGCTGATACTAAATAGCCATTCAAAAAGACATAAAAGTGTTAAGAAAAGGTGCAAAGGAAAGACGTCAGCAACAGTCTTCAGAGGACTGAGCTGGGAAAAGAAGGCATGGTGATGTAAGTGGGAATGGAGGTCCCTTTTGGGGAAATGAAAAGGAAGGTAGGAAGGAGCATCTGTAAGCTGTTGTGAGGATTGGGCTGAGGTGGTGGCCATTTTTGTAGCCTCCTGGGAGCTCTCCTTTCTGAGGGACATATGACCAGGCAGGATGTGAATGGAGAAGGGGAGCCAGTGCTTTTGCTTGCTATTGCTTCACAAGCTCCCAACCTGTGTCACTGTAGAAGGATCAATATACTTATATCTTGAATAAGAACTTGGGTTTGGAATCCTACAAGCTGATTTAAGAACCAGTATTTACCGATGAGCGACTTGAATTTTCCTCTTATGTTCTCAATAAACAGCATATGAAAGCAAAAAGAAAGAGGTGCTCTGTCCTATAACTCCAAGTAATGTTATAGATATGGGAAGAATGCTTGTGATGAAATTTCTAGGCTTCAAAGTGCTGTTAGACTGAGACTGACAAAATTAGAAATCCCACATAATTTTGGTAGGGAGTATATTTGGTGTTATTATTGTAACTTAATGTGTGATAAGATAAAATAACCAAGTCTGCCTGTTTGAGAAGACTCTCCAAATAAAGCACATTTTGACCTTTTATTACTAGTAAAAGTTTACTCACCTTTGCAAATAAGTAAATGAAATATAAACTGAAAGCGACTCATAGTGGTAGGCAGTTACTTGGAGGTCAGCAGTGGGATAATGTTTCACATTAACTGAATTGAATGAAGGATGAGTACAAAATCATACAAAATTTGCTCATTCCTTTTAAGCCCACGCTAATCTGACTGTGGATAATCCTTCAGGATGGCAATAAAATCAGTATGTGGAGTGTAGTCAAAAGCATGATGTTCAGCCTTGCAGCATTGCTTGTAGCCCATTAAAGATTTTAGGACACTGCATTGCATATAACTTTATTTTATTTGACCAAAATAGGAGTGTCTTCAAATTTAGAAGTGTCCCTATCAACTTCTTCTCTGCTGTAGGTTTCTTCAAGATGAGATTGGATGATGAAAAGAACACAAACATGTTTTTCTAAATCTAAAGACACAGGTTTGTTTAGGTCATGGAGATATTGAAAGTGGGAAGGTTCCTGACTTGCTGTGGAAAAAGGCAAATTAACACCTGCATATCATCATATCTCTTTACAGCTTATGTTCTGGGGCTATGTACTTCAGGGTTAATGTTCTTGACCAAAGCTACCAAAGATTAGGAATGCTCTCTCTAGTCAAAGGACCACTTGATCTAACATGGTTTCTTCTCATTCCTTCTGTTTTCTTTTCCATTCCTACCACTTGGAAGCCTTTCTCAAGACAAGCAAGCTGAAAAATGCAAGCCCTCAACTTAGCAAGCAATTAAAAGAGGCCTCAGTTATGCCTGGACAAGCTGCTCTTGTTGCATGCATGTCATTCTTCCTTCAGTCTCTAGGTTTAATAGTGAGTATATTTTTAATAAAAAGATGGAAATGTCCTTCAGAGTAGTCTTGAATGTGTGACACAGGAAAATGAAGGGATGTAGATATGGGGAAAGTGTCCTTACAGTTAAAATATCCCATGCTTCATTAGGAATATAATTTAATTGAAAGTCAGGGTTTTTTTACAGTTTAGCTCCGGAAGCTTTTATTTACTCTGTACAGCACTGATTTCTGTGCAAACTGATCCTTCTAATCTTTAGCAGCACTGCCACTGCAACTTGTTCAGACGGGCAGATGGTGTGCTATTAAATCCACCTGCCTGCCTCATCAACAGGGACAGTGGGCATTGGATAGTTTATCTGCTTTTAGGGAGGGGGAAGAAACATCCAGCATTGATACTAAAACAAATTGGTGCAGCATTGTTTATGACAACCCTGAAAGTGATAAAGGGAACTTCTAAAGGACTTGCCTAGATTTTCTTTTTTTTTCATTTAGATGGTCCTTTATTGTTGCTCTTATTTTCATTCTGGACTTTTGATTGTTTAACCTTGAATAGAACACTAGAACACTTGAACAATAGATGAAAATAAGCCTTGTGCTTAAAGAGAAAAGCTTTTATTCAAATGAAAGCAATTAGTATCTAAATATGATATCCAACTCAGTAAGAGATCTTAAAAAAGTTAAAAGCAGCACTTAAAAAAATCCAAACCTGATTGTTCTTTTATGTATGAATAATTTGTAATGACTCATGCAGGTTACCAAATAACCTGATTCACGGACTTTGTTTCTGCCAAAAACTCACCTATGAGGAAAGGCCTTGGCTATTAATCACTGCCCATTCTAGACTTGTCAAGAGAGCTTATGGCAAATGTACAAATGAAGAACAAAAAAGCAACCCCCAAATTATAAGTCTATTTAGTCTTAAAAAGTTTAATAATAACTGGGTGAATCTTGATTAGTTCTTGATTTTCCCCTTCTATAAGTGGTGGTTGATATTTGTCTGGCAAGCATCTAGCCCCACTGCAAGTTTTGATTAGATGGGATGAAGGGCTTTTGTTTCAGTTCCATTTTGTTTGCTGTACTGAAGTCAAATAGTATGGGGAGGAATGTTTGTGCAGCACACATTTCTTATGGTCTGGGAGCTTGGTCAAGTTTTTTACATGAAATTAGTGATACAGGTTCCTTTCTCTAATAAATTATCACTGAATTCTACAGCAGTGGAATGTAGAGCAAGAAATGACATTGCACAGATTTATGGGATTGTTGTGTCTTTCAGAACCTAAGAATTAATGTGGTTCTTAAATCTACGCATGTATCAGTTATTTCTGTCTGGTAGCGCTCAAAACTGCCTTTTCTTTATGTTGGAGATGAACAGTATTTTATCATTCATAAAAGATTGGAGCTTCATGATTAATTCTGAGATAAGACATTTTTGGAGACCTATTAATGGACAGCAATATGTGAAAAATAAAGATCAAAAGCAAGTGTCATGATATGGAAGAAAGACAGTGGGAAGGGCTTAGGTTTTCTTTATTAAATGACTAAATCTCAGTTTTAGTGGAAGAATTCCCACTACTTTCTCATGATCTTTTAATGGTGAGGCAGGGTGGAGGACTTAAAAAACTGGATGGAAAAATGCAGTGCATATGAAAAATGCACAATAGCCTACAGAGATATTGTTAAAGTATATGAGCTCCATAAGCAGAAATACTATAGCCAGATATTCCTATGAATTTAGATATTTATGTTCAAAGTAATAGCTGATGGCAAAACAGAGGGCCAGAATGACTCCAAACACAGAGGATTGCAGCATTTTCAGTCTATGCCAAAGATCACCTCTCCACCCACTTCCTCATACCTCTAACTTGCCTATTTTGTGTTGCTATTGGGATTCATATACATAAGATGTCTTATGGATCTCAGCAGTGATAGTTCTCACATTGTGCTGGTACAGGGCGGTGTCCTGGACTTGTGCAGAAGACAGAATTGATAATATCAAGATGTTTTTGTTGTTGCTGAGCAGGGCTTGCACAGAGCCAAGGCTGTTTCTGCAGTTCTTATTGCCACACTGATGTGGAAATTTGGGCTGCATGGGAGGTTGGGAGGAGACTCAGCCAGGACAGGTGACCCAAACTGACCAAAGGGATACTTTTACTCTTCCACTGGTGGGGAAGTGAGTGAGTGTCTGCGTGGGGCTTGGTGGCTTGCCAAGGGGTAAATCACAACACGCCTTAAATGGTTTCTCTGCTTCTCCCATAGTCTGCTTCACTCTTAATTTCACTTACTGGAACACTGTCTTGCTCTATTGCTCTCCATTACCCTAGTTCTCTCCCGGTTGTGTGGTTGAGAATGTGGATTATACATATCATTAACTTCCTGACCCTGGGCTTGTGATGTATAGAGATGTTATTAAGGGTTTGAGGTATTAACAATCAGAGATGATGACAAGCTTTCCAAGTAAGTGCTGACCTGATGTATGAGGTTAATGTAACTATTTGATCTGCTTAATGGTGACTGATAACATTAAATATTTGCTGAGTAAACTTCCAGGAATTGAAATGGCTATTACAGATAGCAGGTGAAATGTGTGCAAGGAAGCCTAACTCATATAAGTTTAAGAGGATGGCCATGATAAATGGTCTTTTAGTTGCTGCAATATTTACCAGCCCTTGGTTTGGGACTTAATATCTCAGATGCCATTGTAAAAGACACCATCTTCCTACCTGATTCATTTCTCAGATAGTGTTAATAACAGGTATTACAGCTAAATCTTTGAAAGAAGCTGTGTTCAAATCCTGCCGTGGTGCCTCTTTTGGTTTTATGTCCCTTTTTATGCAGTTTGAGACAAGTATTTAAAGAATTCAGCTGCTTCAGTATGGCCCAAATGGCCAGACACTCAAATACTTATATTCCCCTTTTGGATTGAGGCATGTTTTGTTTCCTGCTGGAGAAGAGATTACAGTTCCCTTTCCTTTGAAGGAATATGCTATACATGCACCTAAATTGCTAGGTGATCTAAACCAGCATGAGTTTTTGTGGATGATGGCAGGATTTGCTTCATGGCTCCATTAATGCTCTTAAATAGAACAGTATTGCAGGCATAGCAATGGGAGCAGATGAATGGGTGTTTTCTAATCTCAGGCAATTAATACTATGTTGTCATTAGTGCATCTCTGCCTTTCATAGCAATGAGATGATAGTTTGTTTTCTACAAACTAATATGGGCAGAACTCTCCCATCATAACTTTTATGCCTCGGTCTCCTTTTCTTCTTTTCTTTGCAGGCTAATTTGTATTGTGCAAAACAGAGCATGTGGATTGATGACTGGCTTGTTCATGCATGTAATGATGTGAATTGACTTGTTTATTCCCTGAATTCTCTTTATGGACTCATTTTAAAATAAGTTTCTCAGTTACTGATCTGAGTAGTTTGTGAGATGGTTGAAATGCTATAATTTTCCATTTCAGAAATGGAATGGAAAGTGCAGCAGCTGGAGTGAAAATGTTCACGTATGTTCACAATCATCAGTTTGCATAAACCAAAAGCATGACACTGATGCTCTGCATCTGGGGATCTAGGCCATTAGAGAGATAATGTGCAGTGAATAAAATTTGATTGAAGTGTGCTGTGAGATTCACTAGAGAAAAAGGTGTTATTTACATAATATTTCAGTATTACAACCATGCAGAGCTGAAAGTATTGCTTAGGCAGACTGTTTTCTAAACAGATTAAGTAGCCAGGAAATGGGAAGTGTAAATTGTAGGTTTTTTATTTTTAGCAAAAGAAAATGTTCTTTCAAGAGCCTTTCTTTTTTTTTCTTTTTGTTATTGAATTTTATACTTGTTCATAATTTTATTTTCAAGCTTCATGGATGTGATCTCACTTCCCATAACAGTGATGAGAGAAGTTCCAGAACTCTTTTTGACAGTTTTATAGGACTGATTACTACCAAAGAGCTTTGCATAACTCTCTTGCCCCCCCCCAATAATCTTTGTCAGTGGTGGAGGAAACTCTCATTTCTCTCACTGCTATACTCTTTCTTTGCAAGGAAAAATTGCTTTGGAGCCTGGTGCGTTGCTTTTGGGAAATTGCAGTCTCCATGTCTGACTTTGATACATGTTTTCCATGCTCTTCTTTCAATTTTTTTTTCTTAATCTCTGACAGCAGAGTATTTTGTGGGACATTAACTTTTATGTTCTGACTTAATTTGGTTGCACCTAGAACAAGGTAGTGCTGCTTTTGTTGTTTCAATCTCATTGAAAAGCTTTGTGTTATCAGAGTGGTGGAGGAATATGATACTTGGTTAACATAGGTATTTCAGCTCTCAAGAGAAAAAGTAGATTTGACATGCCCACAGCAGAGAGCTTTTAGAAACAGGTAGATATTTCTTGTATTCCTGATTTGTGTTATTGGCATGAGCACACATGATAACTAATATCCATATACTTATTTAAATAATCCAAACGCCTCTATGTAGAGACCTTTTCTGAATTTTCTCTTTTACCTTGTACAGTTCAGCCTAATGCTCTGTGCTAAGTAAACCTTTTGAGCTTGCATGAAGAGATAATGCCACTGAGGTGAACTCAGAGCATGGTGCTAATAACACTGAGGTTGTGGGTTTGATGCCTGTATGGGACATTCACTTAAGAGTTGGGCTTGAGAATCCTTGTGGATCCCTTCCAAGTCAGAATATTTTGTGACTGTGTTAATATAAATATTCTTTTCTAATTCATGCTTTGGAAATATACTTCACTGGCTCACTTACCTCTTCAGCAGCCCAGAAGAAACAGCTTTTCCCTGATGGGTGGAAAAAGTTATATACTGACAAGTGCTGAGGTGTTCTTGATTCATTCGTGGGTTGGTTGCTTGATTTGAACTGTCTTCTATTACTATATATGCTCAGAACGTAGTAATTTGTTATCCATCATCAATAATTTTGGAGATTTTCTTCTGCATTTTTAAATAATTTAACATAGCACATAAGAATTGCCATTTTGTTATCTTACAATAATATTTTGATACAAATGTGAAAGTAGGGAGTGCCTAAGGTCACATAATTACGTTATATTTTAGGTTCATTAAAAGCCAAAGGTCATAAGGGAGAATACAGAAAATTGCGATCTGGTTGTGTTTGTATCCCTCTCTTTTCTCCTTGGAAATTTGCCTCAGTTTGAAAATCTCAATATCTTTGTAAGACTGCATCTTAGATAATTCTCTTAAATGCTGTTCATAACTGTGAGAGTACTCTGATAGGGTTTTATATATATATATATGCTTGGAAAAGTGTAATATTTGTTTTGGTATAAGTGTATTTTAAGCCTCTCTTAGAAGGTATAACAGAGTCTTTGCACTGCAGTGTTTCACAGTTAATTTTCTTTCTTCAATTATACTACATCCATTTTTACTGTTTCTTTTAAAGTAAACTGGAACTTTTCTGTTTAAATATATAACCATTTAAAAAAATTAATCTTGCCTACAGATTTTCTTGATCACAAACCTTTGTCCAGTCTTTATTTTCTGTAAGCCAAAACAATTTTTCATAGGAGTTGCCTATATCATGTGCCTTATAACTAACATATATCTATTGAACACATCAGCAAATTAAGAGGGGAACTCAGTAGAGTATAGAGTACTGAAATGTTAACTGAGTAGATGACTTGTGTGACAATGCTTTTTTGAATGATTTCATGTAATACTTAAATTATTCAACTACTTCAAAAATTTTTGAGTAAAACACTGTTGAGCAACGCTAATGTCTTACTCTTTGAAGGCTGTTTGAGCATTGCTATTTGAGTTTGCATGGCAGGACAGTCAAGTGTTCCTTTTGTATGCTTCACCCACTGAAGTAACTGGTGTTTTCAGAACTTTATTAGAATAGAATTTTGTCAGGAAAAAAAGGCATACAAACAGTACAGTAGTTTGTATATTGTCAGAGGGATTTTCTTCAATATTAACCACAAACATGAGAATATCCTGGGAAACCTAAAAAGGACCTATCAAGAAATCATAACTAATACCTACTTCAATAATTTTGTATCAGCTAATGTACCTGACAAAGCTAAAGAGTGCCTATGTTAAGTGGAGGATTATGAGGCTTCTCTTTTCTTGTTCTTTACAAGTTTTGGTATGGTTTTTTATTTTAATGTAGCATGCATTTCTCACTTGCACTTTTTTATTTGAAGTTTATGAACTGCGGATCTGATAGTGTTGAACTCTTGGATCCATTTTCCTATGAGCACTGATAGATATTTTTAAACTGAGTGCCAGTAATGATGCACACCTATGATGATAAATTATCTTTTATGAATTTAGGGTTTTCCAAGGTGGGGATGCAGCAATCACCAAGCACCTCCTCAAGTCCATGCCATGAAATCTTTTGAACACTGCTGTATCTAGTCTCATTGCTGCTTTTCACAGCTTCCCTTTTTACAAGCCTCTTAACTTTGTCATCACACACCATCACTGTTGCAAGATTGCAGGTTTTCCTAACTTCCCCAGCACGAGAGCTGCATATACATTTTGTGACATAGGATGTTCTGTCCCTAAATTGTGTGTATAATTGCAAGTACTTCTCTAAGAATGCTTAGCAGTACTCAATAAATCAGTGTACGCCATAGTTCCTGCTGCTTTGGGCAGTCAAGAGGCTGGGGGCAGAAAGGTGCAGAGTGAGAAATCTGCATATTTCTCCTGTTTGTTGTACTACTTCTCCCAACAGTTTGTATGATCATCTCGGAGGCAGATGTTGGCCTAATTGTTTTGACCCAAGATAGCCTCTTGCTTTTATGCCTGCATCCTATTTGCTAATCACATGGAGCTGCTTCACTGGGATAGTTTGAAACACAAGCCTGAGGGGGATGTAACCAATACAGCCTTTTTGAATAGGTTTTCATTAAGGTTGCTGCTGTTGCAATTTAAGTTCATTGCTGTTAAGCATGGCTTCTACTCAGTGCGTGCTGTAGTGATCTGTTGCTTCAGAGTTGATTCTGCCTTTAAGGGCAGCAAAGTTCTTTCCCTGCCTACCCTGCCCCCAGCCCCCACATTTTCTTCAGGCTGACGTGGCTTTTTTCCTGATTCAAAATGGCATCAGAGTTCTCTTTGTGTGTCAGAAATACACCCACACAAGAAGTCTGCATCCCCTAATTTCAACAGTAACCATTACACAGACTTGTTTGTTTGTTTGCTCTAGCAGCTGTGTTTGAAACCTCTGCCATCTGTATACTACAGTCCTTAAGGAGGAATTTTTATTAGTTGTAAAATCATATCCATTATTAATTTTGGTTTAGTATTATCTGCTGTAAGGTTACTAGAAACTAATCCCTTCTCACTACCAATGTAATCCTTCCATTTGCTCTGTAATAGATGCCTTTCAGACTAGTATTGCATGTAATTAGAATGGCACCATTTGTGAGTTTGAATCAGAAGTAATTGACGTTTACACCATATGTTGTTTGGTACTCTATTCTGGGCAAGCAATTTAAAAAAGCATTTCTGTCTAAGGATGCTATAGAAAGAAAGAAAAAAAGCAGCTTTCATTACCTGTTCTCCTTACCCACTGTGAATCTATGCTGTTGGTCAGCAGACTATTCTGTACCAAAAAATTTTCAAATTATTTTATGTCTCTGCCTATGTGAATTGTTTAGGCTAAGTTAAACAATCTATCAACACATGCAAGAGTTTCCTTCAGAAAACAAACCATAAATCTTTCAGCCCTATCCCCACTGCAGTTTCGCACAGCGTTTGACAGTAGAAATCACATTCCTGTTTCTCTGTTTTGACTTGAAATTGGAGTTCAAGCTCCATGTTCAGCAGCAGCAGCAAGCCCTTGCTCTGAGAGGCCTCTTGTCTGTGTTCACACTGCACCCACTGAAGCCCTTGTGGGACAGCTGGCATGTTCTGGAACATTACCTGTAAGGCCATGATCCAGGCAGGCAGTGTTCCCTGTGCTGAGATCACCCATACACATCCACCTGTCCTCACAGCACTGCCTTGGTCCTCCTGGGAAGCCTCCTACTGATGGCCTGCTTGGGTCCCTGGGAAATCAAAATGTGAGCTGGTATTTCCAGCCTTCTGCGGGATGATGTGCAGCTGACTGGTATTGCAATTGCTGTATGGGCAGCTGTGGTTGTGAGCAGCAGGAGCAGGATCTCTGCTCTGTGGGCGTGGGACAGTGGGGTGGGATGGGAAGTTCATAATATGTGACCAAATGGGCAGCTAGGCATCTATTGTTTATTAAGCATATTCTAGGTACACTTACCCCAATTCTGACTGCTTGTGAAGTGGAAAGAGCACTCTATAAAAAAAACTTTGAGATTTGAAGGCTGATCTGACAAGAATTTACCATTAAAATAAAATCGAAACAACCTGAATCCAGTAGTACCATATTGCAGATATTTAAACACACTGATTGCAACTTCAAATGCTAATTTTGCACCCAAAGCAATTGAAACAAATGGAGAATGGTTCATAGGTTCTAGGAACAAATAGAAATTACTGCCTGCCAGCCTAACTGGGCCTATGGAGTGTGTCTTTTTCATCTAATAGATACACCGAAGCCAGTATGATTCCAGACTGGTATTTCTGGGTTTCTGAAATCTCTCAACATTTTAAACCAAAACCGAACCTGTTGTTCCTGTTACTTGTCATGTTAATCCATGTATTTTCTCCCCACATTTTTTCTTCCCTCTCTCTAACTTTTTATCTCTGACTTTGGTATTACAAGCTAAGGAATGAGTTTGTATCCTTTATTTTATTCAAGTGGTGTTCCTGTCAGATATGTGGAATAGTAATGGGGTATGTTAGTAAAGGGGTGATTTTAAGAGGAGTGATGTTTGCTGGTAAGTGCTAGGAATGGTTGCTCTGCATCTTATCTTACACAGGGTTACTTGGCAGATGTTCAGAGTTCAGAAACTCATTTTTACTATTTGGCTTCCAAAGATGATGGATGAAAAACATTTACACTTCTGAGTCAGAAATAGATGAATTTAGCCCGTTACCTCAGTACTTATTGCTAATTGTTGAGTTTTATAGCGCTGTCATTAAAACCTTAGCAGCTAAAATTGTGGTAATGCATTAGAAATGTGACTTTAGCTTTTTAAAGTAAAATATTTGTTTGCCCTTGTAGAAGAAGCTTTGAAATTGTATGTGGTATAGTCTGAAAAGCTGGAAGACACATAAAAAGAATATACAGTATTAATTTCAGAATACTTGGTTGTTTTTGAGCAAGTCATGTGATCTTTGGGAGACAAGTCTCTCAGTTTGAATTTCTGTGTGGAGCAGCTGAGCAGGCTGAAGGCACAGGAAAGGGATGAGGGGGTGGGGAAGCTGCTGAACAGGGCTTTCCCATGTCCCTTGCAGCTGCAAGTGGTCAATCACTTTTTCCCTCCAGCCCTGTTATATGTCCAAGCAAGCCCAGTGCTAGGAAGAAATAGTTATAGAACAGAGACTTCTTTTTCTGATTGATTCAGTAATATGAAATGGCATTATTGCAAATAAAGTAGCTGTCATCATCAATAAAATTTTGGCACAATAGAATATTGGTCCAGGACTGGTGTTTACAAAGAATGCTGGCAGTGTATGTTGTTCCAAAGCAACTGATAATTAATTCTTATTTTGCAACAGTTCAACAAATGTGTATATTTTTTTTTTGTGGGAAAGATACAACTCTTTGCTAAATAAAATCTCATATTAGAAAAGGGATATAATTTTTTTTAATTGTTTATTCATCTTATATTCGTGCTTCACAGCTTTCACTATGCTAGGAGGTATCTGACATGATTCTAGTCTCAGTTTTTTAAAGAACATTGAGTTGCAATACATTATTTGACCACTAAATGTCTCTGAAAACCATATAAAGTGCTAAGAGCAAGCGGTAAGTACATCACAAGTAGGAAGACTATTAACCCACATAATTCTATTGAATTCCACAATTGTCACTAGTGACAGACTCGCAGCAAATCTCACAAATTACACTTCTTGTAACGTGGCATATTCTGATAATTTCTTTAAGTTATTCTGCTTCTTTCTACTTCACAGCCAGAGTGTAAGCCTGGAATTATCTACTGCACTGTATCTGGTTCTCCTTGGGTTATCCTGGATATAGCTTCCAAAGAAAATGTCCAAATGCAGCCAGGCCTCACTGAAAGACTTCAGGGGGACAGACACATTCTTTGAGTCTCTTACCAGTTTGTTTCTCTGTCTAGTAACTCAAGCTCAAGAGGTTTTTTGCCTCTTGAGCAAAAATTTCGTAATTCCTTTTGCTGGAATTATGAAAGTGGTCGGCTTTGGCTTCTGCTATTGTTTTTTGATGTGTCTTCCTCATTTCAGGTATGAGTATATTGGAGGATCAAGCTGTCCTTACAGTTGTGAAACCTTCTTTAAAGAGCTTGTTCTAATGAATTTATCAAAAAGGGGGGAAATAGCTCTTGGGGCGGTTCTCTAGCTCTTCTTTCATACCTTCTGCAGCTTTCTTATGTTCTCTTAGATGTGTGGAGACCAGATCTGGACCAGACCCATTTGCAGAAGTAAAATTCTCATTGCAGAGTAGTGGCAGGAGCAAGAATATGGTGTCTCTAATTTGCTATTTAAATATCCTACTAAGTCACACATTTTTTCGTATGCAGTGGTGACTATTCCTTTTGTAATCTGTTGTCCATAGTACTACTCTATCTGCTATATTTGTGTGCTTCTTATTCTCTCAATTTTCTCCTAAACTTCTCCATAGAAGATCCAAAGTTTCTTGTTTCCTGAGATGTATTTGTAGTAACCTGAATCTATTATTTTTAATCTAGCAATTGTTAAGCACCTCGAAAGGCTTTTCATGAACATTTTGTTCTAAACTGACCTGCCCCTCCAAGGTTTCGTTTAAATACCTGATCAGGTGTAATCTCCTTGTTTCTAGTGTGAAAATCTTCATCAAGACTTTGGTTTGGAGAGTAACACTGTTATGATGTATGAACCTGGGCTGTCTCTCTCAAGTCTTTAACTTACAAGCACTTGCCTATCTCAGAAGGGTATTGAGATATTTTTTATACAAAAAAAAGTTTTTGTAGGTTTTAAAGGTCTTTGCAATCCTATGACAATAGCTCTTGTATTTGTTTTTTTCTGACAAAAACAGGTTGGAAAGTACTTTTATCTTTATTTGAACTCTGGATGTTATTGAGCTGTTTCATGTGAATTATTTAATTGCTTAAAGAATGATCTATAAAGTAATGAATAAAGAAGGAAAAAATATCCCCATTGACAAAAAGAGACAAGATCTAAAGAAAATTGTTAAACATTGATAAAAGGCATGACTCATTGTGCTTAAAAACATAGTTGACATTTATTATGGAATATTTGAATAACAGGCTTTAGTGGAGCTGAGTTTGTTACTGAATTTCCATCTTTACACGTTTGTTGCAAGGGAAACGTCTATTTTGGTTGGTTTCCCTGAACAATCTCCTCACAATCCAAGCTTTTCACATAAACATTTTTTGAAGATAGCTTCCCTGGGGTCAAGGTAAGGAAGTGTTTCTGGGGGGTGTGGTTGACAGAGCAGGTGCATATGGTGAAATCCAAACCAGGGGCCCTGGCAGAGGGGCACAGGCTGTACTAGGCAAGCAGTGGTCACCTGGTCCCTGGAATCAGGGCTGAGTCAGATGGCACTTGGGGCAGGAGGAGTTGCTTGGCCAAGTGTAACAGGTGTTATGGTCTTGCAGTTGTCTGAAAAATTTAGGGGAAAGCTTTATATGCCTAATAATATATAATTTCTGTGTGAAGACTGTTGAGTTGTCTCTGATGGATGTTGCTGAGAAGTGTATGTATGTTTGTAAAGACTTGTGGACACTATGGTGTGCCTGACTGTATTTCACAAAAGACTGACTACGGTTTATCCTGCCCTGTTTTTCATGTGTGTGGAGTTCTTTGTATAAAATATCTGAATTGTTGGTTTCAGCAGTGACAGTAAGTCCTAATGCTGCTAGAATAACATCCTTCAATAAAGTTTTTCTCTTATAAATGAACCACAACTGCATTTGACCCCAGTCCTTGAGTGGCAGTGGTAGAGTTTCCGTGGCCATGTAAGTGGAAAATATGTGGAAACGATCCACGTGTGTAAGTTCATAGAAGGGTATGTGGGCAGATACAGCTACTGGGTAGGATTTTCTGTCACTATTAAAGGCCTTCATTTTTCTGATCTATGTAGGTTATAAATACTGAAATACAGATTGAAAAGTACCTGCCACAGCATTAATGATTTGCAGTGCTTGATATACAGAATTTGGCCAAGGGTGGAAGTGTTTATCATCAACAAAAGGATAATATTTCTCTAAAGGTTAACTTTTTGTATTTGCACATCACATTAACAAGATGACAGCCTTCTTGCTCTCTGCCTCTGCAGGACCACTGGAAATGGGTGTTTCCTGGGGCAAGAACATGATGCAGGGAAGCAAGGACCACCGTGAAATCATTAATATTAAATAAATTAAACTAGCAAAGCGTTGTTTGTACTGTGGTGGTGTGGTTTATGAATGACACTACAACATCATGCTCCCACTGAGACTCTTCATACCAAGCTGCCACATGCTTGCTTTCCCTTCTCACTGGGGTCGCATGGAGAGCAGAATAGGAGGCACAAAAAGGTGATGATCATGGATTGGGATGAGAACAATTTACTGGAAACAGCAATGGGACAAAAAAAAAAAAAAAAAAAAAAAGAACAGTAACAGCAACAACATTAATAACAAAAGCGTACAAAAGAGAGAGTGAATCACATGCAAAAATGCTCACCACAGCACTCAATATGTCCCCCACCACAGCCATGTTACACTGAGTCCTCCCTCCAGCTCAGAATTGGTGCCACCTGCCCTCTTCCTCCAGGTGCAGGTGTCTGTGCAGGGAGCACTTCCCTGCCTGTCCTGCTTCAGCAAAACTTTAATGAAGAGAGCTTGTGCTACCTGTTGCTGCTGAGCTGGCAGAAGTTTCAGCAGTTAGTAACTTCTTTCTTTTGGATAATTTGTACAACAGCTGTTATCTGTCTATTCCACTCATTATGCAGGACACTTTGGATGGAATATGCTGTTTAAAAACAGTGCCAAAATAAGAATTGTACGGAGTATTTGGTACTTGGTGTTGCATGAGTAATAGCACTGAACTAGAGTTGCATAGAGTAATACTCCCTGTAACTCTTGATCCCTTAGAAATTGTTTACAGTTCTCTAATAAGATGTATTTGCATGTAATTTTAATTTAGTAATTTCTAGAGCAAGCTGACACAAGCTAAGACAATAATAAGCTTGATTTTTGATGCTGCCTCTTTCACAGTCCTCAGGATAAGCAGCTCACTGGCAAAAGTTATGGACCTGTGCTTGCCAAGAGACACATTTTTGTAGTTTTGAGGAAGGTACTTCTAGATGTGGCCTTGAGGTAGAAAAAAAACCGCTTCATTCACTATGGAGTTTTCAGCTTTACATATTATATGTTTCAGATTTATCAAAAGAATAAATTAATGAAGGCTTTAGGGGAAGAGCTTCAACTAATATTAAACTTTTTTCTGTCCTGTTTAATTATATTTCCTCTTTCTCTGAACATTTCCAAAAACATTTTATATTTAGAAAGTACAGAAAAATTACTTCATAAAATGACTGTGGTAGTTTTTGCAATTAGGCTAGGCACATTTGTATTATTTTAAATGCTTCAATCCCCTGTTATTTAGGCAGGTAGTCCATCCTTATCTCAACATTACCATATTTTTACAGACCAGTAATTCACAGGAAAACGGTGGTTTCTCAGTGTTGCACAAGGAGCTGGTGTCTGAGAGGGAATTGAATCCAGGCTTCTCAAAGTCTGAGTTTGATGCTGTTCCTACTGCCATGGTAGGGAGAGCAAATATAACCCATTCTGCCAAAACTGAAGAGACAGAGAAGAGTTGTTCTATTTATTTATATAAAATTTAGAGAACAACATCAGGGTTCTGCCCTCCTCCAGTGTTGGGAAGTTTCAGAAATCTTTTAGAGTTCTGTCTGGTTTTGGTATTTCTCTTGCTGAGCAGAGCTGGGCCCTTTCCAGACATACTGGGAGCAGTTGAGTGATATTGTGTAGCCTTTTTTTTCTTCATTCTTTCCTTAAGAATATCTGAAATAAATTTAGTGTTCCAGAACAAAGAGTGAGGATTTGCAAGAATTTGGAGCCTGTCAACATGTAAAATTCCTATCACTGCTACTTTAGCCATGGTTTTGCCTAAATGGCACAAAAAGATTTGCAGATACTTGTTTCAAACATGTGAAAAAAAAATTCAGAAATCTGTGACTTGGCACTAGGACAGAAATCCATGTTGGTTCAAAGATCGTAGTCTTCATCTTAACAAAATGTTGGATTTTGCTTTCATTCCCACTACTGTAAGTCTTAACTCTGTGGAAAGCTGTTGATTTATTCCAGAATTATGCTAGTGTGACAGAGTAGAAGTTCCTTCATCAGCTTTGTCCAAAAGCAAAGGCTAAGTGCCCAGGTAACTAAGTTGTTGTACTTGAAGTCAATTATTCTCTATATTGTATTCTCCTTTCAAGAAAACCTTTTTAAGAGGTTGTTTTGCTTGTTTAAGATTTGGAAGGATTTGCAGCCAGCCTCTCTGTGTGAGCTTGTGCCACTCTAGTGGCTTATGCTATGGAGCTGATGGCCAGGGGGTGATTTGGATGTCTGCACATTGGCCCAGTTCCCTCTTTGTTCTTGCTGTCACTTTTTTCCTTTGCTTATGCCAGAATTATCCTCTGTGTTGGGTATTGGCTCTCATGTCTCAGGGAAGGGTCACTCTCAGGCACCTCCTTGCAAGCTGGTACCAAGTGTGCTGTGTGGCAAATACTGGAACAAGCCACGGAGCGACTCGGATGCAAAGCGTGAAGCAAGTCTGCAGCTCCTCTGCCCCTTTGCCCCTTCCTTTCTCTCTGATCACTTACAAGTTCAGAAGAACAAAGCATGACTTTGGCATTTCAATTTATCCAAGGGGAGTGGATCCTTGCAGTACATTCATATTACCTTTTTATAATATCTCAGCTCTTGTTACCCAGGATTTTTGGAGTGGTTTATCTGTATAAATGTGTTTAAGCATTGGGCAGTGATTTGCCTCCTGATTGTAGAATAATCTTTATTTGTTCAAGCATATTTAGTCCTTACTTAAAACCCTTTAAATTAACCACTTTAATAACTAATAATTGAAACAATGTCTGTGTGACTTAGTGTAAAGCACCTATTAGGCTCATTTCTAGCACAATGGGAAACGAAGGAAGTGAACCTCAGCTTTTCTTTGGAAGAATAAGAAAAGAAAATGCAAATGAAATCAAATTAATAAAATCTGAAAGTAAGCATTGACAACATTCCTGTAAGTGATGCCTGTAAACTCATGCAATTACCTCCCAAGTGCTACATTTCATGCTATTTGTTTCCTTTCAAAGCAAGCAATAGGGAAGACAGATCTTCGCTCTAGGAAATAAATTGAAGTTTAAATATGTGGCTTCTTACATTCATCATTTTCTTTTAAGTCTTGACAGTGTACCTGAACTGTTTATGATACAGCATGAATTTGACAGCAGAAAGAGATTACAAGATTTAGAGAATATCTTATTTTCTCCAAGCTATGAGGTTTTTATTTCCTTCAGGAGGGTAACCTGTTTCCTTCAGTATAATTCTGTTTGTATCTTTGACACATCTGTTTCTCTTGGTGTTGAGGTGCTTTTTCAAGATGATTTATATACTAACTGCAGACTGCCAGGGCTAGATGCTGCCACCAGCTGGGTATAGATGGTGACAAGGACAAGCAATGTGTATGAATAGCTGCTGTCTTGCTTTTTAGCCTGGTGCATGCATCCTGGGGAGTAAGAATGGAAAATGAGGTCTCCCTGCCTGATAAATCTTTAACTGTAATTCTGTTGGGATGGAGGGATTGGTGTTGCATCTTTCGCTTTACGTGATCAGTCCAGTAAAATTGTAGCTTCAAGTAGAGATCATTGAGTGAACCTGTTTGGCTGGGGAGCAGCTCTGCCTAACAATCCTAACTAGTTCCTATTTACCAGGATAAATAGGGGAACTTCATTTTCACTAAAAAATCAGTACTCATGAAATAGTATTTCCTTTTGTGAGAATTCAAGTTGTTTTCCATCTGTGTGCTCTTCTATGGCTAATGAAAAACCCCTTACCTGTACAGACTTTGCAAATATATTTCAATCATCTTTTTGGCCTGCAGAAGAGAAAATGAGGGTAGCTACAGTGACCAGAAAAATTGGTGTTGAGGAGTGTATAAACTATTTGTGCTTTCCATGAGTGAGAGCTAGGTAATTGACTGAAGTACTTTTCAGGAAAAAATGTTTGAAATACAAAGATTTTTTTTGCCTGTAAAGAAGAGAATAAAAGCATCTCTTTAAAAATTTGTTAAGCTTACAGCTCCTGCTTTATATTGGAGGAATTTAGATGTAGATTACTTTAGTATATGCGCTTGTCACTGGAAAGATATCAGTAGGAAAATACCAGGATTTTTAACTAAAAATTCTTTTACTAATGATGACCATTTACCAATAAGCTGTACTGTAGGTGAATAACGGAGGAAAACAGAAATAAATGTATCTTGTTGATTTAAGTGAGGAGCTCTACAACATTGACTGTGTTTTAGTTCATGTGATTTTATAAGCTGAAGCATAACTTAATACATCTTGCATTGGGAAAAGATATTCGGCTGTTTCTTAACTTGGACTGAAGGAAGTGCAGTTTTTCCAAAACCCTCAATAAACATCTGTCCTGAGTATGAAAGTATTTGATGAAGTAAAGCCTCATAAGATGTGAATAACAATGCCTCATTAGCTATCATTTGTTTCGATTCAATTTTGTCACTGCAGTCTGTTTCAGTTCACAAATTAGCATGCCAGTGGCCTTTTTCTGCATTCATTTCAATTTTTTCAGGGAGCAATAGCCAACTGATTGGGAGGTCTCAGACCAGATGGCAAGAAACGTGGAACCAGATTACAGTTCTGCTTACACATGTAGAAACAAGAAATACTGTTTATACAAGTGAAACTTGATGTAGAATAAAATCATTTCACAGGCAGCAGTAGGAAAACCATAGTGTTTTCCCTACTTTCCAGAAAGTCTCACAAAGTCAGGCTTCCAAATTTATTCAATTTGAATTACATTAACATAAATTTTAAATTTCTAAGTGAGCTCAACCTTTCAATGCTTCAGTTAATGTTCTGAGACAAATCTTACCCTGTTGCAACTCCATTGAAATTGGTAGACTTAAACTCAGAATTAAATTGACTCCTAAATTTTAATTTGTTTTAGTCTTTCTCAATGTAAAACAAGTTCCTACAGAACTCATGTGTTACATGTATTTATATTTTCTTTTAAAATGAGCTTGAGTTGTAATGTAATCTGGATTTTAAGTGTACTGGTTTTGTTTTCTCTTCTGCTTTTTATTCTATTCCTTTGTCTAGTGGTATTTGTCCTAATGGTACTTAGGCTTTATGTGATTTCTTGGAAGGCAAAACATTTCAAAAGCCATAATTAAGCTGTGCAACAGTCTTTCTTCATAATGATGAAAGGGTGTCAAAACCTTTGGGAGTGATCAATGTACCTGCTCAAAACAAAGATGGATTTTTTTTCTTCTGGATTTTAAGATCTGGGAAGTTCAAGCATTATCTCAAAGTAGTATCTGCTAATCCAGATATTAATGAAAAGGAGACGCAATTCAATACACGCATCAAAAATTGTTCTATGAAGTACTTTTGCAACATTGTAGTTTGTATATTTTATACCTTTTAAGTGTGTAAACTGGTGAGAGGTTAACCAGCTAATTGTGTTTCCAGCATCTTGATGCTGATTCCTGTGAAGCGTAGAGCAGCTGAGATGAGGGAAATCCTGTAACATCTCAATATTACCTGAGATGCCCAATCATAGAGACAGGCAAAACTTGTGGACCCCACCTGAGTTACAGCCAGTGCAGTGCATCTGGGTGATGTCAGTTTTTTGGGAATGCTCAGCAAATCCCTCTGTTGAGAAGAGTACGGGGAAAAAAGACATGAGATGTTTCATTCCACTGAGAACTTTACTATGAGCTCTTCTCTTGAAGGGTTCTGTTGCCTGAACTTACTTACCCAATGTATGCTTTTGTCTTCCTTCTACTTTTAGTCTGTAAAATGAATTGCCTGGACAATAATGTTGCTATTTCAGAGTGACTTGGAAGATCAGGGATGTGTTGTGCTGACACTGAGTCAGCAGTTGTCTCTCTGTACACGTCAGAACGACTGAGGTGTCGGCAGGCAGCCAAAAGCCATTTGTAACATATTTCTTCACGGAACTCTTGACGTGGTAGGAAAGAGTTGGTAGACTTGAATTGCCAAACTCCCAGTTTGTGAAATATGTCTTCAATGTCTTTTAACTCTAGCCTTTCATATAATTTTTGTTCAGCTTTGTCTACAAAATCCAATTATTAGCAATTTAATTAAATGATAAAAAGATAAACCAACACCGAGTGACTTGGTGAGAATGAAATCTTGAGTAGGTTTGCACTGAGCAGATGTTGGAAGAGAGCTTGTGCATGTGATAGCCACCTCTCCATGAGGGCACCTGGCTCTGGGAGCACAGGCAGACAGGTCTCACCAGGAAACAAGTATTCTGCTCATGCAGGCATGGATAGGTTTTTTAGCAGCTTGTTTTGACCTGCATTGGAAGGAGGCACAGACTTACAGAAATGTTTTTCAAAAGTACCTGGATGGAGAAGCACTTGATGCAGAGCAGGCATCAAGTAAGTACCTGGCTTCTCCCATAGTCCAGGTAAGTAGGAGTCACAGGCTTTCACCTATTCTGAAAGAATTCACCTTAAAAAATAATAGTTGGTAAAATTGTTCCCAATTTAAATAGTGTCAGAAAAACTGGAGATATTCTGGCCCTACTTTCAAACTGTAGTGGGATTAACTTTGAATGAACTCATAGATAAAAAAAGACAAATTAGAATGTTGTCAAATTCCATTTGAATTACAAATAGGCACCAGAAGGAAGTAATTTTATTGTTCTAAGCCAAAACTTTCAAAAGGTTAGGGTTAAAAAGGCAAACTTGTGGTTTTTTGAATACTTGTGACTATGTGGTCTGATACTGCATTTAATTACACAACCACTAAAGACTTCTATTGGAAGTGTGTCATTGATTGAATGGAATTTAGAGTGTTCAGTTAATTGGTGTATGTTGTTTTTTTTCATCCTCTTCCAACATATTTGAGGGGTTGAACATAGTACATGTTACTGTTATCTGCTCTGAAGGCCGTGTTCATTTCTTTCAGGTGCATTTACATATTGTGAAGTTAGAATCTGGAATGCTTTAGCAAAAACACAGTTATGAGATAAATGGGGCTGTTTTGCAGCTTGAAGAAAGGGAAACTATGGCATAGATATGAAAATGAAAATATTCTGGAAAAAATAATAAATGAGCTGATCTATTTCAATTAAAACTTAGGTACTGAAGTCCTGTGGCAGGAAAATGACTCTTTGGAGGGGATGTTCACATGGCAGTGTTTGCTAGTTAAAATGGGCTGAAATAAGCTCTCATAGAAGCAGCATCATTATCAATTCTAGAAAATGCTGTAGTCCTACCTTGTAACAGCAGCAGACCTGCTTGTTGATGCTGTTAACATACATAGTTTTTCATTCAGCATTTCCTTCCCTATTTTGTTTGTATATTTTGTTTGTATATTGTCTAAGAAAAAGTTAGAGTAATATAGGGATTATATTTAAGAAAAGAAACAAACCCAAAACCCCCCAGAATCAGTGGGGGTATGGCACAGATGACTCATGAATCATATGTCAGTTTATGCAGTACATACTGGAGACACTTTCAGGCCCTATTGAGTAGCATATTTTTACAACAGGATTCTAGTGAGTGACCAGTGTTGTAAGCTGTGTTGTTCTAACTTTTAGCATGAGGATGGGACACAAGTTGGTAACATGGTTATGCTATGCTGTTTGCAATACCTGTTGTATTTTGCCTTGAATCACACCAGACCTGTTTCTGTGCTGCTTTTTTTGCTTTTTCAGCTTTTAAGAGAAGGGGTGCGAAGAATGTATTGGTTCATTTGGCTGAATTAAACATGTAATATGCACACGAGCTGAACTAGTCTGAGCAACTGTATCAAAACTTAATTTTTCTAGTCCTTTAAGGTGGTGAAGTGTCTAAGCAGTTACCATTTAGTCTGTGATCCCATTGCTTGAACTCTGACAAATCTGTTCACAAGAAATGCAAGAGGGCTGGTACTGAAAAAGATCTCTTAGTGTTTTCACATGTCCCAGAATACTTTTAGATGTTGATGGAGGTGTTACTTTCAAAGGTGTTTGTAATAACAGAACTCAAGACTGAATGCTTCAGCTCTTCTCCCCAGGAAGAGAGGCTGTTGACAATGGTGCCACAGTCGAGCCCTCTTTGGGTGAACCATTAGGACTGAAGTTCATTTTCTTTTAATTAACAAAGACTTGCAGTGGTTTGTTTCATTAAGATCTGTGGGAAGAAGGATGGTGGGATTGGCCCACATAAGGATATGTAAGTAACTGTCTTGGTTTACAGGGGAGTCTGTGGCAGAGCAGCAAGTTGAATTTGGGCTTTCTGAGGAAGTCTAGAGTCCTGCCCATAGAAATAGACTAGGTTTACACAGAATTATCTGTAGAACTGGAGGAGACCTCCTCCTAAATGTTTATTTTTGATTGTCATTAGTAGAGAAATGCTAAAACTTAGAGCACAGCCTTTAAAAGAATCTCTTGGCATCTCCATGGCACGTGTAATTTCTGACATACCAATATCATTTAGAAAATTCATTATCACAAAGTAGCTGAGCCTTTTTCCTGAGCAGCTGAATAAACTGCTTTCTTGAGGCAAATATTGTTGTACCGTGAATGGAAATCTTTATCGCAGTTTAGTCTGGGGCTTAAAGATTTCTTGCCTTCCTTTCCTCTTCCCCTCACCCCATCTTCTCCAATTCAGCCTCTTACCAAAAGGCTTTAGTGTAACAAAACATGTGAGATAAGCAGTCTTTGGAAGCCAGCTTGTGTATCAGAGCAAAGGCAATGTTTTCAGTTGGTCAGCATAGAGCAGGCCACTTCTGCAAATCTATAGTGAAAGGGCAAGGGTGTTTCAAACACCCTCACACTTACTTCCCTGACAATAACCTATTTTTCCTCTGTTTAAAAGAGGTACTAGTTAATGGCCATTCTTCCTTTTTGGCACAAAAACTTATTGATTGTTTCTTCATGAAGTCCATCTGTGGATTTGATGAATGAAGAAAGGAGCGAGGGAGACCATAATTTAGCAACTGGTAGTATGAGAGAATATAGGGCTGCTGGAAAGGCTGGGGAATTACTAAGAGCAGGATCAAATACCTTTGATGCAGTCCTTGACACCCAGTGTGTTCTGAATATACCATTTAGCCTGTCTCCAGCCAGCTTATGTGTCTCAACAACTTACCCTGTGTCATGGTTTGAGAGGAAGTGAGTTTTTGGGAGGTGGTGGTGGTCAAACCAATAGGTGCTCAGATGTGAATATTGGCACCTGGTTTGGCCATTGAGGATATGGATACGCCTCTGAGAACACAGGGGTTAAAAGCAAGGAACTCCCAGGGGAACTCTCTCTTGGTTCCGGTGGATGGAGAGGTCAGACCTGCCCTGGCCAGCTGCGGGCTGGGCGGGGGAGGGGAAGCCACGAGGCCGGAGGGAGGTAGGCCGGAGCCTCGGACTGAGAAGGGAGGTGAAGGCCCCTGGCCCCGGCAGGACAAGAGTGAGTTCTCTACAGAGGTGGAAGGGTGGAAGAACTCTGAGAGGCATCGGGCAGCCCCCCTTTCCCAGGAGGGAGAGAGAGAGAGAGGTGCCAGTGCTACCTTGAAATTCGATAGCACTGGCCTGGCCAAGAAGGGGAAGGGGGAGCGGCGAGAAGAGTGCCTGGCAGGGCCAGTGTGGGAGTTCTGGGCGAGTAGAGACTGTGATTTTAACCCTTCTGTGGGATGATGGAAACCTTGCAAATGCTGATCCTCCGGGAGCTGAAGGAGAAGAGAGACAGGGATGAAATAAGAGGAAACGTGCAAGTGTGGTGCAAGCTGTGCAGGTGAAGAATGACTGAGAGAAGTTGAGAAGAATTCTAGGTGGGAGGAGATGATGGAGTGGCTTTTGGCTGGACTTTTCTTGTATGGCCATGGACAGAACCTTTCCTGTAATACAGAGACTGCATTTTAGGGGGAGGCGATGGCTTGGTGCCAAAGGAGTGATGTGAGCGGAGACGACGGGTGATGAGGTGATGGTGCTCTCGAGACCCCTCGGCCCCAGGGGGTGAAATTATGGGGGGGACTAGTATCCCAAAACAGTGAGAGACTGTCGTTTTCTCCTGGAACTGGGCGAAGCATCCTTGAAAAGGGAACCCTAAAAGCAGCTCTGGTCCATGTGCAGTGGTGAGAGCACTGGACATGGAAGGAAGAAGTCACGAAGGTGGTGCTGAGTGACGTGGAAACACAACTGGACTCGGCTGTGTTTCCAGGGGAAGCCTGTGGCGCAAGAGGGACTCCTCTCTCCTTGATGAAATGAGAGGTGATTGTCGGAAGGGTGGAGATGGACTGAGTTGATTATTTGAAGGGTAATGGACTGGTAAAAATCTAAGGTTTTGTTTTATGCTGTGGGAAATTGAGTGGGGGGAGGAGAAATGTTTTGAAATGTTTCCATTTTGCTCTCTGTGTGTTCATTTTATTATAGTTGTAAGATAATAAAGTTTTTTCCTTCTTTGTTCACAAGTGGAGGCCTGCTTTGCTCTGCCTCTGATTGCATCTCACAGCAGATCCTAGGGAGAATATGTCTTCATGGGGGCACTGGCATTGTGCCAGTGCCAAACCATGACACCCTGACAACCAAAGCTGGTGCCTTTGCACACAGCATGACTCTGTGGAAGGGGACAGAGCAAGCAGCCTACTAGATGTGGTGCTTTTACTCACAGTGAACTTCACTTTCACTGGTTCAGTTTGCTCCCTTGAAGATGGGTCTGGGTCTTCAGAGTTGGAAATAAATATCAACTTGCTTTCCTGGAACAGCTGGAACATCATTCAATAGGATGTCTCTTATTTTTTTAGAGATCCATATGCCAGAGGGCTCTATATTCTCAATTAAGCCACAAGCCCTCTCTTTTTCAATTTCCTCTGATTCGTGAGAGGTGATTTTTGGTTTTGGTACTTGTTAGCATTTATTTTTTGTTTTTTTTTTCTTCCTTTCTTTCTAATTTTTTGTATTCCTTGTTGAATTTGACGGTGTTAACTTGTTTGCAGGTATCTGGATAAAGCTGGGAGGTTGATTATTTTTAAATCATTGCAGATTAGCTGTGTTCCAGTTCATTTGTTGACTGGGATTGTAATTGAGAGGAAAAAAGAAAAATCCAGAATGCAGTAGTATGAAAGTGGGGAAGATTCCCACACCTGCTCTTTTAGTTACCATCAAAGTAACACCTATGAACACCTGGGTCTCCTTTACTCAGAAAAAGGACAGTTTTAACAAAATTGTAAGTAAAAGAGGCTGCAGGCCTGGAACTGCTTAGAGAAAATCCCTTCTGCAAGGAAGATAATTTTGTCCCTTGGTATCACATCTCAACAGCCTTCAATAGCACAATGTGGATTTGTGTTCTTTCCACTGTTCTTAGTCTTTTCCTATGCTGCATAAAAATACTGATTTTTTCTTTAATGTTATTTCAGTTTAGTCTTTCTAGTTTATTTTTCATTTAGCAAGTTTTGATTAGATATTTTTTTTTCCTTGAGCATATCATAATTCTCTAGCTGAAAAACCCCCAAATGGCCGCAGTGTGGAGTCCCTGTTCATCACTCACCCCAAACCAGGCTCTTCAAGGTGGGTGGTGTCTGCTCGTTTGTTCAGAAGTCAGTCTCATGTATCTCCTCTGAACTCCCCCACTTGTCTGCGTTGGTGTGCCAGGGAGATGTTTTATTTGGCAGGCTGTATTTGAGGGTTTTCCCTGCAGGTCTTCACAGCTCCCTCCCCCAAAGAGTCCTTTGCAAGGGTGCTGCTGATGTTCCAGTAAAACTGTTTTCCTTGTGGTCCTTCACAGGGATGTAGGAGTGAGTACCAAGGAACTGAGCAGAACTAATTTGATTGCAAATGACAGCAAATCTGTGACCACAGAGAAACTGAGGCAGGAATGGGGATTAATTACTCTGTGACTGCTGAGAGGGCTTGACAGAAAGGAGGGGCCTGATAAAAGTCTGGGAACTGTTTACCACAGTTCAGTATTTCAGGAACCCAAATAATGGTGGTTGTTGCTTTCTTTCTTACTCTGGGTTAAATACAGACATCTGTGGCTTCAAATGCAGAATGAGGAACTACTCAGGCAAATAATTAAAAATACACAGCAGATAAAAGCAATTCAAAACAGCTGTCTTCCTTTCTGAGGAACTTTGAATGAGTCTCACTTGTCCAGGATTACTTGCCATGAATAAGGCACAGGTAATGCAGAATAGCAAAAATATTGATGAAGCTTCTTGTTTGATGTGTTATTAGAAAAAAGAAGGTGAAGTGGAGAACTAGAAATGAAATTAAAAAGGAGGACATCAAATTCTTCATTAAATAATTTTTTATTTAATAAAATAGTATTTGAAAAATGCTATTAGAGGAATGTAAAGCTTTGAGCTGTTGAAAGAATAAGACAAGCAGTTTCTGAATTTGTATTATGGCTATCAGTCCAGCAAAGTCAAGACAACAGCAGATAACTCAAAACTTCATGGACTAGGAGTAAGAGAAATGTTCCTTATTATTATGTGTCAGAGTTTCTGTAAAGATCAAGTATTAATAATCTGTATATATCAAATCCATGTTATCTGAGTCCTTTTTACTTTCATTTCTTTGTTTGGTTGTGAGGCAGGATGCAAATATTAGCTTTATAGAGCAGGAGATGAGTTGAAGTGAAAGCAGGTTCCAACCAGGTAGATCAGTCTTGGGATGGGAACACACTGTGCTGAATTGCCCACACAGTGCTGCCAACGTATGTGAGTCATGAGTACCAATGCCACTTCCATTTATAGATTCCTTAGGAACAGAGGCAGCTATAAATGCCATGGAGTGGCAATTTTTTAAAAGAAGGTTTGGACTCAAAATGTTGAGCACCACAGAACTAATTAAATCAACACAAGATGTCCAAAGTAATTCCCCTTTGAGAAATTACTGAAGTTGCCAAATACAGCTCCCATCCTCTAGGGAAGTGCCAAGACTTCAATAAATGCTTTCATCCCCAGAAAACTCAAGCCATCAGAAACCTTCACATAAAACATTAACAATGAAATACGAAGTTTAGAATATCAATATTTTGAAGAACAAACTTGATAAAAAATGTTTGATTCTTATTTTTCTAAGGGAAAATTCCAGAAGTTCAATAGCAAATTGTATCAGATTCAAATTCTGAACGTCCCCAGGCTAAAAGGTTGCTCAGTTGAAGTTATTTCACCTATTAAGGTGGTCATAGATTGAAAGAGTAGGGTACCGTGAGCGATATGCATGTGCTATATGTGGAGTAGAAGCTGCGAGTAACCATGCAGTGTAACACACTTCCACAGGCTGAGAACACCATATATAATGTGCCTATGTTAACTTATTACTTATGCACATACCACATATATATGCGTATGTTTTGGGTAAATTAATTTACATTTCCACACACTAAGTATTTATTGAGAAACCAAGGGACTAACGGAATAGGAGTTCCAGATTCCTCTTCCATTACCTTATGAAAAGAATGGTCTTCATGGCCTATATAATTCAAACTGCAAAATATCCACTCTAGATGAGACCTTTGTGCCTGAAATAATTATCAGGCACTCCAATGGGATATTTTTTGTTTCTTTTGTTTCCATTTAGATGAATATTCTTCTTTTTCCTTCCACAGTAAAAAAGAACTTAGGGGATGCTACTGTTCATACGCATATATATGTGTGTATATCCCTATGTATATTTTTATAGTTATATCTGCATCTGGGATTGTTTCTCAACATCAAAATTTACCACTTCTCAACAGAGAAAGTTTCTGGCATCCACGTGGGAGCACCTACCCTGGCAGAGCACACGCACAATGTCACGTATATCTGTGGATGTAGTTCAGGTTGTGAACTTGAAATTGTCACTTGTGTCCTATATGAATGTCTTAACCTTGAGGCAATTTTTGGGATGTTACAATTTCCGTCTCTCTTGTGAAAACAGCTCTGCTTTATGTAAGTAATTAAAATACTAATTGAATCTGGATCTTTCACAACTTGAGATAAGTCCCATAACCAGTGGGCTTGGAAAAACAGCCTAGTTAGCCCTGTGAATATGTAATTAGTTATACAAGATGAGGTTACTCCAGTAGAATAATTGAGAGTAGCTCACTTGAGAATAGCAGAGAAGCTGGTACATAGCATACTCACCTAGTCTATAGGAGAGCCACTCATTCCTGGTAGGACTTAGCCTGTGCTGGGATTTGAAGTATGGCATCTTGGATTTCCAGTGATGCTGTGACTGGTTAAATTGTGGGAGAATGCTTGTCTAGATTTTCCTAAGAATTTTCAAATGGTTTGGGGTTTCTCTGGATGAAGCGAAAAAGAGATCCTCAAATTTTTTTTGGAGCAGAAGAGTTTCTTCTTGCATAGCTCTATTAAGACTAACAGTGCAAGAAATTCAAGAACTTTAAAAAAGTATCAGTAATGACTCCTGAAATATTCATTTGTTAACATTACAATTTATGATCATGCATAATGATAGTCATTCCTGTTGCTGGTAGGAAAAGTAGACAGTGGGAAACATGGTGTTTGCATTGGCCTGTATTTGTGTCTTGACTTCTCATAGTGTTTACATGTTTTTCTTTCTCCTGAGCTATGGAAAACCCTTAGCACTCTGTTTATAACAGATTCTGCATACAGCAGTTCCTTTGGGAAAACAAAACTCAAATACCTAGGAAATGTTTCAACCTATCTTGCCTTTTATAGGATGTGACAAACTTCCTCTTCACGTAGTACGTGGTGTCTGCCTGCAGTCCTGCTGGCAACACTCTGCAGTCAGGTCCCTGACACTTCTGATATGGGCTCTTCCCTTCCACGTGTTCTCTACCCACCAGGATGGATCAGTGGAGAGTATTGGCAAAACATTGTGGAGTAGCTTGTGCTGCCCAAATTCTTAACTGTATTTGTTCCCTGGAATGAAGGGAAAGCTCCTCTCCAAAACAGACTGGGGCTGTGTACAACATATGCAGTAACAACCTGAGTTCAAAAGTAGATTAGCTCCTTACAGTACTTTGACAGAACACAATCTCACAGAGTCTTTTTGCCCTCTCTAAAGGTGCACTATTTGCCCAAAATCTATCCTGCCTTACAAAACAGGAGGGTAAGTGCTCCTGCAGTTAATTGGTGGCTTGGGAATTTAGTTGATAATATAATCCTACTTATGCAAAATTGTGCTTTAGTAGTTTAATACTTTAAAATGCTGAATCTGTCTATAAAGCTGATCTGCTCTATTACCTGCTTTGCTTGTCTGAGAGTAGTTTGGCTCCATAATTCCATTGAGGGAATCGATACATTGAGGCTGATTTAAGTTTCTGTTATCATGTGTTGCATATTAAGTCGACAAATGGTTGCTGTCCTTAACTGCAAACTCTCTTGGGTTTGTAGTCTCCTCTCTTTAATTTTTTTATTGAAAATTCCATTGTGTTGCCTGGTGCCAGTGAATCATCCCAAAATGTGCTCTGTTTCTCTCACCTAAGCAAAACTGTGATGCTGTGCCAGACTTGACTGGAGCAGCCTTCTGACTATGACAGAGACATAGTAGATGGCTCCTTCTGCAACAGCACCTTAATACTTTTTGGCAGTTCTTTTTGGCACTCAAGAGGCAAACATGACTGAAGAATCCTTATTCTGCTCAACTGCTCTATCTTATGTTGGGTAATGGGAAGCACTAAAGCGAAGCCTAGTCCCACTACAGTGGGTAGGTAGATTGATGTTCAGTGGTAAGGCAAACTGTTATTTTTGTTGTGACTCCAAGCCATCTGATGCCTGCGTGTCAATATCCTCATTTGAGATATTTTGAAGATTTGGGTACAAGGTGTTTCTACTTTTGCACCTGTGGACCAGTCAGGAGACCAGTTTCTCCAGTGTCACAGTCCCATCATTTTCTCTTTGTCAATTAACTGAAGAGGGACCTTTCATTCTGTTATTGTTCTAGCTCTCCTTTGCACGTGCATTCATACTTCAGGCTATCACTTGACATTCTTAAAGCAAGTACGAATGTCATCTGTCACTTCCTCCTTGTTAGGCTTTAATATTTTATGTTCATGTGCTCAACCTATGATACCTGATACCTTTTCTATCCAAGGGATTCTGGACTTCTCCCATGAGGTTTTTAAGTTCATCTTTTATCGAATGCAGTTGTAGAATTCTGTGACTTTGCATTGGCAGGGAGAACAGATCTAACAACATGACTAAAAATTTATTTAGTATCAATTTTGATTCATGCTTCTACTATTATCCCCCTCCCTAAATTTTTAGAAGTTTATCAAAGCCTCTTTCTGACCTTGGTTTGCATTGCTTGAATTGCAGGAGGGTTTATTCATCATCATATGGTCTGCTTCCTTAAAGATAAGATGATACAAATGTAAAAATATTCCTTTATTTGCTGTGGAGCTGGTTTGAAATAATTAATAGGCATGGGCTTTGGCTTCACTCTCAATAAAGTGACCAATATGTATTTCTATGTCTGCTAATAACTAATCTGTTTATTCCACTTTGGAAATGAAGTGAAAGTCACCCAAATGTGCCTTTTGTTTGTGTAACTTCTCAGCTGCTCACTGGGCTAATTTTGTTACACCGCAATGAAGACCAGTATTAATGATAACAGGGATATTATACATTCTGGTCTTGTTCCAGTTATGGTAACAAGCAACTGGACTGTTTGACAGCACAATTGCTATTACAGGCTTTTTGAAAATCTCTGATATTTTTCATGAATGGTGCTTGTCACTTTATATTAGCTTTATAAAATGAGAACAGCCACTTGACACTTAGCTTAAAATCTGCTAGGTGCTTTCTGGCCTGGAAACATACTTGCTTCTAAACAGGTTGTAGAAGGAAATTGCTCTTGATTTTTATTTTTCCTGCTCCCTGGTGTGAGGGAGCAGGAAATAATACAAGGTTTTGTTAGATGTTGAAGCTGACAATGCTGCCATCATCTGAAATGCCTGCTCTGAGTCTTTCTTCAGTTCCATTGGTGTCTTCTGTATTATCCATGTTCTTAAAAGCATGAGATGACTAAAGGTTTATTTGCCCCTTGTTTAGAAAATGAACTCCATTAAATTTTTACTTTTTGTATTTGCTCAATTTTATAATTTCTGACACTTTGACATTTTAAAATTTGTCTGTCAGAAGACGTATATTACTGAATCTAGTCCATCATTTAGGCTTGATCAGTTAACAACAATGTAAGCATATTCTGATTGTTAATTTTCATTTGAGCTTGTTATTTGTTGAGAATTTTTCTGCTCGTCTGTTGGACAGGCATGCTGATTTAAAAAGCACCCATTGGCTGTTTGGTCTTTTTTTTTGGAATAATTTGCCCTTTCAAGCTATATTTCTCTAGAGTTTTTGTCACTTGCTTTTGGTTTGAGGTTGTCCTTTTTTTTTTCCCTTTCTACATCCTTGTTATCTAGACTTTGGTGGTTTTTTTTTTTTGCTGCTACTAAATAAACAATAGAATTGTATTCCTTCCTTTTTCATTTAATTCTCTTTGGAAAAGTCTTTTAACTTTTCTTCTTGTACTATGAATAATTGTGGTTACCACAAGAGGCATAAATCTTCAAGCCTTTCAGGCTTACAGCTATGAACTGTAAACTTGAATTAATTTTTTGAGATTGTCTTTGGTTTTCATTTTAGCCATACAGTGATTATTGTTGCAACCTGTATTTGCTTGTTTATGTGCATAAATATTTGCTGAAGGATTGTGAAGTTTACTTTAAATGAAGTCATTTATATATAAAGTTGTACATGAATTACAGTATTGCTTTCTATTTTCCTGCAAGAGAAAAGAAATAGACTTGTGAATTTTCCTTGAGAAGCTACATAGTTTTTTGTAAGAAAAATATTTTCAGAACCAAACTATCCAGTAAGGTAATATAGTTATCCAATACCAATAAAGGCAGCTTGAACCAAGAATATCTGCACCACTTTGGCAGTACCAGCTCTTTTGTTATGAGGGAAATAGACTTCAGTGTTGATGATGGATAAATGCATTTCAGCTTCTTTGTAAAGCAAATTCTTTAAGTATTCTGGTGATAAGCATTTGGAAACAAAATCTCTGTCTTCAGTGGTGTGCTGGAAAGGTTTTGTTCTTGCTGTATAACTGAATGTTAGTTTAAGCTGTTGTGCCAGGGTGTGTTCCTGTTGAAGTTCTCAAATGCCGTTATAAAATCCAGCTAGTTCCTTGCTTTTTCTGGCAATATTTCTAGTTATTTAAGATGCTTAATTTCACATTAAGGCCAATGACTTCTGTTCCTCCCTCATACCTGGTATTCAATTTCTCTGCAAAGAATTTGCAAGTATAGACGCTCCTGTTCTAACAACAAGTCAAGGTCAAAGAATTTTTATGCTCCACCACCAATTAAAATCTGTGCAAGGGTGTTTAGTTATTTTAGAGAGAGACCTATTTTGAAAATCAATTAACTGCTGTCACCTCAACTCACCAACCTACCAATGCTCCCTCTACTTCACTGCCTGAGAGAAAAATAGTAAAAAGGAACAAGGTGTTTCTACTGGGAAATATAGTAGTTTCACCCTTTCACATGTGCCTCTTCATCATGCCTGGGCCTTGCTACATTATGATTTTTTGAATTTTTATTTTTAAATGTAAGGAGTGTGCCACTGTTACAAGGAATTCACCTGCAGTGACAATGCACAGGCCTCCAGTTCTACAGCCACTTGCAGTGATAGATCACCTTAAGCAAGCTCAGAGCAATTCACTGGATTATGAAAACAGCTGCCAGAGCTAACAAGCCTCAAGTGCTCATTCTGACAGTCTGCATACATTTAGTGCTGAGCTGCTGTTAGCTGTGGTGTGGATGCCTTTCTATGGATAATGCTATATGTGGGTCAGTTTCAAATACTCAAAATCCAATTAAAACTGAGGGATTTCAATTTGCCCTTCAGCTACCATGAGGGCAAAATAATCTCATTTTTGCAAAGAGAACTGTCATTATAAATGTTTGTCTTGGCATTGTCTGTGAAAGACATTTTTTTCAGCAAACTGTACCTTCCTCATTGTGCTCATAAGCAAAGATGAATGTCAGTGCAACACTGGGGTTTGCATACTTAGAGAAAACACACTTACTTGGCAATATAATTTAAAAAAAAACAACCAAACAACAAAATTTGGTAGTAAATGTTTTAGTGTGGATTTTATCCATCTAGACTGCTCAGGTGATCACATACAAATTTAGTACACGCGTAGATGGGAACATGCAAATTCAGTGTTTTGTTGTTGCTTTTATTATTGCATGCCCTAACCACATAATCCTTAGCCAAGTCAGCTTTTGTATTTTCCCATTACATATGCACCCACAATGTGATGAATGTAAATGCTTAGTAAATGGCTACAGTAATACAGTGTACTCCAGCAGTAATGTCCTTTTTGGTCTCTTGAAAGCCTCTTGATGCAGTCGGTACTCATGTTATAAGAATTCCTCTATCAGAGACAAATTGGAGTATCCAAGCCACATGAAAGCTTTCTCTTTATCTGTGGGTAAATATTGATACAATCCAGCAAGGTTAAGATTGAATTTGCCCACATTAAAAAAAAATAAAAATCAAAACTCAGGAATTTTTCCGGCTATCAGAACAGCTCATAAATGGATTCAGAAACCCGACTTATCTAAAAATTCAATATAGAAGAGGGGAGTTATATTTCCATTTGTCTTTGTCTATAATAATTGTCTACTATGGCCAATTGAAATGTTTTACATTCAATAAAATGAGTGTGAGAGTGTCAACATTTGCAGCACTTCCTGCACTTCACATTAGGTGAATGGAACAGCAAATGTTACAGTAATTTGTCTGAGTTGTCTGAGACAAAGTGCTCACTGCATTGACTGATCCATGGTTAGGACTTCCAGGTGCTATATATAATAGATATATATATTATATAATATATATAGCTATACTAACTGTATGTGTCATACAGTTAGTCATATGCCACTTTCAGGCAAGGTTAGATCCTAGCTGTACGGATAACTCTCCATGCTGGATGTTAATGGTAATCCAGTTCAACTGATGGTTATCTGACAACTCAAATGAGGAAAAAACTGATGAAACAAGACTGGGAACAACTGAGAAATTAGGTGGACTGTTGGTTCATTAGTTAATTCTTTTTTTATGCAGTTATCAGGATTATCTTTTTATATCCTTTAGTAGCATGAACTTAAGGTATGAAGCTAATTCAGTTATGCCTTCAGGAATAAATGATATGAAAATCTTGCAAATGGCTCCTAATGCTTCAGACAGTATGACTAGAGGTTTTCCCTTGAGGTAGTTATGGTTTAAAATTGTGCATTTGGTGCAAGTTCTGCTGTGAGACTCTTGTTTGAGCTAGTGAATGCATAACACAAGTGCCATGGAATTCTTAGGACTTGAAATTGATTGTTATTACTTGAAATCTGTCACTGTCTCTCAGAGGCTCCTTTTAAAATTTATTAGGCAGAATAGCAGTAAGAGGATCCTTTCAATAAGGAAGAAATGTTTGGAAAATGAGGAAAAGCAGTGAATTAAATGGTAAACTTTCTCAGTATAGGGAACTCAGAGCTGAGACCTGTGCTATTTGTAAATATACAAAAAAGAGAGACAAAGGAAACAATTGTTGATAATGAAGAAGTGGCAGGACCTTCATGTGCAATAAAATGGCAGATAATGTTGAGTACAGATAAATGTAACCTGTTGCATGGTGAAAAAATAATACCAGTTTTATTTGCACAGTAATTTGCCCTGTGTTGACCATTGCCACTCAGGGAAAAAAAGGTGCTGGTGTTATTGCCTCAGTTCCATGAAAACATCAGCACAGCACATGGCAGCTGTGCAAAACACCACACACTACTAGAAATTATCAGAGAAAAGCAGAGAACAAAATGTCTTTTTGCCATTGTAGGATTGTATGGTGCATCTGTGGCTCAAATTATGTGTGGATCTCTGGTCCTCCTACATTTCAGGAAAGAATGGTACAGAAAGGAGAACAGCACAGAGACAGGCCATTAGGGTAATCAGAGATGTTCCCTATGAGGAGAAACTAAATAACCCAAAACTCTTGGCTTGAAAAGAAGACAGCTGAGGGAAATGAGACAGAAACCTACAGAATCATGGTGCTGGGACAAGGTTTACAGAGGCTGGCCAACTTCTCTCCTACTGCAAGGGCAGGGGGCTGCTGGGTGAAAGTAGTGAGGGCTTCTATAGAGCAGTGAAATAAGCTAATGCTTTACTGTTTTGTGTAATTAAGTTGTGAAACTCCTTGCTACCAGAAGCTAATAGAGTTATGTAGGTTCAAATGGGGCTGTACAAACTAAAGGCATATGAAATTATAGCTGGCTGTTAAATGTAAACTAATTTTGGCTCAGGAGTTCCCTGACCGATAGAAAAGTACAAGAAGCATATTCAGGAAATATCAGAACACTCTGATGCCATGTACTCTTGCTTTTTTGACTACTACTACAGCCTGCTGTTGGAGAAGAAATACTCATCTCTGTGGGTCTTTGGTCTGAGCCAGTGTGTTTTGTTCCAAGGCTGATAAATCTCTTGCTTCCATCTTTATTGTCTCTTGCTCCAGATGTGGCAGGCTTCTCCAAGACTCCTAATCCATTTCTACATCTATACATTTACCGGGGCATTTAATACTTGTCATCATAGAACAGATTACCAAGGGTTCCTATTTTGACTGCAGAAAAAGCTTAGGAAACCTAAGATGTTTCTGAGAAAACATTAGGACCTAAAAAATGGGTGTCTCTGGATGCTCAGTTCAGCAGAAAACATTTACTCAGCCCAAGACTCCAGGAGTTTGTAAAGCTCAGCAACTTGTATCCTGATAGAGGGCAGAAAGTAACGCTGACACATGACTCTAGGCTGTCCTGGAGCTGAGGCAGTGCCATGTAGCCAGCAGTTCTGTTCTCTGCCCTGTGGGGTGAACACCTGCATCGGTGCTTCATCATATGAGTGAATGGCACTACATTTTAGGTGGTTTACTTTTATAACAATGCCCTTCAGTACAGCTGTTGAAAATCCCTGAAGCAGCAAGCCTACCTGTTCTATATTGCTCAAAGTTACCTGATGGTGACTATTCCATCTACTCTTTCTTTTTACTGTGAAAATCTGTGCATAATGTTTGAACCATAGACTAAGTGGAAGTCTAGTCAAAAGAGAGAGACTGCGGGGTTTACAGGTAAAGGAGAAAAAGAGAACGTTTTTCTACTTCACCAATTCTGGCCAGTCAAATTATTGGCACATAGTGTATCTGAACCTGAAAGCCCTGACTGGGAGTGCATGATTGGCTGCACAAACAACTATTCGGGTTGTTCTCTCTGGAGACCGATGGCATACTCCTTGTTACCTGAAGCAGCTGTCTGCATCCAGTTACTTTGCTACTGAAAATCCCTTGTTATTGATTAAAGCAATGGATTAATCTGGGTGCACAATGGACCTTCTTGAGCAACTTTTACAGTGTTGTCTTTGGTAGAGTTACTCCTGATTTTGCAGGAGAACTGAATCATGCTCAAAACACTTTTGTTTATGTGGCAACATCACAGAACTGTTCCCTGGAAAACCTTTGCCTATCTTACCCATCTACAACCAGACTTGAAACTGTAAACACTATCCAACTCTTTTGTGGTATAATTCTCTTTCATTTTTTACCCCTTCCTTCTTTTTTCTGTCAATGTCAGTTTTGCTCAGGGTATTTCTAAGTCTGATCATACAGAGAACAGCTAGGGTGGAAAGTTACTTCAAATAATGTGCTGGTGTTTATTCTTTCCTCAGTCTGTGCTTTACTGATGATGCACTGTATTGCTGCTGAATTCCCTACATTTTGTGTGCACATATCAACCCAGCATCTGACCCGTTTTTTCCTGCAAAAGTAACTGTGTAAACTCAGTATCCTGGCCAGATTTCAACCTGGGTAGTTACATACTTTTCTCCATAAGTTACCTTCTGACTTTAATTTCAATAGATGATTGTGTTCAGGCTGTTGTATTTCAAGCCCTTTTAGATTCCATTTTTGGTATTCAGTTGTCCTCTGTTATTTGAAAGTACCTTCATTTTGAATTCTGTGGCAATCCATTAAAATATTTTCCCTCTTGACACACAGTGCATATTGAAACCTTCAGGGAGAGAACGTACTTCTATGTGTCACTTTATTATTATCTCAATTACAATTATATAAGAGAAAATATGAACATATTTTCAAGTTAAAACCAAGGTGAAACAGCAGAGGACAAACACCAAGAAGAGCTTTTGTAATAAAAAAATACAAGGCTATAATAATTGAATATTAAATATTTTCAGAATTTCATAATACACAGAGCAAAAGAATTGCAGTAGCAGTTTCCTAAACAGAAACTTTAACGTGTATTCATTTTTTTTTTCTTTTTGTTTTTATACTATTCCACTCTCATCCTTGTACAGTTGGCCCTGAGGAAAAGAGTGGATTCCACAGAGATTTTTGCTAATTTCCAGTTAGATAATTTCCTTTTTCAGGAAGTCATATCTTTCCTTTAGTTTGTGCAATTAGAAAAATAGGAAATGGTCTCTATTTCCAAAATCCTTGTCATTGTTCAGCATTAAATTTGCAATTTGTCTGCTTCCAAAGTGGATGCGCTTCTTATCAGGCAATAGTCATCATGGAAAGTCTGCTGTGTTCAAGGACTGTTACCTGTTATTTGGAATTAATTACACTTAATCTCTCATCTTTTTAGCAGATTTTGTTGTCTCTGTAGCAAAATATCTCCCTACAATAGCATGTGTATACATAAAAATACACAGCTTTAAAGATGAACAGGTAACAATGTGAAATCAATATCTGTTTTTCCCTTATCTTTAATTACCAACCTAAGATGCCCTAGGATATTGTGTACCTCTGCTTTGTCTAAAGTGTATTGCTCCACTTTTTCATCTGCTGTTGCACTTTCTACTCCTTCAGTTTGTTCTAGTCTTATGCTGATTCACTCATGCACCTCAGATGTTGATGGACTAGACCTATTTGTTTTGTGGTGTATATAAGGACTAAATTTTTGTTCTAGACACTAACAGCTGGCATCAATCTCCTTTGGGGAAAACATCACCTGTCTGAAAAAATCTTTGAGTTATCTGCCTACATCTAAAAATCACCAGATAGTTGTTTCTTTCTCTACCAGGAGATTATAGAATGGTTTGGATTGGAAGGCACCTTTATAGGTCATCTAGTTCCAGACACCTGCAAAAAGCAGGGACATCTTCAACTAGATCATGTTGTTCAGAGCCACATTCAACTTGACCTTGAATGTTTCCAGAGGTGGGGCATCCACTGCCTTTCTGGGCAAACCTGTCCCAGTGTTTTACCACCCTCATTTAAAAAAATTCCTTTCTTATATCTACTCTAAATCTACCCTCTTTTGGTTTAAAACAATTACCCCTTGTCCTATTGCAACAGGCCCACATAGAAAGTTTGTCTTTATGTTTCTTATGAGCCTTCTTTAGGTTTTGAAAGGGCACAATGTGGTCTCAGAGCCTTCTCTTTCCACGCTGAACACCCTCAGATCTCTTAGCCTGTCTTCATAAAAAAAATGTTCCATCCATCAGTTTTCTGGCCTTTCTCTGGACCCACTCCAGGGGGTCCATGTTGTTCCTGTGCTGATGACTCCACAGCTGGTTGCAGCACTCCAGGTGGACTCTCACAAAAACCAAGTAGAGGGGGGAGAATCAGTTCCCTCCTGCTGCTGGTCAAGCTTCTTTTGATGCAGCCCAGGATAAGGCTTTCTGAGTGTCAAGCTCACAATGCCAGCTCAAGCTCAGCTTTTCATTGACCAGTACCCAGAAGTTCTGCTCAGCAGGGCTGCTCTCAAACCAACCTTTCATTCCCCAGGCTGTATTGGTTCTGGGAGTTGCCCTCACCCAAGTGCAGGACTCTGCACTTGGCCTTGCTGAACCTCAGGAGGTTCCCATGGGCCCTTGAGCTTGTCCAGGTCTGTCTGGATGGCATCTGATTGCCCAGACATGTCAACTCCACCAGTCAGCTGCAAACTTGCTGAGGGTGCTCTTGATGCCATTACTGATGATTGATGGAAATATCACTACAGTCCCAGTACAGACCGCTGAGGGACACCATTTGTCATCTGGATATGGTAGTTATTGTCTACTACCTTCTCTGTGTGATCAACCAACAAATTCCTCATCCACTTAACAGTCTGCCCATCAAATTTGTATCTCTCCAGTTTAGAGAGGAGGATGGGGGACCATGTCAAAGAGCTTACAGAAGTTGGGATAGACAACATCCATAGCTTTTCCCTTGCCCACTCATCTAGTCACTCCATCATAGATTGGTCAGTCAGGACTTGCCCTTGCTGAAGCCATGCTGGCTGTCTTGTATCATCTCCTTGTCCTCCATGTGCCTTAGCACAGCTTCTAAGGGGTTATTTTCCAGACCTTCTTAGGCACAGAGGTGGGGTCAGTAGTTCCTGGGGTCCTTCTTTCTACTTCCTTATTTTAAATAGGAGTAGTGATGCCCTTTGAAGTCTAGGTAAGATGGGTCAATATTCATTTGTGACTATTTTATGTCTCCTTAAAATGCTATGCAGTGGTAGCAATGGGGCCATTTATTGCTATGAAATATGATACTGAGAAGGAAATGTTGGTATCTTAGGTCTTGTAGCCTGCAGAGGCAGATTTCACGATTTAGATTACAGTCATTGAAAGTGCATGGGGAGCAACCAGTGCCTGATGGGAAGAGAATACATGAGGTTCCTTTGTGCTATGCAGAATTTGTGATCACCTACATACTTCTCTACTTAGGAGCTGCTTTCAGTCCTGTTAATATGATAACTGAGCTTTAGCATTTCATGCCAGTGTTCTCCAGGCTGTTCTTTAGTAGAACCAAGTGTTTCAATGCTGACCCTCAACCACAGCTTTTTGCTGAGTGTTGTGCTGGGAGCACTCAGTCTGTCACCAAGCTTGGTGAGTATTTTATGGTTCCCCTGAGGAACTGTTGACTATGTAGAACAAAAGAGTAAGGCAATCATTCATGTTCCTTTTGGCAGGTTAATTTACATTAAATGAACATTTGATGGTACCTGCTGGGCACATTTTATGTGACTTGGTGGTAGTTCAAATTCACTGCCTTGAGGCACTCATCATGACCTAGCATAAGCAAGGGTGTATGACTCAAGGAATGTGTTGGCTGCCATCTGTCCTGGCTGGTGCATGCTTTCAGATATGTCCCCTAAGGCTAAGCAAAGGAATAAAGCATCTGGAAGGTTCTGCCCAGTTTTAAATGCTCTCCTATTATCTAGGCATGACTTAATCTTTTGACCATTAATTTGTTAAGCAAAAACAGTGAAACATCTGTGGTTAAAATTCACTGGAATTCACGTGTTGTCTATAAACTTGTTTGAAATAGTAGTGCCTTAGTTTGAAGTAGTTATTCTTTGTAATTTTCTGTGAAAAAGGAAGTGACCAATCCAAATCATTTATGGTTGCATGAATGTTAGGATGTCTGTACAGTTTTACCACCGCACTCTTGAAGCAAACCATCTGTCAGTGTGATTTACATGAGAAAACTGCTTCCCCTCTTAGCCACTCGTATAAGGAGAGAGAGAGCAGCGCCATTGCTGCAGTGAGCTTTGTACTGCGTCCCAGTGTCTGACAACAGCTTGCAGAAACTCGCTGTCATGTGTAGCGCATGCCTGTCCTTCATCAGAGCATTATTCCTAACTCCCAGCAATTTCCACTGCTTGTCTTACCTTTCATTTACCTGTGATACCGTGTACTCAGCCTGTAGAGAATTCAGAGGCAAAAATAAAAGCAGTGTATGTGCTGGGTTGAGTGAAAACTGAGCTCCTTAGCCTTTCTGGGAAGACATATATTTAGAATTGTAGTCATTTGTCAGCTTTGACACTTAAGCAGCACTGGCAGTTACAGTCTGAGGTACCAAATTATTTGATTTCTCAAAATGGGAGCAAGAGTTACATTTAGAGTTTTCCTGTTGCAGGTAATTTCCCTCAGTCTGTGAGGAGAAAGGGAGTCTGTTAGAGGATTTGTAAAAAGAGACTTCACCAGCCTTAGGGTACTGTAGACCTGGTTCTTTCTGTCCCTTGGTCCTTCCATGTGTGCTCTTCTACAAATTACTTTTCTGTTCAGGGAATAATTCATGTAGCAGTAGGTGTGATTAAAGGAGCTAAGCAGACCAAGCTTACGGTGATCTTGTCTGGCCCTGAAAATGATTTAGGTGCTTTCAGGTGCTTGATTGAAATTCTGAACTGTCTCCAGAGTTATTCTTAAAATAGCTGCTCTTGTTAAATGGACATCTAGACATCAGTGAGACTGCTGCTATTTCAGTGCTCTTCCTCAGACAGATTTTTCTCACCACTGAGTATCTTTTTATTTTCTTCTTCTCTACATATGCATTTCATATGCTTCCACACATTGTGTTGCAGACTCTAAGGGCAGGAAAACTCTTTTGCAAGAGGAAAATTCAGCTGTTACTTGTTTTGCGCTGTAACAAGTATTGTAAAATATGTTTCTAGGTTTTAGAAAAAGTCTTCAATTTACAAACCAATTGTATAAATATGGATTACTTTTCCAAGTTTGTTTTTTTTTTTTTTTAATTCTGATTGGGGTTTTGCTTTCCTGAATAGTGAAGATAGTGGAATGACAGAATTAACGACCGGAAGAGCCATGAACAAATACTGCAGTCCATGAATATTGCATTGACTCTGAGATGCAAGTTTAAAGAGTCCCTGAAGATGTTATTTTGTAAACAGTGCTAGTGTAAACCAGGTTTAGGAAATGACTACTGTTGCTTAATGGCTTTCCAGCAACATTGAGTGCTCTTTCACCCAGAAAAACAAATGCATAGCAACTGGAAATTTAAAGTGGCTTTTATTTATATGATTTGTATCATCGTCAAAGCAGATTTTTTTAAACATTTAATGATCCAAGCATTTATAATTTGATGTAAAACATTCCAACCTCATGTTATTAACATAATTGGCAAAATATTTTAAGAAGCCTTACTCTGGAAAAGTCTCTTCTGATATGCCTAAGTACTCCCCATTAATTTAACCATATTTACCAGTTCTGATACACATGTTCTGCCTTAATATCTCCCTATAACCATACCAATGAGTTTTGCCTTGTTTTTATACATTTTAATTCTCTGTCAGCTATTCCTTAGTTGTCTCCATATAAAGAGAAAAGTAAAATAGAATTGCTGTCATCTCATTTAATTCTTTGTGCTAACCTTTGCTTTTGGAATAGCAAATAAGGGCTGCCCTGGCCCAGAGAGAAGGTGTGTTCAGGGACTTGCTACCCTATGCATTTCTCCAGGGCTTCTGGGGAGCTGCAGGGCTGTGGCAGTTTTGGTGGGTAACAATAGTCAGAGGATGGTCAGCAGTGAGCAGGTTTATAGCCTTGCCCTGAGAATTTAACCCATGGCAGCAGCAGCTTTTGTCAGAGATGCTTTTTCAAGGACTTGGGAGAGGGTGATATGTGCTCTCCTCACATGCTGCCTAGAGGCTGCTTAGCTCTTTTTGCCAGTTAAAAGTAGGAGTTACTGTCCAAGAGATGGTACCCCAGCCCTCCTTAGATTGTATGACCTTACTATGTCACCAGTGCATTGTAAAATATTGCAGAAAAAGTCCTTAACTAAATAATTCTGTTACTCGGGCCTTGATTTTTAGGGGTTTTTTTTTACTTCACACAGACATAGAATAATAATTATAGGAAGGTATAGCTATAGGAAAAGAAACGTACTACAGACATGCCATGCTGAACCTGTATTGCAGACTCTGCTAGCTGTGCCTGTGCTGTCATCCCGGTGTGGGACTTCATCAGCCACCTTGCTTCTGAGGAAGCAATGATCAGATAGTTAGTTCTTTATATGGTATCTCTGATACCATCCTAACTGCAGAAACCTCCCTATTAAAAACACCCCATACCTGCAACAATAATTGAAAAATATATATAGCTCGATATCTGGTAAACTGTGTGTGTTTAGGTACCTGGCATTTCTTTTGAAGAAAACAGCAACAGCAGAACCACTTTGTCTTGTTAACAGCTGAAATTCCTTCTGCAGCTTGTGTGATAGCTGTGACTCTGCACACCAAAGAAGCAATCTGCTGCTCCTGCTAATCCTTTCAGCCTCTCCTGAGTAATTCTGGGGTTATACAGCCTGAGTTCATCAATGTTAACATGAAATCAAACATTTTTCGGAGAGCATTAAAAACATTGTTTATAATAAAAGTCCTGTAATTCCCTTCTTAGTCTGTTTTGAATGTGCTAGCAGATGGAAAGCTCTCCAAGCAGGCTGTGCTGGGAGAACACCATCTGCTTCACTGGGCCACCATCTCTGTGACTCTCTTGCCAATCTGGTTCTGAAGTGTGGTCTGAAAACACTTAGCTTTTTGTCTCCCTTTTGTGGATCCTATTCCAACTGTTATGTTTGGGTCTCTTCCTCCTGCATCTCTGTGATTCTGTTTCTCCTCCTGCACCTACAGATCACAGCTCTATGCTCTTGGTGTCATATGTCCTTAGCAGTGATGACAGTCTTGACTCTCTAGTAGTTTGCAGGATATCCTCTCCTAGGACACATAATACTTCTGGTAGAGAAAAGCAGTTTTGAGACTTTTCAAGCTTATGAAGTTTAAAAATTATTATATTCCTACTTTGGGTATTTGGTTTTCTAACCAGGAAGTGTGATGGAGGTAGAGAGTGTTAGCTGCAAAATCTGAAGTACGAATGCCAACAATTTACTATTTTATTTCTAAAATGTAAAACTATAAATTGAAATGGTATTATATTACCCTGCTGGTGGCACAAGAAAACATCCTAATGGAAACCCGCTTAGTACAATTCCCTGTCTTAGAGGGAATCATGCTGTGTCCTAAGAAGATCTTTACCGATATACTACTTTACTCACCACATCTGCCAAATAGGACATGACGTTAGTTTCCTTTTCCAAGACATTCATTAAACAGCATAAATATTAAAATGTATCAACAAACTGAATCACCCAGTTACACCCATAGCATTGCCTGTTTTCATTTCTCTGCTCTAGAGCAAAGCAGGGCAGCAGTAAAATTGCAGCAAACTGCTGAGATTTAGTTTCTGGCAAATGACCTTGCACGGATGCATATTCATTAATTTTCCAGGATTATGACCTATATCTCTGCTGCTCCTGTGTTGATTGGGCTCACCTAATTACATCAGCTGTCACCCAATTCCTGGTGCCATCACAGGTTGATCTGACCTAAGCCCTGTTCTTGAAACAGGTAAGTAAAATGAGCAGAAAAGAGTAGCAACTTGAAAAAGACAAGCTGGCAGAGATCCTTCAGCTTCTGTCTCTTTTCAGGAGTGTAGTTTCAGAATGTTTTAAGGAAGAGGCACAGCTCCAGCAATAGCTCTGTGGGTTTTCTTCCCCTCTTTATTTGTTCTTGTATCTACATGGTCTTCCAGTACCTCCAGCCTCCTCCTTAGGGTGCCTGCCTAGCTTCCCTCAGTACCACCAGATGCAGCGTATATGACTTGGGCAATGCTCTCTGGTGTAGCAAGGTGGCCTAGATTGCACCCTAAAGGCTCGGAGACTTCCATCATGTGTTCTTGTTGCTTTGCCCCAGGTGTGAGGAGGGTTGCACGGGGTCTGCTGGACAGGCTGCACCCTCAGGAAAGCCTATACTTAATTTCTCAGGTGTAGTGTTCAACAAACATGTGCCATTGGCTAGATTGGAAAATTTTCATTTTATTCAAGGGGAAAGGCAGCCTGCACCTTCAGAAGTAGTCAAGGGAGTAGTAATTTTGACCTGAATTCAAAGCATACTGGTTTATTTTCCACGGTGTAGATAGGCTTCCTGAAAGGTTTCTTCCTTTCTGTGAAAAGTATGGAAAACTCTTCAGTTTTTCTACTGCTCTTCAGCCAGTCCTGGTCCCTTTCCTGCTCACCTATGCTGGGACACCCACCACGAGCTTCTCTCAACCTTGAATGGACGCAGCCTGTAAGAAGCTCATGCTACAGAATAAAGGGACACCTGGAAAGCTCTGATTTATTCTCTGTCGGCTTATAGGCAGGAGAAGCCAACGAGTTGGTATTTACAGGGTGTGAATTCCTACTTGTCATTCTTACAGGTTTGTTTCCATGCTCAGACACAAATAGGAATTTACAAATGAAGCTTAAGAATTCCTATGAGAATAAAACTTGTAACCACAAATGCATATTTGTATAATATGTAAATATTCAAGCAAAATTCTACCTGAAAAAAATGATGGCTTGTCCACAAGTTTATAGTCTTGCCTTTTTCTAGGGTATTGATTGTTTTTGAATTCCATAACTTTATAGTTGGAATCTTTTCTACTTAAATGAATAGTCAAAGCTTAAATTATTTGTATTGCTGTACTTAACTATTTGAATTGTTTTTTTAGTGGAAAGATGCATAACTGAATAGCAAATATTCCAGTAGGAAAACATATGTTTTAATGATATACAGGGACTCAAAGTAACCAAAGATTTATTGGTTCAGGATGGAATTTTTTTCATGCTATCTTTGTTTTGAAGAAAGCTACTTTCTCCTGAAAATTGTCTAAATTTCTGCCTCCCACCAACTTTACAAACCTTACTCAGCTGGAGGATGGAATCTTGACTGTCTTTTCAACCCCCCTTTTCTTCATGAATTTTGTTTAGTTCTGAAAATTATTGATCTTGTTCTCATCTGTCTATATTTAGAGTATAAATTCTTGAAAATTAGTTTTCTAACTAAAGTCAGGAAGAACAATTTAAAATTTATTGTCCAGAAAAAAAAAACCAAAACTGAAATTGCTAATATGTTCATAAATAGTGCATGTCTAGTATTGTTTATTGCATGAGGGCCCGTCTTCATTTACAGTTTCATGAACAAACTAGTTGGCAGAGGGGAGAGGTCTGTAATGCAGGCACCACTTTTTCTTTTGTATTTAGCCACGAGACTGTGCACTTCCTTTTAAGCTCCATAAATTGTGCTGGGACTCTGCCAGTTGATGGCAATTACGGCGAGCCTTGGCTGGGTCAGCCGCTTCCAGCAGTGCCCGTTCCAGCGCACGCTGTGCTCTCATCTGCGCCTCGCCCCGCTCGGGGCCGCTGCTGGCCACCACGGCGTGACCCACATAGACAGTTATTCTTCCCACTTCCCAGGCAGAAAGTCTTCTTTTTGGCTGCATCAAGGCCACAATGTTGTTCATGACCTCCAGACTGAATTTTTGTGTTTTATAATTTGAGTCAGTGAAGAAAAAACGTGGGGTAGTTGCTTCATGGCATGATGTGCAATAGGGAAGTCACTTGAAGCTCTCTAGACAGATGATTTTTAAATGCCTTTTCAGTATGTATTAAATAGTAATTCAGTATGTATTTAACTTAATTCCTTCATTGATTGTTTTACTTTTGACTCAGAGGTCAGAGTCCTTGAAGCAAATATTGGTTTAAGCTATTCTTTTCATCATGTTAGAAACAATAAGGAATGGTCAGGCCTAAAATTGTCAAATTGTAGCTTGTTCTCAAATTTCTTCCTGCTTTGGGTTGGAGCTGATTTGATTATGTATCAAAATAAAATTTAAATATATTGCATGCTGTCTGCTAGCTCACACTTTTTCCATTTTTACCAGCTAAAAAGATCTTATTATAACTTCTGGCTGCACGTCACGTGTTTTAGTGTAATACGTACTACAGCATTTTACAATATCTTGGTTACCTGTTACACAGTCTACCCTTACTTTGTAGTCTCTGACCCTTGAACTTCTTCATACAGATTGAAAATATTTCTAGTAACAGTCTAAGGTCAGCTGGTTACTACTGGGCCTGTGCTGGGTTTGCTGAACAAGCTGAATCCCACAGGGAGAAGAAATTGCACAAAACAAGTAATGTCACATCTCTGATTCCCTGTTACACACTGTAGCTAGTCCTGTCATGAACAAGGTTGTGGAGTCCTGAGGAGCCTGTAAAACATTCCTGGAGCTCTGCCAGATATGTAATAGGTGCTGTCTGGACTTTGACCATCTGCAGATTTTCTTTTTACAAGTTATTAGGTCATATATAGTGCCTGACCCTGCCATGTTCTGCAATAACTGTTTCTAACAGTAGAAACTTTTATGTTTTAAAGTTGGGAGGATATTATTCTCTTCAAGTTGCATTGAGGAGCAAAGGGGACAGTGAGCAAACTGAAGCAGTTTCTCCAGTTTCAGGTTCTGCCTTTTGATTTGCAGAGAGGATTGCTGTTGCCACCCTCACGAGGTCATAAATGTTTCCCAGCTGTTGGTGTTTGGGCAATTTATTTTCACTTCTGACCATTGTTTCTCTGGGGGTCATCATAAATTCCTTTCTCCTTCTCCTCATCCAGTGGCTCTGCAATGCTGCCACTACCAGTTGAATTCACTGCTCCATTTTTTTAATCTGACAAAATATGCAAACTGCTGTACTTTTCATTAACTGACTGGTACTGAAGGAACGTGTCTGAGTTGGGGTACAAATGACAAATTTGAAGCTAGCATATTGTATACCACATGTTGATGGATGTTAATGAGCTCCCTGTTTTCCTAGCCTTGTCACCTCTGATTCATTCATTAAATGACAAGACTCCAAAAAATAAAATAAATCCAGAGTACCAGCAATTTGTTTTCTGCCATCAGAGAGGATTAGTCTCTATCCATCTTTGGAAGAAAATCAACTCAAATTAAATTTTGTTTTTGTCTTATAGGGGATGAAATTGCAGCAAGTGGTGGTATTTTCATTACAAGGAGGGGCATATCCTCCTGCCTGGAGCTGATGTCTGGCAATAGAGCTTGTGTGGGACCCAGTGCTCTCTGGGGGTCCATGGCCATTGTGGTCCTTCCCCTCGTCCTGCGTATTTGCTGCTTCCTGCCCTTGTAGCCTTTCAGAGGGGGGAGTGGGCTGTGTGGTTTGCTCTTTGAAGTTGAGGTGATACAGATAGGTCATGCCAATGGCTGGAGTGATCCAAGTCTTTGTTGTTTGTCTTGTGTGTTCTGGGTCTGTCTCTGCTTCAACACAGTTTGCTGGAGTTCCTTGTGACCAAAGACAGGACCTAGAAGCAGGAGCTGGCAGTGAGGGGCATGTCTATCAGTAGCCTGGGCAGCTGTGCACATGGTTTAAAAAGAGAGAAGCCCCTTCTATGCCCTGGTGCATAGAAGGTTGGGGACTGGCCTTTATATCTCATCATCTGCAACAACACAGGCAGGCATGAGCAGAGTCAAACACAGACACCATCCCACTAAACTTCTTGTTTTTCAGTCACTGTTGACCTTGTACTACAGTCTCAGGTGAGGCCAAGGCTTTCTGTGCTTTGCCTTAGCCCAAAACTCGGTGTTTTCTGGAAAGCTTGAGCTCAGTCACACAGCTGGTAAAAGTATTGTTTTTCTCTCTTTAGTTTGGTTTTGCCTGTGAGTCTGTTTGAATACAAACCGCATTATTAGCAGCTCATATTGACACTATTTGTGACTAATATATTATTTAAGATGAAGATGAGAGCAAATGATCATGCATTCCCTATACAAATTAGAATTCAAGTGTATTAGATTATTTTCTTGTTTTAGGAGTTTTGATTACTGTGAGATAATGATGTCTTAACACTATGAATAAAACCCTAAGTAATATGCAAAATAAGTTATATTTATTTTATATCCCTCTGATAGATACTTGGCATAATCTAGAACATAGCCCAAAGTAACAATTCTCATTCCATGGTGGGAATTTAATTTCACATAATCTTTCAAGGTCACACTAGCTTTTTCACTTGGGATTTAAAAAAAAAAAAAAGAGGGTGAGCTCATAAAATCACGTAAAATTCATATATACAGGTTTTATACATCTGTTGGATGACTATATAAAGTAATTGTAGTGTTTTAGAGATACTATTCATAATCAAAATGGGAGGTATCTTCAAAATGTTCTGTGCAAATTCAAAATTCATCCGTTATGGTGGGCCTGTTTTGGATTTGAATCTATTGATGCATAGTATCCACATATCTCTTTGCTTTGTTGCATGTCTGCAACTAATCAATAACTTAAAATTTGACTCTTGTATTTTTTACACTTCCTCTTTGATAGAATGAAACTTTTGAGAAACACATTATGCAGTCTCTCATACTCCTCAGAAAGGCTTTTCCACTAGATTTCTGAATAATTAGGGAAGATATTAAAATTAAGACACTTTTTCAAAGACTAATTCTCTCTTATATTGTGAACCATTGCTGTTGGGTTGAGCAGTTCCTGCATTCAAAGCGGGGTGTGCTCGTGTGTGCACCTACGTGAGCGTCTCGAAAAAAGACACGGGCATTTTCAAAGGCACAGATGGCAGCGAAGCTGTTCAGTCTTTCTTGGCCCAACCTAGGACCAAATGTTCTGTCACAGCTGTGGGAATCGATAACGTAGCAGGAAAACTGATCAAATGTTATAAATGAGTCAGATTTTATTTCTAAGACTCAAATAGGAAAGAGAAATGTCTTTGTGAGTACTGGAACGTCATCTATTTGAATTGGCTTTTTACCTTCCTTCTGGTGATTTGGAGGAGGTATAGGTTGGTGCAAACTGTAGTTTCATCCACTTTTAGGTATCTTTCTGCTGATGGGGCAGGTCAAGGGAGGTTTTAGTTAAAGGGTAATGGTTCTATTAATTATAATGTTCTGCCCTGTGTTTTTTTAATAAAGAGAAATTTCACATGGGAGTGTGAATTTGCTCAGCTGTAGGGGATGTCATCTATATTGCCCTTTCTTGAAGAATAACCATGGCTAATGCATGTAAAGTGCTTTGATTAGGGAAGGGGCTAAACTTGGAAGGTGCTAAAAAGCACTCTGTGATGGATGTGCCAAGTGAGTTTTATGAAGGCACTTACAGACCAACTTCCCTGAACATCACACAGCTCATTGTCTTTGCATGCAAATTTTTTCTTCATGAAAATTGAGGTGCAAGGGTGAGTAAGTGCAATTCAGGATCACTTCCTAAATCTGCAAGCAGGGAAGCACAGAAATCTGAGATCAAGTGATAGGGGGGCTGAGTACTAACCCTGTTTTGATTCTGAACATCTCTGTAATTGTATAGCTGTCTTTTCAGATGACATGTGTATAATTCTGCTGTGTCATCTGCATAGTGGTTTAGGGAATTAGAAATAGATTACAGTATTACAGGACTCAGTCCAGCAAAGATTTATGTGGAACATTTTGCTCTCTTTCCTTATGGGGTCATCTGTGTCGTTCTGTAGGAACAAAATTTACATTCATTTTCCTTACTAGGAGACTATTGCAGGAACAATAGTGAAGAGTATAATAAGAAAGATACTTAGTAACTGGTCCTCAAGTTTTGTTTCCAAGACAAACAGGCTTAAGTACTATATTCTGAAATAAAGTTTTATATTCTGATATTTTCTGTAATTGTGTTTGTACTCCTCAGTCTTTTTAAAAATTTTTTTTTCTTTTTTTTCTTTTTTTTCTTTTTTTTTTTTTTGCGCAAATGGAAAGTGAAATCTGTAGTTTCATTCTGGAGGACAAATCAGTGACCCAAAATTTTAATAACATAGAAGTTATGAAGTTATCCACACATCTGGTTAATTCTTTTCTGCAACCCTTTCTAATCTTCACAGTTCTTCTGCTCCTTCTCTAAGATGCCTGGAGAAAAATAAAAAGCAATACTTTCTTAGGGACTAATAGGAAACCTGCTCTTCTCAACGTTTCTCTAGCAGAAAGTCCAAGTGAATTTGCTGCTGGGTAGCTCCTGAAAGCTGTGTCATTGAGAAGAAATCAGTCTGACCTCCTGAGTGGGTGCTAATACTTGTTGGGTTTAGCAATCTAGTAAAATGAAACTAATATTTGAAGGTGCCTGTATTATAATTACCTCACTGACAAGAAGTACATAAATCACTTGGGAAATCCTTAAGCTGTTTTCTTTCTGTGGTCTATTTTGATTGTTTTGGTTTTGTTTTCTTTTGCCATGAAAATGCTTAAAACTGTTAGAAGGCTTCAACCTGTGCATAGAGACTTGCTGGTTGCATTGGTTTCCAGGAGGACTCTATTTTCTGAACACAAGCATAATTTACCCTGAATGCCATACCTTTTCTGACCTTGCAAATTTGCCCTGTTTTCTGAGCTGGGAATATGCCTTCCCCCCTGGTTGTCTATCAGTTAAGTCCAGTGATTAGCATATGTCAAACTCTGTGGCTTATAAGGGAGAGGGAAAGATGTTCCAAATGGAAATTGTCATTCCAATGGAGGAAATTTTTAGAGGACACTTTGGTACAGAATTGGTAGAGAATTAAATCATTGCTTTATCTGAAAGTCTCATTAAGCTTGAGAACACTGGAAACCTCAAGCAGAAGTGACATTACTTTCACTCACTTTCTGTCTGCAGCAGACCTTTGGGGATTGCAGGGGAAAGAAGTATATTTGTGCATGGCTTTCCATGCAGTGACAATAACTTGGAATTAATATGTGTTGGTCACTCAGAAACAAAATGAGTAACATTACTGCTCCCCTGCTCCCTTTGCTGGTTTGTTGATTCATGTTCTGTGAACATGAACAATGCCCTCCACTGCACTAGCTGACTTTGATTTCAAGCAGACTGTTCACAAATTTATCTACTTAACATAACTCTGCCCAGCTGGCAGTGTACCCAGACTGAAGAATATAATGCTAATTCTTCTTGTGTGTGCTTTTGAGTCATTCAGCCTAATAGATTCCATTAGTGTTCCGAGCTCTTTATAGAGGCAATTAGTGTTAGTGAAAAGTGAAAGCTGCAAAACTTAGGAATTTGTCTTTGAAAAATTGTTGACATTATGTGAATGCTTAGCAGTATCACACAAGTAGCAAGTGTGACAGCTGTACACTGGTCTAATTAAGTTTTTCAGGCCAGGTGTGCAAAAACAAAATATCAAAAGCTCAGATATTTTAATGAGTAAATCATCTTCTAATCTTGTGATTGCCAGTCCTGTGGGCTGAAATTAAAGGGTTACCTTTCTTTATTCTGGACTCTGTCTGATCCCCTCCTTGTTTAATTTGGACATGTCTATTTTACACATTCAGCTGTTGCTATTGGACCACACGTGGCTGCACATACTCAGTGTCTGTCATATCTATATCACTGGGCAGAAATTCCTGTTCAAGGAAGAGTCCTTAGTTCATGGATCCTTCACAACAAAACAGAGACTTCTGTGGGGACAGGAGCAGTAAAGTCTTTGATATGACAGGGAATGAGAACTCCACTCAAATCCAGCTTTTCCTTTGGAAAAACATAGTTATACAAGGGGAAAGGATGATGGTGATGGTTTTGAAAAATTGTCCTTAGAGGGAAAGCAAGTAGTAACTGGTAAATGTGTGTGTGTGATGTTATCTATTGTTTAATTATTGCTGTGGAAAGACTCATTACAGAGTGAGTGTGCAGCATCTTACCTAGACCCAGGAAAGAGTGTGGAGCAGATAATGTGGACAAAAGTAAGGCAGGGTTTCTCCAAAAGAAAATTTTAAACAAAAGGCTAATCAAAATAAGCTTTAAAATTAAGTGTTACCATTTCATATAATTTTCTAGGTATGAGAGATACTATTTATCAGTTAGAGTATTTTGTCTTGCTTTTTCTGACCTTTTTCAAACCGAAGTCCTTCTGAGCATTGAATCTTTAATGCCTGGATTGTTAAGATTAAGTCCCACAGGAGCAGTTATGAGCTGATTGCTGTGATGACATGAGTTGGGCATGGCAACTGTAGAGTGACTCTGCATCTACTCAAACACAGTGGAGGTCACATGTATGCATCTCGTTATATGAGGAGGTCATATGCTAAAAATACAAGAAAATAACAGTCCTGCAAAAGCTAATTCTTTCAGAAACTTATGTTAGGGTCTTTTTGGCGTGTTCTGACAAACCTCTGTGAGTTGACATAAGCAATGACAAAGGAAATCTTAAATACCATGTTGAACGATAGAAGTACTCATGTATAAGGATTTCTTGTGGTAGATTTAATATTCCTTGTTCTTTTGTTTGTTTGTTTGGTGGGGTTTTTTTGGTCTCATGAAGAGATTAGGAAACTGAAAATATTATTTTGGAACTCCATGTTTAGTCAAAAATTTTATAGACTGTAATGTAAGGGTACTTACTGCAACTTTTCTCACAGGCAAGCTTATTGCATCTGAAACAAATTTTGGAAAATGGTTTCTAATGAAGCTGAATTGTCAGTTGCTTACACAAACTTTTTTTTTTAATATAAAATGCATCTATTGGAAAAAATTATTTTTAAGGGGCAGTGCATAAAGACATAATGATTTTTGAGACTTGAGGGATTTTTCAACCACCTAAACTTTTCATTGAAAAAGGAAAGTCTTCAGTTAAAGCTATAACAAACTTCCAGTGATAAATTAAAAATACAGTGATGATCATGCCAGTTATTGAGCATTAGATGTGCTTGAAAGCTGAGTAGAGCTTACGCTCAAGCCTGATTTCATTATTTTAGACTTCCCTGAATTATATTCAGTTCGCTGTTAACTTAGGTTAAAGAGAGATTTTTCTTTAATTTGGGATCTTCTAAAACTCAGATCAATGAATAAGACAAAAAAGCATTTGAAAGCATAATTAACCACTATTCTAGTGAGTGAAAAAAAGAGATAAGCTCATGCTGTTAAATATAACATGTTATTATTAGTGAAACCAGCTATATGTAATGAAAATTGTTGAAACATGCAGTTATTAAATAATCTGTAACTGTTTTCCCATATTTGAAATAATTAAAGGTTCTGATTTCTTTATCTGTGCTTTTCTGCATTAGTAGTAATTTTGAGTAGTTGTTTCTGTGATTTATGAAATGTTGTAGTTTCTCAAATTAGGTTGCAGTAATTATTGATTTTTGCACTGTCATTTGTGCATTACTCAAGCACCTAACATGTGCTTAATGCTGATGCAGAGAATATGTGTCTCTCTGAAGAGCTGACTGTAAAAAGGTTGTGATCCTGGGAACACTGAATGATGCAGGTAGCTTTTGGCAGATGAGTAATCCCTTCCTGACCAAAGTTCTACTTGCTTATATTTCCCTCTGTTGATTTATGTGAAAAAATGCTGATGTGTCTTGCTATGAGTCCTAAACGAGAAGTAAAAAGGCTAAACACTTGCATTTATGTAATGTGTACTCTCTTTTCTATCCACTTAATTTAATCCAACATTTAAATCTGCATGTGTTTTGAAGAGGAGGGGAGGTCATGGTGTTTGGTGTTTGTTGGTGTGGTTTGCGTTTTTTCTTTGGTTTTTTTTTGGCTTTTTCTGCATGCACTACTGGATGTGGAGACTGAGAGGGATGTGGTTTGGAGGTTTAATTGTTTGAGTTTTTCATCAATTAGTGTGCATTTCTTTTACCCCAATAATTCACAATATTGAATCCTGCAAATCTATATAATAGTAAGAAATCTTAGGGAATTCTGTGGTGAACTTAAAGAAGGCAAAATGCCATTGTTGGATGCAAGTGGTCACTCTCCATTCCCTCTTTCCCTCTTTTCTAAAGAGGAGAAGAGGTGTCCTGTCATTGCCTATATAAATCGATAAATTAACAGTTTCTCATCAAGTGTTGTGAATGCAGTAATTAATGTCACTTCAGGTCATGTTTCACATGTTGGCAACCCTGCCGTTCAGTAATGCTTTGCAGCTGCCTGGGATCACTGAAAGAGACATGGTGACAAAATGGATAAAAGAAGTTGCTGTTGGTCCTGGTCTGTGTGCTTGCATGCTCTGGATCTCCACTGAGCATATTTGCACCCACAGCAAATGGTGTGACTGGTGTGAGCTCCTGTGTGCGCACATGTGTGTATTTACCATGGGAAATCCTAGAAGTGTGGTAGCCCCAGCCTTCCTGCCCTAAGTCAGCATTGGGATCATCAGGGCCACAGGACTACTGATAACTACTGACTTTATCCATGCAGCTCTCCTGTGTGCTGCTGGCTGCACAGGCCGGCCTGTCTTGCCTATGGAAAGCTCTAAAACAAAACACCATATTTTTGTCAATGATGAGAGTAATTATTTTCTATTCAGTTTAAAGAAGGCTTCAAGTAAAATATATGCTAAAAAAGGTAAGGTCCTGTTTAGGATGCAGTTAAGCACACCCCATGGGCAGCTGTTCTGGAAGGGCACAGACTTGCCCTTCTGTTCCTGCATGCTCCCAGGATCTCATTTTGCTCAGGTACTGAAGCTCATCCCGATCCTTGGCGGTCAGTTCAGAGGACCTAAACCAGCAGAAAATGTGTGTATGTAGAGTATCTCTGTTCCTTGGACCAATTCATTGTAAGCTCCCCAGCAAAAGGCAAGAGAAGGTGTCAAGGGAAAGGAAGAGGGAAGGTGACAGAGCATGGGAATCCCTTTATCAGTAGCATTGGGTCATTATAATGTCAAACTGTACCACTGTAATGATCATAACTAAAGCAGTGAATGCCCATCATGTAGCAGATGGTGTTCTGTGATGAGGCATAGCGATGTAAGGGGATAATCCTGTATTTAAAATGAACTTGGTTCTGTTCATAACTCTATCACAGACTTACTGAGAGGCCTTGAGCAAGCAGCTTCTCTCCTCATTGTGTGTTTCTCCAATTAAAGAGACAATAGTATTGCCTTCGTATCGACAGCTGCTATTCAGGTGCTTAGCTGTCCTCTGTTAGAGAACATTATGAAAGGAAAACTATGAAGTGCAGAACTCTAGATATGGAAAATCAGTAAAAGATGCTAATTTTCTGTGCTTCAGTATTGCTTGGACCTACAGGCTTAAAAAAAACAAGAGCTTTCTTTTAATTAAAATTAAAGCTTCATTACTCCTGAGTACATAAGAGCTCAATATGAAAATATCATCGCTATTCAGACTACCATAATCTATTGCAAGTCATCTGTGAATCATCTCTAATTAACAAGGTGCTCTATTACACGGCTTTCTGAATAATGGCAGGCTATTCTTTGCAACCCTCTAAGCTAAAGCCTATTAGCTTTTCATTATCTAAATTACTTATAATATTCTGGAAAAAATGTTTGTGGGATTTGCCTGATCAAAATCTCCAAAAAGCAAAGTTGCCACTAGAAAATAAGAGCATGAAATTTGTCTCCCAACTCTCCAAGAAGAATATGCAGGTTCTGTTAAACGCAGGTCCGTAAAGTTGATATGAGGTTTTTGTGAAATCTTGATGTATGAGTCCTAGACCCACTGTTTATTTTCAGATGGTATCATGAGAAGGTGAGCTTTGGTCACTGAAGGTTTTAAGCAGCTGCATACCCACTGTAACCCATTTGGTAGTTACCAGATGTACTTATATATGTTGTTCCTTTTTTTTTTCCAAACTATGTTTGCCTAATCCTCATGCTGTTGTTCACAGATGTTCTCAGAGTTTCTGAAACTTTACAGGAAATTTTGCAAATGTCTCTTTTGACTGCCATGTCGTGCATATTTTTAAGAAATACCAGCTTAACCAGCTCTGACTCGGTGTTCTACTGAGCCACTGGCTTTGAAACTTCCGTTTAAAGAGTGATTAAGGAATTGTACATTTATCTAAGAAATATTAGATGGCATTATTTATACTGTAATTGCTTAGCTTCATTCTATTTCAAATAAAATTCCCCAGGAAGTATCCAAACAAAACTCAAATCAGGGTTAGGGGAAAATTCAGATTATGCATTAGTGGTTGAGTGGGAGAATTTTCTCACAGCTATGTTGGAGTTGTCACCAAAATAAGCACTACTATGCTCCAAGTTAATAGTATGCTGAAAAGATATGGTTATTTATCAAGGGAAGAGAATGGAATCATAGAATGGTTTGGGTTGGAAGGCACCTTAAAAATCGTATAGTTCCAGCCCTCTGCCATGGGCAGGGGTGCCACCTACAAGATCAGGTGCCCTGGGACCCATCCAACCTGGCATTGGACACTTGCAGGGATGAGGGAGCCACAACTCGGGGCAAGCTCTTCCTGTGTCTCAAGACCCTCTGAGTAAAGAATTTCTTCATAACATCTAATCTAGATAGTCCCTCTTTTAATTTAAAAGCATTTTGCGTTCTCCTATCACTCTCTGCTTATGTAAAAAGCCACTCTACATCTATTTTTTTCGGCCCTCTTTAGGTACTGGAAGGCTGCTGTAAGGTCTCCTCAGAGCCTTCTCTTGTCCAGGCTGAACAATCCCAGCTCTCTCAGCCTTTGCAGGAGAGGTGCATCTGACCTCTGATCCACTTAGTGGCCCTCCTCTGGACTTATTCCAAGAAGTCCATTTCCTTCTAATGTTGGAGGATTCAGAGGGGGGATCAGAGAGCTTTCTGTCTTATTCCATTGAGTCCCAGAAGTCCCAGTTAGCCAGTCTTCCTTGGTGGTATGCTCTAAGTTTCCTGATTATTTTACAGGGCAACAGTGAGCTACAAATTTGAAATAGTAATGGAAAAATTGAAGAAAACCCTAAGGTATTTCTTGTGTTGAAGAATTACTAATTATTGCTACTACTGAGGCTCCAATAACTCTTCTCTTCATGACATCTACGAAGACGATAAACATAGACATCATGAAGTCTAGGACAGGGCTGTGTATTGGGACACAAGCAGGGAGAGATGGTGGAGTGAGGGGAGGCTAAAATCTCACTCTCATTTAGTATAGCCAGTCAAAGCTGGGGAGATATGATTACCCTTTGAAAAATAATCTGCCTGGAAAGGTGCTAGTATAAGAGTAGAAGATTTTAGCTGTGGGTGCATCTAAGGTAGGCACTAGAGTGAACAGGAAGGTGAGTTTCCAGGCAGCCTCCCGAAGAGACTATCAAGTACTGAAAATTTAAATAACTGTATGATGATTTTGTGATGGCATTAAAACAGCTTCATACGAGCTCAGGAATGTTGTGTTGACTGGCTGCCTGTGGTTACATCCGTGTTGCATTTGATAGTGGTTCTCAAATTCCCTGAGTACTGTGCATCAAACACATCCAAGCTGTAAAGTTCAGGTCATGCTGTTTGCATTCACACAGGTGTCTCAGACCTGTAGCACCCATCCTGAACTCAGGTTCTGCGTATGTGCTGGCATCAGTACTACATATCCACATAAATTTGTAAGAGGTGCGTACTTGTGTGTGCAGTTAAACAGTTCTGGGAGAACATGTTGTTACCTGACAGGGAAAGTATTAGCACCCACAGGAGATTAAATCAGAGAAGTGCCAGAAAATACTGTTCAGAAAATCACTGAAGTGGTGCCAACACTGGAACTTGCAGTCTTAGTTCTAGGAGTCTTACTCCACTCCCAGTGGTTGGGCTTCAGCACTAAAGGGGAGCCCAGTCAGTTCTAGTAGGGTTCTTGGCTTTAAACATCCCTCTGAATTTCTGCAGTGCAGCTAAAGGTTGCTCTCCCATTTTGAGATCTTTTTCCTTTTAAACAATCCAAGAACCTTTTATAGATTCAACTTTTTGGAAAGCACAATATCTCAAAGCATAATTCCAACTTTTGCATGTTTTTAGCCAAATCACTTTGGCTAGTTCTAGAATAATAATAATAATAAAAATAATTCAGGACTTTTTAAAATGTCCTTTCTATACCAGAGCTGTTATTTTAACTTCCACTGTGATTGAAAGGATAGTTTGACGTGGCCTGCTTGGTGATTCCAGTTCTGCCAGGCCAGGCAGCTGCAGCATGCCAGCTCTGTGTCGGGGAAGCCAGCAGTTAGTGCTGGCATTAGCCATCCCTGCCAACGGAGGAGGCGGAGCCGCCTCACAAGCGCACACATTCCTGTTCCCTCCACTGGAAAAAATATTGAGTAGGCACAGAGATTTGTTTAGTGATTCAGATCAGGGAACTGAACTGGTTTAAAATTAGCATTCTGGGGTGGTATTTGGACCAGTTCTCCAGTTCAGTTTATTCTGTGGCTGTGGGAATACTTGTGCCAATAGAGAAGAAGTAGGAAATGATGGCCTGGAGATGGCAGAGTGAGGCCACAAGCGAGAGCTTATGCCAAGACTAATGATATTCCTTTAATGAGCCAAGGTATTTTTTTCTAAAATACAACAAACTTCTACACAGCCTCCAAACCCATGTTTATCTCTGTGAGAAGCAGGTGGCTTTAGCTCCACTCCTCCTTCCCATGAAGAACTTGTTTCAGTTCCTGATTCCCAGCATCTCTTACAGCTGCACCCATCTTCCAGTGGGGTAACTGGGCCAGGGCTGTTATATTTTCTTCTTCAGTGAAATCATAGAGTCATTTAGGTTGGAAAAGACCTTGAAGATCATGGCATCTAATCATTAACCTGGTACTGCCAAGTCTATGACTAAACCATGTCCCTAAGCGCCATACTTACATATCTTCTAAATACTTTGAGATATGGTGACTCAACCACTTCTCTTGGCAACTTGTTCCCATGCTTGACAACAATTTTTGTGAGGAATTTTTTCCTAATAGCCAATCTGAATCTTGCCTGGCATAGCTTGAGGCCATTTCCTATTGTCCTATCACTAGTTGCCTGGGAGAACAGACCATAAAACCTCCTTTATTCAGGTACTTGTAGAGAGCAGTGATGTCTTCCCTGAAGCTCCTTTTCTCCAGGCTGAACATCCCCAGCTCCCTCAGCCAATCCTCACAAGAGTTGTGTTTCTAAGCCTTCTCCAGCTCTGCTGCTCTTCTTTGGACTAACTCCAGCACCTCAATGTCCTTCTTGCCCAAAACCTGAACACAGGATTTGAGGTGCAGCCTCACCAGGGCTGAGTACAAAGCACTGCCCTCATCCTGGGCACACTGTTCTTGATATAAGCCTGGATGCCATTGCCCTTCCTGGCCAGCTGGGCACATGCTGGCTCATGTCCAGCTGGCTGCCCACCAGCACCCCAGGTCCTTTTCCACCGGGCAGCTTTCCAACCACTTGTCCCAAAGACATTAGCAGTGAAACAGGTCAACACTCCCCCCTGACTTGGTGTCATTTGATGCAAACATGATGGGGGTGCACTCAGTCCCCTCATCCAGATCATCAATAAAGACATTACACAGGATTAGCCCCAATACTGAGCCATGGGAGACGCCACTGGTGACATAGCTGGATGTTTCAACTCCAATGTTTCCCATGTAACACTATGACTCCAGAAGCCAAGAGATTTTAAAGCTCTGTGTGCTTGAAGACACACCATAATGCTTCAAAATTCAGTCATGCTGCTGAAAGGATTTCTTTCCATCTCTTACCAGTTTAAGTGTTACTACGTAACAGGTACAGCCCCTTGAATATCCCTTTCTGATTTGTTCTGTCTCATATTTCTTCTTGCATGTTTTTGGATCTTCTGAAGTCCAGAGACATGCCATAAAATAGTCCCTAAAAATCAAGTATCAGGCAGTAATCCTCTTTTCAAGTTCAATTTTTGCTTTTCATTTTTTTTTAATTGTTATTTTTATTATTTCAACTTTCTGGAGTTAAGAGGAGTGAGTCATGCATTTGAAGAGAAGATCAGGGTAGTAGGAAGTAAGAAGAGATGAGGAGAGGACTCTGGAATCAAGGAAGCGACTAAATATGTAAATATTAAAAACATAATAAAATCACAGTGGAAAAAAAAAAATAAAGCATTTTTCAGTCCCCAAGGCATACAATAGCAAGGTTGTGCTGTGCCTTTTTGAAATGCTACTTGATGTCCTTACTTGCAGTTCCTAAGCAGCCCAGCTAGACCAAGATGCCCTTGAAAAGCTTTTAGGAGGCTGTAAAAATAATTTTTTTGGTGATGATGGGAGGGAGAACCTTTTTACAAGTCTGTGTAGTACTTGCATAATTTGTCCCTCCTATCTGATATATACATCTATTTTCTCTTTTGGGAGTTGAAGCAAAAGAACAGTCTCAGTCTCCTAATTGGTAGACTTTCTGCCTGTTCATGTTCATCACTGTGCATGGTAAGATTTCAAGTGTTTCAGCTCTTAAAGGAAGTATCAGAACATGAAATTGGATCCTAGTAGTGTATTAGGGCAAAGGTGTTCCATTCCAGTGAATGTATGTAATGTGAATCACACAGTATACACTGCAAACTTAATGCATGTGAGATGGCTGCTTTGTGACATTAACAGAAGTTTATGGTTCAAAGGTAAGTGGTTCTTACAGGATTTTTGATTGGTTAAAAAAAATGGAGTCAAACATCAGCATTGCTAGTGAAATAACAAATTCAGTATTTTTGTTGTATGTCAAAAGATGTTTCATTTTGTTTGAAGAATGTCACTGAATTTAGGTAGACAATATCACTTGGGAAGCATTTTATGTCATCTTGACCACAACTGTACGTCTTCCCTGTACAATGAAGCATATGAATCAGTACTAATTTACTTTAGAAATAAGTAAATTTGAACCTTTATCAAATAGCATGGCTTACTTTATGATATAATTAAATGCACACTTTAATTGGTGAAAACCAAATAAAACTGCCATTTTTGTGTTGTGCATACGGAGAGTTATGCTTTGTTTGTGTTGTGCATAGTGTTGCTTATTTCTCTGTATATCTCATGTTAGGGTTGTTGTAGGATTTGAAAAAATACATGAAATTCACAGAAAGATGTCAAAGGATTAAATTGACTTAATATGATGATTTGCCTTTTTTTTTTGTCCTTTAGGTTAATCAAGAATTTGCATGTTGAATATTCCACATGTGCTCTTTATAACTAATTTTGCACGTTTGTTTGATGAGTAGGAAGACATGTACAAGATGTTGAAATTTCTTGCAGATATTTGATGATGCATCAGCAAGGAAGACTCACTTCCAGTGTGGGCAGGCTCAGTTATGCAGGAAAGAACCTCATGCACTTCCTGCTGACTGGTGACTTTGGTGAGAGAAGTGACACTACGCTTAAGAGAAGGTGAAACTTTGTGTATCTGAAATTAAGTAAGGAAAAGGTCATCTAACATACTAAATAAATCCAAATGGTAGTGCAGTCTTGTGACAACAATCAGTCCTAAACTGAGACATTTTATGGTGTCTTTCTTTCCTTTACTTGTCAGCAGTAATACAGGACCTTGGACTATATTGTTCTTGGTGAGTTAAGAAATCATTATGTGTCTGAGTGAGCAGCAATGGAACCTAACTAACTTTTTGAGGGGTAAAATGATATTGTACTTTTTCCAGTTTCACACTTCCTGTGTTGCTGTATTAGACACAGAATTTAGACTTTTTTGTTTTTTTCTCTGATGGTTTCTTCAGCTTCTAGTTCAAAAAGAGGCAGGGATAGATGTGCCTGTAATCTGGAGTTAAGTACTGTCGCTACATTAATTGGATGCGGTCCTTCAAAATTTGTCTAAAAAGCCATAGAAGACCAACAAGAAGAAAATTAATGCTGAAGATTTCAAGAGTGATTCATGATTTTTTAAATTTACAAATCTCACTTTTGTTGTGTCTAGCATGTGGTAGGTATTCATACAACCTTAAGCCCAATTTCCAATGTGTTAGGTTTGTAATATATTTTGAAAATATTCAATGTGTCATTTATCCTGCTAGATATAATGCCTACCAAGGTAAATTTGCATGTCCCATTGGTTTATTCTTTGACATTACTCACAGTTAATCTCTTTCTGTAAATAAATTTAGCAAATGTGTGACAGCCTTCAAGTCAAATTTCAGCTGTGAAACACATAATATCAATCATTGTGTTTTCTCTGAAAGAACTGTCATGCAGTGGCAGAATATTCCAGCCCCATTTTATGGAAGGAGATTTGAAGCAGGGTTTTTTCTCTGTGTTGTTGTGCAGGTGCAAACCTTTAGGGTCCTGAGTTTACATACCCACTTGTCAGAGTGCACTCTGTCTCCTTTCTGGCTGAAAATATCAGGAGGTATTTTCTTCACTGGGGACAGGAGATGCCAGTTGGGAAGAATAAGAGGAAAATGGTGCAACCCCCATTCTGATAGAGGATCCAGGATGTGGCTAGATTTTGTACAAGCCCTGGAGCTAGGCATAGCTAGAGAGTTTAAGGTTCTTCAAGGTCATACAAATAATTTCAGATCTAAAAGAAGGACATTAATTCAGGTCACTGAGTTCAAATATGATACTTTTGTATACCTCGTTAACTTTTGTACCTTATGTGTATGGTTTCATTAAATAATTAAAGGGAAAAATTTTACCTAAAATTGGTACTTTGCTGAATAAAATTTGCAAATTTGCAAGCCCCATTATACATTTTTCTGTTTCTCAGGGTTTCAGTGGTAAACAGTGGTCTGGTTTTTCTGCTCACTTTAGTGTCAGCTTGCTCTGTCAATGATTATTAGAAGTAGGAATGGGTGCTCCAGTAAATGTTCCATGCACTACTTCTCCTGTTAGGTGTAGGATATCTTTCAGAGCCTATTAGGGGAAAATTGCCTATTAGCAGATTTTTAACAAATGCCTCTCTTTTTAATATTGTTCACAGCTAGTCTGAATAAACAGTAAGCATATGCTGTGCATAATGAAGTTCTTCCCAATTTTCTATTGTATAATGTTTGCTCAAAGTGATATTCATAAATATTCATGTGATAAGACCCTTCATACTTCAGTTACTAAGTATTATCCTTCCTTCTAGAAAACTTCCAGTCCTTTGTAGGAGAACAGTATGACTGTCTGATTGTCCAGAGGAAAAAAAGCAGAATTGTGTCTTCCTTCATGTTGGAGTAGAAGCTTATGTAATATGAAAGAAATTGGATTTTTGGGTTCTTTGTCTTACATTTCTATCTAAGCCACCAAAAATCCAGCAAGACCAGTATACAGTATCAGCCAAGAAAGTAAAATGCTCAGTGACACTGCAAAAAAGCAAAAAAAAAAAGAGAATTGAAGCTGATACTCTTCCATGCAGATTGCTAGACGTGGTAATCTCCATCCTAAAAGCAGTGCACAGCTGACTGACATGTGTGTGGCCAGTGAAGCTGCTGCACCTTCCCGTGAGTCTGCAAGAAGCAAAGCACATATGGGAGCAGTCGATACAGCAGCTGTGACACTTGCCAATCTGATGCTCCAGCACTAGCACAAGATGCTGTTGTGAGAGTTAAAATGTGTGTCATCCGGTGAAAACTCAATCAAATATTGTTTTCTTATTTCTGGAACTATTATTTCTGCAGCACTCCTGGGTCTCCCTGCCCAAATAAGAACAAGCCACAGGTCCTCATAGTGTAGCTCATTTGGTAGACTGAAAGTAAGACTATAACCATGTGACTGGTGGGGGGTCCTTAGGAAGGATTGAGGAAGATCTTTAGGCAGCTGAACCAAGGAGACCTCAACGGTAGGAAGCTGTGTCAGGGGAGATTTACCTTGTATATTAGGAAAAGGTTTGTCACCCAGAGGGTGGGTGGGCACTGGAACAGGCTCCTCAGGGAAAGGGTCACAGCACCAGCCTGGCAGAGTACAATAAGTTTCGGACAATGCTCTCAGGCACATGGTGGAATTCTTGGGGCTGTCACATGCAGGGCCAGGAGTTGGACTCAATAATCTTTGTGGATCCTCTCCAACTCAAGATATTATATGATTGTTTTGCTCCAGCATGGCACAGAGATGGTTCACCCTCTTAGTGCCACTGTGTAATTTTTTAAAAAAATCTTTCTGTTGATGTAGTCCATTGAAAACTCTTCAGGACTTTTGCCTCCATCTAAGCTACTTGCATCTCTGCAAAATACTGATTTCAAATCTATCAAGAACTTATTTTGATGCCCATTTTTAGGAATGTTTAAATGTGTTGAATGGAATCCACTAAGGGGAATATCAACATATCAAGCAAAACAGGTCTTTTTAAAGTCACTCTCCTGTGGCTGATGGACTTCTATTTATACTAGTTACTCTTCATACAATTGCTAGTGTTGGATGATGCTTTTAGCAACAAGGGATGTGGCTATAAGAGATACTCTTCCTTTGCCTTGACCTTACAAGTGCAAGATTAAACAGGCATTGCAGGGCTGTTATGTTTCTCTTGGGATTAGAGAAAACTGTGTCCAGGGAGGCTCTGTCTTGCCAGTTTGTCAGACCCAGTTAGACAAGATGACTTCACTTTCTCCTTCCTTCTGAGCAGGGATTTTAATTTGCAAGATGGCTGAAGGGGCCTGTACATCCACTGAAATAATAAATATACAGAAAAGGATCAAAATTACTGAAGTTTGTGATACACAGCCAGGAGGTGAGAGAAAGGGGAAAAGGCACTTTGTTTCCTGCCTCTTCCTTTGTATCCCCGTCCAGCCAACATGGTTGATCACTTGTCACTGTTGGTTTGGTAGGAGATGGTAAGTCACTGCTTGTATTCTACAGTTCTGGCAGGGCAGTGTGCCTTTTTGAGAGAGAAAACTCCAGTGAAGTAAGCATGTGCTAAACAGGACAAGGTACTTAGCCTATGTACAGCAGCTGGAAAGGCTGAGATCCACGTTGGTGGGTCTCATTGATCTCATTGGTGTAATGAGAGCAAAGCCCAAGCACTGGTTTGGACAAAGCCCATCCTATATTATTGAAAGAAACGTCAGTAATAAAAACAGCCACCTTACCTATTCATGGAGGAAACAAAAGCCATATGGCAATTTGTCCAGCGTTCAAGATAAGGAAACAGCAGTCACTGAAAGAGTCATGTACCACTGGGGGGAAAGTCTTGTTCCTTATTCAGCTCATTGGTGTCCCTTGGAAACATCTGCTTTTGCTTCTGAATTTCTTTGATGAGAGCATAAATGGTGCTGCGTAATTCACCTTTTCTGTAGCATTGTCTCTTGGGCCTCTGTTGTGAGAGTCTCATTTTCCTTTTCTCTGCATGTTGTATTCTGATAATCTTATTTGTTCTGTCTGTGGTGTCTCTGCTTCTGATGCTTTCTTATTTCCCTCTGGATTTTTTTTCTGTCTTTCTGATGGACTTACTGAGAAAGGATTGGTAATAATGATTGCATTTGCAAGGAAGATACTATCAATTCATAGTTTTTACTTTAACAGTGATGGCTAAATTTACTCAAGTAGCAGAGTCATTCTGGGTTTGCTCATAAATTTTTGATTCATATTAAAAAAAGAGAAGGTCTAATTTCGACGTGGGGCCTGATGTTCTGTGTAATACAGTAATACAAAATTTCTCTTGGTAATTATATCTTCCAGTTTGTGGTAGATATCTTGGACTTGCATGTTCTATCATTTAGAAATTGATGACTCATCTGGCATTGGATACTGGCATCCTTCTCACTTGGGTGCTGTTCAGGCTGTTGTGCTGCCCCCTGTTAGTTTTTTAAGCCTGGGTCCTTCAGTCTGTTTCTGCTCTTGGTATGGTCCATCTGTAGACATGAGGAAAGGACCTCTGGCTTTCATTACACATTAATTGGGAATTTTCCATTTATCTATTAAAAATTCATACCTGGGCTATGTAATATCTAATTTTGGTAATTCCTGTTGGAGAGTTGTCTTGAATCCTGGCTACGAGCTTTTTGGCTTGGGTTATTTTTAAGCCTTCTTCCACCTGAAGTAAACTTTATTTTGCTATTAACCTCACTGGGAGAGGGGCAGCCATGATATTGTATTTATTTATTTTGTGTTACAGCATATATGATTCTAGTTTTAAAAAGCATATTTCAGAATACAGATGAGTATTACTGGTTGATGCCAATGTGTCATATGTCCCCTCCGCCATTTTTGTTGTTTATTGTTGTCTTAAACGGAGACATTTGGAGATTTTTTCCTCCATCAAGTTCCTCAGCAGTTAAAATTGCTCAGAGAAGATAAATAATTTAAAGACATGAATTTCTGAGTGCAGTTAATATTTTACGTTGTAGATTGATCTCACAGTAGTGTGTTTATAAATGTTATGCTGAACATTCCAATTTAATTGAATTTATTTTTTTGCTTGCACCTTTTTATTAGAATCACTGTGAAAAGTGGTTATTGTCTGACTTATATAAAAGTTTTAGATAATGTTTTTGATGTCTCTTATTTGTTTTTCTGAAGAAAAGTTAAGTTCAATGTCTTGAAGCATGCCACATGGAACAGTAGTAGAATTTGCATGCCACATGTATTTTGTTTAATTTCTGCATTTATATTTATATGTACATTTTTATGTAAATTTTGCATCTCAGTTGCTTTGGCTTTTTTGCAAAAGTTGGAATATATACTGCAATATCTCTGCTGCCCAGTAGAGTGAAGGTGGTTGGTTGTCCTTCTGTATTTAATCCCCAATCACCTGTATGAAAGCAGGGTAAGAAAACAAGAAGAGCATGCCTATTTGTATGCCTGTGTCATGTCAGGAATGTAAGAGAGTTACTTCCTGTCCCTGGGCATGGTGCTCAGTGTTATAATCTAACCTTTAGCATACAAGGCTAGTTTCTGCTCTGATGTGCGCAATAACTGGCCAATACGTTGTAATGGATTTTTTTTAAAAAAAAATATTTATTTTTGTGGTAAATATTATATTTTGTGGTAAAGAACAAAGTTCTGAATGTAGTAAGTGTACCTGATAGTTAGGTATTAAGTCATGGCCTGTGTAATTTTATTGGAAGTTTATTACAGTGCAGGCACATTTAATGGTGAATGCATGTCCCTGTATGTGAAATCACCACTGATGTAATGAGAAGGTTGTGATAAATCTGCCAGTGTAATAGTAACAGGCACTCATATACTTCATGTTACTACACACAGCCTGTGTATTCGAAGCTGGGAAATTATCACCTCCTCTGCATTAATAAAGATGTCAGTGACCAGGGATGTATCTGTGACGGGAAGGGTTCGTGGACCTTACCCTGGACTTGTCTGTTTGCTCTTTAAGGCTCAAGTGGCTTACACAGGTGGGAGGGAATGTGTGAAGGTGCCAAAAGCCACTGCCAGCACAAAGCCTGGTCCAGCTTGTGCCAGGACACCTCTTTGCCAGGGAAAAGGCAGGACAGAAGTAGCAGCAGCTGTGTGGTGCGCCAGGACAGGTGAGGGGGGAGGTCAAGTAATCAGCTGAGTGTCTGAGGCCTTTGTGACACTGCAGATTTTACTGTAGCAAGGTTGTGAGGAGACACAAAACTTGACTAGAGAGGCTGCATCAGCAAGTAATTTTGGCATTGACCAACTAAATTGCCTTTTATCCTGTTCATTGTTTCGCCTGTGTATAGCATTACGTAGATATACCTGAGGTTTTCTTCTTGGACAGTGGCCTCTGCTCCAGGATCTTTAGCTGGGAAAACAAGGGAACTGTAATGGCAAAAGGCTCCTAGGCTTGACACGGCTTGCACTGGGGCAGCACAGTGGAAGCAGCCCCCAAAGGTATTTTTGTTGCAAACCCAGAGAATTAAGAGAAGCATTCAGAAGGTGTGCGGAGAAGGGATAAGGAAGAAACAGATTGGCCAGACTGTCACTGTGAAACAGTCACCTTAGGGTGGGGGAGCATCAGGGTCCAGGCACAGCAGAGTCAGGCTCTGTAAGATTATAGAGCCCAGCACTGATGGCAGCCTTTCCAATCTAGCCTCCTTTTTAATTAAACCATAAATGCCAAAATATTCTATTCTCTTTTTCTTTTTTCTTGTTAATACATCTTTGGGTGCATATAGACCATGGTGAGCTTTAGGCAGAAGGATAGAGAACCTGAGAAAAAAAGCACATACTGACTGGCATTGCTAGCCAAGGTAGTTCACAGCAGAGCCAAGATATGCAAGTCAAAATAAACCTGTGTTTTAGAGCAGATGGACTTGAGAGGTGTTGTCATTTAACCTCCATGTCTTCTCAGGCTGTAGTGATGTCCAAGGTTATGGGAGAAAGGCATGTCTAGGTGCTCCTTGGTAGTAAGAAAGGAAAGGCTGCCATGGAAAAAGAGCCTGGAGTGTGTGCAATAGGCAGAGAAAGCTCTCTGGACATGGAACACAGTGAGATTCATTAGTTTTTGAAGAACAGCTGAAAAATGTGATTTTGTTGCGGGGAGGTGGGGGTGCAGCTCTAAGTCTGCATGCTTGCCGTGCAGCTCAAAATTACAGCCCGTAAATAGATGTACATACTTAACCTCCTAGAAAGGCTGTAGAGCTCCCTGCTGTAGTACAATAAGAATAGTAATAGTTACCATTTAGATTGTGCTTTCTATTTTCAGAGCTGTGCCAGCGCTGGGTATTTCAATGTAAAGCGGGCGGGTGATTGTGAGCAGGATATGGTGAGCTTTTCAGTTTAGGGGGGACGAGGGGGGGACGACAGTGCTATTTTGCATACTCCCCGGAATAAAAGGAGACTCAAACCCTTCTCTTCTGGCAGCGGGGGCACGACATCTTTCAGCTTTCTTCCAGGAGCGACTCTCACAGGGGAGCCGATTTCTTCTCGGATCTGACCACCACAGCCCTCAGTAATTATAGCAGCGTCTGAATTCTGAGCTAAAAACAGAAGTGCAGCATGTGCCTATTCCCCATGTGATTCAGAAAGCAGGAAATTGAAAGAGCCTGACTGAGAGGGAGAGGGAGTGCAAAGCAATAGACACATCCAATATTTGTCTGAAACCTGCTACGCCTGGGACGCAGGAGCTGTCATCTGCCGGCGCTGATTCTGCGTGCAGCCTCCGCCGAGCCTGATTGGGCGTAGTGGGACCGAAGGCAAGGGCGGAGAGGCGGCGGGGACAGAGTTGGGCTCGCCGCACCGTAATGTAAACAGCGCGAAGCGACCGGGAGCGCAGCGCCTTCATGCTCCCAGGAGCCGGCAGCTGGCTCCGGGCTGCCCCGGCTCCGGCAGGCACCTCCGGCGGCAGGTCCGGCTGTGTCCGGCTCGATGAACAAAACCAGGCGCTTCGGAGGATCTCCTGCCTGTGGATATAAATAGGGGGCAATCGGGATGCGCTAGCTTTCTCCGCCGGCGCCGCAGCTCCTTCGTGCTCCGCGCCGCAGCTGGGACAGGGCGATGGACATGAACATGAAGAAGTTCACAGTGCGTCGCTTCTTCTCCGTCTATCTCCGCAAGAAGTCTCGATCAAAGAGCTCGAGCCTAAGTAGATTTGAGGTAAAATTCCCCTTAACTTTGTTAAATGTAGCAAATGCTGTTAGGTGCAGGTAGCAGAGGTACAAGAGAACGCCTGCATGTACTGATGTGATAAGTAGTTAAAGGTGCTCTTTCCCTGGAGGTGGTGATATTCGCACCTAATGTTCTTTGTTTCAGTGTAATTCAGTGCTTTTTCTCGGTAGTATTCAATACATTGCATAATATATTTAGTGTGTTGCCAAGAGTCTTTTTATCAGCCTTGCAGGGGAGGAGGAAGCTGGTTCAGGACATCATGAAGTTGTAGGAAATAATTACAGATCCACTTAAATTAGCACAAATGACACCATAGTTTGAAATAGCCTAATATATTAGTCTTCTCCTGCATGCATACCATTCTTTCTTAGTGCTAGGTTTCCAAATAATTAATCAGTTTACTAGTGCCTTTCATATATATGTGGTATGTTAGACAGGAATTCTCTTGATTATTTCTCCATAGGTTCTCATGTTTGCACATATTTTTTGCATTTATCTTCTCTCCCATACATGCTTCCTGGTATCTTTTCATTTACTTTGTTGTAAGGAGAAGTTGTTCTTTAGGAGCTGGGGGGCAATGTCAAATTAAATCTTTCATGATTTAGCACTGTGGGGAGATGAAGGCAGTTCAAGTAGGAGGTATTAGTAAATGGGAATGTGTGAATGGGTTAGAACCCGGATTTCTGCCTGCCTTCCTCAAACCATTGTTCTTCAGCCCTGTATTTGGAGCTGTGAATAGTCGGCAGGATGTGAGATCAGTTGAATAGATGTCAGTTATATTTATGTTGTTCACTTTACCATTGCAGATGATCTGCAACCTCTGCATTAATATAGAGGTAGATGGGGCCTGATTCCCCTCTGTCTCACATTTATTTTGTGCTGGTGTACTTCAATTGACCTCTGAGGAGTTACTCTGATTTGCACTGGTACTCCCAGGAGGAGGATTAGTCTTATGCTGTGTGAATACATTTTGAAGTTATTCCCTTAGTGTCCTATTTAAAGCACCAGGTAATTGTTTGAACATAAAGTTCTTCATGTGTCATTGCTTAAACAGGGCATGCTGAAAAGCCAAGTTTTTCACCTGTGGGTTTTGTTGGTCTTTATTTTCTTTCCTAACTATTTAAACCAAATTTCTTGAAAAATTATCCCGTACATTTTTATTTTCATCATCAAACAAACATGCTATGCATTTAAAATAAACTAATAACTCCCTCCTTGGAACAGTTGCATCCCAGTAGGACTGAGGGGAGAGATGGGGATACCTTTACTTTCCTGATTGTGTCGTCAGAATCACAGAGCTTAAGCTAGAATAAATGTTCCTTGTAACGCATTGTAAATTCTCTAAGCTCGTGCTCCAACAGAGACAAGTAGACCTGAAGTTACTTGAAGGAGTTCTGAGACAAATGAGCATCTTCACAGGCCACCAGTGTCAGGATAGGATGCTAGGAGGGGAGTTTGGAAAGAGCAGAGCCCCAGCAGACCTCATAGCTACTCATTTGACAGTGCCATAGCTGGGGAGAAACAGATTCCACCATACTAATTATTTAATTTACTGGATAATCCAGTGCGAATGACCAGTACAACTCAGCGCTTGTACAGGCTAGACTCTTGCTTCACTTACAAAAAAAAAAAAAAAAAAAAAAGAAAGAAAAGGAAAAAAAGTCTTTGCAATCCCTTTGACCACCAGTGTTGGATTTACTGGACTTTCTCAATAATTGTAAAAGAGTTTTCCCTTATGTGAGTTGTGTTGTAATGATTTTTTTCTGATTTTAAATAATTTGCTTCAAGAAGCCGCCTGATACTGATCCTGTCGCACGTGTAGCTTCAGAGCATTTCAGCCACTTCCCTCCTTTCTTCCCTGGCTCGTCAGTAATGACCAACTTGATGCAAAGTGACTCAGTATTATAATGGAGTGGAGAATAGGGGCTGTTCCAGCTATGAAGAAAAAATTATTCATAAAATCTGTTCTGCTATTTAAGTGTGAAAATCATCAGAAATGTTACTTCTTTGGGCAGGGGTTGATGGCCAAACATGAACGTCAAGTCTCCTCTGTGGTTCTCATCCCTGAGTATTTCTGTGTATAAATTTGTAATTGCAGGCTAACAAGTGCTTATCAGACAAACAGAAAGTGTGAGGAAGCCTGTTAGATGTTTTTTTTAGAAGTGAGAATATTCTTCATCCTAGTAGGTAGATATTTTTAAAGATGCAGTAAAAAGATATAGGTTGTTACATCATGGAATGAGTAAAACTAAAATAAAGAAATTTGGAAAAAAACACATGGGGTATTGCTTTGCTTAGTGTGCATTAGCTAATGTACCTGGCAGAAATGATGTTGCATAATGTCATTTAAAATTTGGAAGGGAGCTGTTTTTACTAGGTTGTGTGGGATTTTTGTTATGTTGTTCTTTTGGCAAGTTGGGAAGGAGGGTTGATGGGTTTAAGATAGATACTCCTAGGCTCAAGCATTTAGAATGCTTAAAATACCACTATTCGAGTAGGTTCAAAAATAATACAGTATTAGTTATTAATATCATGATTAATTACTTTTTCTACTGTGGTATTCTATACTTCAAATTCACTTGTAATGACAGTGGTAGCTTACAGGGCCGGGATACAGCTGCAGAAAAGGACTTAGCAAATCACAGCTTGTAACCTGACCTTTACTTGTTTCAGATGCCAGTGTCATTGCTATACCTGAAACAAGATGATCACCCTCTGTAAACAGCTGGGTTTCCCACTTTGTCCTGCTAAAAGAGGCAGAGTGCACTCTGGTAAATGAGATGGTATTAGGGTTTCATTTCGTCTTGCCTAAAATTCACGCCCCTTTTATTATTCTGGAAAAATCTGGCTGAAATTTGAATTTATTTGGCTACAGTTTAGGGGTTTCAGTTTATATTATTTTTCAGTATGGCCTGCATTTAAAAGGTATCTAGTGATGTAATTTTATTGAATGTGCAGAGCCAAGTTTTGCCCTTCTACATGCATGGAGTTCTGATTGAAGTCAGCTGAAAATCCAGCAAAGTCAATGGGAACTGCATGTGTGCATCTAACAAAGGGCTTTGTTTATGGTTCTTGCTGAGTGTTGATGAACATGAATGTGAAACCATCAGGATAAAGTACACACAGTGGAGATCTGCTAAAGACTTTGAGACCCAGTGGAATGCATCTTGTGGCAGTGAGCAATATCCCTTGATTTATAAATCAAAATTTAAATGTGCCATTGGAATAAGCTAGGAAATACCTAAGCTTATAAAGAATTTGATAATGTTTATTCCAATGATGCAGAAGCATCTTCTTGGTTTTTTTGGGGTTTTTTTTGTTTGGTTGGGTTTTTTGTTGGTTTTTTTTTTTGAGAAAACAACCAATTAGAACATTGCCTTTTATTCTTTTTGGAGATGTTTCTGACTTTTGTGTTCCTGACGTATTTTTAATTCATTATTCTTCCACTTTAATTTTTCTAATTCATTTTTAGTCTTACTGGTAATGATGAATCCAAATTATGTTTAATCTATGTATGGGGCTTAGAGCCTAGCAGAGTTCTTGGAAATTAAGTCAGAATTAATTTGAAGCCTGGTGTGCCTTGGCATGGTCAGTTTGAGAGGCAGGATCTCCTGTCGATGATTCAAGCGTGGGTCCTCCTTTGGTTCCAGCGCTGGCACGCAGGAAATGGAATCGAGCCTTTGCAGGCTTGAAAGTAGTAGTGCAGAAGGACTGTCACTGGATTTGTAATACTTTGTTACAAAAAATTTTTGGTTCTAGTCTTAGGCTCTGATTCTGATTTCCTACAAGCTAAAGTTAGCTAAAGCAGCCTTAGAAAAGAGCCCATAAAATGCTGAGCTAGGCTGCTCCTTTTCCACAGTGGGCTGGTGCAACAGCACTTTGCTTGCAAATGCTTGTGAATTCTTTTGCACTTGAATAAAGAGCAGTTCTGTCCCTTATCAGCAGGATGCTCTTTTTTCTTTTTTATTACTTTTATAGTAATTCACTTGGTAGAGGAATAGAGTCTTTCTGTCAAATGTTACCCAGAATAAAGGCAAGTTAAAGAAAGGAGATGGGGATTATCAGCCCAAGAGCATCTCTGCAAGGTGTAAGTCCTGAGGCAGCTTTAGTTTTCACTTTTTTCCCCCGTGGTAATGATCATCTTTTTGATGTGTGTTCTTGTTACAGCAGAAGGTACCAACACTGCTGTAGTGTCTGACTTCCCCCAGCTGCAGGCAAGACTTTTACGAGGAAATGCTGCAGTTCTTGTAGTCTTGCACGGCTTGCTGGGGGCGGGGGGGGAAGGGAGGCAGGGAGGGGAGAGAGAGCAAGAGCAAGAGGAATGTGTAGTCCCTCAGATAGGTCACTTGAGGAGCCAGGAAATCCATTTTTCAGGCTCATTTTGACAACTTGCTGTATCATTACAGATGGTTTAGACCTTAGTGCTTTGCATTTCCCATTTGAAAAAAGGAAAATTATGATAAATATTCCAAGTCCTTTGTTACTATTCTACCTATTTACCTTGAGTTTGGGGGCAATACCCATACATGTACATTTTTAAAAGAAATGAATTGTTTCCAGTTCCCCAACTGCTTCTGTCTTTATCCCAAATAAAGTCTCATGTGCCTCAGGCTTGATATGTGCTCCTTCCAACAAGCCAGAAATTAACTGCTGAGCTACAGAAATGGAAAATTAAGCAGGTAGATGTTGGGATAACTTGTACACAGGAAAATCACAGAAAATTGGGACTGGCAGGCATCTAAAAACCTGTGATGTGGACTCCTCTTCCTCCTTAAGCAGCATCAGCTATATCTAAACTCTTCCACCAAAGACATTTTTCTAACCTCTTATTGAAAGCCTCCAGTGGTAAATGCCCATAACCTCTGTATGTGGTATATTTTACATCATTATCCTTAGCATCTGAGGGTTTTCCTAATACATAACACAAGATTCCCTAAGGCAGTTCAAGCCTGTGTCATCTTGTTCTCCCCACTGTAACTGTGAAAAGGAGTTTCCTTTTCTTTGCAGCATGATTTTTGTGCATTTGGAAACTGTTCGGGTCCCTCTTCTCAGTCTTTCTGGAAGGGTGGGGAAAATGTCTTTTCTCCTTTCTGAAAGTTAGGGATTTCCAGGAACAAGACCCTGGGCCAGTTACAGTGACATTGTTAGGGAGTATCTCTTCCTTTTTTGGATGCTAGTTGTCCCTTGTAAAAATCAATTGTGTCTCAAAGGCCCCTACCCTGCCAAAGACCCATCCAAATTGTCATTTTATGCTCCATTTCCACCATCTCAGTGTCTGCATGATTCCTTGATCTGATGGTATTTGGCATCCAGGCCAGTGCTGACAGGGTTGATCCATGGGCTCTGGTGTCAGATGAATTCAGACATAGATCACACAACTAAATGCAGGCTGTGGTCACATAGCCAGGGTACACGAATGTTTGGGCATAGAGCAGGGGCATAGGATTGTCATAAAACAGAAGAGATCTTCATTTGGTTGTGGGATGAATCCTGATGATGTCTGATTCACAGATGGGACCCACACATGCCTACACACCAGTGATGGAATGACTGAAAGGGAGAGGGCAGTGCCCTTCCACTCTCTGAGCCAGGTAGGGCCCTGATTCCCTGTGCCTGGAGCATCTGTGTGTGGGTGTACAGGAGATGAAGAGCTGAACCTCAGGGACTGGTTGGAACCTGTGGGCAGCTGAGCATTTATTTGCAGTAATGTAGCTTTATGCAAGTGTAATTTTATTTGAAGTTTTAGCTCATAGTATGATGACCCCTCTGACCCTGTGGCACAAGAAGTCAGTTCTCAGAGGGTTTAGCTCTCCTACATCTATTTTTATTATTAGTAGCATTTTCTTCATGCATTTTTCTGCTAGTCTCAGGAGGAGACTCCTTTTGTGTGTGCTTTCTGCACTCGTGTCATCACAGGTAACTGGAAGTATTTCTAAAGTAAGAAATCAGAACAAAAGCCCTCCTTTATGTTGATTTACCAGTTACTTAAGTACAATTACTTTTCATCTAAATATTTTCTAGTAATTTCCTTTTGTTCACTTAACAAGGCCTACTGTCCCAGTTCAGCAAGGATTCTGTAAAAGTGTTTGCTGTTAATAAAGTCTCCATGTACTGCAGAGGAAGCAGCAGTTGGTTCTGCAGACAGGACGCGCTCTGTGCGTGTGTGTTATCATCAGCTCTTACACAGAGCTTTCTGTGTTGCTTCCTGGAGAACAAAGCTTCAGGAAATGAAAAAGAGCAATGGGATTACTAAATCTGCCTTGAAAATACCTTTCTGACTGAGGATGTGTAAGGAAGCAAGTGATCCGTCCATTCAAGGCCCTTGCATGACAGCTACAATTCACATGCAGGGAAGTGCCTTCCAGGCAAAGAGTTTGGGGTGCACATTTCCTCAGTGAGTGCATGGATGGTGATGGGGTGGCCACAGCATGGCTTTGGAAGGCTTGGAGGGGAGCAGTTGCCCTTTGCTATTCTATCTCTCTCTCTACTTTGAAGTGTACTGTATTTGAAATGTATCAGTATTTCAGCAGAGCTGCTCTTACTGTGAGGTGTGGGAGAACTTACAGCTCACTTCTAGCTGAGAGCCAGTTCAAGGGTACTGGAAATGCAAACCTTTTAGAGCACAGAAGACAAAACCACAAAGTTTCTAATGAAGAAAACCTTCTCCTCAGATTGCAGTGTATTATTAGACATTGTGTAGCAGTGCATAGGCAAGAAGGGAAGATAGAGTTTGCCAGTGTGCCTTCAGGTGGTAAGTAATGATATTAATTGGCAAAATGACAGTTGACTCATTAAACCTTAGCATGTGAACAAATATAAAGTCCAGAAGTAATTCAGGAGTATCATGCCTCTTTCCTGCAGGGCCGCATCTGAGCCTGTGTATGACTGGCAGAAAGCAGTAAATAGTTTGACTTTCAAGGATTGTTGTGAGCAAACTGGGGGATGAGCCAAGTGTGTGGGTTTATCTATAACATTCACCTTCATTTTCTTTTCTTTTGGTAGAAATTTCTGTTCCTTTTTTCCAGTGAGTAACAAAGAAAATCATCCTGCATCAGTTCAACTTCACTTTCTCTATCTTCACATTGCCAGCAGCTAGTGGACAGGTTCTGTGACTCTGAAAGATATCATAGTCTTAAACTTCTGCATCAGCAGACCTCCATGGCAATCTTTCCTGTATTAGGCAATGTCTGTGCCTAGAACATGTCTGGGACAGCAATTAAACATTGTAATTGTGTTAATTGAAAAGCCATCTCTCTAAATATCTGAAACCCTGCTGGATCTGCTGCTAGTCTGCACAGTTCCTACTTTTTCCCTGTATGGTTATGCATTGCAATTATTACTGAAGAGTAATCTGACAGCAAACCTTAATGTTAGATTATTTCTGTGACACAGTTCAAGACCAATTCATATCACTAGATTTGAATTTTTTTAGTATTTATTGTGTGCAGATGTTAAATAAAACATACTTCAGAAGCTTTTTTTATAACATTTCATTATGTCGTAAAAACTTGAAGCTCTTTTCTGGCAAGTAAAATCACTTATTTTTGTTCCAAAACAAACTCCTTAATATTCAATTAAATCAACACTATTAGGATAGCTAAACCAAGATGTTTTCAAAATGTGAATGATTTTCATGTGTTGGCATTGTATGGCTGATTTCAAACACATTGCAGTGCATAAATTTGAAAGAATGGAGAGGATGATGTATCTCTTCTTGTTTTCCAGATTCTTGTACCCTTGGGAGTTACCTTCTTTCTATGTGGCAACCAGTGAAATAGGCATAAAAGGAGGGAAGGAAAGTGTGCTAGTTAATCTTAGCTCTTACTTCTGCATTCTGTCAACTTCTCTTCAAATTCTACTCCCAAAGGAGGACCACATGGTTGGGCTTTCTCAAGAAATGGGTGAAAGTGTGTTATATGAGTCCACTCAGAAAAGTGCTGTGTGTTGTAAAGGCAAGAAAGTCCCAACTGAAGTAGGCATAAATTAATCCCTCTCAGTCTCTCCAGCACTGAAGTTGCCCAGGTTTATGATGATAATACTGTTCTATTTTGGTATTTAATCCTCTTTTGTTCATGGTGAAGTTTTAGCAATTGTAAGGCTAATAAAGCAGGAGTTGGGTCAAACTAAGCTGAGGGAGATTGAGGGGAGGCTTTGCCTTCTCATGTAAAAGGTTTTAATGTGCATTATCCTTAACTTTGTGTCTAAATCAAGCTGTTATGTCATAAGGATAAGCACTTTGGGGGCATTTTCTCTGGTCTGAAAAAAGATGGTTGTGTGTACCATGTTAACTACAAACTGATCCAAGGCCAAAAAAAAATCACCCATTTTAGCAGAGCTGGGGACAAACCAGTTTCCCAAAATCAATTGCCAAGATTTGCTTTTTCCCCCCATGATTCCAAGTTTTTATGCATTTGTGGAATTGAAGAATCCATACTAAAAACATACTTCAAGTGCACCTACCTTTTCTTTTCATAATTTTGCAGAAAAATTTATGTCACAACATATTACACCAAGCAGCGATGCTGATAAGGATGGTGGGCCACAGAACTGTGTCTGCAAAGTGGAAACTATTTATTCACCTGCTTTCCCCTGTACTCTTCCACCAGTACAATTATGGCAGCATCCAGATGCTTTCTTTTCTCTTCCTAAGGCTGTTAATGCCACCAGTGCTACAGCACCCCTTCTCACACAGCAGAGGAGCTCCATCTGTATTTGCTTTTCTCTGAAAGATCGTGTGCTGGAAAAAAAAAAGCCTAATAGCATCTTTTGCCTGATGGCATGAAATGAATTTCTGAAAGCTTTCTCTGAACCAGGGATTTTTTTTTTATTTTAGCAAACAAATTTTTCATTTTTCCCAGACAGAAAAACCCATATGGAACATTAGAAGGAATACCGTTAATGATTCTGAGGATTGTCACTTCCAAAGCACAGACTACCTCTTGTGATTATCTGCCAAAAGATACATGTGTTATCTCAACTGCCTTTTTGGAAATCTCTCCCCACATCAGGGTAAAGCTTACATACTAATTTACTCCTGGAGATGGGTACTCTGCTGTGAAAGGGTGTAAGTTACCCATAACAAAGATGATTATGTAAATGGTGCCAATTGTGGTTTTTCCCTTGCTTGGTTTAAAAGCATTTTTTCTCTCTCTAACAGGTTGTAAAAGAAGCCATAAAATTAATTTGAGTATTGTTTGTATTGAAAGAAATGCTATAATAGGCAGACATTTGAGATGTTATGGGAGGAGTTGTTTCGCTGGAGTTGTAAGGAAAGCTTTAAGGTTTTGACTTAGTGTTTCTATCTTTCTTATAATGTGTCATCATCATAAAAATGAGTGAATTAAAACTGTAATATTTTCCAGTGCAGATGATCTAGGTCATTTCGAAAACATAACTTCTATGAAGAGTCTTATTTATGAAAAACAGATCAGTCCTTTACTTCTGCTTCTTCTACTTCTTCTTTGCTCGTGACTTTTTCTTCTATTGATCAGTTTAGGGTTTGATTTTTGCCTCCTTTTTTGCGTTCATCTCTTCCTCCTTGCTGTTAACCAGAGGCACAACCCTGGTAAATATAACCTGTCCCCAGGGAAGTGGGGACTTACAAAACATTTAACGGGCTGTACTCTCCACAGCCCAGAGAAAGTTTGTCCTTTTACCCTAGCTGCTAAAATCCTTCTGCTGGTGTGAAATTCGTGGGTCTGAGAGAGAAATAAGAATAGAGCTCTCTCCATGGAGTACCACTATGGTCTACAAGCACTCATTTATCTTTCTGGTGATCAGAGCTGTTGTTGTCTGGGATTTTGTATCATTTCTTCAGGGAGGCACATCAACTCCCCATTTTTCAGTTACTGAAGAGAAGAAATTAAGCTGTTTTACCCTCCTGGGATATGATTCTTTACTCTGGTCTGCAGGCTTTTCTTCCCTCTTGTAAATAAAGGTTGAAGATTTGAATGTGCTGTGCTCTGGTGTAGAATCGCGCAGCTGGACTGCGGAAATGCTGAACTCCACGCTCATGGAAACTGTACCCTTGAGACCAGGCTCTTGCCTCCTGGTGTCTACTGAAACTCACTTTGCCTTCTCAGATGTTTCCCTTGTAAGGTAACAGTTCTGCTTTTTCCTTCTCCCTCACTCTATCATTCATCTGATTCAGCTTTTTTGTTTTATGCTTTCAACTCAAACAATGCAATCACGTGGTTTTGCTTTTCTCGTACTGCGCCTGTTTTGGTACTTTCCACCCTCACTTTACTGAGGTAACTGGGCAGTCATCAGTAAAAACAAAACTTTGTTTGAGGAAGTGCTGATTCAGAGATGATACCTCTGTGCCTTGGCAGTGGTCAGATGGCTCTGGAGCAAATCCCAGTTGCAGTACTTACTGCACATCTCAGAAACGTCCCCATCTCATATACTTCAGTCCTTGCCCATTTCTTTTCAAATGTCTCTGTATTCTGGCTTTCTCCAGTTTAAATGTCTTGTGATCATTTCTCCTTCAGGGAGAGCAGCAGAAGAAAGTCTCAGGGAGTCCCCTTGCCTCACAGCTCCCGAGTGTGTAGCTGAGGGTTTCATACCTCTGACTCAGCTCTGCTCCCAGTTGAGCATGAACGTCTGTCTGTCTGGGATTTTAGCTTTATATAGTACAATTTTCAGTGCACCTCCACTCTGACTTTGAAGCATGGTTACTATGGCATCTGCAATATCTTAGAAAATAGTGAAATAAAGATATCAATGTTAACATTTTGTGTTGCATGACAGCTTTTGTGCCTGTTTTGCCTCTATGTTTTTTACCCTCTGTGTTTTATTTTGAACCTTGATGAAAAAACTCACAGTGAAAATGAAATGATGATTTGGTCCGTTCTCATTCTAGATATGTGAAATCATGCAAAATCTCGTGGTTTCTGCTCAGTCATGCTCCATTTCAGCTTGCTGAAAGGAGTGAGCTGTGTAGTTGTTCCTCTTGGGATTTCCATGACAAAGTTAAAACTAGCATGCAATAATTTATTCATTTATGATAAAAAGATCTCCCATTGAAAGCACCTTACCCTTGTAGTAAACCAGTGCAAACCTAGATGATTCAAAAGAAAAGCAAATCAAATTGCTCATTTTCCCTCCCTGGAACTGTAATGAGATCCGAATCAGAAGAAAACTTATATTGCTTTTGTTGGGACACTTGACACTATGGCAGACTGGCATTGTTGTTGATAGTACAGCATTCCTTCCTCATTTCCAAAACTTGAGATATAACAGAATGCTTTAACCACCTACTCTAGGTAAATTCCTTGGCTTCGCTGTCTTCCGGCTGGTGGCCTCAAGTTGCCAACAAGGACTATAAAAAACAAACAAAAAAAAAATCCTATGTAGTTTAATGTTTAACACATCCTATATTGTTACCAACTTCTGGGCTTGCCCAAAATTAGTGTCCTCATAACTGAATGTATAGGAGGGTTATCCCCTGGCCAAGCCTGTGAACCTAGAAGGCTAAATTTGATTGTGTTGCAGGGCAAAGTCCCCATGGCAATACATCTGGATCTGAAATCACAATATTTTATCCCTGTGGCCTCTAAAATATATTGAGACTGTCAAATCAGGAATCTCTCTTTTTCTCAGCGTAATTCAAACTCTTGTCTTGGATCTTAGAGTGTCTTGTTCTTTCTTCGTAAACTAAAAACTCTTCAAGGCATATTTGTTAAATAAAACCAGCAAAGTGAACCTTGAACTGCTGATGTTCCCAGCTAGTAGTGGGTGAATGAGGTATTCTGTAACTCCTGCAGGGATGCAAACCAAAATGTCAGAGTATTACAGTGGTTTTCCTTTACTTTTCTGAAAGGGTGATGTGTCAGTGTGCTGTGTGTCTGTCATGTAGTCATCTCTGTGAACATAGGAAATTGACTGAAAAACTTAATTGTGGATTTGGATTCATTTTTAGCCTAGGTTCCTAAAAAATGAGGCTTTATACATGCCCCCGCACACCTTTCTGGCCCTTTGCTTTGAAAGCACTGTCGAATTTAACAGAGAAAGGGAGAAAAAATAGTGTTCTTAAAGACAAAATGTTCCTCTAAGATTCTTGAAAATAGGAGCCTAGAGAAATGAAAACACTGCTACCCCAAAATGAGGGAACAGGGAGTGGGAGCAAATTTCTTTGCCACTAAAGAAACCAGAGGGAGCTGGTGGGAGAGAAGGGGACAGCTTGATAAGAAATGGGGATTTCTCACTACCCTCTTTTCAGAACATTAACAGACTTTGATGCCAGGAAGCAAAATAGGATTTTTTTTTCATGAGAAGTGTTTGGATTTGCTGCAGAAACAAGTGGATTTGTCTATTTACCTGTGTAAATATTTGGGCTTTGAAATACTATAGTCCCCAGCAGTGATGTCATTTATCATAATAGTGCTGTCTTTTACTGATGTTTTTCCCTTACAATGAAGTAAGCAGGCTCTTTTGTTTTAGCTATTCCTGCTTCTAATGTAATGGGTGACGCAGAAGAAGTCACTAGCAGTGCTATTTTATCAAGGTTACTGAGATGCTTTTGCTATAAGGGGCAGGCAATGTAGTATAATACTGGGTTTTTTCCCCTTTGGAATCCAGTGATCATCTTTTTTTGGAAATGTATTAAAGATATTTGCTTGAAGTCACTTAAAATGGGATGTACCAAGCGGGAAAAAGAGGCATTTGATTATAATTTATGGAGTAAAAAAACTCACAGAACATTAAAAAACCCCAAAAACCTACTAATTTATCAGTAGAATTATTGAAAAAATCCTATAGAAGTTAGTAGAAAGTATAGGCTGGCAACAAATTCATTAGAAAAAAATCGCAGTGTAATAACATACAAGGTTTTAGAGACCTTGTTACAGAATTATAGTAGAATATCAGTGTTTGCTTGAAATATCCTGTCTTGCTAGCTCATTGTTGCTTTGATGACATGAATAATTAATTTCTTTGGATAGAAGTGGATCTTTACACTGGCAAGAGAGGCTTTGCAGGTGCAATGATGAGTCCTCAGGCAGGAATATTTGAAGTAGGGGGGTCTGGGAAGAATATTGGTGTTTACTGATGCTGTAATTGAAATAGTACATTATAATAATTGCTTTTAAATTCTGTTGCATGTAACTAACCAGTATCAAATTACTTAGTTTGGTGTCTCATATTTGCACGCTGAACAGTCAAGTGGGTCAATCTACAAAATTTTGACCTTTTCTGATGTTTGCAGGATGTGTAAATAGCAAAGCAAGGTTTCTGCTTGGCGGCACTTCACTTGGTGAAGCTGCTACATTTTTTAGCCAAGACCTGACTACATACCTGTACCCCACAAACTGGAGTTAAAACTGATCACTTTTGCACAGCCTCCTTACAATTTGCCTCTGAATTGCAAATGAGACATCAGTGCATACAGGAGAGAAAGGGACTTGTGTGGGCATGTATAACAAATGTTTTACACTAGCCAGATTATGCACATCTTTTTAACAGACAGTCTGTTCTGTTGTTTGCAATAAAGGGAACATAAGCAAATAATGTCTAGTGGTCTTTGCTCTTTTTCAGGACAGTTTCTGAACGGGATTCAGATGATACAATTTCTAAGGAATGTGTTGTAATTACAGCCGTATTTTGTGTGTGTATATGCATGGCATTTACATGAATAATGCATTTAATGGTGTAAATACATATAGTATGGCAGTTTTTCCATGGAAAATTCTACTAAGAGGATTAGAGTTTGATCTCATAATACCATACACAGCCTCTCATTGACTCAGAGCAGGAGATTGTTTAGTTCTGGCGGTCACTAAACAGATCAGCAGTTCACATTCTTGCTGCTGGCATTCTGTTTGAACTGAAATTGCTAAAAAGATAACTTCTTTTTTTTTAAACCCGTGAAAATCTCTCCCCAAAATGATGTTGTGCAACTTATTTTAAAAATTTTTTCTCCACTTCAGGATTTAAATTCCTCTTAAAATGATTTTTAGTGCATAGATGAACAATTTCTGACCTTGTTCCTTCCCTTTTGTTCTCAGGGTTGAGCCATTTTTCTATATTGTCTCCTGTCCCCACAGGTGTAGATTTTTCCCTTTTGGTCTGTAAGGGGCTCTTCCTGTCCCTGAAAAGTGCTGCTAATGAAATCATCTTTTTCCCAGCTGCTTCAGATGCATCTTCTGTTCCACTGCTGAGGCCCATCCTGTAGACTAAGCCACTTACCTCCCGTTGTTTAAATATCTTGTAAACAACCATTCTTGCCACTAGCTGAAGCAAACAAGCTCAGCAGATCACTTCATGCTGCAGATGTACTTTCCTTGAAACTTCTGAGGCTTTTCTGCTGCCCTCACTTCTAATCTGCAGCCCTTTCCTTTCTCATAGAATGGTAGAATGCTTGGGTTGGAAGAGTCCTTAAACATCATCTTGTTTCAAGTTCCTTGCCATGGCCAGAGCACTTTTCACTAGACTAGATTGCTCAAAGCTGTATCCAACTTGGTCTTTAACATGTCTGGGGATGGGGCATCCCTCACTTTGCTGGGCAGGCTGTTCCAGCCTCACCACCCTCACAATAAAGTATCTCTTCCTAATATCTTACCCAAATCTAGCCTCCTTTCAGTTTAAAGTCCCTTGTTCTATCACCACGTATTCTCCCTTGTGGTGTTGTACCGAAGACTGAGGACCCCCTTTGGCCAGGAATATCTGCAGGTCATGGAGGGCAGCTCAGCATTCATGTTTAAGTCCTAACCACTGCGAGATGTTTTTGCTTTTGCACTGAAATTTTCTAGTACACACTGTGCACCATCTACTAGTGACACACATGGTTTAAGTATGAAATCACCAGTTGCATACCTCTTTGGTTTTTCAAATATCTGTCCTGCTTTAGAAAGCCTTCCAGCTTTTCCTTTCACAGTTCATCATCCTAGAGAAGTGAATGGCTTGCTCCCAAAACTCTCTCTTGGCTGCCAATGCATTTATTAGCATAATGTTAAGGACTGTGAGAGTTTTTGATTCTGTATGATAATCAAAACTATCTGCATGATTATAATGGTAAAACTACAAAACAAAATTCAGACATTCTTTTGGTTCCAATAATAGATGTGTGTGTTCTCCACTGGGCTCCATTTCTTACTGATAAATAGCTCTCACTTACAGACGATACCCACACCATCAAGCTTCCCCAGTGTTAGTACACCAGTGTTTTATTTCACAACCAGTCCGTTCACAAGCTACTTATTTTTCTGAGAAACTCCAAGATGGGAAACACTCCATTTATTTGATGTACAAGTGTCCCTCAGACCAGACAGACACTCGCTGCTCACTGCACTGGGGTTCTTTACTGTGCCACCATGGTGAGCTCTTGTGCTCTTGTCTGTCCTGATTTCAGTGGTACTGCAGCCACCTTCTAGAGAACCAGGTTTGTGCTTACTACTCCTACCCTAAAAGCGCTTTGGTTCTGGACCAACCAACACTGAACTCCCCAGCAGTCTTTAAGTACACTTTCCTAGAGCTTACTTCATGTATGCACTCTGGATTAATATTGAGGGGCTCCTGGTAGTTTGAGCGAAGAGACACAAATACTGTAAGATTTCCAAACCCTAAGAGTTTTATCTTATGGAGAAAAAAAGAAAAAGTGCAGTGTCAGAATAAATTCTGCATGTGTTTCCTTGCCTTTGTTTCTTCCCCTTCTTAGGTATTGTTGGGTTTTGATCAGGGTGCTCTAAGGAGTCTTACGGATTTATATTCAGATCTCTGCATCTGATTAATCTCAAAAAGCTTTTTAACTACCAAGTCCTGCACAGCTTCCCATCCCAGATACTCCTCTGAAAGGATTTGTGCTCTGACCACATTGTTTCTCTTCCTGACTAGTCACATTCAACAATACCCCTCTCTGGAGGGGTGTATAAACAGGAAAACAACTAAATATAGATCACAGAGAGAGAAGGAATAGAATGCAATAGTGTGCATAAAGAGAAGGACTGCTTGCACAGATGGTGTAGGGCCTAGAGGAAATGTGGAGGGGGAGAAAGAGAGAGAGACATGAGAATGAACAGAGATGGGGGAAAAATTACCTGTGGCATAAACTGTTTATGGGAAAAAGGAGGCAGGCAGAACATCCCTCTGTTGCCTGAAGCAATCTGTAATGAACTGGGTTAGCATGATCAGAGAACAGAGGCCAAACTAGACTTAAAATTTTGTTTTTGTCACAATTACCTGCTGCCTTGATTAGAAGCCGGTCAGCAGGACAGTCTTGAATACTGCAGCCCCCTCCTTGGGGGCAGCTTGCTTTGGTGGAGCAGAAGGCAGGGGAGGTCAGCCTTCATAGGAAACAGAACATAAATATAATCTCATGGAATGGGACACCATGAGAAATTTAGGGAGGTGCTATTTCAGTCATCTTCCTGCCTTGGTCTATTACATTTTTTAGTTTTATTCTCTTATGTATTAACAGAAGTTGCTGACCCAGAGCAGTCTTACAGCCTCTGGTCAACAGACTGGCTTACAGGAGTAAGAGGAACCTTACATCTCTCCTCCTTTCTGCAGCCCTTACCCAGCTCTTACCTTTCTTGCCCAAGCAGGTGAGATGTGACTGTGGCACATTGTTGTGCCTGTACACACATGCAACAGGACCCATCTGCATCCCCAATTTCCACTTTGTCAGCAGGCATGCATTGCTTTGAGTGCCTCTGTAAATTGGGAGGATGAAGTGCTTCTGTGGTAAAAGACCCACTCTGCAGCAGTGGCAGCAGGAGGGAATGGGTGGCCGTGGTTTGGCAGCCTGCAGACAGTGCCCTGGTGTCCCAGCTCAGATCATGGACAAAGCAGGGCTGACACTGATACCCCGGGCTGTGGACTAGGGCAGTGATGGGCAGATCTCTATCTGTACTGCCTCTCACACGGGAGCAGTAATTCTCAAGGGAGATGGAGGAGCATATTTGATTGGGAAGCAGAAACATATTAGATTGCCATTCCTAAGTCTGCAAAATTATGACGGTTGGAGCCTTGGTTCATTTTTGGAAGGATACACAGAAATCTGTGTAAATGAAGGCTGGATTTAAAACCTTCTGCTGCTTTCTGTGCACAAATAGCTTCTCTACAAATAATATGTTGTCTGTCTTTCTCTTCCCCAGCATCCTTCCAACAGTTCTGCACAGGCTATACTGTTAGTTGCTGATGACTTCTTTTTGGAATTGATGGTTATGTGGGGCTTTTTATATTGCCAAGCAATTTTATACTGTTTTGTTTTCTGGTCTGTGTATAAGTCTGCAATTACTCATATTTTTTTGTTTAGAAATAAGTTTGGAAAAAAATTACAGTGACAAAAAATAGCCATCCAAAATCCCATTTAAATGTTAAAACCATTCTTTGTTCTACCTTTTATTTGTGAAATGAGACATATGTTCATTTGAGGAAATTTGTTCTTGTTTGAGCAAGAATGAGGAAAAAAAAGACCATTGTAGAAAAGCTTTAAGGGGTCTATTTTTCTGGAAGTTAAGCAAACAGCACATTTTATAATGCCTCAAAATGGGGAATAAGTTGGTTTTTTTGTTTGTTTGTTTGTTTTTGGTTGTTTTGTTTTGATTTAGCCAACTCGTTTAGAAGAATTTTATTTGACAGGTAATTTATTTTTACAAATCAAATATATGTGTATTAGTATTGTTGGATTTAAAGCACCAGAGAGCTAAGTCTGATATTAATCTGTTTGTGGAAAGATCGCCTTTGAAGAGATTATACTGCTAGTGTTTTGATGAGAAATACTCCTTATTATTGAGAAAGAGCCAGTAATTGCATTTATATTACAGCAGAAAATTATGGGGAGTAAAATCAATGTATACCAGCTGTTCAGTTGTCTTCAAAATGCTGCAGACTGACTCCATTCTGCATTCTCCTGTATGGTAAAATCTACTGTGTGTACCTGCACGGTTTTGGTTTTATTTTGTTTCTTTTTCTGACTGTCAGGAAAGGTACCTTACTGTTTGGAAAGATTAGACTGATTATAGCATAGTAATAAAAGATGACACATCCCACCCCTTTTGTCCCCAGTAAGACCAAGGTGGCCCAGCAGTAGAACCAGTGCAGAGAAGGCTGTACAGAGAGTGCTGTACCCATCCAGTATCCAATAGAAATATCCTATTGGTCCTTTAGAGATGGAGGTCTGCTGCAGACTCCAAACTGTTCTGTGAGTTTTGTTCTTTTCTTCTAACAAGAAGGTTCTCTAAGGCAGAATTCAGATTGGTTTTTAACGTGGTATTAACTGGCATTACTTCTCAGGTTGAAACTCTTTAACAGCTATATTTCCCACATAGGTCTAACCTAATGTTGGCTATATAAGTAACTGTCAATTAACAATAAGGTAAATGGTTAAGACTCTGTTTTGTATATGCCAAATGAAGCTATTGTCAGTTATTGTGAATGGAGATCTGCATTTTTGTTGCTCTTTGCATTATCTGTAATTCTAAAAGTATGTAATGTCTTACACAGTTTTAAATGTTCTACATTTATGAGAAATCACAATTCAAACAGACAATGGGGTGGTGATGAGTTGAAGCCTTCAGTTTCTTTATTTAGCACATAGAGCACGCTGTAGGTTCCCCATGGCCCCTTCCTCCTTTCCCCATGGCCCCTGCCTCCTTTCCCCAGTTCTGGCCCCTGGTGCCATCAGCAGTCCTGCTGCAGTCCATGAATGTACACAGTTGTGTGCATGGGAATTAATGCACACATATACATACACGTGTGCCTGTCCTACCCTGTCCGTGCTCCAGACAGCTCATTTCACAGATTTCAAGCTTGTCCACACCTCGGGATCACAGCCACCACAGCCTGAGCCCTTTGGTCCATACCCTGAGCCTTGGGTGTGTTTGAGAAGAGGCTGTGATGCCTTTCTTTTTGGGATGTTTTGCCACACCAGAAATGCAAGAAGAGCAGTGGCCGTACAGTTCATTTGAGGAGCTATTTCTTTAGCTGTGGCTGCTTTGTGTTGGTGCTCATTAACAGGTCATGGTTGTGCCAGATGCTTTGATTGTGAAGATAGAAAATGCCCTGAGGACTTTTTAAGTCAGGGGTGTGATGGCGAGGTTGGCAATGAGGGGCTGTAGCAGAAAGGGGGGGAAGTTCAGCAAAACTCAGAGCAAAGATTCAGTGCTTCAGAAGGAAGGCTCCCTTTGAACTCTTACTTAAAATGAGAGGAGAAGGGAGGAGCGAGGAACGTGGCAGAGGGAAGAAAGGAGGCACAGTGAAATAGAAGACAGAGAAGCAAGGGTGTGGAGATGATTGGAATGAACACTCAACACAAGACTGAGAAGTTTGTCAGAAGCTTACAGAATGCTGGATGTCTGGAAAAAGCAAAAACCTGTTTTGACTGTTTCAGCAGCTGTTCCTGCCAGCTGGTTTTGTACTCTGCAAGTCTTGCCCCCCTCCCCCTATGCCTTCCCAAAGTGCACTGTGGTGAATCACAGCTGGTAACTCCTCCAGCTGTAGTTTGAACAGAGGAAAGCTAATATCCTCTGGTGTTTCCAGTTTTTGGCTGGAAATCCTGTGAATGATAGACAGTGTACAGGCTCCTGGTTTTTCCAGCATAGCAAGGTCCAGCACAGAGCATGCAGATTGTGCCTGCAATATTACAGAGGAATGCCGCAAAAATCTCCCTGGAAAAGGGAAGCAAACGCAACAGGAGGACTGTGGTTGGTCAAAGTTACATCTCTGTACCAGACAACATTTCTTTTTCGTGTTCACAAATAACAAAGCTAGACCAGCAAAAACTTGGTGTTGCAGATAAGACTTAAATAATAGTGACATAAGCCCAGCAAACTTAATTTCCCATTTTCAGTGATATCTTTTCCAAGTTAGATACTGCTGTACCTTCAGTACAGCATCACAGGCAATCTGCCATTTGAAATTTTGTTGAAGGGCTGTGCTGGAAGAATAACCTGTTTTTCACAGCATTCACTGCATGTGCATGGTACTACAGTCACAATGTGGAAAATATTACTATCATGATGTTACTAGGTTACTGTCCACTTGTGTTTTTCTAGATTATGTTGTTATCCTTCCGTAATACAAAAATGCTAATAATACTTACAATCTCACTTGCATTATTCTTTTAGCATGGTTCATGTACTTTGCATTCCCCAAAACTTGAATAATGAACCTAAGTTGACTGATCTGGTGTTGGGTTTGGTTTGGTTTTCTTCAGAGTCAAAAGTTAATTTTTTGGGGAAAACTGGGCCCACAGATTGAAGGGCTCGTTTGTCATGATCCATGCCAGTTTTTAAAAAGATGCTGGGTTAATTTCTGTAGAGTATATGGGACTAGTGAGAAAAAATATTTATGTATCTCCATTATGACAAAGTGTTAAAGATATGCACTCGTACAAAAAAAGTCCCTTATTTAACTCCTCAGTAGTTATTTCAGTTATTAAAATTACCGCCAAAACTCTGGAAAGCAATGCTACTCTTTTCAAAGTCACTTCTACTGACTTTAAAAATCTACTTTATTAGAACTTCAATTTATGATATGTTTAAGCAAGACCTTCAACATATAATTTTAAATTCAAGGTGTAAATTTTAACATGCATTTTCAAGACCTAAGCCAAAATTACTTGCTGAGACCAGGCTGCATTTAACATGGGATATAAAGGTAATACTTTAGAATACAATGAAAGCTGAAGCTCAAGTTCAGCTATTACAAATTCACTCTGAGGCCCTGAATGAGGCTTGGACCAATATGATGGCCTTTGAGATCAAGTCTTCATCTGAAGGGAACTTTTTTCCCTTCTATATACTTTAGATATACTATACTATACTAACTATACTTTTGTGTAGTACTGCCAACTGTGTAAAACAGCAACAGTAAATTACAAATGCATGCTCCCAAGTCTGCATTTCCAACGGCATGCAAGGCACTAAGCAGCTGATAGCAAATTGGAGTGTGTACTGAGTAACATTTTCAATTTCAAGTCAGAAGAATGAGTTACTTTCAGTGTGCATGAGGTGTGTGCAGATGATCAGTTTTCTGCTGGGATGGCAGGTTAAGGTGCAGTGTTTCACTCTGCTGCCCAGAGAAGAGATTCAGGGCTGCTGACGTGTGAGTTCACTACCGTAGGCAGCATGAGCTGGGTTCTCCTGTTCTTCCCCAGTACTTCTAGCAAAATATGATTCTCTTCCTTTGAGCTCTATGTCTGTAAGATCATGAGGTCTGTAGTGTCGTGTGAACTAAGAATTAATGAGGAAAAAACAAATCAGTAACGCACAGCACACTTGTGTAATCAAACGATTGCCCAGTTCTTAGGTTGTCCTGTGCAGTAGTTTTATCTCCAGTTAATGTAAAAGCCTAATGCATCCTCTTCCTGGTAGTTTTCTCCCTTCATTGTCGACAGGATGTGCTAAAAATAGTCTCCAGTCTATAGATATCTAAACAATGAAACTACAAATACAATTTTGGGAGTGGGGATGTTGCCACGAACTGTTTATTTACACTAAGCAGTAGCAGCAGGAGGCAAAACTAGTTTCTGTAGATGTAGCTTAGTAGTAATGTCTCCCGAGGTTAGAATATAGTTTCTTCCTCATTTTGTTTTCAGAGAACAGTTGAGATAGGGTAGAAATATACTTTTCCCCTGAGGAGTGGAGCAATTTGTTTTAAATTTCCATGGTAGTCTGTACACAACTCAGAAATTTATCTAGAAGACCTGACGGATAACTCAGCTCCAGCATGCAGAAATTAATGGAGTTTCAAGATATGCTTTAGATAACTATGGCTTTTCCAGTTTTGATGCCCAATTAAAAGGCTGTAAGTCTTAAGGAGTATGAATAAGTTTACCCTAAAATTAGATGAGTGGTTCCTGGTTCATATTCTAAAATTAAATAAAGTAGGGATGAATGCCTGTGCTCGCCTCAAGACAGAGAGTGAGATTCTGCCTAAATATGTTTCCTGTACCAGTCTCTGTCAAAGAAATTTATACTCATTCTGCTTGTTGTATTCCTACTACTTGCAGTGAGCATGATTAAGGCTTGCAGCCTCTATGCTAATGCCCCAAAAATGGCTACAACTGAAGTCTTTGGCCATTTCTCACCACTGCAAGTCAGTGCTGCAGTATGTCAAGCCATCATTAAGAAGTATTCAAGGGTGAGGGGGAACACGGGAATGGAAGCTGTTACCTGCTAACCTGCCAGAGGGATGCGTGGAGTCCAGCAGAACAGCAGAGTTACCAAGCTGTGGCCATGGGACAAATGCAACCCATATTGAGCAGTTTCTGAGAGAAGCAAATTGGTTTTTTCCCCATCACATTATAAAATTGGATATAATGTATGTTGGAATGTATAATCTGAACTGTATTTATGATGGTGAATGGGAGATAGGAAACACGTTTTACTAGGAAAAGCAGTCTGTGATCGTGTAGTGCTATTTTCATGCTTATTATTAATGACATTGCCTATTGCATACTAGGAAAAGAATGCAGATTTTACACCGCTGCATTTGTCATACAAATCATAATCCCTAGACAAGTCCAGGCAAAGATTGCTAATATTTTTTATGAATAATGCAGAACTATGTCTTTGTTGTGTCTGTCTCTCTACAAAAATTTTTACTAGTTCAGGAAAGTGAATGAGCTTCCTCTTAAATTACACTTGCTGACTCTCAGAAGGAAAAGGATTTGTTGGTCTGAACATCCTGTAGCTCTTCTTGCTGCCACCCACTACTTTGTCCAAGGGCTGTTTTATTTTATTGTTGGTGGAGTTCTTTTTGGGGTTGGCATTTTTTGGTTGGTTTTGGTTTTGTTTGGTTGGTTTTTGTTGAACTCAGGCTATGTTTTCTGTTTTGTTTTCTTCTTCTGTTACCTTCTGAATGATCCACACTGCTGATTTCTCTGTATTTCCAGTAGGTCAAAAACATTTTCCCTCTTGCATGGAAGCACACAGTGTTAAAGCAAGGAGACTGCCTATATGGCATGCAAGCTTCTTACTATCTGCACCCATGAATACCAGTGCTAGGCATGAGAGGAAGAAGGATGCCTGAGCATTTGTTTCAGACATAGAAGCAGTTGCAAACCAGAAGCCTCCTCTCATCAGTTCTGCTCCCAAATTCAATTATGAGGCTGAAGAGATGCAGTGCCCCTGTGCCCCAAAGCCTATCTCTAGCCATGACTGCGCACAGCTTGATGCCATGTCCTGAGACAGAGGCAGGAATTTTCAGGAACCCTCCTTGCCCTATGCAGTTGGCATACAGGCTGACCTTGAACACCCTGAGCTTTCTTTTCAGGCAAAATAGTAGAAAACTAAAACTGAAGAGCTTATTTTAGCAATAAAACTGTAATGCGGATGTAAATGAGATGCAATTTTGGAAGTAGCCTAAAAAGGGGAATTTTATAAGAAGGGATTTACATCTTGATGTTGGATCTCAGTGTTCTCTCTCTCTTTCTTCTCTAGTTGTGTAAGGGATTTCCTGCAACATGTGTCAAAAACGTGCTTCTAAGCACTTGGCTGGAGAATTGTTTCTTCATGATGAAGTGTGCCTGGAGTGTTTTACTCTTCTGCTGTCCTTTGGTAGAGTGGTGATTCTGGGGAGTGGGTACAAATTGTGATGAAAAGCCAACTTGAGAGCGTCTTTTAGTGTGTCTTAGAGTTGGTCTTGTTTCTCTTGACCTCATCACCTCTGGCAATGCCTTTTACAGCTCAGGCTTTTCATTCAGGAGTACTTTAGCTCTGATTCTCACGTGCTGTGCTCTCTGTATGGATTCTGTATGCTGTGGTGGAGTTCCCCTAGGGGATCATGAGGAAGAAATCCAAGTCATGGGCTACTTCACGCCTTCCACCCTGGGGAAAAGTACTCAATTCCTAGATCAAGTGACAAAAATCACAATGAAAAGAAGGACAGTAATTCCTATTGACATTTTCCCAGGGTAGATTAAATGATTTGCCTCTTTATCTAAAGCTGTGTACAGGACTGCAACTGTTAAAAAATCATATGAACTAACACTAAAAATATGTTTGGGAACATCTTAATTCTGAAATTGTCAGATATTACTCGCAAGCCTCATCTTTTTTTTTTTTTTTTTTTTTGTTATTACTGAAAACAGAACTTTCCTCAGTAATAATTGTCATGAATCATTGAATAAGGGATTTGCCTGGCAAATAAGTATTTATAGTATTTTCATCAATAATAAGCCCCATTGTTTTCTACTATGTTTTTTTCTTCTTTTTTTCTCTTGTCCTTTGTGAGGAGTGCAAGCAAGAAGAAACATTTTAATTGAATTTTTTGAGTGCTGTGTCACATCTGACTGCCTTGCAGCATGTTGGTTCCAACAGACATATGAGTAGTAGCACAGTCCAAAACTGCCATAACAGAATGACACATTGTAATACATTATTTGGAAAGTGTGAAAAGGGCAGCAGTCTGTGGAGCAGACAATCAAAGGACTTGAAGTTTCAAAGAAAGAATGACCTTTAGGCAACCATGCCTGTTGTTCTTGGAAGGAGTTGGAGTGGGGAATGTAGCTATTCAAATAAGTTGGAAAGTGCAGGAGATTTTTACTCTTGCAATTTCTTTTCCATTCTTCATCCTTTTCTTGGCATTTTCACTCATCCCATCTTTGTGATTCCTTTTACAATTGGAATTACCATCTGTGTGGAAAAAAACCCAAGCTAAAATGTTGACCTCAAACAAACAGTTGCTGTGCACCTAGATATTGAGGGCACAAAAGCAGCACCTTCAATAAATCCAAGGCACAGGAGACCTAGCACAAATGTGCAAACTGACTTGCATGTTCCTGGATTAACAGGCTGAATCTTATGTGCTGTCCAAAAATCAGTGTGGCCGAGTGACAAATGGAGAGGAGGCAACCTGTGTGTCACTGTTAAAGCTCACACAAGTCAGTGCAAGTTGCCTGCACAGGGGCTGTTGTACTACACGAGTAAATATGTGTTGTTTGCTTAGAAAGCAAGCTGGTGATGTTGGAGGCTTTTTCTCTGCCTTACAAAATATGTGGCATGCAAAAGGCACCAAAGAGCTTTGCCAGCTACAACAATGAGGTGGAATTGCCGCTCAAGCTGTCCCACATTTCTGGAAGTGATGGATGAACATCAGGACCTGAATGTCCAGCAGAACACAAGGAGGATGTTCAGATGATTTAAGTTTCCTTAGCTCACATCACTTCCCAAGGTTTACCCAAGCTTTATGAACAGTGACTGTTTTCTTCACTCCTTTTTGGAATTTAGCATGGGGAGGAAAATTCATGGGTTCACAGCTTTAGAAACCAACAAATCATTTTGTTTATGAAGAGCAGAAACAAGCATCTCTTTGATATGTTGCCATTGGCTTCTAATAGAAACAAGACAAGATAGTAATTCATTTTTTATACCCAGTCATATACCTGCTGATCATATGCCATGTGGTAGTAGTGTTTAACAGACAAAAATTTACAAGGAGTTCATTGCAGAGCATGAAAGTCATCTCCACGGATCAGTTTGTTTCTGATAACTACAATCTGTAGGCATTTTAATGAGTGATGAAATTAATATCACCAGTCAGTTTTGTAGGTTTGGCCTCTTAAGGTAGCAGTCTTGCTTTATGTGTTACATTTCTATATTCAGAAAGGGGGAACTTTTTCTGCGTCTCAAAAATAGTCAGCAGCTGCAGCAGAAAAAAAAATTGAAGTATTGAAACTGTTTCAGAGGATTTTATTCTCAATTTCTTTTTTTCTTCTGTTTCCCTGCTCGCATGTTGTGTCCTCCCTCACCATGGTCTAGGAAAAAACCAGCTGCTTATGATAAGCTGTGTGCAAACTACAAACAGGACCTGGAGGCAGCTGCTCATAAATATCTGGGGGGGTTATTTTTTAATTTTCCTTTTATTTTCCTCCTTTTTTTTTTTTTTTTCCCTAATCTTCCTGACAGCTTAAAGATTCGACAGTTTTATTTCAGAGGGTCCAGGATAGATAGCAGCTCATTAACAGTCTTCTTTTGAAGCAAGTCATATGCTGCTGGTGACCTCTGTCACAACACTTTTGTTCTTTGTGACTACTGTCAGGGCTTGCTAATGAAATAAGGCTTTTGAAGGTTTATACTGCACTGCTAGCAGTGCTTCTAAGGTGGCAGCAATTACTCATAATCACAGAGCAACAGCAGCCAGAGAGCAAAATTTGGGCTTTTTTTTTTTTTCATCTTTTGCTAGTGCCTCTTTAATGAAGTAGTCAAGAGAGATTCACAATTATGAATAAGATTGTTGTATTTGGCATCAGGAGCCAATTTACAAAAAAAAAAAAAGAGAAAAAGAAATGGGGAAATACAGATCTTTCATGTGGGCAAGGGCAGTATGAAGGAATAACAGAAGCCAATTGTGAGCCATTGGACAAGCACAGTCATAAAACTGGAGAGAGAAGGGCCCTCAGTTTCCTCTTGCGTCACTGGAATTCTTTATCTGCTTCATGGCACTGAAAAAATAGTAAAAGGTCATGGAAAAAATGTATCTCAGCTCTGTTTCTCTGTTCCATAGATGAGAAGGATGAATGGGAGGTGCCCCCTCGGAACTGATGACTGAATTTGACTCATTGTATTTACTTAATTTTTTCAAATGTTGGTTTAGTGGTGATTTTAACAGTTGACTTGAAGCATGCAGGGACTAGGGATATTCTGTCAGAATTGCTGAGTTGTGCCTCACCCTCTTGGTTCCCATGAGATTTTGGTGTGCTGAACATTTCTGCCTCTCAAATATGCCAAATTAGGCAGAATTGTGGAACTGTTACTCAGTACGTTTTCTTTATGTACATTTTATAATACAAATTTATCAAATTTGTATTATAAAATCTTGCTTCAACACTGGATCTGCCATTTCCTTTTATAGGACAATATACTATGACACTCTTTTCCACCAATTGATTTGCAATTGATCACTTTCTTTCCATGAGCTGGAAAATTAACATACACATGAAAGTAACATTGAAAATAGAATACATTTGTGTTTCATTGGGTGGGAAAAAAGACTTTTGGTGAAATTACATAGAGTATCCTCTGAACATGTCTTTTAGTAAATGCCTTGGTTTTGTTGCAACAAAGACAAATTTTACAATTTTTTTTGCTCCCTTATTAAGGCTACGGATGAGGAGGTGGGAGTTAGGCATTCTGTTGCAAGACTGTGATAAATATTTTCAGGCATATACAGCAGAAAGCACAGTGTGTTACCATGTTCTTGTAGTGGCTGGAGTTTCAAGAACACTATAAATCATCAGCCTAGGCCTGCACAGTCTGGTGTAGGGATAGGATTAATGACTCTGGCAAAGTGTTGGCAATAATGTGATCCATGATTTTCAGGTCCCAAGCTGGGGTCTTTGGTTTGGCTCCATGTTATGCGAGTTACTCGTGTCCCTAATTGTCATGTAATTGTTCATAGAGTGATTTGGCACTCTGGTGTACCGTGAGTGACTGGAGTTATTTAGTTTTGTTCCAAAGTATGGATGTGAAATATGAGTGAATTGAAAGGAGGCTGGGAATTAGGCCCATATCCTGCAGATATTTCTGCAGATGTAGAAGATGAGTAGGCATGCTTATATTTATTCATGTGCATAAATGTTTACATGAATAGTTCTTCAGTTTCTATTTTAAAGAGAGGAGGAACTTTTAAATTGTTGCCTTTTCTTAATTCAATACACATATTACAAAAATGTAACATCTTTATAGCTTCTTGAAAAGTCTGCTTATAGCATAAAAAGTCAATTCAGTTTTATTACAATATCAAAGGAACTAGAATAGAGCAATGAACATTGTATAGTTCTAAATAAGTAGTGGAGGTACCAAAATTAATGGATATAGTAATTTTGGTCAAAACAAAGTCAGAATTCAGATGCATTTCAAGTAAGAAGAGTGTACAGCATATACTTACTGACTTTCTAAATGAAAGCCCTAAATACTTGCAAGTACAGACACACAAGATGCAGGTTGCTCCCTTGAACTTTAAATTACTGTAAATTGCTTTAAAGGAGTCAATTTGGAACATCACAAATATGTGAATGTGGTGGACTGACCTAGCTGAATGCCAGGTGCCCACCAAAGCTGTTCTATCACTCCCTCCCTGTGCTGGACAATTAAGACAAAATACATGGAAAAAACTTTATGGGTCAAGATAGAGGCAGTTTAATAAAAGCAAAAGCTGCTTGTTGAAGCAAAGGAAAACAAAAGATGTAGTCTTTATTTCCCATCAGTAAGCAATGTCCAACCACCTACTTCCCTGGAAGCAGCACTGCAGTACATGTAGTGGTTGGTCTGGAAGACAAACGTCATGATAGTGAATAGCCTGGGACCAAAGTCTAGTGCCTGCTCTTCTGTGACTGCCTTTGCTTTGTAGGTAGGATTGCACAAAGTCAGTGGCTAGTTCCATGCCTTCTTCCAACAGAAGTGATCCTAAACATCTGTCATTATTTGGGTGAAAGGGTCAACAGGTAGATTATTAAATAAACATACCATTTTTTCATCAGACTGCCTAAACTCAGAAAGTTGATGTTGTCTAAGCCTTTATATCCCAACTGATCATGGGGATTCACTTACTCTGCTGTCTTGAATCAAGTATGTATGTATAAAATAGTCTCTAAACTTCATTTATGGGATAGCGGGGGAGCAAGCATTTGTAGAATTTCTTTAGTTTTAAACATTGGGTTTCTGAATAGAGGGAGTTAACAGCATGATTTATTTTCCTACAAATAGTTTTTCAAAGATATGAAAGATAAGGGAAAGCAGCAGATTTGAAGCAGTAAAAGTATGAGTTATGATAAGTAGACACATTACCCCCCTCATTCCTGGAGGTCCTCTGGAGTTTACAGAGGACCTCCAGGAATTAGCTAACTCCATTGAAAATCATTGTATTTATATAAGCTGTTGCACATTATACCAGCTTTTTTTTTTTGTTGTTGTTACAAATGTGTCTTCTATGACTCATCATTCTTAAAATAGTTCATCTCGTAATTCAGCAAAGACAATACATCACAGATTTTTTTCTGCAGGTCTGCAGGATGATAATGACAATATAGGGCTGGTTTTGGGCAAATATGCAAATTTACAGATCTGTCTACAGAAGAGAGGAAACCTGAGGCTTGCTGCAGGGAACAGTAAAAGTTATGTGTCCTGGATAAAACTCACATAGAAAAAACTATCTGTTTCAGTATTTAAAAGAAGAAAATTGAAGTATTTAGCCAATAGGAGACTGCCAGACAAGTGAATCAATATTTACTTATGGTATCAGTCCATTTAAAGGAAGAATATGTGGCCAGAAAAAAGAAAGAGGACTTGGGCTGTTTTGTGATTTTAATTATCAAAATACCACAGAAGAACAAGCCCAAATCCCACTGTACTCTAATGAACTGCAGAAGACAGCAGAAGCAGTAGGCGAGAGAAAGCAAACAAGGGCAGAGAAGCAAGTTACAGGAATGAAAACTATTTTCGGAATCACATATCCAGTGAATGAGTTCAACTCATACAGGGACAGGGGAAAACCAAAGGATAAAAAACCTCTGTTTTTTTGTTGTTAATACTGTGCAGGATATTTAAATTTCTAGCATGTAATAGGACCACAGTCTTGACGTTTAAAGCATGCAATAGAACATATATCTATCAGCGTGTATAACTTTTACATTTTGTTTTCATGTTCTGACTTTACTTGGAAGGACTTTTTTTAATGACATCTTTATGAAGAAGTAAAATCCGGATTAGAAATTACTGTCAGCCAAATGCAGGGTGTTAAGCAGATGTCCAGCTACTGCAAGAGGCTTAGAGAAAACTACCTAGTGTGCCAACTTGGAGTTGAGGGGTTGGCCTTTTGTTTGTCTGCAAGTTTAAAAGCTCAGGAATTTAACTGAAGTAAGCTACTATAAATTAAAATAGTGAAGCTACTGTCAAATTTTATCTTTCCAATATCAAGTTAAAATTACTACAGCCTGTAAATAATAAAATATATTAAGTATCATAATTGCCACTCTTTTCCCTCCTTCCCTAAGATGTAGAATCTGTTAAAAAAAAAAACAACTTTGCTTGGAACACAGATGCATGGCTATATTTAAAGTATGGTCTACAGTTTCCTATGTTTTGAGGGGTTTTTAAACAGTATTATTTCTGCTGGAATAAATTGTGTACAGTCTTCTGAAAATCTTCAGGGCAGCAGAGATCTAGGTGGTAGTCAGTCAGTCAGTTTCAACATCACTTCTGAAGCCACAGTTTGAAAACCTACCCCCCCTTACTTTTTTTCTATCTGCAGGTTCTCACCTGGCCACATTTTGAGATACAGTGAGTAATTTTAACATAATAGAAGGCATATGTTATTTGAAACAAATTGAACTGTAGAAGTTGTGACATTCAAGGCTTGAACTGCCCTAGTCTAGACTGTCTGACCTACTGGAAAAGACTATGAGAATGTGTTTCTGTATCATCCACACTTTGCTGTGGTTTGCATTTCTCTAGAGAACAGTGTTGGTGCAGGGAGCAGGTGTGTGTTAAGGACCAGCTTATAGTGGTGTGCTGTAACTGAGTGTAGTGCACCTGCTTCTAGTTCTTGTGAGCTTGAGCACTCTAGTAGGTGATAATGAAGAGTTCTATGAACTTCAGCAAGCACTGCAATCAGACTCTAAATCCCTTATTTAGGCACATGTTTAAAGACAGATTTGACAGTAGCAGCAGTTATCTCTGTGTAGTTAGTTGTCAAATGTATTTTATATTTTCTCGACTACAAGTACAGTGTTACACTGCATATTGCTTCCTCTTTCCCCACCTCCCCACACTCATGAGAAGCGGCAAGCTAAGTTATCTGTCAGACTGTAAACAGTTATGACATTCTTGTGAAAAGATCTTGCTTAGAGGATGAAGCTGCTGCTTCACAAAACAAAGTATTTGAGTTCTTTATCATCACAATACTGGATCATTTTGTGGATTGACTTAGCAAGTGCATTTGCAAGTGTGTATCTCTCACTAATAATTCAAGCCAGCCTGCTGTTGTTGCCCTGCTCATCTTTGCTTCCGAGTGTACAGGAGAGGAAGTAAATGCACTTCTCTGCTGAGGAACTGTTAGGTCTGAATCATGTGATTGTCTTTTCTTTGATTCTGTAGAAATGTGTTGGTGGACAGCATACACCTAAGTGGTTTCTTCACTCTACATTAATAGCATATTTGCATATACACAGGGTGTAAATGAAAGTTGCCTGACAACGTTGTATGATTCTGTAATTTCCCAGTCCAAGCTGGAAACCTTGGAACAAAGGCAGAGCTGGAACATGTAAATTCAGGAGCTCTGTATGACTCCCAGTACAGATTAGGTTTTGTTTGTATACTGTGGGATTTCTTTACAGCAGAGGACTAAAACAGAATTTAAGAGGTCAGCAGCATGTGTCTTCCATGGAAGCCAAAAGGAGTGGAGATTTCCAGTGTCTTCTATGTTGGGAGGGTTTGGGTGTTTTTTTTTTTTTTACCTCACTGTGAAATGCAGTGCTTTACTTGAGTGTTAGTTCTTACAAGTCCTAGGGCTTGTTTGGCTTTCAGATACAAGTACAATATTGCCACTTTTTTATATATGCAAAGTGGTTCACGTACTAACTTCTTTATCATCATTCAGAAGTGAAAATAAAACTAATGGTTTGTCAACTGATTGTACTCTCTCCAGGATTACCTTGGAGTAATGTAAAGCACTGAGGTGTTACTCTCTCTCTCTCTCTCTCTCTCTCTCTCTCTCTCTATATATATATATATATATATATATATGATTATGGAGAAGGATCTAGAAGCTAACAGATGCAATGGCAAAAGTTAGGAAGTATTTTGCATGTGGTATTTTAATTACTTAGGTGAATTCCAGGAGCAGCTAGTGAAGTGAGGTGAAGTGAGCACCTTGGTGAGGCTGCACAGCCAAAGCAAACAAGATTGCCAAATACAGTCCACCTTTTTTAATGCTCTTCAGATGAAAATCAGCGCAGCAGAAAGAGCACTAGAAGATGAAAGAAGACTATTCCAAGTTTTGTTAATCACTGGAAAAAGAATCTTTAGTGTTTTAGCCTCTGAGAACTACTTTCACCTTTTAAAGAAGGGGAGAAAATCTCATTGATGCGGATGCACAATTACTCTAGTTTTCTATTTAAATATTGATATTTTGTCCCATTAAATCAAGACCAAGAGCAGTGCTTGGATTGTGATTTATGTGAGTTTGGGAGAAAACAAACAAAATAAAAGATATTTAAGTAATGTAATTTCGATGATGGCCATTTGGGTTTTGGGCCATGAGATTTTTATTTAAGAAAGGAAATGCAAATGTTGTGGGAGGAGGAATAAATAGTAGTTGACCCAGCAATGACTGAAAATAAGCTTCATGGTGTCAGGTTAACTAAGTATATTAGTAACAGCTGCTTTTCATATATGCCAAACAGGATCCCTGACTATCAGCTATCGACTTTTCTAACAGGCATCTGGACTTCCAAATGTGATATGCATCATCCCATTACTATTTTGAACAAGACCTCATATTTCTTCTTCTGGTGATATATGAGAAACTGCAGTTCTGGTGACCTCTAGGAGACCTGTATGACTTAAGCACCCAGGATCTCATTTCTTCCTTGATAATTGTTTTTCTGCTCCATATCTCCCTTGAAAATTGAAGGTATTAGCTTGTTTCAATCATGTGTGACAGTGGTACTCTCTACGCTCTGCATTAGAAATCAGTGATCTGAAGCCAGCCTGGCCTGTCACATAAGAGGAGGCTCTAGGGGATTGAAAGTGGAGGGGTCTTTGCTCTGAGTCCCTCCTTTGTAATCCCACTTTGTAATGAAGAACTTGCTGAAGGGGAATTTGTGTATAAATTAGCTAAGTTTTTAGCATAGAGCATGTGCAGCAGAGTAATACCAGAATACTTTTTAAAAGTGCCTTACAGCAACTACTTGGATAAGTACCTTTCTTCTTCTGTGCTGAAGTAATAAGAGAAGATGAGGGAGTTGCAGCAAAACAAGGAAACACGAGTTGCTTTCCAATGGTTGACTCTCTTGAGGCAGCCAGTGAGCTCTGTTCTTGGGCCCAGACCCTACTCAGAAAAAAACATTATGTTGACTATGGCACAGATGTGTGTCTGTAGCTCTGGGAATAACCTGTCCCTGAGTGGCATAGAGGATTTGCATTCAATTTTTATGAACCCTCATAAGGCCGTTGTTCTCCAATTTCTGATTGATTGTCTTTATGTAATAAGGACAACTAATATAGACTCGTCAGAGTGACTGAGGAAGGTCAGCTGTCACTGGTTCAGTTTAACAAAGCTGCTAAGGTTGCAGGATGAATTATGTTTTGTTGCGTGCTGCAAAAAGCACATTATTTAAGTGGGTTTTTTTTCACTGATGCATGATGACTTGTGTTTTCTCCGTCTAAATCTTATTCTATCGTACAATGGTCCTAATCGTAGTTTAATTTATGTTGATGGAAGTCCTATGGCCACAGTCTCTCTGTCAGTTATGGAAGGCTGATGTGGAGTAAATGTTTTCAAAAGTCCCTGATTAGGGGTTCTTGTGAGGAGGGATGTCAATTTTCAGAGCAGGTAATCAGTCACAGCTTTGAATGAACAAGATCCGTAAGTATTAAGCATCTCGTAAAGCTGAGTCCAAGTTTTTTCTTGTGAGCACTTGATATTATTCATTATTTGTTCTGCCAGAGTGCAGGGGTGGGAAGGTTGAGAGACCATAGACTGCAGCAAAGTTGTTGTAAGGCCAACAACTGGACTTTGTACAATCTCCAGCTCAGCTGCATTGTATTAATTAGAGGGTAATGCAAAGGGTGTTTTGATGTGGGTGTGACAGTGGTGTCTGAATCACCTGTCTGGACTTCTGTAATAAAAAAATTCCTCAGCTCTGCCAGACTCTCTTGGTCACTGACCCAGAGCCCATTGCATCAGCCCTCCACAAAACCTAAACACAAAGTAAACAGTTCTGCAGGAAGTAAAATCATCTTGGGGGCAGCCTTGTTCCCAGACTGGAGTAGCCGAAGAAGGTACTGGCTGCAATTAAACTCTGACGAGATTCCCAAATGATTTTCATTGAGTCTTTTCTGTTCTTTCCCCTGCACAGATCAGTGAAAGCCTCCACACCAGCCCGAGAGCCTCCCAAAACTTCTACCTGTTCTGAACTTCCCCACTGATCCTAGCATAAACCTACTCATTCTTTGAGCTACCAGCCTCAGTCGTTGTAGGTCCCTCTCAGCTGTTTCCATCCACTCTTTCCTTTCCAGTACCAAATCCTTGCCCATGTACACTATCTTCCCAATGCCAACTTTCCTCTTGCCTTGCTCTCCATCCTCATCTCTAGGTCCCTAGGGTGCTACACCCATCTTACCCCTCTGCTTCTTTGCTTCTGCTTCTACTATACTTTTGGTGGCCACTGCTGCACTGCTGTGGCCACTGTGATCTCTCTCTTGGCCACCCCCATTCTGGGCTTCTCTTTCAGGAGAAAACTCTGTCTCGTGCCGTGAGGCTGTAGAAACCCCAACTGCACCCACCAAAATTATACAAGATAGAATGCAGATTACTTGGAGGTTTGCTTTTCTTTCTGTTTGCTCTGCTTTCTATTCATTATCTGCCTCAGAGAAGTTTGTTTGGTGAGCCATTTGTGACTGTGGAACAGGTCGTTCAATTCTTGAGGCTCTGCAGCCATCCCATAGGTCTCCCCAGGTGGCGAGTGCTCTTTATAGCCTGAGCCTTTCCACTTGAGCCTTAGTCTGCCTGTCCACTGGGCAAAGCCACCCCTTGAACAGGATAAGAGCCACACAGTCCTAATGTCTTAAAGGGAAGGGACTCTTCCTCTCTGAAACTCTTTTTCTTTCCCTTGAGGAAAGGACTCTTGAAAACTTTGCCTAGCTGTTCTTCACACCATTAGTGAAAACAGCAGCTCTTCATGACTGGAGCACAGAAAGAGAATGGTTTGATTTTAGGATTTTGGAATTTTTTTTCTGATTATGACTATAGATGTCATAGTTTTGTGGGCACCACTCAGCTCTTTTTAGCAGAAAATTACTCTTGATGTGGCAAAAAATACTGCCTATTACAAACAGCTCCTCTTTTTCAAGAGTGGCCAGATAAATTTGCCTCTCACAGTGCATAGGAATGGATTGCATTGCCTTCTCTGGTGATAGGCTGCTAGGCTTGCATAAAGCATAATAAACACTTAAATACATAATTCTGAGGCTATTTTTGGTGATCTGATTGAGTTTCCAGCCATCAGAGCAGAGAAACTGGAAAACCATTAATGGAAATCTTGTCAGGGAAGGCTTTTTTATATGGATGAAGAGAGAGCTCCTTGTGAAAGGCATGTTATTGTCTCATTTTTATGGCTGACTGGATCATGATTCTGTTGCAATGTGAATTACTGTTATAATCTAAAATCTGCTTTCAGAAGTGGGTGCATATTTTGGGGTAAGGTAGCACTCAAGTTGGCTTTCTCTCTAGGTCTGTTGCAAGTAGGATTTAGATTTATTGCAGTGGTGGGTAGTGACTGATATCCCAGGGTTTGGTGGGAAAAGGTTCAAGAACCTTCTTGGTATCTGCCTGTACAGCATGGCTGCATTTTTTTTTTTTGACACCTACTGACCACAGCACTTCTGTCTGGACTATTTCTCTGTCACTATAGAAAGGCAGACCTGTTCGTACAGGAGAATAAGAGGTTTAACTGCATAAAAATGAAGCATGAAATAGGTGTTGCCTGTAAATGAAACCTCTGTTAAAATAACGGTGTTGATATATCCATGGACCACTGCTTGCAAACAAAGCTCTGGAAAAAAACTGACTGGATTAAAGTACTGTTGTATAAGCCATGGGTGTGTTGTGATAATTTAAGAATGAGGTGATGTGTTCTGTACTGTCCTCTTTTACTCTGTAAATCATGTGTGAAATTGAGAAGATATATGTAAAGGACAAAATATTTCTAAGAGTAGGGAAAATGTTATTGTGTGGAAATTGGTGTAGTTTCTTGATTCTTGTGCTTGTTGTTGGGACTCATACTGAGAGAAAAAAAATTATATATATGTGTGTGTGTGTGTGTGTTCCTGCTACAAGGCCTTTTTACATTTCCATGTAAATGATGAGGAACATGATAAAACAGTGTATTGCTATTAACTTTGAAGTAAAAACTTTCTCATAGACATTAATTTTTATTTACATCCATAACCCCAAAGACATAAAACCCAAAAATATGCTAAAAATGCAATTGAATGTAGTAGAGGAGTTGAGAAGCTGAGACTGGGAAAGGGAGAATTTATTTTAAAAAATCCCTTTGCCTTACAACACCACTGCCAGCATCATATCCATTCCAGCCTGTGACCCTATCTGGCCGCAGAGACTGCTTCAGTGGAAACAACTCTATTTTCAGCAATATTTCACACCAGGCAGCTTTTTGTTTGGTGATATTTTATAGTTCTTCTGCCTAACAGGATATTTAGTTATAATTATTCCAATAAATTTATTTTTAAGCTTTTTTTGAAAATGAATGTTACTATTTGGTATTGTTGCACTCTTCTGTTCTGCCATCTGTAGCTTTTCTATGCTGGCAGGATGGAGGCTGGATAGAAAATCTGATTTAGGATTAGGGTCAGTTTCTAGCTAAATTTGGCCTGGATGGCACTGAACACTTTAGGACTCATTGTTAATAAAAAAATGATAAATTTTCTTTGCAGAATCATAATGAACATTGTCCATCAGAGGATTAATTAATTATTTTAGCTCAAGAAGCTTGTAATGAAAACTTTGAAACAAAAACTCAAGCATGTTTTATCCATCCTCTATTTCTACAGAAATTTAAGAATTGTTTTAACCAGTAATTTTATCATTCAAAAAGAAAAGAAAATAGTTGATATTGACAAATTGGTATGAAGTGATTACTTTTACAGCTTAGCAAACCTAGCTATAAAAAATATTTAAAAGGTAGAAAACACTGTAAATGCAAGGTATATCAAGTACCCTGTCTAATTTTGTGTTGTCGTCTTGTATAAAATTCATGCATTTCAGAAAAGTGTTTTGTCATTTGATTTGACTGTTGCTTCCTGGCCAGAAATGCAGTTTCTGCAGCACAGGGCCTGTTCTGCACATGAGACTGTGTAGTCTTTGTAGGTGTATGTACTGTTCTCAGTTTTACCTCTAATAGAGTTAAGTGCCTTTGAAGCACGAGAGGAGTTTTTTAATGAGACTTAATCTCATTATTTGCTTTTATCTGATCCTATCATTGCTTGTTGCCTACATAGTAGGAAAAGAAAAGCTCCCTGGAAATCTTGTTCTCAAGTGTGGAATTGGTGTGAAATCAGTCTTTCTTTTTATCAGGAGGCTGGCAGGAGGGAAGGGAGTGGATAATAGATCAGAAGCAGAGTGCACCAACATTTGACTTTGGTTTGGGGTTGTTTGTTTACTTTGTTTGCTTTTCCCAAAGCTGCATGGGTAGAGGATTTCAGTTTTGTTGTAGTTCTCATTATTGCGTTGTTAATCTCTCCACTGTAATTTAAAGCTCTGGTTCCCCTAAAGTTACAAACCAATTTTTGATGTATCCATCATGCGTGCTAAGGATCTAACTATAGCAATTTTAGTGTGTTATTACTTGCTCTAGTTGGGCTGAAGCCTACAGTGGAACAGATATATTACTCAGCAAATGTCTGTGGCAACAGTGGGTTGTAATTGCTTAATTAGGCAAATGTATAGTAATTTAGCCAGTGAAATATTTTAGCCATCCTTGATTTAATTCTATGCTGTATGAGTTTGAATAGCACATGAAGAACTGAGGGGGAAAGTGCATCACAAATTGGTCAGAATGCTTCGTTAAACTGAGTTTAGATTTTCCTGAGGATACAGCTGTAATAAACCAGTTCAAGTGGACTATTTCCTCTAGGAATTCAAGCATAAGTCACTGTCAAAAAAATGTCATTAATTATTCACTGCAGGTCTCAGTCATTGCTGTACTTTGGTCCCTACTTAACAGGGTATTCTCTTTCCATGTGTTTGCATTGCTAGAATTCCTGCTTTTTTTCCAGTAGGCAGGGAGCACTGCAGATTTGCTGAATTTCTATATTGTTATTTCCTCCTTGCATGTATAACCTGTGAAATACCCATAATCTGTTTAAGTAGTGGGTGTATTCTTTTCTTCCAGAATATATTCATAGTGTGTGGGGGGACAGGAGGAGAAAGAGGAGAAAGGTAGCATGATCCATTTTAATTTAGTGACATTTTTGAGTATAGTGAGCGGGGTACTCCAAGAAGTTTCTTTGCATGACACAACATGATGTGTCATGAATGTGGAAGACAAGTGGAAATCCTCATGGAAAACTTCCTTGTTAGGGGCATGTCCATCTATGTAGGGTCTCTTCTATGGAACATCTCCTTCCTTCCCCCTCTTGCAACAGACGAGGCAGAACATGTGATAGAATGATACGGTTTCTGTAGTGGTGCTGCTCTCATATTTTGAGAAATGGTGTTCAGAGCTCAGGAACCTGCAAGCAAACCTTTCTGCTTCTGAGGCTGCTGCTTGCTGGGTTGGAGCACAGCTTGGCCAAAGCAGAATTGAGTGTGTTGTTAACTTCAAGGTATTTTAGAAAATTTGAATGTTTTCTAGCCATGAGGTGGCATGCAGAGATGATGGAGCTGCACCTGCTAACACAGCTGCATTAGGGCTTCTCACATCACAGCAAAGTCCTACTCTCCTACGGTGTAGTATTGCTACTTGGATCTAGAGGATAAAACATTTTTGTTTTTGTCACTTTTGCTGGGAAGTCACAGCAGAATTGAGACAACTCAGTGCCTCACACTCAGTGCCCCACACTTCATGTGCCCTTTAGGGAGATCCAAAGCACTGGGTTATGCATGGAGTCTGAACTCAGGGCAGGAAACAGGAAATTGAGAACAGATTTTTCATCTTAAGTTTCTAGAAAGTAACAGTATTTTGTGCTACAATGTTATGTTCCATGAAATGTTTGTCCTGTAAAAATTTGTTAAAAATTATTTACTGCAGAAATATGTTTTCCCTGAGTTGTATTCTTTTCTCCTTTCAGAGAGTATCTACCTTTCTCTGTCTGATGTTTCATCCTTATTCATGAGCATCATTAATGAAGCAGGGGTATAATGTTATTTTGTTTGCACAAGAAATACCTGCCTATAGTACTCATAGTTCATTCTAGGGAGGAAGAGGCATTGAGGCAGACTGTTGAAAATTAAACCTGCTCTCTCTGCTTCTGGAAGGTGTAAATAGGTTTCAGCATTAAACAGAGGAAACTGATTTCATCAGGTTGTAGCAGTAAATAGTGGCAGCAATCAACCCTGAGAAGCAATTTATTTATGCAATAATTAGGAATAATTTTCCCTTATATGGAAACCAGATATGGAAATCAAAGGTTAACAGACTTTCTCAAATACTCAGTGATCTGAATCTTGGTTTCAAAGACAACTTTGTCTTTGAAGATGTCACAGCTTCAGCCAGCTAAAGTTTTGTATAGCAGATTTGCTGCCGGACACTGAGGCTGAGTGACAGCTCCTTATTGGCAGCAGGGCTTTAGATCTGCATTTTCTCTTTTTTAGTGTTTTCTTTTGTTTACTTTCTCAGTCATATTTTTGTTTATGCTTCAACTTTCTGCCATCTGTTTATTCCTGCCTGACAGCACTTGTTTGTCTTGCTGGCAGGTCACAGGTAGATATCTAGGGGTTAGTTAGGTACATAGAGCAGGCCATTTTAGTGGTACGGTTTTAGGATTTTGAAAGGTGTTTCAGTACTTGGAGCATGGGAACTGAGCTTTTTCAAATATCAATGCACATCTGTGAAACATGACGCATAAAATCCTGATTAATGATTCATAACTGCCAGGAGGTTGTGATATTAAGATATAGACATCTGTGTATTCTTAAATGTGTGTAATTTTTATAGGGGAAAAAACCCCAACTAGGTGCCTAGTAACAACGCTTCATTCAACCTGTACTGGATAAATTCCGGTCATATTTATTTTAGATTGACTTCCAGAATGATGTCTCTTGGAGTGTTTCCAAAAGATAATCAATACACACGCTGTGATAGACTGTTTTTACAATGTGCCATGACCATTTTCCAGTTTCAGATTGGTCATGATAAGCAGATTATCAGCCCTCAGTGAACTCCTAAGCAAACTAAATAATGTAGCGCAGTAATGGGGGCAAATTCTTATAACTGGGGGCTGGCAAAACACAAAGGGGTTGCCCAGGACATTTGATTGGACAACAGAAGTTGTCCAATCTGCCAGGTTGCTTGTAGGGACCTTCTCCCTTCCTGCTCCTCTCAGCTGTACTCTGAATGGGAGTTTGGGCAGGATTTTGCCTGAGGACAGAAGACAAATATAAACACAGAGGAGTAACAGTCCCTGGCTCCATTGAATGGAGTGGAATTTTCCATCATTGTTATTGCTTGCTGCATGTACTGCCAGGATGAACAGCATCCCTGGCCAGCAGCCATGGTCCTCCACTCTGGTGCTCCTAGGGGACACAATATGACCCTACCCAGGGAACTTGTCAGGCACCCACAGGACAGTGGAAAACAAGGCAAGACAGACAGACGCTGCAGCAGACAGGAGCAAAAGAAAACAATGAGGGAAAACTGAGCAAACTGAAAAGCAGCCTGCTCAGCTGCCACTAGTCCTAATGATGGCCAGTTTTGATTACTTTCTTCCTCTTTTTTTACTGTCTTTTTTTTTTTTTTTAACCATAAAGTAGGTGTTTGATAATGCTTCTTATTTTTCACTAGTGAAATGTTAATCCTGTCAGTAAATCTTCCTCTGTGTCAGTTTCTGCTGAGTAAATTTTGACACTTTTCCAGAGCACAATGCCTATGACAGAAAAATGAAAATATTATTCCGGATGTGGGGAAAACTAGCATACTTGACATTAAGAAAATGAATAAGAAGATGAAATCCTCAGTAAAAAAAGGATATCTGGCATTTTTCAGTAGTTTTCTCAGGAAAGGGTAGATGGTCAAGAATAGGGAAACAAATGTTTTCACCCTCTGCATCTTAACATTTTCTCATCAGTGGTTTGCTTGAATATTTCCCAACACGTGTCTGATGCTGTTAAGGGCTGCCACAGTTGCAGAAGAGCTTGAGGGATGCAAGTGATCTCTTTTGCAAGTGATCTTTCAGTTTTGACAACTTTTGAAAGTCCCACAGAATTTATGATGGCACGTAAGGAATGTCAGTAGTAAATATTAAGAACAAATTTTGGGATATTTGAGGAATTTCCTCTGGGAAGGGTAGCTGCCTGCTATGGAGTTTTTATGCCAACATTTGTGGGCAAAAAAATGAGCCCAAGGACAGTTAAATGGTTAAGAAGCACCATACAGGTCTAAAAGGCAAAGAGTTCCCATTCTCTTAATTTGATCCTTGATGAAAACTGCAGATTCAAATATTAAAATATTTATTCTTCAACCATGGGGAGTCTCATAAATCTTTAAATTTCTTTAAGATATTCCTGTAAGGTGCAGTAGAAATTTTCAGTGGTGAATTTTAATTTCATGATAAAAATGTTAGTCACCTATATGAATGATCCGAAGATGTAACACTGTGGATCTTTTCTATCAGATTCTATTTCAGTTTCAGTTAGAAATTCTTACTCAATATATATTTGAATATGCATGTATTATTAAATAAAAAGAGACTTTCCAAGATGCTAAGGGCACTTGATAGTGAGCTAATAGATACTGTTAGGAAAAGCATAGCCCTCAGTTCTAAAGTCTGAGGGAATGATCTGAAAAGATGATCATTTTCTAAAAGTGAGAAATAAAACTTGCTCATAGCTTTCAGCTCCTAACACTGATGGGTACTCAGTGTGTAGGTGTGATCATCAGCATAATAAAAGTCCATTTTCTATGTAAAATGAAAAAGAAAGTTATTTTGCCCTTGATGATAATGCTGCTAGACATGAGTAATCTTTAGGTTTTATTGAATTTATGAGCAATCATCTGAAGTAGCTGTACAGAGCTTTTAAAATTCAGTAGAAGTTTTTAATTAGCTTTTTAAAAAATTTTGGTCTTATATTCAAGTCCCTGTAGAGAAAGCTAACATGAAATTGGCGTTTGTGTGTTATTGAAATGTTACTTTACTAAGTTACCCAAATATTTAATTCTGCTAGGAGTTAAGACAGAGCAGTTTGATAGTGGTTGACTGGAACAGATAAAGCCAAAGCATTACAGCATTGTGAACATTGTGCAGCTATACCTCTGGTAAAATTTAGACGACAGTATTTGTCAGATGTGTGTTATGTTTCACTCTCTGCTTGTTTATTATTTTCTGCATACTATATAACTCACAGGAAAAAATAAAACTTGGATTCTTCAGGAGCTCTACTGCATAGAAACCAAAGTTGTGCCAGATTCTCTCCTATAACTTCAGTTCAGACCTTAATTCTCTGACAGTGCTGGACTTGTCTTGTTGTGGTAAGCCTCTGCTGTGAGCTGGATCATGGAGCACCTGCCTCTCTAGGCCTGGCTGGAAGGGATGGGGATGTGGATGGGGATGGGAGGGCTGTGTGTGTCCAGCACAGCCTGGGGCTCCTGCAGCCAGGGCAGCCCCTGCTCGTCTCCCACTCATCCCACTTTGCCATGGCAGTGGGGAGGAGCTCAGGGGTTGTACCCTGCAACACAAGCTGATTTGGTTCACGTTGCTGTCAAAGTGCATGTCCTGACTTTATTTATTTTGGGCCTAATGTGAGGCATTGCATAACTTTAATTTTGTTCTTTTTGCAGTGATCGGCCAGTGGCACTTCAGGCTGGGCGAGACAGTGTCCTTAGCTGCCTTTATATGTAGGTTTTAGGGCACTGGTTTATGTAACCCACTTAAAGGGTTTTTTTTCCTTATATTGTTGCCAGATGGCACCCCTTGTACGTATTTGCGCTTTCCAGCTCATTTAGCTTTCCTAGATTGGGGCTCTGCCTCTCTGCTTTGCCAGCAGGGCTTGCCCCCACCCAGCAGAGGGCAAACAGCTCAGAAAGGGATGGTCTGCTGCGCTGGAGAAAGGGCAGTGAAGCAGGGTCCCACCAGGCCTGGCAGTCATTCCACAGCTCTGGCCAGTTTGTTCAGCTGGGAATGAGGAGGCTCTGAATCTCCTCCACGCTGTCACATTCAGACTTGAGCCCAAAAGAACTCCCGTGCTTTCCACAGTGGCTATTGACCCACACCGGTTCTGGGAGAAAACAAGCCCCTGTATATGAGCTTCTGAGTGCAGTGGCTCCTGTAAAAAGTCTGTCAGTTGTGATCAGTGCATTTTGTTTATTTTAAAAAGGTACGTTGTCACGTCCAAGATGCTGTCACAAAATTTTCCAAGAATTTGAACTTTACAGAGGGCTTTAAGGTCGTCCCTTTAAAAGTCCATGCCAGGTGCCTGTCTCCCTGTCCTCAGCTGGTAGGGTGGCTGTGTGCAGGGTTACCAAGCGAGCATCCACTTTCCTGGGACAAGTTTTCAGTAACTGGCACAATTCAAATGACTCCATCAGACCCCAGGTGTGTCCAGTAGCATGACCAGTCTGGTCTCCACCAGGTGGCTTGGTCCAGTCGTATTTTTATAATTTGGGAGTGAACTGGTACTCTGCTTGTACTGTGCTGTTTCCCATGTACAGAGAGGTGCTGTGAAATGATGTCATGTGAGGTAACAACAGGCCTGGCAGATTTGTGTATGTGTGGTTCCATCTCAGCCATACACATGTCTCCTTATCTTTCCTGATACAACAACAAATTCAAATTGCAACTACCCAACTAACATGATTTTCTGTTCAGACATTTTTTCATTTAACTAGGAGAGTCACCACGTTAAAGTTGTTAAAGTCAGCAAGTCAATGTATTTCTGAAGTTCAAAGTTATTTTAATTTTACAAACACTTCCTCAGAATTTTTGCTTCAAAACTGTATCATGCTTTTTGTGCATATTCTTCAATTTTTGTCTTAGGATGTTCTTAAAAAACAACATCCTGGTTTTTTGAACTTACCTTCAAACTAAGATGAAAATAGAATTTTAAAACAGGAATGAAAACATGTTTTTACAGCATCTTTAAAAGATTTTTTACAAAACTGCAGTTCAAAAACTGTTCTCAAAACATGCTTGATGAAAAAAATAGTTCTGGTTTTGTGTATCTATATCTGTATATCTCAAGTAACTTTTGTAATGAAATCCAAGATAGTTAAATAAAATTTCCATCAGATTCTCAGTTGAATACAACATTCTTTCCAATAAGTAAATGCTTCAAATTAAAAAGGAAACAGGAATAAGTCTAGTAGCTGTTAAAGAGTGATCTAACATTAAAGTTGAGCTGGAGTTCCTCAAGAAAGAATGTCTTTATTTTGGCCTTATCCAAGTAACTAGGATAACTGGATGCCTCTGGCTCCAGTATTAAACACATGCACACTATTGTACATGCAGGTAGTCCCAGACATTCATGGAGAGGTGATTGTCATTAAAAACATACGCTGTTATTTTCTAGATATCTTTTGGTTTTCTTTCACTCATATTCAGTTGTCTCTTACTCTGGTTAATCCTTAGAAGTATGACATAATTTATATTTAGTGGCATTGCAAGCACTAATTTCACTGTTTATTTCCTGAAATACAGGAGCTGTCATTCTTGGAGCTAGAGAAACCTATTTCACTGTGTGTTCTACTTATAAGATTAAAGTACTTTTTCTATGCAAATACTGCCTTCCTCCAGGATTACTGTAATTGATGGCTCTGTCCACTGGATTTGTGGAGATGGCTATTTTCAGAATGTCTGCAGGTAATGACTGTTCTCTGACTTGTTAATCTCTTCCCTTCTGATTATCTGAGCAGATGTTGCTTAACCCCCAAAATGGGTAGGACCACTAAGAGCAACGAACCATGCAAGTCAGGTGAAAAATTTGCATCAAAATGTGGGAAAATTGTAGTCAGTTAGCAAGAGAAATGAAGGCACGATGAAGACAGGGAAGGTAAAAATAAATTTTGAAACTGTATTTTTGATGTGAGAAACTTTCTGGAATGGCAGACTTTGGTTTTGAGTGAGTACTGGAGGTAGTTTCTGGACATGGGGATTGTCTATTTTTGTGGTGGTCTGAGGCATGTGCTTCTCCCTGCTTGTTCTGTAGGTAGTGTAAACGATGAGTTTCCAAAGTGTGAGTACCTACATCTTGTCTTAGCTCTCCACATCTGGGTGCTCTTGCATCCACTGGAAAGAAACAATTTGGAGTTCTTCCAGAGAGATGTGTTGAGCACACGCTTGTGTCAGCAGAAATGGCACTGGGGAATTGAGGCAGTTGAGCCCTCTGACAGTTGTAATGAGCCACTGTTTGATCTACTGGAGCCAGAACATCCTATGCCTGCAGGTAGCTCCCTGCCAAACCCACTGGAGACCCTCCCATCTAGTTAGGCTATGCTGAATCTAATGGGAATGACCTCGCTTGGTGGCATTTCAGGCTGAGCCAGCAAGGGTTGGGTCAAGATTACACAGAGAGGAGCTGTGTGGAAATGTCCCAGGGCAAAGCTGGCCAGGGCATTGTATTGCCAGCTCTGATGATGGATGATGGAACCCATCAGCATTCCCATACTGTTCTGTAAGCATCAGCACGCTCTAAACAGCTTGGTGGTTAGAAATGGGCCGGTTCATTTCCATTAACCTAAAAACAGCTTTTAGTGTGCATTGTACTTTCGAACCTGAAGTAAAGCATTAATATCTGCTGGTACAAGCTCTGGAGATTTAGAAACATGAATTGTGCAGACCATTAAATTAAAGTAAAGCAATTACATCAGTGTTGCCTTATGATAGGGCTGGGGAATCAGGAAATTTGGCCTCTGTTTCTGTTCCTGTCAAATTCACTGTGTGACCATAGGCAAGCAGCTTAACCTCACACCATCTGAGGTTAATACTTACCCAACTTGCAGGGTTTTCTGAGGCTAGATTAATGTTTCTGTTGTTTCTTTGGCATCCTGAAATGGATGGTGTTTGCAATGCATATGCTGTTGATAATAGCATGAAACAAAATGAAATGTAAATTACTTTGTTATAGGTGAAAAATGCAGAACTCCCAGCCCGTGTTGTAACATTTTGAAGAACACTGCAATGATTTGATAAAAATAATTGCAGACAGTCAAGCAAGTAAATTTATATAACAATTTTTTGTTTGTTTATTTTTAGGCATGTGATTAATCCTGGGTTTTTGATGACCCAGATTAGGTCATCATTGCAGTTACTTTAGCAATGCAGCAATACAGAAACTTTCCAGTTGAAAATTATAGCTATGGATTCCCTGAGGAAAGAAGTGTACAAAGCAGCCATTTCTATGGTAGTCAAAAGGAAACCATCAATTTTTCATTGCTTTATAGATGCAGCTCCAAATTGCAAAACTCATCTTCTTTCAGTGTAAGTGGTTTTGGGGCCTTTGGCATTAGTGGTCAGTGGAGTAAATCCTGTGTGTGGATTGTTGAAATGTTTTTTTCAGTGGCAATGGAAACTCTCAAGGGAATTTAATTTCTCTTTCACAGAGAGGGAAGGCAAGATGAGGGGACATTGCGGGACTAATGCACTGCTGGGCTGTTCCTCAGGCAGTTACCTTATGCATTTATAAACAAAGGTTTTATATTCACCCTCTATAGTCAAGTGGTTCTGTTTGGCAAATTGTTTTGCACTGGATTACTGAAGGTTCTAAGTCTTTCATAAACCAGGTGAACCATGCAGCTTCTCATTTGGCTTTCAGCTGAATTAGTTTGAATTGCTGGATTTTATAGAGCTCTATATTATTGAAAGATTTTTGTATAGATTGCCATGTCTACTGGCATCCTTCGCAAGGACCTTTCAAATCTGAATGAAAACCTAGATTTTCTTAGTCATTTCCTATATAAATATATAGGTTTAGGTTTTGTTGTTGTTGTTGAAGTAATCATGTGATCAGACCTGTACCACTTAAAGAAAAGTTTCTTTAAATACCTAGGCCATTTTTAATCCAATTTGTTTTGTTGGTTTGTTTTGTTTTTTAATGGCTATTCTTTGCAAAGCATTCTGTTCTATTACTGAGGTTTTTCACACTGAGGAGTGCTAAAATATAAATGGATATGGTTCTGGAGCTCTTCTGAGGGGGTTGGTGTATCAGGAGCTGTGGGAATTCTCCCTTGCAGATTTTCATGGCAGGGATACATCGTCCAAGCAAGGTGCCACCTTTTGAATACCAAAAGAGGTCTCATTTAGTTATTTCAGAGAAGATTTGCATTCTGAAGGAAGATAAGCTGGTACAATTCTAGGTTTTCATTCTGCTCCTTTTTACATCAAGAGGTGAAATAACACAACATTATCTGGTTGTTTTGTCAAGCAACAAGTAAAATAAAAGTGTAATTCCTCAAACTTTTATTTCTTCATCAATACACTGAAGTCACACTGTTGAAAATCCACAATTAGGAACTAATAATTTACTATTTCTCAAATAGCTTTTAAACACCAAGTGATGAATCTGCTCTTCATTCCTGACTTTTCTTCATGGAGTGATGCTATTTATGTGTTTTGATGATGCTCTGAAGTCTGTAGGAAGTCCTTTGATGGTTGTGCCAGTATTTTGTTAACAGGATGTTTCCATCTTCTTTTACTGCTTTAAACTTACCAGAAACAAATTTAGAAACTCTCCCTGTCTATAAAGGAGATGACAGTGCTAGCTGATTAAAAAGGGCATAATTTGTTGCCCCACTTATCTCATGTTGTTGATTAGCTGCAACAGTTATTGATGCCAAATTCACTTTTTATATGAGTAAGTTTGGCACATATGCATGACAGTTCTTCCTCTTGTACCATCATTAGCAGACTGTAACTAACTGGCATTCTGCCACTGGGGAAAAGGAGAATTGTTTTCACTCAGTGTGCATCTTGTGTTCACCATCTGTATCCTCTGTTTCTAGGGCCTGATCCTGCAAAACTATTACAAGAACAGATAGTTCTCCAACGTCTACTAATGTTGCTGGTAATTAATTGTGCCTATTTGTAAAGAGAGGGGCTTTTAAGAGCTAGGGCTTATATTTATAAGGTGGATTCTGAATATGTCTTATAAAGGATTTGTTGTATTTACAGCCATGTGGAGATCATTGTGGGTTCTTGAAAAAACACAACAAAAGAGTGTAATATCAGATAGGACAAAACAAAAAAAGAGCAGTTGAAGGGCACTGGGACACAAGTTAATAACACATAAGTGGCATCTGTTCTGATGTTTTTCTGCCCTTCCCAGGGAAGGATTTTCCCAATGTCTAACCTGAATTTTTCATGTTGTAGTTAGGTTTATTGCCCCTGACCGTGTCCATAGTATAATTTAGGTTTGATACATGTCTCCAGTCTTGCACAACTGACAAAATACTGCAGGTTGATGTTATAACAGGCTTGGTTTAGGGCTTGTGTTTCCATGCACACATTAGATGGTGGAAAACAGCTATTGTTTAGGCCAGCAGTGTTATCCCCAAGTCCCAGAGTGGCCTGGGAAGGAGTTGCAAGACCAAGTCTGAGAGCCACCCATGTACCTATCTGCAATGTTCACATGGGTTGCAAACTTGTTTCTTGCCTTTGCTCAGAATTTCTGTGGCCTTTACCCTGCAGTGTTGAACAGTTGTGTGGCTGTGACAGGCTGGCAGATTGCCAGCTGTGCTTAGTGTGACTCGCCACAACCCAAATGCTTCCGTCCTTCCTCACTTTGAGGGCTCACAGCTGGAATGTGCCCTGCGTGTTTTGCCTTACGTCTCTCCCAGAGCTGGCCACAAGTACAAAACAACCTGGCTCCTTCCATTCCACCTTGTGTGAGCTGCCACCTCGGTCACCCATGGCTCACTTTCAAGTTGGGATTTAAAAGACTTCTTATATTTTCCCATGAGCAGAGCAGCTGGAGACCTTCCTGAGGTAATACCTTTCTGGGTTTGAGAAGCCGAGGAGGGGTTGAGGGGCAGCACCTCTGCTCATGTCCCCATCATGCCCTTCATGATGCTGGTGTGGACCCAGGAATCTGCAGCTGCATCCCACCCCAGTTCTGCTCAGCCCAACCCTGCACTTCTCTTGGCATTCTCCCAGACTTACCTTACCACTCAGAGATTAATGATGGGGTGACTGGAAGGCAGGCAGGAGGTTTTCAGCTAGGATGGGCAGTAACTTGGTTTGCTTGTTTGTTGGTGAAGAAAATACTGAAAGGGATTATCCTTTCATTAGTGCCTTTTATAGGTGACTTCTGTGGGAGAGAGATTCACTAGTTAACTTGGCTGATAGGTGCTGTTTAGTGTGCAATGAACTCCTTAGGTCTTCAGATGAACTTTTGTAAAAAAAAAAAGGAAAAAAAAATCTTCTGATTTTGCTCCAGATAAAATCAAAATCCAGCATATTCATGTGGATATACATCATATACTTTTTCCTTGTTAATAATGGGAATAATGTTGTGCACTTTCTATAATATTTATTTTCATTTGGTATACGTCACCCTGGGTCAACTTGCAGCATGTGTATTAAAGACTGTTAGATTTTTCTGCTCTCTGCAGTTCCAGGAATCTTAGTTATAGCTGCACCTAATAAACCTTCAGTGTCCTTAAAACATGCAGCTTGTTGGCATAGAAGTTGGTGCAAAGATGAGAAGCTGATAGGAATTTTTTGTTTCTCTTTACTCTTAACCTCCAAATGAAGGCTATTTACACAGCACTGTAGGTCACCCAGCTTCACTTTCTGCTTTATAGAACTGGAAGTTTAGATATTGCAACTATGTAGAACTGTAATTCTTATGTTACTTGACTTTTTAGATGGTTTCGGTAACATAGTTTATTCCAAACTCACTGATGACATCCATATGCATCTTCTCAAGCATAAGGAGTTCTATGAAGACAAAAGATTTTGGTATTGACCTGTACAAAAAATTTCAGTTTAAGTTCTGGATAAAATTCAAAGACAGCAGATGACAATTTGCTCAGCCTTTGTGGATAAAGAAACATTCTGAACATGGAAAACCAATCAGAAAAAGCACAGTCCAAAAAATAATGTTTTTTGGCCAGCTGAGCTTTTAACAAAGCAAGCTGGATCTCTGCTTTGGCATAGCAGGACCCTGCAGTGTAGTCAGAAAAAAAAAAAAAAGCTTTTAAATGCAAATAAATTTAGGAATACAAACAAAGCAACATTTGTGACAAGTTCATAATCAGCTTTTTACTGCGTTTTACATTAAAGAGTTTTTTCCTTACCATATTGTTTTAAATTGCAGAAACTTTACCTCCCATGATGTCTTTGAAACACTTTGGAATTGCTCTTCTTTTATGAAGAAATGGGGAAAACAAATGAGCACTGGACTTGTGTGTTTGATTAAATACTTCTTTAAAGTAACACTTTTGTGTGGTTTCAGCTTTCCTTTTTGGCTTTCACTTGTCATCTTCTGGTTGTGTTCTCTATTTTTCCTTTGTCCATAATATTAATTTCAGCTTCCTGTCATTACTGGTTGATTGAATTACTTCACTTACCACTCAGTTGTCTTCTTGCTGTTGTTTATAAAACATCTCTATAGTCACATGTGATACAGATATGGTTTGTTGGCAAGGGTTATAAAATAAGTCTCACTATAAAGGCTAAAATATACTGTGGCCACAATTTTCTAGGACTCCCTGAGAACCACAATAAATGCTTTATCTGTGAAGGAACAGGAATAGCTGTTGCTTGGTGTCCTGTGTTTCAAACCCAATTACTGAATTCAAATGGTTTTCAAATTTTTTATGTAGCAAAAAAAGATTATTGGTGATTATAATGTGTCGTCAGATTCTTCTTCAGGATTCTGTCCCCCAGCTTCATTAGGATTTTACTGACATTGCAGCCCAGTGGAGCCAGCTGGTGATTCTGAGTTTCAATGGGATACCATCCACCATATGGAGCACCAAAAAGCATTTTTATTTTATTAGCTTGATATTTAAAAACATGAGAAACACCTGCGTAAAGTGCAGCACTGTATTTTGCTGTTTGTTTTTCTTTGTTCAGGTTACTAATGGAAGCTGTATCCAAAATGAATGTTTTAAAGTTGAATAGGAAGAACTCATTTAATCTGTGCCCGTTCACTTTTCTCTGAATGGCAGTTTAGTCTCTTCCAGGAGTTCCAGACAGCTCTGTAGCTGCTCTGAGCATAGGAACCATCTCACACTTTACTGCATAATAACCTTTAGCTTCTCCAGCTAACTGGGGGTAAACTTGCGAGAGAGGTCCTGATGTTGCACTACAAAGATCTTTATCTGTGCTCTGGACTTTTTGTAGGTACAGTTCTGTAATCACTTGAGAGCTAACCTGTCATTTCAGTAAGACACTAGATATAAGTTTGTCTTCTCTTTCCACCTTCTTCCTTTACATTGTACAGCAAACTGATTTTCAGTAAAGCCATTTGGATTATTTATTATTAAAAAAAAACGAAAAAAAAAAACACCACAAAAACCCAAACAAAACAAAACAACAGAGCATTTACCATTTAAGATGCCCTGTAAATTTGTTTTAACTGTTTGCAGCCAGAACAGAAAAATATTGAAATAGCTGCAGATCAATGAAAACTACTTCACGGGAACTTGTTAATCTCCATTTGACCTTGTTCTTGCTTGAGTATATGTTAAAAAAATACTTGTAGAATGGAGGCTAAAGCAGTAAATTTGCTCTAAAACAGGTATATTCAATATTTTAAAACCCCAGAAGCTTCTGCACAGAAATGGATAAACAGAAAGAGTTCTTTCCACTGCCTTCACTCATCATCATCATCAACCTTTGTTTTAAGTAGGGTTTTTGTGAATAAGATGGCTGAAGATAAGTGAATGTAAATGTCCCTTTACACAGCTGGGTGAGTAGAAGAGCTGCAGGGCAGGTGAAAGCCGTGCCTCACAGTCTGCAGGAGCATGGTGATGAGCACTGCAGCTGGGCTCAGCTTTCAGTTGCCTTGGCAGTTTTCTGAGTGATGCCAGGTGATCTAAAGGGTCAAATGGTACAAGGACTGTGCAAGTAAGTAAAATTTATTTTGAATTAAGAGACTGAAGACACTGGTTTTTCCCATACCTGTTAAAGTTTCTCCCTGTGTAAAAGTTTGGCATGATATCTGACACAGGGTTGAGGGTTTGTGGGTTTGCTTCCAGTTTCATGGCCAAGAGCCCTGATTTGCCTGACTTGTGGTGGCAGATCATGGCAGTATAGCCACAGCGGGTAAGAATGTCTCTACAGAAGGATATTGCAATAGTTTGCACAAGTATACAACAGGCCAGAAAAATGAAACTATGAGAGCATCATGCATTGCCTGCTGGAGACTGTAGAAAATCCATAGTGAAAATCGTGGGTTGATCAAAAGCTGGCCTGGAAATGTCCAGTATAATGTATGTACATATGCTCCATACATATGCAGTGTATGTACATATGCTCCATCTAATGCTAAAGGAGTCATTGAGGAATGAGGGAAGGAAGAATTAATATAAATCTGAGCTAATTAGCATAGACTTCCTTTACAGTCAGCAGAAAGAGGCAAGCTTACTAAAAGAAAGAAAAGCCTAAAAGCACCCGTTCTTTTGTCAGCTGTACAGAAGTTTAGACAGCTAACTCAGAGTTTGGTTGTTGAACAGAGTTCAGACATATGTTTGGGTGAATCCTACTCTGGGAATCCTTTCCAGTAGACTTCAGTAGACTGTGGATCAGCTTTGACTAAAGTTTTGCTGCTGTGACTCTGCCATGATAAGTTTGTCAAGATCCTGGTCAACTGACAACAACTAACTTACCACCGCCCTCCCCCCCTTTTTTAATACAAAATCACATTATCCATTGTAAATCTCTGCAAAACAGATTGGTGCAGCAGTCTGACCTCTTTGAAATAAGAGAGTCTTCTAAACAGTGTTGCGAAGGTGTTCTTTGCATCCAGATGGATTTTTTGTTTTGTTTACTCTCGTTCTCAAAATACACATCTTTTCAGTCAGTGTGTGTGCATAATGTATGCTTCTGTTTACTACTGTAATTGTAAACAATTATTCCCTTCACTGAAGAGAGGATGTGTGATAATTTTTTAGCAGCTACTTCCTTGAAGAGCTGCTGTGTGAATCTTTGAGGGACATGACCTAAACTAGAAGTTTCTTAGTAGTTAAAAACCACAAAATGTTACTGGCCTTTTCCTGGGCCAGATTTTCAGTAGACTGCTGAAACTCTGTTTAAAAGGTACTTGTGCATGGTAACAGTCCTTAGGCACTGAAATGTGAATGTTTACAAGTAATGACCTAACAACTCTTAGCCATAGTTGTAATAAAAGTTTACAGCTGAAGAGATAAGTTTTAGTATCCCTTGTTAAATATTTGTCCATGAAACTGGAGCCAGCATGAGATGAGGTATTGTCAGGCACTTTGTGTAACTTTTTTTTTTTAATTTTATCTGCGTGTTTTTTTTATAACTTAAAAAATTGAAGCTGGAGTCTACATAAATAAGCAGAGTCTGGATCCAGTGCATTCATACTGTGTTTTGGAGGCCCAGTTGAGTTACTGGAGGAGGCTGGATGCCCAAGGCCGTTAACCAACTGTGCTGTAAAACGCCTCTGGTCCCCATCATGCTTTCACCCTTTGTTTTGGGAGCAGTTTTGAGTGTGCCAGGACTGCTTACGCATCAGATCATTCCAGTACATATGTGCATGCCTGTACTTTCTCCTCAGCCCAGGAAGATGGTTAGGTATTTGAATTGGATTAAGCTGCTGCATAAAAAGGGTAAAACTTGCATTTCTAGTCATTTAATGTTGCAGTTCTTCTCTTGGTTCAATTCTATGTTGGCATAGGCACAAGCCAGTTGCCTTTGTCTTATGTCCTTTTTGATACTTCCTTTTCTCTCTGCCCTCCAAATCTTATTCCTCTGTCCATGTTGCTAAATTTGTCATATCATCTCTTAAAATTTCCTTTTTGCCATCTTCTCTCTGCCTCATTCAGCTGCTTAAGCCTCTTGCCTTCAGTGCCTTCACTGATCCTCTATGTTGTGAACAGTAGCATTAAAATTAATTTGTATTTGCTTTGATTCCATAATGACCTCACATTAGTCCATTTCCCTATTAATACTCTGCCTGGAAAATGCCACTGAGATAATGAATATCATTACGGCACGTTTTTCCCTAACATGATGCCAGCAGGACTCCAGTTTGTGAAGTACAAGCTGGTTGAACCCTTAGCGGATGCTTGATTTAATTAATGGGAGGACACAAAATGTGCAAGCAGGTCAATATTCCTCTTGGAGACAAAATGATAATTACCAAACCCTACAAGTGATTTGTAAACAGCAGATGGGTATATTTCCTAAACTGACTAATCCAACACTTCAGTAATGCGATTATCTCTTATTACAGCCTTTTGTCAACTCTGCCTCACATTTCAAGATGAAACCTGGTATTTTTCCTTTAGTATGCATATTAAAGATGATTCAGTTCTTTAAAATCACCATCCAAATGCCCCAGGGCTTTGTATTTTCTGCTTACTGTGTTGTGGTGCCATTTACACTGCCGTGGTGGGCAGTGTTTTATTTGGATAATGAAACAGTGAGGAAATGGTTCAAAATATGTTTTGCTTAAGCAGTTTATCTTCCTAGTGCAGCTGGAGTTTTTATTTCACACTCAAATGCACTAGTAAAACATCAGGCACTTTTTTTTCTAGTCTGTGAAGCAGCTGAGTACAGCAATAAGAGAATTGGAGTAATTTAGCAAGTATTTATATTTCTTGAATAGCACCCTTAATATATAGACCTTCTTTACTGTATTCCTTCTTTTTCAAGCCTAATATCATAGTACCTGAGCATTTCCAGTGCCTAACCACACGAAAGAGGAAGATGGCCTTACCTGTATTTCATAGATGGGAAAGTGGGACACAAGGGTGTGGGGGCTACCCGTGTTCTGGAAATGCACGGAGCAGAGGTTGCCATCACATCAGGACTGTCCCATTAGGGCTTTCCTGTGAGTGCTGATGGACTGCAGCAGGTGCCAGGAGCTCTGGGGTGTGGTTGCAGTGGTGGTGGGTGGGGGCATCCCTGGGAGGGTGTCTGGCGGGAGTCACCCAAGCGACTCAAAAGCAGTTTGTGAGTTATTCAGACCAGAGTGCACATGGAACAGACCTGGGAACCAGCCCTGAGCTATGTTGTAATGTAATTATTTTTCAATGCAGTCATAACCCTGTTCAGGTTCCTGTTCATAACCCTGTTCAGTGGGGACATAGAATCATCGTAAGGAAACAAGAATGTTTCTTGTTTTCTGCCATGCATTGGCTCCATATACACTGGAGTTAGTTCCTTGATGAAAGAGCAGCAATTCTGATGAAAGAGCAGCAGTTCTTCTTTTGCCTATTCACCAGCAGAAACAGTCAACAATGGACCTTACAGCTCTTTGGAGTTATAAAGGCTAATGGCACACGTGGAAGCTATGCCAAGTGGGATGTTGGTGAAAACGTTCCTGCTCTTATTTACTGTAGAAAGAGCAACATTGCTGAGTTCTTTATCCTTTAATGGTGTGACTCATTTTGAGACTGTTTTTGGTAAAGTTCACAAATGTATTTGAGTATTTGTAGGGAGCTGCTATATCAGTAAGGCTGGCCAACATTTTGGTTGGTTTTTTTGTTTGTTTGTTTTTGGGTTTTTTTTGGTGACCAGATGGTTCTGCTTTTGTCTTTTTATCCCCTTGCTTTAACATTTTGTTAGGCACTCTTTCTATTCACCGCTCCTGATAAACTATTGCAGTTTGCATAAGAACATCAAAATTAGAGTTAACCTGGCTAGTGATTTGTGTCCAGGGTTGAAAGCTTGATCAAGAGTTGGTGTCTCCCTGTACTCAATGCATATCTGCACTTGGAATAGGAAGATTGTTTTTCTCATGTAACTTTGCAGTCAAAGTGTTCTATGTATTTGTCCTAGTCAGGGAAAGGGTCTGTGAAGACACTACAGTCATGATATAAAGAGCACCGGATTTCAAAATGCTTCAATCTGAGCTAAAGAAGAATTCAGTTCTATGCTGCCTGGTATCTTATGTATACTGGATACATTGCAGATAATTTGTTTGTCCATTACTGCAGTATGAGAACGCCAATTTTTTTTTTCTGTTAATTCTCATGGTGTTCCCACAGGATAGCAAAAAGCAACTATCCCTGTTTTTTGAGTCAGGGAAGAAGTAGAAAAAATGCCTAATTTACTGAGCTGCAAAATCCCGATCAGTTTCCAACACCTTAGAGTATTTTTTAATTGTCTAGATGTTTCAGGTGTATAAGTTCTTTTGAAAAATCTTCCATTTCAATAGAAGTTTCATGGCATTTATCAGCAAACATCTCTTTTGTAAGGGCATCAAAAATCCAGCCACAATACTTCTCTATTTAAATGTGTTTCAAAATCAGAATATAAATGTGAATTCATCTCAGGCAACTGCAGAAGCCCCCAACTCAGCAAGCCTATCTTAGGCTTCCTTCATAGTCATCAGACAGAAATGTGCACTTTTTAGGATGTGATTTCTTTTAAGGATCTGATCTCTTTTAATCATGAATTCCCAGCTTCTCACTATTGACTGCAAAGTAAACCTAGTTCAAAATGTTGTCTCCTGTGCTATAAATGCTTGCATTTATTTAGCTGAATTCAGCCTTTAGTGATTCATCAAAGACACACAGAATGCCTTGTAGGACAAAAGATTTTACTCAAATCTCCAGTATACTGAAGCCTCCACCTCACGGACTTCACTAATCTATCCAGGAGATTGTATTCACTGCCTTTGCTCTCTGTGATTCATCTCTTTCCATTTAGTTTGTTGGACTTCAGCTGAACCCCAACTGTACAGTCATGTATTAGGGAGAAGAAACTAAAAATGTAGGATAAAAAACTGGAGCTGTAGAGAGGTGCTAAAGCGTTTTAAAGAGAGCTTAGTAGTTAACCCTCTCTAGAAAAAGGTATGCTGAATTTAACAGCTGATTTCCACAGAAATTGCTCTTAGAGTCTTTGTTTTCCACTAAATAATGACATACTTGCTGGAATTCCAAATTCAAGATAACACATTCTGTTCACCTTTGTCAAAGATCTGGGACAGAAATCCCAATCTCTCTTAAAATTGTAATGTGTTATTTAACTCCAAATTACCTTTTGAGAAGATAGGTCAGCTTATGCTGGAAAGCCAAATACAGATGTGGCACAATGTCCAGCGAATTCACTGTAAGTTCCATGTGCTTCTTGAAGGGCTCAGTAAGTCCAATTCATTGTTGTTAAAGCAAATGTTTATTTGACAGTACAGAACAAAGCAACCAGGCTCATTTATGGCATTATTGCTGTTTACATCTCTCCAGATGACAGTAGAGGCCAGAATTTGGATTAAAACCCATTTAAAATAGACAATCTCTTTTTCAATTTTTACTCCAGCTGCTGGAGACTGGCTTGGGAAAAGGCTAATGAAAATGCTCCTATACTTTTTTCTTTAATGTAGATACTCGTCCTCAAAGAACTGAATGCAGGCCAGCAATTCATTTCCTGCCCTAGGCAGCATTTGAATAGCTTATTATGTCTGTGACACAAATTACTCTCCTATGGGCTGAGCCAGATTAGAAACTGTGAAACAGAGGTAGAAACCTGGCCTCATCTTTATCAGACACATCCTGTCCTAAGTATTCCCATATCACAGCTTTAAACACGCTTTCTTAATGAATCATATTGTTTTGAAATGTTGTGTTGCCCCTGATACTTGGTAGTTAAATAATTGTGATTTGGGTTTATGGTAGGTGGTAACCTGCGAAATTGGAAGATGGGTGACAAAATAAAGTCTGTATACTGAGCATATGCTGTAGACAAATAATTATTATCTTGAACAACAGGAAAATGTCTTCTGAGTTATCCTTATTTCTTATGTCTTCCTGCCACATTTTCATTGATTTCTTCATTGACCTCAGATCCTAAAGCACACAAGTGTAAAGACCGCAAAGCTTGCACATCAAAAGTGCGCATATTTTTGTTGGAAAATGAAGCTTTACCCTTTACACCAGTCTTGGTGTACACCAAGTACCTGTACACCAGTCTTGGTCCTCTGCAACTGAGGAGATGATCAGGCAAGGAATTGACCTAGGAATCCTTTTTTGCTGATTTTTCAAAACAATAATCATATGAAATTAGTAGCATGGCTTTTTTGCATATGATATGCTAGCATACATTTTTCTGTTGGTAAAAGTAGCTGATTCTTGGATAATCTCCCCCTTCTGATAGTTCAGGAAGTTTTGGTGAGGAAAGTTTTTTGTATGTGGGTGAAATATATCTGGCATTTAAGGTGGTCTCTTTGCTTTGTGACCTTAGCTCTGCTTTTTCAGAAACTGGTTGGGGAGTAGCCAGACAAGATTCCAAAAGCTGTTAAACCTGTCCATTTTCTAGGAGGTATTTTTTCCATAATGTTTGCTGAGAGGCTGTGGAGCAGGCAAGATAGTAAATTGAATAGTTGCTCTCCAGGAAGGCCTGCCATTTTGAATGACTTTTTGTACTCCACTGCCAAATCCAAACCTCTACACTTCTTGATCCTACTCTGACATGAGACAGTGGGTTGGGAAGTATCGTTGCAGTTAGAAGAGTTTTCTGTGGCTGCTCTCAAGCAGCCACTGAGCATTAGTGCCTCTCTTCAGGTTGCATGAACAAGTCTTGGAGCTGAGACCAAAGCTACAGGAACCTGTTGCCTTCCAGAAGCACCAAAGCAGATGTATCTGTGCTATCCACAGTCATGGGGCAAGAAGAGATGCTCTCTTCTCCTATGTCCCAAAGGAAAAGAGATCAAAATTGTCTTTCCATTTTAATAGTGAGTTATTTTATGTCCAAACCTTCTGCCAGCTTTGGGGGAAGCCTTTAAGTGAGTAATGCAGTAAAGAACCAGACCCAGAATAAGTACTTTCTTGTAACATAGAGAAGCACTCTCCAGTTCTCTTTTATCCTTCCAGTTTATTGCCCTCCCTTCTCTAGTCTATCCTGCCTCACCATGTGCTTTCTTCAAGCCACCAAGAACACCCATCTGACTTTTGTAACAGGACGATGTTTTTTGTGTGACCATAAATATTTAGAGAGGTTTACAAAAGATGGAGCTTCATCAAGTCAAGCATTGCTGCTAATGCAGTGTGGAACAAATCAGCAGGGAGCAAGAGCCTGGGCTGGTGTGCACAGCTGTTGCAAGATCAAACTGTGGAACATTCCCTTTTGATTCCACTGAGTTCACTGATCGAAACCAGTTTTGAAGTTGTCTGGTTGTTTTTTTCCAGAGTGAAATCTTTTCAATCAGATCAGCTTCTTCAGTGTGCAGGCTTTGCCTGTGTTGTAATTCTCTTGTCTCAGTTTTATTGTGTTACGCAAATTTCGGGAGAAGATATGGTGCACTTGCTGGAATAGTGAAAAATAAATCTATATTAGAGAAGTTTCTAGTATGCAACCCAGACCAAAATAGTTGGGAGTCCTGCCCAAATATACTTGTGCTTTGACAGGTTTGGTTTCACTCTGATCATCAATACCTGAGAAAAATTATGCCAGATTCCATATTAGCATAATACAGGAAGACTTCAAATGAGAAAATCCCATGTAAGTAAGAATGTAAATAAAGACTGTAAGACTGTTTGGTTTGTGCTGGGGTTTTTAGCTGGAAAGGTTAAACAAACAAATAGAAGTTATTCCATGATTTATGCAGCCAGTAAGTAACAAGATTATAGAAATACATTCAAGGCAAATGGGTGCATGTGTGCAAACACACCAGCCTGTATTTCTTTTAAGGATCTGTGTCTGTCTTCAGTCTCAAGCACTGCCAGTTTGGCTTTCTGCTCCAGGGGGAAGTGGATTTGCCATACCAGCTAAAATACTATCTACCTCTTGGACAGCTCACAAGTGACACCACTGTGGTGATGATGGGTGAAAAAACAGCTGTCTGGCATGCTTTTTCTTCAGTGCTGCCTTGCTGCCCCTTTCTAGCAAGGCAACCACAGGAAATCCACAGGAAATCCTACCTTCCTAGAAAAATATCCTGCTTCCTCCTAAGGGCATGTGGAACAGCCAGCTCGACTGGACTGTGGGCAAATTGAAAGAGAATTATCTTTTGTAGGAAGTGGCTCAAGCTTCAGCATTTGAGACACTGAAAACCACAGTGGACAAAAACCAGCTGTTTGGTCTGATCAAGTGTCAGTGATATTTTGGGCAGGACTGTTGAACTAGATGACCCCTAGAAGCCTCTTTGAACCAACATTTTTATATTTTAATAACCACAAAAAATCATCACAAAATCTAGCATTTTTCTTCTGTCTTGAAAATCTGTGCTTCTCTGAAAAACATTGCTAGGCCTTGTATTTGGTTCCATTTTTTGTAAATACTCTTTTTTTCCCCCCTGAGCTTTTAATTAAAGATGCATATAATTAAAGTACTGTTTTTATTGCATGTTATAAATTATTTATGCTATTCTACGGAAGGGCAAGAAATTTTTAAGCATTCTTCCAGCAAGCTGAATTTTCATTATTGTAATACTTTCAATATATTCCTGTAACTGAACATGTTTCATCAACCTAAAGAGGTTATATTAAATTTAGTAATGCAATGAGAGATATGCTTGGGGTTGTAGGTCTTTGACTTTGATGAGTAGTATGAATGGGTGAATTGAAACTCACTCATCATTTAAATTGCAAATGTAGCTGAAAGTGACTTCATAGTTCATGCTGGAGTACAAAATTATTGAAAAATATTATATATTTAATATCAGAAAGTATGCTATCTCACACAGCAATTAAAGTAAGAAAACTGCACAGAGAGGTCTTGGCAGTTCTGTACTTAGAAATCCTTTAAACCTCTCTGTGAAAACTGTTCATTGGTTTAATGCATTTCCTTTCAGGCAAACCTTTAACTATAGGAATTAGGATCAGAAAAAGGAGTTGCTCTGAGATGATGATTATTTTCCATGATTGTGGTAGCATGAATGAACTACAGGTAGTGTTCCAAACCAAGAAGAGGATATAGTCCACTGTTCCAAAGTATGTGAGTGTTAAGAAGTAGAATAGGGAAGAGGAGGGTTGAAACTACAATATAGAAAGTAATCTGGGTAATGCAAACCATGTCTCTGACAAATTACAGCTAGTAGAAAGTGATAACAATTTTTCTGGAGAAGAAGGAAATCAAAACTATTCTTATTTAGCACAGAATGTGTTTTGGCCAAATGTTTTTGGGGTTTTATGCATTTTTATTTTTAGGATGTTATTTCTATTTTCTCAACATTAATTTTTAAGAGTGGGAAATGAATGTTGTATTTCTGGGTCTTATAAGGATTTTTTAGGGGGAGAAAGGAAAATGGTAGGAAAAACCCACATAAAAGTGTTTGTGAGATTGCAATTATTTTTGCTGGATGCAGAAATATTCAAACTTATTCCTATATGAGTAAGTCCCTTCAAACAGGGAGATGATAAAAAAAAAAGGTTTGTACTGAAAATCCATATTTTTGCTGTGGAGAAGTTAGAACAAGTAGTTTAGGGAAAAAAAACCAAAAACAAACAAAAACCCAACAAAAAACCAAAAACAAACCAAAAAAAACCCCACCAGAAAATCCAAACAAACGAAAAAGCTCAAATGTAGGTATACAAAGCACTACAGAAATAAAAAGCTGTGTAAGTATTATCTTTCCTTATCTTTGTGTCCTTGAGGAGCAAGTTCTTTCTTCCAGGTTTCTTTTCAGCTCAGTGACTTTCTGGGTTGCTGCAAACTCTGTGCAGTCCCTCTGGGTCTCATGTGACCCAGTTGCTCTCTTTTTAGAGGAACATACTAAAATAACATGGAACAAAAAATGAAATAAATGCCATATGTCACAAGATGAAGGTCCTAGTTCTGCTGATGTCTTTGAGGAATGTGCATCTATTGACAGAGGAAAGATTTTGACAAAAGAACCTGGACAAACCCAAAGCATAAAAAACGAATTCTTGCAAGCAACAAAGCAAGTGTATTACTCTTCTCCCACCACCACCTCATTTGATATCTAATTGTTAATTTGTCTTCTGTTTTAATGGTTACCAGTAGTAACATTCCAATTTTTGAGGTAAATAGGAAGAGACTCTTTTAGCAATGTCTTTCCTTGTTGCCTATTCATTAGAAGAATTACTGTTTAAGACTAAGGAAGCTTTTTAAGATTGACTTAAATGATGATTTGAGGGGAAGCTGAGAAAGTATGTAGAGAGAAGTGTGACAGAGCCTCTCTAGTGCAGATTTGAGTACCTGCTACTCTGCTATCAAGGTCTCTGATGGGCACACCAAGCTCTGCGGTGTATTTTTGGCTTCAGCTTGTGTAATCTGTCTTTATCTAGTCATATCTTGAGGCTTAATAAACAGAAGTACCAGGTCTGGATGTCCTGACAGCTACCCTCCCCAGATCATAACAGGCCCGTGGAATATTTAGACAAGCATTTGTTTCTGTTTTCAAAATTTGCTACATGATTGTAGCATTACAGAAGACAAGATTTTAATAAACAATATGTTTCCTTAAGATAATGGCTCTGATTTGGGGGTTTTGTTTTTTTGGTTTTTTTTTCCTTTGCAGGAAGAAGGTATCGTGAAGGAAATAGACATCAGTCATCATGTCAAGGAAGGTTTTGAAAAAGCAGATCCCTCTCAGTTTGAACTGTTGAAAGTATTAGGACAAGGTTCATATGGAAAGGTAATTTTTATTGTCATCTAATCATCCAGAGCAACACTGAAAATATTGTGTCCTTTGTCTGAGTTCATTTACACTGCTGACGTTGTCCATATATAAATTATATTGTGAAGGCAGATAAGGAAAACCCTTCTCTCTTTATTCTAGTAATGCTTCAGTCTTTTAGCTGGGTTTCTGCATATGAACCAGTTTAGAAAATAGCAGCTATGGCCCTGGACCTGGCCTAATGAGCACAAGTGATTGTTAGTAAAGCATCACTGTTTATAAACCGTGATACACGATATCTATGGATTATCTGTCCACCAGGGAGGTGAGTGTGCCACTGCTGCTTGGTTGGAGGGTGTAAATAGGAGCATTCAAAGACTTGAAGAAGTTAGCTGCACAGTTCCCACTGAGGGCAACTCAAGGACATTTCTGAGTCCCAGACTTCTGTTTAGTTCACACTCAGAGACCTTGAAAGGTCCTGGAGATAAACCCCAGTGCAGAATACAGTCATCATTATAGCAAGAGCATGGGGAAAACCCCTGCCTCTCGGACCACAAGCTAATTTGTGGAGCAGTAACATTTGCCACGTATCTTAAGACTAAGGATTTTGTTAATTCCAAAGACAGTTCTTCAGCAGGGCATGTTGGTTAGAAATGAGAACAGGAAGGAAAGATGGTGAGAAAGAAGGAAGAATCAATTCAGCCTTAGTCTTTCTGTGGTTTAAATAAGACATTGAAACCTTTGGAACAGTAAACCTAGCTGAAACTAGGCATCAAAGTCCTTATGAGTAGTCCTTATAATAAGTATGTTATTCAGGACATATTTTCTAATCAGAACCTTTATTTTTATTCCTAAAGGCAGCTATAGTAAGAGTGTTTATCAACTTTCTAGTTATTCTAGAATTAAATTGATAATTAAACCTATGAGATGTTCCCTGAGATGAGAGATATGAAGAAAGTTAACATTCAATACCAAGTCTTGAACTCAAGAATTTCTTCAGATCACAGTATATTTAAGTTTTAAATATTAAATTAATATGAAAAAACAAACAGATCAAAATTAGGTTTACTATGGGACTCAGTGTAAGAAGGTGCAGAACAACAGAAAGAAACATCTTCGATAAAAGTAACAGAGGCAGAATAGTTGGTTTTCATATAAAGGCAGTAAAGATTTTAGAAATGGTTTGCTGGTTATCTTTGATTGTATTGATGTATTTTCAGTATTGTTTGAGTTGGCCTTCTACCCTTAGGCATTTTATAAGCAAAATGTGCAATCACTTCCCAAAAGTAAGTCTGATTTCTTGGGCATCAGAGTGGGAGTGTGGACAATGTACCTGTCTGGAGCTGCATGTAATTACAAATCACTTTCTTTATCTTTTGTGAGAAACATCAGTAAACTCCCTGGAGCAGCAAAGACATGGGGAAGAGAGGGCTGCTCTGTGTTTCTTATGCAGTCTCAAACCACCTACATTTTCATCACCTTGGTATTTGAGATAATGGTTCAAATCTGTGTCTCTGAGGATGCAAACCATTAAGTTTTCAAATTATTCACTCAAGAACTAAATAATTAGAGAAGATGTCTTTGGTGTCAGAGGGAGTACCTGCAACACTTGTGAGATGCAGGGCACTTGCTTAGCTTTTTAGCTCAGGTTTTGGGTGATGTACCAATTGCTCCAGCTAAGGGAATTTTGCTAGTTCAAATGTTAATAATCTTAGAAACACATCAAACTAGAAAATTGAAAGTCATGCTCAGCCACATGCACATGCTATTCTGACAAACTAGTATAGTTCAGCTAATATAATCTGTCAGTTTAGCACTTCAGGGTTACTTGGTGGTTTCAAGAACAATGTGTAGCATTACATTTAAGAACAATCAGAAAGGTGACATCATTTTGCAATACAGTGCATTTTCATTTGTTCTGTTCCTTTCTGGTTTGCTGGTTATTTTGATGTCCTCTGAAATAGTATATAGTGTTCTTGACTCATCTCTTTTGGAGGGAATGCAGACAAGTGCCCTGTCCCATGCTACAGTGAACAGCTGACTAGTGACTGGTAATGTAAATTGATAATTTTGCTTATTACACCAATGTGGGTAGTACAAGCTTTGCAAGGTTATAGGGCCGACAAGATATTTCTATAACTGCAGCCTAATATTTCTGCAGATGCAGTATGCTGTGCTGTTTTATGTGCAGTGCTGCTGAAAAACATTGTCTTAAGGGCTTAGGGTTTTGTTTTTCTGGGGTAAAGAGCTCATAAATGTTTTTTTAAAAATAATAATACAGCAAAAAATCTAGTGTCTGGAAAAGCTTGCTTTTGACTTTCTCCTCCTTTTCAATGTAATACAAAAATTAAATCTTTTACTTGACCTGGACAGAAAAACATCCCAACTTTCCTCTGTAAACTTCTAAATGGATTGACTTCCTGTTAATACTGGAGCAGCTGAGCTTAATTTATCATTAATAACAACAAAAACCACTTCAGAAAGTGTTACGTGTACCTGTTGTATCCAGATTTCATCATTTTTTCCTACAGTTGTGAGCACTGGAGGTGTTTATGTGTTCATCAGAGTAGGAAGCAGGAGCTGGGAGTGAGAAGCGTTGCCCAAGCTCGGCTGGTCAGGGCAGCTGAGCTGAGGAGCTGTGACTATCTGCTGTGCACAGGAAACACCTTGACAAGGAGAGGCTCACCAAAACCCTATCAGATCATGTCGTACTAGTGTTGCAGCTGTGGTGCTGTCAGATCTGAGAGTCCTGATGAAGTTGTTCAGAGAGAATTGAGAATTTACCTTTTTTTTTTTTCTTTTTTTTTTCCTTCCCAGCTTCTGTACCTGGTTGGTAACAGTTGTTCTCCCTTCCCACAAACCTTTCCTCAAATGGGTATGAGAAAATCCAACCTTCCAATCTGTTTACAGATTGGAGTTTTTTAGGAGGAAGAGTCTTTCAACATGCAAAACTTGTGCTAGAAACATACTCCTTCCTTATTTTTTGGCTTTTTATCAGTTAACAAAGTGGCATGGTTCCTGGATAGGCAATTAATAAAATAATTGGAATTTTAAATCCAAATAGACATTTATTAGTTAGATAATTTCACAAAGCCTTTGTTAATTTGTATATTAATGAGTATATGGGACTGTATGTATGTGGGACTTTATTTTTATTTCTACATTTGGCTTCTGTCCAAGTAACACAAGTCCTGAAATAAAAAAATTTTTAAAAAGCGACCCTGTTGCCTGACTTCTGAAGTCCTGAGAATTTCTAAGGTCACACTTCTGACCTCAGGAGACAGAATGTGTCCCGGAAAGCAGCTAAAATAGTTGCTTATTTTATTTCCAATTATTGAAACACTGATAATCTTATCAAGACCAAACTGAACTGATCCTGTTGTTCACTACCCCTCCAGTTCCCAGATGCACTGATGGGAAGATAAGAAATATTTGCATGTAGTACAATAAAAAGAGTACAAGTTTAACTACAAATTCTATTTTATTTTAATTAAAATTTCACACTGTCAGAAGATGAAGCATAGGAGACTGTAACAGGAAAAACTGTCTTTTTCTATAATAACAACAGATTTGCAGCTGTATGAACTTTCTGCTTCATCTGCATCTTAGGCAAGTTGCTATTCATGACTTATGGCATCAATGGCACAAAATTGATTGTTTTCTGAAATTTAATTAATGGCAATAATTTTAAGACACTGCACATTCCTAGACACAAAGGAGACTTTTTTTTGGTGTAAAACTGGTCAGAATATGAAGATATATGTGCTTACTGGTTCTAATTTTTCACCCATCTTTAACTGAATATATGAGGTCAATTAATAATATCTAAAATGGTTTTTTGCGAGGTGGTAAAGGCTTAAAAATAGAAAATTTCCGAAGCTAGCTCAAACAATTGCAGGTGAAATAGATAGGAAATGCTTTCAGCAAGTAATTTTCATTAGATTTCCTGAACTATAGTATCTATTCTCCTGTCAAATGCAGTAAGTCTTGTAAGTGGAAATTCAATACTAATCTATACAAAACATTTGCTTTTAACAGGTATTTCTAGTCAGGAAGGTAAAAGGATCTGATGCAGGCCAGCTTTATGCCATGAAGGTACTTAAGAAGGCAACTCTAAAAGGTAAGGATTGGGACAGTGGCTGCAGTCTATATTTCTGTGCTGCATAGTAGTTTATTTTTCTTGCTATTTTTCACATTGTTGCTGATTTGCAGTATATGAATGCATAAATATGTCTGCCATCCTCCAAAATTCTGCCTCACTGTAGGTGAATATTCTAAAAAGAACTTAAACATATGTTACATATACAGTGTGAGAGGAGTAAAACAGAGGTTTGTAGCTTCCCAGCTGCGTGCTTGCTTTATTTTCTTGGTGTTATTTTTAGGACTTCTATTTGGTATATATTTTGTATTTAAGTGTCACTGTCTTTCTGTTGCTGAAGTAAATAAGATATTGCTATAGTAAAACCTGGCTCCTGCTGGGCAGAATGGCCTTCTCAGCTGGTCCTTCTCTCTATGTGCCTGAAAAGCCATGGGAACATGTTTCCAAGTGTGAGGAGTCATTCTGAGACCATTTAGATCATGCTGTTTCCTAGCTGATGGGCTGTGGGAGGCCAGGGCCAAATGACTGATGTTTAAAGCTGGTTATTCTCTTCTGGGGCCACTGCCTGCTACAGACAAAAAACAAATTGGTAGTCAAGCCCAGGACTGAAAAGCAAAGAGAGGAAGGTCAGTCTCAGCTGAAGTCCTTACTGGTTGATCCTGCACAGACTAAGGAGGATGCAGTCATCTTTTTGTTTCCCTGACCTAGCACTGTTCTGATCTTTCCTTCAAAAGCCTGACACTTCTTGCAGGTAAAGAGGAGAGCATTCGTTTTGTCTGGAGCAGATATTTTGCTTTGTCTTGGAGAGTGTGGTTTTGTGCAATGCAGTGTAGTGTCTAAATTTCTGTCCTAATGCAAAGAATAATCATTAAGTGACCCCATAGTTCTGATCACTTGAAAATCCAGATTTCTATAGCATGCCTTGCTTTGGAGAACTAAAATACAAATAAAGCCACCAGTTAAGCAAGCTGGAGCTACTGCAGGTGGTGTCAGGCAGAGCCAGCCCCTCTTCTGAGCACTGGTTAAAATGGGGAACAGGCACACCAGCCATTTAGAAAGTCCTTTCCCCTCAGAAAGCCTTTTCAGGGAAACGTGAGTTTGAAGCAATGCTGGCGTGCTTATCTTTTTGTTTGGAATCCAGACGGGACTGTTTACTCTAGCAGAACGGCCCAGGGTAAATAAACAAACAGTACTGGACATGAGACATGCAGGGTGATAGCTCAGGCCTGTGTGCATCACGTGTATGGCAGAGTGATCCTCTGACTCCTCAATCAAGAACTGGACCATGAAGTGCCCAAACTCAGCTGAACTTAGATGTCAGAGTCTTCCCCACTGGGGAATGACATCTTCTGATGGTGTCTGAGCAAGGTCTGTGTAACCCCTCGGATCTCAGGATGTACCAGAAACTTATTCCTGTTTCTTTTGCCAATACAGTTTTTTTACCATAAGGGAAAACTGTGTATTCCCTCTTTTTCTGTCTAACTCTAAGGAGTGTTTAGCAGGAAGAGCTTTTGCACAGGGGATGGCTTTTTTTTTTTTCATCCCCAAACACTTTATTGTTACTTTATATTTGATGGTGAAATATGTAAAAACATTAGATTCCACTGTAAAAGAAAAGACTTTTATTGGGGCAGTCTTTCAGGAAATGTCAAAATTCAGGTTTTAAAGTACCCAGTGTGTTCCATCAAGTTTCTCTTCTGTCAAGAACAAGAATCTTTTTGCAGTTCTGTGGTTCTTTATAGCACAGAAAGGCTATTTATTGTCTTCTCAAGTATGGGTCACAAGATCCAAAAATTGAGGCTACTTTGTGATTTTGGTGGATTGCATTTTTCTCCCATTCAGACTACTTAGCGCTCTGACTTCTAGCTCTGGATTTCCCATTAATCTCAAGATAACCACCACAGGGGTAGGAACTAATTTGTCCACACCAGTTTCTACAAATAAGTTAAAATTGACAGCTGTTTAACTCAAAGTGCAAAAATAAAGACAGAACCCCATTGCAAAAATAAATCCCAGAACCCCTGGCAACAGGGTGAGACGAGCAACAATGAGGATTGCTGCCAGTAAGCTTCCATGTAACTTTCAGCACAGAGATGATATTTCTGACAGCTTAATTTCGTCTTTTAAGTAAAAATGCTGTATTATTGCTGACTGTCTACACTCAAAAAGGCTGGAAGTCACTCCAATTTGAAGTATTTATTACCCTGTCTAGCAGTGGGAGCAAAGCTACAGGTACGTTAGCACTGTGTTCAGCATTTGCTGACAAAAGGCACGCTACCAGACAAATTTCTGAATGATTTTGCTTCCTGACCTGCACTCTGCGCTGGTACCACATGGAGCAGGAAATTCAGAGCTCTCCAAGCCAATTCCATTGGCAATGGCCAGACAGTCCTAAATGTTACAGCAGTTATTTTCTATAGTGAAACAAATTTGCAAAGCATGTAAATGGACGCGTCAGAAAGAAAATAAAAGAAGATGGGATAGCAAAGCTGATTTCTTTCCTGGATTAGTCTGCAGAAATAAAACCTGGATAAGTAAGAGACCTTCAGGAGTGATGGTACTTGCTCTGAAGAACAGCCAGAGTAGGTCTTGTGGAGTAATTTTCTGCCCTGGGAGTAATTTTCTGCCCTGGGAGCCTGACTGTGGCCGTGGCTGGCTGGGAATGTTTAGGAAGAAGCAGAAGTATAAAATGATGCTTTCTCCAGTGAGCCTGTTGCCTCCTGTCCCTTTCCAGGGTAGTTGCCCCTTGTTAGCATGATCCCAACTTCAGCAACAGCAAAGGTTTGTATAAGAAGGGCGCAGCAAGCAGCAGCAGAATTCTTCAAGCGTTTCTTCAAGCGTTTACAGTTCAAAAATGGCTTTTTATACAAAAGAGACTTTGTAGATCAATCAGATGTGTAGATTTGAGCTTGAAAAAGATCTGCTAATCAGCAGGACCACTCCTGCTGTGAAGGGATAATTAGGCTTCAGAATATTACAGTTTAGATTGTAAAAGTTTGCAGAGGCACATGCTGTACACATGAATGTTTGTGAAAATTAAACTAATCTTAAACTCATGAAAGTTTATTTTAAACATAGGGTATATCTGAATAAGCGCGTGTAACAGCAGATCCTTGAAAGGGAAAAAGCCATTGTTACTTTTTGTTGAGAGCATTGCGCATTGCACCATGCTCTCTAAATCAGAGCATTCCACATAAGTTTCTTTCCTTTCTGCCTCATTTCCTTCTTCAGGAGCTTGTGGGTATCTGAATTTAAAGCAGAAAGCTTTCTGAAGAAACTAGATTAACTGTTTAATTCTGATTCTAATTATTACCTTTAGGAAAGCCTTGTTCAAAATGTTTAAGGATGTTACGTGTGTTAGGTGCCAGATATGGAATACATCAGATTTAAGGCTGCAGGTGTGTGTAACTCTAACTTGTCTCTCTTTCAAATGCTGTGTATTACATTACATTACCTTAATAGCTTCCTTTGCAAATATAAACCCTTTTGGGGGCATCTAGGTGCTCAAAGATATTTAGGCCTTTAAATACCTTTCAGGAGTGAGACTTTTGTCCTTCAGAATGTCATTAAATAGTACTCTTAAAATACCATATTAAAATGTTGCTTTCAAGTCTTTGCTGTACTCTACTTTTTCATTAAAATCAGAGTTTTAAATAAAAAAGTCGACAGAAAATAAAGTTGATCTATATCTTTAAACACTTACAGAGATGTATCAGTGAGTTTCTACTGACCATCCCGAATACATTGTAAATCTGAGGGAACAAGAAATAAACCAGTGAGTGCTTATTCTGTGTATATGTGTGTCTGGTATACACCAGCAAAGCTGGAACAGAGGGTCAGGGCAAGCTGACTTTTGTGATTCATTCAGTATTTCTCCCGAGGTGTCTCAGGCTCCATCAGCCTTACTAAATGTGCTTCAGAATTCCATGATCAAGAGTTGTTTAGATTGGTTACGGTGTAAGCCTCATTAAACACCCATGAAATGCCCATAAATCCCCAGCAGGTTGCTGTGCTGGAATGTAAGGGAGCTTGAAAATCCAAGACCTGTTGCTGCAGCAGACGTGCAGTCTAAGGGAAAGTGGCATGAAGCCATAATTCACTGACATAATGCTCATGAACTTTATAAATATTGCAGTGATGATGTAGTGAGGGTTATGTGATGGATCATGAGGATGCGCTTTGCATCTGCCCATCCGGTTGGCAATGGAGTGTGTAAGTCTTGGCACTGGAAGCTGTTTCACCCTGAGAATGCAATCTACCTTTTTGTGATTATAGGGTTTAGAAATGATAATCTCTTTTGTCAAAACCTCTAAAGTGCTTTGCAGCTTATGATCCCCCGAGTTTAAGCCAGCAGGCTTAGGGGTTTGCTGGTGTGTGGTGGTTATAGGTGCAGCAAGCTGTGAGAGCAGCTTTAGTGACCCACAGAGAGCTTGGGTGTTCTCGGGGATGTAGAATCAAAAATACCATTTATATCCAAAACCGAACAAGTAACTTAGATGTTACCAGGTGAAGTGGGATTTCTGTCTGAACCACTGATAAAATTGTAGTGGTGGTTTCCCTGGTTGGACACAAACCAAAGTAGCTTCTTCAGTTTTCCTCTGCATGTGTCTTAGTTTCCCTGTAACAAATGTGGTGATTAGATATCAGATACAGAACCTAGTGGTTTCCCTCTGCTTTGACAGGAATAAAATGTCAACAAAATGAGAAACTGTAGACAATTTTACCCTATAAGGCAGGACTCAGAGTCTTCACCTCAGGCAAAACTTGCTCTGTTGTGCCGAGGTTTCCAAGGTGTCTTTTTCTATTTTGTACAGTCCTTGTGTTTGGTGAGAGGCCCTGGTATTTATCCATGTTCACCATTTAAATTTTGGTTTATCATTTTTTCTTAAAGTATTCTGCTATATTTTTTATACCATCTTGGGCCTCTTACTACCTGCTTCTGAAAAATTCATGAGGGAAGTTCTGCCCACTGGGCAGTCCAGACCCCACGGCAGAAATACCCTTGCCCTGAAGTTTGGAGGAAAGGTTGTGTGCTCTGCATCCTTGGAACTGCTGCTTATGCATGGCTTCTTTAGTCTGAGAATTGTAACCCTCCAAATGTCAGGGCTTTGAGCTCAGAAAAACACAAACATTGCTGGACCTGGAAGTGCCCTTAAAGATCCACTTGAGACATAGACTCGCCCCTTTCCACAAATAGCCATACGCTGATTTTTCAGTCTTGGAAAGAAATAGCAACTTCTGTGTGCAACTTCTGTGCGCACAAACACAAAATTATTTGATTTCTCTGAATATTTCCCAGTGGCTCTAAAATGTAAAGATCAGCCTAGTGAGTATGTGCTGAACGAGACAGCAATGCTCTTGGGTCACCATCTGGACTTGGCGCATTCACATGCAGTTTTTTGTGGGCTAGGAGTCAAAAAGTGCTGTGAAACATGCAAACCTTCCTCACATTTTAGGGGTAAATTGCATTTAGTAGCTGTCATCTGAGGAAGTAGAGCTTTCTTTCCTCTCTGGGAGTTTTGAAAATGAAACTAAGAAGTTTTTCAACAACCAGTGCTAAGGGGTCACTTTTCGGCTGTGTTTTTACAGTGCCTTTGCAAATTTACTTGCAGACCACCTATTCCTTCCTCCCCAAAAAAGTCAGCTTCGCTAGGGCTTGCTTTCTAAAGGAAGAAAGGGTACAGTACGTAAGACAGGGCTCATTTAGACTGATTATCATGGGCTGTGGAGAATACATGTATTTGTGTATTATAAGGAAAATGAACTGTCTTTAGGCAACTCATTGTGTCAGTAAATATAGCGAGTCCTAGCCTGAATATACAGCAGATTGGACAGGTCAAAAACCACAAAAAGCATTGCTGGAAGTTTGTTTTCATAGCATTTGCTGAAGTGTTCATTGAGCTTGTAGCTTCTGGGTTAGATAGTTAAAGCTCTTTAATGACTGTACAGTGTTTGGATTCAGATTTGGATGAGAAGGGAAAACTTTTGCCTATAAATATAAACTGAACACGCATCACTTAAAGATTTTATTATCTGTTTTATTCAAACCATGTGGGAGTTTGCATTGTATGAAGTCCTGATTAAATTATAGTGTCTTCACAATGCCAAGTGCATTGTGAAGATCCTGTTAGGAGGCAAAAAAATTCCCACTGCTAAGATATTAAAGGAATGAACACTGCATGTTAAAAATGCTCTCTGTTTTGTGGCAAGGGAACATTTTGGCTCGTTTGTTTTTACACAAAAACCTACTGATCCTTTTGGGGTTTTCCTAACTGCCACAGAAAATTGAAATTTCTCTTTGTGAAAATATTGGCTCTTGAGTTCTGTATAGGGTCCAGAGAGGGGCAGCAAAGCTGGTGAAGGGTCTGAAGCACAAGTCCTAGGAGAAGCTTCTGAGAGAGCTGGGAATGTTTAGCCTGGAGAAAAGGAGGTTCAGGAGTGAACTTATCACTCTCTACAACCACTTTAAAGGTAGTGAGGGGTTCGCCTCTTCTTCCTGACAGCTAGTGATAGGATGAGAAGACATAGTCTTAATCTGCCCTTGGGGAGGTTTAGGTTGGACATAAGGAATAATTTCTTCACAGGAAAACACTGGATGTGGCACTGAATGCCATGGTCTAATTGACAAGGTGGTGTTCAGTCATAGGTTGGACTCCATGATCACAGAGGTCTTTTCCAACCTGGTTGGTTCTGTGCTTCTGTTAAAACTGCTGCTCATGTTGCTGAACAGCAGGTTTTTCCTGTTATCCGAAGCAGGGCAGAATTATTAAGTTTTTGCCTAGATATTGGTAAAAAGTTAAAATCAAACTCCTTGGCTTTCTCCCTGTCAATCAAACAGACTGATTCAGATACGAGCACACACTTCTGTGCTTGTGATTTCTGCTGTAGGTAAATCAGCAATATTGCTCAGTCCTTTTTCTGTCCACACTTTTCTTCCAGTGTAACTCTGTTGTTACAATAATATCAAATTATAGCTCCGTGCACAGTTGTGTGTTCACTTGGAAAACAGCTTCAGCTACTAATTAGCATGCTGCTGCCTGAAACAGCTTTGTTTCATTCTCCCCAAAGAGCACACAGGACAGGACTCAGAAGCAAACTCCACCTTTCTTCGTGAGCAGTTCAGCAGCAGAAAATGTGGTGGGTGTCCTAGCATCCAACAGCATTGGTGCTTGGGTTTGAGCTTTTGAAGGAATTGTTCCAGTCATCTCCCTTTGCCGTGCCTTGGTTTGCCAAGCACAGCAGTTTTGGAGCGCACAGAGTTCCCTCCTGATGAAACTCACTCAGGAGCCCACCCAGTGCCCTCCTGCCTCTCACAGCCATTCCGGTCATGGCCCCAAAGTGCCGCATAAAGGGTGGGGCAAATTCAGGTCCCAGCACACACTGTTATGTTCCCTAGATTGGAACCACACTGCTTATTAGTGCACCCATAGGTTTGAGCAAAAGTTTCAGACTTTGCTGTGAAGACATTGAGTGCACCCGTGTTTGTGTTTTTCACAAGGTATAGCACAAAGCTGTCTTAAATTTTTCCATCTTTTTCGTAGGTTTAGGTGCCCATGCCCTTGACTTCTAATCCTTGAGCAGTTCCATGGGCCTTAGCAGTATCTGAGGGTTGCATTATTCAGGTTTTTCTGTGAAGATTCTCTAGAGAGGACAAAGGTGATTCAAATCTGAAGTCAGAGGAAGAAAGCACTGAAAAAACCTGCTGATTTCTTTGTCAGAAAATACGTGTTCTTTACCTGTGATCAAATGATATAGGCTTGTTTTAAATGTTTGTTGAGTCACTCTTCTGTCAGTGAAATACAGAAAGAATGACATTTTTAAATATAAGAACCTGCAGCAGCTCATGTAGGTTGCATTTGAATTTGCTCCCTGACTATTCCAGACAGTAAAGGAATGGTAACTGGTTTTTTTGGTGGGTTTGTTTCTTTTTTTCAGAAATGAGTAGTTCATTATACTTATGGCTTTTCTGATGGTAGAAAGCTTTTTTAAATCATCTTATAATTTTCAGTCAATTTGCCATCTACCTCTTTCAAGTTTCAATTGATCTGTGTACTTGCCATGGTGAGTAAGCAGCAATGGAGATACTTGAAGCTGCAGCTCATGTAGGTACCACTGTTAAAAGGTTTTCAGACCCAAACTCGTTCTTCAAACTCTCCATCATAGACTTGGTCAAGAGTTTCACTATGGCTTGTCTTCCATTAGATTATTCTTTTTATTGTATTCATTGTGTTGTATGTCTAATGACAGATATTTGCAGTTACTCCCAAATTGGTTATTGTTTTACAGAAAAGATCACATTTTATTTTTTTATTGTCGAGTAGCAGATTGCTGTTAGTTGCTTTTGCTGTGGATTCAGGAATGGAGAGACTACACAGGCAGTTGCTCTGAAACTGCAAGTGAAATGTTTATCCTGTTTGAAAATGTGATGCAATTCCATTTTATCTGTAGAAAAAATCGTTTTACCAAGAAAGGACTGGGAGATGCAATGGCCTTTGTTAGCTCTCACACCCTTCATCAACACTAGCTGGAAAGCAGTGAGATGAGAGAAACACACATCTTAGTTTAATTGGAACAAATCTATGAAGATTGGCATGAAGCTTCAGCTAAAAGAATGAGACTGTCACTGCTGGCTGTGTACAGTGTTCGGCCTGAGCCAAGAGCCTGGGAATGAGGACTAGATGAACTTCAGGACATCACAGAGGCTCAGTGGTTCTGCTTTCAAATCAGGCCTTGTGTCCTTGCCTGGATCTGTGCCAGGTGACCCCACTGGTGTGGTACTCTGGGAGATTGCCCTGTACTTTGCACGGCTACTGAGGCATCATCTGGAAGGCACCTGAAGAAGTCCCATGGCCCACCCCTGACCGAGGGTGATGCTTTTGTGTCATTCCTCACATATGTTTGCCTAACTCATTCTTACACTGTGTCTAGCACTATATTATTACAAAATGCTTCCTAGCACATCTGTCCAGTGTCTACCTTGCCACAGCTGAAGCTGTTAATTCATCTCCTCTCTCTCGATTACAGTTTCTTCTTTGTGGCTTTCTTCTGCACCTTGAAATTTGCTATGTTCACCTTCCATCTTCTGTAGGCTGAGGATCTTTTATGTTCCTTTCTTTCCTCAGTGTTCATTTTTCCTAGATCCTCAGATTTAGGTATATACTCGGTAAGTCAGGGGTGACATTATATGCTCCGGCTGCATGTCCTGCCTTTCAGGTCCTCTGTGAGTGCCTTGATAGGGCAGAGCAGAGATACTTCTGCTCTACCACAAAGATTATTGAAAATTCAGGGGGATGTAATTAAACTGGTTGAAATGTCTTGCTTCAAAGACAGCAGAGTGGTCAGATTGTCAAGATGTTTGTTCCTTTGGGGAGTCACATTCAGAGAAAGTTCCTAGAAGAAGCCCTTGGGTAGATGGATTTGTAAAATGGTGTGATTCTTGGGGTGTCCTGTGCCGGGACAGGAGCTGGTCTCGATGATCCTGATGGTTCCCTTCCGACTCAGCATATTCTGTGAGTCCATGATGCTGTGAGGGTTTCTGGAGCATGGTTGCCTGCAGCTGTCAACCTCCACAGTCTTTCTCCCATGTGTTTAGTTTAAGAATTAAGCACATTATCAGTGGACAGGGTGTTCCCAGGCCAGCTGGGTCTTACCAATGGCAACAAAACACTGGTCACCATTTTCCCTTCCCTGCTGCCCTTTTTCTTCTGCGTTTCTATCTAGTGTTCTATAAGCCTAAAGGAAATCATGTGAAAGTATACTTTTCTGGTTTTCTTTTGTCTTGTCTTGAGGCTTGAAATTTTTTGTGTCTTATTTGTCTTGCACTGTCTTAAAGGAGCTTTGTAAGCTTTGTGCTTGCTTGCAAGGCTTCTAATTTTAAGAGACCCACTGCCAAAAGAGAGAAGCTATTGCTGGCAACCCATCATGTCAGCTGTGCAGCATGTGAATGAACCTCTGGAAGTCTTTTAATCCTGTGTGACGTCCAAGAGCTTGCTGTTGGTACCACAAGGCTGTGAACTACAGGAAGAGAAAAATTGCTCTTCTGGCAAATACAGCCTCGGATACTCCTAGTCTTCATCTCCTTTGAGTTATGTCATGTAGTCTGTTCTTTCATGGCAGGCTGTGACTAGCATGGGAGCTGGTACCTCAGTTTAGGAATTACAAGACTTCGGCTGTGCTCACATTTCTCCTGCCAGCCTGTTACATGAACACCACCCAGCTACCCTTACTGCTGCTCCTGTGCTCCATCTCCATATCTGTAATGCTAACCCAATTATGCCAGCCTGCTCTTCACAGTGCTCACTGCTCTTTGGAGGAGCAATAGTAGGATATTAATGGAGATGTTATCAACATCCCTCCTCGCTGAAGTGCAGTCTATTGCGTTATGGAATTCAATGGCTAAAGATTCCAAACAAAGAAATTGTTAGGAAATGTGTCTTGTGTATGATGCATTGATTATTTGGAATAATCAGAACTATGAATCAACTCTGCTTTTGAATAAATTTGCAGCTGTAGTGGAAAGCCAAACTGAAAATACAATACAAAATATCCCTGGGATTTTTAACCTCCCTGATGGACTCTGCAAGTCTTTGGCTGTGGTACAAATCCATTATCTATATGACAAGCATTTGTTTGCTCTGTTCATTGAATATGTTGCACTATTTGTAACAGCTAGGATAATTGCTGTTTAACCAAGTTCAGCTGCCTGCAACTGCAGAGCATTTGTAGTTGGTTGGAAACTAAATTCGTAAGCATCATCTGGGAGTTGCATCCAACTGCTTTTATTGGTTCCCATAACACAGCAGAAAAACCTTATTTCCTTTCAAGCATAAGGACAGATTAACAGTGAGGTCGATGCTGTCACTTGATGTCATTTTAAGTCAGAGTGACTGCAGAAGAGTATAAAACAACTACAACAGAGGAATCAGTTACACTGGTGATGGTTTTCCTCACAGCACTGTAGTTGGATTGCCTGTAAACCTTCACCAAACAGCTGGCCAGGCATTCTGTTCACAACTGCTCCTGGAGGTGTGCTAGCACTTAGCTGGCTCTCCATGGAAGTTAGGTGGCACAGTGTGGGAGACTACCATCTGGGATTTGTTTCTACAGAAGCAAAATTATTCTCTGTTTTCATATTCTTCATGTAGGTTACAAATGTCAGTTTCAGCTTCCGCGTGGCTGTGTCGTTTGCTCCAAGATGAAGGTTTTGATGATTGAGGAGAGACCAGCAATCAGCATCAATGACAGCCTCTCCTTTCTGTTTTCTCTACAGCATTTTCTATCTGCATGCGATAGTAATTGACACACTCAAAAGGTTTCCATGGCACATTAATTTAACTGACATTTTCTCAGCAGCAGTAGATTACTATCAAAGCCTGAGTTGTTCAGACAATTGTAGTGTGTCCCTGGTCATCTTTCAGAACTTTGTATGGGCTGTGGCATAGTTGCCATTGAGAGGCAATCATCTTCATCAACACTGTAAACTCAAAATTGATTTTTCTGCTGAAAGAGAGCCTACATTTCCTCTTTTTCTGTTTCACATATCTCCTTCTATTTATATTCCTTTCTTTTATTTTGATAAATAAGTTTTCATCCTAAATTTTTATGTGCTTTAAATATTTATCTTCTGTATAGGTTATGTCAATGCTTATCTGTTCAAATTTGGTTTCATTATGGATATAATAAGCTCTGCAGTATAAAATGTCAATGTCATACAGCTAGGTACTATCTTGATCCTTATGTGCTGTCATAAGAAAGAAATATTTGCAAGTGTATATTTAGAAGTATTGTTTTGTATTTCTGTTTTCATGTGTTGTTCCCAGCACAAAGCACACAACTTCCAAAGCAAAGTTTTGAGGAAGCCTGAAAGTTTGCACTGTGTGTGTGAGGAGTATGGTTTGCTAGCAGACACTAGAAGGACTGTCACAAGGCTGGTGGTCACAGGGCTGGGTGGCCCCAGAGGGGCTGCATTACCCCTCTGCCTTACCCACAGCTATCACCCACAGGGTAACAGCCTTAGAGATCAAAGATTCTTGATAAGGCTCTCTGAGACCTCAGAACTAAAAGCGCTGTGTGGAAACTGAACTGCTTGTGGTTATTCAGAGGGTTTTCAAGTTCACTTCCAAAATGAATTTTTGGTTTCTGATATTTTTTTTTCACTTTGGTGGAATGTTCTGATATAACACTATGGGCATTAATCCTGCTATAAATGCTGTGTTTCAGACAGCCTTCCAAACAGTTGTGCATAATAATGAAATCTAGATTGTTCTGTTTTTTTTAAGATGTCCTTTGTTGAGGTGGAGTCACTGCAGCAAAGTAGCACATAGTGAAAAGTGCAGTCTCATTCCCCTGCAGTCATGGCAGGCTGGTTTCTTACTAAATAGTTATTTAACTTTCCCTGAATTTATTTTGTTTTAAAATGTGTCAGTAAGGAGGTTCTAGTCCCAAGGCGTTGCTCTGCTCTGTAGGGGTTCATGCAGTTACAGTTTGCCCAATATAGCCTACATTTCTTCTTTTTCTGCTTCACTTACCTCCTCCTATTTATATTAATTTCCCCTTTTATTTTGATAAATAAGTCTTTTTCCTCCATGTTTATATCCTTTAAATATTTATCTGCTCTCCTCCTGTCTCCCTGTAGTCATTGCTCAGTACTGTTTATGTTTAGCTTTTGGCAGTTTCTCAGTAACATAGGGGAAGAAACCCAAGATTTCCTTTTCTGTTAGGTATTCTTTCAGAGCTCAAGCAGCTACATATATTTTTAGAGCTGTATATAGGGACTTAGATGTAGCTGGTGAGATCCTATTAATGTCAACAGCAGTTTTACTATTGACTGCTTTAGGGCCATGATTTCACCCAGAATCTCTCTGAACTTAGTCATATCTTCCACAACCGTCCCTATATGGTAGTGGAGTCCAGGCTGAAAACCAATTCACAATTGTTTGAGGACTGTGTTCCTCTTGTCAAAGGAGAAAACAATAAATCAACCTTTTTTTGTTGTTGTTGTTGCTGTCTGTGTGACCAAAGCTTGCTGATTGCAAAGCTTTAATGAGCATGTTGATAACAGCAAAAGAGCAGGCTTCTTCTTGTGCTCTAATTTAGGAAATGACCTTGCCTTGACTTCACACCCTGCTTGCTGGTGGGACTGGAGGCTTCTTCAGTGATAGACAGCCGTCTCACAGATGCTTTTTCATTTTTATGAGGCAAACATATCAGCAGAGCTATATTAAGTATGTCTGCATCACATCAGGTCCTGGGCAAAGCAGAGGTTTGTTTTGTCTGAATGTTAACATTAAATGGCACAATTTTACTAAACTATTTAAATTCTAAGTTCTTGTCTGTTTTATGTGCAGGTAGCATGGAGGGCTGGGTTATGAGTAACCTGGTAAACCTCATCCTGTGTGGTTTTCAAATAGAATCTGTCTCAGGGCTTGATATCTCCTAAATGAAGTGGGCCTTCAGTGTTGGATGATGAGCCATTATCCCAGCTTCCTCAGTGATGCCATAAATATAGTAGTTATTTGTTTTGGAAACCAAAACTTTTGCAATTCAGTAACTGAAACACTCATCCAAAAATTTTGTTAGAACAAGTCGGATTGGCTCTGTGTTTACCACATCCAAGCAGTCTAATGGAAGGAGTGTTTAGAGTGAGAAGTCAGCATAGTGCAGTTGTGGTCTGGACAGCCTAGCGAGAATGTTAACATTTGCCTCCTGTCCTTTGACCAAATCCATCCAAACCCTCCCTTCTGAGAAAGGAACCTCTCACTGTCCAGCCACTGCCTCATGTTACCCATATCAGAGCTAAGCTGGTAAACAATTGCAAAAACTTCACTTCAAAACTTTGCATGTTTATCCTAAACCTGGAAGACATAAGGGTTCTGTTTTAAAACTGCCTGATGGGTTTTTTTTATTAACCATCTTCTGAATTTATGTCACAACTGATAAAGAAAAGATTAGTTTCTGGTAGAGTGTCTATCCATAGGAACAGGACAGTTGAGGGAAATTTGCTTGACAAAATATCAGTATTAAGCATTTCAGCAGAATTCTTTGGTTTGATTGTGTACCTTTTCAAACAATATTTTATAGTTGTACATTACAATTAGAGTTAAGAAAAAGGAGATAAAAAGATAAAATAAAACCCTTAACAAAGTACTTTGATGCAGCCAAAACAATTTTTCTCAATTTAATTTTGGCAAAACTTGCTGAATTTAGGCTTTCTGTTCTAGTTAGAGAACAAAAACCCACAGTAAAAACATCTTCAAAATATTCAAAATTACAAGTTTCCAAGAGGCCTACAGAAAACATTTACTGGGATTACTTCAGCCTATGACTAAAACTGCCCTGATGGCAAATGACAGCAACCCAGTACATATGTTCTATACAGAGAGGAAATACCACATTTCCTCTTCTTCCAGGAACTCTCACTTAATATTTTATAAAAGATTATTGGTCTCATCCTTAAACATCTGAACTGGACCAGGCAGAAGGTTTCATACCATGCCATTAAACAAAATAGTAGGGGCTCATATAACAAAAGAGAAGGGACTTGGGTGGGCTTTAAGTCGCTCTCACACAGGAACACTTTGCCCTGAGTTGGTGTGCCAAGAGTTCTTGGGGAGATCCTGTGCCACCCTCACCCCCTTTCACCTCTGCCCGGCCTTGCAAGTAGTTGTTCAAAGGTCCTGAAGGAGAGGAAATGCCCCTTTTGATACAAATGGCTTTTTAGACCTGGAGAGACTGAATAAAGAGGACAATTTTTTTTTTCTGTAGAAGGCTGGCATAAGAAGGAATATCTTTGCATTTTCATCCCTGAGCCAGTGTTCACTCCTCATACTTTTCAATCATAAAAGTTGTATTCTTGCCTTTGATGATATGCTGCAGAAAGTATTTGTGGTGCATACCAAAGCACAGACAGCTTTCACACTTCCAGAGTAAGGTGATGCAGACTTTACTCAGCTCTCCCTGTAAAGCCCAACAAACAGGTGTGTTTTCAGAGCAAAGAGCAGCGGGGCTTGATTAAACCATGCTGGGCTTCAAGCTTAACAGGCAAGCGGCAGAACTCATTGCCCTGAGAGACCCAGCAGTTCCTGGACATCTGGATCAGATCCATCTCAAGCAGGACAAGAAAAAAACCAAAAACTTCATTGCTTCTCTTGGCTTAACAACTTCTCCATAGCAAAACTCAAGGCAGACACTCATTTGATACTGGAACATCCCATGGATAGGAAATATGAATCTTGGTGCTGCCTCTTCTTTGCAGCTGCATGTGAGTTAGCCAGCACTGCAGGGCAGGAGCTGCAAGGGAAAAAACAGTCTCCCAGGAGATATGAGAGAAGTTCGATAGAAAAAAAATCATCCCTCTTTAGACTGTATTTAAGAGTAGGACTGAGGACTGTGTGTCCTGGTCATCTTTGTGTTACCAGTTTCTTGTATGCTGGAATTAATCTGAAATTGTTTTGTGTAGGGAGAGAAGGCAAACTGTCTCATACATGTTTTAAACAAATTTTCTTTATTGCAAAACTATATGAAACCAGTTTCTTCCTTCAGTTCATCATAATTTCCCCAGCTGCTTATGAGTAGTGTTTACTGGGACATCTGAATTCTAAGGCCAGCCTTCTTCTTAATTTGTCATTTTGAAATTATGCTCATTCCTAGAGTGTAGGTAATTATTGCCTGTCCGTAAGAGTTAGTATTGAAATTATTTCCTGCAATAGTAGTAATAATAATAAAAAATAGTTCTAAGTCCCACTTCAGTACAACTGAAGCAAATGAAGCATAGGAGCATGTTACACTCAAATTCAAGAAATAAATACTTTCTTGATGATTTCACAGGATCTCACATCCACTAAGGTAAATAAATTTAAATCAAACATATGATTTCCTTAAAAAGAAAAAATAGTTCCAGGTGCAACTCAGCAGAGGTGTTGAAGATTTTCAGTTTTGCACAAGTTGTGAACAGATGTATTTCCAGCTGTCGGTTTTGGATCTTTAGAGGAAATTCCCTTGTAGCATATGGCAGCTTTCTTTTGTCTTCACCAAGCTTCTTATTGAGTCTGGTTTTAATGAATTTATTTAGAACTGGTTTATGCAGTTGTGAGGGGTGTAATTCTGACCCTGCTGGTGATGTACATCACCATAGGATTTGGCTTATTGGATACCATTTCACATCTGCAACTCACAGACCTTGGTGGGAAACACTTTCACCCGGGAGCTATGCATAAGCAAATCTGTGGATTTTCAGTGGTCCAGTTCCGCTTAAAAATACACAAAAATGGAAATTTCATCTCTGCATAAAGACATGAGATTTATTGGATCATCTGGCTGGTCTGTCAGTCAGTATTTCTCTAGTGAGGGTGTTGAGCCCAACAGCTAATTTCAGCCAAAAATCTAAGACAGACTTAATCTCCTGCAGCATCTGTGGATTTTTTTTGGTCAAGAAGAGAGATCCAAGTTGGTGTCCCAGTGAGAAAACAGCAGGAGGTTGCAGCTGCCAGAGGCTCCATGGGATAGGAGGGAGGCAACTTGTGCAGCACCCTCATCTCAGCCGGCTGCTCCTTGCTGGTCAAAGCTATGAGGAAAACATGACAAAGGCTCAGGTTACTGCTCTGAGGATCTATTTTCAGCTGAGTTTGTATGTCCCAGAAGCCATGTTTGCTCCTGACAAGTCTCATGTGATTTTTTATTTTTTTTTCTGTAGCATCAGACTTCATCAATCTCTTCTTTAATTCTCTTTGTTGGAAAATTGAGCAGAGGTACTTCGGAGGGTTATTGCAAGATTTAATTAACTTTTACAAACAGAGAGAATAATGAATAGGTGATAAAGACTAGAAATGGAAGTTCAATACTAAAGTGTAGTGTTGATTTAGAGACATCTGTCATTCCGAATCTCAACATCGGAGCATCAAAGTGACTTTAAAATATAACAAACAGAGGCAACTCTTTGATTTCTTTAAAGCCAAATGTGTTGTTTCATGTAAAAGGAAAAAAAAAAAGGAAAAAAGGAGGTGGGGAAATAAAATGACTTCCCCAAGACTCTGGACTCCTAAAACACAGTCTCCATTCTTACTGATTTCTCAGAGTGCCCTTCTACAAAGGAGTGTCTCCTGCTCTGTAGATCTGTTTTTCTACCTTTGCTGCAGAAGCATAGGGCTGAGTGGTAAAGCTGTGATATAATGGCTCTTTCCCCATCTCTAAAAGGTTCGATATTTTGGGCCACAGAGGAACTTTTCTTCCAGAAAAATCACCTTCACAGAATGATATGCATTTCAAAAGAAAAGCACATGAAGTCCCTGTGTGACATTATTGGATGTTTCTGCATCCAGTGTGTCAACAAGATGCTTTTCTGTTTTTCCTTTGTGTTGTAATGATGCTCTGCTGATGAAGGTGCAACATGAAAGGCTGCTCTTCAGAGGATTTGAGTTTAGTACTGTGTGGAACAAGAACACAGTAAAGCAAATAGTATTTCCAAGCAGAAGTATTGAAGCAAGACTATGGTCACTTTTAAAAAGCCTGAGTTCTCCGTATCTCAGGTAATTAGGGACCACACATGCACTTTGTCTTCTGGACATAGGCAGTGTGGATTTGAATTAGAATTTAGCTCTCTGCTTTTGCCTACAACAGACAGTATTAAAACCAGATTAAAATAACAGCAATAGAATTGAAAAGGATGTTGCAGAGAGTTTTATGTATATATTCTATTTGCATTATCTTTTTTGTGTTCCTGTGCTATGTGAAGAATTTGAAATTGAGTTGCAAGTTCCTAAGCCTGAGTGCTATTTTGCTTTTGCTCCACTTGAGACCAAGTGCTGAGTTTTAAAGTGAGGAGGGCAATGGATGAAATTTAAGCCATAATTTTGTTCACTGATTTATTTCTCCTTCTGTGATACTTTTTGATGCTGATTTAATTAACTTAGTTTGTAGCTCCCCTTTTTCTTGCTTTATTAATTAATTGATTCTTCACTCCTGGTTAAGCAGTGACATTTCTTATTGAAAGGTAGGGATGAGCAAATAATTTGTAATTAATAATGCTTTTTGCCAAACATCTCTGGGCAGATTGTGACATTTTTTACCTTATTTGTGTATTTTCTGCATGTATCTTCCTGCAGAAACAGCTTTCTGTAAGTGGCAGATGCTTTTGTCACACATGCAGGGGGATTTCTCTCCCTGGTGTTTCAGGGGATACAGCAGCACTTTGGTTAAAATTGTCAAAAAGGATGAAAAACCATTGAGGAAAAAGTCACTAACACAGCAAACCTATTATCTGACAACCCATTCCTAGTTTAAAAAAATTCAAACTTTCAAATACCGGTTTCAGCCTGGTGACATCAAGAAGACAGTTTCCAAAATTACTGGAGGGAGACTGACACACTCAGAGAGGCAACCGAATCACCAGGTGGTGTCCTGAGCCACCTCCAGAGGACTCTGGGGAGGGTCCAGGCTGCTGTAGCTCAGTGCAGTCAGCAGATAGTCACACTGGCACTTTGTTGTTTATCACATTTGCTTTGCAGCCCAGTGCCCTTGGCCAAGGCAGTCCATTAAGATGTCTGTACTATGCACTGTGTGGCGGGATCTTTCTCTACATAAGATTTTAAAGAGGAAAGTGCTATCTGTCATGGGAGCACTAATTTAGAGCATCCACACCCTGACAGGACCCAGCCAGCCCAAGGGAAGCATGGTGGGGCACCAGGGGGGTCTCAGCCCAGGGAGCAGAGCCCATCCCACTGCCACACACCCTCATTAGGTGCATTTGCCACCAAATGGTGCCTGAGGGGTCCTGGGCTGGCCCAGGCCAGCAGTGCCCAGGTGGGGACAGTCTGCGGTGCTGCTCAACCTCCAGCTTCACGACAGGTTTGAAAAAGGAAATGTAGCCCCATAATGCATCAGCTGCAGGTTCAGAGTGGTTACAGGGCCGTGACTAGAGCATGAGATGTCTTCTGTGGTAACATCACCTTCTCTTTAAGTCTGGTGTGCTTCTTGTGTGCATGTGGGGACAAGGGTGCCTTGTGTGGTTACTGGTCCACACCCGGTAACCACCACAGCAGCAAGCAGGGCACGGGGCTTTGGCAAAGCTCTGGGCTGCACAGCTGGGCCTTTGCCTGTTGAGAGGTTAAAATGATGGGAGGTGGAGGGTGTGCTGCTGTTCTGGCAGCCTGTTCTCAAGTGTGCAGTGAGACACTTTCTTGGGCTACCCAACGAAGCTTAAAGGGAAATGTACTATGTGGAGTGTCCAGCAATGCCCACCTATCCAACACGAATCCCCACCTGGGATCATCCCTGATGGACAGCACAAGAAACAGTCTGTCTTCACATAAGTTAAGCATTTTGTGAGTGTAGGATGTGTGATTTTAACTTGTGGGATGAGATTACAATTCCACCATTCCCTCTGTTTTGAATTTATCTGCAAGGTAGCTTGAATGAGCTAGTAAAGCTTATGTCACTATTGGCCCAAATAAAGCATCAAAATAACAAGAAACTCAAGTATGTCACCTGTGCTATTTAAGGTTTTCAGATCAGCTAGTTTGGACCTATTTCTGTGCATCAGTTTTTGAAGTACAGCAGTAGACAGGGGTTTTGTTATGTGTGTTCCTTACTCGGGTGCTGAGAGTGCTCAGCTTTTGAGCAGCTCCACAACACATGCCTGCAGTGAGAGAGTCTGACAGATCTCAGGCTTTGCTACCTAAAATAGTTTTATGTCTTAGAGGTGCTTTCTTCTGAAAAGCATATTGGCATTGTGAAGAGAACAAAGAAAATGTCAATATTTTTCAATAAAGTAGTGATTGACTAAAAAATGCAAATGCATCTTTCGGATCGAGATTTGGTAGTGTGGGGAGTTGAATCCTCCTCAGTGTCTAGATATTTTGCTAAATGGCTTTGGTATGAAATCTTCAACATTAGTTTTGTTTAGCTTGAACTCAGCTTACCTCTGAAATTATTTTTTCCCTTACTCTCTATTCATCTCAACCACAAAAAGGATTTTTCTCTCTGCTATCACACAATAAAGTTATCTCTACACAGAAAAAATAATTAGTTACTATTTTTATTTGGAATTTTTATTTGTTACTGATTGTTTGGGTGGTGGTTTATTGGAAGTTTTGAATATTGTAAAATATAGATCACTTCCAGAAAGTGCTATTAAGTGATATGTCATAAATGCTGCTAGCATCAGCAAAATACAATAACTTAATTTGAACAAGATTAATCCGACTTGCTCTGGGACTGGTACATTCTGTTTCGTCTTAAATGAAGTAAAGTAATTAATTTTGTGTAGTTTTCATTTTCACATTAACATTCTCTTCTGTGAAGTGTAATTGCCTTCTTGTTGTTTGCAATACTGTAGTCATTTTAGTTAGGGCAGCTCGCTCTAGAGAAAGACCCAGTTCTTCCTGGAGAACTTGCTGCACAGACCAGACAGTCAGAAATAGAGGACACTTGAGTGGTCTGATTGGCCTAAGGTCATACAAGCCATCAGCAGAGTGAGAATCAGAATCCAGACTGCCAGAACCTTATTCCAGTACTGTATGTCACTGTTCTTATTGTTCTTTCTTTATAGTTCGGGATCGGGTACGATCTAAAATGGAGAGAGATATTTTGGCAGAAGTGAACCATCCTTTCATAGTCAAGCTTCATTATGGTAACTATAATAAAATATAATTCATGTTTGTTCTTAAATTGGTCGGGGAATTGTGACTAGATGTGTTACACTTTTGTGCAGATGCCCCCTGCCTACTTATGACTCTGTTGCTAACAAAGTCATAGAGGCTACCTGTGTGAAATTCTTCATTTATGCTGAAGGAGACATGCAGTACTTGTAAGTTTCAGCCATTCCTCCATTGAAATAAATTTGTCATAAAGTCTGACATGATAGGTACTGCTGGTGGGGTAGCTGCTGAGCTTACGTCTGCCAAACCTTCACCTGCTGTCAGGTATCATTAGAAAAAGAGTTTAAATAAAAGCAGGGTATAATAATCAGTACCAGGATAAATTTGTATAGGTGTGTACATGAATGTGGTGTCTTGCTGGAGTTGCCTCCTGCCACGCCAGCCCCATTATTACTGTACCCGGTGTTCTAAGGACGTTTGGTATGTGGGTTCTTCTCTCACACAAACATGGGAACTTCTCTCTATGCCTCGCTCTCAGTGACTCCTGATACCCTGTGCAGTGGGAAACACTGTTAATTCATAGGTGCTTAACACAGAAATGAATATATCAGTAATGCTCTGCTGTCTCTCAGCTGACACTATTTTTTCCCATAGCCAAAGCCCAATTGCTAAGTTCTATACAGAAATGGGTTTTTTTGGTTCTCAGAGTTTTGAAGTGACAGTGAAGTAATGGCATGAATGACACACTGCTAGTCAACAGGACTTACTTGTTGATTCAAACTTCCAACATCTTCATCCTTTTCTAATGCAGCATTTCAAACAGAGGGAAAGTTGTACCTAATACTAGATTTCCTGCGGGGAGGGGACCTTTTCACCAGACTCTCCAAAGAGGTAAGCTGATAGATCTTTAACTCAGAAATGAAAGACTGTCTTGGATTTTCAGAACTCAAATTGAGTTCATGGGAATGAAAAATGGCCTTGGGAATAGTCATCTATATATATAATGGAGCTATCTCATCTTGCATGGTTAAGTGGGTTCTTTATGATCGTATTTGAGTTATGGCAGAGGTAATGCAGCAGATACCATGTAGACATCACTGCCAGAGAAAACTGCTCCACTGCTAAGCCATTCCCATAGCAAAATAGCCCCAGACTCGATGCTTTCAGAATAAGTCTTTGATGTGATGAGAAACAGTCGGAGAAATCAATCCCCAATACATTTTGCCCTAGGGATGGGCACAGAACCACTGGAAAAACACGCAGAGGGAAGAGATGGCCGTGGGTCAGGGCCAGCCCCTGCAGCTGCTGGGAGCAGGTTAAGGACCACGCACCAGCCTGGACATGGGAGTTGACTGTCACAGCCCTCACCTGCCCTCCTCCTGCCTGCCAGGAGCAGCTGCTGCTTCCATGCCCTCCCCAGGCTCTCATCCCTCCCCTGTCCTCTGCATGCCAGGCCCTGGAGAGGGACTGCTGCAGGCAGGAAAAGTCCCAAACCCAAGTCTGGCTGGTGCCCACACAGAGCAGTGGCAGTAGGTTCTCTAGGTTCATTTAGCTCTTTCCTGTATCTCCAAACCTCTGTGAGCCAGCAGTCCCAGAAGAGGTCCCTGCAGGAGTGCAGGAGGCTCCAGTGAGGGAGGATGGCTGCCCTGCAGTTCTCTGTGCCCTGGTATTTTCTGTCACCAGCACAATGTCCCCAGCCCTTGATACTTCTAAGGGTGTGGGGTCAGGGATGCAGGCAACCACTTATCACAGAGTTTTTAAAGACAGGAACCTTTCAAATGCCAACTTGAGGGGAAGCTCTGTAGCTCTTCTTGGGTTTGGGGAGCTACTGATGGACTAAAAAAGCTGTGAAAAGAGTATTTTCAGTCAAAAGTTCCCCAGCTCTCCCCCACCCCTGTTCAATTCCTGACTTCGTGATATGCTGCAGGATGCTGTGTGCACTGCAGCTTGGGACCCCAGGCTTTTGCTGTTAAGACTTGTTTGCTAATGCAAGAAGACATTGGTAACAAGTTAATTACACTGCTGAGTAATGATCCTTATATAAATATTCAGTCCCTGGCAGCAGTTATTTTTAATATGAGGAAAAAGATTTAAAAAATTTTAATTTAAAATGTCCTTCTGCCGCTGTCATGAGACCAAGCTTTATTAGCGAGGCAGCACTGCTGTCTCAGCAAGGGCCTCTCTGGTTTCATGGAAGAAGACAGAAAATGTGGCTCTTGCCTAAGAGGGCAGGTCTCCGTTCTGCACAGCCAGGGAACTCAACAGTGGAAGATAACAGCTCAGACTTTGCACTTCTTTAAAGCTTCATGTTCTCCCCAAAGCTTGTCCAGGGCAATTCACCAACTCCTGTGCTGTATACCATTGTTAATTACTCAGTAAACTGACAGTAGAAATATACTTCTCTTTTTTCAGTGTTTGCAGCTCACCTTACCTGCCTATACTTTGCAGCTCTTTAGGGGCAAGGTATTGCAAGGGAAGAAGTTCTGGGAAAGCTTGAACTGTTTGCAATTTGTTGTTACAGATTTGGTTGAAAGGTATTGATTTCGGTGGACTTCAAGTCAGATCCCATATCCACATATTGCGTGCACACATGCAGAACTTGCCTATTTCTTGCTCTGTCTTTTTGAGACATCTGACTTTAACTAGGCGTATATGTATAGATTAGATTTTTCCTGGATTCTATTGATTTAATTTCTTGCCTACATAATTTATTTTAAATCTTATAAATAATTTAAATTTCTTTTAAAATTAATGTCATTTTTACATTTAATACGATTAAATTTGAGAGCTTTTGCTTGTGTATTTATTTGTTATTTTCCTTGTGTTTTTGTTTCTAGCCTTTGCAGTAAAATTCTTAATTAAATTATGTGATATCTGTACTCTGAATAATCTCTTTTTTCTCTCAGCTGTCTGGAACTTCTCAAAGCACTCAAGATATTTCAGCTACCCCTTTTTGAGAGCAGAGACTTAATTTTAAAATTAAGCTCTACAACTTCTACTATAGAATTTACATTCACATATGACAAGTAAATTTGTATTCAGCTGACTCATTTTACTTCTGTCATGCATAATCACACTTGTGTATCCAATATATCAGCTTCTTTTTCTGCATTATTATCTCTGTGCATATTGAAATTTAATTAAAGAGAACATCTTAAGATATAATGGAAGTGGAACCAAAGGGGTTTCCTGCCATCTGAGTTTTTCAGAGCTTATTGGTTTTTTGATTACAGAAGTTTCTTCTCGCCTAAAACACAGCTTTCAGTGTTAGCAGTGTCCATATCAGCTGCAGAAAACACTGTCTTCAGTTGGCACCTCATCAGTCCTTGGATGTTAGACAGCACAACACTGCTTAGGGCATCTGCACTGATATTCCTTGGACCTCCAAGGCATGAGGTTTTAACTCCATCTCTGATCCTCTTAATGCTGTGTATTCTGCTCAGACTTGGAAGTATTCCACTTCCCCAAAAAGGTGTCCCATGCTATTTCATGGGAATTTGGTAACCAAATGCCAAGACTGTAGAAGTTAAGGGATATGAAAGCAATATGGGCTGCACTGAATGTGTTTAATTTTGCTGTTCATTTCCAAAGGCTAAGGAGTTATAATTTATTCCTAATATTGTGGCATAATGTCATCTAAACAGATGAAACAAATGAACGAGAGCAGCATATTTTAAGGAATAGAGGTGCTCAACAGGTCAAGTTTTGTTTTATAGAGAGAATCTGGTAAGAATTGTTAATGTCAGTTTGGACAAAAAATGGAGAATTGAACCTGATGTGATGGTCCTTCCAGCATTCCCAGGTTAGACAATTCCTTCCCTGTGTCTGTTTAAGGTGAGCCAGCCCACCACTGCCCAATAAATAGATGTGGTCTTCTCTTCCTTCTCTCTAGGTGATGTTTACAGAAGAGGATGTCAAGTTCTACTTAGCTGAGCTGGCCTTGGCATTAGACCACCTCCATGGTCTTGGAATTATTTACAGGGATCTAAAACCAGAAAAGTAAGTTAACAAGGAAATGAGAACTAAAACATAAATACATGAACTTGTAGGTTGCTTCTGCTCCTTGTCACGTTACTAAATGAGAAGATGCCAGGGGCTCTGCCTTCCCTCTTGTTTGTGAGACTCTACATGAGACTGTCACCAACAGCAGTGTGGTTTTCCTGTCATACTATCTTAGCAGGAGGCCAAATGTTTTGACTGTGTTCCAGTATGATGGGACCTCTGTGTGCCTGGCCTTCAGTTTTGTGAATTATTTCAGTAAAGAATTCAGATCTCTGTGCCTTTAACTCAGTGGCACCATTCTCTTTTTGCAGCATTTAATCTGGCCTTCCCCCTGGTGCAGTGTAAACCACTCAAAGCAACTTCACTTCCAGCTCGTACAGATTATGGCGTGGCACCGTTCAGTTTTACTGGAGCCATTGCTTAAAGTAAAGGAGCATGTCTGAGAACTTGTGTGCCTGTTAATTCATTAGAGATGTGATAATCAGGACTTTTAAAACACTTGGATTAACTGCGCAAAATATTTTCCAAAATATTTGTTCTCACTTATATTCACAGCTATTTTTCACTCGCAATGTGGTCCTAATTTTCCTTTCTCTCTTTTTTATTTGTAACACATCAGTAGAGCAAAGGACACCCTCAGTGCTGTCACTGGGAGTGACGTGGTACTGTTTTTATTCTATGCCCTTGCTTGGTGCTTTGCTAGATTCTGCTGCGACAACTCAAATAAATTGGGCTGCAAGATTCCCAAGTTCCTTTTTAATGTAATGGTCACCAGCATTTATAAAAGATAACCACCGAGGGCAGTCTTTTTGGCAATTGCTTACACTTTCAAAGTTTAACAGCACAGCAACATTTTCCTCCTTTGACATCAAACTGGAAAACATGCAGCTCTTTCTTTACAATGGAGTGTTATTGCTCTCACTCTCATGGGCAAAACATGAGACCAAAAGTGATAGACTTTGTAGGTGAGAAGTTGAAGGGAAGGAGACTGTTTATCTCCATTGCAGTTCTGTGTGATTTAAATTTTAAAGTCAATTTCTTGTTTTGGTTAGAAAAATAGTAGTAACAGTAGTAGTACTATGTGAATTCAACAGATGTACATAGCAAGAGCTCTCAGTCTTTTGGCTAGAGGACTTTTTGTAGTTGACCAAATTTTCCAGCCTTGCCCATTTATGCAGCCGAAACTGGAAACCAGAATCTTTGGCAAATATGGGAAGTTAGCCTACAATTAAACAACTGGAGATAGAAAAGTACCAGTTTGTTCCTGATATGAAATGCAGGAAGGCAGTGGTGACACCCCAGCTGCCACAGCCACAGGCTCTTGCATCATCTGCCAGCAGCTCTTCGGTTTCAGTTTCATTCTGAATTGCTGTTTTATCCATTCAGCATCAACAAACACGTACACAATAGAATAACTCTAGTGATATATTTTCTGTTTTAAACTTTGATTCTAGTGAGCATTCGTATGGATTATGCATGGCTTTTCTCTCTGATGTTAGATGAGGCTGATTTTTGAGATAACTCATGAGATATGAATCTGCTGTTAGAAGCTATCCAGACATGAGCTTGTATATTCAGATATGTCACAATGCCATTACATTTTTAAGGCATATGCTGTAATTTTTTGCTTTAGAAAAAGTTAGAAACGAAGAAGAAAATTAAGTGTATGTCAGAACTGTTCATTGTATTTGAGATACTGAGACCGGGATTCTTCTGAGTTCTCAGCAGGAAGTGTCACTTAGCATCTCAAAAAACTTGTCTCAGTGACTCCAGTTGCAAGTGAGAGCACTTTATATTACTGCAGACCAAGCTGAAGTGCTTCCAATCAGGGATCAGTGAATCGAGAAATTGGAGCTCATCTAAGGAAGGAAGGTGTCACTGATTTGTCATTGTCACATAGAAGCATGTTGAAAAGGTACAGAGGGAATCCAGTTTTCTGTGTGTTTTTGTCTGAGCTGAGACCAGGCATCCCCTTCACTGTACTGCTCTGCTAAAATCCCTCCCTGAGTGTTACCAGTCTGCCAAGTGAGACAAGGTTTCTTTGGAAGGAAATAAAAAGTATCATCACGTAACTGGAGACCTATACACAGAGAGATCGCTGTGTAAAGTTAAGGTGGCAGCCTTCATTCTTGCATTTTCTAACTGTTGTATATACGGTTTCTGGCCTTTGAACTACAGTTAAGTGGATTAACTGTGATACAGTTTAATTTGGATGCAATTGAAGTAGTGTAAAATTAGCTTACATGAATATAACTCTTGTACAGGAAAGGGAATGACCCAGGAATTCATACCTGGAGATAAAGCAAGGCCTCTGATTGAAAACCATATCCTCTAAAAATAGTTCTGTAAGTGCAAAGCCTATGTGCAGTCACACCTAGGAGAGCAGAGCGTGACAGCCTATGATTTCTCTGGAACTTTAGGTACGTTAAAGAAACAGATACAGCAGAATAAAACAATTACTCTCTGGGGGAAAAAAATGCTAAAAATTTTAGTTACACCTGGGAAAGGATAGCTTTCTAAATAAGATGATTAAATAAAATTAGGACCATCTCAGGATGTTCTCATCCTCCCCTTGCCCCCTGGCAGGATCAAGTCCATAACAGGTGTGCTGCTAACCTAGACTTAAAGCAGCTGATGGAGACTCCATGCTCTACACAGGAGGCCTCTTGGCAGTGCTTCAGCAGTTGTTCATCTAAAATATTGCTCTTAATACCTAGTTTGAAACTTCTTCACTGCCACTGCAGGCCAATGCTCCTTGGCATGTCCTCCTGGAAGCCCCAACCTGCTTTTTCTGCTCAGTAGCAGCCTCAGGGGGTTGTGAGAACATCTTTTTCCTTAGACCCTCTTCTGTACCCTAAACAATCCAGGTGCTGAATTCTTCTTCATTAGTCAGTCTTTTAGTCAGTCTTTACAAGGGGTTTAGTCATTCTCATTATTCCCCTTTGTTTTCCCTTGATTCCTCTCTCCTTTGAAGTGCAACGTGCAGAATCACACACACATCTTCAGCACAAGCATTACCAGCATGATTACAGCACAAGGTTTGCTCTGTCAGATTTTCATAATTGGAGATAAATTAATTAATTCCTAATTTCCTAGTTTTCTCTCTCTCTCTCTTTCTTCCCTTCTCTCCCCTTTTTTAAAGAGAGGCACTGCATTAGACCTTTCATTTTTCAATGCTTTTGCTGTTCTTCAGATGTTCCCAAAATAGCTGCTGATAGGTTTTAGTTTGCTTGTCAACTCTGTAAGTATGCTAAAATAAAGCTCATTGGAATTGTTTATGTTAATTAAGTAAAAAAAAAAAAAAGAAGAAAACAGCACTGGTTCAAACCACTTGGAAGAACCAGTGAATGAACCCTAAATACATTAAAATTTAAGGTTCAGCTTTTTTTTTTTTTTTTTTTTTTTTTTTTTTAAGATTCCCTGAGCAAAAATCCATGTTAACAATCCAAAGCTATGAGTTAATTTCAAGTGCAACTGGGAGTTGTTCTCAAGTCAGCTGTACTTACTTCAAAAAGACAAGTAATTGAGCTTTCTGGTTAAAGTCTTGTTTGGAACAAGCAGATACTTCTCTTGAATTGTTGCAGACAAATTCTTCTCCTTGAGTTGTCTTGGTGATTTCAGTGGCATGCCTTGTGGGACAAGGTACTGTTCAGTCACGCTGGAAGCCACTGAGTTCCTTAAATGGTGAGGGACGTTTTTACTTAAGAACTGCACAACCAAGCTATAAAATATGGTATATATACCTTGGTATATATGGTAAATATACCAAAATAGAAAAATGGGAACTTATTATAAAGTAGTATATGATGCATATTTTATTTCTTATGCTGTGGTTTAAGGGCATGAGTGACTTAGAAATAACTCTACCATCTGAAATTGGACAGACTGTTATTAAACTTTCCATTTCTCTTTTCAGGAACTTAGATGGACCTTGAGTTCTGGAATGGGGGCTTAGGTTAACAAGGAGTGATGTACATTTTAAGGCCCTGAGTTGTTTACACAAGGGACAATGTAGACACTATACTCAAAGAAAGCCAAACACCACTTTTTAATGCAGCATGTTGCTGACCATGACTACTGATTTATGAATGTAACTGCCCTGTGTAGAGAGGGGAGATCTGAGAATCAGTAAGAGACAAAGGATTATAGTGGAAAGCTTCCATTGATGTAAGCAGTCCCTTTTTGACTTCATGGTGTCAACAAAGCTACAGCAGAGAGGAATTTACATTCAGCAGGGTGAGATAGCATGGGGTCACGCAGACACTGAAATGTCACAAAACACACTTTGTGAGGATCTTCATCTCTTTAATAGGTATTTGACTGCTTCATCTGGTACTTTCATAACAAAATGAAATAAAACACTCTTGATAAATCTCAGGTTTTTTCTCCCACCTGAAAATTTAGCTACAGTTCCTGATTAACATAAAGTGTGGGTTGAATCTTCTGCAAAACTGCTCTCACTTAGAAAGGAACTTAGATCATCAAAAAAAATCCAAAACCAAACCAAACCAAAAAAAAAGAAAAAACCAAACCAAAACAAATGCCAACCAAAAAAAAAAACCAAAAAAACAAACCCCACAAAAAAACCCAAAAAACAAAACAAAAAACAAAAAACAACAACAACAAAAAAAACCAACCCAACCGAACCAACCCCTAGCAGTTTGCAGTCCTAGCTCTGCTATGAGACTTCTCCTGTAACTTGGACTGTGTCATTGCTTTACTGCAAATTTAGCTGCCCCAGGCTCTAGCATGGAGATTTCCAGCCTTTACCTTCTCAAGGCATACTTTTAAACTGAGGTCAGTGAAAGCAGTTGGAATGTTTGTGGGATGATCCTGATGATAAAAAGTTCAATCATAGAATAATAGAGTATCCCCAGGACAATCCCAAGGATCTCACCCTGTGTGTGAGAGCATTGTCCAAACGCTCCCTCAGCTCTGTCAGGCTGGTGCTGTGATTGCTTCCCTGGGGAGCTGTTCCAGTGCCCAACCACCCTCTGGGTGAAGAAATTTTTCCTAATATCCAACATAAACCTCCCTAACACAGCTTCAGGCCATTCCTTCAGGTCCTGCTAGTGGTCACCACAGAGAAGAGATCAGTGCCTGCCCCTCCTCTTCCCATTTTGAGAAACCTGTGGACTGTGATGAGGTCTCCCCTCAGTCTCCTCTAAGAGACACCCTTATTTTGTGGAATTTTTTGTTCCAAGCCTATGTGTGGTTCACTTATTTACGCTATTGGCATATTTTTCACCTAATAACTGTTATTACTGCTTTGAAGAGAAGGTTTACAATGGCAGTATCCTGTAAAAGCACTCAAGCATTAGACTGAGCAAATAAAACAGAAAAAACCTTCTAGCTGAAGTTTATCATTCAGTATGATTGTAACCTAGTTTAGCATTTAAAAGTAGTCTACTTTTTTTATGGTTTTTATAATTTCAAAGTATTAATTTAGATGAAAGATTATTCTCAAGCCTGAATCATATTAAGAACTTTAGGTCATTTTTCCCCTTCCATAGAATAATACTATCTTATTTCAGATTAGTTTGTTCTGCAAACCATAGCTAAAGTAATTGTGATTGTCACAATAGAATGTCTGCTATGGATATTGTGAGATAAAAAAGGAATTGTAAGGTGACAAAGATAAAAGGAGTATGGAGTATGATCAGATAATAAGTTTCCTTCTACTGTCAAAGGAAAACTATTTGTCTGTTTTTGTAATTTGCATTCTCAGAACCAGGTACTTTGTTCTTTTCTCCTTAATTTCACTTTAAGATAATTCAGTGTAACAGTTGCCTTTTTTTTTTCCTCACTATTAGCATATTGTTTTCTTTTTACATTAAATATAATCTTTGGTTAGTAGCTGTAGTATTATTTGTGCTGTCAGATGGCAAATGTGGAGGCACCCAGATGTCCAAAGGGTGCTGCCAGGGGCCAGAGAGGAAACTGCCAGCAGCTGAGGGCATGGTGGAAGGATGATTAGGGAACATGAGACAGAGAAGCTCATGTCCAGTGAATGCATGCATGCTTCTCATGTCATGAGAAGCTCATGTTTTAGGGGGTATGGGATACACATCCATTGGAAGCCAGGATCTATTCATTTTGCTGCTCATGCAAACAGTGTGAGAAAGAGTTGCTGTATGTTTCTGACTCAACCTCAGACAGTATTATCAGTCTGAAAGCTCTGTTGGTGTTGCCTTTATCCCTTTAATGAGGGTGAGGTGTGAGCCCTTTAATCAGGGCAAGTATGGGAAACACACATCATGTACATACTATAAAGCACCATGGATTTTCAGTAGGAAATTATGAAATTTAAAACCCATTAAGTGTAAAATCAATGCTTCTGGGGAAATTCCCTTTTAATTGCATAGTTATTCACAGGGGCTTCCTGGGCATGGGGCAAAATTTTGGGTGATTTCTGGGAGCTCTATTCCCCCTGCTGTTTTTCCCGATCGAGGTTTGGGGAGTTCATACATTCATGCTCACTCACACTGGCAGGTGTTTTATTCCTGTTGTCTTCTGAAACACAAGTTTAGGGGTTGCAGTCACTAAACTACATTTAAACATGCCTGGTATGGACTAGTACTTGAAAATTATGTGTTCAGGGAAAAGGAGGAGAAAGAATGAAGGTAAGATGCTTTTATTGAGAACAAAAGGCTTTAATTATTGGACTTGTGGTACTGACTTAATTGCTGGCCATTGATGACTTGCACAGCAGCTTTTTCTAAACACATGAATGACAGAAGAGCATCTTTTTTCAATTATGTTCGACTTCAGACACAACTTTTCACAAAAGGTATAGCCCATTATATTTGGTTCACTTCTATCATGTTTTCTTCCTGAATAATTATATTAAAGTGATTCTCTAAAAGAAGAGGAATATAAAAATAGCTGGTACCATGCTAGATCAGTTTGAAAAGAGGAATATGCTGAGTCTAACTAGGACTGAAGAAAGACTACCTTTATTAGTGTGTCAGTTTTTATTTACCAAAATCATTATTTTTCAAATTCAGTGTTCCTTCTTGTTTCCACAAAAACTAGCACTGCTTTTTGTGATCTACAGAAATGCTGGAGTGCCTTTGTGAGGAAAAAATATGTTGGCAGGTGGCAAATGTGAGAACCCTTGAATTTGGCTTCCAGGAATTTGGCTTCATCTGTGCTCTGGATGGAAAAAATAAGCAGAGGCTGAGATCCATGCAGTTAGGCTGTGACTAGTCACTGTGCTCTACGATGATTTTATTACTTCAGCATGAACTTTTGGACTTAATTTAGGTCCAGCGAGTCCAAGCCTTGATTATTTGTGTGATTGCCTTTTACTAAGACAAGAACAGGAAACATCTAGCTCCTTCTCCTGCTGGAAGCATATACTCTGCAGCCGTTGGCTTTGAGCACCCTGTTCTTCCTGAGCTCCGTTTGCATGCCCTCCTTGAACATCCTCTGGAGCACAGAGGAGGCTCCTCATGGAACTGCCTCAGGCTGTGCGTGCTTCAGACATGAAATTTAAAAAACCTTTGAGGTTCACTTTTCTTTCTGGAGCCATAGAATCCACTAAGGTTTTGTGTACATAAGTATTTGAATTTTGCAATATCTCTTTGCCTGACTTAAACATCTTTTATTCATGTTTTTTAATTGCACTTTGTGCCTGGCTAATGAATGAATGTTTCTTTTTTTGCTTTATAGCATTCTTCTTGATGAAGAGGGTCACATTAAGATTACAGGTATGTGAGAAACAGAAAACTTTGTGCCTATAAGCTGATTTATTTTTTCCTGTAGTATATTGCATGCATCCTGGTCTTTGGTTGGGAGGAGTTTGCTTACAAAAACTAGAAGCCAGAAGAGTTTGAGTGTTGAGCTTCTCTGTCGATTTGTCAACCCCCTTGCTGCACAGCACATGGAGAGCTCAGCATTTTCTTGGTAAAATTGTGCTCTTGACTGATGTGAAGCAGGCAGGTGTGGCTGATTGCCATTGTGAATGGAAGGATGCTTCCAATATGACTATTTAATCTAGGCAGAGGATGGTTGGAAAGACATCCCTTTCCCACTCTAGAGGCACTGTCTAGCCAACCTTTTCACTGGTGTAATCGGGAATTATTATTCCTAATACTTAGGAATATAGCTGCACAAGAATCCGTGCTAGCATTGCCTTCACCAAACCTGAGTTGTATAAATCTGCTTATTTAAACTCCCTTCTGCCTTGAGCCAGAACCTCATTCTGCACAGGGAAAATGATATGCCTGTTTTCAGGGTGTATTAACAAGTGCCAGGCACTCCACGTAGGCAGGGCTCCAGCACACTGTGGCTGTGGCCTCTTTCTGCACAGGGACAGAAGGGCACTTCACCAGCTGGTTGGCGTGTTTCGTTCAAACAATTTAAGCGAGGAAAAGCATAAATAATAATTTTCAGAGAGCTGACAAGTCCTGTTCTGCTTCAATTTATGTAGATTTTGGTCTGAGCAAAGAAGCCATCGACCACGACAAGAGAGCGTACTCGTTCTGCGGGACAATAGAGTACATGGCCCCCGAGGTGGTCAACCGGCGAGGGCACACGCAGAGTGCCGACTGGTGGTCCTTTGGCGTGCTCATGGTAATGCAGAAATTGTGCTCATCTGCTGGAGGGGTGGCTGTGGGAGGGATCAGATCCCTCTGATAAAAACTGCAGTATCAGTGAGGTTTTTCAGAGAGGTATTGCACTCTCCTCAAGCCAGCCTTTTAAAATTGCGTGTTCAGTTGCTAACCTGTCACCATATTTTTATGAAAATCTTTTGCTAGGATTTTTCTCCTATTCTAGCTGAGAAGCCTCAGAAAGGAAATGTAAACAATAACTATCTGATGGCTGTGGAATGTGGTCTGGAGGTTGTTTACCAACAGGTGCATCTTTGATTGGACTGCGTGGATTGATTCTTCTTAATGACCAATCAAAGATCCAGCTGAGTTGGAATCCCTGAGAGTCACGAGCTTTTGTTATCATTCCTCTCTATTCCATTCTATTCCTTTCTCTCTGCTCTTTTAGAATAGTTTTAGTTTAGCATTTTTAATATAATATATAAAATAATATAATAAATCTTCTGAAACATGGAGTCAATATTCTCATCTCTTCCCTCGTCCTGGGACCCTCAAACTCAGCCACACTCTCCTGCCCCCCTCACCCTGCACCCCTCCATCCTCTTCAGTGTATGTGCTGTTGTTGCTGACGTAGATGACGTAGATGAAGAAAAGATCAAGAAGTTGATTTGTGCCACTGATTTTTTTTTCAGAGCTGTATGAACACTGTAAGTTTTTGGAAGCATTGTTTTATCAAGCATGGTGCTGTCCCTTGAGCCCAGACACCAGGCACCTGCTTCTCTCACAGGGTTATTTTTGGATAACGGAGCTGGTGCTGCTCTCTCCTGAGGTGTGCAGGCTGCAGATCTACTCTGTGCTCAGGGCATGGCCATCCCCAGGCAGCTGTGGCTCACAGGGCACCTCACCATGTTTGCCACAGCAGAACCAGGGCAGAATCAGAAATTAGCATAGCAATGTGCTCTTCCAATACAGCCTCTGTGGTTTCCAGTACATTTCCTGTGGTATGGAGGCTGGTTTTGGTAGCTATGTATTGCGCTACATACCAAAATCCATAGAATATGTTGAAATTTTGTTCACCTGAAGTGGACTTCTGATGTCACTAGAGGAAGCATAGGAAATGTGAAAAACAGTGAAAATTTGGGTTGGGGAGGGCCTACATCACTGATCTAGCAGGTTGGCAGCAGTTAATCTACATAAATATTGTAATTTATTGCCTGAATTATAAAAGGAGTGGAATATCCTTATCTCCTGTGGCCACAAATCCATTTGGGGATGCTCAGCACTTCTAAACCATGTACATTTATTCGCAAAAATCAATAGGGTTAGTCTCATAGAATAAATGTATCCCTACCCTTAAACTTTTTTTATTATATGTTTATGTTTGGTGAATAGCTGAATCTTCTCACTCTTTGTCTCCCATCAAAAGATGGTGCATATGGTGTATAAATTGTTCTTTCACCAGCTAATAAACTCTTAACAAACTGGATTATTCCTCCCTGGGTTTTGCTAGTGCTTTTTTTTTTTTTTTTCATTTCCATTCCTTTTTTCAACTCTCCCCTAAGGATTCAGCATATTAGAATTAGAAAAGATAAGAATCCCTATAAAAGGAGATGAATTAAAGAAAGTAAAACCCTTTTAACTCCAAGCTAATGTTTTAAGCCTTTAAGTGTTACCAGACATCTTAGACAAAAATATGTCAATCAGTTCAACCTTTTTCCTTTTCAACGTTTATCTAGTTGGGACCAAAAAACGTTTATTCCCACACACTAAACAGCTGGGAGGATTTTCTGATGCTGTCTTTCACTGTGCTCTTTTCTCCTTATTTTTCCTTGTTCTGTCACATGTATGTTCTGTTATGGAAGCTGTTTTTGTCAGTCTGAAAAACTGAAGATAATTAAATTGTATTCAAATTATTCATTAGCATTTCTTCCTGAGCACTCTACAGTGTGATCTAAAATAGATGAAGAAAATATACCAGTGGTGAAATATGCATAGATTCAAAAGAAGTGTATGTGATAGTGTAATTTTCATATCTAAAATTCTTACCAAAGAAAGAGAATATATTATGCTTATAGTTATAGCATGGTCTGTATCTTCCTCATCATCAGAGCAACCAAACACTCTTTTCTGTTCTGTTCTGTGAAGAGGGATTGCTGCTTCTCTTGCCAACCCCCATTGACCAGGGCACAGACTAGAATCAAACTGAATGATCCTTGCACACCTCTTGTGTCATGTTGTGATTATTAATAGCAAAACAAACTTGTCTGAAAATTACTAAGTTCTAGTCTTATTTATTAATTGTGTTAATAATTAATTATTTTGTGAATTACTATTCACCAGAATTTTTACTGTCAACAACAGTAAAATTTCATTTACTGCCAGCTGGGTCTTTGACACAGGCCACACAACCGAAAGTGTTACCTGTCTGTTTGTTTGCTGCTCAGCTTATTTGACTTGTTTTATGATAGCTTACTGTATGTCAGCAGGTACAGTTATACAGATCTTAAAATTTGCCCCTTCCAGCATTCCCAAGGACAGTCCCTGCTTTTCGTTAAGTATGTGGTGATGACTGGTGAAACACTTCTCTAATTTCTGCTGGTGAATTTATCTGGTTTATCATGACCAGATGGTTTTCCTTTTCTGCCTTTCTGTATCTTGCTCACTGCATTGGAGGTTTTGGATAGGATATACTCTGCAAAAGCTTTGCATCAAGAGATCTTCATGTACAGGTGTCAGGCCTACATTGTTAAAAAGTTGGATATGTAACTAATACTTTTTAAGGTCCACTGCAAGAGCCTTGACGCCCCCATCTGCCATCTCTGAAGCCCAGATAAACTGGTCTGCCTGATCTATCATGTATAAACCTCTTGGAAGGCCTCACAAAGCAGTGCTTTTGTAGTTCATCCTACCAGCTGATTTACAAGGTCACAGACCTTATGAAAGTTGTATGTCTTTCAGTTCAGGAAAAAAACACTGTACACCTTTGAGAGTCATGTGAGTAGAGAGGGAAATATAATTAGAGAAATGGCTGTGATGACTTGGTAGCAGTCCCAAACCAGAAAAAATGTGTTCATATGTGTCAGCAAGTAATTAAGTCTTTACAAGAAAAGAAAATGTGCCTTTGGTATCCAGAGTATTCAGCTCTGTACTAATTTTGTAGAAACCATACAGTGACATTGGACAAATCGATGCAAGACATCAATATTCTTTTACAAAATCCCATTATTACAGTTTTTTTAATCCCAGTGCAAGAGATGTCCTTCATTAACATTATTTTGAATGTTTATGCTTGTTGCTATGTTAAGGCGTTCAGCCCTTTGTGAGCACTAATTCATTATGTTTCACACACACAGATAATGAAAAATATTCAATGCATTTTGCAAATATTAAACTGAGTGCTTGAGCAGATACCTGGAAAATGACTGGAAGTGTTGAGAGGACAATCTGACCATTCTGATGAGAGTGTCTCTCTCTGTTTTCCAAAACAAAATGGTTTCAAGTTTCTTTGTAACTCTTGAGTTTTATCCTGTGTTCAGAAAACTTGGGCTGAAATAGTTTGCACAACCCACTCTCCTTTCATCCATTAGGAAGATTCCTGTGGTCATTACCCAGGCTGAGGATCTTTTTCTCACTTGTTATCTTCTCCAATAACCTTCCTGGGTCACTTCTTGAATCCTGAATTTCCTCAGGAAATGTGGCACTCTTTTCCAAGGTCTTCCCACATGTATATCTTCTGGGAGGTGCTCATGCTTTGCCTACCAAAATTGGAGACTGCCCTGAAAACTAGAGAAAGGGAGCACTGTGTCATATATTGAGACCTCAGCAGAGGTGACTCATGTGACTCCAGAGCCCCACTAAGCCTAAATTCTGTGGTTCTCTAAATAGGCAGCTGAATTGGAACAAAGAATATTTATTTGCCTTTCTTGCACTTGCTTTGGTACAGAATGGAAGTCAAGGTTGGAGGGAGGTGCAGCCTTCAAAAGTCTGACAGAAGATGGCCCTCCTAAAACATCTGGGAAGTGAATTGGTGGGAAGGAGGGAGCAAACAGATGGTTTCTACAGATGGGGAAGTAGAGAAAATGAAAATTGAGTCCCCCAGCAAAACTATAGGGACTGCTTTAATAGACAAAAATACTGCAGAGTTCATTCACCCCTAGTCTCAGCTTGTTGTCAGCCTGTGACCCATACAGCTCTGTATTTATGTGCATGAGTGTAAGCAGCATGTTCTCACTTCAGTTTTCATTTTCAGGTTTAGCAAGATTTTTGACTTTATGGAAAAATCGGCAGGAAGACAGGTCACTGTGCAGTGAAACGATAGCTTTAACTGATTAAAGGAACAATTTCAAATTTTTTTTCAGTCTTGTTCTTTCATTTTGAACTGTCAACAGATTTAGTCAGGACTGCACTTGAGAAACTAATGCTTTCTTCCAGATGCTGCTTAGCTAAGTCATTAAAGTAAAAAGCTCTGGTACACTTAACTTACATGGCTGCCTTTCTCTTTAAATATTGATGTTAACTGCATTTCTTCTGAACCTGAATTAATCTCAGCATTAGGCCTGCACAAATGGAGATGTGGTAACAGTGCTGGCCATTACAGCAGCACAGTAAATGTTTCCTGCAGCCTCCAGAGCAGAGTCATTCCCCTTGCTCCCTCCTGCAACTGAAGTTTCTTCCAAATTCCTTTCTTCTTGTTTCCGTCCCTTGCAGTCACGGTGCATTTGCAGGTATTCCTGGGATACTGGAGTGGGTGGGAACTACAGTCCTTTCCCACGTAGTCACTGACCAAGCAGTTGCTTGTATCTGTACCATCTGCATCAGCAGTGTCAAGCCCATTTATGCCAGCATAAATGAGACATAGCAGCCATTGTTGGTGCCACTAAATTAGATTTATTATAATAACAAAGTAATGTGAGCAAGTGTAAGTGAACATTAGGTACTTACTGTGAGCATAAATGCTCTACAAATCATGAGGAGGGTTTGGTACAATCTGTACCATTTCTGCTGTTGCCCTGGGAAGCAGTGTTCTCTGCCCTTCATTCCCAGTCCCATTTTATCAGGACTAGGCTGTAATAGGTCAGAATTACTTTGAAAATGGTATTTAAGCTCCTGTGTAATCTAGGCAGGTTTAAAAATTCTCCCCCGTTATGTTTCTTTGTAGAAAACGAGTGGCTTTCCTCCAGGTCTACCAGGCAGCTCTTTTCTTGCCTCCCCTAACCCAAGCAGAAGTTAATGCTTTTTTTTTTTTTTTACAAATATTGTTTATATTTGGCAGCCATATAAATTTGTTTAAAGTGGTTTTATTTCTGTTTCTACTATGCATTTTAGTGCCTTGAGGTAATTTGTTACTAATGAAGATTAATCCTTCAATTAACTATATTCAGTTAATAATCTGGCTTCTCTGCCCTTCTCCCAAAATTAGCATAGTAGGGTCACCATTAGTTTTCTTCTGTTTTCTATATTTTTCTTCTGGTATAGCTGTATTTAATCTGGGCAAGAGGAAGGGTCAGGCTGTGGGGCACAGGTTTTGGTAATCTAAGAATCCTTCTTAGCACGAAGGTGCTTTCTGGGAGCACTGTGGTTTCTTGTGAGATAAGGTACAAAAAGTATGTAAGGCTTGAAGAATCTTTCCTGCCTTAGCAGGTATTTACTTATAGCAATGAGTATGAATTATTAGATTAATTAATTACACTAATTAATTAGCTTACTATAGTAGAAGAGATCCAAAGCCTGAGTGACAGACACAAACAAGTAACAGTTCACCTTCCCCTCAATGGACGACACAGTTTTCCTTTGTGTCCAAGCTGAATTATGTTCTTGGTGTCTTTATATTTGGTAATGCACAGCCGCCAGCCTCTCTCAGAGAAGGCAGCTGCCACTCCATAAAACACCATGGGGTGAGAGCTGTGTGAAAGACCTGGTGTTGAATCCAAGTTAGGCAAGCTCCTTCAGCTGGGGTTCTGTCTTCTTTTTTCACTTCTTACAGATGTGAAATTCATGTCAAATTTACTAAAAGCACTAACGTGTCTCCAAGGAACCATAGCTGATTGATGTTTCAACACTTGACTTAGGCAAATAATTGATGATGACTGTTGAGTTTTGCTTTGAGATTTGGGTTCAGTTAAATGTGACACTTATGAGATTCATCAGCGAGTAAAGCCAGAGGAACCAAAGCAGGAGAGAAAAGGCACACTCAAAAGCCTTGAGAAGGTGGGGTTTAATCTTGTTTCTCCTGCAAAATATTGGAGAGGCATCTCTAAGTGTTGCAAATACACAGTCAGAGAAGTAGTTTGACTCAACCCAAAAAGGTGGGGAGTAGCATATCAAATCCATTTTCCTTGCATGGTAGACCATGCCAAACACCTAAGAAGAGCCATATCCATGCAGGATAAGAGTCCCTCCAGCCAAACACCTCATTGCCAGCATTGGTCATAAAACAGGTGCTGGAAGAAGGACCGTATGTGACACTTCTTCCCAAGCATACCAAAACTTGACAACAACTGTCAGTGTAAACAGTTTGTAACACATCTCTGGAAAGGAACAATCATCCAGACTTGCTGTGCCGTTTTCTTGTGTGCACAGGTTGTTGGATCATTTCTTTTCCTGTAGTTTTCAGTTGTGTTGGAAATAGAAGATGGATGTGGTCAGCTATGCAGACCATCCCAATGCACATTTGATTTATCATTTTGTTGCTACTCCACAGTTTGAGATGCTGACGGGATCATTACCCTTCCAGGGAAAAGACAGAAAGGAGACAATGGCACTCATTCTCAAGTGAGTATCAAAACTGCTTTCATTCTTCTAACTGTGAGTTAACTCTACTCTCTGGAGACTCCATAGGGCCCAAGTATTTGATGAGTACAGAATAATGATGGGTGTAATGAACTTTCCAAAGCCATGCGAGGTGTGAATTTAGTAAGACATGCATAGCTATGCCTGTGTTTAACTGTAAAATTGCCTTCAGAATAAACAGTAGGAAGTAAATTACTGAGAGGGCCTTACAAAAGAAATTTATCGTACTTTTTGTGATAATGTCAGTATCCACAAAATGTGGGAAAGTCAGATTTCTGCAGAGCATCTTATATTTTGTTGTTCCCAAGTTTGAAATATTTTCCTTTACATTGTCCCATTCATTTAATGTTAAATGCAGACAAAAGTATCTGAAGCTCAGCTTTGTTCACTAGTGCATTTTTTTATGTAGTTGTGAATGGCCAAGACAAAGGTTTTATTCTCTTTAAAAAGTATGCAGTTTAATATACTTTTTTTTTTCATTTTTCAGTTTGATTGTTTAAATTCCTCTTGATTCCCTAATTTATTATAGCAAACTAAAAAAGTGAAAAAATTCTGTAGGAAAATTACCTATTTAGGTTGCAAAAGTTTTATGAGATTCATTAGAGCTGCTCTACCTCTAGTAAAGTCAGTGGTAAAACCTTCCTTAAGATCAGCGGAATAAGATCAGCTTCTCACTCTGGACTGCACTATGCTTAGGTAGCCTTTGGTCACAGGTTTCATGTGTCTGCCCATCCTGATTGCAACAGTTCAGCTGTTTCCGCCACAGCGAGATGAAAAAAAAGCTTGAAAAATCTATTTTCTTTTCAAGTGTTGTGTTCTTTCAGAGCCAAGCTGGGAATGCCACAGTTTTTGAGCATAGAAGCCCAGAGCCTGCTGCGAGCCCTCTTCAAAAGGAACCCCTCCAACAGATTAGGTACGTGTGGTTTGAGCAGCCCATTCATTGTGTACTCCTGCCTTGCCAGGGGGTGAGTTGTACCTCTCAGCTCATCTTTTCCAGTGGTTATCCTCTTCATTAGGTGGCATTTGCATTCCTTTCCAGAGCACAGTGAGCCTTCAGCATCACTAGAGAAATCTGTAAGGAGTACAGGTAAAGCATTGAAATCCAAAACATGATATTAACTTGTGTTTCGTTTTTTCGGTAAAGAGGGTGAATAAACTGCCAGCTCTTATGAATGGTTTAAGATACCTGCTGTGTATGATAATATAGGGAACTGAGAAACAAGTTTGGTTTAAAATCTGTATAATTTAGCTACAAATCTCAGGTTTCTTCTCTCCCATTCTCAAATGCATTTCAATCCTGTCTTGTTCTGTTAGCTAGAGGCAGTCTTGCAGTAGACTTTATTACCCAAATACTTAATCTCCTTTTTACTGATGTTGATGCCTTGGAGTGGCTACCTACAATAGAGGCTAGACAGAGTTAAGAGAATAAAGTGAGTATTTATTAAAGGTCTTTAATAGATATACCTTGGGCAGTGCAAAAGCCTCGCACAGGCTACACCCAAGATGGACAATGGTCACAAGTTTTTCAGACAGTATAAGTTTGGTCTATTTCCATATCAGGGGTTAATTCTCCAACAGCTTCAAGTAATGCAGCCATATTGCCCCAGCTGGCACCTCCACAATTCACTTTTGTTTCTACTTTCTGGGGCCTGAGGCTGTGGCGTGTCCTTGGATCTCGGGCTTACAGGGATTGTTTTGTATAACCAAAATGTGCAGACAGTTAACTACACTTCATATGGAGTTTAGACCTATGCACTGATGCAGCATGGGATTTGAAAGATATAAAAGCTAAAATCTTAAGGCATCATTGTGTCTTCACCCTTTGTTAATAATCCTGTTTAGATTGTGATAAACTAAACGTATCTGTACCTTTGTTTACAGGTTTTATTAAGAAATTAATTGCATTTGATGAGGTCATGGACAATGCCTATGGCATGACTGCCACTGCAGATTGTGTCATTTTTCCCCACAGGCATGTGGGGACAACCCAATCAAGCCCAGGGCTGGGTGGCAGTGGGGAGTCAGTCCTGCAGCATGTCACTGTGGCTCCTCTCCTGCTGGGGGGATCACATATGGCCCAAGAGGGAACGCCTTCCTGTTCGTTTTACCTCTCGATCCAAATAGTAGCCTTGTATTCTGATATACTGCAAACACAAGAGTAGAAAAACACATTTTCTCAGCAGGTTTCAATTGCTCTCAAGGAATTTGTTTTACACTGGGAAAAATAGATTATTTGGATTTCTAGGTTTAATCTCTCTTCAAAAAATTAGGTGCTACACCAAATAAGAACTTTTTCCCACTGCCTACCTCTGTTTCTTTCTGCTGTTTCCTCCTGTCTCCATCTCTTGGTTTTATGCTGCTCTGCACATTTTGTGGCTTCTTACAAGTTGCTATCCATCCCAAATGGAGCTCCAGTGAAGTCAGTGGGAGTTTCTGGATACCAGTCCTTAAAAAGCTGCTCACTAAAAATTAGTTTCAGCCAAAACAATTCTAACCCTCATATGTTAATAATGGGGTATTGCTAGGAGTCAGGTTGTTAAAACCTGAGATGTATTGAAATACTGGGAAGGCTTGGAGGGGAAAGAAAGAAAGAAAGAGAGAGAGAGGGGGAGAGAGAGAAAGCAAGAAAGAAAGAAAAAGAAAGAAAGAAATTATAGTACAGATGTCCAAGGAAATAAAATCTCAAAGGGTAACAAAAAAAATAGATCTTAATATTTCAGGGATAATGGTGGAAAGCTCCTGAAGGCATTCTCTGTTTTAACTGATTGAGAATCAGCACAAAGGAAGATGGAAAGGAACCTGTTGATAACAAAAGAAGAAAAGCTTGAATAGTTGGCCTAAATACTGAACAGAAGTCAATAGATAAAAGGACTACTTCAGCCTTGTGGATTTTAGCTTTTTCTGGGAAAGGAATAATAATATTTAAAGAAAAGTAGACTTAGACATCCCAATTTGAAAAATCTTAGGAAAATTAATGAAGCATGCTAAAATAAATGAACCATATTCTGGATCAAACACTTGATTTCAGTCATCGTTTCATAAATGTGCAAATATGGAAAGTGCATTTAGTTCCAGAATCCAATTTTAAGCATTTGCAAGATAAAATACGCTCTTTTTGCCATTTGATTTTGGTATCTTAACAAACAGAAGTGAAGATTGATGATGTATTCTGAAATTTTGCTTTGAAATTGTGTTTTGAAGCTTTGAATTTTTAATGGAAGAAATATTAGGGTTGAAGTGAGTTAGACAAGACTGAAAAGGAACTTAGCAATCTGATTTACCTGCTTCTATTTTTAAGTCTGATGCCCATATTATTATTTGTGACAAATTTTTAGGAAAATTGAAAGTCTTCCTTTGGTATCCCTGGTTTTGGGCACTGTGTGTTCTTTTCTGTGCCTATTTGCTGTACAAATAGTCTGCATAGCACTGCTTTGGTAGTATTGCTCTAAGTACAACAAATTTCAGATTATAGATAAGCATAATTTCAAATTCTTAAACTAACTGAATACCCAGACAAATAAGGAGTAAGCACTCAGATATAAAACTTCAGAATGAAAGTGTTAGTTTGTTACATTTCCAGGAACTAGGTAAGAGACTTGCTCTAAGGCCTGGATCTCTCAGGTAGGTAAATAAGTTATTTATTGTTTAACATGATTATTAAACAAATACAAATTAAAAATCTATTTTATATTAAAAACATATCATCTAACAAACTCCCTATGCTGCTGAGCAGTATGGAGGTGTTCATGGTCCTTATAATTGAGAAGCTTGGCCAAGAATGTTTAAAATAAAAGCATTGGCCCACAGGCTCAGAGTAAAAGCCAAGGAAATCATTACCACTTTCTTAATCCCATGTTCTCAGGTAAGATATATTCTGCTTTGGCATATAGAAAACTTCAGGCTTTAACTTTTTAAAATGATGAGTTCAAACAGAAAACACCTTTCACCTTTGTCAGAGTGACTGTAAAGCTTTCTTGTAAACCTTAGAAAAATACCTCAAAAATTCTAGCTCACTAAAAAGATTCTGAAGCTGTAGAGACACTAAAATTTTATTATCTGAAACTAAAAGGCTAGAAACTCTTTCTGATGAATTTGAATATCCAAGAAATCAACCTTCAGGTTTCTTAGATCTTCTTTTTCCCCCTTAATATTTCAAGGCTCGTGTTGGCCATAATGATTCAATAATCAAAATCAATTAAAAATAAAACATTCTACTCTCTGTTTGCAGGCACTTTATTGCAGGCATAAAACTTAGATAATTAAGTTCTCACTTAGTAATGTGAGGCTGCTTTTGTATAAATGCACTCTACAATATGTTTAAACTGGCAATTTGATCTGAAAGAATTACTTATCTTCTTGGACCCTCATGGGACTGGATGGTACACAAGAATATTTGCAGGCAATAGATTTGATTGTGCTGATTATTCTTGACTGATAGGTCTTATTGCCAAATTGAAGTTGAAGTGAAGTTAAAAAACCCAAACTGACTGGAAACCTTGAGGAAGGTGAAAGGTTTGTGGTCCTGCAGTGCACTGGTGCGTGCTGTGCTTCAGATGTTTGCTGAATACCCATCTCTGTGCCAGGAAATGTCCATCTCCATGCAGCAGGCCTTTCCAGTCATGACCTCTGCAGTGCTTTGCTTTTCTCCATGAAAGCACATCTCTTCTCAGCACCCTGTAGACTTGCAGGTGGTAGATGAGTGGCTGAAACATGCTGAGCAAATCCAGAGAGACTCCACTATAAGCGCTGATGCCTCATGTCTCCCAAGGACTTCTGCAGCAAGGTCAGGGCTGTCCTCCTGGCTCCCAGAGCGGTTCCTGAATGCACTCTTGGGCCACTTCCCTCCTTCAGCTGAGGAGAGGACCAGGCCACACGCTGCTTGCTGCCTGCAGCACAGAGTCCAGGAAGGGGTTGTGGGCTACACCACCAATTCTCATGGCAGGGAAAGTCAGGGAATAAAAACTGCAGGAAGTGCTGAACCTTCTCCATAGTATAAAATCAGTTGCTAAGAATTGGAAGTGAGCCACTCCTTGCAAAATGAGGCTATTGCCATCCTAAATCTGTTTAATATATTAGGCCCTTGCACTTTACAACATATTCCTTATGTGCCAGAACTGAGGTGGCCCCAGCTGGGAAAGGAAACTTTTTCAAACAAATGCCTGCCTCAACTACATGCTACAGCCTCATACTCAACTACATGCTCATGCTCAGCCTCGTGCTCAACTACAGCCCCATGCTCAACTACATATCAAACACTGCAGCCCCCACTAAAAGAAGTACCTGGGGGTGGACTTTTTTTTCTTAGTCCTTATTTCTGTAGGTTTGTGGGAAAAGGAAGAACAGCAGTAGCAAAAATTGTGTCTTTCAAATAGATGATCTGAAAAAAGGCATGTCATAGCCAACACACAATGACATCCATTAGGCTAAGCAAGAGAGAAAACAGAAGCAGTGGGGAAGGGGCAGAGCAGAGAAAATTGAATGCATTAGCAATTATCCTCAGTCTAGTTTATGCTACTAGTGTCTTACAGTATCTGAGCATTTATCCCAGTCCTACAAAATCAGTCTGGCGCTTGCATTTCATCCTGATGAAATGGTCAAGGACATTCACTGCACGTTGCAGTTTCCAGTCGCCACCACTGAACTCAAAGCACTTTTTACAGATATTTCTTTTCTGAAGATTTGCTTAATGTGATTCTCTTCAGAGTAACTCTTTTGGTTTTGTCTTTCTGTTGGCATTGATGAAATCAAAATGGGAAGGGAATCTTGCACACTTCGGACTGTGCATTCAACAAAAATATGCTAAGGAAGTAATAGAACAAGTCCTATTCTTTCTTTTCTTGTTCAGTACCCATGGACCATAAACAACTGCCTAGGGGCATGTAAGAACAGGATAAACATATGTTGCTTTGCTGAAATTCTCTTCTACCCCATTCCTGCTTTATGGTCAAGTAAGGGGTTTCCTGAGCCTCTTGTGGTTTGTTGATGGAGTAATCTTCAACAGATTTCTTTTCAACAGACTTTCCTGGCCTCCCCATGAACCCATATAAGTATTTTGCACCACATCATCTTTTCCAAATAATTCCACATCACACAACTCTCTGTTTCCTGAGGAAACATTTCCAGGTTCTTCTGAACCACATTCCTGTTGGCATCGTTTAATGATTTATTTTATACTTCCTTGCTCATCTATTTCGAGGCTGAAAAGTCCTGACTTACTCAGTCATTCCATAACATTCTTTGTTGGCCTTCTTTGATTTTTCCTAACTTTAGCCAATGTACCATTTTACAGGAGAGTGTGTCAGCTACAATCCATACTCCAGTTGCAGAAATGCAACAGACTTACACAGTGACAATGCAATGATGTTGTCCCTTTTGTCCTCTTTTTCTAAGGTTTGCTTTCATGTTGTGTTTGCCTAGAAGTGTGTCTGTCATAACTCGCAGACTCCTCAGCAGGGCTGATCACCTCTGAGCACATCATTTTGTATTGCAAGCTAGGATTGTTCATCCTCATGTGAATCACTTGTGTTTCCCTATACTGAAAGATTAGTGGCATGGGGAATTTATCAGGAGGTCATCCCTCTTCGCTGTTTTCCAGCAGGCAAGACAGACAATCCTGCATGTTATGTTTAAAAAGTGTTTGCTTCCCATATCCGCTCTTCAGCGAATGTTAAGCAGGTTGTAGGGAGCAGTTCCTGATCATTGCATTTTGACAAACATCGATAACGGTCTTGTATACAAGGAGAGCAGACATCACATTTTACCAAAGCTTCAGCTGAGAGGGCCTTTGTAAAGCTGATTGTAATGTTGATATTCCCAAAGTACAAATATTGCATGTGTAAAAAGCTGAGTCCTCTGAGGTGCTGAGTGCCCCTTGCAAGGTGCTTAGGAATCCCAAATCCTTTTGGGAATCAAGGTTGCTCAGCATGCTTGAGAAGTAGGCTGGGTACCCTTCAGGAACTGATTCCAGAATTGCAGTGCAAAGCCTTTGCTTCCAGAGTTTATTTCTCCTTGAAATAAAAATGAAAGGTGCTAATAATAAGGTCAAATCCCCAAAAATGGCATTCTAAATCCTCTGTGACAGTTCTTCTAATTATTACTGAGTACCAGTTTGGTTCTGTGATAGCACTGAAGCAAATAAATTGAGCTAAAGGAATAAAAAAGTCAATATTCAGTGAAAACATAAGGCAAAAGTAATAAAGGAATTAGAGTCATTACCAGATCTCAGAAGACTTACCCAATATTTCCTAGAGTAATGTAACAGAAATTTAATGTCAGTGAAGGAAACGTACACTGAGAGTGATGATTTTGGTACTCTTTGGTACTGTTAAGAGGGGGAACCTAAAACCCTAGCTTACCTCAAATCATTTTGGAGCCTTTTGGCATTTTGAGTCTATATTTGCTTTTAGTGCAGCTTTCTGTGCCAGTGGAGAGCAGTAGCTAGTCAAGATTTGAAAGTCAGTGTGGATAGAAAAACTGCCACTGGTGGAGTCTTGCCAGAGTGTTGGGAAATCCTGGGGCCTTTCCTGACCTTGCTGATGCATGCACTCTGCATGCCACTTTGTGGCTAAGATCCCCTGTCTCAACCAAAGCCTCAATTAGAGAAAAGTAAAAGACCCTTGGAATCAGAGTCTCATTAATGAAGTGCCCTTGTCTGTCTCTATGGCACTTCATACTGTCATGGCACTTGGACCATTCAGAATTTCTTGACTAGAACTGTTTAGATGGGGACTCTCACTTTGTCAGAAGAAAAGTGGGGATGGGGAGGGAGAGTGAAGAAAGAGACATCATGCAGCTCTCTTATAAGCATGACTTAATTTTGATTCTTTCATTCTCTTCTCAGGTGCTGGATTTGATGGAGTGGAAGAAATTAAGCGTCACCCTTTCTTTGTTACTATAGACTGGAATGTAAGTGGAGCAGCATTGTTTTATTTTCTGCTACATTTTTTGAAGACAAACTGCCATGCTCAGGAAAAGGATTACTTTCTCTAACATCGAGAGCCTAACTTCTCTAACACAAAGGAGTTAGAGCCTTTTCAGTGGGTGCCTCTGTCTCTCTTGCATGCATGTTGGTATTAGTACTCAAAATTGGAACAGTTGATCAAATTAAACATGATTCAAGTAAGACATGTCAGATATGATTAACAGAAAGGTAAACAAGGATTTATTTTATTGCTTTCAGCTACAGCTCATAAAGGTGGTGGTGCAGATTATCTGAGTATTTGATTTAGACTCTTAAGAGGTTAAATCTCACATTTTCAGCATCGTAATTGTTCAAATTAACTTATTCTTAGACAAACTTGAAGGCAAACATTTTTCATTCTTGATCTGGACATCTGCCAGTGCATCAGAGCTGCTGTATGCCACATCCCCTAGCATTTTCAAGTTTAATTTTATCTGACTTGTGTTATGGTATTACTGTGTCTCTTCAGTATTTAATGCATTCACTCATGCATGCTAGTACAGCAGGTAACATTGATGCAGTTCTTAGTTCTTTCTTAGCAGAAATTCTGGTAAAACTGTGTGAATCTTTGTGACAGAGCCATTCTCAAACTGCTGCCCAGGACTTTGCAGTAAAACTATTTTCTCTGTGAGAGAACATTTTGTGGTGCCCAGGTAGCCTTTGAAAGGCCCACAAACCCATTTATTTTCGAAAAACTCATTAGAGAAATCTAATTTGGGTTGCATGTTGAAGAGTTGTCATGACTCATAAACATATTAAAACATAATTAACGAAGGTGGGGTTTGAGACTTTCATTTACAATCCAGCTGACTTTTACAGCCATTAAATATGTTATGAAGTCTGTCTTTCCTTTTCTCTTTCTTACTAATCATGAGATTCTGTATGAGGACTTTACATTTATTAAAAGAATAAGGGAAAAAAATAGTCCAAAGACTTGGATTGTTGTTGATTATGATGATCATTATTAAATACTATTATTAATATCAATAACAATAATACTATTTTCTATATTCCCCCAACATCTCTGCAGTCCTCAGCTTTGCAATCAAAATATTAGGTCAGATAACTACATCTTGATGTAATAAGAAGCACTGTAACAGTGAGAGGGTTTTTCTTCTGTGTTTGCTAGGGGAGCAGCTCACTAACTCATCATAAATAAATGAGGTTCTGCATCTTGGGAAGGTTTTCAGAAAAGTCAGTTCTGTCCCATGAGAATACTCAAGACCACCTTCTGTCATGATAACTGGTGATTGTTTCAAGCTCTGTTCTTTAGGGAGCAATTTCATGCCTGTCCTAAGGAAACTCTACTGTCCTCCAGCATTTGAGAGAGCTCTTATGGACAGGGAAATATCTACCACGAAGAAGATAGGTATGCTTGAACATGCCTTGGGGCTAGAGAGGAAGGTGGATTTAATTGCCTTTTGATGTGTTATGCAGGCCTTTAACTCTGCTGTGAAATATAGCTGTTAAAATCCATTTTAATCCAACATAATTAGTGCTTATTGCACTCTCTCGGAGACAGATCACTATTACACCGATCAGCTATCATCTTAGTAATATATTTCTTCATTTTATTCTAATTTTGCAATCACTCAAGGAGATCTTGGGAGGCTTATCTTGTTCCAGCAGCTGCAGTACTGTCTGTATTTCAGAGTAGTGTGAGCCTGGCCCTGAGATGAAGCCAGAACTCTCAATAATCATGCATCCAGTTGTTAACATGTTCTCCGTGTGCTGAAACAGAACAGGGTCATAGAACAGAAATGGATCAGACATAGATGTTTCTATCTATAGCACTGATCTCTGTACAGCTGGAGGAGAAGAGTCCCTGGTGCCCTCATTTTGTTCTCCCATAATGTATACAGAATCTCCCACATCAGTTTGCAGACAGTCAGCAAACAGCACTGTTGAGATGGAACAGAAATGATGATTTACTCTATGCCTTGGCAATATAAAGACCTCAGAGAGCGAGAGGCAAGCTCTTTTGGAGAACCTCTGTGCTACCTTAGCAGCTATGATAGACAGGACTGCTGTGACTGACAGCATGGAAAATTTCAGCAACTGTAGTAAAACAATCCTCCATCAAAAGCCCCCTTATCATGAAGGGTAAGAATGGGTCAGTGTCTCCTAGAAATGCAGGATGAAACTGGTTTGCTTTTAAGCTTGATTTTTCCTACAAGAGCTACATGGTAACCAGGAACAAAGCGCCAAGTTGCATCATCTAATTTTAAAGAGAGATTGAAAACAGAAATGAGTTAGCTTTTTCCTTCTAAGTCATGTGTAAAGTCTTGGTGTTGCAGTGATACTAGAACTGCAAACAGAACCCTGTGACTCAGGCTTTCCTTTCACAGTATTTTCAGAGCTGTTCCCTTGGGGTTTGGATTGGAGCTGGTTATTTTCTCTGTCCCTGAAGTACTTACCTGTTAGGGCAACCATTTCCCATCTTTTACTGTCTTCAAATAGACACAGCCAGACAATGTCTGGTTTGGATGAACACCCAGTGGAAATAGCACACACAGTGCAGGAACGGCCCCTGTCACAATGCTGCAGATGCTGCTGCCAAGCACAGCGTGCTGGTACCACGCGACCACTGCATGCAGAGGCACCAAGGGCAATCCTGGAAAACATGGATGTGGCCAGGGAACCCTCTTCCTCCCGGTCTTTCCCAGAAGCCATTCCCATGTTCCAGGGTGCCATCCTTCAGCAAAATTGCCAGCCCCCTTCAGTTTAACTTCTGGCTAACTTCTGCACTAAATGAACTGTGGGCAGTCTGACACAGAGTTTTTTGCCCAGACTTAAATGGTGGCATGAGATTTTCTAAGACTCAAATTTTCCCAGCTGTTATCCTGTAATAGAGCCCTAAGTTCCTACTTCCCAGAGTGAAAAATAGCTGGAGGTTTCTGCAAATATCAGTCTTGCTGCTCTGAGGCATTTAGCAGGCACCATGACATAAATTCAATGGATCTGTTGTTAAATGAATGGACTGTCTTTCATGATCAAGGCTGGGATGCTCAGGAGAGAGATTAGATGTCAAGCTCCTTAGCAGTTTTATCTGCTTATTAACCTTGCACCTCCTTTTCTTCTTAAGACAAGCAGACCCAAAACGAGTTGACCTCAAATAATTTAAGTCATTGGCTCTGAGAACACACAGTCTGGTTCCTGATTTTTTTACTACTGTTTCTTCTTTCCAGGCCATGCATAATGAATTTCTGGCTTTTCATTGAAAATGAAAGATGAAATTCTTTTTTGCATACTCCTGTCAGGGGAGTGGGCTATAAACAGTAGTTTTTGTTTGGATGACAGACTAAATTGGAACTAGGGCAAATGACATGCTTGGAAATGATCTGTCAAATACAACTGAGGAAAGGAGTGGGAAGAAAGTGGATTCCAGCTTTTTTCCTTTAATATTAATCAGAGATCAAACTGAACTGAAACTGTGAATTATTTAATTGCTGATTTTACCAACAGCAGAAAATTAATCCTAGGGTCTGAATTCTGCTAGCTTTTCTGTCATTTGCAGGCAAATGACACTGAGTCATTAATCTAGGAGAGGACAAGCATTTCAGAATGTAGTTAATCCTTTTGTCTGCTTATTGGATTTGCCATGACAGGTATATGTATCAAGGGAGTTTATTCTCACGCTACAAGTGCACCACAGTGGAGGGTAGCATCTTTCTATTTCTAGAAAGTGTCTAAGGAATAATTCAATTCTTCATCAAAGAAACTCAGTTGAGGAAATGACTAAGTAGTTTTTAATGAAATTAAGCCATTTTCTTTTTCTTGATATTTGTCAGGCACACGTACAGAGCATTTACATCTCTGGGGTTTTTAGGAGTGTGTTTTTTTAAGATGATGAAAAATTAACTGCTTATAAATAAAAGAGAAGGAAAAACAATGTTGCAGCATTTTATTACAAGTTTCTCTTATTTAAGTTCCAGCTGAGGAGGTGTTCAGATGAAGATCATACTAGGGATGTGGCAACATATTTTTAGAAAAGGTCAGTGGCACCTGGATGAAAATTAGTTATTTCAAATAAAAGTGTTTTCTGAAATCAGAAGGAAAGTCAGTAGAAGCTTGTAGTTTCTTAAACTGCTATAGAAATGGTTTCTAGTTAATTCATAGGTGCTTATTATGAAAGTCTCAGGAGGACGTGAGGGGTTGATAAGTAGTCAGGAGCATGGATATGTATCCAGGTGTGGATATCTAAATCAGTGTTTTCGTGGAGTCCATCTGCCTCGTTCTGTGGATCATGCACTCCCTCAGCACAGCCTCTGGATCCTGCAACACTGTGTGTTATACAGTGATTCTTCATACCTGTCAGTCACATTTTTCTGTGCTGAGTCAATGCAGTTTAAACTGTGGCCAGTTTAAAAAAATTGGTGATGGAATGTGGGAGCTTATTATTTACTGGGAAAGAGAAATAAATAGTATTCTCATTAAAACATTAAGGGCTAAGGTGTGCAATTCTCCTTTGTGGATGTGGGAACAATGTGGAAGAAAAAAAAAATCCTCAGCTTCTTATACCTGTGCAAGATAACAAAGATATAATGTATAATGTATAATTTCAGCCTGAAATTTAAATGCTGCAGTTATCACTATGATATTCAAAGTCTATTTTAAATAGGAACGATAATAATAAGATGCCCCAAAGAAAAAATGCCTAATAAGATGCACCAAAAGAAAAATTTGGATATCAAAACTGGAATTTAAACCAGGAAAACTGGGACTCTGTTCCCATTTAAACAGATGATGGAGCTCACTGTAGCTTTTGCACACAGTACTAGGATTACCATGACTTAGAAAGTACATAACTGCTTAAACTTCACCAGAAGTTATGGACAATCTGAAGAAAAGGTTGAAGGCAAGATTTGAAATTTAACTTGCTGTCATTTCCCACTCTGGTTGGTTTCTGCCAGAAGAGGTCACGGTCAAGATACATCATCCCTGAATAATTTGGGGACCATGGTAAGAGATAATATATTCATACATTTCCTAAAATTAGAAATATTCTTGAAACATCCAGAAGGATCTCAAATCCTCCAGAAGATTCTCTCTCTATGTGTATACAAGCAATGGCTGTGATTCTTACTATTTTTTTAGATCAGCTTGTGCCACGTTGAGTTTTGCAGTCTACAGGATGCAGGTTTTTAAAGGAAGAGCTGTTCTGCCTGCAGCAGGCCTTTGTGTTTAATTGTGTTGGGCTGCTCTGTAGTTTAATGGTTTGGCATGGGTGGCTCACTCAGAGACCTGGAGCCAGTGTGGGATGGAGAAGTCCATAGATGATGCTACTCTGTTTTTCCTTATCCTCAGTGATTTCATTTAGTTACCCTATGCAAGACCTTGGGGAAAAAATGTTTTAGGCAGCATACCTTTTGCTGTTATGTTGTCTAATTTTTATCACAAGTGGGTAGGGAAATGGAAAAGAGAATTTTCAGGGTTGTGCTCAAGGGGAATGCCTTTCACACAGGCAACTTCTTTGTTTCCATCCCCTCCTAGAAAGCGAATTTGTGATTATAAATCTTTGGTGGCGTGTGACTCACGATGAATCTTAAATCCCTCCCTAGTAGTGGAGGATGTGGGTTAGGGGTTCAAAATACAAATGTAGCTCTAGCAGCACTTAAGAAACTACAGATGGGGGAAGGAATTAAGAGGCCAGAGAGAATATGGTTACGATAATGAAAAGAGAGTGCAATTCCTGAATGATGTACAGCTCTGAAACGTTTTCCAATTTTTGGACCTCACAGGATGAGCTGTGCAGTTAATTCCGTGAGGAAGCATGTGCATGTGACCGTATTGCTTTCTGCAGTAGAAGCACTGCAGTTGTGAATTAAGACAAATAAAGGGGAGCTGGGAAGCAAATAGCTTTCTCAAGGTGAAATCCTAGCAACAGAAAAACCTTCAGTAGGTGCTGAGTTCTCTTGTAAAATTCTGTGCAGACAGAAAAAGATGTATGTTAATTACTAGGTTGATACGTTCAGCTGATGAGTGACACTTCCTGCATAAGATTGCAATTGGCTTTTAATTATTTGGAAGACTGGCTTTCTATTGTGGCTCGCAGCAGTTATTCATCTCCTTTCCTCTCTGAAGATACGGGGCAGTTTTACGCAAGCAGGAACTTTTTATGGTGAAATGGCCATTAATTATTGCAGAGTCATTTCCAACCTCACTGTTACACTTTCCTAAGGAATCATAACTCAACCACAAATATATCCTTTATGTTAAGGCTGATGCTATGCTGCAGAATGTTCTCCTTCCAGAGCCTTTATTTATGCAAAATCATGAACCTTTATGCAAAATCAAATTCAAACTATGGTGATGTGTATATATCTTAGATTTGACCACATGGTTTGTATTACAGAAGTTAATTCCCCAGAAAACACACAGTTAAAAAGAATCTTCCTGAATGCAGGGAGCTGGAAAAGCATTTAGTAATGTCCATTAAACATTTTGAAAAATCAGCTCATTAGGAAGTTGTTTTAAGAGCTAATCTAAAAATACATATTGCAAACAGTCATGAAGTTGAACTCTCCAGTTCTTATCATGACTTGAAAGTTTGCATTAAATGTTGTATTTATGCTCTGACATGTTAATTATGGGGAACTGTTTGTGGCAACTAATTCAGCCCTTTGAAACCTGAGAACAAAAGCATTGCTAGAAAGGAAATGCAGTCTAGGAACTGCAACACGGGGCAGGGAGTCCAACTGGAGCTCTCTTCCCCATGCTGCCATCAGCATGATTTTTGGTTTTGGCCATTTCAGGCAGAGATGATGCAAAGATGGCTGAAATCAGTAAGGCTCTTTCCATTAACCTCTACAAGCTTTGGATCAGATCCAGACATACTCACCTCAGTGTGCTTGTCTGTGTGTTTATCAATGCTTGCAATGGAGCATGGAGTAGTAGTTTCTTAAAGATCTCTGAGAATGAGTAAAAAGGCCATGAAGTTCCTCAAAATAAAGGCAGGATATATTAGGATGAGCTTATGGTGTCTGTTACCTAGGTGATCCCCTACATGACTCCTCAGTCAGCAGCAGAAAGTCGCACACCTAGCAGTTACCTGTTATATACCTTCCTGTCTTATGTTTTTCCTGCGTTTTGTTTCTCACTTCAAGCCACATGTAGAGCTTCAGTGGGATTGCCCGCCTATCCACAGTGCTTTGTCCCTAGCATTTTTGATGAGAATTTCATGTAATCATCAGCTGTAAACCCCCTTCCCTTTTACCAGATATGCTAAAAGAACAAGTCTTTTGTTTAGGTTGTGAGGACCAGGCAGCCAAGCCTGTTGCTCAGCTCAGTCTGGCAGCACTTCAAACACGTTGCTGGTTCTTGACAAATAATAAGTGCTAAAGCAGTCATGGCTTCCTAGCAATTCTTTGTGCTGATTGCCATTGCTGTGCTGCTGAAGTTACCCTGTTTCCTGGTCTTACCATTGCATATTCCGGTCCTGCCCTTAGACCAGTGAATTTCCAGATGCCCCAGCTTGAAGTACTGTTCCAGCCTATGGGCTAAATTTTTGGTAGGAACGTTTATATTTATATTCAGGATTCCAGCAGCTAAAATGTGCAGGGCCCACCCGGGGCACAGATTTGAGGCCGAGCAGTAAAGCAAGAGCCAGAACCACAGCTTTATCATCCTTGTCTGTCAGTCCAGCGAGGATAGCATGGAGCTGTGAGAGGACACCCTAAAGAAAGCAGGGGAGTCTATCTCCAGGTGCTGAGAGTGAGTGCACAGTGATGCTGATTGTGGACTGTTTTTCTCCTTGTAGAAACTGTACAGAAAAGAAATCAAGCCGCCTTTCAAGCCCGCAGTGGGGCGGCCAGAAGACACCTTTCATTTTGATCCAGAGTTCACATCTCGGACCCCTACAGGTTAGTGAGGTGGCATGTGGTAATATATATTTTAGGTTAGTACATTCATTCTTCCTTTCCTCTCTCTATTCCAACAGTCTAAAAGTCTGATCACCTGTGGCATTAGAGGGTTTTGCCATATCCAGCAGGAAGCAACGACTGGTTTTGCTTTTCCAGCGGGAGAAGCTCATAAGTATTTCACCGGCTTCATATTAACTTGTCCCCAGGAAGAACAGATTTCACATTTTTTAAAGGGAAAAATAACTATTGTTTTGCTATTTTATTACTCATTTTTGCTTACACTAGCGGAATTTAACTATTTTAAATTACTTTGGCTTCAAAGAACTTTGTATCTCTGCAAGTTAGTATGTAGTTATATATTGCATAGATGTTTTATTTAATTATGACTTCTCACAGACTGTGGACTATTGGAAATTAATGTGTGGTTAAAAGAAATGAAGAATCATCAAATTCTCAGTCAGCAGATTTATGCCAACAGGAAATTTGGCACACAATATTTAGGAAATGCTTGCAGATAGAATGTTGTTCCTGTAACTTCGGTTTCCTAACAGAAATACCATGCTTTTTACACTATATATATGAAGGTGACTGTTGCATAAAATTAAATCTTTCCACTTATTTAAGTGGAAAGCAAGACTATCAATAATGTCAGAGTGGTAATCCCACTTATAATGTTGCCTCCTGCTAGACATGAGTAAGTTACATTACATTTCTGCCTCTGATGTACCTGTGTAAAGAAGTACTTGTTTATACTTTCTAAAGTGTAAAAATTGAATTAGTTGTTTGTAAAACACTTTGAAGGTGGTAAGGTCACCTGGTATCATGGTGATAGAAAAGCGTAAGGTCTCAAGCGTCAATCCTCAAATTGCCCCAGAACTGTTGCAGTGAGAGGGAAAGATCTGAGCTTTCAATATGAAAAATCCTGCATTATAACATATGAATGAGAGCTGTGATTTCCTGCGGTTTTTGTTCAGGCTTATCATGACCTACACCATTTTTTCTTAAAACTAGCCCTAACTTCTATTCTAAGTCTTGCTGAAATTTCCTTTCATGGAGTTTGAAATAAGGGTATCTACTCCAAATCTCTCCTCAGTCAATTCTTTTCTTTTTTTTCAAGGATGTGCTGTCTTTTACGAACTACAAAAATATTACATTCTTGTTTTTCAACTGGAACATCCACCTGTCTCCAGTATATGTTAGTCATGTTCTGATATTCCTAATCCACTGTATAGAAACATGATCTTTGGTTTCCAGACATTTCACACATCTGATTTTAGCTTTAATTTAGATTTCAGAAGCACTTATTTCTCTGAAATGTTGGAGACTGCAAGTTATTCTGGTCCTCAGGGATGTGCGCTCTGGTGCTGCCATGGGAAGTTTCACTGATGTGCAAAGAAGCATTAAAAGTTTGGATTGCTTTGGAAGTTCACACTTCATTGCTTTTACTGATGCCTGGGGCTGTATTTTACACTCTACATGTCATTACTGTTGCCTAATTAAATTTGTTATTTGTTATTTCCTACAAGACACTGACTTAGAAGGTTTGTTTTGAGGTGGTGGCAGGGGTGGGGAGAAGGCCTGACTCAATTCTGCTTTGGGCTGCCATGGATAGTGCCCTGAGAATCAAACATTCCAAAATAGGTGTAATTGGAAGTGTGAATCCATTTACACTTTCAGAATGATGGAAAAGCCCTTGCAGACTGGTTGAATATTTTGCAGCCCCCAGCTGTTGACTGGTTGGGTCAAACAAATGGGGAAGAGTATCTCAAATATGTTTAATACTGGCTCATATTGCCAATGGAATAACTTGTTGTTTTGTTGTTTTTTTTAATTTTGTCTATCAGTACATAGATCCCAAACAAACTAACCCTGTTACTGAGACCATCCTCAGAGAGAAAGCACTGTAATAATTCCGGCTTCATGACCATGCAGTTGTGTTTTAATGAAGCTGTCAGTCACTATTTTACACTGTCTTTATGAATGAGTTGTCCTGTCTGAAAGCAGGTTTATATCAAAATTTTGGATCCAGTAAATCTTGTCAGTCCAGTGATTTTCTGTACCTCAGAAACTTCCTTTACCCTGGAGGTTGAAACCACATTCTGTGGATTCTTGACTTCAGATCTAAGTGTGCCAAAGATGTGGTTTCTGACACTGACAGATCATTTATGTGGGTATAGTTTCAAATCACTTTTTCTCAGAGATTTGTCCAAGTTGGAGTTGTTTTTTTTGGCCATTTGCTTCCTAAATTCACCACTGTGGCCCCACATCTCATTTGTGGTGACTCAGCTCCTTACAGGCAGCTGGAGGCTGAAGCACTCTAGGGTAGAAATGGTGATTTGAACGAGGATCAAACCAAGATCATTCTTGTAACCCAACTTAAACTTCAGTCCACAAATGTTTTTACTGTTTGTAATTGATGGGACAGCAGGCTGTAACTGGCAGGGATGTTTTAGACTGGCTTTACTGCTGAAAAAAAGTATTTAAAATTTCACCTGAAATATTTAAATATCCTCCTTTGCAAATAAGGTGTTTGCTAACCCCAGTTAAACATGATGAAGGAAATAACTTAAGAGTAATGAAGCCTTTGAAAACCCTTAAACGTAGGTGCTATAGGAACAAAGCATTGTTACTTTTCACAGGAAGAAAGATAACCATTAAATAAGATTGGTGCTTGTAAGTAGATCTAATTCAGATATATGAAATTTTTCTGATTTATAAGCCTAGAAAGATGATTTATGTTTCTGAGCTATCAGTTAATTAACATGATTTATGCATAATTTTGCGCTTAGCAGAAATGTTTTAATGGACAAATCAGTTGTTGGTGATGAAATTTGATAGTGAACAGCAAATCATCAATAGTTCTTCTGCAGTATTTGCTGAAGCAGTTGGCAGTGAATTATGAAGGAACAGTTTTTTTAAAAACAGACCTGACATACCATTTTAGTTTTAGAGCTGGATCACAGCTTTTCTGAGATTCAGAAGTGTTCAGATGGGAATTATTGTCATTCCTTTTTTTTAAACAAACATTTTTTCCTCCTAATTAATCCCTTGTGTAAAAAAAAAATCCCTGTTATAGATATGCCATGGTAGGAAGCATCCAGTGATGCAAGAGGTCTGGTGTGATTCATCCACGTATTTGCAAGGAGAGTGCCCATCAAAATCACTGAGATAAACAAAAAACCCACGTCATTTTACTGAAAGACAATCTTCTCCATCTGAACTCTGCTTGCTGTGCAATAAGAACACACTGACTCCTGACTCCTGTCAAAGCTGAGGCAGCTTTGTGATGAGAAATGGAATTAGATGAAGTCTCAGTTTTGTTTATTCCCAAGTAGATATATATTGGTTTTATCAAATTCTGACTTCAGTTCCTCTATTCATTTGACCAGTAGATTTATACAGAGTGTGTGCACGCTAAGAAGTACACATTCTTACATATTTTCAGGGCCTCAAGCAGGTGAGTCAGATATAAAGCTCAGTGGGGTTGTATTTTCTTTAGATAACAGGGTATTTACACACTTTACTACAAGGAAATAGCTTTCTAAAGAAAGTTTAACTCTGTAACTTTGTTAGTAAATCACATGGTACATTGGATGAAATGTGAAGGGAAAAAGAAAAAAAAACCCTCACAAGCCTCCCAAAAAAACCAAATAAAAGGTTAGCAAATTTTAGTAATACAGGTTTTATAATACCCAGCCTGTTGCCAAGGGATGGTTTACAAAGTGATTCTTCTTGCTGAGGAGAATTCCCAGGATAAAACATACACTGGGGAGAAAGAGTTCTTTAAAGCTTTTCAGAATTTTAAGTGAAGCACAGCTCTGCTTGCTTTGTCATGCTGCTTCTCTCACTGAGCAGTGGTGCAGGTACAAAGAACTGCTCTCAGCTAATTGTATTCCAAAGGCAGAATTTCTAATTCAGGATTTTTTGAACTTTAGCCATTCCTTCCCTCGTTTTGCCATGTCAGGGGAAGGATGGGGAGAAAATCTCCATGAAGGTTAGTTGAAACCATCATTTTTGCTTTTTCCATGTGAGGATAAGTCAACCTTGTCTTCCCTGGAGTAGGTCCCAGCTCCTAAAGCTGGTCCAGGAGATTCCTGTAAGGCCACTACTGGAGTATTGTGCTTTTACACTGGTTTCACGTATTCTCTATATTCTCCTCACCCAGGCAATTTGCCACTTCATCCTTTGTAATTTCTGTAGTTAAGTTGTGCTGCACAGGACAGACATAGTAGCCTGTAGCTTTTTTACACTCCCTGGAAACCTCTGATAAGCCCTGCAAGGTGCCCTTCCCTGAGTCTCCTGTCTCTCACCAAGCCTCTCTGCCCTGTGCCTTCTCTCTGGGCACTCTTGGCACAGGCATTACTTTGCCTAAGAATGCCCTGTGAAAAAATTCTGTATTCAAGAGGGGACATCCTTGAAAACAATACCCCCTCCATGTTCAAACCCAGAGGAAAGGAATGGAGAAGGCACACCAAAGCCTCGGCATGGAGTTGAATTATATTCCCCTGTGTGTGCCAGTTTATCAGATCTGCTATTGACTGCCAGGGGTGACTTTGTTGTAGTGCCGTTCTTCCTTTTTGTTCTTCTGTGCAGCTCATGAGGCCATTTTCTTCCTTCTCCTACAGATTCCCCAGGTGTTCCTCCAAGTGCCAATGCTCATCATCTTTTCAGAGGGTTCAGCTTTGTTGCCTCTAACTTGGTGCAGGAGCCTGCTCAGCAAGATGTGCACAAAATCACTGTTCACCCAATTGTGCAGGTACTGATGCTGGTTACATTTCACATCTGATGTCCACATACATATGTGTGTATTTAAACTGCCTAATGTTCTCACTGGTATTTCACAGCTGCCTAGTGTAAGAAGGAGGTGTTTTACATGCAGCACGTAGGTGTTGGAAAATGAGAATTTTTTTGCAAAGGCCTTTATGTATAAAACGTTCCTCACCACCTTTGCAAAGGAAATAGGAACTGCACTTTGTCACAACTGAAATGAAAGGTACTTCTCAATACCTGAAACAGGATTCCAGTTGTGCATGCAGGGCAGGTAATGAAATACTGTTTTCTCACTGAATGCATTTCATTCCAAGCAGTTTTGTCTTGGATTACATGATCCAGTTTTGTCTTGGATCTTGGATCCAGCTGGCAAAGGGGTTTGATGACCTGCTGCTCTAGGCTCCCAGACACACAGAGCCCAAGCTCCTGCATGGAAGAGGCCACTGTACTCCAGTTGCTGTTGCACAAAAGCCTGCACGTACTCACCTAAACCAGGGTGCTTGATGGGGAAACATGCCAGACACTTGGTTCTTTGCTGCCATTCCCCTTAAAAATATCTATCCAGTTGTACTTTAAACCAGAAATAAATTGCTATAAAAGGTTCAATACATCAGAGCAGAAGGGATCAGGGAGAAAGAACTGGGCTGCTTAAAGATGCAGCCAGTTTTCTCAGTAGGAAAAAGCTCCCTCTGCTACCCACAGCCACAGGTGTACATGCCTCAAGGCGGGGAGACCCTGCCTGTGGTTTTCAGAGGTTTTCATCTCTGTTTTAATTATTTACAATGGAATGTGTCATACTCTTAAAGATGCTCCTATGGCACAGTAAGTGAAATGTTACCCAAGCCATTGCATCTCAGAAATGTTATATATATTCCTGTGATTTGCTTTGTAAAAATGTATTGAATATTTACATATGCACTTCTTAAAATTTAGCAGGTTCTATGTGGACTCTGCTGGCAAGGCTGCATTTTTAGACAGAGGATTCTGGAGGAGTTTTAGAGATGCTGGCCATTTTTTGAGTCCTGGGATAGAATTTGCAACAAAGCCTCAGATTTGGGGTTCACCATTGAACCAGTCTACCTGCCCAGACATTTTCCAAGGAGCATATGAATTAATGGCTTAAAATATTAACTTCTCTCTCATAAAGAAACTGCAGATAAACATATTCTAGACAAGACTTCCAGTGATCTGGAGGCACTCCCCATATGTGGGGTATCTCCCTTGAACACTGTGAAACTATTAGTATTTTATGTTATCTGCCCCCCTTTCTGTAATTAGAAATCAGTTTATACTGTCAAGATATGTGGGTTTGTCAGGAAATTTGGGCCCACAGTTTCCTATGAATTTCTAATATATGGTGATTTTCTGCATTCCAAAAATAGTTTAGAACATCACAGTAGTTTTGCCACTACGTCTGCATAGACAATTCCATCTTACAGACTGAAAAAAGGCAGAAAGGGGAAAGACACATTTACTTGTTTACATAAAGAATTTTTAAACTGGATTTAACTGGACTGTACGGACAAGAGAGCTCTCTGAAGGAGAGGAGATCAAGGATCTCCTTCAAGAGGAAGCTAGTCCTTGCTTTTATATACCCATGTCCTGATTATCTTGTTTCTTTTGTCTCCCTGTAGCAGTTACATGGGAACAACATTCATTTTACTGATGGATATGAGATCAAGGAGGACATAGGAATTGGCTCCTATTCGGTGTGCAAGAGATGTGTTCATAAAGCTACAGAAACAGAGTTTGCAGTGAAGGTAAGAAAGCCTCTGGTAAATGCCAGAAATGTAGCTGAGGCTGCTCTGCCTCTGGATTTTTTGTTGGCTTATTTCTTGTTGCTGGGTGTTGCTTGGGATTTTTTCTGTTTTGTAAGATAGCAGGTTTCATGGTAAGTCTTCATTTTTCTCACAATCAATTTTCATTTCAATCCCACCACACAGAATTCCTCAGTGGAAAAACCCTTTGCTGTCTTGCATGGAAATCCTGTTAATCACTTCAGCCATGCTCCTTGCAAACTAAGTAAGATTTTTAACATATCCTAGACTGAATCATCATAATTTTAAAAAATTACATATAAAATTATGCTGAAGTTGAAACATGATTTATTCTCCTTTCTCAAATTGCTTAGACCTGAGTTTCTTGTAATTAGAGACATTTTTCAGTGAAAACCACGATCACCTAGAAAAACTCAGATTTCCCTTTGTCTTCTTCACATTCAAAATGAATGCTATCGAAATGAATGAATGTCAATCTTCAGCAGAGATTTAAAATATTGATTTAGTTGGGCATTAAAGGTAAGTCAGCGAATTTCAGACTTGGTCAAGCAGCAGTGCATGGAATGGAGTCACCTCAGCCCCAGAGGCCAGGGAGCTGTTAAGATGAAGGAAGAACTTCAGTAGAACTATTTTGGAAGGCCATGCTTGGAGAACTGTCATCATTCTATTCAGTGCTATTGAATGAACAGCATGCAGCCATTGCAGAGGACAGTACAGACCAGTGGCAAGTGGTTGTGAGATAGCAGCTCAGAGGAAGAGTTTCAAATGTGCACTTTTCTTTAAGGAAAAGTTTTGCAGTGAAAACACTCATATGGTTAGAAAAGTACTTCATGGTTTTGCTCTGGTACCAGAAAGGGACAAGATTAGAATATAACGCGGAACTTGAAAAGACAGGGGAAGTTAGGTCAGATCCTTTCACTTCTGTAGCATCTCACGGGAACAGATTGCAGTACATAGAGAAGAGTATTTATCAAACTTGCAGTGAATGAGGTGATCTAGCCAACTGCCAGTATACTTTTACTGTTTAAAAATTTTAGAAAAGAGATGTAAATTTTGCTAATAAATGAGATTGTGTCTTTGCAATTAAATGAGATGATGAGAGCTTAAGGAAGTGATCCAAACTGCAGTTCATGAGATAAAGGACCTCCAGATAGTCAATGGAATAATATTAAACATTTTATTCAGTCTTATTTTCCACTACTAGATTGATGGCAATGCAGTATCTGTGAAAATCCATGAAACTTTTCATGTTTCCTCATGATGACCACAAAAATCTGGAAACCACTATTAACCTACAATCTGTTGATGTCACTGTTCAAACAATGGTTGATTTTTCTAGGCTATACCACAATTAGGATCATGGACTTACCAGCAGATCTGTGGGCTTGCATATGGATATGCTACTATTTTTATTTCTAATAAATCAAAAACATCAGAGCTTTTCAGTTCCCAGGTCATTTATCAACAAATGGCATTATGGTATAGTAGGTGTGGGTTCTATATAATTTAAATACATCCATGATTAATAAAATGTGTACTAAATTTAAGTAATAACTTTAATATTTCATTTATATCAAGTATTGTGGACAGATTTATCAGTGTAATACAGCCAGTGTGAAACCAAAGCAGAAAAACCTCATCCCCTGAAGATGTCTGAGTGCCCAAATCTGACAGGGTCCAGCATGCTCAGCCGGCTGGGTATTTGGGGTACCTCAGAGGATCCAGAACAGAGCCAAGGCATGGAGGCACTCAAAGCTCCAGCAGAGTTCAGCACTATGATTGCTAGGTTTATGCTCTTTTCCATTTTTATTAATATTTCCTCTTTTTACCTCCTTCTTCCTCCACTTCTTACAACTCTTTACTTGTCGTGTAAATACATCTTGATTTTGACTGCCAGTGTAGGCAACATGTGCAGCATCTCAGTTTCTGACACAGTGTGAGTCAAATGTGTAGCACAGATTTGGGGTTGGAGACAGTTGGTGGGTTTCTGTTTGTTCTGTCTTTCCAGCACATTTAGTGCTGTCTCTTTGGTTATTACTCCTACCAATATATTAATTTTACTTTTCTTTCAATTTTATTGTAATTTCATAATACAATTATATCATTTTGTTGTCAGAGCAGCTTGCTTTCAAAAAAATTGCACAATGCCACCCATTTCAAGTAATTAGATAGCACAGGAGTTGCAACTGATATTATCATAATTATATATTAGTCTCTTTCGACATGCATCCTTTAACTCTCTCTTTAAAAATCACTGTAATTAGGCTCTTTTCATTTCTGTTAGTAAGTATAATTTTCTCAGTGTTCTCTAGTACGGAATATTCAGAGGGAAAAGTGTCTGCAGTGATAGTTCGTATGATAGGCAGCAGCCCCATTTGCCTTGCACCACCTCATTAAAAGCTCCCTCTTTCAGAGGAACTGCCAACACCTCAGAGAACATCATCCTGTCTCTCTCAGGGGAGGCTGGTGATAGGGGGGGAGTTAAGGAAATTACATGGTGGCATCACTGCGGGTAGACACACACCATGTCACTGTGTAAATAAAGAATCCTTCCATGGAGCCTGCCACTCACCTTGTTTGCTATTGTTCCATGGTGTCTTACTGAGACAGGAGATTACCTAGCCAGAGTAACTTGAGTCAGAGCCAGAAAAGGAAAACCTTTCCTAAACCAGAAGCAGAACATATTTAATAAAATGCAAAACACTTCATCCCTTTTCCTTTTGCTGGCCATCTGCTGTTAATTGGGGGGAGGGGGGAATGGATCTTGTAAAGGTAATTAGATGTCTAGCAGTGCAAAAATGGTGTTTGCTGGTGTTGTAAAGCATTTGAACAGATCTGGAATTTCACTATTTTCAGAGTTGATTGAGATTAGGCATGTGTCTCACTGAGGAGCTTTTGGAATTTCCCCCAGACACCTCTCTGCACCTGTAGGCAGCTGTACTGCCTCTGTAAATCCAATCATGGAGTCTGCTGAAGAAGAGAATTTTCTTGTAACCTATTCCCTCTTCTTCCATGTCATCTGTAAAAATGAAATGCTAATAATAAACTCTAAAGCTATTTTAGACATGCCCTTGGGCTTCTAAGTGCAATATTTCAGAATTCAGACATAGCTCCACTTCTGAGAGCATTTTACTACCCTGAAAGAGAAAACCCTGTAGACAGTCAGATTTCCTGCAAATTGAGTCTACCCTGAAACTAGTAACCACCTATCTAGGTCAGTGCAGGTAGATGTTGGTTTAGCAAGTCCATGTGTCATATTCTACTTGCACGTACATACTCTGAGGAGCTTTTAAAATTTTACTTATAACTTTTTTCCGTCTCATTCCCAAATGAAAAAAGTAAAAAAGTAAGGATTTATTCATTCTTCTGAATCACAGAATATTCTGAGGTAGATGTTTAATAATACTCTGGTAGAAAGAAGAGAGATGGGAAAAAAAGAGTGTTTCTCCTCTGATGGACTTCTACTGTGTTTAAGATTCTTCTGCTATAATATTGATCATCTTGACTACAGCAGGCCTAATGATTTTTAATAGCAAAGAGAACTGGCTTTGTCAGTTGTAGTTACATACTTCATATAGGTATAAATGTAATGATGAGGTCAGAAGCAAAGGAAAATAAGATCAAAGTATTATGTCACATCAATATCTATAGAAAATAAGTTAATTAAGTAAAAGAATGATGCTAGAGGAGCTGGTAGGGGTTTCTGTGGGTGGAAGAAAGTTTAAATGGAAGCCTAAACAGATTAAGAGCTCTTGTTTGGAGTTCAGCATATTTGGTGAATCAGATTTTTCAAAATCTTCTAGAGATGTGATGCAATTAGCATATTCTGAATGTTTTTCTTGTCTTAAAACTATTGCACAGCTTTCAAGCTTGGAGCACTACTGAAGCTTTCAAGCTGGTTTTTTGGATGTGCTTTCTACTAATGCCAGATTAGGTTAGAGAAGGACTTCATTTCATCTCTCTGTTTCTAAAGGTTTGTCTGTTCAGATTGACTCCTGACCCCCAGCAGAGATTACTGGTGTATTATAGCCCGGTAGAAATTTCTGCTGCTGAGCCATTTCTACCCCCAATACTGCCTCCAATATTGCAGAGGTAGGTGGTTTGGATGCCCAATTCAACACCTTGATGTCAACTGCCTTTTTGTCCAGAATATCCAGCTGGTTAAGTCTTGTGGGTTTTCAGTCCCTCCATGCTGTTAGAGGCAAGGCAAAAAACTAGGTTGTCCCGAAAACAGGATATAGATTTTCTCTCCTTTGAAGAAGAAAAATACAGTAAAGATAGTCCCAATTGACAAGTCCAATTCTGAGATGCCAATATTACAGTGGAATTTGGATCTTGAAACACATGAGAATCTCATGATTTTTCCCTATCTCTGTAATGTACTAACCAACTGTTTGGCTCCAGATGTTCCACAGTTGTGAGCAAAGCCAAAGTTTGAAGTCTGTGTCTGCCACTGGGATACAAGTTAGTTTCTACTAGAGTCTGAGTGAATCTTACAGCTCATGTATAATTCTGGCAGCTGCAAAGCACATCTATCTAGCATTTTTTGGTGTGTGCAGACTGGAGAGAAGGTGCATTTTAATTAGCTACAAAAATTTGATACCAGCAGAGAAGTAGTGTCAGCATGCTATCAATAAATAGAAGTCAGGAGAGCTAGTGTTAGCAGGCCTGTGTAATCAAATTGGTTGTATATGTCATTTATTTGCTAATGACAGTGAGTGACATAGTCACCAAAACCCATTTAAATTCCATAGTTTTTTCATCATTTCCTTAAGCTTCATTTCCCCCTTCCATTAATGTTCATGATCTTAGTTTGGTTGTTTCTAGGTGGTTGGTGTGAGTAGATAAAATTGCACACTGATCTGAAGGCAGGAGGTATTTAGTAGCTCTACATTTTCTCCTTAGCCTATAGTATGGTTAGGTCAGGAGTTTAGTACTGAATGCAGTAAAGAAAATAGGAATCTTACTTAATGAAATAAGAATAAAAAAAAAAAAGTAAAGAAAATCAGTCCAAACATCTTTAAATCTCCTTGAAAGTTAAGGTGTCTGTTGATCCAGAGAGATTTGCTTAAAATTGTCTCTTCATAACCATAAAAAGTAACTAAAGTGAAACAGACAGTGGAAATTTCAGGGAAGGCTTTGTATCTATTTTTGTCTGTTTGGGAGGTACTTAGTGTCTGGCAGAAAATGGATAAATATATCAGTATTTAAATAGGAAGGTCAATGGAAAGTTTGTTGGATGACCTCACATTTCTTGGCCCTGAGTCTGCCAGCTTGTCAAACCAGCAGGTAATCAACCACTGCTCCCCCTCAACCTTGCCCCCCTCTGCCTGCACCAGAACATGGTACAGAGGTCAGGGTCAGTCTGCAGGTCAGAGCCACTGGTAATGCATCCCTTTTCAATTGAGCAGAAGTTACCTGCTGCTGGAGCAGAGCACTGTCAGGACTCTGCCAAAGAGAGGATGGGCTGCATGGGCATGGATCAGATGCTGAGGTCCTGTCTCAGTTCTTGTTCAGTCCCTAGCAATGCAGACCCCCCTCGACTTTGCTGGGTGGCTGTCACAGTCAGGTTTTTGTGGGTAAGAGCAGGTCTCTGTCACATCTCACACTTGGGGAAAAAATGGCACCAAGAGGAATATAGCGTCATGTAAAATGACCTCATTATAAAGTTTGTTAGTCAAGTGAAGGGAAATAAGAGTGCCAGCTTAGTGCTTCCAGAAGCCTCTAACTGTCTTTGCTCTTCCTCAAGATGGTTTATCAAATTATCTATGAAAAGCATATATTTTTGCCTCTGCAAGATCATACTAATGATACCTATAGATACTTTCCAATATTTTATTGAGAAAGTGTTTCTGACTGCAGTCTAGCCAAAAATTTTCCTTACTATTTGCTTTCCTTCCCTGAATATGTAATGCAGCTATTCAGTGTTCTCAAATAATTTGTAGGAAGGAAATAGAAATATTTCAGTATCAGCATCAGACAAGTATTTCATAAATATGTTGCTAGTGTAGTTACAGCTTTATTAATAAAATTCATATGCAGACCTGTAGATTTCTATCTTATTTACATGCTTGCGTATAAATGAGTTTTTCTTGTAGTACCTGAGTAGGAATACTAAACCCTGTGAGATCATGTGCTCTTTTGATATCTGTGGTTTAAGACAGGATATAAATAAATTAGAGAAAATCTATAGCAGAAAATATGCAAGAATTAGAAGGCAAGCTCTATGAAGAGAGCTACAAATATGTGTGATGTAAGACAGACAAGAGCTCAGTGGGATGCGATCAAAATCTATAAATATCTCTAAGGTGATATAAATGATGGATGACAACCATTTGGCTGCTAAAGACAGCAAGGCAAGACAGAATGTCTTGGAGCTAAAAAAGGGAGCTGCAGGGAAAAAAAGTCTGATTGTGAGAGCAGTTGGTAAAGCAAACTCTTCAAGGAAATGACCGAGACGTCTTCCCTTTCACATGCCAAGCAGTTGGATTTGTCAAAGTAGTGGAAATCTAGCCTTACAAAATGCAGGGTCAGAGGTACAAGACCCCTTCTTACCTTGATAAACTACATAAAACATTTCCCAGGTTTTCCCACTAAATTTTGTTTATAAAGCTGGGCATCAGGAAATAATGTGGCCCAGACACTCAGGAAAAAGATGGCTTTGAGTGTCTGAAGCAAACTCAACCTTTTTAGAAGTGGGGCACCAAATTCAGTAGCCTACAGGGTGCCACTTAGGAGATACAGGCTTTAGAGCAGATTTAAGCACAAATCTTTGTCCTTCTTTGAATTGGCACAGGGAGAGCTGTTTGCTATAGTGCTCTGCAAAGAAACCAGCATTAATAGCCCTAATAAGGGCTAGTTGCCATACTATGAGTGATTGCAGACAGCATGGAGGGTGTCCTCTAGATGTGATGGAAAATTATTTACAGTAAAATGGATGAAGTAGCAAAGGATGATAGATTATTGTTGTCTATGAGGATCTTGCAATCTGATCTCTGAGAGTATTTTTAAAGGCTTTCTTGATTTTCCCTTTTCAAAAACTTAATCAAAGGGCCTGACTTCCACCCTGGACCAGGGTCGTTCCATACACTCACCATAACAGGAGGCAACATAATGATGTCCTCATTTTTTAAGACTTGGGTTTTACAGAATACCTGCAAAGCTTCATTGGGTCTCACTTTTCTGTTGTTTTGAGTGTGTTCAGATAGGAGTTGGACTCAATGATCCTGATGGGTCTCTTCCAACACAGCATATTCTGTGATTCTGTGCTTTCTGCCAGATAGTCTCCCCTCAGAAGTCAGTTCTCCAAGGAGACACTGCTTGAATAGCTGCAGCTACAGCTTCAGAAAGGCTAGGCCAGCACAGAGTGCTGGGCTCTGCTGGAAGGATGTGGGAGAAGGCAGGGCAGAGAGGCAGGAGTGGCTTGAGCATTTCTACAAGTAGCCAGCTTGTTTCTAGCAGCAAGAGCCTTTGCTGACTTTTGGGGTAAATGGGGTCGAAGCATTGCTTAAATTCATAACAAAATAATCAGAGAGGACAGGTAGAAATACAGAAATGTGTGCAGGCCACCTTTTAATCTCAGCTTCAAAGCAAATCTTAAATGTGTAGTGGTTGTACATCTCTGGTTTAAGGATTCCTGCAGCCTCCTTCCCATTTTGCCACAAAGCTCTTAGTGTCTCTTTCATTGGCGTGGCTGAACCTCCGAAGAATGTGAGAATATGATATTTCTCTGCTAACTAGATTTTTTCTGAGACCTAGGATCAGGCAGCAGTTTTTCTACAGCTTAATAATATCATGTTTCTCTTCACTAATTTGCTTGCCAAATACCTAAAGTATTTTGGACAGAATTCAGTCCTTTGTGTCTCTGTTTCTCTTTTGGGGCCATTCAAACTACGTTTCTTGCATTTGTCTTCCATACTGATGTAATAATTTTTCCCCTTTATAACTTCTGAGTATGATTCACTGGTTTCCATCTCTGAAGCTTTCTGTAGAAGGTGAGAGCAGTATTGTAGTTATTTTGTGGACTGAAAACTCATCAGTCTGATGCGAGGCTGTGTGCTGAGCAGAGCAGACTGAAACCCAGTGCAAAGCCTTTCCCACCAATCTATTCTGCTTCCAGAACTGAAGATTTCTCCCTAAAATGAGCTTTTCTGTTTCACGGGTGCTGTTGAAATAAATTTGTTAATGTTTCTGTTCTGCTTAGAAATGTGTGCTACCCTATAAGTGCTAATTAACAAGAGCAGTTAATTAACAGTTCCAGCTGACAGCTTAGAAGTGCTAAGTCAGCAAATGGTGTCAGCAAGTGGGCATGCTCTGCGTACAGAAATGTTTAATGTCTCACCTGCACAGTTTGATCAGATGGGCAGTCCTTATTTCAGAAAAGTATTGCTAATTAGGCCTGTTTCTTCTTAATAGTAATTTTTTAGTCACTATTTTCCTGAAAGATTTAAGCATGGATAGAGGGAATGAATTTCTGAAGCTAATCAAAACTAATAGCACAGCAAATAGTCCCTCAGAAACTATTAGGCTTGGAAAAGTTCTCCTTGGAGACCTCTTAAATTTAAAATTATACCATGTTCTTTTAAATAATATTAGCCTTTCCTCAGTGATTTTCATCCAGCTTGAGTTATTTGACATCAAAAAAGAAACCAAATTAAAACAGATGCTTGGCATGAATAGACCTTATTTTTAGAAGGAAATATTACTGAAATGGAAACCTGTACATTTTCCAGCAGCACAGAACTGCAGAACTTTCTCTCTGTGACACTTTCATTGGAATTAGTATTGTAGATGAAACTGTCCAGGTTAAAGTTTGTGTGCTGTCACGCCTCCTTTTTTCAGAAGAGAAGCAAATCCCACCTATAGTCAGTTCCGCTAGTGGTGCCCTGAATTTTCAAATACATCACAGTGTAGATACAATGTGCAAAGGGACACAAAATTAATTCTCCTTTTGCTCATCCCTCCCTTCCCAGAAAAGGAAAGGATTTTTACAGAGACTATCACATCACACCATGTAAGGAATCTGTTCTTTAAGGAGATTAACCTATGCTTACTCTCCAAACAGATTATAGAAAAAACCTGTGTATAACAGAAAAAAAAAGCAGCTTTAAAAAGCATATGAAACTCTCTTTCTCCTCCATGCTTTTTTCACAAAGCCATTCAAAGTTCCCTAGTGCTGGTCAAAAGGAGCTTTACATCATCCCTCTGCCTAAATGCACAGGCAGCAGGTCTGGCTGTACAAGGTATGAGAATGCCGAAGTGTCTGCCCTGCCTTCTGCTGGACTTGGTGTTGCTGCAGCTGGAGCAGCAGACTGGGGCTGTACTGGCAGCTCAGCTGCCCCAGTTCACACTCTATCTCAATTTCAGCTGCCAGGGAAGGTCACCTGGGGCAGTTGAAGACAAGGCGGATTAAAAGATCATTTAACTGTTTGGTCATTAAAGATGCACAAGGTCCTTTCTCCCCAGCCCAGAAAGACCCAACAGAGCAGTTTCCTTGTTGCTAGCTCGACCACAGCCTGGCCAGAGCCTCATCCTTTCTCCTCAGGCTCATATCACTGCTCTTCCCATCAGTGTATCTCATGTTTCTTTTCTGTCCTTTTTCTCATTCTCCTGTTTCTCTCTCACCTTTTCTTTTAGGCTGTTCATTTTCCAGACAGCAAAGGCAGTTACACTGTCTCCTCCCACCTCTTACCTTTTTCCAATCTCACAACTGTAGTGATGGAGAGCTCCACGTGAGAAACACAGCCATTCTCCATTCTTCTCATGCACAGTCATTCAGGTTAATTTCGGTGCTGGAGAAGGCAATCTCTATTAGCAGGGCTGGTTCACTGAAAGTGGATTAGGGAGTGCTCACACATACAGTTTCTTTGGCAGGGCTGTAAGGGCTGTAAGTCCCAGCTGGTGGGTGGTATCGAACAGCTGAAGGCTCCAACATCTGCTGATGGCATAACTAGGTCCAGAAGAAGAGATTTATCTACACAGTTGGAAGCATGCAAATACCTTCACAAAAAGACAGCAAGCAAATATATCTTCTGTCTATTTAGCTGCTGTGCCAATTTCAGCAAGGCTTTACCCACACAGAACTTTATTGATACTCTTTTTTATACTCATTAGTCTGCTCTGGCAAGCTTGAATCCATTGAAAACCCATTAGTAAAGGAGAATTAGATTATTTTTTCCATGCAGAAGATTTGTAGAAGAACTTGTAAAAACTGGACAGGTGCATTAGTTGGGATTTTGAAAATATTCTGTCCTGCTCCTTTCTTCCTTTATAGAGAAAGTGTTCAGTATTGTCCTTTAAAGGAGCTTGACTAATTTTAAAATATCATGATGTTATTACCCTAAATCCCATTGAGGAAAGAAAGTGTACCTTTTCCTTTCAGTTAGTTACATAAATGTGATAGTTAAAGAACAAACAAATCCCCTGTCAGAACAAAGGACACTATTGACTTTGCTGAGCCCATTTTACTCTGAAATTCTTTCATACACTGTTTGACACAGACAAGTTTCGGAGCAATCCCTGGGTGTCCAATGCACAGAAAAAAAGTCTATTTTCTTTATGGTTCAGTTTCTTTCTCTTCTGAAGGACAGTGGATGACTCTTGTGTGTCTCAGCTCTTATGAGCCAAGGTACAGTACAGCTCATTTTCCGTCTTCACTTAAGTTACTTCTACATTATGGTGGCTGTTTGAGTTGGTCTTCTTCACCATATATCTAAAGAGAGAAATAGAAAAATAGCATCAAGACATATTACTCAAATTCTCAGGACTGGTAGCTGAGATCTTCCCTTCATTCTGTAATAGAGAGTGTTTATAAGTATATTTTAGTTGAATTCAAATAAAAATGAAAGAAAAGCCATCATTGCTTGCACAGGAAGAGCTGCAGGAGATTCATGGGCTCTCCCAAAGAGGAACAGAGAAGAGTCTGTATTCATTCAAAATACAGTGTCTCAGAGGAAACAGGGACCAGGGTGGCAAATGTTTTTTTTACCACATAAAATTCTGGGTGGACTTAACAGCACACCAAAAAACTCTCTGGAAGTGTTGTAAATCACTGCATAGACTTCCCAAGGAAACGGTGATGTCACCATCTCTGGAGGCATTTAAGAGACATGTAAATAAGGCACTTTGGTTTTGTGATGGACTTGGCAATGCTGGGTTGATTGCTGGACTTGCTGATCTCAGAAGATCTTTCACGAAGTCTATGATTTTGTGAAAAGGAAGATCAGGAGAACTGAGTTTCACAGTGGAGCTGGGGAGCATATTTAATGGACTGCTGTGGCCATTGCAACATACAAATAAAGAAACTGCATACTGCAGCCAGTCTGAGCTGCGCAGGGATTTCTGATGAAGTTGCAGCAGACAACTCCTCTGCCTCTTTAGGAGTCATGGGCCAAGTGTAAGTCACAGGCACACTGAAGAGAGGCACTGGCAGGGTGACAGTCTTTTGCTGTGGAGGAGAAAAATGGTTCTGGTCTGTCCAATTAGACTGCCCAGGGAATGAGAGGAATTTTGCGGGTCCCTTCACAGCTCTGAAGATGATTTGTGGTGTGGTTTGGGGCAGTTTGTCCATGTAATCAGTGTATTGCAGGTTGTGCACACATTAAAATATAAAGTGTGCATATTTAGTGTGACTGTCTTGCAATTTGTATTTACATTGCATATTGTGAATTAGAAGCATTAAATGTCATCTGCTGCTTTTGTTACTACATCAGTAGCAGAGTGCTTCGGGTTATGTTGGTTTTAGTTTTGTCAATAGCTGAGGCTATTTTTGGTTTGAATTTTTTTTAGGCCATATATATGCATTTATAGTCCTGCATTATTAATAGCCGCCTAAAATTTTCCACAGCTCTGGATATTTGCTTTCACAAGGAACTGCAACAGAAAAGGAATCTGGAATATATAGCTTGCTACAGCAGCACAGTGATAGTGGTCCTTCACACTGGTGGTAATACTTGCCACAGTAGGTTCTGCTGGTTTGTACAAGGCAGGCAGATGCTAACAGGGGCATATGTGAGTTACTCCAGTAACTTGACAAGAGGTTTGTCGGTGTAGCCAAGGAAGTGGCCCTGAAGATCTTCTTGTATGTTAGCCTTACTGGTTGAGTGGGACACGTTCAGTCACTGTGGCTGTGCTCACATGGAGCCAGTCGATCGGGGCCTCGTTGGCTTCTTGATAGTGTCTCAACTAAACTGGGAGAACAACAGCCGGAATTCTTATTTCATTCACCTATTCTTGAGGTTTTTCTTTATTTATTCAACTGTGGACAGCAGCCATTTACCTGCATCAGCTGCCTGTTGCACTTTCATTTATCACACTTCTATTAATTCAGAATCAAATCACTGATATGGCCTCAGAGGCATACCTGAGCCATGGACAATTACTGACCATCATTATCACTACACATATGTACCAGTCATGATGACTATGAAACCTCTGGTTTATATTCAGTTATGCATTATTATGGCTAATGCATAAGATTCTACTTGTGTACTTGAATTTGTAGCACCATAAATAAACCATGAAAATGCATATATTTTATAAAAAAAAGCAGGCAGGAATTTATCCTCATTAGCAAAAGAGGTTTTCAAAAAGCTGGTTTTTCCCTACTAACATCATAATTTAAAATTTGTGCTCTGTGCCTAGCTCTTGGAGAGAGCTAACCACATTTAAGTTTGGAAGCCTTGAAATCCAAGGCAATAGTGGAAATTATTTTCTGAAAATGCCACCCATTCCACTTTGGTAAACCTGTTATTCAAAAGTACTGCTTTTGTTTTCTAGCAATGAGAAATAGAGACAAAATAGTGTACTCCTAATGAGTTTCTAGTAGAATGAGTCTTTCACCATCTTCCTGTGCAGTTACTTTTGAGATTCCAAAATGCAGAGATTTCCCTTAAGATTACTTTTTGTTCCATATTTATCATTTAAATCTGCAAAGTGAGAAACATCAAGCAGTGCTCTCAACTGGACAAATTACTAAAGCTCTTTGCCTGACATGGCAAATATAGGTACCAGAATCACTGAGGAGAAGTCAGTGCTCTCCTGATAGCTGGCTTTTCATGCAGTGATGCTCTCTAAGCAGCAGGTCTCATGTTTTTCTAAGATCTGTTGCTACAAAACTAAAAATTTTGCACATCTTACTATATTTTCTCATAAGGCAAAAGACACTGACTACATAGAAGTGATCTATGAAGCAGATTTCTTTCCAGTTTAGGAATGGGTAGAGAGTTTGGTTACATGGCCAAATACTATGTCTGATCACTCTATTGTTCACTAGAACAGCTTGGCCCATAGAGCCAAATGATTACCAATAGTTTCTCCCCTGACAGTAAATGTCCATACATTTTCATTTCTTACAAATACATATGAGAATTAATTTCTATTAATTTATCAGCATATATACAAGCATATGCCAATATTATGATTATATCTTTTTTTTCTGTCAAAGAGGTGATTTTAAAACTATGATTATTTTAAAACTCTCAAGGTTGTTCGATTTCTAAATGACATGTCTTGTAACTGCCATTATTTATGGGTAAACAGAATGGTAGGCATCAAGAAGAGGGCCTACACCTCCAGAATCTGAACTAATTATTGCTCCATCTGGCTTTGGCAGGCAGTCAGCATGGCTGTCATTTGCACATGGTTTGAGCTGTCCTCTCGTAGAATAATGATTAATAGAATAATTTTGAATAGTAATTTGTTTAAACTGTAGGAATTGGTTGGTTTGTGCTTAGTGCTGCTAACTGGTATTTGACTACACTGTACTTCATTTATTCCAGATAATTGATAAGAGCAAGAGAGACCCCTCTGAAGAAATTGAGATACTCTTGCGATACGGACAACATCCAAACATCATTACTCTTAAAGATGTGAGTAGTCTTTGAGCACTTCAGCATGAAATGATTTTCACCTTCTAGTGACGCTCACTTATCAGTCCATGTCTTGAAAATTCTTCAGTTGAAGGTCTGAGCTAAAACCAGACCCATTGAAATCAAGGAGAAAAACATGACTTAGCAAATTACCGGGTAGTGTTTGGAAAGACTGGTCAGGTTATGTATTCTCCAGTTAGTGTCCAACAAACCATAAATAAAACCAAAGGGACACAATGCTGGAGAATGAAAAATGGATTTGGGTTTGCAGCACTATTTAAAAGAGGATCTCTCTAGCTGGGGGTTTTGGGGCACTGCTGAATACACACAGCAGTGCGGCTGGGCAGGGGGATGATCTTTCTCAAGCAGCAGCCATTCCTGTGCAGCCTGTGCTGTCTGCTTTGCTGGGAAGAGGAGAGCTCACAGAGTCACTAGGACTTCCCTCCAGAGTGTTTTAATGCCAGGGACTATTTGCCTTCTACTCCAGCAGCCATTAAGGTATTTTTCTTCAGCATTTCGCATGAAAAAATAATCCTTCACTATGCTTAAATGAAGTAATGGCCTTTAGTCAGAGGTGTTTTACTTCAGCTGCCTGAAGTCTCACCTAATATTGTCCACACCATGTCAAATTCAGAGTTTACAGAACAAAATCCTGCTTGTGGCAGTGGCCAGTACATTATGGTCTAGACCTTAGAGAAGTATATAAGTATCTCCTAATCACATGCCCTCAGGAAAGTCTCACCTAATTCCTAAGTGTTAAAGTGTATCTAAAAAATCTGTGCAAAATAAGTTTTTATATTCCTTTCCAAAAACATTTAGCATTGATGATTATAACACTGCCTGTTGTTGCAGTCCAGATAAAGGATGATGACATGAAAATGGTTATCCTCCAATTTAAATGATAAAATGTCTTTTACCAACTGCCATTGACACTGGATGTAAATATGTCTTGCAGCTGATATCAACAATATATTCACCAGAATTGCAAATATAAACAATATAATGTCATTAGATGCAAGTGTTGGCCAACATTATAATACAGCTCTTTAGCTGATCATGAGTCAAAGGGAAATACTGATATTTGAAATGGCAAATATTACCCTGTGGAAGTGGAAAGAGAGAACACTACTGAGAAGAATGCTTGGGTGAGAGCCAGCAGACATTTGAAGCTGTGTGGAGTAGCGCTGTTTTTAACAGCTGAGCCTGCTCTGTTGACATGATAGAAAACCAGGAAAGCTACATTTCTCTGTGGACAAATCAGCAAGCTGCTACAGACACCAGAATAAAGTAGTGATTTAAGTCATTTTATAAAGTTTTCTTTTTAGTTATTGAGTGTAAAGAGCCCATTTCCCACACATTTGCTCTTATTTTCTTCTTGCAACTTCACACATGAACAAGCCAACATTGTGGTTAAAGGAACAACTTTTGCCAAGGCGATGGGTCCAAGACATGGATTTATTGTGTTGCTGTTGCAGGTCTATGATGATGGGAAGTTCGTGTACCTGGTGATGGAGCTGATGCGGGGAGGTGAGCTGCTGGACCGCATCCTTCGGCAGAAGTGTTTCTCAGAGCGGGAGGCCAGCGCTGTGCTGTGCACCATCACCAGGACTGTGGACTACCTACACTCTCAGGGTGTAAGCCTTGCTTTTTTGGCTTAGCTGCATCAACCTTCTTAAAATTCAACATTTTGAAATCGCAAATAGTTGTGATTTTGCTTCTCTGAAATGTAAATATGTTTTCCGACCCCTAAAAAAAAGTACCTCCATATTTATAGTTACATTTGGTTTGTGAAATAGGGTCATTGGCTTTTTATCCATTTTCAACTGAACTGAAGTATGTCAAAGTAGTATTTTCCTTCCCACACTACAGTGATTTTCAAGTTCATGTACTTTCTTAAGATATCAGTTGTTGACTTTTTATCACATTCATTATTGCAGGATCTGAACTTTTAGCAACACTTCAGATAGGATAGCTGAATCAGCAGACAGGTAGAAAATCAAATGCTCAGCTCTCCAAATGAAGTGACAGTTTGAGCAGCTGATGGGAAAGACTTCTGACATGCTGTTAAAATCTGACTTTTAAGTCTAAGCTCTTCTATACAACAGTTTGGAAATCTCTCCTTTTCTGCATTTCAGGGACAAGCAGTTTGGATAACTAGTCAAATATTTACTGCTTTTCCTGTTTCATGGTTAAAACAAACTGTGTTTTGTGCTTTGACTTCTATGCTTTCATGGTAATTTTTTAGTCTGACTATACCAAATAAAGGCTGTTTTCCTGCCACTGAAATTCAGCATGTCTGGTAAAACACATAGTCACATGAAATTGTGTGAATACATTTTGAAATTAAGAAAGAAATTAATCCCTTCTTTCAGGTGTGAGCCACTCACATGGACAACCACAAGAAGACCCTTATGCACTTTCCTCCCATGATGTGATTTATTCTTTACCTTTCAGACGAGTATTCAGGGCCATCAAGCTCCAGGAGATTCTGCCACCAAGATGTTTGTACAGAAGCCCACTTTGGCCACCCTCAGGAAGTTGTCTCCTCTTAAAACAGCAGCTCCATCTCAATACACCCGCAGGGGCTGTCAAGCATTTTGTCTCTCATTTTAACAGATTTTCATTTTTTTTCCCTTCATTTTTCCAAGGCTTTTAAGTAACTTTTTTTCCAAAACTGAAATATTTTCAGCATAAGCTCTTGACCTACCTCAACCAGCAGACCAGAAATGGCAGCCAAGCCCCAGTGCTCCCTGACCTCCTCTTCTCACTTGTTTCTCGCTGTTCTTTCTTAAGGTCGTGCACCGAGATCTCAAGCCAAGTAATATCCTCTACATGGATGAGTCAGGAAACCCAGACTCTATCAGGATCTGTGACTTTGGGTTTGCCAAACAACTCAGAGCGGAGAACGGGCTGCTCATGACTCCCTGCTACACAGCCAACTTTGTCGCTCCTGAGGTAGGATCACATTTCAAAGCCTGGAGTAGTGTGTCCTAGGAAGCAGTCCTTCCTCCCTTGCTGCCTTTATGAGAGCAGTAAGGCAGAAACCAGGCTACTGGCACTTGCACAGCCTCTATTACCATAACTTTCCTATTCCTGGTCCTGTCACAGCACTTGTTTTTCTCCAGACAGAAGCTGGCGTCTATCTTGGACTGGTGCACACAATGCTTTGGCTCATTTCTGGGATAAATATCTTTTTTTCTCTAGCTGCGTCTGATCAGCCTGCTTTTCCTCTAGTGCACTGCATCAGAACAGGATTAAGGCTTAAGAGGGAAATCTTGGTGTCAGGTTGCCCAGAGACATTGTGGAGTCACCTTCTCTGGAGATATCCAAAAGCCATCTGGACACAATCCTGAGTGTACTAGTGCTTGAGCAGGGAGGTTGAAATATATGACCCTTCCAACCTTAACCGTTCCATGATTCTGTGATGAAACTGAAAAGAAAAATCCTTGCACAAAATCCTTACTATGCTGAAATCAGTGAAAGCTTTATTGATGACTTCACTGAGCTAAAGCAACGTCTCTTCTCTTGGGCTTTCCTAGTACCAATTCACCCCTGTTCTGGGGGATGTAGGAAATGCTTTCTCATTTTTAGAGACAGGAAAGTGGAGGAAGACCAAACAGCTTGTCCCAAGCACAGCGAGAGGTGGCTCTGCATCACTGGCAAGTGCTGTTCCTTTCATGCAGCCCTGCGGGAGTGGGCGTGGGTCAGATGGCTGTTTCATGGCTTGGGCTCTTTGCTGTATTTGACCCATGAGATATTTGTAACTGCTTCCTCATAATGAAGGAGTAAGAAGTTAATTTCTTGGGTAATTACCAATTTCTTGGAGGAATGAAAATCAAAAATTTTAGTACTTGCAGTACACTGCTGCAAATGTGTGTCTTCCTTTGCTTGTTTTGGTCCTTATAAGAAAAACAAGAAACTACTGTCTTTCAATACTTCATCTGTTCTCTACTATCAAATACCCGTGTCTCTCAGTTGGAATCATCCAGCAGTCTTTTTTCTCCCTAAGTTTTCTCTTTCTCCCATACACTGTTCATCTGTGACTGGGAAGAAAAAAATAGAATGATCTTTCTGTACAGGATCCTTTCATGATACCAAAAGTTACAGGAATCATAGCCTTCCAGCATCAGAATTTGTTATATAGAGACCATTGCCAGGGCAGTATAAATTCAAAACAGATTTTCTTCATCAAAAAAAACCCCTTCCATTGCCAAGATAGATTGGTTTGGGGTTTTTATTGACGTTTGGTTAGGCTTCCATTTTAGAAATGGGAATGAGCTGTTTAAAATTATCAAAGTAGATTGAAAAAGTTGTGTGGCACTACAGCCATTCAATTTCTAAACCACAAAAAAAAAAAAAAAAAAGATGTTTGCAAGATTTGAAGCACTCAGATTTCCTCCAAGGTACAAGATGCTTAAAATAGGTGTAGCTATTTTTCATGATGGGCTCTTCTCTTTTCATTATCAGACTCTTCTGATTTGAACTGAAAGCAGAAATCACACTCCCAGACATTCGTGATGAGTAAGACAGGTCCTGCTAATGCAGGAGACATTGAAGATTAATTGAAACATTACCAGAACTGGCAGAGAGCTTACATAAAGCCTTAAGTGCTTTTATGTTTTACCTGTGATATAATGCTGCCCTCCAGCCTAGATTTGACTTTCAGGTTCCCTGTCTGAGTTCGACTGCAACGTCTGTCATGTGCCCATGAAACTAATTAATGTGGCAGAAAATCAGCTGAGGTGCTGACAAAGAGGGCGGTGACTGGAGAAGGAGGACATGTTTGCCCGCTTGGATCTCCTTTATTTTGGAAACAGTTAATTTGGGGTTTAGGTGATAGCAAGAGCAAAGATGAAAGCTATCTGAAAGAGGCACGCTGCCACCTAGTGCGAGTCGTGCTGCATGCGAGGAGGAAGGAGCCAAGCTGTTGTACTGCTGATGCAGTAGGGTGCTTCTGGATAAAGTAAAAATATTTTATTGTGAAGGTTTCCTACAGAATTTGTGAAGAATTACTGCTTTGTGATTTGAAATGATGAGGTTCTTTATTTGCTTTTGTACCCATTTGAATCCCTGCTTGTTACAACTGAGAAAAACCTCCATTTGAAACACTGTTAACCCAGTAAGTCAAAGACAACAGAAATAGAAGAGGTTGGACAAATATCTGAGCCATTCTCAGAACTGGATGAACCCAGAGTATTATTATCTCCAGGATACCTGTTATCCCCACAATGTCCTGCTATGGTGTGGCACTAAGAACCTGTTTCTGCCTCTATTTCAAATCCCACTAAGTTTTGGAAGTGACTTTATCATTTTGGGGTTGTGTAACCACTTGCTTATTAACTCTATCCACTAAGTATCATCACTGCCTCGTTTTTCTCCCATTTACCTTGGACTTGATTGTCCTTGGTTATTGGAGGAAAACAGAGAAGAAATTGTAATTGTTCAAAATGCAATGAGAATGGCCACAGCAAAAGATAAATGTTGGGTATTCAGTCTCACAGGTGAAGCAAAATACAGTTGAGTTGGTTAAATAGCAAAGAAGTTTGTCCCATAAAAACTAACATTAATAGAGGGGGAATGAATGCAGGAACGAAAGGAATAGAAATAAGTAAATCAGCCAGAAAGCCTGCATCTTATGTGCAGAAGAGAGAAGCAGAAACACAATTTTACCAGCTTTGTCAACAGGAGGAACAGCAGCTTTTTCTCTGGTTTTGTTGCTGTGGGAGTTTTTTTGGCTTGTTGGGATTTTTTTTCCAGGTAGCAAATGTTCACTCAGCAGCATACCTGGCAGATGGTTGCTTTGCTACTCATCATTTATAAAATCTGTCGAGGCAACATTTTCTCAAACTGTTTTTCCTTAGCAGAATTTGGTCTTTTCTGTGATAGACGTCAGATACTTAAATCACTCCTGGGTAATAAGGCTGCAGGTCAGAGAAAGACTTGCTGAATTTGTACATTCCTTTTTCATGTGCTTTGCAAAAAGATGTATCTACCGGTCCATCTAAAGAGGACAAAACTCCTTGTGTGTCAGAACTGAATAAACAAAGGGTAATTTGCTTTTATGGGAAGATGTGGAGGTGGTCCCTGAGCTTAGTTACTAACTTCAATTTCACTTGGACCTGCACTGACTCTGTAGGCATTTCTTCTAGTGTGCACTAGCCCAAATGAAATCTGGACTGTACCCTTACTGCTACACCTTGCCCTCCTGTATCAGTATTGAACCTACTGGTCAGATCTCTGCTGACTAACATGGGTCTTGTTTGCCCCGTGGAAAAAGGGGGTGAAGTTTTAACCTGCTGTTTACTCCAGTCTAAATGTGCCCACTTTTCTTTATACAGAAGAGAAGCCTTTTAGCATGCATCTTCATTAGTCTGACATTATATATGCTTCAGTGTGCATCCATTTGCTGTATCAAATCCAAACTGAGCTCAGTTGGAATACTTATCACTGTCATTTAGCTCTATGAAGCATCCACAGAGTTGTTGGTAACTTTTATGTTAGGAGGATATGTTTTGAAGTATTAATGGGCTTTTTTTTAATGAAACATTTTAAAGCAGTGAAGTATTGTTCTGCTTTGCTGCGTGTTGGATGGTCAGAGGAGCTCCCAGACTCCTCAGCTCCACCAAACTGCGTTCATCTCTCACACTGTGAAGGGGAAAGATGTGCTGAGTTTAACCAGCTCATTTCAGCTTGCCTTGCTCCATAGCACTACCTGTTCAAGGCAGATACACAGCTAAGTCCTAGGAATGTCAGCAGACACAACCACTGCATTTTGTAGATCAGAAGCTAAAAATTCAGGAATGCAGACTGACCTATTTTCATCTCTCTCTTTCCTTCCCACAGGTCCTGAAACGCCAAGGTTATGATGCAGCCTGTGACATTTGGAGCTTGGGGATCCTGCTGTACACCATGTTGGCAGGGTAAGTGACGAGATTCTCCTGGAGCAGCAGTCTCCAGTGGGCTCAGCACTGATTAAGCCTGAAAGGAGTCACAGACAGGGATTCTGGCCTCCTTGAGAGGTGTGTTCAGTTGTATAAAGCAAGAAAATAGATGTCAAGACTTAAAATTAGAGTAAGTTCTCTAGAATGCATAAATATCTTTGACACTTGACAGATTGTTTAGGTTTTTAACAGAAAGTGCCTGTATGCACTGAGACTTAGACTCCTGAAGGGTTCACTCATAACTTCAGCAGTGGGAAAGTTTTCCATTAGGATTGGTGTATAGGAGTATGAAGAGCCTCATCATGTTCACTTAATCCATGGAAGAATGTTAATTCATTCTATTGATACATGTATTCTCTTCAGCTTCATTATTTTTCTTTTTTTACTGTTATTGAAGTGTCTGAGCACCTTTAAAAGCTAAAATAAAACCCCACCAAACATAGTTTTCAGATGCTGTTTGAAAAACAGGATTCAGAAAGTAAACTTAGAGATAAACTAGCAAGAATAGCAACAGGCAGCATAAACTTTGGAGAGGTACTTTGCAAAAATACCCATAACCAATATTTTGGCTAAAATGAAATATTAACACAAGAAGATCCAGAGAAAGACACAGATTGAAATAAGCAGTGAAGGACAGGAATAAGATGTGCTGGGATGATTGGGAAACAAAGTGTGCAAACCCAATCTAGAGTTACCAGGCTTTGAATTTCATTTCTAAGACATATATGTGCATATTTAGCACACCTAAGCACAGCTTGCAGCTTTTCAGTGACCTCTCTAAACTGTTTAATCTGCCTCATGATCATTCAGCTGGGACAAGAAGATTGGAATAATTCCTAGGTTTTATATAGAAAACAAAGACTTAGACTCTGACTTTCTGTTATTCTGTTATTTGTGGATTGTAGAAAAGGTGCCAGGGGGTCTCTATCTCATCTGTTTTATTCGTGACTACACATGTGTTCAAGGTCAGCTGAAATATATCAAGACTTTGTGGGGAAGTCTCCCAGTCTGCTGGATCTCCAAGAACCTATTTCTATTTGGCTGATGCCTATGGCTGCTACACAGCAGGAATTAGTAAAATAAAATTAACAGATTACCCACTCTTACATTTGTTTGGTTGATTATATTCAAAATGCTTCTTTACTGAATATGAAGAAAAAAATTCCAAATATATTTGAATCAGAAATACAAATAGCTCAACTTAGTGGATATTCAGTTTACTGACAGGTGCCAGTAACTTGCATCTCTCTTTTTCTGCACACCAGAGAAAATAATTGTAACACAATCAGTTGAGAAATACTTTTTAGGTGCCACCACTGCATTTATGAATGGTCTTGTTCTTCCTCACTAGAGGAGATTAGTAGGAACTGACAAGTATTTACATCCAGGACTTCTTTCTCCTCCTATAATCACTATGAGCAGAGAGGGCTCAGACACCCAGGACTAGAGCACCAGCTAATGATGATGTTAATGGAGCTACTGACAGACCTCAGAGTTTTTGCCAGTCCTTAACTCTTGCTGCATCCCTCCTGATACCTATAGATTGGAATAACATCACATATCTCTTTGGGCTGAACTGCTGTGAAGACTGAAATGTTTTTGAAAATGAGAAAATACTTCATGAGGAATTGAATTTGCTACCAGAAGCCAGATGGGATAGGAAGCTGTGGCCAAACCAACTGTTTAACAATCTAAAAACTGCTCTGGCAAGTTTGAAGAAAAGACAGATTGAATGAAAAATATAAAAATTCAAAATACCTACTTCTTCTAAACCTACAACTGTTCAGGATTGAAAGAGTGAAATTCAGCCTGGTAGATATTAGTTAGCTGCAAAAACCTTATCTCTTGTCACTTTCTGAGGATGAAAAGTGTACCCTCTGCATGTGACACTGGTGTTGACACAAGCTGGATGCTTGTAACAAGTAATTTCTGACTGGCTGGACAAGGAAATAACCTATTGCAGGTAATTTCTTTTGCCCAACCGACTTCCACATTATGATTAACAAAGCATTGCAAAACAGATTAGAAAGCTCTTTTTTATTTTCCTTTTTTCTGTTTCAGATTGTATTTCTTCTGCTTTTTAATTTTTGTCCTTTCTTGCTGTTACCAAGGTACTGGTATTGGCAATAAAGGTGTTGGCAATAAAGCAGAGTTAAATCAAGAGGTAAACACCTGACAATTTTTATGAAGAGTATTTCATTCCTAAAAAGTTATAACAGAACAAAAATTTAAAAAACAATTAAGGAATCTGTCTTTTCCTCTACAGGTCAATATGAGGAACCACCAGCCTGTATAGTTTGAGTGAAAATGAAGCAGCAGTAATGAAGCAGTGGTACATGCATGGAACTAAACTCCTGTTGTAATCATTGGCAGTTAATACTAGAACCTAGAAATCATGTCCTTGCAAATTACATAGGTTTTTTGGTTGTTTTGGGTTGTTTTTTTTCTCTCTCTCAATTTTTTTTTTTCCCCCATAGATTCACTCCTTTTGCAAATGGACCAGATGACACCCCAGAGGAGATTCTGGCCAGGATTGGCAGTGGCAAATATGCTCTTACAGGAGGAAACTGGGATTCAGTATCTGATACTGCAAAGGTCAGTGAACCCTTTCTCAGATTGTCTCTCAAGATTTAAATACCACAGAACTCTTTATTTTGGTGCAACTGCACTTCTAAAAGAATTATAGGTTTGTCAATGCCACAGGTGTATAGTCTATGCATGAATCACCTTTTTTCTTCTCAGCTAACCAGGAGCAGGCAGTTTTAATTCCTGTACAGATCACAGTTTAGGCTGCCCATCTATCACAAAGAAGGAAAACCCTGAGGGAAAAAACTCATCTGGTGGTGAAATCTTTAGGCATGAAGGTGTGCACTAGTCTGTGAGGCAGGTAGATGGACAGGAAAGTTGCAAGCTTCCAGTTGCCCAGCATTAATAAGAAGCTTTGACAGGCTTTAAAGATTCTTGCAGGAGATTTCATTTTTAGAAACTGTTAGTACCCAATGAAAGAACATTGATACTTTCCACCACAAAACTGCAAGCAATCCTAGTAACATATTAATCTTGCTACCAGCACCTATGAGCCTCACAGTGAATTTTTTTATCAGCTGTCCAGTTTTGAAATTAAAATGTTTAGATGTTGTAGAACTAACCTAATTGAACTTCAGTTACCTGAGTGTTGAGTTTCTCTTCTAAGTTTCTCTTGTAAGCATGCCTTGAGGTCAGTGAGGAGATGCCTCCAGATGGCATCCTCTCCCTAGATGTTTATCACTCGTACAAGATCACCAGTAATTACCAGTTATCAATAAGATTAATGCCCTCCACATAATGTTTTGACTGGACTATTAGCTGAGAGTTGAACATTAGACTTGAAAATTTGAAGATAAGACCTGACATAAAGCCTCTCTAAAGTCCGTCACTCTCTCCATTGGACTTGCTAATGATGACACTGCCAGAAACAAAACAGATGACACTGCCACTGAACAGAAAGATCTTAGTAAAACCTGCAGAGCCATTGATTACTTTCTCCCTTGTACTGCTTTCTTCCTTTTCAACCCAGGACATTGTGTCTAAGATGCTTCATGTAGATCCTCATCAGCGCCTAACAGCAGTCCAAGTCCTGAGACATCCATGGATAGTGAACAGGGAGTACCTGTCTCAAAACCAACTCAGCAGGCAGGATGTTCACCTGGTTAAGGTAACTCCTGTGCCCTTCCCTCATCCTTGCTTGCAGAATGAGCTGTTATTTGTGTAAATAGTCTGAATAGTGTTAAAGGAGTTGAGAAGATTTTTTGCCACAGAAGCTAAATTTAATATGGCGCTGTATTTTCGACTGTCACCTGCTCAGTATTTTTAACTTTAGGCTGCATTGTAATAACCTGGTGGCACATACTGCTCTTCACCATTTTGAATCTGAGACAACTCTAGCTGTCTGCCAGCCTAAATGGTATCATTGCATGGAAATTGTGTGTGTGTGGGAAAAAAAATTCAGTTTTTTAGGATAAGGAATAGGGGAAGTGAAAAGCATCAAAGAAATTAATTTTAGCTCGGGGTTTTCTCTTTCTCTGTTTCACAGGGTGCAATGGCAGCCACTTACTTTGCTTTAAACCGCGCACCTCAGGCACCGAGGCTGGAGCCCGTATTGTCCTCCAATCTGGCTCAGCGGCGAGGCATGAAAAGACTTACCTCTACCAGATTGTAGCAGTACCCCCAAAAGGCCTCCTTGAAAACCCACAATTTATTATTTGAGAAATTCATCTGTACTTGGCTAGCAGAACCTTTCTGGACAACCTGCACATGAAATTGTCAGAACTAGCAGAAGCCCACGTAAGGCAAAGTTCTCATTTGCTACATCTTTTCTTTTACATTCCAGCCAGGGTCCTGAGTTTAACAACGTCACAAAGATGTGCCAGTTTTGCCAGTAGCTCTGTTTCTTTACTGAGATAAAGCCAAATAAAATAGGTGAGCTCCATCCTTTCCACCCTAGGAAAACTGTTTTTGAGTCTGTAAGATGTTCCATGGGAACAGTTTTCATTTTGTTTTTCAAGAAAAGCACTTTTTGCTACGAAGAACGCAGTTGAGTTAGAATGCTGTTCCAGCATGCATCATGATGAAGTGACTTGGCACGAGTAGACATCTACTGATCTCCACTCACCCCAGGAAGAATGAAGGCTGCAGAGACACATGAGTAATACCTTATTTGAAACAAGTGCTATACAACATGAGGTAGAGAGAGCTGGTGGTGGTGGAAATACCTTCTGTTCTTGAGGAATCTTCTGCACTTTGCCCCTGCCTTCTCTGGAATGAAGCTAGCACCTCTCAAGGAGAGTGTGCCACCAGCTCTGACTTGCTCGAAAGTCTCAGAGAGCAAAAAACTTCTGAGAAGCTCAGTCTTCTGAGGAAAAGAATGGGTCTTATGAGACTGTGGGGAGGCATTCATGTAAAGCAGTGAGAGTAGGAGCCTGTGGATCAGGCAAGAGAAAGGTGTCTGGTCTTGACCAGCAAGCAGGTCTGGGAGGATCAGGTGAGGGGGCTGGGGGAGCCGAAAAAAGGCAGGGAAAGATGTGAGTGGCTTTGAGGACAGTAAGCAAAATAATGCAAAGGCAACTAGTGTACAAGTGGCTGGGGGCAGACTGTGACTCCCTCTCAAAGCAGGGGGCAGTCCCCCTTCAGTGGCTGGTGCAGAAGACATGGCTGCCCAGGGGCCAAGTGGGTCCATGCAGCCATCCATCCTCCCAGTCATCACCCAGTCTGCTCTCCGAGAGCCGTTCTGGCAGCCCAGGGTGCCATGCTGCAGCAAGAGAGGCCATTTCCAGTCATTGTTCCCTGCCCTCCCCTGGCTGATCACCCAAACCTGCCTCCATCACCCATCATGTCATGTCCCTGCCTGGGTGTTCTGCTCTAGCAGAGCTAAACTCCCCATGCAATGTATGTGCAGAGAGTATCCACTTCTGAAGAGTTCAGCCAACTCTGTTATAAGCTTTAATAATAATAAATTATGAGGAGAAATGGGAGGATGCTCTGTTTTTATATTTATATGAATATGTACATGTGTATTTATATACATATAAAACAAAAATTCTGTGCCCTAATACCTGGATTTTCCAGGTCCAGGGAAAGAAACTTTTGTTGAAATGGTCTCTGCAAAACGGACTTTTTTCTCATTCCCTGGTTTCAAAGAAAGAAAGCAAGGTTTGTGGTGCCAGATGTGAACTATTTTTTTATTCCTTTTTTTACCCATCTTAGCTTATTGGTGGTCACAAGCTGACCAAGATTCTTCTTTGTACTGCTTTTGTTAATTTTTATTTTCGGAGTGAATTTTGTCACCTCAGATGCTTTGTGGGAAAAGCTACTGTGCTGTGTTGGCTTTTTTCTGTTGTGACAGGGGAGAAAAAAAAAAAGAAAAATGTGAACATGGAGCTTCATATGCTAGACATGGTAATTTTTGCTTGCTGGGTAGTTTGTGCATCTCGGTGCTGAACTGGAATTACCAGATCACTGCCTCAGATTGTCCAAGGGGTTTCATTTGCTACAGTGATATTCTTCCTAAAACTATCTCTGCTTCAATGTTGACTGAAGTTTGTTTGCATTAGTGTATTTTTAAATTTAAATTTATTCTTAATAATTTAAACTGATATTTAATGTTCAAATTTATGTGCTGTGCACAGAGGATCGCTGCAAAGCAGCTCTCCTTGAAGCCCTTCTCTTTTCTAAAATAAACAATGCTGTGAAACTTCACACAGAGGCTGAGTTGGCTGGGACTGAGGAGTATAAACGCACAGGTAGGTGTCTGTGCTTGTGTACACAGCAGCCCACATTCTCTGCTCTGGCTAAGCTGTGCTCGGTGTCAGCTTTTTGCTGCCTTTAGATTTTTCTGCTTGCTAGAAGTTAAGTCTCACACATTTCAGCTAACAGCACACCGTGAGGATTTCCACTGGCAGGGATATCCTGGCTGGTGCAGAACAGCTCTGGCCAGGCCTTGTTTCCCTTGAAGTGACTTCTGTCCTGGAAGAAGGCAAGGTGGGTATAAAGGATGCAAAGGACAGCCTGGAGGGAGGGATGGATTTTCTGGAGTCCCAGCTGATATGTGCTGTTTCAACAAAATGTATTTTTAATGGTCAGAGTAATTGTATTATATTATATATGGGCAGAAAGACTGTTGAAAATGTTATGTACAGTTTTTGTCTCCCTCTGAGATTTCCTAGTCATCTTGCATTGCTTCAGTTTGCTTTCTCTCACAACCACTGGAAAAAGCCTAATTCCTTCTAGATATACCCAGTCTTAATTCCTTGAGTATTTTTTTAACTGAATATTATTGTAGGCCAAGCTTACAGGATGTTGTTCTTCCCAAACTTTAAGGGTTTTAATCTCTTCCTGACTTTCCTCTTTCTAACCCACCAGCTATTAACATAGAGACACATACAGACTCATACATCTTAATGCTCATTAATTACTTTATAAACCCATGAATAATTATAAGCCCATACATATAGTGGGCTTTGTTTATTAAGTTTTTGTGGCCAGTGCATCCAGATGTCTGCACATATGTGTCTGTATGTAAACACATGCACAAAAAAGTGCTGTCCCAGCTTGTCCAAATAAAGGTAGAAGTGTAGTCAGAGGTGGAGCTGATACTCAGAGATTTTTGTCTGCAGTGTTCTTTGAAATCTGTCATTGATAATGGCAATGATTACTCTGGGAGTAGGAAAAAAAGGCTGTGCCCATCCGTGGAAGAAACTTCTCCATCCAGCCTCCCCTCTGTCCCAGATGTGCATCCCCATGCACTTCCAAGGGCAGATCAATCTCTCCTCTGCAGTCCTGCCATGGGAGGTGCTCTTCTGAGGGTTTTCTGACCTGTTCCAGCCAAGTGAACCTAGTTAAACCTTTTCCACTGTCAGTCTTGCTCATCCAGCTCACTTGGACTGAAATACAAGAGCCTCCATCAGCAAATCCAAGGGAGGCAGAAAGGGAGGAATATGCCACTGGCAGTCATTATTTCAGACTGATAGCATCCACGGGTTCCCCTGGCCCAGCTGAATCCAGGAGAGGATGCTAGGCTGTGGCCTAGCAATGGCTGCTTTTACACCAGCATCTCCCTTCTAGACTCCTGGCTGTGGTATAGCTCAGCAATAGGCACTTTTTTTTTTCCCTAGGAGAAAACTGAAAAAGGCTTAGCCTCTTTCTTTCTCTCTCTTTGTATAACCTTAAGAGACTTTTACTAAATGTTATGTTTAACTCCTGAAAGTCTAAAAGTCTCTTTGAATTAGAACATACTATCTTGCAAATTTTTAATCCATAAAGTGACCCAGTGCCTTAGGCTATTACAAATACTATAGTTACATTTTTAACCATCAAGCTGCACAATGCAATGAGTGTCCAAGGCACACCCCAGTGTACCTGTCACAGACATAGTCAGCTCATCTGGAGGCCCACTTCAAAATCAGTCACAGAATGGTCCAGGTTGGAAGGGGCCTCTGGAGCCCATCTAGTCCAACCACCCTGCTAAAGAAGGTTCACTTAGAGCAAGTTGCACAGGACCATATCCATGCAGGTTTTGTTGTTCAGTCCAGGAGAGAAGTGTCTGCCCAGTAAGGAGGAGGCTTATCCCTGCATTTTGGAGAGCTGGACCCCACCTCTGCAACTCCAGGACTCTTAAGCTAAATGGCCCTGAAGAAGAATATCATGGGAAGTGTTACCCCAGTTCCTACACAGCACCACAGCTTGTCTGTATGGCAGAGGTGTGGAGATGCTGCTCAAAGGGAGAGCTGACCTCTGCCCCAGCCCCTCATGAATTTTCACTTATTTAAAATCTGTTTAACTTTTTCTAAGGAAGTTTTAACAGCAGATAGCATTTATAAAGCCTAACTATTTCAGCAAATGACAAGTGACCTTCACAGACACATAGTTATAAATATCTACATTTGAAAAAGAAGTCTACCTGAGAATAGATTCTGGTTTGTTTCCTCATAAAAATTTTTTTCTTCAGCTCCCTGAGAGCCCAGGGTGCTGGGGATAGCCCAAGCACAGAGAGCTGAGTGAAGCACGTCGTGTGTGACAATCTGTCATGACATCACATGTCATGTACCTCTTACAAGGTACAGATTGTGTGTTCCTGTACTTCATCTAACCCTGGATATAATACTGGGCTCTCTTTTCAGCCAGACCCTTTCCACTCTCTCCAACAACTTGTACCCAGCTCTGGTACCTCTGGATACATCCAAACCTCAGTCAAGTGTGCAATTACTGTGTGTCTGTGATACAAATTATGACAGGGCTTGGCTCATCCCCTAAGCCATGGATGGCCCAAAGGTTTCTTATGCTGCTGGTCTACTGAACTTACACCAGCATATGCAAGTGCTGACACTAAAAATGGCACGCAGTCACTTTCTCTTACTTGAGCTGCTCATCTGTCATTTCACACCTCCCTTAGCCAGGTCACCACGGGGCAAAGCAAATGTTTGTGCATCAGAACAAATGGCTGGGGACAGCAGGAAGGCAACAGAATCAGTTTTGCCAACAGTGCTGTCAACACATTGGAATGGCTACAAGTTCAGTGTCACCTCTGTCCCTCTGTTGCTGCGTTATGCTGAGCAGAGCCCAGGTGTGGCTCAGAGTCAGGGCTATAAATGATGTGATGTTTGTACAGCAGCAGGTTCCCAGTGCCAAGCCCTGTGCACAGAGAGGGAGGGCAACTCCAGGCTTCTGAAAATTTGCCACAAGTTCATACAAACTCCCTGTAACCAGAAGGTATAGGGCCACAGATGGCATGTCATGGGGAAATAATGTTGACAGTATGTGTTTTTGCCACTACCTTAATAAAGTGTTAGAAAAACCCCAGGGTTTGTTTTTAAGTCATCCATTTTTGCAGAGGAAATTCTTGATTTTGGGGCATGCTGCCGCTTTCTCAATCCCTAGAAGGAGTAAGGCAGTCAAACACAGAAGATAAAGCAGATTACTACAGCAGAAAATACATTGTAGCTTTCACTGGAAAAATATTTTCAGGCAGGTGTTTTGAATCCCTCTCTTAGGATGTGTGTATCAGAAATGCCAAAGTAAATATTTAGAAGCAGAGTTCCCTTGTTGAACATCCAGAGATGACACCTTTATAGCAGCAGCCACGTGAGCTCCACATTCACAGATCTGAATCCTAAAAGACAGGCAAGCAGCACAACCCTTCAGATATTCCTTACATTAAAATAAAAAGGCCTGAAATAATGTTAATAAGATGCTTTAATATAATACATTAAAAAAGAAAAAAAAGGCTAAATGTGCAAACCCATTTTTCTTTTCCTCTTTTGAGGTATACATCATTTTCCTTTAGAAGTGTATATTCTTACCTCCTAGCTGACCCTGATCCTGAAACCTGGTGTTGCCTGAAAACACTGCAGCTAAGCTGCTTCTGGTACCTCAGGTCCTGTGTGAACACAGTCCCACACTCCTTTCTCTGTGTCTGTCGACAGCAGACACACACAATTGTACACCCTCTCCTATTCTGAAAATCAGCAAAACCATGACAATTTAAACTCAGAAGATAAAATGAAGTTAAAAGTTAAGTTCTCAGTGTGTACAGAACTAAAAATATTCAGGTGAAGGATGGATTGAAGCCTGTGCAGAACAAAAATGTTACAGAGGAAAGTTACAGTAATTCTTAGAGCCAAATTTTATCTACACTCTCTTCATAGATTTTTGTAACTTAGACCTTGCATTTCTAAGTGCAACTATGTGACAACCCATGTATGTCAGCCAGCATCTGATCGTGCATGTCATCACAAGGTTTGCACACGAAAATATTTTGCAGCCTGAAGTTTAAAGTCTAAAATTAAGATTTTGGCCCTTTTTGTCATCCTGTATTGTGTAAACCGTGATGTTCAGTGTTGAACTGTTCGACCTCCACTACTTCTTGCTTTGGTATACATAGTTACAGAGTCAACTTGTGCTCCGTTATGTCTCCTTAATGGATGTTATGGACATATTTTTCACAGATGCTTTAGCCTGAAGGGAAATGAGGAAAATGCATGCCCTCTTTGATGAAGGTGAATTTTGAAAGGAGAGGCTTCATTTGAAGTGCAAAAAATTAAAAACAGTTGCTAAAAGATTGTTTCTGATTTGCTACTCAGAGCCAAATCTTGCTGCCTTCATTCCTGTGTTAATTCCTTAATCCATATGCACCTTCAGTGACTCTGGTGTGGGAGCTTGGAGTCAAGTCCTGTTGCAGTAGTGGAGTCTGGCCATTAGGTGATGATGTGTGTGAGGAATTTACTTGGGTAATACTAAATTGACAAAATATGAACCATGATCTAGCACTTTGTTTACAGGCTCCATATTCATGTTTACAAAATGATGGTTTCTGAGACTCATGCTTTTTATGTTTCCTGTATGAAAAGGGCAGCCAGTGTACAGATATTTGTTATGTTTACCAGCGTTTCTGAATAGATTTTTTTTATAGTACATGGTTTTATGAAGTGTAATATTTTTATAGCAGAATGATGATCTTTGGACTTTCTATATTGTTACCTTCAATTGTTTGCAAACAAGCTCTTTGCTCCTTTTTTTCTGTGCACTGTATCCCATGTTGCTGCTGCTAATGTTGCTGGCCTCAGCTGCTGCTGCCCCACCATGACGTGGGCTGATGGTATTGTGAAACTGTGCAAACTAACTTCAAAGAGCTGTGATTGTGCTGAAGGGCTGGCTGCATGCTGGATTCCTCCTGGCAGGAGGGATGGGGAGCTGAACCCTACCAAGGCAAGAGTTTACTGTGGATAGTCCCCAAGGAGAAGCCTCAGTGCTCACCTTTGTCTGTATTCTGCCATTTTGGTTTGGCATGCCCATCCTTTCCTTTCTTTATAAAGAAATAAAAAGAGAAACAAAAAGGATCCTGCTTGTTTTTGCATAATTCCTGTTCAGTCCCCAAGCTTTGGCCATATTTGAATGCCATGTGTTGGTCACAGTAAAAGCACACAGTTATTTTGTTCAAATTATACCTGGAACTGTTATCTCTGTGCAGCCTGAATACTCAAACCTCTGTTTCGGGAAGCAACAAGTAGGCCTTTAATGCCCATCATTCACACAGTTCACCCACGAGACAAATTTAGGATTTCAGTGCCAGACGAATGAGTGCTTTCACACAAGTTGCCTCAGCATGAATTTCCCTTGCTCCCTTGAGATCTTCCAAGGTACCATTCCTCTGGAAACTGCTGGTCTCTGGAAAGCAGCCTGAATAGCCTTTTCTGTTTGCTGGACTTACTAGTGACCACAAAAGCAAAATCAACCCCTCCTACTCTGAGGGATTGGTTCTGCTTCCCTGGCATTACATCTGAGCCTGCACACAGTTACACTGGCATTCACATCTGGATTGTCATCAGACCTGGCAGCATCACAAAGGTGGTGAGTCTGGCTCAGGGTCCTTGCAGGAACAGCATGTGGTACCAGAGATAGAGAAACAGCTTGTGATTTAGGTCCAAGCAAGCATAACTGAGCAAACTTGGACTTTAGGAATGTTGTTTGTAGGATTTCTGCTCTGACCATAGGCAGCCTCATGCCTCTTTTCTCCTGCCAGCTTCTCCTGTCCTACTCCCACTTCTGTCCTTCCTTTATTTTTTCTGTTCATGAAAGAAACTTCCTGTTCCTTGAGTCCTCATGGTCCTTCATCACTGGGACATGCATGTCCCACCCCATCCTCTTCCTCTGCACCTCAGCATCTACCATGAGCTATTCCACCTTCCTCTTACCACATTTCTGCCCCAGAGGCCCATCTTGTGGGTTTATAGCCTCTTCTGGTAGGAAGGCAAATAAATCTAGTACACATACCTTTATAGGCCCAGCAGTTAAAAAAGGAGGCTTCTCTGGAGAACCACAGTCATATACAAGAACATACAAATAGGAAAACTGAAGAGGAAAAACAAAACAAAACAAAAAACCGAAACCACTCTAGGCTTTCTCTTCCATTCCCTCTTCTAGTTCCTCTTGTAATATGACCATGACTGGGAATGAGCCAATTTCATCCATTACTGGAGACACATTAGCTTTTCAGAGGACCTGGTTAGGAAGCCATGGGTCATGCCAGACCCTCGGCAGGTGGACAATAATCTTTCCCTCCAATACTAGAAAATTAATAAATGAGATGTCTGAGAGGAAGGCTTTCCAGAATATACTCAAGTGTCTAATCAAGACACAGCCCTTTTAGGAAACTTGTATTGGCAACCATCTTGAACCTCTGCACTTAATGAGAAAGTACCCATGCTTTTTTCCTGCCTGAGATGCACACTTGTTTAAAATTAAAAAAAAAAAAAACAAAAAACAAACAGTAGCCAACAACTCCCCTCTCACTTGGAATTTTGCTCTTTAGTCAACATTCATTTCTTTCTTCTATCTTTCCCCTCCTTTATCCCATCCCAGTTCACTTCACCCCCTTTTTATGTCCCACAGCGATATACCATGGGAATTGTACTGAGGCTCAAAGTCCTGTTACATGCCTGAATAGCATCATCCTCAAGGGCAGCACAACTGCTGGCTGAGCACCTCAGGAAATACAGCAGGGCAAGCAAGAGGCAGTAACAATCACTAATGTCTGAAGATCACAAGAAGCAAAGATTTTGCATTAAAAGCTGTGAAGAAGAGCTGAAGACAAGGATTTTAGGTTATGTCCAGCTTTTCAGATTACTTATAGATGACTTCAGTGTATTGTCTGTGCCATACTCCAGCTGTCTAGAGACAAAATAGAAAGAAAATATTATCTGTCCATTTATCTAGATGGACAGGAGCTCTTTGGTTTGTTGTTTTTTTTTCTAAACAACCAAAGCTGGCCTGAGATCAATTCCAATTTTTGTTGAGAAAATTAGCTTATTAAGAGGCTGGTGACTCACCATCTGTGGTAAGCCTGTGCATTGTTTTGGCTTGGCATACTCCTGCCTAATTGATTCTTCCTGTCCTTCAGGGTCTGTGGTCACTGGTAAAAATACCTGCAGCTGTAAAGCCTAACTCTTTCCCTACTGTAGAATTTTGCAGCTTCAGTTTTAATGATAGTTTCCTTGCTAAGGCATGCAGAGGAAGACTAGTGATTCCCAGTGCATTTACCCAGACTTTCTAATTGTCACAGTCTCGTCTGGGCTATTGTCTCTGTTGTAAATTCTGTTATAATCTGTTATTTACTCATCCATTTATTTATTCATTTCACTGCTGGTACTAAAAAAAATTACCCTGTAGGAACATCAGCTGTTAAAATGGAAACAAACACAGAGAACAGAAACAACCTGTATTTCACTTTAGAGAAGTGCCAAGGGTGACCCACCAGCTTTAAGAAACTCTTGGCAGCGCTGATCTTTTGCTATCTGGTCTCACTTCAACCACCAACCTGCTGCCATCCAAAGAGATTAGGAAGTATATGTTAAAGGTGAGAAAATTTCATGCAAACCCCACCATTCAGGCGTCATGTATCATTTTTAAAATGGCACCAGCTAATATAACTTTAATACATTTAAACAGTCCAGAGTTCAGATGCAGGCAAAAAAACCCAAACAAACAAGAAAAAAAAAAAAAACCAAACCAAAAAACAAAATGCCTGCCATGGAGATTATTAAAGACCCTGATCTGTTCAGCTTAGCTTGGAGATGGCTGAGAGGTGACTTGGTTATTGTCTACAAGAATCTTCACAGGGAGAAATATCATGTGTTCCAGAAGCAGAGAGACCGACCAGAGCAGAAAAGCAGGCAAATTTCTGGGTGCAAAATTCGTGCAGCTGCAGAATGGAAATAAGGTAACTGTGGTTTCAAATGTGAGGCTGTTTTCATTAGAGTAAAACATAAAAGGAGAAAAGGGGTTTGTCTTTCCCTTTGTATCACATTTAGTAGTGTCCCTTAGCAGACAGAAGGTTAGTGCAGAAGCAAGTGAATGAGTTCAATAGCCTGCAGTAATCTGGAAATCAATTTTAAATGCTTGTGATTGTCTCTTTGGGCCTCAAATATGACATGCATTCATTATCACCCCACCACAAGCAGTTGGCACTGAATGAGCAGATCAAAATTGATGGATGAACTCTAAAGATAAATTTAAAGACTTTTAAGCCACAAATAACTGGAACAATCAACTTTCTCTGTTTAAATCTGTATCTTTACTATGGTACATATGGAGAATATTTGCTGTCTTTTGACAATGTAGAGTATCACTCTGAAATTTTGTGATGTTTATGACTACCTAGAGTGTTAATTTAGAACAACCTGTTCCCCACAGTTGGTGCAATATGGTTAAAACCTGTAACAAGACCAGGCAAATGGTGATCCCTAAACATAGTAAAAAACACACTGCCTTAAAATCCAAATAAATTATTATAGTATAATAATACTATTAATAGTGCATTAATAGTGCACTAATCCTATGAACCACAAGAAGGCCTTACAGAAATAGATGTCAAACATGAGTGAAACTTTTGCCAAAAAAAGAGATATATGAGACTTTAATTTCAAATGAGATCTCCAATTATAATTTAGCTTTTAGAAGAGAGTGAAAATTAGACCGCAATTGAATTTTTACATTACCAAATCCTGGAGCTGAGTCGCAACTTGTGAACTGTCTGGCTTAATACAGCTTCTGAAAATCTATGAGATGTACACTGAGAGATGGTGCAAAATTCTAATCACAGAGGAAGGAAGGAAGTGGCGGAAGGAAGTGGCAGAAGGAAGTGGCGGAAGGAAGGAAGTGGCGGAAGGAAGGAAGGAAGTGGCGGAAGGAAGGAAGGAAGTGGCGGAAGGAAGGAAGTGGCGGAAGGAAGGAAAGAAGTGGCGGAAGGAAGGAAGTGGCGGAAGGAAGGAAGTGGCGGAAGGAAGTGGCAGAAGGAAGTGGCGGAAGGAAGGAAGGAAGTGGCGGAAGGAAGGAAGTGGCGGAAGGAAGGAAGTGGCGGAAGGAAGGAAGGAAGTGGCGGAAGGAAGGAAGTGGCGGAAGGAAGGAAGGAAGGAAGGATCAAATAATAAGTATAAATGCTGTTTCTAATAATGCATAGTGACTGTTAAAGAAGGTGCTTTTTTCCAGGGAAAACACTACCCCACTCCTCTCCTCAGCTTCAAGATGGTGAATATTAGCAATTCCCAGAAGAACTATTTTTGCTAAACCTAAACACTATGGATTACATCTAGTGAGACTTTTTCCAGCTCTGGACAAACACTGCTGTAGCAACCTCCTTGAGAAATGATGTGGCAGAAATTTGTGCAGAGCAGCTACTCAGTATGGAAGTGCTGCATAGCAACCCCATCAGAGCACCCTCCTGCAAAGTGAGAGTCCCTCTTTTAGTCCAAAGAGCACTAAATAAGCCTACACCGCTGGAAATTCCATCATGCTCCCAGGAGGTTGTTGTGTGGGTCTGACCAACCCAGCCTAAGGAAGGAACAGATGGGGTTCCCTGCCCTGATCTTAGCAAGTACTGGGATCACAGGGTTTCCATGTCATGCAGAGATGGTGCTCCCACTGCCTCCTCCTGAGCTTTCAGAGAAAAGAAAGAACTGCTTTCAGCAAATTATAAAAATGTACTTCTGCACAGCCTTCAAGAGGGACAATCTGAGCAAGAAAGCTGCACCAAAGTCACGGAGGGGGAGTGATAGTAAAGGCATTGATCTCTTCCACATATCTTCTTGGCTTGGTTTTGTTGAACTTCCTGCTATGTGTTTGGCTTCCACTCTGCAAGGGCTAACACCCCCTCTGTGTGCAGGGCTACTGTCCAGCCCAGGTGCCAAGGATCAGTAGCTTTTGGATAGAGTATTTAATTTATGCAGCACTTGGTGTGAAAAACAAGATATCTCTTGTGGAAAACAAGATGGCTGTTGTGATCTGAAACTGTAGCATCACCAGCTAACATTAACGTTTATTGGAAAGATCAATATCCATTTAAGGATTAATTTGGATGTTTGTGGGACACAACATTTCAAATCTTTCTAATAAGAAAAAAATCCTCTCTACATAGTTTAGAAGTTGTCTGTAACCACCCAATTCAATTTGGTACATGCATATTTGGGTACATGAGTAAAATGCATCCATTCTTCTATAAGTATATACACTTGAATATTTACTTCTTTTTTTTTTCCTGTTAGGCCTTGTGCAAACCTAAATGACTCTGTGCTGAGTCCTGAATGGGTTTTTTGAAGTCCACTATGACCTGTTGCTTATTTCACTTTGATCCCAGTAGCTTTGGAAAGGACTTTGGCATGTTTACTTTCAAGTTATTCATCATGTATGCCTGTGGTTTGTTTATACACTGTAGCCTACTGAAATTTCCCCCCTTTTTTTAAACTCAAGGAAATAGGCCAAAGGTGATTTCAGGGTCCTTGTTTGGATATGCATCACCAATTCAGAGACCTTTGGCTTCCTCTAGTAAGTCAGGGACATCTTAGAAATCTTGTAAGTCAGGGACATCTTGCTCTCACATTTTTCCAGTGATCAAGAGAAATGTCAGTCCATTAGAGAAAAACTGACCTGAAGTTTAAAACAGTTGAGGATACTGTAATTAGACTGAAGTGAGCCCTGGTGTAATCATGTCTCAAACATGATAATCTACTTTTTTTTCCTAGAATAAGTCTACCAATATTTACGTTCAGTTTTCCAGTGGCAGTAGTTTTGGTGGTTGTTTTTTAACTGGGGAAGGGCTGATAGAGGAGAAAAGCACAGAACTGTACGTTTCTGTCAGGGATGATCCCCTGCTCCTGGCCATGCTCCAGCCTCGTTTAGGTTGTTTAGACTGAGGAGAGCAAAGGTTCCAGGAAAGAGCATACAGTAAGTTAATTTATTAGTAGCCAACCATGCCAGAAACCTGTATTTTTTATCATTTTCTACTAAATTTATACTATATGCAGCTCAATAAAGACCCATGAGTCCTGAAGAAAAGACTACATAACTAAACCAATCGTCATTATTTACCACTGTCTCTCAGCTTTGACACCTCACTTTCTGCCATCAGTCAGAACCCTGACTCTATCCTTTTCTTTATAAAGTGGGATGTTTGTATTGGTGAAAGCACTTTAAGAAGGACATACAAATGCTGGGAGAAAATCAGTGACAAAATTTCTTCCTAAAGCACAAGTGTTTCAACACACACATTGCTAAGCAGCAATGGAGGAAGCAAATCTCCTCCCAGACTGACAAGCCCATGTCACATCACTGGTAGTCTTTCCTCAGAAACTGGATATAGATTTTAAAAACAGAATAGAAAAGTATTTTTTCCTTGGTTTTTTTTACTCCTGTTGGATTCATCACCAATGCAGGTTTTCCAGGATGAGGAAACCCACTCTGCTTCACAGTCCAGTTTGACACCTGCTAGGAGGAACAGCCTGCTGAAAGAGCATCACTGGCCCTCCCTTTCTGCTCCTCTGGCCGTGATAATTACAGCAATGAAGTGATTATATGTCATTTAACTCTAACAGAAGTTTCCCCAGCTGAGTGAAGGAGGTGAATTTTCAAAACTATTTTACAAGAAAAGGTTCTCTTACCCCAGCTGACCTGATTTAGGAGTATAAAGTACAGAGAGCACCTGACTGAGCAAGCAGCCCTTATCCCTTCCTTCCCAAACACAAGATAATCCTCCACAATTGCTTCAGGGATACCAGTAATGCAGTGGTGTGGTATCAGAAATAGCAGTTTGGTGCTTCTTCTCACAGGCACATGACTTTTAAAAATGACCATTTATTGTAAAAACTTCTTTACTTACAAGGATTTTGTAAGTTAAAAAAAACAAAGACACTTTTAAAGGTCCATTTATTGCATAGTAATCAATATACCCATGTGGCCCATTACCTTTATCCACATTACCAACTGCAAGTATAAACAACTTGTGAATAAACCTATCAATCAAATTTTCCCTCTGTTTAAAACCCGATTTCTTCTAAACAACTCTAGCAATACAGCTTTATGTTTAAAATTAGAATCTAAAATTGTCTAATTTGAAGCAATATTATATATAAGTAAACTGCAAGATGAACTTCAGCCAGAAAATGCCTTTGAAACACACATCAATATGGCCATCACTGCGACACGTATTTCAGCAGGAAGTTGGCATATACAATTTCAGTTTCAATTTTGTCTGTCTCTTTACCATGCTAACTGAGGACTGAAAGCAGTCTCATCATATAAAGGGCCCATCCTCCAGCTGCCTGGGGTCCTGCTGCACTGCATATATGCAGTGCTACTCGTGCAGGAGGCCTCCTTCATCTACAGCTGGTTGGCTTCTAGGGGAAAAAAAAATCCTAGGAGAAAACCTGCCCTTAAGAATAGCCATACTGTAAGTTTAAGCAGGGGAAGATACTGCGTGGGTTTTTGTTTCAGGTTGGTTTGGAGTTTTCCCACCCCCACACAAGGTTTGGTGCTGGCAGTGAGCCCAGCAGTGGGGAGCTGCCTCCAGCCCTCTGGGCTGCTTCTCAAGCCCTGAGAAAAAGAACAGCCTCTCTACAAACCCAGCTGCTTCTCTGCCAGACTCTGCTTGCTTCCCTTGCTTCCCTTACTCTGCTTCCCCTTGTCTATATAATTTTGGACATGAGAGCTTTTCACAGCACAGGACTAGGTGTTTCCTACGCACGTGTGAAATAGACCAGAGCCTAGAGCTTGAGTGATTTCCACCTACAGAGTTTATAATAACAGAAATAACTATGCTAATAAAAGTTTCAAGTATTCAGCCCCACCCACCTGTAATCTAATCACAACAAGCAGGTCTTTTTCATGTAAGGCAGGAGACAGCAGTGATAATTGCAACAACTGCCTGAAATGCTTGTCTTCTATGCTGACAAAATACTTCCATTTCATTGTTATAGGTAGTACCCTTGCTTTAGTTCCTGCTGCCCAGCTGTTGCTTGGCTTGCCTATAATCATTGTTAATCACAATAGCTGTGAATTTGCCAATATTTATGTCTTGGCAACCAAAACTTTTTTTCCAGATCCATTCTGCATCTTTTTACTTTTTACCTCTTGACTCTGCATTGCAATGCCCACACCATAGTGTTATTTTGGCCATTCATAGAGGAGGGTCTTTTTCCAGTGGTTTAATGAGAAAATCACTGTCTTATTTGCTGGGCCTCAGCTGGAAATATATGTTTTATTTTGCTGTTTGATCCTGCTCCAGATCCTACCAAAACTGCAGATCATGAAATGCATCTAGCTCCATAATGTGCTAATTTATCCTAATTGATCAGGTTTTGTCCAGAAACTGGGGATCTCTCAAATGACATATTACAGGTTTTGTGCAATAGTGTGCTCCACGGTCAGTCACAGTGAGAACTGTTACCTCTAGAAGCTGAAGCTATATTTTTCAGCACTAAGTACTTCTGAATTTCAGAAAGTGTTTTTTTAAAAAGAAGTATTGATTCTTCTTGGGTTACTTATAGTTTTTAGGCATTTATTTCAGGTTTTTTCAGACTAATACTAAAGTCATATTTCTACTAGGATGCCTTTGCAAACATGTCAGCACCGAACATGCGTTTTACAGATGTTTATTATTTCTGTAGCACAGACTCCCTTATTAACATTCTCAGGTGCTCAATCTACTTGGTTACTGCTGTGTGCTCCACATGGAATAAAACTGCTCAAGCATCATGCCAGCATGTAGGGATAATGTATCCGTAATCAAAGATGCAAAGAGAAGTGCACACGTCACGTCAAGCTGTGCTCTCACCGGGCTCAGTTTGAAATTGCAGCTGATTAAATGTCACAGTGGCTCCAGTCAATCTTGTCTACCTACCATGGGATTTCTGCCCACTCTAATGAACAGGTATTTCAGTACAAGGTTTAGGAAAACTGTCCAAGCAGTGTATCTTTTCTTCATATTTTTCTGCAACTTTGGAGCTACCACAGCAGGGAAATATTAACCCCTTCAGTCCTGAAGTCACAGCTTCTTCAAAAACTCATTTAATTGTTGTGCCCTTGTCTGTCAAGCAACATTCCAAATCATGTTTTATTGACATTCTTTTCACAGATGGGAAAAGGCAACACTCTTACCCCCCAAAAAGATATTTGTTAAGAATTGTATTACATACATCCCTTAGCACTGATTTTATTGTCAAGCTTAACTACTGCATTAGTAGCATTAGTAGATTGCTCTGCAATGTCCATTATTGCCAGGCAGGTGGAACACCACCATGCATGTGCCTGGAAAGGCACGTCAAGAGGAAGACAGGAGATGCCTGCAAATGAGAAATACTGCAGGCTGCTTGACTCAGCAGCTGGATCTGAATCCACTGAGGTCAAGAAATACTAATTCCTGAGGTGCATTTCTGGGATGACAACAGGAAGTGCCATATGTACCCTGCAGCTAGGAGGATTGTCCCTGCCACCCCCACACCCAGAAAAGGGGAATGGGATATGGAGGCTCTATTCTGAGGGAGACGCAGCATTCATTTGCTGAACAGACCAATCATCCAACAGCTCACCTCCTCAGAGGGCAAAATTTAGATACTACTAAATATTATTAAAGCTCATCCAGCCCTGGCTACATCATGTGTGTGTCCTTGTGGGCAAAACCACCAGCGCTGGATGCACTAGCACTGAAGATTTGTGGAGCCAGGAATGGAGGAGTCAGGAATGCTCTCCTGCATGGCCCCAGCCGCAGATAGCAGTTTAGGAGAATGCGGATGTGTGCTGGCAGCAAGGGATGAGGGGCTGCAGAACTGTTATCTACAGAAAGCCTCTGTTGTTAGAGTATCCCATGCAGAGTAACTGCTGCACAGCTTAGAGCCCATCAGATGAAAACCCGGAAGGGAACTCTGGCTCACCAGCTTTTAAATCCAGCGAGGAAAAGCTGTCGCTTAATGACCAACAGTAACAAAAGTCAGTAAGTGAGTTAAAAATGTAGCGACCTGGCCAAAGGCTGAGGGAAAATAAGGAGAATAACTAGACAGCCAAATAAACTTCAGAAGTATCTCCTTGCAAATGTCAGAAATACAAGGCTAACAAGAAACAAAAGAAAGCAATGAGAATGTCAGGAAGAAATTCCAGGAAATGGCAAGCAGGGTATTTGTGAAGATAATCTAAGGGATAAAAGATTGCAGGGGACCTGTCTGCTTGAAAACCAAACCAGCTACAATTACTTGCTCTGATAAGAAGAAACACAGGAGCCATCCTTTGACACACATGGCTTGTCTTCTTCACAGCACAAAATGACCTAAAAATTAAAAGGGAACAAGTAAATAGCCAAAAGGACTTATGAGGGGATGAAAATAAAGAAATGGTGTCAGCTTGCAGATAACAGAATCAGAAAGGTTGAGCTATGAAATCAGTTTCAACTATCATGGGACATAAAGGACAATTAAAGGAGTTTGATAAAAGCATCAGAAAATAAAATGAGACGAAGGAAGTTGCAGTCATTAAATAATGCAGAAAGGGTCCATGACACATAAAAGCAGAAGTGTGCTAATAATAACCCAAAATATGTATGAATTTAGCATAAAAAAAAAAAAAGGAAGAAGAATAGTTCAGACTAGGAAAAAAAAACCAAAACAGGTGGAATAATATATTTTAGGGGAAAAAATATGTGTGGTAAAACCTAATGAAACTTGCTGTGAAATCCACCAGGCCCTCACAAAAACAATTTGAAATGATCATTTTGAGATGATTAGTGATTTTCCTCCAGGTCATGGAAGGACAGGACAGTCCCGCACTGGAGAAGAGCACATGTCTGAAGAGAAGGGGTTCACAAAAACTCAGCAAATTATAAGTCAAAAGAAAAAAAAAAAACAAACAAACCAAACCAAAACACACCACAAAGAAAAACCTGCTTCAACAATTTATTAAACTACAAGTTAATGTTCATACAGGGAACAACATGCTCAAAAGCATACCTAACATGGACTTCCCAAGAGTAACTCATGTCTAATCCAATCTAATTTCTCTATTGAACAGGCTAAAAGGGGTAAAAGAAAAGCCATGGATACATTAAGGGAATCTTTCATACACTTTTTGATATCCTTTTAAAAAAGCTAAAAAAAATGTGTGCAAATAAAAGCTCTATAAATATATACAGAACAAAAGCAAACTTCAAATCCTCGCTAGCCGGTTTTGTTGCGTAACTGGTAGAGCCTGTCATGTGGGACTGCTTCCTTCTGGACTCGTTTCAGGTTAATGATTTTTCCATTAACTGCTTTGAAAACAAAAAAAATAAAGTGAGATACTCTCAAAATTGGAGAAGAGTGCTGCACTGCTGGTAAGGCTTTGACTGAGACACGGTGACCCTTGGCTATGCCTTAAGAAAGCTAAACACAAATGAAGTAGGCAAAAGGTTAAAAAATGTTATAGGCACAGCCTGTGGGAAAAAGTTAAAAGAACTTGTTTACTCCAGGAAGAAAAACTAAAAAACAACACCTCCCAATGTAGGCAGATTATTGTTTTGCTCCCTATATGAAGTGAAAAAAAAAAAAATTACAAATTTTCAGTAAAGGGGAATAAGACTACATTTTTAGCCTCATTATGTAAGGCTAACAATTAGTTCTATAACTGTAGCTGTAATATTAATGACTGAGCCTGGCCATCTAGGATATGTGGAATCGTACCACTTGAGGATTTTGTTTGAACATACAGGACTGGTTTCCATACAGCCTCCTTGTGTCAGTGCATGCTAAATCAACTGGAATCAATGACTCCTTGAGATCTCGTTCAGATTCACACTGCTGCTTTTAAATAAGAGTCTAAGTAGCCTACAGAACTATGCTGGGCTACATTTTGGCTTTTCATAATGGAATATTCCAAGGGGATTAAAATACTTCCACTCACACGGCGAGGTGTTGCTGCAGTGTGTCATATCATATGCTGAATATTTATAGAAGGAGAGGTTACCCCATGCTTTTCCTCAAACCTGCTCCTCCTTAAGCAAGTAATGAGGGAGGAAATGTGAAGAGAAGCTTTTTTTGGGACTTTTTGATACAGCTTTTGAGCATTTTGGGTTTGGTGTGTGTGTGCTTTGTGGTGGGTTTTTTGGGGGGTTTTTTTTGGGTTTTTTTACCTGTTGTGTTTTCAAGTTTGTTTTGTTTTGTTTTGTTTTAACCTGAGGTCCTGCAGGGAAGAGGGAAACAGAAGGAAACAATGCATAGCTGTGCCCCAGGCTGCACTCTCAGCTCAGCTCCAGACCTTAAAAACTGAGGCTGCAAGTCTTTGGAAAGCACAGGAGATAAACATCCATTTTCACTATCTCTAGTGCACTGAGCAAAGATATAAGAATTTGTATGGCCCATATTTTCTAGAGATAGTATTAGCAAGGTTAGAGTTTATCTTCCCTTCTACGTAAGTAACCTCTGCTCAGGTATGAAATAGAAAGTGCTGGTGAGAGATGGGGCAGCATTCCAACTAAAATTATGGAAGTACTTATCACAGAATCACAGGATAGCTGGCGTCGGAAGAGACCTCTGGAGATCATTCAGTCCAGGTCCCTTGCCGAGGCAGGGTCACCCAGAGGAGGTGACACAGGGACGCGTCCAGGTGGGTTTGGGATGTTTCCAGACAGGACGACGCCGCGTCCTCCCAGCTCAGTCCGTCCCAGAGCTCTGCCACCCTCACCGTGTCACCCGGTCCCTCACGCCCCCATTCGCCCCTTCCTCGCCCCATTTTCCCCTCACGCCGCACTCGCGCCACGGGAGGCGGAGCCACGCGCCCCGCGAGGGGCGGTGCGCGCCAATGGGGAGCCACCTGCCGCGGCCCCGCAGCCAATCGCGGCCCGCGGAGCCGCCGCGCGACGCAGCCCCGCGTGCTGCGGAGGAATGCCGGCGGCTCGGCCCACGGCGACCCCTCCTCGCCGCGCTTTGCGACGCTCTCCCCCCCACCTCCCACCGCGTTGCTTTACGGCCCCTGCCTTTCCCCCTACCCGTGGCCGTCTCCCCGGGCCGGGCGCGCGCGGGGGGCGGGGCCGCCGCGGCCAATGGGCGGCGAGAGCGCCGCGGTGACGGGGCGGGGCGGGCTGGGGGGGCGCGCGCCCTGCCGTAAAGTGGGCGGCGGGCGGCGCGCGGGGCAGTTGTCAGCGGCGGCGGCGTCGCGGCGTGAGGCGGCCGGGCCAGGCGGGCGATCGAGGGGTACCCCACTGCCGCCGAGACGCCATGGCGGCGGCGCTGGGCCGCAAGGCCGCGGAGTATGTGCGCAGCAAGGAATTCAGGGACTACCTGATGAGGTGAGCGCGGCGCGGGGGGCGTCATCGCCGAGCCCACCGCCCTGCCCGGGCGGACAGCAGGGACCAGCGTTCGGTCCCCGAACCCCTCAGCTCCCCGCAGCCTCGGGGCGCCCGGGACGGGGTCGGACGGTTGGCACCGGTTGACCCCTGGCGAGGTCGCCCTCGCCGGCGGCTGGCCGGGGGAGAAGGCAGCGAGGAGCCGGCCCCGAGGTGTCGTAGTCTCGTCGTTCCCCTTGTCTAGCCCGTCGTCACCTCGGCCCCCGGGGCGGTCGGGGCTGTCACTGTCCCGCCCCGGCCCGAGCAAACCGGCCTTGACCTTGAAGTGACGCGGCGCGCTTCGAAGCTGCCGCGGCAGCTGCGTCCCTCCGTGACCTTCCCGTCCCGGCTGTGACAGCCGCCGGTGCCGCCCCGCCGCGGGCAGGGGCTCGCTGCGGTGCGGGGGTGGCAGCGGGCACAGGAGCCCGGGACCGGGACAGCCTGACCGCTGCCTGACACAAGGGCAGAAAGACCTTCTTCGCTCTGCCTTTGGCGGAAGCGAGCTTGATCGTGGATGCCGCCTGAAGATGGGTTATTTCAGTCTCTGAGTACGTGTAAATAGGTGTCTCTTTCAGAGGCTTGTTGGAGTCTCGCTGTCGTCGGAACGTGGCTTAAGTCACTTCCCGGACAGCTCAGCTTGTGTCAAGCTTTGTCTTGCGTGCTGGGGTAAGGGATATGGCAGTCTGGACTTAAACTATAAGACTGCCTTAAAGAAGAGTTTTGGCATACTTAAATCTTGTTGAACCACTGTGCAGGAACAGTCTCGGGTAGGCAGGCTGAAGTTTCTCTAGCTGACAGGCTGTTTGACGAACTAAACAAATAAAAATGGTCTCTTCTAATAAAGGTGGTTGAGCAACCTTTCGCTATAGCTGTTGCTTGCTGTTTTGCCTACATCTATTGCACATGGTGTTTGATGTTGAGCAAGCATGTAGGAGGACATCTGTTTATCTGAGAAATGTAGTCTTGGTTAAAGTAGCAGGAGATGGTATAAGGCTGTGTGGACAAAGGATTATAGTGTAAAGGAGGATAGACTTAGATTGGATATTAGGAAGAAGTGCTTTACCGTGGGGATGGTGAGGCACTGGAAATTCTGCTCAAATTGTTCAGTATTCACAAAATCAAAATCCACAGAAACAGCGGGACAAAAATATGAGAAGGGACAGAACAACCTTGAAGCAAAACAAAAGTCCAGAGCAGGCTTCTGTGATTCCTTTTGAAAGTCTTGAAGATGCCATGTAAGCTTGATAGATGCATTTGAGTGTTAACATTTAGTTGATTGTAACAGCATTCATGTGAAGCATGTAAATAGCCATTAAACCAGTAATCTGCTTTATAATTAGAAAAACAAACATCCAGATGAGATAACAACTGCTTCCTAATGTCATCACAGTTACTGGAAATATCTCTATCCTCACCCAAGGCTCAGAGTGTTTAAAAAAAACCCCAAACTTTCAGGTGTATTTCACCTAGTTTTCAAACAAGCTGTGTATGTGACTGTATTTCAGTAAAAAGAGCATTCCACATGTTTCTACCATTGTGGATGGAATGTGTTTTGCCTTGCTATAATGAAGATAGCTGCTTAATTTGTACTCCTGTTACTGGGTGTGTCATGAAGAGTTAAAGTCAGTTGCTCCATCTGCTCTGGCCTTTCAGCATTGTTTGTTGCTCACTGGAAGGTGTGTTTAAGTTATTTGCTTTGTGTTGAATTTAAAATTTAAATAGCTGTCAGTAAAAGACTTGTCTGTCTTCTGCATAGGAAGAAATGGAGAGCTATCTCTTAGTATTGCTTCCTGAAGGCGATTTCTTCCCCAGACTACAGGACTCTACCCTGAAAAAAAGGCCTTTCTTTGCTCGTGGAGAAAAAAATGTCCTTAAAGCTCTGACACTATGGTGTCTGTTCTAAAAATCAGCATCTAATAACTGCAGAGAATCAAGGATTTATAAACCTGAAACTTGTTTGTCAGAATTAATGGATTAAGATGCTGTTTGGGGTACCAGTGATAGACTTTAGATTGCTTGATCCTCAATAGAATAACTTAGTTTACTCAAAGTGGTGGATTAAGTGCTCCATTATTATGGCTTGGGGCAAACAAAAACTTGAAGACATCTTTTGGAATAAGTAGCTTCAATTTCAGCTTCATAACCTGCAAACATGAAAGCAAGCATAATGATTGCATGCTGCTTTGCTCAGGTGGGTATATCTGGCATTAGAATTGCATTATGTCATGGGTTAGCTTTTAGATCTTGCACAAAGAAACAGGAGAAGTTGCTTTTAAAACTGTCATTAAAAATTAATTGTTCTGCCCATTTCATATCTGGCTTTTCTCTGGTGGTGATTAATAGGGATCTGAATAACTGTAAATCATATAAATACAAATTTACCCTGTGTCCTAATATTTCAAAGTGAGCGTAGTAAGCTGTAGCTAGACTTTCCCTGCTTCTTGTAAAATGCTGCAGTAATGTTATTTAAAACTAGCTGATTAGCATATTAAAGCCTGGTAGCTCTAGGTATTGTGAACCTGAAGTTGCATTTTTTTCTCCAGATTCTAAAAATGACAGCTGTCACTATAGTCATATTATCTAAGCCACTAATACTAGGCAAATGCATCCTCTTGTTTCCTATCCTATTGATTTAAAACATCTTCTGAAAAACATCTAATAAAACAGCTTCCTTCCTCTTCTAAGATAGAACGCATGATTCTAGACAGGCTGTCATTTTCTTGTGGTAGGAGCCTAAGTTGCTTTGATCACATAATTAATTGAAAGGAATGCAAAAATCTCCTGGTAACAGGAAAAGAAGCATCGACATTGTAGTGTGCTGGGGCACTTCTGAAATGTCTCTTCCTGATGACTCAGCACTAATGCAAATGTAGGGACTCTGTTAATATAGAGGGCTTTGAAATAAAGATAGTTCATTCCCTGGAAAGCCTGAGCACTTAGACTGATGTGAGCTGTCTAGGAACTGTCTCCTAATTTAAACAAACTTCAGAGGAGTTAGCATCGGTAAGAAAAATAAAATTAGCTAAACTTTAGTTCTCTTTAGTAAGTCTTTAAACACGAGGACTTAAAAACTTTAAAATAAAAAGTTCTCTGTGAGGCGTGCTAGAAACTGAAGGACACACACCTGCTTGTCTTGTGTGCTCTGAGAACTGAACAGTCTGCCCTTTTGCAGAAGGGTAGTGCCCTTTCCACTTAGGGGATGGCAGTATGGGGGAAACACATAGTGACAGTTCTCCTATACTTGCAGAATGGTCTCTGGCCTACTAATATTCTTATTGCCAGAATGAGGAAAATAACATGCAGAAATTTTAGAGAACTAAGTCTTTCCCACTTTGCCTTTTTGGAATGAACTTACTACCGATACAAAGTATTGTCACCCCTGGATTCCTCTTGTCTTGTCTAGACATTTGTACAGAAAACTGACGCTTGGAAACTGAGTAAGTCCAACAGTTGTTGTTCACAGTTCTGAAAACATTAGTACAATGTTTTCTTTGTCAGGGCACTGAATTTAGTTCTTGGAAACTACTAATTTGGAATGGAGACGCTTCAGAAATAGATGGGTGCACATGGTGCAGTATCCTCACTATTGGATGTGGTGCATGTGTTGCAACTCTCTTGGCTGTAGACCTTTGGGCCTGGATGCCTGTTTCCTGGGAGAGTCTATGTGCCCTTGGTTTGCCCTCTTCTATAAGTATGTTTTCCACTCCCATGTGATTGTAAGGATAACCTTGTAAGACCTTAGCCAGAGCTGCCTACTCTGTTAAAGTAGTATCAGTTTGATTCTATTTTAGGCTTTCACTTCCCTGGAAACAACTTACACTTTAAAAATTAAGGCTGACTTCTGTTGGCACAAAAACATGGTGCCAGAAGACACATCTGAACTTCTGTAGTTAAGGTTTTATGAAGGAAGTTAAGTTTACATTTGTCTTGTGAACTTCAGTCAACTGTTGCTGTAGATCAGTTAAAGAGAAAACGAACAACTAGTGGTTAGACGAGACAAGGGCATTGAAACGAAGCACCTTGAACCAGCGGGTAGTGAAGACTCACTGAAACACACATCCTTTGTGATTTCCTAAACAGACCTGACTGTTCCCTTACCATAGCTATTTATAAAATGGCCATCTAAGAACATGGAAATCAGTGTGAGGGAAGTTGTAGCTACAAAATGTTCTGCAACTCAGACTTTCTATTAGCCTATCTATTTCTCACAAGAAATGTCTTCTTGTAAGTCATAATTCAGAACTAAGTCTTGTCAGTACCTTTATTAGAAAGGTGTTTAAAAGTTAGTAAGCTTTTGTTACAAAAGCTTCATAGCAAACAATGTTAAATGTATGCTGTAGTCTATCTTTTGTGCATAGATCATTAAGTTATTACATAAACTGGTACCTAGATTATCACTGAAATGAACCCCATACATGACAGAAGTGTAATTGTATATGTCACTAAGAATGTGTTATAGCTCATGCTTGGCACAGCCACAGTTGGCCCAAATTTAGGGACAGGAAGATATCTGGCAATCTTTGGTTTGACCTACTTACAGAGGTGTACAGAGAATTCCAAGCAACTTCAAAGCTTTCACTGAAGAATTTAGGCTGTTTAGCTTTGTCATGACAAAGCTTCATGTATTTTGGCATCCTTTCAAGTAGCTGGGGTGGGATCTTGGGTGCTCTGAAGGGTTGAATGTCTTCTACTGACCATAATGGGATTTTACATAGCTGGGAAAAAGAGCAGTGAACACTTGTCACAGTGAAAGCTCTTGTGGGAAATGGGATTTCTTAAACAGCAATGCATTATTCAAAGTTAATGCCATGACAGCTTCCTGATTTCTGTCTGTTTTCTATTTGTGGTATGCTTTTGTCTATGTAGATCATGAAAGACACTAATGTGGTTTTTTTCTTCTTTTTTCTTTCATGTACTTTTTGAACGGAAAACAATGATGGTGCACTTGAACAGTACGGTAAGAAAAGGGGGGGGATTTCTGCTTTCACATTCTTCCTAACTTCAGTAACTTGCTGTCTTTTTCCCTTAGTACTGTTATGACTTTGTCGGCACCTGAAAGGCATAATACTAACCTCCAGGAGTGATGCACTAGGAATATTTAATTGCAAGTCTGAGGTTCACATGACCGAGTCATCTTCAGAATGTCTTAAATTAAAGGGGCTTTGTCTTTTACATGCTCTTTTGCTAAGGATATCAGAGCAGCGTGAAACCTTTCTTCTACATAACAGCAATACTGTTACATAACCAAACTACCTGGCTTATCTCTGACGGCCTTCAGACCAAACAGTAAATGTACAAAATAACTCGCCTTACACTCTCCTTCTGTCCTGGACCCTTTCAGGTTGCCCCTGAAACTGGAAGTGGGAATTTTATGCCTGTTGTATTGTGACTCATAATGCTATGGAAGATTTGCTCTTCTACCTAGACAAAAGACAAGCTTATAGGTATATTTTAATTTTTGTGAGACTTCAAAGGGCTGCCTGCCTGGAGGCACTTAAAGCCTGATAGCTATCTCAAGGTTCTAAATAAAACTCCTTGTCAACAGTGAAAAGCTACTGCTGGAGTACTTTTGTTTACTGATGATTCTTCAGCTTGCACAGCCTGGATTTGAATGGTCCATAATCTATGGTGTATTATTTCACTATGTTCTAATGGCAATTGATTAAGTAAAAATCCCAAATGTATTTAATTTACTTTTCAAAACAGAAGTTGTCACTCTGATTCTTAAAAGCTGTAAATATTTCAGAGATTCAAGAAAAAAAGCTTATTTTTCATAAACTGCAGTTGTATAAATGAGACCCCTGAAATGACTATAAAACCATCACCAAGTACAGGTAGTGTCTCTCCACTTTAAGTTTGCTTTGGTTTGGTGGTACAGTGTAAATACCATGTACTCATGCAACTCTCCTCAGTTTTGCCATGTAACCTCTGATGCACTTGAGAGGCTTTAACCACTACAGATGTCAATTTTCCTATCACTAGGAATATAGCAAACAAATGCTTTTATTCTGTTCTTCAGAATACTGTTATAAATCTGAATTTGCAGAAATACTATATTTTGCAGATTGCACTGAAGTTGAACTATCAAAACTGTGTGTGTAACTTCAACTCACTTTTTTCTATTTAAGTTTCTTCTACTTCAAATGCAGGGGACAAGTGTGGCTTTTAGTCCGACTGTACTGTTACAAGCAAGACTGGCAAGAGTATCTTAGAATTAAAATTGCAAGAAATTTAAATGCCCCCTGGGAATGCCAAATCATTAAAGAAGTTACAGAAAGTGTCAAAAGAATGGATACAGCTGGTATCTGCAAAGCTTTTTCTTGTGAGGTGCATCTCTTTTGTTGTATCTGGCCAAGTTACTTCTGAGAATGAGTTTCTACTTGGAAGAAGCCGAGGCAAATACTGTGTGCATCTTCTGTGGAAAGAATTCTTGTGAAGCCTTGATGCTCATAACAGTAGCAGAAATTGAAATTAAGTCACTATTTTTTTCAGTTTAGAGTCTTTTAGATAATACTCATCAAAATAAACTTGTCAGTTTTTCTGATTTGATCCTTCCACTTCTTGTCTCTATTCTATGTCTGTACACACCTGTTGCTAACTGCTCTCCTCCAACGTTTGTTGAATCACTGAGTTTTAAATAATCACCAGATGGTTTCAGCAATTGCAGGTGTAGCTCTGGGTAACAGTTTGCTTTACTTGCTGGTCCTGCTCTCAAAGAGAGGGTGTAAGCACTCACAAGAAGATGCTTGCTGAGCTTTTCTTCATCCTCAGCATAAAAAGAAAACACATTCAGTTCTTCACTTCATCAAGTCCTTACATTTTCATTATATTTTTGAGGAGCCTTAATGAAAGAGGGAAATGCTAATTCTCTGTCCAGAAGTAAGCTATAAATGTGAAGTATCTGACAATGCCAATCAGATGGTTTATGACTGCTAAGCTATAATTACAGAGAATTCTATTTCAATGGCTCTAGATAGTTCCTCTCTGATCTGAAAGAAAATCCAGAGTAGGTTCCTTTACCTTTCCTTCTGAAGAGTAGATCCCACTAAAAGAAAGGTTTAGTTTCTCTATGACATTAAAAATAGTCTCTGTCTTTTCTTGGAATTTTACCAATAACCCTGCTTTGTGGTTTTGTGTGGCTAAGAAAAAAACTTGTAAGAATATTGCAGGAGATTTTTGTTTCTGTTTAACTTTATTTTTTTTCCCTCTTCACAGCACTTTTGGGGGCCAGTTGCCAACTGGGGTCTTCCTGTCGCTGCTTTTAATGACATGAAGAAATCGCCAGAAATTATTAGTGGCAGAATGACATTTGGTAAGACCTGAGACAAACTTCTTGTTAGGAAACTGACTCCAGAACACAGTTTCTGTCGTTTAAGCAGTGATATGTTATTAGTTGTCTGCAAACTTTTGATCAAAACTGATGTAGATATCAAATCTCTTCTTACATAACTTTAGAGGCCATTTAAATTGAGTTACTGAAAAACTGCAGGGCTCTTTTTTGTAAAGCTTTCCACTAATTTGGGAGGGGAGAGTGAGGCAGCCCTTGACCCTTAACAGTTTTCAAGACCAGACTCTCTCCTGAAGTATAAGCCCTATTATCTTAAGATACTGCACACAATTGTTCAAAATGTATCTCTTTACTCAATTTTATTCTTTGTATAAAGAACAATGATCCTTTGTGGTTAGTGTGAGATTTAAATATTTATCAGCACTGACAAAGTGAAGAAATGGTAAGGATTGGTCAGCAGGGTGCAAGAAGCAGCAAAGAAGGCTTAACTCCTTGCAAAGCAGTTTTCTATGAGAGACTTTTGTAACTCTTAATGAGAAATTATTTTAAAATGCATAAGCAATATTTTTCTACCTCTCTTTGGAACATGTGTAGTTTTTGCCTAGATGTCTGTCTCTATCTTCAAATTCTTTTCTAGGATTAGAAATCTTGCTGTTTTAATTTATTAGCTTAACTTTGGCATTATATCTCTTCCTTAATTCACTTAACTTAATTCTGAGTAATTCTTCTTCCCACAAGCAAAATATTTTTGGCTTGAAAAATTTTATAGTCCTATTATCATTATGCTCTGCTTAGAGTAATTCAGTCCCTTAATCAGCTTCCTTGAGACAGAAGACTAGTTTAAATAGTCTCCAGTACAGCAAAACTGTTTTGCAAATGATGTTTTGGTGGCAGCTACCCAGCTCAGCAATGTTGGGACACCTTTCTAAATTTTTACAGGTATATATAGTTTGGTGTGTGTATAGAACCTGAAGGATGAAAAAATATTTTTACTTTTAAAAAGTCTGTTTTCCTTGAACAATTAATTTACCAATTTTCTTTAAGCCTGTCAGAACTTTACAAAACTAGGGAATTCTTGGGTTTTAATTTCCTTTATTTAAATTATGGTAGGAGCGTAGAGCAAATTGTTTCTCATTTTTCTGGAAAGCAGATAACAAAGCCTCATGTTTCTGAGTGTTCATGATTCCCTGGACACTGAAAGCTCCTGATCTTAAAATGTTCTTAGAAAGAACTGTATTTAAGTGATTAGTGTCTTTAAAAATATTTTGGTTTAGAAATTGTCAGAATAAACATATATGACAGACTATGTCTCATTGAGATAAACTCTTATTTTCTGGCTGAGGTAATTTAGATAATAAACTAAAAAGACTTCAGTTGCATCTCAGGATAGTGTATGAGTAAAATCAATTTTTATGGAAAGCTGCAGCTATGTAGATTTTCTTGTGTAGTAAAAATGAGCACTGTTTTGTGTTTTCTTGCATTGGATCCTCTAAGTGGACATGTTTGTAGGGCTGTTGGAAAACTCATAAGCAGCAACAAATCTTGTGCCTGTCTTTACATTTTACTAGTAGGAATATTGTGACTCAACAAAATGCAGATATTTACAGTCTCTTAACAAGATCTATCATCTTTTGCAGCACTGTGTTGTTACTCCTTGACTTTCATGAGATTTGCCTACAAAGTGCAGCCAAGAAACTGGCTTCTTTTTGCATGCCACTTCACTAATGAAATTGCACAACTTATTCAAGGAGGACGACTGATCAAATACAGGCAAGTCACATTTTTAAATGGGGAAGTCATAAACTGGAATACTCTGTTAGTGATTTTTAACTATGGTGCAAAGCTCTGCATGGTTTCTGAACTTGTTTAACTTCATTACTTTTTGCAAACCTGTTAACAAGCTTGTTGTAAGCAGGCAGAACTTTTTACTTCGCACCTCCTTTGAACCTTCTGAGGTCTGCACATAGAAAAGGCAGGAAGCCCTTATGGTCATGAGAGAGTGTAGACAGGGCCTTCAGCAGCTGCTATTTTGGGGTTTTTTGTGCAGTCTGTTGGTTTGCCTGCATGTGTCCATCTTGGTAACTGATTCTTGAGATGGAAACATCCATAAAACTGTGAAGGAGCTGTATGTCTGGAAGAGAAGTCACACAGAACGTGTCAGAGCTGACTGTTCCGTACATGGGGTGGAGCCAACTGAGTGTGCCTGGGCAACAGACTGTGATCAGTCTCACACCCTTGTTGTGTAGCAAGCAGTGCAGACGCTGCCCCAAGCAATCCTGGTGATCAGGATTATGGGTTTTCTCTTTTCTCTCTTCTGCCTCAAGAAATTACTGTGGAGCAGTAGAGGATGAAACCTTCTGAAATATAGATTAAAAAATGAGACTGTGCAAAACTGAAAGTGGACTTGTCTCTGCATAAGTTACTGACCAATGTCCTTCATTCATAAAGTTTTTTTAATAGCAATTGTATTTCAATATTCACTCTTACAAAAGCTGTTTTTCTTTTGGCAGGCTGGAGAAAAAGAACTAGATATGTTACTTGAAATAAGCCAGGGAATGTATTCATCCTGAATGACAACCAAGGAAGACATGCCATCTACAGTTGCTGTGACAATTACAGTGGGGATGAAACAAACACCCATTATGAATATGACCCCACCAAGAATTCTTCTAATAATTTTTTTATCTTGCCTTTTAAAAAGTACTATTCAGCAATGTAAACCATTACATTTAAAGTCTTGCTGCCTTACTGATCTTTAATAACTACCCTTTTAATAAAACATTAGCCACCCAAATAACAAGCAATATTTGAAAACCAACTTTTTTATCTAACAGTCTACAAAAGTGGCCCTTTGACAAAACTCATTTTAAAATCAACATGAACAGAGGTCAGTAAACAGAACTGTAGGTGGTATCATTGTTTATGTATTAATATATTCTTAAAAGCCATTTAACTTGAGTGCATTCATTCCTATTCTATTTTTTTTTTAACTTAAGCAGTGGTTTGCTGATCTACAAGAACAAATGTGTAGATAGGCAGCCTGGAAGTGAGCAGCCATCCCTCTTCCCTCACTGCATGCCTTTTCTCAGTAAAGAGACTTCATTAACATCCATTTTTATGACGCACACTATTTAAAGAAGGCTTGGAAAAACAAAAGCATAGCACTGAATGAAGGAAGGCAACAAAGCCTGATACTGTTCTTTAAGAAGTTCTAAGTGGATTTTATTTTTTCCTACTGTTTGAGTTATTCTAGTTGTATGTAATTCTTACACAGGCAAAAACTAAACTTGTTCGGAGTCTAGTCTAAGATCTGAAAGACACCAAGTGCCTTTCAGTAGTTTTTGACTTTATTGTGAGAGTGGTTTTCCTGCATGATCTGCCTGAAAGTTACATTGTTGTAAAGGTAAAATTGACAAAGAATGTGAGAACGTATGTTACAGATTTTTTTTTCAGTGCAGTGTTTTTGAACAATAAACATATTCCAAATGGCAATAAAACTCTTGAATACTTGGAAAAGTTTTGTTTTTCATACTGTGATAACAGACCCAAAAGTGAAATTTTATTATGGAGTGTCGCTTTATTACTGCAACATCATGAAGCAAAAACAGGCTGAACAAGTAAGTGGTATTTACTGAATTTAGATAAGTGTCCTGTGGATCCCAATACCCAAAACTTCTTCCCCCAGCAGCAAAAAGTGTGTGTGGGTACTTAGACATAGTAATTCTAGTGTGATAGGCAGGTTGAATTCAGAGCTCTCATTATGCAACTAAGTCAGTATTAGCTATTGTCTTCTAGTAATTAGAGCAAGTCTTAATTGACCATCTTCTAATTCTATTGTGATGGCAACATTTTTTGATGGACATACAGGAAAGATGCAAATAGGGCATGTCTTCTGGATGGCTAAAGCTGGTACTGCCTGCTGCTTCTTGCTTTAGAAAAGTTACTGCATAAAGCTGCCCCTTCAGTACTGCTCTCTTGTCACAAAAGTAGTGTCACCCCCTGCCCCTTCTCCCTATCTCCGAGAATAGAAGCACTGTTAGACTTCTGTACAAATGAGTAGTGAGACACAAGCAGATAAGGACAGCTGACTATCTTGGCACCTTATAGTTTGTTATATTACTTCTGGAGGGGAAAAATAAGCTACAACTGAATTTGATCTTCATTGGTGTGAAGTGTGTTATGCTGCTCTTGCATGAAGCTTGCAGTACAGGCTGTACTCTACCCTCATCTGCTTTGACTGTTCATTAGCTGCTGATTGTCTTTGCTCCTTTACCCACAGAATACCATTTGCAAGAGTTCCTTCTCTTATTTTCCTGCTAGTTGCACCATATTTTCTTATTTCCTTCTACCTTTCTCCTTCTTTCTTCCCCTTATCCATTCACTGTGGGAAGGCTCAAATTCTTTCATACTGGACTAGAGCGAGAGTGAATTGCAGATGGAAAGTGGACTTCACCTTGCTTTGATTAGATGTTAAACCAGGGATCCTTCCTGCAGCCCATACAGACTTAAAAATAGGGGGAGGGTGGCAACAAACCATTTTTCATGGGACTTGAAGGGACCTGGCCCTGTTTGGAAAGGGAAATCCAGTGTGGGCTGGATTTCCACTGCCTGTCAGTATGCCTAGTGACAAAAATAGTTCATATGGGCACAGTGCCACCAAGTGGCTTCTGGCCTGTGTCAATCAAAGCATTAATTATCAAGCTGTTTACCATTTCTTTGTTTAAAGGTGCTGGGTGTAAGGGGATCAGTGCAATATTATTAAAAGAAGTTATTGCAATAAATAATTGTATGATTAGTCAGCACCCTAGTCCTCTGGCACAAAACACTGAAACACACTGGCATATGGCTGTTTTAGGATGGGAATGCTTGGGATAATCCAAAGAGGAGAACAGTAGCTTAAAGAGGACTGGAGATAGTGTATTCTTGAGTTTGGATACCTTAATGGTGCTAATGGCTTCCTTTTGTTCTTATTCCCCTCAGGTAGCACTGGATGAAAGAATGGGGCTATGTGAGTTTCACTGATTAATTATAAGTTAGAGCTCAGTATTTGCTTTTGATTTGTAAGATTATAGGGCTTGTCTGTACTTGCTATTGTTCCGAAATATCTACTTGGTTTTAATTTCACAGCTTGGTTTAATAACAGCTTTCATCTGTAGGATATGTCCTGTCACTAGAAACCTGTACTGCTCTGCTCCTAGGGACTGCCCTGTGTGTTCTGCTTCTGTTCCACCACAGTAAGACTGGGAACCACGTGGCCTTCCTCTCTTGCTGCAGTGGTTACTGCTATAGCAACAGCTGCTGTCTTCCTTCATGTCTTCAGACAGAAAAGAATTTCTCACCTTTCTGAGCAAGTCCTGCTACAGTGCTGGTAAGGAATACAACAACCTTAGGAATTCAAGTGTGAGAGAGTATCAGCTAAACTCTCAATCTGTCTCTTCCCCCTTTCTCCCCAGTTTGAGCTGGAGATGTCTTGAGTTACTTTTAAAAGGGAAAACTTAAGACTGTAACTGACCATGGCATCAAATTAGCTCACAATCTCTTCTGCTAGTGCAAGATTGAGTGTCCTAGATCTGGAAGCTTGATAATTTATGATTCAAATGTGGAAATAATTTGGTAGCATGGTAATTACATGACAGAAAGCAATAACCATAATTGTGTGGTCGGAAGAGAAGGAATTACTTTGCAAGGATTCTTTAATGAATGTAATGATGTAATAACACCTACTGATAGTGAATTTTGTTCAACCTCACACAACTGTCTCATGCTGTATAATCATTTTAGCCAATGCTGCTATATATGGGTGGTGGGGTTGTTTTGGGGTTTTTTTGAGGTTGTTTTTGTTTGGGAGTGTTTTTGTTATTTTTGTTTTGTTTTGGAGGATTTTTCCTTCTAAGATTTCTATATAAAGTGAATGTTCCCTACTGTAAAACCAGCAGAAAAATCTCTTGCCCCCAGTGCTAACAATATGGCCTGCCAGCTCTCAGAGAAAACGTATTTGTAGTAAAGTGTAGTTCTCCATAGCATTGAGGGTTGCCTTTTGTTCTCCAGACAAAACACAATGGTGTCATCTGAGCAAGGACAGCACAGCAGAGAATTGGGTGGAGAAAGTCTCAGTAAGTTTAGTGACAGAGGAGGCAGTAAAAAAAGGGAGAGTTTTCTCCTTGGGACCAAGACAGGTTTTGACATGGAAATAAAGTGCTTAGAAAATACAGTGCTAGACTAGGACAGACCAGTCTCATAACTACTCCAGTGTTTTCCCTGAGTTCTTGCATGAATGCTGATACAAACTCTATTATGGTCAAACTAATATGTAGAGCATCAAACTACCAAATGCATTTACTTCAACTGTGTGTGTTTCCAGTGTACATGAATCTGTATTACACTGGTATGGGTGCAGACACAAGTTATTTCTTTACCTGCCAGTCCTAAGAATGTGAAGGCACTTAAAAAGAGCAGGAATAAAAAGATGAGATAGAGACAAGTAATAAAATAACCTATTAGAGTGATATGTTCATATCACTTAGTCCAAAACCCTTAATGAATACAATCTGTTTCTTCATGCTCACGTGACAGACTTCAAAGTTAGCAGTAGAATATAAAACAGTAATATAGGAAATATTCACAAGCACAGTTACTCAACCACAGTAGCTCTCTTAGATTTTCAGCCTGTGTCTCACAGGGTGCATTGGTCCTATCTGCATTTGGGGAAGAACAGCGCTCACTGCCTGATGCAATATGACGGCAGTTCTGCTTCTGTAAAGCTGGAGTATTTCTGCTGCCAACTTACACAAAGGCTAAAAAGATTGTTCTGATTGAGCAAGACATTGCTGCAAGTTTTAAAATCTCTATAAAGTAGAAAAGCAATCAGTCTGATGTTTAAAATTAGGCAATTTCTTTATTAAATTAATTGTGGAGAAGTCTGTCTCTCCCCACCCAATCCCTTTCTGCCTTTGCAGGTCTAATACCTACCAGGACATTGCATTTGGTCACTGTGGCAACCACTTAAAAATAACCAATGTCCATTGAATCAACTCAATAGCAGCCAGAAGGCAGAAATATTGGTTTTTTGGAAAACCTGCTCTGAGTGTCATCACTGGGTTCCTGCTCCTTCCAGATCATCACCTCTCTTTATCACATGGCCTAAGCCTGACCATGATATTGCTCTCTTCTTTTTCTACTTTTCATCCTTTCCCTTTCTTCCCACCTTCTTTTACAGCAGGTTTCAAGTAACTATGGCAACAAGGCTAGGAATTTTACGCTTATTCGTTTCATCTGAAATCTGGGTCATGTCTTTCTTATTAAGTGAAACTTGTATGGAGATAACTGGTCCAAACCCAGCCTCTGGTGCAAGAGCAGGTAGTGTCAGTTATGGCAGCACTTACATGGTGGCTGTATTTAGTCATTGTGTTAGAAAAATGAAAAGGTACAAAGTAAGCCACTTAAAATTTGAAAAGTATTTAATACTTTTGAAAGTATTTAGTACATAACTTACTCAGAGGAGAGCCATTGCTGTAACTTGCTCTAATTGATGTTGATTTATAGGCTGATAGGAATAATTTTCATAATAGTTTTTCCAGTCCTAAGGTATGTGTTAACTAAAGGGGTGCCTTCTCAGAGTGGTATCGAGTGATGTAAATTATATCAGTATCCTCTTTCAAGAGGAAATGTTATGTCTCCTGACAGGACAAGATATTAATCTCCTCTAATCTGTCACTGCAGTTGGACTCTGACTGGATCTGAGATCACAGTTTCAGGACAGAAAGATCTCCAGATTTTAACTTGTTTCAGTGCCAAGGGAGTAGCAAGATTATCTCAAATGTTCCTATCTTGCAGATTTGGACATACCACACCTCCTTGCACCTAGGATGACTTAAAATCCTAAAACAATTGTTGTGTTTCTTCATGGGGGAGCCATGCAAAGCAACAATTACAAGGTATTTTTGTACACACTTGATTCCGTGGGTCATCTGCAAGCAAAGCAGAAAGCCAGCAGTGTGATCAGTAACCTATCTATTGCTTTGTGTGTCTTATACTGTAACTTGGTAAACATCAGCATCAGCTCTCAACCAGATTATTGTTAGTAACAGAAAAGGTTCAAACATTTGGCAGGGTATCCAGTAGTGTATCAGCTGACCAAGTGTCTGCACTACCTGATCTGAGTTAATGATGCCACACAGAGAACAGCTCACAAGGTTGTTTGGTACTTCCTTGCATATGTGTTGTTTTGGCCCAGTGAGCCAATAAAGGCTTTTACCTTTTCCTCTAAAGCTTTGCAGTAGCTCACAGTGTTCCTGTGAATCACACACACCCCTGGCTACTACCAGGTGCCTGCCAAGCACACTGGGAAGTAGCTCATCTGTGGCTGGTTTTTGTATGCCTGTTTTCTAGATCAGAGACATATGAGAGGTTATTTTGTGTCCCTAGAGTAGTGATGACTGGATCTGGAAAGGTTTGAGTCACAGCAGAAACAATTACCATGAAGCTGGATGAAGCCACCATGTGGCTTCTGACTTAGGCTGATCTGCAGACAAATTAGAAGAGATGGGTTTCCTGAACTGAGGTGTAAGAAAGGAGATACCTTTTTCAGCTTTTGCTTCCTTGTTCCTTGTTTTTGGATCACCACTACCTGTCGCTGTCAGCAATGCAGGCTTGATAGAAGATGTTCATAATTGAATTTTCAGAAACACAGGATCTTTTGAAAACACACGAAGGGCATTCATTCCCCACTCCCTTAAGCTCCCTTCCCTTCAGAGGCCTTCAGAAGCTGCTGCTTTGTGTGATGTGAGCTGTTTGCACCACACAGCAGAATTGAGGTGGGATCTCATCAAGTGGAATAAGCAAGTCCCCAAAGCAGCTCTACATTTTGTTTTCTACCATGTTCCCAGTAGGTCTCTGTAGGACCACTTGTTTAAGATTCCTTACAACCCCTGATCTTGAACTTTCAGCAGTATTCATTCAAACATCCCATTTCCAAAGGTAAAGAACACAAAGGTTGGGAGGAATATAGGACATTAGAGCCCTACATTATGACCAGAGCAATCACAGAACTGTTATTTTTGTGGAATATGTGTTTACAGGTTTACAGCTGTTAGAGCTACAAGACTGAAGTCTACAGATGCTGCTCTATGTACATTAAAAGTATGCCACCAACTACATCAATTCAGTAAGTTGGCTGAATTCACACAATTTTCAGGAAGACAACATTACCTACCAGATTTTCTAGTTAGCTTCAAATTTAGATGCAGATACATGCAAACCAGTAAGGTCAAGAATCAATGACACTTGTAAGCAAATCACACCATCCCTTACAAGCCTCAGAGAAACTGAGGCTTGCAAATCCATAACTTATCATAAAACCAGAAAATATCTTCAGATGTGGTAGCTTTGTGATCTAAAGGCATAATAATACTTTGTACCAGCTATTTTGACTTGTGTTAGCAAAATAATTTTACCTTTTTAGAAAAGCAGAGTAATTTTTTATCCTGCTGCCTTATCAGCCAAAGTTCATCAGTACAGAAACACTGAACAACACAGGCCTTCCAAACTGCCTCTTTTTCATGGCAAGGTAGTGACTGTCTCATGGTATTTCATGATGGTACAGAGAATTAAGAATTTCTGTTGAGCAGAGAAATAGGAAAAATACATTTGGGGTGACCATGACAACCTTTTGCTCAAGAAAATACCAAGGAAACAAAGAACACCCTTTGTCTCATCCAAGAGTGAAACAGCTGTGGGTTCCAGGCAGGCTGCACAGCCCAGGCAGCTGCTGGTGGGAAGAGGGGACAGCAGTAGGATGCAAGCTGGACACCCCACATTGCCCGGGAGTGCACTGTTCTTCTCTGCTTTCTCTGTGCACTTGTTCACAAAGAAACAAAAGAACAGCTTCAGCTGGCTCTCTGCCAGATGCTTACCTGCCTGTACTCCCTGTCCTACCAGAAAGTCATCAGTAATCCAAGGCACAGCCAACCACTCCTGCTTAAAGTCATGCAGACCAGAAGGCTAGACTCAGATTTAGATTTGCTGCATCTATCCATATCTATAAATTGGGAGGGAGGAAAAAAACCAAAGAGAACTTTCTTGGTTTTATATTTTGCTCTGACATATGCTTTGGAATTAAAACACTCCTGTAACAAGTAATTTTGTACAATTTTGGGGGCAACTAAGAAAGATGATTTGTGCACACTCAGACACACCCTCATATACCCTCTCCATTCTTTCTCCTATTTCTCCTCCCCTTCTTGCAGGGTCATGGTTATATTGTTTCCTTACACACTGTCCTCCTTGCAGAGGTCCTTGCAAGGTATGGGCAATGCCTGGCTCAGGAGACGTTCTGTGGTTCTTTGGTTACTTCCACACAGCCCTGTCTGCAAGTGTATCTTCCATTATTAATTTCAGCCTTGACCTAAAGCTTCCTGAGATGCTAATGGCCTGTTATCAGGCTGGAAAGGTACAGTTTGTTCCAAGTGTTTCACCTAAAAGCCAAGGTAGAAGGCACATGGGAAACTTCCCAAGTGTGTGTGGGAAGGTGAGGAGGGTGGGAAGGGAAAGTTTCTGTCCTAAGGGCCTCACTGGGGGCTCTGCTGCCCTGGATTTTATCAAGTTCCATTCACACAGCAGCATGTTACACAGACCTTATCACCCATCTCCCTCTCCTGTCCCAGCCCACACTGCTGTCTGCTGTCACTTCACATGTGACACCTCGATCCATCCCTCCAGTCACCAGCCTCATTCCCCCTGCAAACTAGTCAGGCCAGTGCTGAGGTGTTGGTCCAAGCGCAGACGCACATGCAGAAACAGCACCAGAGGACACACAGGGTCAGCGTCTAAAAAGAGCAGGACAAGGAAGACTTAGACCGAATGAGCAGGCTTGAAGAGGGCAGAAGATGGCAGATGAAGTGTTGCTGGGAACGCGCAGGAAAAGCTAAGACACAGGGCAGCGTGATGGCCTCTGCCCCACCCCTTCCTACAGGGGCAGAATTTAACGGGGCCACACTGGGAATCTCTAGAGGAAGGTGTGAACAGCTTCTCTGTAATCCCATTTATCCCCACACCACCCATTCTAGCTGGAAAAACACCTGGCTTGCTCGCAAGTGGGCATCGAACGCCCCAGTCATCCCCACTTCAAGGAGTGCCGAAGGCGCTGGCGCTGGGTTTCGCAGCGTGCCTGCCGGCTGGCAGTGAGTGACCAAAGGCCCGGCCCGCCTGCACCGTGCCCCTGAACAGCCAGAGCGAGCCGGACACTGCCGGCAGCTCGGAACCACATTGTGCTCCAGGGCCATCCGAGAGCACATGGCACAGCATCGCATCCAGATGCTTATTGGACACATCCACTGAGGGACACTACACAACCTCTTGCGACACTCTGTTCCAGTGCTAGGTCACCTGCATAGTAAAGACGTCCTCCCCCGTATCCAACTGGAACTTCCCGTGCATTATTTGAAGAGCCAGGCTCTTCTCGGTGGTGCCAAGCAACAGGACCACAGGCAACGGGCAGAAACTGATGCCAAGGAAGTTCCACCTGTACGAGGTACCCCAGCACCAGCGTGTCATAAGGCGGCTCCACCGTGGCCCTGCGCACTCGCTGTGCTCTGTATTCTGTGTTCTACGTCCTGTGTTCATCGCGCTTATGCAAATCACGCTGCCGTGCGAAGGCCGATTCCGCGGGCGGCGATGAAGGCGGGGTCAGGCTGAAGAAGCCCTTCTTCCCCCCGGGTGCCTCCAGCCCGGGCCGCACCGGCTCTCCCTGCCGCAGCCAGCGCAGTCCCGCGGGCAGCCGCGGCCGGCACTGCGCAGGCGCGGCCCCGCCACCGCCCCGGGGCGCGCGTCACTTCCCGGCTGGGCCGGCGGCCCGCGGCGGAGCGCGGCCCCGTCCCGCCCCATCCCGACCCCGGCGCGGCCCTGCCCACGGAGGGCCGGCATGGAGAAGCTGCGGCGGGTGCTGGCCGGGCAGGACGATGAGGAGCAGGGACTGACGGCGCAGGTATGGCCTGACGAGAGCCCGCTCTCCCTTCCCCTCCCCGGCGCGGGCCGCGCGGGTCGAGCGGCGCTGGAGCCTCCCCGCGCCGGGCCCGGGGGCCGCTGGAGGCTCCCCGCGCCGCCTTCCCCCGTGCCCGGCCTGCGCACACGCACACCCCGCTCCCGGTGCCTGCCCCACCGTGTCGGAGCGGGGCAGGGCTCGGCAGGAAAAGGACAGACCGGAGTTTGCGGCGTGCGCCGAGGGACGAGCTGTGTGGGCAGCAGGCTCTACCCGGAGGATGAGTTTTGGCCGGTTACTCTTGTGTGGAGCTTTTGGCTGTGTTGGTGGCTTTGGGTCCTTCGGTTTCTCCAAGTTTTTCTTGTGCTTAAGCAGGGGGCAGATAACATACTATGCTCTCTTCCAACCCGACTGAGTCTGCGATTCGGTGTAAATTGCTTCTCCATTCCCTTTTGCCCTTAAATTTGCAGAAACAAAAGTTTTTTTTAGACACACATCGATTTGTGTACATTCTGCTGAAGTTACTTTTTGCTCCTTACTCCTTAAGTATGGCTTAATTGTTCTATTTCCTTCCCACCGTCTTCCTCTTCCTCTGCGAGTTTTTTGTTTCGTTTTTACTGTGTTTGAAGACCGTACATTCCTGAGAACTAATCTCTAAGTTGAAGCAAAGCTGAGCATGCTTACAAAGAACTATTTATTCCTTTAGCTCCCTCTTAACTCATGTGACTGCAGGTCAAAGTGCCCCACATCAAGGAATATCTTGCTGCTGCTTGCTACTTCCAGGGCGCTGGAGCGTGGTGGAGGAGGCTGGAATGTACCTGGGATCTGAGCTGTGGCTAACAAACCTTGGGGAACCAGCACAAACTGAGCATAGCTGGCATGATATTAGGTCTAGCAGCTTGCTGCTGGCATGCTTCATTTGGTTTTGCACTGAGCTGCCGTTGGTCTTCAAGGTTCATGAATTTGGCCTCTGCCACAGCAAAGCACCTAAATTGTGTCCACTGATTCTGGAAGCACAGAATCAGTTTGCACTTTGCCCTTTCACACCAGAACTGGCTGCCAGCCTTTGGGAGGGATGCTTCATCTTCTGCTCTTCTCAAAGAAACACTTATATTTCTGTTAATCTCAGTTCAGTTCCAAGAGGATTGATTATTCTGCCATCACCAGGCACATTTCACACAAGGCACATGATAGTGACATAGAGTTTTCCTTCACTTGGTGCTTTGATAGTTGTTTTAAGGTGGCAGTCAGTAGATAAATGCCTACATATTTATTGCTCTTGTATTTGAGTTTTATATCCTGAGGAGAGAACTCAGCTGAGAATGTGTTTTGTTTGTTAAATGTTACTAAATAAACTATATAGGATTTCACTATTGCATGTAATGATACTGGTATAGCCAGAAAAGACTTTAAATAAGAAAAACCTGCCTATACTTTAAGCCTGTCCGGTACATAATAGAAGAAAATTATAAATGTGTCTTTGGAGTGTCATGCTGATATGAACCAGAAAGATCTTTAAATAAATAAATACCCTTTGACTTAAAAAAAAAAAAAAAAAATCAAGTGTTCGGGTCAGGCAGTTTCTCAGCTGTATTTTTTTCTCTCAGGGTAGCAATGTGTTTGTAGAACTGTGGAAATCAAGTCTCTATTTAGAGAGGAAATTCATACGTGACCTTCACTAAAGCTAGAGCTGAGTGGTGCTGACTATTTTTAAAGTGTGTGTATTAGAGCAAAAAAAGTGTGTGCACCCATGCAGAGAGGAACGCTTGGTAAGAAGTGGGGCTGTGACAGAAAGTGTGAGGTTATGCATTGTGTGTCAAAAATCTTCAGCTGTTTCCATGATCTTTCTGGAGACAAGTCATGTGTTTGGCTGAAAACAAAGGCCCTCTCTTTGGAATATCTGATAGCTGTGTAATAGCCATCATATGGTTCACGTCCATAGATGTCTCTGGATTCTTTCCCTTGGTTTTTGCAGAGCCATTATAATGAAGTCACAAGTCATTCCTGCTAAGTAGAAGACAAGTCTACAATGAAAGAACTGTGTGATGATTCAGTGAAGTCTTTCTGTACTTTCTAAACTCTTTAGATGACCAGTTGTTGTTTCTTGCTGCAATTAGATCTATTATTCTAAATATATTTTTTAAAAAAGTGATTCATTACCAAAAAGATCAATAATAAATAATAAGTGTAGCAGTGCTGTGATGTTTTCGGGGCAGCATCATGCTGTTTAATTTTATCAACACCAAAACTAATGTAAAATCAGTCCATGTGACACATTGGATGTTGCATGACACCTGCTTAAAGCACTCAATAAGACTTCAACAGAGGAATAGACCAGGTGTTTCTTGTATTTTTATAAGAAATTGTGTATTACATTTCTAATAGATCTTATAATTTATTTCTTATGTCACACTTCTATTTTAATTTCAACTAGTGGTAGAAATAAATATAAGTAGGCCTGTTAGGGAAAGATGAGAATATATCTCTATAAATATTGTTTCACTATGGTTTAGAAACTCAATTCTACAGATTTACTCAACATTTCTTTGCATTTTCTCCATTACTTGCATATTTACCATTGAGAAAAGATGTAATTGTTAGCTACTAGATTAGTAAAATAAAGTGGTTCTGTTTTTCTGTTTGGTCATGTGGAAGACTTTATAAAATCAGTAATTTATGGAGAGAGCCTAGGTGGATGTTCAGAGCTACAAGAACTATTTTTGATCAAAAGCAGCCTTGTGGATTATCATTGATGTTGTTTATTGTGTGTCCAGTGCAAACTCTCCAGCAGTGATGCTGTTATTGCAAGCCTATTCCTTATGTTTCAGAAAGTCTCCATTCCAGGTTCTGGTTTCCACTTGAGGTTTCCTCTTGATTTTTGGAAGCCTTTCTTTCATGTACTATTAGCTTGAAATAGCCTGTGAATAAAAAGCTTTACTTCTTGCCCAGGAGTTTCGCATTAAAGTTCAGCAATAGAAAACTAAGGATTTCCTTTTTTATTTTTTATTTCAGTTTAATTTTTTTTTTTTTTTTTTTTTTTTTTTTCTTAGAAACAAGCTGATAAGCAGTATGGCAAGAAGGGTATGTTTTACAGGAACACCCTTGCCACCACTGCTGTTCTCCACACAAACTACAGATGTGGAACGTGCCTGGAAATTTTGTCAGCCTCCTAAGTAAAAGCTTTTGCTAATCCAAATACCATAGACTCCAATGACAGCTCTTTTTGTCTGAAATCTGGGATTAGCTGTATAATTCACGTCAGACACACAAAAAGAATCTTTAGCACCTATGCGTTATTTCCTGCTTTTGTTGCAAGGGCAGCTTAGACTTCCTTTTTCTTAGGGTTCATAGTCTCTGTTACCTCAGGGTATCCCGTGGTCCCTAGTATAGAAATTGCTGCCTGCAGCACATGTGGCAGGGTTCCTGCGCTGTCAGGTCCTCAGCTTCTAGAGTGAGCCTGCACTTGAGCACAAGCTGGTGTCTGTGGTTTATACCGCTGAACTGTGTATCTGTAACTCAACTTTTGCAGCAAGGTGCTTCTCTGCAGTGGTGAAACAGGCGTCTTGGAAAGGCAGTGAGTTCCATTGCTTCCATGAAACCCAAAAATATAAATTGTAGAATATCCTGACTTGGAAGGGACCCACAAGGATTATTGAGTCCAGTTCCTCGCTCTGCACAGCACCATCCCCCAGAGTCACACCCTGTGCCTGAGAGCATTGTCCAAATGCTTCCTTAACTCCCTCAGGCTTGTGCTGTGACCACTTCCCTGGGAGCTGTTCCAGTGCCCAGCCACCCTCTGGGTGAAAAGCCTTTTTCTAGTATCCAGCCTAAACCTCTTTTCACAGCTTCAGCTGTTCCCTCATGTCATGTCTCTGGTCACCACAGATAAGTGATCAGTGTCTGCCCTTCTGCTTCCTCTTTTAGGAAGCTGTAGACTGCAGTGAGGGATCCCTCCCCTTAGTCCTCTTAGGTATTAGGGACTAAGAAAATGCATTACCAGATCCCCAGCTTCAGGATTTAGAGCACTGTATTAAATAGGTTCATCTTGACAACATAAATGGTGGCATCATTGGGAGTGGTTGGAAGGATGAGCCTTCATTTTAATACCATTTAATGTATTTAGTCTTATTATTACACAGAATGCACTGGCAGCCCTCTTGCCACAGCTTATGTTCCTGTAGTTCATGTGCATATATAGTCAATCAGTTTTTAAGAATTAAATCCATAAAATGCATAAAACTTTTTGGGGTTTGTGGTGTTTTTTGCTCCAAGCCTTTGTGTGGTTCTCTTATTTTTTGTGCTGGATTTTTTTTTGTTTGTTTGTTTATTGTTCACCTCTTAACTGTTAGGGATTTAAGTGAAGATAAAGCTGTTTTCAAATTTATTTGAAGAATGAAGTCTCCTGGTAGTCACTTCAGGAGCACTGTCAGATAATGAGATTAGAAGTAGAAGAGCAGAAAGTGGCAGCAATGACCTGATGCGCCTGAATAAAGGATTTATCTTCATCCTTTCCACGTTTTCTAGGCAATCTGAAATGTGTGTGCTAGGTTTACTGATATTACTGGCCTATCTACACTTCATTTCTGAACACAGATGGAAAGGATTTTTACTCTTTATTTTTGTGTGTATGTGTGCTTCTGATTAGCTGTATGAATAGGTGTAACTGAAAGCATGATTGAAATGGGTATCTTCAGCTATGTGCTACCAGCTGTTCCTGCTCTTCTTAAAAATGCAGGCATTCAGGACTCTGACTGTCAAATATGAGTTAAAATACTAAGTCATCATTCAGTTACTGTTTTTGTCTGTTTCTTTAATGCATACATAAGGATAAAGTGTTGGACCTAGCAAGGTAAGCTGCATCTTCTGACCTTTGGAAAATTCTGTCATCACAACACCTTTACATGTGTGTGCATGTTACAGCTTTTTATTAAACTAGATACAGATTCCTCATTTGTATAAATGTGAAATTGTTCTAAGCAGTAACCAAATTTCCTTGGTTAGCTTACCACTGCCTGAAAGAAAAATTTCACAGAGATAAAGAGAAATATCAGACTCATTGGCTGGGGAAGGTATATCATGTATGTTTGGTTAATAAGTCTTGATTAAAATACCTGTTGACTAAATAACAGGAGAGCACTTTTGCCTGTGACAGCTGAACAAATAGGAAAGTTGTTTATTTAAAGTAATTTTATGTAAGCTGAAGCAACACTTCACTTAATAGGCCAGTTTAGAGCAGAAAGTACATTTAATTGTAGTCAACTGGAGTAACATGAAATGCAGTGTTCTTACAGCATGGGTGGAGATGAGCTGAACATATCTAGCACATCACTTCTGCTGAAAGGGGCCTTTCTGCCAGATACATGGCCCTGCTTCTTTCCTTACATCAGCCCTGCTGCTTTTCTGACAGCTTGCAGAGCTGGCTTGGCTCATTAGCCAAGTCATCAGAATAGAAGGAACACTAATTCTGTTCTCATGTCAGGCGATGTGTCAGGTAGCTCTGCTCATTAGGTTCTGGAGTCACTCTGGAGAAGCAGGAAGTGAAATATTCCCTTTCAGCAAGTTAGCTTAGTCTGATGAGACAAACTTTGCCTACACCTTCAGGAAGGTAATTGGAAGAGAACTTGGAGTTGTAATGCTTGCAGTGGATACTGGCATTAATATGTACAAGGGATCCTCTCTAGTAACAGGGAAAGGTGGTGATGTCTATAGGAACCCACAGTGTTACACAAATGGATTCATTCCTTTGAAAATTGCTGGAAGGTCTATTCATTCTTTTGATTTAGTACAACTGTGACTATTTTCAGTTGTGTGGTGATTAAAAAAATCTGTTTGAAGTGAAGCAGCATTGCTTGCATGCCAGAATATACATTTTTGGGTTTTGTCTTTTTTGTTTGTTTGTAAATATGTTTCCATATGTTCCAGATTGATAATATGATTTTGTAATACGAAAGAATTCATACACAAACTGTCAAGCAAGGTGAAATAATTATTTCCAGCTAAAAATTATTTTGTTTGAAATTAAGGACTTCAGTGGTAAAGAAAAAAATGTCCTTTAGATTGTTCTAAACTGGGTTTGTAATATCCTCTTTTTTCCTCTCTTCTTATTAAGGTCCTTGATGCCTCAACACTCAGCTTTGGTACCCGAGTCAGATGGTTTGCCATATGCTTTGTTGCTGGCATTTTATGTTCTTTTCTTGTAAGTAAAGTCATTTTTTTCCTTGGGCTTTATTATTGTTCTACAGTTAAACCTCATTCATATTCCTCTTTTATGTGTGATTTTGTGTTTGCTTTATCCTGCGTTCTAAATTTTCTGTGCATTTATTTAACTGGACATTAAATGTATAATTGGCTGTTGATCTCTAAATTATGATTTTCGCCATTTTTCTTCCAATTACAGAAGTGAGCATTTTTACTGTAGCATAATACATTTTGTTACTAAAAGGTTTGAACACTGACGAGATATGCTCTATTTTTGTAACTGGTGTATTAGAAAAGAGCTGTGCACCCATCTTATTTTTTTTTAATCACCAATAAAGGGAAAAAAGAGAGGGAAGCTTGAAAGGTTTTTAAAGGCTGAAGAAACCACAAGTGTGTAGCATGTCACACTCAACGAATCAATGGGTGTGGTTGCGTGATGACACTTGAAAAACCTGCTGCACTGCTGGTGGTTTTACAGTCGGCAAATCATGTCGTGTTCATCCCTGAACTTTAGGGGCTGGCAGGAGCCTGCAGCCTGCAGTTAAGAGTTGAGATCTATTAATTGCTTGGCTCTGTCAAAATCTAACACAGGTAATTTGCAGAAGCAGGCCATTTTTCAGCTGCATGGAAACTCCCAGAAACAGCTGAAAAAACACTGGGGAAGTCCTCTCCTTTTCCTCCTTCTCTTTTTTCCTTCCTCTCCCTTTTCCTTCCCCCCCTTCCTCCCTCCCTTTCTTCCTCCCTCTTTTCCTTTCTTTTCACCACAGATTTCCACTGGAATTGCAATTGAGTAGAATGCAGTTGCTTTTTTGTTTGGTTGGGTTTTTTCAGGACGCAGTGTGCAGATCTTAGTTTGTTTTGCTTCTAGCAGAGGCTTTCTTTAGGCTCTGACAAGCTGAGAAAATTGGGTCTGTACAGCCTGGAGAAGGTTGTGTGGCACCCTCATAGCAGCCTTCCAGTATCTGAAGGGGGCCCACAGAGAAGCCAGGAAAGGGCTCTTCATTGGGAGCTGTAGTGATAGGACAAGGAGTAATTGGTACAAATTGAGAACAGAGATATTTAAGTTAGATATAAGGAGGAAATTCTTTATTGTGAGGCACTAGAACAGGCTGTCCAGAGAGGTTGTGGATGCCCCATCCCTGGCACTGTTCAAAGCCAGGCTGAATGGGGCTTTGAGCAGCCTGGTCTAGTGGGAGGTTGTATCTAGGTGATCTTTCAGGTCCCTTTCCTATGATTCCTTTTCTCCCTGATCATCATAGGGAACTGTGATCAGCAAAAGGCTTTGGATGTTTTTAAGTTCAGTGGAAAGAAGAGACATCTGGAAGTCAGATTTTTAAAATGTTTCTATTCAGCCGCCGTGTGTATTTAAGCTGCAAGTCTAAATGGTTGATTGGAGAGAGGAGATGGTGAATATTAGTGCCGCTTTATGACATTTTATCTTGTGTGCAGAGGTGTAGGATGTACTGTGGGGCATTGTAACAAAAGTAGAAGGGTTGTGAAATAGGATATAAACAGTACAAATAAATGTGTTCAGTGATATAAATAAACTGCCTAGTTGTAAAAATATCCAGAAATCCAGTGAACCAACACATTGTTTGCCAGCAGGTGGCAATAGAAGTGTGCTGGGGAGTGAGTGCTGCAACTCTGAGAACAGTGGCTCTGCTAGTGTATGTCAGAATTATGTTCTTCATAGTATGAAGTTGTATTTATAGGCTATGAAATCTAAATAAATTCAATTAGCTAATTGCAAACGTGCCAATAACCTGTATTTTATAGGGAACAGCATTGCTATGGCTCCCAAAGGGGATCAAACTTTTCGCAGTGTTCTACACCCTGGGAAATATTGCTGCTCTTGCCAGGTATGATTTCTTAGTTATTTGTTTTAGAAAAGTACCTTCCTTTTCAGCTGCATTTCCATTTGCTTTTACTCTAGAGTGCTGTCTATGTTGTATGTAAGCAACATTGTTTTATATTGAATGCTAATAACAAAAACTTGTTTGTTTTACAGTGTTGTTGTTTATCAGTTATCGTACACAACTGTTTGTGGGCACATCACAACTGGTATCTGAAGTATGAATAACAATTTGCTAGCTGAATGTTTTTTGCTTTTTACATCTAAGTCCTTCTGCCAGGTACAAAAGTACCTCAGCTTCAGGAGCAAACTGGTAGTCTGCCCTCTGTGGATACTTTGTTACTGGAAGGAGCATTTTTTGCTTCTAACAGAGAGATCATCCCCGTTTCCAAGAAAACTTTCAAAAAGGAAACATTCAGGAAATCCTTGTTTTGACTGTAAGGCTGAAGGCAGAATCTAAAATTTGCTCATAGTGTATTTTTAAACTCTCTGATTCTTTGAAATGTTCCACATAACAGTCCTAAAAGATTTGCCTCTAAAAGGGGGCCCTCTTAAGATTTAAAACTTTGCTTTCACAGTTTGAAAGGCACAAAAGAAACAACTTAATGTCCCTAAAGGATTTTCAATTTCTGTTTTTCCTCCTTCTCTTATTATCTTAGTGTAGTTGAGGCATGGTCATGGGACTCAACCCCAAGGAGTCTGGTCTTGACTTTCATGGACTCTGACTTTAGTCAAGTAACTTAACTTTTGAGTCAAAGCTTTGTTAATCTGTTAGAACTCATGTAATGTGGCATTAACGTTTGAGAAATGTGAAAGTACTGCTTTTCCTCAACAAATATGTTAGGAGACAATAATGTCTGTACGTCATGACATTGGGTCTCAATTGTAGAACTATTCCATCTCATACTAAAACAAGACAAGAAGTCAATACTGGAGACAGGCAAAGCTAAGTGTTTGCCTTTCTCTCCCTTATCTTACTCTTTATTCTTCGTTGTTGGTTTGGGGTGAGTTTTTTTGGTTGTGCTGTTTTTACCTGGTACTTTGAGTGTGTTTTCACTTCTTCAAATTAAATGAGCATTTTAGAAACGTAGTACTAATAACGTCTAATTGAGTTAAGAGGAAAGTTTGTACAGACTAGTATTTCTTTCAGGAGAATGCTGAAAAATTTTAGTATGCGCTCCAGCTAAAATTGGAAGAAAAAAGAAACCCATTTTTCCTTCAGTACTCCTTTTGAATATAAAAAACAGGCAACTGTGTTCTAAGAACAGTAGGAGATGAAAATGAAGTCCCAAATTGACAAGCAGATTTAAATTTGCCAGGCTTCTTTGCAAGTCTGTATTTAAACCAAAATGCAGTTACTACTCTTACTAGCCTGTTTAGTCCCCTCTAGCTTGCTTTTACTATTGTTTTCTAACCATGAATATGAAAACAATGATGCTTACTTGATTGTTCTCAGGGATGATGAGTGTGTCTCTACAGAATGGTGTATCTAAAAGAATTATTCTGTTTAATTGGAGGATGTCTAGAATTTATTTCCAGACATTTTTTCTGCTCCACATGGAATCTCTTCTTGTCTCTGGTGCAGCTCTTGTGATGTTGATTCAGATTACAAACAGTGAATTTTGCTTTCTATATTTTTTCTGTCTATTTTATGTGGTCAAAACTTAATTCCTTTTTACCACTGTGTTTTCCTCATCCCTATCTTTCCTCTAGCTAACTAATATTCTAGTTCTTCATATCCCCTTTTTTTGGTATTAATTTAATTTTATGGCTCAGCAGACAAGATGAAAAAATACTGAGAAAAAAATTAGTTTGGATTGCATTGAATATAAAACTTGTCTTTTTTCTGTTGAATTGTGAAAACTTTTTTTCATTTAATATGGACATTTGAAGTCTGTCTGCATAAGATAAAAAAAGTGAAGGAGATACATGGGCAAAGTTGCTGGTAGGAGAGCATTTGGATGTAGAAGATTGAGTTCTATTTGTTGCCTGGAATGTAGATTCCCATATTTCTTCTATCATAGAATGCTTATGATTGGTTTCACGAGGAAGCTCTATCAAACTCTTCCCTGCTTCATTTCATATAAAAAAGAATTACTAAAGAAGGAGTTAGACCAGGTTTTCTGCTCTGTAGTAAAGCATTCAGACCACCACAAGATTACAGGTATTTGAACTCTCTCATTAAATTCTTGTGTTTTCTACAAAGCAGAATGACAAGGAAGAAAGAGACTCATCTCAAATATTTGAAGCCAGAGAAATACTCCTGAGGTGGTGAACTCTTAGTTCAGATGGCATTTCTTTGCAAAAAAAGGTACAGCGTGTGGTGTTGCTGATGGTCTTCATTCTCCCTTCAAGTTAACTACAGAGTAGAAAAAAAGCAGGAGGATTAATACAAACTACTGAAATTTTTTCCTGCCTTTTTGCTTGCTGGGTTTGACTAAAAGAGGTAGAGCTTCCCTGTAATCTTTATTGTAGCTAAGTGCATTCTATCTGAGAAAAAAAAAAATATTGTTAAACAAAAATTTTCTACAGCAGGTTGGTCTTTGTAGTCTGGACATTATTTTGGCAAGTCAGTTGTTGTAACAGCTTCAACACAAAATTCACTAGACTTCAACTTGATAACTCTGCTATACTTATAATGTTTTGTTTTGGTAACGTAAAAAGCTCTAACCACTATATTTGTTCACATTATGTTTCCTAAAATCTTGGATATGATCTCATTTACTTCTGCAGTTGAATTTTCTCTCTTTTTTCTTTTTTTTCTGTCTATTATGGTGCTTGCCATCTTAAAATAACAATCAAAACATCTTTGACCACCCACCCATCTCTAAATTCATGTAGAGCTACTTATAGTCATAGTTCAATCTCCCCCCATTTAGTATCTCTTAACATGATTTAAATTTAACTGTAACTACACTGCTTTCTTAATCATCTTTATTTATAAATGGCATTCAGCACATTGAACAGATTATTAGTTGAAATGTGTTTTTTCTTATTTGATGGAAGAGTTTGTGAAAAACTTGTGTTATTTCTTAAGTATATCCTTGTTACACTCCGTCCTCTCTTATCTCAACCAATATAAGTGTTCTTACTGTTCTTACTGTTACTTTTTTTTTCCACTATGGTAATATTTTGGAAAGAATTTCGTGACCAAGGGTGACTCATAAACTGTTTCCAGGGCTAAATTCATGGAGTATTTCACCTTCTGTTCTAGTTAGTCTCTGTTGCTAAGCACTGAAATATCTTTTTTTAAAGCCTTTGTAGTGATCTATCTGTTGGAAAACTGGTTAATTACCTACTGTCTTTTAGAAACAGTTATTTGAAAGTGATTTAGAGTTTGTTTTGGTTTTTTATCTCCTATTAGTACGTGTTTCCTGATGGGGCCACTGAAGCAACTGAAAGCAATGTTTGATCCAAAACGATTAATAGCTACGATTGTGATGTTGGTAAATATACTATCTTTCTTTCCTTTTATTAAAAAGTTTTCCTTTAGCCTCAAAGTTAAATTTGATGCTTTTCTAAAGGGAGGTTGTTTCTCAGTCTGCCTTTTCCTTCTGCAGAGAAATGACAATCAAGCTGTTAGGCTCTGTATGTCACAAAGATCATCTAGCTCCTTTCTCTGAACATGTATGTTTTTGTTAATTATTTTTTAATTAATCATTTGGAGTAAAATGTTCCTTTTGAAATGAAATCTTTCTTAGTAAATGCTAATGGCTAAGTTAATTATTTTTAATTTATTTTCTAAAATATTTTCTTTAAGAACAAGGGGAGAGACTTTTTTAGCTACTGTGGTAAGTCAGTGGCCACCAAGTATAGCTTGACAGTTGTTTGTTGGCTGCAGTTTGGTCTTTAGAGGTCAGTGCTTCAGCACTTTCAAAGCAATGGAGAAAATTAATTTATTTCCCCAAAGTCTGGCAGGCCACATGTTCAGCTTTGAGATTCTCCATTGTGACATCCCTGGCTCCTTTACTTCCACGACCATCATTTCTTCTTCCAGAAGGATGGAAAAAACCTTCTCCCCAGTATCAGAATTCCTATCCCAAAGCTCTCTATTAGGTAGTTAAAACAACTTTCTCCCCTTGCTGCTTCTCTGTTTAATACATTTCTCTCTTGCTTCTACTGATTTATTTCAACTTTGATTTTTGAAGTGTAGTTGGCTTTCCTATTCTCTCTATCATATAACTTGTTTTTCTAGTTTAGTTGAGTAAGAAAGTCTTCATAATTCTTTCTGGATGGCTGTCATATGGAGGTTGCATGTTCTTCATCTCATGCACCCACATAAAAAATTAGTTACTATCTTATTTGAGAAGCTTACATTTGCCCCTGTCTTTTGAGGAAGTCACTTGATCATTGCTTGGACTCCAAACTGTGTTCAACAGAGGTTTGTTTTGTTTTGTTTGAGTGTTTTTGTTTTGCTCTGTCACTATTTTCAACTCATACCAAGTTACAAGTCCTAGGAAGGTTATGTTTTGTAGGCATGAATTAAAAATGTCCAAGAATATCTCCAGTTCTGCTAGAGTCTGTATTTGCTGAACATAAATTCTCCAACATTTTACAGCTGTAGGCTTTTTCCAATGAAACTGAGAGCCTAAGCCAGACACTTGAACCAGCAGGTACAAAAATTATTTTGCTCTGATGGATCCTGTCATCCACTGTGCTCAGACATGGTGACAAAGAAAATAACTTGCTTTGAAGGCTGTAAAAACAAAACATATCAGAGAAATGGAAGGAGAACAGAGAGCAGAGCACACATCAGAGACCTACCTGTGCAGAGAGGCTACCAGCAAAGTTGGGAAAATGAGAATGAAAGGTTTCATCTAATAGTGAACATGAGTATTGGATGAGAGCCAAGACTTTTAGTATGGAAATTTCAGTAAAACATAGAAGAACTGGTAAATTTAAAGTTATGAAAACTTTGGATGAATTTGACCATTTTAATCCCCATCCTAACACAAAGGTAGAATTGTAGGCAATTCAGGAGTCACAAATGTGCTTGGAAAATTTCAAGAATGTGTTACTTTTCTTCCTTTTAATAAAATGCCAACAAATTTTTTTTCAAGTGAAAATTAATTTGTGGTTTTGTTCTGTTTTGTACTATGTGTAAGGAAAAATGGAGGAAGCCAGGTAAGATCTAGTGGAAAAGAAGTGATGATTAAGCTTGCACAAGTGGTGTGATTATTTGGCATCGTAAGCCATATCTTTGTAACATTCCATCCAAAGTGTTTAAGTACCTCGAACAAAGCTTCATGTGAGCTTTTTCACTGTACCTGAGGCAGCTGCTCCCTAGTGGACTCTTTATTAGGGTCAGAAGATGAAAAAGCGCTGGCAGATGAGGCATAGCCTGTATTTGCCAGATCCTGTAATTGAGAATGGATGTTTTTAATAGGGTGTTGTTTGTAGCGATGCACACATCTTTCTTGTCAGAGGCAGGTGTTATGAACACCAGGTTCAAAATGATAGTATGTACTGGAATAAGAGAGTAACAGTTCTTGATTCCTTTCAGTAAAGCTTTATCATCTAAGCCCACCTCTTAATAGAACCAACAAATACAGGTGCACACAGTGGCTTACACTCCTGCTGGTTCCTCAAGTCAACTCCTGCCTTGTCTTCCTTTCAAGATTTGTCCTAGCCCTTCTGGCCATGTATACCTCATACTGTGCTTTGAAAAACACCATGGAATTCATTATATAGTCGCTGTGCAACAGCCTTTGGCCCTGCTTGTTTCATAAGTCAATTTTAAAGTGCTGATTGCCCACTGAAAACATGGGAATGGTTACTGTACTTGCTTCGTTATATAAATGAGAATTGAGTATTCATTCTTTTTTTTGCTTTGTCTCTCCTTCTCTCCCCAGCTTTGCCTAATACTGACTCTGTGTGCTGTATTCTGGGTAAGTGAGAATACTTTTTTTTTCTAAAAAGCAATCTCAGTTGGTTAGTTTATTAATTGTATAGTAGCTTTAAGATACAGTTCAGTGGTGAAGCAACGTGTGTGGTGTTTTTGTTGTCAGCTGCAGTTGAGCTCAGGGGGAGTGATGAGCCTGCTGGCTGTAAAAGCAAATGCATCCTTCCACCTGCATGTGATGTAGAGGAGAATGCAAAATCTAGAGCATCAGGTTTGGTCTGCAGACCTCTGGAATAAAAACTAAGAAAATCAGGTTCAAATATTGTTTTGTTTCAGAGATGCATACTTATGTCAGAAAATACCGGAGAGTGTATAGCCATCTTCAGAAGACATGGATACAGAATATTAAGCAGCTTAAGACAACAGAAAAAAACCAGAAGTATCTTCAGGCATCTTGGTTGAAACCTAATTGTAGTTGCATTCCATAGAAGTAAATTTGTCACTGGAATGAACTTCCATATTTGCAGAAGTAGAGTGATGTGAGTCATTAACCCTGATGTTGTTAGGTGTTTCCAAAGCTAGAAGAGATTTACATAGGATCATGTTAACGGAGTGATGGATAAAATGAATGGAGAGTTTTTGAGAAAGAAACAGCAAACTAAGACAAGGAAATTCAGGCATTGTCAGTCAATTCCATTCTTGATTGATCAGTCTGGGCCAATTGTTTGCAGTATAGACTGGTGTGGTGCAAAATGAACTAATTTGCAGTATTTGCTTTATTTTTGTTTAGTGGAACAAAAAAGGTTTGGCGATGTTATTCTGCATATTGCAGTTCTTGGCAATGACCTGGTAAGAGTCTTAAGATTTCTTTTAATTTCTTCTCCCTGCCCCTACACCCGCATGATTATAAACCCATATATATATGATTCACATATAAGTATGCCCAAATGCTAGCCTCAATCTGTTTTTTCTCAGCTAGGTTGTGTAACTCCAGCAAAATCTATATTCAATCGTCTTGCAAAAATGGTAATTTGAAGTACATTCTGCTATGTGTGAACTTATCTGAAGCCTTATGAAAGGAATACATATGCAAAAAAAAATTGTCATGCTTTTTCTGTATTGTAAAAGTATACTCTCCTCTTTTTTGAATTCTAACTAGTTTTTGGTTTTTGAAGTGAAAGAAACTAAAAAACATTTTCATAGGGTACATCCTGCCCAGGAATAAACTGGGTAAAGAGTGGGTGGATGTGAGAGGGTGAATTTAGTGCAGCAGGTGCTGTGATGACCAGGGGCTTGGGGGCTGGATTTGGCAGTGTGTGAGTGCAGTCAGGTGAATGCTTGCAAGCCTGGCAGAAGTTCTGGAAGTTACTGCCTTTTCCACAGCGATACTCACTTGGTGTCCTTGTCCCAGGTGAATTACTTGGTGTCCTTGTCCCAGGTGCTCACTCTCAAGCAACCCAAGGTGACCACAGTTCTTGCTTGAACTTGCCCTGAGTACACAGAGTCTGTCCTGAATGTGGGTCTGAGGACAAGGAACCATTTGTTCAGGACAGGGACTGTTGGGCATGGTGCTGGATAGGGGGAAGGCCGCTAGCTCAGACTGTGCTCTGTGTGTTTGCAGCAGACTGCTCACATTTGTTAAGTGTCCTGGTGTTTGATCAGGCTGGGCATGAGAACAGAACACTGCCTGGAGGCTTGTGAGAAGCAAGTATCCGAGAATAATAGAATTGTCAAGGGTCAGAGTGTCACACTTGTGGAATATTATTCATCTTACAGCATGTATCCGTATTTAGTTACATAAATAATATGATTAGATGTATATTTACATAGTAATTTAGATTGGAAGAAGTTGTCTCTATCATCTTGAGTACCATTTTCACACAAATTTTCTATTCCTTTTGCATTTGGCAATAGTAAATATGTTTTTTAAGTGCATGTGGAATAGAAGTTATGAACTACATTAAAAAAAACAACAAAACTCAACCAAACAAAGAAAAAGTAAACCACCAAATCCATGTCACTGTTTAGTTCTTGTCCAAACATGTCCTCTTTTCTCAGGTAAGCATTAAATTGAATAGGTAATCTTGTTTAAAATTTCGTTACAACGGTTGCTTTTATTAATGCTAGCCTAAAGTGAAATAATTTGGTTCTAGGAGAGACATGAACACTCTGCAAATATACTTTTTTCCTCTTTTTTTCAGGTACAGTCTGTCTTATATTCCTTTTGCAAGGTGAGTCTGCATAATAATTTCCATCTTAACAAAAGTCAGTTACCTTTATGCTGGGGAAAGGCAAAAAGTACTTTACATGTGTGGAAAAATATGACATCCTCCTTTTAATTTTTAGAAAATGGCATAGCTAAACTTGAAAGTCATGCTGAATATAAGCTTTTAATAGAAGTACAATACATAGTAATTCTCTTTAATAAATTTCTCTCTAGTTTCCACCACTGAAAATGAATCAAGGTGTTGTTTAAATAATGTCTAATGATTTAACAATACAGTGATTCAATAGTGACTTTTCTGATATTAAAATTAGAGGTAACTTAGGCATCTGAGATCCTAGTTGAAAGCAAACAAGCAACATAGTGGCAGCTTCTGTTTCTATTTCTGAATTCCTCCATCATTTCTAGGAGGGGCAAAGGCAACGCTTTATCTTAATTTTGGCAAGCTACTCTCTTTTCTTTCATTCTTCTGTGTACAAAAAGGGAATGAAAGCAGACCAAACACATAGTGAAAACACATGCAAGTAATCAAATATAAGAATCTGTTTTTTCTATGATTCATGTAAAATGCAGTTTAGTCTTCCTGACAGTGGGTTTTTAAAAAAAATTAAGTGCTTCCATGTCATGTAATGAGGCTTGCTTTAGTAGAGGTGTGGGGAAAAAGAATACAAAGTATTGTCTGTTGCTTTAATCTGGTATTTTCCTGGAGCTTCACCAAAAAATCTGTTTTTTTTAAAGCTTCAGATTTCATCTGGGAAGGATTTTTTAAGATAGTTGTTTGTAATTACAGTGAATAAAATAACTGAGCTCAGGCTTCAAACTGTCATTTTACTATTTCTGACAACTCGGACTAGCCCAGACAGAAGTAGTATTCTGAATTCTTATAGGTCCAGTGGCCATGAGACAGTCTCAGTAGGTTCATTCCTTTTTTTTTTTTTTCTTTTTTCTGGCTTTCTCTGTAGAGGAAGCAAGTTGAGCTTCTGACCTCTCTGATTTTTCTTCCCTATCAACAGTACTTCTGAGTTCTGGGCAGAAAACATTAGGTTATATGCATCAGTTAATTTCTTTGGGTTTATTTATCTATTAGATTTTATGAGCCAAAGAACTGAATTTTATATGGACTGTTTTTAGTAATACTGTGTTTTTTTAAGGGATTAGTGAGTTACTTGCTTATGTGGAGAGGTATGATAGATTTGTTGTGTAGACTTTCTTATGGGAACAATGATCTAAACCATGCTAAGTGCCAGAGAACAGTATTATGTCATTTGTTTAAAGTATGCATTTCTCTTGATTTCATGAAATTATCATTTCTTGGTTTAACTCTTTTCATGGTTTGCTCTTCAGAACAATTTACTTGTTCATGGGTTTGTTGGGGTGGGGTTTGTTGGTTTCTGTTTATTTCTTCCTAAATTAATGTTAGCTCTCCTGTTGGCCTGGCAACAAAAAGCCCCACCAAACCAGACCCAAATGAAAACAACAAAAATGCAACAAAACCAAAACCCATACAGCTAAGTGACTTTTAGGAGAGATGATAGTATGTTTCTTTATTTTTTGAAACTGACTAGCAACAGAATACAAATTCCCCTCCTTAGAAAGTTGATTACTTTTCTGGGAAAAGGAAAAATACTGGAGACCAAAGTGAATTATCTGAGTGTAACAATCAGAAAACAGTTAATTGTTGATTGAAAAAATGTAACCCTCCAGAACTTCCAAAGCTTGAGGCTGAACCAGCTCTCTCCATCCTGCACTGTCAGTGCACACTTCCAACCCTTCAGCCTGTGCTTTATTTCCTGCACTGTGACGGTCCAGCTCCGATATGGCTTGGAGCCCTGGCAGCTGTGCCCTGCGGGGGACTGGGTGCTGCTCAGCTGAGCCCTTGCTGGGCAGCCTTTGCAAAATGGGGCTCTGCCCTTTGCTCAGCCTCCCAGAGTGCTGCAGAGCACTTCCCAGCACTGTGTCCACGTTTCAGCGTGGCCTGCAGTGCAAACAGCATGGAAACCCTGGCACTGACCTGGCCTGAGCCTGGGCTTTAGCTGGGTTGGTGGAGGCACTCACACACAGATCTGCATTTGATCAACTCTTGATATGTCTTTAATTTCATTTGTATTTGTAAATAGATAGTGGTTTAGATGTTTATAAACAAAACAACAAATCTTAACTGACTTTTTTTTTTTTTTTTTAAAGGGATGCTGTGATTAAATGCTTCTCATCCTGTCTAGGGTAAATGAAAACCAGGAACCACTGTCCACTTTAAAAGGCAACTTTTTTCCTCTGTAAATTTTGCGCAAAAAACTCTACTTTGCTGCTTCCAAAATACCCAGTAGCAGTTTGGTATTTTCCTTGCCTTTTGCACTTGGGAGATTAAATAATTTTTACTAGAAAGAGGTTTTTTTAATAAATTTGGAGATGTATTTGTGTTTACCCTGGAACTTCCATGTTTTTTTCTAACAAGAATGTACATTTAAATACTTCATACAGAGTAGTCTTAACACTACTTTGTATCCAGTAACAGTTAATTCCCCAGTGGAGGCAAGTCACTAAGGCCTGGGTAGTATGCATAGAGGTTTCATTTACAGTTCTGTCTAAAACTTGCAATGTGCCATTTATGTTTGTATATTATCCATTGTATGCTTTTCCAAAGACAGAGTTTTGTAAACATTGTAAAGATTTGGAAGGTTGTAATTAACTGCTCCTTTGAAATGTCTATACATGTGCCTTATGGAAAAAACTTAATGAGAATGTGAAAGGAGTGTTTAAAACCTGTTGGATTTTATTAAAAAAGTTGTATTTTAAATGTTTTTTTTTTTTAAAAAAACTTTCGTAGCTAAATACTTTTTACTACAAGAACTTATGGCTAATGTATAAATGGGACTTGTGAAATAAATTCATTTTAAAAGTGCCTAATACATTTTTGTTTAGGAATCAGCTATAAAGGGCTGAAAATTTCAGCATTACTCTTGAATAAAAATGAAAATATAAATGTTTGTATATGACTGTATACAAATTTGTTTGATAGATTTGCAGAAGTGACCTTAAAGGTTCTTCTAGTATTTAGACAAGCTGTTCATTCTGACTTAATCTGATAATAGATTGAAGTACTCTAACACTTTGCATGGCTCTCGTAAGAGATTCTCATTTCTGATTTTTTTCAGCTAAGAACTATGCAGTTATTCTGGAGCAAAGTTAAATCTTTAATGTTTGGTTGATATTGTATTGCAGGAGGTTCTTTTTCACACAGGATGGATGTGCTTACATATGTGTGTTCAAAACTGACTTGGTTTGGATTTTTTCTTCTGTTGATCCACAAATCTAGAAGAAGGAATGGCTTTGAAAAGATGTGATCTGCAGTGTCAGGAAGGAGAAAACCTCAGTGTTTTTAGTATTCAGAGTTCGGGCTAAATAGACAAATTGAGGGTACAGTATGTTCCTGTTAAATATCAGTGCATGTTGCAAAACATAGCAACAACTTTTGGGGAAGCTGTGTACAGGGTGATTGCATTATTTTGCAGCTAGACTTCCAACTGAGCCACGCCTTTTAACTGGTTAGTAACAAAAAATTGCCAGGGAGGCATCCTCCTTGCTGGTGATGGGGGGGGGGGGGGGGGGGGGGCGCTGGGGGCAGGTAGTCCTGGCCTCACAGCAGGCCCTTGGGCTCGCTAGTGCTGTGTGATGTGGGGACAGCTATTCCAACTCTTCCTACAGCTCTTGGATGCTGAGGCATCCTTGGGTGATTTATTAGGTTCCTTTCAGTTTTCAGCTTGCATTGAAGAGGAAGGAGGATGTGCATAGGCAGTGCTGGGCATCATCCTGGAAGTGACTGCCCCTCCCCCAGTCACTGCTGCTGACCTCAGCTGACTGGAAAGATCCCGTCCCATCCTGTCCCATCCCATCTTTCATGCAGGGCCAGGCTTTCATTTGCTCCTGAGCTGGTTTTGCCCATCACGCACCAGTTCTGGTGGTACACAATCACCTTCACTGTAGTCTTTAGTTAGAGTTACATTGGTTATTCAAAAATTAATTATTTATTTATTTATCCACTATGGTAAATGATGAAGCTACCATTCATCTGTTAACACTTAGATCACCAGGAGAGAATGGGTTCAAGAACCAAAAGTTCCATGTACTGGTATGCTTCCATGTGCACTTTGGTCTGTTAGTTACATCATGTGCCTTCCTAGTTCTTTTTCTCTCCTGAACATTTAAGGGTTTACTTCCTCCATCTGCATACAAAGCAGACACTCTGTTGTTTTGCCTGTATCTTTTGCTCCATCACATCCTGTCTTTGTTTACTGTGTATGAGTATTCCAAGAGCTCACAGCTGGGGACTCTTTACAGTATAGTAATACCCATTATGATAGTGTGGAACCATAAGTGTAAAGATCTGTCCCTGTGGATTGCATACATGCTACCCATTTTTTGATCAAGTTTTGGTACTTTGAAATAAATGCTGTAGAAATTGTATGCCATGACTTCTAAGGCTAAATTTTGGACTGCTGGTAATCATCTTGGATCCATAGGAAATGTATGTTTACTTATTTCTGCACCGTGAAACTTCTCCAAACCTCTGTTGTTGGCTAGGGTACTTGAAAAGATAGGAAGTAGCTGTCTTGGATATCACAAAAAACCAAACCAAGCCCCAAACAAACAACAAACCTCTGACGGGGGGATGAGCATTAGCTCTGTCACAGAAGGCATTGACACTAGAAGAAGGATCTCTGGACTGTACTCTTCATTACCAAACCAGGCAGTGCTTGTCCACTAAGTTCCAGTCAGCCAGCCCTAGGTCTGAGTGTGTGTCTCTTGGCCTGTCTGCCTGCCCATGAATAAGGATTCATGATATGTCAAGTAATCAAGGAGCTCAAACTATCATTCTTGTTTTTAAGACGGCAAGAGAATTTAACATGATTTTAAAACATGCCTTTTTACGCTTGGACGCTTGAGGATTTCGGGAGGAATTTAGAGGCTTTTTGCCCTCGGGGCGTGAGCCCCGCTGTCCTTTTCTTTAGTTCGGCTCTGCTGTAGGGCGGGTGGGAGAGGACCGGGAAAAGGCGCCGGAGTAGCGCCGCATCGAGCCCGGTCAGTGCGGCTCGTTCGGGAGCGCGGCCAGTGCCGGCACGACCCCCGTCCCCGCCCGCTCGCCCACCCCGCGCTGGGGAAGGGTGTTCCCGGGGCGGGCGAAGGGCGGGAAGGGGGACGGGTTATCGAGAGGGAAAATCGGCGGCTGTCGGCGCAGAACGAGCTCTCATTCCGCGCCGGCAGCTCGGGCTCCTCGTCCGCCTGTGGCCATGGGGCTGCAGCCCCGGCGCGCCGCGGGGCCCTGCCCGCCCGCGGGAAGGAGCGCCGCCCTGCCCGGAGCGCGCTCCGCTCCTCCCTGGGCCCGCAGCGACGAGCCAGAGGGAACTCCCGGGCGCCCCGCCGCGCTGCCGCCCCTCCTGCCGGCCATCCTGCCGACTCCCTCCGCTTCCCCCGCTGCCGCCCGGGCGCAGCCCAAGAAGCCGCCGGCGGCCGCCTCGGCCCCCAAGAAGGCAGCGCCTCGGCCCGCAGAAGAGAAGGTGGCGAGGAAGGCGCGGGGGGCGCCCCCTGAGCGGCCGGGCCCCCTCTCCAGCTCCTGGCCCTGCTCGTCCCTGCAGCGGCCGCCTCCGCGGAGACCGCCGGCCGAGCGGGCGGCGCGGCCCCAGCCCACCCCGCCGCAGCCGCGGGGCCGCCCGGGGGCGCCGGGGGCGGGCAGCCGCTCCTGCGAGAGCCTCGGCGGGGCGCCGGGGGAGGCGGCGGGGCGCTTCTCGCTGAGCCTGCCCCCGGAGGCCATCCGGGTGCTGCAGCGCCGCAGCCTGGAGCGGCAGCGGGGGCAGCCCGCACCCTCTCCCGCCGGCAGAGCCGCCCCGGCCCGGCGCGGCGACCTGCGCGCTCTGCTGAAGGTTTCGCTGCTCAACGACCGGCACCGCTACGACGACGAGGAGTACGAGGAGGAGGAGGCGGGGGCCGCGGCGGACGAGGGGCTTGTGCGGAAATGTACCGAGTGGCTGCGCGGCGTGGAGAGCGCGGCCGGCCGCGACCACCCCGAGCGGCTGGAGACGCTGCCGCACTTGGGCACCCTCTGAGCTCCGCCGGGACCGGGGAGCGGCGCGGCGGGGGCTGCCGGAGCGGTCGGACCGGGGGGAGGTGGGGCCGCCATCCGCGATGTCGTGTTCCGTGTTGTGTTGTCGGCGCCCTGGCAGCCCGGGCGGGTGGCGGCAGGGGCCGGGCAGCGGAGCCCCTGTCCCGGAGCCGATCCTTTGGGCGCCGCCGCCGCCGGAGCGAGGGACAAAGGAGCGGCGCCGGCCTCCGCCCGCCGGTGCCCGGGTGCTGGGAGGGAGGGCACCGGCTGTGGGCGTCCTGCCTCCACCCTCGCGGTTTTTTTAAAGATTTCTGACTACTTTATAAAATGTGCGTAATGGTTTTGTATATTTGTACATAAAAGTTCATTTTTATTTATTTGAATAAAGGACTCTTGTGTTGCAGTAGCCTTGGCGCCTTGGTAGCTTCTCGTTGGGCTGTCCCAGCCTGACGGTATCCGCTGTCTCGGTGTCCATAAGGTAAGGATGGCGGGCTGGTCACCGTGCGGAGAGCCCGTGCCGTTCACACGTTTGCTCCTCGGAAGAGTCGCCGACAATACGGCTCCAGGGAAAACGCAGAGCCACGGATTCGGCGAGACGGCGGAGGCAGGGGACCGAGCAGGCGGAGGCGAGCCCGTCGCTGCTGGGGGAGATGGCAGCAGTGCCGGCGAGGAGCGGTCCTCCCGGGGAGAGACAGGACAGCGGGAGGAGGATGGGGACGTGCGGGCGGCCGCGGCGTGGGCAGAGCTCTGCTTCCCTGTGCCGGCGAACCGGAGAGGAGCGGCTGGGTTTGTGCATGGACTTAGCGATTTCATCCCCTCCCAGACAGTAATTCAGATACACCCGACCTTTCGAGCCACTGCCAATGTACGAGGTGGAATAGGAAGGAAGGAAGTAGGGAGGGAGAGAGAGAGGGAGGGAGGGAGCACAGAGGCAGCATCCTTTGTCAGCGTCCCCCAGCTTCCTATCCCTGGGGCCCACTGCATCCTTCCCCCCTCCGGGCTATGGCCGTGCCTGGTACTCTTCCGAGCCCTGTGTGTTGGGAGAGGCGAGGAGGGGGCTGGGAGGCCAGGTGTACAGAAATTACGGGCGGAAAGGGAAGGGTAAGTCTTTACCAGGCTTACAGTGTCTCGGCCACCTACTGTTGCTCTGGTATTGTTGTTATCCAGCTTCCCAGAACAGCAGTCAGACCTGAGCATTTACTGTGATTCTATAAGTATTTTGCAAATGAATGTTTGAACATGTAGGAACACGTTCAGCTGCATTTATTTAGCGGAGTAAAACAAAGTTTAGTGGTACAAATTGGGTATTATAAATTTCATTAAGACATCAGTTGTTTACACCAAATGGTGTCTGTGCTGACTTCCATTAAATCATGTGAGATAAACCTTTCTGTATATTAGTTGCACGATGTAGCCATGTGCTGCATTTTGTTTTGCTCCATGTTTGTTCAAGTACCTTTTTCTTTTCTTCCACCTGAAATTTAAGGAATGACTGGGGAGATGGTTTAAGAAAATAAATATCTATTAAATTCATTGATACTGCCATTGAAAAAAAAAATTAACCAATATAAGGCAATTGTGAAATAGCTATGTTCAAAGGCCAGAGACAAAAGCATGGGGCATGAAAATTTATGGAGACTAATTCTATTTCATTTAAGGAAATGTAGAGTCATTTGTAGTGATAGCTATGAAACACATGCATTTTCATATCATTTTAGCTGAGTTTGCGTGTAGTTCTGTCATATTACCAGTTTTCATTAACATCTTCAAGTCAATCTGCCTCAACAATTGCAAATTTCCTGTCAAATTTAATACATGCTGGATTGATGTCAGAACCACTTTTTGTGGTTGTTTTTCCCTCTTCTAACAGTGATGGAAATGTAGTAGTTGAGCTGTTAGCTCAGTTTTCCTTTTGTTTCACTTTTGGGAATGTGAGTTTTTAAATGAGTGTCCTGGACTCTTAACGTTGTTCCTTAAACTGCTCCATGGTTTCACATTAACTACAATCAATATCTCCAGTTGCAATGAAATGTGGTTCACTCATTAAGGGCTGAAGTATATTAAAGCTTGCTTGTGAGGCTGAAAGCTGCTTTGTTCAGAGTCTGAAGTGTGGCAAAAAATTCAATAAATTTGAATGCACAGCTGCAGCAAATGCAGTGTGAAGTGGGGGTAAGAGGGGCTGGAATTGAAGGGCTGCCAGCTCTGAAAAAGAAAGAACCTGCTCCTAGAATGAAGAATTTGAGAACTTGAGAATTGCCTGGATAGATTTTGTTTAAGTATTTACTTATTTATTTATTTATTTCCCCTAAAGAATTTATTTAAATAAAGCTGATCATACAGATAAGATCTTTTATGTTAGGTAAGTCATTGTGCATGGTAACTAGAAGCAGGCCTGAGATGAGCTCATCCCAAAATGAGGTTATGCAGTCCTGATTTTGGGCTGGATGCTAAGAGCCACTGGACTCTCTGGAGTCATATAACTAATGTCTGCTTGGAATAGTATCTCCTTTACTAAATGGTAACATCAAGATTTATTGTTTTCAGTATTGCCACCTTTCTGCTCTCTTCAAATGAGAAATTATGCCCTTGGTGTTCTGAATACTTTCAGCTGAAATGCCCAGAAATCTTACAAGTGGTACTAGAATAGACAGAGGAAGTTAATTCCTACAAACTAGCAGTGACTTCTGTTCCTTTTGCATGTTGCTTACCTCTTGGTAATTTTTCAGTTTGAAAGAAAACTCTTGGATTCCAGTATCTAAAACTGGAAGCTAAACATAATAAAATCACATATTTAATTTATTAATGTGTGTTATAATAGACAATTGAGCCCAGTAGCAGGTTCCACAAGAAAAAAATGCCTGTGGAAATTCAGAAAGTGGTGGAAACCCTCAAATGAATCATTGCATTGTCTTAGTGCAGAATAGCTACTGCTAAGATCCATTATTTAACTGTATGTCAGTAGACATCATATAATGAACGAATCACTCTTCCTTTCCTTCAGGAGAGAGCAAAAGCCTTATGAAGTGTTGGGAACAAAAACTTCCTATCCCACCAATCCCCAGTCAGCCTGAACCTTTTTCCACCTTACACACATGGGTTCAGGACACATTGTGGTTGGAAAATTCAAGTGGGATGCTGTGAAACAGCATCTTTTCTGCCCCTCTGCTGAACTGTGCTCAGTCAAGGTGAGAGAGCTTTCCCTGGGCAAATAAGGATATTGCCAGCTCCCCCCAGTTCTCAGCCCGTGGAGCTGCACCCCAGTGTAAGTATTACTGTAAGAACCCTTCTGGTTCTGTACTGGTGAACAGATCAGGTGTCTTCAGGAACACTTTTCAGGTGGCATAGATCTGATTTTGCCATAAGAACCAAGAAGCAGCCTGGAATTCACTACATCTGCTTTTTACTATTTGTATTTTAGCCATCTTCAAATTGCCTCAGCCTAAGCCTCCCACTCATAACCCTTTTAGCTGTTGAGAGTTAGGAGCAGCTGGTGCTGTGAATGCTTAAAATAATCAATAATTCCTTTGGGGAGGATAGCTTCTTCCTCCAAACATATCAGCATGATTTACAGTGGAAAAACACCCCAAAGCAACACATATTCTGGGTGTTTTTTTAAAGGTAGCTAATAAATAGTATTGCCTTCCTGCTGCTCCTGAGCAAGGCTGAGAGGCCAGACACAGGTGAAGCCCTTGTTTTTCTAACTCAACAACCTCAGCCCTATGCATTGCTGAGTTTGCTCTTGGGTTCTTAGCCCAACTCTCAGCTTTCTCACCCCACTGATACAGTTAGTATCAGTTGTTTTGTTTTTTTGTTTTTTTGCTTTTTTATTTCAAAGCTGAGGGGGAGCATGTTATTGCCCAGCTTTTATTTTCTTTTGTGATCTTCCTCACCAGCTTGCTTGTAAAGCCCTGACAAGCAGTATTGCCTGAGCTGTTGTCAAACATCTCCATTATCTCACACCATTTCCAGCTGTGCCTAAGGAATCTGACACACAGCTGGGTGAGGGCATCAGTCTGGGGGCTGCTGTCCTGAGAGGACCAGTGGGGTAGTATCTGTCTAGACCACAACTTTTAGTTGGGGGGGGGGGCTCTTTCTTTGGTTTTGTGGGTGTTTTTTGTGAGGTAAAGGCACATTCTGTTTTCTTTCTTAAGAAAAGCCTCTTCCCATTGGTGGTTTTGTGAAGAGAGGAAGAGATTTTTGAGAAGGTTTGGCTTTGGCACTTCGTGGAAGAGTAGTCACCGTTTTGCAATGACCAGGTGTGTGAGCTCCTGGCTCACACTGCTGCAAGGAAGGGAGCCCAAAGCAGTGCCAAGTCACTACCAGAACCAAAAGTTACTGCAGTTTACTTCTTGGCCTTCAAGAAAGATGTGAATGTTTCTTTTCCCTTCCCAGGGAGGAAAACCTCCACCAACAATCTCTGGAAAGAGCGCTGGTAATTTGTTATTCACAGGTGATCTTGCTTCTTCTGAGAGTATGGGGGAAATGCTGTGAGCCTCACTGAGTGAATGCCTGCAGCTGATGGGCCCTAGCCTGGATCTCACCCAGCCGGAGGACCAAGCCAGCAAATGGATGTGCTATGAGTTAGGAGCCACTTCCAGAGAGAGAGGCTGGCACCCCGTGATAACAGTAAGTTGATGATATAGATGATGCAATGAGGTCTTTCAGTCCTTTTAAATTTTATTTAAGGAGCTGTTACAGGTTATGTTTAAAAGACATTATTTTAGAGCAATATTTTTTTCCCTTCTTTACAACATAACATGAGGGATTGAGAGTTCTAGAATGGCTTAAAGATTTCTTGGTTTGTTTTTATTTTTTATGAAATTGGAAATATAAAAAAATCCTGCAGTGTGTGTTCTGTAGTCAGCTGCCTTGAGTTAATGACTGTCCTGGTTTTGGTTGAGATAGTTATTTTCTTCTCAGTCCAGTGCTGTGTTTTGATTCAGCATGAGAATAATGTTGATAACATACTGAAAGCTTTTGTTTTTCACTAAGTTGTGCTCATCCTAAGTCAAGAACTCTTTTTTGTGTCTCATTCTCTGCCAGTGAGGAGACACACAAAAGGAAAACTGGGAAGGAACATGGCTGGGACCAGTGACCCAAACTGGCCAAAGGGATGTTTTCATACCCTAGAACATCATGCCCAGTATATAACTGGGGGAGTTACCTGGAAGGAGAGTGGAGCTGGGTTTGGGGGTGTAGTCTGGCATTGGTCAGTGGGTGTGAGCAATTGCATGATGCATCACTTGTTTGTTTTGGTTTGGTTTTGCTACCATTATTACAATATTTTTTTTCTTTTTAATTTTAGTTATTTAACTCTTCCTATATCAACCTACAAGTTCTACTGTTGATTGTCCTCCCACTGCACTGGTAGGAGTGGGGAGGGCAGTGAGTGAGTGGCTGCTGTGGTGCTTAATTGCCAGCTGCAGGACAGTGGCAATAGACCATTCTTATTGTGAGGGCTCACATTTTGGGTGGAAATGCTAGATGTGATAAAAACTCTAAGAATTACTTCTACACCCCAAATTAGTTTTGCTTTTTGGATAAATGAACTCTTCAGGGATGGTCAACTGATGTTCAGCTCTCAGCTCTCTGACTAACGGGAATGTAATGCTTCCATTTTTTTTTCCTGTAGCCATCACAGTTGAGTGCTCGTAAAAGCTGAGTTTTGAACGAAAAGGAAAAAAGTTCCTAATTAAACATAAAAATAAATTAGCACTGAAGCTGTTACCTTCTTATCAATTAGCACAGGAGAGAGCAAATTATAGTAAATTCTGGTGTTCCAATTTATTTTTTTTACATTCTCTTGGCTGCCAGAGTTTCACCCGCCAGCATGGTCCCAGCAGCCGGGCAGGTGCGTCACACAGTGAGGGGCTGGGAAATGAATCACAGCACTTGCTTTGCCAGGGAGTTTTCAGAATAGCAAAACCCGAGTGGGAACAGCACTAAGCGACCGAACTTTAAATGCCTCAAATTAAAACTAACAGAGGCTGTTTAGGCCTAGGACAGAAATAGGAGCAAATAAAAGCAAAATTCTGCAGAGAAGGCTCTCGGTGCGTGAAGCATCTGAGAGCAATTGTCAAGGGAAAAGGTGATGGGTGGAGGTCGGCTCCGGGGCGGGGGTGTCCCCGGGCAGGGCTGTGCCGCTCCCCTGGCACGGGAACCCCGCCACCCTCCCGGGGCTGTCCCGGGGACCGAGCGGCGGCTGCTCCGCCCTGGGGCCACCTCCCCACTCTCCCTGTGGCCGCCCGGCCCGGCCAACAGGTGACAGTCTCAGTAAGAGAACAGGTGACAGTCTCAGCAAGAACCTGCGGCTTTAATTTTCTCTCTCGTTTTTCTTTTGTGAGTAGTTTTTGTTTGTTTGAACACAATCCATGTAGTAATCACAGCTCTGTTCTCTAAAAGCGTTTTATTTGCTTAGTGCCTAATATGTGAAGATCTTAGCAGAGGTCCAGCCATTTTAATACATGCTCGCATAATACAGTCCTCCCTGTGTTTTTCTTCTGCAGCAACCACTGTTATAACTTCTCATATAGTTCCTGAGAGTGAGCTAAACCTCTCTCCCCTTCTCACCCTCACCCCTGAAGTGCAAAGTTTCAAAGCAAACAGAAAAAGAGCCAACAGTTAAATAAATGTTCTGGTGAGGCTGTTGTGTGGGGCCATGTGTCACTGGGATTTATTCTTTTACCACCATGTGAAGTGCTGAACAGATCTCGAGAGTGAATTTAAAGCCTCTGACCAAGTGGTCTGTCTTACAGGTCCTCGTGCCTCCCCCATATCAGTTTGCAATGCTTGAAATCTCTTCTTGGGACAGGCACAAACACTCTGCACAACCACCATTAAACAGGAACGCTGATGCCCTGGTGTGAAGTGCTTATTAGGAGGATATTTTGTAATGCTCACTTCATTCAACCATGTGGTCTATGGAAAATAAATATTTTTCAATTCACAGTGGTCACTCAGCTTCTTTAGCTTTGAGGAAAATGTGTGTAGACTTCACTCAGGTCATTTTAGGGTAGAAATAATTTGGCTTGGCAATTTGATCTGGAGGATAATGCACAAGATGTCATTAGCAAGCAATTCCTTTAAATTAGAAGCACATGGAAAACCTTAATCTGTTTTTTTTCCGTCTCATGGCTTCTTATTCTTTTCCCAGTGAGGCTACAAAAAGATTCTGTCAAAATGGAAGATAGTCTGACCCAGATACTCTTAACGATCACCATGATATCTTAATTTAAATTGGCAATATTGCAGGGTGCAATTACTGTGAAACAGCAAATATTGAATGTGTATTGATGCTTACAATGCCTTTTGGACTGGTTTTTGATTCCTGGCTTGATAGGAAAGTTTACTGTGCAATATGTGTTATTCACACGCCTATTAGTAACCTTGTTGTGGGTCATACTGACGGTTTACTGATGGGGTGTCTTCTTTTTTGCTTTTTCTGGACTTCTTATGGAATCTGTGCTGCTATATTGCTTCTCTCAGGTGTCTGAGATAAAAATCTTGCAATTTGTGGATTATTTGGAATATGCAAGTTATGTCTAAGGGTTTAATGAAATTTCTGAAAGATTAAACCAATGGTCTATAGGCTTAAGTGTGGTAATCAGAAATCTCTACTGCCACTGGCAAGATATTTTTAAAATGCTGAAAGCCAGGGGAACATACGTTGAAAATGTGTAGCTGTCAAAACTATAGACTGGGATAGAGAAGAAAGAAAAATGGGTTGTCTAGGGCAGTACTGAAGTGTCTGTAGAACCACTGATTACCAAATGTTATCTGCCAAGTGTTGCTTTCACTGGAATGAGCAACTGGAGTGTATCATGTTAGAAATCCTAAACATACATTTCTTGAGTTTGAAGAGCTGATTGTTTTAGGGAAAATTGTTCCATGATTTTCTTTTTTTTTCTTTTTTTTTCTTTTTGATTAATCTGAAAAGAAATTTGAGGGCAATAGCTGCATCCCTAACCTCTGGTGGATGAATACAGATCATAAGCAGAACAAAAGGAGCTGAACAAGCTGGTTGTAGCCACTCTGTGCCACCACTGGCTGATCCTCAGCTGTGGCAAAGCTCCCGCCTTGGCTCAGCTGACTGAGCTGCTTAACATGTCTGCCTCCCAAACCATCACTCCCAGTGAGCTTTCCTCATCCGGTTTGCTTCGGCTGGAACAACCAGGGAGAGCTTCCACAAGGGGCGGAGTCAAGGGATGCAAATGAGATGTTTTGCTCTAAGCCTGAAGGGGAGTTAAAACGGAGGGCTTAAACCATTGCTGGCTAGAGACAAACGAATAGAGATGAGGTGGTGTTAGTAGTCATGCAGGAGCCTGTTTCTGTTACCTCTTGGATGGGGTCACATGAAGAATGGGATTTCATTGCAGCTGACCCAGACAAATGTGTCTACATTGACTGGTTTAGTTGTTTTCAGGGGAAACAGCCAGTTGTGTGAGTGATCCTTGCCTGGGTACAGCTAAAGGGCAAAGAGGTTCAGCTTTGCTTGAGAAGCAAGCAGAGTGGGTCACTAAGGCTTCTTTTTTAAATTTTTTTTTTCAAGAAAAAAAAGAAAACATTTCGTTTACAAGAACATATCTAAAGGTCTTTGGTGTTTATATCTCATTCATAGACCTGTAATTTATCCTCAGTTAATAAAACAACAAAGTTAATAAAATAACCTCTGTTTTGATTCTCTGAATGGTTCACCATCCCTCTTTGTGACTGTTTTGTTCAAAAATAAAGGAGAGGAGGGGGGAAGTGAGCATATTGTAGGTACAAAGGGAGAAGATAAAAGCATCAGCCTGTTTCTGTACCTCCTATGTAATATTGCCATAGTAACGAGGAGCTGACTGTGGCTGTTCATCACTGAATGCTGAGGTAAAGCAGACACTCTTCTTATTCGAAGGAATATTAGGAAAATACAGATTTTTAAGGTGTCAATAAAGAATTATAAAAAAATGATCTGCCTTACATAGCACACTCTGAAAGCTAATAATAATGTGCCACTTTGAAAGAAGACAGGTCAATTAAGGCATTTAGCAAACATCTATAATGCTGTAAATCAGAGCGTTTTATCTTCCGCACAAAGCCATGCTGAGGTGTGATGTGCAGTCACTGATGATATATTTTGACATGAAATGTGCATGAGGTGAGCAGCTCTCTCTTCTCTTCTGCCTAATACATTTCTGGCATGGCAGCTGGCTGTGGCTAATGCCAAATATTTGAACTGCAGCATTGACTGGCCATGCTCTAATCCAGATTAACGCATAAGTGGGTAAAGTATTTTATGCATTTAGAGCTGCGTGATGTCTCCTAGATCCTGGTGCTACTTTTTAACCATTAAGACTCTTGAAGAGAGAATTAAATTCTGTTCCAGGTGTGTGCATCAAAAATATCTCTATTTTTGAAATTCCAGTGAAAAGAGGAATAGTTCAATCGGGAAAAACTTGGGAAGGATAAAAATGTGCAGTGATTTTGGTGCACAATTGCTAACATAACTTACTGTTACTATTGTAAATTCTCTGTGCTTTACAGCAAGAATTTGATGTTTAAGTTGTTGCATTTCTGTGTCCAATAGCAGCCCAAGTCTTTTTTTCCAAGTCTTCTGTATTTGATCACATGATAGATTTAACAGGATGTTTTACTCTGCACACACTCTCAAAGGTCTTATTAAATTGAAATTTAGGTTTCTGATTTAGGTTTCAGCAGGTTCGGATTTTCTGTTCTGAAGGCTTTTTCAGTCTGAAGTGTGTTTAAAATGAGGACTTGAAGCATGAAGCAGAACTTTGCTAGCAGCCACGACTGCCTTCTGGGATCAGGAGGTCAGAAGGGGCTGCAGGAACAGATTTTCCTACACTACCAGTGTTCTCTGCCAGCCTCTCATGCCTCTGGTTGGGGTTACAACAAGGACAAGAGCTCAAGGCAACAGCTCTGGGGAAAGTGATCTGTGCTCAGATGCCTGGGAAAATGATACAGATTCAGGTCAGAGCTGAAAGGATGGAAAGACTCAGCCAGGAGGAGCAATAGCTGGAGGCTGTCACTGTTGGAGCTTGCAGAAGAAGAGACTGAGCTGAGAATGCTGGCAAATCCCTGTGAAATGCCAAAGAAAATGGATGTCCCAACCCTTCCCATGATTGACTCGGGTAGCAGGTGACAAACTGGCTCCACAGACAGAGCCACTTTATTCATTTAGCTCTGTGCTGGCAGGAGGAAGGCTGGCATTCACTATTTCCTCTTTGAAAAAAGCACACGGGAATGTCACACACACCTGCACACCATGGTTGTGAGGCCAGTCACACTGAAGTTAGGTATGAACTAGTTCATCCATCCCCCCTTATTTATATGCTCATACAGCCTTTTTGAAAGTGATTTCAGCATCACTTAGTGCTCAGACTTTGCTCTTCCTTGTGCAGCCTGGTTGTATTTCTAGAAGTTTGTTATGCTGTATGTGATGGGTTTTATGACAGCTCCCTGCAGTGGCCCCTGGAAAATGCCAGAACCTACCTGTTGGGCTGCACATTGACATGTTCTGGTTGATGTTGACTATGTTGCCTGGTAAAAGGCTGGCCAACCCAAGCTTTCACCTCCTGAGCATACAATGGGGTCTTTCTTGTGTTTCATCTGCCAGGGAGCCTGTCTGTGGGAAGGGAGCAAATAGAGATCATGTAACTTGGTCTCTTTCCACAGTTTGAACAGTTGCCTGGATGGTATTTTTATTGCTTGTCCATGAGTAGTAAACTCTTTTTTTTGTTTGTTTGTTTTCTGTGAAACTGTGTCCTATCTGACTTGTGGAGCTCCAGTTTCAAAAACAGTTCCTAGGGTTTCAAGGGCATCTTTGTGTGTGTGAGAAACAGTGTGTTCATGAAGGAGGTAAGAAACAAGGATTTGGAAGAGGGAAAATTTGTTTGTGGATTACTGTTTCTTGACAGACTACTGTAGTTAAAAAAAGGAGCTGATAGTTTTAGGAATATATAAAGTGCATGATTCTTTACCTGGTTCATGTCCTCATCTTAGGGGAGAATTATTCCATCGTGGGCATCCTCTTTGCCTTGTCTATCTAGTAGGCTCAGAAGAGAAGTTAAAATTCTCCCTCAGTGTCATCAACAGCTTGGTTGTTGTGTTGCTCTCCTGAAGGCGAGGGGATGTGGGTGTGGACTCCTTCATGCAGAGGGTGTGAGGGCAGGGACCACCACTAGCATGCTATGCAAAGTTTGCCACTTGGTAAGAGAGTTCTCATCCTCAGAGAGATGGCAGTGAGAAATGTTTCTGCCTGTAAAAGAACCCAGCTCTTATAGATAGTAACAAATTAATAGCTAATTCACTACAAAAATGTTGAATGCAACACCTGAGCACAGATTTGAGAAACATTTTTCTTGGGCGCTTCTTTGTTACTTTAAGGGTTTTTAAAATATTTCCTCCTCACCTCTGCAGCCAGGGTATGAAAAAGGTCAGTGCTTCTGTGAGAGGGCAGATCTTCAGCCCTTAAGCCCCAGGCTGTGTTGGATTTTGGTGTCTGGCTTGGACTTGTGAATGCTCTTCTGTGAGCTGAATACCTCAGCAGGATGGGGCAGTGCCAAGTGTTGCCGCACTGCAACTACATCCCTCTTTTGACTGCTATGGATCCAGGCCCTTGTCCTAATTCATGTGTGTTGTGATGCAGGTGCTTTTGCACAACAAAAACCTTTTTGTGTGGGGCAAAAATATCAAGTACTGAGGTTGGGACTATAACATGTGCTCTCTGTGGGTCTTTGTTTACATTCTTTAGGTAAAGTAGACAATGCATAATCTAACAGAAGGGTGAAGCAATGTTGACACAAGGAAGTGTGGGTTCAACACAGTGTCCCATGTACAGCCAGCAATTAATCCAACAAGTGAATGGCTAGTTGAGACCATTAGCAGATAAACAGGCAGATTTAATTTGGATTTAGTAGTACATTTACAGTGATTTCTCAGTTGTGTTCACTTGGAGTGAGATTTGGGTCACACATAAAGGAAACACGGGTATGCCAACATGGATCCTTGTGGGTCCCTTCCAACTCAGCATATTCCATGATTCTGTGATATGTCTTTGACTATTCTTCTGCTGAATACTTTTTCTACTTTTCCGTGTGTACATATCAGGATGCTGCACACTGTAACTCACTCTTGTGTGAAGCCAGCCTTGTATTACTCATGTAATTTCCTCTTCTTTCAACAACCACCTGTTGATTTATTCCTTGCCTTTCTCAAGGCTGAATTACCCTTGACAGGTGCTGCAGGAGAGATGGAAACTCGTGGTACAAGATATACTGCATACAAAGTTTTAAGATGTGCAAGTGGAGAGTTGCATGAGCTTAAATGGAGTCTTAGACTGTCTTGTATCAGAAAGTTTGCCCGTGGCAATTTAATCACTTCTTTGTTTCTTCCTGCACTTTTGTTGTGCTATCTTCAAGCCCATTTGAGGTTGGATCAGAAATAAACTTCAGACCTGTGTTGGTAGGGAAGAGGTGAACAGCCATTGACTCAACAATGCCTCTTGACCTTGGCTTACCTATCTGTCTACTCTGTGTGTTCACTGTAGCCGGAGTTGTGAGCTCAGCTCTAGAGAGCTTACTGAATTGTCTCAGAGTGCTGCTGCTGGGGAGTGGTGCTGCTCTCTGTGGAAAAAGGCAAATGGGATGGCACCAGGGAGCTGCTGCAAGATGGAGCGGGGGAGGGGGAGATAGAAAAATAAGGTTGATGTGAAGAGGAGTAGACAGGAGCTTAGGGACATGGCACAACAACAAAATACCTCATTCTGTGGCATGGTTCCATTTCTCTCTTATAAATCTTGCACTGTAGACACAATTCTCAGTAGCATCATCTTGCCCCTAGAGAACAGGAGCACCTGCACCATCTGTCAGCCTGGTGCTCTCTGAGGCAGGAAATCCCTGTGCTGTTTGCTGGTACCTCGGGTGTACGTTCATCTGAAACCACTGCACAATCAGTGCTTTTCCCCCTGCTGCTTTTGATAGCACTGTAAAGGTTTGATTCACTTCTCTGCTCAGGATTCCTCAAAGGCTGGATTTGAAAATGAGAGGAGAACTGGCACGGGTGGATTTACTGCTGCTGATTTAAAGTTTCTCTCTTTAGCCCTCTCACTTACAAAACACTGTCAGTGCCGTAAGGTAGTATTGCTGTGTTTCTTTGCCCCAGGAAGTGCTGCTGCCTCATACTTGCAGGGTGAGGGCTGCAAGGTGGGTGCCAAGGCTACCTTCCATTCTTCTCCACACCGTGAGTGCCTGCAAGCCTTTCTGCAGGGTGGGAACCACCAGGATTATGCGCGCTTGCTCGTGTCCTTGGTAGCAAAGGATTACTTGCAATGAAAGTGGGATTCTTCCCACTGTGAGCAATGTGCCTCCTGAGCAGTGCTTTGCTGTTTAACCAGCGAGATGGATTTTGCAAATAAGCTGGAGGAGGAAGTAGTGGCACTTCATATGCTTACGTTTTTGTGTTTTGTTTTTGTTGTTTTCCTTTAACAAAACTGAGCTTCTTTTTATATGTCAGTCATTTTTATTGTACTGTCATTTTGTTTGTTGTCACATCTGCCTCATTTTGCTGCTTATTAGACACACATTAGATATTCACTGACTTTGAAAATCAGTCACTGGCTTTCTTGAGATTTCATAGCAACAAATTGTACTACAGAGAAAGAAAGAGAGAGAAGCAATGTTGTACAGGAATAATGTCAGTAATGCCAGGTATTTCTGTGAAATGGCAACTATTTTATTTGCAGTTGTCAGTCTCCTGCAAACAAGAAAGATGTGTTCAGACTTCATCTCAAACAGCACTTGGTAGTGCTTGGTAGGGGTGAGTGAATGTTCATGTTAATTGTTCTGTGCTGCCTCTTGACCTCTGGTGAGGGAGCTTGTGCCACCTCAGAAGCCTTGCCTCAAGCTTCTATGATTTGGACTGAGAGGATGCTTTCTGTAAGGTCTGTTTCTTGAAATGGCTCTTAGAAACTTGGTGAGCCCAGAAAGGTATCAGGCTTAGTCATGACTGGATGCTGAGCATTTTATAGTTAGAATAGACAAAAAAAAAAAAAAAACAAAAACCAATGTGCCGCAGATAGAATATGCTAAATAACATAAGATTTTTCTATATCTGGTATATGAATACTTTAGTTCCTCAAGCCAGATCTGAGGTCACAGATCAGTGAAGGACAAAGAGCTGATCTGTTCTATGTTCCTGCTTGCCTGGAATACTTGCTATTTCCTAAAGCTTAGAGAGGGTCTGACAGATACCCTCTTCTCTCAGGTAGTATGGCTCTTCTAGAGTAATCTAATTTTGGTGAGACATGAATGAAACATTTTTAAAGATTCTGTGGTTTTTTTGTTTGTTTGTTTGTGGTTTTTTGGTCCATACTCATAAGAATTGCTTTGATTCTTTGATGTCCTAATAAAATCCTGTGTCTTTTTAAATGTGTGACAGACACTCAACCAATTGACATCGTTTACTTCTTTTTATCAAAGAACTTTGAGCAAGTCCTGCATACCTGGGAGCCACCAGAGCTGTTGTTCTGCCATCCCTCCAGACCTCCAGCTATTGTCCATGACCTGCAGGTCATGAGTTACAGCTGCCTACCCGGTATGGATGTCCCTGACACACTAATTGCATCACACATGGAACAAGAAACTTGCATTTCAGCAGGATTTATAGGTTGTTTATGGCATCTTTGTGATTTGCTGGTGCAGCCTGTAGGATTTTGGCCATCCAATTCTGTTCTGTGCAGCAGAAGATTGTGTCTGCTGAGTGTTAACTTGTCAGTAAGGATGCACAGCTTCCACTCCAGTTTACTGGAGATGTCTGAGAAGCAGATGCATGTTCCTGGTATTTAGGTATGTGTAGTGTGGATAAGTGTGTTATGGCCAGCTGTATTCTAGCTTCATTTGTGGTTTGAATTATATATTGGCAAAGACAACCCGAAGGTATCCATTGCCACAATTGCACAGCTTTTCCTTTGGCACAAATTTATCTTAGTACAGAATAACTACAGAAGGTGACTATCAAAGATGGCAAACAGAGAGGATAAATGTCAAATCAGCATTTAGTGAGGAAGATGATGAAGAAAGTGTGATGTGAAACAAGCCCTAATGGATCGGGTAATGCCACTATGGAAGGCTACCAGGCTACCAGCACTGAATTTCAGGACTTCTAAACAAGTAACAATGAAATAATTCAGTTGCCCAAGGGCTGACTCCCATTTTAGTACCCAGGTGCCAAGAGAGTTTCCATATTGATGGAGCACCTTTGTTTAACTGGTAAGAGAATGGAATCTGACATCAGTTGTGGTTACTCTACCAGCATTTTTAATGAATTAATTTTTATTCTTTGTTTATAGCTGTGTGGGCAAAAGCAAAAATTGATTATACAGCCTAAAATGCTGAAGGCAGTCTTCGAGAAACCTCCCATGTACTGAAGGAAACGAGATTTTTAGACATGGTGTTTTGCTGTAACTGTGCTGCAGTACTCATTGTTTTCATCAGCTAGGGGATAGTCTGCAGAGCAAGGCTGGAAAGGAGTTCTTTGGTCATTTTTGGTATAGAGTATTCCCTTGTGCATCACATGAGAGACATTAGAGGGGTGGTATGGATGGTATTCTACAGTATTTATTTGCATAATGCCATATGAAAATACATGCCATGTCTGAAGTCTCTTTTCAAAAAAGCTTTTGTAGTGACTGTTGTGAGATACTCTCAATATTTTCTTACAACTCTAGTGTTTACTCCATCAGGTGCAGTTTGACACAGCTGGGTCTTAGCTCATGCCTTGCTGATAACTGAAAGAGATTTGTTTTTACTTCAGGAACCATCATGTCCCTTGCAGGATAGTGCATGCAGCAGTGTGACAGCTGTAGTTCTGTAGTGCCAGAGACTGTGCTTGTACACAGCTGAAAAGACACCTTGTATTCCAACTCGTTAGCAGGGCCTGTCGAGATAGACAAGGGGTAATGGCTGCAAACTGAAGGAGGGTCAATTTAGGTTAGATATAAAAGGATTTTTTTTTTTTACAAAGAGGGTGGTGAAAGACTGGAACATGTTGCCCAGAGAAGTGGTGGATGTCCCATCCCTGGAAACATTCCAGGTCAGGCTGGACAGGGCTCTGAACGATCTGGGCTAGTTGAAGATATCCCTTGTTGCAGTGGGGTTGGATGAAGGAACCTTTAATGGTCCCGGCCAACCCGGACCATTCCGTTGCTAGTTTAAAGGTACTTTTCTTTCAGCAAGCCGGCTCCTGTGGCTTTTCTTTTCCTCCTTTTGCCGTGTTTCTGACCGTGCATCGCTGTCTGGCATATTCTGCAGCTGAAACCGCTTCTCTGCGCCGTAAGGCAGCTGCTGGTCCGGGCTCCCGGAGGCTTGGGCAGCGCATGGAAGTGAGCGTCTCCCGAAGGCCCTGCACGGACTGCGGTGCCCAGGGACACTCGGGTCAACGTTGCCATCTACCGGGGCTCTGCCGGAGCTGCCAGCTGCCTGCAGCTGGAAATGCTGCCTGCAGCTGGAAATGCTGCCTGCCTTCTGCCGCTCCTGGTGTGCGGCCGGAAAGTGCGCGGGGAATGAGCGGGGTGTGCGTGCCAGCAGCTGAGCAGCACAAGCCTCCTGCCAAGGCTGCTTTAAGACGAGTTTAGAGAAAAGAGGCTTCCAGAAACTGGGGAAGGAAAAGGATTCATGGACTAAATCTGCTGTTACCTTCCCCTTTCCCCAGGAAAAAAACCACCACTGCTATAGACATTTACTTCAAGCAGGAACTACTGGCCTGTATTTTACAATAATTGTGTTCTGTACGAGGTGGTTTTGATCATATTCATTCCTCTGTCCCCGAAATGTCTCAATGTCCAATTTAGCCAACCCATACTTGCATCAAATAGAAGCGTTAGTATGTTTGTGCTCCTAAGAGGTCCATAGCACTCTGAGCGAAGTTAAGCATCATCTTCTTTGTTTCATTAATTAATTTCCTTTAACTATATAATGCAGGTAAATTTCTTAGGTGTATATCAAAGACTAGACTGTCTTAAAACAATAGGCAAAATGGCATTTCAAAGGGCTTATTATTGAAATAGTTTCAACTTGCTAAACAGCTTGAGTTCCTTCAGCTTTTCTTCTTATTTTCCATCTGTCCAGGATAGATATATACATACATATATATGTATGTGTGTGTGTGTGTGTGTATAAGATGAAAAATACACTTTTTTAACAACAACAAAAAAAATCTGCCAAGTGTAAATTAGTTAGTGAGACTTCTCCTTTCTCCCATCCCCTCAAGTACCAGCTTAAAATGTAAAAACATCTCTACAGGCACAGAAATGCTATTTATACTTGCAGAACTTGCTGAATAGGGAAGTCCAAAAGCAGATAAATCAGATCTCAATGTCTGATTTTAGCGTCAAACAAAATCTTGAACAACAAAAGAAGAAAAAGGTGTGAAGTTGAGAAGCAGGAGGATGTTGGGAGGAGGGGGTAGCTAATATTTACTTATTGTGAAATTCTTTGAATTACAAGAAGAAATTTTTTTCAGAAAGGCTTTGTTTGTATTTTCTCTGAGAGCTTTCTTGGTGCAGGAAAGGATTTTTTCCCCTGGTTCAGCTAAAATAGACCACTTGGTACTGTGGGCTATTATTAAGGTGCAACTTCAGCATAAATGCATTAGTACTATTATAATGCATTAATTGTTTCAACAATTAATTCATTATAATAGTAACTCATAGGTTTAAAAGAGGAAAATAATGACTGTACAAAAATCTGAATAAAAGCAAAACAGATCAGGTGTAAGGAAGACTGTAATATAACTACAAGAGTAATTATTTTTTTCCAATGATAGGTGCAAAGAAACTGGAGATATTAAACCCAGTTTTCTAGTTATACAATCACTGAAAAAAACTTAGTAAGAAGTGTGATTTGTTCTGTTTTCTTGCTTTACTTTGGTTTAGGAAGAAATTCTGAAATAAATAATATAAATAAAATAAGATCTTTTGGTAACAGACAGAAATAAATTGTCGTCCCCAGAAACTTCAGACAACCCAGGTTTTTACAGCTTGCAATTCACCAAATGCCAGCTGTGGAAATCTCCTTCCTGTCTGTCACTCAGGTTGCTAACAGTGACATCCCTTTATGGACTCTTACCCTTTGCAGTTGCAATTTTTTTTTTTTTTTTTTTTTTTCCCTCAGAAGAGGAGAAAGCCTTCCAAAACCTTCATGGGTGAAGCATGCCATATTTTCAGGAAGCACTGGGGAACAATCCTGCCTGGAGTGAAATAATACATTTATTCTGGTGACTTGCCAATCCCCAAAATCCCTGTGGGTATCAATATCTAAATGTTAAGGGATTTTGTAGAGGTTTTGTAGGTTTGGTCTGTCAGCTTCGCTGTACAACAGATTTGCTACATGGTAAGAATTCTCTCCCATATTTGATTCAAAGTTTTTGCTCCTGATGGTGTTATTTTGTTTAGCTATGGATTTCCACATGCTGTCTTGGTCTGTTACTGCCCAGCTTGCAATTCTGTTTTTACACAATGTTGCTAAGCTGGCTCGCTGACAGGAATATAGTCAGAGCTGTGGGCTGCATTCTGTTCCTTTACTGCTAACTAGTCTGCAGGAAGAAAGAGTTCGCATCCTCTCCTCTCTCTCTCGTGTGCTCTGGCTTCTGTCAGCTCGAGGATTTTGTGATGAGGTGCCCTGTTGCTCCTTAGCAAAGCTTTCCCTGGGGTATCCTCGCTTTGTACACTATTTATTCCTCCAGCAGGATCAGTGAAGACATGAATGTGTTGGTCTCTGGAACAGATGCCACAAATCAGTCTAGCACTTCTTTCTAATTTTAATGGAGATGAGCTACTTGTTGTAATTTCTTGAATCTCTCATTTAGGATGTAGAGAGACCATAAATCTTAAAGCAACAAACATTCCCAAATCCCACACTTTGAAGTGAATGGGAGCTCCTGGCTCATCAGCACTTTTCGGAAACAAGCTGCTTAACTAGGTGTCCGAAGCCATTACAGTCTTTGCTTTTTTCCTTTCTGAAAACTTTGGTCTCAATATTTGAGGGAATATACAAAAAAAAGTTTGCACAGTGTGAGCAGTGCTTCCCTGAACAGCCTCAGACAAAGCTGTTGGATACTGTAGCATCCAAACTCAACACTCCTGAGCGCCAAGCCAAGAGTTTGGCATCACATTTATTATTACTTTTTTTTTTTTGGTGTGAGGAGGGATTTGGGTTTTATTGCTTTCAATGTTGTTATTAAAAAACCCAAAACAAAACCAAGAAAACCCAACCCAAATATCTGGCTTGTTGTGATTTTTTTTTTTAGTTGGTTGGGTTATTGTTTGTTTGTTTGGGTTTCTTTAAGTTTATCCTATCAGTGCTTTTCATTCCCTATCTTACATCTTCTCTTTTGAAAACTTACTATTCCTTGACTGTGGTGGGGAGTAGTCTAAACAACTGCTATAATTATCTGCTAAAATATGTTTCTTTGCAGAGTATTACATAGCTAAATGTATGCAACATATTATTATGTTTTAGATCTTGCTTCCTCATTTTCATCTTTAGTTGAAAATTCAGTTTAATTCCACAGTCTCTATAGATGAATGAGTTAATCAAGCTGTGTGCTGTATTTTAAAGAACAAGTACATTTTTTCCATAAAATATGTAGGCAACATACTAAAACATAGATTAAAAACCAGATTAAAATTAAAAACCAGATTAAATTTCTGAAAAATGCTTGCAAGTTGGTTAGAAAAGGAGGGGAAGAAAAGTGAAAGTAGTATTGCTTATAGTCTGTTAATGGATCATATCTTGGCACAAGTGTTTACATTTCACCTCAGGGTAAACTCTTCAGCCTGTTGGCTGACTTTTGAGGGCTGACTCATCCTGGCAGCAGCCTTCAGCAGCCTGGCTGGTTGGAGTAGCCCATGTGGTGTGGGACTCATGTTTTAATGGCACAGGAACACTTCCGTGGCAGCACTTTTGTGGTGATCTCAATGATCTCATTGTGGGCAGGTGCTCCTATTTTGTGTTGGGGGTTATTCTGCCTGAATAATCTTGTATTATTATCTGTGTGCTCACAGTAGCACAGGAGTTTGGGGGGCTCACAGGTGCCCAAGCACTGAAAAGAAGTAGGTAAGAGCTGAACTACCCTAGTGCAGGAGGTGAGGGGCGTTCCCGGGGCTGGAAGTGTGCTGCCCTGCTAGTGCTTGTAAGCCTGCTGTTTGTGTGTTGGGTCTTTGGCAGGCTGCAGCAGGGCCATCAGCAGTCTGAGTTCCCCACTTTGTATCCACACAATCCACACCTTTTTTTAAGTAGAGGCTGGAGCAGCCTGTTCCTGAAGGAATGTGCCAGGGCCCCATGCTGAAGCAGTTCATGAAGAACTGCAGCCCATGGGAAGGTCTCACCTTGGAGGAGTTCAGGGAGGACTGGCTCCTGAGGAGGGGATCCATGCTGGAGCAGGGAAGTGTGAGGAGCCTTCCCACTAAGAAGGAAGAATTGGAAGAAGCAACATGTGATGAACTGATCACAGCTCCTATTCCCCAGCCAGGAGTAAAGCTAAGCCCAGAAAGAAAAGGTGGGTGGGGGAAATGTGTTCTTAAGATTTGGTTCTATTTTCCACTATTCCACTCTGATCTAATTGGTTAGAAAAGTAAACTAATTTCCCCAAATGAAGCCTGTTTTTCTGTGACAGTGGGAGAATTGAAAAAATCAAAGGAAAGACAGTCAATATAGGGCAAGATACACAAAATTCATCACCTCTCACTAGCAGCCTTGCAGAGGTCAGGAAAACATGGTTAACATCTGTGGGAGGTAGTAAGACCATTAAATAGATTCAGGATTTGGTTTTCTGCTTGAATGTTAGATTGAAATGTGAATGTTTGTCAGAAAAAAATTACATTTGTTGGTTTCACTTATCCACTATTCCCACAAGGGAAAAATATACTTCCATGATGCAGGTGAAAGCAAGATTGTTGTTGTAAACCTAAATAGCCCAGAACAAATAAGCTAAGCTGTTTCATCTTGGGGTTGTCTCTCCTCTCCTCTCCTCTCCTCTCCTCTCCTCTCCTCTCCTCTCCTCTCCTCTCCTCTCCTCTCCTCTCCTCTCCTCTCCTCTCCTCTCCTCTCCTCTCCTCTCCTCTCCTCTCCTCTCCTCTCCTCTCCTCTCCTCTCCTCTCCTCTCCTCTCCTCTCCCTTATTTAGCTTTATCCTAGAAAGAACAATACAGTTGTCAGTACTGCTTCTAGACCCTTTAAGATTCTTCTTCTGGGATACTAAACTTTTTCTCCACTGGTGAAAAAAGTGTGGGTTTTTGTCAGGGCAGTTAGCAAACTTGCATTGTCTTAAGGTGCTGTGAAGACAATTTGCCAAGGCTAGTTTCCTTGCTGACCTCATCATGTTGACCTCAGGGTAAATCTCATCTTCCCAAAAGGAATGGTTTGTTATTATCTTGGGATGGGTCCAGTATGTGGTTAATGCTGAGGGAGTTCTCCTGAGCTACAAACCAGTCCTGAGTGGACTGATGGAGGGAGGAAGATGAGGGTGAAGATGGCTCGCTTAGATGTCAAAACTGGTGAGACACAGGAGGGAGGGACTCAGGTTGTGGCTAGTGATTGCAGGATACACACAGTGTCCCAGAGGAGCTGTCACAAGTTTCCACAATGGCAGAATTGTTGCAGCCACTCTGATATTTGGGACCCTGAGAGAAGAGACCAAAATTAACTTGTGTTTGCACAGAAATGCTATCATTTCAGTCTTGACTGCTGGGTTGGCCATCACCTACAGATCATGTGTGCTTCCCAATAGTTCAAGTATCTTGGACCCCTCCCAAAAGGCATTCAGTGGATTCTGTTACTCCCATGTGATCTTTAACAGCTGCCACACGACAGAATTTGAGCAGAGCCTGTCAAGGTTGATGTGAATGTTTGAAAGCCACTGGAAGAAAGCTGGCTTGATTTTACATGTGTGGGAAGCTCCTAGGCAGAGGGTCATAAATGCTCTACTGGTTTCAAAGATAGTGCTTGAACCAGGAACACAAAATGGCTTTGGAGCATTGTCTGAACAGCACCCAAAGGGCTGCAGGACATCTGCCCAAGGGCTGCAGGCGCACGTGCCCTTCACATCTCACAGCCTGCACTACAGAATGTGACCAGAAGAGCACTTATATGTGTTTTGGATGTTACACCAGCATGTATATGTGCATTTATATCTGTGTGCAGCCTGCATACCAGCACAAGAGATTGAGCTCTGGTTTATGGTTTGTCTGCTTTGTGAAGATTTAAATGTTCCTCTTTTGGCCCTGGCTTTTAAAGTTCTGCAGCTAGGAAACTAAAGTAGATTTTGCAACAGGTAATAGGGCCGACTTGACTTGTTGCTGTTCTTTCCTGTCACTGTAACCAGATACACAAACATCAAGGCACAGCCTTCAAGACACTGTGGAGGTCCCCTAGACCTCCTCCCTCTGCAAGAGAAGCCGGAGCCTGAAGCTCTGGACCTTCCTACTTGTCATCTCAAGGCTAGATTTCTAGCTTTGTGAGGAGGGCGGGTGACTCTTGTCCAGCACAGAGATCACATGAGCAGGTGAGATAACAGAACCATCTCCATGTGAGCTGTGGTGGCTGCAGTTGTGAGTGAGGAACAGCCCCTTGGAGCAGCGCAGGTGCCCCATTTCAGAAGGTCCTGGGTGACTTTTATGAGAGCCCTTTGAAGTCAGTTGCACGGACACGAGGGCATCTTGAACCATTTGCAGGCAAAGACCCTCTTGGGGGGGGGTCTTTGCTTCTGCTCTTCTCATTCCCTTGAGGAGAAGGTCAAGTGAACAGATGAAACTCCCTAAGCAGAAATGACAGGAAAGGGGAGGGGAATCCCATTTAGTCAACTTTCAGATTAATGAGCTGCTCTGTAATTTCAGAACTATACTCATTTATTTCACATTAAGAAATAGAAAAGGCTGCATCCATTTCTTCAAGCTGACAGATAAGAGAAACTGATGAGTGACAATGGTGCATTTCTTTTATTGATGGCTGAAGTCATTGTCAGTGGAGCCTTGAAATGACAGAAAGAAGTCTGAAGCTGAGAATCATCCCAGGATAGGAGAAGATATTTGACACAGTTTTACAAGTAGCTGTATGCAGACATGCTGGTAAATTGACCAGACTGGAAATATAAATATATTGAAAAATATCTATCTATATCTATCTATATTTTTCATGTAAAATGCTTAAGCCATATAGAATTTTTTAAAATGACAACAAAACTTCGTGTTGTAACTTTTTTTGTTTCATCAAAGCAACAATTAATAAAAGGCAGAAGCTCCTGTGTCAACAGGTTAAGAACAATCACACTTTTCCAGAATTTTTATTTCAAATGAAAATGAAAATAATCTGTGCTTGTTAAGGGTTTTTTAGTCATTGGCTTTTGGTGGTTTTTTTTTGTTTGTTTGTTTGTTTTAATTTTTTAAATTCCATTTTGCATGTGCTGTTCAAGCAAAAGGCCTTTTTTTTAGTGTCTGATGATGAGAAAAGTTTCTCCTAATCCATTTTTGTTGTTCAAGAAATATGAAAAGAATCCCCAAGTTGAAATGGTGAAACAAAGTTTGTTTGGGGAAGAAAATATATGGAAGCCTTGCTTGAATGTGTGGTTAAATTAAATTTTAGGATATGCGGCACCAGATATAATAGATATAATGTCTGGATTTTTTTTAAATGGTAAATAGAAATTCGGATAAATAAATGGTTGAGATTTGTCTTACCTACTATTTTTTATTTTTCTTTTTCTTGCTTTTATAAATTTTTCAGTGTTATTTTAAGAAGACTTAAATTTGAAATATCTCTGCTGTTTACAGCTAGATAGCATCTCCCTCCAAGTTTTCCATGGGATGCAGCAAGCTGTTGAAATAAATGCTGCCAATTTCTGTGCTTTTGATACCAGGATTGTTTTTGTGACCTAGTAATTTATGAGGGCTTGCAACTGAGTGGCCTCATGTTGCTTGTAAGGTTACCAGTGAAGACCAAAAGCTGCTCCTAGTTAGTCTCAAAGGCTTGGGCTCTATTTTGATCTTTTGAGGGTTTACTTTAACAGAGAAACATTACAGCAAAATTAACAGCCTAACTTTGCACGACATTTTCATCTGAACTTGTAATTAAAAAATATGTTGTCTGACTGACCCCCTGTGTGAGAGGAAATAAATCTCTTGCTTAAGACAGCTATTATATCTGGTGCCACGTATCAGGTTGTCTCTACAGGTCCCTGTCAAAGCAGAGTTGTAGGCTTATTAGCATCCTATTAATATGTGCATAAAATGTAGTCTGTGTCTGAGCCCAAATACACAAGCTGGGAAATCAAAGAGAAATCCTTCACACCTTTTGCTGGCTTCATCCTGAACTTTTATTTGGCTTAAAACAACTTCCTTAAGAGAATTTCCTCTTCTAAAGGAAACACTTTTCTCCATAGTTAGCAGGGGAATAGTGCATTGAATTATTTTTGGAGTAACACAGCCACCATTGGGAGAGAATTGCTTTAATCATGACATATGAATCTTAAGTTTATCTTGTGTAAAATATCAATCAATTTGAAAAGTATTGACCCATCTGTGCCTTCTTTTCTTTTCAGGTAAAGGTTAGGGAAATGTTGAGCAGAGAGTATTTTCACTTGTATTTTATCAAAATCTTATTAAGAAAGTGCTACAAAGGCTGCTCTGTGTTACAAGTTTTGTTTTATTTATACAAACAATATTGACATACTTGCTTCTGACTACTTTAGGGCTTTATTAACTACAAAATTACCTCTAAAGCTCGGGTCAGTTTCATACTGACTTAGATATTGCAGTGGAAAAACCTTGTTTTTAACAGTCATTGTAATTTAGAATTCCAGCTGTTTAGCTCATGTGGTAAGCAATGGATTTAGACTGAATTAACATAAGTCACACTAAATTGAAATAAAAGGTTTGTAAAAGTTTAAAATTCAGTGTTTAGTTTAAGCAAGAGCTGAGAGTTGCAGGTGGGGAAGGAATAGGATGGGTCCTTGCATGCGCCCTTTTGTCTGGTGCCTAGTCTCAAATGTGCCTCGTGAGCTGTTAGGAATTGTTTAAAAAAAACTTAGGTGATTCTGTTAAAGCTTGAGGGTTAAGAAAATCTTCATTTGGTAATGGAGGCTGAAGTGCTTTTAAAATCAAACCAGCTATTTATGTTCTTTAAATAAATCTAATGTAACTGTTCAGTTTTCACTAGCTTTATGTTGTTCAAACTGTCAAAAGTCCATTTTTATATTTTGTTCTTAGAGATTTTTTTCCAAAGTATTTTTTCCCTTTATTCTCCTGACCTGCAGCTGCCAGTGAAAGTGATCCCTGAATTACCTGAAGCTACTGTCCTGCAGAACCAGCAGCCTCCAGGCAAGATTTTCCCACACTCATGTGCCAATAGGTCTGGAAAAGTTGCTGTATCCAATTACTAAGTTGTCATAACAATTTGTAAAAGTATGTTAATGCTTCTTTTTACAGGAGTGCCTTGCACATTATTGCTCGGGGCTTCCACAGCATTATTTCCCATTATATGTTATGTCAAATAAACACATGGGGGACTGGAAAATGCAGACCTCCTCTGCCTGGGCCTGCACACACGAGATGGTTGAACTTTTGTAGCCCTGTCATCTGTGTCATATGGGCCTCAAAGCCTAAGAAGAAACAACAGATCAAGTTCTCTTCTAGTGTCTTAAGCTTGTTTAAATTGTTTTCCACAGTAACTTATATACATGGATTTAATATAAGTATGGAAATTATATTAGATTTAAAACTAAAAAAGAACAATTTCTTTTCTGCCCAAGATCTACCTGTGAGGGAGACTATGCTCTTAGAAATGAATAGCTCAGCTCTTTTGTTGTAAAGGCCTGTAGATGTCTAATTTCACTCATGTTCATTTGCAGGCATGTTTGCATGGCTGCAGTGTGCCCTGGAGTGTTTTGAGTATAGAGCAGGAAAACAGCAGTGGTGATGAAAATAAACATATTTAATTAAAGGGCCATGGCTGCTGACAAACTTTAAATTGATTTATGCCAACTGTTTTAAACTGGAAGTACACCACATACATTAAAACATTACTATCAATATTTATGTATCCAAAGTCTTTAGAGCTGATTACCTCAGATCTGCTTTGAAGTGAGCCTCCAGCTGCTCCCCTTTGGCCCTTGGAGGCTCCCATGATGAAGTGAGGCTGAAGTGGGATAGATGGACTTGTTTTCCCTCGTGTGTGCCAGCTGCCAGTGGGTGTTTTGCTCCACAACTCCATACTAGAGGTAGCTCAGAGTAAAAAAAACCTGGGTGGGTGCTGGGCCCTCAGCACTGACTTTCATTCGGCAGGTTCAGCTTCCTCTGTTCAGTGCTGTGCTAATGCAGATGTGGACAGGGATCAACTCCCAGATTCTGCTTGTTTCATTAATCTTAATGTGTCCATAATGCATCTTATGAGGTGTGAAACTCCTGGTCCTCTGGAGTCATTTGTACTGATGAAGTCTGTAAAACTTAAAATCTTTAGCTTGGGCATGCAGTTCATTGGTATATTAGCAGATAATTGCTCATTTTTAATCTCAACAGCTATTTATTTTGAGAAAAACAAAATAACCTAAAGACTGCAGGTTTGATTATGGTAGACTGTATTAAAAAAAATGAAAGTGTGTAGGACTAAAGGATGGCAATTTTGGAATTTTTCTCAGATGCTTTCTTCAGAAGAAAAGAATTTGGAGAATATTGAAGAGGAAGAGGGGAAAAGTGATTGCAGGAGAAACTGAGAGCTGGATTCTCATCTAACAGAGGACCTGCATTTGTTTCTCTGTGGGACATAGCAGGTAGTACAAGAAAACCCCCATAACACTTTATGTCTGCAGTGAAGCAGTGCACCGAAAGACATGTTTAATGCTTCCAATTCACCACCTCTGTGAACTCAAATTTCACAGCTGCTCCATATGGGAATGGACGTGCGAGATGGGTTATGGAGACTGGAAACACGTGGATGTATCTAGTGGAGCCACTGCTTTGCCCCTCTCCCTGCCTGCAGAAGGCCAGGTTTTGGCTGTCTGTGAGCTAGTGTGGCTGCAGACTGGGACTATAAAACTGTGGTGTGTGACCTGATGATCTCCCCGGTGTCTCCTGGTGTTTCTGTTTTACGGTTCTTTCACACCTCCCCAGCCTTGGCGGTGCTTGCGTGACTGGAATGCAGCACCAGACTCTGGGATAAGACAGGTGAAATGGCTGTAAAGTAACTCTGAAATGAAAGATTTTGCTCCCCTCCTCACCGATTTTGGATTTCCATGGGATTGTTAGCATGACAGGGTTTTAGTTATATTTGAAGGAGAACAAGATGTGAATCACTGTATGTAGGCTGGCGTTTCAGTTGTGACTGTGACAGCTGCTTTTCAACACTTGAATATCAATACAGTCTTGATAGATATCTGTGAATCTTTTCAATATGCTGGCCACCACAATGCGGAGAAAGGCAGATCTCATGTCTACGTTCTACTTGCTTTCTGGCATCGGGCTCTGACTTCTAGAATTTAGAGCCACTTTTAATCGTAACTTCATTTAATCATGTCTTTATGCTTTCTCCCCATTTTGTAAATAATTTACATGAGAAGGGAAAATCCTAAAGGGGGTGAAAGAAGAAAATGAACAGAGAAAAGCAGTAAATGCAATGTCTGCCCCTTTCTCAACCTATTTCTGAGTTTAGTTTATTCAGGGCATGTGAAGAAGTAGCACATTGTTTTTTTTCATGCAGGGAGAAACTGTGACTGAAGATTATATATGTTACTAGTATGAATCTGAATTTTTCAATTTCTTTAAGAGTTAGCCTTGCAAGAATGCCAGGTGTGAATCTCATCCAAGTATTAAATATTTTGCCCTATTTAATGTAACTATTGGTGGCTTAAAAAAATTTGCCAACTGTGCCCAGTTGTGCTGAGTAGGTTTTTGTTCTGAGATATTTGCCTGTATGGAATGACCTGCATTTATAGGCGGTAAATGCTAACACACACTTAGCTGGCATGGACAGAAAGAAATGGTGCCACTGGTTTCAGTAGTGCAGGAGACACCATTGAGAGATACTGCTGGTGAGAGCTGTTCTTGCTGTTTGCAGGGATGCTGTGCAAAACCTGAATAGAACCTTGAACTGCTGAAGAACACCAGATGTGGAAAAGCTATTGTCTCTAACTGACGCTGCAGTGTCAGGTGAATGGAAGCAGTGAGCTAAACAAATTCCTTGTCTGGGTTAAGTTTCATTTCTGATCTCAGGAGTGATGACATGTTCCCACCTTTCCTCTTTGGCAGCACTGACAGATGTGTCCTTTACTTGATAAAATGCTCCCACTAAATGTTTCAAGTGCTTTTGTATATCTTTGTCATATTTAAGTGGCTAGCAGGTTTGCAACAGACAATTTCTTAATATTCAAAATGTGAACCTCATTTTCTTGGGAAAACAGGACAGCATTATTTCTTTATGAAAACACACAAAACTTCCAGAAATCTCTGACTATAATAGACATAGTGATCTACAGTTTGAATGAGAGTTTAAGATGGTTTTGTTTGCATGAGAAATTTAAATTTTTACTTTCTTTGTAAGAGCAATATAATGGGAATTTTCACAAGCATGTGAATCTTTATAATCCTCCCTAATCTTGCAGCATGGGATTCCTCTCAACATTAGCTGCTAAAAGTTAAGTATCTCTCCTAAGGGAGTAATCTAGGAAGTAATTCCTCACCCTCCCCCAGCAGATACCATGCCAAGGATTCATCTCACCTGTTTTACTCACCTATCCTAGAATGGGATAAATAGCAACCTGGAGACACTTATCTCTCTTGCTTGACTACAGAAGGAGCCTAGATGACTGGCTTGGACAAGCCACCTGATTTCTAGGTGGCTAGAAAGAGCAGGGGCACTACCTCTTTTGGCCTTAGAGTATAAGATGTAGTTTTCAAAGAAATATTCTTAGTGCTGGAAGGGTTGATAATATATATGCATTCGGTTGTGCAAATAACACCTTTCTTATTAGTTGGTGGTTTTGTGTATAGATTTGTGTGCAATTAGATGATCAGTATTTAGTTGTATTATTTTCTGTCTCAAATTTCTTTCTGAGAAGCATCAAGGCAAAACTGAAATGTGGGCATGCAGTTGAGTTACACAGGCACAACTGCTCCCTTCCCAGAGAAGAACAGGGAAGCTCTCCTTGTAATGGGTGAAACTCCCCAATCAGTGTGGTACCTGGGAAAGGCCAGCCTAGACTAACATCAAATGTAACAAAGAAACCTCATTCTGAAAATTCTGTAAATGTCCACAATAGTCATAGTCTTTTAGCTGTGGGGGAGAGTGCTTGATTTCACATGTATTCGTGGAGCAGCACATCAGCAGAGTCCACTCAGTCCAGTTCTTTGATAAGTCTAGGTCTGTGGAAATGGGCAACCTGGTTTGCCTGCCTGTACCCAGGCTTCCTCACGTGGCGTTTTTCTGTATTGCTGAGGAATATCAGTGCCTGGATTGTTTCATTCGCTTCTGTCACGCAGTGCTCCTGTCCCAGCATGCCAGGAAACAGTGATGTGGAGCCTTCAGCTCTTGGATCACTTCTGAGCCAAGAGGAATCAGATGGGTACTGAATTTCTCTACCTTGGTGGCCACATGGTCTCCTTGAAGTGCCGAGCAGCAGCAGTGAGGAGTGAGGACTGCTGCAGTCCTCAGTGGATCCTAGACACTTCCCATGACATGAGCCCCAGACAGGTGAGCTCTGGGCACACACAAGGACTGTGGGTGGTTTGTCAGTGGTCTTTCTGGATTCTGGGCTGCCAATATCTGGGCATGATAAAGACACTTCTATACCACACACCTGTATGGCAGTACCGAGACACAAGGTGCAATGTATATATCTGGTTGTTCCTTAAAACTCCAACAAAATGGATAGGTGTTCTGGGAATTCTGTTGCAGATTTTATCCCTCTGTCACAGATGATTTTCAGCGCTGGTTGTGGGGGCTGTTGCATGCAGAGGCTGCACAGATCTGTCACGCTGCTGCAGGAGCAGGAGTTGGCAGCTTCACTGAGAACTGTCAGCAGAGGCAGTGGAGGGAGCAAAGAGCTGGCTAACTGGGCACACCTTTGCCAAGAGACAGTGGGATTTCAACATTTAGTACAAGTGGAAAGTAAACTACTCATTTGCTGATGTTTGTGTTGATTTTTTTTTTCAAACTGCAAAAAACAGTGGAAAAATTATTAAAAATTAAGGAAAATTAAAGAGAAACACGGAGATCTCTGAATTAGCACAATTTTGATCTGCTTTCCCTTGTAGGCTTGTAATGCCAAAAACATCAAGAAACTCTCAAGCTTCAACTGCAATGTTTTGGTTAGCTTGCATTTGGCAAGATAGAAACAGAAATGGCACATGAGAGCACCCTGGCTGTGGATGGTTGTAAGACAAATGTTGATTTAGTGGAGTTGAATGGGTTGTTTCACCCACATTGTTTTATATTGTGACACTCACTAAGATCTCTCAGTTCTCTGGGCTGGACTCTGACTTTCCTCTGCTTTTTGCAGTGCTATAATGCCATGGAAGTACTTTTTCATTTCAGAAAAACAGTGACAAGCTGGTAAAATCTTGGTTTGGGAGATTGTAACCTGATTTATTATTTTCTATTTTACAATTTCAATGTAAAGGTGAGAATCTTATTTTGTGTCACATTTCAATAAAACTCTCTGTTTCCTAAGGGAAACACTAAGGCACAATCCATAAGTAACTTTAAAAGGCTTGGGTAATTTATTGAGGTTTTTTGGATAGGAGATACAAAATATTTTACAGTTGATATAAGGATCTCAAAACTGTATATATTTTGTACAATGGTTTTGGCTGAAGTAGAAAATATTTTTTTACCCTTTTTTATTCTTGCAAACTTTGACTTACTTTTGAAATAATGTGCTTTTCACTCTGTTGTACTGGAAAATTTGTGGTTTGAAAAAATAATGTCCTTGTTGCAAAAATCTGAGAATTCACACATATTTTTCTCAGTGAGCCCATTTGCCTGACATCAGCCATTGTGTTATGCATTCTCCTCCAAGAGAGAAGTTGAAAAGGAGTGAGAGAGAGACAAAGAGGGAAAGGATCACAGTATCTCAATTTTATTTTCTTTCCTGAAGAGTATTCTCTTTGGACAGACAGTAATTGTAGTTTCTAATGACACAAACTTGAAGGGAAACAGAAGAAGACTACAAACAGGTTTATGGGCCTATCAGCAGGAATATGTGGCTACAAATTGCAGAGTAAATGAAACAGCCTGTTGTTTCCTAAGCCTGAGTTTGTGAGTGTTATGCCAAAGTATTTGAGGAGGAGCTAGAGCACCAGGCGGTGTAAAGGATACCTGCTGAGCCCTAATTGGTGCCCACTGTTGTTAATGGCTTCCTGTGGCTGAATGTTTACTTGTCATTTGTTTTGTGCTTTGTTTCCCAGCTACTGGAAGGAAAAAAAATACTGACCAAAACTTTATTTTGCTTTTAAGTGGACATCCTTGGACATCAACTGCCCCACTGCAAATTGGGGCAGACTATTCCTTAGTCCTCTTAGGCTTCTGAAGTTAAATTTTTTTCAAATACTGTTTTTGAATTCGAAAAGTCAGCAGATTTTTTTTTCAATATATATTATTTATATATATTATATAATAAATTATATATTATGTGCAATATATATTTATTATATGCAAAAATTATTCAATAACCGTGTCTGGGACTTTTGCCTTCTATAAGGCTTTGCATGGTTGAACATTTGAAACATACTTCAGATAACACTGGTTTATTTATAAGCATCTGTTTCCCTAAAATGCCCATTTCTCTTACAAATCTCAATACTTTTTGTGGGATGCCTGTTGAAGATGAAGAAGAATGAAACCTTGCATGCTCAGAACTTCCATACAGAAGAGTCCCTTTTCTGTATGTGATACAGCCACTGTCTGGTTTAGTGTTGTTTTCTTTTTTTTGTCTCTTTTTCTTCTAATCCAAAGAGACTAAAAGAAAACTATACAGGCCAGTGTCTCAGACCTTTTCCTTATCCTGTTCTTGGTTTCCCTAACCAGAGAGCCTGTTAGTATCAGCCACCTCAGGAGGCTTTCACCTCCCTGCTGTGAAAAAGGAGTGAAACTGCTCTTTTTAACTAGGACAGCGAATAGTTTGTGGTGAATCTCCACATATACACATTACTGATGAAGAAGGAATTAGAATAGTAAAAACATTCTAATCCTATAATCTTAAATCCTCTGCTTCTGCTACTCTGGGTTGTGGTGTTGGGGTATCTCTTGAGTGGCGTCAAGAGAAATTTAGTTTTAGTAATCCTAGAGAACAACACAGACCTCAGAGAAAAAAATACCTCTATCTCAATTTAGCAATTAATCGTTTCCACTTTGCAGGCTGATCTCAGGAAAAGCACATCTGACTAATGTGGGAGCCCTTTCCTGTAATTCCTGAAGTATCTTGATGAGTAAGAAAAAAAAGCTGCTTTCCTCTGAGTGGAAAGATGATGCTCAGAAAACAGCAAAGGGAGGAATACACAGATTTGTCCCATCTTCAAGGGGAAGCTTAATATATTTTAGGGTATTCTCATTCCTAATGATATCTCTAGAACATCTGCTAAGATTTAGCAAGGTATTTGGTATCTTTTTATTGTTCTTGAGTTTGAGTATTTACTAATCTAATATTTTCATATCATCTTTCTCAGACTGGAAGGCTGAAGAACAAACTACAGAACCAACAGGACTGTGAAAATTTTTTTTGTTTCCACTGGGCTGTAATAGATAACAGTTCAAAAGAAAACTTAAATATATAAAGTCAAAAAGTTGAGTTTCTTATACACTTGGTGGTAGTTGAATATTTGGGGAGTTTGGCTGGGGGGAGAAGGGAAACCAAACCAAAACTGATTGTAAAAAGTGAGAGCAAGAAGGCAGCAAGAAAAGAAGTCAGATCCTTAAGTGTTGTAGGGGTGTGTAACTCATTAGCATCAATGGATCAGTGCTCATTTGTGTCACTTGAGAATCAAGCCCAGTAATATGGCGTTGTCCTTTTAGTGTAATTCTTCTCTCACAGTGTTTTTTCTGCTTGTTAAACCAAAAGCATCCCAGTCTCTAGAAAAAGGAAAACTAAACTACATTTTGAAAAGACATATGAAATGCTAAATTCCAAAGTAATCCAATCTTTCAATTATTTAAATAAAAAAGAAGCCTCTATGCCAGAATATGTAGAGAGTCTGATTAACTTGCCCAACTTGTGAACAAGTGGTTTTCATGACTGACTGTACTACAGCAGGATTATTCAAGGACATTATTTTTTGGGTTAGGATGAGAAATACCTTGACTTTTGGTTTTGATAATTTACGTATCACTTGCTCATTCTGATCCTCTTAAAAGTCATTGAAATAAGGAGATCTTGTTCTTGGCTTTTGCTATCTGGCTTCTGCCTTAAACTTTCCCTATTTTTTTACACCTATTTTTTTGTACCTAATTTTTGCAACAATCCTGCAAATATGAACTTGTTTTACTGCAGCTCTTCCATTAATCTGAATTTGCCTGTTGAATCAAGCCTACCAGATTCATGAAATAAGGGAAAGGAGTTTTAGTTGATTAAAACAGTTTCCTTGATTTCTATGGAGATGTCTCAATCACCCTCAGTAGATCTGGAGCACAGATTACTCTGCCTATAGCATAAAATGTCTTACACAAATATATCAGTACTGTGATGCTAAGAACATTTTTTAAGAAATAGATAAATGCTACTCTAGAAACTGAGTACCCAAGTGTCAGAAAACTGTTGAAATTGAACCGTTTTTGTTTCTTTCACAAGTCACCAGTAAAATTCTGATTATGATTTTTCTTTGACTTTAGAATGGTGCCTTCAAAAAGTTTGCCTTCTGGTGCCTTTGTAAGATCCATTATGGAGCAGCTGGCCCTGGTTTCTCTAAGCAAAGGATGTGAGCAGCTGAAAAAGGCAAGCAACTTATGTTACAGTTAAACAAAACACTTGTGCTTTCAAATAGTGCTGCTCAGACTGGTACTGTGCCATCCAAAATCATTCCTCCCTAAGCTGTGCTTCTTACAGGACAACAGTGGAGGCAACTGCCATGATCTGCTGTGGCAGGAGACCTGCTGCCTCATTCCTTGTGGTTGAAATGCTTACACAAAGGCAAAATAATTCTTTTACTGATAGATGTTTCCTGAAAAGAAACCTCCTTCCAGCAGAACAGCATTTTTGCCTGTCAAGCTGTGGCACCACTGTGGTTTTGCTAGACTAGTTGTGCCCCATGGTGGTGGAATTGCTCCTTGTCTTCCCTGCAGTATTCTTCAGCCAGATGGCAAGGTTTAAATTCAGACTTAGGCTTAGGAACATGCTCATCCAGTGTCTCCGTTCTTTGTACCTTCTCTGTTGTGAAGAATGATGTTTAACACCCTTGTAATCACGAGGAGAACTTGGGGTGATCCTTTCATTTTATTGTAAATTTGAGGAGGAACTCATGTACACCTGCAGACCATGGGAATAACGTAGGGTGGAAAGGGACCATAGAAAGAGGAGAGAAATATTAATTATTCAGTGTTTCTAGGTTAGGAAAGTTCTCTGTCAGGTTCAGGGATCTGCTGCTCCTGATAAGGGTGAAGCCAAAGATCTAAAGGAAAGAATTTTGGTCAATGTATACAGGTTTTTGATGTTCCACACAGAAACTAAGTGGCATGAAGGCAGTGAGAATGCTTGGGTGTGTGTAAGTTGAAGAATGACATAGAGATAAGGAGGGCGAAAGTGCTTAAAAGAAACTCCATTGGAGTTTGCCCCAGTCTTGCTATAACACCTTCTCTTCCAGCTCGTGATGTCCCTGTGCAAAAGTGCTGTAAACTGAAAATGCAAAAGGGGCAGGTTTAAAGGATGATGATGATGAAAAATGCTTGAAAAGACTCAGTAGCACACCCAGTTGTAATTACATTAATCAAAGGGATTCATTATGACATCTGAAAACTATTTTGGTAAAAAACCCCTTTTCATATCAACTGGTGATGAAAAACGCTTGGCTGAAATAGCATCAGGATATGAAGGAAACCAATGCATCTCCCATTTTTGCTTCAGGCCCCTTCTCACCTCCTCCCCTGAAAGCCCCTTGTTTCCCCTCTTTGTGTACAGTTCCCCTTGCAGCTGTGCCCTGCGAGATGAGCCGGGGTGGGCCGCGTTCCTCACACCTCTGTGCGATGCACACACTGCTCTCCCAGCCTGCCAGACTTGGCAGTATTTCTTGGGCCAGGCTGTCAGGTTGCTGAGGATAAGTGAGGGTTTAATTTGCAGTTTGCATTCTTTTCCTAAGTAGAACATGCTCTGGAGAGAAGTCAAAAGCGGGTGTATGATTATGAACTCAGTGGTTCCATCCATCTATCTTTTCATGAAGTCAGCTCTGTCCAGAAGGTATTTCACATGTTGGGCCTACTAAGCTCATTTATATTGCAGGGGACAAAAATAACATCCCTTTTTTACAGTGATGAAAAATGTGGTGATCCTTGCTCTCTTCTAATCTTAAATCCAGATATTTTTATTGTGCACCTGTGATCATTTTATCTTTGAATTTACCTGTTCTAGGCAAATAAGTTGCTGTATAAATTGCTACCTTTTTATACAAATTAGGACACAGTTCCATACTAGAATTTTTATTTAATGTCTTTTACAAATGTAGAGCCTATTTACCAAATGATAACCTGGACAGTGAAGCAGTTGGAAAGAAAAGAGAAGTATGCTTTCTTGGGGGGGAATACAGAACAGGAAACTAGGACTTTATCCTGTATATTTGACAATAGGGCTGAAAGTTTTATTTGTAAATACAATAAGTGTATTACCTGACCCCTAAACTTTAAACAACTTGGAAAAGCTTAGCATTGGTAAATTCTGGCAGTATGTAGTTGTATAAGGGAGGAGTGGTCTATCCAGTTTCTAAGACCATTTTGCAGTAAATGAAGAAGATGAGATTTTGAAATTATTTCTCTGCTTTTATTTTCCTACATTTTCCCCCATGATTCTAGCAATGGAACAGGAATCAGAAGTTAATTTTTCTTTCAAAAAAGGTTATTTGGCTTGAAAGAAAAAACTAAAAGAAAATGGCTAGGGAGTGTTTCGAGACAAAACTTTTATCATCTTTCAGTTTAATTTTAATAGACCTTTTTTTGATTTCCTTAAAATGAGGCAAGTGTTCTTAAGTGATACGCCATTTGATGTTGTGGTGTGATACAGCTTTACCCTCTTCTCAGAAGGGCTTTCACCAAACATTCAAGTAACTGATCACCAAAACCATTTTTCCCCAGACTTGTGTGTTCATCACACAATGTAACAACATCAGCCATTTTAATAGTTTGTGTAAAGGACTTTTCTCCTCCCCATCACTCACCCATAATGTGTGGGTTGCTTTCTGGTTTGGCTCAAGAGAGAAGATGCAAGTTTTGGTCCCATGCCACAGAGGTGGCAGAGCTCCCACACTTGTCTGATGTCCTCATTTCCAGTGGTGAAGAATGGGCTTGCCAATGCCCAGCTCTCCCTTGGACAGCTTCAGCTGGGTCCCTTGCAGCTGATGTCATTGTCGAGGCTGCACATTCCTCCTGTGGCAAGGATGCAGGTGACAAGTCAGATTTGAGTCAAAGGATTTAAGCTATAAGGCTGAGGCTTTTAATGTGAGAGGAAGAGATGACTGATTTGATACCATAAGTACTTTTCTTTTGATCAAAAGAGGGCTTCAGCCTCCTGTCCAGTTTAAGACCCAGTTCTTGTCCTTCCAGTTAGACCAGAGCGAAATGCGCTGTGTGGATCTCTACAATACATCCCGTGGAGCTCTCCAGCCCACAGCACACTGGATGATACCAGATGGTATCTTTTGCCTGTAGGACGGAAAATGGCTTGGATGAGCAAATTTCACTCTGCTTTCTCTCTTTGCACCTGACAGCTAGGTTCTCTAAGCAGGAGTAGTTTGCAGTGAACCTCTCTGATGAGAAGACATCCTACACAGAGGAGGGGGACTTGGGCCTGTTTCATGTTTTTTGTAGGCTGACAGGAAGGCCTGGCACCCATGTTTTACTGAAACAGATTTTTTCCACTGACACTGAAAGCATGTTAATTTCCACCTTTACTGTCTGGGCAGATGTTGTCTCTATAAACTTCATCCATTCTTTAAATTACTTTGCATAGAATTCAGCCACCTGCTGATGTCTTTAGGAGGATTTAAATTAACTCTTGTGCAGTACGCAGAGCTGCCAAGGAGAGCAAGAAAGCAAGTTGAAATTACCCATTAACAGAGCAAAAGTGAAAACACAGAAGTATAATTGTTCTCATTTTTTATTTAAGATAAAATCCACATGTGAACTACTGCCTAGTCTGGATTAGCTGCCAGGAAGCCAAGTCTTGCACCCAGAGAAAGTCCTGGGTGATTTCCCTCTGTGACAGCACCCTGGGCTCCCACCAGGGTAAGTGACAGCAAAAAACAGGTCCCGAGTGCTGGCAGTGAGAAAACAGCCTCTCTCAGCTCATGGAAACAGGTTTATTGGTAGCCACTTCTGGGTGACTCTCTGTAATTGTTCCCAAAGGAAGGGAGGGTTGGCTGGGGTGTCACCAAACCGTGAGGGGGCCTGGATGGCCTTTCATCCTGCCCCAGGCCAAGGGTGGCCACACAGACCCTGTTTGCCTGACCCAAGGCAAATATGCCTTGGCTCAGTGCTGGTTTCTGTGGGCTTGGCTGAGGCTGAAGTGATTGTTCACAAACAGGTGAGAGAAAAGTAAAGCAGAGAAATGAAGGGGCAGCCTTTAATGCATGAAAAGGGGAAAAGGCCACTTGAAAATTACTTGAAAACCCCTGAGCCTTTCAGGCTATAATACCAGCGGGACGAAAGATAAGCAAATGAAGTACAGTCAAAGTATTTTTTAGAACAGTTATACTCTATGGAAAATAGGAAATTCAAGCTTTGAGTTTAGATGGGATGGTTGCAATAAGTCTGCTCCTTTTGGCATGTCCAGCCTGAAGCAGCTTAGCTGTGGTCCCAGGAGAGGAGTGGAGAAGGAAAAGCAGAAGGGGAACATGGCACATACACAGATCGGCTTCTGGATGCTGGCTTTCCTTCCTCCTAATATTTTGCATTTTAGGAATATATTGCTAGCCACACAAGGAGCTGCAAATACTTATGATACTGAGCCACTCTACAGTGATAGCCTATGCAATACAAGTGTATAGGCAGCCACCTGGGTGCAAGTCTATGGAGAATCAGGCCCAGAAAGCTTTTTGTTTTTCTCTATGAAATGCAAATGGAATTCAATCAAAGGCCTGCTCACAAACTGGCACTAATTTAAATGTATCTCTGTTTTTTAACTGATACAAGCAATTGATGTGGGTTTTACATAGACATTGCCTAGAGCATTTCCTGGTTTTGTATTGCTGCCCATCAGGGTTACAGAGATATATTCAACCACTGTATTAATATTTGCTTGCACTCTTAGGTGCTTATGCTCACAGAGCAAACATCCATAAATGTTAGTTTCATTGCATTTTCCTTTAATTCCCTGCTCCCATTGTAAAAAGACAGGCAAGTCTTCTTTCAGTTTTTATCTGATTCAGCTGTACTCTTCAGCTTCGGTTAAATGAGGATCCTCCACCTCATGAAGTTAAAAAATAATTCTTTAAAATAATTTTTCTCTTCAGTTCTTGTTCTCCAGCCCTAGTTTACAGGAAGGCCAGCTTCTTGTTATTCTGAGAAAAGAGAATTTTTATGGGATTGCCACAGGGAGCAACCCTAGACTAGAGGAGGACCAGATCCAGAGTTTACATTTCAATATTTCTCTCGGGTGTTAAAATAAAAGACAAAACAGAATAGAATACTTCAGCTGGAAAGGATCTACAGTGAACATCTGTCTATCAATATGAACAAAAAAAAAATCCATATTTTACAAAAAAACACGTAATTCTTGTGAAGTTGTCCCAAATAGCTATTAAAACAATTACAAGGTAGGTAAGGTGATATTTTTTTTCTTGAAAGATGTCACTAAATCTAATAAGCTCTGGAAGTGAATGACATTTGGCTGAATAGCAAGAAAACTGATTTTTAAAATATTATACTTGGAACATGGTTTATGTCTAAGCAGAATTGTATGTATTCAACTGCTGAGTGCTGGAGCTTTAATAAAACCCATCTCAGGCACAGAAGTGCAGTCTGTGATCTTGGTTTAGGTGAAGACCCCGACATTGTTGGAGACTGAAACGTGCCAGACAGCCCTGTTGTGGAGAACAGCGTCTGCAGTGCCCTGGGAAGGGCTGCAGATCAGCAGCTTGTGTTGGGCTGGAGGTAGAAGAGTTTCCTGGCATGGGCACCAGCTGCTTCATGCTGCTGAGCTTCTGTGCTAGAAAGCTCCCTCAGCACGGCTGATTTACTGGGTTGGCAGAGCATCAGTAGCCCCTAAGAAATGGTTTGTGGGTCTGGCACATGAAGAAATCAGTGAGAATGCTGAGAGGAAACAGTTGTGTCTTGCCTTTCTGAAATGGCTGAGGATCCTGCATCAGTGGCATTCATGTCACTCCTTCCTTCGCTGCGTGCCCCTTGAAAAATAGATCTGAAGCATAAAGATGATGGTTTCAATATAATGATTGTTGCCTCTTCCATTGTAATTATTTTAACTGAAAGTAAGCTGAAGGAACTAAAAGTGTACGTAAATTGTGTAAATCTGTAAATTAATAATTTCTTCACTCTTATTCTAGGGAAACTAGGTGTGTTTGTAGTTCTGTTGTCTGTCCCTTTTTCTGCCCTTTCTTCTGGGCACACTGGATGGATTTGTATCAAGGCTCCACAAAGGTTTGTGAAAACTGGTATCTAGGAACAGGAGTGGAAGTCAGGCACAAATCTGAAGAGGAGATTTTTCATACAAGGTGATGTTGCTTTTCAAAATGTTACTTTGAGGATGTATTACTCATTGGCACTGCAAGAAGCCAGCAGGTGAAAGCTTTTACCCAGCTTTAGCAAAGAACTTAGATATAACAGGGCAGAAATTGAAAATTTAGCAGTACAGGAAGGAGGGTCACAGAGGAGATAGAGCAACAGCTTTTGTTACTGTCGCTGCAATTTTTTAAAAATGTAATTAAAGTTTCTATGAAGTGATTACCTTACTATATCTAAGTGCAACAGGTCCTGAAAGTGTGATATATTTTATCATTCAGTTCATCACTGGTTCAAAAAGACAGAAGCAGTGAAGAACTGAGGAAGAAAATACTTGTAGTAGATCAAGATGGACAAGCAGATTGTCTGGATTTTTTTCTTTTATTGAACTGAACCCACCATAGGAGTAGAGTTTGAAGGCAGGAAATATTCCAGCACTGCTAGGTACAAAAAGTAGGTATTGAAAATTGAAGTTTTAGAAATGGGGAATAATTTTGCTGCTAACAGCAATGGAGAAGAGGAAATAACATAAAAGGAAATAACATCAAAGGAAAAAGACAGGCTGCTCAGTAATAACTGCAAAGTTTAGTTTTAAACAAATAGTCATCCTTCCAGGGCAGCAGATCAGAAGTGTTATTAAATGTGTAGTGCTAAACTGAGGCAGATCTCTTTGGTATTGAGATGCAGATTTGTGAGCCATTTACCTAAAGGTAATAGTTATATCAGTGTGAAGAGGAGAGGCTCCCTGAGGATAAGATACAGAAAATGACACCTAGGATAGAGCTTTGAAGAGTTTTCACAGACAGGACAAGAGATAGTGGAGAATGAGGAGCCATTCCAGGGTGGTGGGAAATCCATATATGTGCTGGGCTGCAATAGAACATGGAGAGGGATTTTTTAGGACTGGGGGGCATTAGAAGTGCCCACATTTTGCTCCTTGCAGCCTAGATCAAACTTATGACTGTTTGAGTTTGCACGTTAAAATAAATGGGATATCTCTTCCTTTCAGAATAGACATAAATCCAAAAGTAGGGGCCAAAGCCAAGGTAAGTTTTAAAGGAATAAAAAGATGATAAGGAAGGCTGAGAGTCAGGAAGGAGAAATTGAGTGCAGACTGTCACAGAGCTGACAAGGGGACATGAGTGAGGTGCATGTAGTGCTCAGCATAGCAGAGGAAGAGGAAAAAGGAAGGGGCCAGGTTGGGTCAGGGAAGAGGTGCTGATTGTGAATAGAAACATTAGGCTTCAGAGGGATGAAGTTTAAATACCAAGGAGGGCCTGGGACCTGGAGTTTTGTGTGTCAGATGACTACTACAGTATTTGAATCTTAGTAAGTGAAGACTGTGACTACCCTCTCTTCCCTCCCACATTAGTTTCTAATAACAAGAAAATAAATCCCCAAACTGGTCCACTGCATGCTTCAGGCAGCCTTTCTTTCCCAGAGCACTCATTATGTGTGGAATAAACTTTATACACTGAGATGTCTTGAAAGAGACCCTGGACTTTCCTCCTCCCAGGCATGACTGACATGCAACCACTTTGGGAGAAGCAGGGCTGGGGGGGGTGGGTCCTGGCCCCCAGTGCAGGGACGGGAAGAGAGATTGTGCCTCTTGACCTGGAATTTTGAGGAACTGCATTTTCTGAGGACCCACACCAAAATCCTTTCACTTCTTGGTAAAAATAATTCTAAAAAAGCAGGCCCTGATAGGCAAGAAAGTGACATCAGTCGTAGAAACAAATTTCCTTCTCTTCCCAGTCCACCTTACTCTGGCATCCACAACTCCCAAATCAGAACCTACTGAGCACCAGCTGCTCTTGTTTTAGCTCTTTACAGAGCAGCTGAAATAAATGTGAAATTCTGCTTTCTAAAGTCATATGTGTTAACATTAATTTAATTCTAAAATTACTCTTAACTTTAGCAGCCAATAGAGTTAGATGTGGCATGGGAGATGCCAGAGAATCTATGTAAAAACCAGGTACCATATATAATTTCTAGGAATAAGAAGCAGGTGTATAAGATAAATCTCTAAAAACAGAGTTTGGAGTTTAAGAATGGAAAAAATCATCATTTGCTTAGAACATTTAAGGCAGTTCATCCTAAACCAAAACAGTATTTCAGCAGAGACTGATTTGGTTTTTTTCCCTGTATCAGAGACAAGGCATGGATTTGAAATAAATTTTTATCCTTCACTAGGAGCTTGATGTGTTTTTAGAAAAGTACTTGAGGAGGACCCCACTGTAGTAGTGTTCTGCTCATTATGCAGGTGGGTTTTGGATGGGAAACGTTCTATGTGGAACTAGTGCAAAGCTGATGGTGTGTTGTGAACAGAAAGACGACTCTTCTGACAGGGGCTTTTCCTTTCACACACTTAGCGATGCTAAGGAATAAACTTCATTACACAGAGTGGATACAGGTAGATAATCTGCATAGATGTTCTGTAAGACTGTCCCTTAGGAAGTTATTTCAAATGAAACATTTCAGTCATCTGAGACTTGATAATCAGGAAAACATCTGGAGTTCTTAAGCACAAATTCTTTCATGAGTGGACTAGTCTCAGATATGATATTGGTGCTCTCTTGACATCCCATGGGGGCAGATAGATATGCAGAAAGATCTGTGTCAGTTCATTTTTAGCAGCACAGATAAGGAAGGCTGGAAGCACCACAGGTCTTCATGCTTTTCAGCAAACTCACAGTGAACCACAGTATCACTTCTCTCTTCGAAAACCTGGGGTTGTTGAGCCATGTTTACAAATCATAATGGCTGAGGTTGTGTGCCAGTGTGACCAGGGAGTTTAATATTTAATCTCGCGGCTGTCTGTGGTGTGCCCTTGAAGCTGTCACTGAGACAGATACCTGCCTGTGGGAATTGGAAGAGCTCCCCAGGAACTGCGATGCCTTGTGCTGACAAGTCCTTGATGAGTGTGAACTCTCACTGTTTTTTTCATCAAGGTGGCTACTGGGGAAGCAGCTCCTGTGTCAGCTGTGCCGAAGAACAAATCCTAATTTATTTTAAAATGTGTTCAGACTGTAACATGCGAACAGGGGTGTTTCAATGTTGCAGTATATATCGGTCAATATGAAATCTCTTGTAAGTCCAGTGTATAAAATGTGCAATTTTTTACATGTAATTCCACAGACCTTATTAGTGTTATTGCAGTGTACAGTAAATCAGAGCGCAATGTATAGTTTGCTCTGGGAGAGGGCTGCAGGTGTGTTTGGCACAGCCTAGACATTGCAGACCTGTTTACTATCACTTTGCTCTTGTGTTGTCGTTTATATCAGTGCAAGTAGGTGTCAACTGTGGCTAATTCAGGGAGGTGGCAATAACTGCCCAAAGTGCAGAGACTCAGACTTTGTATCTGTTATAGTGGGTATTGCACTGTGAAATATATTTCCTGTTAACTTCTCTTCCAGAACACATTTGAAAAAATACCTCCATCTGGGGGAAAGGTGTGGTGGTGTGTGCTTCAAAGTTTGGGTGCTTTGTGGTGTTTTTTTGGGGTTTTTGTTTTCTGGGTTTTTTTTGTTTGGTTGTTTGGTTGGGTTTTTTTAACAGAAGAGCATACAGAGTTGCTTTATCAAAACTTCTTTGAAAATTTCAAAAACAGCGCTGAAGTCATATGGACAAAGGACATTTAAATGAACAGTTATTAACAGTTACAGTCTCTTTAATTCCTCCTTGAAAGCATCCTCAGTTTTGTCTGACATGGACCTAAGACCCCCACATCCCATTGTGAAAATATCCCTAATGATGTGCTAGTTCTCAAGGATGTATCAGAGTGCTGCAGCTAACACCCGATAACACTGCTCACTCCAGTGCTGGCACACTTTGCCTGGTGGGTGCAAAATCTCTCCTGAAACAGATCTAAGGCAAGAAGTCAGGATCTGCATTGACTTGCAGGACCATGCAGCAAGCAGCAAAAGAATTGATTCTCACTGAGTCAGGAGGCTAGGCTGAATGCCTGATCCTTTCCCTCTTTGGATCTCTTTCCCCCCGTTTTTTTTTTTTTTTTCATGCGGGAAATGGAAGTGTTACTTCTCTTACAAGAATTTAGCAATTTTCTTTTATTTTAGACCATAATAGTTAAGCATTGTGGCAAGGTTTTCTTTTTTTTCCTCTTTTTTTTTTTCTTCTCCCTGGGACTGAAATTAAAGCAGAGCTCCTATCTATGTTTAACACATTAACAAAGACTAGGGGACTTATGATGAATATCTCTGCTCTGAGACTTATCCTTCCTTAAGTTTTATTTTATCAAAATTAATGTGCATCTGACAAAGAACTACGGGGTGCACACACTTGTGGATGTTGCCAGAAATAACTCCCTTTCCTTGCTTTAACTTGTTTGCAGGGTTTCTGCAGGAGAAGAGCTACAAGGACTTTGTTGTTTACCAAGAACAACACATAGCTAACCTCTGGCACCAGGACCAGGAGGCTGCTCTGCTGTCTTCTCTCTTTGCTCAGCTGCCTAATCTTCCTGCTGTAACTGGGATGTTTGCAGTTACTTTCCCTCTCAGCAGCAGTTTGTGTTAAATTGTATGGTCAGAAAGACACAGGCAAGATTTGCTTGTAGGCTTCTTAAATTAGACCAGCTGCAAAAAGGAGATGGTCCCTGAAGTACACAAGCTGTTTTCCAGGCTAAGATTAATAATCTTGTAGTTTGAAGAATGCTAATTAAGCTTCAAAGAGAGTTTTCTCTCTGACATCTCTTCATATAATCCTGTATTTATTCATTACCTTTTAAGTCCAGAAGGGCCTGACTGATTATTGACCCTGTATCCTGTTCATTATATTTCACTCACTCAGTTGTCACACAGGCCGGTGACTGATATGTGGCCAAAGCAGAGAGTCCAGAGAGGTGTTTGGTTTTGATCATGACCATGGCTGTTACTACTTGTAAGTGCTCTTGGTTAAGTACTGAAGTAAAGCAGGATGCCTCTGTTAAAGTGATCAGACCAAATCTCCTGCCATAAGCACTTTAAAGCATTGAAAAGAGTAGTTGCAAGGGATCTTGGAGGTTTCTCATGCATCTTCTGCCTCAACTTCAAATTGCTCAGGATCTCTTTTAGTTGAACTTGACCTGTCTCAATGTACTCATTCTGAATCCTCCTGTGCTGACAAGTACCAAATCTCATAGGAAAATTTTAAATCGGATCCATTAAAAATTCCAAGCATATCACATCCACACAGTTGTTATTGCCAACCCAATCTGTCAGCTAATGAAAATCTGCTGATGGCATTCATTGTTTTTGTTCAGTAAATCATTGTCATAAACTCTCTCATCTAGGAGCCTCAAAATCGACTGAAGCATTGACATGAACTTTTGTGTGCAATTTGCCATCAGTGGATCCAGTAGAGCCTACCTCATGGCTGAGGTCTCCTTTGCTGCCTCAGTTGTGAACCTTTGCACCTCTGGCTCATGCCTGGAAATGAAAATGTGTAAATACCTTACACTTAGGCTGCTTCCAGCAGAGCCAGATCCAGGCATTCCTGAAACACCAGGGCAGAGCAGCCTGTGTGCTGCTCCTGGCAGCAGCACGTAGCAGCTGCTTCATCACCAGTGCTTTGAGGCAAATGGAGGAAGATATGGGGGCAAACAGTGAGCGAAAGTAATTGCACTTGTCTAGGTCTCATGGAAGTATAATATCAGCTTGAAGTAAAATCTCTGTGTTTGAGGATTCATCAGAACAGCTTTGTGCAAAACTTAATAGGATCCTCTCCATCCCCTCTTTTTTTTCTGTTGAAAGATGGCTTAGGTGGCCTGAGCAAAGCTTTAAATCTCTGTCTCAGTCTTTGGTCTCTGAGACAGACTTTGTATCATCATGTATAACTGCCTTTTATGACAGATCTCAAAAATAACCACTGTAATTTTTCTAGCTAGCAAGAAAAAGAGATAAAATAATTTCAAGAGTTTTCAAGCTTTGCTCTTGCTAATGATCAGCTTGCCACAGAAGCTCTAAATGATGGGTTTGTGCTACAGCTAAGCTGACATAACAGCTATGGCTGCTAAGTCAGCTCCCCTCCCTTTCCTGTCCTTGGTCTCCTGCTAGTGCTTCTTTAACACTAGAGTGAGCCAGCTCACAGAGCTCAAACAAAAAGAAAAAAAAAGCACTTTTCTTTTTTTTTTTTTTTTTTTTTTTTTCTTTACTCCTAATTGTGAACTGCTGGGACTTTCACAATAACTTTGGATTGATGTTAGTGTGCTGTGTAAAGTGAAGTTGTCAACTCCAGCTCTTCCCTGCTTGTGCTCCTGCTGGATCTCATGGCCCCTGTGGTGGGAGGCAGATCTTGGTTCTGATCTGGAGAAAAATCATCTCCCCATTCCACTCTCTGATTTTTCTTCAGGTTAGTTTAGGGATGCTTTCTTGATATGGCTGATTACATAGCTATGCAAATACTAGGAGGAGGGGATAGGACCTTCTTTAGCTGGTAATTTCTACTTGTTTTGGCTGAGACATAACATGGAAGGGCTACTTCAGATATCCCCTTGTAAAACTGTACCTGTTTTGCTGACACTAAATAATTTAATCTCTACTTCCATTGAAGGTAGATTAGTGAAGAATACAGGCCGATGGAAACAAAATATACAGGACGTGAAGAGAGTGAAGTATGGATGAAACATAATGTGGTCCTCTACAGAAGCCTTTTTTCTTTCAAAGAAATGGAGATTGGCTTCAATAGGGAAAACATGATCTCTAAAACATTCCTGAATTTTATGTTAGTTTTTTTTTTTTTTTCCAGGGGAAGATGAATTTTAGGATGGCACATCAAGGGGCAAATAAACTATCATGAGTGGAACATCCCATTTACAAAATGCATCCGTCTGACTTTGTTTTCTTTCTTCTGCCCACAGCACCCAGCCAGACTGGTGGGATCAGCACCCTTCCAACAGCCACCTCATTCTCATAAACACACCAAGCCCCAAAAAGAAACAGAGCAAATATTTCCTATGGTAAGTGTGAAAGCCCCAGCCCTTGCTGGGTCCTTTCAGAGTTTTGCTCTATAATTACTAAGCTGAGTGTAGGAAATTAAAGCTGTGTTTTTCAGCAGCTTTTTCCATTGGCCTTACCAGAACTGCATTTGGTAGCCATTTCTACAGTTATTATTATTGTACTGCCATCATCACCAGAGAAAAGAATTGTGGTGCAAAAAGACTCTATAGCATGCACATGGCTAAAAAGGAGTCCTGTGGCACAGCAGATAATTTACCACAGTAGTCTGCAACATCTCCCCCCCTCCATCTCCAGTCCCCCTCAGCTTTTCAGTTTCTAATATCCTTTTTTAAAAAAATTATTTTCTTGTGAGAGAATTGGCGCTTGATCCTCCAGAGCTGCAGGGTTAGAGCTTCCTTCTTGAAAAGCTGATAGCAGAGCAGTTGCCATGAACTATGGTACATGCAGTTGGGAAGACATTTTGTGGTATCACAAACATAAGGAGAAAGGTCAGTTCATGTTATGAGGTGACTTGTGAGTGCAGCACAAAGGCTATTGAGAAGTTTTGGTTTTAAAAACAATTTTGTTTCTTGTGCTTTGCCGTAAAAATCTATCTGCTGACACAGTGGGGAGGTTATTACAGACTGCTGCAGGATGGATAGCGAAGCTAAGCCTGGCGGTCAAGGGAACCTGCAAAAGCAATTATTCATGAGCTCACCTTACTCTTCCTCCTGACAGCTGGGAAATAAGTTTCTATTAAAAATATGGAGAGTAGTTACGTCCTCTATATCTCTTTCCCTATTTCCTTGTTCCATGTGAATACTCTGACAGTTCTGTTCCTGAGTTAGGTTTTTGAGCTTTTGTTGTTTTTTTAGGTTACAGACCATCTTTGTCGAGTCCTGCGTTGGGCAGTTTGTGTTATATTTCCATACTGAAGGTACTGGCGCTGTTTCCACAGCAGCTACTGGAAAATAGGAGAGACAGCACCTTATGTGTATCAAGTTCCCTTAGAATTCTGTTAACAGAACTGAATTTAGGAGCAGCATGAAATCCATGCATATCCATGCATATATATAAATCCCTGATGGCTTTAGAAAGGGTGCTCGATTCATTTGTTTGTCAGCAAAGCCATGCCATGCCAGCTCTGACTTCAGGCTGGAGAAGACCACCCTGCAGTTTTCACTGGACAATAAATTCCATTCTGGTTCCCACTGGTCTCTCTTGAAGAGATGTCCAGCTACCTCAGAACTTCATAAGCCACTGAGTGGCACCACCAACTGCTGAAACAGTCTCGGAAGCATCATGCACCCAGATTCAGCTCATTTATGGTTGGCACTGCTTGAGTTCAGGTTTGTGACTGCTCCCAGTTCTGCTTTGAGTTTCTAGGAATTGCTGCATCAGAAATAGTTGTTTATGAAAATAAAAGTATTATGAAAAAAATATGTGAGCAGGTCAGGAGCTTTAAATTCATCTACAGCTGCTTGTCAGAGGGGGCACATCCATCATATAGGTTGTGCTGGTTTTGGCTGGGGTAGAGTTAACTTTCTTCACAGTGGCTGGTATGGGGCTGTGTTTTGGATTTGTGCTGAACACAGAGTTGATAATATTGAGATGTTTCTTTTATTGCTGAGTAGGGCTTGCACAGAGACAAGGTCTTTTCTGCGTTCGGTATGGCCACACTGATGAGAAAATAGAGAGTGAAGGAGAGGCTGGAAGGAGACACGGCCAGGACAGGTGACCCCAACTGAGTAAGGGGACATTCTAGACATTCTGGCATTGTGCTTATAGTATAAAGTGGGGGAAGAAGGACATGGGGGGATGTTTGGAGTGATGGCCTTTGTTTTTCCAAGTAGCCATTGCATGTGATGGGGCCCTGCTCTCCTGGAGATGGCTGAACACCTGTCTTCCTCTGGGAAGTGAATTAATTTCTTGTTTTACTTCGCTTGTTTGTGTGGTTTGTCCTTTCCCTATTGAACTGCCTTTGTCTCAACCCACGAGTTTTCTATCTTTTACCATTCTGATTCTCCCTGATCCTGCTGGTGGGGGAGTGAGTGAGTGGCTGCATGGGGTTTGGCTGCTGGCTGGGGTTACATAGGTCTAGATGGATAAGCAGCTGCAGAAGTGAACTTGCACCTTTGAGATTTGGGCAATGCCCAGTAGCTCTGTGTAGACAAACCCTTCCCTCTCTAAATTTTGCTGTATGAGCAAACAGCAGAGATGACTGTGCAACTGACACTTTTCTGACTCACTAATTCCTTTTAAACCTCCCATCCCCTTGCAACATGTTCCTCACTTGCTATGTCTGTCAGTCCTTATTTGCTCAATCTTTTTCAGCACCAAAATGCTGCCCAGCTTTAAAACATTGGTGTAAAGGCCCAAGGTTAAAATACAAATGCCTAAAGTTCGGGGTGGTAGGGAACCTAGGACCTAGTGGTTGCAGAAGTGCTGGCATCCCACACCTAATTAGGGGCTCGGGGACAGATTTAAAGCCACAAGCAGCTGTTCAAGCTCTCTTTCCTAGAGGGAGGTAGGGACACTAGCTGAAGTCAGGCACTAAATATTTTGTGAAATCCAGGCCATGCCTTGGTGTTTGGATGATCTGAAAATTTAATGGATGATCCATTGATTCTGAGTGGTGGAGAATATCACATGTCACTTGTGTGTTCTGGAAAATGGTTCCTGTAGACTATTAATTTCAGGCACCCGTTTCTAAAAATCTTGAGCTGGAGTTGCTAAAAGTTATTCTTTGGGCCCAGTTCACAGCTCAAGGACCGTTTAAAATAAAGCAGACTTTTAAGCGACTTTTATAAGATAAGAGTTTTAGATACAGTTCATTGAAATGTTCAATTAATTCAAGAACAACAGCAAATCATTGGTGTTTTTTCCTGTTTTGTTCTTTTTCTCCCCCAGCATTTGGTCTCCTCTGCCTTCATTGCCCAAATGTAAATGGGTGCAGAAATTTCCAGATAAAAGTTTATGACATAAATTAATCCCTAGTGATTGATTTTTGTTTTCCTCTGCAAAGTCCACACAATGGGAGGTCGCTGCTGATCGCTGAGTAGGATCACTGAATGATTTAATGGGGGGGTTAAATGAAAAGTAAGAGTTTTCCTACTGGCGTGATGTAAATCCTGCATCCAATTAAAGCCTCAAAGCAGTTTTTAAAAGCTGTATAAAAGGTGAATCATTTCTGTAAACAGCCCTTAAAGTGAAAACCCAGCACCTTTGCTGTGGGAGAAGCAATACAATCTCAAATACCTCTGCAAACAAAGAGTCCTTCACCTTCTTCGAGCTGCTCTCTCTCTTTTTTTTTTTTTTTTCAGCAGCTCAGCATGGGGTGCCAGAAAAATCATTAACGGGCCCATCTTGCACTTCTGGCTTTTCCACACCTGCGTATCACGATCGCTGCTGTAACTTTATGGACCGTGAGGAGGCAGGTTTGACGCCATGAAAGACAGGCTCAGCCAACAGCTGCAGGATGGGCAGAAAGCCAGACAGTAAAATGTAAAGAGGAGGAAGGAGAGGGATCACCTTTGAAGTTTACCAAAAAAACAAAAGCCTGACTTTGACCACTTCCTTTTTTAATTAGCTGTCTCAGGTACATTGAGCCTCCAGTTTGAATGGATACTGGCAGGGGGTTGTTGGAAATGTTGAATGTAATACTGTAAGGGTTTCAGCACAACTGTTACTTTTTAAACTTTTTTTATCTTTTTTATTTTTTTTTCTGGTTGTTTGGGGTTGGTTTGTTCTTCTGTTTTGTTTTGTTTTGCTCTGTGTGGTTAAGTTAAACATCCTAGCACAATGTCAGGGAAAAGAGTTTGGAAAGAGTTCGTTTCACTTGGGATCGCCTGAACTACAGCCAAAATCTGTATCTTTTGCAAGCGTGAAAAACAACATTAAAGCTATGTTGAAGGGTACTTGGATCCCACACTAGCCAGGAAATTGATGATTACCACTTCCATAGCAACCAGGACACACCTCCAGCACACACAGGTTGAATTTTTTTATTATATATCTATAGTGTTAACTTTTCCTCAATATCCATGTTAGCACCAGGAGGTTGCTTTTGATTTCTACTACTGTAGCTGAAAGCTGAATTTGAGTATCCTATAAAGGAATTGCAGCTTCTGCAGGAACCAAACTTTCCTGTGCCCCCAAGAGGCCAAAAGTTCACTTTGAACTAGTATGCCCCTACTCCTGTCTATGCATGTTAAAGTGTGTTCAGGGAGAAAATGCAAACTGCTGTTGTCGTCCATATAGGAACTATATGCATTTAATTTACAAGGCTTCAGAGTAAGTATTTTGATATTTATAATCTGTGCTCGGGTAACATCCAAAGATAAAACTCTAATAATTCAGAACTGAATGAGCTATCTACCAGGTAGAGAATTTCTGTGGGGTGATGAAAGGATGATACAGTCAAATCCTGAACAAGTTCAGTGAGTATTACTCAAGCCTCAGAAAATTAATTGGGGAATTTACTGGTTATACAAAAAATCCTTCACACCAAATGGGAAAAAAAAATCAACAGAATTATCTATTGTCCTGCTGTAAAATGCACAGTGATCTCACAGTAAAGTCCAAACATGTAATATCAATGACATAAAACTTCATTGTGCTTTGTAACTGCAGTAGTCTTGAGTGTGTCCTCTGCTTGAAAGGAAAAAAAAAAAGTAACATTGGATATTACTAAAAATTCACCAAATTCAGGTAGAAATTTAGCTGTAAATGGGAGTTGAATGTGGTCCAATGTTTCGGTGTGTTTTAAAAGCTTCAAAGAAGGGAAAAGGGGGACACCAAACTGAATTGCGTTATACACAGATAATTTGCATAATTTAAAGGAAAATTGTTGGAGCATGAAGTAATTATTCTCAAGTGATTTTTCTATACAATATTTTAAAGCAGAAAATTAAAAAGGATGCTTAGATTCATGTTGATAAACTGTAGTTGAAATACATAATTTGATATATCACAGGTAAAGAAAAACACCTATGTAAATTAGTTTATGATATTATTTAATTTATTTCTACATAATCTATTTTTACTAATCTAGTATATACTCTAGTATAATAAATCAGTCTGTCATTCCTTGATTATTTTTTTCCTGTCTCTGGACATAAGAATTAACAGAAAAGCATACTATGGAGCATGCAGACTGATAGTTCTCTTTAGCTGAAATCACTCCCAGTTTAGGAGTGTTGATTTAATTTTTTACGATCAGGTACTGTAGATAGACTTCATGGTGTTTTCAGAAGTAACCTCTACAGACTAATGGCCTTGAAAAGGTCTGTCTACAGTTTATGGCTTGATGCACTCTCTGCTTAGTTAAGCACAAGGCACATTTTTTTTTTCCCAATATATTACAATAAAATATGAACAGATAAAAGCTTTTTGTAAAGGATGGTAAAATACAGGTGAATCAATAGCATAGATCATAAATGCTTTGGTTTATTTTTATGTGATTCTTGTCAAAACCTGCACTTTTTTTTTTTTTTTTTTTTGAGGAATTGGATCTTGGAAAATTCTGCTAACTGCAAAAGTTTTAGGCTTATTAGGTTATTGGAACTGTAGAACTGGAAGTTTCTTTTCTTTTAAAGAAAAGGTAATCCCAAGCACTTGTCTTCCCAGTGCAGCCTCAGATAATACTCACTCATCATTAGTAGATGTTTATATAACTTTTTCTCAGGGACCTGCTTTCCCTGTCAAACTTGGTCCAGATTCCCTGTCTCCTCACCGTTAAAATATGTATTTCTTAACCTTCTTTCTGTGACTAGAGCCATTCCTTTTTTAAAAAATTATTTTAAAATATTTTTCCCCAGTAACTAAATAATTACAAAAAAAACTATCAATTCCTTTACACAGGCTTGCAGATCATAATTTCTTCAGGTTTGTTTTTTCTTTAAGATATCACCGTTTTAATTACTTGCATTTTCTGAACTTCTGTTGACCTTCATTGTTCTCTTCAGCTGTTCATTGTCCCTCTTGAGGTGCCTCACACACACCTGGACGTGGTACTGCCTCGAAGATGTAACACAGCATAACGACTGAATTATTATCTTTTGTGATTTCCAGCCTGGATTTATGCTTCTGGTTCCTCTTGCAGTGTTTGAAAGTGTTTGGATTGCAAAGCTTGCAATCCTTGGTAGTTACTCAGCTTTCATCTCACGCTCTAAGCAGCTGCTTGGCATCCTGGCTCCATGTAGTGCATTATTCTTGCCTGTGTGCGCTGTCTTGCATTTGTCAGTGCTGGATAGCCTGCTGCTGCTGCTTCAGACCATGCTTTCAATTTGTCCAAATCACTCTGCATTCTAAACCCAGCTTCTTGGTAGTCTTTTCCCACCTGGTGTCATCCACAGGTTTAATAAAATTATCCACTACTCTGTCGCTGCATGATGTATCATGGACTCTAAGTTTAATACAGGAGGAATACAAATAGAGTTTGTCAAAAGGATTACAATTGTGTCTGGTGATTCTAATAGTGGTCCTCAGAATAGTAAATCAGGAGCCTCACTGATGAAGCGTATAGATGTACAAGTACTTACAGCCTGGAAAAGAAAAGAAGTTGGGAAGCAATAGGAGAAAAAGAAACGTCTCTTATCTTCCAGACAGAAGAAATACAGCCTGACTTCCTGATAATGTATTAGCACCTCTAGTGACAGAACTAAATACTGAATTGGTGATAACAGAAAGAATTATCTGATGAGGCTAGGCTCAGTTTTTCCATGTGTCTTTGTTCCAGGTGATTTGCTAATGTCCGCGGGGTAGAAGTCTAACCCCTGCCATAGCTCTCCTTTTTACTCTGAGTTTTGATGATAGCTATGTTGCCCTCCCTAGCTGACTGCCTTTTGTTGTACTGACATAAAGGAGAATGTCTGTAAACCACCCCCAGGTGAACCATGACTGAAATCATGCTGCTCTCAGGGAAGCAGACCTGAGTTCTGTCATGTCTGGATCAGAGAGAGAGCGTTTCATAAAGAGCTCCAGAAATACATACATTATTCTTTTGGTACCTTTCAGCCCTAGCAACATGGGCATCAGTAAATACTACAAGTTAAGGGGAGTAGGTTGGTTTGAGGTTTGGGAACTGCCCAGGAATTCCAGTGAATCCTGGAGATATTGGGGGGGGGGGGGGGGGGGGGGGGGGGGGAATTAAAAGGCATTTTCGTTCACATCAGCACCGAATGGGTGCTGTAGCGGACTGTAAGCCGCCAGGCTGTTTCACATTGTGATGTTTTGAATGAGCTTTCACATGGGTTTTTCTTCTTTTTAAAATTTAGTCTGTTATCACATTTTTTTCTCAATGTATGAATGGTGAAGTGTTATTGAAAGAAGTCAGAGTATTGCACACTGAAACAGTTGTCAGCCTCCAATTGCTGTTTATCCTGTTAGGTTCACGCTTTGGTATTTCTGTTTTCTGCTGAACCTGGATGTTGGATTATGTCCCACAGATGCAACTTTCTGGGCCCTCGGAATTGCGGAGAAGACCTGAAGAGCCTTGGGAGGAGGTGAGCTCTCCCAGCAAATCTTCACAGCATCTGTCTGTTGTCCATGCTTTTTCCTCACTCCCTCACCTCCCAGCCCAAGAGAAACCCCCAAGGTTTATTTGAACTCTTGTAATTAGATCTGTCTGGGAGAACGACCAAAGTGTCAAGGTTTCAAAGAGAAATTCAGAAAAGTCAAGAGCAAGTAGAGACTTGAAAAGGGAAGTCGAAAAAAAAAGAAAAAAAGCCGGTCTTTATCATGGTAATAGTAATGAAGCCAAGCTGAAAAAGCCCAGACGAGGGGCTGGGTTACTGTACTGGGAAGTGGCAGGGCAGCATCCCGAGAGAGGGGATTAGGGAACCACGCAGCCGCTGCGGGGCCAGGCTGCGGGGCTGCTGTCCCTGGGGATTTCTGGTGCTCGCTCAGAGCAGCGATGGAGCAGGAAACAGAAGCCAAGCCCCGGCTGATCGCGGGTGGGGAGCGTTCGGGTGGGCGAAGCGGGATTTGTGCCGCTGGAGAGCCGAGCCGCAGGGGGCTGAGTGTGCTCCCGGCCGGGATGGGCTCGGGGGGGGTGACACCCAGCGCTCCCGTGCTGGGACCCTCTCTCCGAGTCGGCCAGGCGGGTTTGTGCTCCGGGACACGCTGGAGACGGACACGGGTGCCGATCCAGGGAGTGCATGGTGGGAAATGGTCTCTCAGGCAGGAGCCCCCATTGCTGTGAAGCCGCGGCACAGCCCCCGGGTGTCCCCCCTTCGCCGCCGCAATCAGCCTTCCAATCAATTAGGCAAATTGACTGCAGGAGTGAGCCATTTCCTACTCCTGGCAACAAAACCGGCTTCTGTTAACTCCGCATTTCCCAGCAACTCTGCTCTTCTCCCCCTTAGGTTTTTGGGTTGGTTTGTGGGGTTTTTTTGGGTTTTTTTTTCGGAGGTGTAAAGGACTAAATTATGAAAAAGCAGAGGAGTTTCTAGTAAATGTGAGCATGCTCTGTTACTGCAGACACCAAAATAATTTTGCTAAGTGTGGGAGGATTTTGGTGATCCTTTAAAAAATTGGTAATTTGGATTCAAAGGGACAAATATTCCAGTTGAGCAGGTATGGGAACATTTGCTCTTTAAATCCCAGTCAGCCAAAGACACGGTGCACATGAGCAGATTGACGTATACCCAGAGAACTAGTACTGTATGTATGTATGTATGTATGTGCTTAAATCTGTTGGCGCTGCAGGAAGATATGATGTGCCACTTAACAAATACAGCTTCAAAAGTCCGGAGGGCAGACGTTCCAGATGAAAGCTAAGCTGCACTTTCCCTTGCTGACGTTCTTCATAGCAGGGAATTATTTCTACCGGGCTCTGCAAGGAGCTCTGCATAAACAAGTCACCCAAGTCCCCAGGACTCCACGCAGGCACAGGGGTCAGTGCCAAAGGATGACACATCTGCTCTTAATCATCATTTTGCTATATATATATATATATCAGGCTACTGGTTTCTCAGATTGTTTCTAAAGATGTCACCAGGCTACACTGTTTTCTCTGATTTCATTTGCTGTTTCAGGGGTTCATTTCACTGTAACTTGTAGCTAGTGCTATGTATGGGACAGAAGAAAGCATCCCCCACAGTGCTGTATCAGCTGCTTTCCAAAATGTGCAGCTGAGCAGCCCACCAAGCATATGGCCCTGCTCCTGTTTCTGTGCAGTCCTACACATTGCTTGGGTCTCACTCTAGTGGAACACAGAATGCTGAAAGTGATTCAGAACGAGTCACCCCCACCTGTATTTTATAAATCGAAAGTGGACCCTGCATTAAGAAAGATTCCTGAAATCTTCTGAAGCTCAACTCCAGAGCCTTCAGTTGGTCCTGAAGTCACTCAGGAATTTTAGAGATCAAATAGCTCTCATTAGAAATAAAATAACTTTTTTGCTTAGTTTTTGGGGTTTTTTGTGGATTTTTTTTTGTTTGGTTTGGTTTAGTTTTTTGCAGGTTTTTTTGTGGTTTTGTTTTGTTTTGTTTTGTTTTTTGTTTGGTTTTTTTTTTTTTTTTTGCTAGATTTGCTTCCTTGAAGAGGCAGGTAAATAATTCAAGCCACTGAATTCACACAGAAAAGCAGAATTAAGACCTCAATGAATTAGCCATCTTACATACATACGTATAAAAATTAAAGATTGTTGCGATTAAAAATTGCTAGTCAAAGTAATTAATGACAATTTATTTATGCATTGTAAATTACATGTAAATATACATTTCATGCATGAGGGATGCTGTCACACAGTAAAATAATGAAAAGCAGACAGTGTTAGTGACAACTCATGTTTGCTTTCTGGACCAGCCAGCAGAAGAGGGGAAGTTAAAACCTATCTGTTTTCAGATACCTAATATAAAAACTATATTTCATAAAGAAAATTAAATCTCTCTACAGCTATCAGCTATTCAAATACAGTAAGAAGTAAGAAACTGTAATTAAACCAAAGATTTTTTACATTGGATCTTTTTTTTTGTTATAGCATTTGGGTCCAATGCAATGCTTCATCAAATTAATTGAGTGAATAGGAATTTCAGGAGGTCATTAAATGGCCAGTGTTACACAGTATTATACAAACAATGTTTAGCTCCTGATTTAAATATGAAATTTCCTTTAGGTAAGCTCAGTTTATAATAGTCAAAGTGTCTATTTTATTTTTCTTACTTACAGTACAAACCCTGTAATAGAAGAAATATTTTCAACATGAAAGGCACCTTTTTTAATTTGCATTCTTACTACGGCATTGTCCAGGAGGTCGATTACTGTTATTATGTATGAACATATTTAATATTGTATTAAGATATATTCAGGTCTTCTGAACTTTATCAAAAAGAGCAAGTAGCTCCACTACTTAACAGATTTATGTAAAATTTTAAAAGATATTGTTATACTAACGTTTGTTTTACAAGTATTTGTTTTTGATTCTCCGTTTGCAAAAACGATAGCAGGGTGTTATTCACAATTGTTGACTACCAAACAATGGGGGGAAAAAAAGTCCTAAATATTAAAAATCATTAAAATAACTGACGCTAGTGCTCCCATGTTAACCATGTGCTCAAAAAAAGAAAGAGGCCAGCCAGTAGGTGCCTGAAAAGCTGGTTCAACTTCAGATTTATGTATAAGAACAAATTTTGGCAAAGGAAGGTTATAAATCTACTTTGTTCCATGTTCTGTGTCACATGAATGAATACATTCCTGTTGGACCAAAAGGCCTTAGGGACAGAGAACCAGATCAGCATAAAGAAAATCCCAGTTGCCTTGAGACCAGATCACTGTTTTCCCATTCCAAAGTTCTTTTCCAGCTAGGAGAGCAATAAAACAGAAATGTAATGAATCTTGTTCTAAGAATGTGAGCTGGAGGATCAGAGTGGTGACTTGTATTTGTTGTTGTTAAAGAAAGTCCTCTCCTTGCAGAGTCCTTGCAGAATCTTGTTTAGAAAGCTGATGGACTTCCTTGCAAACTTCTTGCTTAAGCTTCACTTCAGCCTTTAGGAATACAGCTGGCTCCTTAAGAGAGAGCAGCCTCAGTGTTTTGGTGGGTCTCTCACGTGTTCTAATGATCTCAAGGACAAAGTCACAGTGAGGCTTCATTTTAGATAATTTAAAATTTACCCTGACCCATGTGCTCTTCCCTGTGAAACAGAACCTGTTCCCATCCCTGAGCTCTGATGAAGTACTTGCTTTTATGGCAAAAGACTCTCAGTCCTCCAGAAAATCAGGAGATTGTAATTCTGGAGCCCTGGTATGCAGAGGTGCACTTTTTCAGGCTAGACCTAACTCTGACCAAAATTCTTATTTTAAAAATTACTTGAAAAAGTACGCTTCTGGTAGGTCAGTGGGAAATCTGCCCAGAAGACTGGAGGGGCAGGAGTTCGCATCAGTTTTCAACCTCTCCCTGGTCTGCATGACTTTTATTGAAAGAAAATTAATACAAAGAAATTGGCAGCAAGCATAAAGTAATAAATTTTAAAAAGTTTTTGGATGTACTTTTCATGTTTTTGTTACCTTACAGGTTAGAAATGCTGTATTCTCAAGTATGAACCATTGAAATAGTTTATTTTTTCTAGATCTTCTAGACTTTGAAAATGGGGTTTAATATCTCATGATATTTAATACCTCCAGATAAGCCTTTCAAGAAAATGATATCAGGACTTTTACAGAATACCACTTTTCAGGTATGAGTCCAGAACTGTAGCAAAACCAGGGGCAGTAAGCTTTTATTATTATAGTACACCATAAAAAGAAATTCTGAATCTTTACTATTAAAAAGATAAATGAAAGTCAAAGGGAAAAGCTGAGAGTAAAGGCCCATTTTGTTTAAATTAATTTCTGATTTTTTTGATATATCAATGACAGATATTTGACTAATGAACCATTATTTCAAGAAACAGAACAAAGTAAGAAATACATATTTCTTTTATTTAGCTAATACTTTATTGGATATGAAAACCAGCAAAGCCCATGAATGGATTATGACAATCTCAGGCCGTGGGACATTCTTACTGAATTCAGGGATGTATGGCTCTTCTTGAGAGGCAAAACCTTTAAACACTATTCTTTAACTAACTTCTTTTGCATTATTCCTCCAACTGCTTCTTCATACTGTGTACTTGACTAGCAGTATGCATGGAGGTATCAACTGTAAGGGTTACTCTGGCACAGGAAGAAGACACAAAAGAGTAGCTAAGTTTGACAGCATTTTTCTTACCTATTTTTGCGCACCTACTTTAAGCATGTCACCTTCTCTCTCTCTGCTATCCTCTGTCACTTATGATGGTTCCAGGCTGGTAAACTCAGAACTGAGTTAGCCATGAAGCTCACTCCCCATGCCAACTGGCCAAAATGTAATTTCTTATTCATGCAAAAACCCAGTCTAAAACTATGGTCTAGGCAAAAAGATGGTGAACAGTTCCAGTAACTAACAGAAGTTTCAAGCCAAAGCTTGAAAGATGCATTCAGTTCTGAGCATGTTATCGATTGTGACTGTATTTGATCCCTTTTGCTGTGTTCAGTATTCTGCTAGGAAGGTGCAGAATTGTTTTTCATTACTCAGTTTTGTTTCTCCTCTTATCCCAAGACAGATTGTTTCCAAGACAGCATAAATCACCAAGTGTCACTGAGAAAGTGAGGAGGAAAACAGAAAGAAGCATCAGGGAGAGCACTGTGAGAGATCTTCCAAAGCATGCAAAGCTTTCTATGAATTGAGAAATTAAGATAACGGGGTCACAGAAATGTGAGTATATTTTGTCCACATAATGGTTTGAATCATATTTCCTAGATCATAGCCTTTCTTGCAGGGAGCTCTAACTAAAGTTTGTCTCTCCAAGAGTAATAGTAGTTCCTGTGAGTAAATGCCTATATTCTTTCATTCTCTGACTGAAAGCAGAAACATGATTTATTATAAACAGTAAGGTCTCCAACGCCCTTTTCTTTTTGTAACTAGTTCAGAACAATGCAGTACTGAAAGTAATCACACATTCAAATACAAGTAGGTGTGAGCTTTCAAATATACTGAAAGTGAATATTCAGAACATCACATCCTGGTGTTTGCTTCTGATGTTAAAAACCTGCTGTGCAAATCAGGATGCATGTTTTCAAAAGTCTATAACTTTGGCATTTTGAAGCCAGATTTCTTCAAACAGACCAAGGCACATATTTACTATCCAAGGATTTGTGCCATTTGTGCTGACTTTGGTACCCTTAATAGAAACTAATTTTGAATTTCCTTGAATGGAAAAGTACATGCAAATAAAATTTTCACAGCTCATTTTTAGATAAATTTGTTTAGGTGCTCTGAGAAATATTTTACTAATAGTTTCTCTTTGCTTGAGGTCGGGAAGGTTTGATGTTGTCCTTCCAGAGAAGAGATGATCTAAAAACCAGAAGAGATGGAAATTAATTTATTATGTAACAAAAAATGTACATTTAATATAATTGTATTGCAAACATAGCACTATGCTGTAAATATTTAAATTAGGTCAATGAAAATAATTGTTTATAATGAGCATTTTCAGAGGCGTATTTTAAATGTCTTGCAGAAATCCAGTGCCAGTGTTTTAGCCTGACAAGAAATAAACCTTTGACTGTTCAGGACATGGCTCTGAAGCATCCAGTGCAGGTATATTGCTCCTCCTCATTGATTCCACAAAATCACGTTTGGTTCCATAAGTCTCTTGAACCAAGTTTGGAAGCTTTGTCTAATTTGAAGGGAGATTTGGATTTGACTTTGTACTCAAGTCTGAATGTAGCAACACACCAAGACTTCAACTCTGTGGCTGTATATAGGCGTGCACATACTGTTATTATTACTTTTTTTCCCTAAAACGTAGCACTAGGAACTTTAAAAATATAGGTTTTGGGAATCTGGTTAGGAGTAGATCTGATGAAAAATGAGAATTCATGAATTTTGAAATATATTCTCCTTCCCGAACAAAAAACCCCCAACCAACCAACCAAACCCCCAAAAAACAACAAAACAAACAAAAAAACTAATGCAGAAAAACCCCCACAACACCAAAAAACTCCTCAAACAAACAAACAAAAGTAAAATATTTCCATGTCACCCAAAAAAGAAATCTCAAAATTCAGTCTGGCAATAGGAAAACTTCATTTTGACTTGAAAACACAAAAAGTCCCTCACTAAATCACTGATGTTCTTGGCTCTGATGGTATTTTCATTTGCTGTAATGACATCAAGGGCTCTGGGTCAGCTCAGTTAACCTGTATTCTTCTGACTCAGAGGGCCTGTAACTCAAAAAAAGGTAAGAAAGAGAAGCACAGAGTGCCTCTGTCAGGCTGCCACATCACTCCTTGCTCCTGTGGTACACTCAGGAATCCACCACTTACCATTGGGGGCATCATGTGTAAACCAGGATGTGCAGTCCAGCCAAGGAAGCCCCATCAGAAATAAGCCACCATCCTTATGTAGAATCCAGCTACAAGGCAGGTGTTGTGGAACGCTCCAAACATTTAGACTGGTTTAACAAGCAGTAGTACTGGAACTCAGATTTGACTTGCAACTGGATTATTTTTTGTATTGATTTTTCCAATTCAAATTATACATATTCTGTGAAAATGCTTACTTTTGCAAATACTGCATTTTTTCTCCCTTCCTTATTAAGTAGCAAAGTACTAAAGTACTTTTAAATAAGCTGCCGTAACTACAATGATGACACATCTCTTATTCAGGACTGATACTATTAATTTACATGGCTTAATTCTTCAGCAAAATGGTGACATTTTGTTTGGTTTCTTAATTTTAAGTAGCTAAATCAAGACTAACTGATTGGACTAATCAGGTAAATAAAAATCGCCTAAACTGGAAAGGAATTACTAAAATATAGAAGCAAGAAATCACCTTTTTATTACTTCCCCAGAAGCTACATCAGGTACACACTATCTATAAACACTTGGAATTTTTTGTATTAACGATCATCCTGGCCTTACATGAAGACAAGAATTTTTGCCACTCTTTTTTCTTCTTTTTCTGCAGCAAATCTCTGAAGTGATTTTTCAGAATGGCTGATATTGCTGCAACTCAAAGTTTAAACTGCTGTAATGAAACTTGGGTTTCACCATTTGAGCTAACACACTTTCAGTACTGTAAACCACAATACCAGTGATTTTTTTCTTTATTTTGTACCACAACTAAATTGGAAGGAAAGGTGTAAGACCTTCCATGTACCAGTATGTGCCAGCAACAAAACTGAGCACAAATCAATAAATTCACCTTTCCAGGAAACAGTAAAAATAAGCATATTTAGAAGTATGTTTGTGTTCTTGGTATGTTGCAAAACATGGTTTTTCAGTTTCATTTTATGGAAGTCTTCATACCTCACACACGAGTGGGCTGTTTTACACTCTCATGGAAATAAACAGACCATGGTAGCAGAGACAATACCCTCAGCTGTATGAGGAGACACAACTCTTGCAATGGGAGAGATGAGAGCACTTTAAGGGGAGAAGAAAAAAAAAATCTCCTAGATGAGTCACTATTTTCAACCAGAAATATACACTGACAGCTAGGAGTTAAAAAAAATAGAAAGTTAATAATTTGTGATGCAGAAGAAAATATGTAAGCACCAGAAAGCTGTGTGAGATAAAAAACCCAACTTTAACATATGTAAAAACTGGTTCCCTCACTCTTTAGAACACGAAACGGGCAGGCAAAATATTTTTCCTGTCACAGCTGTAAATTGCAAGGTAAATTTAGCCAGGTACCTAAAGCACCCTTTTGGTGCCTGAGGACTGCCAGGCCAACTCTCAGTTCATTTAGGCACGAATAAAGTCAAAGTGCCAGCAACTCCCCCTCAACTGCTGCAAAGAAAACCCCACAACTGGTATTACTAGCCCGTGTTTAGTGGCCACTGATATATAAGCAAGCCTTTGGAGGGTATTTATCACGCTGCAAAAGAGATTGAGTTTAAGGCTTGGTTACTAGCAGGACAGGGATGAGTGTGTAAGGGCAGTGTAACTTCACTGCAGCAAAATGAATCTACAGAACAAGTTCATTTTTTACTTCCAGAAATCATTGTTTGTCTTGTTTCCCTCACACAAGAAAAAAGCATGTCTTAAAACAGAGCAACTGAAATAATAAAAGTGTGAAAAGTGAAGCCGGCAATGAGTATTCACAAAAGAACAAAAATGGGATTGGTCAGCCTGTTTTGCAAGAACATGGCTATTCTGGTAATTTGTGTTCAAAGGAAGAATCTTCCCCAGTTTGATAGTGCTCTCTTTTCAACCACTTTTTTTTTTTCAGATTTGATCAAGAAATTGAAGTTTAATCCAATTTTATAACTGAAGAGTTTAACCCCCCAAGACAGCTTAATTTCCAGCTACCAGATTCAGAGTTCCAAGTACAGCAGATAAAGAGCTGGGGAAAAAAAATTATCCATGACCAGTCAAGAAAGTTTTCCAGCTTTTACTAATTTCTTAAAATAAAATTTAAAAGAAAACAAAAAATTTAGCCAAATAAGTTATCCTGTTTCTTTGCCTCCACTATCCAGGCAACAAGTCAGGGAATAAAAATGCTGTTTACAACAGAGATGCAATCTTATAAAAGAAATTAGTAAAGACGCATTTTGTGGAAGTCACCTAAAATTCAGAACAAAGGTTGTGAGATTTTTAAATGGTATATTTCTGCACTTAACTGCTAATAAAAGTGGGTACTAATTGTTAGGCCCAAGAGTTATATGGGAGGGACAATTAACATGTTGTTCTGTTTTTGAAGTATCTGTCTGCATTAACATAGGGCATTGTAGTGCAGATTACATTGAAATGCTGACTACTCTGCTGTAATATTGCTAAGAGGAAAACAGTCCTACAGCAAAGAACTGATATTAGTTCACTTAGAAAAGGTGAGTATTGCTCTGGTTTTGATATTTTAGATGGTCTGCTTGATAAGTAAATATATATATTAATTTCTCACAGGGATGTGACATTTCTTTCCACAAATAAATGGGTTCCACTAGGAGTTTTTAACCAAAACAAAGCAGTTTTGTATACAAAGATGCAAAAGTTGTGACATTAATGCCAACATATTGCCAACTTCTCCCTGCTAAATCTCACAGGATACAAAAAAAATATTAAGTTTTAGATTTTAGTTTTAGAGAAAAATCATATCAATGTTGGTCAGGTTAGTTTTCTTTGCAGCAGTAAGCCCTATCTAAGAGAAACCAGTCCTGACCTGCTGACAAATTACATTTAGATCAATGTGTCAAGATCAACGAAGTCAGTATCTTCTATAGCCTTGCCATATTAGATTTTCAACTTCATAATTTCGTATCTAGTTGTTTTTGTCCAAATTGCCAAACTAAGAGAGGAAAAAGGGACAGCTAATTGTCACAAGCAGAGCAAAAGAAGCAAGTTTGCACATGCTAATCAGTTCCCTCTGTGCGTTTTGGTTTTCCCCTTCGTGGGTGCGGGCAGAGTGGGTAGGAACAGCAAGGAACAACTCCTAACCCGACAGCTCTGCTTCTTCCATCATTTCCCCTTTCCCTTTGTTCTCTCCTGCAAACAAAGAAGTTTCTCCTACCGGGCTTCTCCTCAGCCTACCAGATCTGGCTCCTTTCTGCTCCCATTCCCCCACTGCCCCGTGGTCCCTTCCCCCACCGCCTTGTCTGTCTCCTGCCTGTTCCCACTGGTTTTCCATCCTCCCTCCCATCGCTCCTGGCTCTTTGTTCCCACAGGGCTCTGGAGATGTGCAGCAGAAGCTCAGCTCTTTCTTTTTAATTCTTTTTTTTTTTTCCCAGGGAGGAAACATGGAACATTTGAAGCCCCACTGACTGCTATGAGAAGATAGCAGAGAAAAGAAGCAACCATCATATGCCTTAAGGAAATGCTAGCATTAAACACAGCCACGTTTTCCTCTAGAAGATCCACAAGTCCCAAGAAAGACAGTATGCAACTTGCATGCAGCTATGACAAATTGCTGTGTAAGCAATCTGTGCAAGACTGAGAACTTCACAACAAGTTTAACAACATTTTAAGAAGCACCTTTGTGCCTGTAAAGGAAAATGAAGGAGGTGGGATGAAGTTGCCTCATAAGTTTTTCAGAGAGCTCTTACACATAGAAATAATGAATGTATTTTCAAATCTGTGTACAGATGCTTAATAAGGAACTATAGCTTTCTGTAGCAGAGTACAGCAAGGCCTCAGGTGCGCAGTATTAACCTGCTGCCATGAAGGTGGTCTGGGTAAGAGTGCTATATTCTCTTTGAAAAGAAAGAGAAAGCACTGCTATCATCTTCCCAGCTTTGCAAGGGCATATGCCAAATTTTTCTTCAAAACCATAAAAAACAACTTTCACCCCCACCATATTTTGATTAGGAGCATAACTGCAAAAACAAGTTTAAGCAACCAAGAGAAAATGTTTACAAAGTGCTGTGTCTTACCTATTTAAAAATTAACTCTATCCCAGCTGAATCCAGGACATAAAGAAAAGTAGGATTGGAAATGAAGCCCCTTTTATTTCTAATCATATTCTTCAAAAGTCCTGCCTGCTTCCAGGCCATGCTTGAGGTAATCATGTGTTGGCTAAAACTGAGTTAATGGAACAAGCAGCAGTCAGAGCAGTCCAGCTTAGATTGCACGGCAGTGCTGAGGAAGCTGATGTTATCCCTAATATTAAAGATCAAAAGAGTAAAGTGCTGCTCTGCAGCACAGCACATAAATTGCTTTATAAGGGAATTCTCATGCATCCTGATGGATCTATGAGAGCTGGCAGATACTAATAGGCAGTAAAATAATTTCTCTGGAAGTTCACTTCTGCAGTTTGTTTGCATACCTCTCTGGGACAGAAGTGAAATTTGCTAGTGTTTCCCCCTGAATCCTCCTCCCCTGCATTGAAAACAATGAAATTCTATTTGAATTAGGACAACAGGAGAGGCAATTTAAAGGGGCACTAAAGATTCAGTCTCTTAATCACAACTGTGACAAAATGCTGTTATCCTTGCCAGCAATTCCCTGGCAATTTACAGTACTCTAGTGTAAAAGGAGGAGACCTTGCATTGCAAAGAAACCTGACTAGATAACCAGGTCTTCATCTACTGATTCCCCTTTCCTGGCACTATTGCACACATCCATGGGATCACCAGGTACTCTGCCATCCTGAAGACATTCAGGCGCTCTATTCTGACCCTGACATTGAATCTAAAGTTATTTAGAAAGTGAAGTCAGTGCAGAGGTTGGCTTCTGAGTAACCCATTTAATGAGGAGGGCACTTCAGTAGGACTGTGTGAATGCACACCAGCAGCCCCATTAGGCTGCAATAGCACCTTAGGAGTTTTTACTATAGGGGCAACCTAAAACCAGTCTGCCTGAACTGTGGTTGCTGCTGCTCCCCAAAAGGGACTCCCTTCCTGCATATAGGACAGAAATTAAATTGTTGGGCAGGTTTTCCCTGCAAGGTCCTGGAACCCTAGGCTGTCCCAGGTCTAGCAGTCGTTTTAGGGTATAAGAAAAGAAATACATAATTAGGAATTTGAGAAAGATATGAGGACTTTGAAGATAACATCCCAAAGAAAGAGTTAGGATGTTTAATTTTATGTCATTGCTGGGCTGATTTCCTGCTAAACAATTGCTCAAATGTAACAAAAAAAAAATTGTTGGATTGACAATGGTAAGTTAAATAGAATCAAATAAAGGCATATTTTTATTATCTGCATATAATTGAAGCTAAGTTAAAATGTAAGGAAAAGCAAGTTGTGTAAAGGCCAGGAAAATACCCCACTGATCAATATGGTCTTCAAAAGATTGTGATGTTTTCAACAACTTGTTAATTGCTGGTATATGAGTAAGTGACAAACCAAAATCATTGTTTCAAATTATGTTCCGAAGCAAAACACATAGAAATTGCCAACCTCTGTTAAGCAACACAAATAAAATACTCCACATACTTGTGGGTGATTTTTGAATTATTGTAATTCTTATGACTCTCATAGGTTGCATTGACTCTCAAATGAATCTCTACTTTCATTACTAATCGCTGCTGTTTTCAGGCCTTAAATATTTGAATCTTAGCATTCTTCTTGTGAGATGCTTAAATAAATAGAAACTGCAATTATGTGTCTCTAGCCTTTAATCTGGACACTTTTGTCAAGAGAAATACTATTAAATTACCATAGCTGTTCTTTGGGCAAAACTCTTAAGCCATCTATTACCCCTGTTCCTTTAGGATGAAAACATTCTCAAATAGGTTTACCTGTTTCTTTTGCTTCTCTCTTTATAACTAGCTGATGGGAAAAGGCAGAAGAATGTTAAGTGTGATTAATTTATTTTGAAACATATTGCTAAGCCAGCATCCCCTTCCAGAATAGCATATTTCTGCTGACAGCCTTTTTACGCAAGATCTTCAGCCAGTTTTCCATGAGAAGTTTCCTGCATCCTGTAAGAGTAATTCCCTTTTCCTATGAAGTCTTTAAGAGTTGTTAATTTATGTAGAATGAAGAAAATAATTTCAAAACAGATATGAAGTGGGCAATTTGCTTTTCTCTTCCTGAGGCTGCCATGGGTTTGTTCTCTTCAAGCAGAGTCTCATCTTTGAGCTGAGGACTTCCAGCGACAGGAGTTTCTCTGTTGCTGTGCACAGAGCTCCGCAGCTGCAAGGGGAAGGGAAGATAGAGCTTCTGCAGCCACTTCAGGATTTCTACTTGGAAGCTTAGTAAAAAACCACTAAAGTTAAAATAATTAGAAGTATTTGGGATTTAGTGTCAAAATTTCTCAATTGAGGCACCTCAAATATATCCATTGAAAACACCCTCCTATCCATTACTGTCCAGTTGCTGTTCAGTATTTCTGATCAAATGATGTATTCATTGGTCTGAGGCTGTTGAAACATCACTTCTAATAGTTCATTGCATCCTTTATAAATAATTTGGTTTCTGACGAATTTCACATTGCTTTCTTAACTCTGAGATAATTTATGGACAACTTTGTCTTTTTTGAAAAATATTTAAAAACTGTGAATCTTGTTCTGAATCATGCTTGAAGTTTAATCCAAATTTTTATGGTGAGAGACAAAACTTATCTCCACCAACACTTAAAATATGTTAGGGATCACTGTTTTCCTCTGGTATTTCTTTGAGCCAGAACATTGACAATGGGAGAAAGACTCAAGGGTAAGATTTTATTCTGTTTGCATCCTTCAGATTGTTTTTGCAAGGCTCTTGGAAGAATGAGCACTTGTCTTCTCTGTCCTTCAGGACAACTGGTTGATATCCATAAGGCTTCCTGGAGCTCTGCTTCCTCTTGGAAGGAAATCTGGAATTCTGTGTATTTAGTTGTTTTCTTCTATATTATTGGTGGGTTTTTACTGGAATGTTTCAGCTAAAAATGTATCAAGATTCTGTGGTGAAACTTAGGCATGAAAATCCAATTCAGTAACTTAATTTCTGCTTAAAATTTCTTTACCAAGTGTCATTGATCATATCACAAAGAGTTGGGTTAGCAAAGCTGAGAATATGCTTTCTGTGTCTGAGGGCAGGTAGGAAATGGAGTTTGTGGGGGCTGAATTATCCTGGTTTTTTACAGTTCTTGACTTTGGGGGGAATTGTAGCTATTTTGCACCCCTGATTAACAGGTAACTTATTTAGGTGATTAATTGAAGGCACTCAGGCTGAATTTTGACTTATTTTTCTTTATTGAGTTTGGATATAAGTGAGGAGAGGGTGGCATTTTATTTCTTGTAAGATGTAAAGGCATGGAGGGAAAGAACTGGTTTGAGGCTGCATATTAGGATATGCCTAGAAGGAATGGGGTTAAAGCTAAGCAGAGTAAAATGCGTGGCCCCATATGAGAAAAAGCTTGCAAACAAGATACATTTGTCTGTAAGAGTGTTTTCCAAGACAACCAAAGAATTGTTAACATGCATGGACATTCAAAAGTACTCTGGACAAAAAAAAAAAGATGCATTTGCTGGATAGAAACAATTGTCATCTCCGATATTGTCTCTGAATATTTGGTGTGAAACACAGTGATTTTGCTTGAAAATACATGGGGCAGCCAAAAGCTTGTAGCCACTTGTGCCTTGCTGAGAGATCAGCTTCCATAAAACTGTGCTCCTTTAAAGAAGGTGCCACGCTGTCAGCACATCTGTCTCGAGCAAGGGAAGGAAGCACTGAGGGTGGAGGATTGCTGTTCATTAATTGCATCATATTGAGCTTCCAGGCAGACTTGAGATGGCCAAAAGGTGGAGATTTTTAGGTTCCTCCCCCTACTTTTCTATCTCCTCCCCCCTTCCCAAAATAAGTGTTTTGCCAAAACCTCCTTGTGGCAGAGCAAAGGTTTTAAAAGGAAAGTCAGGAACAAAGCAAGAATTTTGGAGACTAGGTTAATTCCAATCCTTTCTTTTCTGAAAGGAAGACTTTTAATGTGTACACTCTATCAAGTTACATTTCTTTTTCACTGCTACTCAGGGCGCAAATCCAGAAAAATGTAAACATAAATAATAATAAAATAGGGTCAAAAGTCATTACCCAGCCTTCTAAATACAAGAGTTTTCAGCTTCCAGTCGTTGATCTAAGAACAAAAATTCTAAGAACTGGGGACATAGTTATACTTTGTTCAGTTTTATTCATGTGTGGATTACTCATGAAAAATTTCCTATGCTTTCAACAGAAATATTTCTGAGGTAAAATCTGTAGAAACTAGCTGATACCTAAGAACTTTTTTAGCATTAAGAGTTCATTAATAAAATGAGTTTGTGGGTTTTGCAATTTCTTCATTAGAAATGTATACTTGACTAATTTACTTAATATTGTGCCACTGTTGTGCACTGTAATCTTGTATTTCTAGATGTAAAATGTGGCAAAGACTTCTCAATGCATCACAGCAGTTGCTTTTTGAATGGAAATATATTTACTACAAGTGTAGACAACGTGTAGACAACTTAATGTGTGAGACAAGACATCTGCCAAGGATAAAGTCTTGAATTAAATCCTATTTTTATCAAAGCTGTCAATGTGTTATGGCTCAAAGTGTTTTCTTCCTAAAAAAAAAGGTGCCTTGAAGTTATTTTTCTACTTCTTAGATTGACCCTGTCCTTGACATCTGGACAGACAGAAACAGGAAATTAATTCTTGGGGATACATGGCATGTGCCACAAGATTCTTGAAATGAAATGCACCTGAATTTACTGACTTGAACAATATTGAAATCTTCCTTCTGGTTTCTTTAAAAATTTTTTTGCAAAGCCAGCGTTAAATGCAAATAACAAGCTGTCTAAGGATAGAATTGGAGAAGACTTCAATTAGTGGTGTTTTTTACTAGTATAAGGCAATGAATATAACATGATTGAGATTGGTTTTAATTTGTTTTAATTCAGCTTGTTTAAAAAAAAAGCTGAAGAAGGTCACTGAATGTTTGCAACATGTCTGCAAGTTTATTAATGTACTGCATTAGCAGGGATGTAAGTGGAAAGTCCATGATTGAATGGAGATACTCACATTTCTGCAGTGTTCCCAGGGCATTCCTGGCACTGCCTCCTATGGCACAGGCAGTGGTGGTTTTACATGTTGTAAAATGTCCCCACACATTTGTCATTTGCTCCTTATTCATCATCTCTGTTGTACCTGCACGGGGTACTGACAGCACAGATTGCTAGATAAAAAGGTAGGGCTTACATGATTCCTTTTTACTGGTTTGGAGGTTTTTTGTTGTTTGTCCTTTTTTTGTTGTGTGGTTTTGTATTGGGGTGGTTTTTTGGGGGGGTTTTGGGTTTTTTAACAAATTTAATGTGCAAAATGAACCAATGTCTACAGCATAGTGGAACTAAGTGTACTAAAATGAGCACTTTGATATAAACACCAGTGCTCCAGAAACATTAGAAAATCAAACTGAATTTGCATTACCAGACATCAAAGATTGTGAATTTTTGTTTTGACATGTAATTACTCTTCATTATGTATTATTAGCCTATTAGATGCTTGCTTGCAATAAAAATAGTTCTAGAGAAAATAAGGCTGGGATACGAGCAATGAAACTTTCTATGTAATATTTTCACTCTGAAGGTTGCTAAAATGAGATCCTGAAGACTTGCCTGAAGTGGGACAGTGAGTTAGTACAGCCCAGAATCAGCTCTCCTGTCATTAAAACACTTGTGCTGTACATTGTATCAATCATTTTCCCATATCTAAACCTGTTAGGTGGCATAAGGCCAAAAGAAGTGGCCAAGACTCAGTCAAGAGAACCTTGGCTGAATTCAAACCAGGAAACCGTAAGGAACATTTGTGTTCGTCAGAGCTTGATGGGTCTGGTTAACGCAAAAAGGCTGAAGTTGGCAAAACATTCTTCATTCCTCATGGAGCCACAAGCACAGAACCACAGGCATGTCTGTAGGTCCCAGAAGGTGCTCTCCAGGTCTGAGCCCTGTGTGTCAGGCAGAAGCTGGCATCAGTTTTGCCCGTTGTGTCTTTGAGAAGACCAACAGGAGCTTCTTTAAGGAGCTGTGGTGACAGCAGCTTCTGATTTCTCTGCAATTACCACTTTCCAATGAATGTTGCCTCACTTATTTATTCTTTGTCCAGATTTAAATTTGATTTAACTTGTTGTTGGTATGGCTGTCCTGTTCTTCTGCTCTGTGGAGTCCTTCTCCCATGTGTTTTCCCTCTGAACAGACCTGTCCAGCATGGTGTGCAACATGAGTGCTGTGCCCAGAATGGGAAAAAGATTAGCAGGGAAATATGGTGGTGGCTTAATCAATTTGTGAATATTTCACTTCCTTAAAAGTAATAATATGAAAATAGTTAGATGTGGAGAAGACCTTGTTGGTGAAGCGAGTGTGGGTAAGATGAAGAGTTAGGTATAGAGAACAGAGGTATGTCACATACAGCTCGGAAGAAATAAATTAATTGTGTTCAGAGCAGTGTAAAAAAGGGTACAGTGGAAGGACATAGAAAGTGGCTCAGTTGATATAAGAGCATGCTACATGTGAGTTCAAGAAGACTTAACTCAGTTAAGTTTTGTCCTTTCCTCTGAATCTGCTGCACCAACGTGATGAAAACAGCATCATTTATACAAAACTGTTGTTGTCAGTCAGTGGAAGTTATCTCAAATGAGATAAAGAAAACAGTTTTCTATCTGAGAGCTTCCTTGCTGATGAGAGGCAAAGAATTTTTTTCCAGTAACCCCTCACTGCTGAAGCTGTCCAAATTCTTTTAGTTCATAAGGATGAGGGAGTTACCCAGAGCAAGAAATTGGGAAATAATCTTGGCTGTAAAGAGTTCAGGAAGGGCTGTAAGCTTCAAGGCCACATTCAAGCCAATTACTAATTCCAAAGCATGAGATAATCTAGATTTAGACAAAATTGAGAGATGAATACTACAAATCTTATCCTTACTTATAAAATACAAAATAGTGCTCATTAACATTGTGTATTTGCCTTTCATGGGGACTAGTGAGGAAAAGGAAAAAAAACCCACTTTACAGTAAAGGAGCAGGAAAAAATCCTCACAAAACAATGGAAAAGAGATTGATTTGGTTTTTAAAATTCTCAGTTACAGATTAGCAGTTGTATCTCTTTATGTTGAGATATTAAGATTGTCTAGCCATGAAGCACCCAGTTTGTTTTGAGCCTTACAGTAATCTTCATGAAGTGTTCAAAGTAGAGGAAAAATTATAGATTTACAAATTCCTCAAATCTTTTTATTGATATTAAAAGAAATGTGAAAGAAAGTTTGATTCTTGGCACTGCATATTTTTATAAATAGAGGCATATGCTTAGGGAAAAGATGAATATTTCCAGTCTGTTTTGGTCATTAATGCCAGCAAATCTGAGGACTTTTGTCCTTAAGACCTGAACACTAGCTTTTTAACCTCCTCCAGCATATCTCAGCAAGGAAAGCTGAATTTACATTCGTGACCTTGGGGAACTATATGGATTGAAGTATAAGAAAAGGTGTTGTTTAGGGTAGGGTCTCCCAACAGGACTCCTGCTAGGACAGTTATGATAACACTAGTACTTTCTGTCCTCAGATTTCTAGGGTCCCTTTTTGAAGCAGAATATGTCTTCAGTGTGGGTTTGGGGGTTTGTTGTGTTGGGGGTTTTTTTGTTTGTTTGCATGTTTGGGTTTTTTGCTGTTGTTGTTTTGGTTTGTTTGTTTGCTTGCTTGCTTGCTTTTTGGGGTTTTTTTTTGTTGTTTTCGTTTTTGCTTGGTTGGAATTTTTTAAATTTACCCTTTAGGCAGGATAATGCAGTATCTATTATTCTACTACTCTCTGTATCCCCTGCAGTCCCTGTCGTGCCTGTTCCTCTTTGCAGCTTTCAATGAAACGGCCTGTTAGGAGTGGTGGGTGGCTTTTGTTTGTGTCATCTCCTTGTTCCCACTAGTTGATACAGGAAAACTCGGTTTAAATAGCTCTAGTCATCTAAACAATATTGCTAAGATACTGAAAAAGGTATTCTAGGTCAAGATATTCTACTCCCACGTTTGCTGATTTCACCTTTCTTTGGGCCAGACACCCTCTGAAGGACTTTCCTGGGAGTTCCAGTTTATTTTGTTGGTTTTCCCCGTTGGTGCTGTCTAGTGCAACAGGCGCTGAAGCCGCTGGAAGTTTGGTCATTGACTTTCATGAGGGAAACCTCAGGATCTGAGCATTTGAGCTGGAGAGGGCACTTAGCAGTACTCAAGCAGAGATCTGACTAAGTCAACGGGAGTTTTGCCACCTTCCAAAAATGCAGGATGGCACTCTGCCTTTGCCTTGCCCTCCCAAATGCTGAAGGGGGAAAGCAAAACAAACCAACATCAACATGCTGTGCTCTGCTCAGACTGCTTGAAAAAGAAAATGTTTCTCAAAAACTTGTTTGCATCGAAACCTGTGGAGAAAATAAGTTCTGTTAAATACTAAAAAGTGGAGATCCTGAAACATACTTATCCCAGGGTCTTAATACCCACATTAATAGGGACAAAACTGCTATGTTTTCACAGGCTATCCTGTCCTATATAAGTATATCTTAGCAAGCTGGAGTTACAAAGCAATGTGTTCTTATTAGGAGCTCTTCCAACACAATTTTAGGTTTTGTGTAAATCTTATCTATAGGAAAAATTATATGCCAGGTTAAACAAGATCCAGAACCTGCCTAGAAAAATGGCATTTAAATGCACATCAATACCTCAATAGTAGTATCAGTAGGACATTCCTCCCCAGTGTCCAGGAAAAAGCAGCTGACAAGTAGCACTGTACATCTCGGTTACCCATATATAATGATGAATGTTCATTTTTCTTAATGGGAAAAAGGGGGGAAAAAACCCAGGTGGTGGGAAGGCAGGTGTTTGCTCTTCAGCGAATTAGAAGTGGGAAGTTTTGACCTTTGGAAGGTGGGTTTCATCCCCGGGCTCAATGGGTACTGGTCCCACCCGGTGCTGCTGCGGGAAGTGGATGCGGGGGGTGTCAAGGAGGGACACGGATCTGGCACCAAATGTGGCGCTAATCGCGCGTGTCCAACCCCAAAACTGCAAGCTGAAAGATATTTAAACAAATAGCTCCAATACTTAAACACACTCTGGCATTTTCGCACGGCATCCTCAGGCGGTTAAAGCTGCAGAGGGGCAGCTGGTACCCTGGGACCGCAGGGACGGGCTGGTTCCCGCTGGGAAGGTGTCTGGGGATTCGCCGTGTCCCGGGGAATAAGGTAGGGAATGACGGACAAGCCTTCTGAACACGAAGTAACAGCTGGAGGCTACTAATCTTCCCATGCAGGAGGGAAAGTATTGCTATAAATCGGGAATCTTTATAGCTGTTCGGCTGGAGGAAGTTTTTTGGCTGTAAACTGTCATGCACTGCAGCTCCCGCTGAAAAGATTGTGGAAGTGGGGAGTCCTCTCTCCTGAGAACCAAAGTGCAATTAAGATCAGAAAGAGGGGGGAGGAAATAAAATAAAGACGACGGGAATCCAAGCTGAGGGAAAACTCCATGGTTTGGGTCTCTTGGTTCTTTTGGAGCGGTTGTTAGGTTGTTTTTATTTTTATGGTTTTTTATGGCATTACAGAGATGACACATAACTCCTGGAAAATTTTTTTTAATAGTCATTTCAAAATTGAAAACTGGAAAGACTTTTTTTTTAAAAAGACTAGCTAAATTGGAGAGCATACATTCTGGGATGTATGGGATGAACTGCTCACTCATTTGCTAAGTATTAAGTAAAATGTGATAGCTATCAAATCAAGGTGAACTTCAACTCTCCTCTCTCTGCCTAAAGAGAGCGATCAGTGCAAAAAATATTAACCATATAGGTAAGTGTCTGCTGCCGAAGGGCTTCTCATTCATTGAGTGTATGTATATATAGAGGGATTGGTCCTTCCTTGAAGCATCCATCTGGAAGAATTAAATGGTGTTTTAAAAGCTCAGGTCACAGAAATACAATTCTAGATCGTCTTTCATTATTTGATTTATACAGTTTCAGAACAGTTCGTATTCCACCAAAACCGCTCCGTCGGTTTCAATTCCGGCTGTTCCTGCTGCTTTCGGCTCTTCAACACGTTCATTGTCAGGGGGCGTCGAGCTGAGGAAAAGCTGAGGCAAGACAGGACCCACCACCACTACCCCCACCACCTCCACTGCTCTTGTCCCCTTTCCCCTCCCCCCTTCCCCGCGGACCGTACCCTAAAAGTGACGCGACTTCTGCAAGGGCTGAAAAGTCCCGTCTCTCCCTGTCACCTGCAGGGAGCGGGGAGCAGTCTGTGCGAGTCCTTCTTCGGGGCTAGCCTCTCCTGGCACTCGGCTTTTTCAGGACTGAGATGTTCGAAATGTCGCCTTGAAAGCACAAACCCAAAGCTGGGGCTGCCAGCCCACCCGAGGGCCAGCGGGCCATGCTCATGCGGGGTTTGAGCGTTCGTGGGTTTTGCCAGGTCGTGGTTGCTTGTTTAGACCGGAGCACCTTCAGTGAAATAAACACCTGATAGCGAAAAGATCATCTCCCACTATGGCTAGCAGAGACCAAGTATCGACTTAGTAAACTTTGCCCGTAATTTCTTTGCAAATGCTGCTTTCCCCTTCCGAAGAGGACAAAAAGCAGGCAGTAGGTGCTCAGGCAGAAAGAGCTTTAAGAAACTTAAAAGCAAGAATTAATCTGAAGGGATAACATTTTTTTCTCCTGTTTCTGCACAGTGGTTGAAGAGAGGTGGCTCAAGGAATTCGGCTTGTCAGATTGAAGGGGAATAAAAGCTCTGCGGAGTTGAGTAAGTGAGTGATGGTGCTGTGTAATGAAAATACAGCCCTAAGACGAAGTTACTAAACCAAAAAGGACTGAGACACCGTCTGCATCCCGCCAAAGGGACCTTCAGCGTACCTCTTCCCCTGGCAGCCCTGACTTCCAGTTCCTTCTGCTGCCATGCAGTTTGACAGTGTATTCCGGGCACCTTCTCCTAAAATTTGAAAAATCCCGGCAGCGATGGTGCGCGGTGTTTGGAGAAGAGGAGATGCCTGTTTTAAAAACAACTCTGATTTTTACACCGCTCCGCTTCTTTTTCCCTCTCCTTTGCTCCCGTTTAAAGAACTTGTTATTGTTTAAAGAGACCCCATTGAACTATTTCCTGCTCATTGTCACCTCTCTCCCCCTCGCCCTCTATCCAGGGATTCTCACGGAAAGGTAATAAACTTCCCTCACACCACAGACCGTCGCAGCTCCGGAGAATGCAAACTATTACAACACCGGCCGGCGGGAGTGCTTCAGAGCACCTCTCTTTTCCCTCGTCCCGGCCCTTGTTTTTTTGTCAAATAACTTTAAAATAAATTCATCCCGTTGCAAAGTTTCACCCACGAGTTTCTCCCCTCTTGCCCGCAGGAACTCGCGGGAGTTTCTCCTTCCTACACGAAACACAGCCTTCAACTATCGGTCTGTTTTTCAGAAGTATGTTTTTATTTAGGTGGGATGGCGGGTGGCTATCGATCTGATTTTCAGATTTTTAAAAAATTACTTAGGCGGGACGGCTCGAAACCATCGCCGTCGAGCATCTCGGCTGCGAAGGCACTGCCTGTGCTGCTGCAGAGAGGCAAACTCTGCCACTTTTCCCATGGGCGGGCTCACGGGCTCGCTAAAAGCGGGGAGCGCCCGTGCAGTGCCAGGTTTGTGCAGCCGCTGTAGAGCGCGGTTCCAGATCCCTAGCTGATTTTTCCCGCAAGGTTTGTCGCTGCCAGCTGCACCCTTCCCTGCAGCAGAAGTTTCCGCCGAGGGGGCAGGGACAGGTGCGGGGGAAAGCGGCGTGCGGGGCGGCGTGCTGCTGCTGTCAGCTTGCGGCCGCCTGGAGAAGAGGACTTCCCGTTTTTTCCCCTAAATATGAATCCGCGGCGGGAGCGCCTCCCGTCCAGGACTGCGCGCCTGGAAGCGGACCGGGGGTCTCGCAGCGCCGGGAGGCGGGAGGGTGCCGCGCTGGCCGGTTGTGAGGCTGTTGCCGAGATGGGCCATTTCCTCCGCGGCTGCCGGAGCCCCGGCCCCGGCGGCTTTGATAGAGGTGCAAACATTTGGGGGCAGATTTACATAAAATAGCCGCGTTTAATCCCGCGGGCCGCAATTAACATCACAGGCTCCCGCGGGCCCCGTTCTGATATGGCCGCGGGCGGCCAATGGGCAGCGCCGCCCGCGCCCATCAAAGGCGCCGCCCGCCAATCAGCGCGGCCCCCCCGCCGGCGCGCTGATGTCACCGGGGGGGCGTTTATGGCGGGCTATAACAGCGGCCCGGCCGCTGAGGGCGCGGGGAGGCGGCCCGGGCCCGGCCCGGCTCGGTTTGGTGCGGCCGTGCCAGCGAGCGGCCCCGCGGGCGGGCGCGGGGTTGGGGCCGGGATGAGCTCCCCCGGCGCGGAGGGCGCGGGCAAGCCCCCGCAGTACCGCGTGGACCACCTGCTGAGCGCCGTGGAGAGCGAGCTGCAGGCGGGCAGCGAGAAGGGGGACCCCACGGAGCGGGAGCTGCGCGTCGCGCTGGAGGACAGCGACCTGTGGCTGCGCTTCAAGGAGCTCACCAACGAGATGATCGTCACCAAGAACGGCAGGTAGGGAGGGGTCCCGCCACCCAGGCTGCCTACCGACCCCGCTGCCGGGGGGCGAGGGGGTCCCGGGGCCGGGGGTCGCGGCTTCCCGCCGCCGTGCCTCGCGCCTCCGTGTCGCCCCGCAGGAGGATGTTCCCGGTGCTGAAGGTGAGCGTGTCGGGGCTGGACCCCAACGCCATGTACTCCTTCCTGCTGGACTTCGTGGCGGCCGACGGGCACCGCTGGAAGTACGTGAACGGGGAGTGGGTGCCCGGCGGGAAGCCGGAGCCGCAGGCGCCCAGCTGCGTCTACATCCACCCCGACTCGCCCAACTTCGGCGCCCACTGGATGAAGGCGCCCGTCTCCTTCAGCAAAGTCAAACTCACCAACAAGCTCAACGGCGGCGGGCAGGTAAACGCCGGCACCGGGACCTGTCGGTCAGCCCTGCGGGCTCGCTCTCTCCTTACTGCTCGTTTCCATACTTTCCTTACCAAACGCGCTGGGATGGGTCGCCCTTCTTTCTCCCTGTCCCCGCAGTTCATTCATTCAGGAGGGCTGTTCGCTCCACCGAGGATGGGAGCTTTGATGTTTCATCGCGTTCTCTTTTTTGGAAATCTCTTTTTGGTCTGAGTATCTGCTAGTGTCAGTGGTGTGGTAGATGAATCTTTCTAAGGCTGATTTATCATCGATGCATTTATGACTCTTCGAGTGCTTTGTGCTTTGTCAGGTAACAGGGATGAGGATAACTTGTGCAGGAAGTTGTGTCTGTCCTCGTTGTGCTTTTCCTTCTCTCACAGCTTCAGTTTTAGGCTTTTTTTGTACTTAATGCTTTTACCACTTCGGAGGGAAAGATGGATACTTTAAAACCTGGGAGCCCTTTGTGCCTGGCAGCATCTGCCACTACTCCGTCACTGCTCACCTGCTCTGTTTGTTCACAGATCATGTTGAACTCCCTGCACAAGTATGAGCCACGGATTCACATCGTGCGAGTGGGTGGCCCGCAGCGGATGATCACCAGCCATTCCTTCCCAGAAACCCAGTTTATAGCTGTGACAGCCTACCAGAACGAGGAGGTATGCACAGCAGGGAAGACAGGATGCCACTACTGGGAGGTTTCGAGTAGCAAAGCGTGCGTGTTACAGAGCAAAATAATGGATCTCCTTTTGCGTTTTTCAGTTCTTCCTATGCTTTCTTTGAAGTTAAATATAAAAGATAAAAATTAATGCATGTAAAAGCCCTATGAATTAATTATAGAACAAAGTTTTGAGCATTGTTTGTCTCAATATGTACTGCAGATTCGTTATGGGGAGTAATTTTTAAAAGACTCTGTGGGGGCAAACAACTATGGTAGAAAAAACAGCTATCATTTTGAGCTACACAGTGAAATGACTGAGGGCACCATTTTTGGAGTGGCCCTTTTTCTGTTAGCCCAAATGCATGTGTGTGTTGCATGAAGTTGTAATTATCAGATTTTCTGAGATTTCTTTGATGTCCAATCTGCTCTGGCTTGAAATGTGAAGATTTTTATAGCTGTTTAGTTTACTACCTTTCTTAGGTGTTTCCTTAGATGATCAATGAACTCAGGCTATTCAGTGTTTCAAAATTTGGCGGAGAGACTAACTCCTAGTGCTTTGATAATACTTCAGGCCTTAAGGAGCTGTTTAATTTGTGCCCACAGTTGCTTTTATGGGCCTACTTTTAGGTCTTCAAAAATCTGTGATTTTACCAACTTCAGTGGATAGTCCTAGTTCAAATCCTAATATCAGTGTGATGATGGATGGTGATACATGTGAATAAAGATATTTGTTGTTGTTTTTAGATCACAGCTTTAAAAATTAAATACAATCCGTTTGCCAAGGCGTTTCTTGATGCAAAAGAAAGGTGAGAGCTCTTAACTTAATTCTAAAATGCAGATTTTTAAGATAGATAGCTTTTTGAAGACAAATTCTTGACTAATACAACCTGGTTTCTTTTATAGAAGTGATCACAAAGACATGATGGAGGAAGTGGGGGACAACCAGCAGTCTGGATATTCACAGTGTATGTTTCCTTTCGTTATGCATCATGAGCATGACTTTGGTTTCTTCCATCTACTCTGTGTGAAGTTTAGCTAAACTTTGAGACCAGTGCTTGATAGCTGGCTCATTAGCTTATAGAGAGAGCAATGTTACCAGTTTCTGTGGTTGTGGTTCATGCATGTTGATGTTTGTATAAACACTCTAATCTCTGTGTGTGGTTAGGATTTATTGCATTCAAAACCATTTAATAAACTCCTGCAGAATTGCCTTTATATCCAAAAAGACATCTGCCTTTCTGTACAAGGACAGCAATATTCACATGGATGTGGAGACCAAAAGTTTATTTCATAAAATTTATTGAGACAGTACTCATGTTTTAAGTACCATAAGAAAATTATGGGCATTTGCTTGAAGAAGTTATTTCAGGTGATTGAAAAGCATTCATGTTTTAATGATTTCTGTTTTAATAGATTGACAACAAAATGCAGCCTAAAAAGGATGGGGGAGTTGATTTGCAGCAGGAATTATTTTGTTTCAGAGAAAATACTTAATTTTTAAGAGGAGTTCTTAGCAGTCTGAGAAACTTCAGAGCTTAGCTACAGATTGAGACCCCCAAAGAGCAATTTAAAACTGAATACTATGCTAACAATTACTGAGCATGCACTACCTACACATGGGAGGGTTTAACAATTTCCATGTTTCCTTAATGTGGTTGTAATTAAATGGTAATTTAAAAAGCAAGTTAACTTGACATGAGACTTTTTCCAAGCTGCTTTCTAATTTCCCTTCATAAGAGCATTTATCCAAGTTGCAAAGATCCAGATTTTTCAGCTATGTTGAAACTCCGTTTCCTTTCCTGAGCGCGCGTTTCCTCGCCGTTCAGTTATTTGTCTTGTTGCTGTGATTCTCTGCTTGGCTGCACTGCACACCCCTCTCACAGACCTCTTGCTCCCCCTCAGTAGGTAGCTGGCTCATTCCTGGCAGTGGGGCTCTGTGCCCCCCTGCCAATCCTCACGCGCAGTTCGGCGCCCCGCTGTCGCTGTCCCCTGCCCACAGCTGTGACAGGTACTCGTCGCTGAGGAGCCACCGGCCCGCGCCCTACGCCAGCCCCTACACGCACAGGAACAGCCCGCCAAGTAAGCCCCAGGCTGCAGCTCTGGGAAAAGGGGGGCCCTGCTGAGCTGAGTGCGTGTTCCCAGTGCCTGCAGAACTCAGGGCCTGATTTTGTTAATTTATCTCAACTGGGGCTGTAGTTAGTGTCTGTCTGTGAACCTCCCACCAGTGCATAGATAGGAACAATAAGGAACTGAGTAAACTGCAGAGCTTTTAAAAAGGGTGTGCTCAGAAGTAGCCAAATATCTTAAGACTTAGCATCTCGGGCACCGGGTACTTGAGGGTGAAAAGGGGACTTTTAACTTTTAACAGTGGGGTTTTTTTTGTTTCTTTCTTTCCTTTTTTTTATTTTTAATTTCTTCTGGCAAAGAAGAATGATTAACAATTTTAGCTTTCAGGCAGTATAAATATTGACGGTTCCCATTTAAAAAATACTTATTATTTTGAATTAAGAATTAATACATGGGCTTTTAGATGAAGCCTGACCAATCTTGTATGTAGCTTTGTAGTTCATTTTGAAGAGGAAAACTAGTTTTCTGTGAACTTTTCTTGCATCTTGGAAATGCAAGATGCAAGACGTAAAAAGGGATAAAAGAACAAAACCTCTCAGGTGTTCTTTCTTGTCCTCAGCAAAAAACGTCCTTCCCTTAGCTAGCTATCACAGCAGCTTCTTTCTGACCATGGGTGGCTGTGTGGGATTCCCTTTATAGCTTCCTAGTGCCTCTGCTGTGTGAGCCAGCCAGTTTGGGTCACAAGCTAAGTAGTCTAAGCCACAGTCCAGTCACTCCTGATGGTGCCTAAGGCAGATTTCAAGGTGGCTCAGAGCTGGGATGTATGATCCAGTAACAGCCTTGTTACCCAGCTTTGCCGGACTGTTATGGCCCGCATAGGTGATGGAGATGGTGACAATGTAAATAAAGAGCCCTCCTTTTCCCACTGACTGTGTAAAATGGCATGTGTTGGATTAGCAGCTGGCTTGCAGTCAGCCTTTTGGCCATAGGTCCTTCACAGAAATAAGATTGTGCAGTTATGAGTGGAGCAAAACAACACGTCAGGGCAATGCCAATAAAGGTGTGAGCTTGACATAGCTGGTTACTGGCTTTGGGTTTTTTTGTGTGTAATTTTGTTTTATTTTTTTTTCCAAGGTAGTTGTGGGGAAGGGTGGTTTAAACCTCTGCATTGCATTTAAATACAAGATTGGTATTTGGCCTGATTCTGGTGTTTATAAGTGATTGTGTGTTTTCTCAGCAGCCTATGCTGACAACTCCTCTGCCTGCCTATCCATGCTGCAGTCCCATGACAACTGGTCTTCTCTGGGGGTTACTACACACACAGCCATGCTGCCCATGGGTCACAGCACTGGCACAGCTACCAGCTCCAGGTAGGAGTCAAGCCCTCAAATCCCTATATTGGTACTTTCTAGAAAGAAAAGGCTGAAAGAGGAGGTAAAGAGTCACCAGGTTATTAGAAGTCATTTTGGCCATTGGTATGAAACATTAGTACTCTGTGGGGCACTGAGAAGGACTGTCCACAAGGAAAACAGGTTGCAGAAACAGATTTTTTTTTATGTTTTGGTTCTGGAAATGTAGATACCTGTGACAGCAATATTTGATAAATTAAGGATTGCAAATTACTTAAACAAACATAGATTGAATTTGAGGATGCTCTCTTAAGTTTCATCTCTGTTATGTATAATGGTGTTTAAAATTTTTTTTCTTTATCCCTTCCATTTTGGCTGGTCACAGTTTTCCCAGCCATCTCCATAAACCTTTATTCTGCTACAAATGATGGAGCAGTGAGCTGTAGTGTGGAGAAGGAGCACATGGTTGGGGCAGTAATTCTTTACTTAAGCATTGCCACACTAACCAGCATAGCATGGGATTGTGCATGTGGTGAAAGTCTTTGATATTTTGTGATGATTAAAAAAAGACTCTTTTCTCCTCTTTGTACTTATTAAACTTAATTAAACTTTTGAATCCTTTAGCAAAAATTCAGCTTGCATTTAGTCCCTTAGAGCTGAGCTTGAAAATTCAAGGAGATGCAGAAGAGGTGATAAAATGTTTGCTATGAACTACAGAGGGACAAGATTTGGACATCTCTTTTAGCAATTCAGACCTACCATTCTGTTTGTGGAAAGCATTTTTGCATTAAACCATGCACATGGACTATTAACTGTTAATCGGGATATGTTCTACTACCCAGTATGAGTTAACTGTATTGCTGAACATATATTTTAGTCCTGAACACAGATTAATGGAGTTAAAAGGTCCTTCTATCACTTTCTGTGTCTGATCTCCAGGATGCATATTTAGGAAGTTGCAAAGTTCCTGGAGTTTCAATTTCTGCACTGAGTTGTTCAGGAGATAAAACCAGTAGAACTGGAAGTGTGAAACCTCAAGGGAGGCGTTTTTGCCACCCTTTAAGTCTAACCCCCTATCTGTTGGAAAATAGGGAAGTTCAGTTTATTTGGGGGGGTGCCATGAACACAAATTCTGCTTGGGGGTCCTTCCTGCCTTGCAGTGGCTGGGACCTGCCTAGAGAGTGTCACTGTTTGCAGCAAAAGGACCTGGCCTGGGGGCTGTGTTGTGAGCTGAGGAGCTGCCAGCAGGCACTAGAGTCACTAATAACTGGTTTTACCTGTGCCTTTCCCTCTTCCAGTCAGTACCCCAACCTGTGGTCTGTGAGTAACAGCACCATCACACCAGTGTCCCAGCCGAGCGGGATGTCCAACGGGCTGAGCTCCCAGTTCCTGCGTGGCTCTCCGGGACACTACTCAGCTCTGCCCCACCCAGTGACAGCAGCCTCCTCTGCCTCACCCCTGTACGACGGCACGGCGCCCGCGGACCTGCCCGATAGCCAGTATGACACCTCTGCACATGCCAGGCTGGCACCCACATGGACACCTGTCACCTCCCCTTCCATGTAAACACAGGCCTCTTCCTCTGAGACACTTTTAGCTACAGAATTACTTTAGATGCTTAATCCTCAAGGAGGAGAAGGAGGAGACGTGAAGGAAACTGCAACCAAAAAGCATCTGTACTGCTCTGCATAGAGCATCCACATTATACCTCTTACAGTGAATGGTGCATCACTGACTTCATGTAGAGTTTACAAACCCTGGTGAGTGTGCAATTCTGAGAGCAGATTCACTGCTTTTAATATTTTTTTTCTTTTTTAAAGTTTGATAGACCTAAGTTTTAAGATTTTTACTTGGATTCCAAATTTCTCGGTCCTCTGATATATTTAGACCTGAAATTTGGCATCATTCTTGAGTAAGTTACTCCTAACTGTTTTTCAGTTAGTTTTTTTAAATGGCAAATTAGCTATAGTCATGAGAAGATTTTTATTAACCATCTAGTTAGAAGCATTCTGAAATATGCACAAATGTAGCTGCGGAGTGAAGTTTTTGGAAAATCATGTGCACTAACACGTATTTGCTTCACAAATACGTTGTGTTCTTAACTGTATGCTTATTTCATTGCTGCTGAATTAATGTCGAGACAATCTTTGAGAACTGTGTTCTTCCCAATAAAAACAGTATTAATGTTTGGTCTAAAAAGTTTTACCCAAAAGACTTCTTTTGGAGGTAAGTTTTGCTGTTTGATCATATATTTGATCATATATTCAGGTACCCACCAGCTTAGCTAAACATCTCATTTTCAAACAGTGCCTAATTAGAAGCCCTATCCAAAACCTTCTTGAACCATTGGAAATACATCACTTAACAGGTGTTTTTTTTTTTTTATTTTGCATTTTGGCTCAGGCCTTAGAAAGAATTCAACCCCTTGGGGAATCATTCTAATTTATTTTATTTCAATCTTGTACTCTGATCTGTATTTATTACTTGGTAAGTTACAACTTTATCTTCTACATGTTAAGATATGTAAATAATCCCTCAACCTACAGTGTACTCTTTTAAGACAATCATATGTGGGATATGTCACCCCATGGCACACGGAACAGCATGGATGTAAGTAGTCAACTTACTGGAAGAGGGAGATCTGTAGCTGCCAAGGTTTTTGCACAAAAGTGCCGATGTACTAAACTTCAAAACACACCGACTGCTTGACATGCTGAAAGGAACAGGTCTTGATAAAGTATTTGCTTTATCACTGATACAAAGTAATGTGATCCAAATTCATGATGCTGGCTAACCCAAAATGTTGGCTGAAGGTGTGCCCTTACACGTGTCTCTGTTTCCCACTGAATCTGGCAAATACATATCCTGAGGAAAGTGAGTTCTTTTGCATAAGCCATAATAAATAACTTGTATAATGAAGTGCCTAATATAGCAAAGCAAATTCTGTATCAGGGAATTCCTTAAACAGATCATTGATGTGTGCTTATGTGCTACAGTGGCAGCTTTAAGATGAAAAAGCAAGTATTTGCCACCATTTTGGTCTGTTTGGTACCCTTTGGGCAGGTTCCTGCACCTAGGAAAGTCTTGGCAGGGCTTGTTCCCTGCAGAGGCAAGTCTCCCAGAGGTACTCCAGCAGGAGACAGCACCAAAAGTGGATGGCTGCACGGCCACATCCTCTGTCAATATGTAAATAGTGATCTAAGTGCTCCTATTTTATTGTGAAGGTAAATTGTGTAAATGATGTAAGTGCATTATTGTTTAGACTGTTTTGTAGAAATTAGCAGCATCTTTCATTGTAAGGTTTTATACTCGTATTTCGGATGTATAATTTAAGTTAAGGAAAAAAAAAAGTAAAGATTCTTAAGAAAAACTCCATGCTTGATTTTCAGTTTGTGGGGGTGGTGGGAAGGCTGAAACAAATGCACATCAGCCATATTGAACCTACGGTGTGCTGACCTTCCACTCAGCGGTTTCATAAATGATTCCTGCTGCACGTCAGCTTCTGTCTGTGGGCGAAAGTTCAAACAGTTCTCATCCACTGCTTTCTCCACCCCGTGTGTTTCTCCCTTGTTTTGGGAAATCCTTGACTGACGGTATTCAGAGGTGGTTGCTGCATTCGGTGCTGGGTGAAAGCTCTTTTCCCACAGTGACCAGTTTCTAGCTGGGGCTGGATGCAAGGCTGGCACCTGCTGTGTTAGACCTCGAGAACCAGATTCTCAAGTGTGTTTCTGAGTCCCTGCCCCCAGTCATAAATGCCAAGCTGCTGCCTGGTCCTTTCAGCTACTTCAGGGGTCTGTTACCAGCTGATCAGCACTGCCCTGGCTCTGTGTGCAGCTGAGCATGCACATGCCACTTCTGAGAGCTGACTTGGGGAGGAGCTAGCTTTATCCCTTGCCCCAGAGCTGTGCCCTCAAAGCAGGCATGTCAGGGGACTCTTCCTGACTGATGATCAATCTGCCATAGTGATCTTAAAGGTCATTTCCAAGCGAAATGATTCTGAGTCCAACCCTTAACCCAACACAGCAAAGTCCACCACTCTGCCATGCCTCTAAGTATCACATGTCTTTTCAACACCTCCAGGGATGGTGACTCCACCATTTCCCTGGGCAGCCTGTGCAGTGAAGGGGACCCATAAGGCAGGAGAGAGGTGCTGGGGCCTGTCCCTGGCCATGGCCCTGGGCAGGCAGCCCACTGTGGATCTCTTTCCCCCACAGAGGCTTGGGTGGAGGACAGCCCACAGCTGCTGCCCAGCACAGGGCTCAGTGGTTTCTCTGGTTCTTGCAGACCTTGTACTGCAGAAATGATTCCATGTCCATGTGGACAAAAATAGTTGAGACTACTTATTACAGGAATGAGCTATGGCTCTGAACTAAGCTGCCTGCAGCTAAAGCCTCTGGGCTGTGAAATAGAAGAGCTCAGCCTTGCTTAATGCTAGTATCAGATGGATCTTACCTAGTTGGCTTTTTCTGGTGTGGGATTTTTTTTTGCCCTCCCCTACTTTCAAATTAAAGGAACCAAAACCTTTCACTGAGTGCAATTTTTAAGTCACTTTAAAGCAGGTGGGACATTTCAATATCTATGTACTTGCACTGGAAAATGAACTTCATGTGACCCACCTGGAGAAACTTTTCTCACCTGTGGAGGACAGGTGTGCTGTGCTGTGCTCCTTCTTCAGCTGCTGGCTGGTGCAGTCCTGAGGCTGCTGGTGGAGGCAAGAGGGAGGCACTGATGTAGGTGACATTTCCAGATGCTGAGGAAAGCTGGTGTGAGGTGGCTCACCTCAAACGGCCCCCATCTGTGAGTGTGGCTGTGCTGTTCCCTTGACTCCACCATGACGCCTCACCACTCCTGACTGTGCTGCACACCAGACAAACACAGGCTACAGACCCCAGTGAGGCTGGGAGATGTCCAAATGCCCAGGAATTAAGCTGTCACTAAATGCTCAGAACTCTTAGGAAACTTACACTGTTTGCCATCTCATTGGTTTAATGCTTTTCATTGTGATTTTCCTCTGGGTAACAAATAATTGCTGGCTGTAAAAAATCTTTGTAAAACCCTCATCCCAGTTGTGCAGAAATGTCTTGCTTTGCTTCCAAAAGCCATGTCAATACTGAATTCCAAGTAGGAGTAAAATGTGAGCTTTGGTATTCCTCATGCTTGTCTCCAGCCTGACTCTCTCCCATAGATACCAGTTAGATTTATGAGTTGAGATAATACACATTAGACACTGCATCACTCATGCAAATATAAATAAAATAAAAAGTAATAGAAACCAAAAGTAAAAAAAAATAAATAAAATTAAACCCCCCAAAGACAGGTGTAAAGAAGACAGAAGCAGAAATATGTATTTTTAAAAAAACCATGCAGAGACTCATTCCAGAGGCTTGTGTCTGTGCAGAAAATAATTTCTTCTTTAGAGGTTCTGGCTTTAGCTGCTCCTGGATGCCTGTGCCTTTGGCAACTGAGGTAAAGAAAAGGAGGGAGCCAGTCTGAGTGGTGCGTGGTGCAGTTCCAGTAATTCTCATAATGTCTAATAGCACCTCCCAGACACAGTTTTTTTTGGCAATGTCAAAAAAGCCTTTGAGAAGATAACAATCCAAACCCAGGTTCTCCCACTGTACCCACCACTGTGATATCTAGTATCTGGAGGATGCTGTGGGGATTACAGCTGAAGTTTGTATGGCTGGCTACAGCAGTTGCTTTTGTAAACAGAGAAGACACAGGTTTCTCAGGAATCTCCTCCTGGAGCTACCAGAGCTCTACTATTCACAGAATCTGTCCTTCTGTCCTTTTAGTTCATCTGCACCCCCTGCTCTCCTAAGTGGACGCTGCTAGTTTTATTCCTGTCTTTGTTAGCTGAAGTGCTGGCTTGTGTTTATCATTTCTCAAGTCTGTCTACAGTGCCAACAGAAGCAGAGGAGGTGCTGAAGTCCATTCCCACAGGTGGATGTTGGCTGGTCAGTTTGTTGGAGCAAACAGCAGTGTGGGGCTGCCATATATTGCATGTCTCCTGTATGATCACACAGCTCACTGCAATTCAAATTTCAAGCCAATCAGGGCTTCCCTTCTCCTCCACCCACTTTTTTATTAAGGAATGGCACATTGCCATGATATCCTTCTAGTGCTGCACTCCTGACATGCCTCTGAGCCTTGTCTCCTGAGGCATCACCTGAGATGGCGCCACAGGAATGTGACCAGTGGACTCCTAGGGATGACAGTCTGTACCCTCTGTGCAAGCAGCTTGAAGCGTTTTCTTGCTTTTCCCTCCCCTCTCCCAGTCTTACAGCAGTACAAAAGTAGATTACTGTTTCTTGATGCTAGTAAACTAATTAATTGCTTCAGTAACTCTGTCAATGCCAATAATTTCTATGTGATATGCAATTACCAGACTTGTACAGCAGAGTTGGAAGGGGTTTCCTGAATGTAGTTCCTTAATTATAGGAAATCTCTTCACCAAGACCTTTTGGGAAAGCACTGGGGTTTATGTTAAAAACAGTGGGTGAGATTCTGGGGAGGTTTTCTGTGTCTGCCTGTGTACCTGTGGCAAGTGGTATTACTTTTTTTTGACTGGCAGACTTTTACAGCCCCCTTGCTTCTCATTGCTTAGGAGCTATCTTTTAATTGCCAGCTGAAATTTATCTGTAATAGTCTTATGACTATCTGATCTTGAGCCAAAACCTATTCCCAGCTTTAATGATTCTTCTCCCTTGGTAGTCTTTAAGCTGATATGCATTGTTAGAAAGTAATTTCTCAGCCTCTCTTTTGGAAGGTTATAAAAATCCTCTCCTCCTCTGGTAGCTTTCCCTCTCCTGCTGGGCCTCCGTCTGTGTCTGGCTCGAAGAAAGGGAAAGATGGAATGTGTCTGTAGTAAAAAGCATGGGCTTGCAGAAAGGCCTGTGCAATTCCATACTGCTTCCCTATTTTCATTGGAATTAGCCATTTTGATGACTTTGAAAAACACATTTTCATGACCTACAGTTATATCAGTGATTGACTGGTCATGGTGATCCACAACCTTCTTTAGCTATTTATTGCTGATGAACGCAAATCTTCTCTCAAAAAGTATTATTAGTCTCTTGACTGACTTTGCCCTTGTCCCAGTCAGTTTATACCACTTCCATTGCTCCCCAGTTTTCTGGTTTGTCCTGTGAGACATCTCCCATTTGCTCTCCATTAATGACATATCTTAACCTCACATCTCCAGGAGATTTTGTCAATGCTCTCTTTTGACATGAATGAAAGTGCTAAAGGTCCCATTAGCTTTTCTGCCTTTGCCTCCTCATTATATCCCTCTTCCTCAGTGAGAACATAAGCAGGATAATGAATACTTGTGGAAAAAACCTTGTATTAGTTTTTATTTCCATCATGCTCTAATGGTAGAATGACCCCACTCCTCTCTCTCCTCTCTTGGTGCACATGGACTGCAGGCATTCTGGTCCTCACTCTTGGCAGCACCTGGGGTCTGGTTTGCAGCACTTGGGCTCTCAATATTCCTCAGTGACATCTCCTTGCAGTGTCATCCAAGGCCCAAGTTATGTTCATCAGTATAAGAAAAGCTACACAGTCAACCTGGAAAAAGCCCACTTGCTGAATGGAGAAAAATGCAGAGAAGCCTAACAGGACTCGTGGAAAGGAAATCAGAACATTCAGCAGCTCATGAACAATATCTGCCTGTTTGTCCATCTTGGTGATCCCAGATCCAGTACCAGTTAGCAGGGGCTGGTGCAGGCTGGAGAGCTCATGGTGCATTGATGCAGGAGTAATGTGCTCTGACTCCAAGATTCAGAAGGCTGAACAAATGTTTTATTAAGCTATACTGTATTATACTACACTATACTAATGCTATATCATACTGCTAAAGAAATACCCACGACCCTTACCAGCCAGTCATGGCACAGCTTTGACCTAATTGGTCAATCAATCCAAACAACCCTCCTCGGTGTCCAATTCACAAATCACTCTCCGTAAACAATCTCCATAACACATTCCACATGCGCCAAACAACAGGAGCAGCAAATAAACATATGAAGTGTTTTCTCTTCTCTCTCTGAGCTTTCTCACTGCCTTCCCCAGGAAAAATCCTGGGAGAGAGAATTATGTCTCCCTTTGTTCAAAAAGTATGTGAATACCACAGTGGTGCATTACAAAAGGCCTGGTGGCCCTGCAGAAGCTGCCCCAGCCCACGGAGCTGGCACGCAGGTGGCACAGACCCACCTCACTGCTAGCTGGCCTCTGAAGGGGAGAAGGCAGGTGAAACTAGTTTGGGTGGGCACAGGTGGGGATTTTGGAGGAGGCAGACCCAGCTGACTGTGTGAGAGGCTGATCCACTGGTGGGGAAGAGAGGGAGTTGCAGATATATTTGGTAGGTGCACAATAGTAGTGAACCTATCTTTTTTTTCCCTCAGGAACAGCTGGCCTGGAGCTTGCAGGTAAGGTGTGGAGTGTCACCTGGGGTGGGGTTATGCTGTGGGCCTGATGGCACTGGAAGAAATGAGCTGCTGTGGATTGGTGAGGTCTTCTTTAGTATGTCCTGCTGGGGCAGAGCAGCTGCTTGACCATAGTGCTGTAGTGGGATGGCCTAGAGAGATGGAAGTGTCGTCCTGGGAGCTGCTCTGTGGTGCAGCCTCCACAGCAGCAGCTTTGCCCAGTGCGGTCTTGGTGCTCACTAATATACTTAACTGATGTTGTTTCTATCAAGAGGGCTGCCTTTAGCTGCTGGCAAGGCCTCTCTTCCTTCTGTGGTTGAAAAATGCTTAATTTTTTGCCTTTCCTGGGTACTGGGGGGTAGTGGTGATGGTGGCTGTTGCTTGACCTGCCAGTGCTGAGGGGGAAAGGGCATCCCCAAAGAAGGAATGTTTCTGGCTGCTAGCTGGAACCTGAAGACTCTGCCAGCCTTCAAAAATACCAACTTGTTTCAGTGTCAGAAAACTCTGCTGCCTGCTAGAAAAGGAGGTTCATCTAAGAGAAGCTGAAATTGGCTGGTAACTGGTCTTGGCTTTATCTTGACTTCATGAATTTCATGTCATTTTAAAGTCAGGGTGGTTTTTGCTAGTTACCCTGCACAGTCATTGGCACGGTTTTGCAAAAGGTTTTGGCTTATTGAATTGGGTTCTGGCTACTGCAATTAATGTGTGAAACTTAATTCTTGATTTATCCTTCACTTAACACAACATTTGTAGTGGTGATTGTGAAACTTTAGTAATTCTGAGAATTTCCCACATGAAAGCTTTCACTCCAATGCATTAGAATTGGTGTCCCATGCTGTGTCCTGTGCCTGAATTGCTGTCCAAAGGGGTATGGGCTGTGTGAGAGGTATTTATAGCACTTATAATCCAGAATAGTTATGTGTTCTCATTGTTCCACTTTTACTGGATGGCTCATGTAAGTTTCCATCATCTGTTCTTTGCCCAGTTGTAGGTTGACTGTGGTGGGTAGGAGGAGAAAGAGAAATTTCCACTCGCCCCAGCAGCAGGTTTATGCAGTTCCCATAATTCATTTACATCTCTGCAAAATGAAATGCAGTCTTGCTATTGGTGGCAGGGGAAACTTCTGCCTTCTTCCTGTTCTCTTGGTTTGTATGAATGCAAACTCTCAAAACCACCCCAAAAAATAGCCACAGGCTGGATGTAGGCTTTCCTTATGCCCTTGGCAGCCGGAGAATCTGTCCCTTCTGGTGGTGCTTCAGCTGCTGTGCAGCTGCTGGCAGGATGCTTGCAGGGCAGGAGCTGGGGATCTCTGCAGGGGCAAGGGGGAAATCCAGGCTTAGGGTGAGACATGTAGGTGGAAGGGGAGCACTGAGTCAGGAAACTTGAGAAAATGAGTCCTGTCTTGCATTTATGGAAATTTTCTTCTCTCTCTGACTGTATTATTTTAGTGACTGTAGTGATCTCTTTTACAGAAAGATCATAAAGGATTGCCATGCTGTCACTGGGGTTTTCATGTAGATGATAAAATGAAATTAATGAAAGTAAGTGTGATTACCCTAAGCTGGAGTTCCTTGTTTAGCACTCTGAAAATAACAAGCAACTGTATGCTAATTTGAGTATAAGGTTAGTGATACCTTCCAGTCCAGTTTGAATAAAAAGAGATGAACTCTGGCAATGAGCAGCTTCTCCTCTATGTGGTGGTTTGTTGTTTTTTTTTTTTTTTTTTTTTTACTTACAAGCACATTTTTCTATGTAGGTGAGGAATGGTACTCATCTTGAAAGCACTTGCTTCTGCAAACCACAGAACTGTTGGGGCGTGCCAGGGAATTCTGCAAATAAGCTGACTGCTGAAAAATGGTGGCAATTAAACAGCCCTTGAAAAATTGCCTGTCAGAAGGCTGAATTTGTGTTTTTAAACTGACCAGTGAGAGCAAACAAAGCTAACTTTTAATTTTGACTTGCCTTGGCTACTGAATAAATGACAGCATTCCCTCAGCCTGCTAATTTGTCAGTTTAAGAAATGCATTTATTTGTTGAATTTCTGCTGCTAGGTAATTAAATAAGGCAAACTTCATCTTCAGAAGCTGGGTTTCAGCAGGTAGGTTCAGCCCACAATTTGGTTTTCTCTTTTTCCTTATACAAATTTGCAGTAGTGAAGCTTGGCTGGTGACATGCACAAAGTCCATGCTCAGAAAGGCTGGCAGTATGGTCTGTTTTGCTTTGACAGACTTGGTATCAAATGGTTGTTACTTATCCTCAGTTTTATCCCACTTCTGTGTCATGTGGTTCTGGTGGTCCCAATCAAATTAAGGATTGAAATTTATCACTGAAGTGTCCATTTTCATATTGAAACTTGAATTTCTTACTTGTGTGAAGTGTTTTTTCCTGTACTATATATTCTTTGTCTGTCTTTTGAGAAAAATTCAAAGGCTCTGACAGACACATTTGTTTGTGCTTTAGCTTTTGTTCGGTCCCTCTGGAATGGGTTCTGCTGTACTGCTGCCAGTGAGATGGTCCCTATAAGCATACATGTGTGTGCTGCCAGGCTTACTCTGTTGGCTCTACTTGCAGCCTCATGCATGCTGCTTTCTGGTGGATTGCTGAAGGGAAGTGCTCAGGGATAAAAATCAGGATTTGGAGAATGGACCTTGTGCAGAGACTTCCTTCTGTAGGCTCTAGCACCTTGAAATGTTTGGGAAAAATCTGCTTTCCCCACTCTCATGATGAACTTCCGTAGGGTGCCACTGCTGGCACTCAGCAAGTATTTTAAGTTAGAAGAATTAAGACAGCTCTGTGCTTAGGCCCCAGAAAGGAGCACTGCAGGAAGGCCAACCTTGCACTGCCACACCCAAGTGGGTGGTCAGGATGCAGCCCCAGCACTGTCTCTCCTCAGCTCTGTGCTCTGCATGTGGCATATATGCCCCCTGAGGCACAGGAGCCAGAGTTTTGGCTGCCAGGGGGTGTCAGGGTCCTGAAGTGACCACCAAAATGTCACTCCTTATTTCTAGAACAAGATCAAGCAGGTCCTGCCTATGAAGAGCTGGTAATTTCTATTCTCAAACCTTGGTTCCAGCACATCAGGGCTATTGCAATAAGGAAAAAATAAAAAATAAATACTTTGGTATATTTTGGATGACATAAAACACTCTTGACTGACAAATAACCTGCTGAAGGATCAGGCCTGCTCTTTGGGCTACTGTGAGCTTGAACATCTCCTTTTAGCTTGCCTAATCAAACTCGTTTTATCAGACTAAGTACTGAAAATAAGAAAAATAGGAATCCAACCAAGCTCCAGTTGTTTTGAGCCAACTTTTTATTTGCCTGCTCAGATCCCTTTGAGAATTTCAAAGCAAGCAAGTACTTAATTACTCTCTAAAATGCTCTCTTCCATCCCCCTTAGCCCCGTTCTGCCCTCCCCTATCCCATAGGATGCTTTCTAGGCTCTCGGGGAGGGAGGGAGGAACTCCGAGCTGTGGCAGCCTCTTAGCTGGACCTGTACGAGAGGAAAAGGCTTCACTGCTGGTCTGTTATCTCCCTCTTGTGGACAGACTTCCCTCTCCTCCCTATGAGCAGGTGAGATTGCAGCAGGACGTGTGGTTTGGCACAGCTCGCAACTGTAAATTAATTGCTGGGCAAGCATGTTACATACTAATTACTAAAGCACACCGGGTTTCCCTTCTCTGAGGGTGTAACTTTGTAGTGTGAACCAACCTCAAATGGGCCCTGTGAATAAATGCTGCTGCAAAAGAAACCAACATTACATTGAACAAAGCAGAACTGAAATTTCTAGAGCTGCCTTTTGCATTTTGACTGTCACTTGCTCCTTCTCTCTATTGCTAATAATTTGCACTTTAACAACTGAAATACTACTGATTTGTAGACTGCTGTATAAGTTTTGGGTAACTTAACAAGTTGAACAAAATTCAGTTTAAAAGTGCATATTTGAAAGCTGCAAGAACAGCAACTTCAGATTTGCCTGTGTTTCTGTCACTTTTTTTGTGCTTACATATGAACAAATCCAATAAATCCATCCCTTACTTCTACACCTGCTCTGCCTCTGAGGCAGTACTGCCAGGATCACCTTGCTGAAAGTCTTATCCTTTCTACCTTTGCTTTAATGGCATCTGCAGTTGATGTTCTTGACCATTTTAAATCTCTTTTGATTGGAGTTTTGAAGAGAAGAGCTGAGCCAAAGGCAGATGATGGCATTTTGCTGGCTACCCAGGATGGTTTCATAAATGCCACCAAGTATGGGCAACTCTTGCCCTGGTTAACTGTTGAGATTTGTTCTCAGACCTCTGAATAAGTCCATTAATGAGCACCAACTTTTCCACTTTAGGTAATTTACATTAAATCAAGTGCACTTAAATTTGTCCTTTTTTTTTTCTTTGTATCTGTTGGCCTGTGTGGAATGCAAAAGCCACGGGAGTGGAGACTGTGAGCCAGTCCTTTGGGCTGGGGCTTTCCAGTCTGGCATTGACCAGCAAGCAAGGGCTTTCCCTCTGGGGCTCTTCAGTGCTACCAAGAGGCTTTTCTAGTTTGGAAACAAGCATCCTAGAAATTTTATATAAGAAAAATAATAATTAAAAATAAAAAGAATATGTCTCTAGGCATGGGGAGGGCAGTGTGATGGATGAGAAGAGAGCAGCCTTCAGTGAACTCGGGTCTTTGCACTGCTCTGGCTGGTTTTTTGGCTTAGAGCTAAGAATCCTTCTCTTGCAAATGGCAAATACTCTCCTGGAGTGTCCTTACACTGAGACACAAAGCCAGGAGGCAGAGATGAATCATTGCAGTTACAATGTCCATGGTACATGGTCCAGTTTTCTATCTTATCTGTCTCTGAGAGTGTATGAGGCTTCTTGCTGGCCCTGATGATGATGTTTGTGAGTGATACAGTAGTAAGGGGACTTATGCTCTGCTGTTAGCAAGTACTCCATTAAGCATTTGACCCTTAAAGGCCCTTGAGTGAATGTGTTCATTGTTCACTGCATATTTATGCATGTTTCATCTGTTTTGGTAGAGGGAAATACACCAGTTTGCACTCAGGGCCAACATTGTATAAAAGTATATTCTGAAGCTAAGCTCACTGTTTTACAAAGTGCAGATAGCTAACCAGCTAAGTGAGATCAAACACACTCATTAAAATCCTTTTCTAATAACTTAGAGCTTTGTGTTGGATCAGTACATGGTTAGTTTAAAAGCTGCTTCTCTTGGAACTGGCTCAGGTTTTCCAAAGGAGCACCTTGACAGAGGAGTAAATATTTTGGGGAGTCAGGAATCTGATTATCTAATCTAATCTTTGTTGTTGCTTTTATTTACTATTTGAAGAAGAGATAGCTGCTTTACTGTAAAAACCTGCCATAGGTAGAAATTTGTAGCCTAGGATAAAGGAGAGATTATTTGAGCTAGAGGGTACTAGCAGCATTTGGTGGTTGGGTGATGAATGCACATGCAAAACCTGTATCAATATTGTTCCTTCCTTTTGTGACATTTCCTCTGAAGCCAAAGCAGGCACTGTCATAGCCAGCAGTGCTTTCTGATTCATGCTTGCACTGCAGTGGGATCTGCTGTTATTCCTGGGGTGTTTCCAGCCTTCTGGGCATTAGTTGTTGCCAGCTCTCAAAGCTTCTTGGGAACAAACCCTCAATCTTTAGCCCTGGTTTTTGGGTGGGAAGAGGTTGGAACATGGATTTGTGCTGTGTGAGACCCACCCAGTGAGACCTTGACAGCACACTGTCACATTGCCTTTCTGGTAGAAGAAAAGCACATTTGGGATAAACTCCTGATGTGTGTCTAGGGAGTCAGGTTGCCTAGATACACTGCCATCTGCCTGCTAAGGGGTATTCAGTGCTCCCCTGGGCTGGGTGGATGGTCTGTAGTGCTGGGCCACTGGATCAGCCTTGCACACTTAGTCCCAAGTGCCCCTGGGCTATGATCTAAGGTGCAGCAGCCTGAAGTTCAGCACAACCACCCTGCCAAAGCAAAGACAAGATGATACTCCAGGGTGTGGGACATGCTCCATGCTGATGTAGCCTGGTCAGGCTGGCTGATCTTGCACTGGGGGAGTTGTGAGTGGCAGCCTGCCTGAGGAACTGATGTTTGCAGCCTCTGCAGGCAGCCAGGCAAAATCAAGTCTGTCACAAACAACTTTTTTTGTTGTTCTTGCTCTGCTGCACAAGCTGTTAAGGATATGTGTTTTTTTAATCAACAAAGAAACTTTCTCTTCTCCATGTGATGATTACTGTAGCTTTTTATTTCTCTGCTCTGTCCCCCATGTCCCTCTAATGCTCCCCCTCAGTATAGGTTGGCTGTACTGATGAGGGGGAGCTCTTAAACTCTGTTCCAGGGAGGAGAGTTGTTCATGGAAATAGACAACTAAACCCTTTTTCCTGGAAAACCAGGCTGGGCTTTTGAAACAAAACCAATTTATTCAGCAATCCTTTTGTCATAATTCCCTGGCCAGGCTCTGCCTTCAGAGCCGAGGGAAGAGTGGCACAGGCCAGAGCAAGGCACATCAAGGAAAAATGTTTCTGAAGTGAGGCTTGTTTGTGTTCACAGTGAGCATGTATTGTTCTTGTCCTGCATTTTTTCTTTAAGGGACAGGAAGATATTTTTGTGAATAATAGCCTCTTCTTCTGCAGCTTTGACTCATAACATTTGAGTTTCCTCCCCTGAGTTTCCTCGAGGAGCTGTTTCAGCCACAGATGCTTTGCATATGCGGGAAAAGCATGTGCTAGGAATGGAGCACCTTAGCTTTCAAAAAGTTTATTGCTTTCTATTGTCAGTGCAGCTTATGAATTTATTGTTTCTCATATGACAGACAGGGTATAAAACTTGGAAAAAGATGAGTTTTCAAAATCAGTAAATCAGTGACTATAAGAAACCTATATTTTTAGCAGCAAGATCAAAGAACAAAAAACATCCCTCAAACACACTGCTCCCTTCTCTTCTCCATCAAGCCCTGAGGTTCTGGCCATCCAGCACAACCTTTCCCAAATGTTCGTTCTTACTTGCTAAGGAAACAGCACTGGTGGGACTTTACTGGCTGCCTGCCAGTATTATCCAAAAGCTTTTGAACCTATTGCTCAGTTTGTTGCATGTGAGCAGGAAGTCAGAGACATCCAAAGGTGTGGGAGAAACTGAGCCTTGAGGAACTTTCTCACTGGAAAGAAGACCAGGAACAGGTGTCATTGGCCAGAGGCTGCTGCATCAGCCAGGGCATCTGGTGTGATGGGAGGCTGTAAGGGCATGGGGGTCTGTCTGACATTGGGTGGTCTTAGTTCTGCTGGGCAGGGGACAAGGTAACTGTGCTGTGTGAAAGGAAGTCAAGGAGGTGACAAGCACAGAGAATGTGTAGTTCTAAGTGTTGGCAAAAGGGCACAGACTTCACCAAAATCCAAATAAATAGGAAAATCAAAGATCAGAGAGCTAAAACTTGGATTTGTTGTTTTTTGTTTTTGGGGTTTTTTTTAAACAAGAGTGTTACTTAGGCAAGGTTATGTCCTCCTTTCTTTTTCACAAAGATTTCACCTTGATATTTTATATTTCCCATTAAAACTGTAATTGTCTTATACAGTTCAAAGAAAATGCTGATCACCCACTTGCCCATGAGTTTCAGGGGCTACTGCAGCTCCTGAGAATATTTATCCCATCACTTTATGTTGGGACTGTTAAAATTCAGAGTTGTCCCCTATGATGACAATGTAAGCTACTCTTTGAATCTTTCCATATCATTAATAATGAACAGACATTAGGAAAGAGTCTCAGGGAGAGAAATTTCTTCTGGACAAATCTCTTCAGTTTAAGCACTAATCAAATATTCCCAGCTTCCCTCTGCCCTGCTTCCTGCCTCACTCTGAAGGTTCTACTTGTGACCTTCTCTGGGCCCTTCAGTGCCTTGTTAAGGGCATGGGGATGGGAGTATAATACTTTTTCATTGTTTATCTAGTACTTTCTTCTTTAGGAGTATTTGGAACTTGTACAACAATTTAACTTCAAAGGTACTGATGCTTTTAAATTTCAGGTGTGCAGTTGTTCATGAGGGCCAGACTGAGAGGATGGAAGCTGGAGTCAATGAAGGGATGGGGCAGGAATTGACTGATGAATCAGCTTTTGTTTGCTTGTGTGGGAAAGAAGATTTGCCAGAGTGGAGGTGTGGCTGAATGGCAGGTGATGCCCTGGGAGTGGGGTGTAGCTACTACAACAGCCTGCATAATTCAGACTGCTCTGCAACTGATTCTTCTGCATTTGGTAAGAAGTCACTAAAATAACTAAACAACACCCAGCTACAATGAGAGGTTCAGCATACAATTCAGTGTTCAGTATGCTACTGGTACTACTGTCTTCTGTATGAGATTTTGTCTGTGCTTTTGCATAAGCACTGATTTTGCTGTAAGCAGCCTGGGATGTTGCAGAGGCTGCAGTAAAAGATTTGGAAATGAGACTATATGGAATAGCAACTCCAGTTTAACTGCTTTTGATGGAACCAGGTTCAAAGGAACCTGCATGTAGTAATGGATCCCAAGATGTGCAAGTGTCACGCTCTGAGAGCAAGAATGTGAAAAATAAAATCTGGTTTCTTGCTGTCCATCTGGTCAGATGTTTGTACTTGTTTAAGCAAATCCTCCAGGAAGTTCAAAGCTGGAGTTTAAACGCTGCTTGCTGGGTTGTGGGGTCTTCCCAGATAGCTGCATTGAAAGACGGATAGATCAGCCCTGATAAGGGCTGCCTGCCCAGCTCCTAGCAGCACCTTCCCACCTTCGCCTTAGCAAGCCTTTTAGTGATATTCAGCTTTTGTGATTTTCAGCTCATTAGTCATTTCAGCTCTTGGGCTTGCTAGGCTAGGCTTAGGCAGGCAGAGCAGCATTCAGCAGACACGGGAGAAGAAGAGAGGAGAGAGGCTGTGTGAATATTCTGTAGCGATGTCTTTATTCTCTTCTACGAAGGGGCTCAGTGACAACTCTTCTCTGGTGAGCCGTGCAGAAACAGGGGTTTATACAGGGCAAAAGGGGATTGAGAATTGTCCAATGGTAAGGGTTAAAGGAAAGTGACCTATAGCCTTACAGAGAGATAAGCAAGGGTCCAAGAGCGGGAGAGAGGGGCTCCTAAGGTCCAGTCATCATGACTCAGCATTTTGCCTATCTTAGGCTTCCGAATGCCAAGGCAGGTTTGCAGGGCCTGCGCCTGCTCCACTGGAGCTCAGCCAGCCTGTGCTTCCAAGGGAGATAAGTTCATGAGACTATTGAGAGAAAGAAAATGAGAATTTGGGTATAACAATAAAGTTGCTAGGTAGGTTTTTGAACATATCTTAAAGTAAATGTTATTTAACACCCAGCATTCAGTGTTGAAACAGAACTTTTTGCAAGGCTATTGAGAGTTTTGAAAAAACCTGAGAATAAATTCACATGCAGCTTGCATTTCTGCTGTGATATGCATGGCTGTGACTTCAGCCATGATCAAGTGAGTATTCAGCTTCACCTATTGCAAGCTATTTGTCAGCCAACCAAATGCTGTCATAGCATCTTCAGAATTATTTTGGACTATTCACCTGAACAAAATGTCTTTTTTTGTTGTTTTGTTGTTTTTTCCCCTTAGGGATGAAGAAAAAGCTAATATTTTGGTAGTAATAGCAAAAAACTGGAAGCAAGTGTTGTTTTGATCCACAGTGAGGCAGTCATGGTTTACCAAGTGTGTCTTGTTTTAATCCATTTAACAGGTATACAGGGACAAAATGGAAATTTTGCAACATATACCACTCTTCCAGGGAGAATTGTTTTGAAACTTTTTCACAAGTGAAAGTTACATCTGTTTATTACTATTGAGTGTAGGTTTCTGTCCATTTTATTAGGGAAGTCTGTTGACCACATGTTTTTCCTCTGTTAATTGTGGGAAAATGTTGATTGTGTACCTTGTTAGTGAATTACTACTTACAGTAGATTTTCATTTGAAAAAATGGCTGAGTGGGGGCATAAAGAAATGCTTCACTGAGGTGCTGGGCTCTGCAGAGCTCTGCTTGCTGGGGGTGTAGGGCTACAGAACATGTTGCTCCAAAGTTGGTCTTGGAAGATATGTAAGGGATAAAGCTCTTGGCACAATTGCTGAAGAACAGCACAGGACAAGTTCTTAGGAAAAAGATGTAAGGATCTTTAATGGAGAGACTTAGTGGGGGCAGGCACAATGTTTCTGCAGGTCAGCTTTGGTCATTTAGTAGTGAGTCCATATTAGCATCCTACTTGAATGGAACTATTAATGGGAGAAGCTGCATGTGCCTGCAGAATGGGGAGAGAAGGAACTTTCATCTAAAATCTCTGGCTAAGTAATAGCAAGGCATCCTGTCTTAGCTACTTGCTGCAGTTTAATTTTGTCAGAAAACAGTCACTTGCTGAAAACTGACAAAGCATCCTTTAGCACTGTGCCTTGTTCAAATTAGGCTTTATTTCCTCTAACCAGCACATTTTAAAACTTGCCTGGGTTTACTGCTGCAAAGAGACTCTTCTGTTATATAGCCCTGGCTCGAGTGTGAGTGTTTGGGCTGTTGATATCTGTCTTGCTTCACTCTCAGTTGCACTTTAGAGCTGTAGTTGGCCTTTCTCCAGTAATTAATCTTTTTATATTTTAAGGGTGGACATTCAAATATGTGCAAGCTGGAATTAATTGTTGAAATTTTTTTTTTTTTTTTTTTTTTAGTGAAAAAGAAATGGATGCAGCCTAAGGTCATTTGCTTGCAAAAGAATTGCAGTGTTCAAGTGGACAGTTTCAAAACTACCAACCTGTACATATTAATATGAATAGTTTTAAGTTGGTTGAGTCTGAACAATGTCAGATTGTTTCCTCATATTAAAAATATACGTGGCATGAGATAGATGTATTTTCATGAGACCATATGTCTGAGTGCTTGCTGCTTCCAAGTTGTAGTCTGTTTATGCTCCAGCACCTTACTGAGAAGTGTGCAGTTGCCCTCTGTGCCCATGTTGTGTTGCCTTCAAATAACTGTGTTTCTGGGCAAGCAAAATTTCCCTGGCACCATGCACAATATGGAGCTGAGGTCTTCTATTGCCAGCTTTTAGGAGGAGAGACCTGTTCCTTCTATTTATATCCAAGGCATCTGTTAACATAAAGTGTCTGCTAAACTACTGTTTTACAGGAGGACCTGGTTATTCTGATCTAGACCTTGGGATGTTGTGCCAACATCATGAGCTGGTCTCTGCATCAAATGTTTGTAATCAAATATTAGAATGATAGAGCAAGTTAGGAGGATATTCACTTACCAGTGTGATTATTTTATTGCTGGAATGCGAGAAAAAAGTCCTCAAAACAACATGATTTAACAGTGTTTGGCATAAAGAACCATGCTAAAGAATCTGCAGTTCTGGCTAGAAAATTAGTTCTGTGACTCAAAGTACTACATGGATGCGTCTTGTGAAACATGTCTGTTCTATTAATACCTCATTCTAATAAAGTAGAAAGCACTGAAAACTGTCAGAGGGTCAGATGGGCAGGATAGTTGTCATATGGTTTATTGGTATTTACTCACTTGCCTCTGACATGGTGTTCTGCTAATTGGCAGGCAGGCAATGAGTTGGCAATAACTCTTTCAGCAATGTTTTTGACAGCATGCAAGGGAATAGGAGAAGGAAGGGGAAGCTGTAATAATACCTTGCCTAGGGTGAAAATAACTGGACAGAAATCCCAGAAATCAGAGCTGAAAGAAGAAAGGCAACTTTAGGGAAGGAAAAGCTATGTGTGCAGAAAGTTCCATTGCACTGAGAGCAGCTTGAGAGAAGGAATTGGAAACAACCTTCCCCAGTTTCCAACACACTGAGTTTTATAACATCTTGTCTGGGGATCTCTCATGGAAAGCAGTGAGGAGTCCTCTGCATGAAAAAAATGGCTCTAAGCCTGGAGCTATGACTAGTCCAAGTTAAAAACAATAAAGGTTTGCTTGATTTTTTTGAGTTTTATGTTGTCCTCAGGGTTGTTGCAGACTCATGCCTGTTTTGTCTTTTACTTACACTTGGATTTAACATGCAACATGAAGAGTCCTCTAAGCTAACATGGTAGAAGCCAGTCAGATTCTCTTTCATGCCTCTTAATTATGCTGCTTTTGGGTTTTGAGGGGCATCCTTCAGAAATCACACAAAAATCAAAGGTGAAATTTCATAGCACTGTGGGAATGCAGCCTTAGGCCCAGGATACAAACTGCTACTTAAATTTGAAAACTGAGAACCAGCTGCATTTGGTATTCGTCTCAATGTATGTTTCTCAATATTTTACTGAGATTTGGAGCATGGAGAGACTTAACATGAACGCAGTTGGTGCCCAGTGGGACACTCACTCCATTGCTGAAGAAGTTTAATGGAACCCAGCCTTCTTTCCTGGAAAGAAAAGCAAAGAAAAGCAAGTTTCTGCTGGTGATAGTGACTGCTTTGAGACAGAAAAGAGCATAAAGGAAGACACTAGGTATTTCACTGAGGGTACAGAGATTAAAAGATGCCCCCAACGAATCAAAACAGAAAACCAAGCAGAGAAACACAAGACAATTTTCAGGGGCTTTCCAGAAATTTCAGTCAACAACCAGAAATCCACATGTATAACAGCACTGGATTCATGTACTAAAGAAAATATTTTTTAAAGAACAAGAGGGAAAATGGTGGTTTGAATTGGTCTCCTCAAATCATGCTAAATGCTTAACTTCTCATTCCAGCATTTGAATATGACTGCCAAAGCCTTGTAATGCCTGTCCATCAGGATGGTTGCCACTGCTCTTGCTCATTCTCTTGTTCTTTCCCCTTTATCTCAGAAAGGAAAAAAAAAAAAAAAAAAAAAGTACCTGTTTCATTAGAGAAACTTGATGTATTGTTTTGGGAAGCAGTAAGGAGAGATTGGATGGGGGGTGTCTGCTGTATTTACTGCCTCAGACTCTACTGCTTGCTTATTTCACGACTAACAGACTTCCAGAAGGGAAGCATGGCTTAAGGAAAGAAATAACTTTTCACAGACATAACAGGCCCCAGTAGATTACCCTGAGTTACTTTAAATTTGATTAAACTCGTGCCAGGATATTGCTTTCAGATACTCTGTTCAAGAGGAAAGAGATTTAAAAAGTGTAAGGAATTTGGGTCACAAATTAACATTTTTTTTTCCCACTGTTCTCGTTCCTCTCTGGTTAATAAACTGCAGCATGATTTGGAGAACTCATCATGTACAAGAGGTGCAGAAATAGCCCATCTTACAATCTGGTGACTCTTTCATGCAAAACACTGTTTGTGATATTCTTCCTGCTTTATCTCAGTCACCAGCTGTGTAACCTCTATGAGAGAGACTCTTACTGAACATAACTCTACAGGTGATGTGCTCATTTCCACTGCTGTTATTCCCTGATTTTTTCCCCCTATGAGCATCACTAAAATAGATATCTACATAATGTTGGCTTCCATTTTAACTCTCAACAACATAAACACAAAGGAATCTATTTCATTGCAGACTTGTGGCATCTATTTGCAAAAAGCTATAATAGGAAAATGCTTTGTGACATGACAAAAATTCACCCAATATATCTTCTTTTCAGGTATTTTATTCTCCCAATACCTCTCCAGAGTAACTGGACAAGAATAGAGTAGGTGAATCCAGCTGAGATTAAAATGGAGACTTGTGGCAGAGCATAAACTAAGCTCAGATCTCTCATAACAGAAGCAAATATGTTTCTTTTTCTAGACTTGGAAAAAAAAGTTTCAGAATTGCTTCTTATCTTCAAAATGGGCATCTTGGATGTTTTTCATTAGGCAAAAGCAGAAGCTGGTGTTAATTTGGGAGGGAGTATAAGAAAAGGAAGAAACAAAAGATATTTTTCACAATCCCTGGAAAGATTTTTTTAAAAAAAAGTATTAATGCACTAGCGGGGGGAAAGTATGAAGAAAACACATACAGCTGCTATCAAGAAAATTATGCAGGGTTGATCAGATGACAAAAAAGTTTGTATATGCTTCAGGGACTATAACAGCGTTGCTGAAGGAAATCTGGGAGAAGTTCCGTAAGCAAGCTGGAGATTTTGTTGATGAAAAACTGATCTGCTCATGCACTTTAACTTATAAATAATGTTCAAGCTCTCTGTACTGCTGGATCCTTACCTAGGGAAGTTCTTACTGGAATTTAGATGAGTTTCTAGCATGAAAGAAAACTGTAAGTAACACTAATGTTTGCAAATTCAGGTGTACGATTTTGGTACCCATTTATAGCCAGAATCTTCAGATCCTGAGAATCTGGGAAGTTCAAGTCCTGTCATACTGACATGGAGTCAAGGGTTTTGTCCTTTGCAGAAGGAGGCACTTCTACACATCCACCAAGCAAAGGGAAGGGCTAGGGAAAGCATGGCTTATCTGTGCACTCATGGCTGACTGTCACCCAGAAATGTCAACAGCCCTTCAGGACTGGGGCTGCAGTTGACTCTGAGGTGCAGGTCCTGACAGCCCTGAAGCAGTGTCCTGGGAGGGAAGTTGCATGTTTCTCAAGGGATAATGGGTTTTCTGCAGTGTTGCTGTGCACAGCTTCCAGTGCCCTTCTCATAGTCCCCTCTCCAGTGCTGAGGCTAGCAGGAGGAATAGACAGGATTTCTTTTATTAGATGCAAGCTCTGACTTGTTGAATTAACTATCTAAAAGAAAATGCAGAAGTCAGGAGGCAGTGGGAAAAAAACCAAAATTCATTTAAACATAATACAAGCACTTTTTATGTGAAGATGGTCAAGCAGTTGAGCGGGTTGCCCAAACAGGCTGTAGTCTCCAACTTTAGGATTATTCAAAACCAGACCTGACCAATCTGCTGTAGCTGATTCTGCTTTGGGGGGGGGGGGGGGGGGGGGGGGAGGTGGGGGGTGGACTAGATGATTTCCAAAAGTTACTTCACAATTCAGCAGTTCTGTGGGGTTTTTTAGGAAGGTAGGATATGGCATAAGCACTTAGCATTGTAATAATCTATTGAATAACCACTCCTAGTGATATAGCCATGTGTCAGTGTGTGGAAATGAATAGGAATAGCTATGGGCTAATTTTCAAGTGACTATATGTTAACATATATTGCAACAGAAACATTATCTGTGCCTTCAAGTTTACCTATCCAGTGACAGATTCTGCCAAGTCAGTTTATAGGAAAGTGAGAAGTGCCACTAATTCAAGATTCTCAGAGTTAGTGCTTTGACATCAAAAGCAGGCTTGCAGTGCTATTTAACCACCTAGATCAAAGACAGCAAAAACTAGACAGTCCACTCATTATCTGCCTTGCTAGAGATGTATAAAACCAAAGAAGTTCCTGTTTGGTCCAAAAGCTGTGCATGCCAAGTTGGATGTGCAGCCTGGGTCCCTTGTGTCAGCCTGGGGGCCTTTACAATCCACAGTGGAGGGAGTGTTTGCAACTGAAAGCTCCTGAGTTGGTGGCTCTTCTCACTGTGCTCAGAGCACACACAAACACAAAACACACTGCTGCCCATGCTATGCTTGATCAAAACAGCAGAGAGGGAAGCGATGTTCACCTCTTGCATAGGGACTTGGCAGCCACTTGCAACCCCTCCCTGGGAAGTGATAGTTCTTGTTCAGCTAGTTCTGCAGTCTATCTCTTTCCAGCCACATCCCTAATTCACAAACTGGGAATCTGTCCAGGCTGGACCTGGACTCTGGCCTAGTTTTGCTGCAAGGAAGTGATGAGATCAAATTATGGCCAAGTAAAGGCAGCATAATGAAAGATTGTACAGGTTTTGAAAACAGTAGGAAAGTGTTTCAGGTTTTGCCCAGGATGTCATAGGCTATGGTTTTGGTTTCTTGAGGCAGAAGAAGCTCTGATAGCAGCAGGAGAAACTCATCTTTCTGTTCCATTCTCTTGTCTGGTGACAAATGCCATATGGCATCGAGCTCTGCAATTTCCACTCATCATCACAGCAGTCATGGTCATAAGCCATCTTGTTACAGTAGTCACCTGTTTATCACTCCATTAGAACAAACAGATGTCAGCCTGATGTTTCTGCTGCACACATGGGTGATGAAATAATTAAGGCTCTGTCATAATTGCAATGACCAGCAACCTCATAGGCACGTAAAAGCACAGGGAGGCAGGTCTCACTATACTGAACTATTTTGCTGGCTGTAGTTCTGGTCTGACATTGACTTTCAGCTGATTTTTGGGGGTTTATCTGTCCAGAGCAATAGGAGTTGCATATTCTTTATATAGGTTATTAACATGAGAGTGGATTCCATCACATGTATTTTATGTATTAGCCTGAGCAAATTGTTCTCAGCCTTCTGTTTGAAAGACATCTAGCTGATGGGTGCCTGATCCAGAACTGAGGTTTCCAGGTAGGGTTGCAATCAGGTCAGCAGTTCTGTTTTTCAGCAGAATACTGGGTGAGGATGCAGAAGAGGGTTTTCCTTCACTGCTTTCCTGCATTGCAATGATTAATGATAACTCAGTAATGACAGTACAATGATAATCTCTTCAGTTGGTTTTTGGTATTCTCTACCTCTAGTGTCTCTTATTAATTGGAAAAAAAAACAAAACAAAACAAGCACCCTAACCAACAGGAAAACACCTAAGAAATATTTTTATATTCTTTTGTAATTTCTGACATACTTGAAGGAAGATGATTGATAATGTTCTGTCTACGCACAGCTGAAGGCTTCTCCATTTACATCTGCAAAAACTGCCTTATTCAAGGTGGTCTGTAGTATCCCCCCTTGCTACTTTTCAGGGCTGACTTATAAGAACAGCACTGTAGCAATGTGTGTGTCTAGGTATCTGATCTGGCTGGGATTCCAGGTAAGAAAAGGAGAGCAGCTATCTCTTTGAAGGCAAGAAAGTGCCAGCAATTTAAAAGGAGGCCAGAACAATAAAAGGAGACTGTATCTCTTACAAGGCAGGTTTGGTCTGATACCATTTCATACCAAGCCTGATCTGTGGGTCATTCAATAGCATCAAAAAAGTCATGTGCTTACTTATGTGAGAATATAACTTTTTAAAAAATAGTAGGGTTTGGACTTCATTTTCCTGTGTAATTTTCTTTTACAGTCATTGCTGGCTTACACTGGCTATAGAATTAGGTCAATTGCTTTGTGGTATCCTGGTGGAATTCACTTTACCATGTGTGTTCATATGATGACCATGATCTCTGTTACCCATGAGGACTGAATAGCAGAACCACTGAGCCAAATACATTTTTTTTTTTAAATCTTGAAGTAAGATTTAATAGGCTTGTTTCCTGTGCAATAAGCAAATTTTTCGTTCCTGACCTGATATTAAAAGAAAATTAAATTTTTTTTCCCTATTGAGGCTTACAAAGCTGAGCTATTGAAAGCTGCAAGAGTGATTTGGATGGGACATGAGCTAAATGCTATCTCATGTTAAAACAATCCAGTTAAAAAGACACTTCAAAACTACTTATTGAAGATTTTTTTTCCCTTATGTTTCTTTAGAAGCACATGGATCTGGTGTAAGGCAGTAATTCTTGTGTAGGAGTTATTTAATTCTAAATGCAACTGCTTGTTTTCCATTTAAAATGGACATCACTGTCTGTGTAATACTAATTCAGAAAAGAAAGCAGTCAGATTTCATAGAATCATAGCATGATTTGGGTTGGAAGGGATCTTAAAGATCATTCATTCCAACCCTCCTTCATGGGCAGGGACACCTTTCACTACACCAGGTTACTCAAAACCTGTCTGCTGTGAACACTTCCAGAGGTGGAGCATCCCCGTCTTTTCTGTGTTCCAGTGTCTCATTATCCTCATTGTGAAGAATCTCCTCCTGGTATCTAATCTAACTCTGCCCTGTGTCAATTAGAAGCTGTTCCCCCTTGTCCTGTCACCACATGCCCTTGTAAGAACTTCTCCTCCAGCTTTTCTCTAGAACCTTTTTAGGTATGGGGAGACTGCTGTGAGGTTCTGTGAGGCAGATGCATTGAAAATATAATACAGAAGGAAAACTAAGCTGGAATTGTAACACAGTAGAGCAGACCCTGTGCTCTCCTAAATGCCCTTAATGTAAAATACTGCAGAGAACTTGGGGGTTTCAAATTCACCCAAAGACAGAGAAGCTAAAATGAGACTACCATGTTTTAGGTAACCGCTGTGTACGCAATTTTTTTAACAGACTCTCCTAAAATGTTTTGTTAAATACATGGTTCAGTGTGTATCTATGAAACACAAATTTCTAAGGATCATTTTATGCTCAGTGGCAAGTTCAGAGCTGGATGACAAGACATGGGTAGAAAAATTTTGTTAGTCTTTTATCTAACACTGTTTGTAGCACTGTTGTCCAGGGCATTTTATAAAAATGAGTGACATCAACTTTTACTAAGATGGAAGCTGGCTTTTAAAGTTACATGAAGGTTGTATGCCAAGACTGATGGATCAAGGAGTGAAACTTGCACCACAATTTCTTGTCCAAAGCTGGGCAATTTGACAGTTACAACTCTATTTAATTGAGGTGTGTGGAGGCTAAATTGTTGTAACAGATGATGTAACTCTGTTTTCTTGGCTATGTGATAAAGCAAATAATGAACTATAGAAGTTTTGTATCCAGTTATTCCTAATAAGGATAACTTCGAAATTACTGTTGGGGATGAGCAAATACTCATTTGCTCAGGATATCTGGCACCATTTAAGTCTTTTTGGTATGGCAGAGGGATTTTTTCATGGAAGGCTGGGTCTGTAGAGGACTGAGTGTATCAGAAAGAGCCAGGAAGTCACACTAAATATGATGGATAGCTCTTATTCTCTCAAAAAAGTGATAAATAATTCAGGGAAGGACTGAATTTTAAATTTTAATTTTGTGATTTTGTTTTTCTTCAGGAATATATTTAATCTAAAGCAATGAGGGAAAATAAACTCCTCAAACTTAATAAAAGAAACATTATCAATTCAGCTTCAAATTAATTTCTTTACATTTATACTTAGCAATAAATCCCAGGCCCACTTATTTCCCCCCTATCTCCAGCTTAGAGATTTGAATCACTAATTCATCAAAAACCAAAGGGCCCCTGTGGTGAATGTTGTGACACTTACACCCTCTTGTGAATCAAAGCCAGACTTCTCAAAGCTCCAGCTGTGCTGAAGGCCTGGAAAATATTTTTCTTTGGCATCCAGCACCCCTGGAGCCCCTTGCAGTAGAACTGCTCCAATTAATGTCCATCCTGGTGGATTTGGACCACCTCGACCTAATGCAGGGCTAAATGGGGGGCATATTTTCCGTCTTTGTGGAGAAGATTGTTCTGCTTCATACAAGTGTTGCCCCCTCCACCTGCAACAGGCTCATTTCAGGAAGAAGTGCAACATCTCTGGCAGACTTAACACTGAGTAGTCTTACTGGGCTTGCAGAGTTACTTGGAGAACTGAGAGCTTTAGTCTGTTAAATGGAATAGTGCCCAGTGTGGCTAGTAAAAGTAAGAACACTGTTAAAGTCATTACCAGAGAAAAAACACCAGCTAACTTCGAGTAGGCTGACTGGTTTTTGAAATAGGGCCAAGTTTCTTTTGCTACTGAGAATCCTGCCAGTTACCAGCCCTTGATACATGTATATATAAAAAGTTCTTTTTTAGCTTGAACTGCAAAAACAAGACATGTGAGCTCACTGCCTGGTTATCCATCCCTGTTCTTTTCCCTCTCATAGCTTTTTAGCCCCACTGTTCAATTTCCACCAACTCTGAAAGAAACTTTCAATGATCATTAAACTCTCTGATTTGGGAAATACCAGGAAGCGAGCTGAGGAAGGAGCTGCTGCTGGTGTTCCTTTGCCAGGAGAGGAGGGACAGCCCAGGACCCTGGGCAGCAGTAGCCCAGTGGGCTTGGTGGTCACCTAGATGGTGACTGGACACAGTGTGGGCTGCCTCTCACCCCATAGTAGCTGGGTGGATGCTGGAGGAAGCTGGGTTGTTACTGGGAAAGGTGGTGGAGAAGTAAATCTTCAGTGTGCCTGCAGGAAACCAGGCTTTGCTAACTGCTGCTTGCAGAACAACTTCTAGGGAGACCAGGTATGGAGAGGGACTGCTCTGTGCTTTGCTGGGCCTGCTTTGCCACTTCTGGTAAAGCAGAGCTGAACTGATTTGACTGTTTGACTAATTCTTATGCTCTGAAATAACAGCAAAAACAGTCTTGCTAGTGCTGAAGCCAACAGGAGAACTCTGGCCTTCCTACTGTGCTTGGTTTCATTGCCAGGCTGCTGTCTTATTCCTTTAGGACCACGGGCCTTTGAAATCATTCTAGAGATGGACCTTCCAGTGGCAGGGATAACTGGGTTTGTCTTTAAGGGCTCCCTTTTCTGATGAAGAGGTCTGAGAAAGGAAAGTTTTGGGGGATGATGCAGTGGTCAAGGGAATCTCTTTGTGGTAGAAATTGCAGGATCTTGTTTGGTTTGGCTCCTTCCTATTCCTTACATGTATAACTACCTGCTTAAAGGTGTCAAGTTCTGTCCTGTAAAAGTTACAGGCTATGGGGTTTCTCTTCAAAGACCTGCAACTTCACTATATCTCTCAGCTTTTGTTTGTGGCTTTTTCCTACCTGATGTTGCCATCAGAAATTCTCTGAAGAGAGACTACTTTCTGTTGAAGGTCCTCATCTGTGAAATGGGCTTCTCCTGGCCTATTAATGGCTGCATACTCTCCATGGCAAATGAGAGGATGAAAAGACAGTGGATCTTGCCTGATGTGACTTACCTGACTCCTTATCTATCAAGGAGAACCTACTGAGATGATTCTGCTTTCCTTCAGTTTCTCTACCCATATATTAATGGGTTTATAATTTCTATGTATTTTTAATATATGCAAATAGTCATTTCTTCATTCTCTTGGACAGGCTAACCAATACAACAGGCTAACCAATATTCTTTTTCTTATTGAGATGTTAACATGACTTGTAGTCTTACTGCAAGCGGGGTGGAAAGACACGTGTTGAAGTGATTATGTGTAAAAAAATCTTTTCCAGCATGTAATCCCTGCACTCCTTTTATAAACAAACACTAATTCATGTGTGCTGTCTTATGGAAAACATTGGTTAGGATTTAACAGGATTTTTGTGGAAAAAGTGACTGGAAATCTAAGAAGGAAACAGTAAAGCAGCTAGATCCTGATAAATTAACATGACAGAAAACAGAGGTATCATGAAATGTTTGCTGAAAGAACTGTCCTCCTAACTAAAATTACTAAATACTCGACCTAGGCAGTCTCCACATGGGTCTGAAACAAAGAACTTTGAACTGAAAATGCAGATATGGGCTTTGAAATTAAGGCATTTTCTTTGTCGCTATCAAGCCTGCAGCTGTAGTACCACAGAAAGAGTCTGCTGTAAACCAGTGCTTCCATTCAGGGGGAAACCTTCTGTTTCAGCACTTCCTTTTTTATTTTCTGTGCCTTGGCTCAGGCTCACTGCACACTGCACCTCTGCACCAAGGTGTCATACCACAGCATTGGTCCTTTTTTTGGCAATTACATAGACATGATACCCAAAATACACTTGGGTAGCATTGTCCTTGTCAACAGAAAATTAAGGACCCTAAAATGAAACTGATGAAGCCTTTAATTTTTAAAATTAAATTTTTTCACAACAGTTAAGAGGATATTAGTAAGACTGCTAGTATCTTGTAATGTATTTGGAGACATAATGTGATATTTTGTTATGGTTTTTGGGGGGCTTTTTTTGGTTTGTTGTTTCTTTTTAAGTCTTCAGTAGGTCAAAGGGTTGTTCTGAGGGTATGGGAGGACTGTGCCAGTACTGCTGCTGTGTCAAAGGTGAGGTTTGGAAAAAAAAAATAAGATGTTCAAGAAGCAACATCCTGGCATTTAATTTTCCAGGCAGCTGTGTGAGCTGCTGTTTCTTCCTACATCAGCAGTGTCTCATGGGAAATGGCTGGGACAAGCTGCTGGGTGTTTTTACGTCACTGTAGTGAATCTGCTCTTCCTGAAAAGCTGGAACCTATTTATTTTTAACAGTCTCACTTATTTCCCAAGGGTCAGCATGTTTTCACATACTGAATTTTAAAAATTTCTGAGGCAGAAATGATGATTAGATCTGTCAGTCCTCTCACAATGGAAGGTTTTGTTGCTGCACACACCATTGTCTCCTTTCAGGGTGGTAAGTCATAAGGTTTTGAGACAAGAGTAAAACAAGTGACATTTTTCAGTTTTTGGCAGTCTCTCCATTTTGCTATAATCATAACCCAGTTCTAGTACCCTGTTGTTTGAGATAATTTGGCAATAAAAGTTAGACTCCAGCATGTGCAAGGTGAGCATGTGGATAGGCTGTGCAGGCTCTCTACCTGAGTACTGTTTGAAGGCTTTTGGGCTTGTCATTAAGCTCTAATTAAACCTGCTAATTGATTTCTACTGCAATTGGTAGTCCTCCTTCTTCCCCCTGCACAGGGCATGCTGGTTCTCCTGCTGCAGGCACATGTGAGGAAGGGTGCAACTGGGGCACAGGCTCTGGAAGGAAAGAGGGTTAAAGTCACCTGAGCTAATGTTCCCATGAAACAGAGCAACTGATCAAGGAAATAGGAATGAAACAGAGCATAATGTGTGAGTCTGCTCTCTTACTGGTTTTACAATTGGTTTTTGAGAAAATCTGAAGTTGCAGTTGCTCATTGTAATACGCAACAAAAACACATGAGGATTTTCCAGGAGACTGGAATTTGAGTTCCTAACTAGCTGTAAGAGCAACTCTTCTGCTCTTTCTGTGCAGCATATTCCTGACATGTGAAGTGTGGGCTCTCACTACGGAGATGTTTATCAGTGACTGTGCTGCTCTTCTGACATGCATGATATTTCTGTGAAACTGTGAAAGCATGTGATAGTCACTGTTTTTCCTCTGTCTAGATCTAAGGCAATTAGAGCTTCAGCGAAACACAGTGTTCCCCAACACCATGATGAGGTACCCATCTAACCCTGCTATGGAAGAAAAACATTTAAACAAACAGGTAGCACATAACTTTGCTGGCTCTGTCATCATTATCTTTCTTCTGAGAAATCTTCATTCCATTTAGGTGTAAATTCTTTCAAGGGGGCTGTAAAAACTTGAGTAAAACAGTTACTACTGCCCACAGAAACAGCTTTTATAAATTAATCTTACTAGAACTGTTCCAAATATTTTCCCACTTTAATTAATTGCTTGTAGAAGTATATTCAGGATGTATTACCTTACTGTAGATGTATTAGGACATTTGATGACTATTCCAGAAGTGCAAATACAAGTGATTCTAAAGATCTATTAGCTATTTAAAATCATTTGTGGTTAAAGTGAATTGAGAGATGAGTATTAGTAAAAGTGGGAAATGTTTATATATTTAAGAGTTCCTCTACTGTAAATGTCAAGCTTTTGAAATGAGTTGCACCGCAACCCAGATAATGGGTTGCTTTCAATTTATTACTTCAGGTAAAGAACTAACCAAAGTACTTCACTGCAGCAAGTAAGTTGAACAGTTTTTTAAAATTTAACACATACATCCTGGCTAGGTATCTACAGGGAATTGATAAACCACCCAAAATTTCCTTTTTCAGAAGCAGTCAAGTACAAAGTAAAATCTGGAATGGATCATTTAGGATTATTCTTTGCTTTGGTTCTTCTAAAAGCCTTTCTGGAGCAGACATTTCTTTATTATGATGATTTTATTAAATAAATAGTGGTAAAATTCAGGTGCAAAGGTTTTTATTTTTGTTTTTCAAGCTTCAGTAAAAGATCAAAATGAGCTATTTCAAAGGCACTGGCATCCTCCATTACTGAGAAAAATGCAAAGAAGTTACTTCGCTGATGTAAAGTCCCGGCTCATTGTCTCTTTTGCATGAAAGTCAAGGACCCAAGTTAAATATCTCCTTGGAAGATACCATTGATTACAGACTTCCCAAAACTGGAGCTAGCTCTGAACTGGTTTTGTAAAGCAATTTCCTAATTAAAATGACTGAACAACTACCATAATATTCCAGATCAGGAAGAATACCTACTTAATAATTACAGTTGGGAAAATGTGACGTATGTTTGTAACTCCATCTTTGGGGTTTACTGCTATCAAAACAATAAATTTGTTCTTTGGATACTTAAGATACTTGAAGGAATTTTCATGTGTGAGTCTGAATGCTGTTTTCATACACAGCATGAAAAAAAATCCCTAAATTTCATTTTTTCAAGGGTCTTTAATGTGTAATCCCTCACCAGTAATGGCATTTTCAAGGCCATAAGAAAAGGAGGCAATAATCCTGCAGACACAAACACTGAGTCAACGTCAAGGCAGTGGTAGAACATCATTCAAATATCCTCCTGTTGCTACCGTGGGCATTGTTCCGATTAGAGCAATGTGTAAGTTAGACTAAGCTTAAATAACCTTGATTGTCACAGTGCAGTCCAGCAGGCACAGGACAAAGGTGCTGTGAATTCAGTCAGGTGGTGAAGATTCATTCCTGGCACAACAGACTGTGATGGACTTGTGTGTGGCAAGGTAGTGGGCCAACTTTGCTCTAGGATAACTTGGCAGTCTAGATCTGAATTTACTACAAAACTGCATTTTTCTCTTCTAGGGCGATTGGGAGGAAACCTTGTGCTCTTAAATCAGAAATATCTTTTTTTTAGCACACCTTGCCCCTGATAGCAGAAGCTTTCTATGTAGTGTTCCAGTCTTCACTCTTATTAATGAATGAACAGGAACGATTGTTCTGGGTGTGACTCAACCTCAATTAACTTCAGTGCTCAGGGATTATGCTGGTCCATTGAGTTTCTCTCAGGTTTGGTGAGCTGCCAAAATTCATCGTGGCAACATGAGGGCTTCTTACAAGTAAGGCTTGAACTCAAATTCATTCATTGATCTTTCTTTCAATGGGAAGCCACAGAATTGCTTACACTGGCATCTGTAAATAGAATGGTGAGAATCTTTGACAAAGTGTTTCTCTCCACAGCTTTCTTGAAAATATATCCCTCCATTTTCTGCTGCCCTGATCATGGGGGAAATGTTCAGGTTAAATTTTCTGGGTAAAGTTTAGTTCTTATGCTCACATTTCCCGTCTAGAATAATGGCCTTCGTGATTAGCTCGCTATGTGATTTCCTTTGATAAATTTAGCTCCAGTTCAAAGTGTTGCAATTCATTTATATTACAGTAAATACATTTGATCTTAGAAGCTAAGAGGTTTCAGATCACTCTGAGACTTGGGGAGATATTTAAAAACCCTAGCAACAAAAGGCACAGAAAATACTGGCAAAGCATTCGTTTGGAAAGACCAAATGAGCTGGCAGATTTCATTTGGCTGTCTTATTACTCTTGGGCTGACAAAAGGAGGAAAGGAGAAGGAGAGAACAGCAACAAAATCAGCATCCCTGGAGGCTGAAATCGTCCTTTGACAGGAAAAGCAGTTGATGCTGCAGTGCAAACTTCCTTGCTTGATAAGGACAACCTCAAACTCTTTCTCAAGGGATTTCTCAAGGGGAGAAAAGTATTTGTTTCTGCAGCTGCGACCTTGCTGCTTGCATTGTCAGAGTTGCCTGCAAACTCAGCCAGTTTTGAGCTAGAGGTACCTGCCTTAGTCTGAACTGTGAACTTGATGTTGCTCCTGGCATATGTATGGGCTTCAGAAAACAAACTGCCTTCTCACCCACCAAAAAATAACACCATAGATTTCCTTCTGCTGGTGATATCTCTTCCCTAAGAAAATCGAAAGCAATCCTCTGCAGCAGCTGTTGCTTGTGGTGCATTAATGTTTGGTATGCATTAGTGTTTGAGCTTGGGCCAGTATTCTTATTATCCTTCTTTTGTCCTGATGTCTGAAATCTCCTATTTCATTCCAGATGCGCGTCATTATGTGAACACTGGCCTCACCTCCATGGTCACAGGGATTATTTTGTTGTGATTAGGTACTTGTAGCTAGGATAATCCCTGTACTTTTTCACGCAAAACCAGTTCAGTGCCTCCCTGTTCTCATATCTCTTGCAGAAGCATAAGTGCAGAGTTGCCTGGCCTTTGTTTATTGGGTGATGCTAGGGAACACCTGGGTTCCAACTGCAATTTTGGGTAGTTATCAAGCTGTAGAGTCAGAATTTGTGAGTGTAGGAAGTTTAGTTACTGCTGGAGCTAGCACGTGCCTGTGTTTATGTGCACCGGGAGTAGGCACAGGCTGAAGCTGGAAGGAGATGAGCTGAGCAGCTGAAGGAGCAAGGCTGTAGCCTCACTGCCATATCCTGCTGCTGGCTGCTGCAGTCCCAGAGCCTGTGACATCTGGCTGCAGCAGCTTGAGGCCATATGAAACGGGGGGCACACATGATGCTTCAAAGCCCTCAAGTAGGTACACATCAAATCTTAATTTTCTGTCCCTCAGCTCATGGTGTGTCTAAATCTGCTTCCATATGTGGGTTCAGCAGGCGGTGGTTTGTGGGCAGAGCTCCAATGGTGCCTCCACAGAGCAGGACACTGTGCAGCTTGCTCAGTCTCTCCCTGTGGGGATGCAGGTGTGATGTGCTGTGCACAGTCCCACCTTGCTGGGAAGCCTTGTGCATTTGCTGTGCCTCTGGAAATAGAGAGGAACTGGTCCTGTTTACAGTGTACGGGAGAGTTGACCACAACATTACTTGCTGCCGTGCTTTTAGGCTTGGTAGTCAGGCATTGGGTGCAGCCTGAACAATACAGGTTCTTCAGTGCTGGATCAAGGAGGTGTTTTCATTTTCAGCATTGTCTCTTCTGGTAATTTGCACATTCAAAGCTGCTTTTTAAGACCATGTAACCCAAACTGCAAAAATAAAATGCCCTCCTAAGAAACCAAACTTAAGGAATAAAAGGAAATAAGATTTTCTTAGGGAAGAGTCCAGAGAGAAAAAGAGGAAATATAAACAGTATGCATAATCTTCTCTCCATCCCAGTTTTGTGCTCCCTCTTGGCAAGGGTGGGTTTGTTTGCTTTCCCCTAAAGAAGTTAGTATCTAAAACTTCTCTACAGATCCAGGATTTCCTGATTCACAGATACTGTTGGGAGACAGAAGGCAGCTAGATGTCTCCACTCCACTGCAGTTCTCACCAGATTTTTGTACGGACATTGGCTCAATTTAATTCCATCTCTTCCTAAATCAGTAGGTGTGAGGCAGGACCACACCAAGTCCCTTCTGAAACTTGTTGTTTTCTCTCTCTTTTCCTCCGAGTTTGAACTCTTGTCCACCAGCTTGCAGCCTTATTGTGATACAAAGACAATGCAGATTTGTTCGAGTATTTTTAAGATCTGTGCACAAATGATAGAAATGCAAAGGTACACAAGAGGAGAAACTGATTTTTTCTCCAAGAACACCTTACTTTAGAGGTAAAAGAGTAGACTAATCTGTGCTCACTGTTCACCAGCTACTGAGGTGTGGTAGAGCTAGAAGGACCATTAGGATAACTGTGTGTCTTCCTGAATAGCAGACCTGAGAGAATCCCTGCTGCAAAATTCTGCAGCAAGATTGCAATATCTAGAGAGATATCCAATCAGTCTTGAGTTGAAGACTCCAGATGGAGCAAATGTGTCCATGGTAGTGATTGCAAAGGCTAATTAACTTCTCCAAAACTCAGAAGACTTTGTTTAATTTTGCTTTTTCAGACACTGCATCTCAGTCTGTCTCTTTAATGTCTTACACTGCTTATTGTTTACAGCTTTTTAAAATCAGCGTTAATGGAACTGATTTCAAAAGACTTATAGAAGCCTGTTACCTCAAGATGGTTCTTTTTCAACATTAATATTTACAAACTGAAGTGAAACACAAAATTCAAGTATTGTGTGGCCTGTTGAGCTGTTTCCAAAAAGTGATGGTAACTAGCATTGATCACATTATTATCCTCTATTTTACATGGTTACCGCATCCTAAAATATTATAGTAGTGCCAGCTGAGCTATAGTAACCATGTATACATGCTCCTAATCCATGGCAAATGAGAAGGAATGCTGGCTAAGTTGGCCTGCATGAGAAAGAGGAAAATACAGTTATTTTCAAGTTGTTGTTGTTGTTGTAGTCTCTACCAATTCACACAACTGCAGTGATGCACAACTGGTGACTCTGTGTCTGCTCCTTTGCCCTTCCATAGTTTTGCCTACAGTCAGAGACAAGCTGAATGACCAAGAGCTATATTGTGTATTTTTTTAAATTGTCCCTGCAGTAACTTTTTCCAATAATCTGGAACTTCCAATTGACTTTCCATTGACTTCAGTGCATTTTGGATCAGATGTTAAAATGAACATCTGGTTGCAAATTCATTAGCCAAGTCCGAACAAGACAGCCTCTGTGAAACAAATACCTTCAGACTTCTTGCCTTGATACTCTCTGAGCATCTTACTTTAGAAATTTGGTGGTCTCAGGAGCTGCAATGCATCAGCTCCAACAGCAACGTCAGTGTGATGTTGACAATGTGTTCACCTGCTGTTCCCTGATCCTGTTATTTCCTCTTCAGAGCTACAGCTCAGCATATTTCTGGCTGGGTTGCCTGATACACAGGATTTACAGCTCAGCTGAACTGTTGTTGGTATTGGAAGGTTACCTTCTTAATTTCTTCTGTTCCCTTTTCCCTTTAGTCAAGAAATTGTGCTGCATTTTCCCACAATGACTCCAGGCCTTAGGAAGAGAGTTTCCCTGCTCTCTCACAGCAACAAGTCAGCAGCAGACACTGACATCACCATTTTAATGTAAATATAGGGTCCTCTTTTAGAACTTGAAAGGGATCTAAGTTGTATTCTAGGCCTTGAGAGCTTAGTTTATCTCCAAAAGAGATACTTAGCTTTCTAAAATTCCCCCCAAAATGGGAGTCAGCCTGAGCTAGATATGTTTATATGTATTTTAAATACAAAGGCATATTAAAAAAGGGAAGTAAAACGTGACCCATTTCATCTATTCTTTTTAATTTCCTTCCAGTAGTTTGCACAAGCAGGAAAACATATGAGGACACAGGGGAAAACAGGCTTCTGAAGAGGTTGCATTAATTTGGGGAAAAAAAATTTAAATCCCAATGCACATTAAGAAAGGCAAATTTGATAGTTCATTTAGTAAAGACATCAGTGCCTGTAGAAACAAAATTGTTATAGCTCTGTTGGATTCCCTCCTTTAAAAGTTTTTGTTGTTGTAGAAACCATACGTTTATAATTTTTTAGTCTTTTCCTTTTTTGAAGGATCCCTATTTAATTGTTTTAAAATACACGCGGTATATCTAGATCCCTCCTGGTGTTGATTTTTTCTGACTAACAGTGCATTTATAGTTAAACAAGTGAGGCATTTGGACTGTAGTCATTTTGATTTATAGCAGCAGGAACAAAGCGAGAGAGTACAGACGTCAGTGCTGCTGCTGCTGATCTGGCAACAGAGACTTCCTAATGTACAAATTACGTCTTTCACCACACAATTCCCTCTCTACCCTAGCTAGAGACAGGGAAGCATGCTTATTTAATGCAGTGTGTGCCATGTATGCAAAGGTGAGTGTACAGTACCAAGTGTATGCTATAGCATTCATTTGAAGCACACAGTTTGTATTTCACTGTGCTTTTTTTCATTTTAAAATGAATTGTCCATAATGGTAAATATGCAGTGATTCACTTTTCTTGCCTCTTACAGACAACCCAGACACGTGTGGGTTAAAGCTGGTTGTGGAGGTGACTCTAGTGCTTTAGCCATACAGTCCACAAGAAATTGCAGTGAAAATATTAATTCATTTTCTATAGATCACCAAAACACCATGTGTGGTGTTTTATTCACATCTGGCCCTGGGGAGGACTTTGAATAACCACCCCACGAGTGAAAGGCTCCCTGTACCAACTGAGTGAAAGGAGGGCTGTTTTGATAATTAATATTGAATATGGGTGGTGGAACAAAGCAGGGCTCCAGAGGAGGGACTTTTGTCTCAGTGGTGGTGTTCCAAATTCCAGGGCTGAGTGTAACTGCCTATACCTACTTATCTGTATGTAAAGATCCTGACAGTTGTCCTTTTCAAATGGCATGAAATATTTCACTAACCGAACACCAGACTCAACTCAGCTGGGTAAAGCAAAATCTGGCAGTCATCACACCCAGGGACCAGGCACCACATGACTCTGGTTAATATGTGGCTGCATTTCATTAGTAGCTGGAGTGATTCCTGTGCATATAGAACCATAGCCTGTATATCTGCTAAGCCTTTAAAGCATTTCAGGATGAAAATAGCTCAATGCAAGATAATGGTCTCAATTTAGCATTGCAATCTGCAAGCAAAGACTTGGATCAACTCCCAAGGCAGAGCAAAGGCTGACTTGTTTCAAACCTGCTTCTCCAAAGGCAGAGCTATTGAGTGCAGTGCCTTGTTCTGTGCAAAAGGCAGGAAGCTGCCCTGTCCATCAGGCACTCCCCTCTGCCACGTTGGCAGGGAAGAGATACTATTTCTGCATAGACAGTGGGCCCCTTCCTGCTCCATGAGCACCATTCCCCCGTCAGGATCATACAGCATGCACTGGCAGTGGCTGCTCTTGCTCTCACAAGGTCACCTTTTAATGTGGGGAAATGAACGGTAAAGTCAACCTTAATACATGCTAGTGCATGCTATCTGTCCCATCTCCCATTTACAGAGTTGGAGATTGAGAGTTGCATGGCTCATAATATGAAAAATATGTACAAATGCATCCCAAGGTTGGTTTTGCTGCACTGAAAAAAAAAAAGGCAAAAAAAAAAAAAAAAAAAAGAAGGAAAAAAACAGCTTATATGAAAAGGCAATCAGAATGGTATAATATAAATGACCACAGGTAAAGTCAGGCTGCTTGCCATCTCTGGGACTCTCTGGGAGCCCTTCCGAATGCCTGGATTTCCTCAAATGTCCTGCAACAGGGGGAGATTGCTGAGCTGCTTGCTTCATATCTGGTATGATGAGCCAGGGATTGGCTGAGACCCTGAAAACCTCTGTCCTGCATAGCTTTGTGACCTATCTGTTAAATGGATAGCTATTGAACATCCTCACTGACACAATTAAGTTAAATACAGCTGAAAAAAGAAGTGATGTAAATGCAGTTTTATGTATAAACCAGGTATTAAAAGGCATAAGTGCATTCCTGTTGCTGTGGGGATCCCTACTGCCATCCAGCACTGTTTATATGACACTCGATTTGGTGGTTGATTTTTTTTTTTTGGTTGGTTGGTTGGATTTTCTTTTTGGTTTGGTTGTTTGGGTTTTTTTTTCAGTGCGTAATAAATGCAAATAGTAAGTTTAAAATGCACAGTGAAGCTCTTGCTGTGCACAAGTTATTCAGTTGGTAGATTTCTTCCTCTTTTCACAAATTTAGTTTGTGATCTAATTGCTTACACTTTTAAAATTTGTTTTTCTTGTATTTAGAAGCACAATGGTTATTCAAAGCAGTTGGAGGTACAGAATCAAACCATCTATCATCTTTGGGGATTTGGATTGCTTGAAAAAAAAAAATAGAATTGCTATCAGACAATTGTTAATGTACCCAGCCCTGAGCTGGAGGGGAGCAGGGGAGGATGCAGAAATGGCTGTGCCTTCTACCACTGGGACATGGGCAGTACCAGACTCGGTTGCAGTACAAATTAATATAGTCTTTAGGCTGCTCCAATTTATCCAGCTGATCTCGACCTCGAAGGACCTTTATCTGCTGGGGAGGTGCCAGGAGGTGGAAGCTAGTTTCTGGCTCCTTGCATGGCAGCAGCAGGGAGGTGCAGGATCTGTTCCAGCTGTTTAACGTCACCAAGGATTCCTGTATGAGAGGGCAGCGCTGCGCCAGCATCACAAGCCAGCTTTGCAGCAGCTTGGCACTGCTGCAGTTAAGCTGAATTGAAACGGGGCAGGGTTTGGCCAGAGCGTGGCTGTGCATGCTCTGCCAGCCAAATCCGGTGACGCTTGAATTCACTGATTGTCACTGACTTTAATAGGACTGGGATATTGTCCCCTCTGCCGAGCTAAGCACAGATACATTCTGAAGTAGGGCAAGGCCTGACCCCCACAGAAATCTGGGGAGCTTTGCCATTTAATTCTCCAGAGGAAAAGAAACGGGGTGGAAGGGAGACAGTTGGGAAGAAAATGCAAATGAATAAGTTTGAGGTTTAACTGTGCCCTCAAGCCTTCCCTCTGACCCTTGATGTGTAGAAGAGGCACACAGACAGGAGGCTGGGGTTATGCATGCAACTGAGGACATGTACAGAGCAACCATTTTATAAACCATTATTCTTTCCCAGGACTTGAGGATTAATGGAGGGGGTGGTGAAGGCAGTGGCAAGAGAAGAAATAACGGTGGGTGTGTGGAGATAATGTACAAATGCTGAATGAGTGGGCTATTAAACAGGAGGGGAAAAAAATAAAGGTTGCTTTTCTGGGAAGAGAGGGAAATCCGTTATGATATAGTAAGCTGAGTGCGTGCTGGTGCAGCCTCCTGGTTCCAGTCTCTGCTGCAGCGACAGGGAGAGAGGGGGAAGAAAACTGGGGCTGGGATTTATGCGTGGGAGTTGGCACCTGAACAGACCCGTGTCTGGAGGGACACGGGACGTGCGTGAAATAAATAAAATAGTTATTATTCCTCAAACCATTAATTTTTAAAATAAAGAAAAAGGGTGGGGGAGGGAGGATGGAAATCCCCCTCGCACAAAGGAACCGTAAACTCACCAACAGCACCGGCTGCATGAGCGGGATCATAAAAAAAAAAAAAAAAAAAAAAAGCCAGTAAGGCATCTCATTGAGGAGAAAAAAGGCAAAAGGGAATTAAAAAAGAAAAAAAGAAAGGCCTCCACGGGAGCGGCGGGGGGGTGGGGGAGCGGGAGCGCAGGGCCCCGGTGCGTGTCGCTGAGGCAGCATTGACGCAGGCAGCTCTGACGGCAGCAGCCGCCGCGGGCGGGGGGGAGCGGGCGAGGGAGGGAGCGCCGCGCTCCTGTCCCCCCATCCCCATCCTCAGCTTTCCGCAGCCGAGGGCGAGGCGCTGTCTGCCCGCCCTGCATAGCGCTGCGGTGGGGTGGGGGCATCGCCGCCGCGGTGAGCGGCGTGCTTCGGTGGGGTTTTTTTTGGTGTTTTTTGCACCCCCTTCCCCATCCCTGCGTCAAGGGCAGGGGCTGTGTCCCTCCCGCCCAGCCCCGGTGTGTGCCTGCGTGGCCCCGCGGGCTCGCAGCATCAGCCTCCGTGGATCTGAACGGTGAAGGCTGGTGGCTGTGGGTAGGAAGTGTGGATTGTCTGGGAGTTACTGCTTTACAACTTGGGAAGCAAATGAAAACCGCCTGCTCATCCCTTCTCTGTGAGCTTGTTTCTTGCAGTTTATAGGAAATTTGGGGCTTGTGGCCCTCAGGGATGAGAAACTGATCTTTCCTGAGAATTTCTCAACGTTTTTCTTGTCTCTCTTAAGATGCAAAGAAAAACAATGATTGTATTGCTGGTAATACCAACATTTAGGGTTTGCTTGTCTTTGCAGCTGACGACTTCTCACTTTGAGAAAGGAGAACTGAAATCCCAATCCCAGCTTTTTCTCTGCAACTTCCGTTAGTAGTAGTCATTGGGATTTTCCCTTCAGCGAGTTTACAGATGACACTAAGCCAGCTGGTGCTACTGACACACCTGAAAAATGGTGTGCGACCTGGACAAGTGGGCCTATGGGAATCTCATGTAGTTTTAACAAGACCAAGGGCAAAGTGTGGCACCTGGGTTGAGGAATGAACAGATAGATTGAAAGTAGCCCTGCTAAGAACTTGAGGGTGCTGGTGGATGGCAGGCTGGACATGACCCAGCGATGTGCACTTGCAGCCCAGAAAACCGATCGTATCCTGGGCTACATCCAAAGCAGCATGGGCAGCACGGAGATGGGGGATTCTGTTCCTCTGCTCCACTTTGGTGACACCCACATGCAGTGCTGCATCCAGCTCTGGGGTCCTCAGCACAGAAAGGACATGGACCTCTTATATTGACTCCAGAGACAGGTCACCAAGTTGATCAGACGGATGGACCATCTCTGCTATGAGGAAAGGCTGAGAGAATTGTGTTTGTCCAGCCTGCAGAGGACAAAGCTTTGGGGTGATCTGATTGTGGCCTTCTAGTATGTGAAAGGAACCTATACAAAATACAGAGAGGGACTTGTTACAAAGGTGTGCATTGAGAGAACGAGGTAGACTGGCTACCAACTTAGAGTAGGCTTAGATTAGATATTAGGGAAACAATCTTAAATGTGAGGGTGGTGTGGCAGTTGTACAGGTTGACCAGAGAAGCTGTAGATGCCCTGTTCCTGGAAGTGTTTAAGATCAAGCTGGATGGAGCTCTGAACAACCTGATCTAGTGAGAGATGTCTCTGACCAGAGCAGGAGGATTGGAACTGGATGATCTCTAAGGCCCCTTCCAGTCCAAGACATTCTATGATTCCATAGTTTGTCTTCAGGACCAGAAGAGTTTTCATACAATGGTGAAAGGTGACAACAATCAAATTTTTGCTGTGGTTTCCTGCCTTTAGTGTTCCAATGACTGTTAAGCAACCCTGAAAATACTTTCTTGTCTTAATGACTGATGCTGTGCTGTTCCCAAACATTACTTAGAAAGGACCTCACGTGTTGGGGTCATCAGTCTGGTAACTTTCAGCTCTCTATCTCTCTATTCACTACAAAATTTTTATGAAATGGACCATACAAGAGTTTTTACTCCTCTATCAGGCAGGATGATTTCAGAAGGGAAGCCCAAAAAAGAAAGTGATGCACAGGCCCTGAGTGGAAAAATCAGAGGCCAATACAGTGCCAGAATCTGACAGGAAACTGATTAAGATGGCTGCTGGTGTCAGTGTGCTAGCCAGTGGCAAACCATGAAGTATGTTACCTTTCCCTGAAGCTGGCAGGGCATGCATAGGAGCAGGCACAAGCCCATGCCACCTGATTGTACTCCCATAACAATCAGAGCAATCTTGGGGCTTTTTTTTTTTGTCAAATGTGTAGATTAATACTGGTGAAAGAGGAGAATCTGTTCTTTCTCCTCTGTGTTCTCCCCAGAAGGGTCTCTGTCCTGTGTTCTACTAAATTAGTGAAAGCCAAACTTCTGAAAGAAAAATTCTCTTATTGAAGAAATTAAGAATGCTGAAGGTTTTTATGGAGCTTTTATTTCAGAAATTTTCTGAAACATTGTTTAGATTTGTGACTGTGAGGAGTGGTGGTTATTTGCTCTTCCTGCCGTACATTTTTACTTTTACACAGTTTCAAGTAGTGAAGTGGATGAACTACTGTAAAAGTTCTTTCAGACAGTTGTAGTGGGCTTCAATGGTCATGCAGAAAGAAATGAGGGGATAATGTTTCGATTTGAAAAAAGAAATCTCCAATGCAAAAACCTTCCCAAAAAACCCAGGGTGTTTAGAAAAGTATGAATCAGTTCCCATTAAATTCACTAGTGAAGATGAAAGTGAAAAGAACTTACAAAGCAGAATTAGAGGTTCAGGTGAGGAGAGGCCTCAGCCAAACTCCTGCTCAAAGCCAAAGTTGAGATCAGACTAGGTTGCTTAGCCTAACTTGCCCTCTTCTCTCATGCACAGTAGTTTTAGAGCACGTCTAGTAGAGCTGCCACCAGTGACAGATTTGAATCTCAGAAGTCAGATCCTTCTTTTTCTCACTTATACTAGTTTTGTACTTTCTAGGAGTAGATGCAGTTAATCCTGCTCTATATTAGAAAAGGAGTAGAAAAAAACTACTGCTGTTGAATGAAAAGGGAAAAAAAATATTTGTGTATGGTCACTGAATTGCCTCTTAAAGACTATAAATATTTTGTTGTACCTTCTTTAAATTTACAGTGTATTTTGATATTATGCAACATTCAGTGGATTTTTTTTAGTTTTTTGTTTTTTCTTTCTGCTGCCAAATATACGCAGTATATAGAAATACTGTCAATTATCTTTTGAGAGACAAGACCATAAGGGTAGATCTGCTATAGAATAGAATTCCTAATAGGAGTTGCATGTTTCTCAAAGAATTTGGCTTTATTCTCAATTCCTTAAATAAAGGGTTAAAAATCATTGAAAATATGGAGAGGAGCTTATCTTGCAGAAACATGCAGTTAGAATTGATTTTTTTCTCCATCTTTCACAGAGTATTGTGAAGAAACAAAAAACCTGTAGCTTGGACACTGGTGGGGGTTTAAAAGTATAACTCTTGTGAACCACTGGGACTGTTGAGATTATATAGCTTAAAAGCAGAATGAATAGTAAGAGGAAATTGTGTGATTTTCCAACACTGGAACTACTTATTTCAGCTAAAATATTGTCATTGTTGTCATCCCACCACAGTCTTTAAGTTTGCTTTTTTTTTTTTTTAACTGAAAACCAAGGATAATCTGATTCTCAGTTGCTTCTGCTTATTCCTATAGAAATTATATGTAATCAAACATGGTTTTTTACCCAGATGAATTTGAGACCTCACTGCTTGAAACATTTGAGTACAAGAAACATCAAGGCAAGCTCTGTGCTGTAAAATATGCGGGCCAGAGGAAGTGGGGAGGCAGAGCAGGTAAACCACCTTGGTGTACTGCCCAGTGCAGCTCTGCAGGTCTGAGCTGCTCTTCACTGCCCAGGGATGCTTCCCTGGTCTGTCTCCCAGCCGGATGCTCTGCTGCCAGGAGAAGGTAACAGAGCCCTGTGCTGGCAGCTCCTTTCCTCTCACAGACACTGCCAGCAGCCCCCAGGGGCCTGGCAGGGGGCTCTGTGTCTTGCTATAAAGGTTTTGAACTGTAAAGAAGGCTACAAGGAAGAGAGCTATAGAAGTAAATAAAATAAAGGAAGAAAGGAAGGCAGGCCCTGGATCTGTGTAAGAGAGCATGATGGGAAGTGGCAGGGCCACAGCCCAGTGTGGCAGTGTTTGAGGACCAGAGAACTTTGCAGACAGTTTTCTCCTGTTCCAGCCCTTTTGGTTACCTAAGGTATCACAAATTACTTTTCAAGCATGGAGTGTTCCACATGTCCTTATCATCATAGAAAGTCTCAGTATGGACCTTCTGATGCTGGGCTAGAGTCTAGGGAAGCTGGAAACATTTCAGTGGAACTATCCAGTGTGTCTTTTACAAAATGAAACTTAATTACAGTTTCATCACATCGATGTCACAGACACTGACAAGGCAGGTGCGTGCTTCCTCTACTGGGTAGGGGATGTTGGACAGTATCTCCCAGAAACAAGGGATTTGTGGAATTCCTGCTATAGAAATAGAGGAGCAAGAGATGGAGAAGAGGCAGGGAAGGGGAGGAAAAGTGCTGGGGAATCAGAGTTGCTGCCAACAGGAGGTGGGGATCCTCTGTCTTAAATAGCTGCTGCCTTGAACACTTCCATTCTTCTCAACAAAGAAGTGTGTGAAAATCCAGTCAACAAATTCACAGCCCTCAAAACTGGAAACAGCTCAAAGAAGTCACCATACTTTTACAATTAAAAAGGCTACTACACAATGATATCTAAGGTTTATGAGGAGACACAGTTTATGAGGTGGTCACGTATGTTAAATAAATATTAGGTCTTTGCAGAAGTTGGAAGGAAAAGTGGACAAAATAACTTGATCCTGGAAGGTGAAAACACTCACTTCCATCTAACTGAACAGAGGAAATTTAGCAAGACCTTTGTAAATAAATGTATTTTTATCTGTGTGTGAAAATACAAAGAGAAATGTTGGGAAACCAGAGTACACATTTCATGCTGAAAAAACAGCACTAAAAAATCCCAGAGACATGGCTTTGTATCTTGAAATTGCCTTGGTATTACCTTCCTCCTGTACTGAATTTCATATGAAACTTTTCCATACGAGATGTGCTTTTCACCCCCTTCCTTTGAATTGTTAAATTAGGAGATCAAAAAGGTGGTCATTTTCATAGCATAAGAAACTGGGAACTGCGTCAGTCCTGTGAGTTCTCTTTGTGTTGTGTGTCAACTTGTATTGTGTGTAATGTCAGTACAGCGGGGCTACTTGATCATTATTACTGCTGCAAATTAGCTTGGGCGGTGGAAAAATGACAGATATGGTGGTAAGTTCTGGGTTTTGTTTTTAAATTGGGAAAGTGGATGAAACAAAAGAGTGTTTGTTTGAGAAAGATATTTCAGTTCTAAACCTGGACTAAAACTTTCTCCATGGCCTTGCTCAAATCACTTAGTGAAAGACACTGTGATTTTCAGTCCTATCAAATAGAATCTTACTATGCAAGAATTCCCACTGAAAGCAGTGGAACTATCCAGGGATTAAGGCACTAATCAAATGTGAATAAAGATGATAGAACTGACTCTTCACCTCTCTGCTGCTGTTTCCCAACTTATAAAATGAGGATAATAAAGTACACAAGCTGTTCTGGGTGTTGTTAGGATACATTAACTCATGCTAGCGAATCACTTTGAAGACAAACCCAAATGCTCTAGAAATGCTACGGAATCTGTCAGGAAGTGAAGGGGTGTAGTCACAGTTCAGGGACACATACCAAAAACCAGCTTTGAGTGGGGAGAGAGCTTTTGCAAGAAATAGGCATCAATGATACAGATGTCTTCACTATCTGAAATGCTGTGTTATAAGTGCACCTCATAAATGTATACAACGAAAAAAAATCCAAACTGCTTGGGAGAAGTGATAGTATGGCTGCACAAAAGAGAACTTACTCTCTCATTGTGCTGTTTGTTATATACTTGTTAAGTATTTTTGGGCCAAACAGTTCTGAACTGAGTCATCCATGTGAGAAGAAAAGTAAGAAAAAGCAAACTTGCAATATGAGATTTTTTTTCTTTATGACCATTTGGTTTGGTTATTTGCTGAGTCTGTACAATGTGTATTGTACAGAGGTGTGTTGTCTTGACCAGTTGCTAATTCTATGTCCCTAAAGTTTTAATTTAGTGTATCTTTAAAATATGCTGCGTTCAGATTGACTAGTCACTGGAAACCATCATGAATGGTCCTTTGTGGACATGGCTGACAGGCTAGGCTAGCAATGCTTTAAAAATAAAGCGAAAAGTAGAGTGTTTGCCAACTGAGTTATATTTATTGAGGGTGTTTTGCCTGGCGATTCCAATTATTGACTCACGTGAGGCAAACGCCCAAGTCTAAATCAATAAACCTGAAAACACTTCTAGTCTATCTCTGTGTACAACTGTGTGACTTAACTCCAGGTCCCATGGCTGAATTGTGAAAACTCAAATGGAGGGATGATAAAATGTGATGTTTAGATTCCTATTTGCCTTCAAACATTGCAGATCTGGACCTTCTTCTCATCTAGTGAAAAGACTTTGGGGATTATATACTGAATGCCACTTACTTCAGTTTGGGGATATAAACCCACCACAAGAAACAGTTCATGTAATTTTATCCAAATGAAGTTATTGCAGTCACTGAAAGTAGTAGCATAGAAATTATTGAGTAATAGTATAGAAAGAAATTGTTTCTCAGGGCATTAAAAATTAACTCATATCAGAGCTCTCATGAACATTATTAGGCATTTTTCCTTGAGGCCTACCTGTGTGATAGGTAATCACAGTGCCAGGAGGGGAAGGAAGGGAAAGTAGTTAATGGTGACACACCAAGAAACCCCAAACAAGTGGTAAATTATTTCGAAGTGGTACTATCCCCTCCCCAGAAGTCTTTGCTTTTCTACTCCGGTCCTTGCCAGTCAACCAATGTCAACCAACAATGGCAACATCCATTCTCTCCTCTTGTTTTTGTTTCCCTCTAAGACTATCCCCAAGTGTTTTGAAGTGTACAATCTCTTCTAGACGGTGAGTGTAGAAAGCCAGCCTTGGTATAGAACATGGAAACTGGTTCTGCATTCCCTTTATTTCTTCCTCCTTCTTTCCTGTTGTGCATATGGCACTCTGTGACATGGTTTTAGTGAGCATGGTGGTATTTGGTCAAAGGCTGGACTTGATGAACTTGGAGATCTTTTCTAACCTTAATGATTCCCTATGTCAAAGGTTTTTAACTATGGAAAAGGCAGTGGTCCTCATCTTGTATGTAGTGCAAAGAAATTTTTTAAAGAAGTGCTAGAAGTGACTGAATGGAAAGCTTTTCTTTGGCAACATCTAATAGAGATGATGGAATAAAATCCCAAAGGGATTAGTTAGACTTAGTTTGGCTGGATACAACCTCAGAGATTATTGTTTGTGGATTTATCTTGTTCTCCCCATATCCTCCACCCAGGAGATGATCTATTCTGTACTTCCATCCCTGCTTTCCATGATACTATAATGAAAATATGACATGTCATCAGGGTGAACAATTTAGTGGAAATTCCTGTGTAAAGGCAGATCTCGATGGGAACTTCCTAAAACACAGATGCAGAATAATACGTCTTATTTTGTGATAGATATATTGTAAACTCTGTGTGCTGAATGGGTGGAGAAAAATCAATTTGGCAATGTAGCACTTAAGATGAAATTAAATAGAAGATAGCATAGGATTCCCCCCAAAGCTTGACAAATACGTACCATTCTGGTCTCTGTAAATTTTTTTAGTATCTCGCTGAAGGGATGTGCTACTAGGTCACCAAAGCCTCCACAAATTATACACAAAAATAAACACCTTGCAAAAACCTGTGTAAGACTGTGTAAGAAATCAAGCATCTCCTGCTAATGATCTGAAAATCTCCATTACTATGCAGCCAATCTCACCAAAGCTTTTGTGTGGGCGATTGTCATAGAAGATATCTCAAGGGCCACTACAGGTACCAAAATTAACATCCATGCTAGCAAGAGTCTTTATGCCTCCTCTCCCTGCTTGGCACTCCAGTTTGCTGCCTTTTGCTTCTTCTCACCAAAATAAACTTCGAAAGGAGAAAGAACCTGGTACCTCGTGGGTGCTTTCAGCAGCCCGTGAACCTGATCTGGGCTTGCAGTGATACCACTTACATCACCGGTATCTACAATTGTTCCAGCAAAGAATGGCTCAATGGTTTGGGCAAGTAGCCACTTACTGCTTGGAATCATCTGGAGGCCAAACAAGCCCTGCCCCTTGAGGGCACGCAGAAGGAAAAATCTGGCCAGCAAGTGAGGGGCTGGGGATGCAGAGAGCAGACAGCAGCACTCAGGGGACACCTCACACAACGACCCCGGCCCCACCAGCTGGGTGCGGACGGCGCCTCAGCCACCCGGCGCCGCAGACCCCGTACGGCTCGGTTCGGGAACGAAAGCACCCGGCTGGATCCCCCAGGACCTTCCCGCCGCCGCCCGTGTCACCCCCGGCCCCTTCTCCGGGGGGAGGCGCGGAGCAGGGGCTGCCCGCTGCTGTCCCCGCCCGGCTGCGGCGCAGCGCGGACACGCGTGGGCCGGCGCAGGCGGGCGCGGCGCTGCCTCCCCCGCGGCGGGGCCGGGCGCGGTGCCGCTGCCCGCTGCCTCCGGGGAGCTCCTGCGGCACCCGCGCTGTCATTCCCAGGGCAGCGGCTGGCGGCAGGGGAAGCGCCCCCGCCCCCGCGGGGATTGGCAGCCCCGAGGTGCGGCCGCCCCCGCGCCCGGCAGCGCCGCCCGCCGCCGCCCCCGCCGCGGCTCGGGCTCGGCGGCGCTCCCCACACGCGGCCCGAGCCGCGGCACTGCCGGAGTGCGACCCCGCGCGAGAAGGAGCCCCCCGCTTCGCATCGGGCTTTTTTCTTATTCGCATTTCTAAGTGCCTGCCAGTGCTCAGTAAAAAAAAAAAAAAGAAAAAAAAAAAAAAAGAAAAAAAATCCTTGCACCCTATTCAGCAAGAAATTGCTACTTAAGAAGATCTAACCATACACCATAAACACTTCAGCATGTACCCGAGCTGAAATATTTTTGGAAAGATGGGGGGAGGGCACTTATACCCAGCTTTCATCAATGCCTGCTTGAAGAGAGACAGAAATAATTAAGGGAAAAAAAATCCCTCCCCTCCCCCCGCCCGAATAATCATAATATATTGAAATTTCCCAAAGTCTAGTCAGCTGCAAAAAATAAATGTTTTTTGGGGCTAGAGGATCATGTTGCAGAAGCGTGTGACTGCAAGACCTAGATTCCCTGTTTCCCCGTCTTTTTCCTTAGGTGTTTTTTAGCATTATTATTTGTTTTGGGAGGGGAAAAATCATCTTCGCTTCAGTCTCTTGCTAGAGGTCCAGACTGCTTACGTCTGAGCGCCCCTTATCATTTCAGTGAATGGCAATTGCAGCCTTGGTGCTGTTATAGCAATGAAGCTACAGACGTCATTGCCTCCTGTTGGACGTGAGATGTGTCCAAGCATCAGCCCCTTTTGCTTAAGAAAAACTCTTTAACTTCCACGCAGCCGACAGGCAAGCTTTTCTAAGATCCTGTGGACCCAACGTTGTATTGATAGAGTTATATATTTTTATTTATATATACATACACACATACACAGGTGTGAATGTGTATGTGTGTAAGTACGTATGTATAGAGAGAGACAGATAAATTAAAGCCGCAGCTATACTGCAAGCTCCTCTAAAATTTCCTGCTCGTCAGAGTAGCTCTCTGCATCGTTTTGTTAAATACAGCCCGGCGGGAAAGCCATCGTCAATCAATTTCGGTTAACAAGGAAGACTTGTTGAACACCTTGTTCTCCAGACCCCGGGAAGATGCTGGGCTGCTGGAGCGTGGAAGAGCCAGGATTGTGCCCTGAACTTCACCCACTTGGCAGCAGCTATTCCTAAACAATTTCCCCTCTCCTCCCCTGCCTGTTTGCCTCTCGGACTGACTGAGAATCTGCTCTTTAAAGTTGATCTGAAGGGGAAAGCAGAGACGAGCTTGTGCATAGTTTGGAGGGTAAGTTGTGTCCTCGCCCCCTCCTCCCCCACCCCCGCTAGCAAATACCCTCTAGCAAGCTTTGAAATCCGCCTGTAAATGGGGCAGGTCGGGGGCGCCGGGGGACGGGACGGGACTCCCCAGGGGAGGGGCACATCTTGTTCCCAGAGCCGAAAGGGTTACAAAGGGAGCGAGGAAGACGGGCTGCGGGGGTACTGACTCCGCGGCGGAGTTTGCAAGGTGCGAGGTACCGGCGCCTGCTGCCAGCCGGTTGCAGCGCTCCGCAGCCCCGCTCGCTCCGCGCCGCTCCCGCAGGTGCCGGGCGGGGTGGCCGCAGCCCCCGCCGGGCCGCCCCTGCTCGCCGGCAGCCTCCGGGGAGCCGAGGATCTCCGGCTCCCAGAGCACATGACCCCTGCAGGGAATTTTGCCTCCCTGCACCTGCAGGCTCTTCTCATCCCTCCTCCTCTGCTCCTGGTTTTCTTTTTAATCCTCCCGTTCCCCCCGCTCTCCCCCCCCCTCCCCCCCATCCATTCAGCTTTTACCTTACCCCCCCCCTTTTTTTTTTTTTTAACCAGAAGGAATCCCAGCAGAGGAAAATAATATCAATCTGCTCCCTCCTTCCCTCCCCCCCCCCCCCCCCCCCCCCCCATAAAAAGGAAAAAAAGCACCACCTGCTAACATTTGGAAAAGCAGCAGAGGACGATTACCTCTATCTTTAATTTTCACTCTCACACTTAGATGAATAAGCAAGGAAGGGGGAGACCTCAACAGCCCCTCTAGACGTAGGGCTGAATTGATGGGATTGTGATTTGTAGGATTTCTCCACTTAGTCCCTGCCTCCTACTTGCTCTCCAGCCACTCCAAAGTCTCTTCCCCTCTCTTTAAGCAGCGATTTCTTTCAATCTCTCTCTCTCCCTCCCTGTGTCTCTCTCCCTCACACTCTCCCTCTCTCTCTACATACACTCATCTCCCCGGAGAGAGAGAGAGAGGAGAAACTCAACTCCCAAACACCGACCAGATGTCGAAGAAACGCAAAGCCCTGGAGGGCGGCGGAGCCCCGCTCCCCCCCGAGGACCCCAGAGCCTGCTTTGGGGCCGGCGAGGAGCAAGGTAGGGCGGCGGAGGCCTGCAGGTGGCCGGGCGGCTGGCGGCTGGCAGCCCACCGCAGGGACGCGCCGGCCTGGCCGGCCTCCTGCAGCCCACCCACACCCACACTGGGGTGACTTGGGCGCTTAGGCCGGCCTGCTGCCATGGCCCGGCGCAGAGCTGCGGGGCTGCTCCCGCCGCAGCCGCACCGACCTCGTGGACGGGGGAAGGGGGTGTGGGAGGGTGGCCGAGGGGAATGGCAGGTCTGCCAAGCAGCCCAGGCTCCCTTCCCCACTGCAGTTTGTCGCTGGCATGGGCACAGCCAGAGTGCCTCGTTGATTTGTAGCTTGTGTAAATCGGTTTGCGGGGCAGCGAATGGGCTATAGGCACCTAACGTATACGTCGTGGCTTTGCGTGGGTCCAGTCTCCTCCAGCAAGCCCCCGTCCCTGGTACGATGTCAGTTGCGTCACGCTGGGGCTTCGAACGCCGCTCTCGTAGCGCGCTTTGCACCCAGCTAAAGTTGGTTTTGCTGTAATTTTCAAGCTCCAAGTATTTGTGGTGAAAGCTGTTCCACACTTTTTGACAAAATAATATGAACGTAGCAGCCGCGTGGTGCAAAATCAGCTGTGCACACAAGTGTGAGGGAGTTCTGCAGCCGAATTTCTTGTTGTTCAGCCAGCCCAGTGGGCTCCCTTCCTTTGTGTTTATTTTAGCAAAGTGGGCCCAGATGAACCAAGCTGAGCTTACAGGGCTTTGGGCTTGTGGCTATAATGCAGAGAGGAGAGGGAAATACTGGTTGGATTCAGAGCAGTGTTGCAAGCTGTTGCGAGTGGCGATGGTGGGTGTGTGGTGGGTTCAGATGATGGTGTGAGTGTGTCTCTGTGCATGCTCGAATTCAGAAACACGGTGGTTTTGCCTGGGCAGGTGTACACAGAGCAGGGAGGGATGGCATGAGTGTGTTTTCCAACATGGAGTCTGTGGCCCTTTTTGTAAATGATGTGAAAGATCCTAATGTCACCAATCACCCACATCGTGAAATTCCCTTACCATCATGGATGTGTCTCCTTTTGCAAGGAAATATTTCCGGCACAGTGGTTGGTGTGTTCTTCTGGTTTCATTAGGAAGGAGCACTGAAATTCACCATTTCTCTCAAAAGATATGGTTTAGGGTTTATGTGGTTGTTGGTTTTTAATTGCTTGGCACTCCCACAAGAAAAGAACATGTTTATATTGTCTTGCCATTTCTCTGCTTAAGACTAATCTTGACATGGGAGGGATATTTTCAAACCCTGTCAAAGACTTTATATGCATGACAGCATTCAATGTTTTTGCAATGTGGAATTTTGCTGTTACTAACCTGGAAAATCTTACCTCTTTGTCAGCGATAGGGGAGGTTAAATACAGACAGGGTATTCAGCAGAGATTCAGCATTCAGAAAGTTTGGTATAGATTACATGTAATTTTAATTTAAATATATGCCAGTAGTGGGTGTAGAAGCACCTTACATGTTATTGTGATGCAGTAATGCTTGCCTGGTTAGAATTTTTTTTAAATGCCTCTTATTTTTTTTTTTTAACTCCACAATAATATTTTCTGTAACACATCTGGTTATGTAACAAGAAACAGAAAACATAATATAAATTTAACACAGGATTGTTCTTTTTCTTGATTTCAGTATACACAAAACAAATGAAATGGAGAGTGAAAAAATACTTGATAAAGTATTGATGTGTATCTAAAAGGAGTAAATTAGGTATCATTTTCCTCATAAGGGGACACAATGTATTTTGTAAATCAGACAGATTGAAAACTCATGTTTTGCACTAGGTAATCCAGGGTCTTGTCTTTTCTATTGTAGTAAATAATGAAATTAGGCAAAAAAGTAGTTTTATTTCTGAGCTTAAACATATTTTTGTGAACTTCTATTCTTCTTGTTTTCTTCCTCCTATTTTACAAGAAGGAATGTTGCTTGTTAATTACATTGTCTGTGCCTATGTAACTGTAGAAACCATTAAGAGTGTGCAATGTATCACAGTCTTGTAGGGAATGTATTTTTGTGTAAGATGGTGGGTGTGAGACTTTCTTAAGGCATGAGATAGGAAGGTTTTTTTTTTTTAATTAAGCTTAATAAAAAAAAGCATCTTACTATGAAGCATTGTGATGTTCCAGCAGTTTACTACCTCTGTGGAGAAGGCATACTTGCTAAATTTGGAGGGCAGGTGTGTAGTGTTTGCCTGGAAGTATGGAGAAACCATGTAACACCTGGGGTTTAGCGTTAAAATGTGCGTGCATTGGGAGCGGGGAGGCAGGGAAGGCGAAATGGGCATAAGTAAACCAAGGGAAGAAAAACAGAGAGCTCAGATTTCTGGAGGCTGCCAAATCCTGTATTCCTGCAGAAGCTGAATGTAGAAGCCCGGCTGTCCTCAGCTAACGAGGTGACTTCTTTCAGTGACAGAAGCATGAATGAGTGAGAGCCTGGATCCAGGTCTGCCATCTTATTCTTCTATGTTAGCTGGTCAGGTGAGAGCAGGTGTTGCTAACAGAGGAGTCTCAGACCCTTTTGAGGGTCTGCACTTCCATTTTTAAATACTAAAAGAGTGGGGACTGATTCTTAGCTGCTCCAGACTGTGCTGGATATTTGGCTAACTGAAGTGTGCGCTTGCAGAGTTTCATTCAGCTCTTGTTTATCCTCACTTGGCAAAGCTGTGGGTGGATAGACACTATGTAGGCCACAATACAGATTTTTCAAACTTCCTTGGTGTGGCTTTGTTTTTATTCTCCTTCAAAGTATTTTATGAAGGACTCTGCAATCCATACTGTAACCTTGCCTTTTACTGTGGGCTCTGATGCTGTACGTTTCAGCCTCACTGGTGTGGAGAGGAGATAAGGGATGAGGCTGCTCTGTATCTCCCACCTTCTCAGCAGCAACAGCCTGAACCTGTCTGTCTGATTCAAGGCACTTCACTGCTTCACCTTATCTAGGGGGAGGCTCATAAGGCTCATTGCCATAATCTCCAAAGACACAGTGGCATCTTTTGGGGAGAATTCAGGTTCTTACTTGAGCTGAATTTCTTCTCAGAGGTGCCCCTTTCTTTACCTTGTTTGTCCACGAAGCTTAAGGTAACCACACTGGTTTATTTGTACCAATTAAAGTGGCAGGAATTCCAGCAAGGCTGATAAGGTCCTAGCGGAGAAACCAGATATGGTTGTTCAGTGTGATACCCAGCATGGAGGAGGTGGGATTTGTCTCTTGAAACTCAGCTCTCTGCACTCCCTTTGTAGTCAGGAAGCAGAACGTTTCTAGGGATCAATTCATCTCTTCCTGAAGTGGAAGTCTACATTTAGTCAGCAGAATCAGATCTGAGAAGTGCCGTTTCTGCCAATTGAATATAAAAGTAGTCCAAACATCTAGCATGGATGTAGACAGCTGTATTTCAGCAGATGACTCCTGACTTTTGACCAGATCTTTTAGGCTTCAGTGCAAGTCAAATAACAAAAATGTTTTTCAGCTGAATTTGAAGCAGAGGACTTCCGGAATAACCCTTTTGCTCAAAATTGTAGCACAAAAAACCTGAAGAAGGGTCCTCTTTCTGTGAATTACTTTTTTCTATGACTGTTTTCAAAGCTAGTGTAGAAGATGTGAAAACAGAGGGTGTTGGTTTAAAAACAAACAAATAAAATATGGACAGTTCTCAGGACCAAATGGAATATGATCTTGTGCCTAAATTATACAGTAATGCTGCTCACAGTTTTCCAGTGGTTTCTGGATAGAGTGCAATTCAGTATTTTGGAAATTTTCTTGCAGAGATTATTTGAGCATGATGAATTCAAGGAAGTAGTAATCTGTAAGTTCTCACTGGACTGCTCTTTCTCAATTTGCATTCTGTATGAAGATAAATAAATGCATTTCTTCCACTTCCCCTGTGGTCCAGTTGTTCAAATGGTCTCTATTGTCACAAATATGAGTTATAGTTGAGAGTTTTCTGTGCTTTACAAAACTGGTCTCTAAAGAGAGATTTGTTGCAAAACTCTTCCAGAGGCAAAGTTGAACTCCTGTCTGTCCACAAGTAACTTTTAAGATGTGATTACTTTTTTTTTTTTTTTTTTATTTCAATGGTACTGACCATTTACATAGAAGTTAATCATGTGCATAAGGAAATGTTTTCAAGATTTTGATGGTCTTAGCTATTATTACTCAAAGGCCTCTTGAGTGTCACTTCTATGCAAGGGATATTTCCCTGGTAATTAGTAGGGGAAGCAGTTTAGTATAAACCATTCTCTCTGACTAACACTTGATGATTTGTGTGACTACTTATCATTTACATTTGTCTTAAAATTTGGTATTAAGTTCTGATTATTATTAAATCTTAACTTGGAATCATCAGGCACAGGAAACCAAGTTCTGCCCTGTTATTCAAGGCTTACATTGATGTAATGACAATCAGAGTTGCACCCAACTTCTGAATTACAATTTTCCAAATACTGTCATCTCAATACAATTAGATAGAGTATTTTTTCCATTTTTTTGTTTTATTAAGCAAGTGAATACTGTGATTCCTTAGAGCTCTGAACACTGTAGTTGATATTCATGTTTCTCTGATGCAGGTAGAAAAGCAAAGCAGTTCTTCCCTTGGCAGTTCTTCACTTGTATGTTTGATTTGTGACTTCAGTTTCTCACATAATTACTTTTCTCCATCCTCTGTGTCCTGACCATTCTTTTCTTTCCACTTAGCTTCTGATCCCTGCAACAAACAAGCCCTCTCTGGATCATACTCTGGAAGATCTGGCTAATCGGAGTTAAGGTGTTTAGTGACAGAGGCTTATGTGTGAGGGCATGGGAAAGGGAAGGGAATTATTGTACTGCTTGGGTTTTGTGCTGATACTGCACTAGCACAGAAAGAAGTGATCCTTTCAACTCCATTCACAGGAAGAAGTTTGTGTCACCAGAAAAAAAAAAAAAAGACTAAAGAATTGCGTTGACAGCTTATTAAGGGTTTTGTTAATGGAAAAGAAACCATGCTTTCCAAAGCTGATTAGCTCAATGGTTACCGATAATTTCCTGTGTTTAATTTTTTTTGTAATCTCTTTCTTCTGAGACAGTCAAGGATCTGCCTGCCAGATGCTGTGAACCATCTATGGGATCTTACTTTTTCAGAGGATCAGATTTAATGTGCTGAAAAAAATGACAGTTTTATCAACTTGCTTCAATTTATGTGAAGCTGCAAGCTGAGAATGATGGAAAAATGTGGAGCTAAAGAGAATACAAAATGTTTGGGAAGAGAGATCGGGGGCAAGTATATGTGCTGTTGTTGGAACAGTGTCCTAAGCATTCTCTGGAAAAAATACCTTCCTCAGGCATTGCTGCTGATGTGCCTTCCTATCCACTGTGTCATAAAGGCTGTTGAGGAGCGTTTCTTTTCCCACTTGTTTTAGAGACGTGTGCTAGTGTGTGCCTTGGTTATAAGTTTATGAGCCTTGCTTGAAGTAAAATACAAAGGCCAATGCTTGAGCGTTATGCTGAGTTGGTGTTTCCACGTAGAAGGGGCCTTTTCTGCCCAGCAGTGCAGTACTGCCTGGTACAGCTTAGTCTTTAGCTGCTGCTAGCAAGTCTTGAGGTCACTACCTGCATTCTAGGGGGAAAAAGCTATCCCAGCTGACGTGAAAAGGCAGAGCCATACAGGAAAGGGATGGTGTTTTAAGTACCTGACATAGTTACTTTGGTTGGAAGGTATGACTTTGGGGAAATTGCCAACTTGCCCTATAAATAAATTTATCCAAACATTTAAAAAGTGGAGATGACTTTTTAATTATTTGTGGGCACTTAGATATTTCAGCTATGCTGGTCATGTAGCATGAATGGTAATGCTATAAAAACACCCAGTGAAACAGGAATCGTAATTTCAGCAAAAAAAGCAGTGAAGAAGTCTCCTGAGTAGCTATTAAAAATGGTGCTTTGGTTAAATAACCAGCATTTCAAGGACAAAATTATCTTGAAGTTTTGTGATACCTGCTTTGGGTTCCATAAAGTTGCATAGTAGTTCTCATGATGACAGTGCTGTAGCCTCATTTCCACCTGTGTGAGGGAAAGATGTCCATCCTGGCTGGCCCCAGCTCACAGATGGTGATACTCCAGTGTACTAGGAAGTTTAACCCAATGTAGTGACTGCTGGTAAATGAAATAAAGTCGTGCAGTTGGCCGAGTCCATACCTGGTGGTTGCTCTCTCTCTCTACCTGGAGAAACAATGGGGAAAGAGTAGCTCTGAAAATGACCTTCAATGAAGACATCCTCCTGACTGCACTATGAGCCTGAGTGGCCTTCCAGAGAGGACTAGGACTCATCTTTGGAGAACCTGGTCCTCAACTGGCCTTAGGTGCTCCCCTGACTGGTCGGGTGCTGCCTGGGAAATGGAGAACCCTGGCTGACAGACGAAGAAGACCCTTGATTTGGGTTGCCTCGTCACACTTGAAGAAAAAGCTAAATAGGGAGGGCAGCATAAAAGGGACAGAATTATTAAGGAAGTGAAACAAAAAATGTAAAAGCTTTTCAGGTTTCCTTTAACTTCTGGTAGAATGAAAATATGTGTGAATCTCCTGGATTTACTAGGAATGCATTACATTTTTCTGTCTGGTTTTTCACAGTCATTTTCCTCCTTCTGCAAATAAATAAATAAATGAAGTTGCTTCCCTGTTCCTGTTCAGCAAAGGAATGTGCATCTACCCTTACCATGATATGTGTGAGAGTGAGTACTGGTCCTCTGTTATAGTGTCCACATTCACCTGATCACTCTATGTTTACAGGAGGATGAGTTATATTGATGATACCACCTTGGATGGTTTCTGAACATATCTGAGTCCAATGCTTCTATAAGGGAAGGGAGGAGAGATGCAAAAGGAAAGTGCCATGAAAATGGAGATTTATTTATTTTTAAAAGGCATTGTGTTGTTAATACACAAGAATAGAGACTCTAATCTCTAAGGAAGCACTTGTTCATTAATGAAGTCACTAAGCGTTTTCAGCCTGTGGTCCTAAAGTTTCTGTACTATGTGTACATAATCCTGTTTTTAAGTTAGTAATAATAATGTAGAAAGCTTGGCAACTCAATGAGCAACAGCTGTGGCTTTATGCTGGAGGAGAAAGGAGATGCTGTCTGGGTGTGATGGGCTAGAATACAGTTGGTTTGTGTGTTTATCACTTCAGTCCCAGTCTGATGGCTAAAAATGTTGATATTTAAGGCGTGCCCGCACATTGGGAAATTGAGCTTGTGCTCCTAAGTCCATTCCTAGTATGTCTGATCACATATGGAATGAACGGCTGTATTTCAGGTGTCAAGCTGTATTAAAGCCATCCAAACTGTGTTTACTTGAGTACTGTATTAGAGCTGAGGGGCAGCTAGTAATGGATTGATTCTTACATTGTTTTTCAGTTTGTGTTTGGCCTAGATATAATATGGGAAAGTTAAAACCAGTACAATATGGTTAAGAGGTAGAGGAGTCATATATGATAGCACTATGATGTAATAGTTATAACAAATAGCTCTTTTCTCATAGTCATGATTATGCCTTTGTTTTAGTCTTATGTAGCTGTTATGTTAAAATAACAAATCTGACTGTTCTGTATGCAATCGGGTTGGCTTTCTAGGCTTTGCCCATGCCAAGAATGATTTATTTTTCACTTTTACTGTTTATTCACCTGCATATTTTTTCTGTTATACTTCCTTTAATATAGATACAGCCAAGATAGGTTTATGTGATAATTATTATTCAGGCTTTGCAGATCTGCTCTGTATGTTGTTAATCACTTTCCAATGTTATGTTTTGGAACTAAAGATAACAAATTAGTAAGTTCAGATGGTACGTCTCTGTTTTAACAAACAGAGTTTAGTCCATGAAAGCTCTCCAGCTGTCTTTGGGGAAAAAAAGCTAATGACTTATAGGTGGGCTTCAGCTTTGTGTGACTTGGCCATGAGTGGGACTAGGAGCATTCATACCTAGAGGCTGTATAAAAACAATTGAAACAGTGGTCTTCCTACTGCTTTTCAGCTCTTTTGTGCCATCTATATAAGACTGCAGGAGTTCTTGTAGTCTCTTTCAAGGGCCAACCTAATACAGGTTCCCAGAGCTGCATTGTGGGAAGTCTTGTCTGGGAAGTGATAACTGACAGCTTAACGTGCCCGCAGAGCTTGAAGTGTCCTCAGTTGTGTGGAGTGAGTTGCGGACTGTTCTCTCTTCTTTGTTGATCTTCCTTGATTTCTTAAGAACCTCAGTAATTTCTTGGAAACATGAGAAATGTTGTGCAGGCCAAGTTTTGCATTCGTTAACTCCAGCCCCTTGCCTACAGTATTTTGGAGATGTTGGTGGATTTTTTTTGTTTGTTTGTTTTGCTTGATTCTCTTCACAGTACTTGAAGAACTGCAGCATTTTCTTGCAATCAAACTTCTGATTCCAGGAGATGGTGCTGTGGCCCATGTAGGGTTTTGAGTCGGGGCATGTGGATGGATTACATTAGGTTCTGGTCATAGTAACTGAAAAAGGTTCATTCTTGGTATCCAGATGCTTCTCTGCAGAGGGGCCTATTTGAATGTTGGCTGTTCTGTATTGCTTGTCCTTTGACTTGCAAAGCCTGTTAGTTTCAAACTGTCTATGTTTCCCTTGGCACTTGAAAGTGGGACACTTGGGATTTCAGTGCCATATGCAAGAACCACATGCTGAGGTTTAGGCAAGGAGTTGAAGGTGCACCCGGGACACAAGAACCTGACCAGATGAAGGACCTATAGCTGGTATACTGACAATGTCAGCCCTGCAGATTCAAAACTACACGGGAAGACAACTGTGACCTAGCCACACACCTTCCTTTGCCACGTCTGGGGGAAGGAGACTCACTGCAGTTAGTCTGCAGTGATAGTTAAAAAGCTGCGGGTCATCATCATTTTCTCTTTGCTCTGTGAAATACAAAGCCACAGTCCTGGCTAGTGGTAGCTAGTACTTGCAAAGAAACCTGCATGTACACCTCTGCTAATGCTGCAGATGCAGCTTTGGAAAAGATTTTCATGAAGATGTGAAGCTGCTAAATTGAGGGAAGGGGTAGATTAACACTGGGAAGAGACCAATGTAGTTATACAAGTATATATGCTGTATACAACATTTTTGGGGGTGTTTTGAAGGACCAAAGCACCTAGATAATCCTTTATATAGGCCTCAGAAGCTAATGATGTAAGTGGCTTCTCGTATGCCACTGCCACATTCTCACAAAATGCTTTTGACAGATGCCATTCATTCTGCAACTGCAACCCCAGGCATTGGGTGCTCCCAAGATTTTCCTTGGACTATGTCTCGTTGCCTTCTCACTCCCAGGTAACTGGACAGTAATTAGGAAAAAGCTGTGCCTCACTGGTTTTTAAAGGCAGAAGATATGTGACACTTAACTTTTTTGAAATCGTTAAAGAATTATAGCAGTCCTTTTTTGGCTGGGAAACTGCAGTATAAGCAGTGCTAATCCAAAAGCTTTATATATTTTTAATTCGGGATTATAATGGGCTAGGATAGGAAGAAGAGAAAATTGTAAAGCTTAACATGAAGGAATATTTAATTTTTATTCAGGAGACTTTTTGGCAAAAATCCCCTGGATCTGCACAGAACCTACAGATTTAAGATGTCTTTGCGCAGCCAGAGGCTGAGATCATGGCTGTCTAACTACAGTTGGATATTCTCATATCTGCCAAGTTTAGCCTTCAATAAATAAATGAATAAAAGGTCATGCTTCATGCTTTGTTCAAACTCTTGAGATGGTTCTAACTTAATATTCTAGAGGACAGTGACCTCCCTTTGAAGATTCTGTCCTCCTCCTCAAAATCCTGCATGGAACCAAGAAAGTAGCTGTTTGAATGAAGCCATGAAATGTCTGAAGGTACTTTCTGAAATCCCTTTAAATGACCCTGGTTCAAGAAATATGCCCTACTTACTGCCAGGAGTGCAGTAAAGTCAATCACTGGAAATCTATTAGTTGTGGGCAATTGCAAGCACGTTACCCAACATTAACCCACAAAAAAGAAAATTAGCACAGTTAAGAGTAGTTCTTGCCAGAGAAAGATGAACAAATAGGAGCAGAAGCTGAGTGGGAAGCTTCTAGCAGCAGGAGGAGGGAACTGTAAAGATCATCTGTTCAGACATGCTTTTTTATTTCTCCCCCCGCAACTCCCCAGGTAGCTCTTTCTCTCTCACTCGTGATTTTAAAGACACAGATGCAAATATACCTAAAGGCTACTGTGAAATCTGTAATAACAATCAGCTAGCCAGGAGGCAGTTTTCAAGGACCACTGTGATTGAGGGTAATGTTTTTACAATGAGGTCATGTCCAAAGGCAGCCTCAGCTGATGGCAAACTTGTACTTGAGCACTGAATAAGCACCTTGTCTTGCGTGGTCCCTGCTCCAGAGAGGCCGTAATCTAATAAATCTGGCATACACATCTGGCTGTATTTTTTTAATTGCTAATTTTATGAGGTTTGGGTTTGTTTTTACTGTGTGTTTGGAGTTATTGTGTTCTTCTTTCTTTACCTCCCTCTATTTACTCATCTCTTCTCTTAATACTTCAGCAAGCCAGTTTTGTCAAAAGTGCTTTTTTTTGACTCACGGAAGTACTATCAAATTGTGTGAAGACAAACACGAGATCAACAGAAGGGAAGCAGCAAATGGGGCAGAGTGTGTTTTCTGGTAGGTCTGCAAAGAGAGTAGGAAGCCTGGTCTTCTTGCATTTGTCTTCTCCTTTATTCACAGTTTTCTCATACAATTTCACTTTTCCTCAGAAATGCCCATCTCTGTGAAAGTTCAGCATCTGTGCTCTGTGACACCGCCACTGTTCAAATGGCAGGATGGGGAGGAAAGTACCCAAAGGCAAACAAACTCTTGTAGGATTTGGCCAGAGTGTTTTGCATGGGTACCTGCAAGCCAAAAGCCGAGGAAAAATGTCTTGCCTTGTGCGGTGTTCATAGTCATGGCAAACCACAGAGTGTCTCACGTGGCATTTTGTGAGCTCCAAAGCAGTGAGCTGTGTTTCCAAGTACCTACAGGCACTTCAGGTCTTTGCAAGCTTCTTGTGATTCGGTTTGAATGACACCAGTTAGTTTATACAGATTAAAATGTGAAATAGCTCGTAGCTCTTTCCGGTATGGTGAGATGGTTCTTTGCACTATGTTACCATTTGAAGGTGACTCTTCACTGAGTTTAATATCCTATCTCTTTTTAATAAAACCAAAAGTCACTATTTTTAAAAGTAATTATATTAGACATACATAAATTCTTTTTCGATCGACCTTTCTGTTTGAAACTAAATTTATTTGAAAATAACCAAATGTTATTAGTATTTTAATCTGCTGTGACAAGTTTTTTACTACCCCCTAAAAAGAGAAACTCATTGACTCGTTAAAACACCTTTCTGGGAGTACTTAGACACACCTTTTGTTTGTCATCAGAGAGTATTGTTTTAGGGTGGCTGGGTTTTTGTTTACTTTCTGCTGCCTAGTTAATATCGTCTAAGAGGAAAAAAACCCATTTGTTCATCACAAAGAGTGGTTTACTGGTGGGTGGTTTGTTTTATTCTTTTTTTTCTCTTGAGTGGCTTTCTTTTTTTGAGGGGTGGTAGTGTTTGTTAACTATAAAACAATCACAAACGTTTTTAAAATTTTTGTACATTGCATGCAAAGAATTTAGAAAAAGAGAAGGGGCGTGGGTAAGTGTTACTGAGGAAGACACCAGTAAGGCTATAGTAGTGCAAATGTACTGTAAAGTTGTGTTTGACCAGTGGAGTTCTTTGCTGCTGGTTGTGGTGCTAAATAAAATATGGAGGGGTTTTCAGCCTGGCTCTTGAAACACAAGTTGAATTTTCTTCCTTGCAATAAAGAAAAAATAATGGTTTTTTATGCAGATTTATTGAGAGTAGAAATCCAGGAAAAAACCCAATCAGCTGTGACTTTGTTTTACAGCTTCCTCCACCATGTTACTGTTTTTCCAAGTTGTGTTATTACTTTCTTAGTTTTTATGTCTAAAATGATCCTCCAGATTCTCTTATGGAACACTGAGATGTCTGAGATCTCCTCCTCTCCAGTTGTTCATGCTTAATTTACAAAATTTGAATAGTGCTACAATAACATATAAGCTAATGATTTTCCTTAACCATTTTCTTCCATCCTCCAGATGTATCTGGAATATTACATAGTACAGAAAGTTAATTTTGAAATGAATGAGCTGGGATGGACTGTATAAATTCTTTAACTACTTGGATATCAGCTGAGGGAAAAATCATGTCAGGTCATCACTGGAAACTGCTGGCACAGCTGAGGAACTTTTAGTTCTCCTAAACTTTCTAATTTTGTTAGAAAACTGTGACATTAAGTAAGTGCATAAAAGGGGATGCCATGGTGGTGCTGTTGCAAATGCTGTTGAACTGAACAGATATGGTACCAGGGGTCACATGTCTGGAGAATGGTATTTGTAAAACTTCAAAAGTTATTTCTGAAGTCCTGTTTTTAATACTTGTAATGATATGCCTACACACCATTAATATCAGGTTAGGTTTATGGGGGCTTTTGGTGATTTTTGTTGTTATTTTTGTTGGTGGTGTTTTTGTGGTTTGTTGTGTTTTTCTTGTAAGTAGTTTTTTGTTCCTCAACTGTCAAGCTGTGTCTCAAAAGACTCCACTTATTTTATTTAAATTATGATCAGAGATGATGGGTCTTACGTTATTATGACCAACCCTTCAGCAGAGGTCAGAAGTTATGAATGTCTTCAGCTGTTTCATCAGCTCAGTGAACGTGGAAAAGGCAGATATTCTCTCTTGTAGTCTCTTAATCATTGAAGAGCACAAAGACATCAGGGTGATGCTTAAAAAGCCCCAAATGTCTCTTTGCACTGCCTACATGTAATTGTATTTGTATCCATCTTTGTTAATTTTGTTTTTTCTGCTTTTTCAACCTGGTAAAAACTCCTCTTCTTCCTCCTTCTCTTTCTAAATCTACCTTGCTTTCTAGAGCATAGCCATCTTGTCAGATCTGGGGCTTGGTAAGGAATTGATTAGGGAGTGAAGAAGGAAAGAGAGATGAGTTTTGGTGTCAACTCCATCTCATTCTGTAGACTGAATTTTGTGATTTCTTATACTGGTTTGTTTCATTTGGGCTTTTTTATTTTGAAATCACTTAGGAGTTTGTCAGGCAGCAGAAGATGAGAATCACCAAGTCAAAAAAAACCCCCCAAAATTATCCAGGTGGAACAGATGATACTTAGTGTGAGTTAAAGTTGTACTGAAAGTATGGGGGGAAATGGTTACAGACTGGAGTGAGATATTGATACAGTTATTTGTAATAATAATTTGAAAAATTTTACATGTTTGTCAAGTCTGAAATCTCTCTGTTGAAAAGCTGCTTTTGTCCCTGTTCTTCTTACTCCAGAATTCCTCAGCTTGACTATTGGATCGGTATTGGCTAACTGCAGGCCATAACTTCTCCATCTGCCACTTCGAAGAGATACTTCTAGTTGCTGGAATCTGTTGAGATTTTTTTTTCTTTTCTTTTTTTTTTTTCTTTTTTTTTTTTTTACTTCCTAAAGATGGTAACTTCTACAAGTGATATAAATTTGGCAATTCCAAATCTAAATTATTAAGTGCAGTAATTTGAATTTTAGCATAGCCAGGCATATAATTTTATTTCTGCTATTCTCTTCATCCTTGTTGACATGGTACATTAAATTAAGTCACATCCTTACATAGGGAAAATTGTTAAAGTTAGAAATACTGCATTGGCCAAAACAATTGGGCTCTGCTTAACTGAGCTAGAGCAACAAATGATGTTGCTTGGGAAAAGCAGTTTGAGATGAACATTCATTTATTGTTCTCAACCCTGCTTGAGCTGCTTGGCCTACTGTGAATATTCTTGATGTTTAAGGTGGTTGACTTGATTCTAGCGTGAGACTCTAAGCGACAATTATCAAAATAAATACTTCCTTTTGAATGTAGTGTGTAACAAGCCCCCATGTTTTTTTATTTAATAAGCTGTTATGGCATATGGATGTTTTCTGTTGTCTTTTCATGAAAATTTCACATTTGAAACACATTACATATGATGCGAGTGTTTTTTCAGTGCAGGAGGTGAACTATCCAGATTATTCTAAGTGGGTTTCTTTCTTTAGCAGGAGTTGTAAGTAGCCATGTTCTCTGCTTTAATTGTTCTACCTACAGATTAGTTTGGGAGTCAATTACAGTTTCAAAATTTGGCTTTGGAGTTTCCCAGACCTTTTTTCCCCCATCTGGGGAGATTTTCTTTTGCCTCCAAAGTGGGTCATTAATCTTACAGTAGCTTGAACAGATGCTTTATTTCAGGGTTACTGGCTTCTCCTGCTTCTTGTCTAAGTGACAGCTAATATAAACAGACCCTTCCCCTTGGAAAATCCTTTGGATTGCCTTGAGGTGAAAGTGAAGGGAGAGGTGTTTTTCTGGGGAGGGGAGGGAAGGGCAGGATTGTTTGGTTTTAAATAAAATGGACATTTGAGACATGCTTCATGTTGTATTTACTGGAACTATGTCCCAGCACTAGGAAATACTGGAGGAGGGCTATCACCAGTTAAAGCACTGAGCAGTGTCTTTAAGAAAAGAGCCTGTATTGACTTTGTTTCCTTTGTGTTTTCACATGTGTGTAGGGATAAAAGAAGCAGGTTCTGTCAGTGGTTCATGGCAGGATAGCATTGGAATAGAGAAGACTAAATGCTTTTCCACTTAGGTTATTTAGGTCTTTCTTATATTCTAAGAAGAGACCAAAGACAGCCTGAGAAATGTTACCTGGTGTTTCCAGGCAGGCTCACTGAACATCCAAGTCCTAGGTAGGAGGAGCAATTTCCATGGTGTTCCAACAAAAACAAACAAACAAAAAACCCACCAAACCCCCCCCAAAAAAAACCTCCAAACCCCCCCCCCAAAAAAAAAAAACCAAAAAAACCAAAACAAAAAAAAAATTCTGAGAGCAAAGTTTCCAGTAAGTTTGTAAAAGGAAGAGGTTTTTCCTGATTTTTGCTAACTATATGGATCACTTGCCATTAATATTTAGGTTGAAGTCAAAGACCACAATCTCTCAGCCACCTTTACAAATAATCTCTCCACCTATAGCAATCTGCTCCATTGAAATAGTTCCATTCTGGCCTTTTCTGTTGGAAACATACACAATTTGTCACTAGAAGGTTTGGGGATATCTCTAGGAATGAAGCAGTAGGACAGCATTTGGTGGTTAGCCACTGCCCAACCATCTTTCATTTGCTGGTATCTCTCTAGGGTAATTAATGGTCTCTTTCCTTTAAGGCTTACACACATTCAAAAGTAATGGTTATTACAACATCTGAATAAAGAAGACCTAAGGAGAATGTAATGGAACTTTTTTCATTTGCTGCTAACATTCTTCATATGATTTTTTTTTTTCTCACTAATAATTCTGAGAATCCTTGTTACTTGCACAAGTTTTCTGTCCCGATTTAGTTTCTCCTAGGGCACAGACACTACCTGCAATTAGGTGGGAGGTGTGTGGTGTGAAATGTGAAAGAAGCTTGACATCAAGGAAAACGTTAAAACTCAAATTTCACTGAGGTCACTTGGTCATGGAGCAGGTTTCTCTATCCTGAAATCTGCTCATGCCATTGCATGTACCACTTGCTGTATGTGCTGCAGACAGGCAGTTCTAGGGAATTTGCTTTCAGAAAAGCCTTGAGGATTTTGCTTGCCGAAGCTCGCCCTGTTTTGCAGTAACATCTAAAGTGTGCTGACTAGTCCTGCTGAAAGTGTATGGTTCCTAGACTTTTAAATGTTAGTTTCTCCATACTTTTCTTTCACTTGGTAATAAAAGAATTTAGTTGCCTGCAGAGATTTCTCACCTGTGGCTCCATTTCCCAAAAGAAGGAGGTGCCTCCTTTCCCAAAGTCTTTGCTGTAAGTCACAGCTGTGGTAGGTGACATTACCCCAAGTGCTGTACAAACAGAAATCAACTTCTTTTTCAAAAGGTCTGCAAACACTACTCCCCCTTCCTTCCCCCTAATAAAGTGAATATTTAGGTAAAGCTGGCATCAGGATCTATCTTATGCCGTTCTTAAAATGTGTGCCAACTCAATCATCTTTAGAAGAAAGCAACAAAACATCCACTATGTGTTGGTTCCTTTCTTAGGAGTGGATCTGGGCTTCGTCCACGCTATGTGCACCAGAAACTCCATGGTTTCATTTGGAGACTTTTTAGTATTGGAGGTGCTGAGGTTGTTTAGGTTCTGTCTCCAGAAAGGAGTTTGCTCCAACTTTTCAGGACTGGCATAAGCTCCAGTGTGGCAGTATCACCCTCAGAGGTCCTGAGGGGTCTCTCTGGTACAAAAGATAGATGTGAACTTCTCCTCTGTGGAAAGAAAGAGCAGTGGTTTAAAGACACATTTAATCGGGAGACATATTTCATAGATTTAATAAACACCTTTGGGAGCAATAGTAACCTTCTGCACGGGTTATGGAGGCTACTGTTACGTTCCCTGAAATGTTGAAAGTACTTGAGCCTTGCTTTTGATGCCATTCCTTCCAAGTCCAGCATGCTGCTCCTAGCAGCTCTTCTGAGTTCCCTAAAACAAGGTGGTCTTTTTTTCTTCTGTGTTTTGTCTGGCCTGTCTTTTACACACCAAAGCCTTCAGGTTTCTTTTAGGCCATTCTGTCCTGAGACTGTATTTTGAGGGGTTTTCCCCAAACAATACAATTGCTTCTTCCTTTTTCACCTATGAAATGAAAGTGTAGTCAGTCAAGGTTTTGAAGTGTAGGTTTCTTTCTTTTTTTCTGATGATAACTACTATCTCTTTTAAAAAGATTCTTTCTCTGTGTCCATTTTCCTAAACACTCACCAGTCAGAGACCAGAGAAGGGTGAAGTTATGAAGGAAAAGGGAAATCTGTGGTGCTCACTGATCTCGGTGGGCAGTTTGTGGTATGCTGCCTGTTGCAAAACGTGTCTTGGCCCTGGCTATGCAATATCTTACCCTGGACTGCTTGAGGCCTGACTTCTGTAAAGAGAGGCAAAAGAGAGCCTTCAGTGGGGCACATGGCAGCAAAAGGAGAAGAGATGGAGTGGGAAACAAATTAATGTTAGGTAGGCAGCAGCAAAAACAATGGTCTATTTGTGAAGAGTGTATTGCTAGAAAGGTTGACTGGGGCGTCTCGGGTTGAGATGGGACATATATGCTTAGCTTGGGTTGAGAGATTAAATAATGACAGATGGTTCACATGGTTTTCTGATGCAGGGGAAGGTATGAAGCACGTCTGTGTTTGTGTGTGAGAGTGCCAGAGCTTGGAGGATTGATTATGTGTGAGAAGCTTAACATGTGAGAGCAGTGTTTGTGTGCAGGCATGCAAAGGCAGGAGTGTCTGTGTCAAAGGACGTGTGTGTGAGAGAACTTGTCTAGTGGTGTACAGACGTACACGAGGGATATTCTCGTGTTGATGTTGTAGTAAGAGAGAACCTGAAACATATTTGTGTGGGCTGGTTTTGTTGTGGGTTTGTTTTTTTTTTCAAAGCTGATGTAACTTGCCTTACTGTAAAAATAGAAATAGTCCAAAGATGTATTTCCTTGCTGAAATGTTCTTTTCTACAAACACTACAAGTTCTTGAAACATCATTATTTTTAATAAAGCATTCTGTCATAGGACATAAAAAATTCTCTTCCTATATTTTAAAGTACAACGAAGCCAAGTTTTGCAGTACATACCTAAGGCATAACATCTAGAAAGCACTTAATTTGTGGACCGTTACAACATGCCTTGGGTCATATTGTGGCCAAAGGCTGTGGTTTAATTTACCAAAAAAGTATTGTAATCACGTTGAAATGCACTTCCTGAACTCTCTTACTGTTGTTTTTTTTGTGGGTGGTTTTTTTTTTGGTTTTTTTGTTTGTTTTTTTTTTTTTTTAATGGCCTTATTTTTTAAGTTTTTCTTTTAAGTTTTACAATAAGAAAGCAGTCAAGCATGTGCATTTATTGGACACAATGGACAATGATCTAGAATTGCCAGTAATCTGTCCGGAGATTATAGTTCTATCCAGAGTTTTCGAGACAGGTTATAAAATACAGCTATATATATTATTTGTTGTTGTTGATGATGTAGTATATAATTTAATTAGATTACATAGCAAATAAATATAAATTGAGGTTTGACCAATAGTGCTATGGCTTAAAAATTATTGTGGAGGATGATGAGACTGTACAAAACCTTTATGACTGCTTCGCAGCTGCGCAGGTCAGTGAGAGTATTTTGGAAGAGCAAAAGCAAACATATCAAATTTGGACCAAGTGTAGTCCAAGAGTAGTAAGAGTAAGTCTAAGCAAAGCCAGTTTGATGTTATTCTATTTTCCTTTAGTCTTTCTTGTGTGTTTTATTATCCTTCTCAGAGCTGCTCTGTTCTTTCTCCTCATTCATGGTCAGAGCATTAAATTCATTCTGGGAAAGCTTCTGTGCAAGTCCCTAGATTCTTCTAGGTATAACATCAGCCATCCTTCAGAAATTGTTCTGGCTTGTTGGTTTTTTCCTGTGGTTAGGGTTGGGATTTTTTTTTTGTTTGCTTTTTTGTTTGTTTTTTTCTTATTGTAGGGCAGCCTTTGATGAATTTTCTTGTTTACAACAAGTTCACTGCAACAAAAAGTAAATCTATGAAAAATTGAAACTCCATCCCAGTACAAAGAGTCTAGTTGCAGACATTAGTGTAGGAGCAGTTTGTTGGGAATAGGAAACTGAACATTTTTGAAGGATGGCCTCACTTTGGCTCTCAGCTTACTGAACACATTGTAAACTTTTTTATTCTAATATATGTAAAAATAGCGTGCCAAGAACAGCCAGAGAGAGAGGTGTTGAGAATGAAGTTAAGCTATTCTTTTTTTAACATATTAGATAGTCTGACATGTTAGGAGAATGTGTTCTGCCACAGTCATACTGCTCCCCAGTCAGCATTATCCTGCAAAGCAGGGAAAACCATTCAGTGGGAACCTGCCAGGTCAGAGTTGGGTGTGATGGAGTAGTCACCTGGAGGGGTCCATAACTATCATGTGCCTCAGGAGCGTCCTGGCATGCTGCTTGGAACAGGCAAAACAGTGCCAGCAGGAACTGGGAAAATTATGTTGTGTTAAAAGGTAGGAGGAAAGTTCTTGACTGTTCAGGTACAAAAGAGTTGATGCTGGACAGCAAGATGTAACTGTTCTGTCTCGGGTGGTCTTGGATCCTCCCAAAGAACAGGCAAATGTTCTTAAGTGAGGAAAGAGAGTTAGAGGAGCAGCTTCTGGTGCCTGTCAGCAGAGGATGAATTTTTACTCTGGAGCAGAATGATGTGAACCTGGCACCATGATGTTTCCATACATCCATTTCAAACCTCAGGACATGTGAGGTATAAAAGAGCTGTTCTCATTTTACTCCTTTGGCATGAAGTTAACTTTAACCCTTACTTGCTAAATTATTTTGCATGCTTCCATACTATTGGAAAGTCAGACAAAGCTGAGACAGAATAAGCTGGTTTTCAGTCATCTTTCCCTTTTCTCCCTCACATTTATTGTATCATCACTAAGTGGTTTTGTACCTTTTCATTATTTTTGTCCTCTTGCTTGCAATCTCTCTGAATGTGTCTAATTACTCTGCTGTGATAGTGACTTGTGGCCTGGGAGATTTAATTGATACCTCATTTGAGTAATGCTTAAAATGTTTCTATCAGAAGACTGGTGCTCTGTAGGTGTCTGTCTTGTCTACCTTCCCTCTTTAGGAAGTATGTAAGTTCCTGTTCTCCAAGTTTTTAAGAGTAAACTTTTAAAATCAGACATCTATAGGTTTTATTTCATTACTCTGAGATTCTCTGCTCCAACATCGTGCCTCTTCATGTACTTGAAGATATGCTATTGTTCTGGTGTAGATCTGAATTTCTGAGAATTTTGAGTGGAAGAGTGGAGATTTGGTCTGAAGATTGCCAGAGCTTTTACTGAATGACTCTGTGTTTCCATGTTACTCTCTTGAGTCTGAGCATTCCAGGTTTCAGTGTTTCCTTATGGATATGTCAGCAGCGCTTACACACTGTGGTTGCGAATGTCAATATGCAGTTAGACTGGTTTTGACCCAATTTTGAAAATCGGGAAGCTTTTTTTCTAATGTACCTCTAATTTTTTTAAAAAAAAATTTAAAAAAAATGAAGCCCTGTTAACTCAAAGTTTTTTTTTTTATCATTCTGAAATGCCTTCCTAGATTGAGACTGGTATTTGTGTGGTTTTGATAAATGGTGGTTGCTTTTACTTAGTGTTGCTCAGTAGTGTTGCCTATTTTTCATACGTGTGATGAATGAGGTTCTCTGTTACTCTTACGTTCCAAAGCTTGATTAAAAAAATGCTTTCACTTTCAAATTGAGCCAATTTTTTTTTTGTCACAGTCAGGACTAGTAAATTTGCAGAAGAAAATCAGTGATGACTTTGATCTCAAGTTATATCACAAACTTGTCCCCACATGAAAGCCAATGTTTAACCCTTACAAGTTATAAGGAAGCACTAAACTGTTTCTTTTCTACTGATCTGTGGAATTAGGTTGGAAAAACTTTGAGTAGCCAAGCCAGACAAATGGCAGTTTCTTACATACTTCCTCTTCTGTTTTCATAATTATGGCTGTTTTTTTCTTTTTCCTATGTGGAAGGGGGAGATGGAGACCTTTTATAGAATGACTTAATACATGATGGTTTTACAGTAGTTACAGTGAATTATTTTGAGAATATTATGCAAAATAGGATGGCATTTCACGGTAAGACAAAATATAATAAAGCATGAGAGTTGCCAGCACAAAGTAGCACAAACTATACAGGAAAAAAAATTTTTCCCCAGAATGTGTGATTAAAGCTGACTACCTGAACATGCTGGAAGATATTTGTAAAGACTAAAACTCATTCAAAATTCTAAGAGCTTGCCCCTGCAGTTTTTGATCTGGCCTTGTTATAGGAAAAGCATGGGCAGCTTTTTTTAAAACCAGACATCTTATGCACGTTCTCACATGGGTTTCAATATTTCATAGTTCTCAGTTCAAAAGAAAAATAAGATCTGATGGTATTGAGTATGTGTCAATACAGAAATTTTAATGCACTAAAATAAAACCCAGAATTTGAAATATTTTTGTTCACAGGGTAATTTCCTATCTTACAATTAGCTAACAGAAAGCCTTGGGAGTAAAGACTAGTTGTCAGAATAAGCATGTGTGAATTGGTCTCTGTAAATTGTAAAATAATAAAGTTTTCACATTTGCATAGCTGAAATGTTAGAAGTTCCAACAGTGGTTCTGAAACAGCAGTGAAATGTAAAATCTTGGGTTTTGTGGTTTTGGCAAAGACTTCTGTCAGATTAACTTTTCTCCTTAATCAGTGTGGACTGTTTTTGGACCTAATACATGTTAACAGTTTTGTTAAGTTTTGATTCATATTCTCTAAAGATGCTTAGAACATTCTCTGTCTTAGTGATGGCCAAGTGACAACAGGGCATGAGCACTCATCTTTGAATTTGTTCCTCTGTGGCAGGGAGGTAGTTAAAAAGAAGCACTGGTTTCTGAACTACCAAATAGGCTGCTTTGAGAGGTGATGCTTGGCTCAGGACCATTTCTTTTGAGGAAATAGGTTTGTCACTTGTCTCTCTGTCCTTGCACTGCCCTCTTGTCTTGCTCAGGGATGTATTGAGTGACCTCCTTGCAGGCAGGGCTGGTTGGAGGACCTGTGAGATAGTTTCATAGACTTTGTCAGCTGTGGCAAAACTTGAACTGTCTTTTTTGGAAAGTACTTGCTTTCATCTTGGCACGCCCACCTTTGTTTCTGCTGCCAAACAAAGCACATGTAGTAGAAGTTCATTGCTCCTTCTGTTTTTTCCAGTTGCCTTCAACCACAGTTTTCTGTGGTAGTGCTCTCATTTTGGGTAATTTTTTCAGCCAGTGAACTTCATCACCCCTGCGCGATGTACCAAAAAATGGGTGCTGGATATTGAGGAAACAACAGGGAAATTTGCTTTGGGAGGATCTGTGGCACATGGAAAATGTAACTTAATTAGTGTATGTAGGAAAAATACCATTTCCCTTAGGAAAAAGATACACTGATTTTATTAGTCATGTAACCAAGACAGTTCTGTAGACATTAATTGTTGTTAAAGTGGCTTTTAAAATTAATTTAATACTTTAAATTATACTTCAGTTTTTAAGGTCGAAGAAAACAGACTCTTTCTGTTGATGTGGAGGGCTGAAAAAATACTTGGTTTTTCTTTTTTATCTATTTCCTTTTTTCTTTCCTTCCAGCTTCCAGGAAAAAAGAAATGTTTTCTAGCTAAATACTGTTTCCAAGGCCCAAAAAAATCTTGAATGGTTTATTTCATATCTACTAATTTGTGTTAAACATCTGTGGCTTTTCTTGTCGATAAACAGTTCAGACAGCTCTAAACTGTGTGCTTAAATAATTTACAGTTAATAATAATAATAATAACAACAACAATTAAAAAAATTATGTAACCTGGACATTTTAACTCATTCTCCTTTATCCACTATGGTCTTAATATATAAGGCTGTGAAGACAGGAATTTCTTCATGCTAGGGAAAACCATCCTATCAGTTTCTAATTTGTCAGCTGTTTTTACCGACAAAATATTACGTATTGTAATATGTGTAACGTATGAAATAATATTCATGAAAGTGTACCCATTGCATTATGAGGGGAATTGCTCATATAGCATCAGACTGTTTAAAATAGCTGTGTAGCTCTAATTCTAAGTTCCTTCAATTTTTATGTGTTATGTGAGGGTTTTGTCCACCTTCTCCCACAACTGAATTTGGTTATTAGCAAAGTGGTTCATGCCCTAAAGGGGTAATATGTAAACAAGGCAAGAACACTATCATTTTGGGGCACAAGTCACTAATGATGATCTCTTTCAATTTACAGATGTCTCACTGTAAAACATTTAATCATAGCTGGTCAGCTTAGGTTGCCTTTGTATTCAGTGGAGAATATTTTCAGTGAGACACAGGCACCACCAGATGGTGATTCATCTAATCTATTTTAGACACCTATTTTAAGACAAGATGAATCACCCACTGAAGAAGCCTTTCTCATAGAATCACAGAAAAATTTAGACTAGCGGGGCCCTCTTAAAGTCACTGATCCAACCCCTTGCTTAAATCTTGGCTAACTTCCAAGTTAGATCAGATTGCTCCAGGCCTATCCAGTTGAGTTTTGAAAATGTCCAAGGATGAAGAGTTTGCAGCCTCTCTGAGCACCTCTATTAGTGCTGAACCACTTTGATTATTTTTTTCCTTATGTCTGATCAGAATTTCCAGCATTACAATTTGTTGCAAATTGTCTCTTCTTTTGTTATGCACTTGTGAGGAGACTCTTATGCCACCTTCTCTACAACTTGCCTTTAGCTTGTTGAATTCAGCAATTGGCTCTTTGTTTTCTCCTTTTCAAGTAACCTAACCCAATTCCTCTAGGTTCTCCTGGCATGTCATCTAGCACTTCAGCTATTTAAGTAACAGTCTTAGGCATTTGGTGCTACACTACTGTACTTTCTCCGGTTTGTCAACACCCTGTTGTTTGACATCTGTTTTTGCAGAGCTGCTGTCCAACCAGTTGGTCCCCAGCTTGTACTGATTTTTTCTTTCTCTCTGCTGACTGAAAAGGAAGTCAGTGGTGACTAGGCTTAATGCTAAAGTTAGGCCATGTAAATAGCAACAGCTGATTTCTACAACTAGATTAAATATTAAATTCAGATATGCTGCTATACTTGTAATCTTATGCCTTGAAATCCTGTCTGCTTGTTCAATGCTCAGAATTTGGATTTACCAGATGGATATGTTCTCAATATCAACTGAGTACCACAGGGGTCTATCCTGACACCTCTCAATGAATACCTTTGGTTGTGACCTGGAGGGGATGATGGAGGTCTTGCTCTTAGTTTGCAGATGATACCAAACTGTAGGAACCAGTCAAAATGCTTGAAGGCAGAGCCACCTTTGAGGGACCTGGATGGGCCGGATGGAAGGGCCAGCAGGAGCTTTGTGAAATTTAGCAAGGACAAATGCCGAGTCCCACACCTGGGGTGAAACCCTACCTTGGAACAATACAGGCCAGGGAACAGCTTGGCAGAAAAGAACTTTATGGGCCTGGTGAAAGACAAACTGCACGTAAGTCAGGAGTATGCCTTGGCAGTGGAGGCAGCAGCTAACAGCAGGCTGGGCTATAGTAGCAGAAGTATGGCATGTAGGTAGAGGGATATGGTTATGTGCCCCTACTCAGCACTTGTTAGGCTGCCCCCAGAGTACTGTGTCCAGTTTTGGATCCCCAAATACAAGACAAACATTGCTAAACTATATAAGAGTTTAGAGGAGGGTCACCAAGATGGCCATGGCTGGAGCACATGACAGGTGAAGTGAGGCTGAAGGAACTGGGCTTGTTCAGCGTAGAGAAGAGGTGACTGCAGCTGGAGCTACTAGTAGTCCACCAGTGTCTAGAGAAAATTTCTGAATTTCTTCAGAGCAGTGCATGGCAGAAGGACAAGAGATCTAAGTTGCAAAAAGGGGTTTAGGTTGGCTATAAATGAAAAGCCTTTTCACTCTGAAGTCAGTCAAGCAAGGAAGCAGGTTTTTCAACTTCTACCACTGAAGGTTTTCAAGACCCAACTGATAAAATCCTGATCTTAGTTTCAGCCTGCTTTGAGCAAAAGGTTGGACTAGAAAACTCCAGAGACCTGTCCAAGCTGAATTATTCTATGATTTCTGTGAATTGCATTTAGCACTTTTATCTTGCCTTTTAAAATTATTTTTTGTTCCCTTTAGGGAGAGGAGGCAGATGCAGAGACTATATATTTTTTTCTTAAAATCCTATGTAAGAAATGAGAAGTAATTCTGTGAATTGGTGAAAATATGACATTTAGGCATAAATTTCATAATTTCATTTGTCACATTTTAGGTATTCCATATATTTCAATTGCTGTGTTCCTTTTTTTTTTTTTTTCCTATATAGTAATAAGCTCTTTAAAAAACACTGCTTTAGAAAGCAGTAGTTACTGAAAGGATCTCCAGGTGAACTGGTTAAGATGCTATTCATGCTATTCATACAATTACTAGATATAGATAAAAGTACTGCTTTTCAGCCTAATGAGTTTGTCCTTCATGCAGTCCCAAAACACTCGTGAGTACAGCATTTTTCCATTCTGTGCTGTTCCTTTAAACAAAAATACCACTTGGCTAAATTCAGCTCTGCAGTTACTCTGATCTCAGACAGATCTCTGCAATCCTGTTGATTCAGCTTTAGTGATATAAAAAGGAAAAAGCAGTGGAATAGGTTCTTAAGACATTAATGGTTAAGGCTAGCAGAGTATTTTCAGAACTAACCTTAAAATACTTGAATGTGGAATTAGGCAAGTATCATGCTTGAAAAAGATGAATGTATTTCTATGTTCAGTCTTGTTCCAAAGCGGACTTCTGTGCCTGTGGATCTTCATTGCAAAACTATCCAGCATCTCAAATATGTAAAGCTGGGTTAGAACGAGTTGCAGGGAGGAGTAAAAAAGGGCTCTTTTTGTTCTTTTAAGGAACCTAGATCTTTACCCTGCTCAGTGGATCTGTGAACCTAGATCTTTACCCTGCTCAGTGGATCTGTGAACCTGAAAGAGCTAAAATCAGTCACAGAAAGAATGCTTTGCAGCAACCACTGTCTGGGGCTTTTGGCAGACCTTGCAAAGCCATTGTAGTTTTAAAAGCCCACTCATGACTCAGGCAACAAAACACACAGGTGAGAGATGGTTTCTTTATTTAGGCTCTCTTCAGCCTCGACTGGTCTGTACTGGATGTGATTGACTCCTTCCAAGCTGGCTAGGTATTGGAGGATCTCTTGCCTTCCCTACACCTTGTGAGGTTCTTTTGACATGGCTCAGCAGAATGATATCTGTGTGCCTGCTCACTTGTGTGCTTAAAGACTTCCTGCCTCAGTGGTGTCTGTGTTGTTTATGCCCTGCAAAGCTCTACTGTCATCAGAGCAGTGTCAGCATGCTCACATCTCTAAGCTATGGGTCATGTATGTTTTGAGCCTCCTGACTGCCAAAACTGAGGATGTATCCCCTGCTTTGGCTCCTTACATGTCTGTGTTCCTCAGTTCATTTCCTTGGCGTACTGAGGTAGAGTGGCTGAGGTGAGACAGGGAGCAGGACTCACCCGGGCTCTATGCTTGCCTCCAAGAGGTGGGAAATGACACTGTAGGTGAGGTTTAGCTGCTGCTGACTTTGTGACAACAGTTTATGTTAGTGTGTTACTGGCCTTAGGGAATATAAATGGCTTCACTAGAATGTATGGAAAATGTATACTAATTGTAGCAGGAAGTACCTTTTCTTGTGGAGCAGATGGTTCACTGGGTTTTGGGCTAGGAAAAATGATTGTTGCTGGGCTCAAGGACAGGAATCTCATGGGAACTGCTCTCTTATGGCAGAGTAGTGGAATGATTTTACTGTATTGAAAAAAATTTCTATCCAGTTAACACAAAATAGTTTTCCTTGCTAGCAGCTTTGATTTTTTTTCCATGTCTGTAAAGTAAAAGTACTGGAACTGCACTGCAAGGCTTTAAGTGACTCTCTGCCTTCCTCGTGTGAAACGTCCTGTGTGCCACACGAGTATGCTGGCTGCAGACTCTTTCTTTGTATTCGTCAGGCATCCATGCAGGCGCCTTTGAGCTTTGTCCTGTGCCATCTTGTCTGAGTAACCTGTATTCCTCCTACATTTTGTTCCTGCATGCTGACTCTTCACACCACCTTAATTCCGTATCTGGTGCATGTAGCCTAGGTGTTGTGGCTCCCGTTAATTGCTACCTTCTGACAAGGGCCTGTGTATCACGGAGGACATATTTTATTTGCTAGGGCTTTTTTTTTCTTGATAGTTTGCCAAAAGGCCTTTGAGGTAAGATCTTCATAGCATTAAGGAAAAAAAAATCAAACCCATAAGCAAAAGGTGCAGATGCTTCTGGGTTACACGAGTGAAATGCTAAAATGTTTGCTTTGCCTCATATGAAGGGATTTCCTTGAGTCAAGCATACAGAAGCCCAAGTGTACAGAAACCCTCTGTGTGTTGACAGATACACATTGATTGAAGTTGGATGATAATAATATGCTATTTGTAGATATATCCTTTCTAGATAGATATTGTTACTTTGCTTTCCTGGTGAGGTAAGCCTGCAATAAGTGCTGGGCACATTAATTCTATCAAAATTAGTAGTTTCCATTATTCAAGTAGGTAGATTATTGATTATACTTAACTAGCATTCTGATAGCTAAATCACATTAAGGTCAGTTTCTTAACAAGATTTTAATATCTCTTATTGCAATGGTACCATGAACATATATAGAAAATACAAGAGTAAGAAAACCCAAGCCCATTTTCCTCTTAAAATAGACAGATTTGGTCAATATCTAACATGAAAAATCAGTATCAGTACATTAACTTTTTTTCTTTCTGAGACTATCTAAAGAAAGTTCTTCAGTGATTTTAAATTTGTTTAAATGGCATCTTCTTTTAAAGAATTATAAAAATTAAGTTAAAATTTTAAGCTGAATTTTCTTTAATAATGAGAAAATTCTTCTTTCCATCAATTTTGATAAATGTTACCAGTGCTTTTTACCCAGGGCTATAAACCATTTGAATCACACATGTGTCTTAACTGCACTTCTCTAGAACTTCAATAAGGTTCTTCAAGCAGCCGTTTTGATTTAAAAAAACCAAACGCTTTTGAGGTGTCTATGATGAAGAAAGCATAAAACATGTGAGGTGAATGTAACCAGAGCAGGGAGGGGTCACCATACAACATGCAAGAGTCAGTCCTTGAGGTGTAAATCACAGTGAGTTTGGGATCTTCTAAAAATGTCTCTTTTTCACAGGCAAATCCAAACTGTGTAAAGTGTAAGGCTGTCCCAGAAGTTTCTACTTTGATGAGTTTTCACCATAATCCAAGTATCTTGCTGGCTTGCTGTCTGCACTGCAGGCTCCAGGGCGCTACACTCCATGAACTGGGCAGCTGCTCCATGCTGGCTGCTTCAGGCTGGGGGATTCTCTCACACTTCCAGCTGTGGCAGCTGCTAGGAAACCAGTAGATCATGAGATGAACATCTTGATAAAAGGAGTTGGAGGAGTTCTCGCCCACTGCCTGCTAACTCTGGCAGCAGCCAGTGTACTTGGGCTTTGGGAGGCTTGTTCCTCCCTCCTGGAGTGGAGTGTGCTGCAGGCATTTTGTAGCAAATTCTGAGTCCTGACCAGCTGCCCTAGGAACTACCACATTCAGCCAAGTAAGTTGGATACTCTGGAAAAAACTGTTCAGATGATGACATGTGTTGACATGAACCATTCTTTGCCATACTAAAAAAAAAAAAAAAAAAAATCAGAAAATTTACTATTACTTGTATTACTTGTGAGTTGCATCTCATTTTCATGCCTGCTATTTGGAAGTGTGTTTAACAGCTGTGTTCTCTCTGTATCTGCAGCACAAGGGTAGGAAATCTGAGAATGTAACCTGAGATCATACAAAACTGTGGTGGAAAATTTTGGGAGTCTAGATAATCTGAGGTGACAGCACTTGAAACAAGTCACAACCAGACATAAACAAGCACTTGTGGTGGCTTGTGTCCATTGGGTTTTCTACCACATCTATTTCTCCAGAAGGGCTCCTCTTGTCCTTGGAGTCACAGGGGTGCTGGGCACTGCTTGCAGTCTTACCTTGCTACTGGGGTCTGTCAGGAGCTGGCAGGGGTGGTTCAGTGCTTCAGCCCCAACCTCCTCGTACCTACAAGTCTGGTTGTGCTACAGACTCCAATGAAGTTTTGGGTTATTTCTAAGTGTACTTAAAAAAAAAAAAATCCCTGAGCACTGTAAAAGACACAGCTGGGCTGCAGCAGCAGCAGCTTTCCATGCAAACACAGTATCTTATTTAATGGCTGTGAGAATTCCTTGTAATAGATGGGTGTGTGACAGGAAGAAAATGATGTAACAGTATCCTTCTGGACCAATTTTAAACAAAAAGTGAAGTTTTTTTACCAACTAAAATGTGTGTTGCTGAAGAGACAAAAAACACTTCCAGCATTTATCCTGCAGCCAAATGTAAAATAAAGATATATTGTTCTTTTATGTAAGGCTGACTTGTTTCTGTATAGATAGCGGTCAATTCTGCAAAAAACATCAAAAAGATTTTTAATGTATAATTTTAGATTTGGAAGTTCTTTGAGGTATTAACGTGACAGAAACTGATCTGTATACCCCTGAATATAAATATTATAGATAAAATAGTTATTAATGATTTAGAACTATAGGAATTTCTTAAATTTAGTTTTGTTTTTTTACAAGCTTGCATTTCAAATCCGACCTAACACTGTGTGTGTGTGCATGTATGTCATTGCCCTCTACTGGACAGATCTAGAGTAATTTTTTGAGCAATGCTGCCAGCTTGTTTGAAGTGTGGCTGTTACTTCACCACAATCAGAAGAGGGATGCCTTCACACTCTAAGTATTAAACAAACATATGGAAATATCTCTGTAAGGTGGGTAGGTTTGTCTTTTTATTTTGTGTGTTTAAGGAATAGTTTTTAATTTTTAAAAGACTGCTGTTTTGAGATCTTTGTTTATTTTGTGGAAAATTGTGCAAGATAAGACTGCTTATCCTTATTAAGAGCAGTCACGTATATGGGATGGATGTCGAAAATTCTCTTTTGTCTTGGTAAAATCTCCCAAACATTTCATAAAATGCAAGGATTCAGAAAATTACATTAGCAGTGAAAATATAACTGTAATGGGCAATGTACTTGTGTTGTAGTTCATGGCTAGGTCAATGTCATATATTCTAATCCTTGAAAATTTTTTTGGATTAAATGTTAAAATGAACAGGATTAAGATGGGTAAATAATTAAAACCAACTGTCTCACTGTTTTCACATTGCAGCTGAGGGACTTGATCCTGCCTTGTGCCCAAAGCCCCTGTTCACTGGCAGCTTGGGCAGGATCAGCTCTTTTTAGGTTAGATTTTTTTTTTCTTTTTTTTGCTTTTTTGGTATCTGACTTTCTGCTGTTAACAGGACCTTGCCTGGAAGTGGTGTCATTTGATACTGAGCAGAGACAACTCAGATGCTTTGAGGGTTTGTGTTCTGGGTTTCTGGGGGAGGAGAGGTACAAAATAATCACACATTGCACCTCTCATTTAGTGAGGGCTGCTGCAACATGCAGCTTTTCATGCAGGACAGGAAGGATGGGTTTGGTAAGAGTGCAAGGAAGGTGACAGCTGCCACTAGTGAGTGGCACTTGGGAGGGTATCTTGTCTGGGGATGCTTTTCCCTCATCTGTGCCCCCAGCTGTTCTCTTCTGTGGCTAGATGGACATCTGTACACACTAAATGGAGAGGAAAATATTGCTGCTGTCTCCAAAGACAGTAGAGTTGAATTTTTAGTACAGTGCCGCATAGACAATGTTTGGTTGAACAGAAGGAAAGATGAAAATAGGTACTGCATGATACAAAAGGATCTAAAGTTGGGAGGGTGGCAGGCAGAGACAAAGAGGAAAGCCCCAGGCTTGCTCTGTGAGGACCTACTAGTGGAATTCCATGAGGTCTTGGGCCTCCAGCAGGTAATGTTTTGATGTTGACCCCCTGGCACAAAAGTTGGGAGTAATGATGAAATCATGAATGACCACAGAAATTTGAGAGGTGCTGTAAACATAGAGGAGGGTTGGACTGTCACACAGAGAAAAATGTACTGTCTTGAGGGCTTCAGTAGCAGTAGAAATGGGGAAAGATTTAGTATGTAAAGAGCAACATCGTATTTGAAGGGTTTTTTTGGTCCTTTTCTCATCAAGTAGATATGTAACAGATAAAGGTCCACAGGCATAACTGTCTGAGATATGGCAGTCAGCACAGTTCATTTTAAAGCAGAATTTGATTTTAATAAACACAATGGTATTCTGCTGACAAGCTACCATGACTTAGTCTGTAGCAGATTTTAGGACTAGTCTTTGGTCAGCAATGATGTATCATCTTTTGAGTTGTGTGATTTTGTGCATGTCTTCTTTATTTAATTAATCTTCTTCAGTTATGAGCAACAAACACAGTAGTAAAGAAAAGGGAGATTCAACATCTCATGATAAAAGCGACATACACTAAAGTGATACACAGAATGGAATCTTTACCTGGACTTTGTACAATCCTTGCTATTTTCTCTGAAGTGTTTTAAAACAGCTCTGTGCTCTTATGGCTGAACACTAAGAAGCAGTATGAAATGAGACCTGAAGGGAAGCAAACCTGCACTGAGTCACCTGTAAAGTGACATGCAGATGTTTCCAGTTTCCTTATACACACACTTCATTAGAACTTGTGTACATTAAGATTTCTATCATTGTGCATTTATTATTATCTATACAGAAACTTTTAGGCAGAGCTTAATCTCCTTGACATTTCAGAAACTTTTTTTGCTTACATTTTAGAGTGTGATGAATTTGGATGTTCAGTAAAACAAATTAGCGTAATGGTTTGCATACAGGACGTGGATCTTTTGACAAGGTATCAGATTATAAATGAAACTCATCTGCATCTAGCCAGGAGGCACTATGTTTGCTTATATAACCTGACTCCCTCTCTATCAGTGCTCTAGCCCTTACCATGTTATGCCATTGAGAGGGAGAATAGCTTGAATCAGTCATGAACTATTTTTAACTTATATTTGGCAAGGGAAGGGTCAAAAGGAAAGAGGAAATTTAGGGTAAGAGAAAAGTTGTCTGTCTAATTTAAATGTTTGAATCCTGTATGTTGATTATTAGAGGTAGCAAGAGCTAATAGGAAGGTTTTTTTACCAAAACTCACCATGTTGTCTATACGGTTGGGGTTGATGCTGGAATCTGGAAGAGATTTACTACATAATCTTGATTTATTATTATTTTTTTAGTCATACCAGCACTGGATGCTGAAGTGAATAGGGAACTTGTAAACTAGTAGAATGGTTTCAGTACACTTTGCATGGTATGTCAGAATGCAGAGATGAGTGCTCTATACATTCTGAAACTGGAAGATGCCTCTAAGCGTGATGTGGAGAGCAGGAGGGCAAGTAATGGCTAAAAACATGTTGAACATTAGTTTCTGTAGATAGAACTGTGATGATAAAACTGTGACAAGCTGATGGCTATTGACATATGAACACAAAGTACATGGAAAGATCTTCTTTTTTGTTGACTCCCATTGCTGTCCCAGAAAACCAAGCTAAATAATTCCTGCTTGTCATAAATGGGAGTTGGTAAGGCTTGGAATGTTCTCAGGACATCATGAAGTGTGGGAATATTTTTTCAAAAATTTACCACCTACATGCCTGACAAAGTTCATTTAAGATCTGTTGATGAACAGAAGATATATTAAATAATTTAAAGATAACTTACCAATTTCACAAGAAAACATGATGCCTTTTTTCTCACTTCATGGACTGGGTGAACAAACATGTGACTACATCCTTGCTGCTATAATTTTTGAAGGAAAAGAACTGGGATTCAAAAGCAGAGCTTCAGAGGATGTTGGAGAAACCACATAGCAAGAGCAATTAGGAATGGAACTGTCTCAGGAAGGAAACAGAGTTGCAGACACCAGTGGAGCCTATCCAGACAAAAGTGTCCTTCATGCTGTGAGGCTGGGCTGGATCTATAGCAAGCAGAGATGGTGAGGGTCCTGGCTACAGCACAACAGTGGTTTCAGGGTACTGGACATAATGGCATAGAGGTTGAAATATGTGCAGGTTATCATTTATGAGAGGTGACTAAACACAGAAGGCAGCTGGTTATTAAAGCACTTGGCAGTTTGTTGAAGGACACCTGCAAACATCTTGAAATGACAAGGGCTTCAATTAAACCATACTTTCTCTCCTTCCCTCATGCAGCATCTTAAGTACAGTTTGAAAATATAACTCTGCCACCTAAACTTTGTGTTCCTTAGGCTCCATTCACAGAAGTCTAGCTTCTTCCAGTCTAGAAAATACAATACCCTGCCTGGTGGAGGAAGACCATAAGGAATCAGTGTATATAAAGGAGTATAAACTCTTTAATTTTGACCGAATAACACAGTGTCTGTTTGCTGTGAGAAATTCAGTCATGAGTATACTGGGAAAGATTTTCTGTCTGTCTCACATTTACTAGCAAGGGATGTCACTACCTATTTGAAACATCTCTGATTTTGTAAAAGCATTATTCTAACCAGTGTTAGTTTTATTATTTTTCCAAATCAGCCTAGGGAAACTCAAGTTCATGGCTGAGTAAAATATTAATGATAAGCAGAGAACATGTTCAAGTGGTAGTCCATGTAATCTTCATTAAGTCTATGCTATAAATGCCAAGAAATCAGAGTCACTTCAAATAATTTAGATTAGGGTCTCTTTGAACTGTGTGGCTTGTTTCAAAGCCAATATCCTGCTTGTACTATGAGCAAGGAAATCCTGCTGATGTTAGTACAATTCCAGGCATGCTTGCCAGGATGTCAGCAAGAAAGTCTTTTGCATTGACTTGGATTGGAGAACATTATTTATCTTGCCTCTTCAGTTCCAGGACTCTGAAACTTGCCCTGTTTCTTGGATCAAAGTATTTGGTGGTCTTGCAGTCACTCTGAGGAAGAAACTTGTTCAACAGGATTTTGGGTGGGACCAACCATATATGCCAAGCGGGACTGAAAAGCTAGAGTGGCAAAAAGGAGCTTTTAGTTTTTCTTTTTTTAGATGAAAAGTTAGCAGAGCCATTATTTCAAATGCTACTGGAATTCTGTTAAAATACTGTAAAAAGACTGCCTTGAAGATTTTGTTGTTGATTAAAACAGGAGAGAAAAGCCACTTAGTTAACGTGCTGGACCTGTGCATCAAAAGGAAATGGGAGTGTCCTTATCCCTGCTTCACAGCTCAAGGAAATGAAGCTTAGGGAAGTACGCCTGGCTTGCCCAAGATCATGCATCACAGAGAATTGGATGGAGTGGTAGAGCTGGTTTTTTTTACCCTGAAGGGACATCCAGGTCTCCTGGAGAGTAAGACTGAGGTAGCAGCCTACTGTCACTAAGTTCTTCTAAAAAAACCAACACTTCCTTCACCAAAGATCTGACCAAATCAAGCTGTTTTGAAATGAACACTTTGAGTTTAGTTAGAATAATGTGGGAGAGTCAATCCAGACTTGCAGCTACTAAATAAGTGTCAGAATACAGCTAGATTTTCTTTTTCCCCTCAATTGAAATCTGGTGGAAAAGACTAAAGCCAGTAGCAAATTTCCATTTTGTTCTTCCAAAATATTTAATTTATGAGAAGTCTGTGAGGAAAAGAGGCAAGGGTGATAGCTGTACATGAACTTCTTTGTACATCTGTTTTTACATCTGTTGTAATTTTGGAGTGATTTTTCATTCTGTTTGACTAAAAATTAAATTAAAAGTAAAGTTGTAGCATTGGTGTCAGCGATAGTTACTGCTCTGGTGCCCTTGTTCTTAGAGATTATTTTCTCACCTATTTGGATTTTTTAGTGTTTAGGGTTTTTATGCTCTGCATCAACAGATTTGAGATGAGGAATTGGGTGCAGCATTTTCCAGTAAAATCTGTAATGATTTCTTTTGTATGATTTTTATTTTGGTAGTATGCTTATCTGTTCAAAAGTTAAGGTTCCCATAGCAATGTTAGCATGGCCACACTGCACATATGCAGCATTTCCAATAACTGTTAATTTATGCTCTCTCTGTATCTTGAATGTTGCTGAATTACTGTTGCTGTGGGAACCTAAACTTTTGAGCCTTCTGACTTCTTTGCCTAGCTTAATGCCCATTGAACTTCTTTCTTAATTTCTTGAGAGCTGTACATGGTAGAAAACAGTGGTCAAAGTCAAAACAGATTTTGAATGTATTTTCAAGTAAGCAGTTTTAAATTTAAATTTCTATCTAAGGTAGTTACCCTAGAACAAATAGCACGACAGCTGCACAGTCTGGGGTATGCCCCCAGTTCTGTCAGAAAGCAAGTGCTGCTACAGCTGCTGGCATATCCCTCTACCCACATTTACCTCAACAGGCAGGGTCCTTTGAGTGTAGACCAGGGCCATCCTTGGCAGCAATCCCTGACCATGAGAGTGGGGAGAAGGCTTTCAATCACATGGGTACTATTTTCAAGTCATGTGATGAGATTAATCTACCAGTACTAATATTTTTAGCATGCTCCGAAAATCACTTGATGTACTTGTAATTTATTTTATTGACTCCTCTCAAAATGATTTAGGGGAACTACTGACCAGAGTTACTGTAGGTGATTGCAGGTTCTTCTTGAAATTAAACAGTAGGGGTCTCCAGTTGTGCAGTGACAACTTCTGCACTGCTCCTTTCAAAAGCACGATGATTTAAGTATTCGCCTGCATGAGGAAAATTGATTGGCAGGACTGTTCCCTTCTAACTATGAGGGTATAATTTAGCTGTTCTAGAATAACTCCCACATGTGGATGAAATATTCCAAAATAAAAATGATTTTATTCTATAACTATTATTTCACTTTGGGAATGGAGTAATTATCCCAGAATAAAATAATCACCCTACTTCCAGAGCAGAATAATTATTACAGAATCAGAGTTGCTTATTTTGGACTAGTGCATGAGCATTGAGGAGCTGTTAGGGAGAAGTTGTTTTACTATATTTGCCATCCCTACACTGCTCACAGGCAAGGGAATCTTGCTGGTCATACTGTGCAGCTGGTGGCCCTGAAGTTGTGTTGGGGAACATATGTGCTGCAAAGAAGGGTCTTCAGTCATAGAACCTGAAATTCCAGGTTAAAAATCCATCTTAGTCTAGAAGGGTGTTTTTAGAGGTTGATTCCACGATAGTTGATTTAAATAATATGTCCATTACTAATTTGACACAAGGGTCTGGGTGATTTTTCATACTGGAAGCCTTGCTGGTGGGACTTATCCAGGGCCAAAGTGTTGGAATTGGAGCTGCTCAAGCGAGAATGAAGCTGTACCTGTAGAAGGTTTGTAAGGCAATGCGGGGGAATACCAAAGGGATGGGTGAGTTTGCTCTTTGCTAGGGTCTTCAGATCAGGATGTCTCGGACCCTACTCCTGCCCTGGCCAAACCAGGCTGTTCCTCCCAGGAGAGGATGAGTGGTTGGGTCCTGTGGGAACCAGGTTAGAGGTGCTGGACAGTGGCAGGCGCAGGAAGTCTCAGGATGCCAGTCTGAAGGGAACTTGACATAATTCCAGAGTCAGTGCAGTTCACTGGTGACGACATACAATTACTGTCACCTAGGAAATGAAACATGTTCCCATGGCAACCCCAAGGCTGCGTTATTACTCAGCTTCAAAATGTTGACAGTTGGAAAAAGGCCTCTTCAGATATCACCCCCCGCCCACCCCAAGGGTTTTTTTTCCTCCTTAATAAATGCACTTTATTATTTAATCTGAAACAGTCAGGGGAAAGGCATATATTTAACTCAAGATACTTCATGGAAATAAATCTTTAGAAGAAAAAAAGGCAAGATGCTTTAGACACTTAAAAACTCCACTGTCTCCTAAAATAGTTCCAGATCCTGTGAAGGTAATTTTAATGAAGTGTATGACACTTCAGTTGGCTTAAATCATCAGTCAGCTTCTGGAATTTTTTAAAAATTGTTTTACATAGTTTGAATCACTCTGAAAGTCTCCAACTGTAAACTGTAGCTTTGTTTTGTAACTATATAAACAACCTGGGAATTGAATCTTTCATTTCACGGTAGTATGAATGGAGACGCACTTGCTGTATGCTGCCTTCAGCATTTCTTCAATATTTTTTTCCATTTTTTTTAACCTGGTTGGTTACAATGTGCCCTGCCTCCGGGGTAGGTTAGACTTTTGACTTGCTTGCAAAGTTTGTTTCCCAATGTTATCGGTAACACGGACAAAGCATTTGGACTTGAGACTATATTTGTGTTAGTTTCTGCATTGTGCCAACTGCATTGTGCCCCTTCTTATTCTGTCTTCATTCTCTTGTTTATATAGCGAAGTATATCTTGGCTTGAATTTTTTATTATTTTAACTTATCCTTTGCCTGCTTGATCTCTAGTATTAGGAAGATCTCATTCTGTACCATTTCAGCCTATTTTTCATTACTTGGTAGGTTTTCATCTTACTCTTAGTATCCATTTTGAAGTAGTTATTCATCCAGCAGATCTGATGCCCCTTAACTCAAGTCCTCCTAATTACTGAAAATACAATTTTGGAATTTATGCCCTGGGTACCTCTGACTTGGAGAAGTTCCAGACTTACTTCCCATTCAAGTCCCTGACATCCTCGATCTATATGATTTTACTAATAGAGTTTACCTGAGGTACCCGTTTTAATTGTAGAAATGTGTTGTGGAGTTTTTCTTTATATTTCCAGTTAATTTTAAAGGGAGACCTCTTGTGATCCTTCTGTCCAAGGTCATATCCTAGATTTAGATTTTTTTTTTTATAATGTCCTTACTGCTCACTGAAAGCAAATCTAAATTTGCTTTTCTGAGTGCATTGAATAGCTGAAGAGGTTAGAGTAGCTGATTGTATCTGTCATCTTTAGCTCCTTAATTGTATGAGAAAAAGGTTCATCATTGTTAATATTATTACTCCTTGCTAATGCTGTTGAACAAAATCTATCATTTTACTGTGATATGTTTTTATTTCACTGTAAAATACTGAAATTAATCTTCTGATGTAGTCTGGAAGAAAGCAATCCAGAATAGCTCATGATCATCTGTTTGCTGAAATTTTCTGTGTTCAGTGTAACTATTACAGTTTACATGCAGTTCCACTTCATTCTGGATCAACTAGGAATCAGTAATACATGAGCAAAAGTAGATGGTGATTCCTCTACATTGAGAAGCTTATGTGAACTGTTGCAGTGTTTCACTGTTTCTGCTAAAACTAAACCTTCAACTGGTAAAGGACTTCTCTCTTGAAGTTTGAGCAACCTTTTATCTGGAAAGGCAAAGGTATTTCAGTACTTACCTCACTGTTAACTCTGCTCATAAGGTTGATATTGGCAACACTCCCATCAACTGCTGATTTGGGAGGTGCTGACTAGCGTAACCGCTGCCAGGTAATCTCTTGGCTGTGACCTCAAGTCAGCTGAGATGTTGTGAGGTTGTAGAGATGGAATGACAGGTTAGTCTCAAGGCCCACTGAGATGGATTAAACCTTTGCAAAGAACATAGGAAATCTTTCCCCAGAATCTTGTATTTCCATACCCTAACGCTCAGGGATGACTTTAAATAGATGTTAGATTTCTAACTGTCCCAGGAGATGTCCTGGTCTACTGGTGCCTGCTAAGCTTTCTCTGTCACACTGATCAGAACTGTATGGGAAGGTGGAATCATGATGCAATAAAAATAAGAACAGCACAGATGCAAGGTGTACTACCTTTGTCAGGGATATAAATGCAGATATCTGCATTCTAGGAGGGATATTTGTTTTCTCCATCATTCATTAAACCAAATAATGGTTTATTAAACCAAGTAAAGGTTAAAATATTTGACTAGAAGTCAGATATTTGAGGCGTCATTAAGGGACCAAAGCACAGGCATACATGTAATGTGGTTTTAGATTTCCTGTGGTACCCAGACATTGGCAAAGAGATGGCAGCCAAGATGTGGATTTTATGGGACACCCACCCTTTTCTAGGGCAGCACCTGAAAGCCAGACTGAATACCTTATAACTTCTAAAAGCACCTAAGTTCCTCTCCAAATAGCTCTGTGGATCTCAGCTTTACACACTGGTGTCACTGCTCTGCTGGGCGTTCATCTGCTGAGCCCATTCACACAAATGACTGTGTGTGAATGCTGTGCTTGCAAGCTTCATTTTCTGGTAATTTCCTCTCAAACAATAAGCTTTTCCAAAGCTCAGATGAGTCCTTGCTGTTCTGCCTGACAATCCTTACTCTTTTAAAGAAATATCCTGGTCCAGAGCTCATTGGGGAAAATGAAAGACTATGATAAGGTCATTGATTCCTCTTTGCTGACCTTGACAGAAGGGGAAGGGATTAGAGATATAAATTTTATTTTATTTTATTTTTGTAAGCTTCCTCAACAGAGAGGACCTTTTTTCTTCTTCTTTTTTTTTTTTTTTTTTTTTTTTTTTTTTTTTTTTTTTTTTCCCCACTCCCCACTTTGACTTCTCTCCTTGTCCCTCATGTTCTCTATTAGCCTTTTTTCCCCTTAGGTCAACATCCTGTCTCTGGTTACTCTATAAGGTACATCTCCCTAAGCCTGTGTAATCATTGAAGGGCAGAGTGTCCTGCAAGCTTAGCAGGCAGTGCTGTTTCTGACTAGTGAGTCGTAGTTTGCTGACTGATCATGGTGAAGACCAATAAGATATTAGAGAACAGGGAGATTAAGCGGGGGGGGTAAAAAGGTTGCTCAGCAACAATGTGACATAAGCATGGTTGCAATCTATTTTTACATCAAGAAGGTTGCAAAAGACTAAAGGAAATGTTCATTTTTTCAGAACCTTATTCATATTTGTGGGATGAGAGTGGCCTGAAGGGAAGAAAAGCTGTACAGACTGGGCTAGTAGCTGTGCACTTGTAATTGCCTCATTGTACAGCCGGGAGTTGGCAGCAGATTAAGAAAGAACAGCCAAGTGCAACGGTTATCCCATAGTTTTTGAGGGAAAAGGCCGTGGCTATAACACAAGGAGATATAGTAGAGAAGCATAGCTGCAGGTAACATTCAGAAGTCACTTTTCCCCCATGCATCAGAGATGATTTTAAAAAATATTTCTTTAGAAAGTTAACACATGAGTATATATTTCCTTCGGCCCGCCAAAATGTCTGCCAAACAAATTGCTCTGTGCCTCTGAAAAAAGGCATAAGCCTTTTTTCCAGTTTTCCTTTTCACATTCCTTCCTAATCCCCTAGTAACAATTTTGCCACATGCAAACCCCACCCTCCCTCTGATTTTATGTCTGGTCATCACAAAATTTATCACTCTTTTCTAAGGGAACAGCCAGGAGGGAGTGTCAAGTCTAGCTGTCACAGTGCAAAGATGACAAGTTTGATTAGCTGGAGACCTGAAATCAGAGTGAGCCATGCCAGTTTATGGCTTCCTCAAATGAGTTGCATTTATCTTTTTGGGAAGAGGTGCATTGCAAACAATTGACATGACCTATAACTACCATAGCATGTATTGATTAGTTTGGCATCAGACAGAGAAGCAAAATAGTAAGGTGGAAAGAAAGCAGAAAAATTTAGAAGCAGAAGCAAATGTGGCACAAATCAAAAATAAATATTTGATCTAAGTTTGCTATAAAAATTTTTAAACTTCTTGAAAGGTTAGAGAGAATAACTTTTGTCATGATCCGTCCTTACAAATGGGACTCGTGATGGTTCAGTAATTGATCTCAGCGTACAAAACACCAACACGGCAAGGGGTTTGCAATAATAATCAAAACCATGTACTTTATTGAATAATCACAGCAAAATACGTTGGAGGGAATTGGGGAAAAAGAGAGGGAAAGCCTATGGAAAGAAAAGGGTAAAGAAAAAGGGAGGTTATAGCTACCAAATGTAGAGGTGATGAAGTTCTTCGGGGTCCAGTCAATGTCCAGTCGAGGAGTCACTTTCATGTTGGGGAGATCTCGAAATCTCAAGCTAACCCGGGGGTTTTTGTTATGATAACTCTACTGGAAATTGTGAAGGGGAGGAGACAAATACAACAGTCAGCAGTGGGCAAGAGCCGTTGTCTTCTTGGTCCAGTGGCCGCACCTGCAGCAACTTGCCTCCCCCACACCCCCCCCCACCCCCCGGGTTAGAGGTTTCAGTCTCAGTCTTTGGGAGGAAAGGGAGTTTTTCTATATAGGGGTCTCATGTCTCAGTCCTTGGAGAAAGGCTTCTCCCATCTCAGTCCGTCTGTCACGGTGGTTGTAAAACAGGTGAAGGGTCTTCCGTGGGGACCCCCAAAAGGTCATTTCAGAAAAGAGTCCAGCCAAGCCGAGAGGTGGGGAGATTCCAGGGCTATTGTTGCGAAATGGGCGCAGGCAAAGAAGGGCAAAGTGCCCCTTCTCCTTTACAGCAAACACACCTGCAAACAATAGCTCAGCAGGCCAGAAGCTCTGCTCCGGCCTCGGGACCCTGGCAAGCTCCCACCAAGCCAGGATATCAAACAGGATCTTTGGTGGTCTGAGAATCATGAGGCAGATGAGAGAAATTTCGGACAGAGTCTCACAACTTGGCACAGTAGTATCGATCCTTTCATCACTTCAAACTGTACAAACAAGTTCCTCTCAAACGACATCATGGTTTTCAATTAAAAATGGTTCTATAAAAATGACATTAAAACCTTACCCTGTGTCCCATTCTAAAATGTTTTTATTGGCTTTTGAGGTTTTCTTTATTGTTTCTTGGTCTTTAATTTTATGGTAATGATAAATAAAGGCTTTCAAATACCTGCTTTTGAAGTCTATAGCTCACATGAAAAGTCAAAAATGTCACTGTTAGATTATTTGGGTCTTTTCCACATACATTGTCCTCTTTTCCTAGGCTTCTTTTTGAGCTCCTCATTCTGAGAAGGCTTAATAAAAATTTTTGAGACACCAGTTGTGTACTCCATGCAAGACATATACACAGTTTACTTAATTTTAAAAAATGTTTGCCTGTGGCAGGTGCCCTCAATCAAAAAAACCCATCTATGTGAAACATTTTGCATGAATTTTTAATGTACCTGAAGCAGGAAGAGTACTTGTCTCTTGAGATGATTTTTGAATTCATTTCCTCTGGCTTAGTTTTTATGGATGCCTTTTCAATATTAACACATTTAAGCTATATAATCCTACTCAATTGCAACTTACTGTCATTCCATACAAATTTGTACTCCATCTCAATTTTGCTGATTATTATTTACTTTGGATCAAACAAAACATCCTGCCAATTGCAGAGTTAGTTTTTGTAATGGCATCCCCTATAATTTGTTTCCCTTAAACAACATTTTTGTAAATGCATTTGACCTGCTATGGTGTCAATTCATGCATTACTGTGTTTATGTGCCTGAGAAAACATGTGTTTTTGCATGTGCATTTGGGAACTTGGATTCGGGAACTAGTCCTTTTGTTTCAAGTAACAATAATATATTTAAAACAACTGTAATACTCTTACTTTGTCTCTGGCCTAGCTGTTTTCTTTATATTCTAACATTTGCTGCCATCCTGTGGTACACGGAGAAAGGCACACATAAACAAACAAATGACAGAGTCAAGTAAATGGGGAGTGTTTAAATATGCAGAATGAAGGAACCTGTAGAGGTCTTGAGAGGAGATAACACAAGTGATCTTGTTGCTAGTTTGAGCAGTGTAGTGTGCATCTCTGTCTCACATATATCAAAAGGAAGGCCTATCTATCACAGCAAGAATGAAGAAAAGTTCTGGGTAGTTCCACTGAAGGTGCTAAGGAAATCTGAGGTTTGGATTTTTTAAAATTGGGAATTATTCTTTAAGTAAGAAAAAAATTCAAACACCTTTTCTCCTTACTGCTTAGCTATTACATTGAAAATTTCTTTAAGAGCTGTCAAGCGCCAGATGCTTGAAAATTTGTTCACAGTGTGCTGCAAAGAAGGAAGCTTCATGCAAAGGCTGCTTATAAGGGAAGGTGGGTTCTCATACTGGTTTGATCTGCAGTGATGAGGAAAACCTAGAGCCAGTTTTTGTGACACACAGAGAAAGAACATAATGACATGCTTTAGATTAGCTGGTGTCTTACTGGCTCATGAACTTGCATTACTTGTATAAGGTATGTCAGACACTCATATGAATCTTTTTCTTGTAGGATTGTTACATTTGAGAGTTAGATTGGTACTCTTTAGCATGATAGAGAAGAGAAACATTTTAATATTGCTCTTAACAATACAGTACGCCCAGAATCTGAGACGTGTTTCTGATGAATGGTTTGGGTGCTTCTTGTGGAGGGCCTTGGTTTCGATAAATCAGTGTAGTCTGATGACAGACCTTCAGATCACCTGTAAAGGTAGTGTCTATATTCCTTTATAAAAACATTTCACAGTTTTATGTGGCACTTGTTATCTGAAACAGAGTAAAAGCCTTGGAGAAAAACTGAAGTGGCTCTTCTTTTCTGCCTTTGCCCACCTGCTCCCCCTTTGCACCTTCTGAGAGTCCAGCCTTCAGCCTGATAGCTGGGACCAGCCTGGACAGGGCTTTTAGAGGCTTCTCACATACTAAGAGATCAGAGGACCTCTTCATGACTCCTGGGTCATCTTATAAATCAGTCAGCACTCCCCAGTCCTCTAAAGCATTTTGAGGCTACCAGATAGGTGGATTAATTCAGGCTCATACTGAATGATTACATATATATATGTATGAAAAGTGAGATCAAAGGTTAATTTGATCTGGAGGTTGACAAAAATCCAAAATGCACAAACATTACTGTTCTTAATTTAGGCATTTAAGGGGGCATTTTGTTACCTTTCCTAAGGCAGACATACTTAGCTGTGTACAGGAAAGTGAAATCTTGTAGAATTGAACCTAAGAGTGTGAGGAAACGGGACTAAGTTTTAGTGGAGAACTGCTTGGCTCTACCTCTCAAGTTTCTATTACTTGGCATTAGTATTTGCTGACAGGATTTGTCCCCTCAAACTACTTGGCAATCTAGGTTTTTCTTATTGCTCTTTCCTTCTTGCCTTTTCAAGGAGTGAGAGATTGTGAGGTGTTTCAGGTTTGTTTGCAAAGTAGCAGGCATTCAGATTTTCCCCTTCTCCACCAAGAAATGAGAACTGAATATGTAGTTATTCCCTGGTGAGGATTGTTACAAGTACTTTTTCCTTCTGAGCTCAATAGAAACTCGGATGACATGGCTGGAAAAGGTTTGGTCTTTCCATTCTTCTAGGTGAGAAGGATGGAGAACAGAATTGATACTAGATCTAGCAAAGACTCAGTGATGCTGTAAATGTTAACAGCCCTGCAGAAGACCCGAGGCAGTGAGACACTGTGCCAGCTCTCTAAGCAGAGAGATGAGTAAAAGCATTCCAGGAGCAAATTCCCCTGGAAATAATTTCATAGTATATTAAGGATGAGAGGGTGATTTTGAGTAGTTAGCATGGATTTATGAGAAGTAAATAATATTTGACCAGCTGGATAAGTTCCTATGATGAGATGACTGGCTCAGTAGATGTGGTTAGAGGAGCAGATGATGCTTATCCAGATTTTAACAAGGCTGTTGAAACTGTCTCTTCTGATATCATCATTGACAAGCTGATTGAGTACAGGCTAGATAAGTGGACAATGAGGTGGACTGAAAACTGCTGATTTCCTGAGCTGATGGGCTGTGACCAGAGGGATGAAGCCCAGTCACTGGGATTGACATTGAGACAAATACTATTTAACATCTTCATTAATAACCTGAATGATGGGACAGTGAATCCTAAGAAGTTTGCAAATGACACAGAACTGTGATGCATTTGATGGTTATGCTGCAAGTCAGACAGCCTGGAGAAAAGTGCCAACAGGAAACTCACAAAGCTTGACAAAGGCAGATGCAAAAGTCTTGAGCCTGCATGAGCTCCCATGCATCAGCACAGGCTGGGAGCTGACTGGTCAGAAGATCTGTGTTTTGTGGTGAATAGCAGGATAGACACAAGACAGCCAGGCACACTTGTGGCAAAGTCAGTCAGCAATCTCCTGGGCTGCATCAGTAGATAAGGGGAAGGTGATCCTTCCCCTCTACTCAGCACTGGTGAGACACATCTGCAGTACCAAGCACAGTTCTGAACTTGCCTCAGAGGCCAAGAGGGGTGGACGTGCTTGGGGTGAGTCCAGCAAAGTGTCTGACAGATGGTTAGGGACTTGTTTGGGACATTTGACATCTGAGAAGAGGCTGAGGGTGCTGGGACTGTTCAGTTTACCAAACAGAAGACTCAGGCTATCTGATTAATGTCTCTGCATTCCTGATGGAGTGGAGTAAAGAAAATAGAGCTAGATTCTTCTCCGTGGTGCCCACAAAGGGTATAAGAGGTAATGGGCACAAACTGAAAGACAGGAACTGTTTTAAACATTAGAAAAACTTTTTTTAAACTTAAGGGTGATTGAACACTGGTACAAGTTGCCCAGAAAAGCTGTGGAGTCTCCATCCCTGGAGATATAAAAACATCAACTAGACACAGCCCTGAGCAACCTGCTGTAGCTGACCCTGCTTGAGCAGTGGGGGTTGGACTGGATTATCTCCAGAAGTTCTTTCCCACCACCAAGATTCTGTGACTGCTGAGATGAGCAGCAGGAAAATGCTACTAGACTACTTATCTCCAAGGAAGAAAAAAAAAAAAAAAAAAAAGAGTGAGGGATTTTATGCAGTGGAAGGCACTAGATATGGGGCTATTGAGAAACAGAGACTCATTTGATGGGAGAATTTACTTTAAACAGTGTCTTTTCCTCCTAAAGCACGTCTTGCTTTTTTTGTACTTGCTGCAGGCTTTTCCTGCCACATTAGTAAAGCAGAACCCACAGATCTGCCTTGGATCAGCAGCTCAGAGAGCTTCATGAGTTTGGTAGAAAGGGGATGCAAAAAATACAAGTGTGAACCATGTTAATATATCCTGCCTCTTTTTCAAGGGTAATTTTTTTGTTTGAATTGGAATAGTCTGAAAGTGGGAAAGGCTAATGGTCTGTGTCCAGGGCAAGTGTGCAAAAGATTGAGAATTCCTGAAAATGGGGCGTGGGGTGTTTATTGTCAGCGGGTACCACCAGGCCTGACTGCTCCTGCCCAACCCTGCAGAGCCATCAGTCCCTGTCCCAGAGATGCTGTTGCCACAGCAGGGCCCATTTCCAGCTCCCCACAGCCCTGCCCAGTCTCAGCCCCACAACCTGTCCCAACCTGGGCCCAGCCCCAGCTGCCTGCGCCTGGCTGAGGTGGGTGGTGGCATGGGCCCCGGTGGGCAGACCCTGCCCTGACAAACCCCATGGGCAGCGCCCACCTCCTGGGGTCCTGGTAATTGTTCCATACCTTTCTAGAGATGTTCTGAGGCAGCTTGTTAGTGTTGTGTTCATTTAAAGATAATGCCTCCCTGGGGTTTCTCTGGAGCCCAGGTCCTGGCCAGAGCTCTGGCAGGCAGGCTGATAGTAGCCCCCTTTGTCACAGCAGAGTCCTTGGGTGAAACCTTCGAAACTTACCTATGTTTCTTTGACTTTGAAAGACACTGTGCTGGAATCAAATTAGCAAATATAATGTGGGTACCTGGAGAACTCAGTTCCTTTTATTTCTGTGACAGAGCCTTGCTATTAAAATAGAATAATAGATGTGCACTAGGTAGTGCATTAGGAGAAAAAACAATGGGTAACTAACTTCTGAAGGGCTATAGATAGTGCATTAAATGGTGACTTTTTTCTTGCTAACTTGGGTATCTTGTCATATGTTAATTAAATGCCTGGAAAAATCTTTAGGAGATAATAAGAAGATAATAGTGCATAGACTTTAATGTAAATTGGAAGCATTACGCTGTATATCTTCTTCTGTCTTACTTTTAAAGCTCAGTAAGAATTCTTAGCTCAAACAATTGATCTTAATGTACTAAAAAGTAAGACAATTTAAAAGTAAATTAAAGAGTTGAAAAGCAAGCTTTCGGAATTCAAGTGATTTAGACTGTCTTCATTGTTTGAACTCCCCATTTCCCACTTGTTTATGTATCATTTCAGAGTTTATATAAAGGCAATCCTTGTCCTAGCTCATACTGTCCCACTGGGAAAAATCAGATCTCTTATGTATTTCTTTGTTCCTCTTTCATGCCCCTTTTTCCTTCCCTTTTGGAAGTCTGCTTCCTGTGGTTTTTGATCATGAGTGTAAAACTATAGTATATGTGCATTCATGCAAAGGCATTGCAAGGATGTCAGCCATGGCCATAATGAACTGTATTTTGCTATCCTTGGCAGGGAGATGAGAGAGGGACACAGCTCCTGATTATCCTCATGGCTGTGCTAGCTGGAGTTTGTCATTGTAAAGGCAGATACTTGCATTCCAGCAGGGCTTGATCCTGTGAACCACACAAAGGAAGCTCACCATTCATCTTTGTCCTTCTCAACACTAATTGAAGAGAGGGCAAAACTCTGCTGCCCCATCATTATTGTCTTATCTTATAAGAGTGGATATTTGTTTACATTAGATCTAGATAATAAAAAGATGTTTGGAGTGAATGCACAATACACTTACAGTGTATTGGCCAATATATTCATAGTATGAGTTCCTGAAAACCCTGATGCTCTTGTCATTTTAACATCTGGTGTGGTCCTCTGAAATCCTCCAGCAGAATAATACATTTCTCAGAACACAGGGGAAATAGGAGTTTCTTTTACTTAAATTCTGATGTCACTTCATTTCTTTCTTTCCCTTTCTTCCTTTACTCCTGGAAAGGGAGACTTGACACTGTGTTCCCAGCTGTCCAAAGCATTAAGATTAGAAGGCAGTCCTGGATTTCTGTTCTAGCTGTAGTGTCCTCAGTTAGAAGGGACCCTGCTAGTGGCCCCCAGGATGTTTCTTCATAGTTAGTGATTCATGAAGTGTACAGAAACAGCCCACTTGAAATCCCAAACAATTTCCATGGCAGTTTAAAGTGCTGTCATTTACTGTATCAAAAGTAAAAATTTATTTCCATGATGTCCAGAGAGTGTTGTAACTTAGATCAGAAAACAGGGATCCCCCTTTTCCTGCATTATAGAATAGTTATTTTATGCAACAGTTCCTATCTGGTAAATGTTTGCTGGTTTTGTCTGTTTTTGGCTTATAAAAGAAGTAAAGTAATGCTCCCTTCAATTTGGAAGATAATGTTTACAGAAGCTTCTTTATTCTGTACAGCAGCAGAGGTGGCCGAAGCCAAAGAAAGACTTAAACTTTACCAGATTTTCTTATTCATCTACAAATCTCTCCAAAGTTGCTGGTGTTTGTTTGAGACGTTGGGATAGTGGCTTAAAGGTATCTGCAGCTAAGCAGAAGAGGCTTGTACTACTAAGTGAGAAACCCACAGAAATTGCAATTAATCATGATTTGTATGTTCCCTTTTCAATCAAGATGTTACATTGGTGGAAACACAAGATTTGGCAAAAGAATTCCCTTTTCTGCACCATTGTCAGTGATTTTGGTGACACTCTACAGCAAGCAGGGGCTCTGTGTGGATGGTTAAAAGCACAAGTTAGAGTTTTTCAGAAGACTCTACTCTAGGAGCGAAGAATGCTTCATTTTGATGTGCAGATATTTTGTTTCTCATTTTAAAACTATCTAACCATTAAAATAAGAAATTAGTGTTTTCTGAAATTAATCCAGAGTGACATTCATCTTTTCCTTTCCAGCTTGGTCATCAGCCATTCTGTGATATTTAAGACAGCCTGAGCTCCCCTAGTGCTCAAATAGCTGGCAACACAGCTTGCCAGTCTTCACTTCAGGACATGTTTGTGTGCAAGAGTAACTGTTTTCCTAAAAAAAAAAAAATCACTGAGAGTATATCTTTAGTCTTCCTTTCCTGAAATTTAAATAATCTTGTCATAAGATTAATGGGCCCACTTTCTGAAGTGTGAGTTTTTAATGAGTTTCATTGTTTTCAGCCAAATAGCTTTGTGTTAGAAATTGTAGCAGACAAAAAGGCAGGTGAGAGGAATGCACCCCAATCTGTATTTCTCTTTCAGATTTCCTGTGCTGTTTTTACCTCACTGATAGATAACAAAATTATAGCTGAGATTATATAGCTATGTATCATGTTTTGTAAAAACAATGGACATAGAAAGGGCAAAGTTAAATTTCATTATTTCAGTTTTCAGAAAATTCTGTTTTTACCTGCATAAATTTAGATATTTAAGTTCTTAATTTATGGACCTACATGAAAGGAGAATTCATTGCAACACAGGTCTTTCGAGTACTAAAGAACCCAAAGTAACGATATGTGGAAATCCAAGGGAAAAAAAAAATCAAAACAAAACCTGACAATTTACCCATTGTTAGAATTACGTGATGCTTTGGCTGGGTTACAATATGTTCAGACCAACAACCTATCTCCTGTGTTACAGTGAATAAGCAGCATTGGCATTTATACAGAGGAAAAAAAAAAAAGTAGGACTAGGGCAAGGGTGATTTCTGCAACAGTAACTGGTTTGTGAAGAGGTGTTGTCCATCTGTTTTTTTGTGATTCTGTAATCTATAGCTAAACAGGTAAGTTCTATTTCCTGTCCTGGAGAGATGAACACCCAGGTTCTCCTTATATCTCTTTTGAAGATATGGACATCTGGGATATAGACATTCACAGTGGATTCTGATGGTTTAAGGAACTTAAGTGTGTACATTGTTGGTGAAAAATCTATGGGTAATTCACCTAAAGAATGGAAGCAGCTGTAAAAAAAAAGAAAAGTTGACTAGTTGACTTCTGCTTGATGCCAGTAAATTTCTGGTTTGACTAACAGGTTGATCCCAAGCAGTACTGAGAATAGTTTTGCAATATACTCTTTTTAGAAATTATGTTTAATAGAGGCAAAGAGTGTTATGAGTTATCTTCTGTCACAAGGGACATGATTTTTATATGTATTTTTAGAAATGTACATACAGATCTTACTTGAAGTTATTGCAGAATATGTTTTCTTTCATTCCTGCTAATAGCAGGGTCTTCAAAATCCATTGAAACGTCTTCTTTAACTTTTAAATTTGTAGCATCACATGAAAAAGTATATTTAACTATTAGTCACATTGCAAGTATTCATATGAGCAGCTTTAAATGGCAGAACCAGCAGAAAGAACTTCATACTTAGGAAACCTTTGAGTATATGTGTTGTATATAAGAGAGGACATTAGTTGGTTCATGCTGACAGCTTCCAGGGACCTGATATGGGATCAGGAGGCTGTCATGCTGGTGGTTTTGGAACTGTGAAAGTCTGTACCATTCTACAACTGTATTTTGTGTATGTAAAACACCTTAATGAACCCTGGGCTGAAAGGTGTGGGGGGATAGAATTGAGATGGTATAGAAAGTAATCTTACCCCTAAGGAGTTGCAGCTGGGCCAATTATCAAAAATGAGGAGGAGGCCTGACTTCAACAGGCCACAGCTGTAACTAATAAGAGAGCTGTAAAAGAGTGCGTTGGTTTGTTAAGAGAACACGCCCTGAAGTGGGAAAGGAACTGGAGTCAGTTGGCTACCTGGTGAGGGAGAAAGGGTGTGCTCGGAGGAGCTTCTTGCCAGAAAACAGCAAAAAGGTACGAAACTTTTGTGATGAAAAGATGATAGTATGAAACTCCCACTATGTCTATGACAAGAGAAAGGTGCAGCATCTTCTCTAACCAAGAGTACTATTTGCGTCAGCATGGAAACTGGAGCCTAACAATATCAAGTTTTCTATTTCCTGCTGGTTTTAATAATTCCATTTGCACAAAATCCCATTCAGACTTTTTAACAATGCTGTGAATTTCTCCAAAGGAAAAACAGGACTTATGTTGTGGTTACGTGTAAAGTAATTTGGTCGGTTTTCCTCCTGGACTCTTCTCCCTTATTTGGGAATTGGTCAACAGTATGTTTGTTCTCTTCTGATATTAGATTAAGAAATTCCTTTTCTAAGACAAAGTCATTTGGCATATTACAGGGTTTGTTTCTGCCAAGATATAGCTAGATATTGCAGCTCACACAGTTTCTTTTGAGGTTACTTTGCTACTACAGTTGTTCTAGGAAGCTTTGTTGTTGTTGTTGTTTTTTTTTTTTTTTGTTACCATTTAAACAAGTCCCCCCAAAGGACTGATTATCCCAAAGCAAAGACTGTTCAAGTCAAGAAATACTATTTCTAAAGAACTTTTACTTCTGCTGTGGCTCTCTTACTTGGGTAGTAGTTCCTCTACATTAACCTACTGTCTGAGCCAAAAGAAACAGAAGCTGCTGCTGGACACAAGGAAGCAAGACCCTTTCTAGTGTAGCTCATGGTCCTCAAAAAGATGGAGACCTGTTGGAGGGGTGATCCAAACTTTCAGATTGTGCTCCAAAACTATGCACTTGCTGTTTCTTCCTCAGCTGCTGAATTCTGCTGCTTTCAGTCTCATCTGGCAAGGAACAGGGCCGCATAAACATTTCATTCAATGGTCATAGCCTTCCCCAACCATTATTTTGAGGGCGCAACTATATTTAAGGAATAGCCATTGTCTAATAGCAGAGCTGAGCAGTGTGGCCCTGCTGGGGGATGAAGTCTGTCCAGATGGTATGAGACAGGGGAAAAAGGCAGGGGAAAAATTTTTGAGTTTTGGGGGAAAGATGAGAAAGAAAGATCAGCATATCTAAGAACTAAGCAGATTCTGCCACTTTGACTGTCACTTCAGCCATATTCAGACAATGCTGCATCAATTGGCATACATCAAATTGGGATGTATTTCAAATCATAATGATAGAAATAAAATGTTGAGCTCTACTGAAATCACCAGCTGAGATTCTGGTTCAATGGGGAATCAGTACAAGGCTCACATTCTGAAATACCAGATTTAAAACACCAGACAGTTTCCCTGGCAGATCCTCTGGCTGTGGGAGAGTGAAATATGAGTGGACCTGACTGCTATAATTTTTTTTCTCTCTGCAGGCTACTCATTTGTTGCATCGCCACTGCAGTGATGACTGCATAAATATTCTTCACTATTTATTATCATTTACTTCAATGGCCAAAGGGAGAATTTTACTGAAAAATTTGAAAAAAATAGTTTAGGTGTCTGTAGAACACAGAACATGTGCATACATGTGTGGTGGAGAAATCATTCACTAAATATTTATGTGTGCATCTCTGAGCAGTTTAAAAGCTGAAGGGATGAGGTAACCAGTCTATGGTTTGTGGGGATTTTATTTGATTTGGGTTTTTTGTTTGGTTTGGTTTTTGTGGAAATACACCTTTTGGATATATTTCCACAAGTGTTCTGGAGAACTTATTTGATTTGTCTGTGTTGTTTCATATTTGAACACAGGACAGCTATCACACTTCTTTCTGTAGGTCCCTTTGGAATTAAGAATCCTTTCACAGTTAAGAGGCTATGAAGCTTGTTTAAATGAATACTGAAAAAAAAAAACAACAAACCAACTGCCTCTGAGGCGAAACTCAATAAAATCTGTAGGACTCCTCTTGTTTACTTCAATGTTCTGTGGACTGGAAACATGGTGAAGATACACAATGCCGTGAAGAAAAGCCTTGGAGGAGTCCTGCAGTCTTTATGGCATGTCCTACCATGCTAGTGAGGAAAGATAAAGGCTTCTTATTTGCACGCACTGATTTGTGAGCGAAATAGAAGCTCTGCAGCTATCTAGCATATTTAAGGACAGTCAACCTGGAAAACTGTTAGGGGGTACGGGGGCCATGTCCCACTGTTTCTTGGGAAACAATTACAGTTGCTAAATGCCTCTGTTATTTATTAGTTCCTATGTCTTTTGCCCTGCATGGTGACTACAGCAGAGCATAGCTGTATTGCCTTCCTATCTGCTGGCTGAAAATATTGCTGAGCAAATTCTTGGAGGCCCTCCTTAGGCTTTGTAACCCTCCTTTGTACCAGAAGCTGTTTAAGCAGAGCTTTCTCTTAACACCTTTCATCATGAACCCTCATTATGAGATTCACCCAATCATTTTGTCTTCCCAGTGCTGCACTCAGCTGGAAAGGAGAGGATGAGCCTTAGATCTCTATATCCCTTGAACGAGGGGAGTTGAGAATGGAAAGGAATCAAGTGGGTGGGAGTAAGGAGCGGAAAGATCTATGAAATGTAACACCTGTTTTATTGTTGTGATTGAGAAACTACTCTGGAACTTTGCCAATGTAGGCATAATCAATCTGTACTCTCAGGCACAAACCAAACTGTATAGTTCACCTGATTAATTCAATTTTAATTTTATTTTCATATCTGGAGGCACAGATTGAGAAACAAAACTAAAACACGTGAAGAAAGCTAATACAAAAACCTTATTTTTCTTTGCATTTTCCTTTATTGATGATTTTTTGTCTTGTTTGTTAGCATAATGATCCTGTTGCTATACCTTTGCTGCTTGTTATTTGTTGATAAACTAAATTGTGTATCTTTCAGTGATGCTCTTGCTAAGCTTAGTTCACAGCCTAGCCTGTGCATCGCATACTCCACAAACAGCTGATGAGACAACGGTGCTCATTCTCTGCCTCCACTGTTGTGTTTCTGTGTGCTCTCCTCCCTGCCTTCCTGTGGCACAGCACTAGGAAGCAAAACTTGCCAAGATGCTCAGCATAAACTCTTTGTTCTTCAGTGCCACTGAAGAACTAACTGCTCTTCAGATTGAACTGAGGTTGGATTCACTGCTGGCTGTCATCATTAGCAGCTGTGTCCCGCTGTGAAAGTCCAGCGTGTGGATGCACGCACTTGGCTGCTGAGAAATTAAGGAGCATGGGTAGGCCCCTTAGAAGTCACCTGGAGATACTTACCTGAGCGAGAGGACTGTGCACTAGCCCTGTGCAGCTGTGATATGTACCAGGCACAGAAGAATCCAGTCGCACTAAAGCTTAGTTTCCTAAGGAAGCTGTGCTGCGGTGTGTCTGGGTCTCCTCCCTCTGCCCTTTCCTCTTCCCTCTTCTCTCTCTGACTTTTGAACTCTCAAGCTAAATTTAACTCAAGTTAGAAAAGGGATAGAAGTTTAAAATAGGATTCGTTTCATTACTTTCCATTGCCATGCTGATGGAAGATAAAGACCCAAATTAGTTCACAAAGAAAGGAAAAACCCAAACTATTGGGCAAAATCCAACCATGTGGTACTGTATTTGAGAGCCTGCAGGTGGTCAGTCCTCCCATGTTCAGAACAGTCAGTAACCAAATACCTAAGCCCAGCATAACAACAACATGTCATCTCTCACACAGAAGATATTGGGGGGTTCACTGTTGTTGTGCGAGTGACAGAGGTTTAAAGGATGAAAAAACCAAATTGACAAAAAATTAATCTTGCCTAGTTCATGGGACAATTTTGCAGTTAGATACGAAGAAAAGATCTTATCCTCTACAGGCAACTGCTGTATATTACCAAATATAATTTACTCCCTGGAGTAATGCAGCTTGTGTGTTTTTTGCCTTCATGGTGTGGACCCTCTTTGGATATTACTTATTTCAGGTTGTTTTGCCAGAGAAGGAACAGCCAGGTTGCAAGCTCTTTGGTTCTAACACTTTGCCGATGGCGTTCTGTGGGAAGCATTTTCTATATTTCATATATAAGAGCAGAAAGAGCACACGGGGCAATTTTATATCTTGGTTCACAGCCCATGCTACAGGTTTGCTTTGTCACAGTGCAGCCAACAAATTGGTGTTTTACTTTTTTATTTTTTTATTTTTTGTAAAAGATTTGTGATTAGGAAACTGTATGGTATACTGCTTCTTCCAGACTCTTCCTGAAACAGATTTAGTTTGAAGTGTTACAGAAACAACTTCTGTCCAAAACCAGAATGACAGTGGACATGGAAAATCTCATGAGCTTTGGCAGTCAGATGATGCCACAGCAAGTCACACAGGTGGTTTACATGGTAGACGATTGTATATTTTCAGTTGCTAGCAATTTTTATTATTTAAAAAAAAATGTTGTGTATTTTCATCATTTTACCAATGGAAAAAAAGGGCAATATATGATCTTGTCTGCAAACAAAACTATTCTGAATACACTGTTAGTTTTGCATGCTGGGTTAACAAAAATCTTGGCTTTTAGCAGTAAATATCATTTAACAGCATTATCCAGTTTAATCAATTCTAGTTACTCTCCAGCATTTATAATGCATTTACTTTATATTATACCTGAAATATCTGATTACAGCTTATTATATCTTATTAAATTCTGTAATACAATAAGCATTACATGCTTATTTTGAAAAGTGACACAAATATTTGCTGTCAGGGGGCTCCTGCAGTATCCTGTTTTCCATGCTTCCTGCTATCCTCATCATCAGTGTCAGGCAGTGTTCAGACCTGGGGAAGTTCACAGGAGAAAGGATTAAATTACCCCTGAGTGGCAGAAGGCAAAGCAAAGAGTTCTGACCACTGGTCAGCATTGTGCTGCTCGCTCCACACAGTGCTAGGACTTCATAGAGGACACACGCCATGTCACAGAAATCCAGATTAGATGCTAAAGGTCAGATAAGCCATCTGTGTTATTAAAGGACGAGTTTAAGCTCAAATGGAGGGGTTTTGCCAATAATATCATTAAAGCCTTTAAGCAAGCAGAAATTGAGGGAGAATGACAGAAGCCACTACAGAGATGATGCACTGCCTGTAATTTCAGCCTTTGGGTTGCTCACAGACTGCATGGGGTTGTCTTGTTTCATATTTGCTGTTACCTGTGGAGCAACTGGTGCAGGGAAGCTCCTTTTCAAGTTCTGTTCCTGATTTGGTTTTGGAATACCTGGAAATGTTTCACAGTGTTGTGTTGTGTGAACAAGCCTGGTTGTGACAATGCAGGACTCAGGAAGAAAATTTTTGAGAATAGCAAAGGGCATGCTGAGATTGATGACAGCTTTCTGGTTTAGTAGTCAGGTAGGCACTGGAAGCAGCCGTCTTGCTGGAGAGGGTGTGTGCCCCTGTTAATGTGAGATACTTGAAAGTTAGGTCCAGGGTAAGACTTGCCACCCTTCATGTGCCATTCTGGGTTATGTCCAGCTGGAATAGAAAAGCCAGGCGCTGCTGAGGAAAGGCCCCATGGCTTTGACAGAAGCTACAAAACTGATCTGACCTAGCATCTTTGTTTGCCATGGACTGTCCAAGAAATAATGACTAAGTGGTGATTGATGCTTGTTCATAGTTTCCTTTCAGATGTTTTGAGGTTAAACATAATGCTGGGATTTGAAATTCATGCAGGAACCAGAAGCCTTGTTGCCATACAATCCTTCTTTTGGCTTCTTAGCTGCAAACAGGCCCTGCTGCCAACTGTTTCTACCAGATCGAGCTTTCCTCAGTTTTCCTTTCAAGTGTAAATTGCATACTGGTCAAATCAGGTGAAACATACACTTCTTTCCTCCTTTCTTGTGTCCTGTCTTTCAGCTGAACTCACTCCTGCTTGGCAAGAGGTCTGGGCCACAGATTATTGCACTTGTTAGACTGCAGTGCTGGAATTGTGAAAATCATTGTATGATTGACAGTCAAGACAATGAATCCCACAGCACTAAAGCAAAATCCCTCCACTTTCCTTGGCAGCTGAGCATTGATTTCAGCTATGCTTTGCTTAAAAGATACAGAGTTTCTCAGGGATGCAGAAGCTGATCATGATCATTCCTGAAAGCAGTGTGTCTGTGCATATTCTCCTGAGTCACAGGTAGAGCTTTCTTGTAGTGCTGCAGGGAAAGACAACGTTGCCACTTTCTTTGTGCAATGTCTGCTGGCACTGTGGCATTTTTTGGGTGAAATGTTACTTACACTGAGTATGAAGTATACAGAGAATAACCTCTTAACATGCTGTAATAGTGATGCTTTCAGATTTGAAATATTAAGTGATCAGAGTTCACTGCTGTGAAATTCCTTAATTAAAAACAAATCTGCTGTGTTTATAAAATGTCTAAATTTGCTGTTATGGTTAGAAGAACACACAAGAGAAGGCTTTGTTGAAATGTAAACACTTTGAATTATTACTGCAGTGCCCTGTCTGAATGCTCTCTTTTAATGACACAGTGCTCAACATTCAAGTGAATATAATTGTAGCAAAGGGCTGTTAAGCTCAAATTCAGTGTTTAGGCTCCTAACTTTCCACTGAAACAGTTTATTGAATCCAGATCCTTTGTTAACTCTTGCCCTTTTCTGCCCTTTTTCTTTTTCCTTTTTATATTTTTTTAATTTCTGTTTTTTGGCATTTCTGTGAGCTTTTTTCTTTTTTTTTTTTTTTTTTTTTTAGGGTGGTTTCTTATAGTGGTGAAAGCTGGTAACTTAGTCTTTTGAATTTTATGGTGCAAGATACATTTGCTGAGATTCAGGCACTTTTGTAAATGAAATCTTCATCACTGTATTTTCCTATAACACCCTGAGAAGAAACGACCCCATCAGAACACTGGGAAGGTTGTGAGAATTGGAGGAAAATGGCTCCTCCAAAAGGATAAATAAAAGGACCTTGCTTGTTTAAGTCAGAATATGAATTTAAACTAACTTTATCACTTGCCTGCAGCCAGTGCAAAGTGGAAAGGAGCTGTTGTAGCAGGTTCATGGGTGTAAGCAGGGTGGAAGAGCCTGTTTGAGAGGTCATAGGCACAGATGCCACTGGACTCCTCCAAAAAATCTTACTGTTATTCAGGTGTGGATGCTACAAATGATAGGGGTGGTCTTCTCTGGTATCATTATCAGTTGTTGGAGCTGAGGTGAGAATGTTCTTCCAAAATGAGAGTTCCTGAGCAATGGCAATGCAGCAGGTATATAGCTTAGACAGTGAAGTGGTGCTGATTGAGGACTGTGATCACTAAAATCCTTGCAAACTATCTTAAATCTCACCAAAGTGAACAACTTTACATCTGACCATCTTTAGAATGAACTGTAGAAACTGAATGGATTTCAGAAGGAGAGTAAGCTCAGCTTCCTATTCAGCATTTGCCTGATGAAATTTGTAATTGAGTCATCTCTAGCAAAGATTTAGTGCTCATGGGCATTACCTGAGTGTTAATGTTATGCTCACAAATTTGATTTTAGTTGGGATTTTGAAGAATTTACTACAGCCATGATAAGAGGAAATGTGAACAAGCCATCTAAAAGCCATGCTGAATGGAGCTTCTGTACTTTAGTATGGGCTAAAGAGTATGTCCTCAGCTATGGGACTCAGGAATTTGGTCAATAAATGATTTGTATTTTCTGAAGTTACCCATTGTACAATTTTGCTGATTTGAGTTAGTGAAAATACAAAGTCACGCCACATCCAGAGTTTTCATCAGTTTTGGAAACTGCTGACTTGTTAGAGATCTTGCTTGAAATCATCCCCAAAGCTTAAATCTTGCCTGTAAGCTGTGCAAATGATCTTACAAGGAGACCATGGTCTCCGTCCAGGATGTTGCTGGGAATACCGCGGTGAAGGAGAGGAGGGTAGGTGCTTTATCCTGTCGAAGTGAGGCGCGTTTAGAGGCAGCCGAGGCTCGGCTGCTGCGGTAGCACCGAGCCCCGGCCGGTCGGGGCTCCCGTACCCAGCGCTGAACAGCAGAGGGCACAAACTCTCCGAGAGCCGCCTCTTCCCGCCCGGCTCCCTGAAGGCCAGCATTGAAACAAGTCCAAATGAAAGCAGGCTTAGAAAAGCAGACGCGGACCTTCACTGGAAAACCAAAGGGAAAGTCAACGTGGTAGCAGCTTCAAAGCACAGATGAAAACTGCACACGTGAGATGTGTACGGCTGTGCTATGAGAACTCGTGTCAAGGGCACTTGTACAATACACACGTGCACAGGTTTGTTTTTAAATGCAAGGAGATGTGTTAACAGTGTGCTGCTGCCACACATATGCCAGAATTGTTTTGTATGTGAATGGAAACATACATGAGTTAAGTGGGTCATGCTGAGCTGGTGACAACCACAATTACTACATAAAATAGATTTCTTTTTCTGTAGGTTGTGTTTAATAGAAAGATCATCTTAGAAACAAGATAGGACAATTTGGAACCATTTACTTACCTGATTGCCAGGTTCTCTTTTTGTGTCAGAACTGGGCACTTCTGCTGTCATGGGCTGAGTTGTACAGCATCTCTGGAAAATTCATTGGTACTAAGCCTAAGGACTTTTCTAAGCCACACATAAAATTGTCATGCTAGTCTCTCCTAGCTAAGAATACAAGTGAGAATTTGTAAATAGATACATGTGAGTTTTCAACAGATTTTTAAATTGAATCAGTAGCCAGACTGTGGTTTGGAGCCAGTAGCTTGGGACTGTCCAGGCCTCAAAGCACGTGTTATCTGTCCCTTTGTCAAGCTTCTGTGTATAATACTCCTCTTTCAATCTGTGTGATGCTGTCAGCTTCACAATGTTAGAATTAAATCTGAAAGAAATAGACTTAAGAGCTGACTGCAATTTATCATGTGATACAATCTCAGTGTATTTTATTTTAAATTTGAGTCTAAAATGGGTGAATAAAGCTGTAATCATCCTGTCAGTACATGTAACTACTTTCAAAATTAGATACTGATCAGTCTAACTGAGTAAAATTTGGTTGCAATTTCAGTAATGCCATTAAACTTCTAATTATTAACAAGCGAGGCTGGTCCAGTGGCCTCAAAGTACATCTATAATTTGGGAGATTGAATTTTAGTCCCTAGGTGTGGCACTAGCTTCCTATTGGACACGAATCTCTTGGTGTTTTAGGTCCAAGGCCCTCAGGGAGAAGACCACCTTTTTCAGGAACCTGGGCAGAGTTCCAGGGTACCCAAACGTACCCTAACAGTGCAATTGAGGGTCTTCATCCTCTGGTCCGGTGCTCTCAAAAAGAGGTGAAGCCTGTCTCAGCAAATTCATTTAGGTGGGAGAGAAATCCTTTACTTGGGTTTTGTGTGGCATTGGGTGTGTAAGAGTGTGTGCTAGTGTGGAAAACCTGAACTGTTCTGCCCACGTGAGAACCCTTGTCTGCACATTTGGTGAGTGTATGGGGCTTCATCCTCCTGCATCAGTCAGTGCCTTCATTAACATCATCCATAACTGGTTTCTGGAGTTTATTTTTTTTCCTTTTTATTTTTTTTCCTGGCAAACACTTCCATCCAGGATGCTATAGGCCAGAGGCTGCATGTCAGCCTCTGGGGCAGATGTGATTAGCTCAGTGTATCATATCAGGCTGCTGACAGATCATGGCAGACTGAAAAATCAAAATGGAGTTTCCTGGAGCTGCCCAGCTCTCAACCAAAATGCTGGAAGGTGTGTTTTCCTCCTGTAGCAGGTGGTAGCCATAGCAGGAGCACTTCTGTCTTGTGCTCTTGGTCTTTTTTTGTCCAGGGCAGCCTAAATCAGCAACTGTGGAAGAATATTCCACATTGGAAAAGCTCTTGCTCTCCTTACAGGACATAACGGCACAGTAGTGGTAGCAGCAGGGCTTCAGGCCAGATTGTGCTGGGCAGGGATTTTACCTGGCAGTGCTAGACCAGCCAGAAGACCTTTCACTCAGCAGGAACACAATGTTATCCCTGGGGAAGAGCTCCCCAACAGAAGTGTCCTTTCAAGTTGGCTCTGAACCAAAACTGTCAGTCCCAGGTGGCAGGAGTGGCAGGTGCATGCTGTGAGTGACAGGGACAGTCAGAAATGCCATCAGGGCTCCCTAGGAGTCAGCACCCATCTTATGCTGGTTAATATATTTCCCTTGGGCAGTCTGAGCTCTGTTATGCTCATCATTGCTGAGGCTTCCTCTACTCCCTTGGTGCTCCCAGTCCAATATTTTGCATTTTTTGTAACAACATAATTAGTAAATCTGGTGATTAGCCACATCTTACAGCTCTTTCTGAAGAAAACCTTTCCTCAGGTCAGGATGATTTGGACAATGCAAGCAGAGATTGCAGAATGTTGATACAGCTGCAACAAGTTATTTGCACTATGCCTGCCTCCAGCCTATGCAAATAGCAGAAGGGATTCCTTGCTTCATGTGACCTGACTTCAGGTGGGCATTCACCCATGCAGTCATTTATTTATGGAACATAAACACACTCTGCAGCAGATAGGAGAATCTGTGAAGGTACACAGAAGTACCTGTTTTGTCCCTGAGACTGTAAAGACACCCAGAAGAGTGGAGCATTTGAGCAAGCTGAAGAAATGACCTCTTTATGAATCTGGTCCATTACCCTCTATTACTGAAGGTTCTCTCTGAGATCTTAATTAATCCAAGCAGAGATGTGTGTCTGTGATGTGAGTTAGGATTAAAAATTAGCTCTAAAAACAAAGCAGCCTATGCAAAATTGATGATTGCTGCACTATAAAACAATTCAGTGAATGAGCTCCCATTTGTAATGTGGCATTCCTTGAAATAATTGGTTGACAATTATTGGCCTCCTTGTCAGAGACAGTAGGAAACAGTTGGCTTTCTGGGATGCAAGCACATGGCCAGGTCATATTGAGCTTTTTGTCCATAGACACCAGGGCTAGTCTTTATCCTTCTCCTTCCATCCTGTACCTTGCCTTGGGAATACTCCCACCTAGATGCAGGACCTTGCACTTGGCCTTGTTGAATTCATGAGGTTCACACAGCCCTACCTCTGAAAACTGTCAAGTTCTCTCTGGATTGAATCCCTTTTCTCCAGCCTGCTGACCACATCACACTGCTTACTGTGATCTAAAAACTTTCTGAAGGTGTGCTCAATCCCACAGTCTGTGTTGTCAACAAAGATATTTAACAGTGCCAGTTCCTGTCCCACCCCCTGAGGAATGCCACTCGTCACTGGTCTCCACTTGGGCATTGAGCCATTGACCACAACTCCCTGAGTGCAAACATCCAGCCAATTTCTTATCCACTGAGTGGTCCATCCATCAGATCCATGTCTCTCCAGTTTATTTTCCAGAATATTTTGCAGGACAGTGTCAAATGCTTTGCACAAGTCTGGGTAGTTGTCTTCTGTTGCCATTCCCTTGTCCACCATTGCTGTAACCCTGCCCTAGAAGGTCAGCGATGTTGTCAGGCTTGGTTTGCCCTTAGTGAAGAAGCCATGGTAGCTGTCACCAGTTACCTCATTATTTTTCATGTGCCCTAGCATATGACATTTCCAGGAGGAACTGTTCCCTGATCTGAACTGTGGTTAGGAGAGGGATAGAAAGTTTGTAAATGTTATGTTTAGGCTTTCAGTGCTGCTCCTTCTAAGCACTTTAAAAACTGGATACCTGCCACTTCATACTTGTTGGTTTAAGAAAACCCACAAGAGATTTATTTTGTATGGTGTTCCAAAAACTGAGCTGTCTCTAGCTCTCTGACTTTCTTCCTTGTTGGTTGGTAGCCACCACCATCCAGCTAAAGCAATGACTACAAAACACTCAAGGTAGACACTTGATCTCTTATACATTCTTCATAGATGCATACTAATAGGAATAGCAGTGGTGGTGCTCTAACCAAGAGTAGGGTTATTTCCTAATAAGCATGTAGTGAAAGGAAGGATAACAGGTAGTGGTCTTTCAAAAATAGATATTGGTATCATTTCAGATAGATATAGATATTATTTTTTCTACAATGTGCCTGTGATCTGGGAGAAAATCAACTAGATCCCTTAATGCCTGTAGTCATTCTAAATGAAAATATAATTCTCTTTAAGATATGTAATACTTTTATTTTAACATACTTCAGCATTTTAAATGCAGCTGCCTTCACTAGGATGCTTCTAGGTTTGCCTGGAGATTGAAGTTTGTTTCCCTGTGAAGGCAGTGAGTATTCTGGTAGGGGGAATTAAACTATATTTTTTAATCTGATCTTTTGGCTTCTTGCCAAAGAATAGTGGCTGTAGGGCACTCACTTTTGTTTATATGATTTTCATTGACTTCAATGGGCATTGAATCAGGCCTTATAAGCACAATTTCCTCATTGTTAGCAGCTGTTCCTTTCTTAGCATTACTTGAGCCACCATTCAGCTGGCCATCTGTGATCTGGGACTTCTCAGACTGCAAGAAAATCATTATCTGTTCCATTTTGGCAGGAGAATATTGTAACTTATCTTAGGGGATGTATTTGTACAAGGAGTAATAATGTTTTTCACCAACAGCTATTGCTTATTGCCTGCCCATCTGTGGTTCTAACACACAAATGTTAAATAACAAATACAGTAAAAGACCCAGGGCTTTGTACATTCAAATTAATGTTTCTTTCACCAAGATGCTGAGATATTAAGTCAGCATGAAAGTGTCCCTTTTATCAGTGTACATACTTGTTAATCTCTGACATTGGTTAGTCTAGAGAACCTAATAAAAGCTTAAAAAATTAGGTAAAAAGGTTTGCCTGTCCTGGAGACCTTGGTGAGTTATGACATCAAATCATGACTGAGAGTTAGGGATGAAGCTGGATTTGAGGGGTATAAAAGAATTGTATTGACATTACCTTAAGTGTTTGTATGGCTGAGAGCAGCCATACAGAGTTAGAGGTACTGTCCAATAACAGTTCCCTAGAAAGAAGTAACTGTGGAAGTGGAGGGCCATACTGATAAATCAGCATTTCAGTTAAACTGTTGAATGTTATCCTCTATGGCTAGGTTCCTTCCAAGATACACCTGTTCCTACATTCTTGCCAGAACCATTTACCAATTCCTGATAACAAATATTCACCTAAAACTAAGCCCCACTTTCTTAGAAAGTTTAAAGGAATGTAGTAAGGGTCAGAAAGAAGGAAAAGAAAGATTGTTTATGTAAGTATGCCTATTTCAAAGAAAAGGATTTATTAGCCCAAGATCAGAAGTGATATGTATGGGGAGCTTGCTAGGAGGGAAACTATCTTTTTGTTTAAGAAATATTTTACCTATTTATGATAATTCCTGGGCTAAAAGCCGCTCCTGATTGCTCATGTGATAAAGTAAATGACAGCAACTGCTAGTTAGGTTTCTGGAGGGCAGCCCTCTGTCCCTGATGTACTTTCAGCCATGCTCTTGATAGGTACTGGAGATGCACATCTCTGGCACTGAACAGGAAAAATCTGAGCTTTCTCTGGTTTCTGAATTGAGCTTCTTTCACTTTCAAACGTTCGTCCAAAACAAGGGAAATCAATTTCACTGTTGCTGATGAAGCTTAACTGCTCATTTACGTGAACAAGAATGACAGAAATGAAGTGGGGGAAGGCAACTTCATTTCCCCTACTTCCCAAAACCAGGATTTCCTTGTGCCCAAATTTTCTATTTCTACTTCTGACATAGAGCATTACTGTCTGGTGGCAGGAAAAAAAAAATACAGTATTTCATCAGTTTCCCAGACTATGGGAACTTACCAAGTTTCTTGCAGATTTCAGAAAGTTTTTTTGGATGCCAAAATAAATGTCTGACTTCACTATGCCCTGGGAGGAGAACCTGCTGAGTTCTCCCACAGGGGTTGGGAGGGTCTTGTACTGTATTAGGATCTATGCTGACTCTCTGAATTCATCAGCAAAATTCTGGAGAGAGAGAATATGCAGGATTGTGCCTTGCTCTGGGAGCTGCTGAGAGAAATACAAAGATTCCATCCCCTAAACAGGACATGAGACCCAAATTCTCTATTTAAGCCAGTTTAACAGTTCAAGGACTATTCCCCCCAATCAGCTGACAAGGAAGGTAGTGAGGAAATATTCATGCATCCTCCAAAGGTTATTTTAAACCCAAAAGGGTTTAAAATAATGAAAAAAGTTGTCCCCATAGGCTTTGTTGGCCAAATTGGAAAGTCTGCATAGTAAGTAAACCATATGAAAATGTACTAAGTCTTCTACATATTTAGCAGATGTTCATGAATTTATCCACTATAGGAAGTTATGTATCAAACTGTACAATTTTGGTGCCTGTTTTGTGTACTCTGTGAATCCCAGACACGTGTAATATTTCTCCCTCTGAAATTTAACAGTGCACAAATAATATTTAATAAACAATCTTTAACTTTAAACAGACTTATTCAGATAGATGATGTCTGCTCAGCTCTCATGTTTTAAGAATGCTTTAAGAACACTGGACAGGACTGATCAAATCTTGCAATTTGTCTTTAATTTACATGCATTCCATCTCTCTCCCAGCATCACTTTCAATGTTTCAGTGAAGGATGCATTACTTTTGAACTATTGTTTCAAAGGTGGGCAATTCTTCAATCCTCATTTGCAGAGAATTTAAACTTGACACATTAAATTCCTGTCCAAGAACTATTTTTTCCCCCAAATGTATTCAGAGAAACAGATTATTCTTCATGTTGTTAGGGTGGAAAAACAATGTCTTAGTGCTTTTGTTCCTCTGATTATCAGGCCTATGCACATGGGTTTTTTAAAATGGAAACTTGTGACATACACAAGAGGATATTAGGCTACTTTTTAACTAGAAAAATTACAAAAATTCCCCAAACAAAACAGAAATACATCCCTTATATATGCCTCCTCCAATGACTGAGTTATTTTTGGATTTGAAGCTTCAAGGCATGCAGCAACTCTCATTTCCTCAATTTCAGATAAAATTTTAATGATGGCAAATGGTGATCTGAGAACAAAATGAGGAAGATATAAGAACCCAGAGAAAAATATATATGATACAGAAAAATACAGAGGGCAGATTAGTGGGTATTAAAAAAAAAATGAGCTCCAAACAATCTACCAAGAAAATTGCTGATGTGCCTTGTATTCTTTGAGTATGTAACTAGAATAACTAGTTTTCTCTGGGTTACTCCCATGTCCCTCAGAATGAGACTTAACTGAGGAAGTCCATAGGATTGAGAAGCTACTTGTGGTAAGGCATGAGGAGTAAAAAGGCAGCCTTTCTCTCTCAAGCTCAATTTGGTTTGAGATTGCACCCCCTCAGGTTTTTTTTCTATTCTTCCATACTTTATAATGTTTCCTAGAATGAAACTCTCACCATTGACTTTGAGAGATTTTTAGATGCTCGGCAATTGTTAATATTTGATTTAGTGTGGCACTGCTTGGTGTAAGGAGCCTGCTCAAAATAAGTGGGGATGAAGTTGGGGTTGATCAATAACCAAAACTTGAGCTATTGGAGATACTAACTCCAGCCCTGGGAGTGTTGGATTGTGATTTCTTGACTGCAGTCATGTCTGCTGGTTTTGCTGGTTGCTTTCAGCAGAATACAGATGTCTTCTTCACCATCACTCTAATGTGCATGAAAGGACAATTAGGAGTATCTGTTGCTTATCATTTGTTTTTCTTAGTGTGCAGAGTTTTTTCTGTGATCATATAAAAACAGATTTGTTAGCATTTTGATTAGATTACCTACAGTAAGTTCAAAGAAACAGGCGTACAGCTGATATACAGTGGCTCCAAAAGCACAGGTTTATGATCATTTTCATAATGCAGCACACTGTGTATCTTACTGCTAACAAGGTCGTTAATGAAAGTCTATGCTCAAGTGCCCGGCGGATATCAAGGCAGTCATACTTTATGTATTCTGCTTGTTAATGGTAAAGGTAAAATATCTATTACATGTTCAAAACTGCACTTTGGCTGCTCAGGAAAATGAGAGCTGTTCGCAGTTTCATTTCGTATTATCCGCTGCCTGCTTTGTGCAGAGCTGAACAGGTGATTAGGTAGGGTGTGGAGATTTTTCTTGTCTCTAAACTGCCTATTCCTTGAGAAGACAATTGACACTAATAATTCTTGCTGTATCTCAGCTGGTGAAAAGTCCTGTGCCCAGACATGGCAGGAAAGTGTTAGTAAATGCTGTACTTTTGTCTCTTGGTTGAAAACCCCAGAGGAGCTTTCTCAGATTAGTTCTCCAGAGATGCGTGAAGAAAGCAGTGATCTAAACAAGTTTTCTCTTGGATTTGAGAGCACTTTATTGTCAGGTGCAAACATCAACACCACTACAAGTGAAATGGGTTAATAGGCTTTCACATAGGGTGAACTGGAAGACACCCCACAATTTGTTTTTCTGCTGGCCTTGTTCTAGGTGAAATTACATTACCTGAGGGAGAGAACATTTTCAATTTAGAACTTCAGCAAATAGACTGGGTGCATTAATTATAGCATTCCTGCAACCAGGATTTCCTGGATTAGTTGTCAAATCATAAAAATGTCATAGTGGGAATTTGAAATATTTTGTATAAATGTGAAACATTCAGTCTTCAATCTACTTAATATTTTTAACTTCTTTTCCTCATTTTAATTTTTACTCATTTAAAAAATTCTGTGTTATAGAAAAACATTGACATGTGTAATAGTGTGGAAATGAAGCATATCAGCATTTCTGAAATTATTACAGTTAGAAAATGTTAATATAAAACCTTACATTGTTAAAAAAAATTTCCTGGTCTTCCTGACCAAACATTTTCACTAGTGACTTGACATGGGAATAGTTCTGCATTTGCCCCCTACTCCTCGCTGTCCCCTTTCCCCTGAAGTTGTAAGTTTTCGCTAATTTTAGCTGTTTGTGAGAAGGAAGGAAAAAAAAAAAAGAGGCCAAATCTAGTTGTACTCTTCCTTTACTTTATAAACTTTGACTTCCCTGCTAAATTAAGATAAGTTTTATGCATTTCCCAATGGTATCCTCTACTCCTCAGATTTTTAGAGGTCAAAGAACAGTATGTAGGCAGGGGAAAGCAAAACTAGTTAAAAGGAATAAATGCAGACTAGTCACATGGGTTTTCTGCTTATTGTCAAAGGGCTGAAATAATTCACCCCAGTGAAATATTGGCTGGGTTCAGGTGTCTTGCCGAGTTCCACAGCTGGAAGAGTTATTGCACCTGAACTGAGCTGCAGAAAGCAGTCAACTGATGTGGTAGCTCGAGGCAAGCCTGAGGTGAGGCAAATTTGTCTAAGTATCTTTTGATGATGATCTATGCTAATGGTTCTACCTCCTGTACGTGACAAGCACGCTCAGCTGACATCACTGTGTCCTAATAATCAGAGAGAAGGATCTTATTGGTGAAACACACCAAGGGCCTTAGGTATTGTGTGAATAAAGGCTGCCACGACAACACATCGGCAGGTTTTGGAATGAGCACAAAAGGGTGTGTTTTCTCAAGTGGGCTTTTTCATTCAATATGTCAGCTAGTTCTAAGTACAAATCAGGCCTCGCTGCAGCAGCACTGAACAGTGCAGATCAAGAAAAGGGAGCTAAAAGAAGTATTATTTTGTGGCATCAAAGATTCAAGGAGCATTTTCAGGCAGCAATCACCTTTCTTCTGTGTGTTCGTAACCTGTCTTGCTGAGTACAGGTCCTAGCTTGAGCCCTAGCAGCTGTAGAAGGCAAATGGTTGTGCATGAGGCATCTTGATCAGCTCCCAGCTGGCTGCTGCTGTTCTCCCCATCCCCCTCCAAATTACCAGGGTTACTGCCTGGCTCAGATTTGCTCAGGGTTACGTCTGCAAGCGTCACCTCTGCAACTGTAATACAGATAAGAATTTACCAACAATCTTGAGAGACATTCCCTGGCCTGAAGTGCTCAGAGGCATGTGACAGCAGGATTCAGGGTTGTGCTACCAGTGAGACAAACAAACACAGTCACGTCTAAGCGGTTGTGTTGCTTCGTCAGACCTGGCAAACCGATGATATCTCCTGTCCTTCTGGGCTCTACAGAGAGCTCTGTCTGGGAATGGTTTTATGCAAAGCTTTTGTAAATGTTTCTCTTCTCTTTTCTGAGGTTGTCCTTTGCAGATGTTAGGGAAAGAAGGAAGTTGGTGTCCCAAAAGGCAGTCTTGGGAAGCTGCTAGGTCAAACTGAAAAAACAAAACTGGGCTTAACTTCAGATCTCTATATTTTCCCTTGTAAATGTGTTTGTTTTATAACTGGTGCATCCTTACATGAAGATCTGCCTGATGGCTGCTATTTAAGTTTAATTCTGGCTCTGGCTGCCACCAGGCTGTGCAGAGGGGCTTAAGCTGGAGAGCAGCCCTGCTTTTGCTGTAATTGGTTTTTTCCCCAAAGAGTTTCAGCTAGTTTGTATGCCGTTTTCTCCCAGTCTGATTCTACTGGGTGAAGGGCAGGGACTGAAGAAGATTAAAATATGTCACCTCTATCATACCAAAAAGGAGACTGTCAGTTCTGGCACACTCCTCTGAAGTGGAGGATCAGCTGACCTGTGTGCAGCAGGAGAATGGAGACTGAGGGCATAAAATCACATATCCATACTGATGATAGTTCACGCTCAAACACTTTGTCATACGAATTCAGGTAGAAAAGAAGCTAGCTAAGAAAAATCTGAAAAAGGGAGTAGGTTTGCAATGTGGTGTTGCCAGCTGCTGGGGCTCTGACACCTCTGGGACTCAGGAAACCCACAGGAGTCCTTAAATCCAAATGTGGTGTATTCTGAGGACTCCTTTTGCACCAGGCTATGAAGCCTTTATCCATTCGGTGTAGGATTGTTTTTGTTCTCCTGGCTGGTGCTTCTATTCCTAAAGTAATTCAAATAAATGAATACAATATGTTTGGTGAGTATATTACTGTAACTAAGATTCCCAGTTGGGTTTCTCATTTAAGCAGCAGGATGGTTGAGAGAATTAAATTAAGACTTGGGTATTCCTCTGTCCTAACACTGTTCTGCAGAGTGATTCGTGGCACAAGCAGGGCCTGTTCACTCAGACTGGCATTTCCAGACTCAGGTGCCTAAAGACAGGCGCTTGCACATGTATTTAGGACCCACATGAACACTGTTTACTTTGTAGAGGTGCAGCTCCCTGAGAAGGGAGGGTGTTTACAGGCATTTGGCCTCTCTGGAAAAGGAACCAAGCTTTAGGCACTGAAGCAGAGAGGAAAAACTTCCCACTTTGAGTGGGCACAGTTTCCTCGTGAAAGTAGTAACAAATACTTTGCTGTATCACAGGAGAAGGCTGTGAGGCTGAGCTGCTGAATTTGGCATTGCAGCAGCATTTTGAACATAACAAAGCTTTTTGTCCATATGTGCTTGATGTCAGGGCTCACATGAAAGGGTATACCTTTATGATGGGGAAATAATAGATAAAGGAATGGAAGAAGAAGAAATAGAATTTTGACTTTTCTGACTGAATTGTGTGTTTAAATCTCAGATGTAATAAGAGTATAAATCTCCATAAATTTATAAAGTTTTTTTTCCATTTTTCTTTTTTTTTTTCTTTTGCAATATGGGAAGTAATGAATAGGCAAGTGCAATTTATAAGGGAGGAAAATCCAACAACAGGGTTTGCTGAACTGAGCAATTGAATGGTATTCCTGTGGAGTGGTTTTACAGTGTCACTTGAACCCCCCCCGGTTATGCAGTCTCTAGGTAACTGGAGGCAGGTCTGTTTTCCATAATATACTGACTAGCCTGGAACTAAAAACACAGACATAAAATTCCCCAAACCTTGCTGTATCCATTTCTGGCAAAGGTAATGGAGCCTGTTTAAAACCTTGTGCTTTTTATCCATGTCAAGTGACTTTTAAAGAGCGTGGTACATAAAGAAAATGGGGGTTTGCTTGGCAAGTTGTTCCAAATCATAGTTATGGCTTGATACAAGACATTTATAAAAGAAAATATATACTATATATTTTGCTAGAAGTACAGAATTAAGAATTAGATGCGATTTTGTTCGGCTTTGGGACAGAGCTTTGGGGGAAGCAGGCAACAAGGTAATAATGAAACAAAGCCTTACATGGAGGGAAGACAAGCCTTTTAGGAGAGGGCAGAAAGGTGGTGGGAGGCCAATGAAAGTGTGTACAGCTAGGGGAATGTGATGTGGGAGTCACAGCAAAGAACAAAGAAGTTGGTGAAGGGTGCAAGAAATGTTGATCAAGAAGCAGAGTTTGGTGAAGCTGCAGAGAAGGGCTGGAGGGGACTCAGAGATGGCAGTGAGGCACAGAGGAAGCCCAACTAGAAACAAACTGAAAACTTTGCCTCAAAATAGCGCCAGATGCTTCTGGCAGTCTTGCTGGTTGGTGAGTGTTGGAGTTCATGACACTGTTTGCGGTGTCTGTATTCTTCTTTGGATACAGCTTGGAGGAGGAAAATGCTGCCAGTGTGAATGACTGTTTATCCCAGACTGGTTGCAGGAGACAGAAGAAGGGGGAGTTTTTACTACCTTTTGCCACAACAGCCAGGATGGGAGAGTTACAGAGAGAGACTCCCTTGAGAAAAGTGAATTTTGGACTCTGTTAGAAATACAGAAGGCACAGACTGTGTATGTGCAGTAGTTAAAACTGAAAGGGAAATGGAAGCATGTTTTTACTTCTAATTCAGTCATATCTCACAGTAGGCAGGTTGACTAAATGTTGGATAGCTGCATTTCCAACAAGGAGGGAGCTGACACTGTATCTGTTGTACCATCTGTTTACCAGTTACCAGTGTACTGGGGAGAAGCTTCAGCAAGGAGTGGGAAATCTTCCAGAGTTCGCAGTTGTGTTTAACTGCTTGAATGCCAGCGATATGAAGTCAATGTATTGGCAAGCCTCTTGTGTTCTGAGCTAAAACTACTGTGTGTAGCCTCTCCTTTTCAGCTAGTGAAACTCTGCCAGTTGGGTGCTTCTCCTTGCACATGGCCATTGCTGCCAGAAGAAAACTGGCCCCTCCTAGCCAAGCTGCAGCCAGGGAAACACTTTTCATACCTGTGTTTTCATTGTTCTTTGCACTGGGAGGAGGAAAAAACCCAACTCAATCCTGCTAACAGTATACCAGAATGAAAGCTGGACAGCAGTGTTATGTTGCTATAGCTGGTGGTCTGCAAGGTGCCTTGCTGTTGCAGTGGTGCTTGGGATGTCAGTTTAATAATGAACTGTTCGTGTGAAATTACCAAACACCATAACTAAAAGCTCAAAAGAAACTAGCAGCAGCAATTCAGCCCATCATTCTGTTGCTGCTGGTTTGCAGTTAGGCTTTTGGACTGAGAAAAGTAAAAAAAAAAAAAAAGCTCAGGAAATCATATTTGGGCAGTTCTGCTTTGGTTTCCTATATCAGCTTTTTCTACTCCAAAACTGACAAAACCTGGGGACTACAAACTGCCTGATTGAAAGCTGCAGGTCCTCTCTAGCCCATAAGAGTAGAGGTTTCAGTTTCTAAGTTCAGTGCGGCACTAGATACAGAGCATGCATTTCCTAAATAAAAATTGTGATGCCGTAGGAGGAATAGCAGAGTTAGCTTCAAGCTGATAATGGTTTCAAGCCCAGGAAGATGGTACTCACTACCTTTGCTTTCTGAATACTTAATTTCCTTATTAAGTCAGTGCAGCTCAATAACTCTTTGCCTCTGACTCTAAGTATCAAAACTTGAGCAAACTCACAGTTAAACTTGTGTGAAACAGTTTTGATGTTGCACAGATCAGTTTCCAATGTGGTCAGTTTTGTGTTTTGTATCTCATCTTTGTCAGGCTTGAGGCTATCTGTCTTTCCCTCCAGCCTAAATTTCCTTAATGTTCATTTATCTTGACATAGAGGCATGCATGAACCCTCCAGATCAACTCTGTTGGTTCATAAAGTCCAGATAATTTCAGACACCTGCAATTCTTCCTCTTATCCATAATGAGACCCACAGTGAAGTGGATTCATCTTTTCTGCAGAATCTCTGTGACAGAAATGAGCTTGTTCACCTTGAGAGCTGCATAGTGGTGGTTACTGAGCCACTGAGCCCCAGTTAATGTCCCCACATATGCCCCTGAGAGGCAGGGCGTATGGTTTTTTTGCTTGACATTAGAATAACAGAACCATGCGTCTTCTAGCAAACTCAGGACCAGGCAGAGTGAAGTGATGTCTATCTGCAAAATAAACTGAACTTTAAGTGATGGCTACATTATAGAGTTTATTTCAATATTTGAAATCATGTGCTGGGACCAGACCTTTTAAGAAAAATGGTCTCTGTGCATAGCTGTTCCAGAAGCTCTGCTTTTAGCAGGCTTTTAGGACCTGTCATCTTTGTTTCTTTTCCTTGAGCAACTCTAACTTATCTGCCACCCAAGAGAGACCCTTTTAAAATCACTAGAGCTGTTTGATCTCAGATGCTCACTGTTGTCTTCTGCACTGTCTTAACAACATGCAAAAGCCAGTGTGTTTCCTTCTTCTCTCTTGAAAGTGATAGTAAGCTAGTATCTATCAAGTGAACATCCCCCGAACAAGGTTTTTTTGCTTGTTTATTATCACAAACCCCACTCATCTTTCAGGTGAGCACTAAGCAAAGTACTGCATTAACACAGGAAAGCTCCTGTTCCTGCTGGATGACTCTGCTAGGAGAGGCTAGTAGTTACTCCTACCCCCAAGGCCCATTATTTTGATGGCCATACTGTGTGTTTCACGATTGCATTTATATAGTCAGCCCTTCTGCAACAGTCACCAAAATGGCCCACTTTTCTATTATTTTTTTTCTCTCCAAGAAACAAATAAAGAAAAAACAAAAGCCTGACAGTAACTTTTATTGAGAGGAGGTTTGCTCTACACTATCTGCAACTTCTGCCAGGCATGTGGGCTCTGAATGCATCTTCCATCAGCTTAAGCTGCCTTTTTCCCTCAAGGAGCCACCTGAGTATTTGGACTCTGAGGTGGAGGCCTTTGCTCCTGCCAGCCTGGAAAGCCTTCAACATTTGTTGCAGGTCTTGGCTTTCATTCTTGGCCTGCCTTGCAATAACCCGGGATTTTGTGTGTGTGAAGATGTGTGTGATTGCTCCAGCACCTGGAATTGCCACATCAGACCCGTCACCGCCCAGCCACTGAGGCATGTGAGCTGAGAACTCAGCCAGCAGAAAAGCAGGTTAGAGTTGTGAAAAAACCCTCTTGTTTCATTACGGTCAGATACATATGGTTTGCTGCCTGGTATATATTATGGAGAAGGATGGTTTATGGGTCTCTTCTTTGACATGCTTTTTATGCAAACTTACATGTGATTATACAAAAGAACTGGAGCCAATTCCCCAGCAGTTGTCCACCTGTCCCGAGTCTTCGACTGACTGGAGAGGAAGGGAGTCTCTGTGCCCATGTGCTGCTGTCATGGTAAATGGGTTAAGGTGCATGCACTTGTGCCATTTGGTGGTTTGCACTTCGATGAAGCTGCCAAAATTATCTTTATGGCCTGCTCTGTGTAGCTGGTTGCTTCTGCTCTGATTTTCCTTACACACGGGCACCTAATTGAACAAAATGGTGAAAAAGACTTGCCCGCACAGTCACAGCGCTGTCCGCAGGCTCTTGCTTTGGCCATTCCCCACTCTCCGGAGGCCGCCCTGTGCGAGAGCGGTGCTCTCCTGCCGGCAGCCGCGTACACGACGGGACTGTGCCCTGCTGGAGTCCTCCGGCACCCCGTGAGCTGCCCCGGCACGGTCTGGCTGGGCAAGGCCTCGGGGCCAGGCGAGGACGCCCGCAGGCCGCGGCCGGCAGAGGCAGGGGCAGCGCGGAGGCAGCGGCTGCGGGTCTGACGCAAGCCCTGTCCTGCTCTCCTCCCCTCCCCCTGTCCGCGCCGCTTCCCCTCGTTACGGCAGGGCGGTTTGATTCATGAGCTTTCTGCAGGGCCCTTTGATTCATGAGCTTTCTCTCGGCTCGCCGCTGCGCCGGGTGACTCAGAGCACGGGCTCGCTGCGGGCTTCGTTAGCGGAGATTAACGTCAGCGCGCACCTTTTGTTGGTGAGAGGCTTCTCTCTCTCCCGCCGCCGCCTCCCCGCCCCGAGCTGCCGGCCTCTAGCTGCTTGCCGAGCGAGCATCGATTGGCAGACCCACGTTCGCGTCCTTGCCCCGTTTCAGGTTGCCACCTAAGTGGGCAGGATCCCAGAGATGCAGCTCAAGTGCCACCAGCTAGCTCTGATTGAATCTGGAGTGCAGGTTTAGACGTAAGCCGAAACCTTCTTCCTCGCCCAGCTATGCATCCGCAATGGCATTCGGCCTCTGAAGGGAACAGAAAACACTCATGTGTGGAAAAGGGATTTTGGAGGGCTAATCCTGTGTTCAAAAGAGCCTGGGGGTCGGGCAGCAAAAGTATTACAATCAGCTAAGCAAAAAGCTTCAAACTATAGCACCTTGTAATGTAAAAATGCCAGTCAGCAACTTGGAGTGTCACAAGAGAAGACCTGCAGCGACCCAGTGTTTCCTTTGGGTTGGAGCCACATGTTACCCAAGGTTTTTGCCTCTGCCCAAATCCCTCCAGTTTGCTGAGGTTGCTTCCTGGAGTGGAGAAGACAATTTTTAATGAGGCAGAGGAGGGAGGGAGGGAAGGGCTTTGGTTTTCATTTTTCTGAGCAAAGTGGCAATACGAAGAAGGGAATGGTGTACAGCTCTTGGAGCCAGTGAGGGAACTTGAGGGCTGATCTCTGACTCCTTCTCTAATCATAGATGGCTTAATTTTCTAAACCTGGCCTAGCAAACTGTCACTGAACGCTGCTGTCACACCAAGGTGCTTTGGCTGTTTGTAGCCAAGATATTTCTTGCTTAATCCAGTCCTCATTAACCCTTCCTCAGCAGGAAATATTGTGGCCCCTTGAGTCCTCTTGGTCCATCTCAGTTATGGGAGGGGTGAGAGATGCAACTGGAGCCACAGTCACTTCCTCTTCTCCCCAGTGAAGCTGCTTGGGGAACCACAAGGTGCTGGAAAGGAGCAGTAGAAGGAAAATGGTACTTGATTATTGCTTTAGCTCTCTGAGAACTGCCAATCCAACAGTACCATGACTGCTAACATAAAAAAAAAAAAAAAAAAAGGCAGAAATAGAAAAATATATATGCCAGTACCAAGTAAAACAAGAAATGGGGTGCTGCAGGAAGTAGGTGAGGCGTAGTCCATGTGCTGTGAATCACAGCCTGTTTTAACAACCAGCAGACTGAAGTTTTACTGCATACAGACCCACAAGCTGTCTCAAGGTGAAATGGTACCTTTAGGTGGCCTCTGGAAGGGCAAAGCAAATAAAGCTTATGTAGATAAAAAGCACAAGGAAATTTAGCCTTCTGAGAAGGCTTTGAAATCAGAGTGCTGCAAAATGGCAGCTTGTGCCTTATGCCACCGGGCCTGCAAACTGGACAGCAGGCTTTTGTGCTTCACAGGGACATTTAGCAAATCACCAACATTATGAGAAAGCTGTATTCATTCTCTAATAGATTGCAAACAAACAGAATAGCTTCTTGAATCTTTTGTCCCCTAAATGCAGGGTGAGGTAGTTAAAGTACAAGGATTTCTGGTAAGTGTTTATGTAGTTGCCTGGTTCTGATGCTGTATTTCAGTTGTAAGCGTTCCTTCTTTAGCAGTATCAAATTCTTTAATAACTAAGAATTTGCTCTTTCAGTCTGAAAATTGAAAGGGTAGGAAGGAGCAGGGAAAATAAATATATAGAAGCCTGCTATTCTATTTTTGTTTTCATTGGACTTCTGAAATCAATTTGCAAACAAATTTCCCAGCAATTTTTTGGTGGAAGTTTTAGCCTGTTCTTCTGAAAAGCAGTATAGAAGTAATCATAGGGATGAGACACAACCTGTCTCTAGATTTCTCAGCAGGAATATTTTACCTGCTGCAGAGATTTCTTCTTCAAGATTTTTGATAACTTGAGTTTTCTGAAGACCTTCTGGAAACAAGAATTTCCATGAGACTTTCTGTCTCATTCTTTAATAACAATGAAAAAAAACCCAAAACAAAACCCTAAGCAACGTTTTGGAAACCCTTATATTTCTGTAGAAACATATGCAAATGTGATGTGAATGTTCTGTAAAGCCTCAGAACAAATTATATGTGGAAAAAAAAGTAAATAGCAAAACAAAGCTAGAGGTACCTGAATGGAGTGAAAGAAGTGAGAGAAAAGCTGACTACATGTCTTTGATGCCTTTTTGTAGCATCATGGGACACTTCAATGGGAAGGGGCTTCAGTGCGTCCCTAGTCCAGCTTCCAGGTCAAAGCAAGATCAGCCTTGAAATGAGACCAGGTTGTTCCCGACTCTGTCCAGTGACTGCACAACCCCTCTGGACAACTTGTTCCCATGGTAAGGTATTACCTGTACAACTCTCTTCTTCAAAGCCAGCTTTTTCTTCTGGGTGGAGAAATTAAAAAAAAAAGACCAAAACATATTTACGTATTCTAATGAATGTGCATCAATCACCCCTGGGGAACAACACAACACAGCCATGTAGCTCTTCTGGGCTAAGCACGTAGCTGCAGCATTGGTATAACATGGGAGCAGACCTGTGGAACCTGGAACAGGATGCAATATCTCTGAGCTATAAAAATGTGAGGGTTCTGTAGTCCCTGGAGAAATGTGTATCTCATAACTATAGCTGTAATCATTTGCTTTCAATTTTTTTTTTTTTTTTATTTTGGACCACTATGGATATTCAAGTAGAGCTTCAGATTCCTTTATTGTGGTATTTAAAACAACCTTTTCCATGACTTGCTTTTGTGGCCCCCTTCAAACTGCCCTGTGAATCCAAGCACAGTTCAAAACTCTTGCTGGGAGTTTTCACCAGTTTTTCTGTATTTCTTCTCCAGATGTGTGTCTCATCTGTAAGTTCAGGGAAATATTTGTACTGTCATCCCTCATCGTTAACGCTAAGTAGAGGGCGTGATACCTTAATCCAATTTTTTGCAGTAAGACAAAGATAGGTCAAAAGTCAGAAAATTCTAAGTTAGTAACTTACATTTCTGCTGCTTCAGTTCTTCAGAAAGACATTCAGAACTGGCTTGCAGTCATCATAGGGTCCTTCACACGTATTTGTAATATTTTGTATTGCAAAGCTGTCTTAGCTGTGAACATTTAACACTAAGATTCAATTTTCAGTTCTGTAAAGACAGTTGGTCTTTGCAGAATAATTTGGTAGTTCCAAGTATCTATTTTCTGTGGTAAATAAAGTGATTTAAAAATTCTGATGAAAATGTGCCCTGTTTTTTATTATCTTGTTTTATCCTTTGGCTTTTGTTTTGACAAAATGCTGCATGAAATATTTCATAATATTAAAACCTAAAAGGAATGAGTAATGAATTCAAAATTCTGTGTTTATTAAAATGAAGCATTTAATTTTCACTAAATGCAGACAAGGTAACTGTAAAAAGTTTCAATCTTCGATTTCCTGGTAGGCAAACTCCTGCACCAAGATAATAAAATGCTGCCAAATTTGTTGTAGATTTTACTGGGACATGCACAGAAGTGCCAGAAGCTCGCTAGAAGCAGCAAAGAGTGAAACAAGTTAATACTTGTAGGGTTTCATTGGTCTTTACTTGTAAGCTAATTCTTTTCTCTGGTTTTCCAATCATTTTTCTCTCTCTGGTATATATGTTTTCTCTCTCTCTTACTGTATTTTTCTGGAAAGGAAGCAAGAACAGGAAGCGAATGCCTGAAAATTCTGATTAATAGTGAATATCAGGCAGAGAAAATATGGATGATACGGAATTAGGAGCATCTTTCTTCAGTAATTATGAAAATGAGATGGCAGAGCCAGTCCCTCTGATTGGGAATATGAGAATATGCCTAATGATAGGAAACAAGTTCTGTATCAGTACTTGTATTGCCTTTCTCCAGTCATTGCTCAGTAGAAGAAATTTGATGACAGTACAGTTAATAAAAGCATTTAGTCTTTCTTCTGGATTTTGTACCATGACTGCTTGAACGCTGATAACAACATAATGTTTATATCCTTAAGGATCTGATATTTCTGACTGAAACTCAAGTGAAAGCTTAGAGTAAAATTCATACCACATTGTGAAGCAATGTGCAGTGACATTTGTCTCTAGGACAAGAATTCAGAAATTAAAAGTTATTGAAGTCTGGCAATTTATATAGGCAATTTATATAACCTGAGAATTTAAACAGATAATATCAGTATATAGTATTTAATTGTAGGAGTGGAATTCTGTAACATGCATCAAGACAATGTGTTTGTAAACTGGCTCATGCACTACAGCGTGAAGAGGTAAGGGTAACTTGCAAAAGTTTTTGTTCATCTATTGCCCAGCCTTTATGAAAAGGTTATACTCTCCAGAGCTATCTTTTTTAAGTATCGTGTTTTTTTACAAGCATGATAGCCTTTGGAAATTATCTATGGATACACCTATGGTGTGGTCTTCAGTGTCCTAAAGAGATCTGGACCTGCATAGATGATCATTCCCAGGTACTGGGCAGCACGTTTAATATCTCTGGAGCAGAGAGAGCTTATGAATGCTTACTAAATGTTTTGTAGCAGCAGTCTGGTTACATGCTGCTTAGAGGGAATCATTGGCTTTTTCTAAAGGAAAGCTAGTTTCTCAAATTGTTTATGAAAAGTGGCTTCTCTGCAAAATAACCAAGTACAAAAATTTGTCTCAGTCTGGTATAGCCCCTGCTTGATTAAATTCTTCTTTGTTGTTTCAGAAGAATTAGAACAAAGTTTTCATAAGTATCTTGTTTAAATCACAGGTGTATAGCAAGTTAGAAGTTATTTGGGGAACTTGTTGGTAAACTTCCCTGGACAGGAGATTGCTCTGAAATCCAAATAATTCATTTCAGAAATAGGAAAATGTGAATGTACACGATGGCATGTTGCAGGAGAGGAGAAGGCAGACAGGAAATGAAAAAACCAGCTGATGGAGTGACTTGAAAAACATCCAAACCATCTTGATTTTGAGTCTGGAACAGATGTAGGTGCAGTTGCAGCATATAGTGATCGGCAGAAGGAACTGCAAGTGGGGCTTTTACTTTGAAGGACGGAGAACATCAGTGAGCTGTTCCATGAAGTATAAAAACCACATTTTTTCATTTTGTCTTTATTTCTGCTTCTCTATTATTCTTTTTACCTCAAAACCCCTAGATTTTTTTTTTCCTATTTTTAGTAGAGGTCTAGTTGGAGGGTGTAGGCAGGAGAAATTTGCTTGGAAGGCTGATTTGAAGGGCTACATGGTTGAAGAAAATTATATTCAAACTTGTCAGAGGTATAAAGAGATATATTAAAGCCCTTCTCTGGCTTTCTAAAGTACAGCTTTTACATAATCTCATAATAAAGATTTTGAACAGAAAATGAGTGAAGTAGTGTTCAGTAGTATTCTTTATTCCATCTTGTTTCTTTGAAGCTCAGTTACACTGGCCTAATAAAAGTTATGAGGCTTTTTTTTTTTTCTTACAAGAAAGGTGCTAAACTTTTGTGAAAGAACTCAAAATTCTACCTCATTTTGCAAATATGTTGAAAAGAATGACATTTGGAGATGTGGTATTATCTCGCCAGAGCCTATGTGCCACTGACTACATTTTACTCAGATTTTATTTTGTAATTGTAGTCATTAGAACAGAGGTTTAAGCAGCAGGCTCTTTTTCCCACATGAAGAACCTTTTAGTCCTGGTAAGGTAAATATTTATTTTTTCCATAGTTTGTTTTGTTGTATTTGCAGAACCAACCCTAAATATATATTTCTGGTGTAAAACTGCATATGCAACACAATCTTCTGTATGTAGGAGGTATAACTGAGTATCCCAAAGTTTATTATTAAATCAACACACAATTAATTTAATTATACCTTAAATTGATTTAATAGCATGCTTTGGCACGAGGAAATGCAAATTCAGGATTTTAAAATGCATTTTCTTTTATTTAACTTCGTAAGTCGTGAAGAAAAGTTTGCTGATGCTTTTGAAGTATTGTTAATTCTGAAAATATATTTTTCAGGTGCTCCTCTATGAACTGTATTCATAGAATATGTGATTTTTCTTATTTGGATTTGTCTCCAAAAATTATTTGTGAGCTACACTTGATGTTTGCAGATAGATTCCTCGTTGAAAATAGATCCCAGCTAGACCTTCTAGATATTTAACTTATTCAACATTAAAGATATGAGTGTGGGTTGCTGTTCTCTCTCTGCTTTCGTAGAGCTTAATAGTTACATGTGCATACACAAAATTGTTGTTGCTTTCCTGCCCATCTTCAGCAGAATTATGGGAAGTAATTGTGTCCTTTTTCTATGTTAGATAATTGTGTAATTACTTGGTGCTCATAGCAGGATAAAAATGCTTTTGTATGTCTTCTAGGTGTAGAATCACAGGTTGGAAGAAACTTGCTTTCTGACAGTAAAACAGATTAATTTTGAGTATGAACATATGCAAGAAGAAGATGTAATTTTACACAATATTTTTACACAGTCACTTTCTGGACCATTGAACAATAAAAGCTACAAAGTTGCTTGCCTAAATGAGATCAAGTGGATTGGACTGACTGATGTTAGCAAAGATCATTTACCTCTCACATTGCAGATGAATACATAGAGGTTCAGAAAAGCAGGTTTTGGTTTTCTTTCAGTTAGGTTTTTGTACTTCAACAGACTGGTACACTAAAAGAAAATGTACTTTGATATCTAGTTTAAATTTTCATCTGCAAATACTTTCTGAACAGAAACCTGATGTCTTAATTAGATTTTTAACTGTCTAGACTCATAGATCTAGGAAATAAAAATTTTCTCTCTTTCAGCTTCTGATCTTCATCAGTCCAAGTTAATTATTCCAACTGTATCTGTTTCCGATGGTTTTGCTATTTTCTTCCTCCACTAATACTGACAGCTTAAATATTGTCAATTTTAACTATATCTAGACCATAGGAAGGGGCTTATCCTTTCTGAGGGCAGTTTTATCATTATTTCTAGAATTCAGGAAAGCATTAGATTACTTTGTTTACATTTACTAATCAGTGCATATTTTTTTTCATCCAGCCTGTATTTGTTGCTTCTCTTTACTGCTCATTTACATACTCTGAAATCTTTTGCAGAGATTCGTAGCCAACGGGATAATTGGGCTCAGCCTTTGAAATTTTATATCTCTGGATGTCAGAAAAATTTACCACAAGACATCAAACTATAGAAATGGGTTTATATGATAATAGACAAATTTATATTTATATTTTATATTTGTATTTGTATTTATTTAGATATATATGTAGTGAAGTTGCTTTTCGGTCATAGCAGTCCCATGAAGGCAAGGCAAGCAAGGCATACTGTAAAAAGCTCTACTTCTACTTCACTGTATTTCAGAAGCTCCTTGGAGAGGCACAAATGAATAAAAAGTATCTTGGTTGCTTTCAAGAATTATAATGATTCCTTTTTAGAAACTGGTGAATTATTTGAATGTTTTCTGATAAAGAGACAGGTAGGTGGTGGTTAGAGGACCATTAGACTGGACAAATTAAAGGAAACATTCTCCCTCCCCAAATAATTTTCCAAGTGGCAAAAAAAAAAAATCCCCAACACTGAGAAAACCTGAAAAATCTGCAGTATTTATTTTATTCATATGAAATTTTGATTATTGAAATTGTAATATCAAAGGACCCCTGAAGGACAGCTGGTCCAACCCCTACTCAGCAAGGCACAACTTGGAAATTACGTTGTGTTGCTCAGAGTTCTGTGCATCATTGTTTCCACGTAGATAATACTGCTTGTTTTAACTCACAAAATAATGTGCTATAAATTGGTTAACTTTTAAATAATTGCAGATTTTTCTGGTATTGGAGCTCTGATGCATCTGAAGGTTCTTCAGTACTTTTCTGCCTTTGACAGACTTCAGAAATTTGGGCAATAATAATGCTGAAGACAGAAAGTATTGAAGGTGTTGTTTAGTAAGCAAGAAGAAAGGCTATAGCTTTAGGGTACAGGAGTAATATTTCAAATTAAACAAATTTGTACAAAGAAATACAAAGAAATAAATAGATATAATGAATACAAAGAAATATGTACACTTCAAGTCTTATTATAATGTGGTTGATGCAGCATATTTGACTGCAGGATAAAGGTCCAAAAGAAAAGGAAGGTAAGAAGAAGAAGAAGTAACTGCACAACACAATAGTTTTTGAAATGAAATTACTTAATTTAAAATAGATATCTATTACAGAAAAAAACCTGAAAGATTGACATGTAGAAGTAATAAAATTTTTAAAGCCTAAAAATATATTGCTTTTTGTTATGAAAGAGAATATTTGATTCTCCTGCAAATGTCTCTTTTCTTTTTCTACCAGACCTGTGGTAAATGTGATGGGGGAAAAATGTTGTCCTCCCACAAGTCTATCAATTAATATCCCGATTACGTTCATAGCGTTGACTGCTTTGGAAAAGATCCAAGGTGATCACCACAGTGAGACATGCTGGGACCTATTTCTTTATTGTCATGGGTTTGTCAAGGTAGAATATTTGGGCTAAGGCTGTGAGTGTTGTTCTCCTCAACCTCTGGGCTGGACTTACTATCTAGTACAGGCTCTGGCCAGCTCCTTTGGAACCCTGTCTAAGTCACTTATTTGCTTGCAGTGGTCCTGCAATGAGCTATTTATGGCTTCTAAAGCTCTTCCTTGGCTTCCCTTTTTATGGTCCTAAAAAGGGCTAAGCAGATGTGATGGGAAAAATGGCCAGACTCCTCCCTGGATCTACAGTGTTTCTGCTGGAGTAGAAGAAGTTGTCATTACTATCTGTTTGGACTTTGTTCTAGCAGGGAAGAAAAGGAGACCATCATCTCAGTGGACTGTGGGGAAGAATAGAAAGCAAGATGAGGTTGTAGATATGTATTGCTAGATGAAGAGAAGGCTTGGACTTTAAAGTCAGGTGCAGCACCTCAGCTACAAACTTCACCCATGATTTTGGTAAATCATATAATCTTGAAACTCTTATCTGTGAAATGTGACAGATAGAGCTGCCTCAGTGAAGCACAGTGTGGATAAAGATCATTCATGTGAAGCATTCAGGTGTTGATATGGCATTGATGACATTATCAAAATTGATGTAGTGAGAGTCCCATTGCATTCTGGAGTACAAGCTCTATATTCTAAATCTTTGGGAGGGAGAAGGAAAACTGCTTGAAGGAGTAGTGCCTTACTGTAAATGAAAGATAACTTACTGGATGATGAGAAAAGGTCAAAGAGAGCTAATTTAAAGTTGTGATCTTTTCAGGATTCTCTTTGGCTGGTTTTCTTTAATGTGTTAGAAGCATACCTTCCCTTTTCCTTACAACTCTGAAATAGAGGCATAACACTATATGAAAGAAGGTAAAGTTGTCTTTCCACAGCAAAGCTTCTACAGTTACAGCATCAGATATTTTGTGGCTTGTGATTTCTGGAATGTGGTGCAAAAGCATTGATGCTTTTTTCCTTGTAGATCCCAGGAATCTTTTGTCCATCCCTTGGAAAATGTTTCGGTCAGTGCAAAGCTTAGCATAAGCTCGAGTCCTCTTAAGTCTTTATGAAAGTAAGCGCATTTTGTTATAGGGAATGCTGGTGCTGTGCACTGCTCTGTACTGCCATACATGAGAGTTGGCTGCTTGCCTGGAAATATGATACTCGTGTAAGGACACACGGTGGCTGGTGCAAGGGAGAAAGACAAGGTCGATAGCCTCTGCCGCTACTCCAGAAGGTCAGCTTTATTCACGGGAACAGCAGCAGGTTGCTTCAGCTTACTTATGTTAACCACCTTTTCAGTCCTTTCCGTACTGAGTAGGACTATTTAAAACTTCAATAGAAATCTGCATTCAAAGAAGACAGCTAACTTTTTATTGCATAACTTAAAGATATCACTGATCTTTCTCCCTCCCCCACACAGACAGAGCTGTCAAATTGAAAACGTTTTCAGCGTGGAGCACAAGCCTACTCCTTTCAAAGCTCATCAGAATTAACTTCAGAACACTTTGAGGAAGAGAAATGCTGCAGAGAAACAGCTGCAGCATGTTTGATCCTCCTTTCTTTTGGGGGACCTGTGGAACTGTCAAAGCTTAGATCTCTGAAAGGTGGTGATTATTAAAAAGCAAAATTGAGCACAGCTAATTGTGAAATAACTCTTTCTTGATTGGGCTCTGTTCAATAGTCAGTTGATGGAGGAAAGCAGATTTACAGAGGAAGTTGCTTTACTGCTGGCGTGGATTCTTGGAGTGCTCATATGGTGTGTGTTCTCTGAGAAGAGAGAAGTTAGAGCAGAAGTTTCATCCATGTTAACAGAAGTGCTGGGAAGAAACATTTAGCTACATTGGTCAGTAGATTACATATTCAGCTCCCTTGCACAAGTCCTACCAACTCAGTTCAGAGGAGCTGCAGAGAGACTGCTGAATGATGAAGGCTTGTGTTGATTGATGTCAAATTATAGAAGGGAGAATATTCTGGATGCCTTGCATCTCAGCTTAGGCACCATCCTGAGGCTTCACTCCTCCAGTTTAGTCTCTTGCTCTGAATTGCCCTCTAGGGTGTAATTTCCTCTCACATGTACAGCATATAGAGTCTAGTAAGAACTGCCCTTCCCAAATCAGTCAGTGGTGTTTATTCAGCAATAATGCTTCTCTTTTTTGGAATGATTCTTGCCCTTTCCTCTTCCAAGGAGCTCTCCAGCTGAGAGATGTCCCCCATATTACTTGTTCATGTCTCCTCCTTACTTGAAACAGTACAGTGTATAGTGTTTGCGGTTTCTCATGCTGTCTTGTGGTGATTTTCTGTAGGTTGTCTGATCAAGGATGACTATTAATGGTGCAACCAAAAATTCTCTTGAAGGATGCATTCCAGTCACGAAAGACTTGACTTTTCAAACTACACCCTTGCTAACCTATACTAAGTACTATTTGAGAGAAAATTCTCTTTTTTTTTTTTTTTAAGACTGCAGCAGTTTGATTTGGGCTTAGAATGGGTTTAGATGGGGAGAGCTAGAAACAGATATTTATTTTAAAATAGATCTCTCTTCTATGAATTAAGATGTGACACCTCTAAGTTATAATCTGAACTTTTGGTAGATCAAGCACTTCTGTGATTTTTTTCTTTAATAGAAAGATTAATGTCTGAAAACTGGATTAATAAATAAGAAGGCATACTTATATAGCTGGTATTTGTAAGAAAACATCAACAGCTGGGTGTATAGCACAGCTGTTCTTTAGCTTTCCAAGCCCAAACAATTTTGGTTAATGGAAGCTTGCCCAAGACACATTACTAAACATATATTGGGAGATAAGGAACAGTTCACTTTTCCTTTACACTTTTATCTTTCTTTTGTTATTGTAAATTCATCCAGGTAATTGGGCAGCCATTAGAGTTGGGATGGGGAATCCGGCAGGAAAGGTTTGGTATCAGGGCAGTCATTCATTTCTTTACAGGTTACTTGTTCAAGGACAATGTCTACAGCTCAGCAGTGAGCTGGAACAAATTCTCCATCATGAGGGGAAAAGAATGCTGCCCAAATGCCTTCCTAATGAGAGCAAAACAGAGGGAACCTGAGACAAATTCAGAACCTGATTGACAAAGCAGGAGAACCAGTGTAGAAAGTGAAGCAATAGGAGCTTGGCAAGAGGCAGCAGAAACCCTCCCTGAGTGCATTTGCTACACAAAGCTGTTGAAATGTTGCTCCCTTTCTAGGGATAATGCAGCAGCCTTTTTAATGATGGTTGTTGCAGATAATATGGCAGCTGTGATGAAATATAACCCAGGCAGTGAAGCAGAGAGAGCTTCAGACTTGCTGGAGTTTAAGAGAGGAGGGATAAGCACCAGAGAGGATAAGCGGCATGCTGAAAAGAGCTGAAGGACATCCAGTAATGAGAACGGTAGAAAATTATGCAGAAAAATTGGAAGTAAATAATGGGCCCCAAAAACATTTTGAGTTTTTTTTCCTAATAAAACTTTCCAGATTCACAAGAAGTTTTGTGAACCAGAGCATTCCATGTGCCAATTAATTCAGGAATAGTGTAGTATGTTATGACACAAGAGTTCCTAAAGATTTTTTAAATAGTTGGGATAATATCAATCAATGTGCACTTCAGGGAAAGAAACAATTTTCTCCTCTAATAAGGTAAAAGATTTCTGCTTGTAAACTTACTTATGGTCTCATGTCTTCCAGAAGATCCCTCTGACACCTTGGACAGAGTTCTCAGGGCTTCGTCCACTGCCATCCCAGCAATGCAGGAGCTTCTTGCAGTCTAAAGTACAGTTTTCCATGCAATTTTTCCATTTTTCATGTCGGCTTATAGAAAACTGAACTCACCATTGGAATGCATAGAAAATTTGTGGTGGGACTGAAAACTGTCTTGAAGGTTTAAGATCTTATGAACCTTAGTGCTTTACTTGTTCTTACTGTGTATAAAATTTTATGAACATGCTCCAGCTCATAGAGTGGTAAACAAATTTTACTACATTAATGTGTATATACAGAAGTAGCAGAACTGAACAGGTCATAAAATATTCTGTTTGATTTTCTAAATATTGCATTAATTTTAAAATCATAAAGAGCATGGATATAATGTCACAATGCTTTTCCTTCTAATGCATAGCAAATTGGGGATTTCACTTCAGCTATTCCAGGCATCCTGAAATCTTGGTCATTTTATTATATTTATTATTTATTATTATTGTTATTTTTATTTTTATTATTTATTATTTTATCATTCTCAACTATAAATTTAATTGATTTTCCTGTCCTGATGGGCTATGAAAATTGGCAGGGCCTTCAGGTAAATATGAAATACCCATTTGGTAGAACTCAGAATCAGGCCAAGGTCGAAAGAGTATCAAAAGCAAAATATTTCCAATCACAGGCATTATAGTATGAGTATTCAAGTATTTCTGTTTTGTTTTACTGTATAGAGTAAATTTTAGTAGCCTGTATTCAAGATGGAGAAATGGATTATGGGATAAAATTTCAGCATATCACGATCTTGGTCAGATGAACTTTGTTGGAAGTTGGTGTGATGCTGAATTCGCCCTTCTGCTCAATCCAAATACTAGTCATCATTTCCATAGTGTGTAAATGTTCATTGGGATGATGACATTTCATTCCCATCTTATCCCAGCTCACGTTACTGCTTTTGGAATATCTATTGTAACTCTTATCCTTCCGTACACTGTGCTGTCGTCACCACTGCTGTGGATAATCCACTACTATTTGGCAAGAAAACTGTTTATCCATTCTGTGTTAGGGTAGATAGCTGAAGTAAAAGCTGGAGGAGGAGTAGGCACAAAGTGTAGTACATTGTGTTTGTTCTCCAGTGCATTAACATGCTAGCTGAGCTAACAAGGAGGAGATGACCAAGTGTTTTGGTCATTAGACTAATTTTGTCATGGGGTTTGATGACATACTACCAGATAAACTACAAGGATACTGTGACCAGAAAGTAGTAAAGACCATGTTCCTGTAGATTTCATAACTATCCTGCGCTTTTTCCGTAGTTTGTCATGTGGAGAATCTCTTACACCCTGAATACTAACCTTGATCAGCTTGAATTGCTGCGTTAAAATAGGAATGTTTATGGCTCAGTGTCTCAATTTCCCCCTTTTTGACTATCTTTGTTTTGACTGCTAATGGCTCATGCAACAGCCATTTTTGATACCACAAGCCCCAGTGTTCTGAGGAACAGCACAAGCAATATTTATGCTGCAATCTTACTTCTTTAGAGTTTGAGGTTGTTTGGTTTTTTTCACTCTGTTTTTCAGGGTATGTTAGTTTATTTCATTAGCTGTTTATGCTAGGAAAAAACAAACCAAAACTAATTTCCCTATCCACCCGCAGGAAAAAGAGAGACAAGAAAATTTTCAAGGGAAACTTAATCTGTCTGTCTCTCCAAAAGCTAAATTAGCAAGTACAAAAGATTGGACTAAAGCTTGTTGCAACTTGTATAACCATTTACTACTTCAAATGCACTGCTTCCATTTGATTCTTCTTTACTAAGAGCTACTCATCATACTCTCCCTGCTTTTGTTCTTGCTTATGAGCAAGAAATCATAAAGCTATGACTTTCTTCAATACTTGTGCATTTGCCAATTTTTGAATTATTTTTCCCCCTAGACTAAGTAGTGTCTCTCTTGTCCAGCTCAGCCCTATGATGGCAATGGTTTTCATTCTGCTGTCTTCTAGGTAGTTCTTGGGAAGATGCACTGTACTCCTTTCACCTAAGCATTTCTTATGGTCAAACAGAAGAAAGGGAAGAAAAGCCAAAACCCCCCAAACCATCAAGGTTTGATGGTAAAGGCATAGTTAATATTAAAAAAAAATTGGAGAGAATACTTCTTGCAGCTTCATTTCTGACATTGTGTCTTTCTGTGTGTTTGACAGCAGCCTTCATGTCACTGAGCACACATGCTGCTTTGCCGCCCCTGACTCAGGGATTCCCCGTCCCTGCCTGCATGGGAGCCTGCCAGCTGACCCTGCCTCTGTGCTGCCAGTGTGCAGCCAGCCCGGGAGTTTGTGGTTGAGAGTAGGCAGTGATTGACTGTACCCAAGAAGCATTGAAGAAAGTTAAACAGCAGGAAGAACCAGAGTTTTATCTTATTTTATTTTTGTTTGGCTTAGTTTTTTTGTCCTAACTCTGATAAGGAAGACTGAAGTAATCGCAATCTGGGGAAGGATGCAGTCCTTATATTCCTGTGTTACTGATTAGGAATGATGTAGAATGATGCATGCTTATGGAGAGGGAACATCTAGACATTTTATTAAGGGCTTTCACAAGGTTCACTGAGATTAATGTTGTGATCAACAAATGGTTATTTACTACTGCTCCTAATATATTCCTTTCTGAATGAATATTCATTGTGCCAGCAAGCAGCTGTGGAAATAACAGGAGTTTGTCTGGATTCAGGTTTCTGTTGCAAGCTGTGCTGAAGCTTTTTCTCCTAAAAGAAGTTTCACTTTTTTAAAGCAATGGAAAATGCAAGGCAAGTTCAAGTGAGATCTCAGATATTTATTAGCATTAAACAAGAGTATTAGGTTCCTTCCTTCTGAATTTCTCCTGGCCACAGTGTGCTCTCTAAGGTCTTACATTCGCGAATATTCTGTTTGAGAAATCCAAATGCAAAAAAGGAATGCATTATTCTGTAATTCTTTTTCCAAATAACAAATATTTCCTTACTCTATCACCTTATTTATGGAACTAAATGTTCTCTAGCATTTTTCAAGCCTCCAATACATTTAAAAAACTCTTGTTAGTCTTAATATTCCTAGCTATTTGTGCTTCATTATTCCTTCATGCGCTTCAAGTACCATCATTAGAGTCCTTTGATTTTTCTTTTTAGAAGTAACAATGCTGTAGTTTTATGCTCCCTGTAATTTTTAGAGCTCCATTTTTGCTTGCAATTAACTTAACCAACTTGTCACTCAGACTTACTGGCTTTGAAATTTTGTGCTTAATTTTGCATAATGGTACACACTCCCCCTGAGCCACCTTCATCATGTCTTTAAAGTTTAGCTGAACTTTAACAACTTACCAACATTATCACTAATAAGCTTTGCCAAGTTATTTAATTCTTAATTTTCAGATTGCACAGTTTCTTCAAATTTCTAACTGAATGCCCTTCAAGAACTGCATCAGATGGTAAATTGCAATCCTGAAGCAGTCCCTTACTCTGAGCGCATCTCTGCCGTGTAAAACATTTTAAAAACTCTTTTGCTTTCTATTATCTGCAGCTCAGAATGCTGTGAAAGCAGAGCTTCTGCAGGACTTGGAGCCGTGTTCCTCATGGGATCTTTGAATACTGTGTTCTTCTGAGGTAAATTTAAATTATTTAGGTGCATTTTCTAACCTCACAGCAGTAATTTGTTCAGCGGTCCCTGCTGTGTCTCCTTCCTTCATTCAGCAGTTTCTGCACAAACCTGGGGATGAACTGCAGTGGCATAAGGGTCTGCTCTGAAGGTAGTTACAATAGTCAAAACCAGCTGAAGGCATACCCAAAGGTTTGGTTATAGTTCACCTCTGTTGTGGTTTAACACCAGTTAGCAGCCAAGCCCCACTCAGCTGCTCTCTCATTCCCCCACCAGCAGTCTTGGGGAGAGAATCAGCAAGGTAAAAGCTGAAAAGCTTGCATGTAGAGATGAAGACAGTTTAGTAGGGAAGCAAAAGCACACACACAAGCAAAGGAAAGCAAGGAATTAATTCACTGCTTCCCGTGGGTAGGCAGGTGTTCAGCCACCTCCAGGGCCTTGTCATGTGCAGTGGCTCCTTGGCACTTTACATACTGAGCATGATGTCACATGGTCTGGAATATCCCTTTGGTCGGTTTGGGTCACCTGTCCTAGCTCTGTCCCCACTTAACCTCTCATTCACACCCCAGCTTCCTCAGCAGTGTGGCTGTAGGAAAAGCAGAAAAGGTTTTGGCTCTGTGTAAGCCCTGCTCAATGATAGCAAAAAGGTCTCTATATTATTAACGCTGTGTTCAGCATGGATCTGAAACCAGCCCCACATCAGCCACTGTAGAGAAAGTGACCTCCACTCCAGACAAAATCAGCACAAATTCACTGGCCTGAAATAGGCCTCCATTCTCTTGTGGTGATTTACAAAAGTTTAGTTAATATTAAACATGATAGATATGAGGTGTTGTTTGCCAGCTAGGGGCTAAGTAGAATTATCTTGGAGTTGCTTCACATGTGCTTTTCTTTAAATTGAAGACTATTCCTCCCCCTCCAACTTGTTGTGTAAAATATATACGTTCAGGTCACTAGTAGGGTTCTGCAGGGCTCCATCCTTGAGTCTGTGCTCTTCAACATCTTCATAAATGACTTGGACACAGGACTGGAAGGGATTCTAAGCAAGTTTGCCAATGATAAAAAAATTGGGAGGAACTGTTGAGTCCCTTGAAGGCAGTGCTCTGCTCTGCTTTGGGCACCGCAATGTAAAAAAGACATTAAAGTGTGTCCAAAAGACAGCCACAAGGATGATGAAGGGGAAGGTGTAGGAGGAACAGCTGAGGTCATTTGGTCTGTTCAGCCTCAAGAAGAGGAGACCGAGGGGTCACCTCATTGCAGTTACAACTTCCTCATGAGGGGAAGAGGAGGGGCAGGCACTGATCTCTTCTCTGTGGTAACCAGTGACAGGACCCGAGGGAATGGCCTGAAGTTGTGTCAGAGAGGTTTAGGTTGGATATTAGGAAAAGGTTCTTTACCCAGAGGATGGTTGGGCACTGGAACAGATCCCCAGGGAAGTGGTCTCAGCACCAGCCTGACAGAGTTCAGCAAGTGTTTGAACAATACCCTTGGGCACAGGGGTAGGCTCTTGCGGATAGTGCTGTGAAGGAGTTGGACTTGAGGATCTTTGTGGGTCCTTTCCAACTCAACATATCCTGTGATTCTGTAATCATAATCTGTCTGTTTCTTTTCTGCAGAGCTAAGTAAGCTGAACTCCCTGTAGTCTCCTCTTGGGATGTAAGCTTTCCAGTTCCTCTGTTTTTTGTAGCACCATTCTCCTGTTTGACTCTTTCCTTCTTACATGCAAGTAACCAGAATTACACACAATATTGCAGATGATAAATATGCATGTCAGATGTCTCCTTCAGCACACTTGAAAATCACATTTGCCTCTTTCAGGCTGCTTGATCCATGGTGGCTTACTGTTATCTCTGAGTTGATCCTGGGAGTAAACCTCTCCCCACCTTCTCCTCTGTCATCTCCAAACAATAAATTTCTCCTTTTGGATTCCGAAGTTTTTTTAGTTTGGTTTCATGTTACCGCATTTCATAATGTCTCTGAACACTCCAGTCTTTCCTGAATGATACCTCAGTCACATCAGTATTGGTCTTCTGAGCAGATTTCATCCTCTTGTGCATATTTTCATGCCAAAGTTATTAGAAAATGTTGCTGTCAATATTAGGTCTGCAGGAACTATATTAGACCTTCTGCAATTTGTAGAAAGGCTTTCATGGTGTCTGCTGTAGCTATCTTCCCCCATGTAATATAACAGTATCAGTATCTCTTTTACCAACTTCCTCTCATGGCATGCCACCAAATGCTTCCTTGATCTAGTCAATTTTATTTCTCAGAAAATTAGCTACCCTCCAAGAGAAACAGGCTATTCTGATACCATCTGCCTTTGATAAATGATAATGTATTAATTCCCCTTTTGTCTATGCCTTTAATTGTATGTTATGTTGGTTTTAAAGATTTTTTATACTACTGGCAATGAGCTAACAATATTTTAGGCCTTAAGTTTAATTTGCAGTAACCTTGGTCACGTGTTTTGCATTTTTAAATGGAGATGGTATGCTTGTTGTTCCCCAGTGATACATGAAGTATCATGTCTTCCTAGAGAGGAAATTCTAGAGGGAATTCCTTTCATTGTATTAAAAATTTATCATTCTGGATTTGGAATTTCTTGTGTCAGTTGTTTAAGTGTTCTGAAATGCAGATTCCCTCTTCCTTACTTTGTAAATTCCAGTAAGCACACGTAGGGTTCTTTCCATCTTAGATCTAGCATTCTCTCTTTTATGTTCTTTCATTTCTATAAAAATGCTGTATTTCAGTTCAGATCTGCATTACATTTAAACATCTCATTGATCTATGAAATCAAATAGGTTATCTGCCTTATCCATTTTAAGCAGGTTCAGGCATTACCTTGTAATGGCAAAAATCGAGACTACAGGTATGGTCACCAGCTTGTCTGGTGATGACAACAAAAAATATCTGTATTAACCTCACATAGTATTTACTGTCAATTGTAGTAGTAATTGTGGAATTTTTAGTTGGATTTATACTGGTGAGAAACTGGTGGACTCTTCATAGTGTTAACTTTTTGACTATGAACATGTTCAGTTGTTACTAATTCACTGCTGTACATGTAAGCATTAAAGTGTCATTACTTTGAGGTATTTATAGAAAAGGAAATTAAAATCTTCCAGAGATAAATCTGACTCCCATGTATCTGAGATGTAGCAAGAATTGTTGTTCATTGATTTGCCTTCTCAGGGTGAATTGTGTTTAGGCCTTTTTCTGGTCAATCTTTTGTCTTTTCCTTATTGGCAAACAATAATGTATTTCAGTAATATATAGGTGACAGACATGGGTCTGGATCAAACGATGATTTGTTTGGCCACATTCCCTGGAGGTCTTTGAATGCCACCACTCTGGTGGGATTAAATAATTTAGTGAGAGCATAAAGATGGTATGTTCTGTGTTATCTGTATTTCTGAACAGGCTATCACCTCTTATGCCAGATGGAGGGGTTCTAAGGATGTGTGTTTTCACTTCCAGATATGAATTACAATAATTAGCTGTGCTCTGGAGAGCTTTCCCTTTTGTTGCATAATTTTAACTTTCATCGCAGCTGTTAAGACCCTCTGTGATAATAAATATATATAGCTCTTTTATAATGGAGGACTCTTCCTTTCAGTGAGGAGTCTTTTGCAAGTTAGCTTTTTAAAATTTAATATGCTTCTTTTGCTGTGACAGTTCAGGTCTTTGAGATCCAGCAGGTTCTGTGGTGATTTTTTGTGTCATGTGGCCATTATTTAGAGCTGTTCTCACGTGCAGCATCCGCGTCAGAGCCAAGAATTCACAGAAATTATGTTTGGATATTATGTTCTTGCTGACTTCTCAAGTGATTTGCATGGGACCCCCTGGAATTTCTGCTGGAATTTCTATCAAGGACTGTCTTTGATTGCACTTGTGTAAATGAAGTTTATGACTCAGTTTCTGTGGTAATATTTCAACAATACATAAATTCCTTTGTAATGTACACTGAAACCAACTTTATTTAACACTTAGAGACTGAAACATGTTTTACTGTCACTTTCTTTTTGCCTAATGCAGTTATTGTTCAGTGAAGTAACTTCAAAAATATGCAGTGACCACATTTGAGTCAAATAGCAATCTTGTTGGATTTCAAATCCCTAACTAAAGGAAGAAACATCTGGTATGTGGGTGGGAAGCCAGTACCTAAAGTAGTTCTTCCAGGAGTTTAGGGAAATGGACAAGATGAATGCACTTAATTTTCAAACTGTTCTAATACAGGAATTTCTCAGGAGCATTACTTCTGTCAGAAGAAGCAGTTGTAGTAACTGTATCAGTACGATTTGTTACAAGTAACAAAGACTTTTATTTTCTATTTTTTTCCCTACACATTTATATAAACATCTGGAGAAATTATAGGATTTATTTTTGTCTGTCTAGTTATAAGTATTTTTCTGCTATACAGAAATTTCATTCATGTGTTGACAATAATCTCCTGGGGTTTGGGAGATCCACTTGGGAATTAGGCTGAAGGCCATGTGCCTGTTTGCCATTGTCTAAGAGCTTATAACTAAGTAGAAGGATCTTCAAAGTGATCTAAGAGTAACATAGTGCATATTATAACATATTTAAAAGATTTTGGAGTTTTGAGTCATTAGGATGTAACAGAACCAGGTTTCTGGGGTATTTTGTTGTTGTTGTTGTTTTTGTTGTTTTGTTTGTTTGTTTCTCTGCAACTACTGGAGCTAGAAGTTACTATTTTCTTAAGTGTCTGTTCAGTGTTACCCAATCACCTGACTGACCTGACTCCGGGAGCTGGGATTTGATAAATATACAGTTGTTATAACAGCTATGATAAAAATGCTGCACTGTGTACCAATATGTTGAGAGGAGGATATTAAAGCAGGCTATTTAAAATTTACTTCCATTAAGAAATTTAAGACATACAGATTATTGTCCCCAGCAGGGGAAAACTACTTTCCAATTGCAGTACTTATAGCTAAGTATCTCCTTTTCATCTGTTTGGCTTTTAACTTTTCTCACTGGCTGGCAGTGAAAGTTAAATCTTCTGCTTTAAATTAGATTGCTTTCCTTAAAATCAAGGGTGTTACACATATTTATGCATAGGATAAACAAAATAAAATAAGAACAAAATTTAAAAAAACTATTCTAAGCGGTATATTTTGCAGTTCGGTAATAAAAAAGGAAACTAAATCTACAAGCCAACAATATGAAGCACTTTTCATGGCAGCAATCCTCTTTGAAAACTTGTAAATAAAGTTTTTAAATTTTGGATTTCTTCTGGGTTTTGAAGAAAGCAAACAAGTATTTTTTATTTTCTTTCTTAATATTGCAAATTTCTAAGTGTTTATCATACTGATTTGAGTTCACAATGGTGCAACATTAAGGCATTTCAACTTTTTGAAACAATTTAGAAACAAATCTTTAAAAAAGAGAACATACCGTTTTTTTGTGGCTGTTCTGTTACAAAATCTTGAACTATTTAAAAGAAATATTTGTAATATGCTGCACAACTATTGTGGAACATTACTAGTCTGTTTTAAATTCTTCAGCCTCTTCAAAGACAGATGTTTACCTAACTTGTCCATTCTTTGAGGTATACTGTGAAGGGATATATTCCATTCTCCAGAATTTGTTGTGATATATTCAAGACATGTTATTCTCTTACTTTTTTTTCCCTACAATGCATTTTTCCTTTGGCTTTTGAAGCATGTGTGGATTTGGTGTGTATGCAATTACCTGGAGTTTGTAGTGTCCTAATGGAAATAGCATGATTTATATGTGCAAAAGAAAACTATTGATGGAGACAAATGACCTTCCTGTCATGTTCCAGTACAGTTTGTACACCTTTCATGAGGTCTGTTTTATGCTCTTCCTGAACCTTGACTTTGCCAAAAGTCTAAAATAAGAATATAAACTTCAGCCTAAAGGTTTTTGCTTTTTCATTCCCTGTTGCTTTTTATCCATCCCTCCTTCAGTCTGCAGAGTAAAATTGTACAGCTGACTATTTATGTAAAAAGCTTGTTAGGAAGGTTTACTTCTGCTTCAGTACAGCTAAGCCAGAGTTCAAGGAATTTAATCCCTCCATTTGGACAAATGGGTTTGAAAATTCACACCCCAAAGTAAGTGTGAGTTTAAATGTTACTGAAATGGGAGTTGGATTAGGATGTCCAAGCTGCATCTGAAGAAAAAAATTAGGAAGATGAGCAATAGCAAGAAATAAGTCAGATCCTTGAGGGTTTCAGTCGTGTGTGTATTTAAAAATATCACAATTTTCAGCAATTCCGTATTAAAGCTGAAAAACGTCCATTTTTTAAATTGACAAAGGGAGGTTTTTCTTCTGCTTTTCATACACTGACTTTTTTCCTTCCAAGATTCATTTCTGTAAAATTAAACTACTTTCTTCCAAGTACTTGGCCTGAGACAACTTGAAAATTGGAGTCAAGTTCTGGACTTGGTTTTCACTGGAACTGAGGAGGGGAAGAAGATGGGTTAAAATAATCAGGACTACTTAAGAACTTACTTTCTATCTCTAAGTCTAATGGGAGACTTAGATTCTCTGCTGCAAAAGTTTGAAAATTTCTGTTTTCCAAACTGATGAAGGATGCTCTGGGGGAGGGAGTTTGCGCTCTCCTGTGCAGAAGCTGTCCTAGTTTGACAGAGGTCTGAAATGTGTAGATCCCAACTCCCATGCGTGAGTGATGTAATATGGTCATTTTCCCCCATGTATCTAATTTTTTTTAATAATAGGGGACGTTTCAATGGCTGTTCCATGACTAGAGGCTTGGACATTTTTTCTGAAACAGAAAATAAGTAAATTCAATTCACCTTGGGATGTATAAAGGATTTGAAGTGGGTATTGAGATTGAAGCATGATCTGCATGTGTGAGTGCTCTGACCAGTCTCTTGCCAGTTTGATATTGAGTGAAGAGATGGGTTGCAACTTCTCAGAAGTTGTGAGTCCAGCCCTTGATTGCCCTTACATCATATGTGTGAGTGGCATATTTTTTGTTTCAATACAAGGACAGACTAGAAATGAGAAAGAGGGTTTCTTTTACTGGAAACTTCATTGTCTTTCATCATCTCTCTCTCTCACAAAAAAAAAAAAAATAAACTTCAGAGCTGTTTTAATCCAAGCACGAAAATTTTTGTTGTTATTCAACAAGTGAATTAAGGATTCAGAATTAAGTTCTTAATTGTAACAATATGAAAAAAGCCCAACCTTTCAGGAGAAGTGACTAGAGATGATTGTTGACAAAACTGCAGGAAGAAAGATTGCTGTAGTAGGAGAGTATCTTAGGATTTTAAGAGAGGAGCTTTTTGGTGGACAAGGAAGATGGGTTTTTTATACTGAAAATGGCCATGTGAAACCCCAGTTTTTAAGGCCAATGTGAGAAGATATGTTTGCCAAGCCTTTAGAATTTAGATACATCAAGTTTTGCATAGAAGGCTTAAAGATTTCTGGTATGTAAGCACTACAAAACCAGAGGTATGGAAATATCTATGTAGCTTTTAATAGCTGAAGTAATTTAAAGTTTTGTAGTGAAATGAAGTTTTTAATAGTGTTATCTGTAAATAGAGATCATTAATTTTAAATTAAATTGTGGAATTGAGAAAAGTAAGCTTTCCTTGAGATATTTAAACCAATATGCTTCATAAAAGTCAGGTAAATCTAACCAGATTAACCATGTTTTTTCCTAACAGCCATGGAAATTAAGTTTTTTACATGTTTCCTGTTTATGCATGTAGTGTGTTACGAACAAATGTGAAAACATTTCTCTTTTCATGAATAAGGTGCAGTCCAAGGTCCTGAGCCTATGGAGACTCTTACATGTGACTCACAGAATCATCCAGGACGTAAGGCCAGCAGGGGTGTTTGATTGCCTTGCGCGATTTGTTTTGTAATACGAATGGTTTCATGTTACCCATCTCAACTGTCCTGTACCGAGAAACATTTGTTTGGCTAAGCACATCTTCCAGAGAAGTGCTCAGACGTGATTCAAGTATCTCAAAGGGTGGAGAGTCTGCTGCTTCTCTTGGTAGCTCATTCCAGTGATTAATCATCTCCTCTGTTTAGAGTTTGCACCTTATTTTCAACTTGCATCTGGCTTCAGTTTTCAGGCTCAGGGCTGGTTCTCTGCTGCCCAAGCTGTTCCTCTTGAACTCTGAGCATCATGAAACATCTTAGTGGTTCTGGTGAAATGTCTCCTGCTCTTTCATACTTGTAAAACTCTCGGTGGGGTGTGTTTCTGCCTGTGTGTGTGCTTTGGGATAGAGCAAATTTGCTGTCCTTGAAAGCAGGAATTAAAATCAAATGTTCCTTAAAGTAGGTTAGGAGAAGGAGTATTTTTTATATTTCCTACCTACTGTATATTTGTGCAAAGACCAGCTGTGACCTAGCTTTGAATGGTTTTATTATGGAAAAATAATTAATTAGACTTTTCTTTACTGTGTGATAATTAAAATCAGCATTTGCATTTTACTTCTAGAATAAGGGTTAAGGGGAAACAATTTTTCTGTCTTTGCTGTTGAGCATTTCTTAGACATGCTTGGTGAAATATGAATCTGACCCAAATGTATCTTAATGGCACTTTGTGTATGTTACAAAACCTGTAGGACATGCCCTTGGCTGATTTATACTACATGTATAATTTCTTGTAGTTGATGTCTGTATTTACTCATCAGATAATTCATTCTTTATTTCCTTTCCAGATGCACACAAAGACTGCATTTTGTATTTGCATGCTCTTGGTTACTACTTGCAGTCCTGTATTTTTATACATTCTAGGTGTCAGGAAGGCATTTCCTTCACCACTTGGTTTGCTTCCACACATTCTTCATGATAATATTCTCTAGAGAGTGAGAGGCTTTTGACTCTTGAATTAAAACAATTTAGTTTTGTTTTAAAAACTTCTCTTGAAGTCTAATAATTTCTTTTAAACTGAGGATGATAATCTGTCGAGGATAGCCTCACCTCTAATCTATGTTAAAGAGAGGCATGGCTGACCTGCATCAAACATGAGGCATGCACTCCTTGCACACTTCTGCTAGTGGTAGTAAAATTCTGCTTAAACCTCCTGAAATATCTGCACTTGTCTATACTTTCATTGTAAGAGAGAGTAAAATTGCGCTTTTTTGCTAATAACTAATGGCACATATGGTTCATAATGTACAGCCCAAGTAAAACAGACACTGAGTAATAGGTAAGTAATTTGTGACACTTCACTATTGTGTTAAAGTATTATTGAATTCATAATCTCCTGTATATAATTAATTTCTTTTAAGAAAGCCTGATCATGAGATACATTGCTTAATATAATTTGTGCTATTTTTGCATGGATGAGAAGTTTTTAATGGTTCTCAGTTATATCTGAGCCATGACACTACAAGTGATTCACAGAGGTATAGACAGTAATGAAGCAGAATTTTGTGGGGCAGCTGCTTGTGCCCACAGTATTCAGTAGACGTGAGGTAGTTTTATCTCATGGGACCTATGCTGTCTATATTAAAGAAAACCTCACTGTGCCACCCATGCCAAGGTATTCCTGAGCCCAGTCTGAGGCCATGTCAAGTGAGCGAGGTCAAAAGAATGCTATTCAGCAGGAGTTTATGACGGGAGTGTTTAGGGACCTACGCTCCTAGGAGTAGCTTGATTGTCTCATATGACAACTTGTTTCCTCTTCCTCTTCTGGCCTCATTCTTAGGAGGAGCCACAACAGGCATGTGGTGAAGTACAACTTATGGCTTCCGTAGTCTGCCCTGCGAGGATGCCATCCCAGGAGCAGATGTTTTAGTAATACTTTGCTGGTTTAATATCTCCTCAGCTAACCTGCCCGGGATGTGGAACAACTGTGAGTTCCCTTGTGTGTTGAGTTCCCTAGATTATCCCACTACAGTTTGCATGTACCAAGAATTAAGGATTAGTCATTGTTATGTTCTTTAAAGAAAGGATCTGGTCTTAAATCTTGGTGTTCATAATTCACATCAAGCTGTAGTGCTGCACCTGATATACACTGTTCTGGAATGGGAGCATAAGATATTGCCAAATTCCTGATCAGCCTGGGGATTGATCAGATGGGAACTGGCTGTTCAGAATTCCTTCTGCCAGTGTTTAACTTGCGCATTGTTGTCCAGGTCACCAGCGTGTATATTTACTGAAGTGTCTGCATTATTTGGCATACATAATTGTTAAGAATGTGATGCTCAGGCAAGCTGAATTTTTCAAGTAGGTGGGTAAGCAGATTTTGTTCTAAAATGTGGTTCATAAACTGGGACCCCGAATCCGACATGCACAGAACAATTATTAGTAAAATACTGCATTCATGTGATGTTCTGCTATCTAAACTCCCGTACAAGGTTGAATCCTTTTGTGCTCTGAATTGCACAGAACATAATTCAAATGTCAGTTTGTATTTCAGAGTATACACTTAGGCTCTTACTAACAATTTGCTTTCAACTCCATTGTGTTGAAGGCCTGCCTGGAGAGAGAGGTGTTATTAATTAATCATTTATAACAAAATCGTGGATTTAGGCTGTGCCACATTGAAACTTCTCCAGCAAGGGCATGCATCTTTATGAAAACTCACTGAGAACGTTGCTGAAGAATGTACTTACAAAAGACAAAACTGAATGTTACATGAAATGAGACATCTTGTCAATGTATTTTACATGCTGCTTACAGTTGGCATTTGAAATTAATTGAAACAAGAGAAGTATGGTACATATCAAGGCAGTTTCTGCGTAAAATGAATATTTTAATAACTACTTGTTTTTGTTCTTTCTGACAGTCCTAGGGTCTTACCTGTTTCATTTTTGTGGGTTTTTTTGTTTTGTTGGGATTTTTTTTAAACTTCTTCTTCCACTTTAGTCAGTGGCAGTTGAAAAGAAATAATGACCAAATGTCATCTGTTTTCAGTATTATGTGATTAGTATGCAAACAAGCACATCAGAGCAGTATAATTCTCTCTGTCTGTGATAGTCTTCTGGCTTGCATTTCAGAAGTGTTTACATCTCTGTTGTAAAAAATACTTGACTACCCTGTCTCTATATCCATGTTAGGGCTTGGAAATGCATAAGAAGGGTGGAGTTGACTGAATTATTTGCATAGAATGTAGGAAAATGGAGCCTTGAAGTTGGAACCTGAATATTATTGCTTCTGTTTGCTTCTCTGCATTTTAACTAGAGAAATGCTACTGTTTTCTGATGGTGTTTCTCTTCCTAAAAGTTGTTCAGAATTTCAGTTAGTACATCCCATGTTATATAGTCGGTGGTAAGGTCCTTAAAGTCAAATCTGTTACCTTTCAGTAAGACTTCTGTTTAAATCTACAGGCTTTGGGCAAAAGGCTTGTATAGATTTCCTTGGGTTTTCTTTTTGCTGTCACACCTATACCTGTTGTTAGCTGAAAGATCATTTAAGCTGCTCAAGCTATGAGGTGCAGTAAGTGTTATGTTCCACCACAGACCAGCATGCAACAGCACAACCTAGCCCAAAGCAAAAACAGGTGATGGCCCCCTTGGTTCTTGCTGAAGAGGTGGCCATGGCTGGATCTGTAGCTGGGATGTGGGGCAGCAGGAAGAGCTGAAGAACTGCAGAAACTGAATGTGGGTTCTAAACCTGGATCTCCTAATTATGCGCCTGGGTGAAATGTCTGTGGAAAGGTGTTGTGGATCTCTCACAGTGCAGCAAAAAATGGTCTCTTGATTGATTCTCATTCCTCAGATCCACAGAAAGCCAAACTTGGATATTACTGGAACTCATTATGATTTTGTCCTGGTAGCCTGCTTCCTATCAGTTCTTCCCTTGAGGAATGCAAGCCGTAGCACCCCAGGGAGGCTGACAAGACTGTGTGCACACACTGCTAATGATCTGACTGATTAGTGACTACTAATGAGATGACCAGTCCTTGTCAGGGCCACATGATACTGTTGTTTTGACGTTAATAGGTATGAGACAGCACTTCTACAGATCAGGATACTTCTGATATTTGACAACCACTGAAACTGTTTTAAAAAGGAGTTCTCTCTGCTGAAGAATAGCATGGGTGGAGATACCTCGTTTAGCAACCGCAGGCTTTACAGAAACTATTATTTTCTGCCCATAGAGAAATTTGTCATCCAACCTTGCTAGATAGCACACTGTCTCAGAGAAATAGTTTCTGGAAGCAGGAAGCTTAAACTGGAGGGTGAAGTAAGAGGGAAGATCCATGCCAAAGAAAACAAACGAAGAAGGCGTTCCTATTTGAGGTACAGGCCAGCAGGTCATATGGATTATCTGAGACGTGCCAGGACACTGTCTTGGGAGTGATTACGTATTTCAGAGAACATGTTCTTGCGTATACTGCCCACTTTTTTTTTTTTTTTTTTTCTTGCTGGAATTGAGATGAGGGAGTCTAGTAAGATTACTTTTTCTTCAGAGGCGTTTGAGCTTCACAAGTTGGACACATGGTCCTAAATCAATTTTGCCTGAATTTGAGGAGATTATCAGTAGTATTTAATTGGTTCAGCTCATTTTTGATGTTGCTATGGTTATTCCATATTTTAATGTTTTTAAGAGAGACAGAGTGAGGGGCCCACTCTTGTCAGTTTGCCGTACAATAATTTCACTGTAAGGACAACGATTTTCCTATTGCTGTTCATTGACCAGACCTGTATCTCGCACAGTTTGAGCACATGTCTTTGCTGTTCTGCAGGCATTATTGTGGGAGCTATCATGTCCATTGTTGCTAGCTGCTTGATCCAGATTCTTAACAGTTCATATAGCACTGTAAGCTACATGAATGTTTTGAAACCTAGGTTTCCGGGTGAAACATGCCTACCTGAGAAATTCAGGCCGAACCTACCTTTTCAATATGCAGACATTTTATGTACTTGGAAAACAAACAAAAAAAGGTGTTTCGAAAGAACAGTGTCTCCTACTCCTGCTGTTAATTAACAACTGCCTAGGCAAAGAACATACCTCCATGGTGAAACGTGACTCACCATGGGTAATGAGCTCTGTCGTGTCTTTCTGTCTTAGATTGTTGTAAAAGAGTAAAGACTTTTCATAAAAGGCTGTGTTAGCTTCCAGCTTCCTTGTCCAGAGCTCCCTTGTAATCTAAGTAGGATTTGCATGCACATATTCAGGAAGAACATGCTGCACCTTTAAATATGGGTGTTTAAGTTTGTAGCAAACATATGTTCTCCAGTCTGGAGATGATTCCCTTTTCATTCTCTCGAAGGGATTGTAGACATCTTGGGTGATGGATATCTCAGAGCACCTCTGCTTTTCTGGAGTGTTTATTGAGTAGCAGTCAGCAGTGTGGATAGGATATAGAAGTGTGGGCTTTAGGTTTGCATTTTGCTGCAGAGCATCTCAGCATGACTGAATCCACTGCATTGAACTTTATTGGATTGCTGGGGTTTAAATTGTCGGTAACAAGTGTGGATTCTAGGAGCTACTGTTATTTGAGAAGTATAAGAAAAAAGCTCATGTAACATAATTTTATTTCCATTTATTCTTAAGATGATTCCGGTTAATGGATCCCACATGCTCCCTTGTTAAGGTCTGTGTTTTGTATGTACTTATGTGGGGTTTAATTGTGGTATTCACAAATTCCTCCAGTTGGTAAGCAGAGTTCACACATACAAAAATAATATGCTGGCCTTCTTTCAAATTATGGTAAGAACACAAAGATGGCTTTATTTGACAGTGATGAGGACACAGTCTTTGAAGCAGGCATTGTTTCTGATCTGTTTTCCTATATTTGTATGTTGATAAGATGAAGAAGGAGGAGAATATGGATTTGTACCAGTGCAACAGCAACTAAACCATAAAAATGGATTTGTCAGAACTGGAAATATGTAGTGTTTGAAATGAAACATTTTTAAGGACTGAATTTGTAAATGAATGTGTATTGTGAACATAGTAGGGAAGGGCCTTCTGAAAACCGGATATATTTAAGGCAGGCTTGCCATTCCTTTGGCAACTTAACCTAGAGGTATTTTACAAGAAAGGAATTGCTATTAGCCCCTGAAAGAGGTTTGAATGTGTCTCCACTGGATGTCAGTAAAAGTCAAGGAAAAGAAAACAAAATGAGGTGTAACAAAATACATAAAACAAAAGACGTTGATCTCATTTTCAAAAATGTCAATCAATCGTTATCCACAAATTTTCAGGCAGATGAATGACATTGTACCAGGTACTCAAATTATGGGGTGGTGAACACCTTGCCCTTGTCTTTTCAGTGACAGACAAATCTTTCCTTTTCTTAAAAGAAGTCTCAAGGTTTTTTCAGACTGTAGCCAAGACTGAACCATAAAAGTGCAACTGTGGTGTTCTTCACCTGAAAGGGTTGCCATTTGTTTCAAGCTGATAAAAAATACTACTTCCAAAGAAGCCAGAAGAAATAGCTAACATGCTATTTACTGTTGCACTTGTTTGTACTTCAGTAGGATTCTTTACCCAGAGATGCCAAGAAATCTCCACACTGGCTTTTCTGGAAAGACATCATTCGATATATCATAAATTAGGTAAGTAATAAAAAGACTGAAAACCAGGGAGTCTACAATGCTGGTGCTATTATTTCATGCTGCAGAAGAATCAGGAAGTGCACTGCTCACACTTTTGAGGATCTGAGACCTTAATGGACTAAGCTTTGAAGACCTCTCATCCCAAGAACTTTAAACTGTTGGGTTAATTACCACTGATGGCAGTATTCATTTAACTTAGCAAAAGAGGAGATTGTGACCTACAGAGCTTTAGTTTCAAAAAAGCTGTCCCTATTATGTGCCACATGTATTCATGCAAAGTAATTTTAGCTTAAAAAATAGCTCCTGGTATGAGCATGTTAACAGGCTAAGGTTTTTTCCCAGGAGAGCTCTAGAATAGATGAGATGAATCTAGCACTGGATTTTATACTTGCTCTGCATCTTGCAATGTGTGGGTTCTCCCACTGCTGTTTACATAAAGATTTTCAAAAATGTCTGTGAAATTTGCTGCATTTGGGCAAAAGAAGCTCTCACCTGATGGTGCTACATTTTAGAGCAAGATTTCCTAAAGCTCTCCCATCTTGAGACCTATAGATTGGTCGGGCTCATTTAGCCTCTAAGTTGAATATTAGCTTTCTGAATTCTTAGCTGAACCTCTGGTAGTCTAAAGTGTAGCGTGGGTGGCTGAATCAGTAGGTGCAGCAGTTCATAAATGGAGTGAAAGAACTTTTTGAAGGTCTTAAATTCAACTCTTGATAAGGATGACAAACTTGAAGAAGCTGATTAAATTGTCAGTGATTCATGTGATGACTTAAGGCTCTGTGTTTTACAGAAATTTCACTGAGGAAATCCAGTGTCATAAAATTTCCTTTGATTTTTATGGGGTTTTTTGGGTTTGTTTTTTTTTTTTTTTTTTTTTTTTTTTTTTTTTTTTTTTTTTTTTTTTTAATTTTTAGTTTGAAAATATTCAAAGGTTTTAGCAAACTCTACCTACTGAGGATAATCCAAAGTCCATTTTTAACAAGGCTAATGTAATATTTGTCTTTATGTTTACCTTTCAGTTCCTTCACTTATCTACAGATAACTTTGCTATTTGTTTAAAGCCCTTTTCCACATATCTGATTGGAGGGCTAGCAGAAATAGAGATGACAGAAAAAGAAAAAAGAGGACAGATATCTACAGAGAGTCAAAATAATCTCTCCATTGTAAAGGAGGTTATAATCATACTCTGTTTTCTCAGGAGCAGCAGTCATCCGGTCAAGCAGTAAGTGTGCACAGGTACCTTCAGACTGGTCAAAGCATGTGCTGTTACTTTGCTAGTCCAGCATGAAGTGCTGGGGGAAACACAAGAAGAAGGAAAGCCACTTGGCCCACAGGAGAGAGAGTCAGCTGAGCAGGGAAAGGAGGCATTAGGAGTTGTAGGTTAGGAATCCATAGATAATATATTTCAGTAATTCTGCTTGTAAAACTGCTGCTTGGGGTCATAGCTTCACTGGAAGACTGGCTGGCATAAAGCAGCAGGAGCTGCTAGAGCCATCAGGGCCCTCTCTTTGAATGCAGATGATCACTGAGAACAATTAATCCTGCTGGGGGTTTGTCTTCAGTGGCTTCTGTGACAAATATCCAATGACTTTTGCAGGCAGTCTACTCTGGTGTTTCACTAGCCTAAGCTTTGCTGTTTTTCCTAATGTCAAGACCAAATCTTTCTTGCTAAAATTTAAGCTTATTACTGCTTAGATTCCCATTCCCATTGGGAATACATTGAACTCTTTTCATGTGTGTAGAAAGCTGTCTTGTCTTCAAAAATAATCTGTATTATTTATCAGGAATTGGGTCAAGTTCTGATTTAATTTCTGAAGAGTTTCTGGTCAACATTCAATATAGAAGTTGACTACAGTCGTAGAGTACAATGCCCATCATACCATATAAAAAGCATTCACAATACCATATGAAAAATTTTCAAACTATTTATTTCAAAGCCCATGGCTATTGCTTTTTACAACTTTCTTTAAAAAAACCAAAAAAATATTCTTCCTGACTCTCATAGAAAGTTGTTTTTTCTTTGGAATTTTCTAGTAAAACTTGCAGTTTGGCAGGAATAAAAATGTAACTTGCATAGAAGAGCTACATCTTGTTGGCTGGTATTGGAAATGTGAGTTAAAGGCCACATTAAATTATAGAAGTTAATAACAGCTTAAATATTAGATAAGAGAGAATAAAGGTAATATATTAAAACTATTTGTTAAAATATGGTAGGGAGGAGGGCTGGGTAAACTATTATTTTTTCTTCTAGTCTAGAACATATGTGAAGTTCGAATACCTGAAATATGACATACCATGTGGCAAATTTTAAGTTGCTTCTGAGTTCCCCTGAAAGGTTAGATTTCAGAAGGAGATTTTGAATACTGAGTGCTCCTTTATAATTTTTTTCCATGTAATAAGAATAACAGAGTCTATAAATGAATAAGTGTATTTTTGCTAGCACATTTTGGAGCAATACACCCATCCTCAATATGAAGTAAGCATGCTACTCTGCTCAGGAGAGAAGTGTAAAGTGCTGTTCAGAAAATGATCCATGATACTTTCCTTAATGCTTACTTTTTCATCTGGAGCACAGACTTAAAAATGGAATAAATCAATGCTTAACTACTGGGTGCTAACCATGAGGCCTTTCTAACATAGAAAAGCATCATGAGCCATGTGTCAGCTGGATCAGTGTGGGACTTTTTGCTGCACTCCTGTGTTGCCAAACACATCAGCTGTGAGAACTAGCAAAGTGATTCATGGCGTGGTCTTTGCAGCACCTCTGTCATATAATTTTGGCTGCCTACAAATCTCTTTGTACAGTGGCAGTGTCAGGGAAGGCTGTGGTTAGTGGGTTACTGGATGTTGGGCTCAGAGGTCTGATAAACATGCCTATCAGCACTTTTTAGTACTTGTTTTGATGTTGTTGGTGTTGATATGATGCCCAAGGACTTCATTAGAAGTAGGAGAGCAAAACAAGTAAAGGGAGAATCCTGGCTGTGAAGGGCTTTAGCTTAAGATGCAGGAAACAGTAGGAAGAGGCAAGAAATGAAATTAAGTTTGATATGGGAGAATGAATCATGAAGCATGTGGTTTTTGGAGGCTGCATGTATTTCTTTATGTGTTTTATACCCAGTCCTAGTTAACATGCATGACTGTGCAGCCTGGAATGTGTTAAACATTTTTGAAGGTATTTGGAAAAGGGCAAGTTGGGTTTAGTTGTCAGCACAGTGTTACCTGCATTGTTGAAGTATTGCATAATCTTGCTTATGTTTTATAGCAGGGGATGGATTATTTTAAATCTGATACAAAAATGGTTTCATGCTTGCACTTGACTGCTTTAAACATTTATCATGTATAACATTTTTTCAAGCACAGTCAAAGTGTTAAAATATACTTCAATGAAGATTCCTGGAACAAGCAGTTATTAGACACTTTCATTGAATCTTCTAGTTAGTTTTCTAAAACTGAAACTATCCACCCCTTAATTAAAAAACCTCTGAATCTTAAAACTGCTAATTATGATAAGTAATGCTTGGTTGCTGATGGTTTGTTGGACCTGCTGCTTTTCTTAAGAAGTAAGTGTTCTCTGTGGTCTCCATTTGCTTTGGAGTAATGTGATTCAAAGAAGGCTAAATGCAGGTGCAGTTCTAATTTTCTCCAATGGAAATATCATTCTCCTAACACTGAATTTGATTTTTCCTGATGATGACTGCATTCTGGCAACACCTTGTGGGTGTGTCAGCTTCTCTTCTGTTATGAACAGTGGACACATGTAACAAGAAAGATGCTCCTTGTTCCTCTTGCTCAGGATTTAAGTTTTAAGGAACTTGAAAAACAGGATTCTCTTGATGAGCTTTGAGAGCGGTGTGTTTTCTTTCCCCATTACCACGTCCATAAACTCTGAAAGCATGTCAGCAGTGTAATCTTCGAATTAAACAGTGAGAGAATATAATAGAGATATTATTGTGAGGGATGAATGCCCTGGTAATTGATTTGAGATGGCATTCATATCTGGAGAGTCTTTTGTTTGGATGCAGTTTTGGAATGCTGAGATTTTGATCTTATAATGGAAATAGGATGGATGAAGTATGAGCTATGATGGACAGAGAATGAAGGGCATCATTATGAAAAGAGCAGGAAGAAAAGAGACTTTTGAGGCTTTTGTTTGTTGTGGGAACCTTAATGAGAGAACATGGCTAACAGATGCAAGGCCTCAAAGTCTATGGTGGCAGGCATCAGTGCAAAACTGAGTGAGAAATATTTCTTGCTGAGTAGAGCAGAGAAGTAGAAACTTGGAAAGCTTGGAAGATGGGCAGTACAGGCTGGCAGCAGGCATTTGCCATGTACATCAGAAGCAAAAGCAGAGTTGGGAAAGAAGGTGCTGCATAGAGGATATGGGCTCATTGTAGACAGAAACTGTGATATTTTTCTTCATTTCTTTTGCTTTGGGGTGTGAGAATTTCACATCATTGAGTTTTCAGGAACTAAGAGCAACTGCTTTCAGTCCACACCCAAAATAAGTGAAGAATAGCAATGAAATGAGTGACTCAGAGAAATGACTGAGTCTAAATCCTGCGACTGATTGGATAGAATGTTTTCCAGAGTCTTAGACATCTGTATCGGACTTCTGAGCTTGTTTTGGTGCTTGCTTTTCCAAATATCTGGCAGCTGAATATTTTCCAATCCATATTTGGAAATAGTTGATTCATTCATAAGGATAATATTCATGCTATTCAGGAAATGCAGTAGTTTGCTCACAGATCTCATTCAAATGATGGTATAAAACTATCTGTTATTTTAATTTCTAAAATGGTATCAAATCATTTACTGAGATCTCTAAATAAAAACACAAGGGAGAGGAGGAGCTGCCTTTGAGTAACTCAGGTAAAACAGAGGAAATGGTGTTCTTTTATTTTAAGAAGTTGATATTTAGTTAACTGCTACTTGTCTCAAAATGTAAAATATTGCTAAATGATATTTCCTTTTAATGATAAGACAGGGTCCTGTGCATCACATGAGTTGGAATTCCTCCCAGAAAAACCTCTGAACAAGAAATTGGCCACCACATAGTCTACTCTTTGCTTACATTGCAAACTTGCTTGTGCTTCTTGTAGGATTAAGAAGGACTCTGTGTGTGTAGGTGGGACCAGGATATAATTAAGCAGTGCTGTTAAAGGAATATCAGCTTTGAGTGATAGGAACAGGAATATTATGTGTGATCTTGTAGTTCCCCGATGTAATTTGTATTGGGCTTCAGGTCAGAGCTGTGGAACAGACCTGAAGAAAGCCAGATCATTGCTTTTTGGAGTACTACTGGACATGCACTTTTAACTCAGGTATCATCCCAGCTACAGAGCAAGGGGAGAGGTTTCTCTGCCAGCTGATGATGAAATCCTGCAACCATCTGCCTACAAATAGTGTAATTTTTTTTAAACATTAAGCTTATGATTGTTTCTCTCTCTTTTCACTCTTTTTAAAGAAGTTATCCATGACCTCTTCCTGGGATTAAAAAAAAAACCAACAACAAAACAGCTTATAAAATAAAAAATTTTAAGGTCAAGTCCACAAAACTGGAGATGGTGAGTTTTTTGAAAGAACACATATTAGTGAGAGACCCAGTTTGCATCCACAGTCACTGAGAAAGCTTATGGCAGAGCAGAGAAGAGAATACAGGTGACCTCACCACAGCCACAGACATGCCCTCCCTTTTTCAGTTTGGGATTTTTAGGTTTTGTCTTTCCTTCTTGCATTTTTGTTTTTCTCCTAATAGTTTCTGTGGGTCTGCATGCCACAAAAATAGTCCAGAAAAGGAGCTTTCATTTCTGTATTCTTGATGACCTTTTAAAAGTTTATAAACAGTCAGAATAGAGCTTGTTGCCATAAGAATCAACTATAGAATCAATAAAGTTAAGGTGGTTGCTAAGGGAAGGCCATGTGCAGTTGTGATGTAAGCCTGAGTGCCAGAGCCCAACCTGTAACAAGAGAGAGGCTTTGTGGGGTGAGGGGGTGTTTGTGTGTGTGTGTGTGTGTGATTCTTCAGCAAGGAGGGCTGCTGAAATCTGAATTCAGCTTAGCAGTGTTGATTTAATGTACCTTTCTTTGTTATGGCAACAGAAGGGAACATATCTTTTGAAATATCTAATCTTGCTTCCCTCGTTGACCTTGTTCTTGATAAACAGTATTAAATATCCTTGTAGGAAATGTGCTTTAGTGAGCATGCTAGAAGTATGTGACAATGCATATAGCTGCAGAAGTGAAGAGCAGCAAGCTACTTGTAACACAGACTGAATTAGCCCTTCACCTTTTTCCTTTCAAAGTTCACCATTTCAAAGGAATCACCCCAAATACAACAGCTTTGATGTTGTGAGAGGTGCGTTCTCATCCTTGGCCGCTTTGGAGGCTTATCTCAGCATGTAAAAAATTTTCCATGGTTGTAAAGCTTTAACTCAACAGCTGCTGTATTTCCACTCTTCATGGTGGCTGAAGTCATGAAGACTTCCCTTCATCCCTGCCATTCCCAGCAGATCTTTTGACCTTTTGGAGATTTTGGCAGCTGGTCTTACTGAAAAGGACTAGATAACTGGCCTTGCCAGCTGGGCAGTGACATGATGATGGCCAGAGAATCAGTTTTTGGGTGCCTGCACTTTTCCTCAGCTTTGTGGTGTGCTTCTTGGCTGCAGCTGGACCATCAGACCATTGTGTATTGAACAATTGCTGAACAAAATGGGATTTTAAAAAAAACCAATACACAATATGGATTGTCAGTTCAAGGTTGCTGCACAATCAGAGTGAATAGTTAAGTCATAATGTAAATATTTTTACTTCAAGTGTTTATAAAAGTAATATAGAGAACAGGATATCTCAGAGGTGTTTAATGAAAGAATTATGAGTGGTTCCCTTGAAGGCCTCCAAATCAGATCTTGCTTAAGGTAGCAGCAAGGTAGCTTGCAAACCTTAAATATTTAGCACAGGAGAGAAATTATTTAATTGGTTTCTGGCTCTCATCACATAATAACAACCCTGGAAAAGTGCTAGCTACCATTCTTAGAGAGACCAGCAATTCCATCACCATAGAGATTTATCCTCTTGAGCTGCTGTTTTCCTGAGTCAGGGTTAATACTCTGGCTGGGCTGCCTACCTCCAGTGCTTGTATCTACCTTCCCTTTGCAAAGAGCTGTTGCTCCGGAAAGGTTAATCAGCCAATCTGGAGGTCAAACAAGACACAGAGAGCAAATATCACTTGGCAGTTCGTTCCATCAATGGTAATAGATGAGTATTAGTGCTATGGTGCCTAGTCCTGATCTGAAAAATACAGAGTACCTCATGGACAGGAGACCTACAGAAAACAGATTTGTGTAAAGCAGGGTTTTAAAATTGTTTGCATTTGCAATGTTTGATTAGTAGCTAGTAGCTGTCTTCCTTTTTTTTTTTTATTCTTGGGGTTTTAATTTTTTTCATTAGGTTGGTGTGAGTCACTGTTGGTGAGAGTGCAGGAAGGGGGGGTGTGTTTTGAAGAAGGGAATATAAAGGCCAAGAAATAAGCTGCATGCATTCCAGGTTCAGGGAGTATATTTTGGAAGGTTTTGGCTCTAAAAGTGACAAACTGTAAATACAATTAAAGTATTTTGGTATTACAAGCCAATGGAGCTTTACTCTTTTGTGTCAGCTATCAATCAGCAGTCCTCAAAGAAATCAGTTTAAAGGGTTTCACAAAGGCTTACTGTTTCCCTTGTTTTACTAAATTTGATTTTTTGCTTTTGAATTTTCTGTAGGGCATCTTGTCAGTGTGTTGCTTATAATTGATATTGCTGTGGGCTGGATGACAGCACAGAGCACAGCTGGAAAAGACACACTTTGCAGGCTTTTTCTTTGCCTTAAATATGCTCTGCAGGTTTAAGATAGCTTTCTGCACTTTTTGAGTGGCCCCTCCGTGCTCCTCACAGGTGCCTGTCCAGCTTGCCATGCTGACATGTTGGAGCAGAAGGGAGAGAAGCTCCTCCTTCCTTCCCTACTTTTTCTTCTTAACAAGCCCTGGGTGGGAGCTGTGGCTTCTGGTGCATGTGCTACACCCATGACCGGGCATCTGAGTAGCTCTGCTTAATCTACATGAGTGTAAGTAGGGCTTGTTTCTGCTGCCTGTGCGTTGCCCTATTGATGATAACAATCTAGCCTTTAGAGTGTTTTCTACTTGGCAAAATCACCCATAACCAACCATTGTTTAGATTAATGCTGACCTTGTAACTTGTGATGAACCCAAGACCTACGCAAACAGAAAGTGAATAGCCACAGTTGAAAAGTATCTTATCAGATATTCGAAAGAATAATAAACAAGAGGAAGTGGATAAAAAAATGCCTTTCAGTGAGACCTTATTAAAATAGAGCTTCATGGCCTGGCTTCTGTGGTGATAGATAGGTCCAGTCAAAGATAACACTGAACCAATGCCATTGCACTTTCTTTGAGGTAGTCACAGTGCTCCCCTCTGTCACCTGGCCTGTACTGACACAAGGATGTCCACATCATTGTCCCAGACTTATGACCTTGCATCATTTCATGCCTGCTTTGGGCAGCCTGGGTGACATTTTTGCACATTTATTACTATATATTTGTAAAATGAATTTACGTAATTGTACCTCAATGTACAGTGTAATAACTGCACATTTTTTGTATTTGCAATACTTGGTTTGGGGATAATTTACAATTTCCCTGCAATTTCAAGGACGGTGCCTAAAAGAAAAAGACTTGCAAATTCAGATTTTCTTTCATTGATTAAGTCCCCTGTTGCTGTTGGCTCCCGGAGCCATGTTCAAGTGGTTTGTCAGACTTTTGCCTTTGGAGAAGGGCTTTTCAAGGCAGGTGCAGGAAGCCTTAGCTGGCATTAGTGTACCTGGACTGCCACAACCACCATGGTGAATAAAGTAGTAGCAGCTCTGCTTGCTCTCACATGTTGCCTTTGAGGCCTCCCTTGGGGTGCTTCTTGTTTTAAATGGTTTAAACTGCAAAACCAGTCCAAGGCGTAGAATTTATCTAAATGGTCATCTAAACATCTAAAGCCTTAAGGCCAAAGCTGTAACTATTAATGTGAGTAGTTCTGTTGATGTCAGTGGGTTTTCTCACTTAAGCATGCTAGATTTGATAGCTAGGTTAGAGATTATCAAGGTTTTAAACTGTTTAAGGGGGGGAAAACCCCCAACCAAATAGAATCTCTTGATGCCCCTTAAATTGAGGCAATGCTTGTTGGGTTTTTTGGTGGGAGGGGACTCAGGGAACAAGAAGCATCTTGAAATGTAAGCAGAGCACTGTTTTTGCTTTCTAAACTTCTGTTTAAGTGTAATAACTGAAGAACTGCATGGCAACACAAAGGTGTGCAAGCACACACCTCTGAAGCCACCCAGGCTTCTGGCTACTTTTGCTTGACTGGGTTTTTGTGGGTTTCAGATGTTTAGCTTGCCAAATGCATGTTGGGAAGAAAGGCAGCAAACAAAAGGTCTTGTAAATGCAATGAGGGGGAACTAATTACTTGAGATTAAGATGATATTAGAAACTGAAGATAAAAAAATGCATTTCAGCTCTCAAATTCCCCATGTGAAACCTTTAGCTTCCTAAAATCTGGAAAAGGCCCCTAGTGCCTAGGTGCTTTTCTTTTTTCTCCAGCTTTTTCAGTTTACCTGGTGAAATATTGATTCTTTCTGCAAACTTTGCCCTGCTATACTGTTACACCAGTGTGCTGTAATACTGCTGCTGCTTTAAACCCATAGACACTTATGTCTGGGAAATGCATGTGTAGAGGACTGCAGAAAGAGCAGCTCAAGTTATACAGCTACACCTGGGCAGTATTGGCACAACTTAGAGAAAAGCACAGAGAAGAGGCTGCATGTCCAGCCTTGGCTTCTTCTATGTCTGCACATTAGGTGCCTCACCAACCCAGCCTCTTGAAGGAGGAATGGCTTTTGCATTGAAGAAGCACTGATTGCGATCCACCGTGCAGAGTTTTGACACTGCGCACTTTAAAGGGAACATTTTGAAGTTAATCTCTCTGGCAGCTCTCTGCAACGTGAGGTTGAGTTTTATGAAGCCAGCGCTGTAAAATGGAGCAACTTTGGGTTGGTGCAGTACCTAAGTAATCCCAAGAGCACTTTGTAAAGTGGCAAAGTACATATGAATACAGCGTGTGCGTAGGCAGGAGATAACAAGGAGCTGAGGAGAAGAACAGTTTTGCTGGGGAGGAGGTGGAATGAAGTGGGAGTGGGGCTCCCAGCCCCAATGCTGAGCCTCTGCAGCACCTTTAGCTGCTGCATGGCTGGGCAGAAATGAAGGATGAAGTGCCAAGGGGGCAGCTGGTGCAGGCTGGGTGAAGATGGGGGGGGGAGGGGGGGGGGGCATAGCAGGACAGGAGTGTGTTTGGCAGGACAAACCTGATTTTGTGTTAGGCTCTGGGCATTTTATTTCCCTTCATGTCTCTGCCATACCAGTTCGCAAGACATGATTGGCAGCTTTCCCTTGCAATTTATTTGATCGTGGTAATTTTTTTGACAAGCTTCCTTGTGATTTTTTAATATATCAAATAGAGTTTAATAATAGCCTGCTATTAAGTCCTTTTGTTTTTCCCTTGGGATTTTCTTATGACTGTTGCCTCTCTTACCTATTTGAAGCTCTGAATCTCTTTTCCAACTGTGAAGAACTTAGCACTGTGAGTGCATGCATAATATAGAAAAACATTTAGCAGAATTGTTGTTATGCTTGGGAATTAATAAATGCCAGTATTTGGGGTAATGGAAGGATAAATCGGGCTTGCCTAATTTACAGGGGTATTCCTGTTAAGTTCTGCGGGACAGGGTGGACACAGGATGGTCTCCAGAAGGGTTTTATTTTATTTTTAAATTCAAATTTTATTTCCACTCATCTTTTGAAGATGAATTTTATCATTAGCTCCAGGATCCAGTGACCTCTGAAGAGAAAAACCTCAGTGAGAGCAAAAGTGAACAAACTAAAGTAAATTCTGCAGTATATATAATGGCTTTGAATTATCAAAGACAGTAAAAAGAAAGTGGCTATATGCATTTAATCAAAGTAGGGTAAGCACATCTAAATGGCACCTAATGCAACATGATCATATTCTGTAATGGGGGAAACAAAATCCTCTTGTTTTCCTTATTCCCCTGACACTATTGGTGCTGTGTCTTTCACTACCTGTTTTCTGTCTTCACGCATGGTAGGCCCACTTGTTTTTTTCTGCTCTTTGCTTTTACTGGTATTATTCAAGCAAGTCAGAAATTCTCGTCTTCTGCTCATTCCCTTCGTATGCAGTGTTGAAATGGGGATAGCGCTAAGCCTGATCTCACCTGTCAGTATTCAGGTGCAGAAAGGGAGACTCAGATCTTTTCCTTATCTCCTCTCATCTGCTTGCTCTGGCTGTTTAGCCCCTGTGTGATCATTCAAATTTCTCCTCCTTCCCCTCTCCAATTCAGATTTTTCTGTGGTCTCTGCCAGAAAAGATACATGCCAGATACGGCTACATTTTGCTGAATTTGGAGTCAGAGTTCACGGGTAGATACTGGCTTGTGCTAATCCCTGATGGTGCTTGCAGCAGTGTGAGGGTAATGTGACACTGTTAAGCCCTGCATACCAGCAACAGACACAGATTTGCAGTTGTGGTGTACTTGTGGGAGAAGGCCATGACAGCAGTAACAGGATGGCTGCTGGTAGGAGCTGTACCAATTCAACCCTCTGCCTGTATGTTGGAAGGATAGAGGAAAAGATACCTAAGTGTGCCCACCCACATCAACAATAAGGATCATATAAGAAGAGGAATTGACAGTGATTTGCAGAGTAATCTCTCCTCTGAAAGTAGAAAGCTTAGACATGCGGAAGGTTCCAGCAACTGTCTCTAAAGCCAGTCAGTTCAGAAGAAGAGTTTGTGGTGTGATCTTACCACTGGAACATATATGGATTGAACAAATTTCATAATTGAAACCTTTATTAAATGGTTTTTATTTTCCAGGGTATTATGCAGCCAAGGATTATTCCTTTGTCTGCAGTGTGGAATTCCTTTAGTCTTTTTACATTTTCTCTTTTGTCTCTCTTTTTCTTCTTTGTTTGCAGTGACATTTGTTATGGCTGTTGGAAGGAGATGTTATTCTGCTTAGCTAATATTTTGGTTCCTCTTGCATAGTTAGAGGACTCCAGTGGAAGGCTGTGTTGAGGTCACACACCACAGCTGTATGGTGGTGATGGCTAGACAAGAACTTCCATTCATGCTGAAGAGCATAGTTCAGGAGAGCCACTCACAGTAAAGGAGACAAATTGTACATTTCAAGAAGACTGGTAAAATAACTTTCAAGGAAGAAAATTACATCATAGAATGGTTTGGGTTGGAAGGAATGGTAGAGATCATCCCATTCCAACTCTCCTTCCATTGGCAGGGGCACCTTCCACTAGACCAGGTTGCTCAAGAACCATCCAATCTGGCTTTGAACACTTCCACAGATAGGGAGTCCACAACTTCTCTGGGCAGCCTGTTCCACTGTCTAGATCTTAGATTTTCCTGAATTTTCTCACAGGCTTTCTGAAACAATCAAAACCAGCAGAAAGCTCCAAATCCAAGTTAATTTTGAACTAAAAGCTATGAACTTTTCAGAACTCTTAGGCCATTTCAGGGAATGCTCCATTAGCTGTAGCTATATAGCATTTTTCTAGAGCACTGATAAGTGATTGATAATGCAAAAGGAGGGAAGTTAATATAAAGTGACACATGTCTTTTGTAACCAATGGAAATAAGAAGTAAAGAAGAAAAAGTACTTCTTCCTTAGTGAAAAGACGCAGAAAGAAATTTCAATCCCCTCCTACACATCATGTCCCGTTCTGTTCCCCAATGCAATGAAGACAAGAGGAGAAGCGGGATCACAATTTATTTATAATTTTGGCACCAGGGATAAAAATAAATGGCTGAAAGTCTGTGGAAGTTCTTTGTAACTTTCTGAATTTTTAGGTATGAATAGAGTATGTGGAGAAACTAGTATGCACCCTTTTTCTTTCCACTAGTTTGTCATTGCCTCTGGATTTTTGTGTCTCAAGTGCCTGCTTATTGCAGGAACCAGGGGGCTGAATCACTCCAGGCAGCCCACAGGTCTGGTGACTTCATTTCCTGGGTTATATAAAATCCAAACTTCCTAACAAATTGTCTGCAGGAAGTGTTTACCGCATTGATATAGAACAATTAGAGTGCACAGAAACCTGGCCAGGTTGAAAAAACAATTACGTGAAATATTGACATTATTTATAAAGACCTTTAAACATGGCAGAGGGGTTTCCAGCCAATGATCCACCAACCAACCTACCTACCTGAGTGCTGGGGCAGAAGTGTCTAGTTAGCTGTCAGGGCTAGATTTAGCATAAAGGGTGGGGACATGTGTGGAAAAAATGCAATTAAAGGCATTATGTCTAGTTTGTTCCATTCTCTGTAATAAATTGCTCATCTGTGTAGAACAAGAGATCTTATATTAATATTTGTTAACGTGGGTATTCATTATGTCTGCTGAAGTCCGTAGAGCTTGGATTTAAGTAGTCCAGTTAATAACTGAGTATGTTGTTTGGTGTGGGGAGATGGCCTCCTACTGCAAAAAATTGCTTCTGTTCTGAGCTGTTTGGAGCCATGAAGAATGAGAGCTCCCTGCACTGGTATGGTGATGCTGCATGAAATAAGGTTGACAGAAACAGGAACCACCCATTAATCTCTCACTCCACAGATTGATAAGTTAGACAAGTATTTCCCCACCTTATGTACTCTACAGGCTCTTGGGTACCTATTTCACACCAAAAGTGCAGCTTTTGCCTGACAAATTATTCTTTATAAATCAAACAGCAAGAAAACAAAAGGAAACAGAAACCTGTTGACAATATGCCACTTTTAAATCTATGGTTTTTCTTTCTAAAGATCCAAACCAAAACAAACAACTTACGCAGCTGTTATTGGCTTCTTATGGAAGCCATGTTTGCTAAGCCTTGATTTTCTGACTAAGTTCTGTTTGTTAGTTTTATGGTTTGCAGATATTCTTCAGGATGGCAGGCTTCTGTTCATTTAATAATGCAAATTATACCTCTCAAGAGAATTTTTATCAACATGTGTAAACAGAACCTTGGCCTGGAGTTTGAAAAGAAGAAAGATGCAGCTTCTGTGATGTGCTGTCCAGCTTCACCTTTATGCAGAAGATGAAGCAGCAGAGAAATTGGAAAGAGTACATCTTCACATTCAGCTGGGAATGTGGAAATGCAGAAAGCAAGTCAGCAAGCTATGTAAGTGAGCTGGTATTTGGCTGTTTCAGCATAACTTTAAGTAAGATCTGAAACAGATATTGCTTTGACTGCTATTTTGTATGCAGCAATGGAAATTTGTTCCCTGAATCGTGACTATCTCAGGGGTTCTTGCTTGGAGGTGAAGAATGCTCACCTCTAGGGAGTCCCCAGTGTAACTTTTTGTCCTTAGATTCTTAAGTCAGAATCCTTGGTGGTGCATAGGACTTAGTAAAATTCAGCCACGAAGGGGATTGGTGTTACACACCAGTACTGTCAAAGGATTTAATTTCCCAAATGAGCCACTTAAGTGGTTCATAACTTCTTTGAGCCACGTTTTCTGTTGTGGAAATTCTATGTTAGAACTGTTTGTCAGAAGGCTAATTGTTTAACCTTTGGGATTTTTTGCTTTTAGTTGATAGCATTCAGATCTCTTGCTATGAAATTGCAGCTTTCGTTAGTTTTCCAAGAAAGCCTTGCTTCTGCTAGGTATCTGGTTAATTTCTTGCCTAACTTCAGTGACATGTTTGGCTATTGCAGGATCTTTAATGTGTTATCTTTGTAGAAGGCTGTAATACTGCAGTCTGCAAATTTCCCATTTAAAGCAGCACTCTTCTTTTAAGACCATTTCCATTGGTATAAAATGTCTTTCTCACTTTAAGTTTTCTCGTCTGTGAAAGGATTGTGATACTTCATTACTCTGACAAAATACCAAAACCTCTGGACAGCAGGACTTGTATGGCTCTTAAATATCATGCTACACTTAATTCTGTATCAGGACTCCTAAATAGAAATAGTAGGATTTTTAGAGATGGGGAGCAAATACAGCTGAAATGAAACCTAGAACATCACTCTGCGTACGTTATAGTGCTTAACTATATTGACTGCTGGAATCAGGATCTCATGAAGGAGTATGGATTATTACTATGTCCTGAAACTGTCAGTAGTTAAATTTGATTGTAACCAAATATAGGTCTCAAGACCCAAGCATTTACATCTGAATTTGGAGAGAGCTTGACATTTACAAAATTGAGCTTTTATTTTGTTGCAGTTTTGGGAGACCCAAAGCATCTCAGAGGGAGCATCTAAAATTCCTAAATATTTTTAAGCTTTTGGCCTTAGAATTTAGACTCTGCTACCCATTTTGTCTTTGCTGAGATGCAGCCACTTGAAGCACAAGTTTTAAAGATTCACAGAGATTTCTTCAATTCATGTCATAATTTGTGTTGGTACCTAAATTAATGTCCTCCAAGTTTATTCTGAAGTTTGTAAAGAGACCATGCTCTTAACATATGTTTCATGTTAGAGAATGAAAAAGCCTTTTTGCAGTTTGTCTCAGCTTTAAGTTGTATTGCAGGCCGTGAATATGCATGAGGGCATACATACATGTAGACTGAGCTCTTGCTGTATCAGTAAAAATTATATGCCTTTGATGCATCATTTATAGCATGAATCAACCTAGTGCTATTAAACTGCTTCTGGGGAGTTTTTTAAAGACTGCTTGAGCCCTCTGAGATTTCATTCTCTCTGTTCTCCAGGTCTGCCTGTTATCATTTTAAAACAAACAAATAACTTCCCTACCCCCCTCATCCCCAATCAATCCTGAAGAAAAAACTGTCAGCTTTAGAAATGCAGTAAATGGGGAGAGAGTGAATGGCTTTTTTTTTTTTTTTTTTTTTTTGAGAATGAAGATCTGAATGGTGATCATCAGAAATTTCTGGAAAATACATATGTAAAGAGCTTAATGGAAAAAAGAGCGTGTACATTTTTCCTCTTAAAATAATACAAGGAAAAAAAAATTGAGTGTCCGGGTAGGAATATAATGGAAGCAAAGGTGATTGTTTACAATGTAGTAATAAAGCCAGGAAGGGTGTTTTCAGCTCTGCTGCATGGCTTTTGAGCTATCATGGCAGAGTATATATGAGAAATTACCATCATTATAGCCAATCTGGAAAAGGTGGATGCAGTTCTCTCCTTGTGATTTGTTGTGCCCAGGGAGCTGGGCAGTCCTTAGGTCTCTGGAAATCTGTAGCCAGGGTGGGGTCTGATTTGGTGTTTGGCTCATAGATCTGTCACTGAGCTGTTGTGTCTGATCCCTTTAAGTGGTTTCTCCAAGGTGTTGTTCTGGTTTTGCCTTTTCTGTCCTTGAAAGGCTTGAGGCACAGATGCAGAATCAGCTCTCGCCTCATATTGCCCAGGCATTCCCCTTAAGCTGGAAACAGACTTCCATGCACAGATTAGGTAGTTCAGTGTTTGCTGTGAGATGCTTCATATGGGCTGTAAGATAAGATTCACGGGGTGTGAGCTGATTCACCATCTACCTGTTAGCATGTGTGTGCATATTTATATTGCAGGTACTTCCTGCAGGTTTTCCTTGCTGTGAGACCCCTGCTTACTCAACAGCTTTTACAAGTTACTGCTCTTAGCCACAGATGAATGACCTGGCTGCTGGGACCTGTGACGTTCTAGCTAAGATGCAGGGACACAGGGTAGATAAGAAATAATAGTTTATGGGGGCAAATGAATGCCAGCAATATTCTACAAGTACATATCTTTGTTGTCTTTACTCAGCTGCAGAAGTCATAGTGTCAATAAAACAGCCCTATAGAATAAAGTCCATCATCTTTTGCCAGCCCTGTAGCAGAGTGGTGCTCTCATTAGCTGTGTCTGAGGGAGCAGTCTGAGGGAAAGGTCCTGTCTGGCTCTAAACACCTACAGAATCAGAGCTCTGCATCTTGGCACTGGTGGGAAGGAAAAATGGCCTTCAGGCAGTACTCTTTAAAATGCAAGCATTTATTTTTTCCTTTTATTTTCTTTTAGTGGCCAAGATGGAATGCTATTTTGACCCAATCAGACAAAGTTAGTGTGATTCTATTTGTATCTTTCATACTCATCTTAACTGCAAAATAATTTGTTTATCAAATTACTTGTGAATATGTATATCTTCAGTGTGGTACAAGACAGAGGAACTCTGCCTGTCTTTTGAAGAATTCAGATGGGATTAGGCCTTCAGCAAGAGGAAAATTTGCCATCAATTTGGGGAGAAGTGTTAGACAACATGGATTATATCTTTCTTGTTTTATAGCTACTAATGTAAATGCTGTATGCTTCAGTTTGTGCCTCTCTTAGTATGACTTACCAAAATAATGCTGGTATAAAGAAATAGAAAGTATGGAAAAAAAGTTGCAGAGCAGAATAATTTTCTCTGTATACCAGAGTATTAAATCCAAAAATCATAAAAACTTATTCATGAGACTGAAAACAAGGGCAGTAACTGAGTCATGGTACACAATCTCTTGTTAAAAATCTGTCTAAAGTGTCAGATATCAGTTTGCACTCTGACATAAATAGCCTTTTTAGCAGGCTTGAACAAACTAGCAAGTGGGTTATAGTTTCAATATGCCTGATGGTGCACACAACTACCTACATGGCCCATTCACCTCTTTGATGTCTCTTATAGGTTCTGAAGGAATCAGGGCTTATCTGTTCTGTTAGGTTTTTTTTGTGTGATATATGGGAAATCAATTCTGGTTTACATTTCTCCCCAGTTAGTACAAAATGCAGAAAGAGGTTCCTTGATGCTACGGAGATAAATCCAGGTAAATTCTCCAGTAGATTCTGTGGGCTACCCACCTAGTTTGCTCTTTTTGGAAAGAAGCAGACCTGCTTTTGACAGTGTGTATTGTGTGTGATGATGTTGCAGATAGGTAAAAGACAAACACTTTTGTTATGCCAATTGCGTTCAGCTTTAGAAAAACAACATAGTTAAAATTGAGGTTGGGTGAGATTAGGTAAACCATTTGAAATGAAGATAACCTTTTTTGATAGTCTAATGTTCTAAGGTGAAAGTAGCTGTGGGCGGATGCTGGGAGGTGCAGAGAAGAGGCAATGAAGGACACCCTGGGGGAAAAGTGTATCTCTACCAAGGTCTCATCCCATGGAAATACAGACTGTCCTCTCAAGGTCTGCAGCTCTTCTGCATTTGCAGAGCAGTGACTGCCTGTGAGAGGAACATCCTGGGATTCCCCTCTATGGTGCTGTGAAGCTGTCATTTTTAGCAATGTCACTGCTGCTTCCTGTTTATGGGAAATTCATAGCGGGAATGAGATTGTTTTGGATTACCATTCAAATAAAGTCAAACTCCTGAGAGCCAGAACTGTACCTGTTTGGACCACTTCAGTAATCCTCTCCTGTTGCTGTAATTCAGCTTTTCCACCTTCCCATTGGTGCTTTCTCCTGGGGGGGCTGGATTTCTGTCCCATCAAATGGTGGGGGGCTTGGTGGGGCAAATCCTTGATATTGCACTGCCCACCTTGTTGAATTTTTTGGTCTGTGGCTCACAGCTGATGTGGATATTTTTACTTTGGTTGTATAAAATAAACCTAGGTGGTTTCTCTCATCTGAGGAGGCTAAGGATCTCAGTTAGGGCCTGCAGGAGAGCTCACTTAGGCTATTGTCTTTCCTCAGTGCTTTCCACACTCCTCTTGCCCTTACTCTCAGGAATTGCATAGTCATCCGGTCTCCATGTGTTGGTACTGGCCTTAGTTTCCTATGACCTTTACTTTTGAGGTCCTGTTGAGCTGTTTCACATCATTATTGTTAAAAATTAGTTCCTGCTGGTCTTTCCCCTTAGTGTTGGGTGGTGGTGGTGTTCTCTGTCTTCTTGTCAGTCACTGTTTCATAGGGTGAAGGATCATTAACCAAAATGCTTGTTATAGAGAGAAAAATTAGGGATTGCATCTGCCAATGAAGGATGCCATGCAACTAGTAAAGATTTTCTCCTTATTCCCTGAAATATCTACATCTCTCAGCATTTTAAGCACAGGAATGGAATTAAGGGATAAAATATCCTCTTCATTATCATTAAGAACATTGCTTCATGGCCTCTTTTATAAATCAGTAACGGAGGGTAATGGAGCAGAAGGTTCTCTCTGAGATCTTAATTAATCCAAGCAGAGATGCGTGTCTGTGATGTGAGTTAGGATTAGAAATTAGCTCTAAAAACAAAGCAGCCTATGCAAAATTGATGAACACTGGCCTATAAAACAATTCAGTGAATGAGTTCCCATCTGTAATGTGGCATTCCTTGAAATAATTGGCCAACGCAGTCTTCATCAGAGGAGGTAGTAAAGTCTGAATGAATAATTTTATCACTTCAAGTTAATTTATGATGGTGTGGAGAGGGTGACAGATATGTTCTTTCACTGAGCCAGACCCTAGTATGTTACCGTGGCCTTGTAAGAAGATGCTCTTTTTACTTTTTGAGCTGCACCTTGAATACAGAGGCCTGTGATCTGCTTGGGTGGCTCAGCCAGTCTCTGAGGGAGGGAAGGTATCCAGGAACAAAGTGTAAGAGTGTGTATGTGGGCATCAGAGAAGAGAGAGAGGTTGGAGGAATGACAGGCTTCCATGTCAGAAAGTGAACTTCTTCCCTACGCACGCTTGCAGGAGTGGGTGTTGAGGGGAGGCTGACTACCTGACTTGCTTCTGGAAATCTTCCATGTTTTCAGCAGAGTGAAAAGAACATTATTTTTATTGCTATTAAAAAGTGCTTTTGCACTTACAGTGTCTGTAAGTGAGTATTACAGTGCTGCTCAGTGGAAGGTTAGCTGAAAGTCACAGGATGTGTTTAGTCTGATGCCTTGGGAGGCCTCAATCTGCATTGCCTCTGTAATGGTCTCAAAATTGAGTACAGAGGACTAGGAGGTTTCCATGGTCAATAATGGGAAACAGGAGGCCTTCACATGGGGAAGGGGTGCTCATTGGTGAGCTGTGGGAGGGGAAAGTGAAGGCATGAGGATTATGAGCAAGGAAGGGCAAGAAAAGGCATGTAAGAGGACACATATTGTCCAGGGGAAAGAAAGGTGACTAATGCTCATTTCCAAAGGCTCCAAGTATAGAGTGGCCTCTTGGGAGCAAAGCATTACATTGCTCCAGAAAGAAGTGTCTGTGTGTATGGGTTGGGGTATGTGGCACCAGGACTGAAGAACAGTGGTGATGACAAATGAAAGGTGATGGCTCCTGTGTTTCTCAGGAGACTTGCTCAATGAGAGGGATTTTTTGCAAGGAATGAATGGTGCCAAACTATTGATTTTATTTTTTGGTTGTTGTTTTGTTGGTGGTTTTTTTTTTTTTTTGTTTGTTTGTTGTTTTTTTTTTTTTTTTCCCTCTTGCTGCTTTATTCTGTGGGGAGACTATGTTGCCTAACACTTCCTGTTGCCGTTTGGGTAAGATGTCTCATTTCAGCCCAAAGAATGTGGGAAGATAAGAATGATAAGGTGTTCAGTGGCCAGCTGCCCTTGTATGTAATAGGGACACAGAAGACAGGGGCTTCAGAAAGGTGCCTTGGATGGGCACAGTTGCTGTGGCACACTCACTCTGTCCATCCTGGTTGTTGCCCTGCTAGTCACAGAAGTCAGCTGCTTCCTTTTCCTCCTCATGAAAGTATAGCAAGTTTGATGAGTGTGATACGGTCTGAGCAGCAGGTCTGGTGCGTTGCATTGCCCTGCCCAAGCTGCAGAAATCAAGGGCAGGACTGCTCAGTAGGTGCTTCCAGACAGCCCCAGCCACCTGGTCTGCCTACCTTCTTATACCTCCCCTCATTTCTTCACCCTTCTCCCTCCATTTCCATAGGTCCCTCTTAACTAGCAACTGGTCAGTGAAAGGTGGGACTAAGCAGTTTGCTTAGATGCCTTCCTGAGCCCACAGTGCCATGGGGCTGGAGTGTCTGGAGATAGTTATTCTGACCATGGTGTTTTTATTTTTAGAGTTAGATTAGGTAGCCTTCTGTGCTGCCTTTAGGCATTTTGTGTACCCCTCTCAGTATTACCACCCTGGCAGCATCAGCCAAAGCCAAAGGGTGTGCAAAGTGTGCCACAGAAAAATGAGCATTTGTCGACAAGCTTTTTCCTTGCCAGCAACACTGAAGCAGAAGAGTATTCCCAGCAACTCTGTGTGCTGCAAATAGTCTTTGTTACCAGCAATTAAAGATTGGACGTGATTTTAAAGAATTATATTGGCATCTGTTAAACTTAACCCTTTCAAATCAAGTCATTATTTGGCACAAAACATGCTTTGTCCTCTGCAGCTAGTATAACACAGAGGTTGAGAATTCAAGTCTCTATCAAAGTCAAGTCTGTATCAAAGCAGAAGAAAATTAGTGAGAGGCATGACTGTGCCTCTGGTAGCACTGTGCTACCTGAGGGGATAGGGAGAAATCACAAATCCTCTGCAGGAATTTGTTGGCTTCCCATGGGAAGTGCCTAATCTAGCAGGTCAGGTCCACTCTCATTCTTCACTTTTCTTAACATTCTCCCCTCTTATGTCTTTTGAGAGTCAGAAACCCAGTCCTCCAAGGATATAGAATGATTGCCACCCCATACTAAAGTATGGGGTGATGATCCCCAGTCTATCCTCAGTCTTCTCTCTCTCTAACTCATTAGGGAACCCTTGCCAATTAGGTCTCCTTAGAACTAGTTAGACAGGAATAGGTCTGTTGTGAATTAGATTAACTGCATGTGTTCTTTATATTGCTTGTGAGTAAATGATTGTGTTCTCTTGGTAGTTCATAAATTTTTCTCATTCTTCATGTACTTCTCACCAAAAGAAAATCCCAAAAAAATGCATAAGAGAGTAGTCAAGGGCACAACTCCTCGGTGGAATAAAAAGAATGCAATTTTTTTAGCCCTAGTTATTTTAAATGGCTGACAAATCCAAAGAGTATTTAGTAGCAGTTTTGAAAACGTAATCCAGTGCTCTTTTCAGTTTATTTTGATTCCTTTCAGCTATTTTCCTCTTTGTTTTCTTTTGGTGTTTTTTCCCTCCAATTTTATCAATTACATGCTCAAAATTCAGGGATGAGTTAAAGTGCAGGTAACATTAGCTCCAGCTTTGTTGAGAAATAACTCTTACTCAGTGACTGTCCAAAATTTCCAAAAGGAAGAAAAATTAGTGTACTCTTTGTGGACCTATACCCATTTCTAGCATGACTAATTATTGTTAAGTCATTACTAACACTTCAGTAGTGGCCATAACTGAATTTTATGAGCACAAAAGAGCATAAGGCTAAAAGAGACAGCGAGGTTTATTAAAACAGAGTAAACAAAAACATAGCGGGAAAGCCCTGCACCTCCTCTGGACATGTTCAGGGTGTGGTAAAGAGCTGGTGTCCCTGACATCCTTCCATCAGAGAAATGTGTCACCTAGACCAAGTGCATGAAGGACAGCTTGTTTGATGTCTCCCAAAATGTATCTACTCCTCTTTAAGGTTTGGAAGTGAACTGAAGTCCCAGCTTGCCTCTGCTAGTGCCTTGGCAAGTGCTGTGAAGGAAGGGGTGTAGAAATATTCCTTGTGAGCTCTGTGCTTGTACCCCAGTAGCTGCTTTGGAAGGATGTGGAGAGGAGGCACAGGTTAGATGAGATTTGTATCCTTGCAGCAGAGGCTAAGCATCCTGCTCCACCTGCCCTTCCCTATTCCTGCCCTCCAAGCCCCTGCAGCATACTTCTGGTTTGCATATTGCCCAGCACTGTATCTGTCTTCTTCCCTTATTATTTTTCTAACATAATTCTTGTTCCACAGAGCTGGGCAAGCCTAGCAGTAAAATAAAGCAATGGTTTACTAATCAAAGCCCAAGACAAAAGTATTAGTGCTTAGAAGGCTAATGACTATAGGAACAAACTATGTGGTTATAGTCTCTGTTTAAAGTGAGGTGCTTCCTTAGCTGTCTCAGTACATCTCACTCAAAGGCTGTGTTGCACATACTTACTTGAGGGAGATGACATGATCTCTTCCCACATCAGATAAATTCTTCAAAATTTGGGAGAATTCAATTTCCTGTATAATGTTGCTGGTCTTATTTTCAATAACAGGCCAGTAGCAAAGCTCTTTGCCAAGATCTACTTCTCCTCTCCAGCAGTCAGTCATCCTCTCTCCACCATGAGAGAAGGTTTTAGGAGAGAGCATTGTTAGCTCCATGATGGACTCCTGCATGCACTTGTGCACATGTTTCTGGGGGAAAATGGCATAATTTCCATCTGCTCTTTGTGGGGTGAGAGGACAGGATTGCTAGAGAAGCTTCCCTGAGAGACATGGCTGTAGCAATAGTAGTGACTGCGCACTGATGGTGGGTAGCTCCTCTGAGGAAGGAGCAGTTGTTGTTTGCCTCACATCTGGATTACCCAACAGTCATGCTAAACTTAGCTTCCCAACCCTGTGCTAGTGAGGAGGTACCTTGCATTTCTTTCCTTCTCATGTGAAAGGGCTGAGCACTGGAAGGGTGAAATAAAGGCTGATTGTTTGTCTAAAGTGGCTATCATGTGAGCACAGCTGGGACCCATCTACTCATTGTACCCTGTCAGAGCTGGTGCTGACTTCTGCCAGCCCTTGTACCATTGCCATCATTCTCTAGGCTGCCATCCAGACAACACGTATGGGGATGTATGCAACATGAGTGGAAGGGGAAGGTTTGCTGGGTGTGGTGAGGGAAGAGCAGGCAAAAGGCTTCTGTTTTAGAAAGGGATGAGTAGTTTAGATGCATGTGTTGCCAACAGAGGTGAGAAAGGTCAATAGTTTGGTCTCCCATGACCTTCCATAGTGACATGATGGAATCTGGCTAGAAATATGCAGAGGAGCATGATTGAAACCTGGGGTTGCTCAAAATTAGCTAAAATTCTAAGTACCATATCAGCAGCTGCTTTGCACAGGAAAGGAGACCTGACTTTTGTAAATAATTTTTTTACTTATCTGTGTCTCTTTGACAGAAACTGGAGTATCTAAGGGGGGAAATTTAAAGCCTCCTGAGAACCTGAAGTTCAAAAAATTACCAGGACTAAAAGGTACTAGTAAACATCGAAGGCTTTTTGAACAACTAGTATGGACTTATAGAAATAATGAATTATGGGCTTCACCTCAATCCTAGTGAAGTCCAGAGGGGTCTCATCATGCTTCTTCAGATGGAGGATGATATCCTAAGTAAGAAGTAGACTTGTTGGTTTCTTTAAAGGACCAGACAGCTTTATGAATAACTGTTGTATTTTAGCCAGTCATAACTACCTGTTTATGATGAGGGGAAGTTGTTGTTGTTGTAGCGCCTGTTATTGACTGCTTGCTGAGTCACTTGGAGCATAATTAGAGAGATGAAAGGGCAGTGTAGGGTCCTGAAGAACCAGTTCCTGGCCAAGTGCTTCAGTCTTTCAAGACCTTTTGAGTGTACCTCTTTGATAAAAACTTTGAAAGCAAATACAGAGCTACTAGGCGAGGAGCATATCCTGAACTGATGAGGTAAGATTTGGAAGTGCAGGTATCTGCCATTCCAAACAAGGGGCATGCTCTGAAGCCACAGAATAAACAAATGATTACTTGCAGCAACTCAGACCAGACAAACGTTAAGAGTGAACTCATAATTAGGAGAAGTTGCTGCTCAAACCAAGAGCATTGTAAGGATTTGAAGGATTTGTAAGAGGGAGTAAAAAGTAAATTTGGAACTGGTTCTCTGAGCATGAAGAACACGAGGCACAGAGAGAAGCAGGAGATTCCATATTAGCTGAAAACCCTACCAATTTTGAGGGATTTCCATGAATTCTCATAGGTTTCCTTCTTTCAAACACTTACATTTTCTTGTGAGTAACCTGGTGGGGGTATTTAGGGACACCACAATAGCCATTTGAGTTGCTAGGATACTCAGTTATATTAAAGAGGGGATTAAAATTCAACTAGAAGGTGTAAACCTACATGGCACAGAATTGAGGGCAGGCAGAAATATCATGTGAAAGGTTGCCATCTCTTCAGTGGCAGCAGTCGGAAAAGATGTGATAAAAGCAGTCACAGGAGGAGGCAGGATCAGTGTGTAAGAGATTTTAAAGCAAGGTTACAGGAGACCGGCCTGAGGCTTTCTGAACTGTGAAGGAGATCATATCTAAAAATATTTTTAAAACCCCAAAACCTGTGAAGGGAATAGTGAAACATTTTCATGCCCTTCCTGGTTTTCTTCTTGAATGAAGCCCCTTTGCACTCCTTAATGTAAAGTTAGTATAGTAAATGTAGAGCAGATCAAAGGATATACTTCCTTTCCCAACACCTTGTCAGCTGCTGCAGCCTGCAGTTGCAAGAGGTGGAGGCACATGAAATAGATGCTGTGGGCTCACCATTGAAATACTGGCAATTTTGCAGCACAACGCAGCATTTGTATCACAGTACCTCATGGAATAAGTGATGGTATTGCTCCCAAGCAGGTGTTGGGAAGGAGCTCATGCACAGTCTTGCACAATTAGCTGGCTACTTACCTCTTCCCTTTTGTCACTCCGGGTCACACGCATCATTTCTCTCGCGCTTTTAGAGATAGCTACAGCGGTGCTGGCACGGCAGCCCCAGTGGACCACTCGTTTAATCTGCTGTGGCAGTTCACCTTCTATGTAGGCCACTGCAGAGCAAATTAAACTTTTGGTGTTTTCATTTTCTTCTGCAAATGGCTTCCTTCTTTGGTTCAGTTTTCCATTTGTATCAGTGTTAACTGTTTTTAACTATGAGGCTCTGTCCCTCACCTTTGGCCTTGCAGAGAATCCAGTAACTGTTTTCCTGCAAATGGTAAGTGTATTTTCAAGGCCTAGGCTTTAAATGGTTGTTCTGGCAGAAAAAAAAAAATAAAAAAAATTCCTCTCACGCCCTTGACATGAAAATAACAATGTGAACAATGGGAGCTGGCCGGAGCCAGCCTGACGCTGGAGCGCGCTGCGTGGAAGGAGGCTGAAGAGGGAAAAAAAAGCCTCTACATGCTGTGGAGGGAGGATGTTCAGCAGACTATTTGCATCAGGGTTTGAGAACCCACACAATAAAAATGAAAGTGCAGAGTGCAGGCCAGCTGCCTGAGATAAGATCACATTGTTGGAAAGGGGAGAAACGTACTGTCTCCACACTAGCTGGGCAGGCAGCAAAAGTACTCTGCAAAACAAGTGGTGAGATCAGATGTGCAGCCGCTCTGCCTTGCTTGCTGACGTATCGAGTGATTTTGATTGATTTTTGGATGTCACGGTATGCCACAGCCAACCTGGGAGAATTAAGCAGATGGTATAGCGTGCAGGGGAATTGTGCAGAGCGTGGATAGGGAGGGCAGCTAAAATCAATCATTTTTAACAAGTAAATGCAACTTTGTGCGGTTCCCCAGCAGTGGTAGGGCCGTAACTGATGCGATGGCTTTATTGCAGCTGTTTGTGGGTGCATTTGGCCTCAAACAGGGAGGAAAGAAGCCTCTGCTGTGGCTCAAACAGAGCTCTCATTTGTTCTCTGCACAGCTCTGGGATTTGGTTCCTCACATCTGTGGCAAATCATCTTATTTACCACCTCCAGTGACCAATTCAGATGTCGACAGAAATGTCAGTTTTAGAAACTCACAGATGCTATTAGGGGTAATGGACTAGCTGGATTTTTTAATTGTATATTTAACATACACTGTGGTAAGACTACAGAGCTGGGTTTGAACTCTCACCTAATTTTTAACTCCAGGGTTTTTTTAATGAAAATTACTAAAAATAATTTTAATCTCCCCTAAATTACCTTTAAAATTCTCATGTGCCTTCCTCAAGCATTACAGAAGACCTGCGCTCTCTTTTCATTTAGTCTGAGCTCTGTTCATCTTCTTTTGTTGCTGGCTAGTATTGGTGGTTTAACTTTATGCTCTGTGGATGATTTCCTGAGCCTACTACACTACTTTTGTACTCAGTGATAAAAGTGATTGCCTGTGTGATTGCCAGGCAGACATGGAGGGTTTTAGCATGCCAGCCATTTTTCTCCACCCTTGTGTGGGCAGTTGCTGGCATGTAACAGTGCTTTCAGCTCCAGTGCTCTCACCTGCTTTGTCCTCTAGGGCTCCTTCTCTCCTGCTGTGGATTTGCAGCCTCTTAAAACCATTAGGAAGAGATTTTAGGATGAATTTCTTGAATACCCCAACACCAGCTTTATGTCTCTTCTGATGTGAAGCATGGACAATATCTTCTTTTCACTGCCTTCTCCATGCATGCCCCTGGGCACAAAAAAAATGTCTGATGTGGGAAAACCCTGTGCTAAACAGGGGCAATTGGGGAAACTTCACTGTAGAGCATGCTACTGTGTAGTTGATCCCTGCCAGAAAAAGGTTGCTAAGCAAGCCTGCAGAAAAGGGATTCTTCTGCACTTTTTGTGACCACTACGATGGTGTGCCAGCAGACAATACTTTTGTCTGTGCCTTGTGGTCATCATGGACATGGGCTGCCCATATGAATGTGCTTATCTAGAGATAAATTCCACACTGTCCAACGGGGCTCTGTCAGGTGAGCTGGCTCAGTCTTTATCAGTCTGTGTAAATATTCCCGGTGTTCTCTTCCACACTGCTACTCTGTCAAATAAAAAGGTCCCATTTTAACAGCTTTTTTCTCTGCCATCCAAGACATTGACAGGACTGGCACTGCAGTTTAGAACCACAGGCACTGGTGGTGATTGCTTGGAGCTTGTAGAGGTTTGTGTATGTATTGGGTCAGGATTATCACAGGAATCCACATGTGTGGATTCAACATCTTTAGCAGAACTCTTTAACGATTACTTTCCAGTGCCCAGAATTAAATGCAGGATGCATTTAGCTGTGTGGAGATGCTAGTTCTGTGCTTGTGGTTAATTTGATTATAATTGTTTTTTACATTTTTGTGCACTGTTGAGCTATTATTGATGCACATATACAAATCAATATCTGTGAGAGTCCTGGCTTACTGAGTAAGCCAGCAAGTAGACTGACTAGAAGAGATACCATGAAGGTTCAGATTGCTCCTCCGTCAGTGTAAAAATGTGAGCAACTGTTTTAGCCTTTCAGTGTCTCTATGATTCCTCCTCCTTAAAACAGTCTGCAGGAGTTGCTTCTGGAAGAAGCTTAAGTTTTTTGGATAAAGGTATTGTAGAAAGAAAGAGCACCTCTTCGGATTGCTGTGCCCCCATCTCTGCCCGGTCAGCCTTTGTTCATCAGCCTGTTGCTCTTCATCAGTGATATCGATGTTAGGGACAAAAAGAGCTCTGGTCAGTGGGTAATGGGTGGAGACTGTGGCCTGCAGATTAATTAGGATGTTTGCTCCCTCCGTTTACTGACACTTGAACTTAAGTAGGTACGTCCCTTAGAAGAACATTACTGTAACTCTGTTTCCTGGTATTTTAGAAAGTGTTACCTTCCTCACTCAGCTGCATCTCTAGAAAATTTACTGGGTTTGTTTTTGAATTCTAGCTCTTGTTTGTTTCTTCTTCTAAGTAGGCTTTCATAAACCAAAGTGTATCTGTATGTAGACTTTTCTGAACCATGCAAAGTAGTAGGGAAAATGTCTCCACTATTCTCTAGGATTATCTTAAAATAGTAGAAACATGCAACACAAACTACAAGATACTGCAAGTTCTCAGTATAGTCTGTTCAACTCTTTTTTTCTTTCTCCTAAAGAGAGACTTTTCCATAATTCTTTTCTATATATATGTGGATTTATTTTTCATTATTGTTTTTATTAAAAGAATTGTATTTTAAGAATTGCTCAATCTGCTAGGCTTAAACAAAGAACTAATGTCTGAATTGTCATTATAATGTAATTTTTAGGCTGAAAATCCTTTTGGCATGTGATGCTTGTAGCCTAAATTGTTTCTGCTATATAAGGAAATGGATTTTATTTTACTTTCCTAACCAAGTCTATGTGCACAAGAGAGGAGCATCCAAATTCAGACTAAGAATAGAAATTTTCTAACTGCATTAGTGAGTTTCTGCTATAGCTCTGTAACTAGTAGTCAACAGTTTATACAATTACTCATCTCTGATTTCATGAATGCTGGAGGTTACAGGTGTGTTTTCTTAGTAATTTTAATCTATTGAGTCTTTTTGTTGCGAAGTCCCTGTTGGCAGCTGTTTGGGTGTGGGCTTTGCTCTGTCTTCTCTGTAGTTGTTCCTTCTGCTGTGTTGGCTTTGAGCTTGGGTGGTGAAGGCAAAGGTAAGGTTCTTGTGTCAGAATTCCAGGACTCCTGAAATCCCAGTCCTTGCCTTACCATCCCATGTGTCCTGAGGTGGACAGCCGGTCTAGTTGCCGAAGACCAAGCTGCCAGGTAACACACACAGCCCAAATTCCTGATCCTTCATGTATGGGCTGTGCTGGGGTCTGTGCACACATACCAAAATCGGCTCTTGAGCTGCCTGGCACAAGCAGCTATGCCAAATGGTGGGGATCAGCTCCTCTGGTGCCAAGGGGATAGCTGGTGGCTCCTGCATGATCTCTGAGTGAAGGGGATGCAAGATGCAATGAAGTGGGAGCAGGCAGGCTGAGTCTGGCCCTCAGGCTTCAGCAGCTGCCTGACTGTGATGCCAGTTGATTTTCTGGGCTAAGAGTGACCCTTATCCACCTTCCCTCAGGGCTGTATCCACAGAAGGGCTGATACTGCTACCAGGTATTTATAGATGCCATATTTTGCTTATTAGTGTTTCGCTGGTGGTTGGAAGCAGAGATCTGCTTCAGAGAAAGGAAACAAATCATGCCCCATATTGAGCCAAACATTACATCTTCCTGGTCCAAGAAAGTGAGTTTGTAGCTCCTCTTTCCCTGCACACCCTCTCTCCCTGCTGACTGGGAAACACTGAGGCAGTGTAAACCCCTTTGGTGGCCCAAGGCATGGTACAGAGGTGTGGTGCCATGCCCAGCTGGCTGCAAGCCATGTCCTGCCTGTAGGAGCCCACCAAACCTCTTCTCACTTGGTGATGAAGCACAAGAATTTGTTTCACACATCTGCTGAGATGCATTTCTTGTCCTTGCAATGCTTCACATTGATTCCTCTAAGATCTGATTTTGGTTTTCACTGTAAATTGTCACTCAGTCCCTTAGTATTGGGGGATTTAAATGGTTTCAACCCAGCAACAGGAGACTTGGACCTGCAAATCTATGGCTGAGGTGAATGTGATGTGATGGTTGGGTCCATGCGCAGTTCTTTATAGCAGATATTGCCGTTATGCATAAAGGGTACCTAACAGCCAAAAAGAGCTAAATATGCTATAAATTTTACCTCCTTCTCCCCCCCAGTAATGTCTGGCTTTGCATGTTCTCTAGTGCACTGGACAGAGGAATTTGGTAAAGAAGTAGCAGGATGTGAACAAGTAGGATCAACATGGGCACCCCATGCTGCTGTTGGCTTTGTGCACTGTGGTCTGATTTTCCCCAAGACCACAGCTGCCCTTCCCTGAAGCTGTCATGAGGCCATTTGGGGTGAGTATCAGTGACAATGGCGTGGTGTGGCATGCTGTGGTGTGCCCCCCTTGATGGGAGCTGCAGATCCTCCCTGGCCTCCATAGAATAGTTGGAGTTAGAAGGGATCTTTAAAGGTCATCTCATCCCACCCCACCTGCAGTGAGTCTAGGTCAGGGTGCTCAGAGCCCCATCCAGCCTGACCTTGAGTGTTTCAGGGATTCCTCTCCCTGTAGTTGTCTCCCAGCCATTGCACACTGTCAGTGGGACTGCCGTGGCTTTGGACAGGGAGCAGGAAGCATCAAATCCAGCCATGCAAATCCCAGGCTACATCACTGGCATGGGATAGCCCAGAAACCCTCCTCACCATCTCTTTTTTCATGCTGTAAAATGGACAGGTTTTGAGCTGCCATGGGAGACCATAAGTGCATCAGCTGTAAATAAACTTCAGAAAAGTCTTTTCTTCTTCTTTTTTTTTTTTTTTTTTTTTTTTTGTTGAATTTGGCTCATTGTGGTGACATGCATTGAGACCTAAATGATTCTGTAATTCTGTGAGACTATTAGTAGCATGTCCTACCACGTCTTCCTCCTACATGCAGAAAGCACAAAGACTCCCTGTCAGATCGCCCTGCACGTGATGGACTTGCTGCACCTCGAGTTAAAGCGTGGTACCTACAAATAGAAGAGTTTAATTGGAGCTGCAGGTGAAGCAAGGCATTGTGGACCTAGTATGTGTCGTAGGACTGGAAATGAGTTCCTGTCATGTCACTGTGAAGCAGCTCAGGTTATGACAGTAGTGTTATTGAATCCCAAGGACAAGCTAGGTGCCCGTGAGCTTAATCTGCTTCAGCTCCCAGGAAGTGCAAGTAAAAGTGTGTTGCATCAGTGGCTTTTGGCATCGTATATGTAAGATATAGTATATATATATATATAACTTATCAAGGAAGAGCAATACAACAATGGCAAGCATTTAACACTTGGGCCCCTCTGCTAAAAAGTTAATTTGCCTGGAAATTAATTTATTTTGTATTTATTCAATTCCTTAAATTTGTTACTAGAGCCAGTAGGAGCTTGTTCGTATAGGGAAATTTTGCTAGTCACACTTGTATAATTACAGCAGGATGGTTAGAAACATCATTCCTTGCATAACTGCTTTGATTCCAGTGTAATGATAACTATTTGGTAGAGCTTATATGTCCTAGGATGACTACAATAAATTAAGAAGCTTCATTTTAGTCCAGGAGTCGTAGTGGAGTATCTCTAACTAACTCAGCTCTCTGTTTTATGCTTCTATAACTTTTCTGGGTGGCACAGATAGAGATGCCCAGTAATACAGTCTCCTTGATAAAATGATTCTACTGAGAAGGGCATCATGTAGCCATAGGTCTAAAATTTGCGAGTTTACCCACTAAGCCACAGATTGTTTTCTTGCCTTTGAAAGGATAATGATTGAATCTGTCTGTATATGCTCATTTGCCATCTCCCAATAGCTATGAAAACCTATTCTTTTCAAGTCTCCCAGGGTGCTGCCAGGTTTGAGCCAATAAACTTCAGATCTGTGACTAGGAGGCACTATTAGCTTTACTGCTCGATTGTGTTGTCCTATTGTTTATATGACTGGTCGTTCTTTAACAAACACAATGCTATATAATCTCTATCGTAAAGAAATTTCATCTCAGAGAGAAAGAACCATGTGCTGCAATTACAATTAGGGTTGCTATTAAACACCAGGCTGTTGTTAATTTTCTGCTGATATCCAGGATCTCAGAGGCATCCCCTTATTTTGCTGCCTGTGACTGGGAGCAGTAATGAAGAGTGACTGGGACAGGAGGAACAGTGGCCCTGGGTGGGCTCCTACACCATCCCCTTTGAAAGGACACATGGATACACAGGCAGCAGTCCTTGCTATAATGAAGACTGCTTCCCTGTGGATTTGTGTCTTTGGGCAAGGTTGGGCATCATCTGCATCATGGTGAGTTCTCAGATGTATAGTAAGTGTTAGAGGGTATGTCAGGGAAGGCACCAATAGCATAATAGTCCAGCTTTCCTCCTGCTTCATTGTGTGGAGGCCTCTTGGATCATCACTGGAGAGGAGTGTTAATAAAGTTTTCTCCACCCCTGTGGAGAAAGGCACCTTCCATTTCAGCAAAAACGTAATTTGGAAACCTGAAGTAATCTAAGACCACTTAAAATCCTCTTTCATTGGTACTGGTGTAACTTGATCGTCTTCTGTGGAGTACCTTGTCGTTTACATCGGTTTAAAGGAGAGATAAAGCGATTCTTATGTGCATTGCTGGCCGGGAGAAGAAAAATGAAACACAATGTTGCCTCTTCCTTTTTGTCCCCATTTCCCTGTGGTTTCCTGTTGGGAGATTCAGATTAGCTCCTTTTCTTTGTCTCTCTTCTCTCATCCATTTCACAGTCTTTGCATTACCTCTTTTTAACAGTCCAAGTACCCATGTGAAGGGCTTATTAGAAGCACCTGAGTTTGATAGCTGTATCATTTGAACTTATCTGGGCTTCTATTTAATCTCTGCTCGTGGTATGTCATGATGAAGAGTAATGCGGGAGAAGATGACGTGTCCCTTATTCAATAGCATCTATCTCTTCCTTCATTATTCTCTCTACTATAGAATGAAACAAGGATAACAAAGTTTAGATCTTGTCTCTTTTGATTGCTTAATTCATTTTATAGCTGTATATTTGTAACATAGCTTTGACAAGTATAGCTTTGGTAGAAACTCTGACCCAGTTCTTGCCTCCATGGGCAGAATATTGAATTTTCTTACAAATGCACTTCTTTTGTAACAGGATTTTTTTGTTCTTGCAATTCATTTTATTGTCTGTTTTTTGTGAGGAAGGTGATGTTAACAGGATCACAGTAAGCAGGTACAATGGAGAATTGTGAATACAGTGCAACATGTTTCATTGTAAAGCAGTAGACAGGTTTAAGAGATGTTATGTCTTAAGACCACATATTGGTTCCTCAAGTGCCTGTAATCACATCCTAGGGGAAAATGGTTTCAGTAGAAGTGTTAAAATCATGAATTCCATTTCTAAGCACATTAGGAATTATGTAGCTGCATTTGGTTCTTTAATGCAGGGCCTACATTTCCAACATCGAAGGTTCCCCCTGACACTAACATCATTAGCATAATGGCTATGAAGCATTTTCAATTGATTGTCATTTTCAAATTGCTGAGCATCTTTTCTGCAGTTACCAAATAATTTATTTTTTTTTTCTTGGACTCAAACAGTTGAGCAAAATTTCAAGGCGCAGCAGGCTGTGCTGGTGAGGATAAGCAAATGATGGTGTGAGTTGTGTATCTGTGCCTCTGCCCTGCATGTGTATGTCAACAAAGAATATGCAGATTCCTGGATTGCTGCACTTAAGGGGAGGGGGGAGGAATGGGACAGAACCCACAGAATAGGTCTTATTTAAATGGAAAACAAAATGCTACTTGGGGGGGTGGGGTAGGTGAGCCCAGTGCTTAGTCATGCTATGCTCCCTCTGCTTGTCTGCCTCTCTGGGGCTTGCTTCATCTTTGTTTTGTTTTCTTCTCTCAGTTTTTTCAGTTGCACATCCTCTTCTTACAGGAACAGTCTGTAAAACAGCTTTTTTTTCCCCCCCTTCAGATGTATAGCATGTGCTTGTGTTCAGGGGGTAATTTGTGCCCATGTTTAAGGAGGAGGTTGCCTTTGTTTCTGATGCTTTATTCTGGCAATAAGGCTAGTTATGTTGGATTTTTTATGCTTTTTCTACATGCCAGGTTGCTGTTATACTCATCACATTTCAAAGAGATTGAATACAATCCATTACAGTATTAAGTAATTACTCATTTGTTGTTGCAACAAGTAAACTCATCATAGTGATGCTTAAGGAGCTTGTGTTGATAATGTAGGAGATATGAGTATTTCAGAAATACCACTTAACACTGCTTTTCTCACTGGTTTTAATGCAAAGCATAGTTTCTGTCCTCATTTGTAGCCTCTGTTGCCCTCTGTTTATTCTTTCCACTGGTGTATTCACCATTTCTGGATGTCTCTCTATAATAGCATGCCTATATGATGGGTATTTCCATTGTTTGCCAGTTCCTTGTCTACATACTACCACTGGTTTTCTGCCATCTCTGGTTTGTGGCACTGAGGGGTCTTCTGGGCTGTTCTGTATGATGAAGCTGTCTCCGCAGAATTCATTTCATGCTTTCCCTGCATAAACATTATGCATTTGCTGTTGGAAGTATTTGAAATAGCTGGATCTTTACTGTGTATTTCATTGCTTTTATTAGACACAGTCTCTGTTGAGAGAAAAGAAGGATCAAGAAAACTAAATTTAAACTGTTCGGGGTTCAGAAAGCAGAACAGTGTCCCCAAAATTGCAGCACACTTCCCCTCCCCACTCCTGTCCCCCACACAGACCCCACCGCTGCTGTGCAGAAGAGCATTAAATGGCTCTTCTGCCCTGTTCAGTGTATGCCTGCCTCTTTCATCCCAAACATGGGCTTTTCTATTTGGTGTCTGTCTTGAACCAGACACTAACCAGATGTGGACTATCACTGTTTCAGCAGGCTGTAAAACAAAGGAAAGAAAAAGAATTCAGTGGAAGTGGGAAAGTTTTGCTGGTCATTAAACTCAGTGTCAATGCTTAACAATATCATGTTATAGCTCTGGATAGAACTTCTCTCCATTCAGTTTGGATAAGGTTTGTGGAGATGGTTTTGCCTCTCTGTTTACCTCTGTGGTCACTGATACATAGAAAACTACAATGAGTAGTGTTTGGAATAGAGAACACCATTTCAATGTAATATTGCTGCTTCCAAAGGAAAGTTTTCCTAAACTGACTATGTTTTTTGTCTTGTCGATGCATGTACTGCTTGCTTTATCCAAGATCCATATTTTTAACATTTTGATGAGCATAATGCAAGGTCATGGTTAAAACCTGGTGGTGGTGACACAAGTGAAATTTTTGTCATTGACTTCTGAGAGAGGCAGAAATTTCCCTGTTGAATTCTGTATGCAGTTTTAATGCTGTTCAAACCAGTCCAAAGATGATGTATTGTTCAAAGAAACTGTGTGGCCTATCCCACAAGTTTTATTTTTCACAGCGGTGATCCTAACCAGACCTGACGTCGCAGTACTGACACTGTGCAGGAGGAAACCTAGTAGTACAGGACTTGGCAATTCACAAAGTAATTTGGGATGTTTGTTTAACATTGCAGTCAGTGTGTTTGTAGAATTGCTGGATTTTTTCCCCCCCTATTTATTTTCTTTGTTTTTATTGTCTTGGTGATGGATTTTGGGCTGAGTCTGTAGGCTTGCCAGAGCATTTCCTCGGCTGTTTACACCTGTTATGTAAATCCTTGGCAATAAGCTGTTTTTCTCAGCTGTGGGGACACATTGGTTTGAACTACACTACCTACAATTGTTGTGGCAGTGTAGGGACTCTGTCCACGTGCAACAGTGCCTATTCAAGGGTGTCCCAATCTCCAAGACACTGGGAGAATCGGGCTCAACATCCATACCATTCACCACCACTGATCCACCTACATTTCTGAGGCTGTTGTTGCAAAAGAAAAATGTTAAATATTTGCTTCTTTGTTTATTTAAGTAAGACTTAATGTTAAATCTCAGTCTAAAAACATGGAGAAATGCATGGGTACATGTTTTGCTGGTCTGTAAGGCTATTTTTTTGGTTTTAGTGTAAATATTCTGCAGTGCTGTATGTTGTATACCTTTGAAAGTGGTAGGCCTGAAAAAGAACAGCAAAAGTGATTCTGTATTTAACTTCTTTAAGTCTCTCTCCTTTGGTTTGACATGCAATATCAAGCAACTCTTTTGTTTAGACTGCTTTTATTTTAATTACTTTTTTCTTTCCTTATTTCTATTATTAAGAACATACACTAACAGCCTCAGACAGTATCCTGTAGTAAGTGCAAACTATTCTACATATCCTGCTTTAGAATGGTGCTAGGAGAGGGGGAGAGGCAGGACATTTGGGGCCAAATTTCTGTTTGTCCATCAGTGACACCCTGCTGGCAGAAGTGCAATCAGTGGCAGATTTATTTGTTTCTGAGGACAGCTGTAGACATCTATTAGCTGTAGACTAATAGATGTGAAGTTCTCAGAACTGCCCAAGAATTGCAGCATATTCTGTCTTGAAGCGACCCTCTGGTGTCTGGATTGTAGGTGATATTTCAGGAGGCTTAAATCAGAATTAGTCTTAATATGACTGAGAAGTAGGAGAGGTCTTAAGGTAGGGGACAACACAAGGCTTTTGATTTGGGCAGTATTAAGTTTTGACATGAGTTTTAGGAGACCCTTAAATACTCAGTGCTCTCTGATTGATATGGTCCATCCTGGAGAAGTTTGCTCACTGTTTTGTGACACAGCTCAAACATGTAGGTAACGGGGAGAGGAAATTAGTTATCCTCCAAGAAGAGGGATGAGCAAGTGTACAGCCAGCATCTCCTCTTCAGAGGTCCTTGCCACTATCACCAGTTTCCTGAATGCTGGAGAACCGGGGCTGGGTGCACAGTGCCTTCTGCCCTCTGACTTGGCAGAGGAACAGAATTCCTGCCTCAAGTGTGCAAGTCAGACAGTGCACCAGTCAAAAGCTATTTCATTCCTGGTGCTGTCAGAGGTAGCAGAGGTTGGGCCAGGGTCAATTAAGGTTGTGTCCAGCATTTCAATGCCAAAGACTTTTGGAATTGCTGCAAAGTGATGATGTGATGAATGCTTCTGTCATAGGGTGGTAGCTAGCAATTTGCAGTGTTTATGCCATGTCTGGAGATGGATTCAGCACGGCTGGTCTTTCCAAATCTGAAAGGCATTTCCAGAAGTCTAGGTGTAGGCTTTCAGGTCTGACTATTCAGTTGTGGTTCGTTGTCCAGCCACTACCATACATTCTCTTGAGGAACCATTACTTATTTTTTTTGTTGATTTGATTCCTCTTGAATAAGGTACAACATAAATGGTGTTCCTCAAAATGCTTGGGCCACCTACCAGTCAGACTGCCTGGATATTGGTCATTAGGTCTGTTCAGAAAGCAGATATGAAGCCCGCTGTGTTTATGTGTTCTGCAAAGTTAGATCTGATGACTTCAGCTGGTGTTTCATCAGTGCAAGCTTTTTGCCATGTATGATAAATATTTTTAAGAAGCAGTTGTGATGGGGAAGCTTGGAGAGGACTGAAGCAGACAGTAAATTTTGAACATCTGTACCAGTGCCTTCCTGAATCACCTCCTCTGCTGATTTGACCTTTGAGGATCCTGGGCTGTCTCTTCTGTTGGAAGATATACGCTAAAAGAAGTGTTTGTCCATGGCTGGCATTAAACTGTATTATCAGATGACCTAGGACATACCTATGTGTTTGGTCATGATCTTTGGGCATGAAGCTCTAAGGCAAGAATGTCACTGAGCACTGTGCTCCCTCTACCTTATTTTCCTTTGCTTTTTCATCTTACCAAGTTCTTTTTCACTTCCTGCTGCAGGCTGCTGTATTGTACATCTAGCCATTGCTCACTAAAGCTCAGATATCCACCAAGAGGGAAGATTGTATGTGTGTGTGAAGCTGTGGGAAGGAATAATTGATATCTCTATATTATTGTGTTTCTGTGTATATACTGTTATAGTCACCGTTTGATTTTTCATGATGCACTGCCCTTGTGTATCATTTTCCTTGACTAATTAGCTGTGACAAGCAAGATGAAACCTAGGAAGGCACTATAGTTTTAAAATAAATGTACTCGTCTTGAAATTGAAAATAACTGCATGATCTGGATCCTAATTATTCTTGTACTATAGAGAACTTCATGGGGTTTTTTTGGTGGTTTTTTTTAATGGAGGTTGATTTTTTTCCTCTTTTTATCTTTTGGTTTTTAAAGGATCTGACTACTACAAATTTTAAGTAAATCTCTGGTGATAAAAAAATGAATGTAGCTTTTACTTAAAATCATATAAATGAAAACTCAGTGTCCTAAGCTGTTTCTTTCAAAGCACAGCACAGCGAATTTTTCCAAGAGGCTAAATATCATGAGACTCATGTTGCAATACAATGAGAATGGGACAAGTGGGGGAATTTAGCAATACCCTAGATATTATTGAGTTCAAAGCCACACTGAAATAAAGCAAGCCTTTCTAGACTTTGCAGGGAAATTAATGTCACATTGTGTAGCTAATAGATAAATATGTTACATTAACATAATTTCTTACATTGAAGAATGAACCCATCTTGTTATTTAATGCTTTGATTTTGTTAACTTAATTTCATGTTATTTTGTGTGCAAATTAACATTGTATAATTAATATCTCATTTACAAATAGAGTGGTCTTGAATTCAAGTAAATTTCAGTGATTTAATCCTGAAAACATCTTATACAGTAATTGTAAAGAGCACCCAGAGTTTGAGAAGAGAGTATGATTCCTTGTTTTGTTGTGTTTTGTTTTGAAAGGGCAAGCACGTTTGATGCATTCAGACATTGGAACAAAAGACTTTCTGCTCATCTTTAGTTAGGAGAATCACCAGTGTTGGCTTTAATACGAAAGGTGATGACAGCTTTGCTTGGTTTTTAAGGCTGTCAGTCTGTTTCCGGATGCTTTTGCTGCCTGGGCTGAAGGCGGGGGAAGCCTTGTCAGGGTGGGCTCTGAGCTCCGGGGTCTGAGGGGTCTGGAACACCCCGCTTCCAGTCCCGCCTGCAGTGCGGTGAACTCAGGAGCTCCTGCAGTCCCTTCAGGAACAGCTTATGTAACTTCGGCCATGCCAGCGATATCCTACGCTGTGCAATGGTCTCCTGACTGTTTGCTGGCTTTATTTTTTTTTTTTTTTTTCCTTTTTCTTCTATTCCCCCCCCCCCCCCCCCCCCCCCCCCCCCCCCCTTCTCTCTCGGCGGGATTGCATCATCTGCCTGCGTTTCACAGCTTGGGCAGCAGGGGAAAGGAGTTGAATAAATCGACATGTTGCTTTTATCAAGTAAATCTCTGTGAAGTGTCCTGGTCAGAAGAAATTTATATTCTTTCTATCTAAGCCGTCTTTAAAGAATACTTCACCCCTTTTTTTCCTTTCAATAAGTTTTTTCAAGGCTTTCCAAATCACTTTATCAGAACTTGTGATAAATTGAGGCTGTGTTTTCAACAGTTTGCTAGACTGCTAACCCCTTTTCTCAGAACTAACATGGTCTAACAGCTAAAATAATCTGAAAGTCTCCTTGCTCTAAAGACACAGTGGGACTGTTCCCTCCATGAGAGGTAAACATCCAGCACACTTCCGCCAGTGTCAGTGGAGTTACTGTGAACTCAAAGAGATGGAAGGGAGAAGAGAACATGGCTCAATGCTACCCAAAGCTAGAGAAAGTAAGATGGGTGTGAGGAAGTGACCAGCTTTTAGTGGGAGCAATGGCACCTACATCAGAAAAAAGCACAGGACTCTGATGTCAGGTTTTAGCATGCAAAAATATTTCCAGCTCTTCTAAAATCTTAAAGCACGGAACAAAGGCTACAGTCACAATTTCAGTTGTTGCCAAGGATTACCTCGTTCCACTTGTTTGTTATTGCTGGTTTTCATGTTTTCCTGCTTCTTTTTTTTTTTCTTTGTTTTCTTCACAGGGTAAAAAAGTCCCATAAAAAAGAAAGCTTGGCTTGGTTTCCAGGATTACCCTGTGAGTGTTGTAGGAGTACATGCTTTATATTAAATACAGTTGGATACTTTTTATCAATTTATATTGAAATCTCTTGTTGCTTTTAAGATGACAAGATTAGGGATAGGATTTGGTAGGGGCACAAGTGGAGGTTGGTTTTCCCCTTAGGCAGATTGATATATGTCAACTAGAGATCCCTAATCAAAAAACAAAAACAAAAAAAACCACCAAAAAAAAAACCCCAAAAACAAAACAAAAACCAAAAAACAAAAACCCCCCAAAAAACCCCAAACCAGCAAAAGAAGAAGAAGAACAAACAACAACAAAAACTTCCTGGCAATCTTAAGCTTAAAAATGCATTCTTATATTGGATGATGAGTACCTATAGTATTGTTTAATCTCTCAGAGCTTCTTCCTGATCAAGCAATGGCTTGTACAGTCCTTACAAGAACTTCATTATTTCAGAATAAATTTTCTCTAGTGGCCTTGCCTTCCATGTTGCCACTGCTGAAGCTCAGAGAGGGCCAGGGAGGAATCTATAGAAAGCCACATGTGTGGCAAAGAGGAATGAAGTCCCTGTCTCCTGACAAACAGATTCCCTGTTGTTGCCACTAAAGGCTGTATGTGTCTGTCTGCTGTGCTGCTGGGCTTTAATGGAAAGAGACTGGCTGTGCAAATAGTCACCATCTTTTTTTTTTTCTTCATTGTAACCCAGGAGAACTAAAAGGGCAGTGAAAATAGAAGTATCCTCACAAACAGAAAAGAAAGAACTAAAGGTAGCATCTGTGGGCTGTGTTCATGTACAGGGCTAGGACCTGGAGGTGACTGTTTGGGTTTGATGTTTAAGGAAACTGCAAGGCACTGCAGTTAGAATTTCTTATTCGAAGTGCTTGTCAAGAACAAAGTCCTCCTTAAGGGTAATATTAATGCTTCATTTCAAAGTCCTTACCTGTGTTATGAACAATGTTTTAGAGGATGACAACAATGGTTTAACACAATGAATTTATTTTGTGATTTTAGTGGGTTTATTAATTTTTGCTTCTTTCAGTCTGCTAATAAAATTATTAATACTTTTCTTTTACTTGTAAACAATTACATGTTCCTTGTTTGGGACACAAATTCTGTGCTTTTAAAGTTGAATTTTTTTTTCAATAATTAATATTTTTATTTTACTTCAGTTCATTGCAAACTATATTCCAGGAGCCAATTTAACTTATCCCTGTTATTTTAGATGTGGCCTTCATTAAATATCTAGAAGGAAATTGAAATCATTCATGTAATCGAGATATTTTTTTCAAGGCTATGGCTTCCATTACCAGAAACACAGGAAAAGAGTGCCGGGGACTTCACTGTGTTGGCAGTAGAGAACACTTAACTGCCAGTGAAGTATAAGATACCTTTCTATAAAATAAACATGCTAGAAGAAAACCTTCAGCAGTATCCTTTGCATTTGGTTTGCTTTGCTGAGAAAGGAAGTGTTTACTTGGGAAAGCATCTGGATTTTATTGTGTTTTAATTCATTGTGGACAGCCTGATGGAGTCTGGAACCACTTAGAATGTCACAACCTTTCATTGTCACATGCAATGTGGAAACGAAATGAAAAGCAATCCAAATCTCAGGCTATGTAGCCCAAGTTGTTACGTTTGCTGTGGTCTTCCTTCTGTAAGACAGACCTCTTGAACAAATACAAATTTGTAGTGACAGTCCTTATAGTGCCTGTTTGTTCATCTGAATAGCCCTTTGTGAGCTTCAGTCAGGTTCCTCAGGAGTAGGAAATCGGGAGAGATCCTGGGTAAAAGAAAAAATGAGCAGAATCCAGTGACTAGTGTACCTTTTCTCATGAAGGCAAATGAGAGGAGGTGACATCTGTGTGGTGCATCTGAGACTGGGTTCACTACTTTTGGTTCCCCCTCCCCAGTTCTGGTCACTTCTGTTTGTTACGGTAAGTGACATCACAGGAAAGTTAACTCATTTGCAAGGTCAGCCCTGTGCTGCAGGCATAAATCTGACTTTATTTAAATAAACTTTATGGGCTTTTTTAGAAGCGTGCCTGGATTTTTGGAATTAGTTTCTAGTCCCATTTCTAGTGACTCATTTATGAGAAGATAAGATTGATGTAGACAAACTGATCTTCAGTGAGCTGCATCCAGCAGTTTCGTTTTTTATAAAATTTCTTATTTAGTGTTTAAAGGTAACCTGCCCACCTACATGAGTCTGGTGAACAGATGATACATTTCAACAGCAGATACTTTCATTCTCACTCCTCCTCTGAATCCTATGAAGTTACATCAGAAAACAATTTGCACAAATGCATCTGAGCGGTCCTTTTGTTTAATCCGCAAAAGAATCTGGTATTCCCTTTCTCCTCATGTTTCCATTCTTCCTTCTCTTTGTGTTTTATATCACGCTTCTTTGTATCAATCTGTTTCTAGAACTGGTGTTCTCATCTTCAGTAACCCTTTCTGATGGCAAATCTTTTGCAGCATTAGTGCACAAAAATCTTTGTTTTGAAACAGCTATGTTGTATGTTTGTGTGTATATAGCAACCCTGATGGCCCTAAGCCACAAAGACCTAAAAATCAAAAGCTGATGTACATGCAGCGTTGCTGACACAAAATCAAAGGAAAGGAAGAATCTGGAAAATGAGGGCAGTGCATACCTTCCACCCACATGTCCATCCCTTACTGTTACTGCAAACCCCGTGCACTCAATTAGCGGAGAGAAAACTTGCCCCTCTGCACTCTCTTCACTAACTCCTCCTTCCCCACACAAAATGCAAACAGTAGAAGATACTGGCTACAGCTTGGAATTGTAGCAGCAAAGGATGGTGTGTAGGAGATAACTGGAGTGGGGGAAAACTGATGCTGCTGTAGAACCAGTTTGAGACTAGGATTCATGGTCTGTGATCCATGATGCTTGTGTTCATAGTAGCATCATATAATACCCACTTGTAGGTGGACAATTAGCAAATATGTATTGTTTAGGTGGTTATTAGTGATGCTGAAGGTATCAAGATTGTTGTTTTGCAGTGGATGATAATTTCTTGCTTCTGTTGAAAGGCAGATCAGCAAGGAGGGCTCCACTGGGCAAAGATGTTGCACTGGGAGGAGCAGAGGTGCAATGAGAGTTTTATGTACTCAGTTAGCAGACCCTTGGAAGGAGAATTTAACATGATACAATGCTAAATGGCACAGTTAGTTCCCTCTCTTCCTACACTGTCTGCTGTGGTTGTGTAGGACAGTCCTGGGCTGAGTTAGGGACTGTGGTGAAGTAGAATTGCAACAAAAAAAATAAGGGCTGTTTCTCATGAATCTTCCTTTATTTTTATTTTCCCCAAAACCATAGTATGTGATGTTTGACTAAAGATTGCCTGTAATTCTAACTTCCTTTAGAAACACTTGTAAAAGTTTGTGCTGTCTGTATCTGTGTCTTCCTGTGAGGCTCATCCTAGAGCAGGATGGAAGACAGATTATGGTTTTACTTTTTATTGTTGATGGGGGAAATCTAATAAACAATAAAATGTAGTTTTCCAAAGGGAGATCAGCATCTATAGACCAAGTGCGAAAGTGTCTTATGAAAAAATATTAATAGAACAAATGAAATTGCTAGATTCAGCAGTGTAGACACATCTTAATATAACATGTCTGTGATGAGTATATGCTTGTAAAGCACATGCATTTTGGCTGCTGTTTGATGCATAAAGGATGGACTTGTAAAAAAGTTTATTATGGCTTCACATCCTAGTTCAGCATGTCTTTCAGGCAGAAGTCCAACTTGCAGTGCAGGTGTCATTCCTGCTGACTTTAAGGGTCCCCATTTGCACAAAGAGTGAACACTACCTTGGCTGCTCTGCAGAGCGTAAATCCAGTTTGTTGTGCGAAGTGCATTGTCATGATTCCAGTAACATCCTGTCACATATGGATGATTCATAACTGATGAAGGCCAAAAGGCTTCTGTGCTTTTCTAGTTCTGCTTCTTATGGGGCAAATGGAACCATATTTTCCAAGCATAAAACAGCTTTAAAACTGCAGCAAAACTCTACATCATAACAGAAATGTTTTGGTTCCATCTATGGAGGAGGCACTGTGCAATGGGTCTGTATATGTGGTGTCTGCAGGATTGCATGCAGCTGCAGGCCCCTGGCATCGTATTTCTGTGTACTTTCTTATGAAAAAAACAGTTCCTGCACAGTTTGCAAGTTGCCTTTTTAATGTAAACTCCTGTTTATTGTTGCCTTGAGTGTTTTTCCTATTTGAGCCACAGCTTAACGGCTCAGGAATCTCTCGTGCACAGGTTAAAATCTGCTTTCTTTCTGTTGAATTATAGAGACTAAAGTCCATCTGTTTCCCTTTGGTATGACACTACTGCAGCCTCTGTGAGTGAGCTCTGCTCACCCATGTGATGGTCTGGTGATCCCAGGGCTGATTTGTATTTTATTCCATCAGTGGGAAAAAGTAATTGCACACTTAACTGTCTTCATAAATAACAGGTTATTTTCTCACAGAATTCTTTTGTTTTTAAGTTTATTAGTCTGAATTATAAATAGTATCAGGGAAGTAATTCAATCTGCAGACAGACTAATATGTTGTGAGCAAGGCTTGTCATTGGTTTTGTTATGAACAATTTTACTGGGAAATTATTCCAGTTTACGAGGGCATGAAACCAATTAGCATGCTGCCCCTGTGGTAGCCTAATTTATCTGCAGAATTATTATACAGAACTCACTAGTAGTTCTCATAGTGGGCAGTAAATAAATATGAAGTAGACTTACGTATGGTAATGGGCAAGCACTAAAGAAAATTCTGTTTCATGCCACTCTTCTAATTTCTTAAATGACATAGCTCCTTGGTACCTAAGTTTTGTGTCTTGTTTTAAAGAAATTATCTTTCCTTCCTGAGCTGTGGACTCAATGTTTGGAGCAGAACCAGTGAAAAGCCTTCTGTAAAACTAAAAGAAAAATAGCAAGTAAGTTTAGTATGAAATTCACTGAACTGAAAGTAAGAGAGAGAGAGTTTTAACCCTCCTCAATGTGGCCCTGGGCCAATAGTGATGATGTGGTAGCAGCCAATGGTGCATTTGACCAATCCAATTCGGGGTAGGTGTTAGATATGATTTCTTGTGCCAGGGTGCTTTACTGAAGGACCAGTGTCTATTGACATATAGAGATGTGTGTAGGAAGCTTCTACCCAAATATCAAGAGCAACACAAAATTCTTGTTTATATACTAAAGACACAAGTAATGCACATTAATGCACATGTCCTCTGGAGTCAGCTGGGCATCCTTGAGGTGGAAAGCAGTAAGTAGGAAAGATATATAAAAATTTATACAGGGGATTTGCTTTCTTCTCTGTCTTCAGATGAGGACGGTGGTTCACTACCCACCTTCTAGGATATTGCACTGGTGTTACCTGGGATAATTTTGTTCACAGGTCATGAGCATCTGTATTTTGGATATTGCAGCGGTAATAAAACTGTGTTTCTTCTTGCTGGCTAGAACTCCCAGTGACAAATACCGTGCATTGCTTGCTTTTTCGCCAGGTGGGCTGTGCAGCACTGTACCTCCCAGTACATGCTGGGAGCACTCCCATTTGAGCACTCCCCCAACAATCAGTGCCAGGTGGCAGCAGGGCTCGGATGAATGTCCCTGAGCAGGCTGTTTCTGCAGGAGTTGTTGTCACGTGTATGAGTTGTAGCATGGAGATCCTCTTCTATCCTTGAAGATTCCCTATCTGTAGGTGGGGTCTTGAACTTCTTCAGATTTGTCAAAGGTTTTAAAAATCCAATGGAGAAAATAAGCTCCTTCTTATTTTCTCATGCCTCTGTCATCTGATTCACATAGTTTACAAACATTGATTTTATGAAATTTTGGAAAAACCACCACCCCCACCCCCCCGCAAAAGGCTTTTTTATTCCTTTTCCTACATGTAAAAAACTGAAAAAGCCTAACCATACTGGAGCCCCTTTAGGGAGTAGATAAGACTCATTTAGCTTTAAAACAAAGGAGAGAGAAGAAAATCTCTCAATTGACAAGACTTGTTTCTATTCTTCTTTATTGTTAAAATTTTAATTTCATTGTGAAGTTCTTTGTTTCAGAAAGCCTTCAGCTTGAGCTGCCCCAATAGTGAGTGCACAGACAGGTAAAACTTGCCTCTGCATGGCAGGTGTTGGGTAATGAGGGCCACCAAAAACTTCTTTCTGTCTTGTTGGCGGTCTTTGGAGTTTTTGTTTGGAGCTTTTCTTAGCTGGAGAAAATGACTGTTTAATGCTCCAACCATTCCAAATCCTCAACAAAAGATCTGAACATGCTTAAAAATCTTTCTGCACATTCAGTCACTAGGAGTAAAAGAAATTTATAGAACCAGACACTATGTAACTTTCTTCTTTAACTGGAAGTCTAGGACTCAAAACTCTCAAAGCTCAACATTGTCGCTTTCTTCTCTGCAGAGTGGTCCTAGGAGGTGGTGAGTCACCATATTTTAATATCTCACTTTTATTTAACTGTTTGGAAAACGTGGCAGTGCATTACCCTAAATAGTTACTCATTTCAGGGAACAAAACCCACAAGTGTCCCCAAACTTGCTGTTCCTCTGAACCAGACACTAAGCCCAAGCCGAGTTGCCCATGAAAGGAGGCTTGCTGGGTGTAAAAGCTAGCTGTGACGAAAAGAGCAACCACAGGCTCCTTGCAAGATGCTGGTGTCTCGGGGAGGGAGCAGAAGGGGCTGGCGCTGCAGGGGCCCGGCAGATGGCATTCTGCTGGCTGCATCTCTTGTGTGCCAGGAAGCAGGGAAGCGATGAGCACGGGGGTGTGCAGCCCTGTTACCCTACTGCCCTCACCAGCCTCTCAAAACAGGAGGTGGGGTGTCATTATTTGTCTACTTTAGTGGGATCTGCTGCTGGGACTGCTATCAGAGTATTGCCAGCCAAGGGGAAATAACATTAAAGGTGAAGAGGCCGAAAATAGTCAGGTCACTTGCAATTTAATTCAGTTTGGTAAGGGAGAACAAAGTCCAGAAGTTTCCAGCTTAGATTTCTGAGGGGTTTTTTTTCACTCCTTACTGCAGTATTTGCTGGTGGTGTTTAATGATTATACTTTTATAACTACTAAACTGCATGGAACATGTTTAGACTCTGTACTGAAATTATGGGAATCCAGAATCAATCATTTAAGATTCAGAACAGATGCAAAGGGATAATGAGTTTTATTTTGCTTTTTTGTTAATATCATGCCTGTAAAGAGGTAAGTGCATGTGCTGTACTGCCCACTGTCACTCATTATGGAAGTTGCTAAAGCCCCCCATCAAATCTGAGCCTCTGTAGCGCTACAGGCTTAGTCTTGTCATTGTCCTCACAAGGCTGAGAAGTACATTAGCTGGGTTCTAAAGGGTGTCAGAAGAGGGATTAAATCATGCTGAAAGCCTCTTGCAGAGCCATTAACTGGATTCAGTTTGAGGCCTGAGGTATCAAACCTGTCTTCTCAGTGCTCTGCCTTTGAAGCCACTTTCACCTGAATTGCTCATGAAAAAGTTATCTGCCTGCCACTCTTAACAGCATGATTTCTCTACCTGATGAAGCTGGAGAAAGCACCAAATAATGTAGGGGAAATGGAAATACTAACCAAATAAATACACACTGGAATAAAACTGGAAAACATCCTCTAAGTTTCCTTCCCCAAGCTTAGAGCTGGCAGTCAGAAGAAGGTTAAGTGTGTGCTGCTTCTGTCTTCACCGTATCTGGGCTGCACAGCTCCTACAAAGAGTAAGTCTGCAGTACAAGGCAGTATAGCAGTATTCTTATTATTGTCTATGCCTGTATTGCTGGCGTTGGCTCGCTGTTGGGTTTCTATGTCCTGTTGGAGACAAGATGATCGCTTGTGACTTTACAAATTCAGAATACACAGTCTTTACCTAAGCTTCTACCTGCTGTTTCACCTGTGAGTGTGTGTGTTTGGTCAACCAGTGGATAGTATCTTTCCTCACCACTCTTAACAGGGCAGTATGGATGAGCCCTAAGAAGAGTTTGGGGAATATAAAGCACCTTTTACCTATCTCACTGGGAATACCATCTTTGAATGGGCTTGTCCACTACAGACTGAACTGCAACGTACATCCTCTAGTTTTCACTGTAACAAAAATATTCAGAGGAACTGAAAATATAGAACACAGTGTACCCACAGGTCTTCATCAAAAACAGGAGTTCTTGAGTGATTTTTTTTCAATTTTTTTTAATAGTTTTGAGATAATGCCGATATCTCCTACTGATTGCACATGCCAGTACCTTGGATATTCCTTGCAGAAATTGCGTTTGAATGGTGTTCCTATAGCAATGTGTGGAGTCTATCTTCTAATTTAAGACTATTGCTTATAATTTTCTCATTGTTTTGAGAGAAGTGATCGCAAAGACTTAAGTACCAACTTAGTTGGGTCCTAGCATTTACCTGTTTGAGTTTAATGTATAACCTTGGATTGCAAAACTAGTCTGAAGCAAACTATTTTCAAGTCTTAATTTTCAGGGGGAAGGGCTAGAAAGTAGGTTTAAAAACACAAAAATGTTTCCTTTAATCTTGTGAAGCCAAACACAGGAGCCCCATGCCAAAGCCTTATAGCCAGAAAGTAAAATAGTCATCAACAGAAAATCAAGTTGTCTAGAGCATCTTTGAAGAATGATCACAGAAACTCTGCCTTGTGAAATAGCCCAGTGACTAGGCTGGGCTGGGTGGTAGAACTACACAAAAGTTGGTAAATCCAAGGATGGTATTTTGCCATTTTGCTTTCAGCAAGTACCTTCTTGGTGCACACCATATTGACCTCCAGGTTTTGTATAAATACTTGCTGCTATTTAGCTAGAGACATCAGCTTCAATTATTTACAGCTTAGTGTAAAATAACAGTATTTTCTTGGGTTTGGTTGGTTCTTGGTTTTGGTAGAATTTTATTCCATTTGTATACTAATATCCCTGCCTTATGCTTTTGACAAATTCCTTTGGATCATGAAGTTTAACATGATTTTAAAACTTGAACGATTAATTTTTAGACTGCAGCTCAAGCACTACTGCCACGGCTTTAGAAAAATATAATAATCTTAGAGAAAATTTTCTGTGTTTTTGGACAAAAGAAAAAACAGGAATAAAAAAGCACATAGAAACCGCCATCTGCTCCATTAATGAATAAGCTGAAGAGCTATGATTTTGAGAGCAGTTACTTCATTCTGACTTTCCGTACTTGGTACAAAAGGTTCAAATGGACACATATGAAAAGCTGAAATAATCCTTGCCTTGATCAGGTATTTCATATCCCACCATTTTTGATGCCAACCACAGCACACTGTGATTAGATGCTACTTCCACATTACTCTCTCAATGTGGAAACTCTCTTGCTTGGGTTTGTGAAGCATGGTATGGTTGTTACAATCAAGTGGCTGCTAGCCTTCCTTAACGCTGTTCTGCTCTGAGCAGAGAATGGGAGGCAGAACCTGCCAAAATCATCAGGTCCGGGATATACCGGTAGAGGAAAGTGAAAAGATCAATGAGCACAGGGAATATGGGCACAGAGTATTTCTGAGGATAAGAGCATGACTGCATGGATTTTTTTTTACAATGAAAGGCACTAGAAACAGAGGAGGGATTTGAGGAAAAAATCCTGCCACTTCATTAGTAGGAATGATACTAGCAACAAAACTCAGCATGACCTTGATAGAAGCAAGCACATCTTTGAAATCCACTGATAGTTTGTTCTCATCATTCCCACTGGGGAAACCATGGCTGCTTCCCCAGAACAAACCCAGACTCGTGCTGTGTGACTTGAGAAGAAAGGCCAAGCCTTTCCCAGCTCTGGTTGTCTCCGTGTAACAGCTGCCTTTGGAAAGTGTCAGGGGAGCCTTGCCTGGAAAGTACAGTGCCAGGGATGGTCAAGTTCTAGTATTTGATGTAAATCATCAATGAATGGTGAGGATAGAGCCCTGTTGGTGGTCTGCTCCTCATCAGTTCCAGGACAGGATACAAACCCTCCAAATTTAGGTATCTGCCTCCATGCTCCCATTTTTTAATATGAAAAGCTTTTCCAATGGGGCTAGCTGATGGGCTTTTTAACATGGCAGCTACAGAATCAAGCTCATTTCTTAAAAATGCTGTTAATGAATGAAGTGAATTGTTTGACAATCCAGTCCACATAGAACCTGATTAAAAAGCAAATATCCTTGAAGGTCTGTTAGGTCAGATCTGTTGGTTCCTTGCCTGAATCAAGACCAACAGCTACTGTATAAAAATGAACTTGACCTGATTTACGCTTCATAATTCTGTAGTGACTCACTAATTAAATTTCACAATTCCAAGTGCACCCCCTGGCTACTCATAAATATCTCAGAGGGTTTCAAAAAATGTAGGTGTTAGTCTTTTAGAAAGATAACGTCAGCCTATTCTTCAGAATCTTTATTTGCTAAATGCTGGAGCTATGGGGTCTGTTTCCAAATACTTGGAAAATACTTTCACAAATGATGAATGAGTCATGTTTTCATCTTTCATCTCTAGGTAACTCATACTGACATAGCACTTGATCTCCCTCTGTCCCTAAAATATGTTTGCTTACATTCATGACTTATTTTTCTTCTCCTTGCGGTGGTTAGTTCACCTGAAAATGTTGTCTCATCGTTAATATTTATTTCCTTGCACACAGAATGAAGTGGCTCAATCTTCCACTTTCAAATGAATGCTTGCTTTGTTATTTGTCAGTGAGCCTAGTTTGTTCTCTCATTCTTCAGGTTTCTGTTTCATTTATTTCTCATGCTATCATTTCAGTGGGCTTAGTCTACTTTGTTTTAACTTCTTTGATAGAAATTTCTTCTGCTGCTGCTGCTTTTTGAAGAGCAAGCAAGGTTAGAGTAAGAGATTTGGAGTTTATAATGCAATTTTACCTCTGAGTGTGATCTTCAAAAATGCCTACCCTGTAAGTTTCCCACATAGTTTACTAGAGGCAGAAAGTGGCAGGTTTATTTGCAGTTGAGACAGTGCCGTATTTTTGTACTTCATCTTTCCATCCTGTTGTTCCCTCCCATTTCCTTTCTGGAATATATCCTGATGTTAAAATAAATTCTCATGCTCCATGGCTTCATCCGGCTGCCCACAGGGGTTGGGAATGATATTTATTCGTACTAGGAGTGTTTTTCACCTTTTTTTGACTCCTCAAGGACAGGAAAGGATTGTAGGTGAGAGATCTCATAGTAGACAGTAGAAGGAGTTCTCATTTTAAGATACCTGTGTAGTGTCTCATAGTCTTATGTCCCATGTGAAGCTGCTGATCACATTTGGGTCTGCCAGGGGAAAAAATTATTCTCCTGATCACTTGGCTGAGACCTGGAAATCAACTTGATTTTCTCTTAAGATAGGTATATGGATCACCTACATGGAACGTGTGGTTGTACCACACCTGTGGTTGCAAGGATTTGTGTTCTGTCTTTCTTCCTGCTTGTAGTCTTGGAGCATGCAGACAGCTTGGTCGACTGAAGAACCAATTGCTTTATTATAATGAAAGTCGGTATTTTCAATAGAAAGGGCAGTAGTGAAATTTAACGACGGGAGGCTAAAGTAGATCAACTTGTGGTCTCTTCTAGCTTTAAACACTAGGAAATCTCCCTCCAAAACTGATGCCATTGTTACTCCATAGGTTTGCTGGCAAGGAGAGAATTTCAAGGCAAGCATCCAGCACCCACCCACAGATTGTGTTGGCTTAGAGCCTGGCAGCTTGAGTCCCTTCCAAAATGTATCCAGGATCTTCTCGTTAGGAATGCAGCATATTGCTGGTTGTGACACAGATACAGCTGAGTTTACTCCATGTCTTATCTGTAACCTTTTAAGATTTTCACATGGCTTACTCATTTGCAGAAGCTTTTATAAACCTGAAAACAGAAAACAGCATGGGTTTTATGCAGCTACTGCTGTTTTCCCTGATTTAAGATGTTCCCAGTCTTGCCTCTGGGTATCCTTCATGTTCCTTTCAAACCTCCAAGGGTCTGCTGTTGTTGCTTTCTGGCCCGCGCCCTTCATTTTTTCTGGGCAAACCTCCCTCTAGCCTGTTGATGTCGTTCCTAATTGCCCAAAGGAATCATTGCTGAGCAATGTGAGGCATTTCCTTCCCTCTTATTAAAAAGCACCAAAATAAAACTTATTCTTTCACAGCAGTGGCTAAAACAACCGCATCTTAGCACTGTGTTATGGCTACAGCATTTTGGACTGTTATTGTAAAGTAAGGTGTTTTAGATCAGGTTTTCATTAATCACTCCTCTTCCCTGACATTAGTACACACTGCATGTACGTGCAGGGAGGCTCAGTGAGCAGCCTAGTATTCCCTTGACAAAAAAAAATTGCTTGTGCCAAGGTCTTGTCACTATGGCACTGTAAACACTGGGAGGAGACCACTGTACTACTGTTTACATAGGGCAGAAGTTGCTCCTAAACGCCAGTGAAGAAAAGTCAATTGAAATTTTTTTTAACTTCTGTCGCCTGTACTGACCACCTGCTATTTTTTTTACAGAATTACTTTGGACTAACCCTGAACAGAGGTCTGTTGTGCTAGTTTGTCATAGTGCTTGAATGTGGAACTGTAGATTGTCCCTCCTTCAAAACACTGACAAGTAAACTGGTAAATACATAGTCTAAATGAAGTCTAAAAAAAAAAGTAAAGCTAGGTTCAGGCAACTGCTGCTTCATAGTGATACAACTCCATGTTCTTCTTAACAAAAGAGAGTAAAACATTCAGTAGAATCCTGGTGATATTTTAGGAAGTGTATAGTGGTTGCTGAACACAGTCTGCTCTCATCACTCTCAGGCTCCAGGACTGTGCCTGGGGTGCTGGTTTAGCAGAGATGATAACTCAGGGAAGAATTGTTGATGAAATAGATTTTGTAGTACTATTAGAAAACTGCATGAGGCTTTACAAGTCCTTAAAAATTAGCTTTCGTGGATGTTAGCACTTTCTTGCAGTCACATGCTTTGATTAATTACACCCTCTCTTAAAACTTCTTCATGAAAAAAAATCCCATTCTTGACAACCAGTTAGTAACTGAAGGTCAAGAAACTGGAAGGAGGCGTCTTGAGATTCCTCTCACGGTAATGGCTAGTGATAATCAATCAAAAGTTAAATTTATTTTCAGATGTAAGGTTGTGGTTGCTCTTTGTGATAGAAATTCTGGACCATGAAAATGCCAATAAGATTACAGAATCATTTCATTTAGGTTGGAAAAGATCTCTGAGATTATCGAGTCCAACCTTTGACAGATCACCATTTTGTAAACTAGACCATGGCACTACGTGCCACGTTCATCTATTTATTGAATACCTTCAGGGATGGGGACTCCATGACCTTACTGGGAAGTCCATTTCAATGTTTAATAACCACTTCCATGAAGACATTCCTCCTGATGTACAGCTTGAACCTCCTCTGGCACAGCTTGAGACGTCTCTTCCTGTCAGTGGTTGCCTGACAGAAGATGCCAAACCTTCCTGGCTACAACCTCCTTTCAAGCAATTGTAGAAAGTGATAGGGTCCTTCTGAGCCTCCTTTTCTCCAGGCTAAACAACCCCAGCTGCCTCAGCTGTTCCTCATATGACAGTCTCTAGACCTCTTCACCAGCTCCTTTGCCCTTCTCTAGGGCTGCTGCAGCACCTCATTGTCCTCCTGAAGTGAGGGTCTCAGAACTGTACACAGAACCTGAGGTATGACCTCACCAATGCCAACTACAGGGGCACAATGACGTCCCTGCTTCTGCTGGCCACACTCTTGCTGATATGGGCCAGGATGCCATTCTTGGCTGCAGGGGCACACACTGGCTCATGTTCATCTGGCTGTTGATCAGCACTTCCAGGTCCTTTTCCACCAGGCCCTTTCCAACCACACTTGCCCCTGCAGTGCTGCATAGGCTTGTTGTGGCCAAAGTAAAGGACCTGTCACTTAGCCTCATTGAACCTCATACCTTTGGCCTCAGCCCAGTGATCCAGATCCTTCTGCAGATCCTACTTACCCTAAAGCGGATCAACAGCCCACCCAACTTGGTTTTGGCTAAGAATACACTGGAGGTGTCCAGATCTTTAATAAGTATATTGAACAGGACTCTGAGGCCCAATACTGAGCCCTGGAGAATACCACTGGTGACCATCTGACAATTGGATGTGGCACCACTCACCTCCACTCTCTGCATCTCTGGTCCATCCAACCAGTTCTTAACCCAGCAAAGAGCAGACCTGTTCAAGCCATGGGCTACCAGGTTTTCCAGAAGAGTGCCATGGGAGGCAGTCTCAAAATCTGCTTAAGTCCAGGTAAGCAACATCCGCAGACTCTAGATGAGCCCTCTGGACATAAAAGGAGATCAGGTTGGTCAGGCAGGATCTGCCTTTCCCACCTCTGTGATGTCTGGGTGTGATCCCTTATTTGTCCTGTATGTGCTTGTGAAAGCATTCAAGATGACCTGTTCCATAAGCTTGGCAGGCACTGGGGTCAGGCTGAGAAGCCTGTAGTTCCCTGGATCCTCCTTACAGCCCTTGCTGTGGATGGGCATCCCATTGGCCAACTCCAGTTGTCTGAGACCTCCCTGGTTAGCCAGGAATAGATGATGAATGATGGACAGTGACTTAGCGAGCTCTCCAATCAGCTTCCTTGGCTGAATACCATCCGGTCTTTGACTTTTGAGTGTTTAAATGGCTCAGCATGTCACTAGCTACTTCCTCCTGGATTACAGGGGGTCTGTTCTGGGATGCTGAAGTCACCTCTTTGGTGGAAACTCCATCTGCTTCTCACCAATAGCTTAGAGACTGGCAGGCCTGGACTGAGATTTAGGCTCAGAAGCAGTGCCATGTTTTCTTCTACTCTAGCTAGAAGGACTCTTCCAAATGAAAAAAAGAGAGTTAAATCTGCAACCAATTTAGCCTAGTGTTTCTCCCACTGAAACTACCAAGAAAGCTAGGTAATTTTTCATCCCAAAGATATATTTTCAAAGTGTGGTTGACTTCCCTTTCATAGAAATTATTTGCAACCATTAATGCCCTACAGGCAACCAGAAAGCCATCAGAGCACAGAGAAAGATTTGAGCTGTGCTTGGCAGAAACACCTCCCTGCACATGGAATGAGAAACCTTTTCTTAAGAGGTGAGGAGTGCTGCATTGAGTCTTAAGACATTACTAATTCAATTGTTAGTCTGGTCGTTCTCAAGTTGAAATGCTCTTGCTATTAGCAGCTTCCTGAGTTATCCATTCCATTCTAGTTTTGTACCATTGCACTGATTTTGATGCTTTACCCTGCAAAGGAAGTTGCTTGGATATGTTTTTGCTCTTCCTTTATTGTTACAGAAAATGCTAATTCAGTATTGCACTGCCAGCATGCAAGCACATGCTGCTTTTTGTGTTTGATGCTAGGCTACTATGTTGATGCAACCAACCTGTTATGCATTAATTGTATGGTTTCAATTTGCCATTGGGTACTGCTGAAGAAATAGGCAGGAGAGTTAGTTGTGCCTTTCTCACAAGATTTTTTTTGTTCCTTCCCCATTCACAGCTGGTCAGGAGCTGTCCCTGCCTCTCATTCTTGTCCCTGGCCTCCGTGTCTTCCCTCTCTGCTTGCCGAAAATTCTGGTGGATTCTGCTGCCTTTAGCTGGGAGAGCTAAACACCAGTTTTAAATAATTTCTCAACTCACCCTCTCTGGCTGGTGTTTATTAACATAGCTTAGCTGTAGGATCTTGAGTAGTGTTTGGAGTTAATAGGGTGTTTTGGTTCCATTCATCTCAATCCTCCCTTTTTGATGGAGATAAAGATGCCCTGAAAAGCTTCCAGTCCAAGCTAAAAGGAGAACAAACAAGAGAGAGGAGCAACATGGAGGGGGGTGAGAGGGAAGAGGGGAGAAAGGGAATGGAGGCGAGACTGGCATGTTAGTTGGAAAAACTTACTCAGATGACTGATACTAGTGAGTTTTCTAGATTAATATAAATAAGTTTTAAGGCATTTTTTCTGAATGTGGCAGAGACCACTGTTTAAGCTTCATTGAAGTTAATTTTATGAAGGGGAATAAGGTGGGAGGAAGAAAGAGTGAATGCATGCCAGATGGGGTTTAAGAAGAGAAATCCAGGCATAGGCAGCATGAAAAGCAAGCAGGCATGTGAGGGGAACACAAAGGGGATGGAGGGAGGGAGTGAATGGAGATGGGGGAGGGCCAGGCTGAGCAGATGGAGATAGCAAGAGGAGGAGGATGGGCTGGTGGGAAGGGGCTATGCTTGTAAAGAGACCCTGGAGAGTAAAAATAAGGAGTTTGATATTGGCTGAGAGGTGGAGGAATGGAGAGCACATGGAACCCCCTCGGAAGCCGAGTGCAGGTGAAGGTGCAGAGCTTGGCACCTGGACAAGTTTGGGTGGGTCTGGAGGGGACTGGATCTCCTGGGGTCAGAGCCCACCTCAAGCCCATGGAGACCAAGGCTTTGCTTCAGTGATAGCACAGTGAGAAAAGATTATGTTTTTTATGGGTACGGGGAACAGGATTTATGTAAGACCTTTCTGGAGAGGCCTTCGTTGTACTCAGCATTGCAGCCATGATTCATGCACAGTCATAAAGATGTTAAAATGAAACAAGGTACTAGTAACTCCTAGTAACTCACATGCAAAATCTGTCAAGGGGACAGCTCAGAAAGACAAGAAGGAAAAGCTCCATGTACAAAGACTTGAAATATAAGGAGATAAAAATTATTTCAGTAATACTCACCTGCAGAAATGGAGGGAAGGCATGCCTAAGAGATTTCCAATGTGAAAAAAACAGTGTAAGAACTTCCATCACCTGTTGCTGAGCAATAGCTCCTGTTTCCTGGTAGTAGCAATGCCTGTCTGCCTGCGTGAAGAGTCAGGAACAGGCAGCTCAAATTTGGGTTGTCAGTTTCACCTCATCATTGCAGGCCTTTATTAAGGGAGAGGAAAAAGGACCAAACTGTTAGCAGTTGGGATGACTAGCTAAAACATTATGGTCCTCCTGTTAGCAGAGAGCAGAATGAGACAGCTGGGTACCAGCAGGATATACCATCTGAGAGACTGAGTGAGGAGGATGGGCAGGAGAGAGGAATTCCTGTCGTGAGGGGTGGAAGGTGTGCTGCCAGAGGGAGACCTAATTTTGGAGCAGAGTGCTATCCCCAGCCCAGGAGTACCCTCTCTTCCCTCTGAATATGTTTTCTCAGTCCATCCGCTCCCAAGAGAGGCTGCTTTACTGGGATAGAAAGTAATTTTTTTCTTTAACTCTCATTTTAAACCTGATTCAGTTTGTGGAACAGAGCAGAAAAAGATGCTATCTAGGTTTAGATATACCAAATTGTTACAAAAATATCTCCCAGCATGAATATGAAGTGAAGGTTCTCGAACATGAAGATGGGGTCAAGAAAATCTAATATTTCAAGAGATTTTGTGGATCTTTGTGTGTGCGCATACATAAGTCACCTTTAGTTTCATGTTTACACTTTTATTCCAGACAGCTTTAAAATAACTTTGGTTTGGTAATTTTTTTTCTTATTTGTTTGTTTTTGCAAACACATTCATTTTGGAAAAAAAAATCAAGGTGGGAAATAACTAAACTTTTAAAAAGGTGCAATTTTTTTTCGCAGTTGAGCTCAGCTGGCCTTGGTGACCAAAACTGTGTGGTGGTAACACGCAACTCCTTGTCCCTCAGCCACGTATATATTGTTTGCAATCACCACATCAAGCAAATTGTTGCTTGGGGAATTACCTTTTTGATGAGTGTTGGGGTGATTCAGAGTGCGTTCAGTTTTGTGATTCACGGAGCTGCAAGGGAAAACTGATGACTGGGGTGGGGGAAGGAGCACGACAGTGAGGCCGAAAATCAGTGTCCAGAAGGCATTTGCAATAGGCACCTTTCAGAGTTTCTAACAATTTATGCTGCATGCTTTAATCTTTACTTTCTGACAGTATTTTAGTGTTTTACAAAAACCCTATTGCTAACATATGAAAACTAGTATTTTTAGATTGCTTCCTACTCTTAGGTACTGTTTTATCACACAGAACAAGTTAAACCAACTGTTTGAGCCAGTTACCAGTTTGAGAAGGCACTCTGTTCGTTGGGCTTAGTTCTGAAGCCATTATTCATCTTTTGTTTTGCCAGACTTCTTCTTCATGTGAAAAGCTCTGGTTAAAACATGCATCTCCCTCTCCCTCAATAATTTTTTCAAAGTTAGGGTGGCTAGCAGCATAGAAGAGGCCATTGCAGATAAGCCTGTCTGGTGGTGTTGCCCTGTTTCGAGAGAGTTCATTCTTAGAAAGTTAAGAAGAATCTGCAAGAAATCTCAGTGAAGTAAACTGTGGAACAAACTGTCATGGAAGAGGATTTTTCCTAGTCTCATTTATTGATATACCAATCTAAATTCTGAAACTTAGGTGGACTTCTAATTTCAAGCTTAACCTTGTTAGGCTTATTTTTAAAATAGCAGTGATTCACACAGTATGGTTACACATTGCATAATCTAAATATTTTTAATCAGTTATACAGTTTTAGCATTTCTGGGGAAGAAGCAAACCTTTTTAATTATTAACTACGCTACACAACCCCGGGTCCTTGAGTTTCTGAAAACAACCAGGCACCATCAAGATGCACAAGTGCTTAGGTATACCTCAGCATTCAGTGTTAATTATGTAGTTAGTTTAGTGTGTGTAGTAGTCATTTGTGCAAACACAGTGTTCACACAGTCCTTAAACACACAGGAGCAAAATGTTCCAAGGATTAAACATGGGCTGAAGTGACCTGTCAGCTGAGGATGCTCAGTCAATGCCTGTACCTGGAATATACAAATCTGTAAAAAAACCATGATCCATAATATGTACTAATGGAGTCAAAAAATACCTTTTCATTGGGTTTTTATGGGAAACATAATGCAAATATTTATGGAAAAAGTAAAGAAATTCAGAAAAACTATTTTTCAAGTAAACACAGTGTTTCCCAAACAGCAGGACATAAAGGTTTTGAAGTTACCTGCTAAGTCAGAATGATTCCCTCAATAACTTTTGGTGAGTAGCCTAATCAGCGAAGGAACAATGAACCTTAAACATTTTCTCTAGTGTATTAAGTACATGATGCTTTCCTATAGCATCTGCTCCTTTTTTCCCACATGGTTTTCTTTTAAAACTATACTTATTATAAAGAACTCTAAAGAAATCCCTTTCATTATGCAGTTAATGGGCTTGAAAAATGTACCTTGTATCTAAATAGCCAGTGGAGACTGTGTCTGCATATGTGGGCAGTTTGGTCTGGTCTCATGCATGCAAAGTCCAATTGTAATTCTGCTTTCCCTGGCTTTCTGAGATGTTGTTTTGTTTTGTTTTGTTGTCAAACAGGCTTGGAAGGCACATGCTGACGAATCAGCAAAATATGACAGTCTTGTTAGCTTTTTAAGTGATTTTCCATCTGGTAGATTCATCTAATTGGTGTGGTGGGCTTGAAGTTATTTGCTGCTGCTCGTTTTGTGCAATTCAAATAGGGGATTCCTAGACTACCCCCACGTCCTGTGCTCATAGAGAAATGGATCTATTCTTTGTCCCATATAACTACAGCAAGTACTCACCTGCAGCATGAGGTTTAAATAACTTCTTGCATTTTTTGCTCTTGAAAGGAGGAGATCCTCATCTCAGCCAGATCCCTGTAAGCTGTGATTGGAGAGGCTTTGAAATGGGAAAAATAGAAGAATTATGAAGAGTGAATAAGACAGTCAAACAAGGGAAGGGCTGGAAGAAAAGGCCAAAACCATGTGGTCTGGCTCTTGTCTTTGATTGCTGTAGAAATAACCCAATCCATTGAAGTCAATGGCTTTATGCTGGCACAAAGGAGAAAAAAAACAGGTGCAAGGTTTCAGGCAAAGCAAGGACACAATCTTTCATGTAGGTAAATGAGAGAATTATAATTGTTTGCCTTGGACTTCTCACCAAGAAAGCTGTTTTATGGTTTGGGAAGCAAGAACTTGAAGGGTCCATTAGATAAACATATTTCTGATTGCCTGAAACTGCTGCAGGGGTGTGGTAAGATTTAAAATAACTACTAGCTAAATGGCTAAAAACTTCCCCAGAGATCCAAGATTACTGCACTTACTTTTCCATTGCCTTTCACTGTATTTCTCTTCCTTCTGAATTTTAACATGCCATCTGATTAACACAGGTGTTTTCCTTTTTCTTTTGTACTCTCATACATGAGAGTACATGTTTTCATTCCTTCCTACATTTATTCTTGCATTTCCTTAAAATGCTGTAGAGAGTTGGGAATGTAGTATACACTCATATCTCTTTTCTAAAAGAGAAGTATCTTTACTGAAACACAGCTATGCTAATTTTCATGGAAGAGTAATAGTGTGAATTAACTTTTTCTTGTTGTTATTCAAAACAAGATTGGTTTTGACAAGTCTTTTGAAAAACTGACACACAGTGTACACAGAAGTAGATGCTGTAATAAATTCTGCTGGGGTTGGGCTATTTGTGTCCCAAAAAGGAGTACAGGCCAGTGCCACTGCAGCAGCTGCTGCTGTGTCAGTTATGTTTGTACTGCTGCCTGAAACCCAGCTATTGGAAAAAGCTAAGAAAAACCTCAGAAGCACCTCAAATTGTGTGTCAGTCTTCGGCACGGTTCGTGTGGATCAAATATTTTTACTTGGCAGAGTAATGCAGTGATCTCATGAAAGCTGTTAATATTAACAATGCACTAATCTCTAGGTGGGAATCTTCCTTCTACACTCAGGCCAGGCCAAATATCTGATTACAAAGAACAAGTTCTCAATTACAAGAAGGTGGGTTTAACTGGGAAGGTGGGGGCTTTTCTACATCTCACTATGACCAAAAAGTAAACATTGGTTGGTGGGGATTGGGTGAAGTTTTTGTTTTGGTTTGGGTTTTTTAATCAAATAACAGGTCAATTGTTGTTGTTTGAAGTTTCTAAATGTCTTCTCAGATTAATTTAAGTCATTTATGTACATTGTAACCTAATTCTTGGTAGAGTGGCCTTGCATAGAAAACTGGCAGTTCATAGAAAAGGAGGGATGGTTTGATCTCAGCCGTGAGGGTGGTTTTGAAAAATTACACTTCCGTTGAATACGAGGGTTTGTTTTTAAAACCTTTTAGTGTCACGTATAGCAAAGAAAAATGGCCATGGGAAGAGGGAAGACAAAGGAGAACCGAAGTTTGTTTTCCTTAAAAGAGCAGGACAGCAGGCATTAAATACAAGAAATGCATTGTGATCATGATCTTGGTGGCTGAGACAGCAGGAGGTTTTTTAGGCAGGGCTGGAGTTGTGCTCTTTGGGTGGCTACACTGCTGGAAGAGCTTGTCTGCTTGCCTTCCTGGAAAGGCAGAGCAGGCAGCCAGGTGCCCTCCGGCAGTCTGCGGCTTTCGGGATCTGCTTACTTTGCCTCTGCCTGAAGCCAGCCCCAGCCTGGACTCTGTCCTCCTACGTGTGATGGAGGAGAGAACAGACAGTGATGTTGCAGGCAGAGGAACAGAGGAGGGAGCAGAATACATCTTTGTCATTTTTTCAGTGGTCTTTTTATAACACTTTAAAAAAACTTCCTGCATAACTTCAGGGGGGAAAAAAACCAACTTTTGTGTTTCTTTCTCTGTAAGGCAGCATTAGTGAATAATGCTTCCCTGTTTTGCAGAGCTGTCAGGCAATGTCTTGAATGTCTGTGAAGTCTGCAGAAATATATTGGGTGCTGTGGACCACCTGAGAACGAAATGTTTATAGCTAAAGGGAAGACAAATGCTCTGTTGGCATAAGGAAGGCTACAAATTGAATTTAGCAAGAGCTTGTTTGGGGACTGAACTGGTTTTATATTTTCTTTCCTACATGGAAGTAAGGATGTGTTAGCAGAGTTTATAGGTTATGAAATTTGAGAGTCCATTTTCTGCACAGAGGGGAACTGGTGCAGACTTCAGTATGATTCAGAGAGCTCTGAAGTCTGTATGACTGGAAGCAGAATGAAGCATAGCAGTTCAAAGTGCAATATCATTCACCTAGGGATGAATATGAATGCTGTCTTTGAGCTCATCAGCTGGAAACAACCAAAAGGAAAGAAAGTCCTCATGGCTATGTTCATCACAAAATGACTTGGGCAGCAGTGACTCCTCCCACCCACCCAGTACTGTAATCATGATGTATCAGGAAAAATGTCTCCAAAAGAACCAGCAAATGTTCAGGCTGTCTGTAGAACATTAGCCAGAGCTGTCTGCAGCTGTAGTCACCTGCACTGAGGAAAAGTGAATTCCAAATGGAAGAGGCATAGTGAAGGGCTTGTGAGACACCAGGAAACAGAAGAACTGTTATATGAAAGAACTAAAATATTGTGCCTTGACTAGTCAAGGAGAATTGTCTGAGAAAAATAATACTACTCTCTTTAAATACCAAATGTCAAAAAGTGGAAGATAGATTTTAGAAATTTTGCCTGTCCCTTTTTTTTCCTACTCCATTTAAAGGTACCTGTGGCTTCCTTTCCCCTTCATTTAAAGCCCTCCTCTACAGATAATTTACAGCTGCATTAATGTTATCCTGTAATTTTAGAGCTCCATGGGGCTGAAATAGTCAAAATATTAACTCCCACTGTTTTCTGGGTGAGAAAAATGGTATTCAATTTTGAGTTTGTATTGTGATAAGCCATGTACAGAGCATGTACTGGTAAGCAAGAAAAGCCATTGGCAGCAAAAAGTTTTGCTTTTCCAATAAAATTAATCAGATTTTATTTAGTGAAGGCCCATTCAGTCAAACCACAACTTAGGTTAGAGTAACCGCAGGTGAAAACCTCACATAGAGCTTTAGCTAAAATGGGAGGTTTGCAGTCTCACAAAGAAATCCTTCCTCCAGAAATAAACCCAGAGTTGCTCCTGCATTAATGGCTTGTTTTGTCTGGATGTCAATCTGTACTGAAGAAAAAAAAAAGGTAATGATAGATAATTATATCTAAATGTGCATGAGCCATATCAGATGTAGAGATGGTCTGACTGACTTGGGTGTTGGGATTGCTGTGTTATTTACTTTTTTTGCTCTGGGAAATGGGGGCTTGCCAGAAGCTTACTCAGTGGATGGATTCTGAGTTACGGGTTTTGGTGGGAACCACATTGTTTTGCTTTGAAAATAGTTGTACTCCAGGTTCAGCATTTACATCTCTGCACAGTGTATCCAGCAAGAGAGAGCTGAGCTGAGGATGCCGTAGAGATCAAATGAGTTACGCTGTGCTTTCCCTTCTGATTTTGTCCTAAAGGTGCAGGACATTAACAGAAAAAAGGGAAAAAAGATAAGCTCAAATAAACATTTTTTTCAAAATTTTGGAGATACTCAGGTCTGTTCTTTGCAAATATGGCAGCAGTATACAGTTCCATATTTATTTTCTAAATAATAAAGCAACCAATATATTTTAAAATCCCTGTCCTGTCTGAATAGCAAGAGTGAGTACAAAGTTTCCTGGCCTGAACAGGACTCCTGTCAGTTTTACCAATGGAATCCAATTTACTTTCTTTCTAAGGAGAACACAGAAAGAAAATACTTCTGCCTATTTTATTTCTGGACTGCTGGTCTTGTGTTATCATAGGAGTAGGATGTGTCCTGTTTGTTCTGCTTGAACTCTGTGGTCTGTACTCAAGTCTCCCAGTCATTCATTCAGAGGACCCATATCAAGCAGGAAAGATGAAAAACTCCCTGTCTCTGTGGCCAAGCTGATAAGATAATGCTGCTCCATTTCTGCTATCCTAAAGCCTCCTCCATAGGCAGCCTCAGGCTTCTGGTAGAGAACAAGCAGTCTCTGTCCTTCCCCTTCTACTTTAACAGCTAACCTTTATCTACACCCAAGGCTTGGGAAGAATCTCCCTCCCGTTTTTAGGACCAGAGCTTTTTGTGGGACCTGTATAGCATAAGGGCAGGAAGATGTACTTCTGTTGGAGAAAGACTTTGGAAGTAGTAAAGGGAAGGCAGGTGAGGAGCTTCTTGGAGCTGAGAGAACAGAGATGCTGCCAGCTGAGATGTAGATGTAGCAGTGTGGGGAGAAACAGTAAACTGGAGAGAAGAATGGCTCATGCATGAGGGAGAGGAAGCTATGGGAATAACAGGAGCTGCTGGATGATGGCAAAGGACATAATGGGGAATAAGTAAACAAAGCCATAAAAGCCAATGAATAAAAGTGTATGACAATTCTCTTATTTCTAGAGAAGAATTGTACTGAATGAAATAAGCTAGTCTGCAGTGGTCTAGGGTTGTGTGTGCGAGAGTATCTGTTCTGGGATGATGGCAGTAATAGCCCAGCCTTCTATGTGGTGCATTTCACATGCTCATGTTAAAATATTGCATAAAGAAAATCTATATTGTTAAGTTCATTCTGCAGCTGGAGAAATTGTCTACGTGAAAAGGACAAAGAGAGGGATAAAGAAAAAGAGAAAAAAGTTGGGGGAGAAGTGGGAAGAACAAGCAAGAAAAAGATATCAAGTGTGCCCTATGGTGGAATGTATGTCTTAGGATGGAAAGAGAGCAGGTGCATATTCATGGTGTGTGCATGTATGTTGCTGTAAAGAAATAAGTTGATTTGAATTTCTTGGTCCCTAAGGTTAGGATGGGATGGAGAAAAGTTGCTTAGATAATAAATATTTCTCAATTTTATTAGCTCACTTGTGTTGAATGAATGCATGTTACAGCAGTCTGAGACCCCATCTGGGACAGCTATGTTTGTACAACAAACTTGGAGAGTTCAAGCTTTCATTTTCAATATCAAGCTTTTTAGTTTTCAGGACTGCAAAGGTATGTTTCTATATAGAAACAGGCCATGGTTTTGAAACCAAACTTTCTAGAAAACACATTAAATAATCTGTGATTGCTAGAGATATGCATTTCTTTGCACTTTTTGTCTCATCAAGGTGTTAACCCTGAAAGCTAATGACTGCATTTCACTGTCAACAGCCACAGTTTCAGGTCTGACTTTTTAAACAGAAGGGCAGGAATAAAAGTCCTGTTCCTCGTAGAGGGTAGCTTGCTAGTCAGTGCAACTAAAGGAAGAAGGACTTCAAATGAAAAGAGTGAAGCATTCTAAAAAAGCACTCATTTCCCTTGAGCAGTGATTACACATCACAAGGTGCTTGCATTCAACATGAAGTTGTTTTGTTTGTAGGTAATTCTAAAAGTTGGACTCAGTCTCTGTTGTTTATTGTTTATTTGTTTGGGGTTTTTGGTTTTGGGTTGTTTGTTTTTTTGTGGTTTTTTTTTTTTTTTTTTTTTTGTACCTGCTGTTAATATCAAAAAGGAACCAGCTGTAGGTTTAGGCTAGAACAAAATTATACACTTAAACTCAGAGCTTATTGCTAATTTTATCAAATAATTTGCCAGCTGGACTTCTCGTGAACTGTTCAAACCTCGTTGGGGAAAAGTCTGCTTCTTTTTACTTGGTGCAAAATTTGTGCAAATGAAGAAAGGGGTTGCAAGAGAGAGTTACAGGCAAAAGCTGTAACTCTGTTACAGCTCTGTTGTGACAAAAACAGTGTTTACTCTGTGCTATGTGCTAGCAATATGCACACACAACTCAGGGTGAATGAATACAGTATAAGTCAGTATTAGCCTTTCCTTTTGGATTTTTGTTAAATCTATTCTTTAGTTCACGTAAAGAATAGAATTTTTATGTTTCAGTTGAGTACAGGATAGAAATAATTTATTTGTCCGTAGCAGATAACAAATTGTAACAAATTTGTATAATAAATTAACTCTAGATTTCATTATGAAAACAGAAAGGTAGAACTACAAAAATCCTGATAGTGCTATTTATTTTTCTTGCAATAAAAATGGCTCTTCCAACACTACTAGGTAACAACAATGCTGTTGCCAACCATGCTAACTATTACATCCTTTGCTGTTTGTGTTTCATTACTGCTTCAGAGGCCCTGGTCCCAGGCCATGATCCTGTTCTGCTGGACAGGATTCAAAAGATGGATTTTGTATCAAAAAGCTTGCAGTGCTTCTGTTGCTTTGGGTTTATAATAAAGCATCTCCATAAACAAAGCTGCTACTGGAGTTTTAACTTCTTTAAAGGGCAGTTTTTCTGGAGAAGTGTCCCCTACTTTAATAACAGTCACTTAAAAGCAAGCAGCCATTTCACTCTCTGAAAACCCTCTAAATAAAACCAATAAATGTTTGTTCTTTGTTCTGCATAGGAAAGCACAAAATGCTAGATGGCTTCCTAAGGCTTTGTTTGGCTTCTTTCATAGTCTTTTATAGGAAACAAATCTGACTACAATTATTGTAAATGTTTCCCTCTGTATATTGACACTAGCATTTTTTTTCCATTTTAAAATTAATCTTATTTTTTTATTTCAAGGTAATATTTAGTAATGTGTCTACCAGAAAATTTTGTGATTAAAAATGTCCTACCTTTGCACATGGAGTATCTCCTTTCCATAAAGAATTGCAGTTTTTTCCTGGAAAATAATGCTGAAAGCTTCTCTTAGTTTTGTGTGTTTCTAACAGGAAGTAAAAAAATTGGCAGGAAATGGTCTTCACAGCTTTATTAATGTACCCACTATCATACCTCACATAGCATAGCACTTCTAGACAAACTTTTATAGTTCTAGCCACAGAACCTTTCAGCTGTGTTGAAAGCTGAGCGGAAAGTGAAATGACATAGCAGAGCTGAACGAAATACTGAAAGTAAACTAGATATTTATCTACTTTTTTAAATTATTATTTTTCTGGATGTCAGTTATCTCTAAACAGACCTGGACTTGTGAAAAAATAGGGGGTTTTTTTTTGAAAGAATTGTCATTCATTTTCTATCTCACAGTATTTCTTCTGCACCTGGACTAGGTAATTCCCCAGAATATTTTCAAGATGGCTGCTAACAGGTTTGCCTGTTGCCAACATTTGCAGTTAATATTCATGTGGAAAAGAGGTGGCTTGTGGGAATCAAAGAGTGTTTGTGGGAATCAAAGAAAATGGCTGATACATACCCTTTAAACAAACTTACTCCTTGCATCAATGTGGTGTTTGAGAATTGTCCTTTGTAAGAACAAACTCTTATGAAGTAAGAGATTATATAAATTACTCTTAAGATTTCAGGAAGCAATGTCTTTTCTGGAGGTTTCTAATTCATGATAGCAATTCAGTATCTGGGTGGCAATTACTGTATTTTCTAAGATCATTTAGCAGAAAATCCATGGGGAAAAAAACCAAAAAACAACAAAACCAAAACCAAAAGAATTACTTTTATCAACTTGCTCAGGACTTTTCCATAAATATTTTTACTTGTATTTACTCAGCCTCAGATCCTGAGTTTTAGCTGCATTTATTCTTTTGTTGCTCCTGCCCCACTTTTCCAGCAGGTTGCCTTCTCTCTATTTAATTGTGGCTGCTTCTGTCTCACCCACATTCAGGTGTTTGGTTCTGTCAGCTCCTCTACTGCTGTCATCCTACATTTTTATAAACTCCCTTTCTCCATATTCTGTCCTATTTTTTTTTTTTTTTCAAGGAATTGGTCAAACATGGTAGAATGGACTCAGGATATAAAGATAAGAGGATTTACCAGACAAAAGAGTGGGACCAGATAAAAGATGAGTCACTGTCATTCTTAAAATGGAGCCAACAGAACTGGGAAAGAACAGGTTTTTGGTTTGAGCAGTATTTAATACCAAAAAACCTTTGTTTTTTTCCCCACAATGTTTTTCATCAAATATGTTGACTAATATTGCCAAATTATTGCCAAACAGTCTTATTTGCTGCTTTTAAACCAGGCCTATGCTTGTAAGTACAATGCACCTGATGGCTTCAGTGACCTCCTGATGACTTTAGTGTGCTGTGACTTCTGAATTCCGGTGAAATCACATTTATCCATGTAAATACAACTAAAATCCTTTGCTCATGGTTGCACTGACACAGGGCATTTGTACCTGAACCCTTTCACCTGGTGCAAGAGAATGCACCAAAGTATTTTAACTTGCATTTTGTTGTGTTTCTGCATTTTTAAAAACCTTTTTTTCTTCAGGGGGAGAGGATGTGTGGGGGGATGATGTAGCGAATCTCACTGTTTCATATTGGAGTGGGTGAGACTTCTCTGGTAAATGACGTGAGTATATGGTTAGTACCACAGTGGGACCAGTGACATCGCTGCTCCATGGCAATGGAAATGTTGATGCTGACTGAACAATGAAAACCAAGACTGACACTGATGAGCAGATGTGATTCACCACTAATTTATCCCCAGGTATTGAGATGGCCATGAGATAAGTTGTCTGTAATTTTGTATAATTTACAAACATAAACGTAGATAGCTTGAAAAATAATTTTCACTGTCATCTAACTTTTTTCTGTGATTGCTTTTGCTTGCCCAACCAAGAAGCAGGTGATCAATCAGGTATGAATTGCCAATGGCTAATGAATAGTAATCAGATGAATAGTTTGTAAATAACCCTTAATCTGAAAGCTGCTTTTCTAGAATATCTGATGATTTTTTACAAATCAAAATATATTTTGCCTGTTAGATGAACATATGGATACATATTTTTACATGCGCAATTGATATGCCTCATATGAATACACATTTGTCCGGTCTGAGACAGTGATATTTGAACAACTGCAGTTTAGATGAGCAGCAGTTGAGGAATTTAGCCTAGATTAGCGTAGTTAAACAAGATTTCTACAATTATACATTGATGATGTAAAGTATCAGTAATTTACTCTTTTAATTGGCAGAACTATTTTTGACTAACCTGTCTAAAGGACCTGCTTTAATTTTTTCAGGTGACTGGCTCTTGCTTTTTGGTCAGTCGTTTCAATCTGATTAGCTCTTTCAATTTAAACATTTTAGTATAAGAGTTTTTCTAATAAGAAATTGTTAATTGCTAAACAAACAGGCTGCAATAACAGAACACCATTCACTGAAATTTTGTTTCCATTAACAAAACTTCCTCTCAGAGAATTAAAATATTCACTGAATCTCTAGCCCTTGTGCAACAGTTTTCAGGGAAAAGCTCTCTGTGTAGTGGTTGGACTTAAGGAAATAAAAGAATCTCACGCAAATAGGCATATGAAATAGAAGTTATTAAACTATTTTGGTAAGGGCAAATGTCCCAAGAGAAAGTGGATCACAAAACAGATTCAGTTTTCTGCATTTTAGTTTAGCATTTTTAGGCAACAGGTTTTAAGAACCACGCAGATGGAAATAGTTTAGTAAAACCTGAGTCTTCTTGTTTTGTTTTGTGGGTTTTTTGTTTGTTTAATTAGAATCTGTAATCTGGTTTTGCATTCTAAACCTTTTTCAAACTCTCTGGATTGTTTCTCACTGTTACTTTAATTTGAGAGCGTTGCTATTTTCAGAAGAATATCTTTTTCAGCGTTACAGATTGATACATAAAGATTTTAGCTGTAACAGGAGTTGGTGCGCTTTCTAGCATTAAAAGAAGTCCTGAAATGATAAATATAAAACACTCAAACGATTTAAAATAAAACTCAAAAGCGTAGGTTTACACTGTTTTCGAAGCAGGATTCGAAATTGGAAAGAGCGAGCCTAATTTTGAACGGAAATAGGAAGATTGCGGTACTTCGATGAGGATTCCCACCGACACCTGGACCCGGTAATGCAGCACCTGCAGTGGCGGCGGACGGCGTGGAGGTCTGATCTCCGGGAAGGTAGAGGAGCAAAACAGAATCTCCCGCTTTTCGGGTGCCCTGCTGGCAGCGGCAACACAAACATTTTTTCCGCCACTATGTGCAACGTTTGCGGCGGTGCCCGCTCCATCCCCGCCGTGGGGCAGCGCCCGCCCTGGCTGCGCGGGGACCCCGCCGCACCTCAACAAAATCTGCTGCCAGCGGCACGGCGCCGGCCCCGCCTGGATGGACACCAGCGCGGCGGCCGCTTCTCCTCCCGCTGGCGGTGAGGAGCGCCGAGGGGATGCGTCGCCCACCTGGGGAGAGCGGTTCCCTCCGCCCTGTCCAGGTAGCCGCGGGGCAGGGGCCGCGGGCGCGCCGTCCTGCCGCGGCGGGGTGGCACTGCGCCGGGCACCAGCCCCTCGCAGCCGGGCCCCAGAGGTGCCCCCGCGCTGGCGGTCGGCACCGCGGGTGCCCCGAGGGAGCTCCTGCCTGGCGCTCGGGCATCCCGCGCTGAGCCCCCGCGCCCCTCCGCGGGCCGGGGACGCCCCGCCGCCCGACGGCTGCCGCTGGGCGAGGGGAGGCGACGGCCGCGCATCGCAGCCCCCGCCCAGGTGAGCGCCGCCGCTTCGGGATGAGGGCAGGGGCGCCGAGCAAGGGCTGTACCGGCTGCCCGGGTGATGAACGAGGACGGGCGGTTCCTGGGCTGACAGTGCTGGGGACACGGCTGTCCCGGGAGGGGAGCTCGGCGGCGGAGTGCCCGAAGCCCTGGGGCTCCGGTCGTGCCGACGGGCGGCGCGGGGCATCGGCTCTACGGCGGCCACGGTCCCGCTCGGCCCCGGCCCGACGGGAGCGCTCGGCAGGGCTGAAGGGAGCCGCATAGGCGATGCTGGCCACCCTGTCCTGCTGCTGGAGATGAATCCCGGTGGGCTCGGCCCTCTCCTCCCGCCTCTCGGCAGCTGACGAGCAGGGTAGAGAGAATTTAGGGCGAAAACGAAATACAAGTGGCGGGGACTTTGAGCGCGGTCGTCGCCCCGCTCCGATCCGAGCCCGCCTTTGGGCTTCCCTTGGCCGGGGGTTCGGCTGGCGGCTGCCCCGCTGAGGGCCGCCGTAGCACGGACCGCCGAGACACGGGGACGGGCGGGGTGAGGCGGCGGGGAAGGACCCCGAATGCCCAGGGACCCCAGCGCGGAGTCGAGGTGGCGGCTGGCAAGAGCGACAGGCTCCACTGGCGAGCGACGGTGCTTGTGTTTGCGGAGCAAGGCCGGTGGCAGCCCCGGGACCACACTGCACCTGAGAGCAGGATCTGAGGCAGCCTCCGGGGAGCGGGAGGGCTGGGGTTGAGGGGTGGGTGGCTGTCAGTGTGCCAAGCGGTGGGAAAAGCAGGGGAAAGCCAAAGCAAACACGTGTGATGCTGAGCGTCGGGGAGGGTCTGCGCATCTTGGCGTGGAAGTGGTGTTGGATGCCCCACAGAAACGGAGGGGCAGCTCTCTGGTGTCTCCAGCCCAGGAATAGCAGGGCGTCCGCCTTTTGATCTCAGCAGCTGGATATGTATGTTTGAAATAATGACACTGCATAAGGAGGATCTTTTCTTCGTGTTTCTCCCCGCTTTCCCTTTAGGTAACCGCTGTGCTGTAGCTGCCGTGTGCGCGCCCAGCAGTAAGAGGAAGGGAGGGAGAAGAGAGGGAGGGAGCCTGGGAAGCGCTGGCTCCGCCAGTGGGCGTTTTCTGGCGGCCGGGGCTGGTGTGGAAGCGGCACTGCAGTGACTGTATCTGCCTCTTTGCAGGCGAACGCGCACATACGGGGCAATATTTGTTTCGCTCGAAGAAAATACAGATTGTTGCCGTTTTCTTGCTTTGAATGCGAGGTGGGAGCATGGGGAAAAGCGGACTTTAAAGGGGATTGAAACCACTTGGCGGTCAGTAGCGCCCTGTCCCCTCTGGCCTAAAGGGGGAACGGAAATGTGAGGATTTTATGAGGGCGGGGAGCCGGGGTGCGGAGGAAACACTGCCCGGGAGTTGCCGGAGGGAACGCAGGACCGATCCGCGTTTGCCCCTTGTTTGGCTCCGTCCTTTTTCGGCTTCCCCTTTCGCTTTACTCCCGTATCTCTGCTAGACGTCCTGCCTTAAACTACCGCGAAAGGGAGGGAAGAGCGGAAGCATGTCCAACCCGGAGAAGCGGATCTTATCCCGCCCCTCGGCCCCCCTAGCTGCAGCACCCGGGGAAAAGCCCGGCTCCGGCTGCCGCCAGCTCCACTCCCATGGCCAGAGCGGTGGAGGTGGAGGCAGCGGCGGGTCTCCTCCTCCTCCCCCCGCTCCTGGAGGCGACTCGGCTGCCTGCAGCTCCCTCTCTCTCCTCCTAACAACCACCAGCAGCAGTAGGAGCCGCGCTACAGGCACAGCCTCCTCCGCCGTCTTCGCCAGCATCGTCTCTAGAGCGGCAGCGGCTCCTTTCCTCGTTCCAGTCCCCTCCTTCTCCTACGCTTCTCCATCTTCTTTTTATTTCTTGCCGCCGCCTCCTCGTTTCCCCTCCTCATTTTCCTTTAACCTCACAAGTCTCCAAGGGAGGGAAGGAGGAGGAGAGGCAGCGAGAGCGGCAGGAGGAGGAGGAGGAGGTGGAGGAGGAGGAGGAAGAGATGTTGGCGGAGCAGCAGCAGCAGCTCACTTGATCGCCCATCCAGGCGGCAGCGGCAGGAGGAGACTCTTCTGTTCTTCCTCCATCCAGGGCTTGCTGCTCCGTTCCGCAGCCGGCGGCCCCCGGCAGCACCACTCCCGGCTCCTCCTCTCCCCAGCCGCCTCTCGCCCGTGGTCCTGCAATTCCCTCGGTGCTGCAGCAGCAGCAGCAGCCCGCGGCGACGGGATCCGAGGAGGCGACGGCCCCGGCGGGAGCAGGACTCCTAGGCGGCAGCAGCGGCAGAGAGGCGCCTTCTTCTCCTTCTCGTCTCCCCTGCTCCTAGGGCCAGACATGGAAGATGGATCTAATTCTGCAAGCTGCTTTAGGAGGTTTACGGACTGTTTCTTGAATACAAGTAGGTATCGGAGCGCTGTGCCCGGCGGCGGGTCGCGCGTGTCTCGGGGAAGGCGAAGGGCTGTGTCCGAGGCTGGGTGCATGCCTTGTGGAAAGGGCATTTCTTTGTGAGTGGGGGGGAGGCGAGGACACAAAGGGGCCGTATACGTGGGGCGTGCGTGGACGCATGGAGGAGCGGCCGGGTGTGTATTGAGGATGCACGGACAAAGGGGATGCTGGATGTAATTGAGTGCTCTTTGTGGGAGCTGGCTGTTAACGCCTCGAGGATTTCGGCATCATTCCGGTATCAGACAACTCTACGTGTATGTATGTCAGCCTTTTGCCTGGTACATGCTTAATTTGCTCAGGAATGACACGTAGAGGAATGGAGACTGTCCCCCCTACTTACTTAAATAGGCAATAAGGAAGCATTATGGTATCGGCAATTGACAGAAAAGCGGCAGCGGAGGACTGAAAAGGGTGAAATTGATCGCTCCTTTCTGCATCCCCCGTCAGATCTGCCACGCGCGTTCACATTCCATATTTCTGATTCGGCTTTGGTACCGGGTGCCGCCTTCCTCTGGCCGTGGCTCGTTGTAAGGCGGGCCAGGAGCCCGAGAGGAAACATGTGCTCCTTGCTACGAGGGGCTGGCGCTGGAACGGGGATAGTGACCGGCTGGCGGGGAGGGCGGAATAAAGGGGGGATTGAGGCGCTCCACAAAGGGCTCCCCGCAGCCAGCCGTTCCCGAAGCCTCGCCGGCTCCCACCGAGCCCAAACGCGGGGGAAGGGCGCGGGGCCGCGGTGGCCCCGTGCCGGCAGGCGGGAGCGGGGCCGGAGCTCGGCCTCCTCTCGGTGCGGGGCTCGGCGAGTGCCCTCCCCGTGCTGGCCGGGGGAGCCCGGCGGGAGCGGCCCGAGCCCTGCGGCGGGGGGTGCGGGAGCGGGGAGGAAGCTTTGCATGGCACAGACTCCGCGTTCGCAGGGACGTGCGGCCCGGCTGCCCCTCGGGTGCCTCGCCCGCCCGCCTCCGAGGCGCTTCCCCGGCACGCCGCGCCCCGCCGGGAGCGCGCCCCGCGGTTGGGGTGGCCCCGGAACGGCCGGGGCTTCGGGCCGAAACCTCCCGGGGTCCGCCTGCCCCTGTCCCCCCGACAGCCCTCAGTTCCAGCGCCCCGCCGGGAAATGTGCTGCGCTTCGGTGTGGTCACGGGACTAAAGAATTTACAAGTGGAGCATGTATCAGGACTGAAATATATATATCTATTATATATCTATATATATATTATAAGGAACTTTTTTTTTTTTTTGCTTGTCTTGTATTTTGATGCTTAGGAGGACTTCCATCATCTTTGGCTATATTCTCTTCGTGTGACAGCCCCTTAGTTTGTGGATCTATGCCTTAAGGTATCCCTAGACTTGAATTTTTTTATGTTAGTATACTTTGTTAATAGATGGCTTTTTGGATACAGGTGAACTGTGTATAGTTCATTGGGGAGACGTGAGAAGAACTACAGAGCTGTCCACTGAAACCTCATTATCTGTTTTATTACTTACAGCTGTCTTAAGCACAAGAGCCTGCAAGTGTTGTAGTACTTGTGTTCCAGAGTAGTGGTGAATAAAGATGATTATTATATTTGCTGCACTGTCTTTTTTCAACTTTATTCAATAGTTGATTATGGCACAGAGCCACGTACTTGTTTAGTCTTGAGACCTGAAGGGAATCCTGCACTCTTCCAGTTTTAATTTTCTTAGTGTTTGAGAGGGGTAGAATGCTGCCATGCGTGTGGTACAATGCTGATGTTTTAAAAAAAGTGGTCTTGAGAGCAAGGACCCGGACGAAGGAATTTGTGTCATGTAGGGCAATTCACTCCTATGCTAGACCAGGAAAAGGATGATGTGGAAAACATCAGCTTTATTCCAAACAGCTTTAAAATGAATATGAAACAGCTTTATAATGAATTCAACTTAAGCTACTTTAGGAACTCTTGAACACAAGAAATTTGGTCGTTTTTCACTGACTGTGACCTCTGACTGAAGATTTTCCGGCAGGCAGGAAAGGAGCAGAACTATTCTTTCCCCTGTGAGTTTACTGACGTCTAAGAAGACATGCAGTCTCTCTCAGTGGAAACACTTTTCCATGCTCCGCAGCTCGTGCTCATGAAACTTTCAAGAACTTAAAAGTCTGATATCCTCAGTTCTTCTTTTGAAGAAGATTGAAACTGACCAATGGGCTCAACAGGTATTAGTGAGGTCAGATAGACTGACGGACAGACATTCACATGCGGTGTGTATGTACATATATGTACCCTTCCCTCCCTCCCCAAGTGATTGCATAAATCTGATTTCCTTAGGAAACCAGGCTGAAAAAAGGAGTGGAGGGAAGTCAAACAAGATACTATTCAGTTCCAGTACAGCTACTGCAAAGAGCACTTGTCCAACTGTTTGGAGTGCTGTGCACAGTCCTGGTTACAGTGCAGCCGGAAGGCTATCATTGTTTTGAAGAGGATGAGATCATGTAAAATAATGAAGATAATGTGCTGTGTCTCATAGCTTTTGTTTCCTGACTTGTATTTTAAGTTCTAAATCATATCTATGTGCGTATATATGCTCTTTGACTTTAAAGACAAAAAAAGAGCCTAAATATTTTTGCAGAGAACCTGAGGAGTTTTGTAGGGAAGAGAACTGAGATGAGTCCTCCTGGAAAGAAGATTTAAAAGTGGCATAACAGAATTCTCAAGAGTGGAAAACAGTGAAATTGCTAGAGATGTATTCCTTCTTTCATCTCAGCTCTTCTTACTTGCATGCTCTCCAGTCAGGGTTTTGTTAAAAGGTTATTCATATTAAAATTTTAGGTTCTGCAATACTCACTTTGTGCCATACCTGGCTATTTCTCTTATTAAAATTCCTAATGAAACACTGGACTGCAGAAGCTTAAATGAGCTTTGTGTGGTGTGTGTTGTTTTTCTTAACTGTTTAAAGTCTTGGTGCATAACACAGTGTTTCAAGAAACTTTTAGTATTGAGCATCCTGGATCAATACTCCAGTGGAGTTCTGTCATATTTAGAATACTGCAAGTTGCCAGGTATTCCAGTATTTCAGGTTTCCAGAAATGTCTTGCCTTTAGGGGAGCATCCCATTTTCCTTCCACATTCCAGGTCTTCTCTCATGGTGCAGGTGTAGCATGTCATCTGTGTCCCATGAGTCTACTTCAGGTATGAGTTCTTTACACTATGCGGGCTTTCTGCTTGTCAGAGAATTATCAGTGTATTTTTATTGTGTGCAGTTACCTTTTTTCTGGCTGTTTTAGTCCATACCTTCACATGTCACATGCTAGGACTTTCTGATTAAGCAGCAGTCTAAGAAAGAATATATGTAAGATACGTTGTTCAAGAAGAAAATAGCAATTAAAATTTAATTTGTGTCAAAAGCATTCCTGTTACTTGATCTAATAGAAAAGTTAATCTTGTCTTGACTCTTGTTTTTCCTGGTCTGTGTATTCATTTTTTTGCAGTCAGGGTGTTCTAAGTTAAATTTTGATCTTCAGCAATTAATCCCTTGTGTGAAGGTTGGCAGCATTTGGTTTTCCAATTAAATCATGCTTAAAATTTAGAATATGTAAGAAATGAAATTGTCTCTGCTTTTCACCCCATGGATTCTGACTCCAGGTTAATTGAAAGCAAAATTATCACTAAAGTAGGATATAGTTATGATGTCACCCAACAGCTCCCATCACAACTGGTGTTTCACATTTTGCATTGATGTATAGGAACCCCATCTATCATGGTCTGCAGCACTGCCACTCTACTTAACAGAATAACAGAAAAAATAGAATAACAGAAAAATACATAGGGCAGACAGCAAGGAATGGCAAGGAAAGGTAATGAAAACAATGCAAGCGCGAGCAGTTAAGAGTGGAGAAAGGCTTGCTTTTCCAAGTCAGGTATTTTTACAAATGGTTTTAAAACATGCAGTTTACATTTGGAATAGCTAATATTCTGTCCCTTTGACTCCTCAGCTCTGCTGCCTGTGCCTGATGGTTTGGGAGTACCTAGCGCTCATAAGACTTGAGAGAGGAGGTAATGCCTTCCCTGTTAACTCAGTAACCTTGCTCCTCCTGTGAGATGAACTGTGGAAGGTGTGATTATGAACAGTGGGATAGTTCAGATGAGTTGGGAGATGGGTTTTTTTTTCCACTTGTGTGAGGAGGATGGCAGCTTATTTAATATTCTAACACAAGGCTAGGCTGGCAGCTTCATTCACCCCATTTGTGTCCTTTTCCTTTTTGCTCATGTTTAAGCCACCCTCATCAGCTGGACATGATGAAAACCTGAAGTGTAAAGATGTGTTCTTATTTGACATGTATGTGACTTAGTGACTTGATTTTGAAGCAGTCATGTGAGTTTTTACTTGCACTGATGATCTGGAGCATATACCTGGCTGTCTTGCTCTTATGTCATCTGTCGTACAGGTCAGTACAACAGTAACTTCTGTTCAGTTTTAAGGTTCTGTGCCATTTTCTAATACAAATAGATTATAACCAACATTCTCTCAATTGTGGACTTAGTTTTAGATTCAGAAAGTTAAGAATGAGAGTCTGTGAGTTAGTGGATTTTTAACTTGAAAATGGCTTATGCAGCTTGTTGATTGATGTTAACCTTGCTTGGGTTTAAATTTGTATTTCAGATTGAGTTTAGTATTAGCTAATTTTTTAATGCTACTAAAAAAAGTATTTGAGTTTCACGTAATTCTGTTTAATACTTGAGCATTTGATTTTTTTTTTTGTTTTATAATATCACAATGTTTGCACTGTTGGCACTATTATTGTATTCTAAAAGAAAGCTAAATAATAGGTAAAAAATACATATATAAAGAAAAAAGGCTGTTTGAGGGTTTTTACATTGTTTTTATACTCCCTCTGCTGGCTGTTTCAATTACAAGTACCTGTACTTGAACATTGTTACTAAATCTGCTTTTTCTTTTACTGTTTTATCAAATAAGTAGTAAATTGCATTGATATAAACCTGGGTGGTTTTTTTTTTTTTTTGAAGTGTAATTGTTAAATGAAGAAACACAATTTGCAGGAATGGGAAGTCTGACACTTTTTTTTTTTTTATGGAATGGTGTTTCCATTTTTTGTTATACCTTGTATTGATTTTAACTCCTGTCCTAAAAACAGTTGAATCTTTGGGTGTGTTGGTCCCATCTTCACTAGAAAATTTCTCCGGAAGAAGCATTCATAAATTGTTCCAAGCTATTTGTTTATCTGTTTCATTTGTTGTAACAAATTTATTGTCCAGCTTTGAAGAACAGCTGTGATAAAACACAAATAGTTATGCTATCTTTTGTTAAATGAAAAAAAAGGATAAAATTCAGTCATGAGTTTGACTTCCTTCTACATAATTAGCTACAATGCTGCACTCAGTGTTCTGCAGATGTAAGGGATAATTTCTTAAGGTACTTGTTTTGTTACAGTAGTGTGAAATAGTGTTCATCCAAAATATTTATAGCACCCAAAAATTGTAATTTCTTGGAACCTCAGAGATTATATACAAGGGTTGCTGTATATATTATAGAAATGAAGCCATTGCATTTCCCATGGGCGTCAGTTATGGCTACAACAGTTCAGTATTTCTTGTTACTATTTCTCCTGAAGTTCCAGGCTGCTCCGTGGTGTGCCCTCGCTTGTGCTGGTGCTTGGCTTCCCCCGGTCGGAGTTTGAAGAGTGCCACCTACTGATTGACAGCTCCGGGAGCGCTGCTGCCTTTGCTTTCTGGCGGCTCTCGCAGCTCAGCCTCGCTTGGCTTGGGGATGTGACAAGTCGATGCAGTTGAACCTGGCAACTGTGTGGAATCAATCAGCTCTGAGCTCCGCTGTTAAATGATGCATTTTCTTTTTTTTTTTTTCCTAATTTGTTTCAAGGTGAGGACACAGGATTTTCATCCTGGCAGGTGGGCTTCCCTTGCCATCTTTGTTCCCTTTTAAAAGCTTGAGAGAAAGTGTCATATTTCTGTGGTTTCTTCATCACTTCTTGTCAAGCTGTCATAATTAGTGTGGGAGGAACCAGCCTGGCTGGTGTTTATTGAAGACTTTGGCTCCTGCTATGCCAGACCATGTAATGATGTGTTGCACACTCAAATGAGGCCGTTCAAAAAGCAGGTAACCGACTCGCCACCATGACTTTGCTAACAGATAAACATTCCACAATGCTCATGATGTGTTTGTTTTTGCAGGAGAGAAGGACAATTTGATTAAAAAGTTCTAAATTTTTACAGGAAAGTCATGCTTTAGTCTTTAGTGTACTTTAAGAATGCTTTATTTCAACATTCGAGTATGCTAATAATGGCTTAAAAAACCAAACTTGGCAAGAATATGAATTAGTTTAAAAAAAAATATCATTTACATACTTAAAAAGGACTCCTTTGTTTCAAAATTCTTTTAATATACCTTTTCATGGTGATCTGTTGCTGCAGGAAGCTTTCTTAATTCCAGCTCCTAAGCATCTTGTCACAGGTGGCATTAAGAACAATAAATATTGGTTTTACAAATTTCATATTCTTTTGGAAAACACATTGATAGCAAGTTTTAGTCTGAGTGAGATTTTTAACAATGAAATGTTACATCATTAAGAGATGCCAAATCTTGTGGCTCAAAAGGACTACAGCTGTGGTCAGTATATCACTTGAAGTAGTAGATAAGTAGTAGTAGTTAACTTAATGATTTAGTGAGTAGTTCTGGCTCAAGAATACTAAAAGAGAAGGCTTTTGAATATTATTCGCTGCCTTCAGAAAATCCATAGTAATGTTATTGATGTCTAATGAAAATAATACGATATAGAAGCAGCAGTAATGATCTTGCCTTCTTTGGTGCTGGGACCCAAAGAAGAGATTGTCAGGGTCTGAGACCAGTTTTTGCACCTTCCATCTGAAAACTTTTGATGTTTTCATTAGCACTTATTGATCTGATTCCTGCATTATCAGCCAACTCCCATGCACCAGAGCTGTATTTCTCTTAACAAAACAAAGTTTATTCAGCTGATAGTAATTTTTCAGCATTCTTCCTTCCTTCCTCTCTCCTTCCACTTGCATCAAAAAGAAATCCCTTAATGTCAAGCCACAAATACTTCCTAAAGAAAAGAAAACTTTTGCATCTGAAGTTCTAATAACTTTGTACAGAAACCTCATATCTCTAATTCTTCTGACCCATACATACCCAAAATAGCAGGTATTTGTAGCTCCTGACAAGCACTGCTGTGCTTACCTTAGTAATACTGCTTGCTTTGCTTCACCCCGTGGGGAAATTTCCACACTGGCAGGAAAGAAGCCACTTTCGCTGTCATGTATATTTTAGTAGCATTTTTGCAACATTGTGGTTCAGAGAATAAAATGTGTAGCCTGAATTATGGTGGCTAAATGTGTATCCTTTTTATTCTTTTGTAGTTTTCCTCACTGCCTAGTTTTTATATCTACATTGCATTTCTTCTATAGTGTCTTATTTTATTTGCTTCCAAACTGGGTAAAGCTACTTCCCTTTCTTCTAAAGGTCTTTGACTTAGTCTTAAGAAAAAATAAGAAAGTGTCTCAGTATTTCACTAACGATTTTTTTCGCCAACACATAGCTGTTAAGTTTATGATAACTCATTCTTTTACTTACACTGGGTTTTTTGTGTTTATATTTTGGTTTTCTTTCATGCATATACAGATACCTTGGCAGCTTCTCTAGAGTGAATTCTTTTTTGGAACATCGCTCTGTCAGCTGCCCTTTCTTTGCATGCCTTTCTTTCAGTTATATTGTAATTTCAATTTTATATTACTTTTCCCTTGTCCACCCATAAGCTTATTTTAGCTGATGTTTCCTTCTTGATTGCTGAGTTGTGCTGATTTTGTTTCTTCCTACAGTGGTCTGGTGTTTTATACTGTCCTTTTTACAGTGTTTTTGTTTACCCCAACTACTTCTGTTGTGTGAAGGCACTATGGCCCTATTATTCTAGTATGGGTCACTTAAACAGTATTGTCTGGATTTTTTTTGGTGAGAAGAAATTTTGCAGGGTAGTTTGAAAATGCTCATGATGTGTTCTGTATTTGCAGTGACTCACTGTATTTCCTAATCCGCCACTGTCTGCCCAGCCCTAAGTGTGATGTCAGTAGAAATTTTTTCTTCTTGCTTTTTTTTGAGCACACGTAGGATTGATAAAAGTTACTGTTTGATGTAACAGGAAACTGAACTCATCTGTTCTCAAAACAGGCGCTGCCTTAGCTAATATGCTCAGGTTTCCTTGTGCCAGGCTTCCATGTCTCATTCTTGAGAGCAAATTGCTTCTCTGTGGATGTGTCCCAATGTTCCTGTTTCTTCAGACTTCAGTTTTCACCGGTACAGACTCCTGAGACAGCTGCTTTTGGAATCTGCTTTTTTCATGGATCTTAAGTGTTTAATGTAGCTTTGTGGCCTTCAGCTGATGATTATGAAAGCAAGAAGGTCTTGGGATTAGAGGTGTCATTTTGAGTAGCGCTTTGAGACATCAGAGAGAACGGCTGACCTGCAGTCTCCTATGTTTATAGAACAGTACAACTTCTGGCTTAGCTCTTGTGATGGTAGAGAGAACAGGATCATTTGGCATGTTGCAGGAACTTTCATAGACTTTTTGTGGGTAGGAATGTGCTTGTAGATTGCGTGTTTCTTTGAGACCTTTTTTGGACTTTTGTTGGAACTATATGCAATGCTCATGCTTTTTGAACTAAGCACAGAGGATGTGGGCTCGAGCTTCAGTCTTGTCTATTCTGCTTAATTTTTTGTGAGCTCCTTGATCCAGTTTAGATTGATGCCTAATTGCATATGTGTTGGGAGAAAGCAAATGCAGACTGTTCCCAAAAAGCACTGGGAATTATACTTTGATCTTCCCACCTTATGAAAGGATAAGATTTTAGCTTTGCAGACAGAAGCTGTGTTATGCCCCTGTACTCTGTGGTTAAAGATGAGCCTCTGGGCTGTTTTAATTACTTGTTTAGGGACATAGTTCTATGGAGCAGCAAAGGAACCCAGCAGTCTAAACTGTTTGTGGCAGTAGGCAGACCTTGTTTCTACACACCAAGTTCTCCTAGGGAATGAACCACAGGTCCTACAAAGCCCTGAATGAAAGATGTATGCAGTGAATAAGGGACCATATTGGAGGACATGGCTTGCTGCCTGAGTCAGCACAATTATATATATTTTTTGTCTTTGTTTCCTGGACTTGCTGCTTTGAAAGGATCTTTGCAAGTTGTGACTAAAATGCGTAAATGAATGTTCATAGGAGAACAAGAAGATGCAAAGTTGGTCAGTTGACAACGATGAATGAAGTGTGTGTGGTGATATTATGTATCTTAAGTTAATGAAAGATGGTGGAGACTTGTCCATCTATGACAGCTGTATTGAAGGGACAAAAATCAGGAATAGAATAGAGAGAAGACTGGAATGGTAAGAGGAGTTTCACATTTTTATTGCTCAAAGGAATGCAATTACAGCAGAAGAAAATGTTCATCCTTATAGGGAAAGCTATTTATAAACTTTAAGAGGTTTCTTTTGGTGTAGATGAAAGGCTTGATATGTAAATATCTCCCAGCAAGTTATCAAATTTCAAGGGAATCTCTTCAATGAAGTATAAGATATGACTGAAGTAAAAGATTACTGTTTTTTAAGTGTGAATGTTATTTTTCTTTTTAATGTCACAAATGCTTTCTTTCTACTTAAATATTAACTTTTTCCTCCTTAGTAACAACCTAAGTGTGCATGGCGAATCTTACATACTTTATGAATGTGCTGACAGATAATATTTTAATTTATTTCTTTACCTTTTGCAGCTTAATATTATCTTTGTGAATAGCCAGCTGCTATTTGACAATCTTTTCTTTATGCCATCTGAGAATGTCCTTTACCATTGTTTTTAAGGTTGCTCTGAAAGTTTTACTGTTCTACCCCATGTGGTTTTTATTTCCTTTCTTCATTTTTCTTTTTTTTTTTTTCTTTAATTGTAGTTTAATAACTGATCCACCTTTTTCCTGGTGGTTGTTTTTTTTTTTTTTTGTTGGTAGGTCGGGCTTTTTTCCAACAGTTTATTAAAGTGTAATTCTGGCTACACGAAGAGCACATGCCCTTCTCTGTCTCTTAACATGAATGGCCTTGGGTGGCTCTGGCCGTGGATATGTTGTGAGTATAGCTAACATAACTGTGGCTGGCTGCTTTGATGATGGTGACCTTGTACTTGCCCATGACAAGCCTTGGTTCTTGTTTACAAGATGATGTTGCAGGTGTTACCTTCTGATTTGACTGCAAAGCTAATTTTTTGTTTGTTTTTCTTCATTCAGCTGTCTGTTCTTCTTTAAAAATTATGTTGAACTACTCTCTTAGCACTTTGCAACATCTTGTTTTAACAACTTGTGTTTGAATCAAAGCAACTAGCCATTCTGCTGTGCCAAGAAACACTTCTTCCCAAGCACTTCTAAAAAGGAGGTTTTTGTTTCTCTTGTTTCACAATTCTTTTGCTGTTTATGGAGCTGAAGGGAGGAATGGTAAGGAAGTTGAAATTTGCTATATATATATCAAAATTGAAAAGAGAACATGAAAACAATTGCACAGTTATATTGAGCAATATTGGAATTTTTAAATTCTTTTGCCAGAACAGAAATTGTTTAAAGCTTTGTTTAAATATAGTTCTGTTCTGAACTTCCCTTTGGAAATTAAACTTGAGTTGACAAACTCATTTTACATTCTCTGTAAAGACTTTAATATTGGCTTAAACCCATATGATTTTTGGTATGTTTTAGATGTCAAATATGAGCTCTGGCAGGTCTACTAGTAGCAACTGAGATACTTAACCTGTGCTTCTTTGCTTGAAGTCACTGCCAGCTCAGCAGAGGTAGCAGGAAAAAGGCTCAAGCATATTGTTTTGCTTCCTAACCTGTGATACATGCAGAGGCGAAGGTCTGCTGACTTACCGAGCTGTAGGTTGCTGTGATGGATGAAGAACTGCAAAGGTGACCTTGAGTCCTACTTGTGTGCTGGTAATCTCTAGAAGCAGATTGCAAAAGGTTGTTAGGAACAATGAGGGCATAAACTGTTACACTGTCTGGCTTCATTCCCCTTTCTGTCTATTAGTTCTGGAACATGTCTTATCCCAAAGTAGGCTGTTCCAGGGGGCTGAGATATGTTGGGTGCTTGTTGACTCTCTCTAGTGTAGAGTAAGTTTTCTAATAGTTCACTTCCTGAATAAGTTCAGGAAGTTGAATTTGTGGAGTCAAAGGGTCACTGGTGCTGATGGGAAGCCTGGTGACACGTCAGCCTGTTGCTGGGAGCTGATGACAGGATAACCCCTTTCATCAGCAGCTCATCTTAGATCAACTTGGCTGTGCTTGGTACACTTACGCCATAGTTTCATGGTCACTTGAAGTTCACATAAACTAACCCCCCTGTTTAAAAAAATGGCCTAATTCTTCCTCCTTAATGCTGCTCTTTCTATACATGAGTACTCCTCCCCTTGTGCAGGCACGTTTATGGATTAAAAGTGTATGTTTAAAATACATTTTTTAGAATCCTTTTAATTCTACTGTGAAGACATTTTACAGAGATGGAATTGCTGTTTTTCTTTTGGGCTTTTCTACTGGTGGTGGTTGCATGAAGGTTTGTGGGCATGAAATAATTTTTTTTCATAGAATCATAGAATATCCTGAGCTGCAAAGGACCTGCAAGACCATTGAGTCTGACTCCTGACCCTGCACATAACAACATAACAAGCCTGAGAGCACTGTCTATGTGCCTGAGAGCATTGTCCAAATACTTCTTGAGCTCTGTCAGGCTGGTGCTGAGACCATTTCCCTGGGGAGCTGTTCCAGTGCCCAACCACCCTCTGGGTAAAGAACCTTTTCCTAATATCCAACCTAAACCTCCCCTGACACAGCTTCAGGCTTCCCTTGGGTCCTGTCACTGGTTACCACAGAGAAGAGATCAGTGCCTGCTCCTCTACTTCCTCTCATGAGGAAGCTGTAACTGCAATGAGGTCTCCCCTCAGTCTCCTCTTCTCCAGACTGAACAGACCAAATGACCTCAGCTGCCCCTCATACGGCTTTACCTCCAGGCCCTTCACCATCTTTGTTACCCTCCTTTGGATGCTCTCTAAGAGCTTTATATCCTTTTTTGTGGTATGGGGCAGTAATAAACTCTTGTCACTTGCATATTACTGAAGAATGGAAAAGGATTAGGTAGTACAAGAACATTCATTAGTTTTCTTAGTCAGTTCATGGTTGAAGATAACCTGAAATAATTATATCCACCACACTTACCCAACCCTGCCCCAAGCACTGAATGAGCACAGACTGGTTCTCACAACAAACCTGGAAGTTTACAGAACCAGGAAGTTGCAATGAGCAACACTGTCATCTTTCCGAGCAGCTGGGGAAACCTTACCAAAATAGATGAGTGGCTACAAAGTAGAAAAATGGCAGAGCCACAATGGCTTCTAATCTGGGAATCCCTCTGTCAGAACACATTATTTTAATGATCCAAGCAGAATGTTGCTATAGCTTCCTGTGACTTAATTTGTGTTTGTGTCTTTCTTTTTCTGTAAACAGCTCCCAGATGCTGGGGATCTGGGAGCTTTGGATGAAAAACATAATTCTCTTCAAGGGCAACAGTGAAATCACTTTAAGTGTTCTTGCATTGAAAACATGAAGTGTGAGGTAATTATTAGTTTTGGTTAGATCTATTTCTGCTACTGCCACTTTTCTAAGTTGCATTTTAATTGAGGAAAGAATTAGTGTTTTGGCAGGTAGCATTATATATAATATATAGTGAGAAATTGTAAAAACAATAAAGATGACAAAATTACCTCACCATCACCAAAAAGACTGGGAGAGACAAAAAATGAAAGGGAAGGCAAAACATGTTAAAGAGAAAACAAGCTAGAAGATATTATTTAGATGCTTCTTGACTGTATTTGTTCATAGTTTGGTGGGCACTTCCCATTTTTTGCCTCATTTATTCAACTTGAGCGTTAGAACTTGAGGCAGTTTTGCTTCACCTTTTGTGATGAATTTCCTCTGAGTTTCAGAACATACTTTCTTCCTCCTATATATTTACTGGTATGGTCTGGTCACAGCTGAGTGTGCTACAGTCAGTGCTGTTGCTTAAAAAGTGAAAGAGTATGCCTACTGAGGGAGAACTTCAATTGGTAATGTTTTCTGTAGATGTTTTCTTAACTCAAACCTGCATCCTTGCATCAGTAGGGAAATCTTTCTGAAGTATATCAGAGCTCTTGAACTTCAGGATAATTATTGGGTTTTGGGAGGAGTATCAGTAAAGGGTGTAAATAAGGAGAAATAGATAAGTACTTTTAAAATTGTACAGTAACTGTAAAGTAATACATCATCAGTCTAAATGATGATTACTGATACTTTCTTATGCTGCTACTCAGCGTGTACTTTGTCATTTACATGCAGAAGCAATCACTTCCTGGGACTGCTGGGGGTTAAATGTTTACTTACTGGTGTCTTTTATATCACTTGGCTGTCAAAATCTGCCTGTGAAGATTTAGTCTTTCAGTTTTATGAACTGATCACCTGACATGCACTTCAGTGAAACTTTTGAAGTAAGACTTGGGATTTATTTAGTTAGTTTTTAGCAGTCTATTTCAGAATTGTTTGGTAATATTCTTGTTATGAAAAAAAAAACCAACATGTATTTAAGAATTATTTTGGTAAAATTCTGCAATACAAATATTGTCATCTTACTGACATAATGCTTCTTTTTTTAGAGCAGTGTATAACTTGGGTACCACCCAAACTGCTACTCTCCTATTTTGTATGTCTTCATATTTTAGCAACTTTGCTTGCTTGGTTTTTTTGCTGAAACACCATGAATCTGCTCAACTCTGCACTTGTTCAATTCAAATTTAGTAAGACAAAGACCAAAAATCCCTAAACCCCAATCGATTCAGTAGTCATTAGATCTGAAGTCTGGATGTTCCTGATGTTTTTTCTTTTCTCCTTCTTTCTTTACCACTTTCTTGCTGCCTGGAATGTCTGCTATCTCATAAGATGGACAGAGTTTCTGTGGACACTTGCTCATGCTGCTGGCATGTTCCCAGCTGCTGGTTTTCATGAACTCGTCTGACACATGTATGGTATGGTCAGATTTTATTACCGTTAATAACAAGGTCAAAACCTATTTGTATGGGCAAATTTTGTAGCTGACAAGCCAGTAAGGCAATTGCATGTTTTGCTACTTTTGGCTTTTTAAGGCTCTGTTGGGTTTTTCTTGTTGTTGAATCTTCTCTGGACAGCATTGAGGTTCTATTAATGATGGCTCTAGTTTCTTTGTAGTCCTAAGGTTTTTAGTGCTTTATGCACAAGGCAGAGATGCATAACTTCTGTGGGAGAGGTCAGTGATGTTTTCAGTAGCTTTTTCCTTCTCAAGTGTCGTTTACCAAGGGACTCTGCAATCGAGTCATCGTGATGGGAAGTGCATCTCAACTGATGTAATGCATTTGTGTTTCCTGGAAACAGAACAAAAATCACGGCTCTGCTTCGTTTAATGCGAGATTTGTCATTGATTTCTGTTGCCATGTGTCGTGGTTTTAAGCCCAGCTGGAGATGAAACAGCACTATTTATTTATCATATTTACTCCTATAATCTGATCTTTTTTGTTGTAGTGGATTGTTTGTGCTTTATGAATCCGATTTCCTGACATTGGTCCCTCAAAGAAGTATTGAAAGTTTTTATTCATGACAAGTATTTTTACAAAATATTTTGAAATATGATGTAACTAAATTGTATTTCAACTAAACTTCTGGTCTTTTTCTCTGCAGACTATGCTAACAGGGGATCAACATAATTGATATGGCAAGAGGGGCTAGATGCATAAAGCTGGATGGACTTCAAATAGACTAAATATTTATCTAATGCATTTTACTCCTGTCAAGATCTATGTATTGTCTATTTCTCCTGTCAGGAATGTATTTTTTGATGAAGGTGCATTCTTTCTTCTGAGTCTGTCCTGGAAACTAAAATGCATTAAGTTGAAACAGTATCACTTTGTTCCTGTTGGCTGCAACTGTGTATGTTTAAGCCAAATCACTTTTCTGTCTGTTATTTTTTCTATTTTGCCTAAAATCTCATTTAATCTGAAGTGAAAACACATTACATTTTGTCACTAGAGAGTATTCAGTGTGTACTACTGAATACTGTGTTTTGACCCGTGGAACACAGTGACTTGTCTTGCTGTTTTTTTGACAAGGCTTCCTCTGCTTGATTTCAGAAAAAGTGTTGGCAATATATGGAAGAAAACAAGCTACATGAAGTACAGGTGGTTGGTTGGAGTGCTTGGGGCGCCCAAATGTTTTTATCTGATCACAGTTAGAAAACAGCATACAGAGATTTACCTTAGTGGTAACTTGTAGAATGTATAACGATGTGTATCAAATATGTAACCAGAAAAATCTTCATCAGTCCTCCAAAGGAAAAAGCATTCCCTTATTTATTCTTATATAGCCTTGGTTTTGGTGGGGAGAGGATTAGAGGAGAGGTTTGATGTTGAGTAACTTTAGCTGTTTTATGCTGTATATAAGGCAATGTTGGTATAGGAGCTCAGAAAGCCTACAGCCAATAAAACAAAATAAAAAATAATATATATATAAAGCAAAGATGTCCCTCCTGTGTGCAGGAAGGGACACACCAAGATTTTTTTAGATTTCAGCCAGACTGCTGAATGTTGTGATGCTGTTGTGAAAAGTTCAGTAGAACTTTTTAGGTACTCTTAACCATTGCTTATGCATGCAGATGTGGAAGCAAAAATGACTACTTGCATAAGTTCCCTTCTGTCTTGGTCATAATGGTACTCTGATGGTTCTGTATTAAAAATAATAGTAATTGTGTTATAGAATTGTCTTAGGGGTAATTTTCAATTCTAGCCCATGATCTCAAGGAAGATTGAAAGGCATGGGCTGAACTTCATGTTTGCTTGGACAGGAAGGCTATGGCAGCTAGACAGACAGTTGTTCTTTTGGTGCATTGTAGCATAGAAGACTCAGTGGTTATTTTTTTTTATTTGCTTAACTCTGCATGAATCTTGGTGAAGAAAACTTCTGCAAATGGTTTAAAAACAGTAGGCTGAAATTATTTTGTAAAGTAAAACAAAGTATGTTTTTGTAACAGCTGGAAGATACTTACTCTGTTTATGGTTGCTTTGTGGCTGTTCCTTTTGCCAGGCCAAAGATGAATTTGCAACTCAAATAGCAATAAAACTCTAAACAAGAGCTGGATCCACAGTTGGAAACTGTACTTAGATTTTATTTTATTTTATTTTCTGAATAGACCTTTATTATTTTAAGTGGACTGATATGTCTCTAAACTCATTTGTGAATTAAATGAAAATTGGTTTAGCTTCAGATTTCTGGAAAATTAATGTGGAAGGACACTCTCAGATAATCTGAACTAATGAATAAGGTATGTTTAGCTGGTGGAAGTTTTTGTTTTTAGAATGTTGGTGCACTCAGTTCCTACTAAAGAGCAAACTCATTTGAAGCAACTATAATCCTCTTATTTTGGTTCTTTCATCATTTACTTCATATTGAACCACTCTGTTATTCACATGGCCTTTCTGTAAAATCATACGTTGGCAGAAGCTCAAGGGCATGACCTGCATTTTGTGTATAAAAAAATAGAAATCAAGGGAAAGGAGGGAATTGCAAGCCATGATGTACTTTTCTAATGAAACTTCTACACAGCTTTGCTGCTGATTTCTTCTTATTTGTATGTCCAACAGAAAATGAAAAGCAGCTTTCTTTCACTAACTTCCCCAAAATAAAAAATAGGGTTTTTTCTCTGTTGGTCTGAAGATGGGAGTGGAGATGGTGGCTTGTGTTTTACTTATGAAAGGATTGTGATATTTTTGTGGAGCTTTTTAAGAAAACAGAACATTAAATAGCTATTGTACTAAGGGATGCCAGCTGTGAAATACGCTAGAGGTGCATTTCTGAATTTTAACTTGCGTTTTGGACTTGAAACAGACTTTTTACTCCCTCAGTGTTTGTGACAAGTATTAAAAATGAATTGGTAAGGATAATGCTAGTCCTGTAGCAGCTGGAATTTTAGAGCGAGGAGATGGTTCTCCTGATCGGATGCTGCAGACAGGCAACTCCCTGCTTTGTCCTCCAGCCAGTTGTGCAATGTTCAGGGCTGAAAATCTGTCAACAGAAATTTTTTTTTTTTTGGGATACATGTGGAAGCAGACCATCAAAGCTCCATAACAAACACACTTAAAAGCTGCTGGAATAATGATTTGGATAAGAATAATTAATTTAATTGACTTAATTCCAGGTTTTGAAGAGCACAGTGGAACTGCCTGAACAAGAATATTTGACATCTAATTATGTTTTAGTTTGTTATATTTAACAAAGTTTTTCTCTATTGAAAGTGCAGAGCAAGAAGTTTCTGTTTCAGGAGATTATTATCTGGTTTACAGCATATTTAAAGTTCCTTTACCCTTTTATCTGAGCTCACAGCAATACTTCATACACTTGCTACCTTTGGCATGAATTCAGCTAAATTTTCTCGACTTTTTTTTTTTAAAGTTTTAGAGACATCCCTTTCTTTGACTCAACAGATGGGCTTGTGACTTATTTGAAAAGCAGAAGGCTTTATGAAAATAAATGATAGTTGCTGTTTCTGAGGCTGTGGTGAGGAAACAGTGTTGTTGGTAATGAGGGAGAGGCTTGTGTCCTAACTATATATGTAAACTAGCTTTCCATTCTACAGCTTTTCTTTTGGTATTCACATAATTACATGTAGACAGCAGTTGTTTTTCAGTAGTGTGGCATTCTGAAGTGGACTGATGTGCTGGAGGGAGGACATAACCCTTTATCCCATTTAGTGGACAAAAGGAGGAAGGGAAATAATGCTTTTAGATGCTGTTAAATGGCAAACTGCTAGAATTGTTGCAGTTTCACTTAGTCACCTGCTCCCTTCCCTTGATGATTTTAAGTTATGCATGGTTTAAATTTAGATTTATGGTGAATATATTTTTCTTGACAAAGGTGCAATGCATTAGTAAAACTCCCATGTATTATACATGTAGAAGGTGGGCAGCTAGTGGAAGCTAGGGAAGGAAATAGAGTACTACCAAGTGCTCATAGCAGTATTTTTAACAACATACAATTATCTGTTCATATCTTCCTAAAATACAAAGGTGGTGTTCCTGGTGCCTCCCCTATCAGGGCTACCTGCTGAAAGGGTGAGAGTGCTTTCAGTGGTCTTTCCTCCTTCCAAAACTTGTCATTGTTAATTGATTCCTACCACTGCCTTTTAGTAGATGCAGTATCACCAGGAGGAGGTTTTTTGGGGGGGTTATTTATTATTCCATCACAGCTTCATTTCTGAAGATACTTCCCTCAGAAAGAGCAAACACCTGCCCCCATGCTGACAGCTTTACCAAGGGAGAACAGCTGTCAAATGAGTGAGACTGGTAGTTTTATAGATACCCATAATCTTTTTGGGAAGTATTAGGAATGGATACCCAGCAGTTACAATTCTGTGACTGCTTTAAGTGGCCATCTTTTAGCTATTTGTTGCCTTGACTAATGCTGGCAGCATAATGAGCTGCATGGTTCCATTGTGAAACCTACTTCGAAAGATTAACGTGCGCAGGATGTCTTCATAGGAGAAAAACGGAAGAGAACAAGAAAGCATATTAAAAAAAAAACCCAGATAGAATTTTGTAGTTTCCTTGCCAATCAGAAAATAAACATAGCTGAAAACACAATTGGGACACCAAGAAGTTGAAGGGGCAATAAGGAATTTTCTGGCAGAAGATTTAAAAAATACCAACAAAACATAAATAGATTATGACACATCGGTTCATATTTTTCCATTGAGAAAATACAGTCCCACCTACTCAAGTTTCTGAAAGAAATATGCCAGCTTCTGAGAAGCTGAAATACCAGCTTTTGGTCGTATTTCTTTTGGTACATTCTTTATTTCTTAATAGGACATAGGGACTGTGGTGATTTGTTATCATTTAAGTAAGGCACGTTCTTCATTGCAAATAGCAGCTAGTTTTCTGGTAGATGCCTTTTATGGTGCACTTGGGTTTTAATGTTTCCTCAATCATTTCCTTTGTTGCAGCTTAAAAAGGCAAAGACTGGCTTGCCTCTAAGTTTCTAGGTAGCTGACCTGACTCTGTTAGAGAGGTTTCTTTGCAGGGTTTCCAGTGTGAAAGGAGGATGAAATTTCTTGGCCATTGAGAAAGTCTTTAATTCTTTGGACCTTGAAATTATTTTTAAGATCTGTTCAGACTATAGATTCCTCACATGTATAGGTTTTTTTCCTTACTAGTGACTTCAACTGCAAGTTGTGCATGGAAAGGTAAATGAACTTTACAGGCCCCTGAGTATCAGAGAGGAAAGTGTTTCATATCCATAGTGTTCTTCGGGCTGTAGGTTTATGTAGAACTGCATTTAAACATAAAGAACGGCAAAAAATTAGCTGAGACTTTACTGAAAATGCAGTGATTTTGCTTTTTTCCTGTTTCTGCTTTTTCAGTGTTGCAGGATTTATTGATGTGTGATATTTATTTTAAATTTTCCTATTACTTTTCTTCTTCCCTCCACCAAGCCCTTGGGGACACGGCTGTCAGCACTGTAACTTTTGCTTGTCATCATTAGCGCTCCGTTATCTCCCGTGGCTGTGTGAGGACTTTAATCTTCCATGTAATTGATGGTGGCGATTGCTGCTAAAGCTGTAAAGGAAAAGCATCCGTTCACCTTCGTGTGAAAATGGATGATTAACGAACTCAAGAATGTTTCCTCTCGGCTCTGAACTGAGTAAGTAAGGCAGAGTACCTCAGGCAGTCTAATTTCCTGGCTTGATAATAGACTGGGAAAAGAGCCATTTGTTGTCTTCAGGGTTGTCCATATATGGACAAATCTTTTGCTGGGCTGAGCGAAAACAGTCGTCTTTCAGGAAAGAATAGAATGTTAGAGGATTTTAGGAAACAAAGGTTTTATAAGCAAAGATCTAGCTTAGAATAATGGAAGATAGTTTGCTTCAATGCACTTGAGACCGGCACAGGCTCAGGTTTGTATCCTGGAAGTGTTTGAGCATGGCAGCTCTAAATGTTAAGCTTACTGCAGTTATTTGGCAGCCTTTGCGTTGAGAAGGACCAATGGTGATGTTGGTGTAGGTGACCTGCAGACTTTCGCTGCCTTTTTATTTACATATGGATTAGAGACTAAGCAGACATTTTAGGTGAAGTTAAATACAAGAAAGATTGAGTCTTTCACCACCTGTAGCTCAGTTGTTTGCTTGTTTATCATTGTATGAAGACCTTTAGGAGTATCCCTTGATGATTTGGAGAATCAAGCTGATCATTATCACTTAGGAGGTCCAAGAATAGCGGAATAATTCTTGAGTAGACTGCAGAATTGTGGTGTTTTTTTCTACTCACTCACAACAGGGGTTTATGTGGGGTCCCCCGTGTTTTTATTATGAAATACATACTGTGTATGTAAGCAGTGATTATCTCTGCATTTCATCATGTGACAGACTTGAGGACAGGAAGCAGGTGGGGCTGGAATACATCAAACTCATGGTTTAAGGATTCTGTTTTATCTAATGATCTAGTTTCTACTGGTTACAACATTTTACACGTGATATCTTTGTTTCAGGTGTAGTTGAAGTGACATTGATTTCTAAAGAACAGGGACTGTAGAAAGAGTCCTAGATTTCTAGTAAGGGACTTTGTTTAAGACTTGTCCCAATGATTGTGTTGTCAAGGCACTCTGTTTAGGACACTGGTCCACTTCTGACCTAAGGGAGATTCCACAGATTACAGGATAGCAAATTTTGTTACATTGATCTGGAGATTCTTTTAGAGTTGTTGGCAGTCTTGAAGAGGATTACATTTTGGCACACTGTAGTTCAGACCAGCTTTAACTTTTCCCTTTCTACCTGTTGTACTTGTAAGGCGAAGTTATGTAAGAGAAAGATGGCAAGATTTTATTTTTTTTTTAAGAGTAGTGGGGAAAAAAGCAGTTTATGTGGTTTAGACATTACTGAAAGTTTCAGCTGAACTTCTTACACAGAAATAAAATATTGTATAGTAGATTACTTAGATTTGACAGATACTTGAAATAGAATAATTCTCTTTTTGACAGTAGGGAAATGCCCTTAAATACTTTTTATTGTCTTAGGGATTAGGTCAAAAAGGTTATGAAAATATCTTTGGCTACTGAAAGTATTAAGGTTACAATAGAGGGAGGAAGGAATGGATATAGAGCAAGACAGCAACAATCATCCTGTCTTTGAGACTAGAGTGTGTTAAGTGTTATCAAGAAATAGTATCTGGATTGACTGTGTTACTGGGCAGGACATCAAATAATGTAACGCAGTTTCCATAATATTGCTGTAAATATGTGGGATTCTGTAACTTAATGCTTTTCAATCAACAGGAGATTGAGGTGGCCTCACTGGCCTAAATTTTTAACCTTATATTTTTTTCCATGCTGTGGGAAAAGTACTTCACTTTTTTATATGCTTATTCTGAAAAAGAAGGAATTAAAATTTGTATTTTGTGATACTTTTTTTTTTTTTTATTGGAGAGAAAAAAAACCCCAGGTTTGCTTCTCTTTGCCTTTTAAACTTAGCAGTGAGTGCTTCAGTTTCATGATCATCTTACAGTGCTTTCCTTTTACAGAGCTGACATAGAAGCTTTGCACTGATCTTCAGCTGTGAAAACTATTATTGCATTTTCTTGCCTTTCTTATTAAGTTGGGCTAGTAAGCCTTTTCCTGTTTTTACTGTTACAGTTTTTGCTGAAAGTGAAAGACAGTGCTGCAAAGTAGTTTCTTATTACTACCACCTGCTTTCAGAAATACCTAATCCCCTATCAAAAGCAAGATCCCAGTCTAGATCTATAGCAAACACTGGACTATTTTTTCACTAGGTGAAAGGTTGGGGTTAGGTAAGGTTCAGCTAAGAGAAATTGACTGAGACAGATAAAATTAAATAGTTTACTTTACTTTTCTTTAAACAATGTAACGTTTACAATAATAACTTAATTTTTCAAGGACAATAAATATGAAAACATACATTACCAAAAGTTAAATAATGTGTAAGTTAATTTTATTTTTACATTTCACTTACGTTTATGCTTTTCTTCAGAAACTGCACTAAGTCTTGACTTGCATTAGTTAGGTCAATTAAATGGTGTATTTACCAATACTGAGCAGTAGCTTGTCTTCATTCCACCCCTAGCCTGAGCTTTGCAATGAAAAGTGTGCTTTGAAATAAAAGCATGGTTTTATTTAGCATGAAATATAAGATTTCGTGGCATGTTAGTGAGAACAAGTTCAAGGATAGCATAATAAGATTTTAAGATTTTTTTCTGATAAAAAGTAGCCATATTAATGATCTTCATCTGTCCTATATATATATTTTCTCACTTTTTCTTATGTTTCTGCACTGCATGTAGTACTTTCTAAGATCCATTTTTATTCCATTTCTGGCAATTTTACTCTCTGTAATCCCCCTCCCCTTGTATTTTGTAAGTTTGCTTTTTGACTGTTTGCTTTCCGACGATCTCCCAGCTGAAGTGTGTTTTATTCCCCGGCTGTTGAACTTGTAAGAGATTTTTTTGTTTTTATTCAGATAGCTTGAGAACTTGTTCCTTTCCAGGCTGCCACAGGCTGACTCCTCCTCTTCTTCATCTGTTTTTTTGGCATCATTGCTGCACTTCATGGCTCTATGTGCAGGTCTTCTGGAGCCTCAATCTTGGTTTGAAAGAATGAGAGTTAGATGGTGGTGTGGATTGCCTGCATGACAGATTACTCCAAATGTTTACTCACAACTCAGCTAGTTTAGGGAGAAAAGGAACAAAGGCATAGGGAGGTTGCTCAGAAAGAGCATTTCAAATGGTGGACTGAGTGAGAAAGGGTAAGAATTGGGTCATTGAGGAAGTGGTTTCAGCCTAGGTCTAAGGAAGAGTATGATCAAGTGGAGAGAAGGGAAGGCATTTGGGGAAGATTTATTTGGTCAGGTTACAAAGAACCACTGACAGTGTTCTCCTATTAGAGGCTCTATTCTATCTGATTTATAGTGATGGTGTACTAGATTGCTTCTTGTTGAAATTTCTATCTGCTGGATTGTTCTTCCATGGCTGAGATAGAAATTACACATGAAGTGAAGTACTGTGACTGGGACCATATTCACATTAGTATGTTCAGGTCAGAAAGGTGATTTTAAGGTGACTGTCCTAGTTGTTTTCATTTGTTCTTGGATCACATCAGAAAATGGTCCAACAGAGCATCCATCCCTTAACTGGATTATTTCAGACTGAATAAAACTGGGATGTGCACTACAGCATTTCTCTTAAGAAGGAGGTTTGGTGTATATGACCAGATTAGATAGTTTGAAATAAAATTAACCTAAACATTAAAAGTTAAAATTAAGCAAGAATATTAAAACATAAAAATGCTGTAATCACCTACTTTGGTCTGGAAATCCACTCCTGGGCAATCTGTGCTAATATAGGCACAGACTGATTTGCAGCTCATTCTTTGAAAATTTAGCAGTACCACAGGAATCCTTTACAGTGGTTGTGGTGGTAGCAAAATGGGGTACCCAAGATCTATGTCATGCATTGAGTGACGTTTTGCATGCATCTAAGTGTCTGAAAAATTACTTTGAAGACCGGGGTCTGCTGAACAGCTTTGGCAAAACACGGTGGAAGTACTGTGGAATATTGATGTAAGAGTGTTTTGTGACCCCTTGAAAGGAACTTGGATGAATGCAGATGAAGAATTCTTTTACTGTGGAGCTATTCAATCTGTTCATGATTAATGTGTTTGTAAAACATAGTTAAGGCTTATATATTGCACTGGTTTGAGATGCTATCTTGGGTTTTGGTGATTTATTGATGTTATGAATTTGATTCTGCTGAACTGGTCCAACTTGCAAAGAAAATCAAAATTTTTATTCTGCTGAGGAATGGCATTATGCACCGTGTCAGATTTAGTTATGGAAAGTGCTAGTAAGTGTGGTTATAAAAAAGTCCAATCTACTTACAAAACACAAATGACAAGAGAAGAACATTGCATTCTTCCCCACACTTAAATGCTAGTGTGCCACCATTCTGGTTTGTAACTCATTTTGTAGACTAATACTTTGGTTTTGGTTCTTTTTGTGTTTATATCAATACTGAATCTGACAGAAGAGCCCTAATTTAAGCCATATAATATGAGTTTTTTGCCAAAAATTGTGAGTGTTGTTTTTTTCTTCTTTGTTCTCCTGTATCTGGCCAAGTGCGTATTTTCCTAGCCTCATAATGGCTAATGGACAGACCTATGTCCACTTCCCTGGTTATCTAACCTTGTTAAAATACCCTTAGTGAGAAGGAACTGAAGGACTATACTTTGTGAACTGTGTGTTCCCAATCCTGTACTCCTCACATAGAGTGTAATTCCAGATGTGTGTTTTAATTGTGACTAGATCTTTTCTGTTAGCTTCAGACTGTCCTTTGTGGTTCACTTTGCTTTCTTGCATCTTTGTTTTTTAGTGTTGTTTCTGGTTAGGTAAGCTAATTGAGAATCATTCAATGTTTGTCTGCTTTTTAAACTTGCTGCTGTAAGAGAGTGAGTATGATGTAGAAAAGCAAGAGGCAAATTTTGAGCTTCAAACTTCCTGTTCAGCAGTGCCCATTGTCACTTGCCGGTCATAGGAACATCGATATCTGCAAAAATAAAGGAGACTGAACAAGGCACCCTCTGTTGAGGTCTGTGCTGATACCACTTTAGTTAGGCTTCTATTTGTGCTATCTGATTTGGTATTTTATGCTTCTGATCCATGTAACATTTGTTAAGTCTAACAAGAAAGTGTATGTTTCAGCAGTGGAGCACACAAAATGGAATTATGAAAAGCATGAGCTGAACGTTTCTGTCACTGAAGTTTGTAGTGAAGGTTTCCCTGACTCTCAGGAACTGGGATGAATACTTTGGTGGCTACTTCCAGGTCTGATGCAATGGAGCCCTTCTTACATCTCTGCCTGACTTGGGGAGATAGATGTTCATAGGATGGTGCTTGGGATTTAATAATTTGTGTTTTGATGAGTAGCCTTTTTGTTAGTTTTGTTTGAAAGTCAAATAAGACAAAATAAATAAATTAAAAAATTATGCATGTGTTGTAATTGACTTATTCCTAAATACTGTTTTTCTTTTCCCCTTCTTATTAAATCACTGGTTTTACCTTCAGCAGGTGCAGCATGTTCTCCTAATGCTGTTTTATGTAGCCATGGTCACAGTTATTTGCAAGTCTTTTATTTAGTGATAACAAGTCACTTTTCTGTTCTGCAATTTTGTGTATTTTGTTGCTAACACTATAATAATCCCTAGCACTAACACTGCATTGACAGAAACATATTAAAGTATGGTGTTATCTCACTCTTTCTTGATGTAATTCAGGGAGTATCATGAACACTGACATTTGTATTGTGTTTGGTAACATTAGGAAGTAAGTGTGTGTGTGTTGAGGGTTTTGTTGTTTTATTCCTTTAAGCCAAGCAATTCTACTGAAGCAACATTAGTGGTTTGTTAGTTGGTTTTGGTATCCAGAGATTCTGATGTGCAGTTGCTTTAGAAAGTAAACTGTGCAAACACTTATATGATAAAAGCTGTACCTACACTGATGTCAGTAAAGTTATTCATGGCTGCCTTCAACTCCAACAATATAAACTAAGCAGCTAGGAATTTTTGAATTTTAGTGGTGCCATGTAGCTCATATAGAGGACACTGGCAGTGATGTTTTTAATCACAGATAAGATGATTTTATTAATTGATATTTTGCCCAATATTGCGTACCATGGTACTATGTTGGTACTTTTTAACTAGAGCGCTGTCTTTGCTGTTTGCATACATTGAAAGCATGTTGAAAATACAGATAAGGAATTGTCATGGATGTGGTTTATTGTAGAAGATTCTGGGCTGTTAGCTGGAAAAATGACAGAGTAAAATACATGTGAAGCAACAAATGTTATACAAGACTGTCCATGAGCATACATGTGCACCTAACAGACATAAACCACACCAGCATGTCAGCTTTGTGTGTTTGATCTTGGTTAATGTACAGTTCTCTAGAGCTCATGTTTTATTCATTTTTCTTAAGCCATTCCTGAGGCAACACCATTCTTGCTGTCAACTGCAGAAGATAGAGCTGCTAGGCTGCACTTAACCATTTTCATGAAAATAAATATAAGCACAAAATATATGTTGTTTTTTTTCTGTGAACTATTATAGAAGAAATAGCCACTGAAATATTAGGTTGCTATTTAAGCCTCTACCTGCATAAAACTGATTTTGACTGAGGGGCTGGGGTGTTGGGAAGGAGGCAGGAGGGAGGTTGGGTTACCTGAAGATGATAGATACTTATTTCTGTCTGACTCCAGGTCTTGTGTGCTTTGCACATGCTGATTTCCAAGCAGATTGATTATTGTAAGGCGTTTGCAGGAATGATGCTGGAATAAATGCATACATAAATCGTTACAGGATAATGATGTTTAACTTGTAATGTAGTCTTGAGGTTTTATATATTTTGGTGATTTATATACTTTTTGTGCTTTCTAATTCTGGAAGCTCAGTTTTGTGCTCTTCTGACAAGATCTGAAAGCTCTGCGAGAGATAGCATGCTATGATTGTGTTTCCAGTAGAAATTTGGAAGCATACAGCTGTAAATTTATCAGCTAGAAGGAGGACTGCTGTTTTTAATACTGATGCATAAAATATCAATTATACATTCAGAGAAAATAGTTTTAAAAGACAGTAGAATAAGTGCTTATAACACTTGACTGATTTGCATTTATGTGGAAATTTTAATTTGTTTTTTCTTTAAATGTAGTTAAAAAGAAAGGATGACTTAATACATCTCTTGCGCAGTTTAACTGTTGTATGGCAAGTGTTGAGGTCACGCTTCTATAGAGATTAGTAGGTGTGCATGGCTGTTTCTTTCCACATAAAAAGTGTACTTTGTGGGCTGGCTAAGGCAGCCTTTAGGATCGTGTAGTATGTGGTCACATTACCAATAATGATACCACATTGGCTCAGGAAAGGCTTGAATGATGAGACTGACTCAGTTTACTCTAACTTCTGAACTCTGGCATTTCTCAAGTGAGAAATGATGACATAAGATTGTGGCTTTTTTCCTTAAATTTCCCTTAAAAATAAAACTGAAAAAAAAAAGGAACTGGCAAAATTTAATTACTTTCCCATTGTAAAAAATATTCAGCCATCCAGCTTGTAAAATGGGGCCTCTTAAATTAGCAGCATGTGGCATTGTTTGTTAATAAAGGTTGTGAAGTGAAGCTTCAACCCAAGCAAAAGTGAGGGGAAGCTGAGCAGAACATTATGAAGGATTTTATATGAGGATTTCAAAAAGAACTTGTTCTATCACCCTTTGAGGCTAAATAACATGCTTATAAAGTGGAGAGCTACCAATTTTACTGTTATTTCTGTGCAGCTGAATGTTTTTCCTGATGCTAACCATACCTTGGGAACATACTTAATGCAGGTGGAACATGAAGGTTCTGGGACAAGTGTTCTGAGCGTAGTCAGTTAATAATGTCCATTGGTTACTGTTTAACCATATTTGGGGAAGTCTTCTTGCATAGCTGGGCATCACTCTCATTTATGTTGTGATCCCTGTTCCTATTTTTAACTCTATGAGACACTAGAGCTAATTAGATAAATATGCAAATGAGCAGAATGTACTGAATATGGGTAATTCTGTATAATTTTTGCTGCTGTTTCCTGAATGAATTATTTGGTTTTGCATTAAATATAAGTTACACTGAATTAAAGTGAGTCACAGAAAACTTTTATTTAAACTTTGTGATTTATGAAGCGATGATTCTAAAGAATTGTGTTGGGCAGTCTTAACTATAAAGACAGACACTGTTAACCAGTTATCCATGTTGGAAAATTTATTAACTGTAGATTTTATTTTTACTTTGATAAATTGCCTAATGATTTAGCACTAATTATAGTAGTAATAATTACATGTGATGTTTGCTTATTTTCATTAAGCTCTGTGAGGGCAAATATAAAAAAGAAAAGAAAAAAGCTAGATAGCAGTTGGACTACTGAGACCTTGTTGTTTTTAGACAGTCTGAGAAATACTTCATGTGCCAACATGGCTGCTGAAAGACTTGGTGCTGGTGTTTCTGAGATCTTTTTATTGCTAGCTCAAGGGAGGGCAAGGGAAAACATTTCCCCAAGGAGGGAACATGTTGATGTGCCTAGAAACTACAGGAAAGACTTTGTGGGAAAAGAAGTGAATAGTAGACAGAAGAGGAAGGGGTGTGCCAGGGATGCTGATTTGTGTCAGATCACATTATCTGTTGTGCTGGCCTCGGGCTGGGCAAAGTTAGGGTTGGTTGGATCCTGAATGAAACAACAAGTGATTAATTAGCTCCATGAGACTGAGCGGTGGGACTGAGAAAGCTTTTTTACCACTCTGGTTTTGTCTGGTGGCTGGTCCTCCTATATAGATATCTTTATATGTTTAAAGGATTTAGCCAATGTTGCAGCCATTTTCTCAGTGGAGGTACAGATATACCTTCTTTTTTACCAAGATGTTTTGGAGTGATCTCAGATGTTTTACCCCCCTGAAAGAGATTAATATTTTTGTTGCAAATGGACAGAACTTTAAATATTTTTCACATTCATGTGCACATTTGCATCTATACTTTTATTATCAAATTTGCTTATTTCTTTTGGAAATCATACAAAACTAGTGTTGTTTCACATGGATTGCATGTTCTGAACTTAGTATCTCTAGAGGTACCTCTTCCCCACTGTAATGCTTTTGGCCTGTGTCCCCAAATACTTTTTCTCCCATGGGCCTCAGCAGCCATGTGGAGAAGATGTGACGTGACTGATGGTGTGGGTTGACTGGCTGCCAGTGTGCTGATTGATTAAGTCCTGGGCACGCAAGAGAAAATCTGAAACTCTTTTAACCATGGGCATGCCAGTTTACCCCGTTGCCAGTGGTCATAAAATTTTGAGAAATGTAGTTATTTTTGGATAACTCTTGTCCTGTGCTGGTTTTAGTTGAAATTGGCTTGTAAGTCCGGAAATTGTTACGGGAAAAAAGCAGTGGGGCTGTTGATCTGGCCAGTCAGGACTGAAGGTGTGAATGTTGCGGAGCCTGGATGTTTCCTCCTCTGAACTCCTGCAGTGGTTCTGTACAGGCTGTTTCCAGACTGGCATAAGTCTAATGGGGTGAATACAAAGTTAGTTCTTTCTTGTCTTTGCTTTGTACTCCCATGTTTTGGCATTCAAATCCCTGATCTCAAGTTGCAGGCACAATGTAGTCACTGCCTTCCTGCCTGGGAAGGTACTGTGGCAAACTGCAGGTCAGCAGACTGCCTGACTTCCTGTGGTGCTGTGTGGATGTGAGTGTGATGCAGCATAACTAGTCAAAAGTGCACTTGTCCTTCGTGGTGTGCAACCCAGTGTACTGAGAGGGGTGGCAGCATGTGACTTTTTGAGGACTGGTATAGCACGTGAGCAAATGAACTGGATTTCTGTAAGCTGGAGGGGTAAGTCAGTTTGCAATCCCATTCTCACTCACACTGTTGTTTCAATGCATTTTGTGCTAGTGAAAAAGTGCTCTTCCAGGCAAAAGCTATTGGTGATATGCAAAGTTAACTGATATATTGATGACAAAGGAGAATCACAGTGCACACAACTAATGGAATGATTTGCCTGGGAGTCTAACCCCTAATCCTTTTCAGGATGCCATGCAGTGATGACCACAGAAATGGGGCAGTGGAAGGGAAATGTGTTGCAGGGAAGGAGATGTGGAAAAGAGGATGAGTGCAGAGTGGATTTGTAGGGGAAAAATTTTTGTGCTAAGGATTCAACATTGTTCCTATGCATTTTGGTGAGGTTTATTTCAGCATGGATCTACTTCAGTTCTGTGAATTCTAATATCCTTGGGCTTTCTGGAGTGCATCTTCTGACGTAGCTCAGCCTGCAGGGAAGCATCCATGCATGTGCTCTGAGTCTGCTCAGCCATGGGGACCAAGGTGCCATGAGTGGGGTACATGGGGAGAGTCACTTGGGAAGCAAACTTCTGAACCAGTTATGTATGAATAGCCTGTTAGTGTGATGCTAACATGGGTATGCCCCCCATAGGGTGCCTCTGGCAGTGCTGCTGATGTGCTTAAAGAGCCCTTTGCATCATTTTTAAAAAGGAGTATAGTTTTTTTAAAAAGCTCCAAATTTTGGTAGCTGTGAGGAAACCAAAGATGAGTGTCAGTGGTGGGTAGCCCTCAGCAGCAAAGCTGGTCCCAAGCTATAAGCATGGCAACCAAATGACAGGTTTTGGCAGATATTTACAACTGGCAAAAGATAAAAAAAAAAAAAAAAAAGCAGGGCCAAGTGAGGTGTGAAGGGCAAAATGCTACTAAAAAGGAAAAGAAAAAAATCTCAAGGGCCAGAAAGATCTTTACTGGATGGAAAAGTCAGTCTTCCATGTGAGGAGAAAAGAGCTGTTGCTGAGTTGCTCCATTCATAGCCATGGTCTCTCCTAGAGAGAGATTACCTAGCTCTGTGTGAAGAGCCAGGTGTTAGCTCCTTTTGAGAGGAGAAGGGTAGAGCTGGTCAGCTGAATGGGATGAATTATCTCCTTTTCTAGGATTAAAAATGTTTGCATTGCTTGTAGTGACTATAGGATTTAAAGTAAGAAACCTTTGTTAATAAGAATGCTTCACTGACTCATTTGTGACTGACAGGGTTGTTGTTTTTTTTTTTTTTTTGCCCGAAGAGGGTTCAGTTCTTGCTGTTTGCAGGAGAAATTCAATGGCTTTGGAATTTATAAATTTTTCTCTTTCAATTTCTACAAGGTCAGTGAAAGGTGTTTTTCAAAATTTGCTGTTCAAGGTTTGCTTCTTCATGTTTTTCCACTTCAAAAAAAAAAAAAAAAAAAGAAAAAAAAGAAAAAGAAATTTTAAAGCTAGCAAATGGCCTTGAAACTTTTTCACTCCAAAAGAGATTTCTGTCCTTGCACACTTTTCTTCCTCCTGCCTGTAGACAAGAGGTAGCTTTGCCTACTCACTTGACTGACCTGTCTCTTCCATCACTGACAGTTCTCTACTTTTATGTGGAGAATAATGAATAATTTGGTATTTCTTCTGTCAAACTTGAAAGCCTTGGAGGTGCAAAGAACACTCTAAGCTCATAGTCATGCAGCTTTTGAACATGGAAGTCCTTGTAATGCTTATGAGAAGAACTCCAGCTGAAGTGGTTGGATCTGGTTTGGCCATTGCATGGCTTGCTTTCTCTTGTACCTCTAAGAGAGCATAATAGCCTAGCATAATACCAGAGGCAAGTGTGCTGTTGAATATTGAAGTGGCTAAGATGAAAACTGAGGGCTCAGTCCATCAGTGTTACTTTGCTTGTACTCTTCTAACCTGTGCTCAGTAACCTTCATCTGTGGGAACCCTCCCTCGCCCCTCTGCAGGAAATTGGCTCCAGTCGTTGGGCGCTCTCTAGCCTGTACTGTGTGCAATTCGTGTACACTTGAGTACCTTGAGAGCCATGGAGAAAGTGCCTGTTGTGCTGTCTCTGTGGTTAAAACACTTCTGCGTTCAGTGAGTGTGGAAAAGCTACGTCAGCTTCTCCAGTTGCTTATGAGCAAGTGCTTCTACTTTGCCAGGAGAGTTCACTGTGCTGTACAATGAAGAAATGGTACAAAACTGCAAGGAGAAGGAGTGGTATTCTGGAAAGCCAGAATGACAGGAAAGAAATTCTGTGGGAGAAAAGAGAAGCAGTAGAGGGCTGCAGAGCTCAGGGAGCTGGACAGCTTGATTGTATTTTTGGAGAGAAACTTGTTGAAAGGAGAGGAAAGAATCGGGGTGTATGATGTTGGCCATCCAAACAGAAGGAGTTAATGAGAGTTGGAGAAATGGACAATTAGTGGTTTTTGGCAAGGATGCCCATTGGAAACTAATATATGGGAGTAAAAACCAATAATAAATATCAATGAAATGTTAAACATAAATAGTCATTTCCCAAATGTTCTGGGACTCTGTTGAAGGTACTTCATGTGACAATGTTTGCAAAACAAAAATAATTCCAGTTTGGGATGTTTAAATCCGGCAGCACTTCAGCTGTTTGCACATCAAAATGCAGCATTTTCTACTGTTTATGGTTACACCTGTTACATGCAGCAGCTGGCAGATGCATCATGTAGAAAATGTTTCTCAATTGTTTAAAATAAAAGTATTTGAAATAAATAATACTTGCTTGATTCTGGTTTTTTTTGACAGAGATAGGATGGTAGATGGTAACAGCAATTTAGTGAATGTCTTAAGTAATAACTCATAGTCTATATTTCAAAGGCTAATTACTGCAGACTGTCCAGGAAAAAGGATAGGCTTTGCCATGTTGGATCCATGTTTGGTGAGAATCATGAATAAATTTTAAAAAATTGAATAAGAAATATTATTTTTCTGAAGATAGGGGGGGAAAAAAGCCTTAATTTGTGTGTTTCAAATCTCAGGCAGGCCTGGCCCTGCCTTTTGGCCAAAGAAGTCTGATCAGGGCAGGACCAGATGAGTAATGTTTGTGATGGTGCAAATCCCTGGTGGCCCATTCTGAGCAGCTGCAGTTCCTAGTTATTGGAAAACTCAGGTTTTGACTAAGACAACAGCTGGCAGGTTAGGGATAGTGCAACAAATTAGCATCATCAGCTTGACAATGGCAACAGCTTTAAATGTTGACTAAGAAAATTTTAAATTCCTTGTTCCAGTTTTGCTTGTTGGTTAAAGGCAGAAAAAATTGGCAGTAAAATAAAACCTCTGAATACAATTCACTGTTCAGTGTATGTTGCTCTAGAGTAGCACAGTAGAATTAATTGGTACTATTCATATTAGAGTGATGAAGCAACTGTTTCTTTTTTCTCTCTAGATTTGTTCAGTCCAGGGAGTTTTGTTCCTTTTGTAAGTTTTGCTCACAGAGTAACATTATATGCTTTATAAAGATGCCTCTGTGGGGATTTTACTGCACTCTCGAGGTAGATGATAAAATATAAGGCAAATCCAGCTGTGAAAATAAGCCCCCTAGCCTATTGTTTTAAAACTGATCTAATCCAAAATGTTTAATAATTGAGGGGATTGTGCAACATTCTTTTTTACCAATTTATTGATTTCACATACTCTTCTGGTCAAATGTGAATGCTGCTGGTGTTTCAGTTTGAAATACTATCTTTTATAAACTGACAGCAACAGTATCAAATAGAAAAAAAATGCTGGATATGAGAAAGTATTTAGACAAGATGGTATTCTGTGGGTCAGATGAAAAATAAATTTCCATACTTTGGATAATATGCCTGAGGTTTCATAATATTTTCACTTGGTCACCTTCTGCGTGTACAGATAGAAAAGCAATATAGAAATTTTATTTTAAAAATGTTTGGTTTTTTTAAGGTCATCTTTTATATTTCATGGGGGATTTTTTTGTTGGGTTTTTTTTTCCTTCTTTTTTTCAGCCGTGGTGATATTTTCCTTTTTGTTGAGCTATCAGAAGTGATCTGAGCGCTATGAGCAGTGTAATGACTCCACTACTACTTCTGTGGTAACACTTATCCTAATGTTCCTGAAAGAATTGTGTGCATCACATAGCTGTGAGAGGAAAAGATGATCTATTGTACATTGACAAACAGAACCAAGAAGAGTGTACCCTGCACCACTTTAAAATAAGACGTAGATGATAGATGGGGGATGTAGAAGATAGATGCCTTTCATATATGTTTTTAGTTTTTCTGGTTATTCTGTGATAACTGAATAAATGCTTCTAGACATTGCCACTAAGATTACACATCAAATTACATGCTCAGTGGCAGTTTGCCACTGCCAGGGGCACTACTGCATATCTAATCTGATGCAGAGTTAGAGGCATCAGAGTACAGATGCATCTATAGAAGTTCTTTAAATTTAAGTAGTATACATTTTGCAGTTTATGACAAAAAAAAAGTACTGATACTACATAGAAACAATGTTGAACAATGTTTTGCTCAGCCTTACTAATGAGAGTATTAATACATGGTTTTTGTAAGCTTATGTTTTACTTGGACTGCATCTCATGCTGTTGAATCTACAACTGGAGCAGAGGAACTATAAATATTTGTAATTGGTCTCCTTTGGTTATCCTGAGTTACTTTACTAGATGTACATATGAAATTCCTCTTTGTTTTCTTTTCCTTTCGTTAGTTCCATGCTAATCCATTCTTTTGTGATATTTTGGAGTGAATTTTAACCACTTTTCACAGATAACTACTTTAAAACTTAAATGATATGTTCATCTGTGCAAACTAAATCAACATACTCCAATCTAGAGTTTTTTCAAGAGGAGGACAAATCTACTAGTCAGAGCCTTTGCTTCTTCTCTGTTGGTAGAACTTGTCTACCATTTCTCAGGATTCCCAACCTGGTTTGTCAGTGTGCTCCAGAACTGTCCTGCAACAAGCTTCAGAAATCCCACGACGCTTTATGTGGGATATGTTTACGCTGATAATTGCACAGTAACACCTGTGTGAATGTGTATTAAGTTATTTTTATTTTCCTTCATGTTTTCAGCCTCTCTTCAGTGATAGTTCTGTGAAAACAGTTCAGTGAGGGTCTGATGCCACAATTCACTCTCACAGCATTGCATTGCATTGCATCATTAAATTAATTGCAGATGACCACAGACTAAATGCTGCTCAGAACTGAACAGCCCTGCATAGGCAGGTCTTGAAATTCCAGAGAGCCAAAATTAACTCTGAATCCATAGTTGGATCATTCCTAGGCAGCTCGTTGCAAGATTAGTCATAAATTGTGCTTGAGTGACATTTTCAATAGTTACAACATTTGAACAAAAGGTAAGGAAAGAGTGGGAATGTTGCTTACATACTGAAACTGAGATAGGTATAGCTGCTTTCACTCAAACCTGCTGGTTTTTTTATGGGTTGTGTGTAACAATGTGTACTGCTAAGGTTAATAGTAAATAAAATAGAAATCCTGGAAAATAATAGTTTCTGTTCTTGAAGGAGTATTAGTTAGGCCAAAGAAATTTAAGTAAAATATAAAACCTATTGGTTACTCTTCACAGTTAAACATTGATCTCAAGTGTTTATAACAGATGCGTCATATTTGAAACGTTTCTTCTTTTCGACCCCCAAGTGTACAGAGTAACAGATTAGTGACAAGTTTTGGTATTCATGTGCTGAAAAAGGAAAAACAAAGGCAAAGCTTATAGCCAGACAATTACAGCTTAAGCACCTGCTTAAAATAAAATGTATACCAACTTATGAATTCTGTAAGCCATGTAAGTAGTGAAGAGAGAAAACACTTTCCATGTTTGTAATGACGTTTTATGTTAAGTGCTTTTAAATAAGTGTTTTTGAACTTGGGTTGTTCTGATTCCTTGCCTTTTATTATTGCTAACTATATTTATTAAATGTTTGAGTCTAGTTAGCTTTTAATGACTATATGAGAATACAACCTTGAATAAGTTAATAATATGTATTTTAAAAGTTTTTATTTAGTATCTTAGAGCAGTCTGAATCAAGCATGCAGCTTTTTTGACAGAAATAATCTGCACTGTAAGACAGTAGCAGTTGCTCACTGCCTACTTATAAAAATACTCTTAAGTTTAAAAGGCTAATGATAAAAAAAAAAAAAGGATCAAATTCCTGGCAATAAAATAATTGAACTGACTTTAGCCTTCTACATATGATGGGGGTTTTTGCAACCTGACACTGTAATGACTTATTTGATCAATCCGACTGAAATAACTGAGAATGTCTGCTTTGCTTTTATATTCTTCCTTGCTTGATTGAATTATGGAATTTTTGACCATAGATTCATTACAATATTCAACAGCCACTCCTCCATGGGAAAGGCTTCCAAGAAAAAAAAAACACAAAAAACCCATAAAAAATAGTGAATGGCAGTAAAGATCATAACTCTCTTCATTTGTTACACAAGTTTTTCTGGTCTACTACTACTGTCTTTTAACACAAAAGCCATTTCACAGGTGGAAATGGAAGCATTTAAATCCACATTGTGAAATGTAGCTATAAATGTCACATTTCTCTCTGCTAGGATGTCTCTCCTCAGAATTCCATTTTTAATATTTTTTTTAAATTGCTTTCATAGTGCAAAATGAACCTAAATGGAAAACAAACTGTCCCTCCTGACAATAGTTCTGAAGAAGTTGCTGATGGGTACCAGAACGGGACATGTGGAATTGCTGGTTCCTTCTGAGTGGTTTGGCCTTTAGAACTTCCTCAAGATCTCATGGAAAAACAATGTCAGAAGGGGAAATGGAATTTTTTTCTCTAGAACAAATCTATTTTTATTAACAAAAATATAATTGAGGCTTTATCATGGTTTCCACTCAGAGTTTCTGGTTTAAATGCTCATTACCCTGTAAAGTTTGGTGCTCTTTAGGTAAGCAATTCCCAGGCTTTTCTAATGCTTGAGAATGGCTATTTTGGGACTTTGAATTAATAGTTTTCTGAGGGAGAGGGAAAACAGGGAAGGATGTTCCCTGAAGAGGGAAAGATGACAGTGACCTTTTAATATTTTTTTTAATTTTAGCAAAACTTTATGTTGAATGTTGAAGCTTGAACTTACTAAGGATATGCTGCTGAAGTGTTTCATGTCTGACCACTACACAAACTTTGAAAACTGCTTAATGTGCAGGATTCCCTTTGAAGGATTATTAGGTGTATCGAGTGAGTAGCTAGAGAGGGTCTGCTGCTTACATGGTTCAATAACCTTTTGTTTTCCTGTGTCACATCTCATGATCAGGCATTAGGGAAGGATAACATCATGCTAGCATGGTCTAAAATTGCATTACCTTTTTGATTAGTTATTTGAGATCTTACAGAAAAAATTGTGTACATGTAAATATTCTGGGTTTTTTTGTTTTTTTTTTTTAAGCCAGCTTGACTAAATGCAGATGAGATTCTCTCTAGTGGAGCTCTGTCTGGAAACTAAAATGTGTTTTGCTCATCATTCATGTTATTACTCAAAGTACTCTGTGACAGTATTGGCAGTTGTTGTGATGGTTTGGTTTTTTGGGTGTCTGCTCCCTTCTCCCTTTCTTCCAAAGGCAAGTGGAAGATTTTACCATTTCTGAAACAAATTGAGCTATTTATCTGTAAGTCTTGTCTTTGGAGTTTGCAAATGTTTTGATAAACTTGTCTTGAACAGTGAAACTTGCAATTAACAGAAGAAGGCTTTTTCTGACCCAAGTAATCTTCCAAATTGTCAGTCAGGGATCTAATTTCAAGTTAATGAAATGAAAATAATTTCATGTTACCCAAAAGATTTGAAAATACTGGATCCTTCTACTGACTGTAGGGTTTGTTTTTCATTCACTGTGTTTTAAGTGCTTCTGCCCTCTCTTTGTGCAAGGCCTCTGACTACTTCAAGGAGAGGATTTTTTACAAACTATAGCGGGAGTGGAGCCAAATAGCTACATTATTCTAATTAAATAATGTTGCAGCTTTTAATTTTAAATGCTAATTGAAAGGCTTTTTCCTTACATGAGCAAAGCCTGAAGGGTTACTGCTTTCCTCTAACAGCTGCTCACATCACTCCTACCTAGAGGATGGACAATTGCATTCCTTTTGCTGATTTAAGTTCTTCCAATGCTGTCAGTTGCAGCAGAGAGACCCAGCTGTGAATATTGTCAACATGTGACATCAGAAGTTACTTTGTTTGTTTTAATTAATTTCTTTGTAATACAGTTTTTCTTTTTCCTTAAGTGTGGAAACTTCACTTGAGCTCTTGTTTTACATTTTGAATAATTATTTTAAAAGCATTCCTTCTCAGTTTCTTGTATTCCATTGGCAATAATTTCCAAGAAGTGTGGGCCAGTTGTGTTTCTGTATGGTACTGTGGATTAAAACATTATGATTTAAATCTGTAGATCAGAGCAGAAAATTTATCTGGGATTTAAAATGTATGATTTTGGAATTTGGGGACTGAACATTGGGGTAAAGGTAAAAATATGATATGACTAAGTGGAGAACATGTGAGTTTGAGACTGTAATTATTTATTACACCAAAATATGAGTCAAATTGTGGTCTCAAGAATGTGGCTTCTGTGGTTGTGTTGCTCCACTGTAATTGATTTCAGATACTGGAACAGCACTGCTGTCAAGGTAGACTCCAACTTTATATTTATCAAAGCTAAATTTGTTTAATTATCCTGTTAATGGCAAAACACCCACAAATGCACATCCACAAAATAGTAATATATAGAAATTATTGTTTTTACTCTTTTATGCTAATGGTGGTTTTAATTTCTATACATTATTCTTACTCTTTTTTTGCAAGCATTATCAGTAATGGGTCATAGGGCTGATTAGTAGAAGACCTTAAGAATGCAAACTGAAGGATGATTGGTGTCAAATACAGACTAGATAAAAATATAACTTTGTGTACATTTCCTCTTAATTATTAAAATGCATAAAAACCCCCACAGTTTTATTTATGCATAATTTTTTTGTCTCTTAATATATGCTGCAGGTGATATTTTTTTGTGTGCAAGTGGGAACATTTGTGTAGGAGAAGGTTGATTAAAAGGAGTCTAAAAGACTCTAAGTGTAGGTAAGCACATATGCTTGGTACTTAATAAACTTAGATATGTGTAACAAGCAGCTTTCCATTCCTTGCTGGGGGCTGGAGTCTGCCTTGACTTGAAAGTTATTACTGATACTATATAAGCTCAAACTGATCTATTTTGAATAAAGCACAGAGTTTGCAGTACATGTGGTGCATTAACATTTTAGGCCTTGGAAGGACAGAGTATACAGCTTGGCTGAAGGTAAAATCTGTTTGTGCATTCTAAGGATCTGGCCTTTGCTCGTACTACTTCAGTTAAATCTACTTGCCTCTTAAAATTCTTGTGTTTGCTGTGTTCTCTGTTGTATTGATAGAACTATGAAGGCAGGATTCAGAGATGGTTTTTCTGTGTCTCCTTAAATTATTTCATGAGGATGATGAGCCCTTTCAAATGAGTGAGTTTTTAGAATTTACCAGAAAATATGCTCTATAATAATTGAGCTGTATTTACAGTTATCTTTGGTGTGTTTTGTTTTATTCACCTTATATGTGTAAAAATGCCTGCACACAGTAGAAATACAGCTGTCTCTCTTAGTTCCTCAGCGTTCCAGACATTGAAATCCATGCCAACCCATGGCTAAACTCACATTTAGCTATTAAGTTGTATGTTTGCTTTACCCCCTTTTACCAGGTTCTTCTGTTGTCAGTTTTTCCACTTTTCCCAAGTGCCCAACCTCTGTTTGCCCCTTATAATAGGCAGAAAAAGATCTATCTTTAAAGGGCTGTGTCTTAGTGGATGAATAAGTTGGCATGTGAAGTCAAGGCTGTGACCAGCTTGAAGCATCCATTAAAAGTTTATATGAACTTTTGGGGCCTCTTTGGGTCCTGCCACTTGCATGACTGTGGACCCTTAGAGGGAGAGGCCAAAGCAATTACTTGGCATCTCTCTCCCGTGACAACTCCACGCACGTTTGTCCTCACCAGACCTGCAATCTGAGTAGTTACACGCTGCTTTCTCAAGGCTGTCAACACATTTGAAAGGATTATCTAGCCACTCTTCAAATGTTCCCAGCTACAGATGCTTGCGGCTTGCCTTGAAACCCTTTTGGATAAACCACAGACACTTGAGCCAGGGGTTACTACTTGAAACATGCATGACAAATCTGTTGATTACTTCTACCTAATTGTCATTCAGCTTAAAGAAACAACCCGCAAACCAAAGGCAAACCACCAGAACTTCATGGCTGGAAGGCTAAGGGTTATTTAGTTCTATTGTGGCTGGAAGATTGACACCGCTCAAAGCCTTGTGCAGGCAAGGCCATACTGTCTGTCTGTCTGGAGAAGCGGAGGGGAACTGCTGCAGTGCAAGGGGACCCATACCTTTCAGAGAAAAATCCTTTTGGATTTTGAGCTGTCATCCTTTTGGATTCCCTGCCCCTGCCTGATTCATGGGGAAGGGCCTGAATAAGAAACAAAACCAGGGGGAATCCCGAGTGTTTACTCTAAGGGCGAGGCTGCTTTTAAAACTAAAAATCTCTGGTATTACTACAGAACTACAATGTTGCACTTTGCTGGCTAGTTTCACTAGGCGAAGTTCTTAGATTTCCTATTTAAAAATGCTTTTAAAAGCTTGCAAGATTTCTTATTTTAAAACTTGTAGATGAAGAGTTGCCTTTGTACAACAATTTTATTCCCTTTCACTATTTCAGTGCTGCTGAAGACATTTGTGTGTGGGAGTAACTTAAAATTTCTTAGGTGTGTGAATATGCCTGCTGAAGTCAGTAGTACTTAAAATTGGACATGTTTGCAGGTTTTGACTTCTAGGCTTCAGCACAGAAAATATTTTCTGAGCAAAAATTTTATTCTGTAAGCATAATCTCATGTGTTTCTCCACTCAAAAATTGGAGCCTACTGGAAAAATCTGCTGACAGGTTTCTGAAAATATCAAAGCCTTTTCTGGTGTACTGGGTCTGGGAATGTTCATGTATCTGTGTCAGTGAGACCCTTCTCCAGTGATGAGCAGACAACAAGCCTGCTTGCAGAGGTGTGTTCTAGTGTCCTGGATAAATCTTAATCTCTCAGTCCAGAGAGCAATATGAACAGTGTAATCCCTGTGTGCTTTTCAAAAAAGTTAAATGGGAGAATTTTAACATTGCACTTTGCTTCTGAAGTGAGCAGCCCAGTCATTTTAATTTTGGTGGTATTATCACCTGTGTGCATCCAGGAAGGGACTGGGTGACGTGCTGTAGTTGTACTCAAGCTTCAGGACAAAAGCTTATAAATAAAACTGGCAAAAAAAAAATCATGGAGAACTCCAAGGAATCAGGTAGAACAAATGTTCCTGCATAATGAAAGTAATTGATAAAATTAATAGAGGACCATTAATGGAGTTGCTTTACTAATGCTAAATAGGTTGTTACTCTCTCTCTGCATAGGGAATGTTTATGTCTAGAGACTTCTCTTTGAGAGTTTATTGTTTTCTGTGTCATTGTGTTTTATATATCTAGGCAAAAAATGAGATGAAAAAGTAGTAAGTTGAAATTGAACTTTGTGGAATTTGACTGCAAATGGCTACAGTTTTTTGGGAAGATATAAGCATCTTTTTCAGTGTGCTGCATCAGCTTTGGTTGTCCTGGCAGTTTTCCCTGAAGGGAAATGTTGGCTTGCAGTGTGTGGGACGAAGTGCCCACAAACAAGGCCAGATCTCCTCAGCTGTGCTGAGCTGAGGTTGTGAAGACTGCCCAGGCAAAGGAAGCAGGCTGGCAATGCTCTGGTTGAGCACTCTGGTTGCTAGAAAGAGTCTAACTGATTCTCCCCCATGCACCCTCGCCACAACATTTTAGGGTGCACAAGGTCTAAATTTCCAGAAAAATTTAATTTTGACATGCATTATAAAGTTCGATAATATAGTGTGTAGGTCTGGAACTGCTTATGTTACTTAGAAAGTAGTGAAGTAATGGCAGCATTGTTTGTTTTAGAAGATATTTCATTGAGGTGGAAAAAAAAAAAACATTACCAGAAGGCTGAATAGCTAATGATTTTGGTATGAGTACTCTTTGAGTCATTTGTCTTGAAGCAAGATGATTAGTTTGGACTTTTAACTTCATAAACCGTATTTCTTAGAGAAAACAGGAATGGGCGTTAAAATAATCTGTAATTTAATTTCAATTAGAGCTAAAAATAATAGTCAAAATTATGAAAGTGTTTTCTTGAAAGTAACCTGTCCAGGTAGCTATACTGAATTCAGCGTGAAATAACCATTTTGTCTAAATAGTGATGAACAGATGATCGCATAATCCAAGCGTACCCTATAGCATGCTTAATTTCCCATACTGATGTCCTGTGGGACAGTCTTACTAGTTTGATGAAGATTAAAACACATAATTATATAGCTACTACTGACTCTACATAAAAGACTTCCTTTTGTTTAAAAACTTGAGGTTTGGTTTTGTTCTTTTTTTTTCCCATGGACCTTCATGCTGTCAGAGTTGTTAACCTACTAGCACAGTAGACTCTTTTCTGCTACTTCTGTGGTACTGGCCGTGATGGAAGGAAAGAAGAGTAAAACACTCAGTAATTTTATATCTTAGATGTTCTTACATAACTGATATTTAAAATCAACTTAAACTTTTTTAAAGTACAACTTGGTCATTATAGACTCAAATGTCTTTCTATTCAAAAATAATTGTGTCATTCTTTTTTTGTTCACTCCTGAAGCTGTTTGATTTGCCAAAGCTAACCAAAATCTCTCCTGGTAAAAATGAAGACCTAGAAGACTCCAAATGCACATCAGTTTTAAAGAGAACATGTGCTAATACTTCGCTGTCTTTATAAATTTTAAACATATTCTCTGGATTTTTGAGATTGTGTTTGCCCAAGTGCATATGTACTATGGTCTTTTGAGGGATCACATGCCAAGGAAAATTTAGAGAAATTTTCATATGGTTAAAGAAACAATTTCCTCCTTCATTCTGTACTGAATCATTTTTCTAGCTGTGGACATGTCTTATCTCTGGATAAGATAACAATTCCTGCTATATGGGATTGTTAACTCTCTTGTGGCACTTCATTAGCTGTGATATGTTAATCCTTTGGTTTTGCGATTTTAGCTCTTAGTTCTGACTTACATACTATGTGCAATTTTGGTTTCCAGATGTTTTCATACATAAAGCTGTTGAACAGAATCGCATCAGAATATCGAAAGAAGCAGTGTTGCCTTAATGTCTGGTGGGGTTTCTCTATTAAGACAGGAGAGTTTGGGGATTGCTTTTTCCATCTCAAATGGAGTTTGGAAGTCTTAATTTCAAATTTCATCGGTTGCTTGCGCAGGAGATTGAAAACTGGAGAAAATGGTTAGGGACAGTAAAGGAATCAACAGAAGTGTGGCAAGGTAGGCTTTTTTAATTAGAGCATTTTTAGTGGACATGGTCAAGATCAAGGCAACACCTCTAAACAAGATGTTCAACCCATGCAGGGTACAAACAAATGTCCTTCCTTTTGCTGACCACAAATGTGATTATCTTTAGGCATGCAAAGGGCTCCTGTTGGCTTCATTGTACTAAATATTTTAGTAGAAATAGCATGTATTAAAAATTGAACAAGATTCTGCAAGGAGCACAATGTGGTTTGTTCCTCAAGGCCTGCGTTGGTTCCACAGGGCGTGATGGGTGAGGGATAGTCTTAGGTGAACATGAAATTGCTCACTGACTTAGTTTGATGTAGCTTTGTACTTTTGTTATACAACAAACAAATCAGGTTTGTTAGTTGAAAAAAGACACACTGGAATAGTACACAGTATATATACTCGCTGGGTAGGGCCTGTGACCCAATTTAATTATGCAAAAAATTTACTTAATTGTGTTAAAAAAACAGCCGACAAAGCATTGCCCTGTAATTGAGATGTAAGTACCTAAATTGACTTGTATAAAATTACTAGGCATTTTATATTTGCACTGAGATTTTGACACTTGTCTTGTTCCAAAAAAAGTATTAGTAGAATGGGGAGTAGAAGTAGAGGGGGAGTTGCAAAATGAAGATACAAAGTAGACCCTTTTTTGCACTCAAGCAAATGTAATGGGGATGATAGGGTGTTCAGAGATGATGCACATTATTTTCCATATGTGTGTGTCTGTTTTTCTTGGCTAATGAAGCATCATGTCCAGTGTTTATGTTTTTGTGTCATAGATCTGTAGCTACACTTACAATTCATTTTTCAGTTGTATTTTCAAATTAAAGTAGAAAGAGTCAAAAATCACACTCTAAGAAACATAACTTCTGTAAGTCATGGGCCTCATGGGAACACATGATCCCACATGGAGTGATCCTTGATCACTACCAATAACTTCTATATTTATAATTTGACTCAAGGGGGACCAACATAATCTTCAAGCCACCAATTCAGTATCCCAGTCACTTTGCACAGGCCTTTGAGATGAGTGCAGTGGTGGCTTCTTCCAAGTGCAGAAATTCATCTATAGTTAGGATGCAGAACAGTGTCTACAGGTGGTGTTTCTCTTCAGACTTCTCATTTATTTTTCTCTTTCTCTGTCTCCTAAGCCTGATAAAGCAACAACCTATCTGACCAAAATAAAATAACAGATAAAAAAAGAAAAATATGAATTTAAAAATTATATTGTGACAATTTTGTAGATTTTCATAGCAAACCAGTGATTATGTGTTTATAGACGGTTTTTTAAATGATAGGATCCTTGGTCATAAATTTTTGGTGTGTTTTATGTAAGAATACATTATTGGTATTTACCCAAAAAGTAGGTTGCATTTGGAGAAAAAAGTGTACTAGTACCAGAATTGCCCTTTCAGATGAGTGGTTGTCCCAGTGACTACACAGTACTGTTGAGGTTCACTAAGTTGGCACAACATGAGAAATGAAACTTGAAACACAGTATGGCCAGATGCAGCAAAATGTTGCAATTTTTAATGATGCAGTTTATGAAAACAGTGTTTTGAAGTAACGAAATAGAACGTTTATTAGAGTGAACAGAAACTATAACAGGCTGCCCAGTCCTGATCCTCAGCCAGTAAGTCTTCCCAGAGCTCTGCTGAATCCTTAGCAAGCAAGGGTTCTGTGCAAGTGCTGAGCCTTTTTTCTCCTCTACTCATATTAGCCTAGTCACTGCAGTATAAGACAAAATGTTTTTGTATGGAAATACCTGGAAATAATTATAAAGATTGCTCAAGGGTGCAAACCTACTAATTTCCACAGATACTTTAACAGCTTTTCGTGTTCTGCTGTAATTTATATCTTGTGATGCATCTTTAGAGGTAGAATAGGTTAAGGAAATTAATCTGAAGGAGGTGACTTTTTCTTGTGCAGTCTGATTCATACACATTGTGTAGGAAGCATAGGGTAAGACAAATAATATTTTTCTGAGTAATTATATTAATTTTTCAGTTGGAATGAACCTTAGAAAGCAGATGCTTTACTTGAGGATTATCTTCTGCGGTGAATGTTTTTCTAAATACTAAATACAAAGGATCATTTGTGCAATCAAATTTTAAGCTTGGAGTTGTGCTGTACCGTAAGACTCATTTGATCCTGAGAATAATTTGCTATAATAAATAGCAAAAGCTGTTAAGTCCTGCTGAAGCTGTGCATTTGGGGAAATAATCTGGGCTGTTTAAATATTGTTTGCAATAAGAAACTGCATCCATTCATAGGTTTCCTGGAGGACACGCTTACCTTGATAAGCTTTTTCATGAGTATATCATATTTCTCATTTCTCTGGCAGCCCTTCTATCAGCTGTATTTGAAAGGGAGCATTGTCCCTCCGACACACACATTATTCTGCCTTCTCTGAACCTGGATGAGAAGAAGTTCCTTTCTTCTACAAGTGTGTGGGGAAAGCAGGAGAAATTTCTCTCGGTATTTTCTGCAACCATACACAGCGCAGTAGGCCAGAGTATAATCAAGGCTCTGTCCTGCAGTCCAGCCTGGCTCACCAGTCCTGTTTGACCTCCTCCCTCCCAGTTATACACACCTTCCTTCCTTCCTTCCTTCCCCCTTTTTTTTCCTCTTCTCTTTTCACGCTGCAGAGGTTGAAGTGCCAGACCCTGCAAACTGATAAGATAAGAACCACATGGTGCGTGCCATAAGCCGAGGGTCCCTACTGGGTCCACTGACGCACGCAGTCCTCCCCTGATGTCAAACAGCTGATAAGTAGCACCTTGGCTCCAATCCCAAACCTCTGTGCCAAGAGGAGAAAAAAAAAGCCCTTTGTCTGGAAAAGGCAGCTCTGTTGAGATATTTTTTTAACATCTTGCTGCTTTTCTTGAATTCAGGCCAGAGTTCTGTCTGTTTAAACTATTTAGTTTTATTCCTGAATTGTTTGGCAAGAATAGATGTCCGCTCAAATAAGTGTGTTTAATTCATCATGTGCAATGTATATTTGACTGTACATGCAGCATCAGACACACAACACAGCGAGCAGTGTTTATAAAGTGTGATAACCAAGCCCATACTACAGTGCTGTTTAAAGCTATACAAAGCTTACTTTTCAAGAATCCAGTACCTGGTCATGAAGCAGAGCAACAGAAAAAAATTACAAACTTAAGACTACACTGATGATTAAAAAAATGGGGATGGTTGTCAGAATGTTTCCATAATAAGCATAGAACAGTACTCTTTGAAGTCCTTGAATTTCTCTTGGTTTTGTTTATCTATATAATTGTTATTGCTTGATTTTCTGTGTTAAACTGTAGGTTTAGTGCTTCAGATTTTGAAAGATATGCCCCTCTTTAGAAGAATTACATTTTCTCCTGTTAATTTTCTTAACAAAATAACTTTGTGCCGAATAGTGCAGGTTGTTAAAACCTTTAGAAATAATATGAGGTCATGAGCTTATATGACTTCAAAGCTTTATGTGTAATATTTTTAAGATAGGAAATTAAATGTGCTTCATAGTCGTGTGCATTTTTATATTTATTCAAGCCTGTTGTTTGTTCATCTATATAGATGTTTCAAAATTTGTATTGCTATTTGGAATTTCTGGTTGTGTTTCCAATTTTTCTACACTTCAGTGTTCTTGAGATGTATTTATAGGAATATACTGTCATGGTTTTATTTCACACTGCTGTAGAGCCAAATCCAAAACAGACATGCCAAGATAACCCAGTTAATCATAGGTCTCAAGGACCTGAGTAGCCACTGCAGCAGCTACTGTTGTTGATGCCCCCCTGAGGCTGCTAGCCTTTGAAGTGTTGCAGCTGTAATGAAGCAGTGGCAGGATGGCACTAACGTGGTTATCCTGGGTTTATAATTCAAATCCTCATCCAAAGCTTTTTTTTGGAAAGCTACTACGTTTTAGGAAGTACCTCATGACTCTTTTGGAGGTCTACTTTTAATGTTACCTGAACCAAAGAAGATATGTCTGTGAAGCACAAGGGTGATGCTAAGTTTAATGCATCATTTTTAGTGATGATAAAGTGAACATCAGTGTATGTGTTAGATGTGCCATCTTACAAGTGTTATTAAAATATTTAGACTCACTTTGGGCTATTTTGTGTATAAAGCCATATATCTTACTTGTCATCCATTTGCAGAATTCTATCCATTTATCACAGGAGCAAAAGTTAGTATGTGTGTGTGTATGTCTGTAGGTGTTTAAAATGCCAGCCATGGAGGTCTACTGCAAAACAGCTTTTCAAAGTCACATAGGATTATGCTAATGCTCAGTGCTGCTCAAAGTACTGTCTTGGGTATCTGAAAGTGTAATTTCTCTTGGGACCGACTCTCTGCTGGCTATATAGCCATCGCTTGCAAAATTTAGCTGGATTTCCAGTCAGGAAGAGCTTGCAGGATTTGTGCCTGAGTGGGCTCTGAGTTGGATTGGATGCACAGCATCAAGTGTTCAGGGCCAGGCTGGATGGGGCTTTGAGCAAACTGTTCTGATGGAAGGTGTCCCTGCCCATGGCAGAGGAGTTGGAGCTTGATGATCTTTAAACTCCCTTCTAACCCAAGCCATTCTATGATTTTAGAAGAGTATATTGCTTCTCAAGTATGTAGTTGTTTTAAGAGATACCTAAATCATCCTGAAATGATCCACTTTTTGACTGCATAAGAAGTCAGAATGAATGGAGTGTGGTTTAAATTAAGTGCAACTCTGACATAGCAGGGAATTATTACTAGAAACAAATGATGCAGTGAATTTCATTAATGCACTGTGCTTTTCTACCATATGATAGTGTGTTTTGTTTTCTGATTGTATGCAAGGGTTTCCCTTGGCTCTCTTCCCTTTCCTAGTCTGGTTATTGTATACTTAATTCTCAAGATAAAGTCTACAAAAAGTGCTTTGTGAATCTTCATGGAAAAGAAAGGAGAGGTATTCCCATAGTTCTCTACTGCTGGTTTCTAGAGACCATATTCACTCTAGAATGCTTTTACAGACAATATATTATGTTCAGTTAACAACAAAAATACAATAAAAAGAGATACAGATATCGTACACATACCTGGTATGTATAGTTTCAAAATTGTTACTAAATCGTTAATGTATAAAAAGCTTTTGTCTGAAAAATCTTTGCTTATACTTTGCAAGAGAAACTACAGATAGATACTGTATTTAATAAAGGCCAAATTTCATCAGCTGACTTCAGCAGGATGATGTTTCACTCTAGGGATTCAAGAATAATTTTTCCCAGATAATTTTAGAAAGAATTGCAATTATTATTTTGAAGTCAAAAACATTTTGCAAATCCTCAGTGGAAGCCATCATACATAGTATTAATTTACGATGTAATATGACTCTAAATAGTTTATATTCATGAAATGTTAATGTTTATAAAATACAAAATATCTTAAATTCTCATTTTATCAGTTAGCATCATTTTAATAATGGCATGAAAAGATAATTGTGTTTTAATGTGAGTAATTGTATAATTTTTGTCCTTTAGCAATTTGGAGGATGAAATGGATTTCATTATTGTCAGCAGCATGATCTCACTGTCTTTTAAGGAAAGCACCAGGCTGCGTATGCTTCTTTGCTTTTGCTACAATGGTTTTTGAATCACTTATATTAGTTAAAATTAATGAATTAATTTTCTTCTGAGTAAAATTAACTTTAAAAGAGATCCTGAATCTTACTGATCAAATCCCTTTTACAATAAATCAGGGTTTTTTATTTTAAAAGACAGGTTTTTGTGTGGAGAGTAGTCTAGCTAGATATTTGTGACATTCTAGATGTTTTAAAATCTGTATGCAAGACATACAATGTGACATGAGAAGAGGAGGGTGAAAGTTATGTAATGCAGAGTAACTGAAAAAATGTACCACTTAATAAAATAATCAGAAATGGCAAGATGTAAAATGAGTTATAGCTTGTGTGAAATAGTCCCCAAGCTGTTCCTTAAGAAAAAATGCCTAGCTATTTGAGCCACAGGGAAGTTGTAAATGAAGTTGAAATGTGAGCTTAAAACTGATCTAATGACTGTAAGATGGTAAGCTATGACTGAACACTTAATACAGCTATACTGAAAGCTATGAGTAGGAACATTTCTGGAAGTTAGTTGCAGCCTAAGTGGCAGTATTTGATGAAATTCTTTTTGAATTCTTTGTTCAAGGCTTTAGTTCTCTGGGGCTGTCTTCTCCCTCCCAGTCAGTATGGTGTTTTGGTTGCCTGCTGCTCATTCTTTCTCCCAGACCCAGGAGGCATGCTTGCACCCATGCCTGGCTGTGCTGTAATGCTGTCCTGGGCAAAGCAAAGCTGCTTTCTGTGAGGCAATAAGTTTGCAGTGTGGCAACACTGCTTGGGAACGGGATGTGTATTTTCCCTTCGTGCCCTTGTGTGCTTCCTCTGTGCCTCTGAGAGCCTCTCCCAAGTTCTCATCTCTTGGTGATTCAGAAGGGATGCCAATAAAAGGCGTCCATTATTACTGTGACTTGTATGTGGTAGTGGTTTCTAATGATAAACTGAATATTTCTTATGCTTTTTTTATCTCCTCCTTCCTTCTCTTGTACTACTTCAGGCTTTTCTGCTTCTTGCTTAGGGAGCTGCTGTAGTGAGCTATAGAACTCTATCTCAACTTTAGTGCTGTTCTGTGCATTAGCACAGATGAAACAGGGAGATTGCACTGAAATAATGCTGAGTTTACAAAGTGAACCATGTTACTCAAAGAATAATTTTCTCTTGAACTTAATGGCACATACAAGCCTTTTCTTCGGCTACATTTATCTCACGTCTTTCATGGAAGATGGTGTTAAAAATGACTGTACATATACAAAAATCAGTGGATTTTTGCCACCAGGCAATAGAGGAGCTGCAAAGAGGGTATACGAATCAAAAATCTTGATAAACTGGAGTAGTTACCTGTAATGAACCAAGTAAAGAATGATAAATAACGCTGAATACAACATATGTAAATGTCAAATCAGAAATAGGTAGATATAAATAATGCAGAAACAGGTATGGGGATAGTAGTGGGTAGCAAAATGAGTAAGTCAAAGTCTTAGAAACAGAAATATTACAGTTGAATATTATAGTTGAAATGTGGAAAAATGATTTCCATCTCTTCAGCACTGGTGAGGCTGTAGCCAAAATCAACACATGTTGAAAGAAAAATCTCTGTTGTATCAATGAGTTAGAATCCAGAGGAAAGCAACAAACTTGCAGGAGACTGAGAAAACATATAAATTTTGATCCATCTAAAATAGATAAGATGGATTGAAGACAGCAATGTAGAACATAGGCATCACTTTGAGAGAATTTGGTACATGAAGCAAAACAAGAAGTTTTCTGTAGGAGGTCATGGTATCACAAGAGAAAACCTCAGGGAGACACTAAGTAATAAGAAATACTTTGACAGTTAACCAATATAAGTTGGAAAGCTTGCTACCACAGACTTTTAGAAACAGCTTTCAAATGTAATATAAGAAGGGGTACACTTAAAAATACTTCCTTGATCTTGTTTCAGATCACAGAAAGAAACTTTAAGATTCTCTCATATTCTGAGTTTTTATGCTTTTTACTGTGTAATTGGGTCCTTTTATTTTTAATAACCTCTATCGTGTAAATTTGAATGTATAAATATAAGGATTTAAATACAGAAGCTTTGTAATAGTGAAAATTACTTTGTTTATGCTAATTACAAAAAAAAAAAAAAGAAAAAGATAACAATTAGTGAGTGACTTGCATTTAAGCCCTTTAGTCTTTCCCCTGAATCTTGGCAGCAATTAGGAAAATGGAAGATTTATGAGATTTTAGAAATCTCCTCCTGCTTTTTCTTTCACAGAGAACAATAGTTTAAAGCTGTCTTTCACAGCTCTTTTATTTCTTCCAAAACATAATTTGGTATGAGAAACACTATGCTGTTAAATTCATGTAATTAAACAGTTTTGTTTGCTTTTACTTTCTGTTCTTTATAAAGTGTCTTCCAAAATCCATTAGAAGGCACCTATAATCTAGGAGAGGGCAAGAATTTGCACAGTATTTGCTTAAATGTTACCTGAGATAGAAACCTATTGTTTACAGGAGGACAAAATATTCCTGATGTGTATGTAGTCTAAAGGCAACTGAAAGGTCAATATCTCTGTCCCCAGCTGTAGAAAAATGCAAGATGAAGGCAGCAAGGACCAAGACAGAAGAAGCAAAGTCCTTGGGAAAAGAGATTAGGTGAATATTTGAGTTTCAGAATATGAGAGAATTTGATTATGGCAAGTCTGGAAACCAATATGTAATTTTCAAACTGTTATCCTGACAGTGGCTGTGGGAAGTCTGTGTTGGAGGTGGCAGAGGAGGGGTGGTGGTGGAGGGAGAAGAGAGGTGATAAAAGCTTAAATAGTGCAGTAGCAAAATATAGCCACAGAGTTTAAGCTTTGTGAAAAATCTGTGCATTTAATACGGCATATGGGGAATTACAGAAGTCTGGACAGGAAGTAATTTAGGTGTGAATGAAGGTGTATTGAGGAAGCCTGACCTAAGGGATACTGTAATGCACATTTGTGGTGCATTATTGTTTCTATTTTAATACAAAATGATGGCTGTAAATGTAAAACACAAGCTTTGGAGAGAACAGGTATGTTTTGGATATGGTCTTGGTGAAAATGGCAGATAGGCCACCCCTGCTTATAATGCAACTGTTCAAAATAATTTTCAGCAATTTAGCAAAGGGGTTGATGTTTTCAGATGGTCCGTGTTCCATGGAGAGCTTAGGCTAAGTTGCAGCAGATGAATCACAGAGTCCCAGAATATGATGAGTTGGAAGGGACTCACAAGTATTATCAAGTCCCATTCCAGACCCTTCTCAGGACCATCTCCAGAAGTTACACTATGTTTCCCAGAGTATCATCCAAATGTTTCTTGAACTCTGTCAGGCTTGGTGCTGTGAGCACTTCAGTGGGGAGCCTGATCCAGTGCCCAACCACCCTCTGGTTGAAGAATCTTTGCTCAATATCCAACCTAAACCTCTGCTGTCACAACTTCAGGCCATTCTCTTGGGTCCTGTCACTGGTCACCAGAGAGAAGAGATCAGTGTCTGCCCCTCCTCTTCCCTTCATGAGACAGCTGTAACTGCAGTGAGGTCTCCCCTCAATCTCCTCCAGACTGAACAGACCAAGTGAAGTCACCCCCTCCTCATACAGCTTCTCCTCAAGGCCCTTCTCCATCCTCGTTGCCCTCCTTTGGACACTCTCTAACAGTTCAATGTCTTTTTTATATTGTGGCACCCAAAACTGCCCCCAGCACTCGAGGTGAGGCTGCCCCAGCTCAGAGCAGAGCAGGACAATCCCCTCCCTTGCCCAGCTGGTGATGCTGTGCCAACCCAGGACAGGGTTGGCCCTCCTGGCTGCCAGGGTGTTGCTGACTCTTGTTCAACTTGCCATTAGCCAGGCACCCCAGGTTCCTTTCTGTGGCACTGCTCTCCAGCATCTCATTCCCCAGCCTGTCCGTACATCCAGGGTTGTTCTATCCCAGGTACTGAATCCGACACTTTCCCTTGTTGAACTTCATAGAGTTATTGCCCAGCTCTCTGATTTGTTGAGGTCTCTTTGCAGGTACCCTCCCTGCCTTTGAGGGAATCAACAGCTCCTCCCAGTTTTGTATGATCTGTAAGCTTGTCTGTATCCCTTCCAGTCCTGTGTCCAAGTCATTTATGATGTTGAAGAGCACAGGCCCGAGGATGGAGCCCTGTGGAGCCCCCCTAGTGAGGGGTCCCCAGTCTGATGTCACCCCATTCACTGTAACCCTTTGTGCCTGACCTGTGAGCCAGTTGCTCACCCATCCCATGATGTGTTTATCCAGCTGTGAGCTGGACATTTTGTCCAAGAGGATCCTATAAGAAACAATATTAAAAGCTTTGCTGAAATCCAAAAAGATTACATCAGCTGGCTTCCCCTGATTACCTATGTGGTTTGTCTTGTCATAAATGGAGATCAGGTTTGGTAAGGAAGACTTTCTGCTGATGGAGCTGTGCTGAATGTGCAGTTCTATCCTGGATGGTTGTTTTTTTCCAGTTTCTGGCAAAACATGTTCTTTCTTCCTAAGTATTGAGGAAAATACCTTAAAAGAAAAAGGAGTAATAGGAGGTTTCCATTCAAAAGATGGGCACTTACAATCACAAGCAGGCAGGCTCAGAATTCATGGACTGAAGGAATGCAGCATGTGGATTAGAAAGAAGCAGTGATGGGACAGTTGTTGCCTAGAGCCTCTTGCTGTTGTTTTGTGCTGCCTGCACATCAAACAGAAAAGTTTTGGACAGCCTTGATTTATATTCATTTAAACTGACAATCTTCCTTGTATCACTTGAAAGCTGCAATGTTATTACAACAGTTTATTTTAACTTAGTTTCAATTATCCAAATATGCAAATTCTTTCTTTCCATTTAGTGGTAGGATTTACAAAAGAACTGAAGCATATTGGGTAACTGCCATGGAAATGAATACTGCTGTGGCTTCTGTGGGACTATATAATTTAAAAAGCTCATTTAAAAAGCTTATTAATACACCTGCCAGCTTTTTGTGAGGGTATACTCTCTGAACGTTTGACTTGTTGTCCCTTTGAATGTTTTCAAGTTCCAAATTAAATTGCTTTTATTGCTGTGCTACCTATGTTTGTGAAAAGCATTGGGATATTTTCTAGTGGTTATGTGAGAACAATTCCTTTTTTCCAGGAGAATTGGCATGTCCCACTAGTGTAAGTTATTTGACTAATATTCCTTTATCTCATCAAAGAGCATCTTTCACTGAGAATTTATACCCGTTGCAGGTATACAATTTAATAGGATCAATTAATAAATTCCTGAATTTAGAAACTTAATTCTGTGGATTAATTTAGTACAAATAATCCACAGAATCATTGCAGTATTTCAAACTGCATTGATTTGGCTAGCCTTATGTCTGCCTTTTGGGTTAAAATGGAAAGTGTAAAAACTTGTTGCTGTTCTCAGAGTTTATAGTTGATCTGAAAAATCATTGGGGTCTCAGTATTTCAATTGCTCTGTTTTTCTGATAAGTATAATTGAAAAAGGTGACTTCACATTCAGCACATGGAAACTTTACAATTAACTCCCACTGAGTTCAACAAAAGTTAATGGCAAAGCTTGCAGTTTTGAAAATAAGATTAATTAGTTGAGAGTCTTAAAATGCTAGGCTCATGAATGTAAAGCCCATTGCAAACCACTTAAACCTCTATATTCCTCCCGCGTGAGATACTTATTTTCATGTAACTGTATTATTGAGATTTTTTTGTCCATACTGATAATTTGATCAGTGTTGAGCCCTCAGGATAGATTGCTCTGTGTATAGTAATGGGCTAAGGAGAAGAAAATGACCGACAGAAACTGTTCCTCTCTCTGCTGTCAGCAGCAGCATATCTTTAAATGGATGGAGAGATAGGTGCTTACAAGCAGCCAACATTTTAGCTGTACAAACTATTTGTTTGGGAATATGGAAGACAGACAGTACTTCAGATGATTAAAAGAACCTGACACGAATCACATTTGAAAGTGTTTATGCAGGGTTTGTGCTGCAAAGTCATTGTACACCTGAGTATTAACACCGTTAGATCTTTTTGTGGGAGTTGTAAATAATATACAAGGTTTTCAGTAAGAGACATCAGTGGTGAAATATTTATTTTGTATGAGTTTATAGCTATAACATTAAGACTAAAATACTGACCTGAGTTAATCTTTAAGTGTCAGGAATACTATAAGATTTTAAAGCTGTGTGAATTTATAACATATAATGAGGTAGTAATTTGGACTCCTCCAAACTTAGAGTACAAGAATAATTTCACTTCTCTTTTTCTTTTAAGTGATCATAAAATTGATATTCCTGAATGTCTGTGGGTTTAATTAATCAATGTTTTAAACTGTATTTATTTTCTTTTAAAGACAGGTCTTTGCTTTGTTTTCAAATAACAAGGTAGTGACTGTGAGCCCTAAAATACAAGTTTAACCAGTGTTATTTGCATCTTGATGGAGTTCAATTATAAGAAATGTGGGAGGACAAAAATTTAAGAACTAGTTATTTTTCATGGCAAGATTCGTGTTGTTTAAGAAGGAGTGACATTAAAGAGCGTACAAACCTCTGCATCACTGCTTTTTTTTCCTGTCTTCAGAGGCAATCTCTTTTTTCCAAATAAAAGCTGAGGACGTTTTGAAGATTCTACTTCTAATAATCCAGCCATTACTCTGCTCTTAATTTCAGTATCATTGTTCTGAACTAGAAAACAGGTTCCAGCATCAAGGCACTGTGACATTGGCTTGTTTTCTTGTGGGTGCATGTGGTGCATCTGTAATTTTTTCTATTAATTAATTAGTACATTTTTTCTCACGATGCTACTTTAAAGAAACCAGGACATATGAAAGCAAGGTAAAATCAGTGCTATATTTGGCATAAGACTAGTGTGTATCTTTTGGTGCTGTTCTTTCACTGTTCTAAATGGGTGGAAAGAAGAATTTCACTTTTCATGACCCAGCAAAAGTGCCGCTATTCTGGATGAGGTTTCTCTGAGCAAAACAGTCAGAGCCATGTTTTAGTACAATGAATTCAGCTGTTCATCTGCTTCCTGATGCTCCCCAAGGCAAGTTGTGTATGTGCCTACTACCTCATCTCAAACAGTTCTCTAAAATGGGAACTCTTCCAATTGTTCATTCACTTGCCTTAATTTAACTGTCACACTGACTACAATATTTCCATTCCTTTGTTCATCTTCAAATGACCGTACAAGTATGTGTTGTGCTTATGTACTACATTATTACCATAGCTGTAATATTTCAGCTAACATTTTTCCTTAATAGTGCAGATATAATAACCTTTATGCATTTTTATAGAAGAGACAGTTAAATCTATAAAATTCTTAAATTCTATATTAGTTTGGCAAGTGTAATTATGTATCCTTAGTAGTAGGGAGAAGTTATGGTAGATTTCTATCAATTTAATTAAAGCTCCATCCAGGGAACAGTTGTTCTAGCATGTGTGTGGAATGATTGCACACTAGATCTTTGCACAGGAACTTGTTGAAGTAGTGGCCATCTACAGTGGATTTCTCTTTTTTTGGGTGGTGAAGGGGATCCCTGGATCCTGACAACAATGTAGTTATATTTTATCTCTGGCTTTGCAAGCCTTATCATTGTAACTGTGGGACATCTTTCCAGCATGAGCATTATATTTCTCTTAGGAAAGTGGAAAGCATAAGTCCTTAACTGATACAACAGTTTAGTAGCATTTGCTTCTGCATGTTAAAAGTGAAACCCAGTAAAAAAAGCACATGTGGATGAATGTGAGTTGTTCTAGGAGATATACTTAAACTAAAGCAAAACACCCCCTTATTGTTATCACTCATGTATATTATATAGTAAAATTTCACTGTGTTGGAACCAGAAGTAGTTTTATGAGAACAAACTTGGATCAGGGTGTACCCCTGCTGCCATCTGAGTGCTGTAGTCCCTGTGCTGAAATACTGTTGATCATTCTGCTTCTGGCTTCATCACTTCTCAGTATCTGTAACACCTGTGACTGGCTGCAGAAGCTTCCCTTCCTCCTTTGCCTGCCTCCAGCCAGAGCTCCTCACTGCCTGCTGGCTAAGGCACTCTGCAGGGATTTAAAAGTTCTTGGTTCAAAGAACTTTGGCCATGGAGGGTAAAGTAACACACGTTTTATCTTCTTTGCAGGTGTTCCTGCTACTGGGAAGTTGTATAAAATATTGTTTGATGGTTCCTTTTGGCCTGTGTTAGCAATATACAATCACATCCAGAGTTACAGGCTCTCTTGGATGTTTAGGCACCCTTTTGTACCCCTCTGGTCACAGAAGCAATGACAGTGTACCTTGAAATTTTTCATGTTGTGTTTCTTTGATTTAGAAGAAATCAAGCTAGTTCAGAATGTGTTGTAGATGCATGCTCTGAACATGAAGGAAAACAAAGCCCAAATATGTTTTTCCTGAATAGTAGAGGGGAAAATGTTTTTCTCAGTTTGAATATCAGGAGATATGCTTATCCCATCTATATGTATTCCCAGATAAATCTCAAGAAGTCTCTTAGCAGTTGATCTCTCAACAAGGTGTGGTATTTTCTTTTTCTCCGTTTATTTTGTTTTTAAATAAAGGTAATCACACACCAGAAGCTCATCAAGTTGCTATGTTGTATGTATGACAACTTGAAATAATGAACTATTGGCCATTATTGTTTTAAATTATCTTTTAAAGTCAAATACATAACACACCATGTCAGGAGGAAGCAGAATATCACTCTGATAGCTTAGGTTTACAGCTTTTGCTTAGTTAGAACTTTTTGTATTGAGATTACTTAAATTCCTGCTGATTCTTTTGGATTTTGTCACTCTGCAAGAAAGTGTGTGCACTATATATATATTTTTTTTTTTAAAATAAACATTTAGAACATAATTTCTCTGGGACAAAGAAAATGCTGATGAATACAACAGATTTCTGAAGACAGCATTTTGAGTTCTTATTATCTTCTATTATAAAAAACCCAACAAATCAAATTCCCCCTACCCCCCACAACTCCACCAAACTCCAGATATTTCATTCACATTTTGTAGTAATTGTAAGTCTAGAAACTATCCCCTACATGCTTTGCAGTTGATATGAGGTTGATACTCTTTGCCAGAGCCCTTTAATGTTAAAAAGGGTTTGATGTTAACCACAGAGCTCCAACAAATAGAATTTGCTAATTTCCTTAACTGTTTTGAAAGACAGCCTGTGCTTTTCCACTTCTATGCTTAACTGAAAAATTAAAGCAACTAAGAATTAATGTTATCTAGCAAGTAGCAAACTGTATGGAAAATTATATTTTTCTTTAAATTCCTTTTTCAAGAATATAATTTTTTACATCAGTAAACCCCTTGATTTCTCATGTGTTGCATATGATATTTGGGATTTAGTCTTCCAAAAAAATTCTTCTTATAGGCAGGCTTGGTGGTTTTTCTTTGATGTTATACTGTTTTTTTTTTCTGAAGAAAAGCTGCACATATTGATGCAGTTTTCTAATATTTTTTATTTTTAAATTATGTTTTTTATGAACATGTTGAATATAGCTTTAAAAGATCCTAATTAAACACAAAAGGGCTCAGCGAGGGATGGTTATGCAAAAAAATGGTTTTAAATTGTAGTTTTGACTCCACTCTGTGTCTCTTTGGTGGTATTTCAGATTGAGTAGGTAGCCTTCTTGGGTTGAAAAGCACTGCTTGATTTCACCATATTTTATTCTTTGCCTTACTCTAAGAAAGCTCATGTTACTTGTAATGTATTTTCCTTAGTGGTTTGTCAAATAAATCAATTAGTAAGGTTTAGCTCATTCCGGTGCTTCTAGTAAGGAAAGTTAAAGAAAGAAGCACGTGCCTGCATATTGCATAATAGAGGAATTTTGAGTGGCATAGAGATGTGGGCTCTCACCACTCACTTGTGTGTTCTGGAAAATGCAGGTTTGTTGAAATAAAAGAACAAACATGTTAGTTCTAATAGAAAGATTATGTGAAAATAATTCAGTTTACGTTTTTCAGAAGTCTAAAGAAAACAATAAAAGTTCGAAGTAGTAAAATGAAAAATAAACAAAATTGTCCCCAGTTTTCATACTCCTATAAAGTTATCTTTTTAATACTTTTATACTTTAATACTTTTTTATAGTTTTTAATACTTTTTAAATACAAATAAAACCAAATTTCAGAATATTGGAATACTTACATTTCTTGAGAAATTCTACTTTCCAACTTCTTCCAAGGAACGAATTGAATAGATTTGGATATTTTTTAAAAGTACTTGTTTATTGAATACAAAAAGTGTGCTAGCTGATCTTTTCTAGACATGCATCTTTTCTACGCACCTGCAAATTAGTGTAGCTACTCGAATGGCCTCTCAAATGGCATGCATTCATTCTTCCACATTTTAGGCTGTAATCCCCTATCACTGTAGGCCAGAGGAAGTTATCAGTTTTGCTGTGAAGAGATCTGCCCTTCCCTCAGCCTGGACAGCCTAACCCTATCCTCATACACGTCACTCTTTGCTGCAGCCTGAAGGTTCACACAGGTAGACAGGATAACTTGATTTTGGCAAAAGCTGTCTATTTGTGTTTTGGGTTGGTTTATTTCTTTCTTTCTTTAGTTGGTTTTGGTTTTTTGTTTTTTGTTTTTTTTTTTTTTTTTCCTGCTTAATTTTGTACTGGTTTGGTTAGTCATTCCTCTACCTCTTGAATAGTCTTTGTGCTCTCTGACCCGTGTTCATCCTCAGGCCTCTAAAGTTTTCTTCTGCGTTTTCTTTGTGTTTCTCCCAGCTTTACTCTGTCCATTTATCCATGGTGATACTGTAACCATCTATGTAGCCCTGTGACCTTTTCCTGCTGATAATATATCCAGTATTTCTTGAGCTTTGTATCACATGAGAAGATGACTGTGCCTAAAGAATTTGAATTGATGCATTTTTAATAACCTTTTGCTTCCCTCTTTGTCCCCCCACCCTACCCCCCCACCCCCCCAATTAAAAATCCGTACATACTAAAATTTCCCCAGCTGCTGTCGTGCTGAGTGTGCTCAACTTACTTATGAAAATATTTGGTGTCTATTGAGTTTGAAATGGTCGAATTTCTTGCGAGAAAGTTAGAGTGTATGTGTCGCAGTTGCTTAAAAAGAAGCATTGCAGGATTGCTTTTTTGCTAGAAAGACATACCAGGGACTTGGATGAATTTCACGATCAGGTACATTTTTTAGCTCGTGTAGTAACATGAACAGCGCCAGCACTATTAAGTCCTTAGAACTGCTATTCACAAAATTACTAAGCCATTAGTCTGTAAAATAATGTGACAGTGGTAGTAAAGGAGAAAGAGTAATGTACTGGTATTTATGACTGCTTTTTGTCATTGATACCATATCCTTGAGAGACCTCCTGCTGCCATTTTTCTTGCAGTACAACATGGAGTCATTTTTTAGTTATCTTGGGTGCACTGGATTTTCTCCAGATCTTTCATGTCACTGTCAGTTAAATTGAATAGTATTAACATTTGTATTCTCCAGCCTACAGAAGTTGCAGTCTTGGAGGCTTTCCCAGAGTGAATCCAAAGGACTTTAAAAATGTTGATAGCTACCTATTTGTTAAATCTGTTGATCTTGTGTAATTTAAAATTTTTGAAGTCCTTATGTGTTCTTCTCCTATTGGAAATTTTATGACACAGTAACTGGCTAACTGGCTAGTAACTGGTTAGCTGGCTAATTTTGGCAGTGGATCAGTCTATTCATGTGGTATGTACATGATTTTTTAGGTATGGCTTTGGTATTTTTTTTTGGTCATTGTATGATATTGTAAGGGACCTGTCATGGGCTCGTGAGAACTCTTGGGTTGGTCAGTGAGCTGGACTGAAATCAGAATCTCAGCTTCTCAGCTGTCAGTACTGTAACACTTTAAAGGGAAAATTTATGACCAGCCTTCTGGAAATGTGGCTCAGTTTCATGTGTTACAGTGTCTGTTTTATATTAATGCATTTATAGTTTTAAAGTGTTTTTCTGAATTAATAAATGGCCAAATTCAAACAGGCTTTAGCAAACCAGGCTGTTACAAAGCAATTAGTAGAAGCGATTCTACCAGAATTTTTTTTCTCATTGAGTACTTTATCATCTTTTTCTGTGAAAAGTTTGTATAAATTGTTATAGTGAAGGCACAGTGCAGGATATGCATCCTGTGAATGTGAGAATTTTTTAAAACGTTTCCTGAGTCCTGTACAAATCCAAGCCCTCAGCTTTCATCTCTCCTGTTTTCCTTTCACGTCTGCTCTTTCCAACTCTTCTTCCCTCTTCCCTGTTCCTCTCTCTTTTAAGGATGCTTTTTGGAGGTGAACACGTGTTTGCGAGCTACACTGTCTCCAAAACAAACAAAAGAGGGTGGGGAGATGATGAAGGGGAGGAGGACAGGGAAAAGATGCAGCTGCTCATTTTTAATTTTTGAAACTAGCCTTGAATTCTTGGCATTTGCTTAAGCTTTATAATAAAAACTAGGGGCATGACTGAAACACTGCATCTTTGTTCTACTGTGTTTGCCAAAAAGAAATTCTTAAAATAGTAACAAATAGATGATTTGAATTCTTGTCTAAAATAGTATTGATGGAAGATGTTTTGCCAGATGAGATTGCATGCATAGAGCATTGCCACAGCAGTGAAAGCTTTTGGAAAATCAGCCAACACCATATGTTGTTTTTTATTCTGTGCTGCCAACATCCAAGTCAGTAGAAGGTATTTTCCTTTATTTCACCTGCCAGGAAGTAGAAAGCACTGTAGCATTTCTTCCTATAATCTATTGAAGCTGCGCAAGCTGTGTGCCCTCAAAGCAAAGAAGGCCAGCAGCATTCCAGCATTAGGAAGAGCATTGCTGGCAGGTTGAAGGGTGATCCTGCCCATCTACCCAGCCCTGGTAAGACACATCTTGAGAACTGGGCCCAATTTTCTTCTCCCCAGCGCAAGAGACGTGGACATAGTAGAGCGAGTCCAGAAAAGGGCCATAAAGATGAATGGGACTGGACTATTCAGCCTGAAGAAGAGAAAAACTCAGAGGTGATCTTATCTGTTTGTATGTTATGGAGGGGGAAGTAAAACAGACGGAGCCAGTTCTGGTTCTCCTTGGCTGTTCCCAGCAAGAGGATAAAATGCATTGGGTGCATACTGAAACACAGGGATTTCTACCTGAACACAGAAAAACACCTGAACACTGGTACAGACTGTGCAGAGAAGGTGTGGAGTCTCTTTCCATCCTTGGAGATACTCAAAGGTGGCAGACCACGACCCTGAGAAACCCACTGCAGCTTGAGCAGAGGGTAGCTTTGGTGGCAATCTCTAGAGGTCCCTGCCATCCTCAGTGAATCTGTAATTCTTGTGTGCCTCTGCTTTGGTGTCTAGCTGAAAAACTGGAGTATGTCAGATATAAACAAGTTGTATGCTTTCACATATTTTTCTGAGTGGTAATATTAGTGAAATAATATTATTAACGCTATTAGAGAAAAATTTGTGGTTGAGGAACAAAGCTTGAAACAATGTGTGGAATGAGACGCGTTTGGGGCTTTGTTGCACAATCTTTCACATGTTAGTGAGCTCTTGCCCACATAAGTAGTCTTGCTGACGTCAACAGGACTACTCCTGTAAGCGTTCACCAGTGCAAATAAGGGTTGCACAATGTGTCCTTGTCTGTAATGTACAAGTGTATGCTACGCAGTATTTAATTATCTCTTCAAACCTCCTTTACTTCAGTAGCATATTCTTTTAAATATCTCAAATTATACTGCTTTTCCTAGGCTATACTTTACTGACATAGAGATATCATTACATCCATCACCATACAATTGAGCAGAGGTAGCATCTCTGAAAATCATCTTTCCTTCTGTTCATTTATACAGCTGAAAAAAAAAAAAGAGCTGACAGAAAAAAAGAAAATAATTCTCTTCCTTGATGGTGTTTTAAATAAATTGGAGTTTCTAACTTTTTTCTGACAGTTTGATGGAGTCAGTGCTTAGCTTTCAGTGCTTAATTAGTCTGATGGTATGCTTTCTATTCCTCACAAAAGAATGAAATAGGTTGGGTTTTTTTTATTTTAAATGTCAGTCAAAGTTCAATTTTGTATAAAGAGGCACCTTGTATCTATATTTTACAGTAATACAAAAAGTAAAGTAAAAAAGCAGTTTAGAAGATGAGTTATGTGATGCCATCTTTTTGTATTTCAACTGTATTGCTAAAATGTCTGCTATGTAGCTCTTTTGGTGGTGTTCAGGGAAGGCTATGATGTACCTTCTAACATTCAAGTGATAAAGCTGGACTCTCTGTCATGAAAACTTAATTTTTTGGATGGTTTTTAGAAGCTTTTATATTTTAGAAGTTATTTTCTTGTTTTAGCTATTGAAATTTTTGTCAAGGTGCTTGAATTAGGTTAGAGAGTTTTCTGGAACTACTGTGGGAATAGTTGAATGTTTGAATATGGACAGTTGGAGTTCAGTCTCTTTGAAATTATGAAATGTTGTAAGAATACAGTGTTATAATTTAGAAAAATGAGCCTGTTCTACTGTGTAAAGAGGATAGATGTTATTCATTCAAGCCAGTGGTACCTTTGTGAAGAGCTGATTTGTAATGCTGAAAACTCTTTCAAGATAATCATTAAAGTAGGAAGGAAAAAAAAATTGCCAGAAGGTAAAATAAGAAAAATTGATACTGCAATTAAAATGGGATTTTAAATTTTTTATTTATTTGCTTAATAGGTACACCCATTTTATAACTGTTAGTAACCTGAAGAGACTAATTGGAAAGTGGACTGGACTCTGTTACAGCTTAGTCTTTTAAATAAAAATCAGATGTCTTTTTAAATAAAAATATGTGCACCAGCTCAGCCTTCAATTTGTTAGGCTTCATGTAGATCTAGCAGACGACACCCTTTGTGTCAATCAATAGATCAGGATCTTGGCAGCACTTTCTATCTATCTTTAAACAAATGAACCTGTAAATATCATGGCCAATCTGTAGATCAAATAAGAATAGCACCTTGCAGCCTGCTTCCTGCATCCTTTCTAAAATTTTCCATTCAAAAACTCATCAGGTTTGTGCATAGTTATCTTTTTAGACTTCAGCAAAGCTTTTTATGTTGTCTCTCACAGAATCTTCCTGGACAAAATGTCCAGCACACAATTGGATAGAAGTGTTAGTTGATGGGTGAGCAACTGGCTCACAGGTCAGGCACAAAGGGTAACAGTTAATGGGGTAACATCAGACTGGGAGCCGTCACTAGTGGGGTTCCACAGGGTGCCATCCTTTGATCTCTGCTCTTCAATATCTTTATAAATGAAGTGGATGCAGGACTTGAAGAAATATTATTCACAGAATATGTGAAATTCATAATTTAAACTAATTTGTATATTTTTCTAAATGTTTTATTTTATACATGATGTCTAGAAAAGTGCCTGGCTAGCATGGCTTGTTTTTGGAGAGCTTCCTTCTTATTAACCAGATCGAACCTTTCTGGATGTGGTTGTGTTACATTTCTTCTATTAGTACTTTTTAGTGACCAATTTTTCTGGGTTTTGTACCTTCTCATTTTGTGAAGGATGTTGACTGTGTTTCTCTTTAAGCATCCTAAGACTTTAAGTTTGGAGGGGATTTAAAAAGAATGACAAATCCTGGTCTGTGGTGCTGCAGATAGGGTCGTAGTATCACCAAAGCAGAGACTCTTAGGTGATCCAGTCTTGTTGCTAAGTAGCATGTTATTTGGCTGTGTGTAGGTGTTATTTCAGAAGAGTCCTGTGCTCTGGGAAACTGTCCTAACATGTCTGCTAATCTAAATGTTCAGATGAAGTGGGGTGCTCCTTTCAGAAGAAGAGCATTCTCTGTCTCCAGTTTAGTGAAATAACAGAATGAGACTTAGAAGAGGCATACATTATCCATCAAAGGTTTCATCATAGTGGATCTTGTTTGTGGAATAAGTTAAGGTGCAGTTTATAAACAGGAGTGCACATTTATATTGGTAAGTATATCATAAAGCATTTACAGAACTTTATTCGCAAAAGTTTAAGTATTAAATCAGCAGTAAAACACTGATAATAAAAGGAATGGGACTACTTTTAAGACAGAAGAGTTCAGTCAAAAAGGGAGCTACTCCAGGATTAGGTGTCAAGTGGGAGGAAGACATTACATCAGCCAGAAGGTATTACTGGAGAAGACATAAATCAAGAACTTGGTCCCAACACCTGTTCTTAAGGGAAGAGTGAAGATATTCTAACCTTACTTAATAATTAGGTTTTAAGTAGTTTAAGCTAAAGCTGTATATACTCTTTTAAGAGATTAATTATGTGCATGTTCTGAGGGACTTGGCATATTTCATAATGACTTATTAATGTATTTTAGTATTTATTTAGTCTTTATTAAGATATGCATTACTCTTCAGGTATATTTTGGGCAGGAGCTCTGTATGTTGCACAAGAGAAAGGCAAATAATTATCCTGAGATGTTCCTTCTACATCTACGAATACATTTTAACCTACTTCAGTATAATGCTTTACTTACATTATGTTAATAATTATTTTTATCAGTAACCTTAAGATGATACATAACTCTCTCCAGCAAATGCTTGAAATTATTTGATTACAATTTGCAAGTCCTAGAGCACGTCTGTATTCCTTTTGTTAGCTTTTTGCAGTGTTAATTAAATTTCCAAATTTGGTTCCATCATGCACCTGGAAGCAGAATAAAGCTTTTTACAGACCCCTCGGAGTTACTCCAATGTGCTAATGAGAACTGGAGAAAAGCTACTCTCAAACCAGGAAAGTAAGACAGTTTTAAAAAGCCCCATGCATCAACTAATGGATGATATTACAGCATAACAGCAAGCATACAGGATTATGCCATTCAGACAACTTGAAGTGTGTTTTAAAACCCCATGGAAAATGAATATTCAAATTGAGAATATGTTGACTCCATTAGGCATACATATAACACCTATGGAAGGATTATAAACCTTTTAGCTCTAGCTAATGAAAACTGATTTCATCAGGAGTTTTATATGATTTTTTACTTCTAAAGTTAATACTGAAGCAGGGCTTAAAGCTGCCAGTATTATGCAATTCTTGAGTGTTAGATTTTGGGAGACATAAGCAGCTGAGTGTCTACAGATATCTAGGACTCAGGCTTGCAAGATGCTGATAATATCAGAAAAACCACCATGAAAGTTGGTGGAAACTCAAGGCCTTATGTCCATGCCTTGCTCAGCATCTGGCATGTTCAAGTGCATCCACGGCTTTTTCATCAGGAATATAGGATTTTAATTACAGGATACAGGATGCGGTGGTTGTTGACACTCTTTCTGTATGGGCACATTCCAGCTCTGGTTAGCTGAGCTGGTCTTTATTTTCTCTCTCTAAAACTTCAGCAGTGCTGCTGGCATCCTGGCTGAGATGTCACGTGGCTCCTGCTGTCATTTACATGTATACAGATCCTGCAGGTTTACACAGTTACCGGAGGCTCATGTAATTAAGCATTCACCTTTGAATGAAGATTTGAAATGGTTAATAGTAAAATGTATTATCTATGAAACAAACATAAACACTTTTAAAATAGCTAAATCACCAGTGAGGGGTTTTCAGGTACTGCATTATTGATTTTCACTGGTGATATGCTGGGGCTTTTTTCAGCAACACAGAAGGGACTTGGAGGAGGAGGGGCAAAAAAGGTGACTGGAGCTGCTCACAGACAAGCTTGTGAATTGATTTTTTGAGAAAAGAGCAATCAAAGAGGTTTGACCATTCTGATTTCTTCTTGTTAGTGATTATACTTTTTGCCAGACCAGTAATGTCAGGTTTCAGAGGGTTTGGGCACTTGGTCACATTACATTCCTGTGTACTTAAATGGATTAAGATAAAAAGTCTGACTTGAAAAGGATATTTCAAAACTGACTGTGCCTGTGGTTTTGAATCCTGATGCTTTGAACAAAGAAGGGATTGATTTAATGGGATTAATGCTTAATCCAAATGAAGCAATGTACACACATGCCTTGAATGCTTTTGAGAATAACTACAAATATCACTTATAAAGTTCTGTAGAAAAATACAAAGAGGTGATCTTTGTGTGAGTCAGAGATGGGACAAGACTGCTTTAGATAAAGGAATACACAGGCAAACCTGTGCTCAAATTAGGTCTTCTGGATGACTTTCACATATTTTAAGTCATCTTTTTTCATACAAGTATGATATTTATTTTCAAATGCTGATTTTGAGGAAGTGTGACACTTTGCTCTTCATAATTTTGTTATTTCAGATAAGAAAAAATATTTTCAAATAAGGCATTTTTAGCTACTTGGAGAAATTAAGACTTTGCCTATACTTGCTCTGACTCTGCAGCCCCTCTAATCTCAGGGAAGAATTGCTTATTAAACCAAACAAGTTAATTAGTGGGGGTTTTTTTGTTTGTTTGTTTGTTTGAATTACTTTGTTATTGTTAACAGATGCAACATTGACAGCATTTATAGTTATTTCCTATTGTGTTCATTAGTAAAAGACTTCTTGATATGTGAAATCCACCTGGCTTCTTACAATGACCAATGTACATCCTCACAATGTGTTTTCAAATAAGTGGATCCTGTCTAAATGGGAAAAAGGGTTTGGAGGGAAGCAATGACTGCAGTCTTCCAGAGGTTAGCTGCTCAAGGATAAAATGCTGACCCTTGATAAGAATTAGGCTGGCTCATCAGTTTCTACCCCTTCTTTCCTGACTCCCCATGTGCCTCCCAGACTGGGAACCAGACACTTTAGGTGAAAATTAAAATTCTTGCCTAATCATGAGGTTTGATTAAGTTAGTGGTTTTAGAAAAAAGACCAAATATCACAACGCTAATGAAAAAATTGCAAGAATTGCTAATGACGTGTGTGACTCATGTTGCTAAATGGAGCAGATTTTTAAACATAGCTCTAGGCTTCAATTCTTTCAGCTCATTCACAGTCAGTTCTGCTTTATACTGAGCTCAGTGAAGCTATTCTCAGAGGAGAGTGCAGTGTGACATGGATTAAGAGTCAGAGAGCAGAGCCATTAATCAATTTAGTACTACACAGGTTATCTAATATCTAAGAAAATTTAAAAATATTTTAAGCAGTATAAAAAGCTGAAAGCAAAAATATGACTGTGTAGTGATTTTTACTTTATAAATTTTTCTTTCCTCTAAAGGAAGGCTTTTGAAGACTGGCTCAAAGGCAAGGAATAATCACAGATAATTGATGGTTGACGGTTTCAGTTTTTTGTTTTATTTAAACCCAGTTCTGCTATATCTGAGTTAGTAAATAGTGTGAAGGAGCATTCTTATGTACTAGAATTAGATTTCTGTCTGGAATGCTTAATGGAATTGCATTTTCCAAGCCAGCTAGTGATGTCCTGGGCAGGTCTTGAATGTTGCTCTGGAGTAGGGTCAGGTCAGGGATGGTTCCCAGCAGGCAATCAAACTCAGCTGAGGCAATGTTCTCTCAGTTTCGTTTTCTCCAAGATACCTTAATAGTAAGGATGAAGGATTTATAAACCACAAAAGCAGATGGTATGGCCAAAGAGAACATTTTAAATTGAGATTTACACAACATGGCTGGGTGTGCTGGTCAGGAAGCGAGTGTTGGGCTGCCCCAAGTGGTGGGCAGCTGGAGCTGTTTCTTTGCCTATGGTTTGTTCAGAGGGGAATGAAAAGAGGAAGAGCTTGTCTGATATGTGTGTGTCCTTCATTTTTTAATCACAAATTCAGAACAAATAGTTAATGTGTGCATGAAACACAACAACAGCAAGTTGTGTCAGATAGCAGCACTGAAATGTGAGTTGATCATTTTAAAATAAGAATACAAGAGAGAAAGCTGATTTGATCTGTGGGTTTTTAATTAAATAGGATATATGTATGGAGGGCGAACTCCACCGCATAAATGGAATGAATGGATGTCCAAATCAAATGCCAGATTCCTCCTTTATCTCCCAGAGCAATTATTCCAGTCTTTCTGTGCTTTCTAGCCTGATGAGTGGCCAGAGTTCAGCCCTCCTGAGTGATGGTCCCTTTTGGTTACTGTCCCAGCTCTGTCAGAGCTGGGTTCCAGATACAAGAGCTGATGCTTTCTGGGGGTGCATGAAATGAAGTGAGGGGAGCTTTTGTTTGGGCTGCTTGGGAGGAAGTGTATAGATCAACACAGTTAAGAATGTGTGCACTGCTGCCTTTTCCTTTGCTAGGCACTGTTGGTGTATACACTTGATGCTCCACACAAGAAATTATGAACAAGAATCAGAGAAGTCCTTGCATTACTGGAAGTCATGGGAAGTAGTAGTGGGGGGAGAAGTAGTAGAGGAGAAATATTTCTAATGTGAATGAATGTAGAAAAGTTTGCTGCCCCAAATATTTAGGACCAAATGTTAGTTACAGAAAAATTAATAACCAGCATTGGCTTGTGTTATGTTTGTTTGTAATTCTGTAAATGGCACCTGATTGACATGATAAACTTTAGTTTCCTGAGTGTGGGTGTATTATTGTCCTGCTTATTTTAATGTTAAGAATCATTGCCTCTAAATATTCAAATAGGGTGGTTTTTTTTTTAATTTTTCAGAAATTAGGGATTAAAATGCTTCAATAGAGAAGTCAAGTACAGAGTTCAATAATGTCTAACAAAAATACATGTACTAGAAGTTTTCAGGAGCATGTGAATGTTCAAGAGGGCAAGTGTGAGCATGTTGTTTGTTACGCAATAACTTTATTCTAATGTGCATCTTACAATCAAGAAGGCTTTCTATATGCCATAAAATAATTGCTTCTGCATAGCTGTTAAATGCTCTTACATTCAGGCATCTTTACAACACTTTTTAGCCTTAATGAACATAAAACACAAACCATTAAAATTTCTTTGAAAAGGCTTGTATATCTACATTTTATGAAGTTACAATGTGTTATTGTTAGTTTTGGTCGTGGAGTTTGTGTGTATGTTTGCAGGGTGTGTTTTTTGATGCAGCAGGCTAACAATTGGGAGCTGACCATCAGTTGGCCTTAATCTGTGTAGAAAATAGGTTTAAGTCACTCCCTTTTAACTCTGCGAAAAAAATTGTGAATCTACTTCTTGCTCCCATCTACAAATCCCACACTGAGAAAGAACATCTGCGCAGATACCTTTAGTGGAATAAAGACGGGTAATATAAAGACTGTTTAGGAATTCTTATATCAGCTCCATGAATTACTTTTCTGTATAAGGTTAAAGCAGAGTTTTTAGCTTTAGGTTGCTGAAGTTGCATGATATCTGGATATTAAACTTGAGACCTGTAGACTGAAGTCTTATTTCAAATTGACATTTTATTGAATTCTGATGTGTGTTTTACAAAACCCACAGCATATAAAGGTTTGGATCAAGAAAAAAAGGTTATTTGCACTGAAGAAACAAATCAATCCTTTCAGAATTCAGTTGCTAATTTTACAATCTTTTCAGGTCATAGTTTTTTACTAGAGGCAAAAAAGTGTTTCTTTGCTGTCTAAAGACCACTTGAAAGCAGCAGACATTTTATGACAAGTCTGTTTTGATCATTTTTCATGTAGAGCTTAAAGGGCATATAAATTTTGATGACATTTTGATAGCTAAGCCTTTAAAATGTTGTACTCTTTTGAATGATTCTTAAAATTTCCTTTTCAAATTTTCTCACTATGAAATTAGAAATACTTTTTCTACATTTTTCTCATTTGAACAAATTACAGAATTATATTAATGAGTTTGATTTTTTTTTAAACATGAAGTGGCTTTAAAATTATCTTGTTCATTTCACATTTGTACTTCTTTGTAGCTACGTTATGATCTAACTCTACAAGCTTTCACCTAAGGTTAAACAATCAATGTAGTGGGGTTCTGCTTGTTTTTACCCCGCTTGCTGCTTATCTACTTGTCTTACTGATATATCATATACCTTTTCTTCTTCACTAACGGAAATCAGGATGCTCAATAAGCTCTTATTCAAGTGGTTCATATGTGGGGAATTGCCTTAAGTAGCAATGTTGTTCTTTGAGGTTATGATATCCAGCCAGAGCTGCCACCTCTGGATTAAAGGGAAGGGTAGTTTAAACCAGTTTTGATTTGTTGGGGGCTGATGTAGGTGAGGGATGGGGTGCACCCGGTGTGAGGAAAGTGGTGTAGGTGGTTGACGCTCTGCAAATGGGAGCTGTTGGTTTGTCTTCTGGTATTGCCATCTGAAGACTTTCACAGTAAACATTTATAAGAGATCTTAAACATTACTGTCATTGACTAGCATTCAAATTGCACTGCACCTCTGTTCATTACATTCTGTGATACTGTGCAAAGCACAAAATAAGAGAATTGATCTCATTTTGTACCTCTGTGAAAGAGGTCAGTGTTGTTCAGGGGGGAGTTTCTCTTCTGCTGAAACCTGGCTGCTTTCTGCGGAGAATTTACTACTATATTTAAACATGCAAAACACAAGAGAAGACGGCATACTTAGAGTCATTACAGTGGTTGCTGCTCCTCTTCCCCTCATATCTCATTAGAGTCATTACAGTTGTTACTTCTCTTCCCCTCATATCTCATTAAGGCTTTTGCACTGGGGTGCCTGTTCCCTCTATGGTAGCCTGGAGCCAAGTCCCTCGGGACAGGCTCTTTTTATTGCTTCCCCCTTTGCACAGCCTCAGCACTGTTGGGTTCACCTGCCTGTGGCCAGTCATTTTGCCTGGGGGATTTGCAAAGTGCATAATAAGATTATAATTTTGTGAGTTCAAAAATTTATTTATGAATGTCAGGGCTCTGAGATTCTGAATATTTCTTCTTTTTCTGAAATGTTTACTGGAGTTTTTTTTCTGTTGCAGATACTGTAAATACATTTTATCTGCAATTATTTTCATTTTGATAACTAACTTATTAAAGCAATGAAAGCGTGCTTGTGAAAACAGTTTATACATCTAAAGTAACTAAAGTAATTCTAGTATTTGAAAATTGCATATGATTTTGGTGTTCCGTAATAGTTTATGTTGATTTTGCTGCCATTTGCAGTGAGATTTGGTGCTCTGTGAGACATCCCAGTTTGCCTTCTTCTATCTCCGTCTGATCAGTTTATTTATCAATATATCATCCTGCATAGCATGGAAATAATTTTATATTCACAATCATAGTCATGAATTCCTACCTGGCTATTTCTCCTGGGTAATGTTTATGTGTATGCCTTCAGGGGACTTTTTGTATGGCTACACTTTGCTTCTCCTATTCTCTACATTGCAGCTCATTTTTTTGACAGGATATTGCTCTCTCTGTTCTATTTAAATAGCCATATATTCAATCACTGTGTTAAACAAAGGGATATTGATTCTTGCTGGTCTCCAGGTATTTTCTTCATATGAGGGTGTTCACACCAATAATGTAATCAATTAATGTTCTCTCTTTCAGGTTTAACAGATGAAAAAGTGAAGGCGTATCTTTCTCTTCACCCCCAGGTACTGGATGAGTTTGTGTCAGAAAGTGTAAGTGCAGAAACTGTGGAAAAATGGCTAAAAAGGAAAAATAACAGACAAGAAGGTAGGTGCTTTTTATTTGTGATTAATATTTAGCTTTGAACAGCTCAGTTATGTTCAGATTTTAAAAGGAGATCTGGTTTTGCTATAGCTTGAATATTATAATTTTTGTGTTTAAGTTCTACCATTTTTTCAAAGGCAAAATAGGCTAACATGTTTTTAAATATTTTGAGCCTTTTGGTATTTTTATTTTGAAATATACTGGTATTAATATTGAAAGTATAGTTTACCCATTTTGAATTGCAAATACTATCCACCAAGCTGTAGTGCCTTTTTTTGAGAACCTAACTTGGTTTTCTTGGATAAAAAATTAAGTTTTGAATTAAAATTATCCAGTATGCCTCAGTAAATTACTGGGTATACCATCTCAAAAGTTCCTACTTGCAACATGTAATTAAGTCAATTTTAGATAAGAATGTTGACATAGATATTGTAACTCAGTGTGTTAAATCCTGGAGGTATTTCTGTTGTGTTGCTTTAGGTTAAATACCTTGTTGAATAGACCCAGAAAACTTTGTTTTGAGCCAGCTGGGGTTGACAATGATCATAAGTTTTGTAATGATCTTAAATTTTGTGAGATTTTCTGCGAACATAAGATTCATGCAATTCTAACAATGATTTGTAATGTACCAGGTAAAATGCAAAGGAGGAAATTACCAAGAAGGTTAGGGAAGAAACACTGGTTTTGCTCAGTGGCTGACTTCTAAGGTGTTTAGGGTATAATAATTCTTATTTTAAATAGAGGGGCTATTGTTACTTCCTAGAAGATAGTGTTTTCTGCAGAATTATGAAAAAGAAAAACAAAACGGTGGACAAGGGATGCAAAAGGCTCTATTGAGCTAGATTTTTGGTGGTAATGACTACATATCATCCTAAAGTGGCAATAAATTTTTGTTGGCTTAAAGAGATTACCTAGCAGCAGAATAGAAGTCTATAGCAATAGACTGTTTACTGCTTTTCTTGTAGTTTGCAAACTATAGCACAGCAGGAGGCCTATTGTTATAATCCATAACAGCAATCAGAAAAACAGTGTTATGAATCAGGGGAATAGGTTGTTGTGACAAACAGATGATGAAAAATACACTTGCATGTTACCTGAAAATAATGCTTCTTGTTTTTATGAGCTATGCACATTTAAAAATACTAATTTTATCTAGGGTGCTTGAAATCACTGTAAGAAATCACTGTGTGTTTGAAACACTTTATAGTGTGGGTTAAGGATCTTTAGGCTAAAACCAAATAAATGCTTTGGAGAGTTTTTAGTTTCAAGAATCATATTTTGCTAAGTGGAATTTATTACCAGTTGCTCAAAGTTTCCAAATTTTGGGGAGAAGGCTATAAATGAAAGATAAATTTTTGTGAAAGTCCTCATAAAACTTTTTGTAGCAACTGCTAAAGTAAAGTGAGTGCTGATCATTATCCTAGTGAAGTTTTAATGTGAACAGGTACTACAGTGGGATTTGTCTATTTTTTTTGTACACTTTAAAAATTCTATATTATGGCTGATTTTTCCCCAAACTGGTATTCAAAGTGTGAAGCAATAGTTATGCTACCATTAACATTTAGATTCAACCTGTTATCATCCTACAGGTCTTTCTGCCTTCCCTGCTATTTCCCTTTTGCTGACAGTGATCTTTAAGGTGGCCATAGTTATTACCCTAAAGACAGTAATGCAGATGGGGCTTCTTTAGGGCTGGATTTTAGATAAAAATAAGCACAATCAGATTTAAAACTACACTTGCCAAGTAAAACAGATTAATTTGAATGCATTTTGTTTATAGAATGAAATGGATATTGGTGAGCCTTGTCTGTGATTTTCTTGTAGAAAGATTAAGTCTATAGTCATAAAAAATATTTCTGATAACAATATATTCTAATCTTTCAGAAAACAATATTTCAGAAAAGACATTTGCTAGATGATTTACTCATTTCATTTTATGTATGTACAAATTCTACTGCCTGAGTTATGATGGCATTGAGAAACAAGGGGGAGAGGACATAACTGATCCTTTTGGTGTCAGCACAGATCTGTGATGACTTGAAGTGACTGTGTAGCCTAAGTCACTTTACATCAGTAGGGGTATAATTTTCCCTCTATCCCTTTTGCTTCAGTCTAGTCTACTTTACAAATGCTCACATCATGTAATGTGATACAGCCGGAAAAGTAAGCTTTGTTTTTATGAGGAAGTTGCCAGGCAGGCAAAAGGCTGTTTTGAGGTCTCTGGCTTAGTGTCTGTACTCTTACACGTTGGTGACGCAGAACAGTCATTAACCTATATGCAGAAATTGTGTCCTGCCTGATTTACAGCCATCCAGCTGCGTGTACTCTTCAGCCAGAAGTCAATGGGCCTGCAGCCAGGGTAGTTTATCTGAACTTCATTAGCATGAACTGAAATGTCTGATTTGGACTTAAATGAACCAAAATTTATCTGTGACTGAGATTCACTGAATTAATTGCTGTAAATGGTTTGGAGTTTTTTTAAACCTAAATTATTAAAAGGGAGGAAATCATTAAATATTGCAGTATTTAAAGTATAACTTTATCCCAAAATCTAATGAGTTGAGTCCTCAGTGTGTTAGATCTTGTATCTATCGTGGTAACATGATACATTGAAATTTGTTCGTGACAGGTTGATGGTGATGTTGATCTATCTGAGATTATAAGACATCATTTTTCTTTAACTTTTTTCTTTTCTTTTCCTGGTGTATTGGAGAAAAACTGCAAAAGTAGCATTGGAAAGGATTGCTGCTTATGTTGATATTTGGGTATTCAGTGCAACTTTTTGAACGCAACTATTTTCTACCGATAAATTACATGTTCAGAACAAACTCAGACCTTGTATTACTGCACACAGAATTTCCAAACAGCTCTATTTGTAATGCACAAACACTTGAGTTTTAAATTTTTGCTATCCAGATCATGGCAGAGTTAATCAGAAGGAGATATTTTCTTTTCCAGATGCCTAGATATAGTACTCACAGAACTCATGAGACTTCTTCCATTGTCCTCTTTCATACCGTTCAAGCAAAAGTGGCAGATGATTGTAGCCAGAACCATAATATTAGGAAAGCTTTGGACTCTGCTGCTGCATAGATTCTCATCTCCTAACAAATTTCTCAGAAAAATATTTGTAAATTCCAACCTTAATTATATTATTTGAAACTTCACTGCCACAACAATAAGAGGCTAAGCACATTGATTACAAGCCAGATGTGCATCTTTTACACTGTTGATACTGAGTGTTGTAGATGTCTTTCCTAATCTTTTTAATTACCTCTTATAATAAGAAGAAAGGACAAACTGTACTGACACAGAATTTCTGCCTGGAAAGCTGCCTATATCACTTAAGAAACTCATCACTTCCCATGGCCCTCATGTTCATCGCAGTGCATGGCCATGTGCTTAATTACTGCTGAACGTGGAAACATTGACAGCTTTGTACATTATTTTTTTTCCAGCCAAATTTGCCAAAAACATGAAAAGCTATGTATAGTGGGAACTTAAAGTGCTTTGTCATTGTGAATACAAATGTTGTTAAGTAATTAATAAATACAATTAAAAAAAATTAAATGGAATGTAGTACATTTGGTACACGATATAACACTGATTATACCCAGAACTTATCATCTTTTAGGTATAATTGACTTACTGCATCTCCAGGAATGTGATATTTCATAATTGACCTGTTAAAAAAATGAAGTAATTAGGAATTAGTTGCTTAATATAAGTATGGCATTGCTGTAATGTTTGAACTATACTAGGCTACATCGCTGACACATAATAAGTTTTTGCATAAATAATAAAAGTACAAAAAATTATTTCTGTTGCTGCATTTTCAGGTTTTTAGATATCAGCATGGCAGGATTTAAAGTTGGCTGCAGTCGTGTAAGAGACAAAGTAGTGAGTTTTTGAGAGGTGTTGATGTGTGGCTCTATTTAGGGAGCATGTCTGTACTTAGGTTTTTTATTGTTAAGGAATACCAAAGTACATATTTCTGCATTAGATCATAGTTATTCCATTGTTTTCTCTTTGAAATATGTTATTTATTCCTGCTTTTAAAAGGTGGGGTATAGAGGCATGTTATTTGCATTTTGCCTAAGGTTGTTAAATAGATGGAAGGATGGCTAACACGCATTTCCATAAGCAGGGATAGTGTATATAAAAAGATACATGTAATGTGGATATGTGTCAGTATGTGCATGCTAAAGAGATGTCAGCTTGCTGCCAGAATTACAAAGAAAAAAATGGAGCCTATTCTTGATTTGTCAGTTTCTGAGGACTGTGCGTTTTTGCACCAACTGAGCAGAGGTACCTGTTCTGTAGTGCAGGGTGGTAGCTGTAGAGCTGTAGGTGAAGGGTACCCGGAATCTGGAGACTGTCACTGCTGTGATGCTCCACAGCTTGTTGCAATTCTGACTTCTCCCCAGCCTAGGCAAGAGGAACTGATTTGGCAATGTGTTAACAACCTCCTTGATTTATAATTAGGGTGTCTTAATATTTCATTGATGCTGCAGACATGCTGTTTTATTCTGATGCGTCCCTGCTGTGCTTATGTTTGCGACATCCAAGCAGGGCTTCTTATTACCAAACCCTACTATTTACATATTTTGATGCCTTTCTTGGATTTTATTTTTTCATTTTTCTCAAAATAAGACAGAAAGACTGCATTTTCCAATTCCAACTGGTATAATTGCTTGCTGTGTCCTTGCTCTTCATTCAGTGTTTGCCAATGGACAGTTCGATACAAAATGTTGGTCTAGGTGGTCTTCTTGGTCTGAACCAAGGTAACATATGATACTGACAGGTGCTACTTTCCTGGGATAATATCCAGACTGGCAAAACTTGTCTCTATTGTCAATGTTTTTATCAGAAAAATTGCAATAATATCTGGGGGCTTTACTACGTAGATCCTGTTTCTCTGTGTATTTGGCACAGTCCTCACTTCCATGGAGATAAAACTCATTGGTAGACTTTTGTATGGCATAGTTTGCAGGTTGCCATTTTTTATGTGTCTAGAAAGTTTGTATTAGTATCAGTATTTCAGAGGCAGACAAGTGAAGGAACTTCCCAGTTCTGTGGTGGAGCGCTACATAGGAATGCCATTTTAGTCCAGATAATGAAAATGGAATACGTGTGTCAGAGGTACAGAAGAATTTTGGAGCAGGTATCCTGGGAGCCTGTTGTATTGTACCATTGCTTTTAAAAATAGTTTTATTGCTGCATCATTTCCTGAAAGACTCAGTATAATTTTCTGAGGTGAAATGGTTTGTTTCCTGTGTGACCAGTTCAAATTTTTTTATTTATTGTTTTCTGTTAATCAGAAGAGAATCAGCTTATAAGTGGGCTCATTTTGGCAGTGAAGATATTGAGAAGGAGTTAAGGAAAAAGTTCTCCCTGTTGTGTTGTCAGTCTGTTTTTTTGGACAGAAAATGTTAATGGAAAGGATGTTTAGGTTAGATAGAATAGGATTTTTTTAAAGCATTGACAGTGCAGAAATACAGAGTGGTGGCCTCTTAGTAGATAATACTGAGTTCTTCAGAGATGATGAAGTCTTTTGTTCAATGTGTGTCTCAATGTTGAAGCAGCTGCTAACTTTATTCTTTGTTATTTGAATGTCTATCACTAGCAAACTCCAAACAATGCGAAAAATGGCATGGTAAATTTTTTTTCTTTTAATTTGCTGAACAGTGTGAGAGCTTACTGTCTGTTTTGGGGGGGGGTTGGAATGGGTCAGGTGAAGGAGGTGATTTTTCTGTTTTTCTGGAGTTCTGCATATTTAGAATTGTTTCGATGGTCAGAGATTTGCCGAGGGTAATCCTTTAAGGACGATATGTTTGGTCTTAGGAAGTAGACGTCACTGCTTGGTCTGAGTTCCCTCTTGAACTAATTATGTTAATCACATTATATCTACAGTAATTATTCTCCACATGTACTTATACTAATGTTTGTTGTGTCTTTGTTAAGCTTGTATTAGGAGTGTTTATGTTTTTTCTGTCTGCTCAAAACCACTGTTTCTCCTTACTTCTAAGCCTCGCTTAGCAGAATCATTTTCTGTGCAGTACTGCTAGTTATATTAGAAAATAAACAGATGTTCATTTTTGTCATTTCTCAATTTTTTCTATAAATTAGGACTTGGAGCTTCTTTTATTATCACACTGAGAAATAGGTTTTTCACTTTTCTTACTATTTCTCTTCAGTTTACATTTTGAACATTTCCAGATAATCAATATCATTCTAGAGTGGGCAGTATAAGAGAGATAGTATTTCAATAATGGGTTAATTATGTGCAATACAAAACCATTTCCCTCCTGTGTGAGACAGTTCTCCTGAATGTTTTCTGCCTTGCTGCTCTTTGTTTTCAGATTGTTTCTCTCCTGTACACTTATCTTTGTTCTAAGAGTAAAAAAATCAAGTCAACAAAAAAAAAAAAAAAAACAACTCAGTAATTGGTGGAGAGGATCCATTCTGCTGATGTATGTGGAGACTGTATACCCAAGTAGCCAAGACTCTTTAATAATGATTATTTATGTCAATGTTAGCTAACCTGTTTTACCTGCATTGAAATGGATTAGGAATGTTCCCATGGTCTGTAAGCTGAGAAAGAAAGAAATAACAAGGGAATAGTCATTAATTTTTATGGGACTTTCAAATCCAAGTATAGAAGTTTAATTTGATTAATGTTGGCTAGACAAGGCCTGTAATCAAAGATTGACCAATAAGGGTAAAAAGACAAAATGTAAAATAATTACAGATGTTAGCATTGCTTGTTCTGTCCATTACATGAGACTTACATCTTTGAGGAAAGAGAAGTATGCAGTCACACAGTGTGATAGTCCTGTTATACCACATGTGCACCAAGAAAGGATATTTATTCATGGATATTCTGTATGCGAGTAGTAAAAACCCAGTTCAGCAAAGTTCTCAATGTCTTATCCGTATATTATATATGTATAGAAATTCTGCATCTCTTTTGTATCACAGGAAGTACAGGAAGCCCTGAGGATGAATGAAAATTTATCTTTTGCAGTGGAGATGTCTAGTTGGATATAAATGTTAATGCCATGCTCTAAATGGATGTTTCTCATGTTTCTGTGGACAGAAGCAATTAATGATATTTATAATGATATTTATAATGATATATAATGATATATGACTTAACCTCATATTGGCTATGAATGAAGATTTTCAGCAGAAATTTTACTTCTGAACCTGCTCTGATGTCTTAAGGCTTTGAAATCAGATTGCATACACAGAACAGTAAGTCACAGACATAGTATGGGCTTACTGTAGACCAAAAAATTTCAGTGTGTGATTCTGTAGTGATTTAGCTAATCATGGTGGTGATTTGGTTGCTTTATCTTTTGAAATATCTATGATGAGATGGAATTTTAATCTAGTTGTCCTGTGTTTGTTTATCAGATCAGATTTATTGCAGTTAATTTAAAGTGTGTACTTTCCATGGTGAGTCATAGATACTCCCTTTATTTGTCCTAGTGGCCAGTGGTAGATCAAGTTCTTTGTCCAAAAATCACTTCTTCATACTCTTCATCCTGGCAATGAAACGAATCCTATCAAATATCTTGCAACTAGACTATAATAAATGGCTTTTGTTTTGTTTTGGGTTTTTCTTTTTTTTTTTTTTAATATATTTTATGAATGAAAGTTAAATTATATTCCCACATCATTCAGCAAGAGGAAGGTCTAAGTATGATTTCATTCCCATCAGTTTACTTCTGTACATTCCCTAATTGCTCCTTCAGGAGATTATAGCTGTTTAAATATGTTACAGAAGGAATACATGTATTACACATAAATAAACACTGTTGCATCTGCTTAGCTAACATTGAGTTTTGTTTGTGTCACAAATATTATTCAAATACTTTGAAGGTGTTATTAAGCATGTAGATAGAAATTTTTGGTTCAAAAAATGTACTCACATTTCAGACAATAGAAAATCCAACAACAAACAAACCCACGAGACTTTGAAATGAGCTCTTTTCAGTGACCTTCAAAGGTACTAATATTGGACAGAAAATCCAGGTATTGGAGAAAAGGTCCTCATGAAGATTATTGAGGTTCTAAGAACTTGGACGTAAACTATGGAATTCCTAGACAATTTTCACTACAGAGGACTTCAGTATTTTGAGAGGCATTTTAATTTTCATAAGCTCTCTGAAAAAATGGATGCATACAAGGATGATAAAACCTCATTTGTAGTGAAAACTAAATCCAGATGCATAGAAACTGCAAAGAATCTCATGAAGTGTCAGATAAGAAAATGGTTTGGTTGATCTTTGCCTCTGAGGCCTATTTGCATGGCATGTGACATCTATGAGGCTAAACTGCTTTTTCTTCACACCCAAATATGATCCTGCGTCCAAGCTACCATCTGGAGTAGTCCTGGTCAGATGTCAGTCCTCTCATCTGATGCCAAATATTGTTTTGGGAAAGTGCAGATTGGCAAGATCCGAGCCATGCTTTGGGTGCAAAGTTAATCAGGAACCGGTGATATTCAAGTCCGGTCTACAGCCCTAATTTCCACCATTATTTTGGGCCTAGACTGAATTGGCTATTGCAGTTCAAAGAGGAATGCTGGGAATATAGTGGAAAAATCTGCCATTAGAGCTTGGGAATAGATAGAGAGCTTAGCCAAATGCAACCAAACAGGAAGCATCATTAAGTCACTGTGGAAATTTGAGGTTAGTTTGAAGTTCAGGTGCTCTGTACAGGTAATACCACCTCCTCAGGATACACAGAAGAGCAAAATTAACCAGATGTGTGTAGATGTCTCTAATCTGTGTTTCTAGAAGTCAAAAAGCAAGGAAGAAAGGAAGTTTTTTGGTTTTTTTTTTTACATGGATCTTTTTGGTGATACAATGTATGTGACAAGGTAACATTCCCATCAGCACAGCAGAAGGGAACAATGAACTATTTGACTGTCATCATGTGAGGCTTGGAGGAACCACGTCACCTGACTTTATCAATGGTGAATAAAACTTGATAACAGTCCACTGAGTTTAATTGTGTTTAATTATTTTAATTCTTTAGACAGTTTGAGCAAAATGTCTGACTGTCAATTATGGAAGAGGAGGAAGTTGTGTATGGTCATTTTCTCTAGATCTGAGGGGAATGGATCTTTTTTTTCCCTGTGGAACACTTAAAGCTCAGGTGTGAGGAGGTTTTGCAGGTAATTATAATGGGTTATAAAACCAATGTCAGTTGGTGTTGAGCCAATGATAAGTGTGAATTTTACTTGAAGGATTTGTCTTGTTTAAGCATAAGGATGGAAAAGCTAAGAAAGAATTTATTGCCTAATTAGGTTAAAGGATAATTTCTTCTCAGAAGAATTATTGTTTCTGATTTTTATAAATTTTGTGAAGACATTTACATCTACTTATCTAACTACATGGCATTTGAGGATGCCCAGTTACTATCCATAGGTCTTGCGTTCTTTTGTAGGAGGTTTGTTGTTATTGTGGAGGGAGTTAGCAAGGTCGGAATTTCTTGCACTGGCTAGCTCATCTAGTTCAATTCAGCCAGAAAAATACCCCCAATTCTTATAGTGATATCTCTTTATAAAGCCTTTCTTCCTTTATTGTCTTTACACTATGAGGACTTTTGCGATGCTGCTACCAAGCAAAAAGGGATTCTTTATTCTGCAAAAGACCTGAACTGTAGCAGAAGTTTTATAATTATGACTGTTGTGATGAAGACAGTTGACAGATTTACCTTTTCCATAACAGAAGAATGAAGGGCACCCTGCAAAACAAATTGACTACAGATTTGAAACAACAGGATGTCCTTTTTCACACAACCCATGCCTAAATTATGAACCTATTAGCATAATATATTTGAGATGTTAAAAATGTAAATGGGTTCAAAAAGTGATTAGACACATTCCAAAGAAGTAATACTTCATCAAGAGCTGTTACATACTATGATCCTGATGCAGCCTCCAGCTGAGAAAATTCATAAGCATCTGATTGCTCTGAGGACATACTGGAGTAAGTATACTCTGTACATCTGTAGTCTGTGTTTTCTCTCCTTTTCATACAGTGTAAATTTCTTATACTCTTTTCTTATTTCCTTTCTAAATGAGCTGTTACTAGTCATTGTCATAGTCTACAAACTTGAGTAGATGGACTTTTGGTTCAGCAAAATAGGGTCACTATTCTCTGTCATTATGCTTCTCTGGCCTTTCTGGGATTTATGTACCACCCATTGTTAGAACTGTGAGTCAGATTGTCTTAATAATTCATTTGAATATGCTGGAAAAGAAGCTGGGTTTTTATACTCTAACACATTGTTTATGGATCTTCTTAGATAAGCTGCAAGAGGTCTCTTCAGTTATAACTATATTTGAAACTCTTTGGAGACAGCACCTTATTCAGACTTAATGTTAGCTGCAGTACTGAGCTAATTTTTTTATTGTTTCTTTCAACCTGCAGTATGCAGAGATACCCATAAGTGATGATCTTTGGCTACAGAAGAAAAAAGTTTCTCTGGTTGAAATTGCTGAGTAACAGTGATTAAGAGACATTCTCACATTTCTTTTTTAATGCAAAAGTAGAATATTTTGTGTGTTTTATTGTTTGTTCAGGTAGCAGAAGGGAGCTCTTTTACAGAGTGCTTGGTCCTCATCCTAATGTGCTGGTTTCATTTCATCTATCATTAAGTATGGGGAGTGAAAGGGAAAGAGAAAAAGGGTGATGGTGTTGATAAGCAACAAGGATTAGGAAATTAATAAGACACAATTCAATAAGAGGTGTGGGAGGAGGAATGCCTGTGAGTTTTTGAAGGGTTTATAGCAATTGGGTGTTACTGACATCAGATTTTGGTGACTGGAGTGGGAAGGTGGCAACAAACTTGTTGCATTTATACTAATGCAGTCCAAGAGGGTTCATTGTGAACACTTGGAAATATCTTCATGAAGTGAATCAGGTATTTGTATAGCAATAAAGAGATGTTTATTCTGGGGGACTTGCTGGGCAGTGATTTTGGATTTACAGTAAACACTTGGGAAGACTTGTCAAAACAACTTTTTAAGCTAGTAACTACACAGTTGACCCTTCGTTTTAAATCAGAGTTGTCATGATCCACACAGTGAATGCCCTTCTGGAAGAGGAGATTATTTCAAATGAAGTTTTGAATTACTAGAATGTGCTTTTTTGGCATTGTATTACCTAGGAAGCCATGTGCTTGTGACACCTGCTGGTTTGCCATCATATATTTCATGGTTTCAATCGTGAATGTGCTCAAAGAATAATCTGAGTTCATATCCTTGAGCATTTCAAAAGGTTAATAAAAACCTTTGCTGTGGTAAGCTCACACATTTTAATAAGGACAATAGTAAAAGTAAAAGAAGGACAGGCATTTTTTAATTCTTACCAGGACCCTTTTTGGACATTTGCATCAGATATCACCATTGGTTTTGAAATGTTTTTAAAACATGTCCAGGATCCAAACTTAGAAGAGGAATCAGAGGAAACTGGCTTGGTAACTGTTGTGTTTCCTAAAGGAAACAGATGAGGAATCCAGAGAAAGTATTGAATTTCTGTTCTGACTTCTCAGTAATCATGTTATCTCAGTCTGACCTTTGCTTTGAAAGTACCTCAGATTAGTTGCAAGAGATTGTATTTAGTTAAATGTATTGCATTTGATGTATTTAATCTTTGCAAATTTTCCTTTTAGTGGTTGCACAAAGTCTATGTTGAGTTCCAGATACCAGCATCTATAAACACAGGGAAAAAACCCACAAAGCTCAAATTTATTTTGTTAATCTCAATAGAAAGGCCTGGCTTAATGCAAAAGCAGAATGTATTTTTTCCATAGAAAAGATATCTGGAATTCTTTATGAACAGTTGAAATGCTGCAGAAAAATACACGCAAAAGAATGATGCCTTTCTTTGAGTTGATGATACAAAGTGCTTGTTGTTTTGCTCCTAAAACACATCCAAAGATGACATCTCAGTGACTGTCTAAAAAGTTACTCTATGCAAAAAATAGGGTTAAAAAAATTGTTAGTACCTAAGTATTTGCTCCTGTCTTTCTTACTGAACTCGTATCAGAAGAACCCTTCAAACTTGCTTATAAATCCTCATCTTATTGAGCAAATCCTTGAACAAATTCAGAATCTTACACATTTTCTCACTACTAGTTTCAGCATTTACTAGAAAATTATTGCTCTGAAGATTAGTGTTTCAAAGATACTGTGGCGTAATGCATGAAAAACTGAGCTGCTCTGTCAGTAGAGAAGCTTAGAAAACAGCTTACCTGCTTATCCCATTACAGCTTACTCATGCTTTTTGTAAACATCCTTGGCTACATTCCCAGTAAAGATAGGGATATGAAGTGGCTTTACCAAGTGGTTTCCTTCTTTCCCTTATGTACTGAAAGGAGAGCCCTTTGGGGAAGCGTAGGACAGATGAGAAAAGGACAAAAGCAGGACTAGATGCACGTAGGCTATGAAAAGGAGGAGTGGATTGTTTAATGTATTGGTGATGGCAGGCTGAGACACTCAAAATTTTCAACTAATTAGGACCATAGATGCAAGAAAATGTAGTATTTTTTCTATTTCTTTTTCTAGCTGGTTTTTGTTCCCATGATGCTGCAGAGCCTGGGTTTCTTTGGGCTTAAAGAAAACCTAATTTCCAGGATATAACAAGTTGCATTTTAAGTAATAAGTCCTGTTTATATTAATATTAGCTGTCAACTTAAACCAACATGCTAGAGTGGGTTTCTGAAAGAATGCATGCAGTTATGTACTTGTTTTATGTTTGTGTGTGTTTTATACTTGTTTAAGTTTATGCATCAAATTAAAGGACACTTGCTAAATTATGTATGGAAAAAGAAGTAAGTTTAGTGACCGGTAATAGTTTAAATGAGAACTTTTAAAGTAGTTAATAAGGATTTTTGCTTGTTTTCATAATTATGAAGTGATGTTAAGTAGGAGAACACAGGATTCATCATGAAAAATTATTTCTGCATATTTATTTTGCTGTGTTTTCTGTGGATCAAATTATGTACACTATGATTATGACTAGCATTGATCAACTGACAGACTAAATTGAAAGACTGTTTTCCTTAAGTTTTGCGCTGTAAACTACTTCCCAGTATGTTGCCAAAGAGAATGTGTCTTTAGGGACAGAACCCAGTCTGCCCCCCACAGCTAACTGCCAAGCCTTTCCACTGGAAAGCCAGCCATGTATTTCCTGATTTCTTATTATTTTCTACTGCACAGTACGGTGCATCCACCCATTTACAGCACTGAGCCACAGCTTTTTATTTAATGGTAATCTTTTGTATTTGATATTCATAGGAATAAATTTTCTCTAGCCTTGTAGGTCGTATTTCTCCCAAGACAAAACTGAAATATAATAGGTCCTTTTTTTTTAAAGTGGTTTTGAAAAAGTTGTAGTCTCTAGCAATGGGTTTTTCTTGGAACCAAACGCATTTTTACCCTATTATTGATTTTGTAGGCACACCTTATCCAATTTCATTGCTGTACTACAGTCAGCATGCAAAAAAAAAAAGTAAATTAAGGAGTAGGTTTGGATTCTTCCAGTATATCTGCAATTGTAATGGAAAAGAAAGTATTAAAGGCAATAATACAATGAATCACAGGGATCTTTTAAAACAAGGTTAGGCAATCTGTCATTGTGCTGTCAAAGCACATTTCTCTCCATGCTTGTTTTCTACTTGAAATTTGGCTAAATAATTCAAAACTAGGAGGCTGAAGATAATTTTCAATCTTAATGCCCTTCCTCTCTAACTGTTCCTAAAATATTATCATCTAAATAATCATTCCTAAATCATCAAGATGCAGGATGGACCAAAAGAAAGAGTATACTCAGAGGTATGGCTTAGCAGTGTTTGTCTTGATTGTTAAGAAGTATTTCCAGATTTGAAGAGAATTGTGTGAATTCTTACGTAAACCTCTCTCTGTGTGCTCTACAGGTACCTGAAACATATTAAAGCTTCTTACTTATTCCAGTCCTGTGCTAAAGGAAACTAATAAATAGAAATGAATGTTGATGTGATCATCACATTCTTTGACTGGAAGAACCCATTAAATCTGGACATCTCTGCGACTGCTACATTTTACTAAAGAGGATGTGTCCGTGTCTCCAGCCTGAAGGAAGCCATAATTGCATTTTGTTTTATTAAATATTAAACTATTACATATGAATTAACTTGTCATGTTAAAAAAAAAAAAGGTAGCAATCATCTAAACAAAGACAACTTTCAATGCCTCCTTGAAAGTCTTTCTTAGGAATCTCAGGCTCCTTAAGTCAGCCTTGAATAGCCCAGTCATTAGGAAACTGAGATGCCAATGAATCCTGTCAGCTCAAGTGGTGCTCGCTCAGGCCAGAACTATCTTGTTCCCAGGAAATAACTCTGTGGTTGATTTAAGCCTGCACTGCCTGCCCTCAGCTTCCATCCCTGGGTGTGTATATCCAGCCTTTCCCATGCACTGGTCGTTTCGCTTATGTAATTGTAGATTATATCTATGGCTCAGCTGCAGCTGTAAACTACCCCAAGGCAATGGGGAGAGCACAGAGGTGGCAGTTGAGGCTCAAATTGGTTTGTGCTGGTGGGGACCTGCACCTTGACAATCCTCTCTAGATAGTTTAAACTCTTCAGGAAAAGAGGGTTTCAGATATTCTGATCTGAGATGGCATCAATTGGATCTGATTAAGTAATAGACAAACATTGACAAAACGCTGGATGTGGTTTAGGCGATACAATCACAGAATGGTTTGGTTTGGAAGGAACCTAAAGGATCATATAGTTCCAAACCCCCTTCTGTGGGCAGGGACACCTTTCACTAGACCGGATTGCTCAGCCATCCATCCAGCATGGCCTTGAATACTTCCAGGGATGGCACACCCTCAACTTATCTAGGTAGCTTGTTCCAGTGCCTCCTCACCCTCTCAGTAAAGAATTTCTTTATAATGTCAAATCTAAACCAACTCTCATTTCAAATACATTCTCCCTGGTCTTGCCACCATGGGCTCTTGTAAACAGTCTCCTTCCATCTTTCTTGTAGGCTCCCTTCAGGTACTGGAAGGCTGCAATTATGTAACCCCCCCAAAGTTTTTTTTCCAGGTTGAAAAAATTGCCAATTCTCTTAACCTTTCCTTATATGAGAGGTGCTTCCTCCTTCCACTCAACTTGGTGGTCCTCCTCTGGAGTCACTCCAACAGATCAATGTTCTCTTGTGGTAGTGGATCCCTCAAAAGAGAAAGTGCCATGCAATTCTTTAAACTCTGGAGAAAGATTCATGCTTTGAAATTGTACGTGTCCCTCTTCGAGGGACAATTTTCCATGTAGGTATCAAAGCAAGGACTTTCCAAGAATGACATGTTAGACTGAGTAAAATATGCACAGAGAGGACAGGGTGCTTAAAGGAGTTAAACATTAACATAGATTGTGCTAATAAAAGTTGCAGAGAGAAGTGGTGTGCGTTTGAATAAATCTGCACATATGGGAACTGGTATATATTAATTTGGAGTGAAAGCTGAATTTTCAGTTTGTTAGCTATCTCTTTTTATAGTAAATCCATTTTGGCACATTTTGAAGGTGACAGGAATTTGCATCTTATTCAAGTTAATTAGAATCCTAACAGACACCACTTTACCTAGTCAAGACATTGCTGTGGCTGGAAGAAAGACAATAGAAAGTAAGGCAATAAATTACAAATCAGCGATTCCAAAGTGAATTCAGTGTAGGCTCATAATTCAAAATGGTGAAGAGAAGTGCAGATAAAGCACCTCAGGTATCAAATAAGCCAGTGTGGCACAGAATTTAAAAGCACTGACCTATGTGCTAGATGAATTTGGCTGGCCTTTTGTTTATTTCCTAAGAATATCACCTCAGAGAATAACATTTCTGTGTATTATTTCTGGAGCCATTTCATTCTCACTTATTGTACATCATAGTATAAATTTTATATATACATTTAAAGAAAAGCAAATGTAACAGGCTTTCCCCCTTTCAGCCGTCTTAGAGACTGTCAAACTTGAAGTTCTTTTTATAGAATTCAGGCTCAGAATGCATGGAGTAACTTGGAAGTGACCCTGGAAAATAAATTATTGTTTTATAGAGCTTTTTTTCTGCATTGCTTTTGTGCTTTTGTTTTATTTGGCATATTTGTTTTTGTATACTAACTCATAAATGTGATTTTATAACCCTTATTTGTACTTTTATGCTATTTTGAATCCAGCAGCTTCATTTGCAATATTGCTGTCTTTTTTTGTATAGTTAGTGTTGTCTAATGAACTTATAAATACTTCATTCTACTAGAATTTTAATAATGCCATCTGTTCACTTGATGGAAAATGGCAAAGCACTCTGAAGCAACTACCTTTATTTCTTTCTTCTTGACAGCTATATTTTTAAAGCTTATGATTTAAGTTTCCAGCATTCTTTTTTCATTAACAGTAGCAGTGAACAGTATTGGAAACAAAAGGATTTTTTTTGTGCAAATCTTACCTAGTGACTTACATGTATGGTTTTCTTTAGATGCAGTTTGAGGTTTTTTGATCTGTGTAAACAGTATTTTCTTTTTTTTTTTTTTTTGCTGGATCTTGTTTTCCACCATGGCAGAAAATAAAATAATCCTAGAGAGGTCACTAAAGTACATCTCCATTGGTAGCATCTGATGTCTTTGTCCAAGGTGCTTGCTCATCCTGCCATCTTTGTCCCTTTCTTTCTCCATGTCCACCTTTTGAAACTGTTTTGAAAGTCTTTTGCTCTTCTTTGTGCTTTCACTTTTGCTTTGTTTAATTATGTTAATGTTTGTGTTTTGAGCCGCCAGCGTATTATGTAGTTATTAGGCTGTTCTCTTTGGTGTACTGTTTGGTGACTTAATCTCACTCCTGCAGTTAGTTGTCAAAACAAGTGGCCTGATGTCTAGAAATGGTCTAGGGAGGTAGTGCTGCATGTGAAAATACGGTGACCTTGTATGTATGCCTGAGTAGATGTCAGACCCAAATGGGTTAATTAACACAGCTCTGGTGTTTCTGAACTAGGTAGATGTAATATATAAAGAAGTGTCTAAGAAGCAGTTGTTTCATGGGGTTGTTTTTCCAAATTCCTCATCCAAGTAGTTGTGTGATGCTTGCTTACGTAAGAAACTCGTGTTGGTGTTGACAGAACTCTGTGGCAGGCCTGATGAAGGAAGTTGGGAAGAATGATCCTGTAACTGACAAATTGTGAGATTCCTCAATCATGACTGTTTCAAAACTATTTTGAAGGCATGGTGAGAAGGGACTTGGATTATGAATTACCCTTTTCATACTTGCAGGAATAGATTTCTCGCTTGGTTGCTGGCTCTCAGTGTGTGATCATTAGTAGTTCTCTTAGATTGACAATTTGGGAGATAGACACAGCTCCTTATCCCAGCAGGTGGCAACTACAGCCGTGCTGAAGTGGTGCGGTTTGCTCTGGTTCCCTTTATTCCACTGACAGAAGTGGTACTTCCACTTTCTCTTACTGCTGTGTTAGATATAGTTTATTAGCTTCCCAGCTGATTTCTTTATGTATTTCCTGATTTCTTATTAAGTATTTCAATTAATTTACCATCTGCATTGGATTTTGTTCGTTAAATAAAAAAATGCACATGAAAGTAATTTTGTCTTGCATGAACACATGCAGTTCTTCATTTACTCTAAGCTTGTAGATCTGACTTAGCAGTTTACCTTGGACATTGCTTTTTTTTCCTTTTTTTTTTTTTCCTGCTGAATTCCTTCTGAAATTTCCAGTTCAATCTCTTTGTGTGAGTGTGTGTCTGAGTCACATTTGCCTTGCAACCCCTAAGGATGGCATGATTTCTGTCACCAAGTGTTTCTCATGTTCCTAATTGCAGAGAGACTGTGATTTATCTCCCTTTCTTATGGTTTAATGATTCAAGGAGCTAGATTCTTATGATAGGACTGTCATCAGTGATAATGTTCTGATAGTACAGCCAGCCCTCAGTTTGAAGCCTGTGTCAAAGTCTCTGTACTGAAAGTTGGTATGCAATAAGTAGATTTGTTGGCATAGTGGAGCCTGCGGATATGCTGGTGGGCATGCACAGAAATTGTCAGTGCACTGAGGACTGAGTTCTACCTGTAAATTTTTGTGGAACCTATTGGAGAACCAGTCTAGGTTGAAAGATAATCTGGATGGTTATGTGACAAAGCATTTAATGACCATATCTCCTGATGCATGTGGACTGCTAGGTGCTGGGACTTTGTGGTGTGTTCTGGTGTTGGAGTGTCTGATGCTGGCTGTTACAGCATGTCCTCGAGGTTACACAAGACCAGTCAGACCTATATAAACAGAGCTTCATTGGGAACATTCTTGTTTTCAGCCAGGGACAACTGGTATTCATCACATTTTTATCTTGTCTTTTAGTAAGCTCACTGTCCAATAACCTTCCTCAATTACTTCACATAACCTTAATATTATCTTAGGGTTTCACAAGTGGTTGAGTCTCTACAACTTAGTGAATGATCATTGTCATGTGAGCAGTGAGAATCAGCAGAGTAAATCAACAGACCTACTCATCATTGGGGTATTTGACTTCCTTTCATTTCAAGGAATTGGGTACCAGACTGCTTTGGAGATTTTTTTTTTTTTTATTAATCATAGTGCATGTATCCCTGCCTGGAAACTTTTCTAAATCTGGCCTAGCATGTTTAATACTGCACCTACTATTAGAGAGAGGTAAATTTTTCATTTGTTCAAATGTCAGTAGAAGAATACTGAAATTCACAACACATTGGATTTGTTGTTGTTGTTGTAGAGCAGCAAAAAAGATAATTTTTACAATTATTTTTTTCTTGTATCATTCCTGTGAACTATAATTATCTGTCATTATAAAATCTTTTTAGAATAAAACTGACTACTTCAGGAATTCATAAGGTGCAGTCATTATCTTTCACGGAGAACTGTTTATAATTTTGTAGTTACATATTCTGTTCCTTTCCACACACTGCAGTTATAATTTTATATATTTTTTAGTAGTCTTCTCATTGCAAGCAAAATGTTTTACTCACAGTGGTGGTACTGATAAGTAGTAAATAGTTCAATCTTTTCTTGGTTTCAATCTGTTCATCATGTTAGTGTAACATGTCATTTTTCAAAGACTCCAAAGTCATGAATTATCTGCGCATCATTATTCTGTAATATTCAACTCAGTCACTGAGAGCTTGATTATGATTACTGACAAATCAGCTGTAATGTCCTAAAAGCAAAAAGGTTTAATTTGTAAATTTTTAACTGTCTTTTTAATCTTCAGGTTTTTTCTTGATTAATTTAAACATTTTTTCAATTTCTTGGTTTTCAATCTCCGGAGTAAAGTAAATAAAATACATCACTTATCTAAATGTACCTATGTTTTAGTTACAGTATGGTTTCTTCAGAGGGAATGAAATCATTCCCCTGACATACATATGTGTCACACTGCACCCTCTCACGTGGTAACCTCTCCTCTCCAGCTCTAATGATCCCTTACCCTTGTTGATGTTAGCAAACTTTTCCTCTGGGGCAGTTTCTTTTATTTCTTTTGTCAGCTGCTCTAAAGAGAAGAAAACTACTCAGTCTTGATTCTTCTGCAAATTCTGAGGATTGTACTGCACAGTTCAGTAACATGACAGTTGTTTTCAATGTAGTCAGAGGTGCAGAAAGATGAAAATCAGGCAGGCTGCAAAGCTTCTTGTTGTACTTTTGACTCTCTATAGCGATAAACACTGGAATCTGAAAATTTTAAACAACTTCTTGAGAGTTCAATAACTTACAGTTTTTTTACATGGACATGTTTTGCCCTAAAAAAACAATCTTTATGTTCCTAAATGGAAGGCAATGAGAATACAGTGATCAAAAAGGCAGGAATGAAAACAAAATAGAAATAATTAAAAGCGAAAAGTTTACTAAAAATGTTGGTATCTGAGTCTCTGTCTCCCCAGAGTAAGTGAAATATTACATTCTTCCTAACATGTGTTAGATTATTATGTTCTCTTGCTGTCACTGAGCCATATGTAGTATTTCCTGATCCAGAAGCTGACAATCTGCTGAAATTTCTTGGTCTGTTTGGGCCAACAATCTTGGAAGCCTCGCTCCATGCCAAGGATGGGAACCTCATGGCACTGAGCTGTGTGATCCCATCCCTTGCCTCGTTGGGCGCAGAGTGGAGTGTGGGCTGTATATAGATGTTGGGAAAGCAGGAGGAAGTGCCTTTCCTTAAAGTTCTCCAGGCATCTTATCAGTTGGGAACAGGTATTCATGGTCTAGGAATAAAAAAGCCAACCTACAGAGGCCCAGCAGGGTCGAGAAGGTGTGTGTGTTTTTAAAACATCCACATGTCTTGCAGTGGACAAGATCCAGTGGGGCTTTCTCAGGTTGCTGGAGCTTTGTAGGACTTGCTTCAAGCAATGTTCTCTTTAAATCATCTCTTTCAGCTCTGAATCACTATATATTACGGAAATGCCATGACATTTAATACAAGAAAGCATTTCTGTTTTCCAATGCATGCTGTAGCAGTTCTATTGATTTTAATGCAATTGCTTCAGGTATATGTCTGAGTAGTATTTGAGCCAACGGCGATGCAATATTTTCCTTTTCTTTGAAAACACCTGCTGCATGCAATAAAACTTTGATTTTGAAATTTGAATTTGGTATTTGAAAAATATTCAAGAGTGAAGAGACATCTCTATTCAAAAGTGAGAGAACAGATTAGTAGTGATAATGTTGTTTCTTAGATACATTGAAATGGGGTTGTTACTGGATGATAGTCTTCCTTCACCAAACATGCTAACATGACATGTAATCAGTTTTAAAGAAAGCTGCAGTGCAGCTAGTGGAGTGAAAGTCAGGCAGAATTGTGTGTCGGACAAGAAAAGCAGTAGATATGGGCATAAAGGTATAGCTGTAAACGGGTAAGGATGAAAAAATGATAAACTGTTTCACACACTCTTCAGCCCATTGTCTTGTGGCTGCATTCCGGTAATAAACAATGGTGATTGCACCTCGCTGACTGATAGTATAGGTGAGCTAACCAGTTTAACACTTGTCATTCAACAGCCCTGTTGAATAGGATATGAAGTCATCATTACCATAAAACACAATCATGCACTTTCTTGGTAAAGCATATTTACTGCTGGAAACTATTAAGTTTCTTCCTGATGGTCAGAGCCCAGGTTCCAACATGATTTTTGCTGAGATATATTAAACTTGAGAGACTTCTATAGAATTTTATGGAGCTTTTAGCAGATGTAGAAGTGCCCTCCTTAGATTAGTTGAAGCTGCCGCATACATTTTTTAGTTGAGGATTTTTATGATCATGGATGTACACGTGTGGAGATACCATCCGTCGGTATGTTTTGTAGTACCTGGATCTTCCTCATGCTTTTCTGTGCTCACAAGGACTGGTGATACTTTCAGAATATGCCTTTTGGAAGTTTTCTGGCCAGAATAAGCCATCCTGCAAAATTGCTACAACTGTTTAATCAGTTTAGTGTGGGCTAAGAAAATAATAAACTTCCAAATTTACCAGGTTTAGGTATGTCTAATGAAGTCAAATGCACAGTCTCCTGAATCCTATTGTGTATAGTGCTCTGTTTGCTTATATGCGAAGGAGTGAATTAAAATTTTAGAACACCTGGCAGAAAATATGTTTCTCTGCTTGCCATCTGCAGTGAAGTCTTGGTTCAGGCCTTATTTATTGTCTGATGCATGTTACTCAAGAAGAGGAAGAACTGAGCATCCTTTTTCAGGAACTTAAAAATAGCAGTGTAGATCTTATTGTTCATGTGAAATAGCTAGAATTCGTGTTTTGTCCTGCTTCAGGGAAAGAAACACAGTGTGCCACTAGTGATCAATCTAATGACTATTCCCTTTCAATGTCTAGGCCTATGTTTAAACAAACTACATTAGTTTTCTGTGAAGTAACACAACAAGTGCTACTGAATTGTGAGGTAAATCCAGACTGTTGAAAATCAGGAGCAGTGTTCAGGTGCCCTTAATGAGATTGTGCATTAGGCAAGAATGTTTTTGTGTGGTGGCTTGAAATTTCTGTTGCATATGTGTGATAGTTACTGCTTTAGGAAACCCACTCTCAGCTGAGGTATCTTTGAAAGATCCTACAAATGCAGTGGAGACAGAAGCTGCCAGATTCAAGATGTCTAAAATAAGGATGCAAATTGCAATTAAAATAGACTGACCAGTTTCATCTGACTGATGCCATTCTACCGCAGAGATTAAGTAAACCTTTATTTTAGGGTGGTGAGATCAGTCTTTAACCAATCTACAGAAATTGATGTGGAATTTCTATTGATCTATAGGTGTATGACACTTTTCAAGGTAAAAAAAAATCAGCAAATATATCTCTGCTGGTCTAATTGTATTACAAGCAACTTATGTCTTATTATCTGAAGCCTAAAGCAAATTTTGAAAAGAAAAATTATTAGGACATCTGCTGTGTAGGAAAACATTCCTTAGGAAACTGTGACTCTAGAGCTATCAGGGACCTCAAACAGAATTAATCCTAAGCATTTGTTTGCTGTCATCAACAACATTAGTGTACTAGCAGCAATATTTAACTACACAGAAAAAAAGAACAGTGTAAGACCAGGGAGAAAGTTGATATTGTTTTTGCAGAAGAGTTCCTGTGATAAAACTAACTGGGCATTAGAATTATTGCTTCCATGGTAAATACCTCAAAATGTCATGTCTGAGATGTTGAAAACTTTCTTTGCATTCAAGTTTTCTTTGTGACTGCTCTGGCTTATCATCTTGCAATTGTCAAAAACTTACTGGCCTTAGAATCACAGGCTCCCTGAATAAGGTGAATAGAGGGAATCAGATGAAATACATGGTGCGCAGATTCAAAATAAAGTAGTTTTTCTGGTATTATGTATTTGAACTGAGGAGCTCATAGCATTTTGAGAATTCTAAAGACTGGTGAATCAGGTTTAATACCCAGACAAACAAAATCTAACACCCCTCCTACCCCACAAAAGTGTGAGGTAGAAAACCCCATCCTTTAAACAGAAAAGTGTCATCACTGATTGAAGAAATGTTTGATCCGTTGGTTACTGAAAACTGAGAGTACACTCCAAGGAAAGTGTCATGTCATCACTCTGTTTTCTGTTGCTCACATTTCCTGTTGCTCAGTGTCAGAAATCAGGTAATAGGAGAGAGGGATTTTGAGTGTAGCTCTGGCTGTTCTTGTAGCTGGTATGTAGATTTGTCTGGTTCAGGAAGATAACATCACTGAATGTGGCAGAGCATATGTTGCACATTGCACTGTGAGCAAAAGAACTGACTCAAATAGTCAAATTAAGTTTGTCTGTGTTCTGCATTTGTAAATTAGTGGTATATCATTTGACTGGGATTAAGAGGAGACTGACATTCGCTCATGGTTGTGAAATATATTATTTTCCTTAGCTCTACTCAATTTTGAGGGGAATTCTGTATTGCTATAGAGAATTATTTCATCAGAAATTGTGTATTAAATGTTTGCTAGAAAATCTGGGCGTTTCTACCTTTCTTGTTTAAAAGTTCATCTTAAATGGCAAGATATGAAGAGCCTTGGACAAATGTAATAATGTGGTATTTTCTGTGAGATTTAATCTATTTCCTGACTTATTTTTAATTTCTGAAGTATAGTAATTTGACTCCTGTGACCAAATAAAAGATTACAAGTAGTTCTCTTCATGTTTTCAGAAACATGTAACCAACTGGAGGTTTGAAAAAGTGTTTTTTGGTGTGGTTAAACTGAAAATTGGAAACTCCTGTGGCAGATGTGTTCTTGCTGTATAGCTGCCCTCCCTGCATTTTCAGAAATACTACTTAATGTTTTAGCTCTGATATTGTACCTGTGTTTATTTATATGTATTAAACTTACTAAAAATGCATGAAAGCAAAGCGTTATAGTTTGTATGCATATATATATATATATATGTGTGCGTGTGTGTGTGTGTGTACAACCTTAGAATCTATTTTCTTTTAACACGTTATGCCAGATCTCATCAATGATATTCTTATTATGGCTACAAGGGTTTTTTTTTTTCCCACATCCAAGGAAGTCAACAGGTCTAGCATCTTTGATATTAGAACAGAGGTTCTAAGTCTGCTCATTAGCTTCTTGTAGGATGTTGGTGACATGTACTTGGTAGCAAAGGCCTTTAATTCTCAGACTATGCAATACTAACAATACCCTTACTGAACTGGAATATAAATTTAGTGTTTAGTGTTTTTAGTGTTTTCCTTCTGAATTATGAAATGTATGAAGTTTTGTATTCTTATTAAGTCAGGATAGAATCCCTAAATACTTCATTCTAATTTCAATCGAGTTTTAGCTTTAGAAGCTTTTAAAAGATTGTAAATGCGAGCCAATGTTACGATATTTCAATCACTTGATTGAACCATATTAGGAAAGTTTTGTACAAATGTGCAAAAATCATTTCAACTTTTTTATCTTGTTCTTCATTCAGTCTGGAAACTTCCCAGAGTGCCTAATTGTTTGGTTTGTTTCCTTTTAGATGAAACGGCTCCTAAAGAAGTCAGCAGGGTAAGTGCTGCTCTCTATCCCCTCTAAAAACACGTGGCCCACTGTTCATTTGAGATGATTTTTCCATAGACTCTGATCAAGATTTATCTCTATTCCCTGGTTATAGTGGATCTCCAGAGGAAAAAATGCTGTACAGACTGTCTAGAGAACAGTTAATAAGGAAAATAAATATTAAGAACACTTGATTGGCTGTAAATAAATTGGAGGGTATTTTGCATTTAGAGTTCTCCCAGTGCTATTTTCATGATCCAGTTTTAAAAAGGTACTTCATGGAAACCAGGAAATTCATGGGACTTGGAGCATAACATCAGACTATTTAATCAGTGTACCTGCCTCAGTGGATGGCAAGCATAGGAAGGGAAGAAAAATACCCTATTTAATAACTCCCTTTTGAGATGTGGCATGATACAATGAGTTAAATTCTCTAATTTAAAAGATGTTGCAGTGGTCTGTATGAAATGTAATGTAAAATCCTAAAAAACCACATTCAGTAATAGACTCCCAACCCTAGCCTTACATCTGATTGACACTTTGTCCTGCAGAATATCTGTCTGTCCGTGACTGAGGACTAATTACAGGGATCTGTTAGGAGTGAGTGCCTTTGCTGTGAATGAGAAAAGATCAGTACAGGACAATCTGTTGCCCCCAAATGGGTCCAGACATCCTGAGGGACCCCATAAGATGGGGGAGCCCTCTACAACTTTCCATGATGGAATCATAGTCCTGGTTTGGTCTCCTTCTTGAATGTCTTGCATAAACTATTTCATGTTCCCAGGAGGAGCACAGTAGTGTCAGACATATATTAAAAATAGGGCAGGTTGAAAGACTGCAAAAACTGGCTGGATGCTCTTGCACTAAGTAGAAGACCTTTGGAAAACGCTAGAATGTAGAAGGAGTGGAGAACTAAGGCTGGTAGTGGAAACCTCAGTTTTGTAACCCTGTGGAAAGAGGGCTGGGATGAGGGGGAATGGAAGTTCACCTCATATGTGTCTATGAGAAAGAGATTAAATGTTGTCTAAAAATTATTTCCTTCAAGCAGACATTTTCCATATACATGATGTGCCATGGACTTATAAGGGTGTTGGGAATTTAGGTGAAAGTTAGTATGCTTTAGTAATTCATTAGTTTTCAACATGGTTTTTGTTCAACTTTTAGTATGCTGCTGTTATGACAGTGAATACCTTTTGTTGTAACGTGGAATTATTGTTATTAATATATCTATATATATTGTTTTGATCTCAAAATAACTAAAGATCTGCCTAAAAATCTCAGAAGCTCTAATTATGTATGTGGGAGAGTTCCTTTTAATTGTCATTAATTTAGTAGATTAACATTTACCTAAACTTCTGTAAAGCAGAATTACAGAATATATCTTGATTACCACATCTGAGCTATTTAAGGCAAAGAAAACAAGTTCTGAACCCCCAAGTCTGCCTTGTCGGTCACTCCCTGTGTCTCTCGGACTGGTGTCAGCCATCTCAGCCCCTCAAAGTCATATCATGTGGCTTAGGATTTCCTAAAGATGGATGGGGTGTCACTTGAAGCCCTGGAATCAGTAGGGTGCAGATGATACTTCAGATGTTCTTAAGTAAACACTTTCTCCCTTGTTTTTTTAGCCATCAATCATTGTGCACTTGGTATGTATACTGTGCTGCACTGCTATTTGGTTTAGCTTTTTTATAAGAAAAGTACTTGAAGGTACTCAGGAGTACACCATGCTACAAATTAACAGCTTGGTTTGTTTGCTGTATTTTTGAATAATGCCATATATAGTAATGTAGACCATTGTAATGCATCCTCTTTCTTCAGCAGCAGCTCAAACTGATACCAGTTTAATTAAAATATGAACATAAATTAGAATTTAAATTAGGAAAGTTCTGTACGTGAGTAATGTTTTTCAGACAAAAAGACATGTTCCTGCTGACTGAAGAATTATGAGTTTTGAAGTCATTAAGTGTCACATTTTTAACTCCTGAAAACATCTGCAAGAAGCAGCTTGTATTATAGGGAAGGAAAAATTAAGATTAGTGAAAGGAAATTTATTGCAGAATTGAATCACCGATTGCTTTAGCAATACCATCTGAGCTAGAAAATGAGATAGGAATATAATGAAAAAATATTAAATTGTTGGAAGGTAATTTCAGTATTTTCAAGGGTTTCATGTTGCAGTTTCACACTTTGAAAATTTAAGAAATTTTGAAATGTAAGTTTTGAAATCCTTTTTAATAGGAACTGCATTTTGAAGATATTATTTTAAGCTTCTTAGTAGAAAATTAAAATAGCAGCAAACTTGGCTGTTGGCACTTCATTTCAAGTTTTTGAAAGAAGGGGAGAGGAGAAAATAGGAGAAAACAGGAGCATATTTCCACATAATATAAATTTTGAGAATTGTAGAATAGAAAAAAAAGAAAAAAATCAAAATTTATTTTTTTAATTCTGGTCTACTAATGGCAATTTTGTCAATACTTTGGTGTTCAGAAATTATTTGGAAAGATTTCCTTGTTTGGCCTGATATAGCATCTGAATGGTGGTGGAGGGGAAAGATTTCCTGATTCCTGTAGACAGCTTTTGGCATAAGAACAGCTTTGGTTACAAAATACCTCATGAGCATCTGTGACCAATGAACCTGTGAACTTTTTTTTGAATACTAGTTTCCAGTGTTTATGAAATATATGTAGCTGGGGACAGAATCTCCTTTTTGCATGATGTAGTATTGGGAGCATCCTTGGAAATGCTGAATTTCTTCTGCTCACTTATAGTGCAGATGTGTGTTGGCTGATCCCATCCATCCTAGTGACACAAGTGGTTTTCTAGGCAGACGGATTTCAAAAAGAAAACCAACTATTGAGCTACTTGGATGAAGAAAACTTAAGCTGGATACTTTACTATTTTCCTGTTTAATCTGCAAAAGAAACGAAAAGAGAGGAGTGTGAGTTTGAGCACTAAATGGACATGTGTTCATGCACATCTAGACTAAAGATGTAGTTCTCTGACAACATTAGTGAAAACAGTGTGCTTTGGAGACATGTTATTCTTTTCAGTTGGCAAAAATAACCCCATTCCTTCATGAACTATAGCCAGGATTCTGTTCTACGTGCTGCTAAGTTTCCTGTGATCACTGTGTGCTCTTTTGTACCTCAGGTTCTGAAGTTTAAGTGAAAATACTCAATGTTCCTGATACGATCACGGCAAAATTAGCTGTTCATTTTGCTTAATAACTTTCCATTCCATGTTTACTTGAACAATACTTCCAGTGAAGCAGCCTTCTGGCAAGTACCTTTGCTTTGTAAACTCTGGCAATGCCAACAGCAATTCACTTTACAGAAGTTTACCATATAAACACCAGAAAATTATTACCTAGCAAGTGACTCGCTCATTTAGAGTACTTTATTCTTGGAAACAGGAATGATAGTTTAATCCTCTCCTTTCCCCTTTTTGGACTTGGAGCTTTTTTGGCAGCTGCCTTGGCACCAGCCAGCACCCAGCACAGTATGTCACTGCCAGTCACAGAATTAGCAAGTGTGTTTTCAGTAAATAGTTGCAGTAATTGCATGTATCTTCACTGTGTGACTGATAATAAAGGTTTGGGCTCTTCATGACCTACTGGCAAAGCAAATTCATTCCTTTCCTTTTGTAGTATCTTCTTATTAAAGATAGGATTTAAATATTTTCACGTTGTCCCAGAACTGAGAACAGATTAGTACAAAAAGTTAGGGGAACTAGAACAAATATAAAAATATATAAAAATATATACTTAGCCTTTAGAAGTGTTGCAAATGGCATTGCACCTATTGTCACGAGAAGATGCTTGTATAAGCTGATTTCTTTAAAAAGAAAACCTTGTGAATACTGTGGTAGTGATAAGCAACAGTGGTAGGAAAATGAAGAAGTTTATTTTTAATGTTGTACATGGTGTCTTTAGAGTGCTTACAAGTCAAGTATTAGGAGGGAATGTCATTTTATAAAAAAGCTTTTTTTAAAAAGAGGAGCAGTACTCAGCCTTGTCAAGTTAAACTGAAGCTCATTATGCTGTTTTATTATATAATCTGGAGAGGTGATATAATTGAGATGTCCATGAAGTTTTATGAGCCTTACAGTTAATAACAGATTATATGGTTACTTCTATGTAATCATAATGTTCTTTTCTCATAAGTGAGGCCTTTGCTTTTTATGATGTATTTTTTCTATTGTGAAGCAATTTATTTCAGTGTTGCCATTTGGTAACAGGGAAGGAGCAGATGGAAGGTCAGAATGGATGTCAGTGAGTGGGGGCTATGGGGCAAGAAGCTTCTTCTAGAAAAGATGTTCACCACCTCTCCGAGGCTTGGAAATCACTAAGATAAAAAGGTTGGGAAATGTATACCTTCAAAACTAGTGAGTTCTTTCTGTGCAGAGTAAGAAAGCTGGTTTGCATCATAATAGGCCTGTGCTGCCAAATGTCATCTCGTATTTTCCCTTCTTTGCTTTTGTCATGAAAGTGTTTGATGAATGAAGAAAAAATTCATAAATACCTGCGTATGGTGCTGCAATGCTAAGCTTTATTTACCATGCAAGTTCTAACCCATGTCCTCTCCAGTCAAAACAAGAAGAATAGACGTCAGACAAATGTGTGTAGGAGCAGTTTTCTCTGAGGCTATGTACAACCATTAAAATTAATCACCTCAACTAAGACTGCACTTTATAGTTGCTTGGCTTTCCAGTGTCCAAGTTTAAAGAAAACTGGTTACGCCAGCCAAGCCCAGTTACCGCTTCTGATTTTTTTTTTTAATTTCCTCTCCAAGCTCATAGCTCCTCTGAAAGCCATCTCTGCGCTCTAAGTTTGCTCACCACTTTCTTCAGTCCGAGGATTTCACATCCTTTGGCTCAGCATTTCCACTTTGAAATGAGCAGTTTGATTAGCCTTTTGTAAGTTTGGGGGTTTGTGTTTTTAAGTTATTTTTTAAATGAAGTCCAGATCCATATTTTTCACATATGCAGTGAAAAATATGTGGTTTTGTATGTGTTTTCAGTGTAATTAGAATTGTGGTTATCTCATGGTTATCTATGCCCCAAAATAACAAACACTAGTTTCCATGCAAGATGGGAACTAGCCATCAGTGCAGATAAACAATGCAAAATATTGCAGCCAGTGAAAGACAAGGTCTAGAAAAGGTAGCAGTGCACATAAACATAAACGGCCAAAATGTACACAGCCTATCTCGCTACACATAAAAATGACCTGAATAAATTTTAGTATTGATTTAATTAAATTGGTTGACATTTTTTTAAAATTTTATCTAATTTTCCCCCTGCAGCCATTTCTTTTTTTATACCCACTGGTCATCAGAAGTGCAATATCATTACTATAACTAAACTAGAATAATTTCTTGCATTTAAAGAAGTAGGTGACTATTGTGATACTTAGAGGTCTGGTCTTCTTTGTTCCTACACTAGATGTCTGAATAGTCATTGCAGTAAAGTGTAGTGACACATGGAATGAATATTTTAGGTACTTTAAAACCAAATGTCTCCTACAGGGCTGCCTTTGTCTTCAAGCGATTGGATTTAGTCACCAGTATGTTCCTTTCTAGTTATGCATTCCTTTGTGAGGAAGAAAAAAAAAAAGGGAAACATAGAAGAATATTCTTCAGTTTAAAAAAAACCACTTAGTATGTGGGTAAATAAAGTAATAGTGCAAAATTTCTTAAAGGACATATAGCGTTTCTTTAGAAAAGATACAAGTAATTGAGTATTGATTATCTTTCCAGAAGATAAGTTATGAATGCAACTGGAAAATTATATAGAGCAAGTCTCTTAAATCAGGATGGTAACTGTGGATATGGGATTTTTCATAATGCTACCTGAGAGAAGAGAAAGTTGATCTATTTCAGAAAAATATTTTAGTTTACTTACTTCTTCTGTGACAACAATTTTTTTTGAGAAGTACAGAAGTGTTGCTTTTGGGAAATTGTTTTTATAATGCAAGTATCAATGGAACTGAGAGCTTAGGTGTGTAAGACCTTTCATTTTATACTTCTGGTCAAGTATGAAAATACCTAGCATGAAATATTTTGGACTGGCATCTCAATCAAATGTTAAGTTAATTCAGACCATTAAGACTTCCAACAAGTGTTCTTCTTTTTGTTTATTTGGAGGCTTTTTTTAGTTCATTTTTAAATTCCTTCCCTGATGACTCCTGTTGCCAAGACTATAGTTTTATAGGAAAGAAAACTTGTGTTGGCTGGAAGTTTATGAGGAGATTTTGGTTGGTTTTGGTTCAGCAGCAGGCCAATATTCTGTAGTGTGCTAATAGAGAAGAGAGGAGCTGTCAGTTCTAAAGATGACTGGAGAACCTTGGGTGAAATCCAGTCCCTGCCTAAGGACATTCTTTTGTGTAAAATGTTGTGCAGAATTGAGTTCATTATCTGCAAGTTTTGATGCTGCCATTGACAGTTTAATTTAGGTGGTTTGAACAAGCTGGTTATCCAAAATACTAACTGATGTAACCAGATAGAGGATGGGTGTTTTAAACTCCTGGGTCTACGTACAATGACCCTGGCCTACGTACATCCTGTATTCTTAGTGATTTCACACTGTTTAAGAGCTGAGGTTCCTTTCAAAAAGCTCTGTTTGCCCCAAAAGATCCTATTCCTGGTCCAGGAATTCCTTTTTACCTGGACAGCTGAGTTCTTTTTTTCTTTCCTCATAACGTCCTTTTGATCTCACAAAGTGTGTTTGTTGTTAGTTTTTGTTGCTGTTTTGTGATTTGTTTGTTTGTTTTTGGTTTTGTGGTTTTGGTGGGTTTATTTGTTTGTTTGTTTGAGATGTTTCTATTTAGTTTGGGTTTTTTTTCTTTTTTTTTCTTTTTTTTTTTTTTTTTTGTCTTTTTTAGCCTGCTTACATGTCTTTGATTGAATATATGTCCTCAGTTTCAAGTTCTTCTCCATCTGTCCACGGTGTGGCCCCCTGTGACATCTCTAGAGTGCCTTGCAATTGGATACAACTGCTGTATTAATGAAGGCTTTTTGTTGCAGCAAGGGGACTTTTTCTTTCCTGCAAAAGCATAAAATGTCTGTGGCGCAGGTGCCCTATGAGCATCAAAGCATGGAAATAATCTTCATTTCAGCTTAGGTTTTTTCCTTTTTTTTTTGGTTTTTTTTTTGTTTGTTTGTTTGTTTTTTTGGTGGTTTTTTTTTTTTGTTTTTTTGGGGGGTTTTTTTTGTTGGTGGTTTTTTTTTTTTTTTTTTTTTTACTTTAGATATTATATTGTGTACTTGAATATTAGTTTCTGCATGTGTCTAAATTGTTTAGAATGAATATTTAAAATTCATCTTACTCTACAGTATTTCAGTATCTCCGTTAGTGTTTTATGTTCATAGCCTCCTTGTTTAGTTCTAAGGCACAAAACAATTCTTAAATCACCTGTCATGGGTTGTTGTCTTCTGTTGCACTGAAATACTCTAGAGACTAAGAGCCATATAAATATTTTTACATAAATCCTGTAAAAACAACCTTATTTTATATTTATGAATTTTGTTATGAATATTTATATCAAAATTTCCCTTCTTAATTGTTAGTTCCTTTTCATAGCTTTAAAATATACACAGCTACTAAAAATATTATGCTGATATGATAGTGCTAAACTAGTTTTTAGTCTAATTGAATTATTTTATGTAATGTTATTGAAGTTCAGAATTTTACAGTAAATATACCAAAATACTTGTAGACACTGAATCTTAAATGGAAGGAAATCAGCAATAGGAAAAATTAATTAAGGAAAAAGTTGATGGGTATTAATAATGTTTAAATTGCAAATTAAGAAACTCTACTTACTCCATATAATAATGTATATATGTAATAAATACTCCTTTTCCACCAAGTGTGTTGAATTTTTTCGAGGAGTTGCTTTCTTGAAGTAAGTTTTACACCAAATATGCACAAGTCTGTGTTAGCAACCATGTTGGGTAGCGCTTGTTCCAGAGTTTCCTGATGACTTACTCAGTGTTTAAAGACATAGTTTCATAAAGAGTATTGTGGCTTTTCAACCAAACGTAATTATGGTTATCCAATCTAAAACTCTAGAACCTAATACAAAACCTCTTTCACTGTACTGTAGTAAAAGGAAAACCATTTTGCAGCGTGACAGAGTGAATCTTTGTTGATGCTTGATCTAAGAATTAGTTAATTGTGTGTCTGGACAAGCTGTACTCATCTGGCCAGCTGTGGGTGTGCAGATGGTCAGTACCAGACGCATGCCACGTAACCATGGCCGGCATTACGCAGCTGCTGTCTCTTCCATGACACGGGTGCGGGCAATGGTTTGCCCTGCTTACCAAACATTTGCAAGCATATGTGGCAGAGGTGATGATAAAGGGCACATAGCTATTATATAATTACTATGCATGTTGAACTGCTGCTTGATTAGAAAGAAAGCAGTTATTCTGCCGTGGCTCATTTTGATGATGCGTTCTCTTCACGTATTAGCTTTAACCTTTGAGGATTTGATTTAAATCCTGACTGTGCGTCACAGGCGAAAAGATGTGTATTCATTTCCAAGTTCTGAGAAGGCATTTTTCCACATGATAACGTGCATGTGAGCTTGATTAGCTGTTGTTGCTTTAGGGTATGTGGCTAAACATACTTTTGCAGACTGGGGTTAGCACGTCTGAATAGTTGTAGACTCTTGTTCACCATTTTCCTGCTTTACAGCTACTTATGGCTACACATTGTAAGTATAAAAGCTCCACTTGCATGAAACTACGCTATTGTTTTCTCCCTTTGAATAATAATCATACAGGAGTAAATGTGGGACACAACAGAGGGCATGCAGTGGAAGCTTGCCAGCTGCCATATGGTGCTAATATTGGCAGTGGCATGCTGTATTGTAAACTCAAGACCTGTGGTAGTTTATGCATTTATGCAGTGTGACCTTACATCACTGTCAAAATGTATAACCATTGCATCATTTTAAGAAGGAATTATGAAGTGTCAGGTTTGTTACACATTGAGAATATTTGGACAGCCCAGAACTTAAATGTTCTAATATGTCCATGTGGAGCAATAGATTAATAGATTAAGAAGAGGTCATGGCAAGGATTGTATATTCTCAGGAACCATGTTAAAGTCAAGATTAAGATTTGCTGAATTTAAAGAAACATGGAATTGATATTATCCAGCAAACACTTGTAATTTTTTTTTCTTTTGACATGAAGCATCAAAATGTATACTCAATATATATCTTTACATGCTCTGTATTCCTGACATCGTGTGTTGTATGCATGAAAATAAGAGGGGGAATAAAGGTCATATAATGAAATATATCGTGTAAGTTATATGCTTAATCCCTCAGTAAGTGTCATGTGTAGAGGTTTACCCACATTTACAGGCAGGGAAGATATTGAGCAGTACACATATGCACATAAACATTGGAGTGGTAGTGGGCTAGACTGTGATACTCTGAACATTTATGGTATTTTCCATTGTAGTTTATATTACTCTGATCTATATTAAACTTGGCTCTGAAGTATGAATGAGCAGAAGAGTAAGCCTTAGTCTTTCAAGCAACATTAATTTGTCTAAATATCACCAGCTTAATTTTTAGTTTAAGCAATGTAATTTACTGCATCATGGAGTTCAGTAAGTAATTGACCATATTACTTTATTCAGTTTTCACATTACCGGTTTTGGGCAGGGTAATGAATCTTTACTTAGTGCCAAGTATTGCTTCCTGTGAAATTATTGTTCGTGATGCTGTCATGCTACACATACACATTTAGTGCTGTTTTTAACAGCCCTTCAGAACTTGGGAAATGGATAAACAAATGCAGCTGGGCCCCTGAAGGGAGGCTGCATCTCCTTTCCTGTGAGGTTTTAACCATATCATGCTGTTCCATCATACCAGCAATCAGCACCCCATGGCTCCCATCTAAATATCCTAACTGATTTGTAATCTGCCAACAGATTTGATTTGTGTCTGCCATCATCAGTTGAAACAAATGCCTTCGAAGCCACTGGCATGATTTTGACTTGTGATTTTTGTCCTTGACTTGGTTGATGTTAATTGTTTCTGTATTTGAAAGGCTGAGCTTCCTGAGCTACCGCCACCTGAAAGCTCTGGTGCTTGGCACAGTTCTGTCATTTGGCACATGAATCTGACATGGAAGATGCTAGCTAAGGCAGTTGCTTGCTTCCTTTCCTGGTGGACGAGGATCTTAAAAGGAAGGAGTTGAAGTCTACTGTGGATGTCACAGTCTGGTCAGAGAAAGCTAGATAAGCTTTCCCATGAATTGGTCTGAGGAGCTGGAGAAAAATAATTGTAAACAATCTGCAGGTGTTTTGTGATAAGCTGTTTTGCCCATAAGGTTGTTTACAGATGGGTGGTTTCTTAATTAACCAATGGTGACGGTGTTTTGATTAAAGGACCAATCAGGTCCACCTGTAGTGAACTAGAGTATAAAAAGGAATGGGTTTCCTGACAAAGTGAGTTAGTTTTCTGTTTGCTTTTGGAGCCTGTCATGTCTGACTCAATGCTGACAGTCTACTAACTTGATAGTTGTTATCTCTCTTATTTTCTTTAGACATTGTCCATGACCCTGGCTCACTTTAGGTGATTGTTAATTGTTCAGTGATGTTCTCAATGTGCTTTGAACAAATGTTTAATGAACAGAGGGTGGAGTGCTGTGCCTCTTGCTTAGCAGTGACCTTGCTCTTCAGGCAGCGGGATTAGGACAGCTCTACTTGGATCAGAACTGAAATCTTAACGTATTATTTATAATGAATTTGTATGTTTCTAACCTGCAAAATGCATCTCAGTTACTCTAAAATGTTCTCATCTTTGCTTCCATAGTACCAGGATACGAATATGCAAGGCGTAGTGTACGAATTAAACAGCTACATAGAGCAGCGCCTGGATACAGGAGGAGATAACCAACTGCTTCTGTATGAACTGAGCAGCATCATTAAAATAGGTAAGAAGGAGAATCAGATGTCTCTGAGCTGTTCCTCGGCATCAGTGCACAGCACATTTCTTACGTGGTTTAATTAATAAAAACAGGTACTTAGGGATAACAGTGTTCCCATTGGATGTTCTCTCTGTGTGAACTTACTTCACCTTCTGTCCCTCAGTGAATCCCTAGCTGCACTTAAGTGAATTTCATCTGTGGAGAGTTGCGTATCCAATTGCAATATTAGAGTCTCATGTTAAATGAACCAAAGAATCAACTATTCTGGTTATGATGGTGTTGCAATTTCAAAAGTGAAAATGAGAAAAAAAAAGTCTATCAGTAATATCACTGCATACCTAAACTCCTTTTGAAACGATTGAAATGCCACTGGAAGAAGGCATATCTTTTGTGTGATCTCAAACTCAGTTGTTTAACTATTTTTTTTCTATCTGATGTAAGTACCTAAGTAAGAAAATACTGCATGTGATCAAAGGTTAAAAATTAAAAACAAACAAAACACTCTCAGTAACAATATTAAGTGCAATTTGGCTTCTTTTTAGCCAGAGTGGATGTACTCAGACTTCAATAGGAAGTGTCACGGTAGATTTCAGTCAGCTCTTTAGAAAGGTTTTACTGTCCCAGCTACTTCATAATTTTGTAATGATGAGTAATAGTTCTGGTTATATATATATGATGTTTTAAAAGAACCACTTTTTCTGCGAAATCTGCTGATTTTGCTTAGGCTGTTATTTGGATATTGATGTCCACCTCACAGCAAATCAAATTTGTTAATAAACAGCAAGTGAGACTGGACCATACAGAGTGCTTATGTATTACAATTTTTTTTTTCTTCTCTATAGCAGACAGGAGGGTTTTTTAATATATTATTTCTTTTACAGTACTCATTTGCCTTGTAGGTCAATATACTTAGGTACTACAGAAGGATTTAAAATCTGAATGCAAATTACTGTGCCCTCAACTCTTAATAATGCTGCACAGTTGACAATGAGCAAGTAACTACGCAGTGGAACTTTTTTCCTTTTGTCAACGAAATTAAGAAAGCCATTTGATTTGATTGTACACAAATAATATTTTTTTCCCTGAAATGTACTAAAAAGATTTTTGAGTTAATTCATAAAACAATAGGTACCAGATATGTCTTTTTAATCTCTTTTTAGAATGTTTATTAACTTTTGAAAAGACACACAATCCAAGCCTGTTGTGTAAAGCAGAGTGAAAAACTTTTTCTGCTATATACTGTTCTGATTTTGAGGATAAGTTATGATGGTTGGTTGACTCTCAGCTTTTGAGAGTTTAAGGAACTTGACTTTACCCTGTGAGTGTCACTATATTTAATATGGGCTGAGTGCAGAAAATAGAAGCAGTTTGTTTGGAAACACATTTTTATAGCAGTGTTTGTAACTCCTCATTTTGCCATGATTTTTTCTCTTAAGGCAAGGACAAATATAGCTTAACATTTACAACTGGCATTTATTTTACTCATAGAAATTGTACTGGTATCTGACAGATTATATTGTAAATACACTTTTTAATCTTACTTCTATTGTATGAAATAATTTGCTTTTACAGACATTAGGCCTTAGAGTATAGGTGTATAGAGAAGTTGTTTCTAATTATCTTTCAAAATGCTGTAAATGGCAATGAAGAAAGCAAGAACCTCTAACTTTATAGACTCTTGGAAGTTTTAGGAGACACAGCAGAAGACCTTAACCTTTTGAATGGAAGATGTTTGTCTTGATTGATTCTGTGGTTTTACCTCAAAGATGTTGCATAAGTGCCATTTATCCCTGTGAGTACAATTATTTCTTTTGTTATTGCTTTGACAGCTACAAAAGCTGATGGATTTGCACTATATTTCCTGGGAGAATGCAATAATGTAAGTATACTGGATTAAAATGCTGCTTTTCTGTATGTTCACAAGTATCTTTTCTAATATAATAATGGTGGTAATGAGAAAAATATTCTCTTCATTTAGATCCTTTTTGTTTGTTTGTTTTTAAGATTTGGCAGCGATGCTATTGTTTCTCTGACTCTGGAAGCATAACTTGTCATTTAATGCTATTATTAGTTGTCTTTAAGAAAGAGAAAACTTGACTTGGATTTAATGTCTGCATAGCCATTTCTTTGCATCTAGTTATCTCCCTGATTTTTGAAATGTTAATTGTCAACTTGATAGTGAGATAATGTAGATTTCAGATGTAGGTTCTGGTTGGCATAAAATAAATTATACATTTAAAATGTATTAAATCAATTACTTTCTGATGTAATAATTCAAACAACAGCAAGTCTAATATTTGTTCTTTTGTTATTTGAATGTTAGAATACCTTGCATCTTTTTCTATCCAGTTTAATTTGTAGCATGATACAAGACTTTGTAGCTTTTTTGAATGGCTATCAGAAGAAAATTTTGCTCAGTACTTCAGTCAGTTCCCTCAAATAAAAAGTCAGAATTTGTCAGAAATTTCATGTCTTTCATTGGTTCAAGAAACAAGCAGTGACTAGAGAGGAAAATATTTTTATCATGGTATTTTTCCTTACTTTACACAGCCAGTTTTAATAGCTTGTTCTTGTATAGTCCATTAGCCAACTTCCTTTGCTCTTTGTGCAATATTTGAATTCAGAAAAAACTGTAAAAATTACTTTTTTGAAGTAGTGGAAACACAATTAAAGATGTTCAAACCTGCAAGTACTTTGATGTGGAAGAAGGCCCATACAGAAATTTCCTATAAGAAATGGAAATGAGGTTTTACATTTTGTGACATGACTGTTTTATATAATAAAGATAACCCACTTTATTATTCAAAAATTCTTTTTTCTCTCAATGACTTCTGTTAAGCATATAAATAGCATATATTTTTAAATAACTCTTTCACCAAGAGCTATAATTTAAGAAACATGTTCATCATTTTGAATGCCATCTTTGGTTCTCACTAGCAGGTGACAGCATTCATTGCCATGGGCAGGGGGTGATGCAGTCAGTGAAAATCTCACTCCTGCTGCCAGAGGCAGGAGCTCGCAGGAAGTTCAGCCTCCATCCCAAATGCACAGCTCTGGACAGCTTTGGTGGCAGTGACTGCCTGCCAGCTGAGCATGCTCATCTCTAAATGCTTTGTAAATATTACAGTGAAATTAACTTTACTGCTTGAGACAAGGAGCATTCTTGTTATGATGAGGTTTTTCCTATTAGATTAGTGTGGCATAATATGGGGTTACTTACAGCCTTTTGGTACCCTGAGGGCCTGGGTACTATATGACCTTCTGCTTTTTATTTTTTTTCTTTTTTTTTTAAATTTTTTTAAATAACGTATTAGGCAGATGAATCTATTTGCTTCCCAGTATTCCAGTACAGCTCTTTCCTGAAAAAAAAGCTCTGACCACTAAAAACACACATTGACTTTATTAACCACTGCTTTGTAGCTGCATCACCCAAAATGGAATGTTCTTCATGTAGCTATTATAGGGACTGATCCCAAGTCCTTTGAAGTTAGTGTGAGATTTTCCATTCACTTTAGTGGGCTTTGGGCCAAACTCATGTTTGTAGTCTTGTAACTAAATGGTAATGTATTAGCCTATTTCTTATAATAAATTGTCATTGTAAATTAATTTGGATAGCCCTTGTTTCTTGAATATTTAATTTAAAGGATGTATCCAAGTGAGATTAGCCATTGCTCAACAAGCACTGGCAATGAGGTTTTATTTATTTTTATTAAATGTCTTTTTAAAATGGTAACAAAAAGATTCTGTGTAGCAAAAGTAGGAATGAGCTAATTCTTTAAGGTGAAAGTAAAAAAAAAAAAATTAAGCCCTTTGATTAGCCTGGATAAAGTATTTGCTGAATATCTATGGCCATGTGTTGGAGAATAGTCTCTGCTTTTTGGTGGCTTAATATTTTGCTGCTGGTTACGTGACCTGAATTTTGCAAATTTGGCCCAATTCTTCCCCTCCCACCACCGCCACCCCCTGACCCTACCTCTCCAATTTAGCATTGGCCTTTTTTGTTCATTAGCTTAGAAAATATCTGCTTGTTATCCAGCTAGGAGTGTGTTTGTCTCTGTGTGTGTGTGCACATCTTTTTGAGAATCGAGTTTTGGGACGGGAGTGTGTAATAATGGAGGAAACCTATTAACAAGTAGATAACTGCTTTCAAATGGTTTTCTAATATTTAGTGATGTATGTGGTCTGACTATATTCTGTAAGGGAATTTATGACCAAACCTGAAGCACAAGCAATAACTCTACTTCATTTCAGTCCCTGCTTTAAATTTGTATAGGTATACTTTTTCTTGTTTAAATTAATCCAGATTTGAGAATTTTGGTTTGTGTTAATCTCATCAAAGGAGCATTTTTGCAATATGAGTTATCCTTAACTACATTTAGCCTGGATTAGCGAGTTTCTAATAAGGACATAAGATAATATTCATTTTACAGAAATGCTTAATTTTTGCAAAGTGAAAACTAGTAAATGATTACTACATACTTTGTGCTATTATTTCTTAATATTAAGAAAACTGTGATATCATTACAAATTGCTTTTTTAATGGATTATTAGGAGTGCATGGTAAATCATTCTTTGGTGCTGTATTTAATATAGGCAGAACTTTCTTTATATGAAAATTACATTAGAACTGAAAGAAAATTCATCTAGTTTGAGCAAAGCTCTAGATCAGCCATTTCCTTTCTTTTTGCAAAACATAGATGATACACTTGCCTTTAAAGGAGGACAGTGCTTTAGAAAAAAATCCTTTGTAGTTTAACGACACAAAAGTGAGTTTGTAAAAAGATCTGTCCATATAAAAACATTTTCTTACAGCCTTACTTTTTTTCTATTGAAGTTTACATACTAAATTAGACTTGGAAAACATAAGGACTAAGTAACTTCTGGCTGACAGTTCAGGTTGAATGCCTTCAGAATATTGACTTGAGTGAATTTGCTTGAAATAGAAGATGCCGCATGAATTGCAGATTCCAGTGCGTTTCTTTTTATGCACGTATTACTCAGAATTGGTGCCAGAATGGTTTCAGTGTGGATAGTTCAGTTATTTTAGCATTCTTCTGGGTGTTCAGATTGCTTGGAAGCATTACCACCCAGTGCAGTCCAAACTGAACATGTTCTGATGGTGATTCTGCTTTTCAAATGATTGCACTATAGCAGGTAAGCACCCCTTGCATGCCCAGCTCCTTCCTTCCCCGTGAAGTTGCCCAATGTTTCAGAATCTGGTTCTGCCTGTGCGACGTATATGGTAGAATTAATTGCAAAGTACTTGTGCTAAAAACAGTAGAGCTTCCTCATTAGGGTCATAATCTGAACAGACCGGGGCCCATACTGCCTCTAGTTTTTGAACTTTCTTCGTATCGAAGCGATTATCTTTGTCCATGAATTAGTGTAGTTATGCAAGTTATGCTATATACCTTTTTTCTTAAGGTATATAGCAGCCATTTTACAAATGCTGTATACTGGAGAGCAGAAACACTTCCAAATCAGACAGCAATGTTTCACAACTCTCCAGCAAAGGACTTGACTTTATTTTAATTTTCTTTTTTATTTGTTATGGGGGATGAATGTACAGTTTATAATTTTCCTGTATGACCTTAATTAAGTATCATCTTAAAACATGACTTAAAGGATTTACTGAAATCCTCATATTGGATACTGTGTGTGTAAATCAATTGCCTAAGTATCATGCTAGCTAGGTATTTAAGTCCATAAGCTGACATCTTTACAAGGCACTATTTCTAAAATACTTTTCACAGTTAGAGTTTGTAATGTATTACTACATTAATCAATTCTTTAGATACTTCTTGTTTTTATAGTTCTTACTTGTATGAGTAATTTGCCTCATGATTACACCGTGATGCCTACGTAAAGATGTATGACTTCGTATTTAACAGGCATACACTTAAAGCAGCTTTTACTTGGTCTTGTGTTACTTAGTGTCTGAAACTACAAATTGTGTTGACAAACAGATTATCCTCGCTTCAGACAGAAGTTTCCAATAGCTTTATTGTAAGAAATAATTTTGCAAGGCCACAAATATGTGCACATACTCTGCGCTTCAGGGTATATTTTATTAAGCCATTCTTGAATTTCTGGTCACGCAAAAGTTGTTGCCGCTTGATGTGTATGCAGTGCCACCTAGTGAGTGTATGAGGCGGGTGATTTGAATTATTAAGAACACGGGAAAAAACATGTACTGCTTACTGTCTCCGGTTTTTGAATGCATACACATCTTCTCTAATTTGAGTCTTTTAGACATGTTTCCAGGTGCAATCCTTCTAGTTGCAAGTCAATTTAGGAAACTTTGGTTTTTATCCTTGAATCAATTCTAAGACCATGGGGGTTTTTTATATTTAAAGTGGAAGAAATCTTTCTTATTTGCCAGCGAATAGTGGTACTCAACAGACAGCGAAAGCTCTTGTTTAGTTACAGCGTTTGATTTAAGTTTGAGTCAATAAATTATCAAGCTGAAAGAAATAAATAACTGTCAAAATGTATTTTAGGGAAATTTTTGTCTTGTTAAATTTAATATTTGGGTAAATGGACTTGTGGAATGTGTTCACCATGAATATAGTATCATAGAATATCTTGAGCTGGAAGGGACCCATCAGGATCATTGAAATCCAGTTCCTGGCCTGCACAGGACGCCCCATGAATTGGCCTGTGCCTGAGAGCATTATCCTGCACTCCGTCAGGCTGGTGCTTTGATCACTTCCCTGGGGAGCTGTTCCAGTGCCCAGCCACCCTCTGGATAAAGAATCTTTTCCTAATTGCCAACCTAAACCTACTCTGACACAACTTCAGGCCGTTCCCTCGGGTCATGTCACTGGTTACTACAGAGAAGAGATCAGTGCCTGCCCCTCCTCTTCCCCTCATGAGGAAGTTGTGACTGCAGTGAGGTCTCCCCTCAGTCTCCTTCAGGCTGAACAGAACAAGTGACCTCAGCTGCTCCTCATACAGCTGCTCCAGAAGGCCCTTCATCATCCGTGTTGCTGTGCTCTGGACATTCTCTTGGAGCTTAATGTCTTTTTAACATTGTGTCACCCAAAACTGCCCCCAGCACTCGAGGTGAGGCCACCGTAGTGGAGAGCAGAGGGGACAATTCCCTCCCTTGCCCAGCTGGTGATGCTGTGCCTGATGCCCCCCAGGACAGAGTTGGCCCTCCTGGCTGCCAGGGCGTTGCTGACTCTTGTTCAACTTGCCATCAGCCAGGATCCCCAGGTCCCTTTCTGTGGCACTGCTCTCCAGCTTCTCATTCCCCAGTCTCTGCATACATCAATATATACGATAGGTAGAATGCAGAAATTGCTAGAAAACTAGACAGAGTGCAGTTGTTTGTGTTTCACTATTAGAATGGGAGGTTGTTTTGCATACATTTGCAAAGATTTATCCAGGTATCTGGTTTTGCTTAATATATTCGTTAATGCCCAGGTAAAGAAAGAATATAGGACTGCAGATATGTTTGTGGGAGCAGATTAAAATTCAAAATGGGCTTTGGAAAATGATCAGAAGAAACCAGACCATGATTCAGCTAAGAAAAGTGCTCAGCTTTCCACCTATTGCCTCTCTCTGTGTAGGGCAGTTGAGGACTCTCAGAAAGATCCCAGGGTTTTCAGTGAATTTGAAGGTAAAAATAGGTCTGCAATAATCATTGCTCTAATAAAAAATACACTTATGTGTGTATCGCAAACAGTACTCTAGTCCTAGTGTATTTTTCCTTTTTCTCTCTCCACTGCTAAAGCCCCAGAGGGAATAAAACATTTAAACACAGCGTTTTAAGAAAAAATAGAATTGGAGGAGCTGAAGTGAGTTCAGAAGAGAGCAGAGAGAATGGTCAGGAAACAAAAGTGGTTCTGTTTAGTCTAAAGAAAAAGTTGAGAGGTGAAGATATGCGTGGATAAAGCAGAGAGGAAGGGAATCAGCTCCAATACCTATAGTGTGTAGGGCAAGAAGCAATGTGCTTGACTTGGCTTTGGGAAAACTTCCTCAGTTGTGGCTGTAATGAAGCATGACAGTCTGTTGCTTGTGCAAGCTCAGGGATCTTCATCCCTGGAGGAGTGTTTGGGACCTGTTTGGACAAATGTCTTTGAGAAAAATGCTTAGCTGACCATGATTTAAAATGGAAGGGATGGCAGGGAGGCATGTCAACTTGGTTTTCTGTGTCAATGAACGTCTGTAACTCTCATGGTGTTTTTCTATTGTAAATCAACTGGAAAGTTTCCAGGAGTTAAGTGCAGTTAAAAATCGATACCATTCAGAAGGGTGATCACCAAAAACAAAAGAAAAACAAAACAAACCCAACTGTTAGTTCTACAGTAAGTGCACCATCTTCATTTCACAGGTATGCAATATTTGTGCATACTATGTGTCTTAAAATTGCAAATCTCTCTAATACACTGTGATATATTGTAAAGAAAACAAGTCTTTTATAAACTATGGTGGTAGTTGTTGGTGTTTTCTTTTTCATTTATCCCTGTGTGCCTCATACAGTCAAACTGCTGCACTTGTGTTTAAGCCTAGGACATAATTGCCTAGAGCTCTTCAAGATTTTAGCGTGGTAGTATTGGGCTACTACTTAAACTACGCCACGTAACAAAAGCAAGGGGTTTGGCTGTGAATAATTTCCAAATTAATTATGTTAGTTGTTTTTTTTTCTTGGTCATCCTTGCCTATTTTGGTGAGTTTTATTCTTGCTAAAAATCCAGGCCTTAGGGCACAGGCTTTGTAAATATCTGCAGATAATTTTATCATTCGGTTGTGTGTTCTCACATTTAAGTTGTCCTTTACCAAGAGTAAAAATCTATTGCTGTTATTGAACAGAAACAGATGTGAGCACCAGAGGCCATTAAACTCACTTAATATCAGCTTGATCAATTTCCATTTTCTCTTTAATTTTTTCTTTCCCCCCAAGCATCAAATCACACAGCAATGCTTTAGTATGAAGGCTTTCATTTAATGTCAGTTGAATATTGAAATGATTTCCCATGAAGGATTTTTAGTACCAGTTTTATCAACAGATTGTGCTGTGGAAGAAACTAGATCAAGATCCAGTCACCTGTACCATCAAAATAGTCTGTTAGCAGAATGCTTGTCACATGTGAACTTATCCTGCATTTTAATCATTAAACCTCGTTCTTATCCAGACTGCTTTTCTGCAAGGAAATTTTAGAAAAATTGGTTTATGATTGTCATTTGCTTAGTTATAAGTAGTTAAATAAAAAGAGGAAATAACTATTTGTGAAATGATGATAATGGAAGATGATGATGATGAATACATGTTTGCAGTTTAATTCCAATCCTGACAGACTTTATGTAGTTGGTTGAATGATTTCTAGTTTTTGTGAGAATAGAATTTGGTGTTGAGCTGGATTCCAACAAACTACATACCAACAGTGATTAGAAAAAGAGCATCAATTATACCGATGGTTGTCATCTTCATCAAAAGAGCCCAAGACTGAAATCACTGAAAACTGCAGTTTTCTTACTTTCTTAGTGCTGGAACAATATTTGTCAAGAGTTGTGGATGCTATTGTTTTATGAGACTTGCTGCTACTAGTCATGTTTTCTTTTATTGGGATTTTAATCTGCTGTCTCTGTCAAGCATTAGATTTTCATTAGAAAAACCAACAATGCGGCCAAGAGACGCCAGCATGACAAGATGAACACGAATAATTCTTCATGCACATGCTCTTAGCTGTTAGAAAAGAAGGGTAAAGAAGGCTTTTTCAGCCACAGTAAGAGATTCAAGATAAATGACTTAATAATTTTACTAGACTAAGTGCATAGTACCAAGGAAAGAGCACCAAAAACCATGGTATTATAATACCAAGATCTTGTTATGTGTCTGAAAGCCAACTTGGTGTGTTTATCTGTGGATTGAGGATGTTGTCATCTTTATATCCCTCAAGAAACAGTTAGAGCACATCATTCTGCATTCCTGTAAACTGGCAGGCTTGTATATACATTAGTATTTTTAAAAGATATTAGAGACAACAATATTTTGCCTATACCTAGAGTGCCTAAGAAACATGGGTCATAGAATAGAATCAATAGAATGTTTTAAGTTGGAAAAAACTGAGATCATTGAATTCAACTACATAGCCTAACACCGCCAAGATGAAATGGTGAATTTTGCAACATTTGTATGTGTTCACCAGTATTTAAACATTTGTTAAGGTCATAATTTCTTTTGGAATTTCTGTTTTGCTTCAGTTTGTTTTTTTAAGAACCTCGATCTCTGTGTTCATGATAGGTTGTTAGTGGATTCCAAAGCACACTGTTACATCCATCAAAATTAATAGGAGATTTTTTGGCTGTGGACTTTATAAAATTGAATTAAGTGACTAAGCAAGGAGGGGAGGGGTAATTTTGAAGATTTTAGGCCCACCCACAGCAATCTGTCCTGTCACAGATGGAAGGAAAGAAAGCACCTCATGTGCTCTAGGGTTTCAACAAGTTACAGGAAGTTGTTGATGTCAAACTTTAGTGTTCCTCTGCCTACTACATTTAAAGAGAGAGGTCCATCATCATATGGAACTTCTTGGAAGAATATTGTTAATAGGGGAGTTAAGACTGATGTAGGAAAGGAGGTTCTGTCATTGTCTGGAAGGAGGGTAAACAGATCAAAATTGAGGGTTGCAGAGTCCTGTGGACCGCCAGGTGCCAGAATGCCTGAACCTGGAAGCTTCCAAAGGGTTCGCTCTCCAAGCCAATGTTTGTCCTTTTGGTAGGTTTTCAGATCCAGTCTGAATCTCCCATTTTGGTTGCCTTCGCTCGCATCAGCAGAAGAGGTACCTAATGCTCGTTCTACACTAGTTGTTTTTTATTACTTTACTTCTGCCTGGAGAGAGACAGTAATGTATTATCAGTAAAGAGCTATTTGTATTTATCCCTTTCTGATACTGACTTAGAGGCTCACTGCAAGTGATAATAGCAGCAAAAGAGTCTGTGAGCAGTGCCCAAACATCTTGCTGTCTCCTTTTACTGCATTGTGAGTTATCAGTATAGTATTTGTTAAATCAGGGGTCCTAATATTCTTATATTTCCTTTTTTATTGACTATATATTGGTTAACTTGTGGATGAAGATCCACTTGTTTCTTGTTTTGATTATTAATCATTGTTTATTATCATTACCAGAAATACCAACTGTCTTTTTTGAAGTAAAATATTCAGACAAACTGAGAAAATGCGAGTTAATTTGAAAGGGACAAATTTATTCATTTCTTCACTTACTTGTGAAGCTGCATGCAATATATCTGACGTCTGTATGGAAGCACTTCTAGTTACCTTTTGAGCTAGTGAAAGACTGTTGGAATGTACATTTGCAAATTAAAAGAATGCTGGAGTCATCCACAGTTAGAACAAAGTAGGTGAGCCCCAAATTTTATCATTACTGCAGTACATTTAATTTCATAAGTATTTTCTTAAGAAAAAAAAAAAAGTTAACTGGATAGGTGATGTGAAAAACCTGCTGTTTCTCGACAGTGATAATTTTAGAGATTCTCATAAAGCTGTGTGTGTGGGGTGCCTCAGAGATTATTTCAGTTACATGCCATACCAGAGCAGAGGACGATTTACTTTGTTTTGTTTGGCTGACCTTGCCATTGATGGCTTCTATTTGAGACATCTCTATGTAATTACTTGGCAATAAACACTTAAACTCATTCAGATTTAAATTCATGAAATATGGAACGTACGAACACTCACAGCAATTTATTAGGTCTATGTATAAAGTCAGTGTGGAATGTTAGAATCTTATAGATTAATTTCTGCTCATATATGGTTCTGAGAAAAATTGCCTTTCTTTTTAGTAGTGCTGCATTGTTAGGATAAGATTATCAATTGTTCTGAACAGTCATTTCTACCTCTACAGTCAGGAGGAATAGTGGCAAATTTAGGACCTGTTGGGTAGTTAGAAAAGTTTTTTGATCACTGACCCCTTAGCCACTGGTTTACAATTTTCCTTAGAAGCAGAATGGGATTGCTTCTGCAAAATTCTTTTTTGCAGAAGCTGGAAGTAAAATAATGTTCACAAACTTTTTCCAGCATAAGGAAACTTTTTCACAGCAGTACTTCATTGTGTTAGCAGCAGAGGGGTTTACCAGACAAAATGATACACAAGGACACAGGAAAGAGTGTGGTGGTGAAAGCAGCCTTAGCAGGCAATACTTCATAATGTCAACACAGGTTTTTGGCCACTAAAGGCGTGGGAGAAGTGAATTCTTTGTTTTCTAGTGCAAGTGGCTGTTTGGTTTTCTTCTGGTTTTTTCTTGTTTTGAGAAGCTCTTTCTGAGAAGAGAAAAATTTGTGCATTGTATTGTGTTTAGGGCTGGGCATGACTCAGGAGATGAGTGTGAAAAGCACACTTTATACACATGATTTAAATAGCACAGTACTTTGCTAAAAGTATTGCATTGATACCTTGGCAAAAGAATCAATTGTATCTGAAACGTAGAAGAAGGTGTTATTAAGAGAGTTATTTTTTGGCATCTTCAGCCAAATCAGCTTTGCTCTCTGATGTCCTGTTGATTTTGACTCATTCCACTACTTGGACTACATCAATTAGACTTTTAACATTCTATTGCATCTCTCTATGTTGCAATACTCTGCAACAGAAACCACCTTTTCAATGTTACTTTTCCTATTATAAGAGTATATTTTCAATAGTAAATCTTAAGCATATAGTGTAGCAGATCAGACTATAATATGTATTTCATTATTTCTATGTTCTTTATATTTTACTACCTTTTTAAATTTTTTGAACAAAATTTTATACCATAACACTGATCTAAATAAACAAAGATCTGTGTTTTCTTCAGGTTTATTAAAATAATGTACTTTTTTTCTTTTTTTTTTTTTTTTTTTAGATCATGGTATGCTTTTCTTGGCTATGTTATGTAAAATGTTCTTTTTCATTCTATTTAAGTGCATGTAAAAACATTAACTGAAGCTTATGAAGGCAAGCAGCTGTGAAACTAAGTTTTCATTTTAAAATTATATGTATCTTTATTAGATTATAAGCAAGTAAGAGTAAATGGAGCCTTTTATTCTGGTAGATTGAGTAGGCTTGTTCTGACAGATTCAATGTATTGATTTGATGGTCTTTGTTTGGATGTTGCTTTTTTTCTTAATTGCATTCTTGCAATTTGTATGGAAAATAGGCATTCTGACTTTTCAAATGTATCTTACTTCTAGAAGCCACACAAAGAGGCTGTGAGCATAAATGGGTTTGAAGAATAAGGTTCAAGTTTATGATAAAAATTGCAGAAAATTCCATGATTTCTTGTGCATGTACTGTAATGCAAGACATCAAAATGGAGTAAATAATGTGAATATTCAGCAGCTAGTCCATGGAAGAAGCGGCTTTCCTTTCAACTGAAAAAAAATCACTTGTCAGTGCTAAAATAGTTTGGGGCAGCTCTATTTTCTTATTTTTTTTAAGACACTTTAATTTTCATCTGTACCACGTATTAGCAAATGAATTACTGGATGGAAAACTCACTTTCTTGCTGAATTTTTTGGGACTGACTTTCTGCTTAAGAATATAGTACTCAGGTAGTGGTTTTTGTCAGAATCTTGAGTGGATTCTTTTGAGCCTACTAAATACCCTAACTGTTGGACTACTTATTCTTCTTGGATAGACTTCAATCTTGTTTTGGCTAAGAATTTCATACTTTTAATTGACCATTTTTTTCCCCTCAGCATAAAGTCCCAACTTTCTCCTTCCTACATGCTGGTAATCCATTACAGCTAAGGAATCTTCATCACTGCAGGAGTACCTTCATATGGTGCATTATATTGCATTTCTTTAGTTTCTTAACATTTCAGTGTGAGGGTTTTTTGGAATTGTTTAGTATTAATGCTATATAACAGACCATGCATGTTTGTAAAGAAAAGAGAATTATGAGAGGATTCACCTCATATCATCACTTTATTTTCTACAGCTGATAGTAGATGCTGAATTTTCATATGCAAATTTTACTTGTAATAATTCCTGCTAGAAAACAGCTCCTGTCTGATTGCAGCCTTAATAAAAGCAGATTCTGAGAGTAAAATTAATCAGCAGCACAACCTGTGGCCATTCTTAAGAGGAATGTTAGTAATACATTGTGATGTGGCATTGTCATCTATCTCTGGTGTTATATAACAAGAAATTTAACTATCTCTATTTTTTGAGTATTTTCTATTGCAATAAATGAGTGCATCCTAGATAAAAAAATTAAAATAATGTTTTTCTTAAAGGTATTTTTTCTTGTGTGAGTCTTGTGTGCTGTGTATTATGTGTTCAAAGTAAATGCAATCCTACCCTGATATAAATAATAACTGTCTTAAGTCATCCACTGTTCTCCACAGGAGCTGTCCAGGAGTTGCCCGGATGACTTTAGAGTGGAGTTTTCTAAGATTTCGGAAGAATTAAGCGGAATTTATTCAACTACTTTTCATTGTCAAAAGCCATGTTTCTCTACATTATCTACTTTATTCTATATAACTGTAAAAGTAATCATGATTTCTAATTGTTTTTTTTCCTTTCTTTCTCTTTTTTTTTCTTTCTAACTAGAGTCTGTGTGTATTTACACCACCAGGAGCTAAAGAAGGACACCCACGACTCATTCCTGCAGGGCCCATTGCACATGGCACTACTGTATCTGCCTATGTAGCCAGATCCAGAAAAACGTTGTTAGTAGAAGATATTCTGGGGGTAAAAAGCTTTCTTTTCTTAATGAGATATTGCAGCATGTTTTTGGAATGAATTTTTTGATGCTGAAATGTTTATTGAGATGAACGTTTAATGATAGAATTTGCATCTGTCCTGATACCAGGAAAGTAAATCTGAGTTTGGATTAGCTGATATAATAATTTCAGAATATTTCATTCATTTCTAGTTTTAAAGGTTTGGAGTTTTGGTTGTCAGGTAAAGGACACAATGGAACCGCAGTCACTTGGAAAAGACAACGAATCAAAACTCCTGTCTTCTTGGTCTTGAAATATTAACCCCAAACAAGAAGACTTTTATATAGCCAATCAAATTTGAAAATATGATTTAATTTTAATACAGGGCTCACACTGACAAGAATGTCAGTTAGAATTCTGATTATTAGGCAGGATTTTTATCTCTGCATACTCTAATGTAAAGCTAGAATACTGATAGTATCAGTAGATCTACAGGAAAAGTGCAATAATGTAACTGATATCAAAATTCAAGCCTTTTTCCGTAACAGGAGTTGGAAGTTCCTGAGGTGATATTCTGATAATTCTTGGCACTCTGTATGTCTGTCCTTTTTCATTTTTTTTTAAAACACTTCATCCATTAGTTGCATTTATGCAATTTTATGAAATTGGTATTTAAGCTGTATTTTGGGTAAGCGCTTCACGATTAATTGGTTATGAGAACACCAAGGAAGTTTTCATTTTGTCCTCTCTTCAATGTTTCCTATCTTTTCAAGTTCTGTCCAGAATAAGAATTTTTGGATACTGTGACCAAAAAAAAAAAAAGACATTGCTGTCTCTACTTTTAACAAAATTATTTGTTAAAAAAAATGTATGACCTTAGTTGGGCAAACCTTGGGCTATAAACAAATACCAGATGCCTAATGTGAGTATGCTTAAACAGAGCCACAAAACCAAAAGGCAGAAACTGCTTTCCCTGTAGTAGTAGTCAGTGCTTTCTACACACTCTAGACTATTAAGATTTTATGTGTTGGTATGTTTTTTCAGTTAAATTAAGGGTTTAAATTGTTACTGGTAATTTCCAATTAATATCATTATATCCTAACAGACAAGAGTTCTGTATTTTGATTTTATATTCTTACTAAAATGATGGAGTTAGTGAGGATGAGTTTTGATATTTTTTGTTGGCTTAATATTTGTGATTCATTGACCAAACAGCAAGATTCATTTTGGTGAGATGGTTTGCCTACATGGGATTTTAGAAGTTTCTCAACAGGGAAAGGGAAGTGCATGCAGATAGACTTGCCAACCCTTTTTTTTTTTGTGGGAGGACAGAACTAAAAAGAGAAAGCAGAAGGCTCGTGTTTCAAAGTGCTTCCCACTCTCTTTTGTCTGTCATTTGTTCAAATTGATTGTCATCTTAGTAATTAAGGTAGAGATTACTTGCTGTTTTCTTTGAGAAGTGAGAGATTTTGATCAGCCTTGAAGGGGTGTCTGTCTTGCCTAAGCACAGCCTGCAGGGAACATCTGGTGTGAATCAGGTACTGAAGGACTGATGTGCAATGCAGTGGGTCTTGCGCACTTTGCACTGGGCAGTGACTGCCTTACTGACTGTAACACACAGGTGCTTTCTTAGGTCTGCCTGAGTTTTCCTACATGGGGAAGTGAAGCCATAAAGCCTTGAACATTCTCTATGAGGATTGAAAGTTATGTATTTGGGCCTTATATAGCAACTGGTAGGGTTATTTTCACATTTGTTTCTGTATATTTTGTACCAGTTTATTCAGGATGCGTAAGAAAAGGAAGAAGGTGCTAACTCTTACGTGTAATTTTTTGGGAATGCGTTTTCCTCCTCAAGAGTTGAGGATCATAACTGTATCACCTAAAGCCTTAGCCTCAAGTTTCAGTTTTTGTTTTCTTGCAAGCACAGTTGTCTGCTCTTTAATACTGAGATCTGAGCAGTCCACTTTGTGATTGCAAATTCTTTGGGATTTTTTGCAGGGAGGGATGTTGGGGTGGTAGTGTTGCTTGTTTGGGTTTTTATTTAATCCGGACTGGCATTAGCAATAAACTGCCATTTTTTCTGCCTGTGAGAATAGAGAAAAAAGCATTATATAAACAAACTTGAAACTGGGTGTAATATCATAGCTAATTCTGACCTTACATCAATAAAGTTATCTGTATATGTAAATTAATGCTGAGACTTCAAAACTACATTTTGTAGTAGACATTGTACTACTAGTAAGTAGAAGTTATGCTGAGAGATGAGTTTTAGTGACATTTGTGATTTTCCTGCAGATTTGCTCAGACAGGAGGAGGAGGAAAGCATCAGTAAGTCTTTGCTGTTAATGTTTTATCAGATATTACATTTTATCAGATTATGTTTGCATCTTCTAGGATGAGCGATTTCCCAAAGGTACTGGACTGGAGTCGGGAACCCGTATCCAATCTGTTCTGTGTTTGCCAATTGTCACAGCAATTGGTGACCTGATTGGTATCCTGGAGCTTTACCGTCACTGGGGCAAAGAAGCCTTCCACCACAGTCACCAAGAGGTGAGCTCATGTGCAGCCTTTGCCCACTCTGAACTTCCTTCTCTTGCTTGTCTCGTGATTTATATCTTTTTCATGCTTGATTTGAAATTTTTCATGCTTGATTTTGATATGAAAAAGAAAATAGGTGATGATTCGTGTTTTCAGCCAGAGGAGGTAAAATATGCAAGTACAGGGACACATCAAGAATTTTACCTTGTGTTCTTTTACAGATAAACAGATTCAAAGTTTCCTTATTGATTATAAACTCAATACAGAGTTGTTAAAGAAATTAACATAGGGCAGGTAAATGAAATGCAAGTGTAAATCAAACATCAAACCCCAAAATCGCTTTATATAAAAAAAGACAATGCTCCGTTATCCTGAGTCTCAGCCTTAACTTTCCAGTACAGCTTTATTTTACATTATAGTAAGATTTAAAAATTTATTTTAGTTTACTTTTTCTTGTGGCTTCTCAAGGAATGAGCTCTATCACAAAACAGTGTTGCAATGTTACAACAAGAGTTTATCAAGTCTCAATGCTGGGTCTCACAGGAGGGGAAAGTGATTTAACTTTAAATCAAACTTGAAGCAAAAGAGGTTTCTGATCTTTACACCCATGTTTTTACTGCCACACACTCTCCAGCGCCAAGATGTGTCTGTCTAGGTGGTGTTTCCAGTTCCAGGTATCCAGGTAGTCCCTCCAGAATTCCTTGCAACAGAAGGACAAGGAATGATGTCTGCCAAATCTTTGTAGTCTCCTGGTTGCTTTCTAGGTTGACAACCATGTGCTGGTTTTGGGTCAGGCTTTTCTTTAGCTTTTAGGAGCTGATAGCTTTTGTTTCTCTAGCCTGCCCTGTCTTGTGAGTTGTCAAGATCACTGTCCTTTGTCTCCCGACTTAGATGCCCTCAGAAACTGTGTATAGAAGTGCTGGTATCTGGATGACCTACTAGTCTAGGTGATGCTCATAAAGCTCTCCTCTGCTTTTTTTAACTTCTGATGCTTCCATATCCAGAAATTTTCATTCATACTCATTTTCCCCTTTCCATGACAGTTCTGCATGCATTACTCTGTTCATGTAAGTCCTGTGTAGCTGTGTTGTCCATACATGTCCACTTGCCCATCTGAAGTTAGGAGCTGTTAACCAAATACAAATGGATTTGAAAATGGAGCAGGTATTGCAAAGGCTCTTGCTCTACCAACGGTGTTCAAAGTGCATCTTTGCTCTCGTGGCAGGGTGAGGATCCCTGTTATGTCCCATTAAGATGTCTCTGATGTAAAGATGAATTTCTCCTCTGTGCCATCCCTCAGAGAAGTGAACCTGAACACACAGTTAGGACAAAATGGACTGAGTTCTAGCCAGATGTGTTGTCTTGACAGTGGTATGAGATCCACCATGGTGCAGTTTAGCTGTACTGAACAGGAATTACTTGTGTGAAAAGGACAGAAGATATTCAGGATACTAAGACTAGTCCTCCCAAAGAAGGAAAACAGCAGCAGTACCTGTCAAGTGCATATTTTGTTTACCAGTAAGCTAATTATGCTGGCATTCATCTGATGTTTACATGTGTACATTAGTTGGGTACTCAGTGCCACTTCAGCTTGTTGTCACACCTTGTGTTTTTTCACCAATAGACAGAGGTCAGGGTAGGGAATTAGATTAGTGTGGTGGTGCCACTGTCCTTGCTCAGAGAACAAAGAACAGGCATTCATACAAAACCAGGTTTCATTAATTCTGCAGCCTACACACAATGTATTTAATTTTTTAAAATTCTCCTATTACTTTAATCAATCTACAATTCAGATAAGTCTCAGACATGCATTGTTTTATGAAAATATGAAGGTCTTATTTTATATGAAATAGCTTCTGTAGCTGAAGTTCATGAATGTCCTACTTGGAAAAGACTGGCTGCTAAATGAAAGTATGTTATTAGTAAATTAAAAATATTTTAAGGTCACTTTCTGAGTTTTCTAAAGCATTCTTTTCATTTTCAGGTTTCAGAAAGCCTTTGGATGCCATTACCAATTTTTATGAAATGTGTGCAAAGTGTTCTGTTTAAAAATATAAAATAAAAAAATACCTTAGGAGGGCATGCAAAAGCTGACCTCTTGTGCTTCAACGTTCCCTTTGTTCCTATAAAGCTTCCATGCTTCAAGGACAGGAGATTATGCATGGTAGCACATCATAGTTAGCTGCAGTTTACATGACATTTGTTTGAAATGTTGCCTGGAAACTGTCATACTTCAAACACTTGAGCTGAGGGATCAGGTCTGGTTCTTCTGCCACCAAAACAGTAATGAGAGAAACAGTGCCTGTTTACAGCTGGAGGTAGCTATTGCTGAAGAGATACAGCCCCAGAAAGCTGTTAAGGAATATTTTATTTCTATGGCAGATGCCTTTCAACAGTATAATTTTTAAAGCCTGTGGCTTATGAGATGTTTGTTTTGATGTTGTATTTTTGAGCTGATGGGTGCCCAATTCTGCTTCTGAAAACCACTGGTAAGCTCTAAAATTGAAACACTCGCAAGTGCATTGAGACTTCTGCAAAATAACAGTCTTCCCTTAAATTGTTACAACCTGATTGTCTAAAACAGCTCAGTCAATTTACTTAGCAGGTAGATAGAGAAAAGAGTCATGTCACTGATGTGCAGTTTTCAAGGTTTCTTCAGAGAGAGTTTCTTCTCTTTTGTTGCAGGTTGCAACAGCAAATCTTGCATGGGCTTCAGTAGCAATACATCAAGTACAAGTAAGTGTGAGTGGTTTTTCACTTTTTTATTGTGTATGTTGCCTTCCAGAATGTGTTTAGTAGGAGCATGGACTGTGATCATATTTAACTGGAGGTCATTGCTAAAGCATAGATTAAAGCCCCTCCCTTGAACTTAGAAAATTATGCTAACATTTTTGGTGTTGAACTAGTTTTCCTCTCTTGCAATCATGGATCAAATAACAAACAATATTTGTACTAAAGGAAAGAAATTTGAACAAAATAGATAAATAATGATTAAAGCAGATTTATCACAACAACTTTGCAGGATTATTTTGTTTTCTTTTTCTTGTGGAAAGGCAACTGCTAGGCTAACTGATCTCTTTCCTATTGCTTTGGTATTTGGTTTGAAATTATGAAGTGTTGCTAGCAAAGCCTATTTTAAGCCATCCTTGATAGCTGCTTCATGGTCCTGTAACTACTGCCACTAAGGATGCTTCATGCTGTCCCTAGCTGGGTGCCTAATGGAGCTTCAGTGTCAAACTGCTCTAGCAAACCCCAGCAACTTTGCTAATAGGTTTTGTTACTTCAGCTAGCAGAGGATGGTAACGCCGAAACTAAACATATTCTGTCAACTCAGAGAAGATTCTAAAATAGCTGCTTCTGTCAACTCCCAGAATTCTTTTTTTCAAGGTGTCTTTCATGACATTCTTTTTTTCAAGGTGTCTTTCACACACTTGTCAGAAGACAAGCAGAAAGCTTCCTGCTTTTCTCTTGTAGTCTCTAATCTTTTCTGCTTCTGTGCTGGAAGTCACTGACTTTGGGGTGGTCATTCCCATCTAGGCAGAATTAGCTGGCACAGACTATTGTACACTAGTAGAATTGCAATTGCATGCAGTAGTAGCTTCACCTATGTAAGAATTACTCTTTCCTTGATTGAGAAGTCTTTCACATTTAACAAAACACAACAGGGAAAGTTAAGTTCAAGCTTGTCCATTTTTATTTCTCTTCCTTCTTCTAAGCAGAAGGCTTCCTCTTCCCAAGCTTTTTTGCATGTGAAGAATGCAAGAATTTTGATCTGGCATTTTGTATCTACATTGCACAGATGAAAGATATTACTAGTTCGAAGTGATACTTTTGTGAGTGTAAAATGTACAAGCAGTAGAGGTTTGCTTTACTTTTGGCCTCAGTGCTTGTTCTAGTAATACACAGATGTACAATTGTGCTTCAGATACTGAGTATGCAAATACGTGAAGTAAAAATACAGTTGAAAGCTTTGCTTCATCTAACATTTTGCTTCTAAAAAGAAGTATGCATACTATTTTCTTTATTCATATTCATGCTGATTTCTCCCTAAGTTGAGCATATATCATCTGCTGCTTAGCTTAGTTAAACTTGTCTGATGTCAGACTACAGTTGTGTCTATATGCTACTTTGCAGCCTGGAAAAAAGTGGCAAGAATGTGGTAAGGGAGAAGGGAAACATAATATTTGACATTCTCAGAAGATCTGAGAGTCTGGATAAGGAAATTTCGTTCCGTAATCACAGTCAGTGACAGCCTTTGAGACAGCACGAACAAGTGTAAAAACCAACAGCTTTAAGTGAGTCTTAGGAAAGATTTTACTTGTGTTTCACAGTTTTAACTCAGCCGCTAGATAGCTAAGATTGAAACCCAGCACGCAAATTCTGCTTTAATTTTAGACCGTGCTGTAGCAGATATGTGTGTATATATATGTATGTACACTCACAAATACTCAAACACACAAGTACTGGTGGTTTTTTCATACAAATTAAAGGGATGGGAGTTCAGTTTCCCTCTGACATCAGTGTTCTGGAGCAAATGGTTCTATGATCTGTGCTTCCAGGTGTGCCGAGGCCTTGCCAAGCAGACTGAACTGAATGACTTCTTGCTTGATGTATCGAAGTAAGTGTGATTTGCAAGATAATCATCTCATGAGTTTTTGATGAGCTTTTCTAGCGTGGCTCTTCCTATCTACCTGTGTTCCCTCAATAGCAATAGTGGAAGCTACTCACTGTAGTCCAAAAGCCAGGTGCAAAGGCACACTTCAGAGGGTGAGCAAACTTAGGTCAGCACAGTGACAAGAACAAGTGGTATGTGTGCCAGTGGTGTACACCTTTTTTTTTTTATGCTGGTGGTGCAGATGAAAATGTGACATTCATTTATACCTCACAGAATTTGTTTATTCTTGCAGTCTTTTGCATGGGGTTTTTTCCTCTTTTTTCCCACCTCTTCTTTTAGAGTTAAATGTGGCCATCTTTTTAGAAGTGAAAAATAGGCTTGGTGTGTCATGGCAATTTTAGAAGGTTTGAAAGGACTTTACAGAAAATTTCATGTGCTTCATCTTCCCCTATTCCCCCAACAATTTTTTGAATGCATGTATTCATAAATATATGGATTTCAGAGTTAAATCCTTGAAGAATCAGGGCTGCCACATGGTTGCTCTTCCCATACATTTTCTGAAGGACCTGTTTTAATTTGCAAATACTTTTATTGCATGTAATATGTTTGCTTTTAATATCTTGTCACTATAAGGCAAGATTAATTTGAAAGCATAGAAAGAGTGTGAAAGCTTGAGCTTACGCTTGCAAAATCAGTTTAGTGTCTTAGGTGATCTGCTCTTCCTTCCTTTCTTTTTGTTTTTCACTGCTATAAGAATCTTTAAATAGCAAAGATAACCAATAAATTAAAAGATAAACCAGAGCTGTACTTTTGGTAAATCAGTCTGGAGTGCTTAACAGTGTTTTATGAAACCAGTTGGTAGAAAAATTTCAAAGTGCATCACAAAGTAGTGATGATACTAGATGTCTTGTATTTTTGCAGCAAACACTTCTGTGGGTCTTGATGAACAATTCTCAAGCTGATGAGACTAGAGGATGTCCCAGATTCCTATGCCATCGCTCAGGAATGTAGGCAGCCAAGCTGACCCAGCTGAAAGGGAGAGTATTAAACTACAGGGAGGAGTCTGCCCCTTGCAGAGGGGCAAGCTGGGTTGCATCCAGATGTTTTTCTGTTCTTTTTCCTCAGGATGACCTTTTTTTTTTTTTAATTTCAACATAATTCAGAGCATGTCTCCCAAAGAGCACTCTTACAAGTCTTGCACCATTACATTCCTTTCCAGAGTGCTTTTATGTTGCTAACATCCATACTGAACTAGTTTACCAAAAACTATATTAATTTATCCAGATTTATGGACTGGTAATTTTTTTCTTGGACTGGCATAGTACTGAGATTGTTTTAAAGAATTTTGTAATTGTTTTAAGTTTTTAAGGTAATAAGTAATAAGTACAGCAAATATTTATCATATCTTTCTGTAGGAAAATAATTCTCATAGTGCATTATCATTTGCTAGAGTGTTATAGTTTCAACAAAAGAAGAAAGTTTATATTTTAAGGCACAAAACTGGGATATCATTTAATAATATCTTCATGAGCTTCACATAGGCACAGACTTGTATCAGCAAGAAAATAATTCGTTTCCTCTTGGAAGTGGTCTGTATCTTTTCTAACATGGAAGGAGAATTTCCTTCTCAGTGTGGAAATTGTTAGTGTGCAATGTCACCAGGACATGTTCTGTAACATTTCGGAAAGGGCAGAATATTCAGTGCTCCACCTCTTCATGCCCCTGACGATGTCAGACCAGTGTATTTTGTATCTCCTTTCCACTAGACCCAAACAGAACTGAGCTGTGCATATATTCAAGGCCACAGAACAATGCCTTTTGTCTGCTGGGAACATTGTAATCTGGGGGTTATTAATACTCGGCATGTGGAAGATTCAGACTTCTTTTACTAATAAGTTTGACCTTTATCTTTCAATGTTCTTGACTATCCTTGAACAGTTACCACTTGGCTGTGAAACAGAGATTTTTTTTTAATTCTTTATTTTTTTTTTAGTTACAAGATCATTCACTTTCTTCAATTTCAGCTGGTGTTGATAGAGAAAACCCATTAAATAGTTTAAATAGTTGCCTTTTAACTAGTGTTAAGGATTAGATAATATGGCATGGATTTAGCCATTTCTTAATATTTTAAAAGAAATTATTTTTATTGGTTTTCTTTTTCTACTTTTATTTTCCTTTTCCCTTCTACTTTTAAAATTTTTGGTGTGTTAGAGATGCCAAAGCATTTTGATGCATTCTTGGTATTGCTCAGCAGGAGCCTATTCAGTTCACGGCAGGCAATATTTAGTAGTCTTTTCCATTTTCTACAGAGAAAATTCTATGTATAATAAAGAATATTCTCAATTCTGTAAAGTAAAGGCTCAAGGGAACAGAGCTAGGACCATTTCTTAATTCCCTTGTGCTGTAGCAAGCCAGTCAGTGATTTTCAAGGTGCAGTGGTTTGTCCTCACCTTTTCTGGCTCCATGTTCAGCTGTAGTGAAACAAGAGCCCCTGACACTAATTTGAGAAGTGTTTGACTAAATGCCAATGTTTACTGACTTCTCTTTCTCTGCAGAACATATTTTGATAATATAGTTGCAATAGATTCTCTACTTGAACATATAATGGTAAGTGGTCTTTTTCACCTCTAAGTTTATTAGTTGTAGGTATTAAAGCCCTTCATTCTCCTTCCCTTGAAGACATTATGTAATTGAAATACATGAGCTGTTTGTAGTGAAAACATAATACAAACAGTATAAACATGTCTATACAGAAAAGGTGGTAAAGGATGGCTTGATTTGTCATTTTTGCAACAACTTCTGTTCACAGCTTTCTGATGAAATGAAACAGGACTTTGTCTGAACTAAATAGTTACTATTGTATTCTGAGAAAGTTTCAAAAATGTAACAGAAAGGCTTCTGGTTTTCTTTCTATTTCATCACGCTGTATTGATTCCTTATTCTAAATTAAATTTGCTACATGCTGCAAAACACTGCTGAAGAAGTTACTGTCTGTAGCAGGGGATAGAGTTTAAAAGTTACTCCTGGGGTATTTTTTCAATTGTTGAATGAGATGTGTAAGACCTTGGAAAACTACACCCATAACTAGAGTGACAGTCAGTCAATGTTTTATAGAAACCACTAAACCCAAGTGGTTAGTTCTTCCCATTGAAATAACTATTTAATGACTTTTAGTACTGTTCAGAAGCAGTTTATGAGTTTGTAAATCAATTTTGAATTCAGAATTATTTTCTGAATAGTGTTAACAAATGTGGGTGAACTGGCAGTTTATAACCTTTTGAGTGTTTGATATGTGAATTATGCTTTTTAGCTTTATGCACATTCATTGCATTCTGCAGTTCTTTTTCCTAAGTGTAAACCTGAATCAGGTCTGTGATTACTATTGTTTAAAATTTGCACATTCAAAAAATTACTTTCCAACAGTGCTCTGATGCATGCCCCAGTCTTCAAAGTGATATTCTTAGCTAGACTATTCAAAGACAGCAATGTTAGAATGCAAACAACAATAAAGTGGTTTTATTTAGAAACGTGAATTAGTAATGGAAAATATTCTGCAGTGTTTATGTTATTCTAGTTAGTACACAGTCAAGAATTCTGCACATAGGACACATTTCTGAACATTGACTTTTCCAATTTAAATGAATCTCTTAAAAATAGCTTAGCATTTAAAAGAACTGGTACAACATAACATATGGCATTGAGAACAAATATTGAAATTTTTCACTGTTCTTCCCTGTGAATAGAGATCTGGTGGAAAACACAATTGGCAGTAAAATAGGCTTACTCTTTCATCATCTTTTCCAACACTTGGCTGCATCATGATTCTGTGTTTTAACCTATGTGATGTTTCATACTCAGCTTCCTTTAAAGCTCTAGCTGTTGTCTCTTTCATGAGCCAGCTAGCTGAATTATGAGTTTGTACATTTATTGCCATTTTATGGGAGCATGCTTTTATCATGATGCGGCTTATTCTGTGTATCACTGTGAGAAAAGACCAGAACTCAGTTTCTTCTGAGAAATTGAGAAGGTTCTTCTCACTACTTCACCCTTTGGTGATTGCACTTATGATTTGATTTGTTCCTGCAATACTAAAGAAAAAAAAATGTGTGTTTCTTTCCATTCTTTTCATTTTTGTTTTCATCAAAATCTCTCAGCAAAGCTAGTCATATAAAGGTGTTTTTGAAGGAAGGGAAGTAAAAGTTGAAATTGCCTTACAAATTTTCTTGCCTTTGTGCTTGAGTAGTTACAAGCAGCTTATGCAAAAGGTGGTCCCTGGCTTCCCAACTGACAGTGCAGAACATACTTTTTGTACTGATATTCTTTTTCAACCACTGGTCAGGATTTGAGCAAGGGATTTATAGAAGTAAAACTCTCTCATCCCATTAACTATTTCTCAATTAGTACTGTTTAAGTAATCATTTTTGAAAAGTGTGAGTCATGACCAAGGTAAGTTCTTGAGTCATTTGCATTAAACCACAGAAGATTAATTGTATAAAATCAACACTGTTCTGTAGATTTTACAAAGAAATTTGATACAGTATCAGGATACAAGCATTTACTGGACCCCTTGTCCTTTTGGCAGTTTCTGTTCACTCTCTTTTGAGCAAAACAATAAGCAATCCAAGTGGTTAAGGTCTTTAAATTTCTGAATGCTCTAAGGGGGAAAAATTGCACAGATCTTACCTCTTAGATTGCAGTCTCCCTGACTTTTCTGTTCTGATGGAGTAAATGGAGTAGAAGACAGAATCTTCCTGAACACAGATTCAGTCTGTATGGGAGGGCCCTTCAAGTTCTGAACTTGGGCTAGATGATATCTGTGCAGTTCCCCTCCTATGGCATAGAACTAGAGTTTCTCAGATAATGATTTTTCATCTCATATGGGTTTTTTTAGCCGAACATTTGTCCATCTGCATTAGTGTGGAATGAAATACTTTATTGTTTTGTTTCTATTTTTGGAAGACAAGATACAAGGGGTGGGGAAGATCATTCATATGGAAGTCTTATGAATCCTTAAAACGTACCAACTGCATGCATTGTACACCAAAATTTTGTTAGCCTCTTTCTGTAGCTGAATGACTAGGTAGGTATGACATAGAAAGTGGAGCGAGATCCACCTCAGATCCAACTCTACCATGCAGTTACTATACTTTCTAAGCAAATAAGAAACACCAGAGACCTATCTGAATTGGGTAGAGAAGGTTCTTGTGCCTGTATATTGGCATCTTAACACAGTGATCCTTGTTTGATTTTTGTCTCACTTTTCCCTCTTTTTCTCAGAAAAACTATTCTATGTCTGAGAAATACTTCAGTGAATAGCTGCTGTGTTCCCAAGACAAGATTCTGTTCTGACAGTCAGTGCTTCTGGGAGTTATTTTTGCTGAGATAAAACTAGTTGGTTCAAAGTAAGACATAGACCATTCAAGTCTGTTGCTGTACTGTGGTACTTCCTTGGCTGTGGCTGGTACTTTAGGGCTTTGGTTAGTTCATGCACAATTTCTAAGTCTCAGCTCTTGTGCAAGTACTGTCCCTGACATCAGGAGGGTACAGCCTTTTCCTAACCTTCTGCATAGGGCAATCCATAATGATATCTCTAATGACAGAATTAGAGTGTCACAAAATATTTCTGACTTGGTAGGGACCCACAAGGATCATTTGGTCATTGTTTTTTACAGGCACACTTAGGTTTTTTTTTTGAGAAGCAAAAACTACACTCTTTTATGTCTGTCTTTGCTGGATATTAAATACCAATATATTCGCATGGACAATGAAGCCAAAAAGCCAACGTTGTTCTTAGGTCTTGTTCTAACCCGTCTATTTGAAATCAGGTTAAGGTGAATAGTATCTGAACATAAAGGGAAGAAAGGTACTATTTTGGAAAGCCTTGAAAAACAATTAAACAGAAAAGCCTATTTTTTGGGGGGAAACTTTCAAGTCTCTGAAGATATTCCTTCATTTCTTGAAGAGAACACTCAAATTTACAGAGAAAATATTGAATTCAAGATTTTACTTCTGAATTGTGTCCTAAAAGATTGCTTCTTCAAACAGATTTCCATACTGGATAGCTTCTCAAAACTTTTATTATACAGGGATGTATATTTATATCAGGTAAATGACTGCAGCTAATCCAACTCATGACCATTAACTCTAGTTTTGTTTTTTTGTCTGTAGATATATGCAAAAAACCTGGTGAATGCAGATAGGTGTGCACTCTTCCAGGTTGACCACAAAAATAAGGAGCTGTATTCAGACCTTTTTGATATTGGAGAAGAAAATGATGGAAAACCTGTCTTCAAGAAGACCAAAGAAATAAGGTAAGAATAGCTAGCAGAAGAGTGCAGTTTCATTATAACTATGGATGTGCAGGCATTTTATTACCCAGTTTCTGTGCCTATCTGCAGGTACCCTGACAATACTTGTCATACTGTGATATCATTCCCACCAGGACCCGCCTCCAGAAGGTAGTACTTCTGGGAATGACATTGCACTGCCATCGAAACAACGTCTCTGAAGCTATAACGTCACTCCTGGAAATGCCGTCTTCCGGAGGCGGTCCTTTTGGAAATCATGTTGGGAAAAAAACAGAGGTGTTCTGAGGTAGGTAAAGGTGCAGGTAATAGTGCACCTAATCCATAGTCTGCCAGTTTGGGACTTTTTTTCCCAAGAGGTTTCCCAAGAGAAATTAAAATTAGTGCGATTCCAGCACATCCAAAGCAAGGAAATCACAATTTGTTCTTCTTGTGGATGGATTAGGCAAATGTAGAATTGGGTATGGATTTGTCATTCACTTTGAAGATTTCAAGCCAGTAATTTAATTTTACATTCTTAGGTGAATTTAGATGCTCAAACTTTCAGTTAATTGTGATACTGAGCAATGCTTGAAGTGGTGAATTTGAAAATGTATATTGTTTGGTAATGGCTAGAAAGGATTCTCTGACTAAAAGTTATGTGTATTTCTGCTTCATGTCACAGGTACCTAATTTTTACACTTATGCACTTTTTTAATGAAAGGTGTTCATTCATTCTTAATGAATGTTGTTAAACAACAAAGTAAACATAGTGCTTTTCACTTTTCAAAAATTATGAATCCCTAATAGATCCACACTAAGATTTTCAAAGGCATACAGGTTTCAGATTTTCAGCTTCTTAAAAGTAAAGAATTTTATGGCTAAGTATCCTGTACTAAAATTTTCCTAAAATATTCAGCATTGATTTTTATCAGAACTTTATTCATTTCCTCCTTATACTTTTAAAGTTCTGGGCCAATATGAGATGTGATTCATGTCTTCACTAAGACTCCTTTAGACAAACTTACTCCCACTTACCATTGTGTGAGTGAGAATGGAAGGAATAAAAATTGGTGCAATTTGCGTACTGACAAGCAAGGAGGTGGTGTAAATTAAAGAAGATGGCCTGCTTTAACATGCTCTTTCATACTCCTTCGTGATAATTGTTTTTCTTGCTTATATCTTTCTGTCTTCTCTGTATGTTATTGAAATGTTGATTCTAAGTTCAAGGGTGTGAGCCATTTCACAAGTACCATATACTGAAAGTGAAGTGTAACTTAAATATCTGTAAGAAAGTGACACTGAGTGAGTCATCAGGAAGGAGTCTTAAGTTGGTGTGATGTACCTATCATAAGAAGCAATGGAAAAATCTAACTTAAAGTCAGGTGTGCAGGGTGAAATCTTGACAGCTGTATCACTAACTTCAATACCAGGCACCAGGGTACTTTCAGGGTACATTTAGACTTCAAACGTTCCACATATGATTCTTTTTATGTGTTTCTCTCCATAAATTATCTATTGCTTTTATGTCATAACTGCTTAACGTCGAAGTATAGAAAACTATTTACTCACAAGACAGATGCACAGATTTTTGCGATACAACTTCGGAATATATTTATTGTTTTTAACTTCCTTGTGGTGATTAAGGGACACAGTACCATGGCACTGTTTGATTGTCATGAAACAGGCTAGTCATTCCCATTTCCGTGGAAAATCCATATAATGTTCAGCTGTGAAATTTCCACTGGTCTTTTCCCAAAATTTTGTTACCAAATCCACGCGCATACACCATCCAGAGAAACAAGTTCCATGTTGCCTTTGTTGTGTCTAAAGAAGCAATGGATATGCGAAAGTCATAATAAAATCAATGCCTTTTAAAGGTAAACACAAGTCTGAGTTCTGTACAAATGTTATGTTTGTTACGGATAAACCCCTGGGTTATTGAAGGTTTTGAATTTTTGTCACTAAAATGATAATGTTATGTCATGTTTTGTATTAAACCATATAGCTATATAAAATGTTCTCAGAAAGTATCTGTTAGGATGTCCTTTTTGCTTTATTATGTGCTACTAGTTGTTGTAAGATTTTTCTCCTCAAAGCAAGAAAATGGCGCTGGTTGGGAACACCCATTTCTGTGCTCAAGACAGACTCCACTAGAAAAATGTGTTTTCCATATTTTGACTAATACACATTTTTATTTTCTCCAGATTTTCTATAGAAAAAGGAATAGCTGGTCAAGTGGCAAGAACAGGAGAAGTCCTTAACATCCCTGATGCCTATGCAGACCCACGCTTTAACAGGTAGGATGCTCTTCATTGGAGGAGAAGATAGCTCATCAGACATTTGACATAAAATTACTACTTAAATTTCATATTGAGATTCATTCATGGAGCTGTAGTCCTCTCATGAGGAGGTAATTGTAGATGTTTATTAAGTGCTTCAGCCATCAGAGATACTTTAAAGATACAAATAAAGGGTTTTTTATAAAACATTATTATAATGGAGAAAAATTATTTAGATTGTTGCCAATTTTCATTATCGGTCTCCCTGAAATCTCATTAGTTTCATGGGAGAAAAACAGTTCCTAACAAATTGCATGCCTAAGAATACCCAAATGTTCTTTAACTCTGTGTTTGAGGCAATATTAATTTTTTGTCTTACAAGTGAAGAATAAAGGATTAAAAAGTTCTAAGTATGACACAGTAGATAAAAATATTTGAGGGTTTTGAAGGTGAAATTCTTGCAGATACTAATCAGGTCTACTTTAAAATGATTAAGTATATTTTACATCAACATTTCTGAGAATCAATGAATAGATATCCATTGATATTAACTCTATTTTCCTTTTTCTTTCTCCTTTATGGCTCTTCAGAGAAGTAGACCTCTACACAGGCTACACAACCAGAAATATCCTGTGCATGCCTATCGTGAGCCGAGGAAGTGTAATAGGTGTTGTGCAGATGGTGAACAAAATAAGTGGAAGTGCCTTCTCTAAAACTGATGAGAACAACTTTAAAATGTTTGCAGTCTTTTGTGCTTTAGCCTTACACTGTGCTAATGTAAGTTTTATTTACAGTTTTGTAAGTTATAATGAGAATACTTAAGTATTTTGATGTTACAGCTTATTAAAATGATTTATAAGTCCATTTCATTGAATTAACGCTATATTCCTTGGTGAAAATTCAAATTTAAGAGGATGATAGGGATTTCATTTGAAACTCTGGATATCAATTTTGTGTAGCTAAAATGAGAGAGCAAACTCTGAAATGTGTATGATATCTGTCTTCCCTTTTCCACTAAAAAATATGATTCTTATTTACTTTTATGAATTTGGAATACATTTTATAAATTTGATTGGGGAATGGAAATATGCTATATATTCTCTCAATTCCACATTCTTAATACTCAAAGATCAATTTTTACACTTGTATGCTGTGGTATATACTTATAATTATCCAAGCTTCTAGATAAGAGTGGGTAGCTATTTTTTTCCTCAAATCCTGTATCATCTCAAAATTTACTATGTCTGTAAACATAATCAGTATAATGATCATTACTACACAAGTATAAAAATTCAGTGAAATAAAATGTTCAGTAAAAATGCAATGCAGAAGAACTGAGCTATATTTATGGGAGGTAAGATAAAATGCAATGCCAGTTACGCCTGGTGATTTACATTAATTACTTTTAACCAATAGCATCCCAGTGGTACACTGGGGCAGCAAGTTTTATTACCAGGTGCCTCAAGTTGTTTCAGTTGGATCAAGGCAGGTAGAATGGTCTGTATATGAATGACACTTGGGACTATGCAGGCTCAGTTGTGCTTGAGTTCGCTGCTTTTAGATGGTGAATGTTACCATTCAGGGCGTACTGCTCCAGAGGATTTTTTAACTGGTACCTTGTTGTGTCCTCGCTTGTTTGCAAACCATGCCATGTCTGAACCTCTCAGTAATTAACTGTACTTGTTTTTCATACTGAATAGTAATGTAGTTATGATAGGCATCCCATATGCTTTTTACTGTGCGTAGATAGCAGCAATTTGTACCAATTAATAGAATTCATACAGTGGCAGAAAATATAAATTGTGTCCTGTTATAGGTTTTCTGTCAGAATTTTGCAAGGGGCTTAGCTCTGTTTTTGACTCCTGAACTTGGATTGTTTTTCTTGAGAGAGCTCACATGCAATTAGAAGTTAGCTAAGCCTTAGCTATTTACCCGAGTAGATGAAGAGGTTTCCCAGAAGTACTGAATTCAATGTAATCTGTTGCTTTTCTAATGCGTGAAGTTGTGCAGCCAAAAGCACTATCATTTCTGCAGATGTGTATTGTAATTACTGTTTGAATACAGGAAGTAATTTTTTTTCTTTATTAGAATTCCACATTCATGGGCGACTTTACTTTTTCAGATGTATCACAGAATTCGTCACTCAGAGTGTATTTACCGTGTAACGATGGAGAAGCTATCTTACCACAGTGTTTGTACAGCAGAGGAGTGGCAAAACCTCATGCACTGTACACTGCCTCCACATATTTATAAAGAAATTGAGCTGTAAGTATTTTTCTAATGTAGCAGAAGTTGTATATAGCCTGCCAATTTTTTTTTTTTTTCTTATTCGTAGTGGAGTTTTTTAGGAGCACTTTCATTATTTAACTACAGCAATATCATGGTGGTTTTATCTCTGGTTTTCCTATACTTGGCTATACTTAATGACCCGTGAACAAAATTTATCCATCAAAGATATAAAGTTAAACATACTCAGAATTTTTACACAGGCATGGATATATGCAGTAGTTGCTTTAAGCATTAGTTTTTACCTAGTATTTGTAGAGATGAGTTTTCGTTCTTATAGTCCCAAATCACCATCAGCTCAGAGCCAGAGAGAAAGCCAAGCTTGGAATATCAGTACTTAACACCAAATGCATGGTCTCATCCCCTTGGATATGTTTTAGAATTAAACATAGTTCTCCCAGCACATTCCTGGGGTTTTCTGGGTTGTGTGTGTTTTTTAGGTTTGGTTTTGGGGTGCGTGTGTGTGTGTAGGGGGTGTTTGGTTTTTAGTGAGTTTTGAGTATGGATGTATGTGTGTGTTGTGCGTCTGCTTGTGCTTATTGAAGAGGAAAATGATAATTCAGGGTTACAAGTCCTAGGTGCTAGAGGGCAGAGTTGCAGCCTGACTTTGGAGAAGGACTTTCCATCCAGCCTTTTAGACTTTGTCTGACATGATTCAGTTATTTTCAGCTGCTGTATGCTGAAGATGAACCTCTATCTGCTTTTTATTGACCTGTCCCCACTCAACGCTAACAATGGGAGCCCTCAGATTTTTAAGTCACCGTTTTAGGCCCAGGACAATAAATTCTACTCTGGTAACCAGGTGCCTAAAATCAGCTACTGAATTACAAAACCTAAATTGTCTTTTTAAACCTCATCTCCAGAGCTCGCTCACTTCTGTTCAGCACTGAGCATTGTAGCTGGGAGCAACGTGAAAGCCTGTGGGTTTAACAGGGACTGCTTATAGTTAAAGTTCATTACATGCTGAAGTGATTTGCTTGAATGCCAGAGCATTAACAGCTTGCAGGATTACACCCTAATAGAAGCTTATTCTTTGTAATACAATTTCTTGTGCTTTGTTAGGTGATATTATATAACCCACCTCCTCAGCAAAATTGAATTTTACTTGCAAAGATGACAGGTTTCATTCTAAATTATATTAGCATCTTTTAGTTCAAGCAGAATACATTTCACCATTTTCCAAGCAATTCAGCTACCTTCATTCCTCTCACAAGCTACTGTGCTGTTCAGTGTGCCAAGCAGTTAAGGTTCCATGAAGAAAAAATATAGGACTTGCGGCACAGAAAGTGCTGGGAAAGAGTTAATTACTAATTGAAGGAAAAACAGTTCTTCTGTCCTGGGGTCCCTAAAATTAGTGTTGTTATCAGGGGAGAGGAGAAGTCTTCAGGTAATGAAGCATTAAAGATATGGTATTAAATTTTAAATTTTTGAAGTTTTGGCTTGATTTATATTAGCCAGTAAAAACTGATTTCTTTCTCTATCAAAATTGGAGCAACTCTCATGCAATTTATGACAGAAATTATTGGAAAAAAGGCCAGTAAATATATTATTAGACACCATCTTTACTATTCCTGGGAAGAAAGTCCTGAATATTTTAGGAATGCCTGTAAACCTCTCAGTGTTCCTGAGATTTTTTTTTGTCTATTACTTAATCTATGGATCCTTAGATAAAGATATATGTTTCTTTTATGTAAACAAAGCTAAAAGCTAGCTGTTGGACTCCCTCATAAAGGTCTTTTCCAATATAAATTACTAAATGGTTGTATGAAACTATGAGCATAGTTCCATTGACCTTAGCAGAAATATGTAACTTGACGTTACTGAAAAATATAACCTGAAAATTCAGCTTTCTGTGTGTATTTGGAAAGAAGCGACTCTTGCTGGGTATACATTTCCTAGTCATTTTCACTTGTTTTTAGTAACAATGAAAAGGTATTTGTCTTTTCTAAACTGAAACTTTCTTCTTAGATACCATTTTGATATCAGTCCATATGAAGATGTTTGGCCTGCTATTTTTGTCTATATGGTTCACCAGTCCTGTGGGACAGCATGGTATGAAGTAAATTATTTCTTTATTTAATTGTTAAGTCTGTGTTTGTTTACTTACAATTTTTGAGGTAATTACTTCCTAATTCAAGGTCTGTTTTCTTTGATTTTTTTTTCTACTGTTTGGTCTGTACAGGACTGTAATAAACAGTCTGGATTTCTTGTCCCACCTTCTTGGTCCTTAGTTAATAAAATCTGGGAACAGTGAGGTTAAAGAACTCATGATATCATTCTAAAAGTTGTCCTTCTAATATACAGAAAAATTGTTGAGATAATTTTGCTTTTCAAACAGAGGATGGTAAAGGCAACAAAGAAGTACTCTTCCCAAAAAGGAGAGAAGGTGCATGAAAACTGATTTTTCTGATATATAGTTGCCAAAATTAATAATGTATAATGGTAAAAGTAAACCAAGATCAGATCTTATCCTGCTAAATGAATCAGTTATTTACATAGCTATGCATTAATTATGGAAATGAATTATTTTCAAATTAAATGCTTCATTTGTTGTCATTTCTCTCAGTGTGCTTTATCATTATTAAGGTCAGTAGTTGGGCAAGTACTGCCCATTGCTAAAAGAAAGAAGCTGCTCCAAATTACAGAAAACCTACAGATGGTCAATGGAAAGGGGAAGAATGTTCATACAAAAGGGAGCAACATTCAGGAAATGTTATCTGGCATTTCATTTTATTTTGCCAACTGAATGGATGCCCTCAAAGCGTACAGTCAAAACAGAGGATCTTTCTCAGTGGGTGACTCTTCTGAACACAGTTTTTTACTGCTCAGTGTAGTTAGCTTGTTTCTATTCCAGACTGAATGTGGATGTTGGGTTGGGGTTTGTACTTTCCGTCAGGTTCTGTTCTCTTCTCTCTCTGACTCCCAGTCCTTTCCTTTCAATGTGTATCTTTGATGAGAAAGAATTGGTATCTACTTGATGTTTCTCAAATGAGCCTCAGCTTTCACGTATAAAATTAGGGAAACAAAAGTGAGGAAAATATTTGAAAAGGAGACTGTTGGAACAGGAATTGTATTTAATTTCTGAAAGAACAAAATATCTCAAACCTTTGAAACAAAACCAAAAATGTTAGGACTAAAATTTTATTTTAATATATTGAGAAATAAGGTTGTGCCTTAAAGTATTTACCTATGTAATGTGTAATTGTCCTGTCCAGGGAGGATTTCAGAGAAAAACCTATCATACTCTCTACATTTTCTCTTCTGAAGAAATAATATTTTACTGTCCAATCAAGTACAAAATACAGCAGGGGATGAAGTAGTAGTATTCTATGTTGAGGCATCACAGATAATGATTTTTTCTTTGGCTATAATTGTGCTATCTATTGAGTTGAGATTGGATGTAGATGAAAGTGACTATTGTGATATTCTGAATTATGATGTACTATTTAAACAATAGTTCCATTGCTGTCTGACTTTCTAGAATCAAAAAAAGAAAGTTTGAAGTTTTTTGAAAGACAATATGCCTCTGTTTTTCCTAATGTCAGATTAAAGCTAAGAATATTAATTACGTTGCTCAGCACACAACCATAGAAATACACATTTCTACCTGTTTCCATGTAGTAGATGTGTTTACCTTTTTACATATAGGTCAGAGACATTCAGGTTTTTTTGTCACCCCACAAGTACTGAAAAACTAGAACATTAATACCACTTTCCTGATATACCCAAGAAATTATTAAAACACAGCACATAAAAGAAAGTCAAATCGCATCAACAGAGGAAAAAATGGAATAAAGATAAACTGCCTTTTTATGAGGGAAAAAGTCATTGATTTGGGACTTAACAAAATATTGTTTAGTGAGAAGTGAAGAAACTGTGAGATGTGAATTTGTCTCTGAGTCTAAACTGGAAGAAAAAAATCTACAAGTCTTGGAAAAATAAAATCTCCCACTTCTCACAATGTCAATATGGAGCACCTCTATTTAATCAGGTTTATTTCTTCTGGGTCCTTTGCTTAAAATCCCTGAATTTTCTCTTTTGGTCACAAATCATGTTTTCAAATTGTTTATTAGATGCAGAGTTGTACTATATTTCAAGTTGAATAAGCAATTGGAAGAAATCTCTTCAAGTTTCTGGGAGCCGGGAAGGTCATGCAATTGTATTGACTGAGCTGGGTAGCATGACTGATGTTCCTGAATTTAACAGATTAAACCAAGAGCATTGTCAGGCGTCCACACTCCTCTGCCCTTGCCAAACTTGAGTGACTCTTCATGTCATTCCATGAGTCACTCACCGTGAAAGTCAATCCTAGCAAGAAGGGTAAATCAAAGACCATCTTTCTCCTCTGCTGGTTGTTTTTCCTGTTCCTATTTCTTGTCTCTGACCAAATTATTTTCTTCCTAGCTTTGAACTTGAAAAGCTGTGCCGATTTACCATGTCTGTAAAGAAGAACTATCGCCGCGTGCCCTACCACAACTGGAAGCATGCAGTTACCGTCGCCCATTGCATGTATGCCATACTGCAGAACAACCAGGGGCTTTTCACTGATCTAGAGGTAGGTGACATGATGGTATCAGTTATCCCACCTCTTCAGAGCTGTCTGCTGCTGTTGAAGTACATTTTCTGTGCTAGAGTTTTTTTGCCAGCTCAGACAGAGTGTATGTAAAGGTCTTCATGGAGGAACCAATGTGAGTAAAGAGTTTGAGGGAAGAGGATTACTCAGATTCCTAAACCTAGTCATGTTTTTCAGGACTGCCCCTTAAAAAGCAGTGGTTGATTTTCTATAAATCCATGTCTTAGTTTTGGGGTTCTCCCTGCCCACTTACAACTACATTAACGGTCAGATCTATCCTTCTGTGAGGGAGGGAAATACCCTGGATCTTGAATCCTGTGAGGTCTGGGAGATATCCTGAATAGGAGAACAAGGGTTGCAGAGCTGACATATGTGAGTAAAGGAGAAGAGCCAAGCTTTAAACTGATCACTAAGTGGAAAAGATAACTAGTAAAATGAAAGGCTTAGCATGTTAATACACAGTATGGAAAACTGTCACTTGAATTATGATACAACAAGGAATGCTGTCTCTAATTAATGTTACATGAAACTTCTGACTCTGAGAACTTGTTTTCAGTTGTGTAGAACTCTGCCAAATATTATCCATTTGGACTGTAATTTTCCAGGCTCTGTTAACTTCCTCAAGGTGATTCTTTTGGGGAAATTCCAGATACAATTGTTTGGCTCTTTAAAAGAGGCATGCTAATAGAAATCAAAGTTTTGTTCAGTGTATAAGAGTGAAATGAAACTTGGTGAGCTTTCATTTGAAAAGGTCTAGTTTATCCTGCTGTAAAGCAGAGACTTTGAAAATCGACACTGAAATGCAAAAGTGGCATATGCCAGGCATATGCTGAAATTTGGCCAAGCTGTACAAGTCTGAAAAAAAATGACTATTACTTTAACAACAACAAAAGAAAAAAAAAATCAGTGGAGTATAGCCACAGAGAATTTTTCTAGCTCTGATAACATTCAGTACTAACCAAGTAGTGAGCCCCATCTCTTTGGAGATGGAGAGTATGAAAGAAAGGGAGAGCAGAAGAGACAGCTGTTAAGAGAGATGGAAACAGTCTTTTTTCCCTGCAAACTCCAGCCAGCCTTCATCTGTTTGAGTGTCTTATCCCCAGTCTATGTTCCAACTCTTTTCAGCAGTCTCCTTTATTGATACTGGAGATGAATCCAACAAGAATGCAGGAAACTGCTGAAAGAAAGTTTGGGGATCTAGAGAGGGGCTGACCTCAGGTGAGGGATGCTGGCATGAACCCTCAGTAGGTTTAGAGATGGGAAGATAAAACACTGTAAAGGAGATACTGATCTGGAGAAAAGTAGAGAAAAATGCAGTGGTTAAGGATTTGGGATACAAGTAGGTAACAAAATGGGTACAAGGACAAGAGCACTGTTATTAGGCATTGTATAATCCTGAAGGACTGAGACAAGAATGACTTCCTGAGACATGGGGACTGGGACAAGCTGTTACTGCCCAACTTCAAGTGATAGAGGTGTGTGTTATGTTCCTAAGAGTTCCTCCTCTGTTGAGGATCTGTGTGGACACATGCTACTGCATCACCCGGAGGTTTTTATATGTTTTTTAAAAATACACTTCACAAGATGCAGTATTGAAAAGATCTTGTTCAAAACAGAAGCGAATGTCTCAAAATCAGAAATACAGTTAGTGTTGCTACAGCCTTATTTCTGCACATGGTGTATTTGTGATAGTATTTTGAATTGCATCATTACTATTTTGCCACAGACTCATGGGTCTCTTAGTATAGTATCCAGGTTGAATGTTGTGCACTTAATAGATGACTAATCAATATTCTTTTTCTGCTTCATTTTATAGCCTTATCCTTGTTTACTGAACACTCATCAGAACCAATTATAAGACAAAGATATTTGGTCTCTGAAGAAATTTTCATGATACTGCATGCCAGCAGTGACAGTCATAAACATTAATGCATTTTTTTCTTCCAAACACATAAGCTCTGTGAAAACCTTTTGAAAAAGAGATTTCAGGAACTCTGTTTTATCAGGATATTAAGGATTAATTATATAAAATACCTACTTACTGTCTTTGTTTACAATTGTATTGTCCAGCATTGTCCATGACCCTTGTTAGTGACTTCCTAGGAAAAAAAACCCACCAGGAGATTTGGTTAACATCTCTAGGAGTGTAGCAGGGCAGATCTGGTATTGAACTTCAGTGCACCTGTCTTGACCAGCAGATCATACATTTTGTGTGTTTCTTCTCCCTCAGTAACTGTGCTTTTTATTGTTTTAATAAACATAGCAAGGAATCAGTGGATATCCAGACTGTTTAAAATGCAGATTTCTTCTGAAGCACAGTTCAATAGTATGTTACTGTCCAACAAAGATTTTTAAATGTTTAATATAATTACAATTAGACCAAGAATTTTTATTCAGCATATCCTTACTGTCATGGTTCTCTCATTTTTTAAGGATATTTCTACAAGTGCTGTTTGAAGGCAGTGTTAGCATACTGCAACTTCTATAGTATTTTGGGTAGAGAGTGACATCTAGGGGCAGGAAATACATCGTGCTTTTCATGCTTGTGTCAATTTTTTTTTAGCGAAAGGGTCTTTTAGTTGCATGCCTGTGTCATGACCTGGATCACAGAGGTTACAGCAACAGCTATCTTCAGAAATTTGATCACCCCTTAGCTGCTCTCTACTCCACATCAACGATGGAACAGCACCACTTCTCACAGACTGTGTCCATCCTGCAGGTAGGATTATTGAAATTGTATGTTCTGTGCGTTAGTGTCCAGTGGTGGAAAGAAGAGTCACATTATTGCCAAATAGATTTTCTGAAGCATGATAGTTTAATTTCTCTATTATAGTACTCATTTAGATGAGTAGAAGATTTATTACAGCAAGCCAGGTTTCACAATTAGTAACCTAAGGATTCAACAATAGTGCAAGACACAGCTTTTTCAAAATCTTGAACTTATAAAAATATTGTGTATTTGAAGGTCTTTACTTATGGCCTGCCTTGGAAGCTTTTTTGCTTCTGGTTCTCTGGAGGCTTTTCCCATGACCATGTGGAATAGGAACTTTGAAAATTAAAAAATAATTTTCTCAGCTACATATATATTTCTTTGTCATAATGTATTTCAACAAAGTCTTCAACCATCCTGAAATTTTGAATAAAAACTCAAGTACTGGCAAAAATTTGTATGAGAAATTTGAAAACCTGCTGTAATAAATTCTGTGAACATTGAATGTGTGGCATGAAAGGGGAGATGGTAATTTTTCATGCATGAAAATTGTAAACTTATTTCATTGTGTCTTTCTGTGCTTATTTGTTACTCAGCAATTTGAAATAAAAAACCAAAATGAGTAAGGTAATATTCTGTGAAAGAGAATTCCTAGTATGAGGTCATGTGTCTTTATATTTAATGAAGAAAAAACTGCAAGAAAACATGCAGTCACTCTTGGGGAAAATGCAGGTGTGCTACTGACACACACATATTTTCTCACGAGTGAAATTTTTATAATTCTCAGGTAGAAGAGTGAAAAATCTTACCTGTGAAACCACTGCCAGTCCATAATGTATTTGTACTCACTAGTTTTAGTTTTCCATGAGCACTCAAATTACAGCCTAACCTTGCTACTGTGCCACTGATTTCGTTGTTAATCTTTCCTTCTTTCTGTTTTTTCAGGGGAACATATTTATATATTTTCTTAAATACATTACACCTTTTAGGAAAAATACATATTCTGTCTTGAATTCAGAATCACAGCTTGTGATTATGGTTTTAGGTATCATATGCATTTAATCACAGAATGGAAGCTTTATCTCTGAATGGTCCTTTATGTAGAAGGGTGTAATTGAATCCTTCAGTGGTGGTATGGCATTAGATGTTTAGTGTTCATTCTTTGTGTGCATATGTGAGCATGTTCCTCAGTCATTAACATTTCACTGTCCCAACCATTTTGCATTTTTTCTGGCAAAAATGTTGTAATCGATGAAAATCCCATTTCCCATGAAGGCGCAGGGAACCCTTTTGCTTCCCTGGCACCTCCTACATTTGCTGTCAATGTGAGTGAGGAAACAGGGATAAGTGGCCAGGGCTGTAGAGTGGATTCATGATACCAGCTGCTGAAAGCACCCATGGGTGATAATTTGCAGCAAAGGCAGACCAGAGCAGCCTTTTGGACTTGCTGGATTTTGTTTGAATCAAAAAGACTTATTGAATTCATGGACTGATGGAAAAAAAGCCAAACCAACCCACCAAGCTCTTTAGGGTTTATCCGAGTTTTAATTTTACATTAGTAACCTACTTTTTAACTGTTTGAAACTTTAGAGCTGCTTTGCTCATCCACCTGCAGTTTGAGTGTACACCATTCTAAGGACCCAGGATTGAATTCACTAGCTTTAGCTCAGCAGGCAAAGAACAAAATCTTTGGAGTTGTACTTTGTATGTACTACTCAAAAGCCTAAGTGACACAAACTCATAACTGTCATCTTCTGTCAGCACTTTAGAGAAGCTGTTCTTTTTGAGTAGTCTGAACAGAAGCTGCCACAGTGGTCTTTCTGAGAGTGCAACTTCTGAAGCCCAAGAGTAGAATGCAGAAAAATTTAGATATTAGGACAAATAGCCTGGTCCTAGCAATTAGACAGCAAGGCTGGGGAGTAAAGGGTCCTTAAAACCCTAAATTGTGAGAACTAGCAGTAGTAATTTTTTGCTCCCAAGGTGCGGATGATGGATTCAAGTGTTCTGAAATTTTTTTTAACATAATGTTCTATGACTTAGAAATCTGTCAAAGGAGCATTGAGACATAGATGGATTGTATTTTCTATTCATTATTCACAATAAATCTACTTGTCTAAGTAAAAGTCCTGGAAAATTATGTTTATGTTCTGGATGGTGAGAGAAACCAAACCTATTTGTACTGCAGAGGATTTATTTTGAGCAAATTATGTAAATGCTTGACGAAAGTCAGGGAAACTTCTTGAGCTTCAGCCCAAATGCCAATTAAATGTCAAAACACCTCTGCATTTGCTATATTTTAATGATATTTTCTTTTTCTGAATGTGCATACCTTGACATGGCTAGCTCATTCTTTTTTTTATTTTTGTCTGCTTCCTCTCAACAGTAGGAAGACTTTTGACAAGTTGTTTTCCAAATCTTAGAGACAGTAGATAGTCTTGACTTTTCAAAATGTGATAGAGCTTCATGAGTGATCACAGTGTGTGCATATTGTCAGTTAAATGTGCAGTAATAGCTTGTGGAAATTGAAAAGTGATGGCAGTGGTGCATTACCAGAGCTTCCATAGCAGAAACCATTATGTTTAGTTTGAGTCATTCAACTTAAGGTTGAACAAAGCAGCTTTTCCCTCTAAATGTTCATATATGTTAAAATAATTAACTTTCTTTTTATTTAGAAAATTATGTCAGTAAATGCAGTGATTGCAGGAGCATTTCATTTGGAACATTAGGAAAACAAAATGATTTTGTATTTTTGAGTGTTTCTTTATCCATACTGTATATTACGGAGTATCAAAACTATGCTTAAGTGAATCAGGTACTCAGTTTACCAACTTGATTGTGCAGACTCTGGATCAGAATCAAAAGTTTCCAACACCATCTAGAAGTGTTGTGTCTATAGTGATTTTAAATCAAAGAAAAAGATTTCAATAATTTTTCTCTACTACTACCTTGAGGCTTCAGAAGGAGCAGTCCCAAAAACAAATTGGTGGCTTAGTCATAGTTTTTTTTTTCATTTCAGTGTTTACAAAGGAAGAATAAAAATGGGAATTTCAGGCTATTAACATTTGAATTTGCAACAAAACTTGTCATTGAGTTGTAAAACTGTCGTAACCTGTCTGGTGAAGTAAAGATTGAAATCATCTCAGAATTAGAGCTTGTGCTTTTTATTGGTTTTTTACTTTTTCATAGCTGGAAGGGCACAATGTCTTCTCCAATCTGAGCTCCAGTGAATATGAGCAAGTACTTGAGATCATCCGGAAAGCCATCATTGCCACAGACCTTGCCCTGTATTTTGGAAACAGAAAACAACTTGAAGAGCTGCATCAGACGGGAGCATTAAACCTTAAGAACCAAACACACAGGTAAAGCAGCAAACCAGTAGTAGATCCCTATGGAATTAGTCTGGAAAGAGAAACCTTGTTTTTTTTGTTTTAAAGAATTACCTCTGAATGGTAATTTTCTCACATATGTGATCTCAAAGACCAGCAGTGTGTAAAATTATACATAAGTAACAGTAATTGCCATTGCTTTATATTTGCATTGACCCTTACATGACTGATGACTTCTTTATCTTAACTTAGGGGAAGTGCACTTGGCATTTATCGATTGATTATACTGTGTATTTCTGTATTTCCTCTGGTATATTTGTCTATTGATACAGTTTTAATGACTGCCATCACACTGCCATGCTGCCTAGCAAGCTCTATGCTTTTTCACATGGAATAGGCATTATTAACAAAGATGCAGATGACCTTAAGGGCCACCTCAATTTCTCCATTGGGTGAAAACAAGTGAATTTAAATTAAATTGCCAGTTTTCTTTATAAAACCCAGATTCACAAACCATAGATTTGTGCTATAAAATAGGATTTTTTTTGTGTGTGCCTTATTCTAATAATGATTTTGTTCAGTTCCTGATGTTGTTCAGTTACTCTGTGAACAGGTTTGTCAGCATATAGGACAGAGTTATGCACTGGATTCCTGTTCTGTCAGAGTTTGAATTCATTCCAACAAACCAATGACAGTGCCTTGAGGCACTCAGAAGTAGCTTTTCCTTTTTTTAGGAGCTTTTTTCCCCTCTCTCTTTAAAGATCAAAGAAATGCAGCAATAAGATATGTAATTTTTCTTTTTATACACTTGTACTGTATACTCAGAGAATTATAGGGGGGCATGTGAGGGTTTTAACAGGCAGGCATCCTGTGCTTTGTCTATGTATGTGATTGTGTAGAGGATGGTCAGTGATTTCTGGTTGCAAATGATGTAGGGAATACAACAAGGGATACAGTATACAGTCTGTGCTGTTTGGTTCTTACCAAAGAATCAAACAAATGAGGAAGAAACAGTAGGTGGGAGAAAATTAGTAGTGTGTATACATTGCTGCTGATTCAACTGAGGAAGGGCAAATGAAAACTTTGCAGAGCAATCATTAATTCTTTAAGAAACTTATAATTTAATGTTGTTTTATTCTATTTTAGAGATAGAGTGATTGGTCTGATGATGACAGCTTGTGATCTGTGTTCTGTAACAAAGTTGTGGCCAGTTACCAGACTGACAGCCAATGATATATATGCAGAGTTCTGGGCTGAGGTATGTGTGATTCTTTTGTTTGCTCACCTTATAAACAGAAGCATCCAGGAAGGAAAAACCCAACTATAAGTATTATTCAATCAACATCTTGGTGTGGTTGTTTTCACGAGACTTGACTGGTGCATGTGTATGTTTGTTGTTTACTCTGAAGTTATTTAAAGAGCTGAGTTAGCAATATAATATTCAGGCAGTGGATTTTCTCTCTGTTCAAGATAACGTAAAAAGTATATCCTAACATAAAGTGGTCAAGCAACAGAAAGCAGAAGTCGTCACTAACTGTAGCTTTTTGTAGAAATGCAAAATATTAAATCAGTGTCGTGGTTAGCTGCCTTGAAACATACTTATAAAGCTATAGTGTGAGTACAAAAATGCTAAAGTAAATATGAAAAACATTAAATCTTTTTTGAGTCTTCTTTGTGAGCCAGCTCAACAACAGTGTCTCAGAGAGATGTGGGTCTTCAATACATAGAAAGTTACTCTACAATTAATGTGTACTGAGAATTGAAACAAGGAATTAAGCTGTAGTAATGTAATCATGTTCATAAATAAAAATGCAGTCTCTCACATGTCATATGCTGAGGTGTAGATATCCTAACTGTTTAATTTTTAAGTGGAAGTGACTGCTCTGAGGATAAGGAATAAATTGCATAGAGTGGAGTTATGCAACTTTAGGGGATGCGGTTGTATTTTAAGGACTGCTGTTGCATGTGTGTATGATAAAGTGTTTTTCTTTTCTGTTATGTGCCCTATGGAATCTTGCAGTATTCAGTGGGTTTATTTCTGTTTTACACAGGCATAAAATAGAAATCAGGCCCATGAAGTTGATGTAGCATGCATTTGGTGCGGAGATTGCTACCCTGCCTGTTGCATGTTCATTATGAAATTCCAGATGTGGCCTTCTTGTTGTGTGTATTTGATATTCACATGGTCTTGTTCTCTTAATTGTAAACAGTTCAGACTACAGCAAAATATTTGAAAAATGCTGACTGTGCAAGCTCAAAGATCTAGTTCAGCACTCACTTTCTGAAATGCCTGCACTGGAAAGCGAGTGTTCTTATGAGTGGTAGAATGGAGGTATAATGTTGACACGCCTCACTGATTACATACTCAACTTTTTTGCTTATAAATTTGCTTTTGAATACAAATCTTGTGAGCTCATTGGAAAAGGAAGGATAAAACTGATTTTCCTTACTCAAGAATAGTTATGATGGAATTATGGACATAATTGCGCCGGTCCATATATTAATTTTTTGTAATCCAAGGATGAGTTAATAAAGGCAGATGTTGATATATATATATATATATATATAAATTCACAAAGAGGTTACACTATAAATTCATCTGGTTCACTCAGCTTTTCCTTGGATGGGTGAGTTGTGTTCTACTGGTCGTTGTATTATGGTGCTTTAAACGGATATTTTGAAAGATGAGACTAACTAAGCAGATAGAGGAGAATGGAATGATTTCTTTTGGTTTAGTCTTCCAGTTGCTTTTTATTATGGAGACACACTCGGAAATAAGGAAAATGTGCTTACATTGATTTACAGCATCTGCTGTTTACATTATCACTTAGGTGAATGTACAAAATGAGCCTCTCCTTGTGCATTTTTCTGAGTGCCTCAGAGTGATACCACACATTATTTTAAATTCTGGATTTTTAGATTGACATAGAAGAGAAGATGGAAATAAATTCAGGTCTCAATAGTCTTGTTTTTGTTTTCTTAATCTCTCTCTCTCTACTTTTCTCCAGGGTGATGAAATGAAGAAAACAGGTATTCAACCTATTCCTATGATGGACAGAGATAAGAAAGATGAAGTCCCTCAGGGTCAGGTATGAACTCTCTCAGTAAAATGGTACTTGTTTATACATAAAACATGTATGGAAAAAACATTTTGTATATTAGTGAATATTGCTTTTGAAATTGGGTTATTCAGAGTGCTGAATTTGATGTTATTTTTTAAAGTAGCAGTGGAAAACTTGTTTTCAAATTCTGGTTAAATGACAATATGCTCTTCTCTGTCATCACTTTTTCCTTACTTTGTACTTGTAGCTCTAGCTAAGACCACAATCACCTTGAATTTTTACAAGTGTCAGTAATGTTTTTTATCTTAGTAAGTGGCTGTTTCAGCCCTTAGCTAGTGTCCAAAGGAGGGTAAGAAAGATGGTGAAGGGATTGGAGAGGAAGCCTCATGAGAGGCATCTGAGATCACTTGGTCTCAGCCTGGAGAAGAGGAGACTGAGGGGAGACCCCACTGCAGTTACAACTTCCTCATGAGGGGGAGCGGGGAGAGGATGGTCCAGCACTGATCTTTTCTCTGCAGTGACCAGTGACAGGGCACGAGGGCATGGCTTGAATTTGTATCAGGGAGGTTTAGTTGGATATTAGGAAAAGATTCCATACCCAGAGGGTGGTTGGGCACTGGAACATGTTCCCCAGGGGAAGGGGTCACAGCACCAGCCTGACAGAGTTCAAGAAATATTTGGACAATGCTCACGGTGTGACTCTTGGGGATGGGCCTATGCAGAGTTGGACTCAGTGGTCCTTGAGGGTCCCTTCCAACTCATCATATTCTTTGATTCTGTGATTTTCATTGAGCCAGAAGGTCTGCAGGGTGACTGTATCTAATGTCCCATTTTAGTTTTTGACAATTACAGAGTAATCTTTTTCCACTGAAATAAAATAGCTCCCCTTAAAAACTAGCAAACAAGAAGAAAAGAAAAAATCTAAAACAAATGGGAAGCAAATGAGGCAATATATGAAATAGTGTGGATGAGCAGACATCCTATCAGTATGTAGCCTTGCCTTCTAACCAGCTGCAGTTTCTTTCTGTTGGTTGCACTATAAGTACTTAATCCCTGTAAATTCTTCATCTGGGTTCACAGCTCAGAAAATCTATCTTATTTTTATTTAAAGTACACAGAGGACTTGGTTACATAGCAGTATGGGATGAATCTTTGTGTTGATGAAAACAAGAGCTGCTCTTCTATTTCTGAATAAGGATCAAAGTTTGGACTATTAAAAAAAGAGATACTATCAAGTGCTTTGGTCATGGTGTGATACATAGCATTTCACTAAAAGGCATTTAAAAATTCTGCTCAAAGGAAAGGACACTATTGTAGCTATCATAAGAGTCTGGGATAAGTGAGGGATGTTTTAAAGAATCTGAATGCAATCTGTCATTTTTGATAATATATAAACAGCATTTTCTAAAAATTTCATGTCATGACAATTCAGCTGTGACATTGTAGCCCTCACAGGCCCCTAAGCCTCTATGAGTCAGATGTCATTAAAAATGTGCTCATTTGGTTTTACCTAAATATGATAATGGTAAAAATGTATTATTGAACTGCATACATGAGAAGCAACTGCAAACCAATCATTGATCACACTGCACACCATTCACAAATGTGCAAAGCCCCCAGCATTTTAAGTACATTGAGCTATGAACAGTCCATAATCTGACCGTGTTTTGTGAATGCTGCACAACCTTCCTTTTTTAAAAAATAAAATCATAACATGAATAATGTTTGCAGAAATATCTCTAACATCTCCACCTACTTCCCGCTGCTACTGACACCAAAAAGGTAGACATATCCTGAACAAAAGAAATTAATCAATTGAATAATAAAAGGTTCTGTAGAAAACCTTACCTGAAGCAGCCATATCAGTCATACAAGAAAGGCATCTAAGCAGCTTGTAATTACCAAAGATTTCACTGTTGCTGCTTATTTTAAAGCATTTGGATATTAAAGAGAAATGCAGAAGTGTGAATAACTAATATAAGTAGTGATTAAGTAAAGAGCTTTGAGCTGTTAGCTTCCAGTATTGTAGTTTGGCAACAATTAAATTTTTTTTTCATTTTTTTTTTCATAGATTGGGTTCTACAATGCTGTAGCCATCCCATGTTACACCACCCTTGCACAGATCTTTCCTCCAACTGGGCCACTACTCCGAGCATGCAGGTGAGTAAATGTGCATAGCTGATACCTTGGTCAAGAAAAAAGCAGGAGTGCTTTTCAGGTTTTTCTGGAAATGCAGATTTTTAATTTTAGAATTTGTGTGAATATAACAGGGATACACATCTCACATTAATCTATTCAGAAACCCAGAGGTGATAACTACTGTCAGGGACTGTCCTCTGTAGATCTACAGACACAGCTGATTAAAATGTGTTAGATGCCAAAAGCATTTAGAGAGAAACAGTTCAGTGTTTGTGCGTCCCTGTCTGCACTGGCTCAGTGTAATTTCCCTCTGTGTCCTTCTTACTTCCATGTGGTTCCCACAACAAAAAGTGGCCAGTATTCTCTTTACTTAAAAAATGTGTGTTGAGCACGTGGTTTTATTTCATATCAGGTAATTTCTATTAAAAACCAGAAAAAGAAATATCCTGAAAATATTCAGTACTTGAGAGCATAGTAACACTGGGGTATAGGAGAAGCAGATGTAACTTTCTCCTATAACACAATGGTTATGGTTGGGTTGTTCTGGAAAAGAGGCAAGAATCCTTTACCTGTTGGCTGCTTCTCCACTTAAGTGATGGTGGATTGCTTTGTAGGTAGCTCTGTCCTGTAATTATATCTTGGGCCTTAGCAATCTTTCCTGACAAAAAGTTTACTGAAACCAGTGCATGCTTCATGAAAATGTTTCGGTTTCAGGTTAATCCATATTTTCTAGAAAATCCCAGTTGTTTTGTAAAATGCCAGCAATCTCTAGTCATATCGAGTGATTAAAGGTCTGTTTTTCTATGCTCTTACTAGTACTCTCTCATATTTTTTGTTTTGTTGTGATCCCTAAATTCTATCTTACATTGAACTTTTTCTTTGTCCTGTATGACCTCCTCTTGTGGATCTTGTGGACTAAATTATTTCTGCTAAGTAACAGACAAATGCCTTGAAATTAATGTAGTAGTTAGCAAAACAGTTTTATTCACACACAAGCACTCTTTCATGTAGCTGTGAGAAGAATATGTAGGTCTGTGTCGGTGGTACAGAGGACCACCTTATGAAAACAGTATCTAGGAGCCATCATTAATGGTCACCTGCCTCTAAGGTACCTCTGCTGGACATGGCTATGCAACCCTTACATGGATATGGAAGGAATATTCAGGAGGAATATTAGAAACCATACCTCTGTAACTTTTACATGAATGGGGCTACAGCTGGAATTTTTGTGTCTATGCTTTAAGGAGAGTAGATAAAGACATGAACAAACAAGAGAATGTAAAGAGCTGGAGGAATGTTTTGAGATCTTAGTAGAGAGAGACTAAATGTATTTGGTTTATCCAAGAAAATTATAGAATCTCAAAATGGTTTGGGTCAGAAGATCCCTTGGAAGAGATCATCTAGTTCAGTCTCCCCTCTGTGGGAATAGACATCTTCTGCTAGGACAGGGCCCAGAGCTTCATCCAACCTGGCCTTGAACACTTCCAGGGATATGGCATCTACAGCTTCTCTGGGCAAGCTGTTCCAGTGCCTCACCACCCTCACAGTAAAGACTTGATCAAAATCAAGTTTTTATAACACTTAATGGAAACTGGGCCTTGGGAGGCTAGGTGGAGTGCTTAAGACTGCACAGTATCTTTTACAGGAGCAACAATCTGGGATGATGCTCATCTTTTGATTTCTGACCATGTGGATATCCCAATGAGGCTTTTTTGCAAAAGTGGCCTGTTTTACTTGGTGGTTCATCTTTTAGAACTCAGATGAGGATATTTAAAGTTGAATTGTATATATCAAACACCCACGTAAGCATGTGCTCTAGATGAAGGTTCTCCCTAATTCTGAAGATCAAGCATGAACATCTTTTCAAGAGTTGGTTTCTCTGTAGAAGGTGTGATGTCTTAAGTAAAAGCAATCAGACTCCTGGCAGAGATTATATGATTTTTTTTTCTATTCCAGAAATTATGTTTGTTGTTTGTACTTCAAATTGTTATAATGCTACTTCTGAAAGCTACTCTGGCATAGTCTCCACACTGGATAGAGCTCTGGATAGAGCTCCCTGTCCTGCTGTTGTGTATTCTTTAATTTAGATTGTGCTAATGCAGAACTGAAATGTGGATGAGTAGATAAAGCCTCTACAGGACTGAAGAGCTTGGAAATCCACACCCAGGCATCAAGTCTTCTGAGGAGCAGTTTGGTAGTTTTATCTTAGCCTTGAAATTATCCTCTGCTTTTTCTTTGGAGATAATGAAGAGGAAGTTTGAGGGTTAAGACTTGGAGATGGAGAATGGGAAATCAGAACACAAAAATAACTTCAGGTGCCCAGTCAGAAAAAATTGATCTTACTTCAAGGTCTAGAATATTCCAGAATGTTTCAAATGCCTGGTTTTGCCCTACACTTTTGTTTTTCCTTTATTTTTGATGGGTAACTATTATTTGGTGTCATCAGAGGCATACAGGCTCATTTTTGTTTGATGTTTCCTTAGTTGCTGACGGAACCAATTTTGATATCACCTCTTCACCAGCAGGGCTCATTCTTGAATACAATAGTTAAGCTCCTGTGTCCTTGAGTTCTTTGAAACTCAGACACCAGGTGCAAATAATAGCAGCAAAAGCAGCCAAGGCAGCATGTCAGCATCAAGGCTTTTATTTTTAGAACCTCTGGGCATTTATTCCAGACATTAGGAGCCAGGGCTTCATTGGGAGTTCAAAGGCAAATGAATCATATTATCTATACCTTACAAAAAAAAAAAAAATTCAGCCCTGGTTTTTCATAAAGTAAGGTAGCAGCTAACAGTCTAGAAGGTTTTCTTCTCTGGTAATTTATCCCACATTTTTAAATGCTTTCCTGTCATCCTGTGTAGATCAAAGCTATTAGCCTGCCTGTGTTACATGTATTAGCCATGTACTCAGTAGGTCTACCAAAGTATAAATATATGGTAGTGTATTTATTTGGACGATTAAGTGATTTTTTTTTCTTTTCTTTCAGACCATATAATTTGAAACTATTTTGCTTGTGCTTTTGGGTCTCTCAATTCTTAATGAAATTTATATAATTTTAAAATATATTGGCTGAAATTCTCATTACTTTCCCAGGACCAGGAAGGAGACAGAAATAGTGATGCTTCATTTCTTCTGATCCTTAGTGCCTGGTTATATTAGCTGAGGCTCAATGCCATATTAATGCTGGCTTCATAATTTCCAGATGACCTGAAGCATTGGCAGAGCATTTTCCTGCAGAAAATGGTGTAGGTGTTACCCTAGAGGGCACCAGCCTTCTTTGGTAGACTTCATCAGATCATGCCTTCCACCACCCCCAGAAAATGCAGCATTCTCTCTTCTCACCTGTATGCTGTGCCTTCAGATCAATATTTGCTGGTTTAGCAAATGTTTTGATAATGCTGTGACATAAAAATCAGAAGAGCTCTGACACGTAAATTCCAATGTAATATCATGGTATGACATACCATGGGAGACCTTTTAGTACTGTTGCCATCCTGTTTGTTTACCAAAGGCAGCATAAGAACTGTTATTTTAGTAACTAGGGATCTGACAGGATGAAGATGAAACAGTTGGGTTTGCTCTCTTTCTCTCTGTGTTTGAAGACTGAATGCTGAGATTTGGCCATTGGTTGCAAGGCCTGTCATCAACACAGATTTCCCAATCACTAGAGTGGTACTGGTGCACAGCAAGTAAGACTGTGGGTTTGTACCCCCTTCAGATCATTAGAACATTACCAGCTTGGTTTCTCATCATTTTATGGCTTATGAACACAATTGTTAACTTAAGGATTGGCCAGGCTATGAGGCACTAAAAGACATGTCTCAAGAAAGGTATACCCTTTAAATGTAGTAGACTGATAAATACGATTACCACAATAGTAGTTGAAAATTGATACTATGATCCTGGCATGCAACATTTTATATACTGTCAGGCAGCCCTTCTGCAGGGGTTTCAGAAAGCTTAATCTTCTCCTGTGCTTCAGAGTGGTTTTTCAGAGTCTCTTCAGTCTTGTGTCCCTTGGGTCACAGCTGGGCTTTCCTGTAGCCATGAGGGCTATAAATTTGTTGTGGAATCAGGTGGTAGGCTCTTGCTTCAGGGCTTGCCTTGGAGAAGGAAAGTGTACTGTAGGCTAGGATAGAATTGACATGGATATGAGTCATACAGAATTACAAAATAGGATAGCTGAAGGCTGAAATAATGTGTAGATGATAAAAGCTTGATGACATACAGGTACTAATATAAATATACTTACATAAATTAAAATCTCAAAGTATATTACAACAGAAATTATTGTGAGGAAGAAATAAATCCCAGTTGACTTATGAACAGTGTCTTATCTTCAATTTTTTTCATCTCCAGGGACAATCTTAACCAATGGGAGAAAGTAACGAGAGGTGAGGAAGCCTCTATATGGATTTCTTCTCAATCCCTTGCTCCTGGGACCTCAGATTCTCTTCCTGTGAAGATTGATGACTGAACAGCAGCCACAGATGGCTTTAACCTGAAAAGCACCCCTTCTTGTTTTGGGGATTGTTTTTTTGTTTTGTTTAATTTTTATTTGAAAAAAAAAAAAGGAAAAAGGAAAGCTGCGAAATGCTAAGAAGTAGACCTGCCTAGCAAGGTAACACCCATGGAGTTACCTCAGCTAAATGACTCTGGCAGCCAATCTCCTGACCTACACCAGTGACACAGCGTAAGCAGAGGGAAAATGACAACCCAGATGTTTTGGAGTCAGCTACCAAAAGAGAACTTACAACTTGTGAATATAAAAGACTGGCCTTATCTCATGGGCTACATTGCTGAGGCCTTAATTTAAAACTGATGGGGGTGGGGGGGGAATCTTATGGGGTACTTCTAAATTGTATCTTTCTAGTAAGGGTTTCAATGGTACTTTTATTATACCGTACTGTGGCTGGCTTTAACACCAGTGTCACTTGGGAGTTCTTGGCTATAAATAGAACAATATACCCATTGCTATTGTGAATGTTTATGTGTGATCTACTTGTAATCAGTTTGAACTCCAGCAGAATCCTTGGAGACTATAATTTATGCTTAGGTTACAGTGAATTCTCTTGCTGCAAACTGAAGGAAAACCAACATTCAGGTTAAAGTTTTAAAGTACTTCATTAAGCATCATGATGCCAATTGTCTGTCACTCACAAGGGAAATGTTGATAGAACTAGTGATGGTGCTTTGTTCTTTAGGATGTTTTTTAAAACTAGACAAGTCCTCTCTTAAAACACTGGAAGTACTGGTTAATTATCTCCGATATAAGAGGGAGTTTCAGGTTGGAGTTTTTGTATCCATAGTAACAGAAATATCAGACAAAATTTAAATGTGACAGCAAAGATTTCCTCGCCTAGCTCACAATTAAGTAAAATCATTTTTATTTCTACTTGCTGAGCTGTATTTTAAAAGGTATTGGAGACATACCTGAAGTATGCTATCTGCTGGGAACAAAAGCCTTGTCAGAAAAGTCAGGTCTGATAAGAGGGATTGTGGTACCATCACAATAATCAAAAATGTTTTTTGTATTGACTAGCTTTTGTGTTGCACAGTAACACTGCATGTCTTCAACTGCTTTTGCCCCCCATCCTAAGATGAGTGAAATTAGGAAACTTCTACATTTGTCTGTTTGTTTTTTCCCCTAGTTAGAGAAATTTCCAAGTTTAGAAATGCCTTCCTTAGAGAAAGAATAGCTGACTGAAGAAAAGTACACTAAATGGTGTGTTTACAGTTCTGTGCTGACTTAGGCCTTAGCCTTACAAACTTATGCACAGACTTACATGTAATACCACTCTTTTAAATTTAGTGCAATTGTACAGAATATGTTTCACAACACTTAATTTGCCTTTGTCTTTCTCTTAAAAATAATGAGAAAAAAATCTTCATAGTGATCCACACAGTAAGTGAGAACACAATCTTTGCATACCTTTCACATACAGCCTATGCTGCATTATGTGCTTTTTCACAGATAATGCACTCTTGTGGAGGTTCCGTGATAACATGGCCATTGTGTAACTGCAACGAGTAATGGTAGTGACCTAAAGACAGAACATAGGTTCTCTTTTTCCATCTCCTGTCTTTTGGGCTCTATTGCTCTAATAGGCATGCCAGCTTTTGGGTTTCATGTGAACAACTTGGCCTCTTGAGTTTTGCCTTCTGTTATGGTCGAGCACATGCCAGTATCTGTTAGTGTACAGTGTGTGATCTGTAGTCACATAATGTATAAATGCACCTAAGCCTTTGCTGTACATAGAGATCCCACAGGCTGAGAATTAAATATGAAGTTATCTTACTTGTATGATGCATGTTACCTGGCAACAGGCCCATTTTTTTTTTTAGGTTTTTTTTTTTTTTTTTTTTAGTTTGCCTTACCAATTCTAAGTGCAGAAATTCTTTGGTAATCACAGCAAACTGGTTTGGAATTGAAAAAGAGCCAACAGAAAAAAGAAAGAAAAATATGGCAGGAAACAGTTACAGCAAAGTAGAATGAATGATATCTTGTGCTGTGTCCTCTACTTTCCTCCTTAGCCATTCTATTTCAGCTAAAGAATGGAGATGCACTCTTTCGTCCACTAAGTACTTGAGACAGAATCCACATTTCCTAATTTACATGGAAATTATCTAAATCTATGCTGAATACAGAAATGCTTTTTGAAATTCAGATACCCCAAAAACTGGATGGAATATTTTTCTTTGCAAGTTAAGTATATTTGCATTAAATATATTTGCTGTTATTTTCCCTTTTTTTCCCCTTTACATTTGAAAATGCTGATCTTAAAAGCATTGCAAAAGTATTCCTTATCACACTAGATTTGTGTGTATGGAAAGCTTTTCACTATCTTTTACTCACTGGCATTAAAGATGACTTCACTAGTTCTGTTTCCTGCCATTAAAAATGTTTGGCAGTATCACACGCACTATGTTATGTTTTGAAGTTTGTAAGTACTGATAGTGGGCACATTTCCCTGGCAAATTTGTCAAATTGGCAATAAGTTGTTCTATTAATGTCTCAAGTGAATCAGCAACTGTTTCTATTATAGAACTATCCAAACCACTTAAAATATATGTTAGCTATAGTATAATTTCTATTAGAATTTTAAAGAATTGGCTCCAGTGGCTATGATTTGGTTTAATTTCCTGGTGTGTAAAAGGAGAAAGATAATGACAAAATATTACTCCTTGTTAGGACCTAGACCAAAAAAAAGTAGTCATCATGAACTGTTTTATTTAAGCAAATGTAGTCTGTCTCAGGATTTACAGAGTACAGATTCATATGTGTAAATATTTTGAAAGAAAAATACTTGTACCTGCTCTTCGAAAGTCAAACCCACCAAAAGGTAGAACTTTGGAGCTGCATTTGAATTTCATGGATCAAAGACATGTTGAGATTTAATTGTTTAAAGTTCTGGACTCAAACTCACAATTGATTAAGATCTAGGTTTGTAAAACATCTGACTCATTAAGGTAAATTGTCAAAAGTCATTCCTCCTTGCATTTTTATCGTACTAGAACTCATCTTGCCCAAAAGAATGTATAAAAAGCACAACAGATCTTTCCTTTCCAAGAAATGTTGGATTTTGTATTCCTAGAATTGCATTTTTCTTGATAATAATTCCAGCTGCATTTCCCTCCTCCATCTAGTAAAGGTAGAACACTGTTTGAAGCTGTAACTGAGCATTTCTAGTACATTATGAAAATGTGCCTGAAAGGTATGCATTAAGTGAGAAAAATAGTTGACAGAGCGTGTTACTCATCTGAGATGTTGCATATTTTATTACAGCATGACCAATTCCATTGTTACAATCAATTTATGAATTTTGTATGGTTTTGCAATATTCTACTGTAATGGTTCAACTCATGGCAGTCATTTTTTTTCTATAAGTAATCATTGGAGAAATGAAGCAGGGTTTTTTAGCTGGAGTATATGATCAAGCATATTGAATTGGAGGGGACATTCAGAGTGGAATTAATCTTTTTATGTGACAACAGATTTCTTTCCTGCGTGTAAACTTAAAACAGTGTGATCAGTTTGCTGTGACTGCACTTAGAGCACATAGTATTAAAATTGTAAGAGTAGCAAAAAGCACTATTCATGTTAAAAATAGAGATTATTAGATGCTCAAATCAATCATGACCCTCTTGAAATAATGCATTTGCCTCAAACACTGTGATATTGGACCAGTTCTGTGAAGTGGAACAATTAATTTATTCATTCTAAACACAGAAAAGGCTTTCTGCACACTGCTACAAAGAAGTTAATGTTCAAACTTTAGGTTCTATATCCCAATCTAGCAAAGGCACATCATAACTTTTGTTTGCTTTCTGACCAAAAACTGTGCTCGATTGTAATACGGGTGTATACTCTGACAAATAAACCTAAAATAATGGACTGCTTTCTAGGGTAGATCAAACTGATTTGTAGAGTAGTTTCATAAATATTCCAAATTCAGGTCGGGCTGTTATGTGGAGAAGAAAGAACTTCAAGGTAACAACATTCAACTTTACTACATTTAGTGAGCTGAAAAATTTGTTTTATATATATATATATTTACACACACATATATATATATATATGATACATATAAACTATCTTTGTAAAAATATGCAAGTGCAATAATTTAAAGAGGTCTTAACTTTGCATTTATAAATTATAAATACTGTACATGGTGTGTAATTTTTTTCATGTATTCATTTGCAGTCTTTGTATTTAAAAAACAAACCTAAACCTTTACTATTACGTTTGTACAATAGAACAGTAAGCATTTATTATGATATAGTTAAGTTGTAAATAAATTCACAAACCAAACAGCCAGTACATATGCATATATGGGTGTCCTATTGTGAAACCTGTTTTTGCTTTTACTGCTGGCTTTAGCACAGCAAGACTACTTCTGTGGATATGTAATTATACATATAAATATATGTATGATACATAAAATATATTTAGAAATGTTCATAATTTTAATGGATATATCTATACATATACTTTGGTGTGAATATTACTGAATACAGAGTTTTTTAATATTATTTTTCATGTTTATTTTTGCTATTATTGGGAGTACAAGTGAGGGATGGGAATGTGTGTGCATACATGTGTGTTTATACCACAAGTAAACCACAGCACAAGGTGATTCAGAACACGATTGGGGTCTTTTGAATAGGCAGTGCTTGTTGTTCCCTGTATTTGCAGTTTCCTGCTTAAGGTATGTTTTCCCAACATAAGACTTTTTTAAAAATATAGTTTTATCACCTATTGCAGGTTCACATTGTCACAAACTGCAAAGGGATCTTCTTTTCTGTTTGCCCTCCTGCTGCCAGGAGTTTACCTTGCTGTTGATGGACAACTTCCACGGAGATCCTTGCTTTGCCACTGTCTAATATCAGAGCAGCTGATACAGAATCATTTCTACCTTTGGGAATTATTGAGATACTTAGATGCTGAATTGTAAAAAAAAGTAATCCTGCACTCAAATTTGTAAAGTCCAGTCCAAAGCAATATAGGGTTTTTAACAGCTTCCAGCATCCTGCAAATACAAGGTAGGTTCAGAGAACTGTAAAGCAAAATTCTGAGCACCACATTAAAAATGAAATTGAAAAATAGCTGAAAAAAATAAGGGAGAAAATTAACTCTGTGTATTTCTCCACTTACCATATATTCTTGTGACCAGTCCTTCCAGAAAGCTCTGTTTGCTGCAAGGGCCAGCTTTTCTGCTGAGAGAGAAACTGCACTGACATTTCATGACTTTTTTAGGGTTTGTTCATTAAATTTAAAACTTTCTGAATTATTTTGAGGGAAAGGCAATAGAAGAGGAATGTTTCTCTAAATACAATTAGTACTTTCCACTTGTTTCTGTATTGTTGGCAAGGACCTATAGGCTGACATCAATTAATGACCTTTTGGACAAGATTTTAAAATTGGTGGCAGTCAGTCACATGCTTTTTCATACTTTTCTGCCTGTTGTGCAGACTTAGCTCTTGTAGCACAGCATGGTGCTTTGCTGTTGATGGTCACTGTCCATTTGCTGTGCTTTTCTTAGCATTCTTAGCCTTTTGACATTGAAGAACGTCATCAGAAACATAAAAAATCAAGCCTGGGTGTGTTCTCTTGCAGATAATGAAAAATATAAATGTAAAAGTACCTTAACTTAAGCTTTTTGATATTTGTAGAGGAAATGAGTATTGCTGTGGGTCTTAAGGAAGTTTGAATTTGTCTCATTTGAAAGTATCCAAGAGCTCTGGGACAGAAATATCAATGGCTTTCACCTGTTCAACAAGTATTTGAGAAAACTTTGTTGTACTTATTTTGCTGAAAATAATTACTAAGGGCGAAATTCCCTTTCCTCAATCCATAGTCTGTCTTCCTGAGGTTAGGGAGCAAAGTTTTTTGCAGTGTGTTTCAATAGCACTGTGGAAGAGCTATTGAGCTTACAAAGATCAAGATCTTTGTCTCTGGGTCAAGCATGGGTTACAGAGAAATGCATGTGAAGGTAGCAAATGTGTGCATTATACCTGTTGTTTAAAAGTCTAAAAGAAAGGAGGAATCTGAGACTCAAGAAATAGGAAAATAATTAATTATAGCAGGTAAAGTTTTTCTTTTTTTTTTTATTTTTCTTTTTTTTAACATTGCTGGCAGAACTAAATGATTTTCACCATATCATCTGTTAATATGCAGCTGGCATTAATAGTTTTTCTTTTTTACAGCATTGCAAGCCCTGTGAATACAGGTGAGAATATGTTTGTAGTGTTCCTTCTGTTCCTTCAGCTGTATTTCGGCTGCTTTTAGAAACACCATCAGTTGTTATTACGCACTACTCCATTAGCCCATTAGAAATGAAAAAAATTGGGTTTTTAAAATTAAAAAAAATTTTAAAAACCCAAAAGCAAATAAAGTAAAAAAAAATAAGGAAAAAAAGACCAAAAAGTAGTTGTTTGGTCTCTCTTAGGTAGACCTAAGAGAGTCAGTAGCTGTAAGAAGCCTCTGAAAATTTTACCATCAATGCAGTATTAGTGCATTGTAGTACTACTAGCAGTGAATGTGGTACAGTGACAAATATGGATAGTTTTGATGAACAAGTTCATCATAAAGAATAGAAGTGGTACGATAGCTAATGTTAATTTCCAATTAGTGAAGTCCAAGTTGTTTTCTGCTACTGTCTCGTGGAAAGAAAAGCATATTCAATATCAGTATATAAAATAATATATTTTACATCTTGAGACAAAAAGAAAGCCATCTTGATGAAAAAAAAAAAAGTAGTTTCTCATGTGAGTAATGTGGGGAAAAGGCCAGCAATTGTGCTTTTTTTCTGAACATGAAAATGTACTGACAGTGGAGGAGAAGAATATTTTCAGTTCATTTGGGAAGACAATGGACATCTGTCACAACATTACTTACGGACTTGAAAGAACAAAGTTGTTCTGTGACAGACTTTCATTATAGCCGTGTGCAAGGTGACAGACACTGGGTGGTTTGGGGTTCTTTCAATTTATTTAAGCCTCTAAACACTTTCCTTTTTTTGTGTGTTATGCATATTGGGAAATTGGCTACGTGCAGTTTAGAATTCAAAATGTATGTAAAAAAAAGATATTTACTTTTCTGTCAGGGGAAGACAAATATCACAGGGCTGTGATGCCCTCAGGTATGCTGCTGATGAGTACCTCCTTTTCCATTTTCTGTGGATTTGAGGGGGAGATTAAGAAATCACACTGAAAGCTTTCAAGCTTGCATATATGGCTGCACCTCTAATGTTTGAGCTGCTGCAGTGACATATAATCTTAAAAAAAATTCAAAGTCCTGTAACTAAACACTGTAGCAAATTTTGCTTTAAATTTTTACTGATGTGTATTTGAGTACCAATGGCAAATTGGTTTGGGTACCACACCTGTGTAATTCTTGTTCTGCAGTAACTTTACAGGTCCTGTTTCAGAGCTGCTGTTAAAAATAATTATTTGGATCCTTTAAGCTATCTGAATCAGCTCTAGTCATCAGACAACTTTGTATTTTCCTCCTTTTTACTTTCTGCTCTTTTTGTGCTATGAACTTTGTGGTAGAGCAACTTCTTTTTTTTTTTTTTTCCCTTTGAGGACTGCATGAGTAGAACAGACTGCCATCTCTACAGCCTCTTCTATCCTCTCAGTTTCTCTGAGCCGAATTTATTCCCAGTGATTGGAAATTAAAAGTGAAAAGCTATTCAGCAGGGCTGTGTTTCCAAAGTTTATGTTAAGTACAGAGAACAGTGTCTACTGAAGACTGAGTTAATAGGCTGGAATTTGCAAAGGAGATCATAATTTTTTCCTACCCTGAGACAAATAATTTGCATCCAGTATTACACACCTGAAAGGCTTGGAATGAAGTGATTGCTGTGCCATATGAGAGTAAGGTGAGGGCTGATGGGAAATGAAAGATGGGCTATGCATATAGGGAAGCCACTGATCAGCCTGAACTAAGGAGGCTGATCTGAAATCTCAGCTCCCCAGTCTTCCTGCACAGTAAATTTTCCTGTGAATTGCATAAGGCACCCATGCAGAATCACTGTCTGCCTCATAGAAGCATCATGCAATGCTTATCAAGAGCTTTCTGAAATGCTTCAGATGGTGTCTTTATGTTGGCATAGATTAAATGAATTTGTTTTGGTATCCTGGTACTTTGTTTTGAAGATGAAGCTGTATTATGAACCCGTTTAGGAAGAGACAAGAAAGGACTACAGGGTGAGTTCAAGATGATTTTTCATTTAGAAGACCTTGACACAAGCTTGTGCCATAGATGAAGCTCTTTGTGTATCTTGTTTTACTGCTAGCTTTCAGTCACAGTAAAAAAAAGTTTGCAAGATTTGCTTGAGCTCCCATTTTTTTTGATATCTAACCTCCATCTGAAAAAACACTTCTGACACAGATATTTCCCCTCCCCATACTGATGCTATGGGAAATGCTGTAGCAGACATTCACATGGTAAACAGGAAAGATTTTTTTCACATTCTTTCAACTGGAATATGTACCAAGAGAGGATCTTTGTCATCATTTTCATTCAAGTCGGTCAATATAAAATGTACCATGGGAAAACTGGAGTGGAACAGTATTCCTTTTGCAGATGTGGGAAGGCTTTTTGTCAGGGACTCATCACTAACTCTTTTTCTGTGTTGTAGTAGCAACTCTATATTTTAAACAAGAGAATCCTGTGACTGAGAATGCTATAATTTAATGTTTGTGCTGCTGCAGTCAAGGCTAAGGTGGTTGACACAGCCTGGAATCGTCTTTTCTATGAACTTTATGGGGTAGGCTGATGGTTGTAACCCATTTTGTTTCCTTCCACAAGAGATATTACTGCCACTTTTGTCCTGAGTTGAGGGGAATACTGGAAACTTCAACAGATACAGAGGATGGGCTGGAACAGAAGGAATTCTTTATCTTTCTAGAGCTTGTCTCTTCAAGTTTTCCTGGAGATAAACTGGTTGGGAACATCAGTTTCACTAGGGCTACTTTCACCTTGAAAAAAAAGTAAAATAAATAGAGTATGTTATGTTCTGTAATAAGTTTAGAAATAATTAGAAACCAAATCTGAACTGTGTCATTCTGCACAGTACACTTCAGGGTTAGTCCAAATTTTTCACATGCTTTTTCCTGTGCATGTCCATAAAAGCAACTATTTTTAAAATGCATGCTTTTCCCACAGCCTCTGTGCTTCTTCAGTGCTATACCCATATTGCAATCACTATCTGTTTAAAACAGAAGTAACCTAGGAGAAAAATGTAACATGCTCTAATTTCTACATGCCAAGAAATGATGAGAGGGAAATGCTTGTGAAAATTCCTCTAGAGAGTGATATTTAAAAAAAAAATAATTAAAAAAACCAAAAAAAGGACCAACACCTCCTTTTTTACTCTGAGAACAGTTGCATTTAACTTTATTATAAACTGCCTGGATACTTCCTCTGCAGGTTATATAGACTCCAAATAGCTGCTGTGATCACTGGAAATAATAGAATCTCAGCATTTATGGCAGCAACAGGCTGAGAATACACAGAAACATGCTTCTTAAATAAACTATGAAAAATCAACCTTCAAAGACAAAACAGTGATGTTTAAAAATGCTGAGAATTAACTTTTTAAAGGATATTTAGCATGTGTCCAATGCCCAGCTTGCTGAAAATTGTGTGTTTGCAGAGCAGGCAGGGAGAGCTTTAAAAAGCTGCAGTCACTTTTCTCTCTTGTAGTCACATAGAGCTGTGACTGTGAGGGATCTCACCCAGAAATTGTTCTGCACATCACTGTCACTGCGCTAATAGGATCAGAGGGTGTTCTGGAAGTCCTCTCTGTTAGACAAAGGTAAGTACCAATGGTAAGGTCATCTCTGCCTCTCACGAAAGCCACAAGCATGTAGACACAACCAAACCAACTGTACCCCTTTTCAGAAAAGTCTTTGAGACAGGAGACCATGGTCATCATCTCTGCTCCCAGCATTATTAACTGGTGAAATCCACAGGAGCAGAGCTGATGTGAAATCCTGCCCAAAGGGCCTGAGGCTGCACTGTGTTCCCAAACAGGTACTCCTCTGATCACAGGGGTGATGAAGCCCAGCTTCCTATTGATTTACATTATTTTCCTCAGATTTGAAAAATTTAAGTTAGGTTTTCTGCTATCTTTACAAGTGCTTTTTGAATTCTCCTCTGTTCTCTATTACAAATCATGCCTTACTGTGCTTTGGTTCACATATTTGTAGAAGCTGGCTAAAATAACGAAATTTATGGGGTAGAGCCCAGTCCTTTCCCTAAACAGCCACATCTTTTATCAAATGTGGAACTTGGTTGTTTATGAGGCTCTTCTCTGAAGTTTGAGTGTAGTCAGCCAATGCATTCAAAAGGCTTATGATGGAAGAATGAAGGTGCCAGGGAGTGGGAGGTCTAGAGTGACATTGCTGAAAAGCCACCCAAGATATCACATTGTGCCTTACAGTTCAAATTTTAACTTTAGAACTATGGTAAAATAATAGGGTCTATTGAAGCCCCACATACTGTATGAATGCTGGCAAACTTTTGCTTTTGCCATTCCTGACACACAAACTAAACACTGCAACTTGCCAGCAGTTTCTCAGAACAAGTCTGGGCACCTTGTTTTTCTCTGTTTAAGATGCATTGTATAGAGACTCTTTACCCCTGTCTGCAGTGGGGAGCAATGCTTCCTATCAGACAAGCCTGGCTTTCAGGACTTTGGACTACATACATGTTGTGTTTCTGGTACAAAAGTGTGAGTGGGAAACTGGGATGGGGACAAAGAGCTACAGAGCAGATATTTAAAAACTATCTTAGGCTTTGTCTTGTTAGGAAATTCTGATTTTGTTTTTAGGATTTAGGGTTAGAAATTCTCTTAAATCTAATCCTGGAGCTTGGAGCTGATGATGACATGAGCTTTCCCTGTGATACTGATGAGACTGGATGCTGTGACTGTTGAATATCTGGACTGTGATGCTGTTCTCAGATTCTGTAAACACTTTTTGATGAATGTGTTTCATTTAAGGGCTCCATTTTTCCCTTTGTAAAAAGCCTGCCCTGCACAGCCATCAGGTTTGAATTATCCCAGTTTGATGGTGGACCTCCCTCACTCATCTTCCTGCTGATTTCCCCCTGCAGCCTAGAGCTTTCAGCTCTGTCATGGTGACATGTGAAAAAATTTGGGCTGGATTCTGGCTGTATTCATATGGATTTCCACAGAAGGGTACTACTGACTCCTTTCATAAAGATCAGCCTTAAAGTGGGACTGGGACAGGTGTAAAGACTTGAATCATGGTCGGCTCCTGAAGTTAATGCCCATTTAGACTCCAAAGGTAGCAGTGTGATTAGTGCTGGTTGGCAGTGACCTCAGAAGTTCGATTCTAACAATGCAAATGCTGATTGCTCCCATTCCCCAGCTTTGGATCTTGCCTTGGCACAAGTGCTGGTGTGGACCCAATTACAGAGCACAGATTACACATCTGACTCAATACAACATCCAGCCTGCTTTTGTGCCAGAGATAACTGAGAAAGAGTCTGCCCTCATTCTGCCCCTTCCATGACCATAGTCCGCCTCTGATTAATGCCATGAGCCTGTGCAGCCTCTGAACTGCTCCATAGATCTGAGCACAAGGCCACTCCAGCTGCATTAGTCTGGTTCAGGCTCCTCACCGAGGCTTACAGAGCAAATATAAGCAACCCTTCAAATGGATCCCCTGCCCTGTGCTTGATGGTGTCTTTTTATGTAATAGCAATATGAAATTAAAGCAAATTGAAATCATGACTGTGACAAAGTACATAACAACCGTAAGATATTTGCATTTCAGGGCATTTGGGAAAAGATAATATCCAAAAAATTAGATATAAATATATATATATATATAAAATGCATATAAAAAGATATATAAAATATCCATAAATATGGATATTTTATAATATCCATAAAGCTTACACCAATAGACCTGATTTCTTGGCAGCCTTTTCTGTTGCTCATTTCAAACAAAAGCCCCACTGAAGAAATAAGGTTAATGGAAGGAATGCTGTCACTTCTTTTCCCTTTAGACAAACATAGTTTGAGAATAGCAATAGTTCAGAGGTAAGAGAAGGCTTTGTTTTTTTTGGTGCCTGCATGTTTCAAGAGTAACAAAGCTGTATTGATGTACTTATATTGGTGGTCATCATATGCAGAAGAGCTGGCTGGGCATGATCACTGCTAGGCACAGATGGGAGCTCTCATGTTTATTCCAAACTCTAACTGTATCCAGCGGTTTTTGACTCCTGAGCATAAACCAGAGATTCTTTGAAAGGAGGAGCTCAGGCTGCTCCCTGCCAATCTGCAGAATGGATTCCAGTTTAAGAACAGACTTTTGAGTCAGGTAGATATGATGACTAGGGCTGCGTTCAAAATGTGTTAAAGTGGTTGTCATCTAGTTCTTCAGGAATCAGGCATGCAGTGCAATGCTGTTCAAACTTCTAAGAAATGGATTTAATTAGGTATGCTTTTAAGAATAATATATAGCATCAGTAGAGTGGTTTGGGTTTGTTTATTAATTTATTTAGTTGATTGCAGTATTTTCTTCTTGATTTTTGTGTAGTTATTTTTGTTTTGTTTTTCCATTGTTTGGGTTTAGATTTCCTGCTATCTGCCCTGGAAAAAAATTATGGGATTGTAAAGCTAATGCATATGTGATAGGATAAATGTGCCAAGGAGATCAGGGCCTTGATTGTGGCCCTAAAACCAGGCAAACGTGTCTGTTGCTATCTGCCAGGGAAAGGCTGTCTTTCACTTTATTTCTCATGCACTCTCACCGTGTCATCAGCTTGTCTACATTTTGATTCAACAGCTTGATGCAGGTGTACAACTCTGGTCTGATACTCATGGAAGCTCAGTTTCTCTGTAGCTTTGTTAGATATCATGCTCTTAAGGCTTTCTATCCTTTTTTGTCTTTCACGTATTCCACAGACTGTTGATTGTGTGGTTTTGCCCCCCTCTCTGATTTTAAGCGTACAGATTTGCTTATATCCTGTTTCTCATGTGACAGATCCTTCTGGTACAGAGTCAACTCAAGTCACCTGAAATTCCTCTGGAGAGGCCCATGTCTTGACTTGATTCTGCCTTTTAGTTCTCTCACTAGATACTGGTGTGACTGTGTGAGGACATGGGAATTCAGTTTTGCTGGATTTGGCCTTTTGCTGGTATTCCATTCTGCATCTAACCAATGCTTCATCTTGGTCTAAGGCTAAAAACCTTCAGCCACTGACTGCTGTCAGCAATACAAATACCCCTTTCCTTGAAGATTAAAATATTTTTGATAGAGAAGACTTGGTGCTCTGTTGATGAAAGAAGTTTCCTTAGCACTATATTTTTGGAGGCTAGCCAGTGTGGAGGAAAAACCCAAGCCTGTTTGGAGGACTAGATGTAATGTCTTGATCCTTCAGAATCTTATTGTTTGAAAAATCTGAATCACATGATCTCCTTAGAACCGGAAGATGCCTCAACCTGCATGGGAGGGTAGGGTGATGGCCAAGACCCTCTGAAATCCTGTATTGACAGGAAGGCTGGTGCAAGACTTGGAAGGGAAATTGTACCAGTGAAAGAAGCAGCAGGAGTTAGCACAAGTCACTGGGAAGGTGAAGAGGCCATCCCAACACCCAGGCTGAGGGTATTGTGACTCTTAGTACCTACCCTCCAGGATGATTTGTTACTGGAGCCTAGCTCTTGTGCAGGAGCGAGGAGTGGCTGTGGTAGGTCTGGGGGCTCTGGAAGTGGGCAGTGGGATGCAGAACAATGCCTGACAGGGCCAGTCTGAAATCAAGCCTGGGTCTGGCCTTGAGCCGCAGGGAGAAGCATGACTGAGGGAACATCAAGTCCAGGAACTCATCCCAGTGCCAGGTGGGAGCCTGGGGACAATGGGGCATCCAGACAGTGTCTGTGGGGATGGATGGGACCTGTGGTGAGCATGTCTCCGTGTCTCTGACTGATTGGGTTGGGACAGGAGAATCAGGTGAGCACCTCAGTGCTGATACATGGGTTCCTGTCAGCCAGATATGGCTGAAAGTTTAGGAGGGGAAGCTACAAGGGATGAAGCAGGCGAGGCCTTTTTGCCAGTCTGAGGGTAATGCATGAAATTTTGCTGCAGCAGGAAAAGCTGAGCATAACCCTCAGTGATCGACATGACACATGCTGCAGGGCTGCCCCTGCTCAGTGTCCTCATCCAAAACCTGACACTGAGCTTGGCACGTGTGTGTGTGTGTGTCTTTTGCTATGGGCATCCCAAGCTTCCCTGACTCTTGGGAAGTTATGCTCAGCTGTACTGAGTTGCTTTGTCACACTTTTAAACCTCTCTTCCACCCCCATGTTCTGCAGGCAAAAATATCCCTCTGCCTCTTTGAGAAGGTATATTAAGAGGAGAGATGAAAATTTAGTTAACAAATCTTTCACTCTGCAAGTGCCAATTATGTGGGGGTTTTTCTCAGATGGTCTAAATGATAAATATAACTAGCTAAATTCAGAGTAACCATTTTCAACCTGTGTTTAGCACTGAAGTGGGCTGCTTCTATTTTCAGGCTGAAGAAGAATTTGTGAGCCTGAAATCCCATCCAAGTTCTTGTAAGTATATCAGTCAGTCTAATAAAAGAGATTAGCTCTTCCTACGGGCCTTGCCTCACTTACATTCTTCAGGCACCGTGACTACAGCAACGGTGCTTGCTCATCTTTGCTGCTGCTTCTCTGCCACCTGCAGTGTGCAGCTTGAATGTACGTGACAGAAGACAAGGGGAAGCGCATCAAGGTATTTCCTGACTTTGCAGTGTTTCATTTGCAAGCTTAAAGACCTTCTTGGAAACATAGTAATAGTTAACTTGGAAGGGAGCTCTAGAGCTCACTCAGTCCACCCCTATCCCATGTTGGGATAAAATTTATTAAATTTTGATTGGATGCTCAGCACCATATCCAGTGAAGTTGCCAAGACTTTCAAGCATGGAGCTTTCACAACCTCTCTGTGCATGTTACTTCAGTGGTGAACCACTCTTTCTATGCAGATTTTTTCCTTACATCCAAACTACTACTCCTGACTCTCACTAGTGGTCTAATCTCTGGGTGATGCAAAAAAGCTCTTCCTGGGATGGCCTGTGCTTCAGCCTCTCAGCAGTTTTAGTGCTCCTTTGCTGGATTTTCTTTATAATTTTCTTGCTTGCTCTACAGACTGGACACCATGTTCCAGGCATGCCGAGCCATGTAAAATATAGGAGAATCAGAGTTTTTCTCTGTCTGCTGTTTATGCACTTGCTTGTGTGGCCTAGCAGGTGATTAGCTGCCTTCTCTGCAAAGGCACACGGCTGGCTCTTGTGCCATTTGCCAAAAAGAATCTCCCAAGTACCCTTCTGCAAAGCTGTTACACACTCAGCTCATCCCTAGCATGTACAGCTGTGTGGGATTAGAGACCCCAGCTGTCTGCTTCTTCTTTTTGGTTCTCAAGAGGTTTCTGTTGGCCAATTCCTCCAGCCTGTCAAGGTCTCCCAAACTGTTTTTTTTATCTCCCTACTTTTTGTTAAGCATTTAATTCCCTGTCCTCTTGTGCTTGTCCCTATGTGATGCAGACATGTTCAAAGACATAACTCCCTTTCAGAGCAGTGTTTTCTTGTATTGTAGATTAGAGAGGCATGGTGGGATTGGTTTATAGAAGCAGACTAGTTTGAATTGCACTGGAGATGGTCTTGGAAGGGGAAAGGCCTCTGCTGCCCAGAGCCTTTGGAAGCTTTTGCTTGACAGGATGCAGAAATATTCCTTAGCAGGAGCTACAGGCCCTCAGGTGTTCATCCTTGCTATCTGTTCATTGAGAGACTCACTAAGGAGGAAAAAAAAATAGAAAATTCCTGCTCTTGAATTGTTCAAAAAAATAATTTCATATTTGGTTTCTTTTGCTTCATACCTTACCTTATACTTTACCTCATCTCCTTTCCACTTAGATCTTAAAGCTTCAGCTTAAATGAGGACTGAATTAAAGGCTGATTTTGTGTAGAAGTTTTCAGACTACTGTGTTCTGCTCAGAGAAAAAATGAAGTGACAGCATCTGAGTATGGTTGAGATTTCCCTTCAGGACCAACCCAGGATGTATTCTGAATGGGAAAACACAATTAGTCCCCTTCTCTACTACATACCTAGCCAGCCTAGAGTTACATTTCTAGAATAATAACAGTAGTCTCCACAAGAGTGTTTTATGTCAGTTTAAAGATAAAAAGGAGGAGCAAATATTACCAGTTAGACAGATTCTTCCTGCTGCAGTTGCTGCTTGTCCTTTATTCAACAGAAGGCAATATGTTTTTTCTCTTGCACGTTTTTATGAGAAAAATCACGACCTTCTTAGAATGCTCATTTCCATCCCTCCAGCACAAGTCAATCATAGGAACAATTAAATAGTTCTGGAATTAAAAGTGACATTTTAGAAAGAAACAGGTAAAAATTGGGTGCCAAGGAGGGAAAATTTAATTTCTTTCCCCCTCCTCTTTGTGTCACATTTTTGATTAAAGAGTAATATAGTTCTGTTCTATTAGATAACCATTTATGAAATTTTCCGTGTCTTTCAGTTTCACAGTCTGTTTTCCTGGGTAGCAAGAGCAGTTACAGTCTGCTCTTGGTCACCTCAAGCTGCTCATCTGGAAACTGGGAAAACTGTGAAAAGCAAGATAGGGTCTACAACACTGGAGATACTTTTTTTGATTCTTGAACTCCTAAAATCTTTCCAGCTATGCTACAAGCATGTTTTCTGCTGTATTCCCTCTTGTAGTCTCTTCTCCAGGCTAAATTGAATTCTTGCACCCACGTACATTTTCTTCTCAGTTATGTTTCCAAGTTTCTCTCTTCGGGAATCCTCCTGTTGTCTTAGAATGTTTTCTGAAGCATGGTGACTGAAACTGAGCATAACATTTGGCCAAAGCCTCTTCTGTGTTGGGAACACTGACAAAAGTATTCCCACTTGCTATCTGTTGAACACTGATTTTTCTGTGTATCCCAAAATGTCATTTGTCTTGCTCACCATGCTGACACTGTTGATTTGTGCTGACCAACCCATCCACCATGTTCCTGAGTTTCCACTGAGCCAGCTGTTGCTGGCCATGGGGAAGCTGCTTAATTCTGCAGATATTGAAGTTCATCCATCTGTTCTGAGAATTTTCTAGTTTATCAAGAGCATTTTCAGTTTCAGTCCTGTCTCTAAGAATATCTGCATCCCCTCTCCATTTCATGTCATCTGCAAATTTAACAAGCATACTCTGTATTCCATCATCCATAGTATAAACAAAAATGCTGGGAAAATTAGATACAGATTCAGGATAAATCTCCATGTAGAATTGCTTGTTACTTCTTCCTTTTGGACAGGAAGTCTTTATAAGTACTCTTTGAATGTAGTTTTATGGAGTTCTTGACGTTTTTGTTTTGCACTCATGCTAGCCTGTTGATCCAGATAATATTTTTTTTTTTTGGCTTTGCTTACTTAAAACAGTAGTACAAAAGACAATACCAAAAGCCTAAATAAATCAAAATATGCAATAACAACTGCTTCTCCTGCACTGATGCTCTTGAACCATCATAGTGGCTGTTATTCAGCTCCTTGTTTGCCATGTGGAGGCTTAGAGCAAGTTTACCTTTTCCCAGCTCTTTTCTGTTTGTTTTTGGAAGTTGAAGGTAAAGTTGATGAGCTTTTCTACTCATTTCCTTTCTCCCTTCCTTTTAAACACAGACCGCAAACTTACGGCGTTCTCACAGTTGGTAACTCAACAGTCCACAGCTATCCTCAAAAGTAACTGCTAATCTGTTTGAGAGTATTTCAGGCAGTTTTTCACATACGGTAGACAAATTGTTCATCCGGTTAATCCAAATTAGAAATGCTTTACTTTGAGTGCCACCTAATCTGGTCATTCAGGCTATTAGGTTTTCTAACATTTATTTGGCCTTCTGTCACTGATGTTGACTGCACCTTTCCAGTGCTAAGAGAAGAAAAAGGAAATTTGGCATACCATAGAAAGGGATCAGCCTTAGGCCCAATGTACATGAATTGGCAGGAAAAGCTGCACTCACAAGTGACAAAATTCATGGGGAGACCTAGGGGAAAAAAAGCCAGATTCTGTGTTACCAAGGAATGTGGAAAGAGGCTGAGCTTCACAGCAACACACAGGTGACTCCAGGTTTGTCTGACTATTTTTGTACTGCTGTGGATAACAATCATAGAACCCTTAAAGTTGGAAGACAACTGTAGGACCGTGAAGTCAAACCATAACCCTAGCACCACACTGCTCACCACTACAACCATATCTCCAAGGGCCATTTCCACACAACTTTAGAACACTTTCAGGGATGGTGATCCAACCACTTCTCCAGGCTTCCTGTGCCAATGCCTAACCACCCTTTCAGTGAAGACATTTTTCCTAATATCCAAGCTAAACCTTCCCTGGTAGAAGGGTAATTTCCTCTCATCCTTTCCCTTGTTACCTGGAAGAAGAGTTTGACATTCCCCTTGGTACAACCTCCTTTCAGGTGGTTGTAGAGAGCACTAGGGTGCCCTTTGAGTCTTTTTTCCAGGCAGAACAACCCCAGTTGCCTCAGCTCCGCCTCATCAGACTAGTGGTCCAGACCTTTCATAGGGTTCCACTGCCCTCTCTGGACACACTCCAGTGCGCTACTTGTAGAGAGGGGACTGGAACAAACACAGAACTTGAGGTGCAGCATCACCATGCTGAGTACAGTGGGACTGCCCTGGTACTGCTGGCCACACTGTTCTTGGCAAGGCCAAGCTGCCATTGGCCTTCTTGGTCACCTGGGTACATGTTGGCTCATGTCCAGCTGTCAACCAAAGAAGGTAGGAGAAAGCAGCATATTTTTGTATGCCATATAACAGAGTAAAATACTCTGTTCCAAAAGTAGAATAGTTTTGTTGTGTGTTGAAGGATTTTATAATCTAAATTTTTCCCTTTTTAAAGTATATTTTATCTTTTCTCCTTCTTTAATTGTGGGTTGCAACAATCCATTTCACCGTGAAAAGAAACTGTCATGTAAGGAGCCTGACTCATTTCTTAGTATGGAAATGGCTTACAGAACAAATTTTAAACTTTTCACCTCTGGACACTTAAAAGAAGTTTTGTAAACCTTCAGAGAAAATAAAACAGGGATGATGGTATTTTGCCAGGAAACAAACTTTTTCCATAATAGAAAGAAATCCATTCCCAGCTGAAAATGAGAGAGCAAGGAAGATTAGAAGATTTTCAGGTAACTTTTCATCCAGCATCCCTCTGCTTCCAGCAAAGCCTGATTTTTTTTCTGCCCTCACAACAGACATCCACAGTCACCTGTGACTTGTGTTAGTGCCTCAGCAGATTTTCCTGTTCCACTGAAAATACTAAAGTTGAAAGAACTGAAAAAGAAACAGGAGGGAACTGACAGATTCCATGAGAGTCATCAAAAGAGATGAGTTAGATGCGTAAGAGGTTATGGTTGTAGAACTTGTCCAAGGGGAGTACCAGTTCATACCTTCACACTTGGCTGGTGTAGCTAAAACTGACCAGTTTAACAAGTTCTTGCGTTTCCAGGAGGAGTTCTTAGCAAACCATTAACTGTTACCAAATGATTTAACAGCAAAATATTAGAGTAGCATGAAAGCAAGCTGGCTAAAGTAAGAAAAAGAGTCTCCAAGTGGATGGAAAGGTAAATTTTGCATTATCTTTCTGGGTGTATCGGTTGTGTGTTCCAGAAAAATGAAAGAGGTTTAAACAAAATCACCTCTCTCTTCTTTTCAAAGACCCAATCCCCTGTGTTTGCTTAGTTGAGCGCTTGTAAGACACATCTACTACTACGGCCTGGACAAAAACTGACATTTCATGTAGATGAGAGAAATGTTTGAAAGAATTTGGCACTTTGTCCCTCACTGTGGTACTTATAGTCAGGTTTTCATCCTTTTTGAGATTCTAGCTTATATATGAAGGGCATTTTATAAAGAATTTAGCAGTGGTGTTTGCTGGACTGTGGCTGCTAACACAGAAAATACAGATCAGGCTTGACTGAAACAGCCAGTCCAATAGAAGCCCAAGTACACTAGAAACTGGAAATGACCAGACAAATAAGCAGAAGTTGTTTGTCTGTATATGTACCAACATACCTCCACTGGATTTTAGAAAGTATCACCTGCATACAGGTTTCACAGTTAATGAAATTGCCACAAAAGTGGCTTCTGGCTGCTACTGGCTACCTCCCATCTCAGTTAATATCATCAAGCAACCTTTCTCCTCTGCCTCTGAGTTGAGAGGCCAGAGTAAAAGCAAGAAGGGATAGGGGAGAACAAAAGAAGTAAAGCGCAGTATTATATCAGGACAACAACTTGATCTAATTTTTGAAGCATTTTTTAGCAGGAAATCTTTTCCCCAGAAACAATTTGAATCAGTACAACTTTTGTGAGCTAGAGCAACTCTGGTACAAAGCTTAACAGAAAACTGTACTAACTAGCAGTGATGTCTATCTTTGTCCTTTGATTAAATGGTTGGACTTTCTACCAGCCTTGGTTTCCAACAAATATATTCACAAAGGAAAAACTGCCACAGTATATTATTTACCTAAAAGGCATATTGTGAAAAATTTAATCTTAGCCACAGAGCACTTTGAAGTGAGGCCAGCAGCTCTCTTGAGAAAAAGGTTCCCACGGCAGAGGAGCCCAGCACAGGTTGCCTAAGAGACCCCTTTCTCTCTCTTGCCTAGATTTATTACTCAGACTTGGCAATGTATAACTATGAGATTCTAAGTGTATTATTTTAACTGTTGTATTCCTTAGCTAGGGGTTCTTGGGTTGTGTCTATGTGAATTATGTCTTTCTGAGCTAACAGTTACTTTTAAAGAATGCAATGTGTTCCAAAGTCAGCTTGTCTTGTCCATTGCTCACACTTTAAAATCAAATGTATCTAATACACTTCATGGGCTTCATGATTTTTTAAAACTTAATCACTTGTAGTCTCAAAAGGGATAGCCAATCTCTTCCTCATTTTTGCTCCTTCTCCCATTGTACACAGGTAAGCAAACAAGAACAGAGAACACAAGTGTTAAGGGAGATGCCTGTATTGAACATTGATTTCCAGTCTGCTCAGTGATTTGAACTGACATAATTTCATTCTATAAGCTTCAACACGTTAAAGGAGAAAGGAGAAATCAAGGAGAAAAAAGGAATTGCACAACTCTGCAAACTATCTGCACATGCACAGGCCACAAGACTGGAAGAAATATCACTGGGGAAAAAGGTGAGTTGCAAATACTTCTCTTGATTCAGGAGCAGGCTATGCTTTCAGTCACTGCTTTAATTTATTCATTTAAATGAGGGTCACGAGTGTGTGTCTCTGCGTGTGTGCTGTTTCCTCCAATTTTTCTTGACTGACCAGCAAATGAAACTGCACAGCTACAAGAGCTGAGTGATTTTTGTCTTTAGTGCGTTCCTAGTTCTGCTTCTGGCCCTACTGGTGAGACAAGCCCTTGCACGTGTCCCTGTGTTCCTACTGTGACTTTATGCCTTTTAATTAACTGCATAGCAGCAAACCATAACTCTTTCTTCCTGCAGTGTCCCTCAGGTTACAAGAGAGTAGCATCACATGCCATTCTTACATTTTCACTTGCTGAAATATCTCTGTATGGTTAGGAGAGAAGGGCAGACAGCATTTAGGAAAGATGGATGAGTTCTTTCCCAGGTTTTTCCTAATTATGAGTAACACAAACTGACACCAAACATCTGGTTATCACTGAAGGACTTTGTTAAAAACATTATTTAAGAAAAAACAAAACCAAAAAAACCCCACACAACCTCCTCTTCCCCAGACAAAACCAACCCCTCCAAAACCCCAGCCTTCTAACTTTTGAGCCCTAATGTTAAAATCCTTAAAATGTTTAGTGGAAAAAAAAATCAGTCTGTTACCTACTGGTGAATTATTTCTCCATTTTTCACTTTGATGGCTACCTGTGTGTGATATTTCTTATCTTACTTACCAGGCAGTTTTCTATTTTTTTTTCTTTTGATTTTTTCACTATGTTAATTAGAATACTTGAAATTATTTATTTGGTTCAAAATCTGTTTGTTTTTATTCTTGAGAACTTAGAGCAGTGATTTGCATGTGGAACACAACTAAAATATTGTAGCTGAAAATTATACTCTGATTCTGTACTCTATAATGTGCTGGTAGTCATGATAGAATTACTACATTGGTTCTCCCAGTGATAACTGAGGGGGCAAAAAGCTTCCTCTCTATTTTTTGGTAAAACAATGGCACATTAATATCCAACATTTATGGGCAAGAAAAGGGAAGAGAAGGACAGAGAAATCAAGAAGAGCAGCTTGAGGAACAGCACCTACCTGAGTAAGCGAACTGTGCTGAGAATGACGTTACCATAGTCAAAATCTAATTGATCAGCTCTAGGTTTTGAAAAAACCCAAATGTGGCAGAATAAGCAAACCTTCTGTTACAGAACAAAAGATGTGTTTTTCCTGGAGCCAAGCTGAAACAAGAGTCTATAATCTGGACTGTTAAGCATTTTTTGATTGTCTTCTTTCGTCTCAATTTAGATCATGAGCTCTTCTGGACTCTCTGCTTATAACACATTACAAGGTAGTATTTATTTGTCAATATTAGCTCATTTGCTTGGTGATGCTACAGAGAAATTAAGTATTTAAAGTCAGATATGGGCACTCCCTCGCTCCCTGTTTGACACTGGAGATCTAGTGCTTGCCCTTTGCTTTATTGTTGACAACAGTTTCTGTAGGAGCAACCCACAGTAGGGGAATCTGAGACAGCAGCTGCTTACAGAATAAGCAGAACATTGTCTTATTAGACTGTGCTGGATTTCTGAAGTGTCAAACTTATTGTTCTTCTGTCTTCTTTTGGGCAGAGCCACATCAGGTTTTGCCAGGTTTACTGGAGAAATGCTGCTGAGCAGAGGGTGGTGTTTGCCTCTGGCTTCCATGAGCAGTGCTTCACACCCCATTCCCCTGCCTCTCCCTCCTGCGACATCGCAGTTCTGGTGAAAGGAAAGGTGTCTACCACTATGGGTGTAGCAGGGGAGCACAAAGGAGATGTCAAGATCTGAGGGTAGAGCTATTCCTGACTGGCCCATCCCCCTTGGAGCCTCTCCCATCATGCTCATGGCACAGGACCCCATCTCAGTCCCTCCTGGACCTCTCAGTCCCTGCCGATTTCCCTAGCTTATCCTTTTGTTCCCTTACTCCAAAACTAGACCCCTCTGTTTCTGACAGCTTCTTAGGCCTGTGTTCTCCATCGACCCAGAGACAATCCTGTGGATTTGCTCTGAGGATTTCACCCTAGTTAACCACTCTCTTTAGTGATGAGCCTGGGAGCACCTGTGTGATATTGACAATCTGTTGAAATGAAATGAAAGGTAATGATGAACATGGCACAGTTGACAGCATAAGAGCTTTGTCTAGGTTGGGTATCACACTGCTCAGTGGCATAACACCAGAAGGGATTGTCCAAAAGCAAGGGGTTTGCATGAGTCTCAGTCCTCATATTTACTGGCTGTGACATGTGCAGAAAACTGTCCATATTATTCTTCTTCTTTTTTCTTTTTTTTTTTTTTGTTTAGTTTGAAAGAAACCCTTGATCTATCTAAATATGGAAAAATCTATGAATGGCTGAAACCTGCCGTAGAAGTCTAACTTTTAGGTTTTGAAGCTATCCTGGGAGCCTACCTTCTTGTTCTTGCCCACTCCACTGTCTGAACCTGAAGAATTACCAAGTCACTCTTTCACTAAGCTGCTGGATCCTTTCTTTACCCATCTCTTTGTCTTGGAAATGTAACTCTAACAAGACTGGGTGACTCAAGAGGTCTTTTGTATCTTTTCAATTGTTGTTTCCAGTGTATTTAGTGTGTGCACTTTACAATATTTACACTGTGCTTTTGAAAGGTATTTTGGATGACTCTGCAGTTAAAAGATACTGGACTGTGAAAGAGACTCAGGGTCATTAACTTTCATTAAGGTAAGCAGAAAGGTGACTAACAGTGACCCAGTAATGCAAGCGTCTATACATATCTACAGAGAGAGAATTCATGACATGTTACTGTGGGATAGTCAAACTGGCGTGAATTTAAGATGGAACAGGACATAGCATGGAATATTTATAGCTGTTGCACATGCAAATTTTATCTAGGCTATTCAGAGATTGATTTTTGTGCAAGCTTTTATAAATATTTTAGAGATAAACGGGAAGAATATGACATTTTGTCTTCTGCCAAAGTGGTGAAAGGGAATCATGATAAACATCCCAGAATTATCTAAAGGAGTTCTTGAGAGATTTGTCAGCTGTTGGTATGAAAAGCCAATGCCCCGTAAGACTGTTGAGTTCTGAAGAGCAGTCTGTTTCCAGAGAAGTCTGGGCATGTTGCTATCCTAATGTCAACTTGCTAGATTTGCATGAAAAACAACAACAGAAATTTAAGTCATTTGCATGCATTACTTACTACTGACAGCCTAAGATTCAATTTTTCCTCTTGCCATGGATCATGTGTAGTCCTTTCTATGTGTAGGGAAACCATCCTTGGCGGGTGGGCAGAAGAAAGGGTTTTTATACAAGATTGATTTTTTTTTTTTTTAAATAACATTAGTGGATGTTAAAATGTCTGGTATAATTTTTGAAATCTGATGATGGAGAGAAAATAAGAATATAGATATGTAGGCTGAGAACTAAGCTGTCCTCTTATGCTATTGTGATATTTAATAATGTGTAGTTGCTTCCCTCGTTCAGTGAGCAAGAGGTTTCCTCTCAGGAAAAGGAAGCTGCAGTTTTAATAAAGAAGAGAGTGATTGAATCCTGTTAGGTCCTCACAGACTGTCGATTCTTCTCTCCTTTGCATCACTGAGCATTCAAACCTGGAGTCTCTTTGCTGTGATTCACTGAACCTCAGTTTCTCTCTGCCCTATTAGAGCAACATTTGACCTCTGGGCACGTGTAATAATCCTCATTGTATGTAACAACTCTTTGCTTATATCTACCTTTGTATATGATCTTGAAAAGATATTTGTGGAGCTGTTCTTCTCTTTTGTTCTTCTCTCTTCTCTTCATCAATCGATGAATCAGATTACAGAAAATAAAAAAGGTGGGTGATAGAACACTTCTGAGTTGAGCAGAAAAGAGATATGGTACAAGTTATGCCACTAAGGTTCTAAAGGGCCAGAAGAAAAAACAATCAAAAATTGCCTCAGCTTTTGAGATTTTGCCTGTTAGTGTAATCCAAATGTGCTGATACCTAATGAAATCAGATGTGTAATATTTCCTATACTTCTTTTACTCCTGGCCTTATCTGAAACCAGTAGGTGTCAGTGAAAGACTTTCCAAAGCGTTAGAGATGTCTCAGGACACAAAACCCTTCAGCTGGCAGACGCATAGTAACTGGATTTCATGCCTATGATGAGGAGGTTAAAGCCTGAATCATGTGCTTTCAAGTGCTCTTGCTAAGCTTCTTTTCAGCCTTCACTGTATCAGTTCTGAATGCTGTAGTTCTCCATACAATAGTCCAGTCCCTCTTGGAGGTTTGCTCAGTGCTTTGATTCAGTAACAGCACTGAGGTTTACAGTCTATTGATGTATTGCTCAAGAAAGTAGTGTCTTTTAATAAGTAAGTCTTTTGATCTGTAAGGAATCTGTATTAGGATCTTCGAGTAGGATAAAAACATAAATCTGGAAAGTTGTGGAAGAGTAAAAAAGGAAAAATAAGCTGATTGCTGATAAACTAGGAAATCCTGTGAAATGTCACCAGGATAAAGTATAACTAGTCTGACCATAGCACACCTGCATTTTATGACTTTAGAGGAAACCTGTTCTGAAAGCCATTTTCTTCCAGAGCTTGAGAACATACTGGCTAGTAAATTGTTATGTGGTAAATAAGGAAATAGCTGTTCATGGGGTGACATAAAGTTCCTCTTTGAGAGAAGAGAAAGATCCAAATCTTCTTAATCTTCTTTCTGTGTAATGTCAGGAACACTGCTTGAACAGTCAAACCAGCTGTGGTTGTGGTTTTTTTTCTCCTTCAGTAGCTAAACTGGCCCAAATTTCTTCCTAGTGTAACTGTCTTCCCATCAATGAACGTATGCCTGAATGCAGCTGCTCTGATACCTTTGTTTTTACAGCATGGTACAGAATTTGAATTCCATTGCTTTGCAGTCAACCACTAAAAAAACAGTAAAATCAGTCATTGGCTCTGGATCTCCCACAGGACTAATGAATAAAACAAACAGAACTCTCCAGGCCAAGGCATATCTGAGGAATAGTTTTGCATGAAATGAGCTAAAAATGAGCTAAAAGGCATTTAAACCATGGGTAAATGTTTCTCCCTTTCTCCTCCTTGCCAGGTACTAATTTCAGAAGTACTAACTCAGTTAACCTCAAACTTCCCCTCCCTGTCTTCCTCAATTACACATTGAGGAATTAAAACTAGCCAAGTCAGAAAGTTGTTAATGTTGCTGTTCTTCTTTTTGTCTTACTGCTGTATTTAGAAGCCCAAGCCAAGAAATTTGGGCCACATGTGGTAACATGTGCTGGCACTATAAGGAACAAAGCTTTACAAACATTGTTCAAATATTGTTTGAGGGTTTTTTAAAATTTGTTTAGGTTTTTTTGGTCTGTTTTGTTGAGTGGGTTTGTTTTTGTTTTTTTTTTTTTTTTTGGTTTTGTGGGGGTTTTTTTGTTTGTTTTTTTTTGTTTTGTTTTTTTTAATTTTTTTTTTTTATGTAGGATGTGTTAATGTAAGCAATTAAAAAAGTGTTCTATCAATGTTAACCTGAAATGAGAACTTTACAATTCTATCAGAGGAGAAAAGGGAGATATGAGTATATTTAAACATTGAATGAAGTTTTCTTAATGTTTTCTAAAACAGAAGGCATCATTTTCTTCTCTCTAGATAACATTTCTTTGAGCCCTTCCAGGACCAGTCACTTATTCTGATCTACAGAGTGAGACTGTGCTCTTCTATCATTTACAGTGCTTCACACAAAGAACAGGATCTGTGAGAAGCTGGTGGCTGTTGGACCCCAGGGCATGAAGCAGCAGGAGGCATGGTCCGGCCCTTTCCCCACATGAGGCAGTGCATCCCTCAAATTTGGCTCATGCTCTCTTCCTCCAGCCTGCCTCACTTTTCATCAAAGCTGTTGGCTCCCACTGGAGCTACTGAGCGACTGCTGATGCTGCATCACAGACCAGGGGGAGGAAGAGGAGGGCCGGCTGCCACTGACAAGCTGCTTGAAGAGTTGGAAATATAGGTGTTCTGGGATCTTTAATGCTGAAACCTCATCATTACTCAATATAGTGCCTAGTCCTGAATCTGATACCCTGGCACAAAGCTGTTACGTGTCAAATATGGCTAATGAATTGCTGCAGAGTCTGAAAGCCCCTCCCAGCTCCAGGGCAGCCCCTCAGTCAACAGGATTTTCCTGAGCTGCTCATTGCAGGAGTGAGACAAGCCAGAGAGCAAGGCTAGAAGCTCTCACACAGCAGAGAAAGGGCAAGTTCCTCCTTTCCATGTTCTCACTCCCTTCACCTGTGCCTTTCCTTCCTCCTTCCTTCCCTTGTGCAACTGCAAAGCCTTGGAGGTGAAACCCTGCACCCATCTTTCCTGGCTATCCCATTCTCCATAGCTTCCCTCGCACATGGACTGAGGTGTGGGAGACAGATAAAGCAGGACGATCCTCAGCTGCACTGCCACCAGGGAAGAAAGTTTGTTTATATTAGTACAGACCACTGGAGTGAAGGGCATTATTTGTGCACGCAGTTCCTCTCCTTCTCTAGATGAGGAGCTGGCAAGGGCCTGTAACACAGCTCTGGCTGCTGCAGCAGCACGGACACTGACAGCCTGCAGACGAGCTTGCTGACAAGCTGTGAAAAGCCAAAAAGGTCTTTGCCTCAAATAAGACCCTGGCTGGACAGAAGCATGAGCTGGCCATGTAGGATCTTGTAACATAACATTGTTGACTTGTAGTGAGGTGAATGGGTGAAGTGACAGTGAAGTCGGCCTGTAAAATTCTGAACTGCGATTTTTCTGGACTCTCCTAAGGGAGTACAGCATGTTTATTCTGCTCCTTGTGTGCCATTATCTGTTCTTTGTGCTGGGACTCAGTAATTTTTTCCTTGTCTCTGTTCCCTTTGTGTCCAGAGCCTGATTATTTTTGCATGAAGTGCTAAAGGACGTTGGCTGGGGATGACTGCGAGAGGTGAGTGGCACAGCCCACTGTGAATGTGCCAGCATTCATTTCCTGGTGGAAATGAAGTGTGGGTACAGTGGGTGTGTGTACCCAGCCAAACTGGAGACAATGTTGTGGGTGCTTGGCATGGTTAACTCAAGCTTATATGTGGGTATACCTACCAAGAACCCGATGGACACAGCCTTGGATGACAATTAGCTTTGCACTGACAGCTCTGTCCTTTAAATTGTGCATGTACTTTTTTACTTCTGGAAAGCTGAAGCAGACATGAGACAAAGAGAATAGCAAAAAACTGCTCTCTTTTTCAGAACAGCTTGAATCTATGAGGTGTAAAGTTCTTGATAAATGGGAAGAAATGAGACTGTGAAGAAAGAAATAGTGGTTTATGCCATGACTGTGCATATAGTGGCAAACACTCTTAAAAAAATACAGGCAAAAACCATCGTGAATTCTAACCACCTCCTAGTAAGATTTCTGAGGAAGTACTGGTGTCCATGTAGATACTGCCATGATAGACCTTTCAGCACTGAGATATTGCCCCTCAGTGGTCTTCTTTTTCTCCTCACACACAATATGTGCCTAGTTTGGGTGCTTCTGTGCTCATCACAGCATCTTAGCCTCTGCCCCTGCAATGGGAGGCTTGTAGGCTCATCCTCACTATCAGATGGTGATCTACAGACATAGGGGTTATTTCTGAATTCATGCTGCAGTTCTGGGGATTTGCAAGTAAATATACATTAAACAGCAAAATCATTATTTTTAACTCGTTTGTTTCTTAGGCTGGAGAAAAAAAATGGTTCTGGGTAGGATTTTTAAGTATTCCAAGTTGGCTTCATCTGTCCTTGAATGCTGAAACACCTAGTGACTTCGAGGAGGGAGAGATAGGACTGTCTCCTGATTTCCTTTGAAATCTCATTACTGGATGCTGAAATAACCAAACAATTCTGGAGATTATTCACTAGTATATAGGAATGACCACAGCTAGGAACACATTTCAGATGCAGACAGGAATGTCAAGTTTAAGTCAAGATTGATTCAGAAGTCTTTGATGGATTCTTGATATCAAGTAATTGATTTTTAATAAAATGACAAATATTATCATGAATACTTGTTTTCAGAATAAAGTTGTTACTTGTTTGTTTTTTTGTGATTCACTAGGCTCCATCATTATTGGTCCAGCTCTCACAGTCATTGGTGCTGTACAAAGCAAGCAGTGAGAGATAGCCTTGTGTTAAATGCTGTGTAATCCAAGGTACAGAACTTGCAGAAATTCGTTCATGTACCAAAATTTGCATACTGAAAGTGGCCTGTGTGAGGACCACTTAAACTAGAAACTGCAGATTTCTCCAGGATTAGTGCATTCAGCATTTATAAACAGTATTCCTTTTCTACTGGCTGTTGTGCAGTTAGAAATAGCACAAGATTTCAATAAAGGCACTTTAGCATGTCCTTGTCCCCGGTTAGGCTGATAAGTGCTCCAGCTGTGTGAAGTGAGGAGGTAATTTCATGCAGCTAAAAGTACAGTCAGCATGAGTAGGGGATAATGTGTCACTCCTTATGGTGGGCAAACAGCAGTTGTTCATGTAAGGCTTATGTTTGACTAAGCATCTAAAAGGTCAAACATATCTCCAAACTTACTGTCTCCTGAAGCAGTTATACTTGTTGACAGGAGATGAAATTAATTAATTAAGTATACTCTGAATAAAACAGGTGCCAAAAAGTCACAGAAAAGCTGAAAAAACGGTGAAAAACATGGAACATGAAAATTGCAGGTATAAGTACAGCCAGTGTTCTTGTTATATGTCTGACCATGTTTAAATTCAATGACATGTTTAAAATAATTGGTTTTCCTGCCTAATTTTTCAATCAACCCTGTGCACTGCTACCTAAGAGTGCAAGAAATAAGTCTGTCACTTCTTTCTAAAGCACTTAGCAGGCCTTCAACATCGGAGAGCATTGGGAAATGAAGACAACTCTTGGTTTCTTTAGATGATTTACTCGGTATCAAGATATTAAAACAATGAACAGCAGCAGTAAGTCATGAACTATTCCTATTTTTCCCGTTTTTTTTTTTTTGTGGTTTTTTTTGTTATTTTTTTTTCCCCTAGCAAACAGGACAAGTTAGGATCCATGTGCCTTATGTAAGGTTCCTGTGTAACGTCTCTAAGATCTGCTCCCCCATGGCATGATAACAAGTGAAATATGAAATATGGTTCTGAAAAAATATCCACTTTGGGAAGTTATTCCTTTCGCTTTAAAAAAAATAGATATAAATATTCAGAATGTCTTTAAATATAAATTGCTGCTTTATAGAGTGGATTTTTTTTGGGCGGGGTAGGGGGGGAGTGGTTGTGGAGCAGAGCTTGTCTGTACTGTAATGAAAAGACAGAGTCGGCAGATGGCAATGTTGTATAGTCGTCCCAACAGGAGACAGCCACATCGGCAAGGGAGGGAAACCTCTTATACTCCCTAAGTAGCCATAAGGGAAAATTGAATGGCCCCTGCCGGCCTTTGGAGACTTGGCCCTTCAAGCATACTTCGGCTGAATCCTTGTGTAGGCTTTCTGAGTTTGTAATACCATTTGTAACAGCAATTCAACATTTAAAACCCTTCATTTGAAAGGGAAAACCCACTATAATTTAAGAACATTCTAATTAAACCAGAGCATTGCCATAGTCTTTTAAAACATTTCATAATGCTACATAAGTACAACATGTTCTTTGCCACAGAGGTTTTATTTCTAAAAAGATAAGCGTGTCTGATGCATTTTCTTTTGCTGGAATGTTAATAGATCTGTTTAACTGATCTGTTACTGCCTTTTTGTGCTCAAACTATGAAAGTCAACTCATCAAACACATTTCTCCAATGTCAAATATAAGTTATCTCCTTAGAACCAATGTAGTTCAGGCATACAGCAAACTAGTTTATACATGAATTACCTTCACTAGCTCTAATCCCAAACTGGAAATCTTCTCTGGCTCTAGCAAGTTCCAGGTTAGGCCTGCTATGCTTCGCTTTCTAGAAAGTGGAAAGGTATGGGATATAATTACTTTTTTTTTTTTCTTTTTCCTAAACTGCTGTGGAAAGCGATTAGAGTACTTTGACCTAAATATGTAAATGAAAGTTGCAAAATCTTCCTCCTTCCAACTATACTGAAGGCACAGGAAGGAGGTAAAAGCCTGTGGTAGATAACCTTGACATATAAAATTCATGGAACAGCTCAGCAACAGGAACTTGGAAAGACTTCTGTAAAATATAGGAACTAACAGATGTCTTGAGAGAAGTGAGTAATAGTTTGAATAAAACAGTTTTAGGTTCTGCTGCAGACTCTGAAGTCTGAAGCTCTATGTCAGTAGCCAAAAAAGAAGGCATCATTTCAGATATAGGTGAAATGTGAAGTACAAAGCTCATTGCATTCAGAGCTTTGTCTAGCAGCTCTAAAAAGCCAGAAATGGTCATGGATGCTGAAAGATAAAATCAAGTCATTTGTAGCATAGTACTGGCTGTAGCAAAAAATGATGCTGTGAATACCCTTGCTTGTTTGCATGGTAAGACCTGGTTATACTGTCTGCTCAGTTTCCCTCAAGGTAAAAAACTGACCAGAAGAGAGGCTCTATGTCAGAATCAAAGATGTATGTAACGTGAGATGTAGTGCTAAATTAAAACTCCTGTCACACAGAGACTGCTTACTATAATTTATGTCAAGGTTAATGGAGTAAAAAACATTGGAGTATTTTAAATGCTGATCAGACATGTTGCCAATTAGTATTGCTGCAGATTTTTTGTTATACACTGAAAACGTTTCTCACCATTTATGTCTTTTTTACAGGAAGTTGAAGGAAATAGCGCAGAAATTTTAAATAAACTGAAAATCACTCAGGAAAATCAAAGGTGAGTATGAAATGTTCAAATATCTACCTCAGTGTGGTTGCACAGAAAGTGTTAGAGTGATGGAAATTCCAGTCATAACAGCTTTGGGCCAAAGTAAGACAAATTAGTTACTGATAGGAGATGCATTCAAGCGTTCATTGCAGAACATACACAGCAGCAGCTGGGAGTCATAGTCAGATGTTATAGATTTGACTTCAGTGTGGCTCAGAGTATTAAATAATAAAAAATATGCACAGAGTTTAATTAAAAATTCGGACTGCTTCCATTTCTTCAGAATCAGAATATTCAAAGTTGGAAGGGACCCAGAAGGATCATCAAAGTCTAACTCTTGGCCCTGCACAGGAGAGCTCCAAGAATGACACCATGTGCCCGAGAGTATTGTTCAAGCTCTTCTCCAACTCTGTCAGGCTTGGTGGTATAACCATACAGGTACAGAACAGACACATTATGGTACTTAAAGACTTATAAGTTTTCTGAAACCACCCTGCTGATGGTTTTTTACGCCCAAAATGAAGTTGTTCAAGCCCTTGTCTGTTCTGACATTGCTCACTAGTGATGGTTTTGGTAACTTTGTGCAGTGCAATTTTCTTTATATTGGTAACTAGCTTGAGATTCTCAAACTTCTTTGACATAAACATTTATTTATTTGAAAGGGGTATATTATGGGATCATCTCAAGCATTTGAAGTAAGATAGTTTAAGAAGTTAAATCATGCATGTTTAATTATTGATGCTGCCTGTCAGAAGTAAGTATTGATATATTTGTTTCTGTGGTGCTTTCAGTATTTTGTTTTAGCACAAGACTGTTTATTTCTACCATGTTTTTAGTCTTCCAAATCTCTGTATATTCTAAAGCTTTGGATGAGGAGCCATCCAATCTAAAGCATGATGGAAGAGAGGCTATCCCTACTTATTTATCCACTTTCAAGATCATGAAGTGCACATACTTATACAGGTGTTTGTTTCAGCATATTTAACAATAGCTTCAAATTGGTGGTTGTGAGTTTCCAGTACTGCTTAGAGGTTTGTTTTTCTTACCTGAAATACAATTTTACAGTAACTGAGCCAATGTCAGCCAGAACTAAGGCTTTATATGAGTGGAAAAATGCATCCATAAAATATTTGAAATATCTAGTTGTCCATGAGTATTTTAGTACCTACAATTTACCAGTATAAGAAATCACTGCATCCAGGCAAATCAGGTAGCAGCAGGCTGCAGTAAATTTAATTCCTTAGTTTGCTGCATGCCTAATTTGTTAGTTTATATCTGCATGAGTAATACAAATGATTTAATCTATCAGTTGGAGGTGGACATCATAAGTTAATAAAAGGCCTGAGGACACACAGAAAGGCTCGCTGACCTGAGTGCATTTCAGGTCAGCTTTTCAGGGTTTCAAACATTAGGCAGAGATTATGCAGTTGTCTTCTTTGGTTACAACACAACACTAAGAGAAAGGTTTCTTAGATTTAGATGGCAGGTGGTGTTTTGAGCCATAGGGACCCCAAATGGTTGCTGCAGGTTCCTGTTGTGTCTGTGACCTATACACTTCCATGTACAAATATGATATTGTTGGTAAGAGTCCAAAATTATAGTTACAGACTCCAAAGAATTAGATGTATTAATATAGAAAAGAATAACTCTATTTTCATCCTATTGCCAACATTTGGTGTCGAAGGGGACATTGTAATTGCTGACACTTGCAGAAATTTTTACTTTTAAATTTTATTAGGGAAGTAAGATAAGGATTTATTTTCAAAGAAGCTATGAGTCTTACCAAAAAAAAATCCTGAACTAAGGTCTCATGAAATATAAAAGTTTTCAATTAAATTATTTTTTCAAGCTCAAGATAGAAAATCAGTAATTCCATTAGTCTATGAAATCTTAAAATTAAGGCTAAGCTTCTGTTAATTTTCCATTTCTGGCTCTTGATTGAGAATTGTGTTAGGTTTCATAAGGTGGTATGTACAGTTGAGGTACACTTGTGTTGTTGGAGGGTGGCACTGCAAATAGCTCTCAATTCAGGAGCTGTTATCTAATAATCTAAGACCACTAACACACAGTAATTTCATGAATATGCAGAGTAACCACTTTACGGTATGAAGTTATTGTAAATCATGTTGTTATGATTTCCTGGATGGATGCATCCATTAGGCTTAATGATGGGGAGGGGAGGAATTGAAGAAGAAAAACAGTAAAGCAAAGCATGAAGTCTAAATGAACAGTCTCCCCACAAACAGCAGGGAGAACACTTACTAGACAATGATTTGTGTTTCACTTCCTGCTTAAATTTGCAGGGGTTTCTTTGCCAGAGTGGAGTACTAGTTGTTCTAGAAAGATAAAGATGGTTACAAAATTATGTACAAAATTAATAAATTTTTGTTTCTGATAGTTACATTCCCTTCAGGAGCTGAACATAAATCAGCGTAGCTGAGTTGTTAGAGGTTATATAAAGGACCTGTATGACTAGAAGAGTTCTTTGCTCTTTCCCTTCAAAAAGTATTGATGAATTATGTCCTAAGAACATGAGCAACAGGAGAGGTACAAACAAGGTTGTGAGTAATGATCACACTTTCATCTGCTTCTAAATTTCAGAAGTGTTTATGAGTCTACTTTCTGGTATTTCTTTGATTTTGAATTGAGAGTTGTGTGATCTGCAGGTCAGGTATGGGACTTAGTGGATAAATGTCAATGTCATTTGGCAGACAAAACTTGGACAAACATAAAACTCTGTTCTTTCTGAGAGGATAATAGGATATATTTTGTTAAAAATTAAAATTTGAGAACATTATAAATGTGAAATAATTGGTCAGCCAAAAGGCTATTAGAAATAAAACAGAAAAGTAATTAGTAGTAGGTATAGTGGAATACAAGGTTAATTAGTCTCATTTGTATGATATTAATAATTGAATATAATCAGCCCTGGGATACTTACAGAAGCACTCTCACTGAATGTTTTAAAAAATGTAACAGAAGGATTTTTACATTTTGCTTGAAGCAGAGCTTATGTATAAACCTTTTAAAGTAGCACACTGTCTTGGGATATTTGCATAATAAGATGCTTTGTAAAATGAATGTCCAAAATTCTGCTCTCCCCCACAATGCTGGGGATCACATTTCTAGAACTGACATTATTCTCTTTCTCCAGGACAGATCAAGAAGACCAAAACACTAATGGTAGCATGAGATTTCTAAATCAAAGTCTGTCATGAGGCATAATTAACAGAAGGTGTCTAATTATCTGAAGTCAAAACTGTATCATCCTTTGCCCTTAATGCACATAAGATGACATAGGTGAAATTTAATTAGAGGCAAAACATGGATTAATACTTATTTAATAGCTTTGGTAGGAGCTTTCCTCAGTACAAAGAGATTGTCTGGTGAATTGGGCAAATATTTAGCCAGTGCCTGTAGCCCAGATTAACAATTTGCAGCAAACAATTTACTTAGCCAGTTTCTACTGTTTCTGCAGTAAGAATATGGCTTTTTCAGGCTTAACAGCTGTCTTTAAAAATTGTTTTTAATTTTAGTTCTCATTTGAGAAATTAAAACTGCTTGAAATACAAAATTTTGCACAATATTTTTTACCTCTATATGAGTGAGGTCATAATATGGTTTTATTTGTTTCCCTGGTTAGACAGTTGTATCCACAGGTCTAGTGGAAATAGTAAAATCTATTTTGGACTTAGGTTTCCATTCTAATTTGGATTGGTCAGCTGTCTCACTATTTTGTAGAAATTGTTGTCAGTTCTTAACAGCTCTATTTGACCCATGCCTAAGTCGTTGTAAGAAAGGAAGGCAGCAGGAAAGCAAGTTGTGCTGTGGAAATGATGGTGTCCACACTCTGCATTATAAAACTTTATGGGGCAGTGCCATGGATGTAAACCATTTTTACTTTCAGTATATAATACTCTATCTAGAAAATATCTCTCTTATTTAGAAAGGTGTAGGGAGGATGTTTTCTAGAGCTGCTGCATCGAGGCAGGTTGCTTTTTCCTCAAATCCATTCCAACAAATTTCAGTTATCTAGCAAGAGGTTAGGGAATATGAACAATCCACTGAAAATCAATTTGTCTGCCTTTACAAGCAATTTTGAGTGCCTGAAATTAGATGAATTGGTCTTAGTTCCTTTTTTATGGCTCATAGTGGGAAGACCCTTGGGTGCTGCCTGTGTTTACATTGGAGTGTTGACTGTCACAGGCCTAGATTTCAGTTTCTAGTCAGTGTTTGTGTTGGTTGTATGCTATATTTCTTTTTAGAAAGATGTAGAAGCTAGTAGGGGGAGTTTTGTTACCTGAAAAAGAAAAAATTAATTTCTGAGAGTCTAGAAGAAATTAAGTAAAGTGAGATAAATACTCACCACTTCAAACATACTCCTAATTTCTTGAGGGTGTGCCAATGGAATCCGGGTTCAAAAAACTACTATTAAACCCCAGATTCACATATTATAATGAAATGTCAAAATCAGAAATGTGTTTTCATTTTTGCATACGCTATAGTGGATAGCTATACTGTCTGCATAAAGGTATATTATCATATAACATTTTTAGAAAGTGTCTAGTGCTAATAATCATTATATTAAACAGCTGTATTATTCTGTACAGTTTTCAGCAGACACTGCCCTCTTTCCATCATGGCTCCTTTCCATATAGGAGCACCAGCTAGTAGTTATACTATCAGGACAGAGCTCCCATGTAGAAGTTATTTAAGTACATCAAAGCTGCATCTGCTAAATAAGAGCTGGATACTAGTCTTGGATCATGCCTTGAGCTATGTTGGTACATACTGGCATATGAATGTTTATTGTGAGTCTTTTCATGGCCCCCAAATTTTGACTTTCATTTTATGAAATCTTACTGTGACTTCAATTTTTAATTGTTCTCAAGCATAAGACAGGTTCAGATCAAGTGGAAACATCTACTTGATTTTGTAGAAAGCCTGAAAAAACAGGTCAAATAGAAGAAGTAGCTCTTTTAGCTGGAAGGGATCTTGTTTAATACCTGTAATTAAACCTCTGTCATGAAGATTGGTTGTTTATGAAGGAATGTGAAGGAAAAGTAGGAAGAAAACAGATCGGACCAACTGCATAGTGTTGTCCATGCTAAAGGAACATCTTTTCTCCCATGCACAATCAACCTGTGGAAAATGGATTTTTTTTTTTTTTTTGTGAATTTAGTAAGTAATCAAATGGAAAGCAGACATGGAAATAGTCACATTTGGTAGCAAACAAGATAAACCCAGAGATGTCAATGTGTCAAATGTTCCTCCATTGCATCCACTGAAGGAACATTCATTCCAAGAGACTCATACACTGTACATCCCAGTTTCAGCAAAATGCATGGTCTATTGCTGACAACCTTGGATACGTCTTACTGGAAAAAAAAACAAAAACAAAACCAAACAAACAAAAAACCCCAACCAAACAAAAAACCATAAGACAAGAAATATCAAACACACAATTTCCTAACAGATAAAATGCCAAAAGAGCAACCCTGGGGTCTTCAAATTGCTTGAAGTTGTTTCTTTTTTGCTTGGTGTTTTTGTTTTTTTTTTTTTTTTGTTTGGTTTGGGTTTTTTGTTTGGATTTGTTTTAGTGTTTGTTTGCTTTCATTTTCAGGTTTCTCTGTTGTTTTACTTTTTGCTTGCTTTAATTTTTCAGTTTCTCTGTTTTATTTTTGTTAGGTTTCTTTTTGTTTTATTGTTTCATTTTTGGTTTTGGTTTTGTGGTTTCTTTGTTTTATTTTTGTTTGGTTGGTTTTGTTGTTTTGGTTTTTGTTTGGTTTTTGGTTTTTTGTTTGTGGGTTTCTTTGTTTTATTTTTTTGTTTGCTTTGGTTTCATTTTGTTAAGTCTATTTTTTTGTTTGATCGAGTATCATGAAAGTGTTGTTACTATAGTAGGTGACATTGTAAGACATCAAGTTAAGGAAGATACATCATGGAGCTGAGTTCTTAGGGTTTTGACTTGTTTTAGATTCAGGTCCATCAAAATGTGTAGCTGCTAATAGTAAAATATCCTTAGTCTTCCTCTACCTTTGCTTTGGCTCAAGCCACTGTCTGAGATGAAGCCTAAATTCTGCACTGGTACCTGTGGTGTCTCAGCACTGATGTGTGTTGCTTGCACAGGACTCCCACAGGATCTAGTGCTGAGCCACTGCTGTCCCTGCCTTACACACAGACATCTCAGATCATGAATCCCGCTTGTCCTAAAAGATGTCTCTCAAAATATTTTTAAAATTTTATTTCAGACCTGTGGGCCCTTTATCCTGTCTTCTGAGGGAGAGTACAAGAACAGGGATTATTAGGAGAATTAACAGTGTCTCCTAAATTCTAGTGAATAACTTTTTCTTTGGATCTTCCATCTTCTGCCATCCATGCTACTACAGAATTATGAAAAAGGAAGAGAGAAAGATGAAAGTATTATCTCCATGAGTTGCTGTCTAAGATGGCATTTCTATGTGGAAATCTGCTATAGAATGGCATTTTTAGAAAGAAGTGAGAAGGATAGGATTTTTTATGGATAACAAGGGCAGTCAGAGTTATAACAGTTACAGCTGAAAACAGGAAAAGACTTGAAAGTAAGCCAGAATCCCTCAGTAATATCTAATATGTAAAGTAGGAAGGGAATATCCTACAGCAACATATTGTGCTGCTCATTGCTGGAGGTAGCACTATGCTTTCTGAATTTGGGCCCATGGTGTCAGTTCCCATGTCTGGTTTAGAGATGGAAAATAGAGAGCTACTGCAATTTGTGACTGCCCTGGAATGTATTCTGTGAAAGTAATTGAAAACATTTAAATAAATCTAAAAAAAATTTAAAGCATTTTGGGTCATTTCAGTAAAGTCAGGGCAGAAGAAAGAAAGTGACTTGAACTTTTCAAGGACAATATATGCATTCACTTCATAATATAAAAGTCACTACCTGAGTCTGATCTGTACTTCTGTACAAGTACTGATTAGTATTCTGTGAACACAAATGTCTGTTTTGAATGCACTAATTATTACAGCATATTTTTAATAATTCTCTTCTTGTAACCCTCAATTTATCTTTATTGCATTTATGAAATAAATGTAGGAGCTCCCAGAAGGTGAATATAATATTATTTTGTGCTCACCTCTCATCAGAGACTCTGCCAGAAGTTTACAAACATCAATTAAGCTTCACCATGCTGCCATCTGGGAAATAACTCTTCTTACACCCATGTTACAGATGGATAAACAAACAGGAGCTAAATAACTTGGCCATGATCATGTTGCCAATTGGGAAGAGAGATTTCACACTGTCTCCCAGTCCCTCACTCGTGTCTTACCAGTAAGCATGCTGCCACACAGTTAAGTTACATTTTGAACTGTTTTTAATGAACTGAGCTGCTGGTTTTTTTCTTCTGAATCATCCAAAACTTGACAACATTTTATTTTAACAAATAATACTCTGGCCAATATTTATAGTTAAATATAATGTTTATCCTCACCTTTAGTTGGCTTTAAGATTTGTGTACACTGCTAACACAGGATAATACCAAACAAAGCAAAAATAAATTGTTGTGGTTCCCTTTAAAAAGAGTTTCCACTGACAACTGTGGATGTGGGTTGTGGAAACAGGATAGACGATGAAACACACAGGACCAAAGGGGTCATGTGTCAGCAGATGACCAGTGCAGAGCTAAGCAAACAGCAGCTCAGGCAAAGGAAAAGTAGGGATGTCCACATATGGTGAACTGTGATGATTTTGGTTAAGCAAGAAGAACAGTATGTTACCCTATGAGGCAATCTCTAAAGTCATTGGATGATTGTAGTGTTAACAAGTTCTACATAAATGCCATGTTTGGCTCTATAAATTGGCTTCTGATCATCAATCAGCCATCCCCGCCTCGAGTCCTGACAGACAGCAATGGCGTTTGGGTCAGTTTCTCACACTCGTATTTTAAATTGATCTCTCTGACTCCTCAGTTATTTTATTTTTTCCTTGCACAGAATCCTTTCCCTTTCCTAATGTTTGTAGAAATGTTTTTAATGTTTGGTTGATAAGGCATGCACAAGGAGATGTTTTTTTTTTCTGTTGTGTATTCTTCCTGTATTGTTGGTAACCCCTTTGAACCTAGTAGAGATGTATCTCATTGTGGGCAGAAATACAAAGCTTCTAGTTATTGAAATTCTTCTCTTCCCATTTCAACTCTAGTGAATTAAAATTTTTGGGTAGGGGTGGGATTTAAAGGTCATTTCAGTTCTCCCTTATGCATGCTATTAATTATGAAGGCATAAGGACCACTACTATTGTGTTTGCTCTACAACATTAGAGGATGTACTTCCTTGTGAAAAATGGGGCGTTAGTGTTAGACTGCTGGACTTTTCCTGGAGAGAAGGTGGTGCAAAAGAACACTTTGTATGTTACTGTAGTGCTAAATTCCAAATTTTAGGGACATTCTCACAGAAGGAAGCCATCCTTCCTAATCTCTGAGATTTAGGAATGTCAATTGATTCTGATTTTGGCACTGAGATGGATGATCATTTAAACAGATGGGTAGATACACTATGATAATTTGCAATCAGCATATTTATTACTTAAAAACCTGTCAGATTACACCTGAAGTGTCAGTTTAGGGAGCAGTCAGGGAAGGGCTGGTATTACTCTGAAGTGAGCAGTTACTGTTATGTCTGCTCCCAAGTGAAATCCGATCATATGATGCATACATTAATCCCAACAGGGTGACTCTAGAAAATATGATTAATGAATTTACCTGTGTCTAAAGAATACAGGTTAATAACATAAAGAAGATCTGCATAAGGATTTGATTCTGCCCAGACAGGCCTTTTGCTTCATAAGGGGCTCTAAGTCTGCCAAGCACCACAGCACTCATAGCTGACTGCTTGCCATTTGGACAAGTGGTAATAATCAGTTTTAATCATGCCCAGGGAATATCAGTGTTTCCCAAGCAGATGTGAGCAGCCAGAGGGTGGGAAATCATAGGAGGACATCTTTGAAGGAAGAAGTGATGGGAAGAAGATTTGCATGAGAAGATTTGAAGTGTTGAGGAGAAGCAGAAAGTAGAGCATCCCAAATCAAATACTCTTCTGTTTAAAAGTTTTACATCCTGCAATTGTGCCAAGCAACTAGATGCTGGGACCTGAGCTATGAATGTCTAACAGTGGGTTCCATGTCAACTTTTGGAGCTGAGAGAAGTAGGAAGGTTTCTTTGCATGTTTAATTTATTTATGCATTTATTTAGTAAAATATTTAACTTTCATCTATTTAACTTCTGTCAGCAAATTGTTTATTTTACATTTACCTTAATTTTGATTGAGTTCAGGTCAATTTCACGGTGCTGGCAAATGTCAAGATCACTTACTCCTTTTGGGGAGGGAATTTCAAACTTGACTGTAGGATTTTTTTTTTTTTTTTTTTTTTTTTTTTTTTTTTTTGGTACTGTCCAGTAAATTTATTGGTTTTCATTTCCAAAAGGAATCTCAGCATCTGCCCAGGTGCATAGGCCAGTTTGCAAGATGAGGATAGCGATCTGGGTGAAAGAAGCCTGTTTTGGCTAATGGCTTAACTTAAGAAGAGAATAGTCTGATCCTTAAAAAAGTAGTTTGGATCCAACATTTAATTTACAAAAAAATTTTACAAGACTGAGTAGGCAGCCTTTACTCACGTTTCTCGAAAATATCCCCCCCCCAAAAAAAACCCAACCAACCAAACAAAAAAATCAAGAATAAAAGAACAACCCAAAAAGTCTTTTATTCGTGTACTTTGAAAACTTAAAAGTATTCATGACATCAACTACAGAGGATAAGCTAAAGAAGGGCTTTTTGGCCTTTTGATTAAGGTAAGACTAGAAGAGTAAACAATCTGAAGTATATTAAACAAAGTATTAAAAGACAAAAGACACTGCTCTGATGCATTCAAGAAACCAGAAATCTGTCCCAGGCCTGGAAGAAGATTAGTAGAAGAGATTTTCTACCCCGAATATGCAAGGTTTTGGTAGATGTTTCTACAGAATCCTTAAAATACAACATTTCTCTCCTTAAGTCTCAAAAGAGCAGGCTTTCTAATTGGGTTTTAAAATATTCTGTTGCAACTTTTACCGAGATTTTTCTCTTTGGTGGTAGAACTGTGATTTTTTTCTCATGTGTGTTTTTCTCCTGTGCTCTGAAAATCAACTAAATATGCAATGTGAATATTATTTTATTCCAGTTCTAATAATGAAATGAGAAATTATATTAAAAAGAATGATCATCAAAGCCAGAATTATTCTTATAGTGATAAAGATGACACAGGCTTAGATGGTTATTTTCTTCTTTACCCTGTTCTATTCTGATATGTCAAACTATCCTTAATCCAGCAAGCTGAAACTTGCAAAGTTTTTTAATATAAATGATGAGTTGGGTGCTTGCATCACAGAAACATAGAGGTGGAAGAGTGCTCTTGAAAATAACCCAAGTTGCAACACCAGCTTAGCCTGTTCTTAAAATCTTTAAAATGTAGAGTGTAAAGTAGATTCTTGCCCGCCATAGCTTGTCTCTTGTGCTTCAGTTTCCTGACTGTTAGCTAAAACAGTTTTCTCTTTTACAAAGTCTTTAGAAAGTCTTCATAGAAGCACATATGGCTGACTTTTTCTTGCAGTCTTTGAAAGGAGAATTCCTGTTTAATGAGATTTCAGCCATGCAGTTTGATGGAGGGAAGAAGGCTGTGTCCTTCGCCTAAGTGAAACATCTTTCATATCAAGAAAAGAACCGGGGCTTCTGTATACTCATGTGAATACTTTGTCTTAAAAGCAGAGCTTGTTCAGTGGCCAAACTCTCACCACTATGCAAGCACAGCTAGGATTTCATTCTCAAGTTTTGTATCATGGGCCAAATAATTCAGATGTAAGTCTGTTTGTTGCCAGATGGGACATTTTAACAGGTAAACATAGAGAAATGTAAAAAAACACCTGCTTCCAAAGGGATGAACCCCATGGAGAGGGTTTTGACATGAGGAAGACTTTGTCAGCAGAATTCATTTGAAACTGGAGGAAGTCTCCTTCAGTGGCACATTCTGAAGAATTATCAACTTGTACTCATTTTGTAGCTATCCTGGAAGGGGTTTTCTTTTCGCTTTAATTTTAGATGCTGCTTACCCTTAGACTTGTCTATACAGTGTCATGGATGGTTTTTCAGGTCTGTAGTTCACATGGTTTGCTTGGTTCATATCTCAGATAATGTTCAGGATTGCAAATTACCATCAGCTGGAAAAAAACGGCTCACTATTCTCTACTACCTTAAAGCAAACAATCTCAACTACTTAAATTTTTACGATGTCTATCTGTCTTGTCTAGCTAGGGACCTACTTTATTGTAGACTCCAGCACTATATTTCTACAAATGATCTAGTAATTCCCCCTTACTAACTGCCTGGAATGGGATACTTACCTCAATTCACTACAAAACCTGCACATAACATACAATCATAGTGTGGCATGAATTGTTTGTCTAGTTAATTATGACATTATCCAATGCAATTAAATTATTTAACCTAGAACAGTAGGTATATTTAATCTCTTTTTTCCAATAAATGAAGTGCAAGAAGCAGGTAGTAGCAGCAGTACGATATTGTAATTAACATTTAGTTCTGTTAATGAAAAAAAAAAAGAACCCGAACATGATTAAATTAGTCAGTAACTGAATACAGAAGAGAACATTTAAAAATGCCTGTTTATGCAGTGAGAAAACTGGTAACTAAGTTACCATAAACTGTTTGATGATGTGAACAAAGTGATGCAATTTTTAATGCCTACATTGCATCATCTAATGCCACGTCGATTCTAGTATTTAAAACCTCCATCATCCTTATCTCTTTGCTTGTTTTCATAAAGCACTGTATTTTGGGCCAATGTCTTCAGTAGAATATGCTAGGTAGCCCTGTGAATTACTCTTATGTTTTCTTTGGGAATTTGCAGAATAGAGCCAATTCAGGACATCCTGACATGAAGATAACAGCTGAGAGCAGTCTGGACATTGCAGGACCTGTAGGTGGGTATAGGCAGGATTGGTGTGGTGCCCGGGGATGGGTGGGGGAGCAGCTAGTGGTATTTTGTGACAGGCTGAGTATATTAAAATAGGTAACAGCTATGGCAAAAATCACCATGTAATGGAACTTTTTGGACAACTCAAAAGTGAGTTGTCTCCTCCCAGCTTGTCCTCTCACAATTTGAGGTTTAAGCATCTACAGCCCATCCTGATACCTGCAAACAAGCTTTTCTCCACTCAGACCTGTTTGCTCTGCTGCTCCTCCCTGTTTCAGGATTCACACAGGTGTTCTACTACACTGCCTGCTTGCTGGGGCTGCCTGTGCCTCTTAGGTGGCCTATTGTGTCTGTCACACAAGTTCCCTGCAGAGGAGGTGCAGCTGTGTCAGATAAAAGGGCACCAGCACATGGGGAAGTTGGTAAGGCAGAGGAAGAGTTGCGTATTTAATATCAGTGTTTTTCTAGTATTAGGCCTGCATTGAATTTATTTAAGCTTGTAATAATGTGGCAGATCTTGTTAACAGACAGGACCAAGCTGGAGAATAACTTTGTTCAGCAGGTGTGCTAATCCCACAAAAAGAAAATGAAGCAAATGTGCAGTTGCCAAGAGCAAGGTGCACTCATGAGAACATCCACAGCTTGCTGATGCAATGTAAGTTCAAAGTAGAAAGCTGGTTTTTTGAAGAGGTAGGTTTTTATATAGAACAGGTACATTTGCATGCTCTACAGCTTTAAAAAGAGTATTCATACATAAGACTGTGTTTCTTATTTTTCTGAAATGAAGATAGAAGTGAGGAAACAAATTAATATTTAATTAAGGATCCAAACATTTATAAAATCTACTTATATCTCCCATATAACAAATGGGACAAGAGGAAATGGACTCAAGTACAAGATTTAGATTGGATATTAGGAAAAATTTCTTCACCAAAGGGTTATCAAGCATGGGGATAGGCTGCCCAAGAAAGTGGTTGAATCAGCATCCTTTGAGGTACTTTAAAGATATATAAATGTAGTGCTTAGGGACACAGTTTAATGTTGGACTTGACATTGTTAAGCTAGGGGTTGGACTCAATGATCTTAAAGGTCTTTTCCAACCTGAGTGATTCTGTGATTATTCAGGTGTCAAAGAATCACTAAGATTTTAATTAAGGATGCTATAAAGGTAACGGGTGGAAGGAAATATGTCAGGAAAGGAAAATGTGCAGTTAAGGCATGGTGTGCCTCAGTCTGCATTACAGAATGAAGGGAGGTAGAAAATAGGGTAAGCAGAACAAGAAACTAGAAAACTTTATGTTGCAGGGATGTCAGAAACTGTTTGCAAAAAGCAGGCAAATCTGGTTTTTCTCTTTGGGGTTTTATTAAGTATTGTGGATCTTTTCAAGATGGCATTGGGAGGTGGGGCTGTGTTTTTTACAGTTACCTGGCTTGTACCCAGTGTGATGGACAGGGGTTCCAACCTACTTGGGCTGCCTTGGAGCTCTGTACTGGAGTTCTGCAAGGGTATGTGTTTCAAGAAGGGATCTTTCCAGTGTATCCTCTTGTTACTTTGTTTTAAAAGACAGCAACTTCTGTCTTCCTTCGGCTATGAGGCAGGGTTGTGCCTGTGAAGGAAGTCTTTACTGGCCACAGTGTGTTGCTCATGATTTGTTTGTAGCATTCCTAGAGGATAGCCTTTTTTAGGATTTCTGTCTGTGCCTGCCATGTCTGATCTATCTTACTGAGTTCCTTGGTGTTTCCTTGTCTGCCATGAGCTGTCTGAATCTTCTGACTGTCAGCAGCAGCTGAGCTGTCCTTGTTCCCTCTGGGCTGTTGAGTGATGTCCTGTGAGATGCCAAACACTCCAGAGCCTCCCAAGGCAGCCTCAAAGTTCTACTCAGAGCTGTTTACAATGGAGCAGGTAATACATTTTTAAGAAGTGTTTCAAGGTAAAGTTATGAATAATGTTGAGTAGAATTGGACCTTTAGGAAGAATAATTTCTTCTAAAATATTCTAGTATGGTTTGGGTAGTTGTCTAGGACCTGTAAATATGTGATTTGTGTGTCTCATGTGCAGAAATGCTTGAAAGATCTCTGCTGTGAGAAAGGTGGCTGCTGATGAATTCCTTTCTGTCTGTGTGTGTGAAATTAAGGAAATCCTGGCTGCTTCTATGAAAAGTGGACAGCTATTTTGGCTGTGTCAAAAAGTTGACTATGTCATGTTTACCTAACGTTTTGAAATTAAAGCTGAATTTCAAGTGATAGAACAATACCTTTCTGTGTCTACTACTACTAACACTGTGACTGATTGATTGGGAACTGCAGATGTTGTTTTATTCATGCTTTTTATAAGGTTTAAACTAAGACTGGATTTCTGTAGCATGCAAATGTGCACAAAGATAATTCTGCCATCTATATCTATGCCTACAAATTATAAACCCAAGTATATCAGTATAAAGCCAAGCTATTTAGTAGACTGCATTCATTCCTGTCACAACTTTACATGACTTCTCAGTCTTGTTAAGTTTTGTATTTTGTTATTATTGCTTAGCTGAGGAGAGGAAATACAAGCATTCTAACCACTAGGATGTTTTATTTTTGAATTCCAGATCCTTTCTTAGCTGCAGTAGTAACACATCTATCTGAAATCTTTTATCCTCCTGCAAGTTGATGCTCTGGATTATAGGGTATTCTGGCTCATTGCTTTCTCAGTTTTTGTTTTTGCTCATTGTTTTTTTTATGTTAGCTTGTTGGTTTGTTTGGTTGGGAGATTTGTTGGGGGTTTTTGTTGTTTGTTTAGGGGTTTTGAGGTGTGGGATTGTTTTGTTTTGTTTTTCAAGTGTTCCACTTTAGATATAAAATATTGGAATATTTTTGCATGTGAAGACCAGAACCCAAGCGTCCCAAATCTCAGATGAGTTTCCCAGTGATCAGTTATCCACTTGTCTCTCCAGCACTTGGAAACATTTCAGTATCTCATCAAAGAGGATCAGCATGCACAGGAAAGACTGCTGCTGTGGCTAGGATGTCCTCCTGTGCATGATGCAGCTCTGTTCAGGCAGAGGAGAGAACTTACATCTGGCCTCTAAATTTCTTACCTCAGCCAGTAATGAGCTTTCCCTCATGTTCAGGTGGTTTTCTTCTGATCTGTTCATTTGGAGGCTTAAACATTGCTATTTTATTCTCTTTCAGCTTGAAAAGAAAAGCCTCCAAACTGAAGAACATGTAAGTAGCCAACATTGGTGTTACTACTCTAACTGCTTTAACTGAGTTAGCAAGGGCATGACTCTCTTCGTACTCTAAGAAAAAGGATTTTCTGTGAGAATTCTATTCACATTTTTTAGCTGTGAATATTTGATATTGTGCATACAAATTAGGTTGATTAGCACTTCCAGGAGTTTCTCTATGTTTGTCTGAAGTGTGTACATGCACAGAGGTGAATGGCTATTATGCAATGTATTATAGCTGTTAAATATATATTATAATTAATTTCTCAGTGTGCACGTGTTGTGATTCACCATAATTTTGTGTGAACTTCGAAGGCCCCTTATGCATCTTGAAATACATCCCCACTGTTATCTTAACAACTGTTGCTCTTTGCTGCAGAGTCAAAGTACATTTGAATGTAAGGGCACTTACAGCATATTTATATCGTCCTGGGGCAACCACTGGGAGAACTTGTAAGGCTGTAAAGTCTAAGCAAACTGTCACCATCCATAATTGTGGACTTTTGTTATTAACCCCTGTGACCAGAGTACTGCTGGATGTGGAATAAAACACATAAAGTATTTATTGAGAAATAATAAAAATGCATTCCCCAAACAGAACTTTCACCTGCAGTCTCACAGACTGACATTGTGAAACAAAGGAATTGAAAGAATAGCCTGCTGGAAACTATTGGCCGCAGGGGATGAAAAAAAAAAGACAATAAATCTGCAGCTGAAAAATATTTTCAGGCAAATGGAATTAGCATTTGTATAAAAAAGTTTAGAGAAAATTAATTGCTCTTTTGAACTTTTAACTTCCCCCAGAATTGAAGCCTACAACTAGGATGAAATTTTGTTTTGTTCTGGTAACATTTATGCGTTACAACTAATTGTCTTTTTTTTAATTGCATGGATGGCTGAACAAAACCTGCTGTTACATTTAGAGTCAGATGAAGTATTTTCAGTGTCATATGAAACTAGGCAAAATTCTGTTTCTGCTGCCTTTGAAAATAGGCCTCCAATGTATTTATTGCAACAAACATCTCTAGTACTTGACACTAAATTGTACAATGAGGCCACAGAGTGATGGGGGAAAGACAAGTGATAATGCTATAATCCTCAGAGATAATACAGGTTCAGATAGTTTGATTGATATTATTATCTCACTTGAGAGTAATCTGCACCCAGCTGAAGAGGACCACTATACACTAAAAACCAATGCTGATATTTTAGTACTTCAGTGCTGTACAAGCATTATGCTTACAGATGCGCCAGGCTAAATTTTTTTATTCTTTTCTTCCCCAAGATCTGAAAATCAGCTAAATTATTTCCTTCTTCTACTGCCCCCAGCCCACCAATGTTGTTACAAAACCCAGAGATGATTTCTAAGAGAGACAAATTTTATTTTTTGTGGGTTAGACCTAAGTAAGTTATTTTTCTTGAAAAAAGGGTTTTGACTCACATGTTGGTTTATGAAAAGTGTCTACTCTCAGGAGATAACTTCAGACTTTCTCCTCAAAATTCATGCTGTCTCTGGTTATTTTGTAAACAAGCAGTAATATACCTGTTTCCTATTCACTTTTTCTTCAGTATGAACATTCCCAACAGGAGTGGGACTCCACAGCTGATGAAGGTGGAACACTTGTTAAACGCGGAAATGACAGGGTATACTGGGAGCTGAGTCTGGCCAAGGAGCATGGTTTTCTGCTGAGGATACCCCTAAGGCACTTAATTAAAACTCCCAGCAGGCAACATCTGTATAAAAAAAGTTTTGGTTTTGGGGCAAACTAGAAATTTCAGATTCCTGATGAATTTTTTACTCACCCTTCCCCATCATCGCCCCCCCAGTAAAAGCGTATTCTCCCATGTGTATGAAAACAGACAACATGGACTCCATCAAAGAAACTGGGAATTTTCATGTGGTGTTCTTGCCATGTCTAGCATAAAGAAGAATGTCAGGACTGTAGTGGCAATCAATTGTGTATGCATGCAGGCTTTAGCACCTTAAGGGCAAATAGCTTCTGCCTTTTCATGTCCTTGAAATTAGCATGTGGGAGAATTGGCCCAGCTTCTGAGTGGCAATACTGTGTGATGTTTATTTGGTTGCTAGCTTAAAGGTATTACAGGGGCAAAAAACATATAAAACCAATGAAGCTCCACAGGCAGTGTGAGAAATTGCTAAATAGTATTTGGACTATTATACTGCAGACTGCTGGGGGAAGGTACCATTCAACAGCCACAGCCATTTTTCCTGTGCTCTCCTGCTATCCCTGCCCTAGCAGTTCTTATTATTGACCTGGGACTGAGCACAATTAAAGTATTTTTTTTTCAGTTCTTTCCTGCACTCATCTTTAAACTTGATGGGGATTTTTTTAACATCAAATATGCAAGAAAGAGAAATTAATGTTCTAAAGCCTGGAGTGGATCATGAGATTTGCTGAAAATGAAAGAAAAGACTAATCCAAGTAGCAGTAATGTTTTCAAACACTTTATGTCACAGGTGGTATAGTCTGCTATTAGAGGTCCTAAAAAGCAGTTTTCATACTTGTTGCAATAAATCCCATTTATATGATGACAAGGGAAGTAGAGAGATAAGTGAGGTCACTTGAGGAGAACACAAAATTCTCAGAGAAAAATTACTGTGGTTGGCACTGGCCTCACTTGGAAAGGGAGATACAGGAGATCCAGCAAGATACAGGAATCTTGCTACTGTGTGTACATACTTCACCAGAAATGAGTATAGTTGAAAATATTTTTAGACACCAAAAAACCACAATAACAACAATGGCTGGAGACCCTGACAGAAAGTATGAAAACAACCTACAATTGGTTTTGTAAGGGCCAGAGAAGATGAATTAAAGGCAAGGACTGTGATGTTGATCACAAAAAAATCTGAGAAAATACTTAGTACTCACTAGGGATCTGCATATCCAGTGCTAGGAATAGTCAGGGCATTTGAAAAATATGTTGGACTCAATGTAACATAATATTTAACCTGTCTGAGGATATGGATTAGGTCTGGACTACTCTGAGAAGTCCTACAAGTTTAATGATTCTACCCTCAGAAGTTTGGCTGGTTGGTGCTATTTCAGTAATTTTACATTTGGGATGTAATCATATTCTAATACTTTATTGAAAGATAAATTTCTGGAGGTGTTATTCAGATGTTAAAATACCAGCTTGAATAATCAAGGAGGCTACTGCACAGAAAATAATAGAATATTTTCCTTTTCATGTTTTCACAACTTTGTAATGAAAAAATCAAATTTTCCTGTCAAAATATTTCATAACAATGGAAGCAGGTGTTGAATGAGAAGAAGAAAATGTTTCAACCCTTATAAACTGGTGAGAATAAATATTTAAGCTTTTGTTCTAAATCAACTTGAGTCACTGATAGCTAAAGTCAAGTCTGTATTATCTGTATTATTTTACTTTGAGTTGTGGTGAAACATCTTCATTTCTACAAAACAAGAATTCCGAGTTTGTTACCTCAACTATGCACATGGAGAAGGTGTCTACATACCATTTTGCAGTGTTGTCAACAAGCCATGAAGACCAACTTTCCAAAGACAAAGCTCAGGATGAAATTGTGTATTTGAGCAACTTTTTTATGGAGTACCATTTGTTATGAATTGCATCAATGCTCTGAGTGTAGTCACGTTCATCTGGGCTATGGAACCTTTATTTCACCCTCAACAAGTGTGAAATCTTGCTCTTGCACTGGAACACTCTCATCTATGATTTCATTTGTCTTCTCTTTTATATTTCTGACTTGACGGTAGCTAGCTTGTGGTATCTTTCAGAAAGAAAGGAGAGCTTCAGCCCATCAGAGCTGACCTCTGCATTTCTTAAGGTAACAGTTGAATTTTTAAATGCTGAGTTTATTCTTTTGTAAGTGAAGTCTGAGTTTTATTCACTGGTGAATGCTCATGAAGAATAAATGCAAAAACCTCAACCAAACCCCTACAGGTTTACTTTAGATTTCTTCTATTTTCTTTCTTTTATGGACTCAACTAAAGAATTTTAAAATATCTCTGGTGAATAAGCATATCAGATTCTGGCTTTATGCATGGAAATTCTACTGTAAATGCCTTTGAATCAGTATTTTATTTCCCCCCTCCCTGTTTGATTATTTATCTCATTTTTTCTTCTTTCACAAAATAGCAGTGTCCTCATCTGTGTTTAACTTGCTGACTACTTGCTTCTGCATCTAAAGAATATGGATACTGGGTAGAAACTTGAACACTTTTGTTTGTTTGTTTTGGTTTTTGTTTGTTTGGGGCTTTTTGTTGTTTTGGTTTTTTTTTTGGCGGTTTTGTTTCTTTTGTTTTGTTTAACTGTATTTGTATTTTCAATTCTCTTCCTGCCTGTGTTACCTTCTGTAGTAGTAGAGGAATTTTGTCCTGGAGTCACACAACTTCCTGACACTTTTATAGAAACTTTGGGTGGATGTGGTTGGCCCAGGTCCTGTCAGTGAGAAGCCTGAGCAGAAGGGCATCTAAGCTATCATCTGCTAACACCACACTGCCAGGTAGGATATAGCAAGGTGGCAAGAAAACAGTTTTGGCACATAAAAAAGAATAAAATAATTCCTATTATAAGTTGTCATGAGTGTTTTTCTTCAGGATAGCAAAGGCAATGGGAACTTGTAATCACTAAGAACAGACACTGCTTTTAGTGGAACAGCTTGCACGCATTTAGTAAATGGGGTGCTTAATTTTGGTTTTGGATGAGAGTTAAAATTTCTGGGCTAGCAATTTCACATTTACTCAAAAAATTGTTTAACAAGGTCTATATGCTTCAACCAACATCCATTAATGTTTTTGAACTCCATACCTATCATGATATATCCCCCAAAGAACAGCACTGAACTGTATATTCATTGAGTACTATATGTTTAAAATTTTCATTAACAGAGGAAATCCCACTCTGCTTCTGTAGAATAATGTTTTTTTATCTAAAGTATGTTACCTCATAGTCCATATTTTCTGCCTATTTAGTAAACTTCAAGGCAATGAATTGCTGTTGATTACATTATTCAGCTATCAGCTTGTTTTATTCCCTCAGGGGGTGTGGGAGGAATGCTCCAGAAAAGCCTATTGGAAAGCAGCAGCACTTCTGCTCCATTTATTCAAGCTTGGTCTGGTTCTTACTGGACTCCTATGAAATGGTGGTGCTGTGATACTTTGAAAAGCAAGGAAAAAGAGGAATCAGCTTTTAGCCTGTGATAAGAAAGGTGCTGCAAAGTTGCATTTTGTGTATCTCTTTTCATGCTAAAATCTGCACTTCTGTGTTTAAAGTCATTTAACTTGAGTTTTCTTCCCACAGGAAAAAACCTTATATTTTCCCCTGAATTTGTCTCCCTTTTTGCATATCAAACTATTTCCAAGAACCCAGTGTTTTCCCTTCCATTTAGGATACAACTATGTACTCCTCCTGCAATCATCATTTGTATTGCACATCATTTAGCACCACTTTGCTCTTTTCTCTGTGCCATGAAACATAAGCCATAGCTTTTACTCTTAGGACCTAGGTGACCTTTCTCCATGCACCTGAAGCTCAACTCCCATCTCCAGGAGCCATCTGGACACCAGCAGTGCCAGACACTCACATCCTATTTTTTTTTTAAGTTCTTGGGCAAGTACTTTTGTGCTGTCTCTTGTTAGCACAGGCGCTTGTGAACAGTTCCAGTACTGTCTTCCACCACCTCCAAGTGGCATCATTGCTCTCGTTCAAATGCCTGCTTGTGATTTTCCCTAAAACTTTCAAAATACCTACCAGAGACTTGACAGGAGCTGGACTGCCATGCACTGGGCCACCAAACAGGCTCAAGAGGCTGGCTGGCATCAGCTGTGGTTCTGAGTGCTCATTTCTCCTTGTTTTGAGAGCCTTGCCTTTGTGCCTTTTGCTTGCATTCAAACCCTAAAGCTTGCAGGCTGTTGCTCTGAATTTCTGCCTATTTTATGGGCTTTTATGTGCAACCAGCAGGCATGCTTTGATTAGAAAGATTAGAAATTTGCAAGATTAGAAATTTGTGCCATGGTTATTGGGGAACATCCATCCACTCCCTAGTTATGTATCTAGCAATTCAGTTTTGCTTGATTTTTTTTCAGTATATAGGAACCAGAAAAGGCAATGATACACCAATGATATTATAAAATTCATTATAGAGGTACATAGGTGTTTGGAATAGGTGCATGCCAAGCTTCAATAATCATGGAAGGCATTTGTTTGCTGTATGATGTAAGCTGTAGTGTCACCCAGATGTGTGTTCAGTACCAGCCCTACGGGGATTTCGTTCCATAACTCCTGTCAAAACTAGCAGCACTGTTTTGGATTCTCTTTCTGGCAATGCAGGTTTGTGTGAACTTTTTCTGTTTTCTTAATAAAATTTTGTTTGATTAATTTCAGTGGGGTATGTTTGTCAAATACACAAATACAGGATATAGGTTTGTAAGCTGAAATCTGTGGTTAAAAGTTTTATTGTTATTAAAAGTCTCACTTTTGGCTGGTATATACAAAGACAACCTAACAATAAAAATTCCAGTTATTTTGTAAGTTAGTTTCTCATACTTAACTAGCTTTTCCTTGCACCTACTTTGTCAGTGAAAGAAAATACTTGAGCTATATATATTCAAAAAGAAAATAGAGAGTAGAAATTAAAATCCTCTCCTTACCCTAGATTTCAGAAGGACCTAAAAAGACCAATATGTACTACTTTGAAATAAGTTGTTATAAAAAAAATCTTTAATAAAAATTACTTATTTCAGTCCTGTTCTTCCTAAAAAAGTTAGGCTTTTCAAAAGATTTTTATGCTCTTGCCATCTAAATGTTAGTCAAACTTTTTAATAATTAAACACGGATGGCTAGAAAAAATATATTAATTATGCATCTCCTAGGCCACAGAAAGAAGCTGTTTTAACAGGCTACAAAATGATTTAGTATGCTTAAAATTTAACATTTAATAATACCGCAAGAACATTTATTTTAAATGTTTCCATGTTCCAGTCCTGTATAATTAATATTTAAATGTTAGCACACTGATTATGCTCTTTTTTCTCTTGCTTAGTGCAATTGAACTTTTTCACTTAACAGCCATTGGCTGTTAAGCTTCAACAAACCACACAGCAGAATAAACCTGGCTACTTGAGGCTACAGACTTGAGGACCCCAAGGTACCTCAGAAGAAAGGTTCATGAAAAATAGACTTTAGGAATGCTTTTTTTACAAATATAAGCTATTGTGTATCACCAACAAATTATACAGAGAGGGCTTGGAAGGTATTATTTGATTTTAAAAAAGGTTGCATCCATCAGATCTGCATTTTCATGCATAACTGCAGAAGCAGTGAAGATTGTTTTGGCTTGACTGGCATTTACAACTGTGCACTGGAGCAAGTGTTCTAATGCCCTCTTGAATTTTAGTTCCTAAAAGACGTGATGCACTTGACAGTCTATTAGACTCTTCAGGAGCAAAGCCAAATTGTTCAGCCTTTAAGCTGAACAATTATTTTCTGTTAAAGTGCAGAAATGTGGTTTGTAAGATAAGCAATGCAAAGAGGAAGTATAGATTGATCTAGATGACATGGTCTCATAGTCTCTTGTATGAGTCTTGTCCTTGCCAAAATAAGACCTGTTGTTGTTTTTAATTTTTTTTTTTCTTTTCTAGACAGCTATACAAATCAGAACATTATCAGAGGGGGGGAACCACTACCATACTGATTAAGATAATATGTCATTAATTTTTTTTTCCCCTCATTGCTGATTAGCTGGTATAATTACAGAGGTTTTGGCACTACAAGGAGGTGGTGTGGAGTCTGGGCCAAGAGCTGGGAAGGAGATGAGAGGGGATGCTTGGGAAAAGATGCAAAGTGCCATTGCTAAGGAGTGTCTGAACAGGCTGGCTGCTTTAAAGATCTGACTGCAGCTCAGAGTTGCCATCCTTTGAGTCAGTGTTGAACATGCTTGGGATTAGTGACATTGCAGTTTGCATTAGGCATGGCTGTGCCCTTGAGGCAGATACCAATTCTGAGCTTCATTTTACTTTTTTTTCTGCTAGTTTCTAAGACATCTGTGACAAGAAATGCTGTGCTTCTTTATGCACTTGTGGGGAAAGAAAGAAAGAATCATAAGGAGTGAGCACTTCTGATTAAAATCTTTGCTCTTTCATTTCTTCTCTAAATCAAATATTATTTTAATGTTTTTTAGTGCTCTGCAAGGAAAGCGAAGTTAAACTATTGATAAGGCTTTATCTACAGGTATTTCCTTTCATTGTAAGAAAAAAACAGGTTTTAGGGACCTGTAAGAAATTACTTCCTATTCCTCTCCATAGATTTGCTGAATTTTTCAGTTAGAAAATGGTGGTGAAGAGATAGTTGAGGAAGAGAGAATGAAGAGACAGCATCTACCCATCTGCAAATATGAAATGTATTTAGATTTAATAAAGGCAGTGAGCAAAGGGATGGGACTTGAGCAAGTGGAAAGCCTTGATGGCTTTGACAAGCCTTTTCTTTATTCTCTTGAGCTAATTGAGTCACTTGACAGGTTAGCATCAGGGTACAGTCAAATTCTGACAGGCTAATTTGAGCTTGTGGTTCCAATGAAACATACATATGCACTCACTATATTTAGTGACAATCAGTGTCATTTTCTGCTTAAATGCAGACAGCTCAACACATTTATTCAGCTGCTTATCTGGAAATGAAGCAAGCAACCCAGTGATGAAGGTGAAGCCAAAGGGTTAGGTCAGGGGGTCTATTTGCACTCTTCATAATGCTTGGTATCCAGGAGGATGGGAGGCTGACCGTTAGGCTGGTCTGAATGAGACTGGTAGAGGGGGACAAAGGATGGGAACCGCCATAACTTGCCATTTGATGTGGTGAATAGAGGAATTTTTCTTTGCCATAATTGAGCTAGAGATTCAAAAGGCTGGTGACAAAACTATTTCTGCTTAGTAGCATCTGCCTCCCTAATACCGAGTAAGCACAGAACCACTCAGCATTGCATAATCTTAACTACTTTTTGGAAGGGTATTGAGGAAATTGACCAGCTGGAGTGTGCTGAAAGACAGTAATCCTCAGCCATGAGCTGTCCTTCAAAACTGAGGAAGTTAGACTGTGTGCACCCTGACACAAAAATCCATTAGTGCTACAATTCTACAACCAGAACTCTAAGTGATAAACTCCACAAAACTCCTTAATATTATTTTTGTGCAAATAGCTTGCACTTGCTTAATGTCACCCTTGTATGACTGCTTTGGGAAATTTGATTTGGGCCCTAAAATTACAAGATGAATGTTTCATGAGGGCATAGGGAAGAAAGAATATGATTTTTCTGCATTAGCTCATGTTTGTTAAAGTTCCCATAACTCAGAGTCAGAACCTGTTTTGTTACATTGTCTTTGGCTAAGGTTAAAATCTTAGCAGTGTTGTGCTATAAATCTAGTGAAATGATGACTCCATGACATTCTTCTTTCTCCTTTCCAACTTTTAAATTCTCTGTTGGTAGAAATTATATTTTTCTATTGGAACAGATGTAGCTATTCAGCGTGACTGTAAAATATCTGAAGTCTGTAGTGTCAAATCCTTATTGTAGCAAACAAAAAAGCATGTGTGCTTGTAATGCTGTAACATAGGACATAGGTTTTTTTGCCTATGATGGTTGAGTTCTGTGTGCAAGCAGGGACAACTTCTGCAGAGATTGTTATAGCTGTCCATTGCTAGGTTTGTGATGACTGATTCTCTGATGTAGTTGTAAAAGCAAGAGTTGGAGATGTCTAAGACCTGTTTGTGTCAGGTCCCATTTGTCTCAGGTTAATCAGGAGCCACTTTTGTTCACATGGTGTCTTGTATCTTCAGGAGGCCTCAACTTTTTTCTGATCAACAGAGGCCAACACATGGCTAACTAAGATGCAAGAAGTCTGCACTGAGCTATAACTGGTTAATTTATGTAACATGGCAGCCTTTAGCTTTGACTTCTAGCCTATTTTCAATCTTTGTTCGACAATTAACAAAATTCAGTTGTCACTTTGGGGACAGAGGAAAAGAAACTTGCAATGAAAACTTGCAGCTGGATTTCCAGAATTTGGCTTTGAACTGCTCTTACTACCCATGGCAGGACTTCTATTTTAACTTTTTATTTGTTTTCCAAATGCCAGTCTCCTCAAGAGTGACCATCTTATAGAAGCTGTGGAAAACTTATCCGATATCTTAGCTGGAAAATTTGATAATTTTCTGGAGGCTTTATTCCATTTTAAAGTATTAACATGTTTCTTCAAGATGTAGCCCTGTCTTCTATCAACACAATCTTTCATTTCTCTACAAGGTTATGTTGATTATATGCTAATGTGATGATGCTGCCATTCAAAATGAAGATCAATCTTTTAATGCTAATGAACTGATTTCAATTTTGGAGAGAAACCTGTAGTTAGCTCCGTCATGACAACTTCGTGTGATATATGTCACAGTTTGGAATTGATCCAACTAAGTGTTATGTTGTAAACACCGTGTTTCCTTTCCAGCGTTCAGAGGCTGAGATGTAATTCATTCTAATCAGGATGTACTTTGACAAGCCAGCTGAATGGGATGCAGCTGCTGTTGTTAAATATTTCCACCTCTCCCTGCTTTTCAGGTTTTCCCAGATGTCATAATCTTCAGAGCTCTCCATGCTAGCATTACAAGCAGCTCTGTCAAGGGTTAGGAGGAAGTGAGAGTGGGATGTGCTGGAAGGAAAAGTAGCCCATTATGCTCATTATAGGAAGCAATGGACAAAGAGTTTTGATTGGAAAAGCCTTCTGCACTGATGAATAACTAATTCACTCAGATTCTAAATCTGACAGTTATTGTGCACTTGATGAATGCTTTGGAAATTCTATATGTGGAAAGACATCTCATAATAACATGACTCAGAAACAGTGAAGCAATATGCCTTTCAAAACCAGAGATCCTACCTGAGCTGAGATTATGCTGGTTTTGCTTTGGAATACAAAAATTTTGAAAGCTGGTGTATTTTCCTCCACTGCACAAGCCCAGCAGGTAAAAAGCATTGCAGTAGTCTTCATATACCAATGGAAATGCCTGTCTCCTAAACTATTCCTCACAAGCCTGTGAAACTTTAGCTGGATAACTCCTTAGGGAAGCTTTGTACAAGTTGTCATTGTCCTTTTGCAATGGAATGAGCAGTGAAGTCATTCCATGAGGTCTTTTGAAAGTGTATCAGTGGGAAAGAGTGTATGAAGCTGTCTGCATCTTTTGAAATGGAGTCCTGGCCACTTTTTGACTGGCAAAGAAACAGTAAAACTTATCTGCATTTTGTTTAGCCACAAGCATCACACAAACTTACATCCTTGGCTTAACACATTTCTTAGGATTTTCTGTGCTGTGGATTATCTGACTGGCTAGTTGACTTCAGCAGAGCTCTGACTTTCATTTTAAATGAAATTTTAAATGAAATTTAGATGAAATTTTAATTTTTCTCTGACTGTCATTTTAAATTACAAAGAAAATAACAATTTCTCAACAATTTAATTTCTCTTGCAAAGGCTACTTTTGCTTGTAGTCTCTATAACTTTTTTCCTGCGGTCAATATTTTTTACTTTAACAGTGAAGTAAATTGTGAGAGAGCTGTACTTTGTTAGAGCAGAGCAAGTGAAATTAGAGCTGGGTCTTGGGTTTTATTGACTCTTGCAGCCTTTGTTGCTCTGATTTCTAGGAAATAAATTTTAGTTTACTACATTTGATGTATCCAAACATCTTTACAGGGAGAATAATGTTTTGACTATTACCTTCATGGTCTTTAATTGAAGGTAAAAGCAAAGACCACCAACAATGAAAGAATACTTTTTCTCTTTGAGATCAAACTGCAAGGAGAAAACAGTAGGGAAGGCCTACTGGGGTTATATGATGTCCCTGAGCAGATTTGGGAATAGATTAGATTAAATTTACAACAGTTTCTCTATGAATGCTCAGTCTATGCAGAAAGCCTTCCCAACTCCAACACATACTGTGTACTGCTTTGGGAATTTCTCTGAAGAAACCTTTCATTGATGGCTTTTGGGCATTTCTGTTTCCTCCACTATAGGACAGTAGTAGAGAGAATAGTCTGGTTTTCTGTTAATAAAGATATCAGATTTTAGAAGTTTGGCTATGAATTCTCTGAGTAGACACAGCACAATGCACTGTATTGGAAAGTTCTTCAGGCTTCCTTACACAGACCTCTGTAACTACCTGAGAGGAGGCTGTGAACAGCTGAGTACCAGCCTCTGCTCCCAGGCAATCAGTGACAGAACAAGAGGACATACTCTTAAGCTGCACCAGGGGACGTTTAGGTTGGGCATTAAGAAGATTTTCTTCATGGACATGGTGATTAGACGCTGGAATAGACTGCCAAGGTGCAGTCACTGTCCTGGTGGTGTTTAAGGAAAGACTGGATGTGGCACTTAGTGTCATTGTCTAGATGACATGGTGTTGGGTCAGAGGTTGCACCTGATCCTCTCAGAGGTGTTTTCCAACATAATTGATTCTTTCATTCTGTGATATTTTACCCAGAGGGTCCCCTACTAAGACTTAAAAGAGTATGTAACTATGTTCATTTGGGTAAAGGCCAACTGTATTGCTAAAATGCTGACAAATGTAGCTTGTAATACTTTTATAGTTCATATTCTAGCTTACTACAGGTTTGGTTTGTACTATCATTTTATTTCACACAAATGGAAAACAGGTGAGAAATAGTGATTTGACAGTAACTTCCTAACTTTACATAACATTAAGGCTCTATTTGGACAAAGCAGAAGACCTGCAATCCACTCCCAACTCCTTGGGCCTTCTATTCCCCCTCTAAAAGGTGTCAGCAATGTGACCTGCTGGAAACCATATCATCTTTCAAGTCTGCTAATGTTTATTAAGTTCTTGAGAAACAACCTACTTGCTTCTGGTTTGTGTGGTAGTTTAATTTTCCTTTGTTTCTTCATTTTGCCTTTATGTTTCCTTTTCATATAAGGCAATTGGGAAGTCGTGTAAAAAAAAGTTCATGTTTACTTTTGTCATCATCCACTCATTCTGCTCTGCAAAATAGGATGACTTATGAAAGTGACAAAATAGGGAAAAGTTCATAGGTAAAAAAACAAAATAAACACTATCAAAATCTGATTGCTGACAGCACAAAGTCAATATTTTTTTCCTGAATGCTTACAATTTCTTACAACTCCTTACAATTACAATCCACAATGCTGCCTCTAGAAATCCAGAGTTTTCAGTGTTTAGATTCAAGAAGGAATGTGCATAATATGCCTTTATTTTCTGAGTAGTGTCTCTACTGATAAAACGTCAAGGGTAACACTTGCTTACAGATGGGATTTCCTCAGATCTTTCATCATGATAATCAGCTTCAGTTTTATTACAATTTATCTTGATTTCTTCCTTCATAATTGCCCAGTCCTGAAAAATGAAGTGACTACTTGAGTTAAATGTGCAGGGTGGTGTAAGCTGAGCTGAAGTCTTCATCATATGGCTTATTTCAAGACATTTCTACTTCAAATCTGGTGAGCAAAACAAGAATATATTTTGGGGTTTTTTGGTTTTTTTAAATGTTAGGTTTGGTTTTGGTTTTAAAATTACAGTAATTTAAACTAAGGGAAACTCTCAGGATTCTTTGTAGTCACTAAAGAAATAGGCAGTGGGCACTCTTGTCCAGAAAATCAAGTCTGATTTTCTTTTTTCTTTTCATCTAGAGTTTAATATATAATTTAAGAAAAATATATTTATCATATGATTCAGCTCAGTGGTATTATTTTATGACAATCAAATGCTTTAGCAAAATACTATCAAATATACACAATTCTGCAAGGATAAATGAAATCTATTTTGTAAACTCAATAGTTTCTGAATTCATAGACAGGTACTCTGCTACATGGCATGTAGTTACTTTTTTTTTTTTTTTTTTCCTTTTTCTTTTTTTCCTGCTGGATTTATTGTTTCCCACTGGACTCTGGACTCTGTCCAGACCCCTCATGTAGGGAGGACACTAGGTAGAAGTGCTCCTTTGCTATGCTTTTTCTCTTTCTCTGTTAAATTTCCCTCAGACCTTTTTGGGCATTGAGTAGTTTTTATTGAGAGTCAGCATAGATTTTGTTTCTGGGTACAATGTGTAAACTTCTGGTGCTATCATTCACTCCTTGTAAGGGTCAAATTGACAGTGGGGAATACTGAATACCCTTCAGTACAAAAAGTGAATATACAGAGCTAAAGGTAATTTCACTTCTTTCCTAACAACCTCACAGATTGTACAATTCAAACCTTAAAAAAAACCCCACCAAAGTTTTGGACAACAATGACACCTGCTGAAAAGTGACTGCTTTTAAGTTGCTAAGCAGAAAGTTCCTGTAATAGCTTAGCAATCAGAGCACTGATTTTAAAATAGTATCTGAATAACAAATATTATTTTTCAATCTTCTCCTTTTTATAATGACTGAATAGTTTACTAGCTTTGTGCTTAATTTTTTCTGCAATATGATAATCAGAAGTTGAGATATAAAGATTTTTTTGTGAAAACTAAATTTATTTGTGGTCAGTAGTTAGTGTCTCCTAAGAATTTATAAATTGTTTAATGTGTCTTGAAATAATCTTACTTTGTTGAAATTAGTCTGGGTTTAATAGATCAACTTGTAAAACCTGCTCAGAACAATGGGTACAGCTGGCAAAAAACAACTCCATGCAAATGCATTGATCTGCTCCTTCCCTCCTGCATTCCACACTGCAGTGGCCAACCTGCCATCATTCATTAAAGGAGACATGGCAATGATACAGTCACTCTGTAGAGACTGCAGAGATCTACAGAGTTTATAGAGACTGTCGAGACCTACAGCTGTTTAGTAGCTCAGATCAGCTTTCATCGTTGGCATCAGAAATGTCTTACCCAGGTAGATAAAAAATTGTGTACTGTTATGTGCGCAGATGCGTTTTCAACCCTGTGCAATTCCAAAATGAAAAAAGCATTTTCTTCTCTCCTCTAGGAACTCCTGTCTCTGCCATTTATGCCCAGGTAAAATGTTTTTTCCAGAGTTAATTATAGGGAGATAAATTGCTATATCTTAGAGTAATTCCACTTCCTGCCTTAGAATTACAGTATTTAAAACTTACTGGTGTTTTATCTGCTTTATTTCTCATACCCACTACTGTTTCTTGACTGTTCTGCTTCTTCTCACATACAGTCTCATTCTTCAACCCCATGTAATGGAATGATTAATATTTATTCTGCATGAGAATTCTCTTCAAGAAGGACAACAGAGGGGATGCTATTTTTCATTATTCATTATTCCATGTTACCTCAGACTGCTAACGTTTTTGTCTTTACTTTTTTGTCTGTTTTTGTAATTCCTTTAGCAGTGTGGCAATAATGGTTTTTGTATACTTTTGGTGCCAGGGCTACCACAGGCAGAGTTCTATTGATGGCTTGTCATAGCAGAGTGAAAAAAGATCTTGGGTAAAAAATATTAACATGGCAAGTTCCAGCTGGTGCAGACCAATCTGAACAATAGGATTACAAGTGGACTGGCATGCCATATTGTGAAGCTGTTGTCAGAAAATTATTATCCAAGACTTTACACATGGAGGATTGCAAATGCATTCAGGCTTTTGTTCAAAGTCCAGTTTGCTGAAAGAAAGGGAAGGGAACAGAAACAGGAGCAAATAACTATTTATATAAATATGTAAATAATAGTATAATAAATAATAATGGGAGCAAAAATATGTTCTTAGGACATAAAACTTCAGGAGCAAAGAGTGCTTCTTTGTATTCAGAGACAAATGCAAGTATCAGGTATGATTTTTTTAAGATAGGCCAGTTTTTCTACTGCATTTGTCAGAACTGTTATATGACATAACACTCATATCCAAAATAGAAGCTAAATATATACGGAAACAGTTCACCATAATTAAAAATGTCATTGATGTTACTGTGGGGTTGGGATTATTCAAAGATTATGTAGTGACATTTATCCCTATGAAATTTAACCTAAGAGTACTGGATAGAGCAGGACTAGCAAGTTGGGCCAATGTCTTTGGTAAATGACATGTAAATTTACCATTTCACTACTGGTTCACAGATCTTGGTCACTGTGGCTTCCCTCCTCCTGCCTTCATGTCTTTATTGCTTCTTGACACACACAGGCTCATGAAGCTGCAAAACAATGTACAAGTAGATGCCTGAGACCTCATAGTGGATTTTGCCCCAATAGGTAATGACAATCAGTTGTGTGGAGATGCTACTAAAGTGGTTCTAAAAGGCAAAGTATGGTGTTGAGTCACAAGTTGCAGATTTGCATGAATTGAAGGTTTTAATGTGATCATTCAGACTGACTCCACTGCAGCAATTGTACGGCTTTGTGTTAATTTGTCTGGGAGACATGTATGGTATTAATACTCTTGCAGGTTGGCCCAGCATTATGTTCAGTGCTGCAGTGGACTCTCACAATAAATGGATGCTTGGGCTCTATGAAAACATGACAGTCCTTCTATTTCCAAAACATACAGTAATATTCACTGCTTCCTAAAAGTCTGTTATGTGCTATGAGGGAGTTTTTATCAAAGCAGGCATAGTACAACTCCATGTTATGGATTCTTTGTTTGTTCCCTTATTGCCTCTTTCTGGTACTTCATTACTATCAAGCTGCTTGTGATTAACACAGTACACCTGTTTCTGAATGCTTCCTGTAGTCTACATTTTTTGCTATTAGGTTAATCCTCTGGAAAGTGATTTTTTTTGTTTTACAATTTTTCAGAAGCTGCTCAGGAATTTACATCTTTATGCTGAGTAATAAGTGTCTGGAATGAAGGCTGTAAGGCTGTGCAGATGGAGCAGCTCTGACAGGACTCTCTGATCCTATCAAGGAACTCACCTTATGACTGTGGAGCAACTGAAGGATATTTGTGCTTGCTGCTTTGCTTTCCTTTGTCATGGTTCTCTGCACATCCTCATTCTGGCCACAAACAGAAGTAGAAATGACATTGTGATGAGATATAAACTTCAAGAGGCTGGGCTGGCTGAGCTTTGGTCACATTCCAAAGTGACACAGCTGGAGCCACTTGAATATGTCCTGTTTCAAGATTTCTTTCTTTCAGAAAGAGACCCTGGTGATGACTTTCTGAGTAAAAACAGACCTGTCCAAACTTCCCCAGGCCCATTTCCCATTTGTTGGATGCTTCTTGGGCCTACATTCTCATGTTCTTGTATTGCTGTAGTGTTGGTGTGGGGCTAGACTTTGCTGCTCACTCTCAGCTTTACAGCCTAGCTCCTGCCTGAACTTGTCTGAGTGTTCAAGGAGACCTCATGTCTTGATTCATTCTAGCAGTGCCAGATGCATTAGGGTCTTCCACTGCTTTGTGCTGTGCTGGGTACTTGGCCTTGGCCTGGACTCTTGACTCATTTACTGGGGGCAGAAAGGAACTTTTCTGTGAAGATCCAACTCATTTTGATGTGCAGATAGCTCAGCTTCATGGAGGTCCCTTTTCCACACTGTTCTCTCCATTGCTAATGCTGTACAGGACCTGTAATCTCGCATCAGCCAACCAGCTCTTGCACCCTAAGAAGCCTTCCCTTTTTTCCCAGAAGGCCCCATCTCAGGGAATTCTTGCCGCTTCTAGGCTCAATTTTTGTTTCCGTGTTCCCTCATCAGTCAGAATTTCAGAGTATAAGCTGTCAGGGCACACACTTCACCATCTCCATGGGATTTAATGCCCTCCCTCCCCAAACTAACATTCAGAATAACTTTAGTACTGTTTCAATTAGTGCTATACTCTTTGGTATCTGTAATGGGAAGGCAAAATTCAGGAGATCTGTTAGATTCCATAGCCATATGTTTCTTAAGTCCTTAGGAATACTCAGGAAGATCAGTCTCCCTGATACATAACACAGAGCTACAGAGATTTACGGAATTATTAATAGCAGAATTTCTCAAAGATTTAGCCAAAGACATGCTTTTGACAAATATAATGCTGAATGTTGTCTTTCATATTGCCAGCTGATGACTTTCAGTTGACATTGCTGATGAGGGCCTGCAGATTTGCCACATTAGAGAATTCTTGTCTTTAAAATCTAAACCATATTTTCAGCCAAGGTGAGCTGACACCTCCTCTAAACTGCATGGTACCCTCTGAGAAATCTAGCCCTTGATCTGCTCTCTATTTCTACTTATTTGGTGTTGGCATATTTTATCATCCTGCCTTGGAAATGGAAAGCTTGACTGTTTTATTGAACTCTTGCTAACAACTGGCTCTGTATTAAAAATCACCCCTGCCAGGCCTTGGAAATATTTTACTGCTGCAAGAAACCTTATGAGCATTAAGCTGAATGCAGACATTTTGTAAACAATTCTAGGAAGTTTAGGACTTTTTTTTTTTACTATATATCTACATCTATATATGTCAAATCTAGAGGATGATGCTGTCTGTGCCTTGCAGGGGACATGTATAACAATTGCCATGCAAGTAAAGTGGTACACTGTGAAAATTATTGTGTCAGCAAGGATGTGGAGTAAACCCTAGAGGTGAAAGAAATCTGTGAATTAATTTCACTTGACAATTATAACTGTGCACAAAACATACTAAGAATGAGGCACTGTTATTAGTGAAACTAAATAGTGAAACCACCCATTCAGTATGCACCCTTACATGATTTCCTTTTCTTTACAGCAATATACACTATTGAGGGCCATAGTGTTAACTCAGACTCTATGCCAGAATTCTAATTTTCTAAATAATAATTTTTTATATATATTTTTTCCCTTATCAAAGGATTTCCCAAACCTTTCCTTTTGAACAATACCTTTTGCTATGGAAAAGTTCCAGCAGTCCTTATTCAGACTGCTAGATGGGCAATCTTTGGACTGAGTGGTTTCTGGAGGTCAAAAAGCTGGATGGGGAGGGTGGGACTACAAGGTAAGCTCTGTGAGAGCAATTTCTGCACAGAAAGAGCTATGTATCTCTCAGGTGCCCATTACAGAGAAGGACCAATAGCTGTAGCTCAGTTTCAGGTGTCAGATTGTTAAAATTAATGTTACTTTGTACATAATCCTGAACCTTAGTTCAGCATTATGTACAAATTAACCACCTCATTCATCCTTAACTGTTCTGCTATACAATCTTAGGGAAACCAGATTTTTACCTAGTATGTCCTTATGGAAATTCACTATTCTGTATTTCCTACTTGATTTTCTTTTTAAAGTACCATCCCTCTTCATTTTTGTACAATTCTTTTTTCCCTCCATCACTCCCGCTTCCCTACACCTTTTAGAGCTATAAATCTATGGTTTAACTAACCAGATGTCTTCTTATCTCTTAGTAATTTGAGTCACCAACCTATTACATTATTTTCTTTTCCTATCCTTTTTTCCTTTCTTTTTCCTTTCCTTCCTTTTCCCCTGCTCTTTGCACAATTAGAAAATTTTTCAGTAAGTCTGGGAAAATGTTACCCCTTGTGATGGGAAAGGAATATGGGATCAAGTGTTTATATCCAACCTGCCATGGTTTATGAATCCACTGACACTTAGACTTGCAGGAAAGGTCAGGAAAAGTAACCTTTCTCAGCTTTACCACTCCTTAATCTCATTACCTATCTCAAAAAGTTGTGTTTTCACTTCTGGTGGGGGTAGCTGTATTAAAATATCTGTCTATAAATGGGTCCTAAATCAGCTGCTGGTGGATAAAGCATTATCCCCCAGGACCCAAAGGCTTCATACAATTTCTGAAACATGCAGAGCAGTTTATCAGAATTTGGAGTAGTGAAGAGAAGAACACTAATGAGGGTCAACTTACCAGCTGGTGATCCAAGTCACTAGTTTCTGACATCTTTGCAAATTATTCTCTCAGGAACCATCTTTGTGTGGTGTCATCTTTTTTGAACAATGGGCAAAATTTCACAATATGAGGCATCTTTCCTGAAAAGTTGAATTGTTCTCTATATGTAGGGGTATTTGGGTGATGCTACTTATGTTAAAGTGCTGTTATTTTCTTGTTTATAGAAGAGACTTTTAATCTGCCCTCAGAACATTTACTTTTCAACACCTTCTACACACAGATTTTTATTTGTCATTTTTTTCTGTTAAAGGACTTTCTGCAGAATTACAATCTAATCAAAATAGGAGGATTTTAGTATGATATGATATGATATGATATGAAGCTTACCTTCAGGTAACCAGAATTTGAGGTCACATTTAAGTTAAGGCTCAACCTACAAAAAGCCTCTTTAGTGACTGTACTTTGGGAAACTGTAGCACTGGTCAGATTGGAGGGATTTTGCTAGATGTTGTCATTGATGTCTGATTTTTTTTTTATTGTTCTTTTTGTTTTTCCAAGAGCTCATGGTGGCAGAAGTTTCAGTGTAAAAGACTGACCTAGCAGAAAGTGCTGACTTTTATCTTGGAGAAATCAGAATAAAATATTTCATGTCAGGTCTGTAGCTTACAGAATAAAATGTTCTCCATCATGCATGCGTCACAAACAGTGCTGTAATCAATACAAATTAAAAGGTGGTGTGCCACACTGGTGGCAAACAGCATGCTTGTAGTTCAAAATACAATCTCCTATTTTTTTCTGGATGTCTCCCCAGCTTGTGATTTGGCTCTGATTTAGATAGGCTCTTGGACAACTGCATTATTCAGATTATATGAGTTTCCGTCAGAGGAGTTGAGTTTTTTGTTTGAATTTTTAATCTCATCTTTCCCAGTGAGACAATCATTTGTGGAGAGGATTGCCTTTGAAGGCTCTGTTTTATTTATAGCAGTGCTATAGCTGTGTATTCTAGTCTTTCACATGACTGGACAATCTACACCTCTTTTAGTTGCTGGATGTTATTTGTTCCTAGATATCATCCTTTATTCAAAACCTTATGGGCCTGAACCTGCCTTGCAGAGCTGTTTTATGAGCATTTTACTTTTTTTCTGTGAAACAGTAAATTACTACAACTTTTATGTGAGGTGTAACATAGTTTTCAATGCAGATTTAGTAGCATAATCCAAATTAATATCACATGAGAAGAAACACCTTGGTAACTCTTAGCTTGCAACTCTGCTCTAGTACTTGGAGGGGCTGGTCTCACCTAAAAGTAAACTTCCCCTGGATTTAGTGAATTTACATATGCTTCTTGTTAACTAGGTTCTGGAGAGGAATCTGTTGATATTTAAATTCTGGGGTATATTTGTAGCTGGAGCTGGTCATATTTCTGCTTGCCTTGAAGTTTCTGATAAGATCAAGGCCTAAAACAGAAGGAGTGGAAAGAGAGATGGGCTTGTGTGACTACAAGCAAAACTATTCCTCTGAATGAACTTCACACCAGTATTTGTGAAAGTGTATTTTTATATGAGTTGAATGAGTAATAAAGTATAACAAGGACCATTAGCTTCTGTCTACATCACTGCAATGCATTTTAAAGAATTTTAAGAGTAACAACTGTTATACAGTGAAACTTCTGGGACTCTTGTACAGAAACTGTCACTGTATTTCCTTCTCCTACTTGGTGTGTGGGGCTGTGCATAACAAGACTTTGGATTCACAGCTTAGTCATGTGAAAGACTTTAAATATATGGGTTTAATATTCAAAGAAGAGTGGTAATGAGTTTGGGATGTGTTTATATCCCTAGCTTGACTCCTTGAAACTTCAATTACTTTTAAAGAAATCAAATAGATGGGCTATTTTAATCTGTCAATTTAGATTTCTTATGGGAAAAATAAGAAGCATACATATGAAAGAAGGAAGGATAGAGAAATATTGAGTTGGGAAAAGCTGATGGAAGACAGCATGAGCTCATTTTGATTTGTTCTGACTTCATGAAATGTAGATTTTAAAAATGTTTGGGGCTTATTTTGCCATATTAAAACTCAGTTATAACTGACCTCTATGTTTCAAGGTGTCTGGTGTTAGAAAAATGAAGAAAATTTTCTCTTCCTGTTAGTTTTATCAATAATCTTTTTCATGCTGATATCATTTTAATTAGAGATATCAAATTCTAAAAAAAAGTAGTTTTATATCAAGCTCTCCTCTGTCCTTCATTACCTTTGCCTTTTGTATGCCAGCAATGAAAATTAACAATTTCTATACAAAAAATATTTCTATACATTTTTTTGTTCCCGCTCTGCCATATGCTGCTTCACAGATACACATTGCATGACTCTTTCTCAATATCATGTTTAGTAAAGCCTGTGAGAAAATATTTTCCTACAAAGCCAGAAAACAGTTTTCAAATGTAAACTTGCTTTTTTCCATCTTTTATATTCTTTTATACAAGGCTTTAAAGGAATTTTTACATATGCCTAAGTCTTCTGATATTAGGTGTTGTCTGAGCTTTGAGAAACCTACCAAGTGGTCTCTGCAAAGAGGCAATATATGGCAATATTATGGGGATCTTGTAACTGCAGCAACAACAGACATATATGATCCTATTGACACGTTTCTTCATTACTCATGGCACAGTGGATGTAAGCTTTGTTCCTTTTGTGCCTTCAGCCATGGCAAACAATCAAGGCTCCTTCCTGCTGTTACAGGAAGGGTTTGTGTAACTCACAATTTGGATGATAGACCCTTCCCCCAGAGTCATCGTGTCAGGGAAGAATCACTGATTGTAAACTCACTGCAGCTTTGCTGTGTGGTTCTCACTCAGTGTTGTGGGACTCTTGCTTAGGACTTTCTGTTCAGGGGGTAGCAGGAATCAGGGAGGTCTTAGTCACCTAGCTTTGTAGTTGCTTTGCAGTATGCAAATGAGGACACATGGCTCTGACTCCGCCTGAGTCAGAACTTGCCGTTCCAAGTTGCAAGCCACTATTGTCTAAGAACCAGCAGTCTCCTCATGTTGTGTCAGTAAAGGGAAAATCCCTGTTTTACAGGCTGTCTCAATATGCTTGGCATAATAAGCTCACGATCACAGCTGACATTGTATCTGTTTGGGGACAGGGGTGTACACAGGACCTAGTTGACCTAGTTATATCTAGACATTCCATTACCAATTAGAGCCAGCTCCTGAGGCTGCACCTCCTAGTTCCTGAGCAAGGCAGGGGAGGGAGGAAGGGAGGAAAATTTCCCCTCCTTCCCCATAAGTTCTCCCCTTTAGCCACTAAAGTTCCACTAAAGCTGCCAGATGATGATGAACAGTGTGCTGCCAAGGAGCATTATAGAGGGCTGTGTTGCAACAGGCAGGCACAAATCACCCACTAAGGTCAGTGATGACAGTGCTTGCCTTCTTAGTGGGTGCATCAACTTTCACTCACTTTTTTCATAAACATAGAAGGATCAGATTAGAGCTTGGTTTTAAATAGATGAGAATTTTTCCCCTGCCTTTTTTCTCATCTCCCAGTCTACCCCAACAGTGACACAAGACTCAATCTGGGTCTGTCTCTTATTAGCAGAAATGTTGCTGATGCCAGAGGAGATTCAAATGAGCAAAATATCCTGTTCCAGGAAAATCATGTCTTCAGCTCTGGGATGTGATGCATAAGTGTCTTTATTGCTCAGCTACAGGAAAAGAAGTTTTACTCTGACATTTCTATTCAGTGCCATGGCCAGCTGGAAAATGTTAGGGTCACATGTAGGTTCATCTGTCTGCCTTTTTGGAAGATTAAATGTGGTTCTTATAGGGTAAAGAATAGGCAATGAAATTGCTGCCTTCTCACAGCAGCCTGCTCCAGCTGTGCTGTGAAAGGATGATGGGTTACTGCTTCTAATGCTGTGTCTCAGGCTTGCACTCTATCATGGGCTGTAAGCATCTAAACCCCTTCAAATTCTCTGGGAGCCACAAAAGTCAAAGACCATGTGCAATTCACGGATTATGCTCTTGTTCTTCAAAAGGTAAGGGTGATGCCACTGATGCAGAATCTGGTGTGGACAGAGTCATTGAGATCCTCTAAGGTTTCCAGTAACAGAAGATTTTTTCTTTCTTTACACTTCCAAACACAAATTCTCACGTAGAAAGAAGAAAATGTGTTTCCTGACTTGCTTTTTAAATTTTCTGAATGAGAAATGATGAACGTTTTGAAGATGAGTTTTATTTTGGTGATGACTTTCAATGGCATAAGTCTAGACAGCATAACTAACCCACTCCTTGGGTTCATGTTGAATTACTATGTTTTTACCAGGCTCTCGGATACTCTTTGCTTCTAATAGGTAGTCAGGGACCACGTTTAGAGCCCCAGCCTTTCCTTCTTTCTTTGCTTGCTGACTCAGAGAGGTAAGGACCAGAGAAAGCTTTTCCCCTAGTTTAGTCTGCTTTCCAAGCATCTCCTTGCATATGAAACTAGTGCTGGGTGAAGAAATGGAGAAGAATGGGGGAGGAAGAGATGCATTTAGGGACAGACCTGAACTCTGATATTATTCCAGTTTGATTCTGGCCCATAGGAAGAAGCAGGTTAGGAGACTGATTCTGATGGAGGATTAATATTGGCACAGAAACATAGAGGTCTCTGCAAAAGTTCTCTATTTCTTGGTAACAGCTTAGAACAGGTATTGAACTAAGAGGATTAAAAGTGACTTTAATTTCCTTGCAGGAAGAGGATAGGGAGTGATAAAAATCTACATTAAGTAGAAATGAAAATGTAGATCAAAATTTATTACAGAAGACAGGCAGACACAGTAACCCCACTGTTCATACTTGGGTATCCTATTTTACATAATTTGATAGCTGAAAAAGTTTATCTCCATAAAGGGTATTCCTTCTTTCCTAACTGCTGGGATCTGGGGGCATGTTTTCGGGAACACCTAACTATGCTTTCTCTGATTTTACCTTCTTTCCTAGCCATGTGGACCAGACAAACATCTACCCTGCTTTGGTAGGACCATTACTGCAGTAGAATACAAATACCAGAGACTTCCACAGTTTGGTCCTTTTTCTTCATATGGACAGACCAACAAAAGCAAAAATTCAGGAAAACATGACTAAACTAAAGCATCATGAGTAGTCTTAGTGTTATTCAAGCACAATTTTTTGAAAATACAGAAGAATCAAGTGTATCCTTTATTGTTGGATTTCCCAGAGTACTTCAGCACTGAAGAACTTAAACCAGCTTTTTTATCTTGAAAAAGAATAATCATGTTTACTGTAAATATGGGAGATAAAAGTTTTTGTCTGAAATGTTTAATGCTATTCTCCCGAGAATGCAGAAGTGGGTAAGTTCAACAATATATTTCTGGAACTTGATGTTGGACATTGTATAGCATGTTATGCAGCATAAATGATGCATAATTTCTCTAGCTTGGAAGAATACTTGGCTGTAGTTCTGCCTAAATTCATCTCCCTGGATTTTGAAACAAAAGGGAGAGAAGAAATGTCAAAACAGCTTGCAGGAAGACACTCTAGGATGTAATGAGTCATTTTCAGTCATTTACCAGCAGCCCTTAGTATTCAGGGAAGTCCCAGTTGACTGGAAGTTACCAAATGTGATGTCCATCACAAGGAGGGCCAGAAGGAGGATCTGGGGAACTACAGGCCAGTCAGCCTGACCTTGGTGCCAGGGAAGGTAATGGAGCAGATCTCTTGAGTGCCATCATGGAGCACGCACAGAACAACCAGGGGATCAGGCTCAGTTACATCACCAAGAGAGTTGTCCCGCCTTATTAAAGGCTACTGAGGGAAGTGTTGGAATCACCAACTCTGGGGGGATCTAAATGTGTGTCGGTGTGGCATTTAGGGACATGGGTTAGTAGTGGACTTGGTAGTGCTGGGTTTGCAGTTGGACTTGATAATTTTAGAGGTCTTTTCCAGCCTAAACTATTCTATGATTCTATAAAGGTGTGGGATTTGGGTGTTAGCTCAAAGCAAAGAGTTTCTTTGTCAAAGAAATCAATTGGTGTCTATCAGAGGGCTGTCTGATCCTGAAGCACAGTCAACTTTAACCAGAGTTACTGTACTGCTTCTGATGAGTGGATTTAACAGTTCCTTGGAGCACATTTACAATACTCTAGTTGCAGACCCTACAGACTTCAAGGGAAGAGCAATCTTAGCTTCAAGGAAAGAGAATGAACTTTTCAATGGGCACCGGGCATGAGAATATTTATGTATTTCCTAGAAGACATTTGCATCATATTTTTTGCTGAGTTGGAGTTGAAACATTCACAGAGAGGTAGCATATGCAAAGGAGCTGAGCTCAGGTCTTTGTTTGGAGTTGTGCTGGATTCATTAGGGTGCTCTGTGCTATATATAAATCAAAAATGAATTACGCTAGTCTAAAACAGAAGACATGACTGGCAGTTGTATTTTTCAGCCTTGAACTACTCCATCATTTATTGTGACAAGATGATATTCAATAGCTTACAGATTGTTTGCTCACTTGACTGCTTAAATACAATGTTGAGGCTGTTGTTGCCAGCACCAAATTTAGGCATGGTGGTTTGAGCACCTGCTGGGTTAAACAAAACCCTTTTCCTGAATGACTTTCTTACTCATCCTCCTGGGACGAAGGACTGTTAAATTGGCTTTGTCAGGCAAAGATCTTTGTGCCTAAACATTCTTATGCAGCTGTCTGCAGCCTTTACTTTCTTTTCAACAGTTTTCTGTTCAAGCATCACTCATCTTGTGTATTGTGCACCACGGTCTCTTCTACACAGGCAGCTGGTGTTGACGGCCTTCAGCAGCAATGGCAGATGAGTTCCTCCTATGTCTGTTGCCAAATGTAGAACTTTGCTGAGCATAAAAATCCTTGAAGTGTGATGGCTTGTAGCATCTGAGCAGTGCCACACTAGATCCCTGGTGCTGCCTGCTGGGGCTCTTCTGGGGCCCTCAGGAGAGTGGTGACAGCCTGCCAGCTGGAAGACCAGATAGGAACACTAAGCAAGTACTACAAACTCCTACCTTCATTTGAGTAGATACTGTTATCACTTGGAGCAGGAGGTACTGCCCTTTACTTTGGTGGCTTTCCTGTGCTACCAGAGCCATAACTGGATCTTCAGTCTGTCACTGACTTGCTTGTTTGCCTCTGAACCTGACAGCAGATACTATATAGCTTGTGCTGGAGCTGGCAGCTACAGGTTGAATCCACAGATGTAGGATATCCAAGCACCTGTTATGTGGCAGTGCTTCTCATTCCTTTTTCCCCTTTGCCTGCCACCTTTTGCAGAGCTGGCAGATGAAGTTTTCCATTGTTCCCTGGGTACAGCCCTGTTTGGGCAATACAGAGGTTGCACCAGTGTTGCCTTTGCGGTGTTGGCTCTCTGGGCTCTTGATGAGACCGGTGAACCTCTCTCTGCCCAGTGAGGGGCTGCATCACAGGACTGGGTCCTGCCACAACAGACCCTGTTGGGGACCTCTCGCCACCAGGGAACCACTGCACCCTGGGACACTCTGCACAATGGACCATGCAGAACACCGATGCTTCCAAGTATTTGTTGGTGTGGACTCCGTTCAGGTGCCATGACATGGTTGTAATATACTGTACTGGATTTGGCTGGGGTAGAGATAATTTTCTTCACAGTGCTGGTATGACAGAGTGGTTTGAATTTGTGCAGGAAACAGTGCTGATAACACAGGGTTGTTTTTGTTATTGCTGAGCAGGGCTTACACAAAGACAAGGCCTTTCCTTCTCATCCCAGTGAGTGGGCTGGAGGTGCACAAGGAGCTGGCAACCATGTAATGGTACCCATACTATATGGAATTATGCTCTCATGTAAAGCTGGGAAAGAAGTAGGAAAATGGTACATGTTGGAATCACAGCATTTGTCTTCCCAAGTCACTGCTACATGTGATGGAGCCCTGCTCTCATGGGGATGGATGAATACCTTTCTGCCCATGGAAAGTGGTGAATGAATTCCTTGTTTTGCCTTGCTTGCGTGCACGCAGCTTTCACTTTACCGACTAAACTGTCTTTACCTTAGTCCACAAATTTTCCCACTTCACTCTTCTGATTCTCTCCCCCACCAGCAGGATGGAGCAGTGAGTGAGTGGCTGCATGGTGCTTAATTGATAGCTGGAGTTAAAACATTATATGCACACAGTTTAAAAATATACCTGCTGAGTGGCTATGTAAATGTGTAAGTCCTCATGTTATGTGCATCCTGTGGCTGTATGTGGTTTTCTCCTTAATGAGTTTGGCAAGGATTTCTGGAGTGGAGGGAAGGCAGAGGAGAGGAAGAGTTTGCCCTCTTTTGTACCATGTGGCAGGCTTTCCTCTTAAGCTAATTTATCAGCAAATTGTTTTAATTGTGGGGACCTGTGACATTTGGAAACAGAAACAGAGTTATGTCTTCTTGTGGCACATCGCAGTAGACATTTAAAAGCCACAAGATAATGAGCCTTGTATTTGCCAGGAGGTGGTGGGTAGTGTAGCGTGGGCTATGGTAACATGTAGGGAAGATGTTTTTATGGCAGTTTTGGAAAAAACTGTTGTACTTTGCTTTCCTCTGTGGGTAACTGGACTTGGTGACTCAGGTGATATTTTCAAGCACTAACCTGTTTGAAGCACTAACCTGCCTCTGACAGAAGATGGTAGGTCAGGTCCTGCAGACTTCAAAATTCATTTGATTTCCAATAACTCCTTCCAACCAGTCTGGGCTTTTCATGTTGCCCTTGATAAATCTGGAAATGTTTTAGGTTAGAAACCATACAGCTAGGGAATTTTGCAGGTTTCTGCTTTCAAATAAAACACCCCTAACAAATGAGAGTACTTCCAACGTACTATGTGGCTTTTCAAAGGTCCCTAAAAGATTAAGGAATATGTCAGGGGGTGAGTGCAGTGCCATTTTTCTTCCTTTCTGTGAGTTACAGCAAGTGGTGGGTTTATCAGCTGTTTCACATGTTTTGTTAGAGACAATACAAGCGAGCGTTTCTAAATTTGTGCTCTCGGTAGCTCTCCTGCTCTTCCTTCACTTGCAAACAATCTTTTCTTAACAGTTATTGTTTTACTCTGTGCTATTATGCCCTGTTTGTTTCTCTTTTCATTTTTTTGATCACCTTATCTGTCCCAAGAAATTGTAGCTTTCTGTTTTAACGCATAAAACAGGAGTATTTCCAGGATATGTACAGCTATGCTCTTGAACTTGTGACATTTAAAGGGCAATAGAATGCTAATGTGACTAATAAAACAGGAAAAATGGCTTTATATAAGTCAATGTGAAAATGGCTCAACCTACCTTTTAAATGGACTAATTTAAACAACATTCATTCATAGGGGCATGGAGGGAGGCTGCAAAACTTGGGTGATACAGATAGAACTATAAAAACAAAGCAAGCCCTTATCATTCTCTTTTGACATGTTTAAAAAAGATCCAGCCAAATTTTCCTATGATGGGTACTCCTTACCATTTATTTTCTGCAGATCATATTTCACAAGAGTAATTGACTGCATGTTTTTGTTTTGTTTCCATTCTGCTATGAAAAATGGTATAACCTAAAAACAATTTTATTGGATTATTTTACATTGATTTTTGATTTTTCTTTGAAACATGTACAGTAAAGTTCCACATTTTATAGTTCAGTATTTCTAGATAATGCTGTGAGGCCTATGCAACCATCGATTACACTTGCAGGTCAAATCCTTTCTGAATAGTACTGAGGCTGTACTGATTTTAAATGTATGACATGTGGTTGCTAAATCATGAAATTATATCTATGGATTGAAAATGAAGGAAAGAACCCATAAGTTCTACCTTTTTGACCTATCCTTTCCACCCTGATCTAGGTTTCTCAGTCAACATGGAAAAACACAAAATTTTTTTTTATTTTTTCAATAGTAAAAAAGCCTCAAATAACAACAACACTTGGTGATTATGACCCACAGTAATTGTAAGCTATGTTATTACTCTGAATACAATTGGTTTATTTGATTAAAGGTATACATACAAAGGAAATTTGTGGGTTGAAAGTTGGCAGTATCCCATGTATGTGTGCTAAAGCTTTCTACTTGCAATAAGAGAATTATAGGTATTTTTCTGTTTCTTTAACAACAACAATGAACAACAAACTCCAATTACTCAGAGAGTAAAAAGATACAGATCTTATATGACAGCTTAAAAGTACTCTTGACTAATTAACATTAAAAGCTTATAAAAATATTGTTTCCTTTAATGCAAGTTATTCTTTCATCTTTTCCAGTAATGCATCACCTATTAAATTTTTGATGTGGAAAATTAGTGCTTCAGGTCTTAAGAAAGTGACAAGCATTGTGTTGAGAGAGTGACAAGAATAGTGTTTGAGCTATAATTTTAGGATTAATAATGCAGATTCACCCGTCCTAGTGGAACAGATATGTGGACACCTCATAAAAACCCCATGCTGTAAGTTAAGTTTTGTCTTAACTCCAAACAATCAGTGATATTGATGCTTTCTTACACTTTGATTTTACATTATATAGAAAGCTTTATTATGCCTCTTTTTTTGTGCCAGTACCTCAAGATGCTTTTTCTTCTGTCTGTGTGCCCTGCTCTTGCTATTTCAGCTTAAGTGCTTCCTGCCACTGAGGAAGCTTGTTTTGTTGGTGTCTTAGTTCTGGCCAGAACAGAGTTAATTTTTTACAGTAGCTGGGTGTGGTGGCGACCACCTCTAGTCCTAGCTGACAGGGAGGCTGAGTCCACTGGATCACTTGAGCCCAAGGATCCTAATTTCCTTTTAGAATTTTTCCTAGGCTGCAGTACACTGTGACATGTGAGCACATCCAAGACTGTAATGTTATTCTATACCATCCTATGCCATTGCCAGTGGTGGGGAAAAGGGACTGTCTTCTTGGAGGAGAGGCATTCCTTTTCTGGTCAGGAGAAAGCATGGTGTGATGGGATGTTTGGTATTCGTCATGAGTTTTATGTGTAAATCTGTGACTTACATGTTTTGTTATTATTATTATAGCTGTTACTGCTCATTTTCTTATCTCATTGCTGTTTCCAGTAAATTAATTGTTCTTATCTTGACCGGTAACACCTTTTTGTACCTCTGATTCTCAACTCCTGTGGGAGGTGGGTGGAGAGAGGCTTCGGGAATGCCTTGGGAGACAACATGTGTATAAGGCAGTCCCCGCATGTCAATCAGTATGTCACTCACCTGCCCCCCACTCCCCCGTTCCAGAAAGTTCTGTAGTTCTCTGTCTCCCATTGGTCCCCTGCCCAAAACCACTCCCTTCCCTCCTTCCCATTGGCCTGTGTTATGTCACCCCACCCTGACTCCTCCCCAAACTCCACCCCTTTCCTCTTGGTTATATACCCGAACCCCACGCGCGGTCGGGGCTTTTTTGCCTCTGCTGCCCTTCGGTGAGAGTTGTATCCCTGCTTCCTTATATTTCTTCCCTTGGAATAAACTCCTCCGGACTTAGCAAGCAAGAAGCCTTCCTGCTCTTTTTTTCTGGTGAGACATCAACGTTATCCAGGCTTGGGCGGAAGGTTGGCCGAGGGACACCCAGCAAAGGGACCTGACGGGACTGGCCCAAGGACACGACACCCCCGCAAACTCCAATCCCAGCACAGAAAGGGGAAAGGGGAGTGGGGGAGTGCAAGAGAATAGTATCTAGTTTGGGGCATTCTCAGGGGAAGTGGGGTAAGGGAGAGGCACTAAGCTGGGGAGTGTCATTCCTAAATCATGACATGAAAAAATGTGAATTGGCCTTTTCAGTTTTGCTGGGTTTTGTGAGTTGCAAATCCATGAGGACTGGATGAGTTAGCACAATATGCCGGCAGTGGCCTCCTTTGTGAGCTGACTCACATACTGTGGCCTGTAGCTCAGGATCTTTGAGCCCTATATGGACTTATTTGGGAACTGTGTGTGTGTGTGTGTGTGTGTAAATCATATTATCAGGAGTGGTCTTCCTTCTTAAAAGGCTCTGATTTCTAAAATGAATTTGATCTCTCTGGTGAGGGTGGGCACCTGTTCACTAAATTGTCACGTACAATGTAGGCATTTTCTTGAAGAATTTCCTTCAAGTTGGGAACTGAATTTTTTTATAAAGCTAATAACTTATTATCTTTTTTTCCCCCCTACCATCATTTTGCCCAGCATCAGTTAGGTAGGAATCCTTTCTTTTACTGGACAAATGCCTCTTCTTGATTTCTCTTGTCTCCTTTTGATAGCTACATGCAGATTTTTCCCCCTCCCTACTGCAGTTCTTTTTTTCCTATTTCCCCTTGTCTCCAGCCTTTTTTCTGGGAATAGAAAGGACAGGGGAGAATGATTACCTTCTGCTCACTTTCAAGATTCAGAGCACTGTAGAACACTTTATGGCAATCTGTTCTCCAGCTGAAAACAGCTGGTGTAAGCTCACTCTGGAAGTAGTGGTAGTTTAAAGATTGCTCATACTTAGTGCTGAAGATTTTAAAATGTGCTAGAATTTTGCAGGAAATCTTTATTGAACAAAATAAAACTAACAAAACTTGAATATTGTTCAGTAATGTTTATCTAGAAAGACTGAATGTCATTCCCAAGATGGTGCAACTGTAAGACTGTAAAAGGAAGTTTTCTCACTGTTGTAGCAAAAACTTATTCTAAATTCATATGGGGCCTTGAAACTTAAATGCTACTTTTTAATGTCAGAAACAGTTATCTTAATCTCCCCTGACAAAGCTTTTCCATGAAATGTGTTTTCTATTCATATGCTTTCCATCTTAGTATGCCCCACACTTCTCACACCCGCAGCTTCATGACGACAGTACAGCGTGCTGCAATCCCTTGAAAGAGATTTGATTTGGCTGCAATATTTCTGGTCATGTTAGATGCTTGGCTGCAATAAAATCAGGTCTGGACCATTCTGTGATTTTGCTTAGCTGAAAATTTGCACAAGAACTTTTATTCTTCATTTTCTATGTTAAAAGCTATAAATACCATGTCTCTAAAGGGAATTACAAAGAGTTATTAGAGAGTTAGCAGGGTGATAGTTACCTGCTTGTCATTGGCTATGGCCATCTATGATTTTTTGTGTCATGGAAGGGCAACTCTCCGTTACCTCTTGCTCACATATCTGACGAAAGCAAATTGCTAGATCCAGAAACTTTGTGGGAAAGCAGACTGGGCCTTTTAGCCTTTGTTCATATGGCTGTAGATACAACAGGGACAGGATGAATTCAGTCATAATTAATGTGTGACTCAGTGTTTTTTCTGTGAATTTTAGCTATCCAATTTTAATATTGTCTTGAGCCTTACAATGTCATAATAAAGTACAGCTGGTTATCAACACTCAGTTGCCATTTTTTTATTCCATGTAGCCAATATTAATTGGTTCAAAATCATAATATATATGGATGATTATTTATTGTGGCAACACCTTTGCTTGAAACCTATGGAATCTTTCAAAATACTTCAGAAATTTAGGAGCTGCAGATGATATAGATTTTCCAAAAGAGTAGGCTAACTTCTTATGTGTCACTAAATCTTTTGAAGCTAGATGGTTTTAATAGAGGTGTAATAGTTCACCTTTAAAATTTGGTTACTAAAGCCACAGGACTTAAACTAAAACAAACTAGTAATATACTTAAACCGTGTTTTTGTCCGACTGTAGTAAGAATTTTTAAGGAATGTGTATGACATTGAGGCAGTGGTTTAGAAAAAAAGACAGTGGTTGGCAAGGACTTCTGGGCTGAAGGAGTAACAAGTGCATTCCTGCGAAAGCAGTTCCTGGCTCCCAGCCCTGCAAAGTTCAACAAGATCCAGGCTGAGCCTTGGACTGATAACTGTGCTATGCATTTCCTTATTTGCCTTACTGGTCAAGGTGCATATTTGATTTACTGCAGTCACTCAGGGAGGAAGACAGCAATAAAGGGGTGAGAGTTTTGGAACCTTCTCAATTATACACAGTTTCTTCTAGGAAATCAGATTATGGAATTTTGCTGCTTTTCTGACCCTAGAAATAAGTGGACCCTTTCAGTCAGTTTTGCAGAGCTTTGTTAAAACAGGCATTGGAGTCTCTAGCTTCCTACTTTTAGTCTAAGTTTTGTAGCAGACCGAAGGTGTAGTTTAGTATTGAGGGTAGGAAGTGGCCTGGGTTAAAAAATACACAACTTGTAGGAAGACAGACTTTGCTGGGCCTAGTGTTCATGAAATAACATGATGATTTCTATTAAATGTGACAGTTTATGAATATTCATAGCTGCTTAAATTTCCTCAAAGAAGAAAAAAAATATTTTAAGGGATATATATTATTTTTACATTTCAATACTGCCTTGTTAAAATTACCGATATCTATTTTACTCAACATTGCCTATGAGTTGTGCTCCACACCTTAATTAAAATGATTCAGCTTGGCTCATATTCAGCCATACTCCAAAGATAACCTATGGCACAGATTACAGTTCATCTTGCTTTTTTAATTTGTTTTATTTTTTCTAATGTTCTGCTAGAAAATATGCATCTCATAGATACTTTACTTTTTTAGCAATGAAGTTCATGAAATAGTAACTCTCTTCCACTGTCTCACTTGTCACTTTGTTTCTCTTAACCAATCAAAGTGCTTGTGTCTGTCTGTACTTTTCTAGTTGGTAGTAAACCTTGACAAGGTAAATTATATATTTTTGTTACACATCATCTAATATAGAGGGGAAGTAAGGGAAGCCCTACTATTTTTAAGTCCTGATTGCTCTGAATGATTGAAATTAATTGGTGTCAGGCTTAAGGGGTAATAAAAGAGTACTTCTATCCCTTTACTCTTTTGTTCCTGACCATGTGAACTTCCCAGAAAAACTTTTTTGCAATGCATAAGGGCTGCTTTTTTAAATTTGCCTTTTTTTTTTGTTTTTCCTAATAGTTCAGCTCTTTCTGAGAACATCTATGCCTTTTTATTTGCTTAAGCTATACTTATAGCTTATTTTAAAAATTATGTTTATTGTGCTTTAAAGTAACTTACGAATAGCCAATATTGAGGCAAAATTTGGGTTGGACCCTAGAAAAGGCATCCAAAGATGATGAAAACTGCTGCTGTCCACAGACAAAGTCAGATAATTTCTTACAACCTGATGAGAGAGAATAGTACACTTAGGACAAGAAATAAAGCCTCAAAATAATTTTTTTTTAATGTATCATTTTATAGTCAGACATTGGATGCCGTTTCCAAAAGTAAAGTGAACTGACTTTCTACAGGTACAGTTATCAGAACTGGGGTTTTTACAAAAAGAAATAAAATGCGTGAAGAGTAACCTTTTTCCCTGCCATTCCCCAGAAGAATACACCAGATAAATGAGAATGAGTATTATGTGTGTAGCAAATAGTCTTTAGCTTGTAGTAGGGAAAGGGTTAACTTTAACAAAGTTAAATAAAACTGGAACTGGAAAATATCTCGGTGCCACTCTTGTAGAGTTTGGGATTCCAGTCCACTGAGACAAAAGATCACGTAAGTGCAAATACTTTATGAGCGAGCATCATCTGTGCCACACTGTAGATATCTGCAGAAGTACAAATACAAATTTTTATGTAAAGTCATATGAAGTAACTGTGATAAAAAGACATACCAAAGCTTGCAGTCTTGGAAAGAAAAGAGAAGAATTTTCTTACTTAAGAAGCTTTTGTTGCAAAGAATAAGAATTTTTAATATGAATGTGATGCAAATGTACTTAAAATACTTAAAATAGGAAACCAACCCTCTGAATAAACAAGAAACCATAAGTCTTTGTAAAGTTTTGAGTAGTACCAGATGTAAAAAAAAAGAATAATACAGCAACATTCTCCAACGCCCAAAATGCTAAATGGTAGATAAACGGTTGAATCTGAATGAGTAATCTGGGTTTGACAAGATAAGGCAAAAGACAACTCAGTCAAAGCCAAATTAAAGTTTTGTTAACAAGAAAGCAATGCCATTGGATGCTGTGAATTGCAATGAAATTCTAAGGAAAATTAAACTGAAAATTCACATTGTAGAAGCACCCTACTGCAACTTTCACTGCCAGCGTTTCATTGACTCCCTTTAATGACCTTAAGACCCCAAAATAATTCATAAGGCAGTGTTGTTGCTTTGATTTTAGTTAGAAAAGGGATTTGTCTGAGGCATCAATGAAACTTAAGAAATGTTCTGTCTTTGAATACAAAGGACTTGGAGACATCATCTGTTTCTTCTCTCTGATCTGACACAGAGCCAATATTTCTCTACCATTGGTTGAAAGGCTGTAGTGATGTAGAATCTGTGGCCTTGCTTTGCAGTGTAATTTACTACTTGATTATTACTATAGTTAGAGGTTTTTTCATACCCTCTGGGCTAATATTTTTTGGCTGCAAATATTTCTATTTGACATGGTCAGAGTGAGCACAGGGGATCTCTGCTCTCTTTTCCTTAGTATGGGAAGAAAGACTTTTACCTACTGAGTGACTGGAATACTGTTTCCTTGCCCTTTTTGCTATTGTCTTTCTCTTTCACCCCCTTCTCTTTCTCTCTCCAGAGACAAAATGTCTTTGTCTTTCCTAACAGTGCATATCGCCAAATTTCTAAATCCAAAGATATTTCTACTGTAGTGTTCTGCATTTCTCTTATTTTTTGTTTCCTCGGGTCTGGACTCTGGGGTGAACTCAACCAAAGCTTTACAACTGCCAAGCACAGCAAATGAATGTGTTACATGTACCACATATATTAAGATAGTGCAAGAGCCTGTTAATATTTGAACCACTGCTGCTTCACTAATTATTTCCCATTTTCTATTTGTGCATTTAACTGTTTCTTCACAGATCTAAACACATATCTTTTTTATTATATTTTTTCTTATTAGGATTGTGTGGGAGCATTGAGAGAAAGGAGAACTGCATTTGAATGGGAGAATTACTGTGGAAACCTGGCAGGTCCCCCTCGACACCAATGAGGAAGTCATCAAGAAGAAAAGAGTCAGACTCTTCACAGAGGTGAGAGGATGACAGACTATGGATGTGAGTGGAAATAAAAACAGTTGAGCCTGAATATAAGAGAAGACTTTTTCAAAGTGAGGACAGAGGAACAGATTGCCTTTGGCAGGTTGTAACTGCAGTTTCTGCTGTCTCCATACTTGTTTTTGGCCAGTCAGGGCTTGAAAACCTTTTTGAGAAAACTGGTCTTATCCTTTGTGCAGAAAGTTAGACTAAAGGTCTCTTGAGGTCCCTTTCAATTTAAATTTTTCTCTAATTGTTTCTGTGATTCTCAAAGGTTCTGACTTCATATCTGAGATGCTAACAATACTTTTCAGCAAGGGACTGGACTAAATACTTTAAATAAAATTTTATTTCATGTTAAATCATTATTAAAAATACTGACTAGTGCTGGATTCACTGCAGATCCCTCCAAATCCCATCTTGAGACTGAAAATTCTGACTTAGGACGTGAGCGTGTTTTAAAATCAGGTATTCATGCACTGACATTTCCTTTGAATTGTATTTTCCTGATGTGAGAATATCATGCAGATATGTAAAAAAGTTTAGATAGATAATATAAAGGTCATATCTGTGTCTTTCTCTTTATCATCTAGGCCAGTAATCCTGCTACATATACCAAATTAAAGTGGCATAATACAAATTATTGCTTTATTATTGCTTTTTATTAGCCTATTGTCTTCTTGGCCATAGTAACTATTAAATATTTCTTGCTGGTATTTTTCTAAGCACTGGCAAAAACTCCATTAATACATATTAGAATGTTATTTTAGACAGACACTGCTGGTGCTGCTTCGGTTTTGTCTGTTTCTGAGAGACACTTTTGTCCTCTGAGTTGTTAGGGATAGCTTTCACCGGTTCCTGAAATTCTTTAGGGTGAGCTTTGTCAGGTCCAGCTATATTGAAAATACCTATCTTGCCTTGGTACTTCTAAGATGTCATTTCCTTATTTTGGTTTGTGTTCCTTTCTCCTTTATTATCCATTGTTTCATTCTAAAAAAAAGGATGGAAAGGTCAGTGTTTCAGTCTTATCTGTGTCATACATTATTTGTTCTTCCAAAGATATGGTGCATGTATTTTTTCTAATTTTTTCCTCTTATATTCAGTAAAAGTATAGAAATGTTTCTGATGTAATCAGTGGACTTTTCCTTGAAACCTTTTATGTTCCTTGCCAACTGCAACTCATTTTGTGTATTCCTCTTTTGATTTTACTTTTCTGGGCTGTGTTACTTTGTCATTCATTCTTGGTCATATGTTCTTGTTTTAACTTTTTGTGTGGTCCCCCTCTAATTCTCATGCTGTTTAGGAGTTATGAGTGAGACATAGGACAGGTACTGAAAACAACTGGTAAAAAATCTACAAAATAAAGATTTACGAGTACTCATGTGCATCATCCTCCCTGAAAGGTCTGGAAAATAGGATAAACCCCATCTGTCTTTCAAGGTTGCTGGAAATAGCAAGATTATTTGAGTGTGTATAGTGGCACATATAGAGGTGGTTGGGTCATAATGCCTAGGTCACCAAGAACTCCTTTTTTCCACCCCAAAGGATATGCATGGCCAATCTGGAATCAAAGTCTGTCTCTGGAAACTTGGAGGGGCCATATACCAGTCAAACTTGTCTAAGTGTTTCAGAGATCATAGAATTAATTGCAGTAACAGCCAAATTAAATCGCAGTTGCCATTTCATTTAATTGCAGTTAAATTAAATGCAGTCCAAATAGCAAAAGGAAACAATGAAAATACAAGCCATTCCCAACAGACCTCGGGGGAAAAAAAAAATGGAAATAACCTTTCCACTGTAAATTATACAAACAACCTCATTATTACAGAGTTCTCTGTAGACTTCTGGGAACTGACTGACTTCTTGGAGCAGTTATGGATTAAGAAATAAAATATTTGGGCAGAAATGGAGTGCCAAACAGGACCATTTGAGATAATGAACCTCAGTGTATTCATAGCTGGTCTGCACAATTTACTGTAAAATAGAAATTGAGCCATGCGTTAATGCCATAAAACAACAGCCACTCACCACTGTTAAACTGAGTTAAAACTGTTAAGGATTTGTAAAAGAAAATTGTCAAAAACCAAACCGTTATATATACATATATGGGAAATCATTTTGGAAATGAGAAGAAATGCTACTGAAGGCCTGTTTCATCTGCAACTTAGCAGAGTGTAGAATGCCACGTTTTTCTGGTGTGCCAGGGCTGGAAAGGATGGTGGAAAGAGTTACAGGCAAAAAAGACCAAAAGATCAAAGTATGCTGCTGCTTCTAATAGACTTTCATGAACTACAGCTGGTCAGGTTCTTTGGTTCTTTAGGACAAGTGAGATGTTAATTTGGAGTTGGTATCTATTTAATATATAACCAACCATTCATATTAACATCCCAATAAGTGAAAATTCTTGTTTACTTAAAGGACCTTAAAGGACAGCTATATTGGACCATCAGGAATTTAGTAAGAATGTCATTTTGAAGGCAGTGAAACCTATCAACTATCAAACCTATCACTCCACTGTGACTTAACAAGCAGGAAGCAGAAGGAATAGGTCAACAAGTTATCATTAGACATCCATAGAGATTTGCAAAATACCACAGAACTAGAATAATATGGGAGATAACAAAAGGAGTATCCTGCAATCACATGCAAACCACTGGCTCCAACACAAACCCCTTTAAACTATTCAACTAATTGCAAGGCCAGTTAGTTTTATCTTGTGTTAGTCAGACACTTGAGGAGGGATAGGGATGTAGACTACTGAAGAAGGAAAATTATTACAGGGCATTTAATTTTACTTCTTCAGAGTAATTTATATCACTATACCATCTTATGGATCTATACATCTAAAAAGGCTTGAAAAGCATAATTTTAAAGACCGTGTAGTCCTATCTAACATGTGAAGGACCAATAACTTCAGTTATGAAGAAAAAATGAAGCATTCCTTCTGTACCCTGGCAGCCTGAGATTGTAAAAAAATGTTTCACTCTTAGCATGAATGCTATAAATTTTTAATCTATATAACAAAGTCATAAATATATAAGTAGGGCATGGTATTCCTGCTAATTATACTGCCTTGAATAATTGTGACAAAAGTCATGTTCTGGTGGATAGCCCCTCAGTAGGGGTGTTGTAGTGTGATCGCATCTTTATATACAAGATGATGTCTAGAAAGTGCTTAGTAAGAGGGGACAGTCAGTGGAGGAAGGAATAAATCCTGAGCATTGCAGTGGGTTGCCTGTCACTCTTGGTTATGTGTGAATGCTGAACACTGCCTGTGCCATGATTTAGATGCTTGGCTCCTTTGCCAGTTTCAAAACATGAGCAGAGACTGAGGTGCATCCACATGCAATAGGAAGATTTTCTCCCTGTCTCAGGCTAAACATCACTGCTGCCTTATTCCAGTGGGGCTCACACTTGAGATCCACATGCAGGCCTGGTTATTGTTACACTCCCCGGACTCCACCATTGTGCCGGTGCTGGTGCGTACAAGCTCAGTTTTCAGTCTGGCTGTGTGCAGCTGGATGCTGCTATTGTGTGTGCCAGCATTGTGTAAACCCCATCCATTTGCTGAAGTCATCCAAGATAATTATACTTTTAAATCCACAGGGCTGTTGCCAAACCATGCACTCACGAAAGGCAGATGCTGTGAATTTTCCATGGAGTTCTGCAGTAAATCCACCATGTGAAGGGGAGTGAGGTGCATTACAAAATTTCCCCCTTGTCTTTTCTAATGCAGGAAGGGTTTAATTAGACATAAATGAGTTTGATCAATGAATCATTAACTTCCATTAAACTTTAAGTAGATTGCCTGACCCGGCTACTTCATTCTGAATTTAATCTGGTATACACTTGATAATTAGAGTTAAAGGGACAAGGGCTGGAGGCAATCCTTCCCAATCCTTCACATAAAATGGAGTTGAGTCAGCTAATAAGTTAATTTTATAGTCAGTGTGTAAGGACAGAATTGGCCGTAAAATGTAATTTTCCTAGAAAAACGGATCAGGAAGCAGACTGTCACTTTGTTTTGCTTTCAGAATTACCTCAGGAATTACCTGCCCAGGGTCTTCAAAGTCTTCACAAATCCCATCCTCCTCAGCACAGCAGCTTGGAGGATTAGATTTCATGAATACAGTCAGAAACCAGGTGGCAAGGCAGGAAATCTCATGTCTTTGCGAGAATGCTGGTGTAACTCTCCCTGTGGTTGAAAAAAAATTGATCTGCCTTGTCTAGATCCATGGGCTGGGAAGGAGTGCCAGAATAGAGATTTCTGGCAGCTTCCAGCCTAAGGAAAGGCAGAGCCTTTGATCTGCTGGCTTTGCCAGCACCTGGATCCAGAACTGCAATTGGTGTTTCTTGTGTATTTGTTTTCCCGTTTGGAAATGGCAGGTTTGCGGCTGGGGTGGCTCTGCGTGGCCCTGTGTTGTGCTGTAGGGATGGATTCTTGGGAGGTATCAAGTTCATATATGAAATGTTTCAATTACCAAAGCTGACTTAAAGAACCAGAAGTTTGCTACTTGTCTTACTTCTACAGAAGTGCGTTCTTTTTGTCCTTCCTCTGAGCTATGACACTCTGCTTTCTGGGTCCAGGCTACGTTATCCTGGGGGATACTGGATGATTCAAAGTGGACTCCCTTTGCCTGGTTTAGTATTTGCTTAATTGCATCTGAAATATGTGCTCTTGACAGAACATATGAGCCTGTTTTGAGTCAGATGCTGTGGAAACAAAGGTGAGTTCTGCTGACACTGTGGTGTGAAAGGCTGTTGTGGTGGGTAGTCCTGCTGGTGATATGTGTGGCTGCTCACAAAAATGCTTATTTAACGGAATGAGAATATTGCCCAAAGATGTACACAAACCCATCTGAGGAAAGAATACTTTGAAACCCAGAGCTATTCAGTCTGATGTGAACATCATGACCAGTGTTAAAGAGTGATAAAGGAGAGGGGTGGCACCACCTCTCCCTCTGGCCTTTGTACTTGGTGATGAGTATATTACCACAGCAGACTACTGAGGTCAGAAAATAGTTAGGTATGGGATTTCTTTTGGAGTGTAGTTATGAGATTGCTCCTGAGAAATGTAGCATTGCTTGGACATAAGCTCTTTTGTGTACAACTAGAAGCAGGTATTTTCGTACCTGTAAAGGACTGCAGGCACAACTAAAAGTGGTGATGCAGAGCTTCTAGATTTTGGAGTTAGACTCTTAAAATGGCAGACAGGTTTCAAAAGGACTCTGAATATCAGGCCTATGCTTTTCCCATTCCTTCAGTCTCGGCCTTGATATAGTGTTTCTGAATGCCCTGTGAGTGCCACAGCCTGGGGTCGCTGAGAGCCTTGCTCTGGGGCTGTAATGACCTGCGAAATGACAGGCAGTCCTGCGGCTGGATTTTTGTGCCCGCCTTAGCTGCTGCTCTGAGATACAAGGGCAAAAGTAGCAGCTGATTAGCTACCTATTTAAGGAGGCTTGTCCATTCTCTGCAGCATGCTGAGGAGCCTGAATTAAGGGTTGCTGAGTTAAGGTCATGCAGACAACATTAGTACTGCCATTTTGAGAATTTTGAATGCTGCATTATTTGACCTTAGTGGCATTATTTTTAAAGTATTTTATGTGGATGTGATTTTGTATATTTAGGTCAGACAATTGCTAGCAATGTTCTCTTGCTCTAAAATCCATTGATCTATTCTTTTTAATAGCACTGCCAGTATGCAGGGACGAATTCTCTTAGAGCTGATGAAGACTTCTAAAAAATGTCCCTTCCCAGTGTTTTAATGATGTTGTTGTTGATAAATGCTTGCTGATATGCCATTATTTATCTTTCAAATTGTCCACAGCCAGGCTCCCATTATAGATGACAATAGCTGCTGGGGTTTAGTAGCTGAGAGCTGAGAGTGCCCTGTTCCCACAGTGCCAGGCTCACCTTCAGCCCAAGTCAACCCTGACCAGCATTAATTGCTGCTGACTGTTTTATGTTGCCTGTATAGTGTGTGGTGTTTGGTTCCAGGCTGTAAGATAAAATTGCCAGTGCAGCCTTTTATCAATATATGTTTTTCCATCAAAAGGGCACCTAACTTTTGCTGCAGTCAATGGTGACTTCTGGTGATTTGGTTTTTTTGGATTTCCTTGAGAGACCTTTCCAGAAGGATATTTGACACTCACTTTGGAGAATATCATAAGGAACACCCACTGATGGTGACCATTTTGTGCTATGCTGAGCTATAAAAATGGAAGCTTAATTCCCATCAGTGAAGAATTGCTCTTACCAGTGCTCACAGGGTTATGCATGTGAGTTGCTGTTTGCAATTGACAGTAAGGGATTTACAGCCTGGCTTTCTGGGAATTGAGAGACTTATTCTCTCTGGGGTGCTTCATCCTGAACCTTTTTACAAGCATTTAAAAGTCAATTCAAGTGATAAAATCTGTTATTTATTTTGAAGAAAACATGTTTTAAGGCATCAAAACTGCTTCATTATTTGAAAATACATTTAGAAGACATGCTTGCTTTCCACAGAGCTCAAAAGACAAATTTCAAGTAACAAAAGCCTTCCTAGCAGGTGGTGGATAAACATTTTATGTTTCCAGTCGAAGATGGGCTTGTCTCTTGCTGCTGTAAGCAGTCTGAAAAAATAGTTGTTTACAAAAAAGATGCAGAAGCATTTGCTACCAGCCAAGCCTGACAATCAGCTGCATCTGTCAGAATATGACTAAGGAATTGCATAGGTCTGTCAATAAAAATAAACTTTTCCTAACTATATTTAAATTTACTTAACTATTTTTTATCTTATCTCTAAATGACAAACTTTCTCTCATACAACTCCTCCAATTGAGTTCATGGCTTTCTGTTTTGTTTTTTTTCTCTGGGCCTGCAAAGAGAGGTTTTCCCAAGTGATTTTCTCAAAATGGAATCTGCCAGAGTAATGCAAACCCACCCTCACCTGAAGCCACTACTACATGGATCTACATGGCAGTCGTATCCATCTGGTCTAGAGCTGTGCAGCCCAGGGAGTGCTAAACTCTGCAAGAAAATGAAGTGTGTCCACTTCAGAGAGAACCCTCAGAGATTTTGCTTGCTAGATTTTGTCAGAGTGTGTATGAACTGTGACATTTTGATATATTTTAGGCCACCAGACTTTCATACGAATAGGAAAAAGTATTTTTTTGACCCTAAGCAGAACCTGTCAAAATTTTTCAGATTGGTTGGAATAATGTATTTCTGCTTGTCAGTTCAGAAATCTCTGTATCATTTTGACTGAATTTTTCCAAAAAGATTTAGCCTCAGAATGGTATTAGTAGGGGAAACTGGTGTAAGTACTACCAAAGAAGAACCAACTGAAAAAGAAGAAAAACAACAAAAAACCAAAAACAAACAACCCCCCCAAACAACAACAAAAAAACTAAAAAAACCCCACCAAAACCCCAAACAAACAAACAAAAACATACTAGGAAAAAAACAAACAAAAAACCCCAAACCACCAAAAAAAAAAACACCCAACCAAACCAACAAAAACCAAACAAACTACCCCAGAAAGAGAAGAGAAATATATACTGGAAAAAGCAGGAGGTAGCTAGATACTGGCATGTTTTGAAGTACCATTTAAGACTTCTTGTGAGCTGAAAGTAAAGACCGATAATGTGTTTTAGGGCACATCTAGGAAGTCAAAGGAAATTGTTGCTCTCCTCTATTTAGCACTTGTCAAGCTGCATATGGAATATCATGATCAGTGCTAGGCCCTCTTTTATTGGAAGGAGTCCGTTATACAGCCACAGAGATGTTTAACTATTGGAAAATGGCAGGTTGAGGGAGGAAGCTGGGCTTGGCCGGGTCAGGTTGTGCTGGCTGAACAGATCTGTGCTGTGAAGAAACACCACACTTTGGCTTCTTGGCAAGTGCCTTTTTCTTGACAAGAATAGAACAAGGGGTGGTGGCTTTTTCTTTTTTTCTTTTTTTTTTTTTTTTTTTTTTTTTCTGTGGTGATACCTACATAGTTTTTGCTAATAACTATGACCTGTGAGAAAATTCTGTGTGGTAAATTCTTCAGTATAAGAAGTCAGCTTTTGAGCTAGGTGCACATTTTTTTGTAACAAAATACTATCCTTTGCTGTCCACTTTCCAGTTCAGCCTTTATTTCTGGCTCTCTGTTAGTTGTAAATAACAAATATTTTGTGAGTGCAGTGCTTGCTAGCTGAGAGGCTCAGAAAGGTGGCAAAAAAAGCTCTTGTGTACACTGTGTGCATAGACAACTTGAAGTGACAGAAAAAGCCTATGGAAAAGGGACTGAGGGACTGGTCCTTTCTGGGGACTATCTCATCTCTTAGGTTGTTTTCTGTAGCACACAATGGATATGAGACCTCAGTGTCCATCTAAGGAGTGGCTGGATACTCCTGTTTAGACAAAAAGGAGTTTCAAAGAGTGAGAAAATGAACCCTGGAGTTAACCCCAGAACTTGCGGTAGGTCTGAAGTTTTTCACTTTTTGTGCTGTCCCACAGCTGTCCTAGACAACATGCCTACACAACATGCCTACACATGAGGCTTGTGGCAAACAGTGAACATGGCCTGCAGCTTTCTGCCTTCCACTTCTCTGACAGCAATGGCACGGCCATTGCCATAAAGCAATCTACCCTCATAGTTTCAGAGCCAGTTCTTCTGCTGAAGGGTCTCCATTAAGAGAGCAGGACCAAGAAGTGAAGGGTGTTCTGCAGCCACAGAACCAAAACCAGGGAGATGGATATCTCTGGTCAGATGAGATGGGAAAACCTGTCAGAGATGAAAGCTGAACCCACAGATCTTTACTCTTTGTTCCATGCCTTAGGTCTCAGAGCATCCTTCCTGATGTGAACATGCCACTGTGCTAGCTAAACAACAGTATTTTTCAGTCTTCTTTCTACTGTTTAGTACCCTTCCTCTATTTCACTTGATTTTGCTTAGAATCATGTGTTCCTTTTTTTTTCCTACCACTTTCCAATGGCATCCTCTTCTGCCTTTTGTTGTATCTGTTCCCCTTAGTCTAACTGCTCCTCCACGTCATGGCTCTGGAATGTATTTTGGCAGCTATGATGAAACTAGCAAGCTGGCAGAGTAGCTCCAGCAGAGCCTTCTTTTGGGAAAGCACACCAAAGGAGATACAGCTGTCGACATGAATGGTAAGTAGAAAGCACACAAGACAACAGAGATAAGAGATCTCTGATTTCTTTTCCTCCTTCCTCCTCCCAGTCTGTCTCTGTCTTATACACTTCAGTGGAAAGGACCATTGGTAAACTCTCTCTTGCATTGTTTGATGCTGCTGGGGCAGCAGATGTTCTGTAGCTGCTGGTCTGCCCCTGTGCAATGCACTTGCCCAAGGCTGAGAGCTCACAGAGCGCCACCACAGCTTCTTGCTCCACATGTAAAACATCTCCCTCTGACCTCACCTTAAATAATATTAACATGTGCTATGCAGACTTTCCTAAAGGAAACTATCAGTCTCCCTTGCCCTTGACAGAGAATGAAGAAAAGTGAGGTAGCTTGTACGACTGTGAGTCAAGAGAAAAATGGCAACAAGGAAACAAGAGGCTGTGAGGAAGCCCAGAGCACGATTTGGAGATGGCTGTGATGACAGGTTAGGACAGCTGTTTTTTCCTTTCTGTCTGATATTAGTGGTGCTGGAGGCACCAACAGAGAGAATTGAATTGTGCACATGGTGCTGTCAGATTTCTCTCCTCTCCCCCACCAGACCTCCTTCCATCACACACCAGAAATGCAACTGGCTAGATCCTGTTCTCTCCTTTCTACGTGCCTACAACTTCAGTGGAAATGCTTGTTCTAAAGGTGTCTTACGGGATTCACAGGTTTGTTGTGGAAGGGTTTTGCTGTTCCATTCCAGTCACTGTGCAATATGGGGGAGGGATTTCACAGTGCAGAAGATGGTGCTGCTCTTGGGGTTCTGCACAGTTTGAAGCCTGTTGGAGCCTTGCCCGTTTAGCAGGTTTGATGGCTGCCTTGTTCACTGGTACAGGAAAGGCCTGCAGGCCACACATACACTGTTGTTGCAAATTATGTGATCAGCTGATTGTCTGTATCATGTAAACCAAAGCCCCCATTGAATTCCTTTGTAACTAGGCAAGGCATTTGGCCTGCAGCATTCACTTGAGTGAATAAATGCATTGCACTATGGGGAACTCAGAAGCAAAGCTTTAAGCTGTCTCTTTTAGAAGATATTTTCCTCAGTAAAAAAATCAGCCCAGCACAATAGTGTGGAACAAAAGGCAATGTTTTACAATACCGTAAAATTATTTCATATTTTTAATCAAACAAATTCTATTTTTTATTTTTTCTGTCATCTTAAATATAACTGGCCTGCTGAATGACTTCTTGAGCACATGTATTTTGCACAGGCATAGGTGTCTGTAAATGCAGGCTGCATTCCTTGTGTGTTCTATATTGCTCACTGATACTTGCTTTCATGGCTGATGACAAACATAAGAAAATCTTTCTGAGACCAGGAGCATGCTGCTCTATACTCTGAAGACTGTTTCTGTTTGGTGCAAGCTCTACTCAATTTAGTAATGTGGAATTGTATAACTTAAAGAAGACCGTAATATTGAATATATGGCACAGGGTATGCTGCCAGAAAACCCTTAGAGTTTTATAATGAAAGAAAAACTAAGAGGAAGATTGTGGGAGGAGGCAACTTTAAATATTAAATTTTATTTTATGGGAGTCCATCAAATCTAGAGAGAACTCAAAGCTTTAGATAGTATACTGGCACTGGGAATCACTTTTTTAGATGACTCTGTAATAAGAGTGAAACATCACCTCTGAAAACAGTTTCAGACTATTTTCTTCTGTAAATTCAGTTATTTTCTGGCTTCTCTTGCTCTCGAGATCTAATGGAAGATTATAGAAATCAGGATAAAATCTTCCAGGTGATTGAAAATGCCAAGTGATTCTGATTAGTGGTGATTTTAATGTTCCTTCACAGAAATTGGAATTTTGTAGCCTTGAAGAGTGTTGATAAAACAGTGATACCTCTTTAACAACAGTTTTGGAACAAGTAATTTCTGTCTTTTATTCATGAAAGTAAATGGTATTATCTCGCTTTAGGAAGACTTCTGCTCCCACAGTTTCCCCCTTGCAAAATTCATATGTAGAGCTGTGTGAAAGGGATTTTGGGAACCACGTGAGAATTAATTAAAAGGTAGGTGTGTCAGCAGTCTGCACAGAGAACTTTTTCCTTTTAATATGTTGATGTTTGTTTCCTGAGTAAACGAATCTAATGCAGACATATTTTGCTTGTTACACATGTCTTGATTCTGTTGTAAAGATTTAAAGCCATGTATTTGTATGGGGCTGAAGTAGAGACCCAACAGACAGGTATGTGCACAGGGAAGAGACCAAATAGACCCAATGAAGAAGTTGTGGTCTTGACCCTAATATGGCATTTGAGGAGCAGAAGCCACACATAGTCAGCATTTAAAAATCTCCAGCCATGAAGAAAGCATTGACTGGGGCATTTGCTTTTTACACATGAGGAAATTCAGGGATAAAGCACACATCCATAGGAACCTTGGCTTTGTTAGTACCAGTACTGACTGCTGCCCAGTGTATGACTTCAGGAGATGTGTTTTGTGTCGCTTCTGTTGCCACTTGTGATGGTAGTACCATTGAGAACTTCAGGAAATGGAACTGGGACCAAAGTTGATCTTATTCTTTCTTCTCTCCTGCTTAATGTTTCTTTATGGTATAGTTAGTGCTAGTGCTGTTCACCCAAACCCCACATTTACAGCTTCATTCTGACTGCTTTTACCTTCAGAAATGCCAAGGAAACAGTTTCTCTTTTTCTAGGACTATAGTTGATGGATTAAAAATTGTTATTGCATATGAAAGAAACTTCAAGAGAAACGGAAACTGCAAGCAGAGATGAGGAATTCCTAAACCCAGCAGTTTGCTCTAAAATGCAGAGAAGTAGTCTGAGAGTCTGTGAGTCAGCTGCCTAGAGAAAACAAAAGGCTTGGCTTTTCTGAATATTGTCTCAGAGCTGTGGGCAATTTCTGTGGTTTCTTCTTTAAAAATGTAACTTTACAGATCACCATCCAGATTATATGCAGGAAACTGACATTGCAGTGTCACACTTCATTTTGTCACAGGGTGCAGAAGGAGAAATGGAACTGAAAAGCAAGACCTCTCTTCCAACCCTCTGTTTTCCCCCAGCAGTTATAGCAGTGCCATGGCATTGGTGAGGGAGGCCATGACCCCATCACCCTGCCTGAGGAAAGAGAGAACAGTAAATACACCCTATTGGAATCTTCTGCTTCGGCTGCTGGCACCAGAACTGACAGTGGTGCACCTGCTTCTGCTTCTTGTCTGCTCAGGGGGATAAAATGCACAGAAAGCAAGAGGATGTGAGGAACTAAGGCAACAGCTGCTGGGCAGTATTAAGTGATGCTCCTGGAAATCTCTGAGCTCCATGCACAGCAGCAGTAGGTCTGGAATCACTACAGATGTTTTTTTCTTTTGAATCCATCACTGCTGCAAAGACACAGCTGCACCAGCTGCAGAAAAGTTGTCATCCTCCTTTCAGGTACAGATTGGCCTCAGTACATGTGTCTAGTGGTAGTGCATTACTTGCCACAAGTGTTCCACTCAGGGCTATCCTATCACAGCTAAAGTTACAAATGAACGTGCACAAGTAGATCAGAAGCTTCTATCTCCTCATTCAGAGTGGACTTGAACGCACGTCCATCCTATTGCTGTGGCTCCCAGTCATTTATGCTCAAACACGACAGATGTTTGGATGTGCATGGGCAAATGCCTGCAGAACAACTGCTGGGTTCACCTTACCCTCGCAGATATGTGGTTTGGAGTGAGATTTCCCACAGAGATACTGCAAACCCTGCAGTCAGAAGAGGACAAATAGTGATCCTGAAGATCTCTGTAAGGCTGTTGATGCACTTCTAGAGCATCTGTACTGATAAACCATGCACATTAGTGCTCGATGAGAATCTAGGTAGGAATTTTATTGTTACATAAAACCTATGCTGATCCTAATGGCATTTTCTAACTCTTATGCTAGAGTGAGAGAAGGCTGACAAATTATCCTGTACTGAAAAGGAGAAAATGTCTTTTTCCATGGCATGCTGCTACAACTTTCCTTTCTCTTTTCTCCCTGCAGGTATTTCTTAGTCAAAGGATAGTTTTCTTCAACCATCTCCTTTGAGACACTACCTGGTGAAATAGTGATGCTGGGCTTTGCCCTTTCCCTTTCTACCTGGAAACATAGTTCAGATTTGAGCTGTGGAATAGGTCTTGAAAGAGTGCAGGAGAACAGAGTGGGATATGGGAGACTCCATATTTGCAAGAAAGAGATGAAGATCTTAACATTATTTGTTTGGGCAAAGAGTGGATCAGAAGATAATTAGACATCTGAGAAGTTGTTCATTTAACACCTTGGTGAGATCAGAGGGTAACATAGATAAAATAATTCATTACTGCTTAATGAATTAATGAGAATAGTTAACTTTCTGTACATGCTTGGAGCGGGGGTTTCAGGGTTAATTGTGGCTAACTCAGTTTGTGGCATTAGCAATAAAATGTGAAATAATGGTTTAAGAAATGTTCCTGAGAAAATGGTTTTTTATCCAGACCTTATCCCCTGAGATATGTTTCTGGCACTGTCACAGGACTTACAGAAACTAACTATGGAAGCCGTGGAAGCAAGCCCAGCTTTAAATGATTAAACTGCATAGTAGAATCACCTTGATCAGGGTACTTGATACCCTTGTAATCAGGATGCTGGACAATTTAAAACTGGGCATGGATCCATGGGTACAGAGAAGTGTCTGTGACAAACATGCCAATATTCTATGCCATCATGCACTCATTGCCAATGGTAAGTAATGTAGAACATCTTTCAAGGTGGATTGATCAAGGGAAAAAATCAGCTATATTTGGGAATATTCCATTTCTGGAATGGCAAATTTCTGTCATGCTAGTTTTCATTTAGAAAAAATATCAAATGTCTACACTGAAACAATTAATCCTCTTTAGGAAAAGCTGGGTTTCTTTATTTCTTTAAATAGAAGAGAAAATATTGAAGTTATTGACAGTTGATTTTAACACCTTATGACATTATGAGCAGTCACCTCCTAGAGACTTTTCCCTCTGTGCTTGGAGTAGGAGTAACAGAATTTTAAAAAGCACTGAAAGACTGAATACACAACAAAGTGAACTGTACTGCCAATAACTCATAATGGCTGAAGAGCTGTCGAGGTGATTAAAGGGATGAAACACCTCTCCTATGAGGAAGGCTAAGAGAATGTTCAGCCTGGAGAATGGAAGGCTTCAAAGTGACCTAGTTACAGCCTCCCAGTACTGAAGGGAACCTACAAGAAAGCTGGAGAGGAATAATTTACTAGAGCATGTAGTAATCAGACAAAAAGAAATGGCCAAGGTTGGATGAAGCTTTGAGCAACTGGGCCTAGTGGAAGGTGGCCCTGCCCCTGACAGGGCAATTGGGACCAGATTATCTTTGAGGTCCCTTCCAAACTGAGCCATCCTGTGATTCTTTGAAGATTTTCGTGGTGCTGACACATGCCATATGAATGAGTCTGAAGGAACTGTTGCCTGGAGAACAGAGGTCTTGTTGCTGTCTACAACTGCTTGCAGGACACTGATAAGAGGAAGTAAGACTCATCTTGGAGGTATCCAGTGGAAGGACAGGAGTCAGTGTGCATCAGCTGGAGCATGGGAATTTCTGACTGGGTGCTACGAAAAACTTTTTCGTGGTGGAATTGATCAAACACCAGTTTCCAGAAATCTGAGGAAATCTCTACTGCTGGAAGTATTCATGACCCTGGGCAAGGTGCTGAGCAGTCAGATCTTTGAACAGCAGTCTAGCTTTGAACTAGGTATTAACTAGGTAGCCCCTGAAGGTCCCTTTCAATCTAAATTATTTTTTGAGACTGCCTTTTAGAGCTATTTGGGATTTAAAAGAGTATTTGCTTAATGAGTTTGCTCTCAATCATACACAACTTTAAATATGTGTCAATCAAGACTGGGGCTTTTCTGCCTGCTTTTCCTTTGTGATGAAGACTATTGTATTCACTACAGGCCAGAAATGTCAATGGACCGCCCCTGATGGTGAGGGTAATTCAGGTTCTTGTTAATACATCCCTTGGGGCAAATTAGAGAGAAACAACACTGAAGGATCAGTGTTTATAAATATATAGATACGTAGGATTTATTTCAGAACAATTTGGTAGCAATGGGAAGTCAGTGTGTAGCTGTTTTGGTTAAGATTATCCACAAAAATATAGCACTATAAAACATAAAAATAACATTTAAGAAAATGTACAAGGGAAAAGAAAGACAGATAAAGGAAGGATAAGAGTAGGAAGATATCACCACCATCAAGGAGATTTGATTTTTGCCATTTAGTTGTCTGTTAGTCAAAGTGATGGTCCCAGTCTTGATGTATGGGGGTAGGGGAAAGCCCCCAAAACACAAAGTTCAGTGGGTCAGGATAGTTTAGGTTTACATAGGAACTCCCTTTGTCTTGTGAGGACCAGAGGTTTCACCACCACTCATCCAAAAACTTTCCTCCTCCCTTTCAGTTGTGGGGGGTGGTGCAAACCTGGCCAACTGTTTTGAGCCATTACCCATTAACATTCCAGTCTCTCCCAGGAGACAATGATCTAATGGAAAACTGGGACAACTCAGCAGACATCCCGCCCTGCTGGCTTCACGCTGTATCCTATTCAGAGCAAGGTATGGCTAAATGTGACAAGTGGGACAAGTGTGACATCAGGGACAGATGAGAGCCTGAAGTATGTCAAGAGGAATGCTCCACAGTATGAACATCAGGCTAACCCTGATCTGTGTTTGCATAGTGCTAAGCCTGAGCTAATATACCTTTTCCTTCAATCAAGGTATTTTTTCTGGTAGATGTTTAAGTTGCATTTTCTTGGTTGCTTCAGATCACAGCACACTTGCAAATACCTTGAGTGACCTTGTGTGGATGTTTTAGATGCTGTAGTCTTGTAATAAGTAGCATTCCCTAGACTTTAGGAAGGAGTATTTTTAGAAACATTGTTAAACTTCTTGTTGCAGTGATGATCAGTTTTTATGAAATGAGGTGATATATAAAGAATAAATGGCAAAGGGAAGGAGTAATGACTCATATATAAAGAAAACTTAGAGAGATATATCAATCTGCACAATGTCACACAAGAAGTTGACAGAAGTTCTGAACACTGCATCTAGCCTTGAGTCTGTGCCCTGGACTCTGACTGCTCTGTGGAAGAGAATAAAGTCCAAAATTTGGAGTTACAATAGCATCACAAATATCAATATTGCAGTTCCTACTAACATACTAGTGCAGCAAAAGACTGAATAGTCAAGTTTTATTACTGGATGCTGCTGATTATTTAATCAATATTTTAGTATACAGAGACCAGGTGGTGTTTTTTTTTCCTGTATGATGCATGGACATAAATAAACTTCAAAAACTTTCTGGCACTTTATTTCAGTATTGCTGTTGATAAATAATTTCTTTCTTATTTTGCATCTGGTGGGGTATGTTTACTCATGCATGGTTTTTGCTTATAGGAATAACAAAGATGCCATCACAAAAACCCAACGACAGAGCCTCATATTCTGTCCCAGCTTTAGTTCAGAGTAATTATATAAAATGGATATAACTTTTTTTTGTCTACGTATGATCTCTAAGGGACCCTATGCTGGCTAGGGGCTGCTAAGTTGCTGTGGTATTGAGCCCTTCACATACCTTTCTGGGCTTTTTGTGGCTCTATAAATGTGCTTCTCCATCAAAATATGAACTGTCTGTCTGTAGTAGCTGCTGTAGCATAGGGACATGAGAAGAAACCTTGCAATTCCTTGAGGAGCAAAAGATTCTCAGCAGGAGCGCCTTTGTTATGCAGATTTTAAAATGACATTCAGATAAGAAGATGAAACATGATTGTTTCCATCTTGAGAATGAACACCTTTATTCTGTTCATTTTTCTTTTATCTTCTTCCTATTTTTCTGTCCTAACTGCAGGTCCCATTAGCTAAGCACATGGGACTTAAATTCCTGCTCTCTAAGTATGGGTTCATTGTAGAAACATGAGTGATACTCAACTGGCCTCTGGTTCTCAAACCAAAAATAAATATTATAGATTTATTTTTTTTCCCAATTATCTTATAATTTCAGGGCCTTTCTAATTAATGGAAAAGATCAGGGGGAAAAAAGTGCCAAACGACAACCTCAAATAAACAGGGCAACATTATTCTTTTCACCACCCTGGGCTGCTTTTTACATGTGACTTGTTAAAAATAACATGATTTTCAGGGCATGGAAACAGAGATCTTGTTGGCTGCTAACTGCATTCTGTTCCTGGAGATTAGCAAGATTATCAGGACTTCAGGTAAGCAAAGAGGGAAGTCATACAAGACATTTAATGGGGGCATGTGCTCCAAAAAGGATTGAGGCTGCAAATAGCAATTTCCTTTGTTGCAGTGCACTGTGCTCTCCTGCCTATGACTTCCAGATCATAGGACTTCCTTTTGTAAGCTGGTAGAGTATAAATTGTACAAAGCTTTTATTATGTAGCCTTACTTGGGTCTTTTGCACTTCTATTCTAACCTTGAGTGGTGTGTCTCTTTTTCTGGCGAAGAGCTAAATGAAAATCAAGCTCTTGCTGGTGGCTGCACCCAGGGATGTCAGCTTGTTGGATCTGGCAGCATGATTTTATAAACCATGAAAAGAGAGAGGGAAAAAAAACCAATAATCTGTGAAGAATAATTTTAACAGAACTGGGTTTGAGAAGGATTTAAATGATAATTACCTAAAGGAATGTTTGTGAAAATCAAATGGTAATACTACCTAAGAAATGGTGTGTTTACTTTTTTTTAATCTTTGTTTTTGTTTGGATGAGGAACTATAGTGTCAATTTTTTGGATTGTTCAGGAAGAAAATTATATTTGCAAGACAATTAATTTAAGAGATCAATTAAAGGTTACTTTGCTGCTGGCAATCAGAACGGCAAATATCTTGACGCTCCTGCTTAGTTGCAAACATTTAATCTTCCATAATTTCTGTGACTATCAGATTTTTTAAATGTTTTCTGTCATTTTGTTGGCTTCGGCAGGATGTGGGATAGACACTGACTTCTAAGGGCACAGCTGCAACAGAACATGTTAATATTTCATTTCTTCCTCCTCTCTTGAGAAGGGGGAGAGGGTTGCCTAATCATGAATGTTACTGAGTTAAAAAACCTCTGTATGTGCTACTCTGAGATGCTGTTTTGTTTTAAAGTAAGACAGAAACTTGTCACCAGTAAAATCACCAGCGAGGGGGGGTGTGTCCTGAAATAACATTGGACTGGAATCTTATGGTCATGATACTACATCACAACACAATCCAGAAGCTGAGGAATAAATGGCTGAAATTCTTGGAAATTACCCAGTAGAAGGAATATTTCCCAAGGCTTTCAGGGGCCATAAAAGGAATTTTCTTCAGGGTCCTGGGAGAATTGTAATTTGTGTGCATTGGTTATCCAGAGCACACTTTTTTATAGGCCATCAGTGTAGGAGTATATTAGCACATGACTCAGCTATCAGTTTTGTTCTTTGAAAAATACAAAAATACATGGAAAGGCTAGTGAAATTCATTTCCTGGTCCCCTATTTCTGATGACCATACACACCTTTTCATAGCTGCTGAAGCCCACTCAGTACTGGCCTGTAGGTAATTCAGCTTGTCTGGCAATAATGATAGAGTCTGTACAGACATGGGGTTTTTTCAATTCCTTTTATTTATTTATTTTGCTTTCTGCATGTGAAGAATGAGGTTGTTAATTACTACAAAGACCGCATCTTTCATTTTTAAAACAGGTATGTGATTGTTTCTTCTGAATAAAAAAAATCACAGAGCAACAAAATCCTCACATAAAAATCATATCAAAACTCCAAACCAAAACAAAAAAATCCCCTGGGGTTTTGTCTTGGCATCATATTTTAATCCTGATATGTAAGGGCTTTTACCTAGAGCAAGCGTACAGTTCTAGCGTCTGTGTTCACAGAACCTTCAGTCTGCTGTCCACCTAAGCAGATTGGCAGGCATTGCTGTCAAGAAATGGCCATTTTTGTGTTGCACAGGAGGAAATGGGTGTTGCTATTGTCCGACGTCTGATTTGACAATTTATATGATGATAGTATTCTCACAACGGCCCTCCCATTCTGTCTGGATCCACTAGTGGCGTAGAGTTTCTATTTCCTGGTTCTGTTTTGATTGTGTTCACAAAAACTTGTTCTAGTTTTAATTTCTCCTCCCACACACCCCACACTTCTGATCAGAATAAAATCAGTGAATAACAAACAATTAATTTTTCATATATTCTAAATGTAATTTTTAAAGAGATATGGCAGATAATTCACATTTTGTGATGTTAACCAAACAGAATATTTTGATTTTTGGCCATTATATTTTTTCCCTAATTTTTGGTTGTTGTTAATTTCTTGGAATAAGAGCTAATGTTGATGCTTATATCCCAGTCATACAACTGAAGCAGAGACATTTATTACAACAGAATACTTTCTTTTTGGAAATTATTTTAATGAGTTTTATTATAAGGAAGATTTGATAGTTTGGGAGAATTAGGTGTGAAAATATATATTACAAAATTACTCTAACATAAGGATTAAAATTTGGATACCATTCCCACCTCTTCATAGCCTGTTCTTTTGTTTGTCTAGGCACAGAACTGCTGAAGCTATTTAACATCTTAATGTGGTCCAGCCAGACAACTATGACTTCAGATTTCACAGTGAAAGCATAACTCATGAACAACGAATCAATATTTCTATGCTCACGGTTAAGTAAAAATGGGTTTCATATCAGTAAGAAGATCAAATTAATGCTTACATCTGTAGTTTTGTAGCTACCAGCACTGCAATTTTAATTGGTGTTGGGATCCACAGTGAATGGCTGTTGGTCCTTCATATACACTTCCATGCATGAAGTTAACAGGTGTGTTTCTTATTCACAGAAGGTAATGAATTCAGAAATATCTCTGGTTTAGAGATAAATTTGTTCCAAAATTATATGCATTTTGAATAAATGGTCAGGTTTGGGGGTTTTTTGTTTGGTTGGGTTTGGGGGATTTTTGGTATGGGTGTGTGGGTGTGCTCTGGTTTGACTTTTTTATTCCCCAGCTACTGCATAAAATATGTGAGGGTAACAAGCCATCACCATCACAGAAAATATCTGAAGGAGATTGATGGATAATTTTTTTTACTGTGCAGATAAAACACTTCTGAAGATGTTACTTCTTGCTTGTATTTTTTTAAGACAGTGTTGCCAGTGAATATGACTAACTCCATCTTTCATTTTTCTTCAACAGAATCTGGCATAGTGCAGTTGCTATTGTGTGTTTCATATTAATTTCTTCTAATTTTTTCTAAAAAATAATGAAAATGAAGATTTACATTCCCCTCTTCCCTAAATTTGCTCTTTGTATTTCTTAATTGTTTCATATTCTGAAATTAAATGGGGAATCACATGTTCTGTGCTATTTTTGGGAATTAAGTTCCCTTACACAAGGCTATATTTTTTATTTGTTGAGTAACTGCCTATTCACTTAGGGAAAACGTAACAATGCAATAACAACGCAAAGCTGTTAGAAGACAGTCCATATATGCTGTATTTGGGCACTCCTTACGTTTCATATACTAAAGCATAATTGTTTTCATTTTAGTTTGCCCAATGTTTATACCGCACATATAGGGAGGGAAGAGCCCACGTTTCTGCATCTATAGCAAATGCATCTCTGTAAGTCCAAGTGAAGGCTGGATGGTCAGCCAGGCAATTTGCTCTTCTCCTGTTGTATTATGTGGCCTGGTAAAAGTAATCTAGGAAAACTACTAAATAAAAAAAAAAAAATCTGTCTCTGAAAAAACTCAGTGAATAAGTATTACCATACTGCATAACTATAAAAAAAATCAGGGGAGAGGGAAATTGTTCAAGTCATCTGAGGAGAACTGTGTTGAAAGCTCTCAAGGTTTCCTCAATGATTACAGTGGCAATACTCCCTTTATAGTCTTCTAGGGCATGTAAATAAACTTTTGCATAATGTCTTTTTTCCAACAAGTGGTTCCCCCAGAGGAACATAAAATATCTCTGAAATAATGGTAGGTAGAAAACAGCCTGTGGTGGGATACAAAAAATAAGAAGTAAATCTACTTTGGGTAAGCTAAATCTTAAGTCTGCTTTCCATAAAAGTGACTGTTGAATGCTACTTATTATCTAAATAGGTTATCTGAGTACTAGCAACTTAGGTACAGTGCTGTTGTGGCAAATTCTGGTTTTCCATGAAAGATAAGATTGTGGGCCCTATAGGGGACCTCAAATGTACCTTATCTGAGCTGTCAGCATCCTTTGAGGTGAAAATAATTTCAGACAGCTAAATGCCTTTATGTATGTGAGGACTGTTACATTTTGTCCTGAGAGAAAATATCACTGGTAACTAAAAGGAGTCTTTCAGCATATTTGTTGCTTAATGTTACTATAGAGTTCAACAGTGTCAGTCTTTAAACATATTTATTTTCTGTTTTTTTCTCTCTTATTTCTCATTCCTCCTTTGACCTAGTTTTCAGAACTGCCCTTCCCACCAAGACAATCCTTCTACCTGCTTCAGCACTGTGATGAAAGCCATGTTAAGGTACTCCTGACATCTGTCCCTGGTGGCTAAGCACCAAACAAAATTGTGCACACACTTGATCATGTGTGATAAAATGCTATGTCTTTTCTTCAACTCCAGCCTCAGGTCTGATTAAGGTCAAAGTTAAATTTGGCATAATACTGTGAAGAGGGAAATATATTTACAAAGATTCTGTTTTGCAGTAAAATACGTTAAACATGATAAAATATATATGTGATGAATCTTGGTTATTTTCCTAGGGAAATATAAAGTAAATTGACCCTCATTACTCTTGAGGCTTTGTGTAAATTCCTGTTGCCAGGTCTTGGCTGCAGGGAGTTCTGGCTTCATCATCTTGTATGATTTATAGGACAAATTCTGTGGTAGTGATGAAAACATATAATAACATTAGCTAGCAAAAAAAATTCTCCCTCTTTTTTTCTCATATTTCTGGTTTTAATCATAGCTCTTATCACACAAGTGATGTGTCTGTGTGGATAATAATGTCGCAGTACCAGAATTAAATGTACACAGAAAGAGCAGACTCAGTACTGCGGTTCATTCAGGAAACAAGTCCAGATACTGGCTGGTTTCTTTCCAGTTTTGACATATGCAATTTCTAGTGAAGAAATTATTACCATATTCAAGACTCTGAATGTCTGCACTGTTCAAAGGGGCTCCTCAGGTTTGCATGTTATGTGTTGCTTTGGTTATACAATGTTGACTGAGTTACTTTTGAGTCAGCCCTTTAAAAAAAATAAAAATAAATGGAGAAGAGATATTTGCAACTCTGAGAGTGAATATGTGCCTTCACAAAATTATAGAGACTCGACATATTTATACAGTTTTTTATAAGTAAGATAAAACAAAGAGTACAGGGAAAGATAGATATTCTAAAGAGTGTCTGAACTGCACATGTTTACTTTGATGAAGGGTCTGATATCCCTGGAAGAGCAGTGAACTAGAAACTGAATGTGACCACAAACTATTAAGAAAACTCTGTTCAAGCAAGAAAGTATTTCAGCCATGCAGTATAGTAATAGCTTCCATGACTACACTACATTTAGGGGAGAAGATGCTTGACATGTTTAAAGAGATTTGAATTTTCCATTACACTCAATAAAAAGTTGACAGATCAATTTTATTTAAGGAACAAGTTGTACAGAGTTTCATTGAAATTACTATGAGAAATTCTTTTCTTGGGAAAGAGTACTGTATATTGTGAGAAATTCTGAATGTACTGTACATGACAAAGAAAGGCTTCACTGTTTTCTGGCATTCTGTAGCAATTGCACAAGTATATTGGGCTATTGCTGTCATATTTAAAGCAAGAAAATAGCTGTCTGCAACCAATGAGAAAAGCTTATTTGGTTTGTTATTGGGTTTTTGTTTTTCTATCTTTGATTAAAGATAATTGAAGATGCAGTATATGAAAGGCTAGATGAGAAGTTTTGTTTCTAAAACACATTTTTGTACACATTTGTCTTCAACAACTTAAAATGCTCAGCCCAGCCTTTTGTTGGTTTGATTGCCTCTTGACCTTGTCATGTCCAGACAACCTAAATGACACTGAGCTGTCCCTTCACCCTTGTGATTATGTCCTATTGCTGCAAGTTAAGGGTACCAAAATCTCTCATTTGTACATCAGTTTGCCAGTTTTGTTATTCCTATATTATCCCTATCTATCTATGCAAAATAGTGTCCAGGAATTCCATCCAAACCCACTGATCTTGTAACTCTTTACAAAATATGCAAGGTATATGAGAAATGGGTTGTAGTGGAAATGCTAAAAGAGATGTGATGTCCTTCAAGTACTTGAAGAAACCAAAGCAGAAATGTACTTGTTAGACTCTGAAGAAGTAATAGGAAGACACCAGCAGTATAATTTCTGAAAAAAAAAGAAAATTTTCTATGCAATTCTGTTTTGATTTTAGATGAAATCGCCTGAGAAAGATAAATACAAATGAAGTGACTTGCGTTAGGACCTACAAGACTTCCTGAGATGTATGGCTTTGTGGTATTGATAAACAACTCTGAAAAATTCATTTCATACTTATGTACTGTAGCAAAACCATTGATTGAATTGCTGCAAAAAGGTAAAAACTGGGTTAAAGGAATGCCAACACAACATGAGGTGCAGCTACACAAAGGTTTGTGTATTCTGATATTGTTTTATCTGTGACCTTGTCTTGTGGTTCCTTCCTCATGGGAGCAGGAGCTGTGATCTCACACTGATTGCCAGATGGCAGCAGGAAGCCCAGAGCGCATGTACTGACAAACAGTGGGGAAAAACCAGCTGCACAGAGTGATTACACACTGCCAGCAAAGAGGCAGTGAGCTGGAGCCCAGAGAGAGCTTTGAGATACCTGCCAAGTCTAAAAACCAGGTGGGAGCAAGGGTCTGCAGTTCTTTTCCAAATGACACTAGAAAAAATGGACAAGTTTTGGCATGTGCAATAACCAGGACAAGTAGCTGTGAACTTGCTGTGTTCCTTATTATTCTCTGTAATAGAAAATTTCCAAATAGGCTAAATATGGAAGTTACATGATTTTGTATGCACATGCATAGGGCTATGTTTTCTGATAGTTAAAGAGCCCCAGAGAGCAGCAGGGCCCATTTGTGAAGTACTGAATAAAACCCCAACAATCTCCTGTCTGTGAAGTGAAAGTCACTTTCTTAGCAGTCTTTGGTCAGACAGTAACTTTGTCCTATGAACTGACACTTCTGACAGGTGACAATTTGTTTATTATATCAGGGATTCCAGGAAGATAATGTTTGTGAAGGTGAAAACAGGCCTGGCAAAAATAGAAAAATGTCCTTATTTCTCCTAATAGGGCAGCTCACACTCATCAGTTCATACTGATGTAGCCTTTTCCTTTTTTGTGGGCCTTGTCTTGCTTCTCCACAAATGTACAGAGAAAATGAAGAGAACCAGAGAGGTTGAAGGGAAAGCTTTCAGCCATTCTTCACCCTTTTCAGTGTTTCCATTTGGTTATCCACATCTTGTTCTGATGTCTTGAATCCTCATTGCTGTTGTATGTGTTATTCTCCTGTTGCTCCTGCCTCCAGGAACATCCGGATGATGTGCTGTCATGTGCAAGACTATTTCTCTTATTGCATGTTTTGGTAGTCTGTTATTTTTTTGCAGACAGCAGTTCCCAGAGTTTCTAATTGGCTTCTACTAACTTAAAGGATGTGTCTTTCCTTGAGCTGCTCAGGTATTTCTGTTTGGTTCTGTAAATGTCACCAGGTTTGATCAAGCAGAAAGAAGCATGTGACACTGGAGTGGTATTGCTGTCGTCTGGAGGCAAGACTTTGTTCCCTGGAAGACATGGTGCATGAAGATATTACAAGTTTTTTTAAATCTGCCGGTGCTTGACACCTGCAATCTGCCTGCAAACAATCTTTAAAGTTATTAGAGAAAAGAGCCTTCTTCTTGCTTTATTACTTATTTTAAATGTGAGTTTTATACTGTTGGGAAAATATCACACTGATTCCATTACAGCTAGAGAAGAAGCCTGGGATAAGGCAGAGAAGTGAAAATGCAGCCATCCCAGAGCTTCCATAAAAATTGATTTAGGAATGCTTTGGGGAGGTCATTTGCCTTCTGGAAAAATTCTCCAGTTTTACTCAGCTGCTTTACCTAGTCCATAGCTGTCAATTTCCCCTTTGACCTTTGGGGCTGACTTACAGGTTGCAAAGAATCAGCCCCAAAGGTTTATGTGCTTGGTCAGACACAAACCCCTGCTGCATGTGCTGCCATGAGAGGTGTGTGGACAGCACTGTAAGAGAGAGCACACCTGTAACTGCCCATCTGTGGCCAAGGAGGCAGCAGTCAGGAAGACTGTTGACTGCCTGAAGCTCTCTCTTTGTCCGTGAGTCAAATCCTGGCTTTCATTTTTCTGATGAGAGAAGAAGCAGAGAAAGAGCTCCCACTGCTTTTGTGCCCATCCCACTCAATATCAATCTAAAGTTTTATGTTATTTTAGGTGCTGATTCAGGCTGGATTTCAACCCATCACCTAAAGGAAAATAAGTTGTTTCTTTCTAGTACAAATTTTTGGAGCCTTTTCTTTTGTTTTCCTTTTCTTCTCACTTAGGCAGCCAATACAACTTGAGATAAGAAATTAAGAATTGATTTTGCCAAGAATTTGCACATTTCTTTAAAACTGAAGACTAATCCAGCCTAGATTTGTGAAGAGAACCAGACTGCTCTTATGCTTGTAAAATTTGTAGGCACAGTCTTCATTGGCTAAAAACTAGGTGCATGGAAACTTTTTGACCACCATCAGTCTAAACTCAGTCCTTACATTGAATGTCAGGATGGATTATTTTCATCATGAGCAATACAATCATACTCTAACTGGCACTTATGCACCCACAGGCTCAGCTACATTTCTTCAAGTGTGACCAATGGAAATTTTCACAGCAATGCTGTTGTTCCAAAGGACAGACCATGCCTAACTTTTCTATTATCTTATCTTATTCTGCAGGATTAGCCAGATAGGGCTTTGCCCCTAGGGCAGGCTTACAGGACAGGATGTACATCTGGCAGGGTTTTGATGAGAAAAGCAATTTTGTTTTGTGTTGGTCATTTACTTGAGTTCCTAATAGTAGTTTAAATTGTTCAAATTTTTTCAGGTTTGAAACTTAGTTGTTTGGAAGTTGTTTTCCAGTAGTGAAAAACTGTACCAGTACAGTATGATCTTGTCAAAGAAGAGATAACAAGCCTCTTTGCTAGCTGATTGAAACAGAAAGAGGCTGCAGGAGTTGATTTAAGACTTCTCACTATTCTTTTCAATGTTGTTTTGCCCAGAAAATCAGCAAAAGTAGCTTTTGTAAAATGAAATAATTACAGCTTTCAAACTTCACATGTCTTTTAATAAGACTTCTCATGTTCTTCCCTTATAAGCGGGAAGGAAGAAACTGGTGCTGCTGAGGGAAGCAGGGTCAAAGTGGGAGCAGTTGTTATCCCCTATTGCCCATTATCCTGTCAGGATGTTGAAGGAGGAGACAAGATAGGAGACATGAGGTTTCAAAAGTGAGCAACTAATGAAAAACTCATGGCTCCCAGGAGTAGGAGTCCAGTGTTGGAGTGAAGACTGTCTTTTACAAGGACTTCAGTACTTGCAGAGCACCCAGGGTTAATTTAAGTGTTCGTTAAAAAAGACTGTTGGGTAAAATAATTTATTTTTTTTCTTTTAAATAACTAGTGGAAAAGCTAATGTAAATAAAAAGAATTAATCCTCTACAAAACCCACTTCAACAGCGGGTTTTAGCATGCTTTAGCATGGTTGCTCATGTGTTAGTAAATTAACATTAAAATTGACACAACTGAATTCAGTTACAAAGCCTGGGATTCTATTTTGCGTTTTTTTTCTTGGTTGTTTTTGTGTCTGTTTTTTTGTCTAATTACATCTAGGTGGATTTGTTGGTGGGTTTTTTTTTGTGGTTTTGTTTTGTTTTGTTTGTGGTTTTTTTTTGGATTTTTTTTTTTTTTGAGAAGGAGAAAATCCTTCTTTCAGACTGTGTTTTTATTATTTTCATCTCCCTCCAAATCCTCCCCCTTCATTTATAAGTCTCATGCCACAAAAAGCCAAACAACTTATCTCCAGCTTTCTAAAACATTTTCTTTGGCTAAATTAGAGGAAGCATTTTTATAGTAATCAGCAACAAATTGGATAGCAAAATTCCCTCTGTTGTTGAATTGCATACCCCAAATGTCCAAGGACATCTGGTACAATTAACACCATCCTTCTAAGAAGAAGAAAGTGCAATAGTCTTGCTTTATAGCTATGTTAATTGAACTGTGGGGGTTTTGGTTGATTTTTTAAAAATTTGGTTTGGTTTGGTTTGGTTTTTTTTGAAGGGGGGAGTGTTCTTTATTTGTTGGTTTTTTGGTTTTTGGTTTTGGTTTTTTTTCCACAGGTTTTAAAGATATATAGGAACTCCTTCTCATAAGTAAAGGGCGGGACCTCCAGACATCCACTTTAGGGCAAGGAGAGTGTTTTGCTCCAGACCTGTTTTGAGAAGCTAAAGAAAGTGGAGGGAAAGCTGTGACTCATTGAGTTCATACAGCCTAGAAGTTATCAGAGAATTACCTTTTCATTGGGCTTTCTGAAACTAGTGTGTCCCTTGCTGAAAAATTCATCAGTGGCTCTGTCTTAGTACAAACAAAAGCCTGTTGAAAAATCCTTCTAGATATGTATAGAGTTTGTATTCCATCTTCTTCCCAGTTTAAAGCAATTAAAGGAATTTAGATCTGTATAAAGTTAATGCATACTGAGAAGCTTGGGTTTCTCATAATCTTAATATTCTTTATTAATTATTGATTTTGAAAATTCTTATGGGACATAAAAGGTAATGGTATTTCATCTAAGAAGAGTTTGAATATTATGACACTGCAGAAGGTTTAAGTACATGAGCAAGAGTTCAACTGTTAACAGATTCTACTAGTATCTGAGAAAATAAAATTGATAGGCAAATTACCAAGAAAAATCTGTATCTGTAAGTCAAATGCAAACACTAAACAGAATCAAAAAGAATCTGGCATTTTCTTCGATCTTACTTGTGAATATACTATGAGATTGAAAAGTTATAATTTAATCTTTCATAAGTGTATATTGAAATATACTTTAATAAGCTGCCATTATAAATGATAAGAGACATGAGATAGATGGGGATGGCTACTTCTTAATGGTTATTGATGGGCCCAGAAGACCCACATACACAAATGATTGTGAGCAAGATTTAAACAGGCTCTAAGTTTAGAGACATAACAGAGTAAACTGAAAATGGTATCTCGTACTTAATATCCTCATAGACGAGTGTAACTATAATGCTGATAAAGTGAACCTTGGTATTCTTCTTTTCATTGATGAAAATTCCTTTAATCAGATTTATGTCTGATTGATGCCATACCCCAAGATACAGGTGTTCTGAAGCATGGAGAGGGATGCTTGCTTTCCCCTTTAGTGGAGCTGGCTGCAACAGTCACGCTCCATGTTTTGTTGTACAGCTGATTAAATGTGTCATTGCCTTACTCAGTATGAGGCTGTATCCTGCCTTCTGCTCCATTTCTTCCAGAAATCCAAGATTAATAAAATGTACTGAGAGGAGATAAAACCTGAAATGATCAATGGGAAGATCAGAGGTATTTTCACATAGGCAGTGGAAGGTTTTATGCCCAGAGGACGACTCTGATTTTGTCACCAGACTGCACAGCACAGACAATGCAACTCTCTAAATGGCTGAACTAGACTTGCTGTGACGTCTTCAGTTTATATACCCATTAGTTATGCTTTCTTCTTCAGACTCAGGTTTTTTTTTTCTCAGCACCACTTGAATTTTCTTTCTCTTTAATACTTGTTCCCCAATTTGCTTGGACAGCCTCTGACAGAGAAGAGTTTTAAAATACAATGCTATTGTAAATACAAACTAACCTCACAGCCAGGTGGGATTATGGATGAGATTTCTGGTTTGTAAACTCCATTATTTCCAGTTGTGCCTGCAGATGCTATGGGAAAGTGGAAAATGTAGAGACATGTATGCCAAGGACTGGAAATGCTGATGCCATTAAGTAGGGGCAGGCAATAATTTTTTTTCTCTTTTTCACTCTGCTAAACATTCTTTGAGATAAACTGTCTTCAGTCTGAAGCTGACCATTACTTAGAGTAAAATTCTGAAAATTCTCTACAGGATAATCAGGTTTTCTGCTCCTTTCTTAATCATCTCTGTCTTTGGAAAACTCAGTCAGTTGCTAGACCTTTCAAAGGTAAAAAGTCAAGCCTCAAGCATATGGCAAGCCTTAGTTCTTACCAAAAGGCTTCTACTTATGTTCCAGTTGAAATTGAGTTCTGCTAAACATGTTGAGAAAGCCTGCTTGATCAATTTCTATTTTCATGCCTAAATATTACTTATTGAGGTATTTCTCCTGGAATGTATCCATTTTGATGTTGGAAGACAAATTAAGTAATCACAGAACCTATAAGTGCTTTCTTTTTCCTTATTTCCCAAACTGCCTAGATGATGCTAAGCTTGTTAGAAAACTTTGGATGGTTCCCTCCTTCAGTGCCTGATCTTGAAGGAAGAACTGAGCATATTTTCATAATGTTCTCTTCTGTGCTCTACTAATAATGAACACTGATTTTTCACTCAACTTCTGTTTGTTTTTTTTTTTGTTTCACTTAAAAATTTTGCTTTGTTTCCTCATCATAGCGCCTTGTTTATTTATTTTCTTAGGCTCCTTTAAATTTTTTTCTGGGGTTTTTTTTTGTTGTTTTGTTTCATTTTGGTTTTTTTGTTTGTTTCATTTTTTGTTTTTATTTTTAAGTATATAGCATTGTAGACATTTCTCTTGAGCTGAATTCTGGTAAAAGCTAAAGCTAAATCAGGCTAAAATGGAATACTTGTCTCTTTATCTAGTACAATTTCTTGTGGAGTTATTGTAGGTAAAATTCCTTGTGTATTCTTCAGCAACTCTGAGTGTTTTATAAACATTTTTCTGTAGACAAGTAGCTTTATTATTCATTTTTGGGGGGAAATCTGAGACTGGGGGGAATGTTATGAAGAAGACAGCATCAGACAAGAATCAAGTAAATCACGAGAAATTAAATACTCTGTAAGTTTTAGTATATTAGTGAATGTGTCTTTCTTTCAAGTTGAATTTCAACATTCAGGCTAAAGGAGAATTCTTTTTTCCCTTTTCCAACTGTATCCCCAGCACTCCTGAAAGAAAAGTCTTGTGTTCACAGCCTGAATGCAAGTGACTGCTTTTGTAATCAGTTTTCCTGCCACTGGGCTATGACTGGCCCAGTCCTCCAACTTTTATTGATATAATTTTTATTGATTTCAGTATGACTGTCCACATGGGCCAGGGCTGTAGATCAAAGCATAAAAATACTGTGTGACAGGTACATGCAGCCTGTTCAATGGCCTCCTGTTTGTTCCCACACACTGCTTGGCAGTGTACTGACAATTCTTGATCTGGTCACAGATATTAAGTACCTGCAGTTTTGTTCTGGAGTTGTGCTTTAAGGGTTGATGATAATCACTATTGAGCAGATTGGAATACTGTTTAGGAATGGCATTTTAGTTACTCCTTTCTCCCTTCCCTGTACTTCCAGTGAGTTTATGTCTTTTCAGATTCTTCAGCATACGGTGTACAGTTTTGAGCATATGTAGGAAACTGATGTTTTGTATGTATTGGAGTCATGATTTTTCCCTCTGCACTGTCTTTATACATTCATTATGACCTGATGTGTGTTTTATTGATGTAAGTGATAATTTTGCAATGGAGAGATACAGCAAGATGCAGAGGAAAAAAAAATTCTATCATCTTTATGCCCCTGTGTCTCCGTTCATCTCTTATCCCAGGATTTCCATGAGGATTGAGAATAATAATGACATCTAAGAATCTAACATAAACAAGACTGCAATAGTGCTTTATTCCCTCTTTGTTTTACAAAGAGAGGGTATGTAATGGCTGAGCTGAAAGATTCTGAGAATGGAGGAGAAATGGTTTGTTCTTAGCTCCTTAGATTATTTCAGCAGCTGAATTTCTTATGAGTGCAATAAAAACTGTAATTAAACATAAAATGGGAGGAACAATTCAAGCTGTTGCAATCTTGTAAAAAACAATCCTAATTATCTTACTGTTCCTGGCCTCTGTTTCGCTGCAAATTTCCTTTTCTTGTTTTTTCTACTCCCCCTACCCCCATTTCCTTCTCTCCTTTCCATGCATGCTCTATATTACACTCTAATATTCTTTTGCGTTTCTACAATGACAGAAACACACAGAACTTCAGAAATCAGAGCTGCCTTGGAAGGTTTAATATTAATTGCACAGATCATTGTTACTCAGAGCACAGAGCAGCCTGACTGACAAATCTGGCTCAAGAGCGATTTGAACAATTTCTTGTTGCAGTGGTGATTATGGCATGGAACATTATGTAGCTCATTTAGGACGCTTATATTTAGGAGAATTTTATTATTGTTTAGAGCAGTTTTTAAAGTTTTATAGAAGCAAAAAATAGTTCTCATTTCTGGACTTCCATTAGACTAAAAAATGTTAATGGTTTACTTTTCTCTTCTTCTAGCCACCACTTAAAACTGGTGCCCCATTTCTCACAGGAGAACTGGTTGGTTTTGTTAAATATCTTCCTTTTTTATGTGTCAGAATAAGGAGTTTCCCTAATTTAATGACCAGCCTAGGGATAAATTCTCTTACTGAGCCCAGTCCAAAGAGTTCCCAGCTCTTAGTTCTGAATGCTTAAACCTTGATTTGATTCTTAATTCCATTTTGGCTTGAACTTGAGGAACATGAAGTTGCAAAAAGTAAATGTCTTTGGGGCACCCTGAGGATGATAAAACTTGGCTTGTGGATAAGAAATGAAGGTCTGGAGATCAAATGAAGGTCTGAAGATAACTTCCCTTGTTTTAATAATGTCTGATGATCACAACATGCAAATACCACCTTTCAGGTGTAAAGGGTAAGCTTCCAGCCCTTCCACTTTGCCAGAGTACAAATCAGCCCAACTTTTAGGCTGTCCTGGTTGTCCTAATTGTTTGTGTTTTTTTGTTTGTTTGTTTGTTTGTTTGTTTGTTTTTTCCTCTGGCTCTTTGACTGCTGTTTTTGTGGCCAGTAAAGACAACACTTTGGCCGCACATTTTCTTTTTCTGGTTGTAGGCCTTATCCTGGTGGCTGTGACTGATAGACCATCTCCGGCTCTCTGAAAAATATCCCGTACACTGGGTTTAAAGATTTGCTGAAACAGGTGTTAAAGAATATTGAGACTGTATTAAAAATCTGGATTGATGGTACAGTAAATTTGCAGAGTCTTAAAATATCTCCTTCCGGGCAGTAGATTCTGTGTTCAGCAGTGTGGTCTCTGCAGGGCAGCCAGGATGAGGGAAGAGACTAGAATCTTGACTTCATTTTTTAGAAGGCTGATTTATTCTATATTATCATACATATTATATTAAAAATGCTAAACTAAAACTATACTAAAAAAATAGAGTGAAAGGAATCATCAGAAGGTGAGACAGGAATAGAACAAAGTCTTGTGACTGACCGAGACAGTCTGGACAGCTGGACTGTGATTGGGCATTAATTAGAAACAACCACATGAGACCAAGCACAGATCCACCTGTTGCATTCCACAGCAGCAGATAGTCATTGTTTACATTTTGTTCCTGAGGCCTCTCAGCTTCTCAGGAGAAGAAAATCCTGGCAAAAGGATTTTCATAAAATATGTCTGTGACACAGCAGTTCTGTCTTTGCAGCTTGTCTGTCGGAGGGGCCATCCACATGGGGATGTCTGACAGGGGAAATATGAACATCCATACATTTTGAAGGGGCTGGCATATTGAAACCAATGAAAATGAAATCTCACTGAAGACCACAAAGAACCCATTTAGTTAAAAGCACATCAGCCAGAGGGGAAAAAAGATTATGTGACAAGATTCTCTAGAAGGAAACACAGAGAAAATGTAAGGTCAATTGAAATTGCAACCAGCAGTGTTGATACAGGCCTGGACCTTATGCACAGGTAGACTGTTTGAAAGGGCTACAGTTAATATTGTAATGGATTTGTGGGACACCTTATTGAATTTGCAGTGGATTTTTAAACTGAATGTTCTTTTCGAGCCTCATTAATAGAGTGATAACACTGCTTCTGCAGTGCTGAGGGTCATCTTTGCTTATTCATATCTTATGCTTTCTGGGTGGTATTTTCAGGCACTTTAAATTATCTCATTTGGAAATACCTTTAGACAAAACAATGGACTAACAGTTCTTGTTTACAGTATATAAAAATTAATACATTTATCTACTTATTTAATCTCTACAGTATATAATAGGTGTTTAGAACCTAACTAAAAGGGTGTTTAGACCATGAAAGCAGTGATAAATACTACACTATGTGTCAGAGGATTTACCTCTTTTTATAATGATCAGGCTTACTCAGCTATAAATTATCTAGCTCTGTGAACCAAAGGTTTAGTAGATTTGCATGATCTCTCTGTAGTGGATGTTAGACAAAGCACTTTTCATTTAAAAAACATTATTCCTGATCCTTCTTGAAAGAAATCACAGAATCAGAGAGTATTGTGGTTGGAAGAGACTCACAGGGATCACCAAGTCCAACTCTGAAATGAATGGACCAAATGGGGATCAAACCCAAAAGCTTGGCTTTATTTGCACCATGCTCTGACCAGCTGATCTGTGAGCACAGTACAGCAGTTTCTGAGCACGTTAGCCCAGTGAACTGCTGGTGCAACACTTGCACTCTGAACACTAATTCATCTGGTACAATGAAGCTACTTTACATGTTCCATTCCAGTTGCATTTGTGCCCTTCTGATTCCTTCTTTACTCTTTCTAAGTGTTGGAAGCATCTGGTTCTATGCAGCTCAAATATTGAAAATGAATTTTGGGTTAATATTTTAAAATTTTCACTGAAGTATAAAATTTTAACTTCAAATGTCATGTGCTGAATAAAAGACTAAAGTCAAGAAACTCTTGATTGTTTTTTGCATATCTCAATTGAGAAAGAGTTTTTCATCTAAGGTTGTAGGTTTTATTGTCTTCTTTTTTGATAACTTCAATTAAAAAAATTAAAATGCACACACATGCACACACACCTCTTCCCCATCCCCATTAGTCTAGGAAGCTAAAGAAAATGAAATTAAATTTCTAATTCTCATTAGGAAACTCTAGATGGGCAACTTCTTCACCTCTCTTTTTTCATCATTGGTGCTTAGAACGCTTTCCTTCCTTCCTTCCTTCCTTCCTTCTTATGGTCTTTTATTTCCTCTAGTACTAGACAATGATAATATATTTTTGGGGTTTTTTGTTTGTTTGTTTGGGGGGGGGGTTGTGTTTTTTTTTCGTGGTTTTTCATTTTTCAAAAATAAATACTCATGTAGTCCATTAAAGTAAATGGTATTTTTAAATTTAGTTAGAATACTGGCTTGATGACTAAATTTTGCATGTGAAGGGTCGCAGTAGATATGACTCTCTTTGTGGGAGTTGCTTCTCCCCTTAGAAATAATGGTGATGGGACATTCAAGGGCCATTGCTATCTTGCTTTACTCCTGGATCAGAATGAGCCACAGAGCAATGACAACATCACAATAAGTTGACTTTCTCTGCTTTTGAGGCTTCTGGAGAACAAGTCTTCTTGTGGTAACTTCTTGATAATCCTCACATTTAAAATTATTTTTCCCTTTTAGAATAAAATGGACTGTATATATTTTCTTTAAAGTTGTTTTTTTATTGTCACTGAGAAATGCTTTTCAGCTGACATAAATTCCACCTCAGCTTTTTTTTTTTTTTTCCCTTTCAGAAATGTTATATTCCCAGTTTCTCCCTCTTCTTTTGACTCAGAACTAAAACTATCAAAATATCTCAAACTCCTGACAAAAAGGTTGGACTTACATTTTGGAATGAGGTCTTACTGTGTTGCCATAAATTCAAGGAAAAGTAAATCAAAATAGGACCCTTATGCCAAGCTGCATCTAGGTCAGCTTTAAGGTTTATTTTTGGTTCTCTGAAAGGGGATGACAGAAAGTGATGTTGTCCTAGGAATAGGAGGTCTGGGTAAAGATTGCAGCTTGGAAGGATCTTTCTCCTCTCTGTCCCATAGAAAGAGTGACACTGACAATAGGCAAAGGTATTGGTTATTCTCTTCTGCACTTTCTTACTATTCTATGAGCTTTGGTTGTTTCTTTACAAGAGGAAGTTCTTTCACTGTTGTCTTCAAGAAGCTGAGTGAAAATGTGTGAACCAAAACTTGCAGGGAAACTCAAGATCCTCTTCTGTGCTGCAGGTATTTGTAGAAACATGTGACAAGACCACTGTTTTTCTGGTTCCATGTTTTATTCTGTTTCCTGCTGGTTGTTTCATGTCATTTTTCAATCCTGAGATGCTACTTAATGCATCTCATAAGCGATCCCTATCTTGAGCCTTTATCTAATTTTTAACCTTCCCTTTCAGTTCTTATGAAACTTAATCTGCACACTACAAGAAGGCCGTGACACCTCTCAAAGGATTTTGCTCTTTGTTACATTCTGTTCTGTACTTTCTCCCCACCCTTGGCTCTGTACATAATTATACTAATGGGCCTGATAATGGCGAGACTACAATTTTAAGGGATCACAGTGATACAATTGCATTGCTGAAGATAGGTGTGTTGTTTCTGCCTCCCACACCTCTGGGATCTTTAGGGACCCTTAGGAGGCTTTAAATTGTGAGGCATGCATAGCAGCACAATTTTGAAGGCAAATGGCTGTCATTTAACTGTGAGATCTGAAAGGCTCATTTGCTGGACTTAGAAGTAATGGGTGGGAAAGAGGGTTACTAGTGAAGCCAATCTGAAGGGACTTATTTAAATTGCCTGGTTATTTTTATGCACCTGATTGTAATGAGTTTGGTCTAGTTTCATTACTGGACATATGTTATTGTATTCTAGGGGATTTTCAGCGTTGCTATGTTGCTTTCCCCTTGAGATTCCAAGGGTAGAATTTGAAGGAAGAATCTTTTAGGACCCTATAAAAAGAGAGAATCATTACAGAATGCAGACATTGGGAAATAGTTCCTTGACGTATACAGTTTTCTTTGCTTATGAGTGTTAGAGTCACAATTCTAAATGAGACTATTCAGGCTTTGTGCTTGCCTACTTGCCATGGACCACAGCAGTCTGGTGTCCACACCTCTATTGAAAGAAATTACTTTGAAACTGTAGTAATCAATCCTTCAAATGTTTTGATATATCAATAAAACTACTTTCAGTCTCTAATACGTTCTATAATCAAAATGTCACTTTATTTACTCAAACAATCAGATGTGATGTGAAATATTAAGTGCATGAATGCACAAATAGTGCCTGTGGGGACAAATTCAGCTCTTTTTTTCTGCTATGCATCAGTTACTGATGATTTCATGTTTCCTTTGAGGATTGCTGAGTATGTATGTTTTGTAGTAATTTTTTTAATGAGCCAGCTCTATGACCACAGAAGTCACAGTGGTGGGGTAAACAAACCCCTCCTTGAACTGACAAGAAAGGATTGAATTTTCTCCTGTTTGACTGACGGATTTGGTGCATATTAGTGTTGCCTTACCTTGTGCATTGTGTGATTTATATCTCAATGCATACAAGGATTTAGAGATGACAAGTCATATAAAACAAAATGGAAAGGAAGATATGTGAAGCTGAGAGTGAGGTAGGACCTGGATAAAGAGAGTGCTTTCTAGTTACTATCATTAACTTTTTAGCTGTCGTGACTGTGTACATTACACAGAGTTACGAGAATCTTATATTCACTTAGCCAAGATGCAAATCTTACACCATAAGAGATGTCAAAACCATCATTGCAGAGGTATTTACAATCCAGCCAGCTTCTTGAAATTTCTGTCCACAAGAAAGAGTCTTTAAAACGATTCCTAAATTATCCATTACTAATTTTCCTACATTTCCTTCTGCAGTGTCAGGAGTAAGTTGAAAGCAGATTATCCTCCTTCAGCCTACTGTAAAGTACCTTTTGCTGCAGCAACCTGAACTGTTGAAATTGATGAGAAAATTGATGAGAAAGCTACAATTCTGATCTAGTGATGGCAGTCAGTGGATACACATTTTGCTGTAGTTATACTTGGGAGTCTTACCTGAAGCCCATATGGAGCATCAGCTCTTGTTTCTTTATAAACTTAATTATTTGATTCACATATATGTGAGGATTCTAATAGATATATGTATAGTTGTATTTTTTCTAATTTTACTTTTTAATTTTATATTTTAATCTATAAAATTGATGTAATTGCATTAAACAGTAGAAATTTTGAAATAATACAGATTTTTATTAAGCTGTATGAATAATCTTTTAACTTCAATTCCCATATCAATTCTACCAAATGTATGCCACATAAGAAGAAAAATAACTTGGAAATATGGAAATTTTGGGGGTTTTTGTTTTGGTTTTGTTTGGTTTTTTGTTGGTTTGTTTGTTTTTTTTTTTTTTAGCTTGAGAAAAATGCTCAGTAAAAAGTATGAACTGCAAGTGAGGATCAAGATTTTGTATGAGATTTTTGTCATTACTTTTTTTTTTCCCATCATGATCGCCATCTGATGACCACAGCAGTATATCTAAGATCTGGCTGCATTGTGAGGAAACAATCAAACAATCACACCTATATTGAATGCTTTGCCTACACCTAATAAAAAGACTTTCATTTCTGGTGGCCCAGTTCTTCAAAGAGCATTAAATAAGTCAAGCCTGACTGGCATCTTCTGTTCTACAATCTGCAAAGTGTTTTAGCATGCTTCCTTGCTTACAGGTAATAAGAATCAAACATGTCTGAAAAAACCTTTGGGCAAATCAGTAGTGGTTGTGTAGATTGCACCCACTAAAGTAGTGCTAATTGCTTAGTTGAAGTTTTAAAAGGAAAGCTGCATTTATTTACAAATACCTTGAGTTTAAAATTACGTATCTTGCAGAACTAGCACTTTGTGCTATGGGTAGGGAGCTTGTTTATGCTTGTTTAACAGTAAAACCATTCAGTGCATTATTGACCACATGATTTTGAAGCAGCACACCTCTGGGTGTTGTTCAAACTCTGTTTGTTCATTTGGTCATGTCTTCATTACTCTCTTGTACTAATTTATTATTACTTTTTTGTTCATTTGTTTGTTTTTTCGGTAAAGATTTGTTTTTCATTGAGTTAGAACAATTGTATTATTTAATTCTCTTTTTTGAATTAACATCCTGCAATACCACAGAGTGACATCTGAGAGGTGGATAGATGCCTCTCCCCCTCAAGCAGACATTCTTCATAGTTAGTTAACCAATAAAATTATGAAAGAGTAATGTTTTAAGAGCTGTGACACCAGCCCATGGCAGTGCATTTTCTTAACTCTATAGGGCTGTTGTGGTGATTTGTTTCTTTTTTCTTCTCTACACACAAGGGCCCAGTCTTTGTTTCTGTTCAAGAGAACATAGGCTCTAACACAAGATTTACATGTTATAGCTGTATGTAATCAGGACTCTATCAGCATTATCTTGGATTGTTTATTAGACAGCAGTCTTTAGTTCTACAGGTTTGGGGATGCTAGGGAAAGGACTAGAGTTGTGGAGCAATCTCCTGGAATAAGCTGTCAGAAGATTTTAATAGATTTTAATGTAATATCTTGTTAAGCTGCACACAGCTGCACATGTTTTATATACATGCAGGTAACTTTTCTAAGAACTAATTCTAAAATTTCTCAGTGCTGAGGGCTGTAATGACTTTCTCTTGATGCTTTGTCCTTGGTTGCCAATGAAAGGGTACAGGGTACATTCCACTTTCTTGAGCTCCCCTCTGGTAGGTGGCATCCAGTTTCTACAGAGAAGGGAGACTTCTGTCCAATGTCAGTCAGATTTTACACTGGTGTTGTCTCATTTAACGTGTGCTGAACTGATGTGAACTCCTAGAAATGACCAGATTATAGAGTCCCCTCAGCTGCCAATGGCCCTTCTGTAGCAGAGCTCCCGCTGCTTCAATCAAACAGGAAGCCTATCTTTACAGAATCACAGAATATTCTGAGTTGGAAGGGACCCACATGACTACATGGCCCTGTTCTGGATGTTGTGTTGTGTCAAAATACTTGCAAAACATCCCACATCATATGAAGAGCTGAGGGTGGGAAATTTACAGATATTGAATGTGTGAAATTGTCTGAAAATACTGAGGGGGCAAAGCAGTCACATTCAGATATGTATCTATAGTTCTTTCAACAAGATGGCAAGGGTGAAAGTTCAGTTAATGGGTTGTAGCAGAAACTTAATTTTCTTCTTTCAGAAGTCATCATGTATCATTAAGCTGCTTTTGAGTTTTAAATGCTCCAAAATTTTTGATTGAGTTGTTAAATCAAAATTTAGGGATGCTACTGGAATGTTGATTCTCCAAAGAATTTCCCTTTGAATCTTTCTGCTGGGGCCAAAGGATCCAATATTCCCCATCTGCTGATGATTATTACAGAATGACATTTGAGATACTGCAAAATTGACTCTTCTTACAGTAGTTCATCTTGTCTGAACAGAATTAATTATTCTGTGTTTGTTTTGATTTTTTTTGGTTTAAAATTTTGTGACCTGTTTTCAGTCAAGCAAATCTAGAGGTAATGACACTCTAAACTCATGGCTATTTTAAAAGCTGGATTTTTTTTATTCACCAATAACAAGCGAGTTAGCAAGTGACTCCCCTGCTAAAGAAGCTCTCAAGGTCGTTATCTAGACACTCTTTTCCTGAGTGCAGAATCTCCATTTTCCAGGTGTAAAATTAGGTAAAAGATTTTTCCTCTGCATTCCAAATAAATTTTTTAAAAAAAGTATATTGTTTTCATTTAATCCAATGCTGAGACACATTAATGAGAGGAGAGTTATTATTCAGAAATTGTTCTAGTATATAGATGTACACCTTGAATGTAAATTTTGCTCTAGTAGGAAGAACCAGATTATGTGCCATTTCTTAACTGAGTCTGAGAGTTTTGGTGGTTTACAGGACTTTTGCTGCAGTTCTTCACAAAGGCAAAATTAGCTCTAAGCATCTTGTTGGCAGTACAATGTACTTTGGTTTGTCAAAATCATTGCATACAGTGATTTTTATCTGCTCCTGTAACAAAGCAGGATTTAAAATACCAACAGTTATTCTGTTTAGTGATGTGTCTAGGGTAGGATATAATATTTTATAGCCAATGTGTAGCACTGATATCTGATTATATTTGCAGAATTTTGTTTGGTTTTTATCAGGTGCTGAATTTATGGATGCTATTGAAGAGCTGCTTTATTTCACTGTGAAGATTTATGATCCAGATCACCAGTAGGTGTAATTCAGTACAGTTGAAGTTAGTGGAGCTATATTGCTTTACAGAAAAAACAGTTCTTGAAGTTTGAGCCGGGATTTTTTTTGGTGCTGCAAGGAAGAGACTAGTTTTTAATTACTGCTTTATCTCATCCATTGGAATATTCTGCTAGAGGCTATTTTCAGTTGTTACTCAGCCTTTTGATAATGCAATTTTAGAAAAGATTAACTCAAATGTGTTGATTAAAAATAGTACAATTTATGATGTTTTAATGCTAAAAGACTGTAAGACTGTAAATATTTTATTCACAATTCCAAAGTCAGGGATCATTGTTTTACTGGTTATTTCTAAATTTGATGTTAAGTTTGATCTTTCCAATTTTTTTTAATGTTGTGCTGTTAGTTTGACAACATTTTTTCTAGAAAAATAACAGATTATCAAACATAGTATGTTTAGGAATTTAAAAATTTAAAGAAATTGCATAGCAGTCTGTTCATTTTCAGATTCTTCCTTCCTCGTTTCCATAAATTGTTGATTATTAATTTACTCAAGTAAAAGAAAGAAAACAACCAATAAAACCCCAGAAACTAAATAAAAGGAAAAAACCCAACCAAATAACAATAAAAAACAAGCCCAAACTCATCACTTTTAGGAAATGGGTCAGATCTAATTCAGAATGCACTTCATGTCTGTTTTCTGTGTTGTTCTGAAACATTTGTTAACTGCTATGTATAGAGTTATGGGTGATATAGTTTCATTTGAAAATGCCAGGTAGTTGAGGTGCAGTCTTTTCCAGAATGAGCAAAATGTCTATAAAATTTGCTAAACTTGATAACCAAGCAAATATTTTTACATACTCCTTAAGGCAAGTGATAATTAGAATTTGTTGAAATATCTCTTCTCGAGGAGATTTTATGTATGTGTGTGTGCGATTACTGTTGGTAAAAGAACTCTAGGACCTAAATAAATTTTCTTCTCAAGTACACTGCCTTGAAGTTGAGAAGGCAAGCCTCCAGTTTCCTGTTCTCTGTATGAATATAATCATGTATTTTGAATATTTTGGAACTGCACTTTTCTTGTAACCTCAAAAATCCTGATAGGGGTGTTTTTGTTTTGGTTTGTTGTTTTGTTTCTTTTTTTAAAAAAATTGTTTGGTAGATACTTTGATTTGGTTTGGCTTTTTTTTTTTTGTTTGTTGGTTTGATGGGGGCTTTCTTTATTTGCTTTGAGGTTTTTTTCCCATTTCTTTTTTTTGTTGTTGTTGTTGGGTTTTTTTTCCCTTTGTTGTTGGGGTTTTTTTGGGTTGTTTTTGTGTGTGTTTGGGATTTTTTTCCTCACCTTAGCTTTTCAAACAAGCGTCCTCCAAAGTACATATTTCTGAAACAAACCAAAAAACACCCTACATATTGATTTCACCATAATTATATACCTAGATCAATCACAGAGTTTGGAACATTCACTAGAGCAGTACTAGGCTCCGAAGATCTGTGCAGTTAGCACCCTGGAACAGTTCCAGAAAGAATTCCACAAACACATTCAGATAAAAAGATCCCAGAGATTCCTGAATGAACAGAAGTTAATGGAAACCAAATTTTGTGACTAATCTGGTGGATTAAACTTTGCTGTTCTGAGACCTAAACTTTGTTTCCAGCTTGCTAGAGGGGAATGTGACATCCACACTCTAGAGAAATGAGGTAGGAAGGATCCTGTGTGCCTCCTTTGTTGGGAAAATAACAGAATTTTTTTTGTTTTGCTTTTTCCAACAAGAATTGTGAGGTACACAGTCTACAATCCACAATAGCAGAAACATTTAAATTTTATTTTCAAAATACGGTGTCATTATTAACCATTTACCATATTTTAACCAATGGTCGTTCTGATCAGAAGAAGCAGCCTCAGCAGCAGTAGAAAGAACTGTGTGTCCTATCTGTACCTTTAGCTGCTCATGTAAAGCACATATCAAAGAGCAGTCGTGGAACCACAGAATATTCTGGCTGGAAGGGGCCACAGGGATCACCATGTCCAGCACTTAAATGAATGGCCCATTCAGGGATCAAACCCATGAGCTTGGCATTATTAGCACCATGCTCTAACCAACTGAGCTAACATCTTGATGGGACATGCAAATGCGTAATGTGGCCTTGGAATGTATCTCAGCATTCTAATTAGAGATGTGAAAATGTAAAATACGTATGTGAAAATGTAAATTTTATAATATATAATTTATCGTTTTGCTCAATTTAATATTACAAGTAGCATTGCTGTTGTAATAAGACAAAAGCTGTGGACCAAAGTCTCATGTGTTTAGCGTTCTATAAAAAAATGAGCATGAAAATGTGCTATGAAGATGGTTACAATATAAGTACAAAGAATGTACTATGAATGCTGGAGGAGAAGGGGTCAAAATGAAGCAGTGAGAAAATATTGGTTAAAATGGTAAGTGGAACTTGTGGTATTATGATACCCTAATTATTGCCTTTAATAGGCTTTCAAACAGAGAGAAATTTTGTGATGGGGTATGAAAGAGAGTGAACCTAATTTATGGCTGTTTTATAAAGCGCACCTAGTTGATGAAGTAGGAAAACCTGGAAAGAGGCGCAGGTATGAGTGAACAAGTCACTGAACCACTTGGTGTTAATTAGAGATGATATCTAAGGTGAGTCCTTTATAGACCTGGGCAATAGAGGTAAGTAGTTTTATCTTTTATCCTTGTCCGAGTTTAACCCTAGCTGTCCGAGTTTAACCCTAGCTGTCTGGGTTTAACCCTAGCTGGCAATTAAAGTACCACTCAGTACCACACAGCTAACTGCCCCGCACATCAGTGGGAGGGGAGTGATAAAGAAAATGTAAACCTTGCAGAGAGAGACAAGAACAATTTAATAATTGATACAAAACAACAACAACAACAATAATAATAATAAATGCTGTTCCTGCTGCTATTACTAATAATAACTGAAATTATAAGGAGAGGGAGAAGGTAACGGGATTCAAGAGAAACAAGTGATTCACAATCAGTTACCCATGTGCTGAATAATGCCCAGCCTGTCCCCAGTCCGCAACTGGCCCCGCTTCAGGTTACTCCCCCAGTTCATATACTAAGCATGATCTGTGGTATGGAATAAGCCTTAAGCCAGTTTGTGTGAGTTGTATTGGCCATGCTCCCTCCCAGCTTTTTGTGCAGCTCCTCACTGGCAGAGCATAAGCTAAAGAAAAATCCTTGATTTAGGGTAATGACTAATTAGCAGCAGCTAAAACATCAGTGTGTTATCAATATTCTCATACAAACTCTAAAATCACAGTACTGTAGCAGTTACTAAGAAGAGAATGAACTCTGTCCCAGCTGAAACTTCCCCTGTAGAGAAGTCAGACCCCATCATGGGATTGGAAGTGAATAGTGGCATAGCTAAAACTGTGATTTTAGAAAATTGTCATTGTGTTTGGAAGTAGGCAGGGAAGCATGTGTTAGCCAAGGCCAGAGACAGGCAAGATGACAGTATTAACTCTGTGGATGGTTGGGAAAGCAACACGCTAGAGGTGACACCTATTCTCCAGTAGAGATCACTGTATATGTTTCAGTTGTGAAAGAGGGTAAAATATTAGTTTGGACAAACATGCCATCTGAAAAGGAATTTTGACCTTTATAGATTTGCTTGTGATCAAAAAGATCCTTTCTTTGCAACGCCATTGCATTTCAGACTTCTGCTCCAGATAAAGCTGCAAAAAATATAGGCTGTAGGATTTTTGTTTTGTTTTGTTCTGTTTTAAATAGAGGTTTCTCTGTAACTGATATTTTTACAGAGGTTTTCTCTGTGAGAGGATCTTGGGAAAGTACCGGCTAAGGAAGTACTATCAAACTCAGAAATACATATGAACTGTGTGCACTGCTCCTTTAGGATGGGTGTGTGTAGGAGATAAGTTTTCCAGCTGTGACAAATTTAGTCCTGCTGGCTGAAGGAAAGGTAATACCATAGCTATGAGGCAAGGAAATATTGCAGTAAAGCTGATTTAAGTGTACATAGCATGCAGCACCTAATGTAGATCACCATTGTACAACAAAGAGGCACAAACTGCTCCTGTAACTTGGGGTCTGGCAAAAAAGAACTTCTTTCTGCATGTGCTCCCCTCTTCTGTCCCATCTCTCTGGCTCACAGGGGATATGGACTAACAACTAGTTACTTCTGAATAACCAAAGATGTGTGTTTGGAGTCTACTAATTTCCCAGAGGCAGCTTGCAGGCACATGTCTTGCAGTGAAAAAGAAATAATTCACAGCAGTCTTACCATCAACGGAAGAGGTAAGGGCTGGCTGAACTGCTTTGTGTATGCCAGTGGCTGTCTGTTTACTGAAGAGCCATGGACAGGCTATAAATGCCAATGTCAGCTTACTCCACAGTTACTCTGCCCAGGTGTGTTTTATGTGAGGCTCCCTTCTCATCTTTCCTGCTGTCTGACTGTAACACTGTTCACTTTTGGCACAGCATGACACATGAATCTCTGCCTAGCCCTTTACCTTACAAGGGGAGAAACAAGAAGATTAGTACAGTTAAGAATGGCTTATAGAAACTATATCTGTTCTCATCATTGGACAATAGATGCTGGGTAATTTCCTTCCTACTTCTGTGCTTAATTTACCCCTATGTACAGCACAGCTGATGAAGCCAAGCTCCTAAATATAAAATTCTTTAACACCTGTAGATTTAAGAGCAGTAGACAGCTGCATTTTGCTCCTTCATAAACTTACCTTACAACAGCATGGTTACTACACAACCATGGTTACTACAACACAGTGTGGACCACTTGGCATCTGGAAACAGGCACAGGTACTCTATGACTGAAATTAGAAATATTACATTTCTCAATGTATTTATGTTTGATCCTGTTGGAGCTATTTTACAAGTCAAAAGAGAAGGGTCAGGCTTTTGAAATGGCATTAAATTAGCCAAAGGGCATTCTGCATTTGGATCACATCATAGCTGATTTCATATAAAAAATATATCAAAAATCAAATTAAATTAGTTTTAGTTTAATCTGATCTCAAATTAAAAAATATGCTATAAATTCAAAATACAAAATATGCTATAAATTCAACAGAACATGTTTTTCTCTAAAAATAGCATATTTTGGAACTAGGAAAATCACTTATTATTCTGAACGCTTGTCACTATCAAGAAGGGAAGCAATGATTTACTTAAATGATAAGAAAAATAGTGTAATGCATTTATTTTATCATAAGTTGTCTAAAGTGCAGACAATTTCTAGTGATGGAAATTTAGAAAATACGGAAGAATAAATAAATTGGATTTGTCAAAGAATTTCGGAGCCCAAACCTGCAGCACTGAGACAGAAATGTTTTCCTGAATAAGTCTTCTTGGATGACAACTCTGATCTTGTTGAAAGTTGGTGGCAGTGTCAGCAATTCTCTTGTTCTGGTTCAGCCCTTTGCTCTGAGCAGGTGTTTCACTTACACTTCCAAAAACCTCTAATTTTTGAAGAAAATTCTCGGAATGCGAATACCTTCTTTTCAAAGATGATAGTGGATACCTATCCCTGAGTCAAAAGATCAAAGTACTCTAAATGCCTTCTTTTCTAAACTGATCCATTGATAAAGTAACATTTATGTTCTTGTTATTGCTTTTTTTTCTTTTCAGACTTGCTTCCTTTCATCTTTTGATTTAATTTCTTGATCTAATTATTCTGACTGAATTCAACAGATACCATTCTGCCATGGAATTAACTTTTTTTTTTTTAGTGGGACATGACTGCCATGAATTTTCAAGATTCAAAAACGCTAGATACTTTATAGCTTCTTGTTACCATTTGCTCCTTAAATATGCAATAAAGGGGTATTGTCTCTTCTCTAATGCAGGCTTGCAGCTTCAAATTTTTGCTATGTGGACCTTAATTTTCCCTTGATATGCCTTTTTCCAAAATTTTCTTTATTCTTTAATAATTTTATCCTCAAAGGAAGAAATGTGCCTCTCCTCTTCCTTCAGTCTTTCTGTAACATTTTAGCTCCATGTGCAGGATATTTTTTTGACCTTTTATATCTCTTACATCTAATGACATTTGTTTCATCAGCTTTAGTAAAGATGAATGACCTTTTAACTCTTTTAAAAAAAAGCAAATCCATTTTCATCTTTCTTTGCTCTTTTTTCTTGTTATATAAGTAAGCTTTGCTCTTTCCTTTTACTTGCTTTAAAGTCTTAGAGTGAAATCCTGGTCCTTATTAAGTTTAGGGAAAGATTTCTGCTGATGTAGTTGAGCCCAGAATCGACTACTGGTTTTATTGTGAAGGCAAAATTGTTGCCCAAATTTTCAAGTAAAGAGTTAGTCTTTTTAGCCTTCTTTTTCCCAAATAATGAACATGTAGGTTTTAATATTTAGTCTTGGTAAAATGTGTTCTATGCTTAGAAGAACGGCTTCAGAAAAAAGTACTAATTGAGATTATCATTGGAGTTGGAAAAAAAAAAATCCCTATAAATTTAAAAAAAAGTTAAATCTCAAAATCTAGCTCCTTATTCCGAATAGGGAAGTGCTTTAATTCTTTATGTAATGAAACATGACTAATTTAGTTAAAAGAAAGAAAGAAAGTATGCCTGGGATGTATCAGATTTATGCACAAAATCATGGTCTGCTTTTTATGGAGAACAGAGCAGAGTCTCTGCTTCTGGAAAATAACCTAATAACCTATCCAAGAGGTTATTTTGGGATGTGGCAAGGAGCGCCACCCAGAGAGTTCCTACCAGGGAAAAAGATAAGCTGTGAAGTCAAAATCCAAGTAAAATGACAGATTGGCTAAATAACAGAGTAATGAAAAAAAATAAATGTTTTCTGTGCTCTAAGTATACTTCTTTTTTAATGACAGAATATCAGTGGGTAACAGCTGAATGATCTGGCCCCTAAATTCTCTTTAGTTTGAAATTAAAGGAAATTTATAGTTATCCTTGTTATAAATTTGTATAGTTCTAGCTCATTTTAATGGTTCTCAGATGAAATTCATGGTTATCTTGCAGAGACTCTGACATCAAGTGGGAGAATCAATCTCTGTGTAACACTTAGCTGTGTGTGAATCATGAAGGAATATTTTTGCTCTGATGTCACTGGGTAAAACATCTTTGGAGCTGCATTTTATTTCCCTCTGCTGTCTTATTTCCAAGATTGATAAATGGTAAGAAAAATTCCTCTTTTATGTGGATTATTTTAGGAGTTGTTAAAGTAAACAAACTTGTAAGAGTAAGGCAAGTAAGTGCAGCATGTAACAGTAAGTCCGGTTACATGTTATCTACCTCTCCAAACACATATTGTACATAGCAGATCTCCATGCTTACAGAAAGCCATCTGCTGATCAAATGCAGTGTTGTAAATAGACTTAAGTCTTCTAGAACTAAAATATGTACAGATCAGACCCCCACAGAACAATACTGATTCAACAGAAAAGCAATGGACCTGCAAGGAGCAGAGGCCATCGTTGTGTCCCTTGGGCTATGAAGCTGATGGTATGTAGGAGTCCTTCTCTCTCTGTCCAAAGCCTCGGTTAATGGGTATTTGTGTCTGTTTCTTATCCTCCCTTTCAGCAGTTTGTAGTTCTCTGGAAACTGAAGAAAATGCTCTTTTCCAGTGCTTCAGTTTACCACCTTCAGTGGTCTCAAAAATAAGAGCCAAATTCCCTTCCCAGCTATTTAGTAAAAATGGGAACTATTTGCAAAACTTATTTGTGCTTTTGCTGCATTCTAACAAATATAACCAAACATTGTAAATATTTTTCCCCAGTTCATTTGATATAAATAAAAAAATCCTGTAAAGGAATGAATTTATCTAATAATATTTAACTATGTGATGAGATCCTGATTCATTCATTTGTCCCTTAGTGTCTTGGGCATATGAAGCAGCTCAAGAAGTTTTTTGTATTGGTAATTTATTCTGTGATGCTGTGTTTGATGATTTTTTTTTAATCAAATAGGATCTTTTCCCATATCATTCCTCATCTGTTAATAACAAGCAGTCCATGGTCTACAACTGATGTTGACTTATCCTCGTGGGAGACTTGCTCGCTTTCACTCCCAAGAGCAAATATTCAGATGACATATTATTAAGGAGTGATAAATATTTAAATTTATTAGCAGATGGGACTTAATTTTTTTTCCTGTTCATCACAGAGTTGTTTATAGAAGCACAGCATTGTTAAAAATTCAGTCATACTATAAAAGATCTGGCTGAAATGTGACAAGAAAAGTCCATTTTTGGAAAGAATGTGCCAAGGCCCTTAGGGCTATACTGGGGCTCCTCTTTGATTCATCTGTGAGTTAGCTGCTTCCTCATCTCACCTCTGAACCAAGCAGCAGATGTCATCCGCCTTAATTCAGTTTCTCCAGAGAATAGGTACTACTGGAGTTGTGTCATCTCATTTTAAAAGGATTTTTCAAGGTGCAACCTCTGTTACAGACACAACCAGTGTTATCTCATTGATTCCAGTAACCACCTCAGTTTCCTTTTGCTAGATGGCAAGTAGAGAGCACAGGGTACCTGTGATTCTTACCCTTGCAAAACCAGCTTCACACATCCCTTTCCTTGTTTATATTAATATGGAGGTCCAAGAGGAAGCTGCTTGCTCTTACTTTATGGTGCTGGCAGCAAGTTCAGTTTTGTGAGGGAAAATGCAGGAGGCTGGCTGCAGCATTAACCATGGATTTTCTCAAAGCAGGTTCTAAGACCTCTTTGTTCAAATGCCTCCAAGAATAGGAACCCCTTGTCTTTAGACACTGCCACGAAATAGGGGTGGGCATCAATATCAGTAAGGCACAGAAACCTCCAGTTGCACTTGGGCAGTCTTGGCTAGTCCCAGAATGGGAAATTGCGTATTCCAAAGGGCTGAGATAGCATGAACTTCATATAGCATGAAGCCAAGCAGCTTTTGGAAGGTTCTGGTCTCTTTGGCTCGTTACCATTTCTTCAACTTTTCATGGTGTCCTACAACTTTTTTCTAGTACCAAGGTGGACTGTGCACTTGCTGTGCACCAGAAATTAGGCTGAGTGAACATAAATGACCTGAGCATATGGTTAATCTTCAAAAGTGAGGAATATATATGAGATTTTTTCTACTCTGAAACCCCCACTCTGCTAGAAGTGATAACTTCAAAGAAGAGTCATCCAGAGTAAAATTTTATGGACTGCAGTAAGTATGAAAGTGGACACTACGATTTTTTGGGGGCTTAAACTCTACAGAATTAGGCTTTTTTTTTGGAACCAGTTTTTAAGGCCACCCTTCTGTAAAAGTTGCCACCAGTGCTAACCCTTTTGTGATTGTCCTGACAAGTTAAATGGATGAAGAAGAGGTGGTGATTTTAAAATCAGTTTATTTTCTGAGTACTGTGAGTGCCACAGTTTGCCTTTAGCTGCATTTAGGTCTGGCATGTATCCTCCCTGGATTACATTCTGAAAAGATAGCAGGCAGCATTGCTCCATTGATTTCAGTGGAGTTATGACAATTTATGCATCAGTCATGTAGGAAAGCATAATGAAGGGTTTATTCAAAACCAGAATTTAATATCTTGCAATCCATCCTCACCCTCAGCCCTCAAGAATAAACTGAACTAATTGAATAGATAATTTTTTATCTTTTTAAAATTTTATTTCCCCAGAATACTGAAAATGTGCCTTGCTCTGGGATAGATTATTTGGGTTTAGTGTAAAATTTTCACTGCCTGTTTGCCATTTTTCCTCATGCCTACTGTCGGAAATGCATCAGGAAACACAAGTGAGCCTAATTGACAGCTCTGTGGAGGCGAAGGTAGGCTGTGACCTGAAATGAGGACTGCTCTCATAATGAGAGACAGCTGAAAGATTATGTATATAGAACTACTAAAATAGATTCCCTGGATCTTTTTCATAAACCAGCAGATGGTAGCAGAGTCTACAGATCTCAGAGAAGGGAAATGTACCTTACTGTAACTGCCCTCATTCACTTGTCATTAATCTTTACTTGTCAGCCTCTTGAGTGCCTTCTGCAGTGCTGACCCTGAAATTGCATCATTTAATTTGTAATCATATATTGCCAACATTTCCCCTTTCTATCACACATCAGCTGGATTAATTCTTCTGTGCTGTGGACCACTGATAGCTATAGGCAAGCCTCTGTAGAAAAAAGATATTCATAAAATGGAACAGAGACAAGAAGACAGATTTGCTGGATAGAAAGGGGTAAGGGAAAGAGGAAATGAGATGAAAGAGATGCATGACCATGGATTTATTTGTCTGTTCTCTTTTACCTGTCCCTGGAAGTCTAAATGGCCTGATACTAGTATTTAGGAGTTGCCAGAGTGCTCCTTTCACAGCATAAGAAAGCACAGATGTAACACAGGTTCTGTTTATGGAGTCTCTTACTTGAACAGAGGTGCTGCATATAGAAATGAGCCAGAAGAGTATGCTTTCTGAGTTGAAGCCAGCATGTATAATGAATGCGTGAGAGTATTTCTAATTAAATGGGATTCATGGTGTGTTTTTGAGAGAGGATTTGAAAGGGGAGGCTGAATGCTTTAGCTCGTGAGGAGGGGGAGGGACCTAGTGTCTTTGATGACTGATGTATTTTTGCCTGCTCTTCTTGTGACTCTGCCCAAGGATGGCAGGGCTCAAAAGTTCAAATATTGTCAACAGTTAGTCATGTTGAAAGTGTCATTGAGATGTGAGTTACATGCTGTGACCCTGCCTGCAGTGACTGGTGAAAAATTGCTTTCAGAGACACTGACAGACCAAAGAACCCAACATGCCAAAATGATTAAGTCAGATGTACCATTCTGTCCAGTGATCCACTTTTTCCTCTGAAGAATTAGCTGTAGGATAATAAAACACCCTGGAAACAGCATCCATAGAGAGGGAGTATTAAAACCAACATGCTTGCATAAAGGATGCAAAGTGCTCTGTTCTAATTTGGTTTCCATCGTGCTGGAATTATCCCCTCTGTAGCCCTGGAAAAAAAAATACAAGATTTCTTCTTACATTGTTCACACTGACCTTAGTGAGAGTCAAGAAAAGCCTTTCTTTTTAGAGTTGTTATAACATCCACAGGCTCTAGATGGTAGTATGTATTTGCTCTTTTAGGTCTTGCTTTTTGTGATGGTTTCTTGCCTTTTTTTGGCTTCTACAAAATGTAGTGAAAGCAGAGCAGAAAAATGAAATCAGCAAGAAACCTACCAAATAAAAATTAAGAAGATCGTGGATTTTTGTTTCAGACTCCATATTTAGATTAGCTTTCTTGTATAATGGGATAGATGTTCTAACAGTCCTTAACACATTGGATTCCGGCGTTAATGAGTTATGCTGTATTGAGCCAGTGCTTTCCTTATGTTTACTGACATGACAAGAGAGAAGAAAAATGTAGGGTTTCTAAAGAGTTCTAAGTTTTTTGCTCGCTCTGTGTGTGTGTACAGTGTGCATGAACATCTGTGCATACATCTGACACTTCAGTGGGGACACCCAAAGACAACAGCTCTCTGTCACTCAGGTGACAGAGTCCTACATGAAAAAGTGGGAAGAGCAATTACAGGCAAAAAAAAAAAAGTCTAACAGCAGAAATTATTGTCTATACACAACTTCTCATGACCTCTGGCTCCAGAATTATCTATAAACCAGAGCCTTTCACCACTCCTGGTGACATGGGAGACACACACACACTTTGCAAGAGAGGAGTGGGAGTCCCTAGCCGATCGTGTATCCCATTTTTAAGGAGTGCCTTACTGAGTTTAAAGACACAGTAGGATAAACAGCTATTTTCTACAGAGCTGCATTAAAATTTATCTGAATACATAATCAATACTGTAATATGGATTTTTGAGACTGCTAAAGAAAAATAAAATACAAGACCTAATCCATGTACTTCCCTAGATATTTTAATTCAAATTTTTTATTTTATTCATATTTAATTCAAATATTTAATTTTTTAAAAGTTTTCCTATGAAACTCTTCACAACATAATTGCACTAGAATTCCAGTTGAGAAAATAAGTGAATCACAATTGATACATTTTATTGCCCATGTCCTGTTTTACCAGATTTCTGGCACTTATTACTCTCAGATGAGCTCCTTTTTATTCTTAATCTACAGTTATTAAAGAACTTGCAATTTCTGACAATCAGCCCAAAGTACAAACTTTAGTTTGACCCCAGCAAAATGAAGACACCCAAATCAAAGAAGAAAATTCAAGCAGTAATTCAAATTTTGTCCATGAAAATTCCTGCCAGAAATTAGATATGTATGTCATAAGGCTAGTCCATGAGTAATTAGGGAAGAGGAATGTTTATTTGGGACAAGGTGATTATGTAATATTATATTAACATTTTCTTTAATTGTTAATTGTCTTTTCTATTTCATGGGTAGGCAAGAGGTAATACTTGCTCTTTGTCAATGTTTTCTGGAAGTGTGGGATATACTTTTCCAGCAATGTGGAAAATGGCTTACATATGAATATAATCAGTCCTCTTCTGTCTTCATCTCATGAGCTTTGACTCCATACCTCCACACGTGCAAGTTCTGTTGATTTTATATTTACCTGTCTGATAGGTGTAATATTTGGGAGCCTTCCAGCAGTGTTTAAGAAAATGTAAGTAAACAGCTGCCATTGTTTCTCCAAGGAGTAGATGTGTGTTCAGTGTAATGCCTGGGTTTCTGATGTATGCAGACCTGAACGTGTAGCTGGAAGATTGCCTGTACTTTATCCCTTCTATTCTTCCTTGCTTCCCTCCACCCTTGACTTCCTCTGCTGAAGCAGTAGCAATAAATATCCCACTATCTTAGAGCACATGTAATTATTTTCCTTCTTACTCAAGCAGTCTGAAGTCAACTTTTGATAGTTTTGCTTTGTTTTATTCTTTGTCATTATGAAACATCTATGTGAAAAAGTTGTGTGCAAAATATTTTCCATTTTTCAGGTTTATTTAGAAAAATAAAGCTTGAATTTTGATTAAAAACTTGAAAACCAAAAAATTTTCAGGAAATACACGTAAACAAGGGAACCATGCAAAAAATACCCAGAAACTTAGAGGAAAATATGGTGTTTTCTTGGGTACACATATGGGCATCAGCTCAACAGCTGTTCAGTTGAAGAATGAGGTGGCTGAATGTACCAGCTTTGTTGTGTACTGGGGGGTGTTTAAGCTGTCCTAAATCCCATGCAATTTAAAGAAACCAGGAGAAAACCTGACTAACTCATTCCTCTTCCAGTTTCTGGCATGGACTTTGCTGGCTGTTTCTTGTTCTAACTGCAGCAAATGGAAAAGCTGTTGATCAGAACTGCAATGCAAATGATGATCAGTATTAGGTGGTTGCCAAACATCAGCATGTGAATTACTTTGATTCCAGATGCCTAACTTTGAAGGGAGTGATAAAGAAGAAAGGAATTAAATGGGCTGAAAGAATTAAAACTGACAATTACTCCAGGCGAAAGTGTAAACACTTGTAGGAACTGTTAAAAGCAAGAGAAAAAAAGATTCATGGTCATCTTAAAAGTGCAGAATATCAGTTTCTTCGCATTCTTTGAGATCGAAAATGCCATTGAATGAAACTTTGCCTACTGAAGCAGAAGAATAGATTATTGTTTGATCTTTCTAGGGAGACATGTTTGATGCTGTTGTCATCAAACCCCAGCTATAATAATTTTATCTGTGTTCAAGGCTTTTGAAGTTCAGTTTGGTTAATTCAGAAACAATGTTTAGTTTGCATTTGACAACAAAATAATTATGCTTTTGTGCCATGAACACAGATTTTATCTGTAAGTTTACATGCGGTTGTAGATGTGAGTACGTGTATTTTATCCATATATTCATACAGGGAAAAACTAATTTCATTCCATATACTTAATATTTAAAGAGTGACTCAAGATAGTGAAATGTGCATTTAGAGATATTCATGTCCATTCTTTTCTGCACAGATATGTAATCCTGGAATTGTTATATTGAATCCAAAGTGCAAGCTACTTGATTTTCCTTCCCACTCCTGGCAAATATGGGATGCTCCAGAGAGAAATGGATGAAGTTGTATCCACACTACGGTGAAAAAATGCAAATTCTTAATATTAATGCAAACCCTGAAGCACATTCTCATGTCTTTCTAACAATAAACTCTTCAGAGCAGCAATGGTCTTATTAGCCATTCTAATACCTCTTCCACAAGATCACAGAAATTAGGGTGTAGGAAGTGAAAGGTGCTGTGAGTCATCTTTTCCATCCTTCAGGTGGATCGTATAAGTCCTGTGCCTTTCTTCATGTACGTACAGAGGTTCCTGGAAACAAGGCAAGAAAAGACAGGCATTCTACAGCCTCTAAGGTGAAAATTTGTTTTAGGGCTTTACTAGTCAAGAGTGTTCAGGTGATAATGTTATAATAATAAAATTATAATATTTGAGAGTTGGAGGAAATAAACAGTAGGGCTGGTTTCATGGTTATTTTATGTTTTTTTTTATTATTTTATTTATTGATTTGTTTTCCACAGGCACACCAAATTGCTTCTCCTCTCACCAACCGTCTTGTGTCTTCCAGTGTGGCATAGAGGAGCAGTATAGGGGAAAGGGGAGTAAAACTCTTCATGGCTGCTCCTCAGTAAAAGTGACTGGAGCCATTGAAAATGGTGGTGTTGAGGTGTTGCCCTCAGCCCTTTGCTTGGTATTCCTGCCCTAGGAAATTTGGAAAGGAATGTGAATGCAGCTTGGAAGGTCCCGTGGTACAGCCTGGAGTACTGTTTTCTGTGCGTAATGAAGTACGTTGTTTGGGGCGTGACAGTCTCTAAATTCATCCTTCCTCAGGACCACCATGTACAGCTTTGGAATATTTGTCATGGAGAATACTGGGTTTGAATGGGTTGGAAAAAGCTGGAGAATAGGCAGTGCCAGGTGAGGAAGGAGTTACTAACAGATGTTTGCATCCCTAAGGGTCTGCAGCCTTTAGGGAGTGAGGAAAATGCAAGCAGAATAAAGCAGTGCCTGAAGCTCTTCAGAAGGTCTCTAGTTATCTTTTACCACATATCTAATCCCTTTGAAGAACTAAGATTCAGCATAGACCTTCATTGCCAAACTCATTATTTCAAGTTTGCAGTTTCCCCCTGTATTTACATGGAAAAGTGCAAGTGTGCTAGGTGAGGTTTTGCAACCTGTCAGGTTACTTTGGGGGGAAAAATAAAGCTTCTGTGGCAAGCTTTTGGTATGAGAACTAAAGACCTTTATTGAAACATCTTAGTAGATACAGAGACTGACCCCAGACAAGTGAGTCGTGTTTGTGCCTTGCTTCCTTCCTGCAGCAGTTGCGGGAGTTTGCTTTTGTTGAGTTTGGGATAAGTAAATAAGGACATCACCATTGAAGTTTGTAAATGCCCAAATAAATTGTACACACCTCTGTTACCATGTGTTTAACTGCAAAGGTAGTAGTTATTTCCCTGTTTTTATCTTGTCATGATATTTCCTTTTAAGTGGCAGAAGAATTTAAAATGATAGGCTGATAGTCTCTTGCTGAATTCTGCCTCATGTGATTTATAGTTCTTCTTCCTAAGGCAGTAGGAAATACTCTGGCTATTTAAAAGATGGTGTGCTTGGTATAACAACACAGAATTAAACTTCAGAAAAACATCTGACACCTACTGAAAAATTCTGAGGCTGCAAAAATGCATCTAGCCTGCTCCATTTATATGATTGATATGGCATAATATTAAAATTTCATGTGGTTAATTAGGAAAAGTAAATAAAATGGATGGTTTATTAAAGTACTGAATGTGGATCACTCTTAGAAGTCGGGGGGTCCTAAGGTCAAACTCTTTCTACATTTGGATATGATTCCTTTAAATGAAGTACTCACTGCTTTGAAAATGTTGGTGCTTTGCAAATATTGTTAGCTAGCTTGATAGACCAGTAAGGAGCTATTATTTCTATCATGTCCTCTGAGCAAAAGCACTACTCTCTATTGATATCCTAAGGATAGAAGCACAGGCAGCTTATGATACTGTTTGTATAATGTTTACGTGGAAAATAGAGACTATTCATTTTGGGTGCTACTAAGGGAAATTAAATTCTTCACCTCAAGAAAGAAAAGAAAGTGGAATCACTTTGTTCCTATAATAGCAGAAAAGAAGATTCCAACCTGGTGCCTGTTTGAAGGTCTGGGGGAAAACGGAATCTCAGCAGCCTGATAAATTGTGTATCTTATTATTTGGCATTCCTCAAATAAAAAGATCCTGAATGAAAAGGCCTGACCTTTTCACAGGCCACAGCAGAGATCTGACAATAGTCAATACTTACAGCTAATAGTTGTGCAATTTAAGATGTGCTGTATAATGATACATTTGTAAACAATGTTTTCCTCCTTTCCTAGATATACATGAGTAGCAAACTACCACTAGTAGGTATAAAAATTTAAGTATCGCTTTCCTGAAATGGTTTTATCCTCAATCCTAAAATCAAAGTTGTGTGGAACTACACAGGGAAGGTGCTGATGATAAAGAAGCCAAGAAAATAACAGTCAGAAGAGAGGAGCAGACAGTCACTGCTCTCCTGGTGACCTAAACACTGCAATAATCAACTCATGCTACTTTTGATGTTCTTCTGACAAAATATACAATGGAACTTAAGGAGTATGTGGAAATAGACTATAAGAGACACTTTAAAAGCAACAAAATATGGGAACTGAAATGAAACATGATGTGTTGATATAACTAGGCATCTAGCAACGTCCAGATGGACTGTCAAGCCTGGAGAAATTCAAAAGTACTTTTCACAATAGAAATCTCCCCTTGCTCCTGGTTAACCCACTTTTCAATGTTTCTTTTTCTTTTAAATGATTACAATGCAATAAAGTTTTTATTTTATTTTATTTTATTTTATTTTATTTTATTTTATTTTATTTTTTAATTGCTTATCTTCCAGTTTCCCTATAGGTAGAAATCAGCAGCAGCTATTTCAGTACCTGCACATCTGGTGCCTCATAAAGGAATGTGCCAGAACCATCAGAAATGTTTAAAACAGTGCTTAGCCCAAACACCAGCTATCAATTCAGGTACAGAGAGAGAAAGAACCCAATTAGAAATAACTATTGGACCAAACTCTAGCAGATGTTCAATTACCCATGCTACCTACCTACCTTGCAACAGACTGGAGGTGCAGTTGGTGTTGTATACATGCATTGTTTCAGGACTGGTTTTGAATTTCCATGTGTGGTGCCATCTGTGCTAACAAGCAGTGGTCCTACCACTCCCCTGAAGCCATCCTGCAAGGGATGTCTCGTTGCACAGTGTGTATTTCTGTGCAGTTTGCATTTGTCTATAGCAGCACTCTTCACGAAGGAAATGTGGATTGTGTTGGTAGGGATAGTTGAAAGGTAATGTGCTCCTACCAGTGCTCTTCAGCAGATGTCCTCTAATTTCCTATCTGCAGAAAGGTTTACATTTCACTAATTTTAGTTATCCTTAATCAACATGGAAACACAGCTTGAATTGCTGACACCTGCAAAGCTCAGGGCTAGGCAAGGCTCTCCTTGCCATCCCTGAAAGGTGTGACTGCTGCTCTGCTAACAGTGAGGAGAAGAGCTCCAGCATAAGGAGAGAGTGCACTTCCCACCTTCAGCTGGATTCTAGGTCATTCCAAGGAATAATTTCCATACTTGGTCATTAACTTGATCTAGTGACAAATTAAAAAGCATGTTCTATCCTGCCAGAATAGAAAAATGACTTTTTTTTTTCCTGCACAGCTGCAACTGAGAGAAACAGAAATTAATATTGCTCCTAAATGTGGATCTAGACTGGAGAGATGCCAGACTAACAGGGTAAGGGTGAAAGCTTTCTTGCTTTTGACAGGAGAAAAGCTTTAAATTTACTTCCTAAGCTGATGGGTTTTGAAATGGAGTTCTGCAAAGCTAGCAGACAGGAATTAATTTTTATTGCTAAAATTGTGTGTGTGATGTTGGGAAAACAGCCAGCCTACAAAAGAGTGCCCTGTCAGTGGAAAGCAACATTTGGCAATGAATGAGTTACAGTTTTTTCCTCCTCAAAAGCCTAGAGAAAGACTATTGTTTACCCTGGAGGAAAAGCTGTAGATTGATAAGTAAGTAAAACAAACGAGGGTCCACAACCTCTCCTTTAGAAGATGTAATATTTTTAGGTAGTTTTGAAAGAAAATGCTTCTTTTTTTGTCATACTTTAATATTCCTGAAACCAGAGTGATAAGACACATCAATCCTTACTCTCTGATAACCTTGGGAAAGTTTTCTTTTAGTTTGAGAGACCTGAAGAACTTTAAAAGTGCCTCCAGGGAGTGTAAAAGTCTCTCAGGGGCTGGGAAGCATGGAGGGTTTTTGCTTTTCATGAAAGGGCCAGCATTCACTGTTGATGACTGTCAGTAAAATTTCATTACTGTGGGCTGTTCTTTTGATTGTCCGCCACTGTCTGAGTCCCTAGGAGAACTGATGTGTGAAGGTAAGTGGTTCAACTTCACAAAAGTATGAAGAGAGTGATTCAGCTTAAATATGAACAGTACTAAATCTTCCCTTGACCTTGGTGTTGTCCTAGCCATAGGGTTTGTCCAAATTCAGCTGTATATCTCTGCATCCATTTCTCTGCTCTCTATGTTTGGATCCACCAGAATTCATGTGCTGGTTTTAAGAGGTAACTGCATGTAGCACAACTTCTAAGGCATGGCCATCTTTTGACCTCACATCTCATTGATTTTCAGTGTGTTTCGTTTTGTTCATAACAGGCTGGCGTGTTGTGTGCTTTCACATCAACTTTTACTTTCTTCCTTGCTTTGCCATGAATGGGCAGGAACTAGAAAAGAATATTTGTATGAGGAAACTTTATGTACATTTCACTAGAGAAATGTACTAAAATACCATTCCTGCCATATCTAGATGAGATTGAAAAGGAAAATCTATGTGTACTCTTGTCAGTAATTATTGTGTGCAGTTTCAGTGCTTCATTAGTGTCTTAGCACTTTAAGACAGTGTTTGTGGGTAACAGTGGAAGCAAAGCTGAAGACAATGCAGCAGAAGGCAGGAGAGAGAAAAGGAAGAAATGGGAGATTCTGTCTGATGGTGACACTTTGGGGCCTGAACAAAAACTACCCACCACAAATTGAGAAAAAGCAAATGCTACGAAATTAATAACAAGGGAGAGGAAAATCTTCAGTGCATTTTAAAACATAAAAGAAAAATATTCAGAAGCTAGCCTATTGGAAAACGCAATTTCAAAAGTGTTTTTTTAAAAAAAATTGCAAACATGCCTGGAGTCCTCTAATCTGGATGTTTGGTTTATTTTTTTTTTTAATCTAGCTGAAGCTGCATGTTCTATACTTGGCTTTGTGTATGGAACAGTGTGTGGAAGAAGAATTAAATAATTCTGAGTTGAGAAAATAAAAAAAAACAACCCAGCTCTTCAAAAGGAAAAGTTTCTTCACATGCAGAAATAAGCATCGGTGGGAAGCATAGTGAACCTGGTACTTCCAAAGATGCCCTGAAAAAGGAAGATTTGAAGGTAAGGGATTGCTAATGAAATCTCTGATACAATTTTGCTGCCATTCATCAGAGCTTTCTTTAACTTGATGAGCTTTTCCAACAGAAAATACCGGAATTTAGCTCTTTGCATATGGTGTTTTTCAGATGGACTTAAAATGTGCCGAGTAAGTACAGCTGAAGATGGTGGGAGTTGTACAAGCTCAGCATCTTTTGGGATCTGTCTCTGTGTAAACATTCACTGTGCAAACAGCTAATCGAGTTTCACAAGTGATAGAAAGAAAAGTTTATTCTCCTTCCTCCAAAAGCAGTTAATTTCCTGGGATCTATTGAGTCAAATGCTGTATTTATGATGTTCAGTTCCTCACTTAATCAAAACTAAACACTTAATTTTACACTTCATATCTCCAAGGAGGAGGGTGAATAATTTATAATGAATAATTTTGTGAATTTGGCCTTTTTCTGTTCATGAATTATCCACAAGAGATCAGGACTTCTCAGAGGTACTTCCACTCAAATTGATTCACTGAATAATTCTTGATCTGTAGCAGTTTGTTGTGAGGTTTGATATTTAAGATTCCAGCTGTTCTGATTGGACTCTTAGGCAGATATTATAATTGCCAACTCAATGTGTACATGTCCTTTACTGATGCTTCCAGGCTGACTCATTGCAACTGCTTCAGCACTTTTTAAAACTTGATATATTTTTTGTTTGTTTGCTATATTTTAGAAAATTACTCTCAGCAAGCTTTTTTTTAGGAGTCATTGAACACAAAAGTTCCATAACATAGCAGAAATCATCTGTTAGTGATCCTGATGGAAGGCATTAAAAGTCTGGGAAGCAGCTCACGCTTTGAAAGTCTTTCAGGAGGACAGTGCTCTGTAGAAAAGTTTTTTGGCAGTGTTGAAAGCTGAGGCAGAGCAGAGCTCTCAGCCTCTTCAGTGCAGCACCTGTGACTATCTAGATCAATATCTGTAAGGTTAATGAGAGTCCCACATCAAAGCTGTTCTTTAAATCAGTTTTCAGTGGTGGGCTGTGGTTGCAGTGGAAGAATGTGCAGTGGATGCTCTTGCTCCCAAAGGTGTTTGCATGCTTAGAATCACCTGTGTTTACTGTGCTGTCTCCTTTATGCTACTGGTTATGGTATCCTAATCCAAAGCTGTTTGGTTGTCTGTGAGGAACTAATAAGGCCCTTGGGGAAGGTCACATTTTTAAGATAAATGGATAGACGCTAATTCACATTTTGGCTTTTGTAACCAGAAGAACAGATACCCAGTACACTCCGGAGTATGTCAGCATCTTTGTATTTCTACTGGCATTCTCTTAAGTCTTATCATGTAACAAACCATCATATAAACCAGGTAATTTAGTTAAATAGATTTATTCTTTGCTCCTCAATCCCTTTTGTGATATCAAAATATTTCTTAACTGGATTATCAGAACAGTACAGTTGGTGAGCAGTTAATGTAAGATTTTTAATTTGTTGATAAGCTCCAGAGAAACAGATAATCACTCATGTAGTTGTTGAAGATATAATTATGAGTAATTTATATCCCTTATGGAAAAAGGAAGATTTGCTGATTACACACAGAGAAAGTTTATGTCAGACATTTCTTTTTTAGAGGCTAGGCACGTGCCTGAGCTATGTGTACATAAACAAGTAGCATCATTTATCAGACCTAGCAAATTATGCAGGTACCTCAGTGTCTCAGAACTTGAGGACAAAGATTTAGACAATTTCTATAGGCCCATTTAGATTTAGCTATCTTGTGCCTGTGCCTTCACTTATTCGTTAGTCTTTTGATGGACTTTATATTTGAGCAATATACAAAAGATTTTGTTATGTACTCCATATCATACCTAAATTGTATTCCAGATAATGATCTTGGCAGCCTTTCTGTCCTCTCTTTTTCTACCTTTGTAAAATACTGCCAGGAAAACCTGCTGGATACAGATTTATGCAAAATATTTGAACTGGAGGGAAAGGGGTGTGTGTTGACTAGACAACCTACTTCAACCCATTGCTATATGATTCAGGGAATTTTTAAAATCTAATTTAAATAGGAAAAAAACAAGCAATCAGATCCTCAGTTAGTACAAATTAACCCTTTTCCCGTTTCCCAATTCCTCTCAATTCTGGAAAGATTGAAAAGGTTTTTTTCTCATATGCAAGCAAAAATGTTATTGCTCCAATAGTTTTTGTCATTGCAAAAATCAGCTATTGAACAAAATGCCTCCCCCTAAGCACTAAAATTACTGGTTTAGTATGATTAAATCTATTCTAAATTCACTGTTTTAGTGTGATTTTCCATGTTTATAGCATAGGCTTTCATGGGTTGGGAGCTATTTGAAAGCAATGAAATGTGTTCCTGTTTGTGTATGTGAGTGAATGCATGTAAATGAGGAGGTCAGAGAGAATAAATTTGTAATGTCCAGAGGCCAAAAGAGACAGCTTTGAATTAGAAGACCAAGAATGTTTTTTATCAGTTAATATTGAGAGTAACTGATATGTGACAAAGTTAATATACTTCATTTAAGATGGAAATATTTTTATTATTATTATTAATATTATTATTACTATTACTATTACTATTACTATTATTACTATTATTATTACTATTATTAAAACACTATTTTCAGTAGAAGGTTAATGGAAATAAACATCAATAGAATTTCAGTCAACTCCCCCATCACTCCCAATACTCACACTTGTATGCACAGATGTGTGTGCACACATCCAAGGAAAGCCTGAACACTGACACCATGGCTGTAGCTGGTGGGCTTTGGTCTGCATATGGGGAAATAATGAAATTTGAATATTTTGTGATGAAAGTCAAAGTTTTTCCAAAGTATATGAATGAAATAGACCAGCCTGACAAAACATCTAAGGGAACTTCTCCGCAGGGCTATTATTTCTCCTTTTTATTATCTGCAGACAATTCCACTGCACATAAAATACCCTGACTTGGGGGCATCAGATCAGAGATCACCTCTTTTGCACCCAGCTGCTGAGGCTGTTGCAGTACTCTGGAGGCACACACTTAACCAAAGTAACAGGGCAGTGATCACTGCAGAGATACAGGAATTCCTTCTTTCTTCATTTAAGAACTATAGTTGCTATTGTTACAGTGACATTGAACTAATTCTTTTATACAGAAAGACCTCTTGGCAAGACAAAAATGTCATTTCTCCTTTTACAGAAGGGTCTGATTCAAAGAAAGCAGTTCAGTAAACTTGTTAAATGGTTATGACTTCAACAAACCTGAAGAGTCTGAGAGTGCTTGAGTCATCACATTGAAGTGTGTAATAGGGCCTGGCATCAATGTTTTTTTATTGTTTATAAGCTCTAATAAAATCTGGAAAGCAAATGTCAAGACCATAAATAAAATCGTATGCAAATATAGTGGCAATAATATTAGGACATTAAGAGTAACACTTTAAATATTCACATAATTAGATACTAACTAATCCTCATAACACATCTGTGCCCTGGGTGAATAAACATTACAACTCTCGGGGATGTGAAAACTAGACCAGAAGCCAGTGATTTAAGCAGAGGGTAGAATGTAAAATTTTTTCTGTTACTAACCCTTCCTCTGTTCTGGACTGTGCTTCCTAGAGCACTGGGAGACATACATTCTCTGTGTTCTGACTGGCATTCAGATTGCATGAAAGAAAGCTGAAAGAGTTCAGGTTGTGATGGGTGAGTTTTATGGTGTGTTCTGGGGTGTAATGCCTCAAATTGTGGTTTTACTAGTATCACAAGTCACCATGAGTGGTTCTAGTATGGACTTCTGGCTGTTCCTACAACCTCTAGTATCACAGTACTCATAGAAGGGATTATGAAGTAAAGTACCTACTACATATTTCCTGAACTTCTTACGCAACAGAGTTGCTTTGGTTTAAATCAATTGATGCAATTGAAGCGGGTTTTGAGTCTATACCAAATTAAAAACCAAGAAAATTTGTTATAAATACAGTGTGAGGAGAGAGAACCCACTTTAAAATCAACTTGAAGCATTTCCCCATGCAGGGCCAGCAGTGGCAGGATCTGTACAGAATGGATGCGTTCTGTGTACAGAAGTGACCACCATGTCAACAGGCCCCTGAAACCCTGTGGTTTCAGTTTGGCCCCATTCTCCTGCTGAAGGTGACCATATCCTTTGCTTGCATGGCATCTGGGTGAACATCTGTGAAAGGTCAGGAATGCTTTTGGTCTGTGCTTCAAGCTTAGACAAATCTTTTCTAAAAATGAAGAGTGCAGCTAGGGTTACTTTTCATCCTTAAAATCTTGCTGCAGAGTTGGAAATTAGATAAAGTGCAGGGGTTGATACCTAGCTGCAAATATTTGAAATGCATTTGGAGTAAGATGATATTCAGTTAGCTTGGGCAAGAAACCCAGAGGCTCACAGACTGAAAAGTTCATACGTATTCCCTGCCTGAGTGCTGGCACTTAGTAAGTCAATCACTCTCATAACATATCTGCCATTTTTTCATTCTTGATAAAAAAACCTATTATTGTCACTTTTGTCCGTGAAATATCTTGAAAGAACAGTGAAAAACCTATATGTATTTCTAAATCTTTTAAATTGGAAAGCCTGTGGTTAGAGAGGGGCATGTCAAAAGTCAGTCCTGAAAACCTTGTCTAGGGAGAGAATGGGAGAGGGATGGAGGCTAACTTATGTATTCTTATTGGTTTTTGCATGGTTGGAAGAAAACAAACTAAGCAGCCAACCATTTAGAGATGCTAGAAATACTTATTATTTATAACACTTTATGTAGATTTCAAAAACTTTTTGTTATTGTTTTCATTGAGTTTCTTTTTTCTTTTTTTTTTTTAATATGATAATGATTTGATAAGCTTCGCACAGCCAAGTACATGAAATGAGGATTTAGATGAAAACAGGTAGGGTTTTGATCAGTCCAGGTGATTAAGAATATCATTTGAACAAAACTACATGAGTGTGAGGCAGAAAACTTAGGAGCAGAGGAAATAATAGGAATGATGAAGTAACAAGTGTTATATGATGCCTCCAGAGTTGAGACAAGGACCCTGGAACTCATGTCAAGAAGAATTTAGCCAGTGCAGGAAATCAAAGTGAGAAGCAGCAGCATTTTCCAAGAGAATATGTAGTGGAATGAGGACTGAAAGAAGGAAGCTGTAATGATCAAGACAAGAAAATTGAAGAGAAATGAAAAATTATTCAAGTGGAAAGGAGAAAAGAGGAAAAATAATTCCAGGGTTGCAAGGGAGAACAGCATTATTTGATTGAATAAACATTTTCTGGACAAACCTGAGGTTGCAGGTTTATTTTGCATGGAGTCCCTGCTCAAGACAGCTCAGCTGCTTTTCCAACTCTTTGATATAATAAATGCTAACCATGTTAACTTAAATAATTTTCTAGAATGCTCCAGGATTTTGTTTATTCCCCATTTTTCCTATTTTTCTTCCTGAAACTTTTTGTTGTTCAGTTTATCTTAATTGCCAAGAAGTTTTTCCTCACCTCTTCAGGTATCTCTGATTTTTAGTTATTTGGTTTAAAAATATAACACAAACCAGTTTGTGACTAGTGGGGGTACACATGCATGTGACTAGCCAGTATGTTTTTCCTAGTCAAATGATTCTGAAGTCTGCACCTGGAGTACTGGCAGGAATAACACTCTGATGAACTCTACTCATCTCGTCAGCGGACAGTGACATTTTTTATTTTTCCTTTATGTGTTGCAATGTTTCATCAAAATGGCAATTGGCAAATGTGCTTCACTATTTGCAAGGAAAAAAAAAGTCAAATCTTGTTAATGTCATTGAGCAAAACTGTGTGGATTTTAGGATTATATAGCTGCAAGTATTATGGAATTATTAATTTAAAAATCTATATGAATAAAGCATCTGGTGAATGAATAAAAGTAATTTCTCTCACATGGATAATTTAAATACCAGCTGTCTCCATATTAAACCATATTTTCTCATAAAAGCTTTTAAAGAGTCTGTCTGATGGTTGTGAAATTCCAGAATTTATGGACAGTGTAAGGTCTGTCTATACAAGGATCTGAATCTTGGCTCATAATTGAAATCCACCTCCAACAAATGGTTCAAAACAAGTGCAAAAGACCCCCAGGAGAAAACAAACAATTAAGCTTTACAGACTTGCTCCTCTTAAATGTCTTGTCAAAACAGTAAAATCTTCATTTTAATGTCGGGGATAAACTTGAAGGGGATAAAAGAAAATGTGAAAATGTTCCTTTAATTATCTGCTGGACAAGTGGAAGAATCTGACAGTCTGAGATCATACTACTAAAATAAAACAATACACTTGATAAATTGCCATATTCTTTTATGATGGCTTTATCTGTACTTTTCATCCTTGTCCGTTTTCTTTCTGATATTAGTGAGTCTAGAAAACTTAACATGAGTTTCTTTTGAATCCATTTTGGTGGTACTTTCTTTATTCTAACACACTTTCTATATTGACTGTTTTTCACAATTTGGATCTTTTCAGAAAATCTAATGAAAAAAAGGAAAATCTTGCATAAGCCCTGGACTCTGCAGGTTGAGACTCTGAGATCCTTGTCAGATGGTGTAGGCTGATGGTCTCTGGGAACTTTTTCATTCAGCTTCAGAGGCATGGGTTTCTTGCGTGTTTCTTGCTTTCAGATTGCCAAAAAATACAGCTGGTCAGAAAACAAAATTCTTTTGGGAAAATCACATCTACAGTTAGAAAATTTGTTTGGAATTATGAAAGATTTTGAGTGCAAAACCACCCCCTGTAGTTTTTCCTGGTGAGTATACTTCTGATGCAATCCAAAAATGAACTATGTTATTCATTATTTGCCATGGCAGTAATAGGGACTATGATCCTAGGGTTTGATGATGTTGCACCAGTAAAAAAAATTTGTACAATTTATGTCTATTGTCATCAGCTCTTCTCCTTGTGCTTCCTCTACTTCTCAAGATTTTCATCTTAGCAGACCTCATGTCTGAGTTCATAATGTTATGAACAATGTCTGGTTCACTTTTGCTATTTGAACATGAAATTGTTAAGTCCCCTCATACTGTTCACAAAAATTGACTCTGCACAACCTTGAGTGTTTCCTGAAAAAAAACTGAGGGAAAAAAAAAAGAAGAAAAATAATCTAACAGACTTCTTGTTTAAATGCCTTGTTTCATGATTAACATTGTTTCATTTTTCCCTCCATAATTGTGTTTCATATTCTAAAGAAATAGCTAACTAATACTAAAATGGCTAATAAATAATTGATGTTCAGCTTTTTGCAGATTTCTTTTCTTTGCAGTACATGCAGAATTTTCCTGTTCTCATTCAGAACGAAGCCAAATCTTACAATCCCAGTAGTCTACTTTCATACTTAACTATTATATTACATTAGAAAAACGTGGCAAAAGGTGACTAGAGAAACAATCCACATCCCTTGGGATCTTCAGTCATGATTTAAAGATAATAGGTATCAGAGGTAGAGACACAATATATGTGGTTTCAATTCAGCCTATTTCCAGCCACATGCAAATTTATGCTTTATTTCCTTATTGCTCTTCTAATTCTGAATGGGGAACAGGAAAAAGTTAAACCCAGAGGGCCCTCAAAAAGATTCTTAAAATTTTAGGGAGTGTAAAATCCTGATTGATTCTCTTAACCACCTTGAACACAGAACTTCCCACATCATTCTTCATGTTTGTACAGCATGTGTTACAGCAGCATTGAGTTGCTGCCCCAAGATACTGAGTTTTTATTTTGGCAAGTAAATCAGATGCACTTGTTCCTTCAAGTGTCAGTGTTCAAAGAGAGGAAAGATGAACTAATTTTCTTAAAATGTAGTGTTTTAAGTGAATGCACCAAAATATTATGACCCCTAATTCTACTGAATTTTTCTAAGTGCTTTCTGCAAAACATAGTGTAATGACATTTGCATTTTACAAGGAAAGTGCATTAGTGACTTTTATATGGGAAAGAGAGGTTAATTCAATTCTGGACTGTAATGGAGGTTAAATGCAAAGCTTTAATGTTCTGGAGTTCATCCCAAAATAATAATTCAGCTAATGAAATAACTCATTTCTAATTCAACCAGACTAAATGGAAGCATTTTTGAAGCTGTGTCTACAAGAATTGATTGCTTAACACTTATGAGCCAGCCTGAATCTCAGCACTCTTTGGACAATGAAGCATGGTTTTAGAATTGTGAGGGTGTTTCAATATCCTCCTAAACACCATATATTTAAAAGCGCGCCTTCAAATTACTTTATAGTGCTGAATTATCATTTTTTTGATGGACCATTTATAGATCTAATATGTTCCTTAAAAGTACAGAGTATGATGACTAGCTAATGCTGAACAATATTTCCTGAAGTAATTCTGATTGAATTGGTTATTAAAAAAATAGATATATATTGCAGATTTAGCTCTTTTTTTTTCTATTCACAAATCATTTGTGAAAAATTTTCGAGCATAGGAGCATGTTCATTATTCATAAATGCTTTTTGGATGGTTTGAATTAAAAAAGGGGACTTTATATTGTGTGTGATCCACTGAGCTATTCAATAGCTAGGTTGTTTTTGTCACATGTTTTTGATGGCTTGTCTAAATCGTGGAAGGCAAGCTGTATGTAACAAACCTGTTCTTGCATGAATGCCCTGATTTTCATGATGTTAGGGGTTTGGAGTGAAAATTTGTCCCTTATTAAAAACATTTGTCAGCAAAACTTATCAACAGCATTGCAAATGACTACCAATTCATGGAAAAAGTAGAAACATATCTGAATTTGACAGTGTTTTGCTATTGAAAACATACTTCCGAAACTGAAAAACATATATCTGTAATGTCTCTCCCCAAAGTGAAACCTAAACCAACAGGTCAGACTTTTTCTTTGTCTCCCCATGACAACCTACCTCAACATGTCAAAAACCTCAAACTCAAACCCAAAACAAAAGCAGGCTAATGAAGGTTATAGCTAAAAGGCGCAGACTGATGTCTCTCTCAAGAAAATTTTTTTTGGACAACTTTTAGGATGGTTTGATCAATGAATAATTCCCAATGTCTTAGTACGTTCCAAGTACACATTATGGGAAATAATTTATTATAAGGTAAAATCGTAATTGGAATACAGGTACCATTCAAACCACAGCACTCCCTGCCCATGTTGCTGGTGGTGTTCAAGGGAAGGAGGATTCATGTTGAGATTCTGGAGGGGAGCATACACCTCTGCTCTGCCCTTGTGGCTGCAGTGAGAGACTGGGAATCAGACACTGATAGGTGATGTCCCAATTTCTTTTGTCTGGTTTGCTTAAGATAAAGAAATATGAAAATTTAAACCAAAATTCTTGAAAATGTTCAAATACTTTTCTAAATTTTTGGAAGTCTGAAAGTTTATTTTCCACTGTCCCAGAGCTTGTCAGATATCTTTGTGACCAAACACTGTATTTCTCTGTTCAGAAGTTGCATTTCTCCCTCTGCTCTTATTTCTTTCAGTAGTAGTGATATACAGCTATGATACATCACCTGGTCTAGTAAAACACAGTACTTCTCCCTTGAATTCTTGCTACACTTGATGGTATTTGAAGTCTTAGATTTTAAAGGCAGAAGAATTCATAGATGGTCCAACCTGAAAAGGAGATTTCAAGTGCCTGAGCTGGATCTAACTTGTATACATTATAGAGTTCTTGATTAATCACCTTGTTAATGTTCAGGTCTAAACATTCTGCTTACTCAAAAGAGACCAGTGGAGGTTTTTCTCCAGAGGTGGGTGTCCTCTGACTAGCTGTGGACATCTGAGTTAGGCGGACAAACCTCTTTCCAAAAATCTTTCAAAGATATTTAGCTTTATTTTTCTAATTAAGTTTGTGTCCATCTTTCCTGTACTAGGAAGGTTTCTTTATCAGGCTTGATTTTATGTCTAAATTTAGGCATGAACTGTAACACTTATGCCAGTTTAATTACTTTGTACCTTGTCAAAATTAGTGGCTTTCTGTACTTCTCATTATTCAAAGTTCAGTAACTTACTAGAGGGAAAGCAAGGAGGTCTAATCTTAGTAGTCATAGGGCTGGAATGGGTTTCAAGCCTCTTCTCCCCCCAACAACCCCACAGGATCTCTGCTGCCCTAGCACAGTGGTTGATCAATTGGTATCCCCCGCCATGGGAAACAGCAGCAGATGGCAGAAATCTCCTTCCTGCCCCAAAAAAGCAGAGCTGGGTGTCTGCCTTTGGACAAACAGGGAAATAAGAGTAAGGATGGGAAGACTGCTGCCCAAGTCAGAGAGCTGGCCTTTTTGAAGAAAGAGCTGCAGGCAAAATAGAAAATTCCTATGGATGTAATTCCCAGGCTGGCTATTAGCTGAATACGTTGATTTAAGAAATAACTTCTCTGTCAGAGCAATGTGTTTTACAAAGGCTTCTACTTATGATCTAAAGATATCAAGAGATGAAGATGGACTTTACTTTATATTTTTTTCCCCATGGCTAATCACTTCTGCAATTACAAATTGGTGCATGATTTCATATTTGGCTTCATTTCTAGCTATGGTTCTTTTTATATCTGTCTTTGTTAAAGAACCCTTTAGCTCTTTCTATTTTTTTCCCTTTGAAAGTATTTAGACTGCAATCATGTCACTCTCAGCCTGCCCTCTCAAAAGCTAAATTACTTGAGCTGTTAAATTTTTTCACTTTAACGCATTTTCTTCAGCTCTCAAAGTTAATTTTTATGACCTTGTACTTCACCTTCTTCTGTTTCCTAATGCCCTTCTCAAAATTTGGCCCCTTAAACTGTGGGCAGCATACCAATACAACTCATACTTCTGCTGCTTACATGTCCTGGGACTGTAATAGCCCATTTTCTTACAAAATTGCCCAAGGAGCACATTCTAATTTCTTATTGGCTGTCGCTGAAAAAGCTGCTTTGGAGGGACATCTTTCCTACTCTATGGATGGCATACACACTCTTCCTTTCAGCTATATTATGTTGTGCTTGAATATATTTAAAAAATTTTTGTTTGAGTAAGTCCAATTCTTCTAGTGATTGCTTCCCACCAATCTTCATCTAAGGTAAAGATTCAATCAATTTTTTAATATTTATTCCAATTAATTAATTAATGAAAAAGTGGAACAGGATCAGACTTATTGCTAGTCATACTTCTTTGAAATAACTCCCATTGGCAAATCTTTATCCTCTGACAGATACTTCTTGGCCCAACCTAGCTCTTAGCCTATCTCAAGTGTGCCATATTCTACAATGTCAATTTTAATCAGAAAATTCCATAATGCTACAGCCAATACTGAAAAAAGTGCACTTGGTCTCTGAAGTTACATTTAGTGATCAAAGAAAATCCCCTCAAAGGAGGAAATAAGGTTTCCGTGGTGTGATTTTCTTTTAAGTGATTTTTGCTGTCATTAAGTCTTTATTTCTCTATCTTAATACTTTATCAGAGGGCTTCTTCTTTATTTTTTCTGTAATTTTCCTGAGGTTGATGCCTGGCTAGCTGATACACTGAGCTGCTGCTGAATGGTTTTCTGTTTGAACCCAGATAAATAATGTTCTTCCAACTTTGTGATGTTGGAAGCATCCAAAAACTGTTTTGCTTAAGTAAAAAACAAGGGCCCTACAACCCCATCCAACAATAAAAAAATGCCAAACACAGGGATGAGATGTTTATTTTGATGAGTCTTGTTCATATTTCATCAAGATTAAAAGAATACAAAGAAAATTAAGATATTGTTTTCCTTTTGATGTAATAGTTGTTTTGGCGTATTTTGTTTGCTTGTTTGTTTGTTCTTAGTTTTGAGGTTTTTTAGTATGTAGTGTTTAGTACTCCTTTTGGTGACCACTGTCTTGCACAGTATTCGTTACAAATACAGAACAGGAATATTTAGAACATTCCAGATTTCTAATGGTCAGTGTTTCTGTTTTCACCTAGGAAATATAACCACATATCTGTGAATGCTTCTCTTTCTTTTCAGCAAGCACTTCAGCAAGCTTTCTTTCAGAAAGCTTCTCTTTCTTTTCAGGCTGCAGGGAGGTGCCAAGTCCAGTTCCTCGATAGAGGCAATGCTGCTGCAGCTCAACGGCCATGGGGCCAACTTGGAGACGCTGAGTACATGTTCCCTGTGGGAACACATCCTGGTCTCCTCTGGCTGGTTTGGATGAAAGACCCTTACTGGACAAAATGTAGCCATGCACAGATATAAGTACAAAATGGATCCCTCCAGTGGCCAGGATAAGATGCTCAGCCTCTCCTGTTGCAGTTGGCAGTGTCTCCTGATCTTCCCTTGCCTCACACAAACATGTGGCACAGCTAGGTGTATCCCAAAATGGTCCTCCCAAGAATCTCACCATTGGCCCATGCCTCTGTGGGTCCATTAGCTTTTGGGGTGACCCCAAGAGCCCTTCCTGTCAGTTTGTCTGAGGGTCTGTGGGTTGACACTTCTCCTGGGACAGCCTCAGGAGCAGTCTGGACAGCGGGCTTCAAGGTCTTCAGCTTTGTATTGAGTCCCCCCACCATTGCTCCTTTGAGCTCACAGAGGTGACCCTTAGTCCCATAACCCAGCACAAAAACTTCTGATTGCACCAGTGTTGATAGGATTAGGGGCAGTACTGCCTCTTTATTCTTCCTTCCCTACTTTCTGGGATTGCTAGCTTGAATTATCGTGTTGTTTGCTTACATGTGTTGTTACTTGCTGTCTTTTTGCTAGGCATCCTCTCATACATATAATGTCCCAAGTTTTTGGTCATTTTCTATACTGTGGAAGTGAAGATTTTAAATAACTATTTTTCAGGTTCTAGGATTTTTATTTATGTTGTTGGATCTGCCTTCCAGTTTTGCTTGTACTTCTCCTTGGCTTTGGAAATTACTGCTTTTGAAGTACTGCTTATCTACCTGCCTATCTACAGAGCCCTTTGAAACTGGCCTCTCCTGGCCCACGTTGAGCACAATTGGATTGCTACTATTGATCTTTAGATACAGCCAACTATTACTCTAATGATTCAGTCATCTGCTTTGTTACACTATAGTTGCCTGCCATTGGGTAGAGCATGGTTTGGTTTTAGGATAGAGAAAAGTGTTGTATCAAAAACTCTACTGATGATTTCCTGAAAGCCAATTGAAACCTGCAGCATGCATTCACCGTGCTGAAGCCCCCAAAAACACACCACTTCTTCCACATCATTGATAAGTCAGGATGAGTTCATCCCATTCCGTAATTTGGTCAGATGATCGGCAGCAGCCCTTCATCAGAACCCGCTCGTTCATCTGTGTATGTTCAAGGTCCTGCTGTTCTAAGTTATCAATAATTCTAAAGCAAGTAATTGCCTTCTAAAATGAGCAAAATTCCAACCTCTTTTCCTTAAACAGCCTTTCCCAAAGAGGTTATAAGCTATGATTTAATAATACTAGATAAGAAATTAGTCTCACCAGGTTTCAGTGATGCCAATTACTTTTGATCAACAACAATTTTCAATTATTTTTGTTTACCATCTGTATTTCTATTGATGGTATAAAATATGAGAAACTTTTATTATTTTCATTATCTTTGCCACATTAAAAATACTTAAAAATACATTATGCTGGATTTAATAGTATGCATTGTTTTCTGAATATCTTTCCTTTAATGTCTAGTTTTCAGACCTTTTTGAAACTTTCGGATAGTTTCTAAGAAAATTGTTTACCTTACCAATGTGATACAGGTAACTTCTTCAGTATCACATTTTCTTTCAGGGGATTGCATCCAGTATCTCCATGAAATCCAGACTATGTTTCATTTGTACCTAGCAATCTTGTCAACAAGTTTCTACCCTTTTTTTGCCCCTCAGTCTAGAAATATTTGAGAGAAGATCATTTGAGCCTTTCTCTTAATCATCTATTTTCCAAGACGTGGATAATTTCCCTAATAGGTGTAATTGGCCAGATGCCAACGGTGTTCTGACTTCTAGTCCTCCTTACCTTTGAATGAACTGGTTACCTTATCTCAAGATAATATCACCAATGAGGTCTGTTAAAATTTCAGAGCTGATAATGCAATGCAAGTGCTGTCCAGTAAAACATTCCCATGTTCTCTTTCTTAATTAAGATGCCTAGATATTTTGATCCAGAACATCTGACAATCTTACAAATAGAGAGAACAAAAATTCCAATATATTTTTCTACCATTATATTAATACTTGGGAGCTCAGTAGAGATATGATTAATGCAGATTTTTATATTGGAGGTATTTGCATCCAAATCAGACATTCTAGACTCTTTCTGTGGTCAGTGGAGATAAGTAGGTATTTTTAGTACATGATTTCTCTCATCCCAAAGCAAAAGTCTGCATTTTATCATTTGACCTCAGTCTTAAAAGCACACATTTTTCTCCATGAATACCTTAGTTGTGAACACGGGGACTCTAAAGGTAGGTGACATGAATCCTACTGTAGCTGATTAATGTCAAAATATTCAATTTTGTGAAACAGCAGTGCTACCTAAACACCTCTTCCTTAAGCATTTTAGTTACCTGGAACTTTGTCCTAGAGCAAAACCTCACATAATTAGACTTCTGAGCTGCTGAGCTAAGATTTATTAACACTACCCTATGTCTTTTTCTGTTTTCCAAATTACTGTAAACTTACTGATTTAAAACCATAAATTGCATGGCTTAGCTAATATTTTCATTGATTTTATTATTGTCATTATACATATTGCAGATTTAGTTTGTTAGTAAGTTCCTGGTTTGTACTGACTACATTTATTTTTCTAAGTGAACAAAAATATCTGTAGGAGAGCCTTGAAACTTAAATTCTTCTGCATAATTTATAGAACCTAATTTTACTGTAACTTAAAATTTAGTTTCTGGGTTTTACCTGTATCTAGCCCATAGGTAAACCATTTTATGTGCCAGCTTCCTTATTAATTTATAAACATGAAGTCGGCAATGTCACAGAGACGAAGGATGCCTGTTAAAGTAATGTCTCACCGCAGTATCACTTCCAGCTGGGGAATTCAATGTTAGAGTTGTTACAACTTTTTTGTGCTAAACTCCCAGAGCTCTTTCTCTTGAAGCCTCCTCTCTTTTTCTACCTGTTACTGTATGAACTGTTGCCTCAGTTTTGAGTCAGTAGGTTCTTCTTCTTTTCTGAGAGTTAAAAAAGGACCTGGGTTACCCTGGGTTAGACAGCTCAGCTCAAATCCAGAACAAACTACTTTTCCTCTTGAGATCTCTCTCTCAGTTTTCTAAGGCAACTCAATGGGTAGAGAACACATCATCTGTCAGCAGCCTGACATGCCACAAGCTCTTGGAAAGACTGTGAGTAAGAAAAGAATATTAGAAGATGCCAGCAAAACTGGTTCACAGTGTGAGGTTTGCCTCAAGCTAGCCATACCTTGTTGACTTTTGATGTGTTTGATTTTTCTTTTGGGTCACCACTGAGGAATACTGTAGTGACAATGCTTCAAGCATCTGTTTCAGAGAAATCTTTTAGGCCCTTCCAAAACACTTGGACTAAGGCCATCTCCTATTCATCACAGGGGATACTTGTGCTTGTGACTGAAGGCTCACCAGCTCTTGTTAATCTCCCTTATTCACCTGCATTGGCTGCCCACACAGAGCTAGGATTCTCATATACTCAGCTTTAGTCTCTTTAATGGCTTTATGGCACTTGACATATATCTTTTTATCCTTCTTCTGGATTTCCAGATCCCAGCACACCAGCAGGACCCAAAGATGGTTTTGGTTTACTCTTGACAAAAGAAAGGGAGAATAGAGTAGAGTCTGGGACAAAGCTGGAGGAGAAGAGAGGTCTTGGAACAGATACAAACGGTAATAATGTTTTCTTTTCTTTTTAATCTCTCTTCCATCTCTAAGAATTAATCCCTTCCAAAAGTTATTGAAACACTGAAGACAAACTAGCAGCTTGCATCCAATGCAAAGGATGAAGATAAGGTTTGTTTCTGTATGAAGAGTATTCTGTTCCAGTACTGGCTCAAAAGGGCATCTGCATGCCTTTAACAGCTTGCCCCAGACTGCATGGTGCTGTGAGTTAAGAGATGATGCCATGAAAGGCCTGTTTTGCAGATAATCCCACATGGAAGTGACAAGTTTGTCCAAACCCTTTAGGAGTTGAGATGCTAGATGCTAGAGAGCCCTAAATTAGGGATCTGCTGGGCCTTGGTCAGACCCCAGCATGTGGTGATGGTGGAGTGGGCAGACTGTCTTTCCAATCATGATCCATGTATTGAGAGACTCCTCTTCCTTGCTCTGGCCATCATTTTCATGCATGGCACCAGAAAGACACAGCAGGTGTCAAAAAAAACCCTCAGAAGATATGGCCTGACAGTATGGCCTTTTCTGCCCTATCCTACCTAGAAAGAGGATGTTTTATAGAGGAAGAAAAGTACATAAGCCAGGCTGAGGTACACCTGAGCTGGCTGGTGGGGGAGATGGATCTGAGGTGAAGGGAAGAAAAAGGATGAAAGAGCTTGTATTAGAAGCAGACAGGGAATCTGTGTTTGTAGAAAGAATTGCTTCAGTTAAAACACTTCTCTGCTTATTTATGGGAAATGTTTTAGGATTAAAAAACTTGGTTACAGCATGCAGATTGTTAGGATAGATGCTGATTGACTGGATTACACATAGTTGTGCTGTGTGTCACCTTGACTACCTAAATGGTTGAGTCATGTCTGAGAACACGCATCCAGTGTATCAGAGGGAGCAGACACTGAGCATCCCTGTGACTGATTGCTCCTGAGCCAGCAGGCCTGCAATGTGCTCCCTGATAGGGCAAGGTAAATGCCATCAGATGACTGAAATGCCAAATGACTGAGAAAGTTTGTGAATATATAAATACAGACTTCTTGGGGGAAGGGGGTTGGGGGGGGAGGGCAGTGTGTTTGTGTGTGTACATGTGTCTATGTATCAGGTAGTGTCTGCAGCCTGTGCAAGATTACTTGTCAGGTTGTTTAAACTGTGTGGCTCCCCTCCAAGCTGTGACACAACCTTTGGACAGTGACTTTTCTTTTATGGGTTTTAGTATGGAACCTTAAATGCTAGCTCTGATGAATGCGAAAGAAGAAATGCTTCCCCTAGGAGAGGGGAAGTAGGAATTAGGTATTCAACAGATGAGAATTCAAGGTGAGCTGAGCATCTGTGGATCATAGTACTGAGGACTGTAACTCCCTGATTGTAGTTGGCAATTACAAGTGATCATGTAGCAGCCGTTCATCAAACAGTCATTCTGCCTTATACCAGAAATCACAGTTTTCTGTGACACACTTGGAAATACACCCACAACCACTAGATCCATTTCCACACGTGTGAGAGAAAACCAGCACTTTCATCTGTTCTTGGCCCTTCTAGTAGCAAGAAACTTGTTTTTGAATTTTTCTCTTCATCGTTGCCTTCAGTTTTCTGCTTCCCTCCCTCTAACCCATGTACAGGAGTGTTCCCTCACTCTGGTTCCTTGGCTGTATGTAAGGAAAAGTGCTGCCAGTCAGTGAAATGGAAACTGCACCCTGAACAGCAATGCTTATAGAAGGGATGTGTTTGGGTTGCTTTTGATTTTTGCAGACTCAGTTGCATGTGGAATACAGTTTTAAGATTCTTGCCTCCAAACATGTCTTTTTCTGCTCTGAACTGTGTTGGAGTGTTTGGGAAGAAATTAGACTTTCTTTCTTTCTTTTCTCCATCTGTAAGTCTATCAAATATGCAGCAAGGTAGAAAAGAAACAGATGGACAACATGGTGATTTGGGGATATGTTTACAGGCAATTAGTTATCACTGTGGATGCATTAATTGTGGATTTGTGCAGGAAGAATGGCATGGTTAAGACCATTCCAGCTCCCTTTTCTCATATGTCTGAGATTGTAGCTTGAGGTGTGTTAGGCTAACCTAACAAAACCCAAAATACAACATTGTTGATGTATAGGAAAGAACGTAAATAGCCACACTCTTTAGAGAACTGGCACTTCAGTGCCTGTTTGTGCACTCTTAAGTACAATGGATTTTCAGCCCTACTCCATTTGTTTCATGTCATCTCATTGTACAAACTGCAGCCAACAAGCTGATTTTGGAAGGGAAAAGCAAATCCTACCCATTTTTCAGCTGACTTCCATTTGCCTCCTCAAGGTACACTATACGTGCAGAAGAGTGAAAATTTATGGTTGGACAAATTCAGCTATAGAAGGCCACAGAAGTCACTGGGGGCTTATTTATCTCTGCAAAGCTGAGGATAGAATTTGAGATATCGGATATGTTTTTTACTATGACCACTTAGGTAATTAAGTAGAACCTTTCTGAAGTACAGTGATTTTACTAAACAAGTTTTACCTTGCAGGGAAGAGTTGTTCTGTTAAGAGGTTCTATTCTTATGAGATTGAGTCAGATAGCTCATAAGATTAATAATACAAAAATGACATCTTTGGCTTTCATACACAGCTAGTTCAAATCTAGTTCTTGCAAACTACCAGTTACTTACTGTAGATGGTAGATAGATAAAAATAGTTTGAAGGCTTATGTGGGGAAAAAAAGAGAAATATTTACAGCTATTTGTGTTTCTAGATACCTGTGTGGTAAGACCCAGCATTACAAGTGCATTCATTAGAAGACAGTGACAGATTTAATAAGCATGGAAACTCCTGCGGCTGTCAATAACCTTCTAGATCAGGACTTGGAAGTATATGAAAAGCAATGAAAGGAATACTGTTTTTAACTGTCACAAAGAGGTAAGTGCACTGACAGTGCTCTGAATTCTACTGTTATGTGATTTTGTGCTGCTAAAGGGGTAAACAGGCACAATATCCCGCTTCTGGAACAGCCCGTATGAAAACTCTCCAGCCCCACCCAACTATAAGGTCAAACACTAATGCTCACTAGCTGATGGATGTGGGTGTGTTCCTCCCTCCATAGAAAGGAACTGGTGCTGCCTTTACCTGTGTTTTCCTGCCTGGTCAATGATCTGTCTCTCACAGATGCTGCATTTATTTAAGTGTGACTGTGTGCAGGAAGGTGTCTTTCCCTCTAGGGCCAGCTGTTCTTGCACTTAACAAATGTGGCTTGCGGTGACTTCCACTGAGAATGGCATGAGCCCAGCTTTTCCAAGACAAGAGGCCTGGGCTTGGGATAGGAGAGATGGGAAGCTCAGGGAAGTATCTTCTGGGGCAGAGTTCAGGGCATGGGTAACAGCTTTTGTTGCACAGATGGTGTTTAGCTGAGCTTTTCTTACGAGTTGGGTGAGAGGTTTTGCACCTGCCTGGTCACTGCAGAGTGGTGTAGGTGGGAGTTTAAGAAAAGCCCAAAAGGTCTTTTGAAGGACCAGTGTTACCTGTGTGTGAGGGTACCGCAAGAATTAACATGACGTGTTACCTGAAAAGGTGCTAACTGCAGGACTTGAAGCTTAGCACAAAATGTTCTGGCTAGTCCTGAACAGCTTTTCTTTGCCTTACATACTTTGCTAAGGAAGTCTTAGTTTCTGACTAACATCTCCCTTTGAGCTCTGACTAATATCCTGCATACATACAGACCTATTCTTTCTTGATCAAATTTTATCATTACCTGAGGCGGGTACTGATTATGCTGGGTCTGTTTTTATCTCCACACTTAATTCATCATATACTGTATTAGTTTTTTATATTTGCCATTTATATTTCATTGTGCATGGTAATTCAGGCATTCTTTTATATGGAATGACTAGCTGTGAATGTAGTCTCTATGAACTTTCACAGTGCAAGAGTAAAACCGAATTTCATTTCTATATAACATGCCCTTTCTGAATTTCACATGAGAAATACTTGCTCTTGAGCTATCCAAATGAGAATGCTTTGGCTTGGGCTGCTGTGACAGGTCACTTACTCATGCTAGTTGTCAGTGACACACTGATGCAAGTTGAAATGCATTGCCTTTTCATTTGTTTTTAACCTTAATCAAAATTTGTGTAGAAGAGGTATGCTGGCATAGCAATGAGGAGTGAGTCACAACAGTCCTCTGGTATCCAGAAACGAAATGTCAGTGCAGCTGCTCAATCTTCATTTCCTTACATAACCAAAGGCCAGTCAGGTCTTAAAATTTTCTTTTGTATAGAACTTCTACTTCTCCAGAGCCTCCTTTTTATATGCATGAGTGTGTGGGGATTGTTTGGCTCGAATTTCAGCAGAACAGCACAAAATTTAAATTCTTGCTCTCCTTTTCCCCACTCTTACTTCCTTGCTGAATCAGACATACTAATTTATTATTGTTAAAGTAAGTGGGCTGTTCTCACTTGGCTATTCATAAAAGCATATTAAGCCAAAAGGAGCGCAGTCAGTCATATAAGAAATCACCAACCTGTCCATTTCTGCATAAATACAGGTATTCATGTTGAAGTAAAGAGGGCGTAAGTCATTCTGGCAGCTGAGACATGCAATATACTGTGTGTTCTTATTGACAGAAGTATTTAGAAAAAAATAAAATAAAGCCTATTTCCATAGCAACTGAACACTATGTAACTCTAAAGCTAAAGGGACCTGGAATTACCAAGACACGGTGGCTAAGGTGCTTTGAGTACTTTTAGTGCAAATGTTGTGGATGCATTTCCAACATTTCCAACATTTCCAACATTTCCAACATTTCCAACTTCCCTTTCCAACTGTGGATCTTAAGAGTGGTGGTGCCAGGTACAAACCTGGCATCAAATATTAGTTGTCTCTGTCACCCTGGAAGCTTCAAACTTCTCTGCCCAGAGCTGTGGAGTAGATATGACAGCATCCATGTATGTGCTTTCTTACTTAGATCCACTGTCCTGGTCTTTCAAGCACCACAGTGAAGACCTCTGCCTTCCTTTCATCTTTCTTAAGCGCCTTGAAGCCTGTGTGTTTTGCTGACAACACTTTTAATTTTTTAATATACTTTCTTTAACTAGATATACAATAATTTATAGGAGGAGGAAAAAAATACTAAGTTTAGAGACAAGGTGTATTTTTTACAAATTGGAAAAACAATTAAGCTACCACTCCCACCTTCTCAAGTTCCCAGCACAGGTAATGTATTGCAGTTTGTTTCACCAAGGAAATGGTCTGCAGCAGAGATGTTAATTGCTCCCTGTCATACAGTGAATCACTGGTGGCAATAAAGTCTTTGGGAGTCCTGAAGCAAAGGAGTCTTTGCTTGGCAAAGGACTCCTCTGCTTCAACTTTTGAATATCTCATGCTTATCATAAATTTTGAAACTTTTTCCTTCAATATGTTTGGACCTTCAGAAAATGGGGTTTTACAATGGCATCAGTCATAGAAAGGATAAATCAACCAAAATGGGTTTTGTAATTCATAAGGTTTTAGCAGGTTTGTTTTTTTTTCCAGTTCTATTTCATCTTTGGTATTGCATGCAAAATATAAGTATTTCATACAATAGTGGGAAAAATAGATTTTGATAACAAAAAATGTGGTTTTTACTTGTATAGTTCAAATGTTGTGAACTGGCACTGAAGTTTTATTAAAATTTAAAAAAAATTAGAAAAACAATAAAAAATAAGTGGAGAAAATTACTCTGAAAAAAAACCCAAAAAAACCCTGATTTGAAGTCCATTGAAACTCAAAAAATTACTTCAAAGAGTTTGGATTAGAGCCATGCAATTCTTTTTTTTTTTTTCTTCAAAAGTTGCATGTGAAATGGCTAAACGAAGATGTGACCCAGGGCTCTGACTAGCTTTGATTTTGTTCTTAAGCAAAAGAGGCTGTAGGTATTGAAAGTCAGATGCTGTGTGCCTCTTGAAGATTGCGCTACTTTTCTGCATATGGGAAAGAAAATATGCATATTTCTGTGCAGAAATGTTTTTCATATTGAAACAGATCCTGCAGGCCAAATAATTTCAAGCTTTTTTGAATAAATCTTTAAATATTTCTTTCCTCTCCCTTAATGTTGTTGGAGTTGTATATTTATTTTTTTTTCTAGTGTTAGCATTGCTTGAGAGAAATAAGCCTCCAGACAATATCCTTAATTTAGAAAATATTTAAATTCTAGAAATCTCTGCATATGTGGTAGGGTTAATAAGGAAATCCAATTCAAAATATAATGATATGTTTTTGAGTGCTTTTGAATAAAATTTTCTGGTGGGTGTCAGAGTAAGGGAACCAGACAATGAACACTGACAGTAATGGGATGAGGTTATCACAGTTGTGGAGGGAAGATTTTTGGTGAAATTCTTCTAGTTTAGAACATTGAGATTTATTAAAAAATTATTTATTTTAGGAAGGTACCAATATTGGCAACAACTGTGCTGGGAAGGAATGATCTCTGAATTTGCTGAGCATCCTGGTTGGAGAGAAGTAGCCAGCTGGCCCTCAAATTAGACAGGGAAGAGGCAGGTTTCAAGGTCTCTCATATCACTAAGGTCTCTGTGTGATGTCTTCCCAAAAGAAACCCTCCTCAAAATAATTTCTGAGACTTTGTTGTTTAGCCAACATTAATATAAAATGATATGTCACCCTAATATTTTTACAGACATTTAAATATATATTTTTTAGTACTAAGATAACTGGGAATGTTTGTAAGGCCAGTGATGGAACTGGCTGGGGTAAGGACCCAGAGGATTGGCATGGCTACAGACCAGAGCATCATTACTAGGAATTTCAGTACCCAGGGGAAATATACCCCATGCCCCATAAACACCTTCTTTTTAAGGGGCTGATGACTTACCTTCTTCTTGATAAGACAGCGACATTTGGGGAATAGCTTGCATCTTGGTATTTCAAAAAGGAGCCAAATATTCCTACTGTCACCAGAGAGATCAGGGAAATATTTCTTTTTTTATCCGGAAGAATGTAAAGGGCTGATGTCTGAGATATAGCATTGACATAAGGCCTCATGCCAACAGAAACAAAGGTCTTTTTTGAAAGGTCTGATGGCAGTTTTGTTGTGAATAAACATAACCATGTATCAGTCTCAAAAGTTAAACCAACTTTGATGTGATAGAGATGATGTGGATGCTCCATCCCTGGAAGTGTTCAAGGCCAGGCTGAATGGAGCTTTGAGCAACCTGGTCTAGTGGAAAGTGTCCCTGTCCATGACAGGGAGGTTGGAATTAAATTATCTTTAAGGTCTCTTCCAACCCAAGCCATTCTATGATTCTATGATATTGCAGTGACAGTGTACTCAAAGGTGAGGACTGGCTGAAAGGGAAAATTAAATTGCACTTGAATATAAAAATTTCCATCTGGATAGGTAGAAGCTGGGAGAACTATTATGGGTGGTAGGTATGGAAAGAGTGTTCAGTGGGTGTGTGGTTGTGGTGTTATAAGAATGAAAAAATTAAGACCTGTTGAATGAGCTAATCACATGAAGCAGAATTGGTGAAAATCCAGGGAGCCAATACTTGGCTGCTGCATTAAACTCATTAACCTGCTACAGATGGGCCAAAAAGAGTCAAAACCTTTTTTTTTTTCTTTTTTGCATTTGTCAAAAAAACCCCGTTTAAATTAAAAAGGGCTTATTTCTGCAACTTTGATGTGAAAGTAGTAGAAATAGGAGGTTGTGGTGTTGTCTGACACTGCAAATATTTAGAGTTACAAGCATGCACATTGACAGACAAAAGCTGTGTTAGAAGTAGAGTTCAAGGAGAATATATGAATTTTTTAAAATAAACATATGTTAAATAGACACTCTACATATTCTCAAATCAAACAATCCTAATTGAAGACATTTCTGAGATTGAGATTGCCCTTAAGAATAATCCAAACATGTGAAGAAGGCCTAAAAAATAGCTCTGCTGATGCAACAAGGAAGATTGTGTGCCTTTAGGCAATGGAATGAAAAGGATCGTAAACTGAGCTGAAGAAAAAGTAAAATAACATCTTTAAAACATCATTTTTCTGTTATCTGGGTTTTAAACACTTAGCTGTCACAACTACATTCATGCTTGTTTCATGATGTTGCAACCTTGCCATATGCACACGTTGGCACATGTCTGAAGAATACAGAATATCAAAAAAACCACCAATTAACAAGTGAGTTAATTAGTATTGACTACATAATTGTCCAATTTAATTCTTGCTGCTTATAAATCATCAGAATGTATTTTGAACACAGTTTTTTGCATGGAAGCACTCTAAAACTTAATAAGGCACATTTCAGCCTATGGGGTGTTTTTAGGCTCTTTCTGTGGACTGTCATCAACCATTTACTTATGAGTAATTGACCTTTTAAAACTGTATCCTATTATTTTTTCTTCATGGTTAAATGACAAGAGAGCTCTAAAAGGGAAGACAAATCAGATATCATTGTGATCCTCCCCATGGGTTTGGCATTTGGTAAGCAAATATTTATTGCAAGTGTGTGAGACTTCTATTCCTGTGAATGTATCAATTGTCTTAGGTATTTGTTGATAAGGTACAAGGTATATTATTGATAGTGAATATCTAGTTTTTATTTTACTGAAAATTAGGAAAAAATCTCTCAAAACTTATTTAGACTTGTGAATATGAGTTCAATAAACCTTTGGTATGTTACTTTCAAGTTCTGTAAGAAAATAATCTGTAATTTTAAGAGCTTTTTTTAGTAGGAGGAACATTATCTATATTTCTATGTTTGCTCTTGGACATAAAATGCCAGTTATCACCTTGGGACTTGCAAAGGATCAATTTATTAGAGATATTGTCCTCAAATATTTAAGGAAGCAGAGGAAGATGGTACCTGATGTGAGTGTTACCAATGGGCTTGAGAAGAGCAACAGGGAGACGTGAGAGATTTACACCTCTGAGTTGTTGATAGGAGCAGACACCAAGACGGGGTATGCTTTTAGGGACTTTTCTTAAACTAGGCTATGTTAGCAATGTTTTACATGGCATAAAGGATCTGTCTCTGTGCCTGATATGAGAAGAGAAAAGGGCAGCAGGATGATTTAATTTATCTATTTTTAGTTAGGAAAATGCCCCAAGAAATGGCTTATTTTCTTCAAATGAGGAGTGCAGTTAAGTTTATGTAAGTAAAATGTGCACATTTATGGATATTCTTCTTAAATGAGACCTGTATTTACTGCAGGCTTGTAATTCTCAGTGAGCCAAAATTTCCATTTGGGCTGCTAGTGAACAGACCCCATGGTTTGATCTCGTAAAGCTTTGTGTCATTCTTTTGTGTCTGAAAGGATGCAAATACTGAACACACTACATTTTCTGTCAGAATCAGACCCATTGTCATCTGCATTTTAACCTTCTCTTACCACACTAGATGGGATGGGGAAGGCAGGCAGGTGTAGGATGTAGGAGAAAATTTATTTGGTCGAATTGAAAGCAGAAGACTGAATTTTCTGGCTGATGCAAATGTACAAGGTATAAAGTCAGTATAAAGACTGAAATGGGGAAGTCAGGAGTACTGGTGAGAAATCACACAGCACACTTCTTAACATTGGAATTGTTCTTTCATACAATTTAACTTGATGTTATAGGAATGTAGTTAATGACATGAGTTTCTATTTTTTTCCGTATTATTTGTCAGTTATACCTGGCAATAAGAGGGATAAATAAAACTTTTTAAAATAACTATATTTATATTTTATTGAGGGAACAAAGATATAACCTTTTAAACTGATTTAAGTCAAACCCAGATCATCATCCTTCTGGACAGAGGAGATTGAAATATCATCCTTGTTTAATATCATAAATGGTACAGACTATCATCAATTGAAACATGACATTTGTTTGGAAGAGATGAATATTAGGTCACATTTTTCCTGACAAAATCAAGGAATTTTAATGTGATCCTTTAGAGAGGTGTTTTCCTCCAGAAAAATCATAGCTGCTGTGGAGTTAAGAGGTTGCAATATGACATCAAACACGAGCAGCACAGCTATGCATCAGTAGTACAGATGTGCATAAAACAACCTTTTACAATATGCTGACACAAATGGATGCTGTTTTTAAATACTGCTGAATTTCCTATGGTAAGGAATGCATGAATGGCAAAAGAATTCCTAGTGATGGATGGCAGAACTATGAATGTTAAGAAAACAATTGTGTTTTGCTTCTGTTGTGTAAAGTGCTGGGCAACAGTCACAAGTGCTGTCTGCATCAGCTTTTTCTAGATACCTGTTCCCGAAGAGCAGCAATTTGTTATGACAGCCTTTGCTATTCAGCAGGACTACAAAGAATCAGTCATTTGTCAATATGCATTCATACAGTTTACATACCAATGCATTCACTTACAGTAAATTGTGTGGTACAGCTGGCAATTAATCTGCTACTTGATACACTGAGTACTCCACACGGAGCCTACTGGCACAGCTTTCTTAACACTGAAAGAAATGTTATCTTTTGGAGTAATACACGTACGCTTTGCTTCCTCCCCTGGTATGTGTTTTAAAAAACGGTGCTCAAAATAATTGGTGTTCCTGCTGGGATGCATGCAGCTGTCACAAAGCTGTTGCTTTATTAGGAGTTTTCCTTACAAGGTGGCTGCTCTGGGAAAGAAGGTACAGAAACAGGCTCTACTCTTTACAGCTACTCATTGAGTAACCTGACCTCAGGGCCAACAAGGGTTTGTTCTGTTTCCTGTGCTTCCTCTTCAAAAAGAGTTTCTTTTCTTTCTGTGAACAGAAGGTTTTTGCACTGTATTTTTGCTTCAAAGAGTTCAGGGAAGAGCTTACAATTGAGCAGCTTGGCATAACACATATGTGTCTGGTTAGATGTAAATAAGAGATGAAATTTTTGGGACTAGCAGAGCACACAACCAAGGTGTAAAAACCAATCTGCTGGCCTGTGAGTTTCTCAGTCTAAATAGAACCATTTCTGTCTTCTAGGCATAAGGACACAGCAGTAGAGATGTCTAACCTCTGCTGATTTAGACATCATTTAGGAAAAGATCAGGTCTTAGATCAGATCTTCATATACAATATACATATATATATAGTGACAGCTTGAAAGTTTTGAGCAATCTTAACACAAGTACAGTGACTAGGAAAAAACATAGTGGAACATCAGGTTATCCTTAATTTTTTTCATTCATCACTACAATATCGTTTTCATGGAAAAACTTCACCTTCTTAAATTTACTGGTGCCTTTAATTTTGGCTTTAATGGTGCCACTGGACTCTCTTCTGTGTTGTGTCATTAATAATGCAGATTAAATAGAGTGAGCTTTCTACAGCTGGCTTTGCAGTTGCATTTAAAATTAAAATGCATTATGTATGTAACTGCAAATGCTCTTTGTTATTACAGATTACTGGAAGTGTGCACTTGTGGAATGAAGAGGGGATCTTCATATAGGGAGGATTATAGGTGGGATGGAAGCATATGTACTAAGCATCTGAGTTAATATGTAAATATTAATTTTAAAAAAAGTCAAAGGAGGAAGCTCTGCTAAGGAAAAGTTATCTCACTGTCTGTAACAGAACTTTTGTAGAAAAGTTTTGGCAATTGATGATAGTCTGTACCATTTATGATATTAAACAAGGATGATATTTCAATCTCCTCTGTCCAGAAGGATGATGATCTGGGTTTGACTTAAATCAGTTTAAAAGGTTATATCTTTGTTCCCTCAATAAAATATAAATATAGTTATTTTAAAAAGTTTCCCTTTATAATCAAAGGGATGTTTATAGCAGAATTGTAGCACTATATAATAATGAAAAGCATGTAATAGGAGTAAGGGAAAACTGTGTGCAGGGCTAGTGCAATAAATCCCTTTTTGATGAGATTCTTGAGGTAAGGAAGAGCAAAGATGGTAATTCAGAAAATGTGTGTCAAGAAGTTCTTGTGGCTTCATCCATCTGCAAGATCTTAGAGGCAAGTTTAAGTTTCCTACAGGGAAAAATACTTCAGTGAAGAACAGATGATGCCAAATTTGGAAAGTCCTAAGGGAATGCCAGAAGTACCCAAAAACATCATATTGCTAACTGTTCTCTAAAGCTGAACATAAAGAAATATGGCATTGTGTGTAATGTGCTACCAACCTCTAGCTGACACCTCAGAGGCTGGCAAGTTGTAGTGGTGCTTATGTAAAACAACAGCCTGTAGTGAAATAACCCATTCTCCTTTAGTTAATCTATTGTCTGGCTTTGCTCTTGGGGCTCTCTCTCCGTGATCCCAGATCCAGGCAGAAGTTATTTTTTCACTGTGCGCTGGTTCATAGTCTCATTTCCTATTCAGTTAGAAGAGGATTTATCCTATTCCCAGAAACTGAGGTAAGAGGAAAACAACTAATCATAGTTAAGAAGAGAGGAGCAGAAGGGCTATATCAGGAAGATACCATGTCTTCAGAGTGTCTTGTTTTAAGAATACCTCAAGCATACTTGAACTCAGATGAGGTAATTCTTTGCTGTCCTATGAGTTTCAGAAAAAGGAAGTGTGAAGAGTGTATATGTATTCTTAAAAGGGTTTGAAACATTCATCTCCAATCAAATTACAAGAAATAATGTCATTCTGGAGATTCCTATCATTTGTGTGAGTCCTCCCATTTGAGAGAGGAAGAAACCCTTATAGCTCAGGGGAGAACACAGCTGAAGGGGGGAAAATGACATTGCTCCCCTGCTTCTCAGGGACATCAGTTTGTAGACGTGAATGTGTTAGAAATATTAAAAATAGAGATGATGTACAATCTGTTAAGAAAGATAACATTAGAAAACTTTAACTCCGGTAAGCATACAGGACCCAGATTGAAGTGTTTTCTGGTATCTTCATTTTTATAGTATCGCTGGTTCATCACTGAGGGTGAATAATGCTAAAGGAGACCCTATTGCAAGGTCACCTGTAACAGGTGGGCACTGTTGCAGATTCAGTAGACCTTGGCTCTATCCAGGGAGACATGCAGATCTTTCTAATGTGTTTTTTAGGCTCTATTCATCATTTCCAGGTTATAATCAGTAATAAGAACTGACTGTCATTTAGACAAGAAATAGACTACTATGCAAGGGAAGAAGGGGAATTTGTTTCAGATGCCAGGTAACAGTATTATTCCACAGGAATTTTTTTTAAGGTTTCCTCATTATGAAAACATTATAATAGTAACCAATAAACCACTCTGAAATTTTAACTATTTGTATTATAGTATATATTTTAACTATTTTTATTATAGTGATGTCAGGTTTACTTTAATTAAGGTGAAAAAACAGCTTCATTTATAAGCTTTTGGGATTCCGTGGGGGTTTTTATTTCACCCTACTGTAGCTTAACAGAAAGTTGTTTATTTCTGTGAAACTTTTGTCATGTGTTACAAGAGTTTCAGATGAGTCTCTCAGCACGATTAAGCTGATTTGCAGAACCCTGCACATCTCCATCTGGGTTGGGATCACTGTCAAATGTCACAGGGAAAGTGTGAGCTGGTAAGACGGATGTTCTTCCTTTATTGTTCCATCAAAATGCTCTGCTAAAGTGTTTCTTGAAGGGGTGAAAAGCACACGGTTATCTTCTGAATTTTGTTTGTTGACCTCTACTGAATGGCCTTGCAAGCATCTAGTGACCTCAGGATGCTTTGTGTAGTTAAGGTGCACAACTCTCTGAAGAAAAAGCAAGAACCAATATAAAGAGACCATCTGCCTTCAAATTACAGATAGCAAATATTTTGGTGGGGTTTTTTCTGTTTGTTTCTTAGTGGTTTTTTTCTTCTTTTTTTTTTTTTTTTTTTTTTTTTTTTTATTAAACAAACAAAGGGCCTCTCCAAGCAAAGAAAAATTAACAAAAATAATATACTACCCTTCAAAAAACCCCAAATCAAACATGTAATTAAAAATATAAATGGTAAAGATGTTAATAATATTTAGTCTATTTAAGGATTTAATTTTTTTTCAGAGACTTTTCAAAGTAATTTCAAGGGCACAATGGGGATCAAGGAAGTCTACTACCTGTTATTTTCATTTGAACTTTTCTCTAACATGAACTGAAAAAGAATAGAATTTCTGAAGCAGTACTTGATATCTTAGGTTTCTAAACCTTTAGATATCAAACATCTACCCAGTCATGGATTCTGCATCCAATTCTGACTTGGACTACTAAAAGTGAAAGTTTATTTTCCTAAAGCTCCTGCATGAGCTTTGATTTCTTTTTATCAAGCAAAAAATAGTTTATTTTGTAGTAAATACTTTAATAGTATTATAGGTTGAAGGATGCAATGTAATGCATGTTATTACTTATATTACGTGAGTTACTCTTTCTTATGGAGGAAACTCCCGTACCAGTTACTTGAGCCACATGTCAGCTTTGGAATGACTGCAGGATGGGCTACATTTGTGCTGGATTTACTTGCAGCTATGGATAATGATTACCGGCCACATTTCTCACTGATTTACCTACCCTCAGTTAAATGGCTTTATATGAGGACTTCATGGATTTACTGTGGGTCTCTGCATGTTTCTGTGACTCATACTGGAAGAGGCCATTGTGCCAGAAAGCAGTAATTTTACCAAATTTTAGAAAAATATGAAGTTCTTTTCCTTCTGGTTACACAACATTGTGTAAGGGGCTAGAGTTATTTTATGCACACGCATGTACCAAAATGTTTCCCTACTGAACACAAAACTATTTAGGTGTTGGTGGAAGATCCTATACAAATCTTGTCAGAGTGACCAAAGGAAAAAGATTCATTATTGAATAACAAGATTCTTTGAAATATCATAGAAACAGAATGGAAAAGAGTTATCCTTCAGTAATGCAAGTAGGAAATCTCTCCTAATTCCATGAGTTTCTGATCATCTATATGAAAGGCAAAAATGTGGTAGAAAGTGATGATCTGGAAGCTTTGGTCATTATTTGCAATTTGGCTGATGTCTTGAAATGCCATGTGGTCTAAGAGCTGGTAAAAAAAATACTTGATGTTTTACGAATAAATGTTAATTGTGGGCACAAATTTGAGTGCTGCTTTTTGGCGTAACAGTAGTTATAAGCCTATAAACTAAGAAAAGGATAAACTCCCCCATATTACCAATTGCTGATTATGGTTCCATAATTTATCATGCTGAATCATTTCTGTAACATAGCAAATAAAAAACACAACCACCTGCAATAGATTATGTTGATTCGTTTTGCTGGCAGATGTGAGAGAGCATCATTGCTCGTTAGATGGTGAGCTTAATTGGTTTTCTCTAGAACTACATAGAAAATATTCTATTAATCTGATCACACACAGGGTGCCTAGTTTCCAAATCCCTGAATTATTGTTTAATTGTTAACATTTTTGCAGATAGTGGTTATTCTCTGGAGTTGATTTATAGAAAAAATGTGGCTTTGTCATTTATGTGGGAGGGAATTACAGATGAAAAAGTCACATGAGATACCCGCTGTGACCTGCCTCCTTCATTTGGAGTCAATTCCAGTCTGAGAATGGACATTTTAAAGACAAGAAGTTGATGGGGAAGTTCCAGGGAGCAGGAGGGAGAGGGAGAGAAGAGTCAAGCCCAGGTCCACAGCATTCAATAACAGGTGACTAACATCACTGATCTGACATTACCTATTTCCTTTTTTTTTTTTTTTTTTTGAGGTATAACACCCTGCAGGTGGGGGGACCTTCTAGCACAGCAGTTAGATCCTTAGGTGCTCTAAGCTCCAGGTTGAGCAGAGACTATTCTAATGCTCAAGTTGCCTCACTTCCCCTCTGAAATGCTGTCCCATGGTGAACCTGCACCCTTGCTGTTGACTGGAGGTGAGGACAATCCCACACCGAGGTGCTGTAGGAGGTGCCAGATGGGTGAGGTCCAGTTGTAGGGCCTGTGGGCAACTGGACTCTCTCAGAGTTTTCTGAGAGCCCCTGGCTCTGCTCACTTCTATGCTTCACTGATGCAGCAGCAAATAGTAGATGCTTCACATCCTGCTCCATGGAGCAGCTCTGAAGTGGTACTGCTGGGAGCCATGCTGGGATGATGTCCCTTGAGGTCAGTGTGTGGGGAGAAAGCAACCTAGGAGCGGGATGTGCCTCCCTGTCTTAGTCCTGTGGTAACAACAAGAACACAGAGGGATATCCTGACACATCTTTTTCCTGACACAACATGTGCTACGTTGGATGGTCTGCAACAGCCAAATCAAAGTACCCCTAAAAAACAGTGATGTAGGTTGCTCTTGCTGTGCTTATTAAGTGCTCTCAGAACCTCACTGCCTGAGCCAAACATTCTTTGAAATGCCAGCTAAGCTGTATTCTATGCCATTGGGAAATGAGTTAGCCTGTGTCTCCACTGCTAGGGATGACTGCTCTTATCACTGTCTCTTTCTGTTGCAAAGAACCTTGAAATCCTTTAAAGAAGACAGTTTTCTCAAGAAGCACAGACTTGAGCCATGTTTTTCAGAGGTGCCTGTCTACACCATGAGCTTATTTCTTACTTTTGCAAGAGGGGTGTTACAATAGATTAATTTTCAACTGGTGGACTCTTCTTCCTACTTTCTATGGGTCCTACAGAAGGTCCACTGGAGCAGGAGTCAATTTCTTCTGTTGTCTCTGGTATCTTGTGGAGCAATGGATGTAGTGTATGTAAAATGACTTAAATCATCCAATGACTTTTAACACTGTGTATTAATTCCATATCACAGAAGAAGTTTCTATAAAAGATAATTTTCTGAAAAGGATAATTTTCTAAAAAAAAAAATCCTGAAAAGGATTCCTAGGCTTTCCAAAGCAAACATTGGGAAATTTCAACTGTCTTGTGTGCTAGTCACCAGTTAACTGTAATGGAAGACTTATTTTTAAATTCCCTGAGGCTGTTTTAAACATGCACCTTCTACTTTCCCTTCTTCTGCCTTACACCTCCAACCCATGTTTCTCTGGCAACAAAAAATAGTTCCGATTTAGATATTAAGTCTGTATTTGTCATGAGTCTGGTTCCTTGTGTTCTGTAAGACCACATTGGTAAAATCCTTTCAACCTGGAGAAAGATACGAGGGTACTTTTTGCTAGAGATAGAGCATTTCCAAACAATTGCTTCAATGCAAATGAATGGATGCTGTAGATAGCTTTTTTGAAGCAGGGAATGCATTAGTCTCTTCCAGTCTCTTCTATCTGGAAGCTGAACTTGGCAATGGTTGAAATGCAGGAAGAGGAAACAGGGAAAGTAGAAATATTTATATGTTCTTTTAAAATCAGGATCAGAGATTTGGATCATATAAAATCACTTATCTGTACTTTTTTTCCAGTTAATCATTGAATGGTCTAACTAGGTCACAGATTAATTTGGTGGATAGATTGGGAAATAATTAATATTATCAGGTACAAAGGAGACAAATATTTAAAAATACCAAAATCCTTGGAAGAATGTATAAAGGAAAAAGCATAGCTGGTGTGCATTACAGGAAGAGAGGTTTCCTGGGCTTTTTTCAAAGCTTCATGCTTAGGGCCATCTTGATTGAATGAAAGCAAAATGTCAGGAGTTTGTCATGTTATAGTCCAAGGTTGCCATAAAAAAGGAAAAGAGAACAGAATAGCCAAATGAGAATTATGACACTGCTATAAAAAATTATTGCCTATCAATACAGTTCAAGCAGATCCTGTAAACAGAATAAAGAATAAATCTCAGGACAGGAGAGGCCCCACATTTTAGAAGGCAAAAACAAGCCCTTCAGCTTACCAGGATCGTAGAAGCCATCAAGGTCTCAATAAGAAAGCGCAATCAATTGAGCTACAGAAAGCTTTGTTAATTGTTTTAGGTTGCAAGCCTTCAAATAAGGACTGGAACTAGAAAATGCCTGAGTAATTTAATTGGTTAGACAATTACCTTTCTGCCAGCTGGCCTGGCAGGATACAGAATTTTATGGAGCAGCTTGCCATGCCATTTGCAGGACTGCTCTCTACAGATGTCGACACCTTAGGTGACATCAATGTATGAGCTTAGAAAATGTGTAACATATATGCACAATATCTGACTGTAAAGGCATCTGAAAGAACTAAAACTTTTTGGAGTGACCATACTTCCCAAAAGAGGGACATGGTCATGCCTCCACTCTGACAGAGAGCTCTTGGTAGCCTGTCAATCCACACAATGTAGAGTTTGTTAGGATTTTACTGGAAAATGTAATAGTTTTGCAGAGAGGGATAACACTTCTGGTCCACAGGAATTTCAGATATACGTCCTCCCTGAATTCAGGTTTCTGAGTGTAACATGGGCACAACTTGCTCAGTTGGACCTGCCCTTCCTCTCACAGTTGGAGATTCTTTTGGTGAACTCGCAGGTGGCAGCAGAGGAATTTCAGCCATTACATACTCACCTTGAAGCAACCAAAAAAAATCCAGGTAATTTCCTCACTAACTATTCCCTGTCTCTGACAACTGTCCATAGCTTAAACCCTCCACTGCTTATTTTCTGTCTAAAATTGCTTTTATATCCAAGGGGATAGAAAAGCTGTGCCCAGATTTCTATTTTGGTTTACAGCAGCCATGAACATGCCCTGATTGTTCCTGTTCCCTAGTGCTCCAGGTACATGGCAAATGACTTCAGGCCATGTTGAGGGCTATCCAAATCAGATACACATTAAGCATAAGTATTGTATCAAAGGTTCTGTTCAGGGGACCTGACTGAGCTCAGTGTGAGGTAAAGCCCCCAAACTACTTTTGATGAGGGGGCATTAGTACCAACTGCTTTGATTTATGTCTGTCCTTATCATACCAAGGAATTTCCTGATATATGTAGACACAGAACAGATCTGTGCAGTTCATGTGGAGCATCAACACTCGGTTACACTAATCACACACTGGTAGGAAAATAGTTTTCTGAGGTCATATACTCCTTGGCCTTCTTCTAAGAGACTATACTGCCCTGATATTAATAGCTAAATTAAAAGATAATTGGTAATTATTTGGATAAAATTCCATACCTGTATAACTGAAGTTGGCTTTTGAGTGTTGTGCAATAGGGCTGGCAACAGATTTTTCTTTAACAAACATCTAAACATCATACTGCAGCTCACTACAATGAATCCTGTTAATTTGTAAAAGAAAAAAAAAATCACAGGCATACAAAATAACACTGCTAGCCTGAGTATGAGGGGGGTTTGGGGACTTTAAAATAGAAGATTAATTGAAAACATGAAATACCTTTTGATTCTGATATTTGCTTTCCTGATTCTGAGCCACTAGGGTCAATTTACTTCACAGTTACTATCTTTTCTCTAAAATTATGTGGTTTAAAATTCTATTTTTCTTAAACAAGAAAAAGTTCTCTTGTTTGTGCTTTCCACAAAAATGCTAATGAAAAGACCAAAATCCTAGCAATGCTGGAGCAAACTTAGCAGTATCATATGGTCTCAGTGACTCAGACTCTGTCCAGTGCCCTGGCCTCCTGTCCTAGCTATAGCAATGTGTGGTAGGCAAAAGTACCTGAAGTAAAGAACAGCATTTGCAGTAGGCATGAGCAAGGAGACTTGTTGGAAAGGTGGGTAGTGATCACACAGCTATCCTGTGAAGATTTCTCAGGATGAAGAATCAGTTTTACCTTAGAGTAATATTTATTACTATCCAGCCACTGGTATATGAAACCTTCTGCCACATCTTTCCTATACAAAGGTTCAAGCAGAATTATCCTGGCCATCTTCAAACCCACAGAGGTGCCTGCAGGACACAGGTGAAAATACTGGTACCATTTGTGTTGATAGAGTGGTGAAGGCTGCCTGACTACCACAAAAGACTCCATTAAGCCCATTTACTCTCCAGTGCACTTGAATTAGGCCTAAGTGCTGGATGGCTTGTCAGTGAGTGAACCCAGACTGCCCAATGACCCTCAGTGTTACAGTGATGGGAGGCAGCTGACACATTAGCAGTCAGCTCTCAGAGCTGGAATTTGGAGAAGCAGATCACTTGCCCATTATATCCTACCTCTGCAGTTTCACCAGGGCTCTGGGTAGCCAGGAAGAGCAGTCTGCACAGCTGAGGGCAGTTAGAGAATTCACACCCTGGGTGAAACACCTTCCCTTTTCCATAGAAATGTGCTTTGGAAAGGGGTTCTGCTCTTTCAGAAGAAGAAACTCAGCTAGAGGTTGTGTGGTAAGTAATTAATTTTTACTTATCTCTGTGTATATATATGTGCTATAGGTTGGCTTTGTTTTAACTAGAAGAGTTGTGTTCCCCCTGAAGTTGAACTATGATTTTGTTCAACCACAAAATAGGAGGAAAAAGTATCACTTCAGGTTTGAGGGTATTAAAACCCTGGAATTACCGGAAATAACCATGGTAACAAGCTCTGAAGTAATGGCAGTTGCTCATATTACCATAGAAACAGGACTTAAGAAGTGGAAATTACCTATAATTTATCTCAGTTGCTTACAATGACAATAATATAACATGTATTTTGTGAAAAATACATACATTTTGCCTACAGTAATTGTCAAGAAGTTACTAAAATTTATTTAAACATATTCAAAAGTGGTTTTATTATTTTGTTGCCATGGTTATATTTTGTTATTAGTCCCCACAAGAGTGACATGCAAAAAAAGAATGGAGAATTGTAATAAAGTGTAAAATTCATAGGTGATATAACCTGTGATATAGCAAAAACAAACTATAAAGTCAGATTATGTTACTCTTGAATAGGCCAAAAGTGTTTGTTGTAATTCTTGATAAATAGTGTCATACTCGAGCAGCTGTGTGTTTGTGCTCTGTACCTGCTGAAATGGCAATGGGTGCAGCAGAGCACAGGCTGATGACACAAGTCCCAAACGGGCACAGGCCCTTTCCTTGGCTGCTGAACAGCTGTTGGTAGATGAGGTAAGCAAGTGCAGTGTTAGCGAAGCCAGAGAAGTAAAAATGAAGCCCAAGGCTCCTGCTTTGGGTAAGATCAGGCATCTCCTTGTACCTATGGGTTTCTTGAGACCTAGTTGGTAAAAAATGGAATGGAAGATGTAGTGATTCATCTGTCAGTCTGAAGTTGTGAGCTATTGTGCTCTCCTCTGTTTGGGATGATGTAAGATGCTAAGACCTTAAAAGCCACAGTCATTCATACATTAAGATGATTTGGAAAACTGGAAGACCAGTTTTGACTTGTTCCCTCTCTATTACCTACTTCAAAGCATAGATTCTTGCTTCTTGGTCATCTAATGTGCTCCAGCCAAGTTCCTACAGTTGTTTGCACTGAGTTAGGTGATCTGCATGGTTGAGGAGGTTTAAATCAGAAACACTTTTTTTTTCTGAGCTTTTATGCACATGGATTAGCAATTTCACTAATGATTCTTTACTTTCATTCACATCAGGGACAGTATGATCTGCTATTTATATCAGTAGAGGATAAATTTGGCACTATCCTTTGTTGGCTGAAGTGACAGAAAGCTGAGTATGTGCATATCTGGCAAGGCTAGATAGCAACAGAGCAGGTGAGCAGAAGTCACTGCGAACAGCAAAGAGGAAGGACCCCTAGGTATATGCAGGCTAGTAAAATGATGGGGGTTTAGCTCTAAATATTGATGAATTACTTCTCCATTAGCACAGCAGAGCCCTAATATACAGGGAAGATCTTAACTGAAACAGTTGAATGTAGCTAATGGCACTGGACTGCTGTAACAGTCTCTGCACCAGCAGGGATTGAGGCAAGGTAGTGAATGGAAAAGCCAGCTCCTGTTGTGTGGTCTTGGGCACATAAGGAGAAGGCTTGGTGGAGACTGTGTCATGCATGAGGCCCCTAAGGTAGGAACAGGGCTTCTTTAGAAAACAATCAAATCACAAACCCTTCTCTGATGCCCCACCCCTTCCCCACCCACTCCAAAACAACACAAAACAAAAAGCCCCAGCCCCAAAGAGGGAACACCTGACCTCAGTATTTAATGTCATCAGTCATCAAACAAGCTTTTATGGTCATGAGCATACTACAAGGTGTTTCTTGTTAACTATGCTAAAACTGAAAACTGTATAATTAGGGATTAGTGATAATTAATGCTATATAAACTGCTACTTAGAAGAACGAGATTTCACTCTTCCCATTAATGTATACAGATTTGGGGTTAGGTTTAATTGAATTCCTAAGGGAAGGATCACTAGCAATTATTCAAATTCTTTAAACACATTTAAATAATGCCATTAAATAACTATATGGCAGCAGGAAAAAATAGTGACCAAAACACATTTTCATGTTAGAATGAAAGATTCCACTTTGATAATTCCTCCAGCCTTTTAAAAACTGCTTGTATTTAAGTAGAATTGAAAAAATATAAACTGGCACATATTTCATTGCAGAGGAAATAAATAAAACCAAGTCTGAGGAGGCTTGTGTTTAATCATGAAATGCACAACATTTTTCTGTAAAGAATTAGCCATTTGTCTCACTAATGCAAAGCCTCAAGAGAGCTAGTGGCACAGTGGACAAATTCAGTGGTTGTGCTTGTGAGACCTCTAGGGACCTTGGTAAAAATTCTGCGTGGACAGAAAAAAGTCTGGTTTCAGAGTCCATCCTCATGTGTTAGTGAATGTGATCCTGAAGTTACAGCCACACCTTGCTTCCCCCTGCATCCTTAGCACATCAGTCAAAGAGCAAAATATGACTTTGGGCTGGAAGAAAATGAAAAAGCACCATGAGATTTTCTTGTAACATGATTTTTCATGCGGCTTCTGTAGGAGAGAAATCCATGGTAGCACTTCCTAGAGTTGCAGCGTATCACCTAATTCATAGTCTCTCTCATCTGTTTGTTTTGTAGCAGGGCTTGTATTTGTGTAAAAGGTTGACTAAGGGAGGGAATGTGCTGGGCTTCAAAATATGAACCCTCAGAAAACTTTTTTTCTTCCAAAAGTGAATACTTCAATTAACTCATTTCTTTTTCATTAACACAAACTGTATTGATTAAATCACTTTTGAAAAAGGCATTAATATTTGAAGCCTCTTTAGAGAAGAAAGATGAAGTGATATTAATATTTTAATTTATATAACATCAGTTAAATTATCAGCTCCATCAGCCTTTACAGAAATTCATGTGTTCTGTTTATGTTTCCTGGCAGTAATGTTTCATATTTGACTTCATGTAGAGCATGTGAATTCAGTCCTGCCTACCTGATTTTTGTAGAAATAGAATTTCTGCCGAGATGTACATTCTGGGCAGAAATGCATCTTTGCTGCATCTGGGTCAGTTTCAGAGCTTGCCTTTTGGTTTCAATTAACATGTTTGTTTAGAAAGAGTATATTTTTTGGATGGAAATGTAGCTGTTAATGTCTTTGCCACAGCTGGTGAGAATACAGTGATCAGGAGTCCAGGTACAGTTTGGATGGTGGAATTGTTCATATTTCAAATGTTCAGGGTGGGAAACAATCAAGTGTTTATGACAGAGCCTATTTTGAGAGTGTATAGAGTTGAATTACTGAGAGTTGTGAGTTTTGAGAACTCTGAGAAGTACTATTGGGTATAAAAGAACCTCTTACTTGTGTGAGATTGCTGGCATTTCAGGGAATAATTGCATGACCATGGGTAAAAGATATTCCTCTGCCTTCCATCCTTGAGTGGTGCATTCTGTAGTATTGCTGCAGGATTGCTGGATGCTCTTGGTCTGGGAACAGCATGTCAGATTCATTATATCTGCATGTCTGTAATAAAGAAACCACCTGTTAATTAATAAAAGGTTTTGTGGCACACTGGGAAGCATTTTTAAATTTTTGTGCTCTCTAGCCATGTGTTGCAGTAATACAGCATGCCATTGTTAGTATCAAGCTGTAAGCTCTGTACTGAACTTCTATGCCTCGGGATTGGTATTTATGATGCTTGTTTAACTTTTTTACTTACATGAATTTTTTTTAAATTTGATTTACCTGGTTTCTTTAACTGATTAGGTATCTATTCCAATTTTTAAGTTTTATTATCTTTGTAAGGTGCAACCTTTTATATAAATAGGATTAATGAGCAGTTATTCTGAGTAGAATCAGAAATTTATGACTAATTAGTTATTGTAGTGTAAAGAAAAGGCCATGTCAATTGAAGATGCAGGAAGTGACATGGAAGGGCACTGGCAGGGAGTAATAAGAGATGTGGTTTGGCTAAGAAGACTCAACAGACATTAACAACTTGCCAGTCATTGCTTAAACAGCCACAGAGCTGAAACTAAAGAAAACTGGTTTCAGAGGTAAAAAAGAGAATAAAGAAGTAGTATCTTACATATGTAAAAGGCACTGTAAATAGTAAACTTAGAGGTGATATGGAGATGCAGACTGATGAAGGAGGGATGACAGAGTATATCTATGTTACCGGGTATATAAAAAGGACTCCAAATGGAGTGAAAAAGAAGAAACCCACAAAAATTTATATTCCTCCAGATACATGTAGCTTGCTGTAATTCATTTTTCCTTGCTTCTACAAAACCCGCAGTTAAATGACCAACTTTAAGACTCAGAGGAGCAGTGTAGGGTGAGCATAACACCAAGAAATGGGATGCAGACTGAGTCACCTGAGCTATAAATATTATAGAGGTTTGGGGTTTTTTGTATTCTAATGATATTATTTTCTTTTCCTCTTTTGTAATAGCCAGTTCTGCTCTGACAGCAATCAGATTTAAAATTTCAGTTGCATAAATTCGTGGTTTAAACATAGAATGTGTTTCTTCATTATTCATGAACAAGATTTTGAGCTCAAAAAAGTGTCCTTCCTGCTCTCAAAAGCATGGGCAAAAGCTTTTTTTTCAAATACCTGCTTATGCTCACGTCAAACTGTAGCAATCCAGAACCTCAAGTCCCCACTTATCCTCCTGAAAGCAATTTGGATCACCTAATTTCAAAATCTGCTGTCACCAAAATAGTTCTTCACTTAAGTGCCCTAACTTAGTGCAAATATGCCCTTTAGGAGGCACAAAGATGCACAATGGGAACTTTCATGAATATCTGTGTGTAAAATTTGAGTATTTAATCTGCAAGCATGTTTTTCATGCTATCTTTTTGAAACAGTGTTTTCTTGGGCAAGGACTGAGTATTTGTATTATTTCTAGTGCTGCTGACTGATAGGAGCTGTAAGGAAAATCACCAAGCAAACATATTAGTCCAAATAAGGATGATTTTTGTTTGTTAGAAGGAAAAGACACAGTGGCTACAACTTGTTAGTACTGTCTCAGAGATAATGATACCCATCTTTGTTAAAAAATAATCTCTTTAAAAGTCCTGTAATAAAAATTGAGTGGCTATTGAAATAATCTGCCCTGCTTAAAATTCTATTGAAGTACCAGTGATTAGGAGGATAATTAAGTAAACCAAAAGATTTTTCTATTGGCACTTTTGAGGAGCTCTTGTACTCTATGTTGTACAAATTTTCTTCTTTCAAGAGTCCAGGGAGAGATGAAAATAAGCTTTTTACAGATTAAGGAAATAGGAGGTTAACTAACCTCATTTGTCAGATGCTGTGACCTGGTACTCACAGTGCCAAAGAGTATCCCAATGCTCAACACAGATTTCCAAACATTCTGATCCTTTGGCCACTTCTTCCATCGAAGTAAACACCAGAAGATCATGGTCTGTCAAAATCCTTGAACTGATGCTTGAGTTTCTAAGAGTAAGCTTTAGGAAAACCTGAATGAAGCCTGGACTCATTTCTGAGCCAGCCATCAGCATCCATCTCCTGAGGGCTCTCAGTGCAAGAATATTTTACATGGATAGAGGGACCAGTGCAGAGCTGCTGATCCTGTGCCACTAGAAACTGAGGGCCTGTGTGACAGAAACAATAGTGACACAGGAGCAGAACAATTGAAACGAGACCGCTGGAAAGCTTACAATAATGGAAAAGGGGCAAAGGGAATACAAGAGGATGAGAACTGAAAACAAAACATGAACTTGAATTATGAACAACTGGATCCATTATTATATACATTGATATAGAGTCAGCACAGCTGTTCTGACAATTATTCAAATTCAAATTTAAAATTTGGGTTGTCATAAAGTAGTGTGTCTCAGAGGGACATCTATTGCTTGCTTCAGTTTGATCTTCTCATTTAGTGCCATTTGCCTTGCAAATAGGAAAGAAAACATCTGGAGGAGAGTTAAAATAGCAGGAGGAAGGAGAAGAGGAAACCTACTCTTTGTGAACAGATTCTTTCTTCAGTAATAAAGCTTCTTTTCAGACTAGCAGCAAATGTGGTACAGATGGATACAAAGTAGTATAGTAAAACTCTGTAGGCTTTGTGAAAGTCAGGATAGATGTTTGAATACTTGCTATAACCTTTTTCACTCATATTCTCTGAAGAGATATTGAGAAGAGGAAAGTTCCTCTTGAGCAAAAAAAAAACTGTCTGCAAGAGATGCTTTCACTTGCACTTACATATTGTATATCTGGCTTCCACAGCCTGGGTGGTGGAAACTGGAACAGCATAACATGGAATAACCTTAAATATTTTCTCCATTCTGGGCTTTTTACTGGCTCTACCAGAATCTTGCTGAAAACAGATGTCTCACTAGTTGGTATTTCCAACAGGGTCCGGAGATAGTCATAGAATCTTTGAAGTTGGAAATGACCTCTAACATCATAGTCCAACCATAAAGCAAACACTGCCAAGCCCAGCAGTGGCTTGTCCCATGTCCCAGGGTGCCACATCTGCATTTCTTCTCAATGACTCCAGGAAGGATGGCTCAACCACATTCCTGGGCAGCCTGTCTATATAAATGACAATGCTTTTGTTAAAGAAGTTTTTCCTTAATATCTAAATTGCTCCTGGAACAATTTAAGACCATTTACCCTAGACTTATTGCTTGTTACTTGGGAGAAGGCTGACATCCACCATCTGTGTCCTTTCAGGTAGTTGTAGAAAGCAACTTGGTGTCTTCTGCAAACTGACTGAGGGCACACTTGATCCCTTTGTCCATGTCATTGGTAAAAATATTAAACAAACTTGGTCCAAACACTGAGACCTGGAGAACACCACTTGAGATCTAATAGGAAACATCTAACTCTAACAGAACCACACAGAGAAAAAAACCCAGCAAACAACCACCAGCAAACAAACCACCAAACCTCATAAATACCACTTTTTGCGGCTAATGTGAAGCTTTGGCTTTTTTTTTTTTTTTTTACTAGAACCTCTGAATAAAGCTGTAGATATCCAAAGCCCTTGCAACTACACCAAAATACAACTGTGTCAGTATTTTGAGTGCCACATTGTAACATGTTGTGAAATGCGTTAGCAGTCATAAAGCAACACAAACCAGCAGGCTCTTAAAAATGTAGTGTACTGGCCTCTCGTGTGGCTAAAAGTTAATTCTTTTCTAAGTGAGGTGATTCAATAGGACAAATAGTCATTACAGATTATTTAATTATCCTTTTTTTCCCGCTGAACTTTAAACATGAAAAAGAAAAAAAAAAAATTGTCACATATTGTAGGCCATGAAGTTGAAGAGATGGAAGCAGATCTCCTGTGAGGAAAAGCTGAAGGATCTGGTAATGTGGAGCTTGGAGAAGAGAAGGCTTAGGAGGATCTGATGGAAGTATAGAAATACCTGAAGAAAAGGTGCAAAGAAGATGGAGCCAGGCTCTTTTCAGTACTGCCTGGTGATAGGGCAGGAGGCAATGGGCACCAACTCAGGAAGGTCCAGATCAGGAAAGAATTTTTTTCCATGACTGTGACTAAGCCCTGGCACAGGTTGTTTAGTGAAGTCATGGAGTCTCCATCCTGGGAGATATTAAAAATTTGTCTGGTTCTGGGCAGCCTGCTGTAGGTGACCTGGCCTGAGCAGTGAGGTTGGACCAGGTGATCTCCAGAGGTCCCTTCCAGCCTCAGCCATTCTGTGGTTCTCCTGTACTTGGCATGTTTTAGATTACCTTGGAGAAGAGAACATTCAGGTAGGAAATGTATTTCTTCCAGTTGCTGCTCCACAGTGCAGGTCTGCTCAAGGGCAAAAGCATTGGTTTGCCAGGAAGCAGCAGTGTCTTATTGAGCATCTCTTCTAATCACTGGTTAGATGTGAACTCTGAAGTTCCTACCAGCTTGTTTGCATCTGATTTCTTATTAATGCAAAATTTTACTCTAACAAGAGAAAAAAGAGCAAGTGAAGGTACAAAAATGGCAGACCAGAAGTGGTGGGGATTTCTGCTTTGAACACAGTTTTGGGGTATTTTTCAGTAGCAAAGCATTAGAGCTCCTGATGAAAAGGTGGAAAAATATGAAATTGTTGAAAGATTGCTTCCTCTGAAAATGTCAAGTGAACATATTTCTGTGGGATGTTTTGGAGATGGAAATTCTGCAAAGTACTTTAATTTTAAGACTGTGGCATTTACGAGTGGGGGGTGTGAGGTTTTGGTGGCTCATTTGTGAGGTGTTTGGTGTGGTCATGTTAGTGTAAGATGGTTTCTATTAGATTGGGGGCTATTGTCTGTAAAAAAGAACAAGTTATCGGAAATTTCTGTTCCCTGTAGGGGAAAAAGAATAAATATTTCTAGATATAAGCTCAGTGAAATATTCTGTGGTCTAAATGTTCAGCATTACTTCTATTGGTACAGATGAAAATTTAGTTAGTGAGTAGGAAGCTCTCCTTGAGTCCCACTGTGGGAGAAGATCTTTAGTATTTCTTTTGTTGTTATTGCAATTGAACAATAGTGCCCCTCCAGCCACAGATCCCATAGCTTTGGGCTGCTGTTGCATCAATATGGTAGCTTATAATTTGGTGGGTAAATAAGTGCCAAAAATAAAATTCTGCCTCCCTATGGAAAGGTGTTCAATGTCATACACTTTCCTGAAAACTACTTTTGCCGCCCAGAAGTAAATATCAGCCTGAGTAGCTCCTTTGACCTCACTCGAGTGCTTTCTGTGAAAATAGACATAGCAGAGGAAGTTCTGCTGGACACCGTCAGCTGAAGTCAAAAGGACAAATTGAACTTAAAGGAGTTGATCCAGCTCTCTCTTCACTTTGAAAGCAGAACCTGAACTTTAAATGTCTGAAGCAAAATCCCTCTTTGGATCCATTTTGAAGGCTTTAAAATAATTTCACTCTTCCCCTTGTAAAGTGCCTTTACCATTGCTCCTGGTGTCTCCATTTTTCACTCTGATCCTCCACTGATGGGCAGTATATAAGCCATTCTGAACTAGAGCAAGTAATATCCCAGGTGACAGACTGATTCTGGAAGTGGTGGCAGGTCTGGGATGAACTCAAAGGTTGCCACAAACCAGCAGCAGTTGTTGTCAAATGGTCTCTTTTCCATCCTCACCTTTTCAGACCTTGATTTGACCAGAGCTTGACTTTCTCTTAAAGGGATGATTCACTGCTGGTCTCCCCATATGGCCATAGTCATTCTCTCAGCTGACTTTTCACACAGCAGATGGTTTACTTAGTTATTGCATTCATACACCAGATTTTTTACTACCTTAATGTTGCACATTATCAGTGGAAATGTGGTAAGTGAAGATGATGATCTCTAGTGATAATTGAAATTGAACTTCTGTGACTCTTGCTGCAACTGTGGTATGTACCTAACTTCCAGATTATTCTGCCTTATGTTGCTTTCTGTCCCTGTTCTATTTCACCAGAAGTACAGAGCTGTAAATCCAGATTTCTGACTACTATTTCCTGCCAGATCAAAAATAAACAAGAACAATTTTTTTTTTTTTTGCTAACCCAAATAAAGCCCTATATAGAATTGAAGTAATAGGCATAAGAGTGCTGAAAATTTTGCTATCTTATTAGCCACTCAATTTCCCATGCTTTAGCTGTAGAAAATTTGGCATCAGACAGTCTCTGTTCCCTTTATTACATGGTAGGGACCATCCCTTAGATCTCATGTCCCCTTTACAGTTGAATGTTTTTGAAGAATGGCATTTGTGCTTACATTTAACTGCACCACAAATCTGTTGCAATGAATGCAAGCTGCAACTGTATTTAGGTGTTCTGTATCAGAATGTGTACTCTGTAACTTATTGCTTGTGTCATGCACTGTGAAACTTGCTGCAATTGCAGTTTATATGGTGTTGGGTGTGTAAGTGCTAAAGCAAAGCATGCAAATTCAAAGCAGTGATGACATCTTAAAAGAGCTCAGATCAGACAGTTTTACTTGCCTTCATATTCAGAAAACCTCTGTTCAAAAAACGGTTATTCTCTTTCATGAGCCTCTTTCACCAGTGCAGGCTAGTAGACAGGTATGGATTTAAAATATGACTTGAAACTCCTCTGCCATTATAAAGTTCTGTCCCCAATCAGGTAGTGAAAATAAATGTAGAAATATGATTACTCTTCACAACACTTAGTTTTGGTCTCAAGGAATCAGTCTGTTTAGATGTCATTTTGCCTGATGACAAAAATTATTTTAAATATTTTTACATTTTAGAAGAAAGTGTTTTCCTCAATTTCTTTATAAAAGAAGACTGGATGTGTTTCCTAAAAATGATTAATGAAATTCTGTATATTAATATTTTCTGATGTTCCCTTGGAAAAAGCTTCTTGGTTGGCATTGTTATTTCACTTGTCTAAGAGAGCTGTATATGACTTGCCAGTGTGTCAAATTCAGGTCTGTGTGTGCTTGCATAAAAATTTATTAGCTGCTCTAACTAGTGTAGTTCTACTCATTATCATTAAAGGGTAACCTCTTTAACTACTTTTCTGTTACTTCTTCCAATGCAAAAGTAATTTTTTTATACAAGAGACATGTTAGCTCCAGAGTTACAGTTTCCTTTCAAATTGCAATATTTTAACTGATTTAAAATTACTTTGTTTAGTGTGTATCTTTGGTACTGTGAATCATAGTTAAAAACACGGTAAAATTGTAAGTGTTCTGAGTGACTGAGTTACGGCAGAGCATTTTAAATTTTAATGAGGTGGAATTTGGCTTTACAGTGATAAAGACGGAAACCATCTGAATTTCAAACTAGGTTTAGCAGATAAGTGGGAGTCAACATGACAATAGTCTGGAGCTGGTGGGGTCGAGTAGATGACTGAGACCTTTCTGTCTCTCAGTTTTACAAGTAGATGAATTTCTATAAGGGTGCTCTGGAGGGTGAGGAGGGGATGTAAATTGGCAGAGATGCATCTATGAATATTTTACCCAGAATTTCACTTACCCCTGTGCATCGTCTCTGAAAGAGACTGGCATCTCCCACTTTTTTCCTGTTCCCCATACCAGAGACAAAAGCTGCTATCCAGAGCAGTGTTGTGTCCATTTCTTACTAAATTTGAGCTAGTAAGAAGGCAGTAGGACTAGCAGGCATTAAGGACATTGCCCTACATACACAGGATAACTGAGTGCCTTAAGATATGTATTATGTAAAGGAGTTTTAACATATTTTGGGAAAAAAACGGAAACCACAAAAACCTCCCACCCCCTACTTATTGCACGTATTATGCAATAGTCAGTTATAAACATTTGGATCAAAAGGAGTCATGTAAGAAGAAGAGTTATTTTGGGGGTGGATTTTTTTTGTTTGGTTTTGTTTGGTTTTTTTTTAGTTTTTGTTTTGTTTTTGTTTGTTTGTTTTTTTTCCTTTGGACCCAAGAGGAAAGGGTGTAGGCCAGTAATTAAGAGCATATAATCAACCAAGTATATCTGAGATCAGGTTCTTTTTTTACTCTGATATATTTATTATAGTTTCATTTAGCATTTTCTCACCTGGCATCTAGATATTAGAGAACCATAATTGGAGTCTTCATCCCATGTCATCTAGAGAGCTGTTACTGATTACTTATTGATACTTTTCTTCAAAGAAAATAGCAATCTACAGACCAAAAAGACCTCAGCTGTAGAAGTATATGCCTAAAGTAGATGAAGTTTTCTTGTGAATCATTTTCTAAGCTTGACCAATACTATTAGTATTCAGTAATAATGGCTACATTAAAAAATTATAATAAAAGATCAGTATTTTATCCTAACAGTTACTGTTACACATTCAGTACAAATTCTCAAGAAACTGTCTAATTTTGCGAACAATTCTTTCACTTGACATATTTACTAATTCCTTAAATGCCCGTGGAAAAGTCTGCTTGAAATAATGAAGTTTTAAAGCTCTAGCCAGTTTTAAACTGTGGTCAAAAGCTCTTTGGTTCATAGATACTTGAACTCAAGTAGCCACAATTTATCACACCTCAAGTGAAGTACTATAGGACCTATCTTAATTCTATTTTTGTTTCTATTTTGTGGTATGGTGGTGGTTTTGGGGGGAAATATGTTCATTGTTTGGTGGGAGTTTTTTAAATTTTTATTTTACTTTACCTACGGACCCCCATGGCTAAGATCCATTAACTGTCTTGTTTCTCTGCCTCTGGCATGGAGCTTGTCTTTTGTGCTGTTCAGATCAAGACAATGCTGAAATCTCATCTAACAAGTAGTCAATTTAATTTCTACTGATAAAACTGAAACCTTATCAATAAGTAGATGTAATTTCGTGATTCATCTTGAAAAACTGAATTAAACAGAAGGAATTTTTAATAGTTTATAGTAAATTTAAACAGACTGGACATGAAATATCAAGAAAAATATTCAATGTATTTCTGATTTTAAGTGTATACAAAAGACTGCCTTTTCAACTCAATGAGTTCAGAAAAACTGTGTGTGTTTGTTGGTTTTTAATGAAGAAATCTTTACAATGAAGAATTTTTGAGTCTAGCAAATGTGGACAGCTCTTGTTTGGCCTGTGCTAGCAGTATGAATTTCAGTTTTGGAAAGTGCAGATGCACTTATAAACTGTTAGAGTTGCTTTATTACATTTGGTTAAACTTTTAGTGCATAAAGCACTACAGGAGATTATTTTTCTCCTTAGATGTAACTGGCCACAGTATTGTTTCCCAATAGGAGTTTTATGAAAGCATTTCTATGCAACGTGTTGTAATCTGCTTTCCATCCATATTGGTGTTCACTTATGGCTTTTGCTCAACATGGAAGTTCTTTCAGGCAGCACTGCCTCATTGAAAAAGCCTAAAAATATATAGACAGGGCATTTATTTGTAAAATATAATTAGCCCAAACCTTGAATTTTCACTGTCTGCTTTGAAATGTTTGTCTTCTATTTCTGTGCTTACTGGTTGAATAGGTTCTAAACTCCTGATTCTTTCAGGTCATCAGTCTTTATTTACAGAAAGTGGCAAATGCTACGGGCATAACAGGCAGAAGCTATGCTCGTTGTCCATGTTATAGTGAATTTTGTGTATTTTCAATAAAAAATGTGTTAAATTTTGTCTAGACATATGTGGCTGTTTATGTATAGTTGCACATGTTGCTTTTATATAAAGCCTCATGCTTTCTTCTTTAGACAATGTTTTTCTTTTCTTCTTTCCTTGTCTCTCTGCCTCAGTTCTGGCAAGCAAAACCCAGTCTTAAGGCAACAGTGCTGGTAGTAGCATGTTCTGTCTTTGACTACCTGCCTTGGAGCTCCACACTGCAAAAAAGGAAGACCTGAAGAGCTTTTTATAGAAAGCTGCTTGGGCTAAAACCATGGTAAATAGAGGTAAAAGATGAATGGCATAATGAAATTTTTTTTCACCACTGCCTCTTTAATGAGCGCTGTGTGGTTATGTTTGAGGGTCCCCAGGACAAGGGAAGAGATGAGAATCTTGACTCCATGTTTCAGAGGGCTGATTTATTATATTATGGTATGTATTATATTAAAAATGCTATACTAAAAGTATACTAAAAAATAGAGAAAAGAATTCATCAGAAGGCTAGAAAGGAATAGAATGGAATTAATAACAAAAATCGTGACTGCTCAGAGCCTTGACACAGCTGGACCAATGACTGGTCATCAAGTAGAAACAATTTATGTGAGACCAATCAAAGATGCACCTGTTGGTAAACCATCTCCGGACCACATTACACAGCCATCAGATAATTATTGTTTACATTTCTTTCCTGAGGCCTCTCAACTTCTCAGGAGAAAATCCTAGTGACAGGATTTTCATAAAATATCACAATGACAGTGCTATATTTTGGTAGTCTATAGAAATAAGAAAATTAGTCTGCTGCCATTGGCATAATTAATCATGGAAGACTGCTAGCAATGGCATCAAGGGTCATTGCTACCAGGAAAAGCAGTCTGTATCCATTGAGAATTTGTCTAATTGAATTCTCATAGTTGTAGAGAGAATCTGAAGAACTGACTAGATGGAAAAGGTTGTGTGTTTGTTTGTCAAGTGTCCAATGCTTGTACTGAGAGGTATCAACCGATGTAACTTGTGGCAAGGTCTGTTGAAGTATTTAATTTGAACTGAAAATAAAAACATTTGTTGTGCTTTTGCTTAAAATACGCTGAAATTATAGCATTGTGCTCACTTCTTATGAAGAGAGAGTAAAAGGAAAATGATTATTAACTTGTAGAGATTGAATTCTACAGGAAAAACGTATCCCCTACCCCTCTTCCTTGTCTCTTTCCCCAGAGAACAGATCACTTTTTTCTATGGATTATGTATAAGTTTTGCAAAATTACACCTGAATTGGTGTTCTCTAATACAAAATACTACTTTTCATTATTGGTTTTTTTGTAACCTTATATCTGGAGAGATGTCTCTGTATGGGGAAAAAAAAATAATCTTTAGAGGGTGACTGAAAATAAAAGGGAACATTAATTAGGTAACCAGGCACTGATAAGCAGCATTTCTGGCATTTCCAAACCCCAAACCACAATGGAGTCCATTCCTTGGATCAGAAAACCTTTACACATCCTCCACACATATCCCTTTCTATTGCTTTCTTTCTTCTGTTAGTATGCTTTCAGATCAAGGCCTACTTTCTGTTATTTTCTTGGTAAAACCAGAGGTATGTGTCTTCTTGTGTCTTCTGGATCTGTCCAAAGCCCTTTCCCAATTCCAAAATTAATCTATGAAACATTCTATGATTTCCTCAGGGGATGCTGCTACAGCCAATCACCCTCTCTTTGCAAGGCAAGGAGGCTGAGCTTGCTTTCATGGGGAGAAGGAGGAGACCTGGGACATATCCCTCTGTATAGTTCTATGAAGAACTGGTTTGTTGGTGCTCCTGGCTAAAATTTCCTTTTAAAAAATATAGGTTAGCTAACACAAGTTACAGTAGAAGGTTTAAAGCAGGAGAGATGCCTGAATTTCATTCAACTAACAAGCAGCTTGTGCTAACTAGTGAAGTAAATTTTGCAGCCTATCCTTCTGATCGCATTAGGAAACTAATTTTTGAGAGCATACTGGAAGGAATTTGTTGCATTTTTTGAGTGATCATATATAGTAGGCATAAGGCTTCTTTACTTGCTCATTAAGAGTTAATTTTGGATTCAGCTGCAGCCTTCTCTGTTATTTCTCCCTGCTATAAGGAGGTACCTGGTTTCTGCAATCCAAGAAGGTAGTAAAAATATGTTGTTGCTTGTCATGTTACTTGCTTATTATTTCTGTAGGACTTAATCAGGGAGCTTGTGGCATTCAACCCCCCCCCCCCCCCCCAAAATAAAAAACAAACAAAAAAATCCAACTGAGGTAGAAGTAGAACCTAGGGGCATAGACTATTAATTTCTTGTGTGCATTTTATGTTCCCACTGCATGATATCTGGGGCACAGGACATTTGCTTGCCAAGCTTGACTGTTCCCTCATCAGAGAAGGAGGAACAGGGAAGATAAATCTTTTACACGCAAAAAGCCATTAAATTTTCTTTAGGCTAACACAATTTTATTTGCTAAATTGTCACGTTTGAAGAAAGACAGAGCCCTGAGATGGAGTGACTAGAGACTCTGTAGAGGTTTAATTACCCCTCTAAGCATAAAAATATTAAGCACACCTGAATACTGATAAGCGCAAATAAATAATTTGGTCAATGGAAATGTCTAAAGGAGACTTGTTTCCTGCAGGATAAACAGCTTCATTGGGGTTCTCATGTATTGATGCTGCCCACTAGGAGAGACAGGTACTTTAACTTACCTTTTTGGTGGTCAGTTTTTTTGGGGGGAAGGAAAGAGGGGAGAGTTTGTTTTGGGTTTTTTTGGCAACAATCCTCTTTCCTTTTGGGTGGGACTTTGTCGCTACTATTGTACCTCAAAGCAACTGGGAGACAAAACTTGCCCCTGTCGTTTGAGACCAGGATCACTGGGTACCCCTAAGTCTTCCAAGATGTCTACTGCAGGACTCAGACTCTCTGATACCCTCCTCTGGTACAAATCCCTGGAAATGCATGGCAGTAAATGGTTCAATGGCAACAAAAAGCATATTCCGCACTTGGGTAGGAAGGATAATTACAGATATTTTAAGCACTGCCTGAATGTTTCAGAGTAGTGACTCATCCCCAGGTTCTTCTTCACAACTGGTACATTTTTCTGTCGCAGCTCTCTTGCAACCAGCATGCTTTAATTCTGTTTATATTTGTGCGTGTCTATCCCCTGTATGGCTTAGCCTGCCTTAACAGTGTGTAAATACTGCTGAGTAAATAAAAAATGAAAGGTGAGCCAGGAAAGACACTGTTCTATTAGTCATTAAAAAGCTCAGACACCTGGGATAGAATTTTCGTGAATTGATTTTCTGAGAGACTTTCAGTGAATGTCAGTCATCTAGCATGCTGATTTGATAATGATTTGGATCTATTTCAGATGCCTGTCTGCAAATCAGACTGAAAAAGTTGGATTTGGAAGGAGGGGGAAATGAATTATTTCAGAATGTTTATGAGTACCTCTAGTTATGTTTTGGTTTAATATTAACTGAAATCAGTCTTTTAACAATATGATGACTCTCCTCCATTCCACCCCCATCCACACCCACAGATATACTGCAGGTGAAAAGAAAAGGGAATCAATAAAATATTTTGATCTTTCTGCAAGGATTTTCTCATTTACAAAAAAAAAATGGTACCAAAAAAAAAGGTGACAGCATGTGTATGTATCTGTTCTCCCCTCTTCTTTTACAGTCCCATTTCCCTGAAGATACATCACAAGACCAAAAATCCTAGAATGGGTTGGATTGGAATGGACTATAAAGATCATCTAGTTACAACCCTCCTTCCTTGGGCAGGAACACCTCCCACTAGATTAGGTTGCTCAGAGCCCCATCCAACCTGGCCTTGAACACTTTCAGAGATGTGGCATCCACAGCTTTGCTGGGTGATATGTTCCAATGCCTCATCACCCTCACACTACAGAATTTCTTGCTAATATCTAATCTAAACCTACCTTCCTTAAGGCCATTTCCCCTTGTCCTATCACTACATGCCCTTATGAAAAGTCCCTTTCCAGGTTTCTTGTAGGCTCTTTTGAGTAGTGGAAAGCTGCTGTAAGGTTTCCCCTGGGAGCTTTCTCTGGTGAGGTCTCAAAGGGCAGAATCTCCTCCTTCACCCTGCTGGCCACACTGCTCTTGATGCAGCCCAGGACACATTTGCCTTTCTGGGCTCTGAGAACACGCTGTCAGCTCATGTTGAGGTTCTACTCCACCAACACCCCCGAGTCCTTGTCCTTAGGGCTGCTCTTTTTACATCTTCTGCCCAGCCTCTACTTAGGCCCCACGCTTAATTTTCTGGATTTTTTTTTCAATGTAATCTTTGCAGCTTTGTTAGCATCCAGTTACAAATTCAGGTAGCTGTACGCCTGTCTAAGATTAGTTGAATCTGCTCATATTTTCTTATTGTGGATTTTTCTTTTCCCTAGTTTTGGAACAAAACTGAGGCCCCTGAGCAAAGTGGTCTGTGAGGAGCAGCTTGCTGCTCTCAAAGAAATCATTTGATAAATGGAGTGATAGAAGGCTTCAGGGGAGTGCTCTGTCAATTTCAAGAGGAATAAAGTGTGTTTAATTAAAGCAATCTCTGTTTAGATTAAAATAAATCATTTGGTGCCAAGGGTGGGTTTTTTTAATGACTATGGGATGCCATTGAAAGGAGATGCAGGAAGCTGATATAGTACTTAAAACTCTATTTCCTCAGCTTGTGATCGATCACTTAGATGATGTACTCTGCCAAGAAAATGTTTATTAAACAGTATTCCACATCACACCAGTAATTGGTAGATGTGGCACTGAGGAAAGAGCAACAGTTCTGGAACAGAGAAGTTCAAGGGACAGAGACTTTGCAATGCATCAGAGGATTGACTATTTTAAAATGACAACCCATGGACTGTAGGCTGCCAAGCTCTGTCAGCACTGTAATAGTTGCCAAGAGAAGTGTCCTGCAGTTAGACAGCCTCAAAATATTATGTCTACAGATAAAATTTAGGAGTAAAACTGCTCTTAATGAGTTCGGAAAAAAATTAATGATCCAGCCTTCAGTTGTGAAGGCAGTTTTATTGGTGTTTCAGTCTCTCACTTTTAATTTCTTTTCTTTTCTGCTTTTTGCTTTTTTTCTTTTCTCTTTTTTTTTTTCTTTTTAGCCAGTAACTTGGCTAAAAGCCTTTTTGATATTCCAAATTATTTCTATGTCTTGTGCTGCACAGCAGAACCTAAAACTATCTGAGCTCTGCAGTGATGGGAGAACCTGTTGTCTCAGGGCTTTCTCCCACATACAGCTGAACATTCCCAAGATGAAATGCAGTGGGCTGAGCTAAACAGCTCTTCAGAACTGATGAGGTGATATGTGATGCTGGGGATCAGGGAGAGTAGAATAATTTGTAACATAAACAAGCTTTGAAGGACAGAGCTCTCCTGAAAAAGTGTTTGTGCATGCCTCCATGCCATGTAATGAGGAGCAGAAGCTTACATTTCTATAGATATACAACTTGGACTTCGGCATCTTTGCTTTCCATGTTCAAGGCATGTAGGCAACAAAAGAAATGAGGATAGTCATGATAATACTTATCAGGAAGATTTGAATTTCGGTTTCGTGACTGAGTGCCTCCTTTCTTCTGCTTGACACTAGGTTAATCTATTGATCTTTGTAACATATGTACCCTGAAATGGCTCATCTAGCTGTTGAACTAGAAGTTTTCTTCATCCAGGGAACAACACTGATGAGACTGGTTCCTATATAGTTCTGCACTGCTTCTGTGAAATGAACACGGAGCTGCTGCTGCTTCCTGTGTACTACACAGACCTTCTAGGATAGGTATAATTTTGTCAAGGTTCCACAGCTCTCCTTGGATTCATTCAGCACTGAAGAAGCCTTTTTCCTGTTGGCATGTAGCATCCTCTGGCAATATGTACAGTGAACAAAGCTGAACTGCTGGGGTGAATGTTGTCTGCTTGGAGGTGTGGTTTGGTTAATTCTCAATCCCAGATTTGAAGGTGAAACACTCACCTGAATTTGGCTGGATTCCTGATGTGCTCAGTACCTTTGAGAATTGAGTTATTATACTTCAAATATTTGTGCTGGATTTGTCTTTAACACTCTGTGTCCAAGTGTGGTTTAGTTTCTGAGGGTAATTATAGTATAAAACAGGTGCTTTTTAATAAAAAAGATAAGACAGTGGCGCTGTACTGAGGATTATTTTTTGTATAGAGAATTTTTTGGTTATGCTCTTTAATCCCTGTTGTACTTTAGGAGTGGTAATCCCTAATTTAATTCTCTTGCCAAGATTCTCTAAACCATGCTGCTGCCAGTTCACTCTCCCTCCTCCTTTTCTGCTCCCATGGAGAGGAGGAGTGGAGACACAAAAGGCAAAGATCACAGGCTGAGATAAGAACCATTTATTGGAGTTAGCAATGAGATAAAAAAATGAACAGTAACAGCAACAGTATTAACAACAAGAGTGCGCATGGATTCTTCCTCAACCAGTGAAGAGCTGTGAAGTTTAGTGATCACTCCACTGATTTTTGATTATGCAGTTATCTGTGTATTTTAGACTCCTCATTTTCTTATATATTTCTTATACTTACATAGGAATAGTGCTCTTATATTTTTACAGTAAAATCATTTTTTACAGAGACATTGTAGGAATGGTTTATCTCCTGAAGTTCTTTTAAACTCTAGTATTAAACATTTGTAATTCTGACATTCTAATATTAAAACAAAAAATAGCAAATATAATGGCAAACTACTTTCATCTGACTCTCTCTGGTTTTGACTTCCCAGTCAAGCCCTCCAAGATGATCAATTCACTGTAATTTGTTTTCTCCAGATTGGTCGGTTCTTTTCCAAGCAAGTTTCATGGTTTTGGGGTTAAAAAGAGTGTGTGCTGTATATTTCTATATTAGTGCCCTCAGGGGGTTACTTGGCAGCAGGAAACAAGTGTCATGGCAACTGAAAGAAAAGCCTCTCTCGAAGCTGCTAGCCCAGCATGGTTCTCCATGTGTGGCTCTTGCCACTCTGAACTGCCATTAAGAAAAGAGCTCCTTGGGGTTTTGTTCATTGTTTTGTTTTTTTTTTCTCCCCTGCAGCAGCCTTCAGTAACTTTCTTCAATTCTTGCTACTCACTCACTTTAAAATTAGGGGAAAAAAATCTTTAAAAAATGGTGGTGAAAATCTTAAAAAATGGTGGTGAAATAACAGATGTAAGCAAATAAAAGCTGTGGTCCTGGCCTGGTAGGAGAAAAAAAAAAAAGAAAAAAAAGAAACAAGGATTATCTGGAAACCAGTAGGAAATATTGATTTTTCAATTAGGCAAAAATAATTCAATTTTATTCTGTCTAAAAAATCTACAAATTAACTCTTTCCCCTTTCCCCAGGCAAAAATTGAACCAGCAGGAATTCTCTCAAGTTTCTTAAAGCTTTTCTTTAGTGTGTGTCCCTCCTATATGTTTGAGTTTCAACTCCTTCATCTATGGGTTTTTTAGTGATTTTGCAAGAAAATATTCAAACATATATTTAAAATATTTAAATACAAGACTGCAAAGCAAGTCAACATAGACAATTTTAACTAGTCCTTGCACTGGTACAGAAATAGCATATTGTTAACCCTTTCTGTCACTTTGTGGGTCAGTCTGCATTGTGATGTTTGAGTTAAATAACTGAGGTCCAGAGCAGAAGGGTGCTTGAATGGGCTACTTACATCTGCTAAATATAAATCATTACCTTCATGGCAACTTGCTAATTTACTGATGGCTCAAAGATTAAGAGGAAGGCATATCTGAAGAAGTCCTGATGTTAACCTAAGGGCAGTGAATTCTGAGTTGAATTAATAAATAAGTAAGGAGGCTAGAAGCACAATCAAAAATTGTTGCTTGAGCATGCAATTCTGCCAAGTTTAAAGTCATGTTAGAGTGCTGCTTACAGGAGATGGATGGAAAATGTTTGGTTCAGCATGGTTGGAAGCAGCTGTGAACACTGCACAGAATTGACTACTGAGTTGGAGGGCCTTTGTCTTGTCAGCAAAAATTTTGGATGCTTCTACAACTTCAAGATCTGCATGCTGCAAGAAATTGCAAATCTGCTCACTTTCGGTCAAAGACTTTTGCAGTGGAGATCAGGGTTAGGATGAACTGACTTTCTGTTTTGATGTTCTGTTTTGAGCAACTGGATGTCTGCAGAATATCCTGTCTGCCTGTCCTGTGGTTTTTCCCAGGGTGAATTACAGATTCATTGAAGTGGAACATGCTTCTGGAAATCATCTGGCCCATAGTCCACTCCTCCCACCCCAACTGGATCAGAGAGGCGTGTTCAGCTACAGGAGGTAATTCAGAAGCGTGTCCAATCTAATTTCAAATATCTACAAGGACAGACATTTCATAACTTGTTCTCATGTTTGGTCATCTTCAGTGTAAAGATGTGTTTTCCTGTATTTCAATTTATGCCAGTTGTCTCTTCTCCTGTCACTGGGAGCTACAAATAAGAGTCTGGATCTGCCTTCTTACTTCCCCCTCAGGTATTTATTACATTTATTGGATCACCCTCAGCCTTCTCTTCTCCAGACTGAACAGTCCCTATTCTCCCAGGCTCTACTCATATATAGAACAGAATGAAATAATCTATCTGTTGAAAGAGACCTACAGTGACCATCTAAGCAAGCTGCTCACCAATTTTTGGCTGACCAAAAGTGCAAGCTTGTTATGAAGGTCAATGTCCAAAGGTCTAAAACACTGACAGGCTTGGGGCACCTCCCACATGAAAGAATGGATAGATTCCAGTCACTGGGGATGCCCCCAGACTCTCAAGATTTTTGGTAGATGATCAAGAGAGGTCCTGCAATATAATCTGCTTGTTCTTGCATTGATCTGGAGTGAACCCCATTAGGCCAAATAGACTTGTAGATATTCTCTGATACAGCTGATGATCCTTGACAATTTCAGTATCACTGTCCCATGGTCCTCTGGCTCAGGGGCAACCCAAACTCTATGGGTATTAAAAATTTAGCCAAAGATTTCATCTAATGCTTCCACTTTTTCTTCATCCCTTTAAACTAGATGCCTGTCTTCAAGAAGTACTGGTCCAATGTTTTCTTACTCTTAGCATACTTTAAAATGCCTTTCTTATTATCTGATGCAACACTGTCCAGCTTCAATTCTAACTAAACTTCAGCCTTTTTCACCTTCTCCCTGCATAATCAAACTACAGGTCTGTACTCTTTCTGTGAAGCCTAACTTTATTTTTGGAGATGACTGTTTCTTTTCCTCTTGAGCTATGGGAGGAGCACCCTGTTCAGCCAATCTGGCAGTCTCCTACTTGCTTGACTTTTAAAGTGGAATTGCCTACTCTTGTGCTTCTGAGTGGTTCTGAAAAGCTGACTAGCCCTCAAAGACCCCAAAGACTTCAAAAGTAGATTCCCAGGGTACTCTACTAAACAGCTCTCTGAGTAGCTTATAGTTTGTTCTCCTGATGTCCAGGGTAGAAACTCTGCTATCCTTTTTTTCCTCACTGAAAATTCAGAACTTGACAAGTTCATGATCATTGTGACCTGGGTAGGCAAACACCTACCATCACATCCCTCATAAATCCTTCTCTATTTACAAATAACAAGTCTAGGAGGGTACCTTGCCTAGTTTGTTTACAAAGTACGTGTGGCAAAAAGTTATCTCCCACAAACTTCAAGAATTTACAACACTTCATTGTCACAGTAGGGTGACGTCCCCATTTGGTGTCTTGGAATTTGAAATCACCTCTAGGGACAAGGGCTACAGATCTGAAATTTCTCCTAATTGCCTATAGAGTTACTCATGCTTCAAGGCTGAGCCATCCTCATGGCTATTCAATAGACTCAATGCTCCAAACTTGCCTCAGCAGTGTCAAGTGGAGAGGAAGGAATACCCACCTTGATCTGGTAATGTTCCCCTAATGCAGCTCAGTGTACTGTTAGCCTTCTTTTCTGCAGGGGCACATTGCTGCTATGTGTTGTACTTGTCCTTCATTACAGCTGGGTCCTACCTGTAAAGCTGGGTTTTGGCCGGTGAGAATCCAGCATGTGCTTGTGAATGGGTTTGCTTCTCTGTAGGTTGGGGGTTTTACATCTTTATTTGTTGAAGTGCATGAAGTCCTGTCGCCTCCCTTCTCCAGTCTTTTCACATCCTTCTGCATAAGAGCAAAACAGCCTGATTTATCAACAACTCCTCCTAATTCAATATAATCTGAAAATTTGCTAAAGTTGCACTCTTTCCCATAATTAATGGGACTTGTCATGAAGAAGTTCAATTGTATTGATCTCAGAACATGTCTCTTGGGAACACCAAGCACTTCCTCCAACTGGACTTTCAGTGCCACTGATGACAATCTTGTGAGTCCAGCAGTTCAGTCAGTTTTCAGTCTACTTCTCGGTCTATTTAGCCACCCCATAATTAATCAGCTGTCTATGATGTCATGGGAGATAGAGTTAAAGCCTTACCAAATTTGTTGCAGGCAACATCCATTACATCCCAGTCTTCCTGCTTCCTTATCCATCAAGCCAGTCCCATGGCCTGGCAAAGATAATTGGAGTTCATCATACAGTGATGTTGGCCTACTCCTTCAGCACCCATGAGTACTTCCCATCAAGTCAGCATGTGTTCAACTTGTGTAAGCATTCCCAAACTTGATCCTTGCATGTCAAAGAGATGTCTTCTCTGTCCTCATGAATTTGTTGGTAATACTGGAATTTCAGAGACATTACAATGTTTTGCCTTTTCACTGATATCCAGTTCCAATATCAATTAAGCTGATGAGATTCCCACCGTTTGGATCAAGCAGTGCTTATCAGAATGCTCTGAAATTTCAGAAACCTATTTAAATGAAGAAAATAATGGATGTATTCCCCACCCTCCTCTGCAGAAAACTCTCCAGAACAATGAGTTGTAGGTCCACTCCATTTAATTTGGGTTAGGTTTTTTGGGCAAGTGTGGCAGTGGTGAGTTGATGCTTGAATTGAAGGCTGAAGGAGTTTAAATAAAGCTAAACTAAGGCACTAGAAAAACAGAATTTTGACGGAAAAAATTAAATGGGGGGATACGTGAAAACTAAGTCCTACCAGTTACAAAGGTGGAGAAAAGTGCTCAACTGATATGGTGGAAAATAAATTAAATTCACTGCTAATTACCTCAGGCTGGACTGGAAGGTCATCTACATCTTACAAGATTCTTTTGCTTGTTTTTTTTCTTTGCCATTACTGTTCAGCGGGGGAGCAAAGAGTTAGCTTAAATGTGTGTGCTGGGAAGTCCAATAAAGCTCTTTCTGCAGAATTAGCAGTGTAATTCTGTTAAATCTGCAGTTTACTGTGAAAAGTGGCACTTCTGCATGCTAAACTCTAAATCCAGATTAGAAGGTGTTCATGAATAGTGAATAAATCCTGAAATCCTGGTAGAATCATCCTACCCTGCTTTACTTTTATGGAATTGAGTAGGTAAATTAATCTCAAAATCTTATATAACTTTGCTTCTGTGAATGAAAGGCAGCCTGAAAAATGGTAAAACATTGCAATTGTTTTGGGGTTTTTTACTGTGTTATATTGGTACTGATTGTACCTTTATTCGTCTACTATGAGCTTGAGTTTGCTGCTGTCAGTATTTATTTGGTTCTGTGAGTAGCAGTGGATCTCTACTGGTTTGAGTGTGTTTGTGTTTTCTCTATCAGGATAATTATCATGGTTGTGTTTTGGGGCTCTGGTTTAGGTTTTTTGGTCACAATAATAATAATAATAATAATAATAATAATAATAATAATAATAATAATAATAATATACTTCCTAGTAATGTTGTTATTAGTAAATTGCACAAATAGACCAACCGGTCTATTTGATTATAAATATTTATCTACATTTTTAAAAATCTGCTATGTTTTTTCTGGGTATGGCAAGCATGTTTGAGCTGCTATTGAAAAACTGGTATATAATGCAATAGCAATAACAAGCTCTATGGTCATCTAGCAAGTGACAGGTTATCTGTCCACATTTTCTGTGTATAGTTAATTTCTTCCCTCATTTTTGCTTTATTCTTTGGTCTAATTGTCTGTGTCAGGAATAGTTTGGACTGCTGGCTGTAGCATGGAAATGGAAGAACTGTTTATGGACTTCTGACACTGCTGTAATCTTTCTCGTGTGTCCTTGAGGCTCTGTTTGACTGGATTTTTTTTTTTTTTTTTAAAATGATACCTCTTTAATTCTAGATATTTGTTTAGCATATGATAACTGGTGTGCCTCTTGTTCAACTTTTTTTCTTAGCATGGAGAAAAAGAGTCTCAGGGAAAACCTTATTGCTCTCTACAAGTATGTGAAAGGAGGTTGTAGTTCTGCAGAGATTCAGTCTCATCTACCAGGTAACAGGTCACAAGATCACAGGAAATGGCCTCAAGTTGCTCCTGGAGAGATTTAGATAGGATATTAGAAAAAAAATGTTCACTGGAAGAATTTTCAGGCATTGGGATAGAATGCATAGGAGAGTGATGGAATCACCATCTCTGGAATTGTTCAAAAAGCATCCACAATGTGCCACTTGGGAATGATTTAGTGATGAACACTGGGATCCTGGAGTTAGTGGTTGGACCTGATGATCTTAGAGATATTTTTCAACCTTAATGATCCTATGACTCCACTACAGACATGTTATTCTTTAACAAAAAGGCCCACACTTAAAAGTTGTTAGGACAAAATCCATTTAGGAAGAGGAGTGATTAGTGGTCTATTCCGCAGGCAGGGTTATGTAGAGATACATTTCTCTTCACCTCCTTCAGGAGGCCACTGAGGTGAGACTGACGAAGTGTCATTCAGCTAAAGGCTGCTGTACTGTAATGTGTCAGTCACAAGCTTCACATGAGGCTCTGAGTGTCCATTTGCACCCCCAGACAAAGACAAGGGTCTTTTTCTTCTCTACTACATGCTAAACTTCATCTCTCACCTGCGCTAGCTGGTACTGTTTTTCTTCTCCCCTGCTGATTTTCAAAGTTGTTCCCAACCTCTGTTTAATAGTTTATTTTTAACCAGTTCAAGAGTGTTGTTCAAGCTCCACAAACAGCTTTCTACCTAAAATGATCATTGAGACAACTGAGGGTGAGAGCACTTTGATTTATAATTTACAGGAAGTGTGTATTTGTAGGTGTGCTGATGAATAGCTCTTTTGAGAGAATAGAAAAGAATTAAGTTTCAAACAGAGTGCTGCCTTTGCTAATATAAGTACAAATACAAGGCTTCAGAAAGTATGCTTTTGTATTCTTTCCTTAATTAAAAGTGGAAAAAAAATTCCCTTGGGAAGAGAGAAACGTTGGTAGATTTGGTAGATCCAGCTAAGAGAGTTTATTTACTTAGAGCACATCTAAATTATTCCTAGGTACCAAGGTGATGTCTGAATTTTACTTCACTTCATATCTATGACTTTATAATAATTACACTAGCTGGGAGTATGGAAAATGCAGTATGTATTGTAAAGCAGCAGATGTAAAAACAATAAAATCTCCTTAAAATTAAAATATGCCTTTCTCATGGGCCACATGAAATAGTATATTCAGTTGTGTATTTCTCCATCTCAAAGTCTGTGGGAGCAAACACATGAATAATAATTATTCAAAAATTCTTGATGCTTAAGTTGAGAAAAACTGATTGTAGGCATATGGAGATATGTGGCAAGGCATGCAGCCATGATAGGGGAAGGATGAAATCTCTTCCTCAATCATTTGACTCAAATGAGGGCTACCTCACTTTGCTGGTGCCAGTCTGGGGTGCTGCCAGCCCCCTTGTTAGGTCTGCTCTATTCCTTTTTTCCTGGCAATCTGCAATGATGTTGGGATGGGCCAAAGGGCAGTCTCAAATTTCTGTCCCTTTGTTTTGTGCCTCAATGAGACAAATCTTTTTCCTGTGGTTGACAACGGAAATAAGCAGCAGTTTAAGTGGTGTGGCTTTGCTGTGCTGCTGTCTTTCTTTTTCTGCAAAGTATTTGTTATTCGTAACAGAGTTGCAGTCAACATAAAGTGCTCTGAATCATGAACAATTAAAAACACATTATACTTGAGCCGCAATTTCTGACTGTGAAATTGTCCATGACAGGTTTCAACGGGCATTCCTCTTGTGCTCCAGTAACTACGTCTACTTTCCTGTTTTTTTTTTTCCCACAGTAACTGGAATGGGATTATCTGAAAGCCGGATGCTGCTGCACAGTGCTTCACTTCAGTCTCATAATCCACATCATCTTCTAATAAAATAACTTCAAAACTAATGAGAACCTTTGACTGCAAGTCTCATTAACCCACTCTCTGCCTCAGGTGCTTATTAAGCTTTCTCTTCTTGTTTGTTTGACTCTTGAGATTCAGAAGTGAGGAGTGGAAGATGGTGTAAAAATGCTGTAGTGAACTTTTTTTTGAATGCCCTGACTGGGAGAAAAATAACAGATGTCTCATCTCATTGCATCTTTCAAAACAGAGGAGCTGTCAGTGCCCTGATTTATTTAAAAAAGGAGGAAATTACCTGAGCTACAGAAATGTGCTGCTGACACAAGCTACACTCAGACTAGACTACCATGGGATGAATTAATGAAAATAAAGTTGGGCAATTTACAGTATAGCCCTGATCTGAAAAATTAAATTAGACAAGGAAGAACTGGTACAGGAAGGAACAGGAATACAAGCAACTTTGTGTCTAGAGAAGAGAACAACCTCAAAAATCAGTGTCCCATGCTGGGAGGGGGAGGTGGAAGGTGGTGGAACAGAACAAAAACTCATGATCCCTGGGAAAGCAGGATATCAGTGTTCTCCATGCTTGATGTTCTATCAGTATCTGCCATGCTTGTATTCTTCTTTTGTCAGCTTTACCAAGATATTGTACAGTGATGATGGACCATTCACAGCCTCATACATTGTGTCTGGCTCTATTAAACAATTAGTTGGGATATTAAGTGATACTACAAACATTTGAGGCCAAGAATTTGATATGTTACAGAGTATTTAATCAGTTTTCTTTGTCTAGCAATGGCATTATCCATTGTGTGCTGTATATGTTTCTTTCAAATTTACCAAGTGTTTTCTGCATTAGCCATATCTTATTTACATATTATAGGAAAGAAAATTAAAGTTTAATTCTGTCAAATCTGTGGGGGACAAATATTTGAACTCTGAGGATAAAAAGCAAAATCCTTGTAGGAACAGAGTTAAAATGAAGTGTCCCCTGTTTTTATAAAGCCATCCTTTCTGTTGAATATTGATGGTTTTCCCCACTTCTCATTGAAACCTGTAGTTTCCTGTATTATTGATATCGCTTCTGGAACCTATGCTATTTTGGGGTCTATGCCTTCTCTGGCCTGTGAGGAGGCAGACTGGTCCTGAGTCAAGTGTTTTTGTTTCTAGATGAGGTGCAGATACATCACCCACACAGTCATGTAAGAAGTCCTAAATATGTCTTTTCTCACCTGTGAAAATAGGTGAAATTCTTAGCAAGAACACTTTGGAAGTAAATGTCTACCACATAGTACATTAATAAGAGGAGTGAAACGCTGAGCCCTGAGTGTTATGACAGTTCTTTCAAAAATATTATTTCAGTTTTGTAGCTTGTAGTTCCACAAGTTTTCCTTGATCAGCCTCCATCTTTTTTGTATTATGTCCTTTTTAGTTTATTTATAAGCATTTCTTTATGCTCATCACCATTAATTAGACAGCAACTAATTGTAGCCAAGAATCAATTTATCTAGCAGCAATTTATCCTGACTAAAGCAGAAAAAAAATTAGAAGTGGAAGTTGTATTTTTAAGCACCAGATGATTTAGTTTCAGGGGTCTTGATCAAATTAAATGGAGGATCAAATTCAGTGCCAACTGGTGACTAAATTATACTGTAGACACTGTACTTGCAACAACTAGTTTTCCCATGCAAATGCTTATGAGGAGAAAATGGGTAGTTATTTAGAGCTGTAGCAGCTGTGTCCCATATTTTTGACTCTCTTTCATTCATCTGTCCCTCAGTCACTTCAGAGGAAATACTGCTTCTCCAAGAGACACATTCAAACTGCCCTAATGCAGCAGTTTGGTCTCTTTCCAAGAAATGCCATACAAGTAATGCAGTCACTGATTCCTAACTGAGGCAGTAACTAAGAAAAGCAAGCACTTCAGAACTGCTGGTGTATGAGCTATACAACTGGCAGGAATAGAAAACATAGCTCAGCAGAAGCATTATATAGCTTTTCCTATCAAATACAGCAAGAATCTCTTGTTCACAGTCTTAATATACGTAGTTTTAAAGCAATGCAAATTTTGTCAAATACCTCAACATTCTTCATTCCAAAGTGTAATTGATTAAAGTGCAGTATGGAGTTCTGTGCCTTTGCTGGGAGAGGGAATAAGCAGAAGAAAATCAATGCAGTCTTGTAATGTGGGATATTAAAACCAAAACTGCAAATGGAGAATAAAATGTTTAATTGAGAAGTACATTAATGTTCACAGTGCTCTTTTTCTGCTCTAGTTGCGCATGAGGCACCTCAGGCCAAATGCCATCCATGGTGTGCTTGCCTCTCCTTTATGCAGTCATGTGGGGTCAGGCAGAGTCAGTAATTAACAGTTGGTAGAATGAAGTCTAATCAGGAAGTCCTGACAGCCATTTTGTACTGATCACTGTACTGACAACTCTATGCTCTGTAAAACCTTACTGAAGAAAACCAATCGAGGCCTTCTCTCTGAGTCCAGTGGCAGATTTGTGTTCATAGACGCAAGGAGTGTTCTGAAATCTTCCTTCTAGTCTCCCATGAGTTCTCATTCTTCTGTGCAAGTGGCAAACCCTGTGAATCAGCTGAGTCATTGTTTTCAGTCTCCAAAGGGTGTCTCTTGCGCTTTAGTCTTCTGATTACTTATGGAGGAGTATCTTTCTTGTGAATCAGCTGAGATGGAAATTCCACTGTCGTGTTGTGGTGGCCCTCTCTTTTAGCTGTCTGTTAGAAAGTCAAAGATAAAAGTCAAAGATATTTTTAGAGACGAGAACATGACATACCTATAAAGAAACTTAGAATAAATCAGTCTTACTGTGAGGGCTAAATGTAACGCACTAGAGTGAGATTGACCCAGAAGTTTGCCTACAAGATGGGAGTTCAATGGCCATTGACTCTCTCTCCTAATCCTGTGCAATCTGAGATTTGGGTCAAGCATTATTTGGGGTTCATCATCCACACAGAGGGTTCATCCAGTGATCACGAAATTTTCTTCTCCTTCACCCACTCTTTGTTGGCTGTGCCGGACTGTAGACAGTGCTGTTATAACAAGCAGCCAGCCAGCATGAGATTGTCTGTGTCTGATAAAGGAGGTTTCAGATAGGAGCAGCTGTTCCTTTCTGACATATGTGCATTGTTTGGACCCTACGCATGGTGTTTCACAAGCGCTCAGCAGAGAATGGCAATTAGGGTAAATGGAGAACAAGGCAGAATCACTGTGGATTTGCAGCTGATGGCGTATTGATTTAGGGAAAATAATGTTGAATTTATTGCAAGAGGTGACAGTATAAAAGCAGGATAGCAAAGTTAGCAGAACTAATGGTATGTGTAATGGGTTAGGAAAGAAAACGGTGAGAAGAGAGAGGTGTGATAATCTTTCATGTACAGAGTAACTTGATAATGTTCCTCTCAGTTTACTTTGATAGTTAATCATAGTTTAGGATGTTCTTGCCTTATTTGTAATGAACCTTACAGTAATTGGTCAGGAAAATTGTAAAATATAAAAGGGGTAACATTTTTAAAAATATATGACAACTCTGTTATGCCCTTCTGGATTTTGGATTCTAGTTATTAGGAGAATATGTGCAGTAGTCAGTAGACTTATTTAATGGACACATTTTCATTTACTGAGTTGTTCCAATGCTTTTCTTAGTTCTGTGATGTAAGTTATAGCAGGCAGTGCTGCTACCTACAGCATGCTGCAGAAATTTACTTTCTCAAGTGATAGCAAAAAAGGGGACAATGCCTTTCAGATGTGGAGAGCTGCTGTTTTATAGTAGCTTTCACTGACAGGTAGTACAGCTGTGAAAACATTTTGGTCATTTTCCTTGGAAGAGATCAAATACTTATGGGTTTTCATGTCCATCACCAAAATCTGACTGCAACAACTAGGAGACAGTCAAATTTCACTCTTGTGCTATGTCACTGTTTTGCTGACTTAATGAACATTGTCACTCTCTCCAGGCACCTGGGATAGCCAGAGGGTTAAATCCTAACAAAGGCATTTTCCCCGAATTTCTTAGATTTTTGGCACTGCTTCTGAAATGTTGGCAATAGACAGCCTATGGTTTTTCAAATTGCCCACTCTCAGTAGACATCCTGATTTAAGGTGGCCAGCTGTTCATCATTACTCAGGGTCCTCATTAAAGCCCAAATCTGCTGGACTCATCGTTACATTCAAGTTATAGAGTAATGTTATTAGTAATGCAAATTGGAGTTGAATCCAAATGCTTAAACTTTTGTTCAGGGTCTTAAATTTTAATCAGGCTTCTCCTCAGCTGAAATATCATTTCCATAATGTTAAGGTTTATGCAAAGTAACCTATTATTTATTGTGATTTTACTGAAGATTGACATCAAATTAACTCTTAGTTAACAGTCAGTTGTTTTAATATGGTTATTCAATTGCAGTTACTTGAGAGATAATAGTGAAATAACTGTGTATGGTGCTGCTTATATTACTGATTATAGATTTTTTTAATGGTAAGAAATCAGCAGAATCTTAGCCTATGGATTAATACCCTGATATTAGCACAGACATTATGGAAGTGCTGTTGGTATGTCTGTGATGTTATTGTTAAAGCTAAGGGTTGTGATTATTTGTCATGGAATTAGTAAAAGTACAAACTGTCTAGCTCAGATTGCAGTAGTGGGGACAAGGCAGTCAGCAACTTGGTACTCTGAGGACATCAGGGTATTTTGATTAATGCTGGACTGCACAGAGAGCAGTGGGTATGAATCAGTCTCAATTCACTGTTTTACCACAGCAATATCAGGATGGTACTAGTGTATACGGATGGTGTTAGAGTTTGGCCTGAATCTGCTACTTTTTCAGGATTTTGTGAAGTACAGAAAAAACTTATACTAGACAAGTATTTAATTGATATTTTGCATTAAAACAAAAAATCCAAACAAACTAAAACTAGAAAAGGTTTTGTGTTCCAAACCCACACAGCAGAAGTATAACATGTGTGCATAAGTGGAAGGGCCTCAATGACATCAAAGGTGCAATTTGGCTAGGTTTATTGGGTGTGGTGGTTTTGGTTTGTTTTTATTTTTAGTGTTCACACTGCATAAACAGTCAGTAGGAAATAAATGGCATTAGAAGCAGTGTAATATCTGATCTCTTTGGTTCTTTATGCTATTTAAACTAACTCTACACTTATCTTCATTGTTCCCTAAATACATCTTTTGTTCTAGTCTGAACATAGCCAGACAAAACTTTAGATGCTGCAAATGTCATATTTTTTGGTCTACTAAATTGAAATGCCTTCTGTCAAATTTTTATTCTCTGTGTATGTTGATATACAGTTGAAACAAACTTTAATATTCTCTCTGACAGCTAAATACCCTGGGCTTTTTTGACTGTTCATTACACAGCATGTTTTCCAAGTCTTCCATAATTCTTTAGGCTATTTTTTTATAGAGTCATATATTGCCACGTTATTTTTTGGTAAGTGCACATCAGATCTGAATTCTTATGTAATGCTTATTACACAGGCACATAGGGCTTGGGTCTTTCCCCTGTACTTCAGAATAGATCCTGTAAAGCATCTCCTTTCACAGCAAGTTTCATGAAACCGTTTTCTGGAATACTTAGATGTCTAGAACTCTGCAGCAAAGGACTTTGGATGATAAACCTGCAAATAGAGATTGTGTGCTTGTGTCTAATACCTGGCCCAGAAGTCTGTATTTTTAGAAGATGAATGATTTTATGCTTGAGGAGAGGGGAATGTTTAAAAACTGTTTAGGATGATCCAAATGTATTGCTGTCCATTCTCTGTTTATCTGTAAATTTATTGCGTAGAATCTGGGATGCCTCTCCCCTCCCCTGAGTAGTGGATTTAATATCTAGGAAGTATGTTAGCTCTCAGAACACACCTCCAGAAATGCTGCTGTTCAACCATGGCTCCACATTTAAAACAATATTTTAAGGTCTATTACTTTGGGACATTTGAATTTGTGCAATGCATGCTATGCAGATCTTGCATAATTATTATTCATTAATTAAGGTCAAATCAAATCCTTTACAGAAATCTATTACATTAAGAAGTTTACCACCTATCAGCAAAAGCTCATTTGAAAACAAGATTTAGAATTCATAAGCCCATGTTCATTGTCTTTGATTGCATTGCATTCCTTTTCATACCTATCAGTGCCATAAATTAGTCATTTCTTTACTTTATTGGGATTGGTGCCAGGTCTACTGATTGCTGATGTTAAACTAGTCAGCCCATTTGCCTTTGTGAAGTATTGTTCCATCACTGCTTTATTTTCTTGTACTGTTAAACTTTCTAGGCCTCCTGAAGCTGCTGAAAATCTACTTCTGTGGTTCAGGTTACTTCTCAGACAGCTCTTTTTTGTATGACTGCATATATTTTGTGGCTTCTCTTTTTTTTGCTTTCCTGAGAAGTTTATATTTGAAATGTTACACTGGCAATTACATTTCAACAATAACTGAAGACGATGCAGAAGTATTTTGTTATCTTTAAGGGATGCAAATACTTTTCACTATTTCTTCACAATATTCAGGAGAAAAATGTTTAATACTTATGCCCTTTTTTATGTTATCATTCATAACTTGTAATCCATAGACACTATTACTGAGATCATTTGTGTACTTGTTGTGCTTAAAAAAATCTTTGAGTGCTAGTCAGTGAGGTACTTTTAAGTCTATTATTTGCTACATAAAATTTCTGTTCTTTCTAGCTATTAATTCATATTCAATGTTATAATGCTGTCATCTTTTTTGTGTGAGTGTGTGTACTGACAGATTTTTCTTGTCTCTCTAAAAGTGGCTTCTTAGTCCAAGTGATTTTCATTCAGAACAGATGGATTGTGACTTTAGGGGACATCTCCTAGTTGTTTTAAACCATCTTTAGCTATCTTAACTATAATTAGCATTTTTTTGCTCCTTTAGGGTGAGTAGACTGATGTTTATAGGCTTGACAAAAGGACACATTTACAAATGTTTTACTTTTACACCTGTATGCAACAAAATGGTGACCTCTGAATTTAAGAAATGGTTAATTCTCTTGTTTAGGGAATTTTTCATCTGCCCAGGTGATGGCTGATGTAGAATGACCATGTGTTGGATGTGGAATATTTGTGAGTCAGATTTTTTTTCAAGTAAAACAAGTAAAAATTGCAGAATGTTTTAGTTCTAATATTCTAAGACCTCTAACATTTGGGGTTTAGTTTGTTTTTCTCTGCAACAGACAGCTTACAGGAGAAGTGTATGCTGTGCTCCAGCCTACAGTGGTGGTCTGTAGAGAGGCCACCTACTATCTTACATGGTGGTTATTTATCTGTAAATGTTTGAGAACTCTTGGTTCAGAGGTGAGATAGACTTGAAGAGGAGCAGTACTCCCCACTTTCCCTAAACAGATGGTTCTGATTGGTTGCCTTTAAGTAATTAGATTTTAAAAACATTCCACTTTTAATTCACTGATTTTTAATGCTAACTAGTTGGGTTGTAATGCTAACTAGTTCTCTTGTTTCTGTAAATGGGTTCTCACTGGTAGTGTAGTCGTAATTTCCTCTTTTTCAGGCCATATCATTGGTACAGTGTCCCACTGTGGCCAATTTCTGAAACATCTTACGGCACTTATTCTTCTTCCAAGAAGTTCCCTTAAGAGCATATCTGTGTTTCTTGAGTACACATGGACTCAGAGAGGAAAGAAAGTTAATCCTGAGGGCGAAAAGCCCCACTGATATAGTGGAGAGAGTGGATTTATGAGCTATCAGTATGCTCTTGTCCTTGCAAGTTTTCTGTGCGTAAATAAGAAGAGGAAATTGAGGAGATTATATTTGTTCAAGTAGATGCTGATTCAGACAAGAACTTATGTGTGTGTCTCATCCTCAGAATGCAAGAAGGCTCATCTCTATTCAACAAAGCTTTTATGTCACCACTTAGAGATAGGCACATGGTCAAGTGCTTCCCCAAAATAGAAATGTAATTATTTTCAGTGCTTTGACTTAAAACACTTTGCTTAGGCTGGCACTTGTCATGTCCTCAGTAATGTATTCCTGATTACTAAGCAAACCCCTCTGTCCCTTCCAGTGAAGGGTTCAAGGCTGAGTTTTACAATGCACATACCTGCCTGTGCCTCTGTGTTTACAGTAGGTAACTTCAATGATAGATGGAGAGCTCAGGTGGGGATTTGCAAGCTATGGTTAGCAAAAACCCCTGCTTGCTTTCCTTTAACCTGTTTAATCAAATCTAATATCAGACCTGATGGATTTTTTTGTCAGTGCTAGGAAATAGATTTTTTACATATTAAAAGTGCTGCCTTTGGAAAATATTATTTTGTCTTTTGTTTAGTTTTTTTCTTTTTGTTCATTTTCCTTTTTGTTGTGTTTGGGTTTTATTTTTTGATCAGGGTTTTTGTTTGTTTGCTTCTTTGTTTTTTTTCTAGTTGGATTTGATATAATATTTATGTTGTTGTCTTCCACTGGATTATTCTGGAAGAAAGGAACTGTACCAACACAGTAGTGCACCTTTGCTTAATTGCTGAGGCTTGTATTCAACAGGGCAGTGCTTCTGTTCATTCCCATGGCAAATTAAATTTAAATAAGTGATTTTTTCAAAGCCAACTAAAGGGATCTGAGTAGCTTTTCTCTCAAAAGTGTCCAAAATAATTGGATTCTAGAAACAGCCCTTGTGGGGTTTTTGGTTTTTTTCCTTTTTTTTTTTTTTTTTTTTTTTTTTTTTTTTTTTTTTTTTTTTTGAGGTTTCAATCTGTCAAAAGTCGTGTCAACATCAAAAATTTCTAGGCTGCAATAGGGGTAGAGTCTCCTTGGACAAGGTTCTGCTTCTGGAAAAAAAAATCTATATGCAACAACTTCTTCTAATGTAGAAATAGAGAAAGAGTGTGGAAGAGAACTTTGCTTGTACAAGAGTTTTTTAAAAAAAGTCAATGTCTTATGAAATGTTGTCCATTAAGACAATGGCAATGCTGCAGTTCATATGTTAGATTACAGACTTAATGTGTCCTCTCCTTTGAATGTTATCTGGGCAATTAGGGATTCATTGAGTTTTGTTGTTTCTCAGCATGTATTCCTTAGTGAATGCATAGCTCCCATTATTTTTAGGGTCAGTTCATGTGCTTAATTCCTTGTGCTCCACGTGTTTCTTTGTTCCTTACATTTTTAAACAAATAGGTTGACTCGTTCTTTATACACGTATGCTGCTCTGTACCCCTGTGAGTCCTGTGTATCTCTATGGTTCCTCACAGACCACACAAAGTACTCCTAGCACTGTCATGACTGAGTGGTGACACACTTTAGCTTGTTACCACTTTAGTGGTAATTTTTGGCTTGTAAGGCTCACCTAAAGGCAAGTCCATCAACTCCTGCTTGATGTGAGCCAGTGTATGTCTGTATCAACTCAAGTGACTCCACAAAAAATATTAGTATTTTGTGGAATTCCTGCTAATATTTGCACATGTTCTTGCAACACATGGGCTTGTCTGTACTAACACCAGCACTTTGGGCAGACAGCAGAAGCATCCAAATTTGAGGACCTTGGCCACGGGGCTGGCCTGGAAGAAAGGCAATGACAGCAGTAAAGCCATGAAATAGTGCTGAGGATCTGGAGTGAATTGTGTCTTGCCTTTGCCTTCCCCTGCGCTGATCTTTATTTAAATCTGTTTAGGAAACATGAGTACAGAATATTGGTGTGCAGTGCCACTACTGAAGATGTCCTAACCTAATTTTCCATTGACAGGTCACTGCCAGAGTTTGGAAGTCCCAAAAACAACTAGGAAAATCAGGACATAAAATATTATTTAGAGCAGCAGAATTAAAAGAATATTACTTTTGAGGTATAAAGCTGATATATTTGTCTTCTGCTTCAGGGTGTTCACCCATCTCCCTGCTTGACTTCTTTGCTTGGTTTTTTTCAATTACTTGTGTTTCTTTGATATGTGCAAGGGACCATCTGGGAAGACTGTCCTTTTGGGAAAGAAACTCTTCTGGCTGTGAAGAGAGATGATGCATGCTCCACTGCCTACCTGTTACCAGTGAGAGAAAAAGAAATTACTAGAAGCACAAGTATTTTCTTTCCCAAATCTCCCTCCAACCTCATCCTGCTGGATTTCTGAAGGTGTTTGGTCCTCCAGAGGCCTTGGATTGGGCCAATAGGCAAGTGGGTGCTTGCCAATACAGGGCAATGGAAATCTGTGTTACTGAAGGGTGCGTGTCAGGCTCACCCACCGGGCAGCAAACACCTTCGTTCAGATTACCTTTTTACTCCTGGACTATATAATTTCCAGCCTGCTTTTCAGTGCATGACAGTGCTTTATAAGGCATTTTGGGTGAGTAAGAGTGGGATGAAGGAGACAGAGGGCAAATGACACATCCAGTTCTTTTACTGGGAAGAAGCAGGATTGCTGAGACTATTTTTTCTTTTAATTCTGGTTACTGTACTGTTTAGAATCTGCAGGTTCTCCTTAGCCTTTATGGTCACATCCTGGCACCCCACCAACAGTGCAGAATGAAGAAAAATTCCCTTATTTTTCCTGGCCATGCTTCCTCTGAAAAGGACTTGAGTTTTAGGTCATTCTTATATAGCCGCGTTGCCATTTGTTTGGTTTTGGTTTCTTTTTGCTCTTTGTTTTGTTTTCCTGTTCTGGGGGTTGTGACACTAAGCTCTAAGAAAATCCAACTTGAATTTAGGCTTTTATGCCTAGGGCCCAAAACATGTTCTTGTTTATACCTGCAGAAGAGCAAACACAAGGAGTGGAGTACTTAGCTCTTTAGTCAGGTGTTTAGTTCCATATCACAGCAGGTGAGACTTGGACCCAGATTTTTGGTTTTGCTTCAAGCATTATTTTTGCCAGCCAAACCCTCCTTCCGCATCAGTCAGCGAGAAAAAGGGTTTGAATTTGTTGAGGAAAAAAATAATGTTTAGCATATTTTCTAATCAAATAATGAGAAATCCAGCAATTTTCACTGAATTTGGTTTTACCAAAATTATAATTTGGCCATGGACCTTAAAAATAATTTCTCAAGCATTAAAGGCTTGAAAACAGAATATGTTACACAGTGCTTTCCCTTTAGCTCCATATAATAAGGTTGTAGCTATTTCTGCCTGTGCAGATATTCTCTCCTGAGATATCTTATGTACAGGAAGATTGAAGAGAAGGCATTCAACTATTTTCTTTTGAAATGTCATCATTGCAGCACATTCTAACTCAGATTATTGGACTGGAGAGATGATCAGTATGTGGATCCTCATTTCACAGTCATTTGAGATTTAAAATACTGTGCATATTATAAATTAGTTGGAAGGGTGAATGGCATAGACATTCCATTCACCCGTGCCAAATCTAGATGTCTGTGGTCATGCTAACACAGCACTTCACAAATTACACCATGCAGGACACAAGGCTGGATGGGCCATAAACTTCAAAGGCCCTCAGTGGGATCTGTTTGTTTTAGATTCTTAATTATGGTAATTTTTTTCCTGATGATACAATGAGTTTAGAAATACAGATAGTTATGTGTGCTTGGTGTCCTGGATGGGAACACGCTCTGTAGCTGTCCAAAATGAGAGATAGTTTGATGTTGGAATTGGAAAATAACAGATATTGCAGGCATCAGAGATGTTCCAAATGAGAATCAATGATTCTCAACTAAGCACAGGCTATCAGGCACAGTTAGGACAATAAACATCTACAAAAATCTGGAGGGTGTCCACATCAAGCAGAAACAAAGTGCTGTCTGGGGTGGTCCACAAAATACAATGAAATAAAATTTGGCAAAGCAAAAACGGCAAACTGAAAATTGCAGAGGATAAGGGGACAAAAATCCCCAAAACAGCAACATTCTCTTAAAGAAACTAGCATCAGTTTTCACTTATTTTGAGATATTTGGCTACTGGGCTACCTAGCACTAAGTACTTCTGAACAGGTATATGTTTAGTGTTCTGTCCTCTCAGACACAGACCTTCTAACTGGGGAATATATTCTTTCCTTTAATGTGAGACAGCTTGGGTGAGTGGGGGAACCTTTTGATTGTGAAGATTTTTACATTTCATTTCTGAAAGCTTTTTCTGTTTCTCTATTTTTAGTAGGCTTGTAGTTGGCAGATAAGTACATAGTTGCAGAAAGGAAAACCTGCTTAGGAGAGAATGAGAGGATGCTGACAGCTTTTTCAGCTCTTTACTGTTCCTTGAGCACTCTGCAAGGTCCAATGTGGTCTGAAGAGAGGTTTTTTTGCTAAAATGTCAAGCCCCAATCCTGCTTCTTTTCTTCCCGGTTCTCGGCCTCTTGCCCAGGTCTTCTGCCACACATGAGAAGGCTGAGAACAGGTGTTGTGCTCAGAGAAAAAACTGCTGCTTCCCACTCTCTGCCTCTTGTAGCCCTCTGTTCCCAGAGGGAGCTTGCATGCAAGTGATGCATAAATAAAACCATTGAAGCTTGGGCTGCAGGTTACCTGTTTGTTTTTCACATCCTGCTGAAATTCTGAAGCTCCTCCTTTTCATCTTTGCTCTCTTGGGATGGGAGTGTTAAGTCTTGAAGACATGAGGCTGCTGCTGTTGGTTGTTGCTAAAACAAAAAGTGAGAAAATTGTTTCTGCCTTCCATATTTATCAGGCACCAGACCCTTAATAAGATAGAGCCAAACACATAGACCTTGTCTGCTTGAATTCAAGAGATCCTCTGTGAAAGTTGCAACAGATTTGAGTTTTTTCTGTGCATGGAGGAAAAACAGGGTGTACACAATAAGCTGTGCTTGTATCTTAGCTTGTCAGAAAAAGATAAGGTCATTCTGGCTGTTGTTAAAGGTCAAGCAAGGTAACATGGGTAAGCAGAAAATGTTTAGTGTGGCTTCAGTCTTGGACAAAGAAATGAAACAACTGAAACAGGTTCCCTTTGGTGAAGAATTAAATGCTGGAACACATATTCTGTAAACTGATGTTTACAGAGCTGGCAGCGCACATAGAGGGAATTTCTTTTTTCTAGGAGACCCAAAGAGGATGCATGAGAGCTGGACTTGCCAGGAAACAGCAGACTTATAAAAATTTTTTTAATGAAATTTGACAGCTATTGCAAAGTGTGGGGAATAGTGGGATGTAAGTAAAGTGACTTGGTACCAGGTGGAAAATTATATAGGGCCTTAGAAGTGCAGTTATATGTGACTTGTGAACTGGTAAACTGACAGATACCAAAATCCCCAGCAAAGGGAACCTGAGCAGATGCTTTTTAATGAAACTTTGAAAGTGACAGTACTCAGTCCAGATCTGCCTGTTCAGCACTTTTATTGGTGATCCAGAAAGTAAACACAAAACTGGTACGGAATTGAGGAGCAGTTAGAAATGCACACTGGGGGAGAGAGATGAAAGACTTTGGTTTATCAGAAAACTGTATAGGGAACATATGCAGTGTAGAATATAAATATAGAGGGGAAAAAATGGGTTCTGAAATGTATTTAGTGTAGTGAGGGAAAAGGTAAAGATAGAGCTCGTGGCTGAAAGATAAAGGCTAACAAATTTAAAGAGGGAAAATCAGTGTGCACGCAAAAATTCTAGCAAGGGATTGACCACTGGAACAACTTACCATGAGTAAAAGGAGCATTCTGTCTCTCTTCACACCAAAACTGTCTGTAAGATATATTTTTAACCAAACAGAATTCATTGGTCCTAGGGGTATGTGAACAGTCTGCAATATTATTTGATACAAAGGTGGACAAGGCACATAATTCTAAAACGTCTTTGAAACAGTAACTGAAGCAATAAACCACTGCCTGCAGTGTTTTAAATTCAGTATAAGTCTTTACTATTCACTTTGTGCCTTCCCATAGGAGGCTGAAGTGGTTATGCTTTGCAGTAGAATCCCATCAATTTAAATAGCACAGCAGTGCTGAGAAAGAAGGAGGAGTAACACGTAATATGGAGCTTTATTACTCTTGCCCTGGTGTCTGTGTTTGTGTCTGCCATTGTGGGGTTTGGTTTCAAGTCAACAGGTAGTTCATAGTTTCTGGGGGCAGATTTCCTAGCTCTAAGGACACTGATGCGTCTTTAGGAGTCTGAAGTAGATTCTTGCAGTGTTCAGCTTTCCATGGGAAGAACTGGAGCTGTAACAATGGAGCATTATTGTAAGAAACTCTGTTATTTTTCCTTCTGTTATCCATACAGAAAAATTAGTCTGCTATAAGGCAATGAAATTTTAATCACTCTGTAATTACAATGATGCATCAAAAACTTGTTGAATACCATCACATAATGCTTCATTAGAATGAGGATTAGTTGTTCCTCAAACAATAAGGAGCTACAATATCCTTTTCTAGAGGAAGCTTTGTCTTTAGGAGGGATGTTGTAAAAAGTAGAATATATTTGGTATGCAATGATGTTTTCTTAACTAATAATAAATGTCTCATTTTCTTCACCTTTTTTGGGTCATGGTTGTATTTGACAAATAATTCAGTTTACAGCATGTTATTGCTTGTAAAATGCAATAGTTTGTCTCTCAATGTCTAGAAGAGAAGACAAACCAGTAAAGTCCCTGTTTGGAAACTTGTCTTTTGCAAACCAGAGAGCTTATCTGGTGAGCTTAAAATGCCTTGCAAAAATGGGCTGCCTTTAAGAGACTCAAAAAACCTAAAAGTCCAGGGATGATTGGAAGGAGACTCTGAATTTGCCAATTAAAGCCTTCTCACAGCCTTGGGAAGAAGAGAAAAAAGTAGATAGGAACATACGCACTTACAAGTCTGTCTCTCTGCTGCCATTAAAGGCTTTGACAGAATTAAGTGAACCATAGTGAATGTATACCACGGAAGCATCTGGTCTGTGGTTTCAGCTGAATGCCCTTCATTGCATTGCCTGTTTGCTTGTGTGCTATGATTTCATGGACTGGCCGAGGTTGTTCACCCTGCCTTGCAGGCAAAGGATGCTTCCCTCAGCACAGCACTCAATGCCCTTCACAACAGATTGGCTTCCCTGGAGAAACACAAGTGCCATTCAAGCACAGATGATACAATGGAAATCTCATTCTCATGGTTTTCTGAATTGAAACAAACCACCCCATTTCTAGTACAAGTGAGCATTCCAAATAAAAATATTACATGGAGAGACCCAGTCAAGAATAGATTATGTTCTTAAATTATGCAACTTGCAAGCAAATGAAAGGAAGCTGGCTGGAAATGTTGCTATAATCCTTGAAAGAATGAAAGTGAAACTTTCTCTCTATTCTCTCTCTAAGTAGCATACTAGCTTTGGTATCTGAAAGTCAAGAGGGAAAAAAATACCACAAATCTAAGGATAAATGAAAAACATAGGAAAAAAGATGAAATCCTGACTTTTCAAAAATCTCTAATGTAAGTAACACTGAACTTTCAGTGTTTCTCTCTGTGTGGTCAGTCCTCTAGTTATATTAAATTAAAACCCTCTGTGAAGCTCTTGTTGTTTTAAACATGTTTTTGATTGCATCTTCTGTGATAAGGAGGATCAGAACAACCATGAACCTAGAGGAAACAGAAGTACCACTAGGGCTCTGTAAGGAATGACACCTCTCCTAAGTTTCTCTGCTCATTTCTGTCTCTTTCAATCAACTAAGGAGAAAATTCATTTGTCTTGGCGAGGGAAACACTTTTTCCCTTCCATTTTGTGAAAAGAATATAGATAACGAAAACTTTTGAGGGAAGTGGAGCAGCAGTTGGAAAGCTGTCATTAGACCCTGGCACAGTTATTTGTACCCTGGTGGGTCCCTTCTCAAAGTTCCCCAGTGTACTGTAGGAAAGACAGATAGTGAAAGCTGCAAATAAAGGGAGGTGAGTTTGTGCATGCAAAGGAATTTAGCCAAAGCAGTTAGACAGAAGGTCTCTGTGTCTGGGACAGGAAGGTATAAACATTTAAACAACTGAAGATAAAGAAACTTTTTTTTTTGAGGCTGTTGTTTTGTGTAATTTAGTAAACAAGCTTATCTATTAAGTCTATGTGTGTAAAACATATTCAATGAAGGGTTTTTATTCTTCATATTTGTCTGTTCTTTATAGGCCAAAGCAGTTTCATTTCCTTAAAAGAAAATTATTTAAAAAATTATTAAAAAGCTCTGTTACACACATATGGATTAAAGGAACACAAGTGTTTTTAACCTCAAAAGAAATAACAAGTTTAAAAAGTGTTTTTATGTTGAGGCTCATTTTAACTAACCATTGCTCTTGAGACATTGTTCTTGAGTATATTGCTGAGGGCTCATCTCAAGACAGCCATACAAATTTTGAGTGTAGAGGACTTGAAATATCAAGGAGAATACAGCAGCTTAAAGGAAATGATAGCTGGGGCGGGGGGGAAAGGCCAAAGAAACACATAATATGTACTTCTGTAAAGATTCACATAATCTTCTGAAAAGATTCACTTTTTTCCCTGATGAAGACCACGTGAAAAAATGCAGAATAACAAAATGTACCAAAACAAACAAAAACCCCACGAAAAACAAAACCCATAAAGAAGAAAAAAAAAGACCCAAACTAGAATGAAACCCAGCAAATAAACCCCAAAAAATCCATTAAATTGCATAGCCATTTTAGCAGCTTGACAGCTAGAGAATTTGCAGGATGAAGAAGAACCTGACCATTCAGCAACCTGTATTCTTGGGATGCTCTGGAAGCAGGATGTTCAGTCTGGCATTTTTAATAGTTGTGGTATCCAACAAAGCTTAGACTTCACTAAATCAACATCTTCAAGGAGAATCTTGTCATTAGAGAATTTGAACTAGGGGTAATTGTTCCTATGACTCAGGCAGATCCGTTGTGGAATAAAAGTAGGTATCCATCCATGCCTGAATACGCTGCAAATACTATTGCTGAATAATTTTCCTTGTGGCTTTTTGTACACACTAAATGTAGAAGAATGGAGTATAATACAAATTATTTAAAGGCTACTCCATTTATGTTTTGGGAGATTCTTTCCTGCTAGTTAGTAGAAGCAGGGAAAAGGTAATTCTAGTTGAACCCAGGAGAAAATGTAAGACCAATCCATTTGGTGCTTTATGTTTGAGGTAGTTGGAATGTGATTGTATACAGGGAATTCTATCAGTGAAATCAACCCTTGACCACATGTTTCATGTGTTCAGGGATGTGCCTTCATGAGCAGAAGTATGAAAATGCCCAGTTTAGTCAGGAGAACTGGGTTTTAGGAATCCATCCAGATCCTTTCTTCACTTTCAAAAAATATATTTCATTTTGATGGTGACAAGACACATCTGCCTCATCCACGTAGATTCTCCATTTTGCAATCTGGGATGTATCCTTTCCTGATATGCAAAATCTTACTCTTAGTTTTAGACTAAATCTTTCTTGAAGACTCCCAATACTCAAGTAGTCAGTTATCTTTCCCCTACTCTCCTTAAAATATTTTATTTTTTATTATTTTCAGGTAGGAGAGAGACAATTTCCTACTTTTCCAAACTATATTTCCTTTATCTGAAAATATGAGGGAATTCTGTACAGAAAACTTCATTTGAGTTAATTGTTTGCACATGAATTTACAAAGATGTAGTAAATAAACTTTTAAAGTACGCTTACATATACCAAAAACATTTTGATGAAATTTCATTCACAGAGGTTTATAGTAAAAGAATTGTATACACACACACACAAAAAAAGTGTCTTATTTTGTAGAATAAGCACATACATTAGCAGATGAGGTTTCTTTTAGGGTAGTGGTAGCAAACAATAGATGAATTATCTTTCCTTGATGTACTTTAAGACTACACAAGGGAACCTGCTTTATAAACTAGTTCACTGTAATCACGAAAACTCATAAACAATAAAGACATTGTGAAGCTCAGCTTTACTTTTCTTGGAATGAAATGCCTATTTTTGAAGACTTTATTTTCTCCTTATTTGAAATCCCAATAAACTTATGACAATGTTGTTTCTGAAATTCTAGTTCTGCAAGAGAAATGAGAATACACATTCAGGTAAGATTTATGTGATCTAAAACCACATACACTTCTTTTTTTCACACTTTGAAAGTTATTTTTAATCTGCAGATAATAGGAATGCTAGAAACAACCTGCAGAAAATGGAGACAGAACAATATTTTAGTTTCCTTTTAAAAAATGGTTTAGAAATAAATTGTTCACGGTTAAGTCTGTGCACTGAAAACAGAATTTTTTTTCCCCTTCTGATATGAATGGAAAGATGCCTTCAGTGTATGGCTTAGAATGGGACCTTCACTGCAGTCTTTGTAATGGAATTGTTATCAAGAACCTCTATTATGAAGTTGGATGATTTCACAGCTAAAATATCTGCTTTCATTATTCTATTTCAGGTCTTAATATGAGATTCATAACAATATTTTCAGTATGTTAGTATTTAAATACAAAGAGACTTTTAACTTACACTTCGAATTCAATGCTTACAAAGAGTTAGGCTATTTTTTTATTCTTGAGTCCTTGTCTCAGATAAAGACTTACCCTTAACAGAGGAGGGACAGATTAGAGAGATGTTCTCTCACTGATTTTTTTGGCTTTTGTAGCTGTTCTCCATTCTGTCCTCCTCCTAGCCTGCACTCTTCAGGAGACTCCAGTGGTACCTCTCCTTGTGGCTGGCTACATGTGACCAGGCACACCATGTGCTCTGGCCAGTGCTCTGTGCAGGACTTGCAAGGCTTAAATATGTTGTGAGAAGAAATTGTGAGTGGCAAGTGGATTTTATTATTGTAATCTTTATTCTTCAGGACCTTAAGCAATCATTGCCCCTTAAAATTGATGCTTTAAGAATTAAAGTGTTTAATAGAGAAACCAAACACCCAGTTCAGAATATGTGCTCTTCTGAACAACTCACAAGACAGACTTGGTTTAAAAACACTCAGGAGCACTGCATATCCCACCTATGGCTGTAGAGTTTGCTGCTTCTTAATAGGAATAATGGGTTCTCTTAAGACTAATTTAAAATGTAGGTATAAATGCAGTTACTATAGTTTCTTTTAAAATGTTTTTATCATAAATTCTTGTCCTTCAAAATTTTATTGGGTTTTTTACAAATGTTTCCATTTCAGACTAAAATAAATGCACAACCTGTAATTCTGCCAACGTGTTAAAACTGTGAGTAACCTCAGTAGTAATTATCATAGTATCATAGAAAGGTTTGGGCTGGAAGGGACCACTTAAAATCTTGTGAACACACCTCCCTCCCCTCCTCTTCACCATGGGCAGGTGTATCTTTTACTAGGTAAGGCTACTCAAAGCCCCAGTCCTTCCAGTTCTGCTAATTTCTCTAGGTAATGCAATCCACGGTCTCACCACCCTCAAAAAAAAAAAATTAAAATTCTTCCTTATGTCCTCTCTAAACCTAGGACCTTACAGTTTAAAATCCCTTGTCCTGTCACTGCAGGCTTTGGTAAAAAGTCTATCTCTTAGTAGCCCTCTTTATATAGGGTTTTTATATAGGGTCTTTATATAGGGTCAATGTGAAACAATTTTTCTAACATGAGGAAAAAATTAAAAGTAATAAACTCAAGCTGCCAAATTTGCAGAAGACAAGAAATAGTTAGCAAGTCTGATTCATAAAATATAAAGCCTTGCTACACTAATACTTTTGACACTGTTTCTCAAAAACCTGTTGGTGGAAGTTTTTTACTGCTGAAGATGATACAAGATTTTTGCTATAATCAAATATCTTCAGATCTTGGCCAGGAATTTGAGTAATCCATAAATTAATTTCTTTAATTGTGTAGTGTTACCAATTGTCTTTAAGTTATGTATACTTGAATAAAGAGAAAAAATATCAAGGAATCTGCTGAAAAGTATGCTGCTTCTAGCAAGGTCACCTGGAAGCTCTTGACTTAATCTCATTCTGTTTCTGTCTAGTAATATTGCCAGGGTACTGAAAAAAATGTCATACTGTGACATTACTAGTGGTTTATATTTCTAGCTGTGCTCCTATTTTCATCATTCCTTCACCTTCATCTTTCCGAGGACTTCAAGGAATGAAAGAAAATCTATAATTGGTGCTGTATCCATTAGCATAATTATACAGAGCAGACTGTGTGGTTGTCTTAATATGCTGTCCAGACTACAGCAACTGCATTTCAACTATAAAATGACTCCTCTGGTCTTTTAAACCTTTGATAAGGGTGAGCATAATTACTGAAGTATTCCTCGGTGATCTTTTCCCTCAACTCTCTCTGTTCTGTTCTCCAGGAGACAAGGTTAGGGTTTTTGTGTTAGAAGATGGCCATACTGCCGTTATAGTAGGCCCTAAAATGAAGACTTTCATGTTTCTAGTAGTTTTTCAGTAGTTCTTCCCTAAATATTTCACTTTCCTCCCCGCTAAATGTGTTCTATCCAGCATTTTGACCTCAGGTATTGTATTAGAACAAATTTTTACTTGCTGCCAATTGTGTGGAGAATAGTCCAACAGACTCATTTGCTCTTCATTGCATTGAGAGAGGCAAGTTTGCAGATTTCAAAGTAAAAGGAGGACCTAAAGTGTTGTGACAAGCAGCTGACGTGTCCATCACTATGGATATGGCAGCTCATGTCCTGCTTGCTGGATAGACGGGACCCAGGCTGGGCACAAAGGAAACAAGCTGTGCTCAGGGGGATTCAGCTTCTCAACTGGCCTGCAGTTTGGTGGGATATTATTTGATTCCTCCAGAAAATTTTGCCTAGGTATGTTGATATTGTGTTGTCTTTTTTTGTTTTTTCAGATTTTGTTGAGTTCCCCTGGCCCTCCTGTACACCCCGGTTTGCCTCCACAAATCATAGGTCTTTAATGTGAGAGTGAAGCAGCGAGTTCTTTGGCTGCTACAGTTTGCTCTGTGTTTTTACATAAGTGTACATCACCATTCCTTTTTAAATTTTTTTTTCATTTAGGGGTGCAGTAATGACACCACCACATACCTTATCATAACCTCACAACTCTTGCAAAATTTAATCGTGGAGTACCTCTGGTGCACTGCCAGAATTCCCTGAGAAGTTGGCTCAATGAAGTTTTTGTCATGTTTCCTGTAAACTCCATACCTAGTGTGTTTCAAAAGTTCCAAAATGAACATAGGAAAATGGTACTTGGTGCAGCTAAATTAATGTTGTCTTTCATCACTGTGCAAAGTTTGTAGTTCACTATATCTGAATACAGATAATGTATTCAGAAACTAATACATCAAAAACATTATTTCAGAACTGGGTTGCTTGGAAAGCAAGACAAAGGAAATAAACTGCTAATTTGACAAGAGTTAGTTGATCAAAACTCCTTTTACCTGCTGAAATTGTCTCCAGTTCTTATCTTAGGTGGGGAGAGTGAGGGGTAACACCAGTTATAAAGAATGGCTTCATCCTTGCACCCATCATCTGTGGTACTTTGGTGATAACAGCAGTGTCTGCATGATACATGATCTTTATCAGCTTTGTGCCTTTTCTAACATTAAGCTATGTTCTCAAGAGTCATTTCATGCTGTTAATATCATCACTATCACCAGCAGATCTTTATTTGTGAATGAACTCAAATTGAAGCAAATGCTTCTATGATTCCATTTTTTTCGTACTTGCAGGTCACTTAGGATTTTTTTTTTTTTATTCACTAGACATTATGCCTTGTTTGGATCAAATTTCATATTATCCCAACTTCTTGCTCACTGCTTCCTTTCAGGCAATATATCTTGTTTTGCAGGGGTGGGATCTGGTCTTGTATGAAGTTCATTGAGCTTTGCAGGTTGCAGTAGTTCCTAAGTGAAGCAAAAAAATGTTTGCCTTTTCTGCATTGCCTTTTAGAATTCTGGCAAACTGAAGTTCTAGGACCGATTCCCTACCTTACCTCTACCTTGTAGGAAACTCTCTCTTGCTTTCTATATAGACTTGATGCATCACTGTATTTTGATAACTCTTGTTTCAGTATCTGGGACACTGAATTAATGTAGCATATTGCTGTTAATTCTCAAAAATATTTCATTAGTGGCTGAAAAAAGATGTTGTAATTCAGACACAGTACAAGTGAAACATAAATGAGAAAGATAGGCAGCTCTTATCCAGTGGTGTTGAGGTGTTAACTCAATTGTTTTATTTTTCTCTTAAATCTGTTATTCATCACTATTGACATTCTGAAAAATGAGAGAATTATGGCATAAATAATGCTGCCTCAGTGAGTACTCCCTTACCTATGCAGTTAATGAACAATAGTTTTAAAATATTAAGCTTACACATTAAATGCTTTATATTATATTTTACATAAAGTATCAAAGAAGGAAGGAGATAAAATTACTTTTTCATTATAGAATAAAACAAAGACAAAATTAACGTTGCCTGAAAATACAGTGAGTAATGGAGTATTTTTAGCATTGGGAAATCAGAATAGCTTTCATAAGAAACTAATTTGCTGACTTTTTTTGTAAAAGAGTTGTTTTGAAAAGTAGCTCTGCAAAAAAAAAGGGAGTAATTTCCTCTTAAAACAACTGATAATTGGAAAAAGATGAGCAATTGACTTGACTCTCTCTTTACTGGATTACTTGTTATATACTGGCTAGAAACTGCAAACTGTATATCCAACCTCAATTCTTCATCTATAAGTGTTTGGTTTTTTTGTGTGTTTGAGAATAGGCAGTACCTGTATTAACACTTTCAAGGGGAGTTTTCACTGGGATGCAAGATGACTTTTACTACAAGTTTCATGAAGCTTTTGATTTTTGTGCATGTTCATCATGCATTTTGTTACATTTCTTTGGTTATTTTCTATATTGCACACAGAGAAGGAAGGTTTTGGTTCCATGATGATGTTCCCAGCTAAAACCTGAAGACTCCTAACATGCTGCTGTTTATCACATCACTTAGTGTCACTTTCAATGTGACAGAAGAGTGCAGTCCCTGAAGGACCTTCCCACACTTCATTAACATCCACTAAAAACCATTAAATATATTAATGAGAATTGATTTCTCCAATAAAAAGAGTGATAAAGATTAAATGTGGACCATCAGATAAATGCCATGAACAGCAGTATCAGGGATGAATCTGTACAAACTATCACCTTTGAACATTAGTGTTAAGTAGGAAGGCTTTGAGCTAGCCATAAATTTCAATCCAGATGAAAGCCTACACTTACAAACTGACTCAAGCAAATGTGTAGTTTAGGAAAGATTCCGACACTTATATTTCCAGCCACAAAATTCCAGCTTTAAGTTTTTTAATTTTTTCTGCCTTTTCCTAGATGTACTGGTTTGTTTGTTGGTTTTGTTTGTTTTGTTTGGTTTGTTGGTTTTTTTTTATGTGTGTGTGTGTGTGTTTTTGGTTTGTTTTATTTTCCAAGTATGAGCATTTTATAGCTTTTTGTATAAGAAATCCTGAGATTTTTATAAAGAACAAAGAAGTCTTATCCCTTGCTCTTGCAGAGCCACCAGGAAACAGTCCTGGGCTCCTTACCTAGTATTTTGTGTCTCTCTTGTGTCTAAGAAAAAAGATGGTTGTAACATGAGGTGGACTTGTTGCTCCTGAATGAAAATAGAAGTTGGGTAGCATCAGATGGCTGTTTTGTTCACTTGCTTTGCTGTTGCTGTTCTTTAACCATCTGAATCAATGCATTGCTCTGTTGGAGATACTGGATCTTGACCCTCAGAAATCCTCAACAGAGATATTTTGTAAATTTTTTAGAGGTTTGTTCATGTGCTAAACTTGTGTTCTCTTTCACCCTTTATGTGGAGTACCTGGAAAAGCATGCTCTCTCTTCTGTAATCAATGTGTCACTTTCCTGCAAAGGAGTCAGAGGTAGAAAGACCTGGTGGGATTGGCTGTACCATTCTTTTCAGCTGACTGTTGCTGAACACTGTGGCCAGAAACCACTGGCTAATAGCCACAGATCCTGATGTCTGCCCTTTGTGTTCAGTAACTTGGACAGAGTCAACCACTTCTGTTGCATTGAGTACCACAGTCCCACATAAAAGAAAGAAAACATACTGACCCAAGAGGGGGAGATCCCATGATTCAGAAGTCATGCTGATTCCTTAATTTTCCTCAAAAGTAGGAAATGCAGTAGTGTACAGCCCTCTCCTGACACAAAACAAACCAGCCAGATAGGCTTTCTCTGTTGAGGCTGTGAACGCTGTTTCTGAAACACTCATGTCCTCTGCTGTCCTGAATAACTCTTTGTTTCAGATTGCTTCCAAATTCATGTATGCTGTTAAATCAAAAACAAGAAACACCTAGTAAATTGTTGGCCCTCCGTGATCAATTAATAATCGTTACTTCTTTTCAAAGTGGCTGCAGACTGTACACCAGGGATCTGCATCAATAGCAAAGAAATCTGTCAGTGCTGCTTACAGTTTGAAAGCTCTTTCCTGTTCATTTGTTGAGCTCCCTGAGTGCTTGTTCCTTTGCATTCCTCAGGTTTGTAAGATTCCTTTAGAAAAACAGAGCAGTCTGGCTTAGTTCTGTGAGGTGCTTGTAATGGTTTGTGTGAAATGCCTGATTTATACATACAGCATTCCTGGAGGGGTTTATTATCTTATGACTATTAATGATCTTACTATCTTATGGCTATTAATGATCATATTATCTTACATACAAGCCTGTCCAAGATAAGAAAATGCAGACCTAGGTGACTCCCAGTGCAAATAATTTTTAACATCTGTCTGCCCTGAACATCCAACAGCCATGGTTGAAGTAGGACGTGAGCTAGCCCAAGGGAACTGGGACCAGTGGCAGGAGTTTTAGCAATGTAGAGTCTTGCCTGTGTTTTGAACAGCTTGCTGAAAACTAGGGATGGTGTTGGTCTGGTACCAGCCTTAACAAATTAATTGCTGCATTGCAGCTGTTTATACTCGTTGTATGTCCATGTGTTTTGTATTTAGAAGGTGGCAACCTTAAAAAGACCTTGAAAAATTTCCTAGTCCATGCTTCGGTCCCTGAGGCAGATCAGCTATGCCTCAGTCTTCTCTAATGATGTTTGTTTGTCAGGCCTGTTGTCAAAAACCCCTCCAGTGCTGGTTCTGCCAATGAACCCACGCAACCTTTTCAGTGTTTTTCTCTCCCTACTGCAGGAAAGATTGTCCTGAATTTGACAGCAAGAGACATTCATGTTGAGCATAACTATTGCTGTTCATTGGCAATGGACATTGGAAAATAATTTATTTTCTTGTTGTTTGCAGCAGTATGTAATCTACCTGGAAGATGTTACCATTTAGCCTTCCCTTCCTTATACTGGGCAGCAACAAGTCCTGTAGACCTTCCTTGGAGAGAAGGCTTTGCAGCTGGCTGGGTATTTTTTGCCTTTCGTACAAACTGTCTTCACCTTCTTGAAAGATGGTAGCCAAACACACAAGGAGCCTTCTCAGTCCTGAGCCAAAGGATAATTTTCTGGTTTTCAGGCTCTGTTTCTGTTTTCAAGTCAAGCTGAAGGCATTCTTTTTTCAAGAACAGAATGAATTTTGTACTCATGGCATGCTGTAATCCTCAGATCCCTTTCCAGAGAACTGCTGCACTGAGACGTACTCCATCCCATATACTCCTTTGGGTTATAATTGTCTTGGATGAATGGCATTCTCTGTTTCCAGATCAATTTATGCACCTTGATCTCTAATGCTGGCTTTTGAAGCTTCTCCACCCTTGATGCCATTTGCTAAGCAAAATTCTGGAATAGATTTAAAGAAGATAACATGAGATCCAAAGCATACATAACAAAGCTGCAAAGTGATCTCATTGCAAATAATTCCAAATATTTCCAGTAGAGCCTGGTACTGATCTAGAAGCCCCAGTGCGGTAAACCAAAAATCTTAACTTAATGTATTTTAGTTCTATGGTACAACAGGACCCAAGAGAGCTCATTTCAACACTTTGCTAAGCTCTTGATGATAAGTTGTGGGAAGAAAAGATGTTCTTTTTTCCAGCATGAGAATTCCCCCATGTACACTGTGTGACAGTAATGGGCTTCCCTTGTGTGATGTATAAACTTGCTCCTTTTGGGTGGATGGTTTATAAATATATCCATAGCCATAATATATCCATAAGCCATATCCATACAGAGATTGATTTTCTTTAGTTTCCTGGTTAAACTCCTTGCCATGCTCAGCTGTGCTGCTCACTATCTCTTCCAAGAGGATAAGCTATAAATAGAGAATTTGCTTGAAAAAGAAAGGGTGCAAAGTGAAAAAAAATTCTTATGTCTGCTACATGGAGAGGATTATGTTTCCCTTTGAAATTAGGATGTCGGAAAGACACACATCTAGTAGAATATCTGAAGACAATCAGCTCTTTGTTTTTAATTGAATTGCAATTTTCAGTCATCAGAGGAAGAACTTTCGTACTGATCTCGACTCTCACTGCAAAAAAACAATCATGGCTTTGTAACCCACATGAGAGGTTCAGAGCTGAGCTGATATTTACTATTGTATTGGTGTATTAAAGAATCTTTTAAGCTTGTGATGTGACATCATTTTTAGTTGAACAATAATAGACATCTAAAAAGAATGATGGATGTGTACTTAAACTTCTAGAGAATGACTAGCTTCCATGAATTTCACATTCAGTGATAGCTGTTTAGATGACCAGAGAATGACACCTTGGCTGGATGGTCTCTACTGTAAACAAGGAGTAAAGAAAATTTCCTTGGAGTAATTATTGTAATTAAGATTGGGTATTTCTACTGGGAGGATAAACATCTTGATATCTGAAGGTACCTGGATTTTTCCTTCGGCAAAAAAATTGTCCCTGTGTAACTCACATGGACAACATCCTAATACCTTAGAGACTGAAGAGCTACTCAAAAATCATCAGAAGAATTAGAGTACCTCTTCAACATAAAGAAAGTTGCAATATACCTTTTTCTAACTCTTGAAGTTTAGCAGTCTCTTAATGTAATACATACTACAGCTTTTTTGTCTGGACCCTGATAGGTAAACACAATCATTTCTTTATTCGCTTCTTGGAAATTTATGATGGCATAGGAATGGCTAGTTGACAGAATATAACAGAGTTCTGTGTGTCCAAGCATTTGAATCTCTTTATTTCTGCTCAGTATTAAAATTATTAGCTGTGGTAACTAGTTTCTGCCTCTTTATGCAGGCAATAGGTAGGCTGAGGTAGAATCGAATAAATCTCTGAAAATGGTGGTAGGCAAGAGACAAAAGTGCTTGCTTGGAGTAGGCATGTACTATGACTCATTGTAGCTGTCACTGGTGGGAAGAAAAATAAAAGGGTATTCCCTCTGCAGAGTTGACTAAGTTGAAAAAATACACAGAAGACTAGAAAGAAAGTTTTAAAGCTGCTTCCCTCCTCCCCCTTTTCTTGCTTCACTGAAGCAGTTTGGTATAAGTGCCTTCTATTTCTTGGTATTTGAGTTTACCTTAGAGAATTGAAAGAAATAAAGCAAACCTTGGGTTTAATAGAACTCTTCTTAACTCTACCACATATTATAGACTAATAGTACTTTAAAATAGTCACTTGGAATGTTAACAGTCTTAATAACCCATTAAAGAAAAAAGTCCTAAACTACCTCCTGAGAAAGCTGAGCTTTACTATAGGTGTACAAAAATATCCATATTCGGAAGAATTTTACTTCTAAAATTAAGGTCCTAGATAGGTGGGTGAAATTTGTTAAGAAGTAGATATCTAGCTATACTGCTTAAAAAAAAAAAAAAACAAAAACCAAACTAGCAAAACCATTCTAGTTTAAACAATGTAGTCAGTATCTCAGGAAAGAATGCCCTCTCATCTCCAGAATTTCAAAATGGACAAGAGCTTTTACACTACCTACTTCCCTTCAGTACAGGTGCTGTGAAGTCATTCATTGCTGCTAGAAGCTCCCACTGGACAGGGTGCTCTGCCTGTGATCAGAGACACAGCTGGGCCCAGGATTAGTAGCATTGACTTAGCAGATGAGACTAATGCCCAACATCCTCACCACGGTAGATGCCATTCTTCTTGCCCAAAATCTTGGGGGTCCCAAAGTGTTCATCAGTGTTTTTTCTTCCAGTCTTATGAGATCAGTTTTCTATTTTGGATCCCATAAGGAGGTCATGAGGAGCTTTGACTTAGCAAGACTTGTGTGTCACCTTGACAGGTCTGCATTGTAGATGGGAGCAGTGACTAGCATCTGCAGTGTTCAATGGGCTGATAACTCACTGAGGCTCTTCCTGGCTTAGGAGTTTAACAGCTGCTGCAGATCAATTGCTGGACTATTTGTTTTACTAAATTGCCCTTCTGTCTTCCATATCATCCAGTATCACAGAGTAATGCCATGTTATTGTAAACTGGCAGAAGACCATAAAGCGAAGAGTGAAAATATATGTGTATGTGGTTTCTATGGTTTTACACCATAATTTCAAATGAGTGTGAAGAGAGCACAGAGAGGTTGGAGGTTGAAAGACTATAATGGAGAAAATATACAGGATGTGCTTGTGACTCTTGTGACATAGCTTTGTTCTGCTGGCTCAGTTCTTGGAGAAAACAACAACTTTTTATTGCTGTATTAACAGCATTAGCTGTTACCCTGAGCAAATCTTTATTCTTGACACACCTGGCCAGTGGCCTAAGCAATATTTTTATACTTAGTCACAAAGAATTATGTGTTTACCAAAAAAAAAAAAAATCCCTCCTGTGGTGATTTAGTGTTGTTTTGGTTTTGCTGCCTTTTTTTTTTTTTTTCTTGTACTCTTGGGTAAATAGTAAGGTTCTAAGAAAAACCACAAACCACCACCACCAAAAATATTTTCCTTTATTCAGGGAAAATGTTAGATTTTATATTCTTATGTATCTGACCCTTTATCTTAGAAGTAAAATAGAGGGGAGTAAAGTGAAGAAAACTCTCTAAACCTTGAACACATGAAAATATTTTGCAAATGAGAAACAAAATATAATGAAATCCACAAACCTTTAGAAAGCAAATTCTTTTAAATAAAACTTAGACAAAGATGTTTCACCCAACTACATCAGTTCGTGGAACTAAGATTAATTTTTTTTTTTGAAAGAAAGAAAAGGAGACGTGGCCAGCCGGTTGAAGGAGATTATTCTCCCCCTCTATTCTGCTCTCATAAACCCAGCCTGGGGTACTGGGTGTTATTCTGGGGCCACCAGTATTAGGGTGAGGACCTGTTGGAGGGAGCCCAGAGGAGGACCAGGAAGATGATTAAGAGCTGGAGTTTCTCTACTATGAAGAGGACTGCCTAAGAGTGATGAGGTGGTTAAGCCTGGAGGTAGAATAGGGTCTGGGGAAACCTTGTAGCAGCTTTCCAGTGTCTGAAGGGGCCCTACAGGAAGGCTGCATAGGGAATTTCACAAGGGTGTGTAGTGATAGACAAGGGCAAATGGCTTTAAAGTGGGAGTAGAGTTCAAGTAGATTTTAGGAAGAAATTCTTTACTGTGAGGGTGATGAGATTCTGGATCAGGTTGCCCAGAGAAGCTGTGGATGTCAAGACCGGGCTGGATGCAGCTTTGACCAATCAGATCTAGCAGATCATCCCCCTGGCAGGGATGTTGGAACTAGATGAACTTTAAGGTTTCTTCCAACTCAAACTATTCTGCCATTTTAATTTGCTGCATCTGGCCATGCTACAGACTAAAGGTGTTCTCATTATCTATTTCTGCCCCTATGTCACACCATACCGATCCACTGGTTCTGTTTCCAGCACTATTATGTGCCTTTGTGCTGCTGAAAAATTTGTGATTTTACTACTGCCCCTGATGCTGTTGGCTGATGAGATTTCTGGCCCAAAGTATTTCAACATGAGGAAGCAATGCCCAGAAACAACTACCTCCTTGTCTTTAGCTCTGCTCTTCAGTGATGGTTTGATAGAAAGCCATTAGACCTTCTATGGTGTTGTGTTACAGAATCACATATTTGCCTTTCAGTATTTTTGGGTCTTCTTTGCTTTTGGCTTTGTGAGTTCCTGCAGAGTGACAGGAGTATTTTCTGCTAAGATAAGGCCCTTTTCCAGTACAAAGCTGTGTTACTATCAAAGATGGAAGAGTGGAATCACACAGGGGCTTTGAAGGTGCTAGAAGAAGAAAGGGATGTTGTTGTTATTTTATTGCAAAAGTTTCATACTTTTTTGGTGATTTTTCATGCATAGCTTCTTACAGCACTGATTTTTTTTTCTTCTTCATGGCACAGCTAGAAAACTCTAGTTCTCTTCTTAACTAGGTAACTCACTCTTTTATGGTACTCATCTTCATGGGACACAGCTGTGGTCTGTCCCTAATCTTTGGTAATTAGTACAGCTGCAACTCTTCAGCGGTGAGATTACCTTCTGCACTAACTTTATTTTCTTACATTCTATCCCTACCCCCGGTATGTGAATTTACGTTATGTTAAATGCTTGGGATTTAACATAACGTAAATGCTTTAACATAATCATAAATGCTTATGATGCTAATTGATTATGGACTTCCTCCTGAATCAGTGTATATAATTTTGTAATCATAAGGGTCCATTTGAAAATTGGAGCCTTACAAGGAAAACTGACACTGGAAATGTAGGCTTTTTTTTGCTTTTTCTATGCAAGAAGGTAAAGACAGTGGGTATCAAGATAATTTTACATGTCAATCAAGGAAAAGCAAAATTAAAAAAAAAAAAAAGGTGCTCATCAGTTTTGTTTTCAAAGGAACCTATTTCAAGTTGACTTGTCTTTGAGTTATACAATGCAAAGAGGGTGAGCTGGGGACATGCATGAAAGGAAGAATCAGCTGCTAGATGATACAGTTGGCTGTTTCCTAATGTTTCTTAATGAACAAGAGGATGAGACCGGGCCTTAAAATAGAATTTGGGGGAGGAAGGAGAGAATAAAGTTCCCTAAAGCATAATTAACTAGAGAGACACTTTTCTATACTCATTTATATTAATCTTCAAAAGTGAAAATAAAAGTAGGAGAAAAATACAAAGGAACTAGGGTGAAGTTATTTTCTCTGCTTTTTTAACACTTACAAATTAAGTCTTTCTTAAAAAATAGGAAAAGAAAAGGTTGACTTCAAGGAAGGGCCTTCAGGGCAACAATATAAAATTATATGGATACTTAACTGCTCTGTATCATGGTGCCGTAATTAAGACAAAGTACCTTACAATTATTCCTCCTATGAGGTTAATGCATACAGTGAGTTTGAATTCAAAATTAATATATTTTAATTTTAAGAAGATTAAAAAGAACCCGAAACCACAAAAAACATTTTGAAAGGCCTCTGTTATAAATAGATTAACAATATCAGTTTAAAGATGAAGAACCTTGGTAAACACTGTCTCACACTATAGATAGTGTGACAATTTTTTTGCATGTCTCCTTCTGTGAAGACAGTTAGCAATTTTTGTCATCATAGACCTTTTATCAAAGCATTGAAATGCTTGCAAAACAGTGAGCTCTCTTTATGTTTTTGTATAAATTTCTGAAATGAGGATGCTGAGTGAGGTAACATAGAGCTTGCCATGAAATGAAAATTTTGTTATAGCTGTCTAACTCCAGCACATGTAAAACATTTTCTGAAGGCTCAGCATTAGGTTTTGTGAAACATGCTCCTCTGGTCATGTGTGCTCACTATGTGATCCTGTGTTTCAGAGTGGTTACTGGGTGTGAGCACACCATTAGGTCTGGGGTTTCTGCCCTGGGGCGTCTCTGATTTCTCTGTGATCCTTGAGGTCTTATACAGGTGAGCTCAACACCCCAGTCTGCTAGTCCTGCTTGAAGAACTTTGGAGCTAAAACTTGTGTCAGCCTGATGCTCACATCTACTGCTAGCAGAGTGCAACAGCATCAAATCAGTTCTGACAAAGCTAAATGCAGGGTGTCGCCCTCTTGTCAGTTCATGTCTGGTTTTGAACATCCTACATAGGAAGAATGTGTGCGCCTGTTTTGAAAGACTTTGTGCTAAGTATCTTCACTTAAATCCTCCTCCACTGGCAATAACCTCCTTCACTTGGGTGTTGGCTGGCATCACTGTGCCAGTTCTTTGTCATTTTTTCACTAACTCATGCCTATGAATTTGGGGGCTGCTGGAACTAGACAACCTGGGGTGTTAGACAGCTGGCAAATGATGATTTCTGAGTGTGTTGGAAGAACCGAAATGGTGGAATTATATCTTTAAAAAAGTAAAGAAGTGTGAAAACTTTGGAGAATTTGGGCCAAGTGCTCTACTGAATCAAAACTTTGGCATTCATTTAAAATTGTGTCCCCTAAGTTTTCAGTCAAGGATCATAACTTCCTTCCCCAGCTTGACATCTTTCTAAACTTAAAAACTGTTGCTAATGATCTAATGTATACCTAATAGGACAAAATTAAAGTTCAGGTTGCAACTGGAGTATCTGCTCTCCTATATATCAGGTCAGTCTGTTGCACTTCCAGTTGAAAACATTTAAAATAAGGTTCCTGAAACTATTTCTGTGCTAAAAGTTTGTCACTTCTAGAGATTCTGGTGACACTGACTTATAGTGAATATCACCCAGATAATACTATGAATGCAGAAAGGAAGAAAAGAATACAGGGTTCTTCCACTCGTTTTGCTGGAAAGATAAGTGTTTGTCTTAGTGTGGGTGAGCAGAGAACTTCATGGAAGTTTCTGTCACCACTATCTGCAGTGATGAATGACAATCACAGGAAGTGTGCTCTCTGAACTAACTGAAGGGAATCAGCCCTACCATGACAAGACTCTTCTTAACAAGGAGCTACAATTATAGTGACTATGGGATAAATTTTAACTTGGGTGTAGCTAGTTGAGGTCAACACTGTCACCTTCATCTCTAGAGAATTTGATGCCGCTAGGGAAGTTAAACTCTGGTGTGAGAGACATAGAGGTGTAAATATTTCACTCTTGTTAATGACACAAAAATAGGAAATTGGGGTATGCCTTAAGTGCATCTTGATTTAGGGACCCCGGCTTAAAGAAACCAAATGCTAAAAAAAGCATGACTCTGGATTTGGTCCATACATCCATTCCTTTAAAATACAGCTTGCCTCAGTTGCTGGGGAAGAAGAGCTGCCTCTTTTCTCCCTGCTCAGTAGGTTGCCCTAGAAGCTGTGAAACTGTTCAGTGCTGCCCTGGGGGAGTGTTATCTTGCTATGCAAATGAATTCATAAATTTGACATTTTGCTGGCAGTGACAGGTGGTGTCTGTGAGAGCCTGACTGGCTGCCATCAGTTTGCCTGATGGATTGACTCCCATCACTGCTGAGCCAAAATTCATTGATTTTGTTCTTGCCCTTCCTTGGGATGACCTTCTCAAGAGGGAGACTACTGATTTTATACTTTACCCCCCCACACCTTTCAACTCATCCCTGATCCCTTTTGTTTATTTCCTTTTGCAATAAGTCAGCTTCTTTAATCTCTTCTAATTATAGATTGAAGATAAGGGAGGCAAGTCAATGGGCTGAATAGAAGAGCAAAGTGTACAAACAGCAGCTCTTAGACAGAAGAATCAGAGGTTGTTCCAGCTTCCCATAGTTGGGAACGGATGCATTGTCAGAAAAATTGTCCCCCTAAAAATCCTTGTCATGAAGAGGAAAAGGTGGGGGTGGGCAAGAACAGGGCAGACAGTGTAGAAGCAAAAACCTTTAGTGAATTCAAGATTAAGTCAACTCAAAGGTTGGTGTGTGGTGCTATGGGGCTGTTACTTCCATTAAAAACAATAGGGAAAAATCGATTTAGAGAAAGGGCAGAGCTAAAAACATTGCTTGCAGTGTTTAATCAAGGCTTTTGCCTTCCAGGGTCGCCTAGTGGGGATGGTGCAAGGAGGCTTTGCTACCCTCTATAGCAGATAACATGTTTACCTTGAACATACCTTGAACAATTTTAGTCTGGTAAGCTGACTTTAACCTAAAGCAAGGTAAGGAGATGGTCTGAAAGCAGGAAGCATCTGGTGTCTTGGTGCTGACTTGGCAGGAGTACATACAGTGGGAACTGCAACTCTTTTTCAGGTTTTTCTGGTAGTAGTATGTTTGCTGCTATGACAGAATTCACATTTTACCTAGAGACAAATGGGTGTTTATAAGAAGGGAAGGTAAAAAACATGCGAATTAAAAAAAGAAATCTGTTTTGTCTTTTTTTTCCTATTTCTTTAAAAAACACTTGAATTCAGGCAAGTTGTAGCTTAAGTTTTGCCATCTGTTAAGTGAAAGTAGTGATGCTTGCCAAATCAAGGCTTTAGGTACTATGTCTGCCAGAGATCTGAGAACTGACAATGTGCAACTACTATAGTTGTTGTAACTACACTACAAATAATTTTTAACATATTTTTAAACACCATATAAAATGTGTTGAGTGTAAGCCTGCCCCAGCCTGGTAAAGTCACTATTTTGTCACATGTCAGAAATTTTTGGAGCAACTTTTTCATGGAACAAGAGGAGTAAGGGGGGAGGCTTGGTATGGAGGTTGTGGGGAGAAAGAAACCTGGGCAGGCAGGGGAAGGGCAGTACAAGAAAGAAGGGAATGGGGGATATAAAGCAGAGGCAAAAGGGATCTCCTTCACCTCAGATGATGGATTCCTAGTCCTCAACTTTGGTTAAAAGGAGTTTGTGGATGCCCTGTAATGGTGCATAGAGAAATACCCAGAGTCTGAATATGAAGAGCACTGAAGGATGGTGTGTGGGCAAGGAACTTTGGGGTGCTGTTACCAGGCAGGAGAGTGTAAATCCACCTCATACCATTGAGTTGTAATGGAGGATATGGGGGAAGGTGCATGCTTCAAATGTGAGTCCAGAAGAGACATACAGGGCAGTATGGAGCATCCCTTCTGCACAGTGTCAAGAAAAATGTTTGTAAGCACTGTGGGAGAATGGGTGGGTGAGATGAGTCCTGAGGCTGAAGCACCAGAGGGCATGTGACTCCCAAGGCTCCTCTACCTCTGCTGCTCTCTATTCTGATCCCTGCCAGATGCAGAAGTGCCAAAATCCCCTGACCAAGAATGTTCTCCTGGGACTGCCAGTTCATTGTTGCACAATGAGGAGGTGTAAGATGAGCCATCTGCAGTCAGGAATGCTTTTCCTCACTGAACACCCACAGACTGGTCATTTCTGTCACATACTTACATCCACTGCTGCTTCTTGGTTTGAATTCAGAGTAAAAGGCTGTAGCTCACTTTTTAGTACTTACTGAGTCTTGCTGATACAATGATGGCATAGAGCTGGGAGAGAGATTTCTGTAATCAACTACTTCATTACAGCATGTGGTGGTAAGATTTTTCATGTGGCAGTAGTTTCAGAATCCAAACCCTGATGACACTGTGCTTTTTCTTTTTTTTTTTTTTTTTTTTTGTCTTTTTTTTAAATAGGGGCCTGAAGCCTTTAATTCTTTGCTGACAAGATGCTTATTATGGTACGGAACCAAATTGTTATGACCAAAGTGTAGTTTCTACACTTTGGTGTAGAAGCTCTTTCAAATAGCCAGCATAGTTCAAGGAGAGTCTAATGTTCTACTCAGTAAAATGCTCTGGCTGTCTCAGCTTTACCTTCGCTGAGAAACTGTAAACACCATATTGCAGATGTTACATTCAATTCAACACAGTCTGAAATGATTGACAGCATCTGCTTCACAGAGGCCCAGGACAGAGCTAGCATGAGCACTGTGTTACCTTGTGCTCAAAAAACCTCCACCATGTCACTGGGAACATCATTTGAGGGAGCCCATACTGTGTGGAGACTTTGATTGTATTGCAGCTGCCTTCAGAATGTACTTTTTGTAGCTAAGGGACACAGCATTTTCAGTCTTGGGGTTTCATTAGATTTCTTGAGCAACCTGTCTCCTCCCAACCCAAATATAAAAAGTCCCTCTGACAGAAAAGTTGAAAAACTGGAGAAAGTATATTTCAGTTTGTACATTAGAGACAATGAATAACTAGTCAGTTATTTATAATTTATCGTACTTTCCAAAGGAAAATAGAGAGAAACCTAACTTTTAATTAGAAACTTTCCAAGCAGAGAAATAGTTGCCTGTTTGCTGAAAGAAAAAAAAATCCTAGCTTGTCTACATTGGCAACTGCTAGCAAAATTTTTTTTGTTTTGTGAGAAAAAGCAATGTAAAATCCTAACTAACAAGCTGATATGGCATTTCAGTATAATGAAACCTGATGGTTGATGTGCTTGGGTCATCCATACCTGATATTGTTTTTCTATTCCATGCAAAAACATGGCTAAAAAGTAAAATTAGTTTTGTTTATATGCGGGGCAGTGGGAAAGTTGCAGGTAGATTGCCTACTTGTCTTCTTACTTTTAATGGGGAGAAGAAAGGCAGCAGGGAGGGACGCAGGAGTTCCTATCACCTTCTTCATGGAAGAGTAGAGAGGCCTGGATGTCATGCCCCTCGTCAACTAGAATTGTGGGGATTTCGGATTGGATGGGTGAATGACTAGCTACGTATTTAACAACAGGAGGGGATATTTGAAAGACTTTTTTATTGTATAGATGAGATTTTTTTGCTATAATAATAATTAAAAAAAACAACTTTGACCTAGAGGGATGTTTGCCTCCCTGGACATGGGAAAAAAGGAGAACAGAGTGCTTCTGATAGAGCTCTTCTGCAGAACACTTGTTTTGAAAGAAAAGTCTAGCAGATCCAGTGGATTTTTTGAGTGACTCTGAGTTTTAAAGGAGAGCATTTGCCTTGTGATTATCTTGATCACACAGTTCAGCTGAGAATGAATGACTACAGCAAGCTGTAAAGTAGCATGAGCAAGCTGGCTGAATGCTATTTGCTGATTTTCCTAAATAAGTACAATAGAAATTGTTAGAGCTATGTGTGAGCTGACCTGGAATTACATTGAATGTAGTAGGTAGAGATGAAGTTCAGAAATGAGGAAAAATTTAATACTTGACTGGGGGAAAATAAAGCTCTCTAATTACCCAGATTGTTTAGGTAGAAAACATATTCCTAGACAAAACAAAGCCTACAGATCTTCCTGGCTTCATGGTTGAAATTGCTGTAGAAAACCCCTACAACTTCAAGTAAGGGGGTTGAGGGACCCTAGGGCCAGGCACTGTGATGTGGGGTACTCTGGGTGAAAGAGAGGGAGAAGTGCACCAGATCTGATCTGATGACTGCTGTATCTGCTGAAATCTTTGGTGCTGACAGCTGTGTGCTTTGATGCAGTTTCAAAGCCCAGCTCATGCAGCTCACATGTGCTTCTGGTCATAACATGGCCTTGCCTCCTGGGGTGCTGAGAGCTGATTCAGAGAGCTCCAGTGACCTGAACTACTGTGAAAGGACAGCTAAAATATGTCTGCTAGGGCACAGAGGGGAAGGAGTCCCCTTGCAGTGTCAGCAGTGCTCCTCATGGGCATGCGTGTGTAAGGAAACTACATGGCTATGCACACAGAGGGTTTCCCTGGGTGAGACAAAAATATGGTGGGGGCCTCTGTATGGTTGTTGAAAGAATTGCTGTTCAGCACCCTGGAAAGACATAATACGTTCTCTGGGTCTCAGAAAATTGTCACCAGCCATCACTACTTAGGTGATGCATCTCTTCCTCCCTCTCTCCATCACAGAGCATTTTGGCTTTTTAGAGCAGAGATTGCACTTTGTGTCAGACTGATGGAAAGGTGAGCTGTTTATCAGAGGAACTAATTCTCGAGATTTCATTCTGTCCTGTGTGAGATGGTAAACTTAAGAGTGTAGAAATCAGCTAGGCTTTTGCTAGAGGAAGAATCCCAAGTTTCAGCTCTGTGTGTTGAGTTTTGTTTGTTTTGTCCAGTGATTTTTGTTATCTTTATTGCATTGCCCCTATGGTCTCTGCGTGCGCAAGAATATCTGTATATGCTTGCTGCAAGATTCATGACAGGCATTCTAATAATTTTAGGGTGCTCTGGTCATTTAGATCCATTTGAGCTAGTCAAGAATGCGTCATTTGTCATTTGGAAAAATTCTCCTCTGTGAGAAGTTATCTTGCTGGCAGGGGAGGTTGCCAGAGTCAGCATACATCCTAACTTGCTCATCTTTTTTCCCCGTGAAAAACCAACCCTGAATGGCACATAAAAGGTACTTGAAATTTCAAAGACCTCATCTGCATAGTTAAACTCACCTTTGTTTTGCTTTATGGTGCTAAAGCAGGGAAGGCAGAAGAATTTTATGTTGAGAATCTGCCCTGCAAAGTTTTAAATTAGTCCAGACTGCTCAGAGGCAGGGTTAACAATCAATCATTTTGTATACAATAGATATTTTCAATAGGGTGTAATTAACAGCACTTTGAGGGGAAGAAAATAAAATCTTCAAAACTATATACGTGACCTATGAAATTAGGTTGATCATTGGAAGATTGTGTTATACTTAGATTTTGCTTTGTTTTTCTAACAGCAGTTTTCTGGCTAGGAAAATAGACAAAAATAACCATGAGGATAACATCAACTCTGAATTTGCACGTGTAAATAGAGACTTTCCTCACCTCTGTCTCAGTTCCCAAAATATATATACATCCACTTTCTCTCTCCTTGCCCCCAGCTGTATTTGTCTGGAGGTACCAGTTGCAAAGAAGCTATGGGAATCCATTTCTAATTCTGTCAGGCAGCAGGAGGAGAATTAGCATAGTGACTTTCATTACAGGAAGCAGGAGGCACTGAGGATCTGGATCCAGAATCAGACATTTCAGTGAACTTGTATAACAAATGGAGGGCCCCAGAGATTTACGGCTGTCTAGTGACAAATTACTCCCCCAGTTTTTCTCTTAGCAGTTTTGGACTGTAGTTTCAATCTAACACAACAAAATAAGTTAACTGGAGTCAAGCAGATGCCTGTAAGTCAGGCACATAGAGATGTGGGAAGGGCTACAGGAGCGAATATCTGGGCAGTGTGTTCCCTGGACCAGCTGCAGCCATGGATGTGTGCCCAGGGTGGGTGCTGAGCTCAGGCAGCTGTGACTGAGGTAAGGTGCAGTCTTGAGTCCTTCTGCTGTCAGAATGAGGTCTTGCTTTGCCCATCTGGGGACCTGCAGCTCTAAGCTTTGCTCCCCACTTCTCTCTCTGGTCACGGCAAATTCCCAAAGTCTTTGTTCCCCTTTCACCAGCTGCAAAGCAAGGAAAGTATTATTAGCTTGTCTCACAGGACTGGAAGATAAATTCATTAATATTTGTGAAACATCAGATACCGTAGTGATGAGTGCCACACAAAAGCCCATGAGGAAATTAATAATTAGGTATTCAGAGCAGGGAATGGATGTTATGCAGTAAATAAGGTGAGACTACACCTTGAATGAAGAGGATGAAAAGAAATATTGAATAGCAAATTTAGTCCCAGAGCAACATGCAGCTTGTGCACTGATTGAAGGAAGAGTTGTGTGGAAACTTCCTATTTATAATTGCATTATAAAGATTGCATTGTACATATGTATGCCAGAGGTCTAAAGTAAGGTCACATGTAGAGCATTAAATGTAACATTTTCCTAATATTTTATAGTTTATTCTGTATCCAAACTTTATTTTATTGCATCGCTTCAGTTTTTAACCTAGGTCATTTTAGGAAAGTAATTATGTACCCTGAACAAGATATATTAGGAACTCATATTTCATTCCCTTTATATTTTGGGATGGAAAACACAGTACGTGGAGAAAACATGTTGCCCTATAACAGTAGTGAAAATGGATTTGAACATGTACTGAAGTGAAAATTACATCATTTCATGCCCTTCCAGTAACAGGGAACAGGATAATCTGACAAAGCACCAGTATATTTAAACAGACTAGAAGTAAATTCCCTGCTAGTAACCACAACTTTGAATTTAGCACCAAAGGAGTTTAATTGCTGTAATCTAGGTGTCAAAAGTTGACACTTACTAGGCAAAGGATTATTCTTAGTACACAAGAGGAAAATCATCTATGCCGGCGTGTTATAAAGAAAGAAAAACCTGGTTATGTTCTGTTTGCTGGGTTAATTGTGGTGCTGCCAGTTTCCTTCTCTTAATCCTATGGATGGGACCCATACGTACATCACCTACAAAGGGCTAACCTCTCTTTGTCACAACACTCAAACTTAACAACAAGGCAGCTTCCTTTTGGAATGGGTATTATAACTAGATAAATAGCATCTGGATGCACTATAGAATTACTTTACCTAACTTTTTTTTAACAGTATGTTTGCTGGAGAGTACTTGACCAGCTATGGCAGCAAATATTTTTTGTTGAATAAATTTGACAAATAGCGGTGAAATGTGCCTAATATTTGATGAATGTAGTTTGGCAGGCACCTCTTCCTCAGTTGATTTTTAAAGCCTTTTAGTTCACTTGGAATGATTCCATTTTCTTTATTCTTTTTCTGATAAGTGCATTTATAGGTTTTGTAATACTAACTTTATTCCCTCATCTTTACCATAATTGTCTTCTGAACCTGTGCCATCTGAACCTTCTCACTTGTGCCTTCTTCTCTGAACTCCATGCATGTTTGCTCTCTCCTCTTGTATTTTTAATATTCTTAATTTCTTTCCTCAAATTCTTCATCCCTCTGTAAAACCAGTGACTCTAAACTCTGATGTGCATATCTTGGAAACATGCCATGTACTTCAGAGGTTTTAACCACCAGGAAATAATGGTGTTGGCAGTAGTCAGAAGATGTATTTAGATGAGAAATCACTCCTTTCACTGCAGGCTTCTGGGAAAGAAGGACACTCAGGTCTTCATGATGGTCATGAGCTAATTGGACATGTTACAATACTGCCTTGACTGGGTGAAATCACAACCAAATTCCCTGTTTTGGTTTATACACGCAAGGTATTTTCTAGTCTCCACACCCATCTGCTTCCAATCCATTTGCTGCTGAGTGGGTAGTGACAAGTATTTGTCAGTTTGTGCTCTAATATGATGGGGACAGGTCCAGTTTTACCTCCTCCCCATATTTAAGTGTGTTTTACTGTCCCTTTAAATCTCAGTGTTCCTTACTCCTGCTCAGCAGGGAGCTTCCTCAAACTACAGCACTGTTTGAACACCATTGGAACCCTTGCCTTTGGTGTTGTGGAAAACACTGGCAGCAAGTGATAAAACCCCAAGTGCTCTCCACTTGGTGGTTTGACTTGAGAAACATCTGAACAGCAAGACAAGTCCTGAAGCACCTCTGCCAAAAATGCTGGGAAACAAGAGTGCTTTGTTTTTCATGCCAGGATGGTTTTCTTGCCAGTGATAAAAACTTAGAAATGTTTCTTCTTGTTGGTTCATTTTTAATTGGAAAACTTAGTCTCTGCAGAAATCAGAAGCAATTGTCCGGGCAAGATATGTGTCTAATTTGCTACATGGGTCTTCAAGCTGTGTTGCCCTTTACTTTAATCCTGTGTTTAAAAAGTAGTTTTCAGCTCTTTTGTTTCACTCTGTCTTTTGCAGGTAATTAGCGATTGCTTTTATTCCCACAGAGGTGAGGAAAGAGGTCAAAGCTGGTGCCATTGAGCTGACTGAATTCTCTGGCTGAGATTAGGGCAGAGCTGGGATCGAGCTACTCTAAGTCCCCGGGTGCCAGGTCAGTGTTTTGCTCATAGCCTTGTTTTCTTTCCAGGGATGAGACACTTCATGGGTCAGGTGCATCTCTAGTATTTGTCTTTAATGCTGGCAGCTACTGCTGCTGCCAGCGGGACAGGAGCTGTCCTGCTGCTGCTGCCACTGTGGTGTGGGTGTAAAAAACTTAGGGTTCAGTGTAGCCTCCTTCCAGAAAAACAGCATCCATAAAGATTTAGTAAAGTCTAAGCCCTGTCAGTGCCTCACCTTAAAAGCTTTGAGAGAGAGCAAGCATGGTGTTCTTGCAAAGTGAAAGTTTCTGGATGAGGAATCTGAATGTTTTTTATTTCACTTCTTGAGCTGAGCATTACCCAGTTACAGTGCTGGGCAACTGACAGGCACCCAAATGCTCATATCCATGATTGCCCTGTGCAGTGGATAGTGATATTTTTTCAGCTGGTTTTCTTTTATTATTCATTTAGTAGCTGCAGTGATTCCCCTAGGCTGATGCATCCTTGTAACTTATGAAAAAGTGAATAAGAAAGAAAACACTTTCTGTTGTCTGAAGACATATTGATCAGCTCGATGTCCATTGACTGACTCAAGTGTTGGCTGCAATCAAAACTAAAACCTATTGTTTTTGTTTGATTTCTTTTTAAAACTAAGGTTGTTACTGAGATTTAGACACAGATCCTATTATTCTTGCACTGTAGAAATATGGCAAAGGCTTTCTTATCTTCTTTTTGTTTTTTCCTCCCTCTGTTATACTGATAATTTTCTGTAAAACAGAGAAATATTTAGTCTGATTATTTTATTTTTTTTTCTGTTTGGACTGATTTGGTGTTGATTTTGCATAGTTAGTCATTACTAATGCATGCAACTCATATCAAATATTGTTAACACAAGTTTGCACAAAGTAAAATAGAAAATATAGTTTTTCATTAATTTAAAACTTGCAATATAAAGGGAGCTACTTGTATCTGATATTTAAGAAAGATGTGAGAAAATTACAGAATCTGAAATCAAGACAAACATACTAAGATAAACACTTCTTTCCCCTAATTTCTATGGCCTCTAAGAAACAGGAGGAGAGTATGATTTTATTGGTGGGTGAAACTGAAAATTTTCTAGGAAGCTGGACTTGACAAGAACACACACAGTGGACAGTCTGAAACCTGCAGTTATCTGCCTATAGTTATTATAAATGTGTCATGTATGTGTGATAAAGGTCCATAACATTTTGCAGAAGAGCCTATTATGCACCTGTTATGATTTTGCTGTTTATAGTGCCAATTCCTCACATGGTGTTTAGGTCTTTAAAGATAATATGGATGAAATTAGTGTTCTGTGTTGAAACACCCCTGCCATCACCTCGAGTGAGTTGCTAGGCATGGTCTCTACAGACAAATTGTGAGTTTCAGGGGGTTTTTTTGTTTGTTTTTTTTTTTTTTCTTTTAAATATTAGAATTTTCTTTTAGATACAGAATCAATCTCCTGATTAATCTTTCTTAATAATTAAGTACTCTAGAATTTTTGTTGGTTGTGTTTTATTTCTGAAGCTTTCATTACAGTAAAGCATACAGCACACAGACTTGACTGATGCACAGAACAAGAAACCTGCTAAAGCCCTCTGTGCTGTAACACCAATGTTTTAGGTTTTTGCCGCAGGGGAATCTACAACCTTACCAAAAGCTTGTATGCTGTAGAGATTATCCACTAGTGACAATTTTGTTTCATATACTCTGGAAGGTGGGAAAAAATTCAACATCTCATCCTTTGCTTACAATTAACTTCTTTACCATTTTTGGAATTCACTGTGTAGAATTGGTTCTGATAGTAAGTGCCTTTTGAAAGAGTAATGGAAATACAATAGTGCAAAAGTCACTCCTTTAGCAAACAAACAAACAAAAAACCTACAATAACTTCCCCACAAACAGAGACTGAAAAGGAATTCAGGGTCTTTTGCTTTGTACTTGAAGAAAAGATCACTCAGCAGTATGAGTGGGGAAGGGGAAACTTCAGAGTCCTGATGTGTCTTGGGGTCACAAACCCTCGTCCTATTCTCTTAAGAGAGTCTTAATACCTTGACTGCAAATTATTCTGGGTCATTATAATTTGCTAACAATATCTTCTGATTCTGGGATCCACAGAAGAGCTATTTTCTCTCAGAGGGTTCATTTCAGTCACTACCCTGTTCCATGAAGATTTGTTGCATGTCACAAAGGTGAAGTGCTTTGCAGAGGAGTCTCATAGGCAGTTTCTAGGCCCTTTGTGACACAAAAAACCTTGCTAATGATCTATCAAGAGGAATTTTCATAGATTTTGTTATTTTATCATTTAGGTCAAACCTAGGTTTTAAAAAACTTTGATTATGCACATTGTCCAGCCTGTTGAGTGGAAGTGGATGAACAACATTGGAATTAACCACCTTGGTGAGTGAGTGCTTTTTTTAATTGAAATAATGAAACTGCAAATGAATCTCCATAACTATGATTTTTGGAGTGCTTTAACTATTGATTGAAGTACAAAAGAGATGGCATGCTGAAGTGCTGTGTCTTTCCTCTGTCCTTTTCATTTTGAAGGAAGGTGGCAGTTGGCACTGTAGGTTTGCAAGAATTGATCTGATGATGTTGCAAAGGTCGTGTTCTCTAGACTGAATCCCTCCATCCTCCATCTACCTTTCCTCTTGATTGACGCCATGATGGTGAAAAAAATGAAGCAGATACTGAGTCACTCAGTCTTGCCAAAAATGGCATCCTCTGCATGAGCAAATGCAGCCCTTAGGTGTGGGGAACTTTGATGTGGAAAAGAATCGTACCTCTAAAGTTGGTGACAGCAAGGCAAGTAATCTGGGGACTTCAGTTTGGGACTTTTAAATCCCACTTTAATCCTACTTCCAAATATAGAATCCTTTTGTGGATTTGGGCTTAAGTAATTTCTAGCAGGAAGGACAGTTCAACAGTGAAATTGATTTTATTTAACAAGGTTGTGTAATTTCAATTATCAGATGTTTTTTAACTTGTATTAGAGGTCTGTCATGAAGGATTTATATAGAGTACACTGGCTTGGAGCAGGAGTTGAACAGGACAGGAACTTAAAGGCACTTCTAGCCCTACTTTCTGTAACCTACACTTAGGAAAAAGTATAAGCTGTTGTGTTCTGGCGTGAATGCTTTGGGGTTGGCTTGTTTCTGTGGAATGTAGGTTGAAAATCAAGAAAATCTGCTGAGCATTATTGTTGGTCTCTTAAGCTTTGAAGTCATAAAGTAAGCATGCAAGGCTGTCATAAAATTGATCTGAAGACTCTATTTCAATGTTTACTGCAAGACACATGTTCCATCCTGATTTATATGCTATGAAGTTATGCTTAGGTGTATTCCATCCTTTGGAGCAAAGCCACTGAGACCAATTAAGTTCTCTGGATTAATGAAGATACAACTGAGAGTGGTATTTGACTCACTGACTTCTCTGGGACTGCATAAATATGAATTGGGAATAGTTTTGTTCATACAAATGTGTTTGAATCCAATACTTAAATGCATATGTAGCTGAATACAAAAATACTGTGTGAGATCACTAGGCTAGGAGTCACTACTGTAGAATTAACAAAAATGCTGTAACAGTGCCCATTGTCTGGAGAAAAAGCTTAGCAGGTTTGCTTGCTTTTTGTCCTGCAATATATGGTCTTAACTAAATGCCTATGGAGGTAATTTCAAATGTATCTCCCTCAACATGCTTCCTTGAAATTCTTTGAAAGAAAATCTTTTATTTAATAAGTGGCTGTGGTCCACAAGTTCTTTAGAGTGAGAAGGAAAGTACAAAAATTTTGGCCTACCTGTCCAAGAGTAGAGTTGAAAGGCAAACTGCTGGTAATGGTATAGTCAGGACTAATTAGATTGGAATACTGGCTACTGTCCTTAAACTGTAGCACTGCTGCCTTGTGTTTGCCAGGTATCAGAAATTAGGAAGTGTTTAGCCTGGTCAACAATTGATTTGATAAATAAAGGTGCATTTATGACTTAGTTGGCAGCGCTGTAAATTAGAAAATGTGATTTGGATTATTTGAGTTCAGCTGCTGGTCTCTAATAAGGAAAAAACTTGTCTGTGGCTATTTTAGTTGCTAGAAATTCATGCCGGTCTTTTTAAAGTTTCTTTGTTGTCTTGAAAATTTAGAGAACTGAGGGAAAATTAGTTCATACACAAATACACGCATTTTTAAACTGGGACCTAGGTGACCCTTTTTGTATACCAGTGAGCTAATACTGGTGTTTGAGTTGATGTGAGATATGCTTCTAGAGTGCAAGATTGAGCCTATTAAGAACTTTAAAATTTCAGGATGTGTTTTTTAAAGATGAATTCTTGAGATATGCTGACTATTACTGCCTTCCCTTTTAATTGACTATAAAAATAAATGGAATTATTTAAAAGTGGAACCATTTTTCTCCTACAGTGGAATTCAAACAGCTAAATATTCTTCCCATCTCTCTGTGGCAGATTGATCCTGACTGGGTGACAGATGTCCACCAAAGCTTCTCTATCACTTATCTGGATAGAGGAGAGAAGGTTCATGGTTGAGATAGGGACAGGGAGAGATCACTCACCCATTGTGGGCCAGGGAAAAACAGACTTGACTTGGAGAAATTAGTTTAATTTATAACCAATCAGATCAGAGTAAGATAATGAGAAATGAAATCAAAACTTTAAAAACACCTTTTCCCCCACCCTTCCCTTCTTCCTGGACTTATCTCTTCACACCAGCTGGTACAGGGGAATAGGGAATGGGCATTGTGGTAAGTCATCACATGTCGCTGAAACTCTTTCTTTGTCAGGGGGAGAATTCTCTTCCCCTAATCCTGTGTGATGTCCTTCCCACAGGAGACAGTTCTCCATGAACTTCTCCAATGTGAGTCTTTCCACTGCAGGTCTTCACAAGCTGCTCCAGTGTGGGGCTCTTCCACAGGGTGCAGTCCTTGAGGCACAGCCTACTCCAGCATGGGACCCCCATGAGGTCACAAGTTCTGCCAGCAAAACTGATGTAGACTCCTGTCTCCATGGATTCACATGTTCTGCCAGTGTCCTGCTCCTGTTTAGGCTTCTCACAGCCTCCGTTGGGCATCCATCTGCTCTGGCATGAACTCCTCCATGGTCTCCAGGTGGATTGTTGCTCCACCCTGGACCTCCATGGGCTGCAGAGGCACATTCTTCCTCACCATGATCTTCACCGTGTGCTGCAGGTGGATCTCTGCTCCACTATGAACCTTCATGGGCTGCAGGGGCACAGCTCCCTCCCAACGGTCTGCACCACAGTCTGCAGAGAAATCTCTGCTCCAGCACGTGGAGCACCTTTTCCTCCCCCTTCACTGACCTTCGTTTCTGCAGAGCTGCTTCTATCACTTATTCCTAGCCATTTCCTCTTTGGCTGCAGTTTCTGTTGTGCAGGGATTTTTCCCCCTTCTAAACTGTAATCCCAAAGGTGATGCATCTCATTGATGGCCTTGACTAACAGCAGGTCCATCTTGAAGCCAGCTCTGTTGGATGTGGGGGAAGTTCTTAAAGTTTCTCCTAGAAGCCAACCCTGCAGCTGCATCCCACTACCAAAACTTTGCCACACCAATTCGACATTGACTCTCTGATTCTTCACCCAGAATCACTTTATATCTTCTACTCTTTGTGTTCCTAAGATACCTAAGCCTTCTTGTGCGGTTGTGGTTTTTAAACAGTCTAATGATAAATACTGTCTATCTGAGAGCCTATTTGCTGAATTCTTTCCAAAGTTTGATTTAAAAAATAATGATGCCATGATGGTGAATCCATCGTGAAGAGTGTGAAAATAAAAACTTTGTAAACTGCAGTACTAGCTGAACACTGCCAGCAGAGATGAAAGAATGCTCTATTTAGACTTTGAAGCTCTTTTTCTGCTATTCCTTGGGTAGTGCAGTCCCTCTTTTCCACAGCACTGCACTACTTTGTGACTGGACAAGACTATGCCCTAACTAGATAGATTCCACTTATGCTTGAATAGATACCAGCCAACAAATGAAAGCGCAAAATTTTGTATGATGACCTTAGAGGCATGAGATTGCCTTTTCAATGGTATTTCTGAGATGTACAAGTTCATTTTCTAGCTAGGCCTTTTACCCCTCCAACCCCCGTGTCTTTGTTGTTGTCTGTCCTAATGCTACTTGCAAATGCTGAAGTGCTTCCCTCAGGACACTTATTGTTCTACCTTGGACTTGATGTACAGTTGTAATTAAAGGTGTGAGTATTATCCCTTCCTTCTTAAGCAAACCTTATCCACTTCCTAAGATTGTACAATCTCTCTTACTGGATTACAGAGATGATGCTGAAAATGATGTGTGTTCTTGCACAGAAAAGCCAACTGGAACCTGATAGGCTGAAGCAGGGAAATAGATTTATTAGTTATCCTGAGAGCCTCCTGGCCAATGCAAGGTAATCCTCTCTACTCATTTTCTTATACTTTGTTTCATCTAAATTTAGTCACCCCCAAAATATGGGATTTCTGTCATTTTTGCTGGAGGACTATAACAGGTTAATACATCTCACACAGAATAAGTTTTTCATGGTCTTCAGTGTAAATTATTTCACAGATGAAATATACCTTGCTGTCAGGGAGCAGCCTAAATTTTCACTTTCTTAATTTCATCCCATTACTCCTCGTTATATCCCTTGTACCAATCTAAATAATTCATCACCCTTCTTAATGTTTATACCCTTCAAATATTTATAGGCAGTTATCACATCTCCCTTTAGTTAGAGCTTAGCTGAGCTGTTCGTATTTAGACCTTTTAATCTTTCTTCATAAGGAAATCCTCCTACATGAGATTGAGGGCCTGATCCTCAAAGGTATGTAGGTGCCTGTCACTGACTTGAGCGGAATTGTGGCCTAGATATTAGTGCCATTAGGCAGCAGGTCTTTTCTCATCTCTGAATTACTATTAATTTGTCAGTATTAGATTCTAAGGGGTACAGAAGTGAATGTGATATTCCGGGAGCATCGTGGCGAGTCTTCCCTGGTTTGCTGGGTCTTGTATCACCTCAGTATGCACATCCCTCAGGGTGTGTTGTGCCTCCTGCTCTCACACAGAATTGGAAATTTGTATCTATGGTAGTGTTCAGTATTGCCCTTACTTGCCTTCTGGACCTCTATATTCCAGATTTCTTACCAGTGAATTTGCTATTCTGTGTGTGAGAGTATATATTTATTATAGATGCATATGTATATAAAAAATGGTACTTACTGCCCATCGTCTAAACATAGATGAAAATTAAGAGGTTCTGCTGAACATTAATCTCTGTATCACTACACTGTATAATTTTCCAGCTTCATATGGTAGCATTAATCACTACTCTTTGTTTACAGATTTTTTTCAAACAATTTATTGTCCATGTAACTCTGCTCATATCCAAGCCAATTTGAATTAAGATTGTAAGGCAGAATCCCTATATCAAATGCTTTACTAAAATCCAGCTTCAGTAAATCTAGTGCAGGACATATTTCGTTGTTCTCAGTGGTCTCTTAGGTCCCTCGGGTGTGAGGTTTTGTTTGAATCTTCCATTTTTGTCTTGTGCAGTATGAATTATTATTGGTGGTTGTGGTTTCTGGGCTACCACAACCGGAAAAACTCTCTTATTCCAGTTAGAAATGGAAATAGTCACCCCATGTTTGGGCTCAGGATAGACTGAAATTTTTTTTAAGTATCAATTTCTGCCATCACAAAAGAGTCTGGACACACAGGTGTAGGTCTGGAACCAGTCAGAGCTGGACAGATCAGAACACTAGTGGTACTGACTGAATTTTTAGGGGCTTAACATGAAATATTTTTAGGTTTTATTCTTTTAGTCCTTTTTGTCTAAAATAAGGAAATAGTTAAAGCAAATATTTTGAAATTAAATTCAAGCACTATGTAAATGTGTAAAAGCAACTTTGGTTTTGAGTGGATAAAACTAATAATCATATTTGAATGAACTTTGAGAGATTTCTTGGCTACATCAAAGTTTTGCTGAGTAAATAGCTTTTGCACAACTCTACTTCCATTTTGTGTCTGGCAAACGTGAAATCAAATAGTGGAACTCAATAGTGCTGTTTTAGATGCCATAGTCCTGGCGCAGAGTGACGCTATGTCAAAGTCTGTATATCACCCACCAGCCTGCCAGACTGAACTGTCTCTCCTTTGCTTGTTTTTCTGACAGTGTTTGGGTGGTAGATTTGGATTTTTTTTCCCTGAAAGGGCTTGATGTTTGTCAAGCCTGTAAAAAAACAAGACTTCAAAATATTACATGGTAGTAGCACCGAGTTTGAATGACTTTCCTAAGGCTGACTTAGCTCATCTATGCTATTTTTCTGGATGACCTTGTTTTATTGCAGGGAGCACATTTCTCTTTTTAGTATTCAATACAATGCATTTATCATCTTTGATCTCTCACTATTTCACATTTGCTTATTCTGAATCTCATGATAGAGATTGTGATCTACAGCAAAAGTATTTTACTGAAGACCCATTTCAATCTTCTACAGAGCTGCTGTGCATTATTTTGGGTCTTATACACCATTGCCTTCCAGAGGCATAGAACTTCAGCTTCAGTTTTGCAAAGCTGGCTTGTTGTTAATTTTGTGATTTTCTGGCATCACATGAATTCATTAGCTCTTCTGTTGTTTAAACTACTACCCAAAAAGTGGTATGCCTATGTGATGCAACTATGCATATACGTGTCCTACCAGAAACACTCGTATTCTGCCTCTTTCTTTGCAAGGAGTGCCATGTGAGGGACTATTTTAGGTCACATTATCAAAAGAAAGCTTTTGATGGTGCAAAACCTGTTTTTCCCTGGCAGTGTTGGCCCATATATATTGTGAACAATACAGAATGCAAAACTCAGAATCTTCTGTGGGAGAGTGAGCACTTAGATGGGCTTCATGCTGGCTTGGACCAAGCCAGATCATTCAGACTTGGAAAATGAGGAATTTTATTTTTTGGGTTTTTAAGCAGTAAGCAAAGCAAACAGAAAAGGAACAGCACCTCCTAAGACTGATAATCTGCTACTTAATATCCACTTTTTTTTCTATTATAATTTTATACCTTTGTAAATGTGTAGTGCTGGGGAATCAGGTCCATAGTCACACATTTATAATTTGAAAAATCACTAAGATGAACTTTTTGTAAAAGCTAGTTTATTTCAATGTTATATTCTAAACTCTGAAGAAAGTACTTTATCTTTCCAAAATGTGATTAATCAAATGGTCATTCCATTTCTGTATAGGAACAGAATATTAGGGGTTTGATTTCATTAGGCGATTTCTTTTAGTGATTTGAATTCAAAACTTTCAATTTTAATAAAATAGTAAGGACAGGAAGTTGATATACTTTCTACTCTCTTATTAGAATAATAATGTTAGTTTCTTTAGTTCTAGGAAATGAATAATGACACCAATTATCGATCTTGTGACAGGATGAGAAGAATATTATCTCAATACATACTAGTCAGCTTGACCTTTTATTGACTTGACCTTCAGCTTCTCTGAGAAACAAAATTAGGATAACTGCATAACTTTGTACTGTGATTTTGAAATTCTGACGTGGTTTGGATTATAATTTTGAAATTGGTAAAAGAGTAATCTATCAAATTGTTAATCTGTTACAGTAGCACAAGCAGATAGTGTTGAGATTGGCTTTGGTCAATAACCAATAATAACATAGCAGCTGGAGATTTGGGATAGGGTTTTTTTTTTGGTTGCTTTTGTATTATTTTTGTTAAGTTTCACCATTCATTTGCTTCTTTTTTTTTTTTTTTTAAGGAAAAAGGTCCTTTAACAAAGAGGACCTGAACATATGAATAAGCAAGCCTTCCAGTCCAACAGTGTGGGTATTTTAAGATTGTCTGAATTTCAATCCCCACTTCCACTATGCCCCAAAATATTTTTTCTTGCTTCTTGTTTTTTTTTGTGGGAAGGACTATTCTAGTTTGAATTTTGCTGCAGAAAATCTACTAAAAAGCTAGCTTAATAAAAATAAATTCTATATGATGAAGATGGGAGTCTGCTAGTGGTGGAGTGTAAACTAGTACAATCTAAAATATTTTGTCATATAAAAGGTACCTTGGTTCCCTGTAGGTCTTGTGGTAATACCAAGGTCATCCATCTATCCATCCATCCATCCATCCTATATATCTCCATTTATATATCTCCATTTTTCTGCTATCAGAGAAGGAGATAGACATGAAGGGGAGACATGGTGGAGGAAGTAACATGTCTACTTATGTGAGAAAACAGAGGATTATGAAGATGAATGCATGCACCCTGGTGGAAAGGGCCATGTCTCCTTGAGAACACCTAAAAGTGTCTTCTAGTAAGAGAAAGCCTACAAAAATGAGGTATGAAATTGCTGCAAATTGAACCTTGCCTAGATTTGGGGTAAAACATATTGATCAAGACTGTTTTTTGTGAAATATGTAGACAATTTTCATAACAATTGTCCTCTACAATATTCATAACAGTCACAAAAATAGTGCTAATCTTGTTGACCTCTAAGCCTGATCTGTGTTAACAATGAAAGGTTATTCTTGCTATCAGTCTCTCATCTGAAACAGCAGAGGTTCCTGTGACTGATATGAAGGTTACAACCCTATTGACGAGCAGTCTGATGCCTTGGGATAAATTCTCTTTCATAGTTTGCCCTCTTAAAAACCATGGCAACCTCACACATACACAACTCCAAGCAAATAAACAAATATATCCATGTGAAAAAACAGTGAAGTTGCAAAAAATCCTTGAGATGTGAGAAAACTAGAAAATGTCAGAATTAATCTGTTAGTACAATTTAGTGTGCTCCAGTGCACACATGCTTAATATAGTGGCCTACTTGTGTGTTCAAATACTACCTTTTTCTTAGGATTTCTGATTTTTTTATTTAAAATGGGCCTATCTAAAAGGGCAGTGAGGAAAATGTAACAAAGGATGTTATTCCCGTGAAGTGCTTTACCTGTTATCTATGTTCTTTTAAATGTGCTTAGTGAATCAGATAAGCAGTTGCAAGAAGAAAAATTATAGCTTCTTGGGTTATATCCTTGAGTATCTGGCTGTGGAAATGCACTTTCTTCCTCCTTCTGCCATGGAAATCCTGTATGATGTTAGGTGAGAGGATATCAGGTCATTCTTGTCACAGCGAGCAAGGAATTTTCCGTCGTTTCTTGCATGCCACTAACAGTCTATGATAGGGGCATCTTCAGCTGAATTTCTTGGAGTTGTGCTATGAACATAAGTGGAGTGTTGTGAAGTGTTGGGTGCACTAGAAAAAAGTGTTCACCTGTGGAGTCTAAAGTCAGGTAACTTTTGTTCTTAATAAATTTGTGCCATTGTTGCCCATCTTCAGAATGTAGGGAAAGTTTCTGCCTCACTTGCAGGCTGTGAATATTAACTCCTTCGCAGGCCCTGCCATGGGTAGTGTTGCAGAAAGGGCAAGGAAAAATTAATCATTCTGTTTTAGGAACAAACAGACAGACCACATACTGTGAACATGCACCACAGTAATGAATGAATGACTGTTCAAACTGTCCCCACATTGACCAAAACATGGATCCTGCAGAAATACTAAAGCCAATGTCACTCAGAAATGCAGCAGAAAAGCTAAGGAACAGGATGTTCAATGAAGTCACATATAATCATATTTCTGCCACATAACCATATTTTATACCATTTTCATGGTTTTCTCTGCAACCTTTTTCCTTACAATTTTTTGCTGGTTATAGTCAATACAGCAGGACTTCCTTTAAAGACCTGACTTCCCCAGGGTGTCTTGTAAGCTGTAACTGAGACTGGGATAACTCAAAGTTTTCAATTTCTAGACATTCAAATTGGATCCAGTGACAGAGTTAGAAAAATGAAACATTATGGATTAGCAAAGCCTAGCCCTGGGTATTCCATAGGAATCACTTAAGGCCTTCAGTGTTGTTTCAGCTAAAGCTAGAAAATCTTTTCTTGGGAAAGTTCATTTTGGTACTGAGAGATGTTTTCCCAGGCTTATTGCAAACAGTGGAAGTAAACTTAAGACTATTTTTTCACTTTTTCCTCTCACATGCATAACCAAAATCCAGCACTAAAATTATGTGATGAGAGGAGCTTTTGGAGCTGTATGCATAGCAGGGTTAAAGACCTCATATGACCTACTCTCACAAGTAGTTCTCTGAATGGTTTTTAATACATCTGAGCATTCTACAATTTGTTTGAAAAAAAAAAACAAAACATGATATACCACAGTCAGGAACATTCTGGGCTTGATTACCTCTATTTCATGGTGAGAAATTTCAAAGTGGCAAATTTCAGCCAGAAAGAAATGCAATCCATTTCTTATGTAATGCAGTTGCTTCCATACCTGCTCACTTTTTTCTGGGATCTTCCAACAGTGTCAGTTCATCAGCAGGATACCCACCAACCCAGGGTACTTAAACACTGCATGGATTATTTGAGTAATCCTGTTGTGTCCTTATTCTTACATGGCAACATTTTACTCTGCCAGGGGTGCTATGGAGTTTTGTTGGCATTCTCAGACTCTGCAGTATTGCTTTGGGTCAACAGAGTCTGCTCACCAATTCTTCCCATCATTTATCTCCCAGGTTTTTTTAACCTTGGGTATCATTTAATCAAAACCAACACAACAAAATGAGGTAATAGTGCGTGTCTGCAGTAAATTGTGCTTTTTAACTGTTCTAAATTTGGCAATTGTGTTTTATTCATGGCATATTACCATAGGAAGGGAGAAAGTCCCAGAGGTATAACAAAATATAATGCAGTAGTATCTTTTTACACAGTTTTGTATTCAATGGAGATTTAGTGGTTTGGAAGGGTGGGGTTTTGGAAGTTTTGCAATTAGAAAAAACAAATTATTTAATAATTGTGTTTCTTGGATGATTTATTGGATGATTTTTTATTTAATTAGCATTGGAGAAAGAACAGTGTTGACAAGTCAGAGTTTACTTTGATAGAGTATAGAACCTGCCTATAACAAGAGCTCTGATTCTGTTGTTAACAACAGAACAGGCAGGAGCAGCAGGAAAATAATTTTTGGTATCCTGGCAGAGAAACTGCTGTACCAAGAGTTGCAAAGAATTTTCCTAAGGTGTTCTTGCCACTTGGTGTCAGAGTAAAGCAATCTAAAACGATGGCTATCAAGTAATATAAATAAGATTCCTGTGGAAACATACACAACATCTTTCACATGGGAATAAGCAATTTGTATGTGCAGGGTGCAAGTGATGGAGGGTGGTTCTAACGGTTAGATTTTTGTTAAGGCAGCTTGCTTTTAACAGGGTTTGTGCAAAGAACTGTGTGGTTGTAGATCAGCAGACTGTCATAATCTTGGCCTTGGCTCTTCAGTGGGAAGCTAAGAATGTTGGAAGTGACAAGTGATGAATGCAGAAACAATCTCATCATTTATGAATATACCAGTGTTTGGATCCTTTTGTGTGGGAATTAGATAGCAAAAGTAAAGGTTTGATACTTACTCTGTCACTTACTGGCTTATCTTCCTAAGTAATGAAATCCTCAGCTAAGCCTTTTTAGCACTCCTGTCCCATGATACGTGTTCAGTGTTGCTGCTTTGATCCATGCCATTTTGGGTTTTGATCTCTTCTCCTTCCTGCCTCTTCCCCTCTGCCCATCATCAGTAAAAAGCTGCTTTGCAGAATTTAGAAGCACACTGAACTTTTGAACTTGCATCAATGGTTGGTTACCCAACTTTCTTGGAAGGCAATTGCTATTTAAAGTACTTCTATTGTTCCTTTTGCAGTCTTAGCCCAGATGAAGTAATCATTATTAGTGATGTGAATCTCTTTGGTACTTTCCTGTGAATGTATTGGGAAATGCATATTAAATACATTACATCCACATGTGTAATATGAATTTAATCTCCAAGTCACTAACTCCCAGGTCTACCTCCTGCTTCCCGTGAGGTGGGAAGCCTTGTAAGCTAATTAGTGATAGCACATAAGCTTCAGCCCTGAAGAATTCTGTTCATTTTATTACTTGTGCTGTGTCAAAAAATGGAGGATGTTGCTGGATGGTAAAATGCATGGAAGCAGAAGAAACTTTTGGCAATGGAAGAAAGCTTCAGTAATGCTCAGACATGCTAGTGCAAGGCCATCCTGCAATCACACATTACATGTGCCTGGTCAACCCACAGCTGAATGAATTTGGGAAACAATCACAAGACAAATTTTAATATATAAATAAATATACATATATACACACACACACACACACACATATATATATATACATACACATATATATACATACATATACATATATAAATATCTGTATCTATCTATCTATCTATCTATATAGGTATATATATGTAGGGAGAGATGTGTGAGAGCTCTAATTGCCTTCATGGGGCTCATTGTAGGGTTCTCAAGGGATTGTGCTATGGCTGCCCTCTGTCCCTGAGCCAGTACATTGAAAAAATATATCTGCCTGGTCTCAGTGATCTAGGTAATAAAATGTTGATTGTACCTTTTCCTTTAAATGCACTCCTGATAATGTTTGGTCTAGTTACAAAGAGATTCATCATTTGTATTCCTTTCTCGAAATGTAGGGGGTTGCCCTGTTGCATACCTTAGCATTCTGCTGAGGCTTTAGCACTGTTGGCAGCTGGCTGCTGAAAGATTTTCCTTAGAAGGGAGAGGAGCAATAAAATATCTTCGAATGGGGGAGGGGAAAGTGGGATCCACAGCACAGAGAGATATTCTAAATTGCAGAAATTAGAAATAAATTATTCAAAATCAGTAGTATTTTCATGGCCCTGTAACCTCTACTGCTGTTGGCTTCTTGGAAAACCCTAGAAATAACAAAAGGTGTGGGATGCAAAATGACAAAGGTAACACAGAATGTTCACTACTGAGATGAACAGCTAGGCTTGGAGATTAATTTGCTCCTTGAAACCTCTTTCTTCTTACAGAAAGAACAGTAGCACAGGCTCAGTGGCCCTTACCCTTACTGAAACCGAGTGAGTTAAAGCACATCAGGGACCCTGAGTAACTTTCCAAGCACACCCGTGTCAATACAAATTAGCCACTAATTACTCCAAAACACTGACTTTCTATATCAAAAGCTGTGTGGGAGTTCAGTTAACTCATGCCCCCTGTGATTGTAGTAATGATGTCTCAATTACATGTGTATGTGTATCTGAGAGATGCATGAACACCCATTAATGCGCCTACGCACTTTACTGGTGTTTATATACAAACAGCATACATTTTTTCCTGCACTTGTCAGTGGTTCATTTGTTACCTGGTCATTATACCTTCTCTTTTGTCAGTATTCAACTGATATTCCAACTGGGGTCTGTGGGATGATTTTTTTGTCTCAGATACAAATGTAAAGCCAGAGGTTTGGATATGTGAAATGTACTGGAACTCTTTAGGTGCGGCATGAAACGCTACTCTTGATATTTTACGTATTTGCAGTAGAAAGTCTCCAGATTCCAGTGGTGTGGGCAACTTCAAGTGAAATTATTTCACTGTCTCTTAGGATTTTTGAGTTGCCCTTGAGCAAGCCAGTAGAGATAGTAACAGAGTAGATGCTCATCCTGTACCTCCAGTGTAACAGATTGTAAGTAGAAAGGTGGACATATCCTTGATGAGAAAAAGAAGTGGTTGTGAGGGTGGTAGTTGACTTTCCCAAACTTCCAGCCCTGATCACTGCATAAACCTATGATCAAGCACAGCCATTGGTCTAGTTCCCAACCCTCTGGATCTGATCTACATATAAAATGATCTGGAGTGTTTTCCCAGACTCTGTGTTGCACTATGTTGCTGCATGGAATTGAGCACCCTCACATCTAAAGACTCCAGAGGAAAAGCTTTTTAAAGTGGGTTTCTTCATGCAAGGTTATGTTTTTACGTAACTTTGGCTAAGCAGCCCAACCAGAGATGGTGAGACTGTGCAGATGTTGGGTGTGACCCAATATGCTGCCCTGGGACAATTTCAGTACTATAGCACATTATTGCATTCTTCTTTGAGAACTAAAGACATATTTTGACTTTCTTCTTGCACAGTGGAAGAGAAAAGGCTGGTATTGTTGTTGTGAAGTGTACGTAATCTAACCTTCTTCTGCAATAGAAGAAATAGTTTGTAGGATGTAGGATAAGCTTGATTATCCTTGTTCTGCTTGATTATCCTGTGTCTGTTCTTGTGTAACACACAGCTTTGCTAAAATTAATGTACTTCTATGGTTTTAAAATTTGCTTGAGTTTGATTGCAAAATCTGTCAAAGTTGGATTGCTGAACAGCAACAAATTTTGAAATTAAAAAAAATTAAATGAAAAATAGTAGATATATCTACAGATGTTTTCATTTTCCTTAACTGCCATAAGGCTATGAAACCCAGTCCTTTTTTTTTTGTAGTGCATATGGTAGCAAAATAATTATAGAGAAAAAATACCAACTGTAAGGCACCCCTCTAGTACCATGACTATGTGAAAGAAATTAAGGAGTTTTACATTATTATGAATTGTTTCAATTTAGTGGTAAAATTTAACTTGAGCTAAGGCTCTAGTAGGTGAATTGAAATGTGTCTTCCTCCAATAACATTCCTAACAAATTGTTCTTTTCTACATTATCCTTTATGACTTGGAGTCTCTAAGATGTGGTTTCGGGAAGTACCTCTAATTGCTTTGCTTATGCCTTCCTTAAAATGAGAAAATTAAAAAAAAATAAAAACTGTCTCCTTAAGTAGGTATCTTAACATTTTAAAATATATTTTAATTAAAAGTCCATTCCCAATGTTAATTTTAGATGAATGATTGCATAGTGACAGACAGCTGAGGGGTCCTGCACTTGGCTGTATTCCATTAAAACTGTATGACTTGTAATTAGAAGTGAGCTAATGCCAAAGCTGATCTTTTGTGCAGTCTAAGTATGTTCAGAGAGGAAGACTGTTTTAATTAAGAATAGAGTGGCCAGTAGCAAAGTTCAGGTCCTCTATGTAGTGAAGCAGCATACCACTCAGCAAAACCATAAAATAGAATTAAGTTTTGTCATCCTGACCATGGCAATTTATGAGATCTTAAGCAGATTTTGAACTTAGTGGGCTCTAAAAATGTACTTACAGTTTAGAAATAAAAATATTTTTGCTGACTTTGGATATTAGATTTTACAACTTTGGTTGTACTTTTTATTAAGCATAATTTTCAATGATGTAATGCTGAAACTTTTTTTTCTAGGATTTAATAATACCCAACATTTTCATTAGGTTTTAACAAAGTCTTTGGAATTCTTCATCCTCCTTTTTAAAATCTGAATCACCTGATACTTCTCTAGCAATGAATTTCATGGATTCGGAGCAGTAAATAGCACATGAATTGTCTATTGTTAAGACTGTGAATTAAAACTCTTGTGATTTTGAGTGCCTATGGATAGTGGAAGTGGAAGACACCCAAATCATTCTTATATCAAGGATTACAATGAGAGTAGAAGCTGGTGATGCCGCTAAACTCCTTATGGTCTCCTGAATGCATACTTATTCTTGTTTCTCTTCAGGTGAATGCCATTATAATAAACCCTTTTGTTTACAACCTCTCTTCTAATCCAGAAAGCTTGTGAATGCATTCAGCAGACTGTAGTACTGTAGAGAGGGACATAGTCATCTATTCATCTGTCACTGAGGTGCAATCACCTCTGAGGTGAAACATGGCACTGGTTCTTACATTAAAGTTCTGTCTGATCACTTCCTTTTTTTTTTTTTTTTTTTTAATATTCCAAGAGTAAGCCTCAACATCAATCAAGAGCTACTTTTTCCCTTTTTCTTTCTTCCTGTGACTTCTTATACTGGAGCCAAAGTAGTTCTCTGTCCTTTATCAGTGCCTATTTCTGAAAAGAGACTTTGAGTTAATAGTGAACATGTTGTTTTGAACTTCAGCAATGGATCTGAGTTTGCCATTAAATTTGTGCTACTGGTAGACACAAAGGGGCAGCAAAAATACCAGACGTTCCAGACCTTAATATGTTTTTCACGGCTGGAGGTGGCGTGACAGTCCTCTAGTCATTTGACCATGAATTTAAAAATATTTGCCTGGAGCCAGAAGCCACCACCATATAGATTTCTCACTGTGCTGCAAGATTTAGGCCACCCAGGCTATAATTTTATAAAGGTGTCTTAGAGAGAAGCATTCCTTTGTAAACAGCCCTTGTCTCTTGAAAAGACCTTTCTCAACTTCTATAATTTTTTTGTGCACCGATGACAGAGCAGCCATTAAATCTGGGCAGAGATAATGCCAGGTGATAAATTCTTTTTCTCCTGACCTCGTAAATCAATTGGCAGAACTATACACTGCTTGGTGTTACAGTGTGCCATTTTTAATTTGCTACTACAGCAGCACAAACTAATTTTAGCACTTTAATGCTTGCTCTCTGATCCAGTTTGCAAAACAACTCCTGAGTAAAAGCAACGCAATAGGTGGCTATACTTATTGGCCTTATACCAACAACTGACAACAAGAAAATCACAACCGATGACAGTATTAGTGCTATTACATCTAGATACTTGTGAAAAAGGTAGTTGTGTTTATAGTAAGATTTGTATCAATTCACACTATGCTATTAATATTTAGTTTAACTGTCAAAAGTCCCTTGCTGATACTTAGGGAAAAGAGGCAGATCTCAAGTTTTAGTAGTCCTAGTTTGCCCAGAGCAAAGAAATCTGATTTTCAGCTGGCATAGTTGTAGGTCAGGTTTCAAAAGGTCTACATGATCTCATTCTCTTCAGGAGCTTATGGAAGAAATCTTCAGTGATCTATTTTCAGAGTTCTTCCCTCATTTTTCTATTAGTATTTGGAAAGGGCCAGTGAAAGTTTCCAAGTGGAGGAGTTTGTTTTTCTGTATATAAGGAGTTCAAAAGGCGTCACTTTGCTGATTTTACCACCTTACTTCTGCCTCCTAGGAACAACTTATAATGTCATTGTATTTTCCTAGAAGTTCAATCCCCTCAGCTCCTTGACCTGTTTGCATGGTGGTTGCAGGGTCAGTGGGAGTAGGTGTAAGAATGGATCATGAACATATTTTGAAGTCCAGTGTGGAAGGACGACCAAAGCAGTCTTAACAGAAGAGCCAGACTTCCATTGAAAGAGGATGACGCTTTAAACCAGATGAGAAACCAAAATCAAAGAAAATTAAAAAGAGGAGACATTAATATTTCATCCCTGTCATATTTATTCCTTCATTTTTTTTTAAGAAAAGGTCTGCTATAATTTTTGTCTTTCAAATGAAGTGCTTGTGAAAACATCATGGGAAACTTCAGCTTAATGCAAGAAAATCAGAGTGGGAAGGAGAAATGAAGGAGTCTGGGCAACACAGGAATGATAAGCTTTGGGATACAGTGGACAGTCAAATCTGAAGCTACAAAGGAGAGTGGTTGAGCAGTATGCATGTACTTAAGAAGGTATTGTATTCATGCAGAATCAGGCAAGATTATATAAATAAATAGATAAGTAATTCCCTTCACATGAGGAGTGAAGGCATAAGGAGTGATAGCCTTGAACTGAGCTGAAGAGAATCAGCTTTGAGGAGGTCAATTTGAGGCAAATCCCCAAAGGAATCATCACTGTAAGAAAAACATCTTAAGCTCCTAGTGTCAAAACAAAAAAAGTTACTACATGCAGAATTGTGTAAGCAGTTATGTTTTCTCATCTTTGAAACTGATACTAGCTCTCACATATATTTACAAGTTGTATCTTCCTATGGATTAACATTAAAGTTAATTAACCATGAAGCACAACCTGTTATGTTAACAAAATGCTGGAGTGATGTCCCATTTCTGGCTTTGGGGAATCTTTGATTTTACAAAAACATCAGGTTTATTATATCACATGTGTCTGCACAACTTATACAATTTTGGTTGTATGAGGGAGAAAAAATAAACCCTTCATTATGGTTGAGTGTTTTGCATTTGTAGGTTCCATATGATAAATTCTAGATGTAGAATTATTTGATTGAACAGAAGCTGTGGCTCATCGCTCTGGCTAAAAGTACATTTTAGGGTTTTTAACAAAGAGGCCATAGTCTTCCTTCAGTGTCTACAGGGTGAGTCCATGCAGCCCTCTGAGATGCTTTAGTTCTCCTGTTTCCTGTGCTTTATTGTATATATCTCTATATGATATCTCTTTCTATGTTTACTCATATAATTTTATTCTTATTATATATAAATGTCTATTGTATCTAGGTATATAACATATAATTGGTATTTATCTATATAAAGTCTCTAGGTAGATTATCTCAATATATGGATTACACATAAATTACCCAAATTTTTCTACATGTCATATAGCATAGATAGTGTATATATGAATACATGCATATATAGTATCCGAATATAGTCCTGGGCAATTGGCTTTAGAAGACCCAGCCTGAGCAGGGAAAGTGTACCTGATGACCCAGATAAAATTCATCTCTTCTGCCTTGACCTGTCATTCTGTGGCTAAAGGAAACCTCTGTTTTTCAGTTAGTAATGGACTAATGTCCTAAAGGAAGGAGCTGAGTGTAAACTAAAATTAAAAAATCACAGTATTTTTGAAGATGCTTTTAAGAAAGAGGTAATTTTCTTCTTATTTTGGCCCAACTCACTATTCATTTTTGCAGTTTTGGACTCCTTTTTCCTTTTGTTTTCTGGCATCTTTTTTCCTATCAGCAATCCTTTTCTGTTCTAAATTCCTAGAGATAGGTGGAAGAAGGGAAGCAGAAAACAGAACCGTTTGCTATAGCATCAAGGTTAGTGAATCCCTCTTCTCTCCACAGACGTTTTTGTAGGCCTTACAAGAAGTGTTTTTCTGTGCAAACACTTAGGAGAACAGACAAACTGCAGCTAAAATATTTTTTAGCAGGAAATCAGGGAAAGTAGAACTGAGACAATATAATTTCCATGCCAGTGACAAAATTGCTCCATCATTTTCTTTCCCCATCCAGCCATGTACTTCAGGACCAATGAAGAATGAAAATTCAACAGCTTATGTATTCTTCTACTGGTTCACCAAAATCTGTTCTTCTTTACTCATACTGCTTTTAATATGAAAGGAAATACCTGTCTTTTGCTACATTTAATTTCTTTTAGAATAGGTTTTTGTTGTCGACTTAAATACAAAGGGTGATTGGCTTTTAGACAGATGTTTGATTATGTAAAGCCACAGTCTGGTCTGGATCCACTAGGTGAGCTCACAACACTCGTGTTATAGAAATGACCCTCTAAGAAAGAAAATGCAAACAAATGGAGATGGAAGGTAGCAGTACTGTTGCTAGGTTAAGTATGTGTTTGGGGTTTTAAAGTGTCCCACAGGGGAATAATCTGGGTGGTAAAAAAGCAGCAGAGCTACTGGGAGGATGGGTGGCCATGAAGCCATTACAAACTCCCAAACTGTACTAGTAAGGTTTAGGTACAGGCGAAGTTAAAGACATAGTTGTTGTCATGGTTCAGACTAGAGGTCGGTCTCGTAAGCCTCCTTGTTCTTTACCCTTCTGTGTGTCTAATCAGGCATATTAGTCAAAGAAATTATCTGTCTTTAGCATCTCTGGCAAGAGAGACAAAAAGAGACAGGAACTCCCTGTAATTAAATTGCTAATATTTAATTCCAGTATGAACTTGTTTTCACAAGAAATATACAGGACCCGCTGGGATGTTTGAGAGTATCAACATGTGTTCTGTTTTGTCAATTTAATTGTGTATTCTCTGCTATTTTTAGTCTTCAACTTGAACTGTAATTCCAAAAGGTGTTGATGCAAGGGAGCAAACAGTGATGAGCAATTAAGGGTCATTAACACAGAGTGACTTTGCCTTTGTGATATTTGTCTGTTTAGTTATTGCTAAAGTTCAGAAAACCCTTGCTTTCTATCTTGGTTTTCAGACAGGTGGCAGACTGATTGGTTTCCTTGGGAATTTAACTCAGAGAATGGCTTAGGACAGGGCAGAGAAAATTCAGGAAGGACAAAGTCTGGTTCAGGTTACATGCAAGAAAGAAGGACCGAGGAAAACAATGAACATGCTGAAGGAAATCATGGGCAAATAAAACCCCTGAAAGCACCAACATGCCCAGTGCAGAAGGGAGGAAACTGCTCATTCACTGTATTTTTTGTGTTGCCTTTTAAGTGCAGTAGCTCCAGAACAAGTTTAGGGAATGCTTCCTAAAAATACTTTTCAAGAGTAGTACTTGTGTCCTGAGGGTGTAAATAGAATGTATTCTACACAAAAGAATCTAAAAGCATATGGAACTGTTGTATTAGTCCCCATACAGTTGTCTGTACAGTTCCCAAATGAAAGATCACAGCCTAAACCAGGACTAAATCACAGGCTGTTTTTTTTTCATAGAAATCTGTTTAATAGCAGCAATTTACTGTCAATGGCAAGTAGGAGTAAATTTGAAGATAATTTCCTGAAATAGGCTCTTACAGATGACACAGTTTCATATACAAGAGCCATTGCAATTTGTAAGAACATCCTTAGAATGTTCTGTAAAGTATCTTAAAATATCAGCATACATTGTAAGGTCCATGGCACACTTCCACAATGCTCTTATAAAAGCATTTATCTACCCTAATCTTCTTAGTCCTTCACACAAATGATTCTTACTGTCAGAAGATGAATACCTAGGGCTTTATCTCATTATCTTTTATAGCTGGGTTAAAAAAACCCAAACAAGAACAACAAAACCCTACCTTTTTTTTTTTTTTTTTTGGGTAGCCATAGCCATGTACTTCATCTTTGTGTTGCATCAGCATTCTTAATTATTAGCTTGTGCTTCCCAAAGATAAGTCCTGAAAGAGGCTAGTGTGAGCTGATTTTACTGTTCAGTACAATTCTTTTGTCTCATGTTACTTTATTGTCGATTCTTCAGTGCTGAAGTTGCTGCATATTATTTAAAGTAAACTTGCGAGGTAGGGCCTGTGAATCTTTCCAAGTCGCATCATGGTTTGTAATTTCTCTGTTTTCAAGGGGAAAATAGTTTGGACTCTTGTGTTCTTCCAGGTTCTGAGTCTCTGAAGTTCAGCTAACACAGATTCTCACAATGTGCTTCTTGGCTAAGGGTGTTGAGGATGTTTTGATGGTACAGTGATCAAGAGAATAACATATACCTGCATCAATTAAGAGTGAAGTTCTATGAAAACACCTTGTCCAGAAGACTCAGGAACTGGTAAGTTGTAGGTACAGTAAGAGAGAGACAGTGATCATAATATAAGAAAGACAAATACTGTACTTGGTCTTCATTTTCATCTCGGGTAACACTAGAAATAATATGCCTGGTCAATGCAAGCTGAAAATCCAAGGACAGTGGATAAATACGCACTGATTGGACTGACAGTGAATTAATTTTAAAATAGGAAAGGGAAATTTTAAATTAGAAGAGAGCTGGAAATAGTAGGAAGCAAAAAATTCATTTCATTTGAGGGCCTAGATCCTGCAAGTCATTAAAAAGATGTACCAGGAAGGAAGTTTAGAGCATGCTCCTTTAAAGTAAGAGTAGAAAAGTTTACTAATGGCAGAAATAGAAGCTGCAGCTGTGAACATATTCTAAAGAGTGTTAGATAAGCACTTGAGGGGAAAAGCACTACAGGTTACAAATGTTAGACTTAATTGGCTATATGCCTTCTTCCATCCTGAAATGTCACTATGCAACCAATGTCAGCCTCTCCACTCATCTTCTCCCCAGGGGATAATAAACACAGCCTTTGTACATGTCAAAATTGTGCTCCTTACATTGCTGTTCAGAATAAATCTGCACATTCAGTTTCATTTTTCTTTCCCATTTGCTTTTGTTAAACTCCCACGTAACCCTACTGTTCCAGGAATGTCAAATGACTGGTGGATTTTTTTTTTTTTGACAGATCTTACATGTAAAATAAGGACATATTTTCAGGTAACATGAATATGCCTCCTGAGGTCTGTCACCTATCTCTACCTTCTCAAAAGCACAAGGTCAAGGACATGTGATTATCTCAGATCCACAGCACACACTTCATTCATGGCATATCACTACTGTGATTACAATCCTTGAGGTATCACAAAAGAATCAAACTAAAAAGGTGTGTAATCTAACTCCTCAGCTCTGTGAGATGAAGCCATCAACCTACATGTAAGCAACATGTTTATCTCAAAAACACTATTAGTGGCATAAGGAATAATATTGAAGTGAACAACATCTTAATGTGATTTGGGTTTTTTTTAAACACTGGAAGCAAGATCTGTGTGTATTTTTTCATGAACAATGGTAAATTAGAGCATCAATACACAAAAGAACACAAACTCATCCATATAATGACAAGTTTCCAATGGGAATTCACTTAGATATGTGTGAGAACTCTTGTAGAGAAAGTTTGTTACTTAGGGAGAGTATGGCCACCTAGCCAAGAGGTTTGGATTGTTTTCCCACTGACTGTCACTGTTGAATCAGGAATGGATAAAGTGACACAGATTCTAGATCAGAAGGCTAAGAGGCTAAAAAGTGCCAGTTTATTGGAACTCCTTCTTTTATACCCTGGTCTGCTACAGGTGGATCTGATTGGTCATTTAATCAACAATTTCACTTGACTGGCTAATTAAGAAGGTACCCTTTGGAGTAAACATCTTATGAGGAAAATAACTTATTACAAACACCACCTGCAGATAGTTTACAATTCTTCCTCTCCAGCTCCCTAAAGCTTCCCAGACCAATTCATGGGAAAGTTTATCTAGCTTTCTCTCTCTCTGACCAGGCTGTCATATCCACAACTGAGCCTGCTTTTATCAGCAGCAACTAACTTTCTCAGGGTCACTGTATGTGCCCAGTTGTTTAGAGGAGCAGCTACACTCCTGGTGTCTGTGAAATTATGCTTTGTATGGGCAGGGTTCGCTGTCAGACAATAATTCTTTTCAGTACTACTACTTCCTTCCTTCTCTGGCAGTCTAGTTGGCACTTTGACTTTCCTGATGCTGAATACTTAAAATATTTGTGCTATTAGTTTACAAAGCATCAAACTCTTATTACCATATAAAGGTTGCCAGCAACACTCAAGTATTTTAGCAGCTAGATTTCAGACCTCATCTTTAATCCATAATTGCTGTGGTGACAGCTTTAGACAGACCCTTTTGTCTCCTTGTTCAAAGCCCAGAGTATATTTCAAGGATTCTCAGCATGTGGATATTCTCAGGGTTTTTAGAGAGAATGTGGTGGGTTCCAGTTACAACGGGGGTAACACCACCTTTACAAAATCAAGTTTGCCTAATGTTCCAAAATACTAACAATGTACATTTGAAAAGTGCATCGGGCACTATCTATTATTGTGAAGTCTGCACATTAAATTTCATTGTAATGATCAGAGGCTGCCTTTCATCTTTAAAAGGCTGGATAAATACTGAGGTTTGCAATCAAACATTTTGAGCATGGGACTGCCTCAGCTCTGCTTCTTCCCTGCCTTTCTGAAACTTGTGACAAACTTTGCTGTAGGAGTGGAAAGGGTACCTGAGCATCCCAGAAGGAGTTTAGGAGGGAGATTTGTAAGATGCAATTCTTCACTGTCCCTCCCTCACTCTTACACTTGTGACTTGACATGAACCTTTGGAGGCAACGGGAAACGAATGCTCTTTCCCAATTTGAGGGTGACGGTTACCCTTTTTCTTCTGGAATAAAGGTTCTCTTTAAGAGTCTGAGAAGTTCTGGTAATTCAAGTCAAACTGAGTCTTCCCATACCATAGCAACTTCCAACCACAGCAGCAGCTGAGTCTGTATGGCTATGGTCCTTATAGCAGCATAACTGTGGTGATTGCTGTGGCATGGACAAAATGAGAATCTGGATTCAAGGTTGTGTTTTTAATCCTCTTGGATGCTTGCCTACCCAGCAGTTATTTAAATGTAATTCTCATAACTTATTTGTGTATAATTAATGTAATAATATATTAAGGACAACTTTCATGGTTTATTTAAAACAAATGTCCTCAGTTAAGACATCTTCGTACATACTATTTCATTTACATGCATATTTCTGTATTCAAAGCCTTCTGTGGTTCTAACTGATCAAAAACAATAAAAAATTTATAAAGTAAAAACACTCCCTTGGTCTTAACTTACACTACTTTTAATTCAATTTTAATTATTAATATTATAGTTGCTCTTTTCATTTTTTGCATTTTAGACTTTATGGAAGCTACACTTGGCCTTGGTTTTCTGTCCTGGATCGAAAAGTTTAACATTTTCAGCTGTGCCTTTACCCTTATTTCACCAGTTTCCCCTGTGCTGGATTAGAAAGTATAACTTGAAGCAGACAAAATAGCAATGCCTGAGGGGAGGGTATTTCCTGTTATGCATTATCAAGGTACTATCCTTATTTTTGAGCCGTGATTTTGTGCAGGGTGTGAGACAGAAATGAACCAATGTTTTGGATTACTATTTTTTTTTAATCAGTCATTTCATTACCTATTTTTTCAGCTTTTGAGCAGGGCATACCTTTTAGCATGCAGTCATCATCTGTTGCACCTTACTGTTGAGTGGTCAAGATTGGCACACTAGTAATTCTTCTCTGAAAGGAAAAAACGTCCACTGAGCAATGAGGTTTTTTTCAGTGGCTTAAGAGTCTTTTTTGAATTTTGTTTGACCTCATGTTTGACCTATAGAATTCAAGACGAAACACCAGACATCTGTAAAAGATACAAAACATAGAATTGTAACATGGGCTCTATTTTTAACTTATTGCCTATCTAAAGATACTGAATTTCATCCTATGCTTGTTTTGTCAGGATACTTGAAGCATGCTCTTAGCACATCCCTTTTTCTGGCTCTGGCTGGAGGAGAGATGTAGGTACACACAGATATTTACACACTATGCATTTGCAGAGTTTTTGGCTATTCCTTCTGTCTAATTACAGATAGATCAAGAAAGCTGCCTGAGGGAGAGAAACAGAACAAAAAGGAAGGGACAAAAAATAATATAAAGAGGCTATTCTATTTTAAGACTTCAAGTTGTCACTAGATCACGTAGTTTAAGCTTTGAAGTGCAGGCCAAATAATTGTGTTCAGTTTCTTTTTTCTTGGGGCCAAATGCTTGAGTGAGGTGGGTCTGGACCAGAAAGGCTAGTGTTCACATGACTTACAGATTTTTCTGTCTCTTTTCTGGGGAAACTGGGGTGACTGTAGTTTCTCAAGATCTTTTACCGAGTACTAAGTACTCTTCAGAGAGCTTGGATCTGCTTGAAGTGGCTCCTGTTAAAATCTATGAGCTCTTCTGCTTTTCTGCCTTACTTGTTAGAATTTTTTTTTTCTGTGTGGAAAGTTTATTACTTCTTTGATTGGAAGCTGTTTATTTAAAAAAAATTGAGATTTTACTAAAAGACCAGTGGGGATAATATCTGATCAGTCTGACCACTCTTCTTAGTCACTGTTTGTAGTGGTACTTTTTGTGAAAAGCAGTATTGTGAAGCAAAAATTCTGACAGCCACTGACTTTTACTGCTTTGGCAAGGCAAGGGAATTATATCTTGATGTCTCATTCATAGTATGAAATAATATCACACACACATACATACAGCGAAGAAAAAAATGCAGTAAAAAATTTAGCTGCAAATTCTTCACTGCCTGTGTATTATAACCCATATATTATAATATATGGGGAGAGAATAGTGCAGTAAAACTCATGGTATAGATAATTTTAAATGGTACCCTGTGTTACTTTTAAGAATTTTAAGTAAACAGCAATAAGTAATAGACAATAAAAAAATAATGATGGATTTTGGTCATCTAATATCTCCTTGTATACTGATGGACACCATAGTGAGTCCAGAAAAAGATGAACTATAAAAATATGCAGATATTACAGCTTCTTTTTCTGCACTGCATTCTAGTGATATAAATAGTCTATTCCTATCTGAGTTACTATTTAAATAGGGAAAGCAAAAGAAACAGAAAAATCACCCTCTATCTACTTACTATATGTGAAATTTCTGTGTTGCAATGACCTAGAGAAAACTGAAATGCCACTAGCACTCAGGAAAATTCACTTGCTTTTTGCCATTAGTAATCATGATCATATATATTTGGCTGCTTTCTTCTCTGTGTCATTTCTACACCAACCTCTGTATGCTCCCTATGTAGAAAAAAAAAAAAAAAACCTTTCATGACTGCTTATTACTTTCTGTTTAGAAGCATCAGGTTACTCAGAGTCCTCTGAGAATTTTGTAGTCTTCTGAGGAAATTGGGTGTATGAAACAGCATTTTTTTTAGAAGGAGAATGACAGAAAAATATCTGATTTTTTTTGCCCACTTTTGAGGAATGAACTAATGAAAGCAAGTTGAAGCTCTCTGTTATTACACCACTCACTATTTTCTCTCTGGTCTAGAAGGGAGACTTTCTGTTGATTTCAGGTGCTTTGGGTCTGTTCTGAGGGCTACAAGCCCCCAAAGTTTCACTTGTCTCTGACATCAGCACTACTGATGACAACCTGTCATCATTAATGTCCCCATTAGTGCTTGAATTTTCAGTTGTTTATTAACAGTGTGACAATTGTTGATTGTGTATGTGTGGAAAATGGTTCAATAGGCAATTACTAATTTTTAAAAAATGCTATGAAGTTCTTAATTTTATAGGCTTAAGATGGAGACATAGATGCAGCTAAGAATTAAAAAAAAGGGAGAGAGAGAAGTAAAAGCTTTCTGCAATGTCAACAGCCACTAGAAACATTTTATATATCACAGACATCTTGCCCAAGGCACTGCAGGAGGCATTGACCCATTACCAATGAGATCATGTGTACAGCATTCAAGAATTCATGACGGAAAATGTCTTTGCTTCCCTCATGCCGCTTTATTTCTTAGTTTCTCCTTAAAAATAAAAGAAAAAAAACAAAAAGGACAAAAAAAGCCTCCTGATTTTATATCTTTGCTTTTCATTTTCATGTTTATTTGTGCCTCAGTCCTCTGTGGGAAGTAGCTAATTTTATTTATTACCAGCCCTTTATGGTAATCCAGGGCTCAGCAGTGCAAATATCCCAAAGGCTGAGGAAATTAGAGCTGCTCTTCTGAGGACAGATCAGAAGTTTCTTACAGAAGGCAGTACATCATCTGGAGGTTGCAGACATCATTTGTTTCCCTCCTACAAGTCAAACTGAGCTGCTGGTTTTGACTCAGTGATAAACCCAGCTCCTCCCATCCTTACTCAGCATTATGTGTACTGCCAGGGCAATTAGCACTTAACTAATGAAGGCATTCTTGATTCTTCACTCTGTGGCTTAATCCTGCTGCCATTAAAATGTTTTCTGAGGACAGGGCTAGATCCTTTAGTTGTTCCATTGTCACAGGGCTCCTCTCAGAGGAGATCATTCATACCTCTGAAAAAGTTATTTGATCTTTGTTCTTACTAGACTGCAAATCCTAAAATGATATAGCTTCTGCACATTTGGGCAGATGAAATTAGGCAATGGGAATGGTACAGGACTCGTATCCTTATACCAAAGCTTCTACAACAATTTGAACCCCAAATCCTCAGTCTTTTCCTTCTGTCAGCTTAAGGCTTTCAAAGGTTGTGAATGAACACTGAAAAATTAAACAAAAAAAAAAAGAAAAGGAGAAACTTGCTTTTCTTAATGTATTTGAAGTAATAGTTTAATGTTTATCCATTTGTTACATATAAGCCTTGAAGAAAATGTAGCAATTAAGAATCAGTTTTGCTGTGTGCTACAAAACACTGCACTATTTAGCCTTTCTTTTAAGCTGGAGGAGTTCAAACAACTTACATTGTTTATAGTGGTTCATTTTATTCCTAAGCTCTTCCATCCTCTTTTATACTGTGCATGAAGTCCTGTCCTGTGAACCACAGCCCTAATTCATCTGAATATGTCAGTTCATCAAATAAAGTGCCAGGTCCTGAGCAAAAAGGGTCAGAAACTGGCAATGTGAGTAATGCCTTGATACCACCATTTGGCCTGATTTTTTGTTGGTGAAGTCATTCAACAGGCAAAATATTTGCCATGAAAAAAGCATATAAATAGAAATATATAGATACCTATGTATATATATATGAACAGAATAATCATGCCATCCGAGTTGTTTATCCACATGTCTTGATGATACACATAGACCTGGTGATCCTGATGAGCCCCTTCGAACTCAGCATACTCTATGATTAATGATTAATGTCCCGACCCCTTAGGATTTCAGCTTTAGCTCATCCTGCAAAGAGGTGACCATTGTCACCAGTGTGGGCCATGGACTGGGACTGCTCAGGTAGCCATGTGCACAAGTAGGGCTGCTGTGTCTGTTCTGATGCTCTAGCTGGGGGACAGATCACTGTGAGGCAGGAAGCTCAGAAAGGCTGGTGGATGTGATTTCCTCCCTTCCTCTTCTTTGCAAGCCACCCCCCAGCCCGTGCTTCTCTTCAGCCCCAGGTACAGACACTGTCAGTGCCTGCCCACACCCCCTGCAGTTCCCACCGCAGGAGCACAGCCTGCTGCCCCTGATTATGGTTTCTGTCAAAAGGGTTGGGCTGTAAGCTCTGGCTCCTGCTAGGAGGTGGAGATAGGCTCTTCCCACTACTCTGCTTGTTCATCTTCTGCAGAGACCTTCACAGCCCTTGGTCTGAGTTTTAATTTCAGGCCCATTCAAGAAAGCAGTGGTTTTTCTTGAGAAGGATAAATCTTTTAATAACCTGAAAAATCCAATAAAAATCAGAAGCAGTCTGTGAAGGGATATAAGTATATCCCCCAAACACCACAAATTGGCCAGCCTTTAGTGTAGCTATTTTTTGTTGGTTTTATAAGAGTCTCTTGAAAATTCAGTCTCATCCATTTTGTGGGGCTTTTGTACGTAAAATTGTGCATCCCTTTGGAATTCTGAGGCATACATTTTTAATTTTCTAATTGATTTGGACTATATTTTTTAAATATAAAATTCTTACCATCACAGGTTTTTGTGATCACATTAACGGTCCTGGCTGCATCATCCACTGAAAGTTTAACAAAATGCTCACTCGTGTGTGGAGTTAAAATATTTTCCCATAGAAAAAAACCTGTGTGTGTTCAGTGGCACTTGTCAAAGCAGCTTGCTGTGCTGATTGATCTGTGAGGTGCTCAAGGTGTTTCTTCATCGGGGCTGACTCAGGGGCTCTTGGGCAGAGGCACGTCTTCCTCCCTCTGTTCCACTGAGAGCCAGCAAAGGCTGCTCTGTCCTTCCCTGTCCTCCTGAGCTGCTGTCTGACTGCAGGCACCTGAAACTCTGAGCCAGTGTGAGAGTACAGGTTGTTTCTGCTGCCTGAGGCTGGGCAGTGGGATGTTTTATTTGTTCCTTGGGCTGACTGGCAGTGTCTGCAGCTCATCTCCTCCTCCTCCTCCTCCTCGTACTTGCATGGACTGGAAGATGGGACTGCCAGGGTTTGCCTCATGGGGCTGACTGAGCCATAAGACAGATTGTGCTGTGGGAAATAAGAAATGGGCTTAAAGAAATGAATTGAGGTTTTACCAGAGCACTTGTTAAGTGAGTCATGAATCAAACACAACAGGGTCTACTGGCCATCCATTTTTTTCCTGGTGGTTAGAGGCTGCCATTCAGTTCTTCAGGTATGTTACATATCAGAGGCTGAACAGGTGGGGAGGGTGAGACACAAATGACCTTATCCAAATTCTTTATTTAACACCTGAAGCTTAAACTATCAGTTACCAAAGAGAGACGACTGAGGTCAGAGGCTGAATCTAAGAAAACAAGTGCTGAAAGCCATGTGTACTGAGAAAATCTTCATTTCAGCATGGACTAGACTGAAAATGAAGCAGTCAAGCAAAGCTTTGGAGCTACTTGCAGGGATTGAAATGGTCATTGGCAATGTAGTGTTGTAGCCTCATGTGAGCAGACCTGGCATCCTCTCATTGCCAGTCTGTTGTCCGTTTGGTTAGCACTTCCACTGTAGATCTAACTTTAGGTCTCCATCAGACAAACCAAATACTTAGTAACTTGAGGTCAGAATGGTCAAGTTTTGTAATGAGCTTAAACAATCAAACAAAAATATAGAGCATTGTGGTTTGATTTTTATTTTTTCCCTTGTTCAGTATGTTACCTGTCAGACTATTGACTTCACCTGGACTCAGAAGACACCCCCAAAATTTAAGTTTAAAAGATGAGGCTGAACCTTCTTTGCAACTTTCTTCCCACTTCCCCAGGAAATGTTCTTTTAAGTGTGAAATTTCTCAGTCTCTCTGTTTAAACCCCTAGTAGTCTTTTAATTTTGAAAAATGTCTGTGCTTCACCAAGGAGAAGTGTTCAGAATTATGTATTGTTTTGGGGAGGAAGTATTAAGTGCTTAATTTTATAATCTAAAAATGAGCTCAGCCTTTCATAAAGAAAACTGTGTTTGAAGTAGATGTGGATTTAAAGCAAAAAGAAAAGTTCATTCTTCTATTTTTCTCTTTCTTTGAAGCTGGGAGGAAAAGCCACTTCTTGAAATGTGGTCACATAATATCAACCAGTGAAAAGTATTTGCTGGATGACACTAAATATGTAAATTAATCTTGTGTCTCAGTCTTTTCTGTTCTTATCTGATACCAAAAACTTTTTCTCTGAATCAGTTTAAAAGGGGGTTCTGAATTTTATCTGACTTTTCTTCTTTCATTCTGCATAAAGAAAAGATTTTTTCTTTAAAAAATTGGCCAAATAGCAAAGATAATACTTCCAAGGTTCTCTTTCAAGAGTGACAAATTTAACTGCTCTGCTACAGAACACAGTGGATGCAAGACATTTCAGAAGCCAGTGCTTAATGAGGTTACCAGCAGCAAACCTTAGATAAAAGCCACTGACACTGAACGGAAACCGTGCATTTCTATGGCAAGTGAAAAAGTCTCTGGGCTGTCTATTTAGAACTAGTTCTTCATTCTTATTTGTAGATGAAGCAAATGTGGCAATGTTTCTACCTTACTTAAAACCTAGGACTCTGTTTGTGGGTTAAACACTGTACCAGAGATGTGTATTTGACCATTACTGAACTGCCACATGTGATTTCTTTCTTGGTTAGATTTGATCTTGTCTTTTCATCTCTGTAAGAAACTATTGATGTCTTGCTTCTCAGTCCCTGCTTCCCTAAATCTTTGGTATTCTTTTGTGTTCCCATAGTTACAAATATTCAGTGGAAAATGGTGAGAAGAAAACAGCTGTAGAAAAGTCTGAAGTGTCTTTTTCCAATGCAGGTATTTGACATGAGCATCCTTCCCCTCTTCCTAGCCCAGACAGTGCTGTGGTAAGACTCATCATTTATCTGCATCTACTGTCATTGCTGTGATTTTTCTTTTGACTTCTGTTTTCATCCCTAAGTGGAAAGTGGCTGTAGCTCATTGCATGCAGTTTCTGGAGTTTGGAAGGATAGAGGTTTCCTAGAGGCAAGGTCTGCTGTTGATCTTTGCACTGATGTCTGCATTTGCCTTTGTTTTTCTCATTTGCAAGTTGTTTTCATCATGATGTGGCTTTGTGCTTACCTGAATATATCTGGGGCTGGAAAAGAAAGTAAGACAGAAAAAAAATTCTTTTCTGACTTATCTGAGTTATTTCTGACTTATGTTTTTACAGCTTTCTGGAGCTGATTTGGGGATGGGGACTGGGAAAGTGTGTGTGTTGATGTTTCTCCTTTGATGGGTACTGTTTAACCTTTTTGTTTGGTTCATGAGAAACAGTGGTGCTTTCTTGAATTTGTTTTCAATTATTTGCTATGCCTCTCCCTTGTGGTTAGCCATATATCATATCACTTAAAACAAAAAAATCAATGATGTTGCAAGTGGTGGAATTTTTTCTGTATGACTGTAACTCTCACTGGAGTGAAGGACAAGATCTAGAAGATCCTTTTATTTCCTAATGTTGCTAAATCCTTACAGCTTTGAAGATGCTAGTGAAGACACTATACTTTTTTGACATGATAGCTGAAGACCTCCATTCCTTGAGGAGTAATCCAATTACAGAAAATTGGACAGTGAATAAAAGCAGTGAGAGGAAGATTTGGCCAGTTATAAAACACTGAGGCAGATTGTCGAGTGATCTGTGCAGTGTTCTTTGGAGAGCATTTAACACACAGTTTAATCCTATTCCAAGATAGTTTGCATGTATCTTTAGATGCAAAATTTGGAAAAAAAAGTTCATATATCTCACAAAACAGGGGTAGCTTTGATTGCAATAACAAAAATAGTAATAGAATAATATGTTTGCTGATTTTGTTGTATTATTTGGTTTATTATAGCTACAGTTATCTTAAAACAGTGTAATTCACTCAAGTCATTAGGTCTACACCGCTACGTTTAGAGTGATTCACTTCTAAATACCTGCTATACAGCAGTTCCAGTACCATTATTCAAGTGTGTGTGTGAGTGACATGCGTGTTACTGGAGGAGAAATTGCTTACCTTTTTCTAATCCTTGTATCAATTCACAGATTTTTCAAAGGGGTAGGAGAGTAAAGAGCCATCAAAAAGTCTTTTCATATGGATGGCAACTGCAGCCTTAAGGACTCTACAATCTGCCTGTGATCATGCAGTTCCCATCAGATGCTGCGAGGCTCAATGACCTTGACAATTTGGCATAGCTTTACTCATGTTATGAACACAGTGAGCTGGCTGCTTGTTGTACCTAGCTTTCAGAAAGGAAACAGAGCTTGAAACTGGTAGTTTGTGATGAAATGGCATGGACTAATATTGCACTCTGGATTAGAGTCACTGTGGTAGGTTAGAATTTTCCAGGATGATGACAGCTAGATGTCAATGCCTTGCTCACTTTCTCTCCTGATGCTGGTGTAATAGTACAATGGCCAAAAAAAGGTATTGGCTCCTCCCACACCTGTGCTTCCAGCAGCATTACAGGGCAGAGTAAGGATGCCCTGGGCAGTCCCAGGGGAGAGAGTGCAAGCTCCCCACAGAAATTATTTTGAGTTGTTTTGAGAGCCTGTTTTGTCCTTTAAGAAGCACTACAAGTATTTAATAAATTGCAGCATAGCTGTTGTTTTGGCAGCCAGCTGGGTGGGTTGGAAGGTGCTTGCTGGTGTCTGCTGAAACAGCAGCTAGCAAAGAAGGCCTTGGTCAGAGGTGTCAGAGCATGCTCTGACTCTGCTTTGGAATGTGTACAGCCCAAGATTCAGTGACTAAGATAGAAAAGACTATTAAAATAAATAGGAAGAACCTCTGGGCTATTATTATGTCATAAATCAGTAAAGAGTTTTCAGCCTTATCCTGTGGTTTATTCATTGTGTAGCCATTACTACATACACAGCGAGAATGCATATACTTTCTCAAGGTATTAATTATCCTGTGCTGGAAAGTCAACACAAAAATCCATCTGTAGTAGGTTGCTAGCAGCTGAAAGGTACATTTTTATGCTGGACACTCAGATTTCAGGTTTTCAGAATGATGGAGAAGAGGATGCCAACAAATAGTTATGGCTAATGTCTATGGCTGTGTGAAGATGCAAGGTAGGGAAGTCAGGAACTTGTAATTACCTTACTGTTTAATGGACAAATTGTAGTTTTGATTAAATATCCTTTTAGAGATGTGAACTTTTGCTGCTCTGCTTTTTCCTTAACTTTCATCCTCTAAAACAGAACGTCCTCATGCTCTTTTGCTATTAGCTCATGAACAGTATAATTATGCAGTTATGCATGTTCAAGCCTGTAGTTTCCTTATAATAACATCTTGTTTTAAAAGCATGAAGAATCCACACTGTAGAATTACCAATGGAAATCCAAAATGATGATAAGCCTGCTGAAGAAGCATATTTGAGCTTATAAAAAAATTATGTGCAAATTGAAAACAGGAATTTTTCTCCTGAAGTTCTGTTCTCCTACCTGAATTTGAAGAATCAATCTAATCTAGGAAGATGTACCATATTATTTATATCCTTTTGATAAACCACCAAAATAACCTTTTAAATTCGGATGGCTTGTGCCTTTAAAAGTCTTCTGAGACTTACCCTAAAAATAGTTTACAAAGCAACAGAGTAAAATTGTTGAGGAATTGCACTCAAATGCATTAGAGATTCTATTCCTGTGGCACTTAAACCAGTCAAAGTAATAAATATAAAATGGTAATTTTTCTCCATGAGCTGTGCTTGCTGCTCCCACATGATTTCATTCCCACCCCAGAGTAATATAACACTGCCTGCTCAAACAATCTCCTGGTTTCATGGAATAAGGCAGCATGTGGCTGCTACTTTAAATGTGCTCAGAAAAATCAACAATTACAATTAATCCCTGTTTGCCTCAGAGCATTCCATTATTATTTCCATACCCCAAGTGTCAGTGATTTTTCTAAATTGTAAGGAAATTTAGAGCAAGCAATGGATTAGAAGTGTATTATTGGTGTATTAAACAAGAAGTGAAAACATAGCAAAGTAGGATATAGCTCTATTTTGGTTCTTAGCTGTATTTTTAACTGGTTGCTAAATGCATGGGAGCAATAAGCAAAGTACTGTAGGTAGCCATTCAATAAAGTGTTGCAGTTCGCTTAATTTTTAATTTTTTTTGTCTGATGAATTAATCACCCACTTCTTCCCAATAAATGTAAACCACTAAAAATTCTATTAACTTTGGGATTTGTTCTGTGCTATGAAAATTCTGTTAGCTTGCTCAACTTGTAGGTTAGTCTGCCCTACTCAGGTTTTTCTTTGTCAAGATTTTGGCTTTGTCCTGAGGGTGGCCACAGGTGCACATAGTCCTCCTGTGTTGGCCAAATCATCTGTGCAGGCAGTTTGCACATTGTCACACCTGGTATATTGTTTTGAGTACTAAATTTAGTTTTAAGACATAACTCCCAAACTCTTGAGAACTGTTTTCAGCATTCATCTTGCTGATTAATTATTGGCCTATATCAAGGTGTTTGGTTATATTTGCCAGTATATGTGAAGTGCAGCGATTTGCAGGTTAATTTTTCTGCCAGGGATAATAATGAGCCAGTCTTTTAAAGTCAGGGATGACTGCAAATGACTATCACAATTTTGTTAAGGTACTTAAGAGAGGTCTTGGCATACTCTTTTCTATAATTTTTTCTACGTTCAACAAGACTACATCTATTTTGAACTTCTTTCAGATGGAATGTATCATAGGACACCCACATCCAGCACCTCATGTGAAATGCAATCCAGCTGGGAAGACAGTATGAGCATAATGAGTGCATACACTTTCATTTTTTAATTTAAGCTCACATAGTTCAGGGTTACAAATGAAACATTCTGACCACAGATGAAAACAGGGGGAAATACAGGAAAGATGCTGGGGACAGGAACTCTGGGTTTTGGTAACCTGTTATATTGAGTTGGACACTTTCTCTTAGTCTGATGTCTTTTCAATAAGTGGATGCTATTTGTTTGTTTGCATGTTCTGGGTATGCTATGTCTGAAAATTTACTTTGAAGGCATTCTGACTTTTTTGTGTTTCTCAGATCTAGTAAAAAAAAAAAAAATCAAACTATGGTGAGACTGTCTAGGGTAACCAAGCATTCTTCCTTGCTTGTTATCTCCATGGTGGTTAAGAGCACAGTGGAGCATCTTCCAAAAATCTGCCAGTCAACTACATGAGCCCATGAAATATAATACCTTTCTTGGATTGCATTGTGAAAAAATGAACTGAATGGTTGAAGGATAAGATACCCGATGTATGCCATCTACCCAAGGAGACCCATTCTTTATCTTGCTGCTTGGAACTTGAGCATAGTTTCAAGACTGACACAACTGTTTAATTTGAGTTCGGGCTTGTGTTAGTGGTAGATTTAATCATAATTCACAGTGTGATTGCTATCAACAGCTGCCTACCCTATGTCTCTAAAAAGCTACCAGGAATAGGAATGGCTAAACATTGGGAATGTTAGCTCATGTGCCATTCTGTTGCTCAGTTCAGCACATTACCACAGGATGTGATTGGTGATGGTTCATATCCATTCAGCAGGCTGAAAATTTCAGCAAGGCATGAGCTGGATTTGTGTCCTATTTGGCCATCTTGGTTCAAGGATATAAACCTAGGATTTTGGTAGGCTTGCAAAGTATAAACACTTCATCCAACCTATCCACTGCATATTTGTCATCATCCTTTATTTTGCTATGTGGGCCAAGGACATGCCACCTTCTTTCAAAAACATCTGACATAAATTCAAAAGTTAATGTGGTGGTTTTGGTGTATGGGTTATTTCAGCTAGAATAGCTGGAAGAGGTGAATTTAAAAAGCATCATGTTGCATTATGATTCTTCATGAAGTATCTCACAACTGAACCACTTGTTACTGTCTGTGCTGCTTTCTGGAAAGAAGAGTTTCCAAAGTGCTTGTGGAGCAAGTCCACTACTACTTAGAAGAGCAGTAAATTCATGCTTTTTCTTTGGGCTCTTGGTATCCCTTGGGAAGTTCCTGTCAAGTCTTCGGGCATTATCTCCATTGCTAAAATATATTTGCCTCTTCACTCTGCAGAAAACCTTTTCTCAGCCTGCCCAAAACAGGGGCTGGCCAAAACAGCTGCATTTTATTGTCTTTCTTTTCATATGTCATTTTGAAGGCTTTCTGCATCACCTCAGGGGAGCACCTTGAGCCACCTGGTTTACAGGTCTTGTTAAAGACCTCCTCTTCTTCCTTAGGATGATCCAGATTTTTTCTGTTTCTGTCACATTTTATTTTCCTACCATAATCAGTATAGTCAAAGTGCATGCAGATTTTATGTGCCACAACTTGTAAATGTATTTTTTTAATTGTTTTTGCCCTGGGCATCAAGTGTTGTTTTTTCCCCTTTGCTTATCAATTATGTGTGCCTGAGGGTTGCTGAGGTGATAATAGGCCATTCTGAAGAGCTCTGCATGCTTTTCACCTGCTTTGTCACTTGGAGCTGCTATTTTTCCTTGCTGGCAGATAGGGTAAATAGCCTAAAAAGTCTCTCCTCAGTTTACTTTGCTTAGGATTTTCCATGGTGCTTTGAACTACTCTTTGCTGTGTATTTTTACGTGTGTATGATTTTAGTGAATGCTTCATGCGTATTTCATCCTAGTGCATGTTTTAAGTGTATATAGATGTGTATTTGTTTGCAAGTTTCGTTACTGTTTTTCTTCATGAAACTACAAGAAAGTTGATTAGAAAAGAGTGTCCATTAAACCCTAAAGCCCAAGAAATGTGGTGGCCTTAATTCACTGATGGTTAATTTTTAGTTGTGTGTGTTAACCTCATACCCTTGTGGAATTTGCCTTGAGTGACTAAGCGCTTTGCATGCCATGCTCTTTGCTGATTTTCTCAGTTTCCTCTTCTTGTCTACTGGCAAAGCTATGCCCCTAAAATGTTCCCTGGAACAAAAGTTAAACTATATAATCTCCCCCAAGTAAGGAGGAATCAATGATGAGTCTGCTCAAAAAGCAGAAGTGGTAGTTTTTTTCACTTCTTAGACATGAAGAAACCATGTCTCTGGTCCTTCCATAGATGTTTGAGTGCTGCTTGCATATTTCTGAGGAAAGCAGCTTTGGCAGAACTGCCTCCTACCAGGGAGAGTCAGTGCAGTTTCCTACACGGGAGGCAAGAACTTCGCATCTGCATGGTCACCTGTGTGCATGATGAGCAAAGGGCGTGTGCCAATTCACCCGGGTACTAACAAAAACAATTCATTTGTCTTGCATTACAAAACTGGTTTACCTTTAGAGGCTGCTTGGATAGCCCCTAGGCAACCTCTCAGAAAAAAAATGAGCGATCAAAGAAAAGCTTTTGGGTTCCATAAAGTCCTTAATTTTCAAGGAGGGGGCAGTCTGGTTATCACCTTGTGTCTTCTGAAGAATTCTGTAAAGTTGAATGGAAATATTTTCTTTTCCTAAAAAAGTTCTGAGGAAAATTACAAATTGTTTGATTTGGAGATGTATGTATTTTGTAAGTGATCCTTTCCCCCTCTCCTTACAAAAGAAAGGAAGCTCTTTCAAAATATGATGGCAATTCTCAGCTATACAAACAACAATCTTCCAGCAGCTAATATGCTCTAATGTTTCCACTGAATGCTCCAGGACCTGGATGTGCTTCTACTTGCCTGGTTTTCTGTCATCAGAGTGCAAAGTGTGAGGTGGATTATACGAGAGTTTTATTCTGCAGACAGGAAATATACCTAGTCCTGTTGTCTCTAAACTCCCACAAAACCTCAGTAAAACTTAACCTGGAATCTTAAGAATATCTTATTTGACTTATTAAGTAAAGACACGATTTCTTTAGTAACCTGTCAGTTTTGAGAAAGCTGCATGTTTCCTGTGGCATGTGGCGGTGTTTCATTAAAAATGCTGTGTTGCCAGAAGAGCTTTGCCTGTGGGGAATAGCTGAAGTGCAAAGAAGTTGCCATGTCTGATCTGACACTTGTAGATTGCTTCACTGACTTTCTTTAAGGGGCTTGGAATTTCAAGTGATCAGAACAAAGCATAGGTAATATCAAGTAATTAAAACCAGCCAAACAAACAACAACCCCAAAATATCTCCATGCATCAACATTTTTATTGGCCTGTTTTGCAGTATTTGATTTCAAATTCTGCTGTTTGCTCCCAGAGACAGCTGATACCATCTGTAGAGATGGAAGAGATGTCAACAGTCTTGCCCTCAGGATGCACTCTATGCATCCTAACAAGTCCATAAAGAGTGTAATAAAAGCTTTGTGTTAATCATTGTGTTTTACCTGATGAGAAGTTTCATAGAAATGACTTCTGTAAAACCCTTGTCTTTCATCAAAGAATGGATTTATGGTGGTCCCATAAGCATTCCAGGTTAAAAGTATGATGCTCATGCACAATACACAGTTTTTAAATGTTCTTGAACTCATTAATATCAGTGGATAATAACATACATTACAGCACTTCTACTCCAAGAGAGCAATGTCAAAGTTAACTTACTACACCATTCTGTGAGCTGTTTTCCAGCTCAGCTGAAACTGAGCTTGGTGTTTTCTTCACTGAAGGTATTTGGTTTGCTTCACAGTAATTTACTGCAGTTGCTTAGCTTTTTTGTAACCTTTGTTCTCTGCAAACAGTGTCCATAGGGAAATGAAACCATAGGAATACCTGCAAACCTGCTGTCTGATACTGAAATTGTCTTCTGTCATCTTTCTGCTTTCTTTTACCTGGAGCCTAAATCCAGCCTTGGTTAAGGGTTACAAGTTTTATCTTATACCCTTGCACTTGGATGTGAATGGGTTGTTGAGCTGCCTTTTTAGCAATTTGCATTGTGCCAGGTTGCACTTCAAGCTAGATTTTTAAAGATGTGTGAAGGAGGTTCTATTAGTAGTTCCTTGATAATGGGCTTTTACCTAGAACCTGCCAACACAAGTCTTTCAGAAAAGCCTGAAAGGAATCTTATGTAAATTCCAGTGTATTCATTCAGCTTAAAATTTCCATTGTTTTGCCCTAACCTCTCCAACCTGTGTGCATTGACATTGTCTTTCTTGTTCATTTTCGGTGCTGTAAGTGGTCAAATAGAGAAAACAATCCAGAGTGTAGGTCTTCATGATCACCTTGGTTCAGGCCTTGCCCCCTGCCGGTTAGCTTTATGTGGTCCCTGGATTTCTATAGGTGATGTGAGAGTGCTAGTACAAATATAGTCCCTGGGAGAAGGATCTTCTGAAATGCAAATTAGATACACAGACACAAAATGTGCTAAAAAACGGGAGGGTGTGAAAATGTCCGTTGCTCCTTCACCCCTCATCATATAGCTTTCTGCCATAATACTTCCTCCAGAAAAGTGTCTGCACATTGGCCTCCATCAGCACTGGCTCTACTCAGCCTTGCATTGTTTTAATCACTTTTATCTGTTGAGGGTTCCATTTGTTAGTAGCTTACTCAGTTCCATTTTTAACAGGACTTTCAGCCTCGTGAAGAAAGGGATTACAGAGAAGCATACAAATATTAAGATGGCTTCTTTCAATGGTGTTTGGAATTACAATGTTGATCTTCTGTTATGCAGTGGTATAGAAGAGGCCTCTGCACAGGTTATTGTAAGGATGTCACTTGTTGGGTTTTTTTTTCCCCCCTCCTTGGTGGCTCTGATATTTGTCTTAGAGTGAATTGTCAGCTGATACCCAGTGCTCTATAAAAACTCTGTAAAGAAGCTCTTACCATTACATACTGTTCTAAGTACAGGCTGCTTTTTTTACAGAGGGCAACTATTTAAGGTGGGCCATAAAATTGTCAAAAGTTATAAATCTCTGGAGCTAGTACTGTAGAACATTTAATCTCCAGAGAGCCTGCAATATCTGTAGTGGGCATAGCCATATTCCATAGAGACTGCATACAACATTATATGTGGGATAGGCAGCCACTTCTAGCATGGTTCAGACAGCAATTTACTTTGTAAAGCCCACCCAGCTTCACCCATGTTCTTATAAAAACAGAATCAATAAACTCATTGGAATTTAGATTAGAAATAACCAGATGTGAGCCTGCAGGTACCTAAACTCGTCAACTCCAGCCCAGTCAGATAAACATAGACATCATCTTATAGAGACAAATATGACTGTCTCAATCTCTGTCAATTCCAATAATGTTGTTTTAGTGACTCACTTGTCATTTTCTCTGTCATTGTGCTCTATGGCATGAGCAGCCAGAGGGGAAAAGAAATTGCTGCATTTCATTGAAGCTTACTGTTCATCCCTTGTTTAGTCTGAACCAGGTCGTTTACAGTGTAAAAAACATGATGCCTCACTTATAGTATTTCACAGCACCTTTTTATTCAGGCTGAGTTGTGGGACACCTACAATGACGGGTGTTTTTTAACTGCGAATCCACGAAAATCCTGGGGAAATAAACTGACAGCAACAATTGTGTACAAAAATATAATATGGATTATTAAATGGGTCAGCTTTAGAAAAGCTCTTTCAGGTTTTTGCTGCATCCTTACTTTCCAGTCGTTTTCTCCATGCTTTTTACCCTATTCTCCATATGTGTGAAATCAAGCACCTGTATATTGGCAGGATCACAGCTCAACTTTTTTTTTTTTTTCCCCTCTGGGCTGTTCTCATGTCTATCTTTAACTATATTATCATCACATTGGGAATGAGCTGAAACCATAAAGCAACCTTGATGTTCCTTTTGCTGATAACCCCATTAGAAGGGTCGTAAGTTCCGACTGCCCTGCTACTTGAGGAAAGAGATATTTGGCTTTTTTATAGTCCCTGAGAGAGCATCATGGATCACACTCTAATGCTTAACAGAACAAAAACCTAGATGATAGCAACATAGAAAAAACACCCCAAACACAGTGGAGCTATTTAATGAATTCTTCAAAAAAGCCAAGGAAGAGGGGAAGGTACCTGGGTGGTGATTCCATAGAGCATCCCGTGCTCCTGGACATTTGTGTTGCATACCTCTGCCCTGATACACCACGTGCTGGCTGTTAGCAGAGGCTGGGGCTTCTTCTAGTGTGCCAGATTCTGTGCTGTAGCTGACAGCAAAGCACAGAACATCCCTGCTAAGGACTGGTTTCCATTGGGCTGAGTACAAGATTCATGATGCATACCTACCTTCTGCAAAACACTACAAGATGCAATTTTCAGGCAATTTCCTCTCTACCCATCAGTCCTCATTGTAATCAACTGAAAAAGAAAGAATCTTAAAATGTTCTTGAGATGGGAAAAGATATATAGTTTTACTCTTTCAGACAGAGTTGCTAAAGACAAATCCTTCTGAAAATCACCCAATTTTCATAAACTAGGAATATCATGAGAGACTGGGACTAACTTTGCTAGTGGGGGAATCTGCTCTTATAGTTATTGCAGTTGAAAATGCTAGTGAGAAAGATGTACAGCCTAATTATGAATGTTCTGCTAAAATGAAAAGAAAACAAACATTAAACATATATCGTCTTTAGGACACTTTTAATTACAAGGTCTTTTTGTGTTTGAAAGAACTTGCTGCAGGGAATCATTCACAACAGGTCAAGTATTTCTACCGAGCAAATTGTTTTTGTTAATCAGATAAATAAACAGCAGAGAGAAGTTGGACAATGGACAACACTTGACCATTGCCAATAAATATTATCCTTGCCTCAGCACTGTGGTCCATGAGGAATTTGCAATGTCTCCTAACTCTAATTAACAATCCTCTAACTCAAGCCTCTTTGCTGCTTGTAGGAAAACTTGTAGGATTTTTTTTAAATGTAATTTTTATAGTCTTTAAGATTAAAACTATGTTTCTAAGAAATGTCAAAGTGTATTCTTTCCAGTAAGGACTGAATTAATGCTCTGAACACTGCCATGTGAAAATACCATTTGAAAATACCATAATGTTGTGATAGGGAAAACTTTAATCATGTTTTTAAGAGGTCTAAGTTGAGTCTGATTGGGATGAGTATCACTAGGTAAATTCCAAATTTTGTTAATGATGTCTTTTTTAATAAATGCCTATGCACTTAAGTATAGCTTCCTTCTGTACAAAGGCAAGTTGAACTTCACTTTTGTTCCATATTGTGTTGCCCTGTTTTTGGTGAATGTACCCTCTCTATGTTCTTTTTTTCATGTTTTCAGGTGTATATATGCTAGATAGATGAGGCTGTGATACAACATGTTTTCCATGTTCTATTTAATTCAAGTAGGTTGCATTTCATGACTGGTTTGTCCCACCCTCATAACTAAGAGAAGACAACAATTGCACTCCTCAATCTGTGTTATAAGCTGATATAAAAAGTTCACTTACTGTGTCTGGATCTTCATATGCAAGCGAGCTCTGATTCAGCTTTCCAAACTTATATAAAGAGTGGCATTGACTTTAGTTTTATGTCAGATAATATCCCTCTGCCTGGATGGCCTTGCTGTCTGCAGAGTGACTACACAGTTTTATAACTGGAGGAGAATTTAGTATGTATTTTTAAGAAGGGGCAAAGATCAAAAGAAATTAGAATGTCAATTTCCAGCAACATCCTCTACTGCAACAGTTTTTTTGTATGGGGGTTGTGCTTTTCTGTGATATTTTGTACCTTTACATTCTTGTTTGTGAAGTTATTTTGATGAAAAGCAATTTTTTATCTTGTGTAAGAACTAGTCTCTCAAAAAGAAAAAATGGATAATATACTATTTTTTCATTAGGATTATGAAAAAAGGATTGTGGGGGTTTGTGGTTTTTGTAGTTCTTTATTTTTTGATATTTTTTTAAATTTGGTTTTGTTTTCTTTAAAGCAAGATATTTCCTATGCTTATATAGACACTAAAAGTCTGAAACGAGAAAAGAAAATTAAAAACATTAATTTTTTTGAATCTGTGGCTAAGAATGAATGAAAAACAACCCATAATGCTTTTTGAACAAATAAGGTCATCTTTACTCTCCCATTTAGCTTTTTTCTCTACTATGGCGCTATTTTCCCCCGTATTCAACTTTGCTCTTTCATCCATTACTACTCCTAGTTCAAAACCATTTCTTTAAAATATAAACATAATACCAGTAAAGATGAAAAGTCTGCTATAATAACTCCATTTGCCTGAAGGTGATTACAGCCAGCAACAAGGAAAGAAAAGGGAAAGCAGATGAAAAGGCAAACAGTTTGTCGCCACGATGTAGCAAATGATTGTGAAAGAGACATAAATCAGTATGCTCTCCTAAATAAGATTCTATATTAATATGATTCTTACCTTACAGGTCTTACAGGCTTTTTCCTCATCCTTTTGGTGAACATTTGAGACAATGTTGCACTCCCTTTGGCAGAAAATTGGAGGCTCAGGTACAATTTGAATATACAGAATGGTGCTAAGTAGATACCACTGGTTATTAACAGAGAACACTTCCCCAAACCACTACCCTAATAGTTCCCCTTCCACTCAGAGGTTATCATTATGCATGAATCTCATCTGTCTGGAGAATGCAATTTAAGTTTCCTAGGTCCTATTACAATTTTCCTTGAGTTTCTTCTTCATTTGTTTCCCCTTACTAGCAGACTTTTTACCTTCTTTCTTTGTGAGTGCCTTCGTTCTGTTTCCTGACTTTTCTGCACAAATCTGGAATCGAGAACTGGCTTCCAAAACCCTTCCAAATTTTACAAATATCAACCTTTGCATTTTAACTTTGTCATGCTTTAAATGAATCAAAATCAAGAATCCACTTTAGTTTTCTGGCTCTTCATTTCTTCTTTGCCATGTCATGAATATCGCATTATGTAATTAATTTATTTGTGTTCTGTGGCCCCACCAGACAGGGGAATTGCAGCATTTTCGGTGATGAAAAGATCCATTGCATGTAGGAAGTCTGCATGTACATATCCTCAGACAACAGGCAGAGAAACTGTAAATAGTGGTATTATATATGTACTACATATTACGCATACATGTGTATTCAGAAGACACCTTTTTTATCCCCCTACGAAATATTCTTGGCTTTGCTTTTAATTAGCACCCAAAATGCAATTACTGAATTAATAAATCTCAAAGTATACTTAGTTTTCCAGTTACCAGCACTCACCTCTATTAAGACATATGAAAATAATAACCTTGAAAACTGCTACTTTATACAGAAAAATGTATCAGAAGGATTTTTCTTGTTCTTCATATGGTATCTAAATGATTAACTTTCTTGATGAGGCTCACAGAAATTCTTTAAATAAGTTGCTATGATATTAACCTTTTGTGTAATACAAAAAAAAAAGTATTTAGTGATATAATTAGGTTTAAATCAAACTATTTTTAATTTCTTTGGTTTTAATTTGATGTTGCTGTACTCCAGGTTTGAACTGCAGAAACGGTGAAATGTGTTTGTGACCACAGTTCTGACTCTACAAACAAAACAGACAAATCCACCTTTTAAGATATGAACTTGTTTTCCTATGGTGGACAAGAGTTCTCAGCCCTCTCTGTCCTTTTGTCTTTTGTAATGACATGTAGAAATATTAACTTTAGAACAGTGGGTATGATAACAGTCTTTTCAGGAATTTCATATCCAACTGCCTCCTACATTAGGTCTCTCTGTGCGTATGGTCAAAGGATATTTTACTTCTATTTCTATGCGAAGAAAGGATAATTAGCATAGTGCTCTGCACATCACAATGTCCCTGGGTTCTCAGCTTTGTGCTAGCTTGAAAAACAGCTGCACAAACTCCTGGGATAAAAGATTACAGAGAACTGTGGAAGGCAAAGATGCCACAGTGGCTTGAAAGTCCTGACCCTCAGATCACTGGTGAATGAGAGTTTATTCTGGACCTGAAATACTTATGTGCCTCTGATGTTTCCTGGGCTTATGCTGCTGCCCACTACCTGAAAGAGGCCAGTGGCCTAAATGACCCTTTGCTATGACCCAGTGTGCTCATTCTGTCTAACAAAGTGTCTGATGTAGAAACCGTGTCCTTCAAACACCAGCTAAGGTATTTCTGTGTGGCACTTAGCCAAGTAAAGAGCCATTAAATGAATCACTCAGCTTGCTAAATCAGGTCACAGGAGGTTGCATCATGTGAGGTGTAATAATGAGGAGAGTCCTCTCTTGCTTGTGGGTCCACCTCGTCCTTCAGTGAGATGCAAGTGAAAGGCAATCCTTTTATGAAACTTAATCCTAAAACAAATAATTTTTGGTCTTTGTCCCATGCTGTCTGGCATCTAGCACAATTCTGCTTGAGGAGCAGGTTTAGAAAGTAAAACAAATATTTGAAGTTTTCTATCATGTTCTTTTATGAGTTTGGGTGTAGTTTAGTTTCATTTATTTTCTTAGGCAATTGCCAATTATATCCATATTCTTTAGAGACGTGTGTGAACCAGCATATTAAAATCTGTGTAACATTTAGTATCTCTGCTGTGTGAGAGACTGAAAACAAGGAAGGATGGATGATTTCCAGGTTGCCTGGGGCATCCAGACTCCTTAGAGGCCAGTATACTGTCCTAGTTCTTTATATGCAGCTTCTATTGACTTCTGCCTCAGAAAAAAGGGGAATATATAGCACAGGACTTGAAACAGACGGCACAGAAAGAATCTTTAGTAAAATATTTTACTATCCTCTACATCAATTTTTACTGAAATAGTTTGATTTTATTTACTTAGGTTAAGAAAATTACTGCTTTTTAGTAAAAGTGATCATGGCAGCAGTTATTTCCTAGGTCTCTCAAACTCTCAATTCATTTAACAGCATGTTTTTGTACATAACCGATAGAGAGATGTCAAAGCATAAGCACTTATTGGTTATGGAACCTGCAGTATGGATTTTTATTCTGATAGCACTTAGTGATGACCTGCCCTTAAGCATAATTTTTCAAAGTTCTGCAAAGATTTTACAAACAGACCTGGAATTTTCATTTCTTCCGCTATATTTTTGAAGTACATAAAACAAATTTAAAAATTAAAAAGGTTCAATACATGAAAAATTAATCTTGTTTGGTTTTAGAGAATGAACTTCAAAGAAAAATCATTCAATTATGAAGTGATAGAAAACACTTCTGTAATTTTTTTGAAAACTGAACTACCTCTCCACTTCATGTCAGAAAGATTATCTTGTTTGAGTCAGATACTATTCTTATGGAAATCTAGCCACATATAACAGACCAAAAGAGAAAAGAATCCTTATTTCCTTGGTGGAAGACTCTGAATGGCAGGCAACAAAAACTCCAGACACACTGGACTTCTGCCTTGACCATAGTTTTTTTCCATGCATCTGTTCCTTCTGCTTGGCAGAAGCATCTAGGACCCCTGGTATAGGATCTTAGGCGAGTAGTTCTCCAATAATCCTCCCATTGTCCAGACATCTGGTGAGTAAGGAAGCCATTTCTGATAAGGAGAGAGGAATTGCAGGATTTCTTTGGACAGAAATTTTCTGTCCACAACAGAAAAAGGTCAGATACTCAGGGTAAAATCAGCATTCCTGAGGGCAGTGGCAGAAGGTCATAATCCACGAGAAACCTCTGGCTTAAGACCATCACTTTCAATTTAAAAATGTGCTGAAATTCTTTATTAATTATTAATACAGAAAAAATATTTAATTTTTTTACATCTAAGCAAGGATGAGGGAAGAAGAATTTATAGACTTTATCTCAGTATTGATTGTTACATTAAAGACTATTCTCAAAGTGAACTTGATTATGAACATGCTAAGTGAGTGAATGATTATTTATCAAAATTAGCCTTTGTTTTGATGCTTCTAGCCCCTGCTTGAAAAGACGTTAAAAGAAACACAAAAATCCCTCTACCTCCTAAGAAGCAGGTGCTAAGTACGCAGAGCTAGAATGCCACAGGTACAGCTAACTTGCTAGTACACACAGCTGCTTATAAATACTTGGGAAAAAAGCCCCAAACCTGGTAGGTGAGTTCAAATTACTTACAGAATAAACGTTGAATCACTTGCACTGAGATCTAACAGTGTTAAATGTGTATAACACTAAGTAGCAGGATAAGGGGTTGATTATTCTCCACAGGTAGAGATAATCGTGTAAGACACGAGAATTAATAAAAGCATAAGGAATTTTCAAAGCACTGCTCTCCACTGAAGGAGCCAATGCACTCTTTATTGACCTAGTGTAGCTATTAACACCTGGAGATTTTTTCAGCGAGAATAAATTCAAAGCAATTGCAAGAATGTTTCTACATGCCCTTTAGTTGGAAATTAGACAGAAAAGCGAGTACCTTCTGAGGAATAAGGAGTTAAGATTCAATGGTCTGAACAAAATCTGTCTGAAAAGCTAAATAGAGAAATTTTGTGTCCATTAATCTATGGCTGTCATGGGAATCCAGATAAATAATGGTTTTAGTTTGAGCCATTTCCTGAGATTTGTTATCTAGTTTTCCTCCTTGTTTCAGGGCATGTGGTAAAATGTCATGAAGGTCATGGAAACCCTGATTATGTGCAATGCAGTGGAAAACCAGAGGTCTTTGTGGGAACTTCCAGTGTTCCTGATTGTTGGCAAGGTACCCATCAATTTTAGTTGGATATAATGAATTATAAAGGAGAAACCAACAGAACTGTCAAAGGAGATCGAAGATGCTGCAACAAGTTCTGCAACCCACATGAGATGAAGTGAAAAATATTACACTTTGTGTTATTGTTACTATTAGATGTACAGAAATGGAGAGATACTATATATATATAAAAAAACCCAGTTACTTCATACATAAAAGAAGATTAAACTGCTTTAAAAGGTTTTATGATGCAAAGTTTTTGAAATCATCTGAGTTAGGAAAGGCATGCTCTTGATATAATATTTAATTTTGCATAGTTGCCAGCATGGGGCAAGGTTAATTCATTGTTCCAGTAGCATGAAACAGCTGACAGCAGCCAGATGCATAATTCCATGCCTGTTAAAGGAAAATGAATATCTTCACTGCATAATTGTTGATACTTAAGAGATAACAGAAATCTCAATTTGTCTGCTCAGAAAAGAACAATAAGTATTCTTCCGTTTGAGTCTTGGAGTTGATTACACACTATGATTTCCAATCCAATTGTTCAGTGCTGCTATTGATTGCAAAATGGATGCTATTTTTGTAGAAGTAAATCTCTTTGGCTGAAAAAGGAAGAAAAAAAAAAGGCCGATTGTTACTGGCTACTGTTACTGGCTACTGGCTTAAACAAGAAATCATCGCTATGCACAAAATATAACCAAAAATTCATATTAATGTGTTACTGGAACACTGTAAAATATGTCAGGTTTTCAGGTTTGGCAACGATGCTGGCTAGCTGGATTTTTAGCTTTATGAGCTTTATTTTTCTGTTTCTCAGAAATTGCTGTCTGCTGTATTTTTACAAGAATTCAAAACTGTGGAAAATTGCCAATAGATGTGGAGGTAGTGTCGCTACGTAAAATTGGATACCAAGGTAATTGCTTATGGTCTTTGAACAGGTAGGTTTCAAGAAGACACAGAGGTGTCTTATGGATAATCACTGAGCCGTGAAATACTGTGGGGTTATCTTCTAGAGGATTGTCTTGCACATCCAGGAAGTCAATATTTGTCTAGCAAGGAAAGACAACTAGTTGAGAATTTTGTCTCGAAAAAACTACCACTGCCTTGGTAGAATGGAACTGCTACATTTGGAATGGTGTAATGTAATATTTTGCAGCTAGCAAGCAGCTGGCAGAAATACGGAAATTCTATAATGCCAATAATTATTCTATACTGCCATCTATTATTCTCTAATGCCATCTTATTATTCATATTTATTGCTTTTGAAGAATTTGTTATGAATTATTTCTCCACACTTTTTTAAATCTATCAAACGTATCAACGATGCTTAAACAAAGTCTGTGTAAGTGACCCAGATTGGATACAGGGAGAACTAGCAGCTTTTCAAAATATCATCTAAGGAAGCTCAAGATTAGTGTATTATTGTCTAATAAGAGTGAAAGATGTATGTAGACCTTATTTTTTTGGAGCTGCTCAATGTCAACAATTCTTTCTCTAAAACTTCAGAAAAAAGGCAAGTCTTTATGAGATAAAACAGTAAACTGTTGGGATTTCTACCTGTCTTGGCATCCAGCTCATGATTTCCTCGTTCATTTAAATTGAGTGCTAATATTGAAGCTGGTTGTTTTGAAGACATAATTTTGTTCCAGAATTGGGTGGTGTGGAGTCACAAAGAGGTCAGACTTCTGTTGTTTCAGCCTTGCTGGATTTTGGCAGCGGGTGAAAAATCTGCAGGCTTCTTCAGGAATAGTTAAAGTGATACTATTCAGAGCTGTGAGACAGAAATAAGGTAGTTGTCTCTTACAAGACAGTGGGTCATGTAAGGAAGGATATCTGACTGTTTGAATTGTTGCAAATGGCTCTTCAGTGAGTGTAAAGCCATAAACATCTCAGTTCTCAAAGAGCAGTGGTCTTCTCCATGGAGGAATGGCATGTGGTTTGTTTGTCTGTGTTGTGAATTGGCAACTTGTCCCTACCACTGATTTCATCACACTGCCCATGCGGTACAAACTACTGACAGATATAATTTGACCATGTTTAGTAGCTTCTGGAATTCTATTTCAATATGAATCACCAAGTTTGCACTGCTTTAGATTTTTAATCTGGAAGAATTTTTATTATTCTCTAGTATATTCACAGTGTTTAATCTCCCAGGTTTGGCTAATGTTCTTCCAATGGTAATCATTATCTGTGCCTGTCTTTATCTTCTTTCTGTATTCTAATCCCTTCATGCTTTATTTTCCCTTTCTTTCTGTGACCTTTTTTTTCTTTGCTAAATTTATTGCATGCTTTCCCTTGGCAGCCTCTGTAAATATGTGCATTACTATTAGTTTCATCTCAATGTGTATGGGATTTATGCCTATACAGCTTGCCCTCCACTTAATTTAATCACAGGTTAATTAGATCCTCCACTTAATTTGATCAAAACCTTCCTTGAGCCAAATCACTTACATTAAGAAGACTAGTGGTACTTTCTACCCTTTACTTTGATCAATATCGATCTTTTTAAGCAGGTACTTTGGGGTAATTCAATCACTGGCTGTGGATATTTTTCATTTAATTAATAATAAAGAACAACATCCTTAATGAGAGGAGAAAATAAACATAGAAAATATCTGCAGACATGTAAAAGACAGTAAAGTTTTGGGGGTTTTTGAGGGGGAACAGTTTTTCTTCTGTTTTTGCTTCTATCGTGAAGCAGTTCTTTTGTTAGCAACATGGTCAATTCTCCTGTGTCCAGTGGGGTGGGTGGGGTTGTACTGGTGGCAGTGCTAATGAATAGACAGGAATAACAGTAAGGAATTTTTGAACATTATTGGTACATTCCAATGTAGCACAAGTTCACTGAGAGTCCTGGTATATTGTATTTCGGTGATTACTAATAAAATATTAATTCTAAATGCCAGGGAGCAGGACGTCAATGAAATAATTTATATATCTGTTATGTGTGTATAAGAATATTAGTATTGAATGAAGTTACAGATAGCACAATTCTTTTCTGAAGCATGGTGCCTGCTGTATTTTAAAAAAAACTCCATGCTTGATTTAATTTCTGTGGAGAGGTCATTTACAGACCTTAAAATAACCATGGAAACTGAAGGAAAACTAAATGCTCAACTTTACCTTTTTCAGGAGCTCTGATTGATAGGTGGCAACCTTCATGTATCACACTGTAGATCACTTATTTTAGTGAGCATTTGTTGACATTACTACTGCCGCTGGTTTCAGGAAGAGTATTTGCATTATTTCTTATAAGTTTGTGCTGTCCAATCTGTCTCACAAAAATGTGCTCAGATATGTATTATGAGATAGTTGTGAAATACGTCTACTTGAGCTAGACTTTCAGAGGCATGTGGTTAGCATGTTAACACCACCACTGATGTAGAAATTCCAGTTCTCCAGACAAGCGTGTTGTTCTCTCCTTGTCTTTATCAGCCACTAAACCAATCCCTGAGTCTTTCCAGCAGTTTCTTAAAGGCTGTAATTCCTAAACCAATACTGCTACCTACCATACTGGTGAAAGTAACACAGGATTCACAGAAATTGCTAACATTTGAAATCTGGTTGGGGAGAATGACAGAAGAGTTCATCACCTAATATTATCCATCAAAAAATCAGGCGTGTAGTCACCTATTCTCCTCTAAAGCTTATGTGCTTCCAAGTGCACTCGGTTTTATTTTATTTATGTGGGATTCTTTCTCTCTGTTGATGATACAGGAATCTTAAATTTCTAGCTTTAATAAGCCATTAAACTGTGAGACAGCTGAAATTGGGTGATGAGAATTTCATCCTTCTTATCACTTATTAATACCAAGAACCATTGTGGCCTGTATTAAAAAATATTTTAAAATATCTGCTGATGATCTTTTTAATGTTGATGTTATGCTCTTTCTTTAATGTCGATGAATTGCTCTTTTTACAAATATCCCAAAACGTGCGAGTTTCATGAGTCTTGCACTAGTGATCAGAAATCAGAGCAGAGACAACTAATAGGTTTTAATTCTTGAAGTCAGGAATCATGAATGGTTTTTAATATTTAGGACTAAATTGGATTAAAATGAAGCTGCCATCTGTGTTTGCTTACGTTAATGTTTATAAATGGACTCTTTATACTACAAGAAATATGGCTTGCCCACAAGTCTCACTTGGTACTCTGGTAAAATCAAGTATTTCTCAATATGAGTTCCAAAGTTCCATAGGTAAAAAAAAAAAATATTTTAGAAATATTATATACAAATTCAGAGACTACTCAAAGTAACAGCCATAGGTTACTGAAGCTTTTAATAGGTATATATGATGGATTTATTATTATTTTTAATTTTTTTTTTTCATTTTGGTAAAGCTTGTTCCGGGTCTGAAAATTCTTGTTAGCAACAAATGGTGATCTTCATGGAGAATGATATCCATTTCCCCTGTTTTGACTGAATCTCTCAATTAGGGCTGGGGTTGTTCCACTCTCTCTTTACAGTCAGTAGATGTATGTGATCATGATGGAAGGCTGATTCTTTTCTTCTTTCCACCTAACTGGTGACCAGTGGCGACCCCCAGGTCCCTCTCTCTGGATCTAGGGTATAACTGTGTGCTCAGTGCAGAAGTCTCACCGAGATGCCAGAAGAACACGAGACTCAGGTTGGTTTTGCAGGTGCAACTTTATATATGCATTGGCTTCTTGATTGTGATGGGAATTTTTGCATGTATAAATTTAAACTACTTTTGTGACGTCGAATGAAATAGCTTCTTCATAAAGACTACTTCTTCTGTAGAAAATGCCCTCACTTTCAAATATCTGCTGACCTCCTGTAACAGTGCTTAAAAAGAGGAAAGGAGGGAGAAACAGCAAAATAACTGTATTTGTGCTTTTGTTTGGGATGAAGTTGAAGTAATTTTTGATAAGTGCTTATTAATGTTGAAGTGTGTGTGTTGTGATGGCTTCTCACATAACAAATGTGAGAAATACGTGACTGTGAGTGAAAGTAAAGATATAGAATATGAGGAATTTTTGCAGATCTTGTGACTCTTTCATGTTTCTGTTGGTCCATGGCTAAGTAATGGTCCTGGATTTCAAAAGACTTTACCATCACTTCCATTTCCTTTGAAGTCAAAGCAGGTTTTGTTCTGCTGGAAATATGTTTTTGCATATATATGGAGAAAACATAAGTGATTCCTATGTTAACAGCTCTGACACAAGCGGTTTGTGATTTTTCTGGTTTCTATAGAAACATTAAAAGCATTTGTAAATCTTTCATTTTTAGGTAAACGTATTCCATTTTATAACAAAACAGATGCTCAGACTGTTACCCTTTTATTTTTAACATTTTCAAAGATTATGAAAAATGGTACTGGTAATCTATACTGAGACAAGAAGTAAATGATCATATTTCAGGCAGTGCTTTTCAAACTGTTATTTTGTAATTATAAAGTTAAACTGCAAAAACCTTATGCTGTCAAAAAATTCCTGTAGGTCTTGTGTGTAGAAAAAAGGATTAGGAAGAAAGCACTCCTGCATGGATAAGAAACAGGTTTGGTACTAAGGAGACCTGGTTTATATACCCAGATCTACTACTATCCTTATGGTTTTGTCAAAGCAGTTCTCTCATCTTGCATGTGGCATCTCAAAGAGAGATCAAAGTGACACTTAACCATTTTACTGAACTGCTTAGTTATATGTTGATAAAAGTGATATGAGCAGTTACATGTGTGATCACCATCAGCATCCTGCTGCCTGAGTGACCTTGTGCTGTTTTACCCAAAACACCCTCATTAAGAGTACAGACCTCTGATCTGGTCAGTGGAAGAGTTTGTATTCACCAGAGGGAAGGATTAGGTTGGTGTGGGGTGCATGGTCTTATACCTGGCTTCTGGCAGGAATAATATTGAAAACTCTGAAGAGGCAGGAGGGCTGGGTGAGGAAGCTAGCAGGGATGCTGACGGGTCTCTCAGCAGTTGATTCCACAGACAATGAGTGTGGATAAGTGTAATTCAGATAAAGTATAACTCATTTTTTTCAAAGCAGCTGAAATGATATATTTTTTTAAACTTCTCTTCTTACTACCTTTTACCATGACTGAATTATGTTCCCCCTCTCACCTTAGTTCAGAGAGGATAGCAACAAAAGGTAAGGTATCCCAGAAAACTTATACGGGATGGAGAAATTGGACAACCAGTGGCTTTCTGTAAGGTGTTGTATAAAACTGACACATGTTTCTGCAGCTGTGTCTGTGTAAGGCTAGCAAGGTCTCTTGGTTTAATAAGGCCCCCCCAATAAAGCCACTTAACTCTAAATGCGTTTACCTTTCTTTTGACTTCAAAGACAAATTTTCATGTCAATCACAACTTTTTGTTTTTAATGAGGGCTGTCTCCCTCCCAGCCCATCTTCTCCAACTATTACTATTCTTCATGCAGAGCGGATATAGTGACATAGCAATATTTTTCATTGTACAAGTCATTTAGGGTGTCAACAGCAATTTGAAATTTGTAAATATTCTGACAAGTTGATTGCCCCCTGCCCATTTTATGCCCATAATCTGCCATGGTAGACCTGCCAGTGCAGACAACATTATCACTAACCCAACATGGGCCATCATAGAGTGCTATCTGGCAGTATGTTAATAAAAGACAGAAGAACAACAACAAAAATGCATCTCAAAATTACAACTATAAACAACCTGCCAGTCGCAATAAAAAATGTTGTCGCTAGGAAATTAAAAATTGTACACCACAGTGGTCATAGCCAATGCATCACTACTCCAATGCATGGCATGAACATAAGACTAGGACTTCTCTACAGATGAGTCAGAGTCTGAGGTGTAGCAGAGATAATTTTTTTCTCAAAGATGTAAAACAAATGCAAATGTGCAATATTCTTTACAGGTTTTTTGTTTTCTCCTCATGTTTTGTTTTATATTTTCAAGTTTGCTTTGGAAGAATTTCACTCTAATGAATGTGCAGAAAGACAAATTTAAAAATACAGTGATATTATTATAAGGTATATTCTTGGTGCTTTGGGTAAAGAGAAAGCAGAACAGATGCTGTTTGATGTAATCAAAACAAATTGCAATCTTAAAAGATCATAAACATACACTGTGTTTTGGTATTATTCTATTATCTCACTGTTGGAAAAATATATTAAGTGAAATCTTGAATAGTTAACATTTAAAGTGCTATGAATAATACAATCTTTGCCTTGGAACTCATCCTGCATGTTTACATGTTTAGCTAATGATTTTAAACTCATTGTTAACTTCCCTTAAAACTCTTGGCAATCTGAGATCTCCCATTCTGTTTGGTACAGTGGGGGAATAGAAGTTCCCACTTTTCCTTGAGTTAGAGAATATGCCCTTGCCGGTCCCCAGAGTTCTCTCTCAGCTTGGAGGGTCCCCTGGCTTCCCAAAAGCCTGTTGTCATTGCTGACAAGTAGTTAATGTGCTATTTAGATTGGAGCCATGGGTTGGAATGGTGATCAGGTGTTTGATTATTAAATCTCTACCCTGATAATTTTTAGAGATTATTAAATCTCTACCCTGTAGGGGAACACTGAGATTGTGTGTTTAGTGGTTTTGGGTTTTTTCTTCCTGCTCAAATCTCATGTTGTGACCAAAACAGAGGCCACGAGAAATAACTCCTTCTTGCATGCTAGAACAGTAGTGACATCACTTTTGCTTCTGACAGATTAATATCCTGCCAGGTTATTCATGGGCAAGAGATTGGTTTTCTGGCCTCTCCATCACCCTGTGCCTTGGATGGTTCACAGTGGGGATGGCTCTTTATCCAGACAGATGCTGAAATGAGCTTTTTGATGGCTCTTAATGGTATTTACCGGTTTTGAGGAGCTTGTGTAGAGCTTCTGTCCCCTTTCTGTAGTATTTAGGGATGGGCAGGGCTCTTATTGGAGCAAGGGTGAGGATAAAATCAGCCACTGATTTGGATGGTGAGCTATGGGCTGTCCCAGTTGCTGGCAGCACAAGACTAAATGGCATCACAAGCAAAGGTCCCAGGCCTCGGGACAGCTGCTTAAGAGGACAGGAGGGAACAATGCAGAGTGATTAAGTGGTGCTCGTCTTCTGAAAGTGACACTGTTTCTGTGCCCTGGTGTTTGAGTAATATTCTTGTCTCTTCAGATTTTGGACCATGCATGATATAGTCAACATATACAATGTGAATTTGTAGTAAAATTTAGCCCGGGTGCAGTTTTACTTACTAGGTTTTTATCACTATACATGCTGGAATACAAACTCTTACTTCACTCTGGTGGGCAGACACTTCTAAATCCAGACCCACTGGGTTGAGTCTTGTTCAAATGTGGTGTTGTGAGGGATTTTCTGCCATAACATCAGTTCTGTGTTCTGTGGGTGTCTCCATTCAGATTTGGGTGGTTACCACAGAATGTAGGTGATTCTTTTCTTTTCAAAGGGATACAGCGTTCATTCTGCTAGCAGTGCAAGAAATTGAAGCAGTTGGGAACTGCCTGGACTTGGTTACCATCTGAATCAGTGAGTCCTCAGCTTTACTCTGGAGATGTATCTCAATACATGATATCACTGCTACATGTCTCTTAAAAAGTAGGGTTTTCCTATGGATAAGGCCATAGATCGTAACTCAGCTAGGCTGGGCAGGTTTTGCCAGTTCAGATTGTAATATGAATCAAACACCCTGTAATTATCATGTGGGCATTGTTTTGCCTCAAACTGATTAAAAGAAAAAGCTGATTTATTCTCTTTCTGGGTTAGGTATTTATTTATGAAACTACACTGGTACTATTTCACTGTACTAGAAAACTACCTAATTTGAATTTTCACCTCAGCTTTGGGGACTGACTTACCAAAAAACAGGAGAAAATTGCTGTGGCTTGGTGTCACAAGTGAAGCATCAAACTGCATCAGTCAGGACCCTAGTGAACAACAAGCAGGGAAGAACACAGGAACTGCTTCATCTTCTCTTACTTTCATCATTCATGTAGAGAAAGTGCAAGCTCCTAGCTTAGGAAGATTAGTTACATGCTTCAACTTAAGAGTGAAGAATCAGTATCTTAATCCTTGTGCTTTAATTCTTCTTTATTTCTTCTATATGCTGTTACCTATATATGGACTGCTGGTCCACCCTCACTCTAAGTACAGTACCTAGCACAGAGAAGCTGTGGTTTCCATTTGTCAAGAAATCCTGGTAATTATGAATGAGAAGTCAATGCCATTTAGCAGTCAAATATTGCTATTTTCTACACCTATGTGGTTTTTTTCCCCCCTGTTTTTGTTTGTGCATCTAGAGGATTGTCACACTCCCTGCTTTTCATGTCCAGGTTCAAGGTGATGTGAGCTTTTAATCAGCAGGCTCCCAAACAGTAGCACTTGAGTTCTGTGGCCATCAATCGAGTGCCAAAACCTGTTTTAAAATGGAGAGGTTAAAATTTTAAATCTTTTCCATTGTTTCCTTACCCTTTTTGGGAACAGGTAGCAAGATTTACCCTCTTTGCAAAGGGTTTCTGGAAGCTTTTTTAGATGTAAACATGGAGTTTTTCTTGCTAAAATTCATTTATATTAATAGAAATGGCAGTTTTATTCTGAACATTTAATATCTTTTTGAGTAGTGTTTTATGATTGTCACTCTGCCATGTTTAATGACTGACTTCTCTGTTATCACTGCAGAAGAAACTACAAGCAGGGAGAGTCTTACTTCTCAGCTGGTGAATAATAACCTCAGTTATTTGCCTAAAGACCCTGGAAACCAATATATTGGTACAATGGATGCCTTTGCCAAACGAGAGCAAACTCTGTGGCTACTGTGATTGCTGAAGCCATTATCCTGCCTCCTGTTCCTCAGGACAAGTGTGTTGGAGGTGGCCAGAACACCAAACAGAGCCAAGATTGGTGCTTGTGTCTCTCCTTCCCATTCCCATTTACCTCCTGAGTAACCTTAGGCAGGATGATTCATGTATGGGCAATGTGTCTTTGCTGACCGGTGTGCACAATGACATGGTGGAATTCACTGTTCATGAAGATATCTTATGTTCTTTCAAATAATGTTTTTGAACTGCTTGCACCTTTGCGTGGGAGATGTTCTGTATGTCCATATTCCTTAATCTTTCCAATTTCTAATGCTCTCCACTTATGGGATTTATAATATTGTTTAATTATATATTTAAAGACATTTTTAAAGCTATACAGTCTTGAGACTAACACCACCAGAAATTATTTGGATCTCTGATTAACTGTATGATCAGCTGTTATGTACAAGACAAAAAAAACCCAAAAAAACCCCAGAAAAACCCCAAAAACTCTTAAAAAACTAGTTTCTACTTTTTCCAGAAAAGGATGCTGGAAAAAGTTAAATCTTGCTGGAGAGTGATAGCTGCTTTAATCAGGCCAAAAAAAGGATGTTCTTAGGAAGACAGGAAAAAACCCAAATTGCCTCTAGCATCTAGATCAATAATTATCAAGTAAATAATGCAGGCAGAATCACTACTAGGAAGAACAGAAATGAATTTATGTGAATTTAAGGTTTGGTTTATCCCAGTGTGTCACGAAACACCATGAAATGAATACAAGGAATAGGTGAAGGAATGCAGCTATGGGGAGAAGTCAAAGTGGGTTTCAACTTTAGTTTAAGGAGAATCAATTACATCTGAGCAAAAACTAGATCAGTTTGTGTTCAGACTGTCTTTCATTTTGAAATAGGTATTTGAATTTATTATTCTAATGGTATGTAAAATAGGAAGTTGTGCCTTTTTGTCTCTTTATGCCCAGGTAAAAGTTCAGTGGAGTCTGTTGGTAGTCTGACTAAATTTATTTGGGGTCTGTTTGTTAGTTTATTTTTTTTCATTTCTCCTTTTTAGTAAGGGATACTTTCTCATTTAGCATTTTACTTACTGTGGTCTTCACCAGGATATCCAGGAAATCCTGGGTATCTGTATTTTGGAATGCCTTAGAGAGTCTCCATGTACACTGGCGCAGTCACAGGTCCATTAGCCCAGCTGAGTGTGGGGAGTGTTTTTATTTTATTTGTTTTTATCAAAACATAAATGAACTGTCACCGTCATATTTTCTGGAAAAATCCCCTTGCTCAAGATTTTGCTCCTGGGAAGCTGAGAAGCCTCAGAGAAAAAGGAAAACAATATTATCTCATTTGCTTCTCCTGTGTTTTGCTGCTTTGGAATGTTTTTGGAGATTGTTTATCCAACTGGTGGTTGTTTCATTGGTTTCAGGTGAATTGTTTTGATTTAATGGCCAATAGCAGCCCAGCTGTGTTTGGGCTCTGGAAAGAGTCACGAGTTTTTCATTAGTATCTTGGTAGCCTTCTGTAAGTATCCTTTCTGTATTCTTTAGTGTAGTTCAGTATAGTATTCTTTCATATAATCTAGTATGATAAAATAATAAATTAGCCTTCTGAGATCATGGAATCAGATGCATCATTCCTTCCTGCCACAGGGTTCCCTGAAAATACAAGAATGAACCCACTTACAGGTATAATTTCTGGCAGAAAATCTCCTAAGGGAATGATGAGACTAAAAGAATCAGAAGCCTTGTGCTTCACTTATGTTTTCAGAGCTGAGAGCCCTATGAACCTTGATTGAAAGACAGGCAACAAGGTGAAGCTCACAGAGTAGGAGATTTGCGAGATTTCTCTTTTTTAAAGGGAATTATACAAGCTAGCTGGAAACTTACAAGATCTCCAATGGCATTGTCATAGAGTTTTCACAGAAGCCTCTAAAAACTGAGATGTTGACACATTTTAATGAATTATATTTTTGATGGAAATAATTTTACCATAAGAATTTTGGTCCAGTTTAATTGTACCTGCTTCCAAATTTCTACAAAATTCCAGAAAAAATTTCATTTACTTTGTTTACAAGGCTAAAGCTTCCATCCAGCAGCTTCAGTGTAGATGGTTTACAGAAAGAAGTCTTTGTCCTGAGTACTGAGTGATCTGAATTACCATAAGAAATACAATTTTAATACCAAGTTTTGGGTCTCTTGGTCATAAGGCATTTTTGTGTAATGAAATGCCACAGGGCAGGATGACAGCATGTGTGTGAGAGGCAAGGCAACTGATGCAGAACTCCTCATTTTCACAGCTGGAGCCTTGGACTGACGTTAGAACAAGTGACTTGGCATGTAAGTAACAATTCTGTGCTCTTAAATAGCAGAATATAACCTCCATAAATTGCACATTCACAAGAATGGCCCATAACAAAATTATTTGCTGATTCTACTAGATAGATGGCTGTTGAGCTTGGAATTGATCTCTGGAAGCCGTTGTAAAAGAATTCCTGCATTGACACCCAGTTTCACCTAGTTCTGCAACACCTAAATATCTTGCCAAAATTTAAACAGATGTGATATTTACATTGTGAGGTTTTCAGCTCAATAGGTGAAGAAAATGGCCGAGCTGAGTAAGTCTCTAATACACTTTGGTCTTTCTGAAATTATACTGATTTGCATAAAGTAATGCAAAGCTATTTAGAGCACACTGGGTTGTAGCTGCACTAGTGAAGCTACTTGGAGACAGAGGGAAAAAAACCCCTAAAAGCCTAAACCTCTTTACAACAGGCTTCAGCATGCTCTGGAGGTGTCTGGCTCCAGCAGAACTCTGCACTTTGGCTCTGTCCTTTCTGTCTTGTTCCATTAATTTAGTCAGAAGATGACCCAGGTTTGATTTGTTCCCTCTTGGCAGTTTTTCTGCTCTGAGCACAATAGAAAATGGCTTACTGTGCGTTTTACCTGTGATGAAGAAAATAACATTTGTTGTTATCTGTTTCTGAAGTCAGGTGATAGGAAAGCAAAAAATATTGTGGAAGCTGTTAATCCTAGCTATTGCTCTAAGTTATTGAATGAAGAGCTTCAAAGCATGGTTGTTATTGCACTTGCTTTCAATCTTAAGACTGAAAAAGAGGAGGAATTCAGATTATTAATAAAAGCAGATGCTCCTAACTCATCTGCAGGAGGCATCCTAGGCTGATAAAAACTCTGCTTTTGAGATGTCAAAGTAAAAGAAAGGCTTTGCCAATAGCAGCATAATGTTCTTGCTTAAACCAAGCTGAAATAAATCCATTACCTAATGTAGCAGAATTGAAATAAAGAGTGACTGGAGTTCTTATTGTATAAAAAATTGACTCAAATTAAAGAACAGTGGGTACAGATACACTTGGATCCGCTCCATCAAATAATTTCTTTTTTCCTGTACCAACTGAAATGAGGAGGATGCTAATTCTGTTGAGTAAAATTGAAATACACTATGTGTCTGTGATGACTAAATGATTTTTTTCTTGGATGAGTTCTGTTTAATCTGGCAGAGCTAAGATTTGTTCTGCTTTGGTTATAATGCTTTGTACCCCAATAGTTGATTTGTCCAGAGTCTCTTAACCTCTACAGATATATGAGATTGTTTATTGGGCAGAAGAATTGCAATTCTCAGGTGATTCTCAGCAAAGAAGAAAATATGAGTGTACGCATGCACATGAGATAGTTTGATTCCATAAGCATATTATGGATATAACATCAAGTGAAGATACATGATGTGGGAGGGAACACACCAGTGAAAGATATACAAAAATTGACATATCAGGCTAATGTTTTCATCAAAGAGCTATTTCAATAGGATATAAAATATCTAGGTGGGATTTTTTGGGTGGATTCATGGAGACCTTTTTAAGTTTGTGCATTCAAACTATGGCACAGCAAGCCCTGAAGAAGTCCATAATGAATTAAAACCAAAGCTGCCCTGGTGTTAGAATTGATTGAAACATGGGAAAACTGTATTTTCCTAAATGTAGTGTGATATACTCTTCCTTCATTTTATTACACGATAATGTCTGTGGTTGTATATTTTTTCTCCCATTTTCTTGAAGTGTGGTGAACATAACGAGAACAGACCAACCTCCTTAGGGACATGGGGAAAACAGACAATAAAATCAAAGGACAGTAATAGAACTAATAAAAGAATTACTTTTTTTTTTTGACTAATGCATAATCACTGTATCATGAAAACCAGAGCCTTAGGAGGTCAGCCAGACAAATCTTGTAGGTGCATTTGATAATGTTAAAATCATAAATAATTTTTGCAGTTATGCAAGATAAGACGACAGCTCAAGCTTGAAGCTCTTCATTGGATGAGGGAAATGCTCATTGAGGGAGCAGGAATTTTCCTACACATATATAAGCACATAATATTTGCAATTACTACTCAGTCTACGAAGGGCTATTTGTCTTTGAAAACTCTGCTAACTCTGTGAAATCCAAAGGCCAAATGGAGAAATAACCTGATCACATATGGAGGCCCTGGTATAGCTGTCATATGTCTATCTTCTTTTCTGAATGACATCTTGCAAGAATCTGCTAAATGAAAGGACTCCCTGCTTTCTGTCTGACTTTGGAACCTCTAGAATTTGACACAGTTCTACAGCAACAGAAGCATCCAAATCCAAGATTGTGCTTTCTTTTTCTCCTTGCATCCCTTCCTGGTTCTCCCACTTATGTTAGTAGCAATGCTAGTATGCCCCTGAGAAGTGACAGAACACAGAGCTGCTCACAAGGAGGAATTCAAACTTAAAACTCCATCCCTGCCCCAACACACACATTTTACTGCGAACCACTGCATTTTGCATTATAACTACATTAATCCTCTAACTGTTAGTGCAAAGGGTTTTGTCCTTCCTCCATCCCCCCGACTTGCAGTGGCTCTGGCCCAAATATGGGTGTGATGTATGACTGAGTGGTGTAACAGTTCAGGTAGCTAAACTGGCAGAGAATGCCATTAGGATAATTTAGCTATATCATGAAACTGCACTCTGCAGGCCTATTTTGTGTTTCTTCCTCACATCCCTCACCTAATTGTCAAATTAAGATGTATAAAGTGGTATAAGGTACACATCAGTAGTTTAGGGCCTTTATACTTGCTGAGAGATGCTTGATAGTTCTGGGAAGTGGGGGAGGGTGGGAAGGGAAGATAGTAAAAAAGAATAGGGAGAATGCAGAAGAAATAATTTAAAATCACTTTAACCCACTCATCTAGTCTTAACAGTCTGTGCCTTACATCAGCTTAGAAATCTTTCCCTCCAATTCCCAATATACAACATCACTGTGTTACTTAAATACCTTCAATTTTGTTCTGCATGTGCCTTATCAGTTTTGAGAAATGATGAAATGAGGCATTATAACTCCTCTTATAACAGGCTATTGTTCCTCTAACTATGTACCAGAAAAGCCATTTCAACCTGTTTAGCTACATCTTATTGTGAACTCATTATGAAAGGTATTCCTGGTATTCTTTACAATTTTTTTGCTATATTTTCCTTCATTTTATTTCAGATTTTCCTGTTATTAACCATATTTTTTTTCTTAGCACCATCCCCTTGGTGCTTTGTCCTTTCTACGATATGCATTGCCTCATCATTACTGAATTTAAATCTGAGTAATTTTTAGTTTTCCTCAAGTTGCTTCTCAGTTAAGCTCCAAAAAGGTCAGAGCATCTTCTAGAGTTTAGATTCTTAATCACATTCAAGCAACTTAAAAAAAAAGTAATTGATTTAAAAGCTTCCCATTATAGTGTTTGTACTCAATAGTAAAATATTTCAGTCACTAATGAGGTGCACTTAATAAGGAGGCTTTATTATACAGATAATGGAAATTTAATTTATGGTAACTATTTTGTTTTTTGCAATGGCATATTTCTGACTGACAGTCCCAATGTCTTAATGCAAATGCCATTAATATTGGATGGCCTGTGTACACTGTTAGTACGTTCAGATTACTTCCTCTCTTCAGAACAATGAAAATCCCTTGGGAAACACCGCAAACATTTGAGATATAATTTGGAATGAGGAGGATTCTACTGAAAACAGCATTAAGTTACACCTTAAAGCTACTTATTTCTCATTACCTGTAAGACTTGGTTTGTACACTCTCCCAGAGCCTCTGATAGCTTTATGTCTATGAGGAGGTGAGTTTAACAAAGTTTACGTGAAAAAAACCAAACTAATCTCATAAGTGTTTACCAGAGTTAGAACCTGTGGGACGCACCATTTGAGAAAAGGGGGGAAACATTTGTATAACACAACACCCAGTGCAGAACATCTAAATACCTATACAGTGCATCACAACACCTCACCCTTTTCTGTTAAAAAAAGAAAAAAAACTAACAAAACAGAATTGACCTAATTATAGAAGTCCACCACCCCAAGCCCCGAGAGTCCCCAATCTTTGAACAGTCCAGCAGGATGACAACTTGGACAGGGTTCACATCACGAGGATAGGTGGGTGGTAGATTCTCTTCTTCTACGAAGGAAAAAAATACATTTCTTTTTCAAGAGTGTCCTTAAGTCCATGGGTCTACCGGAATGCAGCCAGTTCTTTCAGGAAATTTCTTTCTCTTTCCGGCGGCGTCTTCTCTTGGAGGCGACAGCTGCTTGTTTCTCCTCGGTGTCTGCTGGAGCTGGATTTTTGGGAATGAAAGGTTTTACCCACTTCTGGGGTATCCATCGGGGGCCTGAGGGGGTGGACACGCACGCGTAACCACGCCCCCAGGTGATGAGCTCATAAGGACCCTTGACTTCCCAGGTTTCTGGGTCCTTAATGAGAACTGGTGGATGCTGTGACAACTTGAACCGATTGTTATTATTGAAATGACATACTACTGGAGGATTCATGTTTTCAAATGAACAGTTTAAGAAATTGATTGTAAAAAGCGCTTTGCAGAGTTTTTGTTGTGGAGTCATCCACACTGCAGAACTGCCCTGCCGAGCCAGGACTTGTTTGAGCGTCTGGTGGGCACGCTCGATCACAGCTTGACCTGTGGGGGAGTGGGGAATGCCTGTCTTATGCTCCACTCCCCACTGCTGGACAAACTCTAGGAACTCCTTGGAGGCATACGCAGGGCCATTGTCAGTTTTGATCTCCCTAGGGATCCCCAACACTGAAAAGGCTTGCACTAAATGCTGTTTGGCATGCGCAGCCCTTTCCCCTATGTGGGCAGAGGCATAAACCGCACCTGAGTATGTGTCTATGCTGACATGTACATATTTCATGCAACCAAAACTGGGAATGTGTGTGATATCAGTCTGCCACACTTCACAGCTCCCAAGGCCTCGGGGGTTAACCCCAACACCCAGTGATGGGACTGCCTGAAGCTGGCAATTGGGACAGGTGGCCACAATGGCTCGAGCCTGACTCCGTGTTAACTGGAATTGACGGATTAGACCTGGAACATTTTGATGATATTGCTGGTGACTTAGCTTTGCCTGTTGAAAGATGTCCGGAAGGCGTGCCATTCCTGCTGGAGCTGCAAGGGAATCTGCTTTGCTATTACCTTCTGCGATCTCGCCTGGCAGATCGGTGTGTGACCTCACGTGCATCACAAAGAACGGATGCTCCCGCTGCGAAATTAAATAAATTAGTTTTGAGAGCAATCTGAAGAGCTGTTCATTCTCGATGTCTTTGAGAACTGCCTGCTCAGCCCTGGACACTACTCCCGCCACATATGCTGAGTCGGTAACCAAATTAATTGGCTCCGAGAACTTCTCAAAGGCTCTCACAACTGCAGCTAGTTCAGCGATCTGGGGCGACCCTTCCACAAACTCAACATCAGCTTCCCAATGCTGGGTCTGTGGATTTCTCCAAGTCATCACCGACTTGTGGGAGGCCCCGGACGCATCCGTGAACACTGTAAGCGCCTTGAGAGGCCTGCGACTCCTTATCTCAGGAGCTATGAGGTGGAATTCCTCGTTGAACAGCTTGTGTGACGGGGCGTGGACAGATACCTGTCCACTGTAGCTGTCCAGAGACAACTGGAGACTGGCATTGCTCTGGAGGAGGTTCTCGAGCATCTCCTTGGTGAACCTCTCAGGAGAGTTCCTTCCCTCCTTAGAAAGTTTAACTGGAAGGTGAATACACTGAAAGTCACAACCAGCCAGCTCACGCAATCTTACCCTGGCCTTCCGGATCAGCTGAGCTATCAGCTCCTGTGGCTGTGTGATGGTTTTGGATCGCTGAAGGGAGAGAAAAACCCACTCTATGATTAGAAGTGAATCACTCTGCCCCTCAGACCACTGGAATATTAACCCGTGTATGTGTGGTAACTTCCCTAAAACAATGAATTTGAAAGGCAGCTCGGGCTGATAACGATGAGCCTGCCTCTCGGCCAAAGCTTTCTGTACCTTTTGGAGAGCGGTTTTTGCCTCTGGGGTCAGTTCCCTGGGAGAAGCTAGGTCTCTCTCCCCTTTCAGTAAATTGAGAAGGGGAGCTAGGTCCTCATTAGTGAGGCCTAGCCAAGGCCTGACCCAGTTCAAAGACACACACAGGGAATGGAGATCTGCTAGGGTTTTGGGATCATTCATGATTTCCAATTTCTGCGGAACAACGGTCCGCGCAGTGATGTCCAGGCCCAGGTACTTCCAAGGTGGCATCCTCTGAACCTTGCTTTCCTGCAGTTGGAATTTAGCAGAGGTTAAAACATTAACCACTAGGTCAAGTGTGTCTTGGAGTATTATGTCATCGGGGGCACACACAAGCACATCGTCCATGTAGTGTAGGATGATTGCCTTCCTTTTTTGAGCGCGCACTGGGGACAGCAATGAAGCCACATACCACTGGCAGATGGAAGGAGAGCATTTCATGCCTTGAGGCAATACTTTCCAGTGGTAGCGCTTCATTGGGGCTTCTCGATTGATGGTAGGAACCGAGAAGGCAAACCGTGGTGCATCTTCCGGGTGTAGGGGAATATGGAAAAAACAGTCCTTTATGTCTATGACAACCAATTTCCAATTTTGGGGGAGCATGGTTGGGGAGGGCATCCCTGGTTGTAGAGACCCCATGTCTTCAATAACCTTGTTTATTTCTCTTAGATCATGGAGGAGCCGCCACTTATCCTTCCCCGGCTTTTTTATGACAAATACCGGGGAATTCCAAGGGCTAGTTGTCTCTTCAATGTGTCCTTTAGCTAATTGTTCTTTCACAAGCTCCTCGAGCGCCTTCAGCTTTTCCTTACTGAGCGGCCACTGATGTACCCAGACTGGATTATTATTTGCCATCTACACTGTTTGTAAACCATCAAACAGAGGGGCTTTACAACAATGTGTGCTGATTGTGATACGGCAAATTCTTCCTCTTGCAGCCTGGATTACTGCACTTTATTCATCCTAATGCTGCATAGCTCGTCTGACATTTCTTATATGTAGGTGGAACTTGGAAGATATTACATTGCACCAATCAATTCTGAATCTGTCTGAAGGTTGTGAGAATCAGAGCTTTCAGCTAAGGATCAGGCATATAAATACAGAGCAGCAAAACCTCTATAGTAGTTACCTGGTAATGTTGCATAAAGAAGACAAATTACAGGGATCCACTTCAAAAGTCCTGGAAACTGGGAAAATATAAAGAAGAAATGCATAGAATATTTAGTTTAACTGAAGGGAGCCATTCTCTGCACGGAAGAAGCTACTAACTACTCTGCAACACTTAAAACTTCCCTGTTACTCACTGTGCCAGCCACTAATTTCCAGCAGTCCAGAATCAATGTGCTGCATCTATTCAATAATATCACACCAGAAGCTCCAAGGGGTGGAAAGGATCTTGTGCTACCTAAGAAATTATGTGGGAAGAAAAAAAACAGATGAACACAAAAAACCTGAGTAGTTCTGAAAGTCTTGTAATGGCAACTACCTCACCTCACTTCAGTAAGGAAAACAACCCAAAATCTTTCATACCAGTAGATGAAAACAGTCAGTAAAGGGTTTGGTCTGGCCAAGCATGTTATTGGATACTGTCTGCATTACTTTTCTTTGCCTTAAACTTTTCATAGTCTGAACTGAGAATTTTGCTTTATAATTCTGTGTTTTCATGGTAGTAATAGAGCTGCTGTAGCTGTGATAAAAGGACTACTGTGTCTAAAGCTTTGTGCTTTTTCTTTTCCAGTTAAGTTGGTCTTGCAAATAATAGACTAGACTGGAGTAAAGTACTTAAGGTGGAAGGGATCTACAGTGATCATGTAGTCTATGTGCCTGAACAATTTTGGACTCAGTTGAAGTTAGGTTTTTTTGTTAAGAGCTTTTTTAAGAAGTTGGTTTTTTTGGGTTTTTTTTTTTGGTTTTTTTTTTTTTTTTTGTTTGTTTTTTTTTTTTTTTGTTAAGAGCTTCAGTAGTGCCCCTTGTGCTCCTAAATGAGAAGATAGTATTAAATGATCTGTGTTCAGGAAAACCTTTTACTTCTGTTGCTGTCCTGAAAATTGCAACTTAGAACCACCCCTATAAAATGGGGGTGGGGATATGTATTTGGGGGTAGTTTGCCTATTACTGTGTTCAGCAGAAGCAAACTTAATTTGGGGATTTTCTGTAATATTGAGCATTTTCTTTTAAATTTTATCATTCTACTAACTGCGTGGTGCATTTAGCTTCTATAAATTATGACAAAATATCTGTGAAAAAAACATCTGCTTGCTATTGACCCAACTCATCACTAGAGGTAATACTGGTGAAAACCCCTGCTGACTGGCACATTCTGTGGGCAAGCCATGCAAGGGCAGTGGCTGGTTGCAGAGAGAGAAGGGAGGCTTAACCTCACCATCTCCCTTCCATGCATTGAAGTGTGCTTTAATGGATGAACATCCTCCTTCAGCCTGCTTGACTCCTCTATACCCAGTCTCATCTGCCTTGCCTTCCAGTTTTGTTACCTTTCCTGGCAGATTATGGAACTCTACCTGTATCCATCCTTTTGATCAGAAAATTTACCTAGTCATCTTCTTGGGTTGTCTACATCCACTCCTAAGTTCCTCCTCCTCCTTTTCCCAGGTTCTTTTCTTTGGCATGACCTGCAGAGTTTGCTTTTTCTTTCTGTAGACCCTGCTCTTCATCCAGTTAATTGGCTCAGTCAGGCCTGGTCTTGCACACTGGGGTCTTGTACATCCCCCCTGCAGCACTGACTCCCATTTCCCATTTGTCTTGTATAGGTGATCTCAGTTACATCCCAAAACACCCTTGGCCTGAAATGCACAAAATCTACCTCCTTTCCTATAAATCTTTCAGCCTTAGTCAGCCAATGACCAGATCTCTTTGGGCATAGTCCAAGTCATAATTCCTCCAGTCCACATCTCCTTCCCACATTTATTTGTAACACTGGATGCTCTCCTATCAGTTCTTGGGAAGCTTCTGGGCTCTGATAGTGGTGGAAAGAGAAATGCTCTTAGTTCAGGTGCTTGCAGTTGCAGGAAAACTCCACTTGACCTAACATAGAACATCCCATGTAAGGAGTCAAAAATTTATGTGTTTTTTTTTTTTCTTCCATGAGAAAGAGTGTTACTTCTAAATGGTGAGCTTCTACCATGCCAACTGTAACTTTTTAAGTCCATACACAGCTAAGCTTTGACTGACTTCCCGCAAAAAAAAAAGGCTCAGCACTCAACACAGGGAACCCAACACCAGCTAACTTGTAATTGCAAAACTGGTGTCCACAGGAGTAAAGCAGGCTCTCTGAGTTGATTATTGTGTGGCTGATGTTTTGTTTAAACAGTTCATTTTTAAGCCAGTAGAGGTAAACTTTAGCAAACCAGTGAGCAGTGAAAAGCAATATCTGTAAAAGGAGATGCTAAAAAACTTCAGTTGCTGTATTTTTCATACAGGCAGTATTTTGTAGCTAGGCAATTGCTCAGTTGTAATTTTCCGAGCCCAGAGTACCTAGTAGTGGTTATTGCATGTAGCCCTCAGAATCCGTAACACTCAAGAGGTGATTGTATCCTGGACAAGGTAAGTTTCATGTTAGTTGGGTGCACACAGAGCTTGTGCAGGGTGTTAATTCCCTTATCTTTGACAGGGTGGTCTTAGGGAGTTTCCTTTCCCTGAGGATTCATTGTTTATTTCAGAGGTGGAAGAAAAAAATGGCAATCATGCCGAGCATAGGTTGTTCAAGTGAGTGCACAGATTGCACCAGTTCAATATTCTTTGTTCCTGTGTTTTATTTTTAACATTCGAGGTTCCTCGTGATCTATGCTGTGTAACCCTCTGCACTGTGCCATACGACATCATTGCATAACCCTGGCTTGCAGAAGGAATTTATTTTAGTGACAGGCACCAAGCTTCATAAACTTAGGTGTATACAAAGCCATAGAGCACAGATGATGAGGGACACAAACCAGCTATTCGCAGTTCAGATGCACATGTTGGTATTTTTTAATATTTCTCCTAAGGTTCTGTCCATAGTCTTTCTTACTCAGCTATGGCTCATACAGCCATTTGTAGGTTCTGTTCTGTTAAGGAGATCAGAATCTTCTGTTTCTCAGCAAAATTTGATTTCCCATCTGCTTCTGACAGATTTCTCTATTCAGCAGACTCTGAGAAAGTCTTGTCATTCTTGACACATGGGAAGTTATGAGCATGACTCATGCCCTTTTAATGTTCATGGGTGTTATCTGAATAAATCACTGACATTAAATTCTTAACCCTTTTTAGTCTGAAAATTGACATTTTCAGAGCCTAATCTCTTTCTGGCTAATGTTTCTCTTGTTCTGCCAGATGTATGCAATGTCACTCATTTCAAAACTGTTTGCACTGTGCCTTGGAAGCTGTAACATCTTTAAATGGAAGTAATCACAACCTTATTCAGGGGCTGTCATGCTCCCTTTGCATCTTTCATCACTGGTACCGGTGACACAAGCAAGCCAAGTAGAGAGTGTTCTTTTGTTAGGTTTTGCTTGTTTCTTTCAAGATCAGAGAGAGCCACTCTTAATATTGTTCTGGAGGCCGAGGTGATAAAAGTGCAGGTGATTCAGCCAATGCATTACCTCTGAATATCACTCTGTGTCATGTTTCCTTCCCTCAACCCTCATGAGTTATCACTGTTAAGATGAACTTTCTCTAATCAGTTTCTCTGACTGTACTTGCTGCTTCAGTTCCCCATCACTCTTGATTATTTTAAACTGAAGAAGAGTCATTGGATAACTGGATAAAGCTTATTTTTTTAATTTTGTTTTGTTCAATTGCTTTTTTACCATTCAAATTTATACCCTAGATTTTTGTATCCTCCTACATCTTTCCCCATAAGTATAGATGGTACTTGCTGTAAGAATTATTCTGCTAAATAAATTGTGTTCATTCAAAGTGATTAATTTAAATGTGTCAAGAGTCACCCAAGTTAAATGAACAAGCTTCTTTGCTATTGATTCTTGTCAGAGTTGTCTATGACTATGATGCAGCATGATAAGAATTAACTAACCAATGATTTTGATGGGTAAGGAAGTGGGCTGTGGGAGTGAGCAGCATTTAGATCTTTATATATTTTCAGCAGAGATTACTTATGGAGCACTCGCTCTCTAACTCTTTAGTATTCTTCATCATCATCACCACTTTAGGCTGAAGTTGTCTCATGCTTCTGTGACTACTAAGTTCAGTAAAAAAAAAAAAAAAAGCCTATTGCTGTGGAGCAGCACCAGTGGGAGACCTTAACATGCAGTAATGCTTTTGTTTTTCACTTCTTTCTCAAGAATATGGCCTGGTTGCCCACTTTTCTGTCTGCTGGCTTAATGTCATCTTGTAATACAAAAAAATATTCAGAAGTTAAGGTACCAGTCTGGGGTTAGGGTAATCTGTATTTAGTTCCCTGTCATGACAACTGTCCAAAATTACTTTAAAGTTTGTGATGCAGCTAGGATATTTGGTCTCTTTCCAGTCAGTGAGACCTGTGATCTTGCAGTTTCCTTAAACAGAAACAGGCAATAAAAGAACTCATTAGTCTTTAAAAACATCATTGAATAATCTGTTAGATGTGAATAGCATCATTTCCAGAGGCATGTGGAAATGAAGACATTAAAGAATTTAAAGCACTTAGGTGTTGAAGTAGCTGGTGACACATCAGTTCTAAAAGAGAGGACTTACTTTCTCAGAATGAGAAGGCAGGAGTTTATTTTTCCAAGAAAAAAAACTTGCCTGCATACTAGTGTTGGCTTGTTCTTTGGAGACCATAATAAGTAATGTAATAAGCAGCAAACATAATTTAGCTGTACCATATTCTACTTATACACTTGCATATGTGAGTCAATATAATATTTCCCTCTCTTTTTACCACTCTATCTTTCCCATTCTGCTGATACAATATGAAATGCTTTCTTGAAATCCATATAAAATTCTGAATACTCGTATATTTTTATTATGCAGTCATTCTGGGTTATATATTCCATGCAACCTAAACTCTTTTATTGGCAACATTTGATGCTTGGATGATGTGAGGAGCTCCGCACTGGCAGTCAGATTTGTTTGCTATAGCACTGGTGAATTTATGTTTCTCTAAACTGTTTTGTCACTTTAGTTCTCAATTAATGGTTCTAAGTTCTGTTTTAGTATACTTTGTGCCAAAATCTTGCATCATTTTAAAATCTAAATAAAAAGAAACCTCAAAAATTAATGTTTAGAGTAAGTTTTGCAATTCTTCTTCTTCCGTTTCTCTCTGAGACATTTGTTTGTTTAAATTTTACTTTGGAGAAACTTTATCTTTTTTTTCTTTCTTTGCACTTGTGCTGAGTAGGTAATATTTCATAGATGTCATGTCTATATTCTTTTCTCATCCAAAATACTCTTATGCTTCATTTTACTTCTGGAAGAAACATCCCTGCACAGCAAAACTGGAGGAGAGAATGTAGCAAGTACACCGCAAGTGTGTACACCAAGTAGTCACAACTCTGAGGAATTCTTGATGTCCATGTAGGATTGGTGCTATGCTAGCACAGGATAAGGCGGGTGCTCACACCTTTTCACAGGTTTTGATGCCTGCACAGTCCTAGGTACCTTGTCGTTTGCTTCTGTGCTGGCTTTTCTTCACACTTAGTTGTGAGCTTTTGGCAGAGCTTAACACTGTTCTGAAAAATGTTGCTGCTTAGAGCAAGAGTTGCACACCTTTTTGAAAGCAGGGCTTTGCATCATTTTAATAGCTGCAAGAAAGAAAAAGAATCTCATGGGTTACAGTTTAAGAGTTATTTGAAATACTGGGGTGGCAGTGAAAGTACCTGGTAAATTACAAATTTTATAACTGAGGGTTCGATCTGTAGTAGTTAAAATGAGACAAAAAAGAAACAGCATTGGTTTGGTAATCCATTATTGGGATATATGTAAAATTCTGTACCCAGAAAGGAACCTTGTTAATGCAAATGTTTCCAAATGCCATCCTCAGATGGATTTATGTTCTCTTTTTGGGCTTTTTCTCCTGTACTATTTCACGTTGGTCTGGTGTTGTCCTGAATAAGCTGCAGCTGGCTCATCTTCAGTACCCTTCCTAACCAGAATCATCTGTACTTCATATCCAGTAGGGCATTTGGATATCTCCATAGCTTACCAATAATCATACCTTGTTTGCTTCCAAAAAGTCATCCTTACCTAGGGCTGTCAGAGAGTTCAGGAGTGTGAAAGGGGTCACAGAGGGAGGAAATCAAGACAAGGAATCACGGCCTTCCTGCTTCCATGCTGGAGGCCTGCAGGGTGGGTGGAAACAATGCCAGGAGTGAGGGTATTTGAAGACAGGAAACTCCGGACTGACCTCAACCTGTGGAACTTCCTGTTCTGAGATGAGCTGTTTAGGACTGAGGGGAGGGTCTGGCAGGACACTACAGCCTAGTTGGGGAACAGAGTCTTCTTTAGTGCTGACTCTAAACTAAACAGTTTCTAGGACTTGTAAGCACAATGCGATATCTACAAACATCTCTCAGGACTTCTTGGACAATATGTAACAAGACATTGCATGTGGTCTTATATTGTTACAGTTTTATAGAAAACTGTCATACCATTTACTGGAGAATGCTCATAAATCATACTCAGTAATTTGATCAATAGAACATTGCAACACAGCTACAGTACTTTATTGAATAACACAGGTACATTACAATTTCTATAAGAGCTGTGTCATTCATTTTCAGAAGCTTCTTGAATTCCAAGGGAACCTTTTGCTTTCCTCCCTATTGTTCCTTATAGGCTTTTTTTAAAGAGCAGTTTCTGCTTAGCTAGATGTTGGTGGTGCTCTAGTCTCTGGCTCTTTATGAGGCCAGAAATATCAGCAACACTCTCCAAGTACTGTGGACCAGATCCAAAGTACACTCCCCAGTCAGTAAAAGTATTTTCATTTATTCATTCATTTATTTTAAAGAAATGTTGGCTCAGGCCCTGTAATAGTAGCCAATTTTTTTTTCTGTCATAATGGTCATGACAGTGCTTTTAAGAAGCCTGTCTTTTTCTTTCTTGGTAAATGGACCATATGCCAGCATCATAATTGGTTCAGAAAACACTGTGTATATGTTCAAAGGGCACTGAATCGATCTGTGTATGGAGAGCTATCAGACGTAGGGGGATGTTTCTGCTGAGCCATTTAGGTGCACATTTACTGTTGGTATTCCTGTCTCTTTCTGCTGTGGTGATAAGTGCACTAATATATATTTTTTTCTCCAATGTTACTGGTTTTTTAAAGTTATTTCTTCTTTGGGGTCCAAAAGAGCATATCTAAGATTATATATATAGGATGTTGTGTCTGTGAATAATACATAAAGGAGTAGCTACCATCTTCATTATTTTCCAGTAGTTCTACTGAACACAGTTGTTTAGTCACTTTCAATATCATATTTAATTTATCAAAAGGAAAATGCAGGAAAATTGTAATGTAAAATCTCTGATTAGGAGTGTGAAGCTGAAGGCTTGGAGTTTTTCTTTGGTCTCATGATTTTTACCCTGAAAATGAGCTCATCTGTCATTCCCTAAGCTTGCTTCTAGAGTCTGCACAAAACATTCTAATGTCAGTCTACCTGGTGGGTGAAACCCTACTCTCTAAGCAACTGTGTGGTTTAAGCACAGCATTTCTTCTGTATTGTCCATCGTATTCACTGCTAGAGCCATGGAAGTAATAATATAACAGTACCTCAATCTGCTTCAGTATTTGGACCTTGAATTCATTTCCCACGGATGCAAAGTTTGATGAACCCCACTAAATCATAGAAAAGGGAGGACTGAAATAGCCAGGTGTATTGAAATAAATTAGTAAGACCATCTAATGCATGATACAGAAGGCAATATCACTTGGCAAGGATGGAAAGCTCCCCAACTGTTTCTTGGATCCAAACTTTGGGCAGCTTGACACTTTTTGCCCTTAAATAGAATTGGATTAAAAATATGGATTTGAGCCAGTGTGATGATAAAATATGATTGGTAAGGAAGTGGGCAACCTATATCTAACTGGATTTACCTTTTTGTGTTGTGACACACATGCTCATGGGTAATTAAATTACTGTGTGCCACGTTGGTGATGTGCTCTGTCTCAGCTAATTCACCTTAACAAACCTTTGACGAGTAGCTCACCCCAAACAACAATCTGTGGGAAAGATGAAGGGTACTTTTTTGAATGTTTAGTAGAGAGGCACTGGAGATGGATACTAGGTATACATCAGAAGCAGGTATTTTAGTTAACAATAAAAGAAAAAAAGTAGAAAGAATGTAGGAGACAGTGCCCTTCTGATACCAAGTAGCCCCTTGGCATGTTGTCCTCCATGCAGCTGGTGACAGGGAAGAGCTCTTGCAAGCAACATTTTTTTCCTTCAGCAAGCAATACTTTTTTCCTTCAGCAAGAGTTTTCCAGCCAGTGTTGCTGGTCCCTCTCTGGGAAAGTGGCTGTTCATGAGCATGAGACTTGGATGGAGGCTTATTGTCTTTTGAGTATGACAAGGAAGAACAGGGGCAGACAGTAAAAACAAATCAATTAAAAGTTAGAATCCAAATAGGAAAGTCCAAAAAAAAAAAAAAAATTAAAACAGGAATGCAAAATAAGAACAACATTAGATGTTGTTTGGGGCTTTTTTTTTTACAGAATTGAGCAATCCCTGGACATAAACTCTTCTCATTATGTGTAAAGGGTCCACTTTTATGTTAAAGGGCATCTGACTCTGTGTGGGTTTTAGGTCACTTAACTGGGAAATACTAAGGACAAGCTCAGTTTCAGGGTGGTTTACTGATACTGGGAGAATGAAGCATGTTTGTTCACAGGCAGTGACACACAGGGCATCCTGTCTTCCTGAACACTAGAAGTAGACTGACCTAATCGTAAATGAAATTCTTTCCCTAGCAGCTGGCATATACCGCCAAGATAATTACAAATTTGTCACATCTTGGTTAAATTGTCTGACACTGAAATACATCATAGGACAGCATGTCTTATCCTGGTTCTATTATAAACAAAAACTGTTAAAAGAATTTCAAAACCTTATTTCCAGAGAAAGAGAGAAATAAAAAAAATCCATTGTTCAAGGGTTCCTCACCCTTTTTTATGAATAGACGGAATCAAGAATGGATATGAATAAAAAATTATCTTCTGATTACAGTCTCAAGAAAGGTATTTTGCTGGTCTTTTCCTTACATTTGGCTCTCTAATTTAGCCTCATAATAAAAGCTGATATTTGGGGTAAAAGTTCTGTGTGTAGCACTCTTAAAGAATTAGACTGGGATTAGGTTGAAATCATAATATTTGCTGGCGTTACCACAGGTTTGTAGAAAAAGGTTAGTTGATACTGTATAATCACTGATGGTGCTCCTAGACAGGTTTTCACATTAGAGTTTATTGCTCAGAAGTATCATCCTTGTTTTGCACCAAGCATTACTCATAAGTGCTCAGCTTCAGTGTGTTACTGTAAAAGAAGGAAAAAGAGGCATCTGAAAAGGAACAGGTTCTATCTCAGTACACACTGACAAAGTGATATCCCCTTTAATATTTTAAAGGTCATATTCTTCCTCCATCCCTTCTTTCTCTTCACTTATAGCTTTTCCTCAAATGTTAATACAAGACCATCGTATGCCTGTTGCCTCTACCTGATCAGAGGCATAGGCATCACGTGTAATTACAATTACAATTATCATATGGGGGCCCTGTGAGCGTACTGCAATAACCCTGCTAAATGCCATTTGCTGCAGTAGCAATAACAGAATTTCTCACTTCAGGGTAAGTTGATTACTGCAGGAAGAATTCAGCTCCTCACTTCGCCTACTGACACCTCCATACCTACCGTGTATGGTTTGTTTTCAGGTTTTGGGGCTCTGAACCTCTTTTAGAAACATCCAGGAGTGGCCTAAGAAAGCTCTGAGCTCACAGTCTTCGCTGATCTGATATAAAAAATGCTGCATACTTGTACCCTACAGCTGATGCATATAGAGAACCAAAACTTGGAATATGCCATAAATTAAGTTGCTCTCTTACATTCATACAAAAATAGTGCCACACTTATATGTCTTCAGTCAACACTCAGCATGGGTCAGTGCTGGCTATCAGCATCTGTGTTCTCTAAATTTGGCCCATTAAACATGAAATATCTGACCACTCTAGCGCATGAATGAATGTTTGGATGAGAGTTGTCCACTGACAGCTTTTACAAAAGTAGAATTTTTTTTTCCCCTTAAATTGAAACAGAGTAGCAATGGTGGTTGACGCATTTTGCTCTCAACTGAGAGAGGTTTTCAGTGCATCTTGGGTCAGCGGGGTGCAAATGTTTGATAGTTTCTTTTCACTGAATGCACAGAGGAGCAAGAAAGCTGCCTTTTATCTGCTCTGTTTATTTGTTCAAGCTTTGGAGCTGAGCATTTCACTTCAACCTTTTCTCATATAATACTTTCTGGTTTCTCCAATTTCCACTTTAAGTGCTGGGACTTCCTCGATAGGATAAACACAGTTTTGCCATCCCAATACCCAGAAATTTGCTAATTAATGACAATGAACTGGTGCTGGAAAAAGAAAAAAAACCTCAATCTATAACTTCTTCTAAAAGAGTGACATATTACAGGATTCCAGGAGCATGACAGATGGTTCTTATTGTGAGAACTGAGAATATTCAGGTCATGAGTCCACTACGTTTTCATCTGGCTCAGATTTTTTTTTCTATCAAGAAGTACCACATACTTCAGGCAATGCTTATCAAAGAAATCATGGTGTGACCAAAGCTTTTCTGCAGAATGTCAAGGAAGGTCTTGTAAACTCTTCCTGAACTAAACTTTCTACACTCTTCATGAATAGTCTCTCAAATTTTATCCATACATTCTCTGCATTTTTGCATGCTCTCACCCTTCTTTTTGATAATTGCTTTCTGATGTAGCATTCTTATAATTTCCTTTTATTTAAAGTACCCCAGGTGAACACTGATTTCAGAAGCTTTTATTTATGTATCTTGTGTTTGGACAAATTTTCTTTTGGATTTGAGATTTCTTCTTTTTCCAGAAGCACTATCCATATCCAGACCAGTGAGTTTTTGTCAAATGGTGGCAGTTTTTGCATAAGCTGTTACTCTGTCTCAAGATAAAATTTCTTCAAAGCGTTTAAAAGTTGGACCAAAGTCCCTGTCAGCTTCAGAAAGAGCAGATCCGGACCTTTATATTCAAAGGATTACAGGATTATATGATTTTGTCATATTTGTTATTTATTGACTAAGCAACAGCGATAGTGACATTTCCCTTCCAAAAAGCTCTCAATCTATAATTATGTATCTCAAAAAATGTGGTCATCAATTTCCTATCACAAGATCTAACCGCCTAATCTGCGAGCTGCTGAGGTCTCATTACCAAGTCCTATCCTTACGCTAGACCCATCAGCTTACAAAATCACAGGTTTACAATGTGAATGTTGGCAGAAGTTGCACAGAAAACTATGAGGCAGAGTTTCAGTAGGCATCTGGGAGATTCCATAAAGGTTATAGAGAAAAACTCTTTCTAAACCTCTAAAACTCATTGTGATAAGACAGTGGTGAGGCCAAAACCAGAAACATAATACACAAAAAACTCCCAAATTTTGTTTCAGAACCTCCCGCCCATTTCAATTTGTACTGAGTAGCATGCCTTAATGATTTTAATATACTTAAAATGTATTTAGATTTAACTACTTTTAAATCATACTGGTATTTTAGCAAAACTGTTAGCAATGTGGACACGGAAGAAGGAAAAAAAAACAATAAAATATTTAGAAAGTCATTAGAGAAGAAAAATTGAGACTTTTCTATGTAGTTGTCATCCCAAAGTAATGCTACTAGTTTTAAAATTGTGTATTATTTAATATTTACAGAGTTCCGAATTGAAATAATGTATTTCTTTAAAATTGAGACAAATCTTAGCAGAAAAAAAAATTCATTTTATAAAAATACAAATTAATCCTATTTGGTATGAAACTACTTTTATATGGTTGTCTTAGGTTGGAAATGGTCAGGGGAGGCTTTGCCTTTCCTTGGCAGACATCTGTCTTTTCAAACCAAGACAATGATCAAAGAAATTTGTCCAAAGCTGCTCTGCCTAGATATTTTTGTAACTTTTTTTCCCAAAATGGGAAATTTTCTACTCAAATCTTTGGGGTACCAGTACAGAATATTTGGCTTCACTTCAACCCATTCTTAGAAATCTATGGCTTAAATTTTGCATGTTTGCATTAACGTATCTACCACCACATATCCACAGGCAAGAAATTATTAACCTGCTGCTGTCAGACTAGCAGCATGAAAGCAGAAAGGCCGTGTGATTGAATGCAGAACTAGTCCCCATCTGGGGGAGTGGAAGTGGAAGCTTGAGGCTAAAGTGATCATCCTGGTCTTTCATAATGATACGAAAGAAGGAGATCATATAAAGAGGGAACCAAGAAAAGTATCCTTCACATGACTTCTTGCACTTTCAGCTTCATCATTAGAAATAAAATTTCTTGGTTTGATTTGGATTTATTTTAGCTATCAGGTCACACATTCCTCTAATAGACTTTTAGCACAAGTGTGTAATTGTAATTGATCTGTTTTTGGGGTGAATTGCCATAGGGGAGTATTAACTAAGAGTAAAATTGACTGACTTGTATTCCAGATGTCATAGCATCACTATGAAAATACAATAGCAAGGCTGCTTTTCTCTAAATTTCAATTCAGTAGCCCTCAAAGACAAAATACGGAACCATCAGATGTGGGCATCTGCTTCTCTATCAGCCAGTAAATAAATTTATAATACTGAGATGTCCTTGATCTGTTACAGTATGACACTGGTGTTACTCATTTCAGGTGGATTGTTTTAGAAACCACTGTAGGACCTGGGTGGCTAAAGGGGGAAAAGAGAAATATAGATACTTCCTCTTTTTTTCTAATCAAGATACTGAATTTGCTATCTCAGGGGAAGCAAAGCAGTAAGGGCTTATCTCAGGGCTGAGAAAGCAGTAAGATGGTGAGGGTGATTTTAGGTTGCTGGGGGTAATGGCAGAGGCAAAAGGCTGAAGGGGTGACAGAACCAATGAAAAGCCATGAGCAAGATCCCTGGTACATGGAAAACTCATTCTGGAAAAGGGAAACTCTTTGGCCAAGGCTGAGGGGTTTGTGCAAAAAGATTGAGAGTTCTTTATGTGACTGTGTGTCACAGAACCTACCTCAGGCTTTAAAATCTAACAGTTTATGTAAGTAGTATGCACTGTTTGGTTTGGGATTTTTTTTTCACCAATATAGGCCAGACTGGGTGAACTTGCCCTGCTTCTTAAAGCTCTTAAATGTCTTTTGATAGATGTATGTAATATCTTTTATTGCCTGTGAACAAGAGAGTGGAAAGACAGGGGAAATATAGGGACATAAATGAAATAAGACTTTTATGGAAGCATCAACTCAAACCATTTAGAAAGATTTGTGTTATTGCATTTAATTTCCTCCAGATGTTCTTGCAAAGGGAGAATTTGGATTAACCTGGGAAGGTCAATGGAAAAGCATATTTTCCTGATTTTCAGAATAGGGGAGAAAGGACCCTTATAGCATGCATCTGACAGCTTTACAATTACCAGGACAGTCATTTATTTTGCCTACAGTGCAGGGAGGAGGAAAACTTTTGGAAGAACTACCAGCATGACAGCCATTAAAATTCTAGGAACTTTCCAGCTATTCAGAGTCCCTGAAAAGCCAATGGGGAAAACAGGCCTCTGTGTTAGCATTGGATTGTTTGCATTTAGTCTGGGTTTCATGTGACTAAATGTTGACACTGACTGAAAGAGAGAAGGAACAAAGAAAATAAAAAAATGCTATCACCAGAAATTAGCATCATGTTTGACAACATCAGCAAAGTCTGAAATTTCTTATCACTATTAATTGTCTGTTATGCAAAAGGTTTATCTTATGTGGAAAAGTATGTCATATTTGAAGACTGAGAAGTAATTGCTCTGGATTTAATATGACAAATGTGGTGGGAAACCTAGACGGCTTACAGAAGTTATGTGAACTAATATGGTGTAAGATATGGTTTTGTAGCCTGGGGAACTACAGACACATTGTCTGTGTAAATTGCTTATTTGAGTAGTAAAGATTGAATATATGGGTTTTTTCCCCAATCTTGTCTTGCTCTTTACATCTGTATTTAAGCTTTGCTAATGATTCTCCTGCTTCTGGAAAGACCAAAAGCTGCTGACAAGATAGCGAGGCAGGTATCTCTTTGTGTTGTTTTTCTGCTCAACCTTCTCTGAGACAAACTGAATTGTGAAAACCTACAGGCCCAGAAGAGCTAGTAGATAAAAAATTACATTGAATGTCTTCTCTAGAACCTTTCTATGCCTCGCAAGCCCACCACTTAGCTACCTTTATAAAGAAAATTAAAAATAAATGCCATACCACAACACAGAGTTGAGCTGCTGGAAAAAATAAGTTATTGTCAAATCCATGGTAGAGAGTGGCTTTCCCGTAGAAAGAAGATGATTGTGAAGGTTTAGATAATTTTTCACTATCTTTTCCAGTGCAGGGAGAGTGCTAAGGTAGCGATGTGGATGTTACTGGTGTGCTAAACAAGCATTTCCCCATGTTCCTTTGCTTCAAAGTAATAAGGTTGAAGACTAAAAGTTCTTTTCATCTATAGTAAAACTAGAATTTCCCAGATCTCAGCTTGCATGTCTGCTATTTTGCTGCCTTGGCCAATTTCAGTAAAGAAGTTTACTTGAAGAAATATGCACTAATTAAAATAGAAACTTACTTCCCTCTCTTCCATTCATTGGTCCCTATCTTCCACAGTGGAAGTAAGAAATATTAGTCATTATTAAAAAAATAAAAGGCAAGAAGTTTTCCCATGGTAGTTTAATGAAATTTTTATTTTCCCATTTATTTGTTTGTGCTTTTGCTTCACGTAGTTCTATACTGAAAATAAGTACACCCTAAGATTTACTCATTTACTTTCCACTGCCTGTGGCTCTTCTTTCACATATAATATCTTGTTTTCTTGGCAATGTGCTGCTTTTTGCAACTGTTTCCAGATGGGATGGGGACCATCTTTCTGAGTTTCATTTAGAAGTAAATACTAATGGATTTTCTTGCTATATGATAAAAATCACACTATGTATTTGTGAAAAATCTCAGGCTTATAAATGTTTTCAAAAATTACTATGCAAATATATAAGAAACCATCATTGTAGTCTGACTGATGACCATTCATGAATGTAAAAAAACCACCCAAAACCAAAAAAGAAATTAAAGAAGACAAAAATGAGACAAAAATGTATATGTGTCAATTGATTGGAATGGAAGCTTCTCTAATCTGTTTAGGCTTCAGGATTTTTAGATTGGAAAAGCCCAGGGGAGGGAGGGCTTGGCAGGAGAGAGAGTGTCAGTAGGACTTGGCAGGGTTTCTGGAAGGCAAGATGCAGAGCCATCAGTTGCCTTCATATTTGTCTGTACAAGCCTGTCTTCAGTCACTACAACACGAGGGAGTCAGACTTGTGTTCCAGTGTGATCTACTCCAAATATAATTTCAACTCTTTAATTTTTTTTAAATTTACCTCTGTGTATGAAGGGGAATTTAAATGTTCTTTTTCTAAATATTATTACAGAATCATTAAATTGTTAGGGTTGGAAGGGACCTCTGGAGATCACATTGTCCAAACCCCCTGCCAAGGCAGGATCACCTAGAGCTGGTTACACAGTACAATATCTAGGTGGGTTTTGAATGTCTCCAGGGAGGGGAAGTCCACGACATCCCTGGGCAGCCTGTTCCAGTGCTCTGCTACCCTCAAGGTAAAGAAGCTCTTCCTCATATTGAGATGGAACTTCTTGTGCTTTAGCTTATGTACATTACTCCCAGTCCTGTCACTGAGCACCAAAAGAGTCTGGCACCATCCTCTCAGCACCTGCCTATGATATACATGTATGTATTAATGAGGCCCCCTCTCAATCTTCTTTTGTCCAGACTTAACAGGCCCATGTTTCATAAGAAACATGCTTCAGACCTTCCATCACCTTTGTTACCCCCCTGCTGCACCCTCACCAGTTTTTCTTAAACTGTGGAGACCAGAATTGAACACAACACCCCAGATGCGGCCTCACTAGGGCTGAACCTGCTGACACTGTTCCTGATGCACCCCAGGATCGCATTGGCTCCCCTGCCTGCAGGAGCACCGGAGCACCGGTGGGTCATGGTCAGCTTGCCATCCACCAATATCCCCAGGTCCTCCTCAGCAGCGCTGCTCCCTAGGAGGTCAGTCCCCAGCCTGTGCTGGTACCTGGTGTTGTTTCTCCCCAGGCGCAGGACCCTGCACTTGTCCTTGTTAAACCTCATTAAGTTTTTCTCTGTCCAACTCCAGCCTATCAAGGTCCCACTGAATGCAGCACAGCCTTCAGGTGGATCAGCCATTCCCCCCAGTTTTGTATCAACAGCAAACTTGCTTAGGGTGCTTCCTATCCCTTCATCCAGGTTGCTGACAAACAGGTGCAATAAGACTGGACCCAGTATTGATCCCTGGGAAACACCTCCAAATGAATTCTGCTCCACTCATCACAATTCTCTGAGCTCTGCCATTCAGCCAGTTCTTGGTCCACCTCACTGTCCATTTATCTAACACACATTTTCTGAGCTTACTTATGAGGTTGCTATGTGAGACAGCATCAAAAGCCTTGCTGAAGTCAGACAATATCCACTGCTCTTCCCCCATGACCCATCCTGCCATGCCATCATAGAAGGCTATCACATTGGTCAAGCATGACTTCTCCTTGGTGAATTCATGTTGACTACTCCTGATGACCTTCTTTTCTTCTATGTGCACGGTGATTACCTCCACAATGATCTGTTCCATCACCTTTCCAAGACTGAAGGTGAGGCTGACTGGCCTGTAGTTTCTCAAGTCCTCCTTCCAGGAGGACTCCTGGACTCCCAGGTCCAGAATTGATCAAATCATCAAAATGGGCTAAAATAAGAGTATCTACCATGTGCATCCAGTTATGGTAGGAATAGATACCTGGTATTATCTAAGTCTCTTTTGTGCAATGCAACAAATGCTCGCTAGCACACCAGACAATGTTTTGTTCCCTCTGAAACATAAGTCCTCCATATTAATGGATATTTCTTTTCCCTCTCAGAGTCTGGATATGGATTAGAATATCCTGACTCTGAGAGGGAAATTAAATAACAGAAATCAACTGTAGATATTTTTTTCCCTCCTGACTCAGTTTCTATGCCAGTGCCCGGTGACTCTTCCAGTCCAACACATCATCTCCTCCAAGGATCTACATTACCCAAGTGAAAAGCTATCTTTGCCAGAAATGTAATTAAAGCTCTTGAACACAATTATCAGCTCTTCGCAGCCTTCCAAATTCAGTCTCTGTATGGTAACCGTTTACTACCAAATCATATTGATGAAAACATTTCCCTGTGGAATCCATTTATGCGCTGTGTGTGTCGATGGCCACTGTGTGATGACTTCAGTGGGTGTCACTGCAGCAGACTGATTAGGGAAGAGGTAGAAAAGGACAAGGAAACTGAAGAAAATTGAGAAAAAAGGAAGCAAAAAATAAACCCGAATCAAAACACAAAGCCTTCTGTGCTGTGCAGAAACCACATCAGGCACATGTGAAATGGAGAGAACTGAGGGTGGTAGAAAGCCTTGGGCTCAATGCTACTCTTCAACTCTCAAACTGCAGTTTTCCAGCAGGTGCCTTTCTGTTGTTTGCGATGATTTGTGACATGTGGATCAAATGTAGTAGCATTTGGTTTTCCTCAGAGGTGCTATGCATTTTTGTGTGGTTTTAAGCTTCACCATTGGTTATCAAGGGAAAAATGACACTTTTTGTTTTCTGCTTTTGTTCTAAGCATAGGAGAATACTATGATAACATAACACAACAGCTTTGTCTTTGGTCGATGTTTTCCCTCATTAATCTACTTTCTATTTTTTTTCGTATAAGTATCTTGGGCAGCAGTAAGATGACAATAGTCTACCTTTTTCTTACCACAAGTGTTCACTGAACCACTTTTAATTAAGAGAATGTATATTGACACACATAACATAATCAGGCCAGGGACTCAAGCTGAAATTGAGTGCATCTCTTCTACACTTATTTCAATTTATGACTGTTCAGATGCAGATGGGTAGTGAAAAGGTTTTATTTCAGTTTATGTTGTTAGTAAAATCCTTATAATGTAAGCATTAACTGAATATGCTCTGTGTTGGTGTGGAGCAATCATGCATGTCCAGTTTTCATAAGTGGGGTTTAGAGGTCAATTTTCTTAGCATGTTACAAGTGCGCTAGTTACAGAAAAATTTTTACATTTGATCAGCTACAGTATAAAAGATTATGTTGCTGGAAATCCAGCACTAAAAAAGTAAAATAAAAAGTACTTTGGAATAGCAGCTTTTGTGTAAAAGAAGTGACATTTTTAATTTTATGAGTTATGGAGATGTAGATGTGACATGATTTCTTGCTACTGTTCTCTGCAATCTTCTTCAGTTAGGTCATCATGCATATCCTTTTAAACTCAGAATTTTGATTCTAATATTCATTTATCATGAAAATCTAAATACACCAAGTTGTTTTGACCTGAAATCCTCGTGGTAATAATGAATTACACTGCTTTTTCAATGTGTGTGGCATGCAGCATTCTACATCTCCTGAGTAATATTCTCTACATCTTCAGGCAAGCAGTATAGAGGGTTATAAAATCTGTGATTTGTTTGTTAAAGTGTTTTATTATTTTAATGATCTTTATTGCTTTCCATCTTATGAACAAATGTATTTTTTTTCTTGCACACTGAACCATGGGTATATAGCACACTTTCTATCACCCTTCTTTTCTCATGTCCACATCATGATTTGCAAGAATTTAGAGCTTGAATAGAAACATGCAAGTAACTTTGCATTTTGTCCACAAGAGTAGTCTGATTTATTTATTAATTTGTTTACAGGGGAAACAGACCATTAAGATACACATCTAATTTCCAATTTAGATGCCTCATAAATTCTGCTTGGTTGATAAATTTATGGAAAGGTCTAGGGATTTCAATCTGGGAATTTCTGTCACATAAAGCATTCCTCTTTTCCCTGGGATTTTGTGACTTAGAAAGAAAAATACAACCCCCTATTTCTGTAAATCTGCATCAGGAGGTAAGAGCCATAACTTAAAAGGTATTCAGAATGGTGCAGCAATGTACTCTACTGTACAATATATAGAACAATAATTGATTTCTTAGTTCACCTGCCAAATAAAAAGAAAATGCCACCAGTGCAGTTAGTTGTGATTAAATCAAAAAGAAAGATTTTCTTTTTTTTTTAGTCCATAAGGGGAAAATGTTTCAAAATTTCCTTTAGTGTCAAAGTCCCTAATTTCCCTTGAATTTTTTATTATATTTTTGTTTTCATCTAAGACAGGCAGCAAATAAATTTAAACAGATAGCTGTCATTCTCCTTTTACACTAAGAAATTGTTCACAATTGGTTCAAGGCTCCTTGATTCACTCTTCCCTTTTTCCTGGAGGCTGTGAATTTGTTTGCTCAGAGAGGCCATGGACATGCAAGGGAGTTGGCCTGTCTCTCATTCTGCATTGCTCAGGCACATTTTCTTTCCCCACTTAGAAAGAGAAACACCCTAAACTCACTGATTTTAGCTATGCAATGAGCATAATAATCATGATGAATGAGCAGGTCACCCTACCTTACACTGACACATGCATAACATACAAAACAGTAACATATGCTATAGCTTATCAGACAAGATATGCTCATGGAAAGTGGAATATGATGGCTCAAAGAGCTGCAACAGGCCATGAAAGTTGAATTCAGAGTTTCTACTGAGTCTTTGCCATAGCCAGGAAGTGGTTTTGACCTTTCAGTGATTCATTTTTTTATACTACAGAAAATATTTTGTCTAATATCTAATTTTTATGCTCTTAAATGAGAGAAGAATCATATAGGGGGACTTTTTTTTTATAAGTTCTTGACTCTCTAATTCCTGTTGAGTCAGAAGACACTCAGGAATTTGGACTTTTTAAAGTTCTCATAAATGCTTGACATCTGCTTAAATATACATACATGTACATTGTAAATACCACTCCAAAGTATTTACTTGAAAAGGAATTTTTGTGAGTGAATGAAATGGAACCTACTTGTAAAATCATGATGTTTTCTCTCTGCTGATTTTGCATTAAGAAAGAGGCATGGCAAGGTTTAAACAGACTCCAAATTCCCATTCAGCGTATTTTTCAGTGTTGATCATAAATGTCAATATATCTTGATGATATGCCTCACTCCCACCCGAGCTCCTCCTGCTTTATGTGAATACATCACATGACAGATAGAAGGCAGCCCACTCCTCCTTTCACATGGCTGGCCCATGATTGTAGAGATGGAAATTAGAAAGTCTCCAATAAGAGGAGGAAATAAAAGTGAGAGAGTAACCAGCTCTTTCCATTTCTATCCACTGCTAAGGTGGATTAATCTTGTTCAGGCCTGGCAGTATGATGCATCTCCTCTGCACAGTGGGAAGTCCTTACCCTTCAAATGCAAACTATCTTAAGCACAGCTTCAATGTAACTGGCAATTACTAATACTCAGTGTATATGTCCATTTTCAGCCAAGGGGTTATGCAAAGGATTAGGGATCATGCTTGATTCTTTTTGCACACAAAATTCCTTGGTCCAAAATTCACTTCTGGTATTAAATTATTTGAAAGACAAACAAAAAAACTACCCTATCATTTAAAAGGACATATATTAGAACAGACGTGTCGTATGATTATTTGTGACTGACTGCAGCAGAGGATGACAGGTTGCTTTTGGGAAAGGTGGTCCTCAGTGATTGCAGTTAATGCTTGTGTTAGTCTCATTGACTAGTGACTGCCTACATTGCAGACCTTGTATTTGATGGTGCTTTAAAACACTGAGTCAGACCAGCTGCTCAGACTTTCTGGAAAAGGTATCTCTTTATGGTTCCTAAGAGATGCACTAAAATACTGTATACTATCCATCCAGGGATATCTAGCTTTATTCAAAGGAGGTCAGATCAGCCTCTGGATATACTGCTGAATGAATATTCTTCAGGAGAAAACTACTTTCCTTGTTATTTGTAATTTAGTATATTGTTGTTATCTCTAGAGTAGTGGTAAACTCACCAGACTGATTATATCTTCTGTCTTTTAAACTGTGTCGTACATTTTCCAATTTGTTTTCACTCTCAAATAAAAATCTTACCCTGTGGAACAGTATCAATCAATGTCTCACCATGAAATCCTCTAAGGCAATTGGCCTCTGCAGGCTCAGCACAATTGCATCATCTGGGCAACCAATTCACACCTCATGTTTCTACACTCTGAGAGCTGATACAGCTTCCCTGTAGCTGGCTCTGGGGGACGGTTTCAGTTCTCATTTAGCTTTAAATATCTCTAAAAGTACCGAAAGCTGTTGCATTGGAAAGGACCAACATGTTCCGGACTCCATGAAACTTCTGTCTCCTGTCCTGTTGAGGTGGACAGCACGGTGGGGCTTGTCTCGTGGAATTTCTTTTGAGGGGATTCAGATATGCATCCACATCTTCACACACAAACATAGAGGAGGGTTGTGGGAAGAAATGCCCTGGGCATGTGTTGACTTATGCCAGGCCCCTAAGATTTATTGTAAAGCTTCTGAAATATTCAAATGGCTACTTCTATGAAACAATAGATGCTTGAATTCTTCATTGACTTATCCACATCCACTTTCACAATGAATACTAGAAAAATTAATGTGGTCAGTACTAAAACATAAACAGACAATTATGTGACTCAGAAGTGAAAGAATACTTTTACTAAATAACAATGACAGTGCCATTAAACACCTCTATGTATTCAAAACTCATTTTGTGAACTGTTATGACTGCTGAATTGTGCAAGAAACTATTTAAATCCAGTTTCTCAGACAGGAAATTTGTACCAAATTTTATAATGTTACTGCTGTTTATCCTTAAAAAAGGTATCTATATAATTCCTAATTATCTATAGGAAAAATTCAGTGCTGACTTAAGAGTTCAAAATTAGGCATCTTGACTGTTTTTACTAATTTCTTAAATTGCTTTTTGACTTTTTGTGATGGGAGCGGTTTTCAGTGTTTTGGTAGACTGAGTATCTTTGAAAGCTGGTTTAAATAATTTTCTAATTAAAATATTTGAATTAGTGCAGAAGGCAGATGGGGCAGGGCAGTTTATCTTAGAAGCAGTAGTCCAAACAGGAAGCACTACCAAAGACAAGGAATATGTGCCACAGACAATCAGCCTGCTGCTCCTGGGAGACAGGCAGATCAGCACTGAACTGATGCCAGAAAAAACAAGTCACTTTGGCTGGAAAAAGAGAAAAGTTTCAATTTTAGAAATATCAAATTTAGTTTCAATTTTTCTTGTGAAAACTGAAGGAATATGTTTTGTTCTGTTTGATTTATCCTAAATCTTAGGGACTGGAATTTTCAAAGAACTATGATTTCCATTTGCATGTCTTTGGGGGTGGAAATTCATGACAGAGAAACCAATCTGCTTACAGGCTTTTGGTTTTTGTAAGAAGATGTTAAATAAATGCAATATGTTTTGTTAAAGAAGTTGTCTGTGATGGGAACAGCAGTAAGTCATACAAGCATCAAGGATGAAGGCTGCTCTTCCAGAGTAGGATGGGAAAGGGGAGAAATGCTGCTTGTTGGTTTAGAAACTGACTTTACAGAGTAAAGTTCTGTGAGTCCTCATCTGGAATAAGTGTAGAAGTTCTGCCAGGCGTCTGTGTGGATTTTTGTTTTCCTCATTAAACAGGAACAGTAAGGAGAAATAGCAAAAGGGCACCAGGGTCTCACAAACTAGATTTTCTAACCCTACTCAAATGTGAAAGTCCTCTGCTGCTTTGGGTTCTTGCAACTTCTTAAACATGGAGATATAAACCAAGAGGTGGAGGAAAAAATTCTTTTTAAAGTAAGTTCTTAAATGAAATCCCTAATCCTGAAACATGCTTTCTGTAGGGATATGTTCAAAGCAATAGTGAAAAATCCAGCTTTCAGAATACAAATTCCTGGGAATGTAGAGCAGGCTGATAAGAGAATTTTCTAGGTTTGGACTGTGTTTGCTGATTTGGAATAAGCACAGCTGGCACCTGAGTGAGCAGAGCTGGCACCTGAGCCCTACAAAAGTGGAGGGGAGGGCTATTTAAATAGAAATGTAGACATACTTTTTCTCCAAATGCATTATCAGTTTAAAGCGTTAGTAGAACTGAAAATTCCATCTTTGCTGCTTAATATTGATCTCTTTCATGAGGGTTTGCTAAAAACACTTCTAAGACTTTTGGAGTCATGTACACAAATACAATTTCCCTCCATAAATCATAGCCTGTTTGGTTTTGATGAAAATATTGAAAAGCTCAAGCAATACTTCCCTTTTTCTTCTTGCTCTTGAAGTAGAAAGTCATTGTACAGCACCATATGTGACATATCTTGGAAGGGTAGAGGTGGGGTAACCTTTGCTCATGTACCCCTACTTCATATATGCATACACTAAACATTTATCTTTTACCTGAACCCAAAACTAAGTCTCAGCACTGCTTTTGTTACAGTCAGTTAAGAAATCCATGTTAACGGGAAAGAATTGAGACACTCAGCCCCACAGGCAAACCACATGGACAGTCCCTCTATAGAGCTTGCTGGAGGAAGGAAAAGACAATGCCAACAAGGAATATTTTTTACACTCTTCCTGTGCTTAATGAATGTTATGGAATATCTAATGTCTATGAGAAATTGAAAAAATCTTGTCTTTTGAATTGCCTATCATAAAAGCTGGTAGTTTTCTAAGTAGAAGAGAAAATGGTAGTTTCAGGAAGATGAACTATGACAGTTTTATCAAATTTTTAATTTGTATTATAAGGAGGTCTTAGTCCTTCGTATTTGAAGCTTAAAAAACCCTGTTCATATGGTTTAGCATATCTAAGTTAATGTATCTGAACTTGTCTAAAATTATTTGGATTGGAATCTGAGATGGAAATTTCATGAGAATGTAATGGGAGAAGTTTTCAATAGCTCATTAGCATTGGTGAGGTCACCCCTTGAGTTCTGTCTCCAGTTCTGGGCCTCTCAACTCAGGAAGGACATTGAGGTGCAGGAGCTTGTCCAGAGGATGACAACAAAGCTGGTGAAGGGTCTGGAGCAAAAGTCTGATGTGGAAGAGCTGAAGGAGACTCAGGGGAGACCTTGTTGCTCTCTATAGCAATCTACACTTGAAAAGAGGGTGTAGCCAGGTGGGGATTCTCTTCTCCCAGGCAACTAATGACAGGATGAGAGGACACAGTCTTTAAGTTGTGCCAGGGGAGGTATAAATTGGACATTAAGGAGAATCTCATCACAGAAAGGATGATTAGACATTGGAGTGTGCTGTCTGGGGAGGTGGTGGAGTCCCTGGAAGTGTTTGAGGAAAGACTGGACATGGCACTCAGTGCCATGGTCTGGGTGACATGGTGGTGTTTGGTCATAGGTTGTTCTCAGTGATCTCAGAGGCCTGTTTCAGCCTAGTTGGTTCTGCAGTTCTAGGATTAGTTCTGCCTGTGTTGAAAATAATCTAGAGAAGAGCCTTCTTTTCTCTCTGGCCTAAGAATAATTGAGGTTTTCAAGGACAGGAAAATTCAAAGAAAGTACTTTGAAATCATAAATTCTGTGAGAAGATTAATTAAAGATTATTTTCTATTTCATTGAAGGCAGTTGATTTCCCTCTTGTTATTGATGTAATGATATAACTGCAGAGCTTGCCCACCCTTTTGTCATTCTTCCAGTCTGTCTATCTGAGAGATAAGGGCTTCACTCTTAGTGAGCAAGTTGTTGTATAAGACCAAGATAAAATACATGGATTAACACTTTAAGAACAGATTACAGTGCTGTGATGAGTATGTGCTAATTTAGAGTAGAAATTCCATCTCACTTTGAGATCTTCTGTTTCGGGAAGCAGAACTGCAAATATAATTTGTGATGTTTTGTGTTTTAGTGATACCTGCTGGTCTGTTGTGATACATCAAAGCTACACCAGAAGTTGAGCAAAATATAGATCTTAGATTAGATTTAGCACTCCGAGGAGTGATCATGTGTTCTTTGTACAGAATTGTTCAAGACTGGTGAGGCATTCTCACCAGACAAGAGAGGCCTTGTTCATTGCATTTCTGTAAGCACTGTATTTGCCCTAAAACATACATGGAAACTGTAAAATCAAATAAAAGTTCAGACATGCCCATTAGAAATGTTATTCTATGTTTTGCTTTTCTACTCAGGAATTTCTGCTGAGATAAAGTGCTACTATGAATCTCTGGGACTCCTTTGTATGAACACACTAGTGGACCATGTTACCATGATAGAAGATGAAATTACCAGATCAAATATATAACAGTTAATAGTTCAGTAGTGATGTCCTGACTGATATTATTTTGAAAGGAGACATAGAAACATGGTAAGTAGCTCTAGATCTGGTCTTTATGACTCCTTTTAAAAATCTACATGCTGTTCTTTCAGATGAAAAGTTTGATACAAAGAATGAAGATATTTCTTCCTTAACACAAGTTAACAAACTCAGTCCTTTGAGGATGCTTGAAAAATATTATTTTATCTATTATTTTGTGTTCTGAGAGGAAATAAAGGGATAAAAAAGTCAGTCCTTAGGTTTTACAACTAAGATTATAAACTTTTTTCCAGTTTTATTTTCTCATTACACCTATAGACCATTCTTTCAGCATGAATTCTAAACCTCTAAAACCATTGACCTTGAGCAGCAAAATTTTGTGAAAAATGTCTTATAATTTCTGTGATGAAGCTCAAGGAGGTCACAAAGCAAATGAATTTTATAAGTCATGTCTTAACCTGATTGTTTCTGGTTACTAACTTTTTTCTCCCAGAAGATCAAGCTATCAGTCAAATTTCCAAATTTCAAAGATTTTTCTGAAGTCTGAAATTCTCAAAATTCATCACCTCTGCATAGTCTCCTGCTATTTAGCAACCTCATTAATCATAGTACAAGCAGCAAAATGGCCAGCCAGTCAAAATGCACAAGATCAGAAGCTCAAGATATCAGGAAGGTTAATGCCAGTTGGTGCCTATTGCTGTTCCATGCCAAGTCAATGCTGCTTGTGTCCTTAATTGTTATCACTTATAAAAATCACAACCTTATTGATTTTGGTAAGGTGTTTAGATTCGATAGGGATCCTTGTAAATGATATCCAAATTTGTGTAATGTGAGTAATATGTGATTAAATCTAATAACTTAATCTTAATTGTGCTGATGAAAAAGATGGTATTAAGACAAGGCAGAATTTCTCACAAGAAGTTATTAAGAAAATGAAGGATTAGAGAGCAAGAAACTGATTATAACAATTTAGCCGGGAGGCAAAAATACATATCAGGAGTAAATTATTACTCTTTTAAAATGATACAAGATCAGAAGAGTAATCTCTAATCTCCCTTCGGACTGGTCACAACTCCTGGGGTGTGCATCTGACATAGTATTTGAGAATTAGGTTTTTCTTCATCCAGATTTTATCATAAAGGTCTGGTGCCTTAGTGTTCTCTTGGTCAAACAGCTGGTTCCAGGTAAACAGGTAGTTTGTCTTCCTGTGTAGATGGCTCTAAAAGAGCAAAGCAAAGGGGTACATGTGTAACAGCAGATATGTGAAAAGTTCAAATTATGATTGTTTCCATGCCAGACAGCCAAGAATAAGATTCAGTGTCTCCTTGGATCTCTGCCAAGAAAAATAATGTTTTACAGGATCTTCTTCAAAGTATTGGGTACAATGTAGCTACCCCAAAGCTTACTACTTTTTGGACAGTCCATCTTTTAAAAAAAGGTGAACAGATACAGAAAAGAAAATATGTTTACACAGATTATTGCAGTAATACAAAATTATGTCCCAGATGTCCTTCCCTTCCTTGCTTACAGTCTTGTGTTCAGCCTAATTATTGTCCCCAAAGGGTCAGAAGTCCAGCTATAAGATGGAAAGATATGTCAGCTTAGTTTGGATCACAATCTTCAAGTTGCATTGAAATAGCCTAATTGACACATTTTGTGTCATGTACTAATGCTTTGCAATATTTATTTACGCATAAACTTCCCACTGCTGTGCAAAACCAAAATGAAATTTTGTACATTCATGTAATCATGTGCTGGTGATCAGTAAAATAATTTCAAGATATAAGATAAAACTTACTCTTTCTACAGTATTTATTCTTACAGTTTAGGTTTCTTCAATAAATACGTTTGTGCCCATTAAACTTTAAAGAACAGATAAAAATCTACAGACCAGTAGATTTTTTTTTTTGTATTAGTTGGATGGACATTACAGCAGTGGGAAGCTATAGTTACTTAAATTACTTTAATAGAATTACATTGCACCTTTGCTACTCTAATGAGAAGCTGGTCACTTGTTCCGTGCAAGTAAATAAACAGTACTTCTAATGTAAAAACACTGAAGATGCACCACTACTGAGCATAAATTGAAAATGATTGTTTCTAAGGCAGGGAAATGTGGAGAGGTTTGGGTTGGGTTTGGGTATTTTTTCTTTTTAAAATACGTTTGTCTGTATCAGTGCCCATCATTCAGTTGAATGAAGTACTGAAATATTTGTGACCTTTGGAGCTCACAGCAACTTAATTCCTAATAACCTGCTACTTCATATGAGAGCCAGGAAAATCTGCTCCTACAGAGTGAGCACAATGACAACTTTCCCCCAAAAAATCTATGCTTATCTAAATTCAAACAAAAAGGGTTTTGAAGAATATATCAGAGAGGTGAAGCCATTGGTATTCTGATGTCTGGTTTTTCCACTTAACAGCAAATAATGATATATTGGCAAAAGTCATTTGCCATATTTATTTTTCAGTCTTGGGAAAGGATTTCAGCTTTCCAATTTTTTAATTTAATATTGATGCTCATATAATAAACATCATTATGGTCTACCTGGGAAGGTAATGGAGTCACCATCCTGGATGTGTTTAAGAAAAGAATGGACGTGGCACTCAGTGCCATGGTTTAGTTAAAGTGTTAGGGCATGGGTCGGATTCAACAATCTTTAAGGTCTCTTCCAAGGTAGTCATTCTGTGAATTCTGTGAATTATATCAGGCCACTCAATAGTGTATTTTTTCTCATTCAGGAGCAGTTCATTAGAAAAGTTTCTCTGTCCCAACTTTTCCTTTCTTGAGCCATGTTCTGCAGAATGTGATAGCTTGACAGTTTTCACATTGGTTGTGATGATACTGTATAAAATATATTATGAAATACATATAACATATCATAACATAGTAAATATTATATATTATCTTGTATAACCTACATATAGTTTTTAAGGGTTAAATATGTGATGCACATTCACAATTAATTGTCAGCATTAAATGTGGTGTGATATGAAAAAAAGTCTCAAGAACAGAGGCAGCACAAACATGCCCCCAAATCCTAACCTCTAGCAAGAGGAGCTATCAGGTGCAATAACTATGACAGGTCTGGAGACAGTACAGAAGGAAAGAGCTTTGTGGAAGAGTGGAGTCAGAATAGTGCTTTTCACATTACTATCACTAAGTCACTCTTTCAAGTCAATGAATCCAATTAAACCTCCAGGAGTTTTTTTTTCTCTAGAAGTCTAGTATGGATGCAGGATAAGGAGTCTTTCTTATTTGTTTCTGTAATGACAGTACACTTAATTATGAAATCTGTTGCCTCAGATTTCTCTTCTTTTCCATAGGCTCAACTTTTGCCCTCTTAGTGCAATGTTGCAAAAAATGTACTATGCTGCCGGCTTTCAATAATGCTTTAGTGTAGAAACAGATCTGTGAATTATGCATCATTGCATGATTTCAAAGGAAAGAAAGTCAGTGAGGTCTTCTGAGAGTTTAAGTCTTTTTTGTCCTTTAATGAAAACCTGTACATTGTGTTTCCTACATAACTGACACCTTTGCACACAGTTGCATCTAAACTGATGTTACATGTACTGTATTTGAAGTAGATCACAGGACTTTTGGTGCCAGAGACCTTATGTTCTACTATATTTCATAAAGAATTTTTTGTGCTTACAGTATTCCCTAAATAATAAGTATAAAAAGTAAAGAGCTTTGCAAAACCTTCAAACAAACATGAATGAGATTTCAGTCTTATCAATATGAAAGGACCTCCTGCTGAGGTGTGAGACTGCAATAAATTATTATTGTGAATTAATAGGGATTTTTTGGTGTCAAAACAGGTGTTCAAAAAAAATTGTACAGGCCTTTTTGTCTCTGGTTGTCAACACTGCAGAAGCTGAACACTGTAACACTAATGAACTTAAAAAAGCTGTGTTAAGCAGTGCAGCCTGCAAGTGTCTGTTTTTTAAAAGTGAGTTAGGTGTACTATGAGCTGAAAGATAAACTACTGTTCCTGCTCTGATTTTCAAGAATTACTGAGTACGTAAAGATGCTGAGATGATCATCTCCTGCTACCTTGGGCCAAATGTTTGATGTGCTGCCCCAAGCTGCGCAGAAGGGCCATGGCAGGGTGGGGACTAACCTATTTAACCTACCTGGAAGTCTATCTTAGCATCTTTCTTGAAAGGGAACGAGGATATTGTAGCTTACAGCAGGGGGGAAAATGCAGCTATTCCTTAACTGTGAACAGCAGAACCTTGAGGACCCAACTGAGGTCAAGGGTCTCATGTTCCACATTACACAGCAACAGGAGGCAACTCAGATCATGTGAACCTGGCCTAGCAAAGAGTGAGGAGTGGAAGGAAAACCAGGGGCACAGGGAGGGAAGAAATAGCCGCAGGTCTCGCTGCAAGTCATTAATAGATGTGTATGCACACTTCACACTAACAGAAACCATTTTCCTGCTTTGATGTTCCTGTGAATAATTGACCAGCTGAACAAGAAGATGTGTTTAAACAATTGCCAGCTTGCTCTGATCTTCAGCACACAACTGGTCAAGTGAACTCCAGCTGTGGGGACTGAACATCTCATCCCATGTTGTGTAAATTTCCTGTATCAGTAGTGTACAATTGACAGTTGCCTGTTTTTCTCTTTAGATTAACAGGATGAGAAAAAATAATTGTAGCAGCTGGTTATATAAGAACAATCAATAACCAAACCTATTTTTGTTTGAATTTCTAGGAAGTAGAACAGTATTGTATTTCTTTATTACTGTATTTCTTTATTATTAAGCAGTGAAAAAATGGATGAGTGATTTGAATTAGGTAGTTCTGCCACAGAGAAATCATCACTGCTTCTGCTTGCTTTTCTGGAGAAAAAAGAGAGCTTGCTTTTTTTCTTCAAACACATCTTATTCCCAGACTGCATATGCCACTTGCCTAGAGATCTCCTGGACACTGCAGGTGATCAACATAATGTGACACACGATCAGCAGAAGACTTGGAGTCAGCAGTATCCTTCAAAAAGATTGGTGGGAGAAAAAAATGAAAGTAAATAGTGATATGTGCAAAAAGATTTCCTTGTGGTTCTTACTCCTAATTTCTCACATCTACTGCTGCTCTGCTGATGACAAAACTCACAAGTTATTAAAATTTAATGTTATTTAGAACTATCTTTCCCTACACATTCCAAGTACTTTTCATTTCTCACACCTGTCCTCAGAAGTACTTTCATTCCTCAAGAATAGCAGGGGAATAAAATATATCTACAATGTATATTATGTTTAATATATGGTGGCTGATCTTTAGTTGTGTACATAAATGTTACAGAAGATCGATTGCTGAGTATTTTTTGTCTCTCTGAGGTACTTAGATATATTTATTCCATTTCCAAAAAACGGTATGTGCTTATGAACACGGAAGATAAGGGATTATACTATTTGAAAAAGATACTGTGCATTAAGGATGTGAAAAATACTCAAAGACGCACACTGTGCCATCAAGACTGCAGCACAGCTGCTCTGCTGCCCTTTGCTCTCTACAGGGAAGAGTCTGGAAGCAGGGATGCTCATGTGAGTGTTTTGTTTACAGTTTAGAGCTTGGCCATGCCTTTGGGTGAGAAATACTTTGCTGTGCTGGAGCCCTGACATCATGAATGACATAGTCCAAAGTAAAAGGAAAATGCTGTGGCTGTTAACATCCAAGGAAAGCAGCACAGTTTTAAAACACAGAAGAAGAGGATCTGTGTGTCATTTGCCTTCCCAAGACGCAATCAGGAGGGTCTCTCCCTCAGCTCAACTAAGCTGCTGTAGCTTTTTCTCATGTACATCTCATTAAGAATCCTGGACTTGTGTCTATTTAACACCAAGGCTTATATGCTGTGGAGAAAACCCCTTGTGGATGCCAGCTTTTTTGGTCCATCTGAATTCCTCCAGGAAGTACAAACAGATTAATTCTTCCTCTCCACGATTTATCTCTTAACTGAACTAAATATCCTTTCGTGAGAGGTGCCAGTTCTCTCACTTAGTCCAAGTGCCAGTACTTGCCCAGTTAATTAACAGCTCTTTGCTTTGAAAAGATAAAGGTCTCCCTTACACAAACACACACATAGAGTTTTGTGAGAGAGAGACCTGCTCAGCGGCTGCTTAGGCTGATCTATTTGAGGCTGTCATTGCTCTTTGTGCTCCCTGGCTATGTGATTCTGCTGACTTCCTTGGGAATGTGATGTTCAGGGAATGGAATAGTTTGAAAAATGATCTTCTCTTTGTTTTGCTGGGTTGCTTTTGACTGGGGTAGCCCCCTTGTACTGCTACAGCGGAAGGGATAGTGCCATCCTGCAAAGTGTCAGAGCAGGGAACAGGACTGTGGCAACTTCTCTGGCTGTGGAGCTGTTTGAATTGTCATTTTTCACTGGGATGTGTATTCTCCACTGACTCTTAGATGTTATGTCAGTGCAGACAGGAACAAATATTTTGCATATGAACTGCTGGATGGGATGGATGATCTAGCTTATTATTAGCTCCTAACTTCTGCCACATACAACATAACCAAGCTATTTCAGGTGACAGTAGGATTGGGATATTGACACCCCCTACCCCCAGTATTTTTCTTCATAGACCTCTGTGGGAGTTAACAAATTTGAAGAGATCCCTTTCCTGTGACACAGTAGGCAATAGAATTCCAGAAATGATTTTGACAGTCTCCTGTTGCACTTTGCTATCCTAGATCTTATTAGCAGCTTGTATGTATGTGGAGTTTTTTTCTGAGGGAAACATGGTCTACAAGGAATAGACTCATGCTTGCAGATATTAAATTTTCTTCTATCAGGAAAATAGATATCATAATTTTCATGATGAATTTAAAATATTTCGGTTTCCTGAAAAAACAAAAATATTTACTCTTGAGTCACAGAAGATTATTTCAAACTCTTAAAATTACAGTGTGGGTACTCTATCACTTGTCTTTCACCCATAGTTTAGCTGTGCCATATGTTAACAAGACACATGATACAAAAATAAAGGATGGATTGATAAAGGAAGCTAAAAACATCAATACTTTACCCCAAGATAATGACAAGTAAAGGGGTAATTGTAATTTAATACCAAAAAGATTTGAAAAGAAATTTTTTCAGTTAGATTCAGCAAACCAGACCACTTCCATACAAGAATACTGACATGATTATTTCAACTTCAAATCTTGCAGTGGAATATTTTGCTCTGTTGCCTTAAAAACTTGCTGAGACTTTGAAATCATAGAGCAGGTGAATCTGGGAGAGACCCTTAGAGATCTCTGATCAGAAACAGGGTCCAGGCTAGAACAGGTTGCTCAAGGTAACATTCAGTTGGGTATTGAATATATCTAAGGCTGGAAACTCCACAGTTTGTGTGGGAAACCTGTGCCAATCAGCCAGATCACTCTCACAGTAAACTCTTTTCGTTGAATTTCTTGTCTGTAAGTTTGTGACAATTGCCTCTTGTCCTCTTGCTAGGCATCACTATCTCCCTCTTTTTAACTTGTTCCTGTCCCCTCCTTAGGTATTTTCAAGTATCAAAATACTAGAATTTCCTATCAGAAGAGTATTCCAGTTTTCTTTTAGAGTTCTGGTAAACATTTGACTGATGATATGAAGGTAGAAGAGACAAGGAAAATGCAGAACTTTCTGGGGATGAGCTAGTTTGCATAAAATAGCTCCTATTCTGAATTTTTTATTAGATATGGTAAGACACATGCAGGACATTCAGTAACATTTCTGTTTCTTGTACACTAAGATAGATCATTGCAAAAGCCATTACTTTTTTATTAGACCCATCTGAATAGCATTGCAAAGGACACTTGGGGCTGCCTTTTAATTTATGACCCAGACTGGGCTATAAGTATATGTGTACAAAAATGCCTCTTTCTGTAACTCTAAAAATTAAATATCACCAGCACAGAGCTGCAGGGATCACATGCTAGTCTTCCATTGCGTTCAGATGCAAGTTGTGAAGCAGCTTCTCGTTTATTTGTCTTTGAAGTGCAGTTGTGTATGGCCTGGAGGGCAAGATTTCTTAAATGTTAATAATTTTTTCCTGAAAATTTAAAGCAGCTAAAATCCAAGGTGAAATTTCCTCTTTTTTTTTGCTTCAGTGAATTGCACCTGAGTCCTTGTTTAAGAGGAACTGTCTCCTACAAAGTAGGAAATGTGCATCTATGTAGAAGAGGGATTGATGTGATGAAGGGATAGTTTAACTACAGATGGGTACAGATGGCTGCGATGGAATGGGAGCTCATGACAAACATTCTGACACTACTTCAGAGATTTCTCTCAGTGGTTGATACAAGACTCCTGATCATTTGCTGGGAGCAATAGGAAAAATACTGGGGTACTTTGATATTGTGTCCTTTTCCCCAACATTAAAGCATTCTCTTTTACTCTGTTCTTTTCAAGAAAAGCTAAGATGCAAGTCTCTCTCCAAGGCTGGCTAGCTACTGGGAAAAATAAGAATGCCCATGGAGTAGTAGCAGGTAGGAGGTCGTTCTGCAGCACCTGAGTGCAATAGCACTGAGGTCTCTGTGGACCCCTGTGTGAGTTTTGGACTGAGAAGTAAAAGTTTCTGCATTAAAAACTTCATCTGTACCCAAGCCCCACCATTCCAACAGGAAAAGGCAGGGCCAAAAAGGGAGGTGCAACATGAGTCTATGCATAGGTTACTGTACCTTCTTCATTTAATGTGTCCTCCACTCCATGCACAGCAGAGATGTACTGATTGTCTTGCACCGGAGTTTATTTTGGAGCATGCTGAACTTACCCCCTTTATGTACTGCATTTGCAAATGTCTTCCATATGAAGAATCCCTGCTTGATAAAGCATTTTCATGGTTCCATTGAGCAATGTGAGGAAGGAAGCTGAAATTTAAATGGAACACTCATCCCATATATTTTGACTCTTGTCAAGACTGTGACAGTAATTTTGAATTCTGTTAACCCTGTTATTGTTATTAGGTCGTCTATAGGAGGTTACAGTCTACAGCAATCTTCAGAGGTTTCACTTCAGTCCTTAAATGGCAAGACTTTGGCCGTCTTTCACTTCACAAGAGCAAGAGGAAAGGGGAGAAGGGATGCTGAAGAGATTCTCTTACAGAGGTAATCAGGGGACCACTGAGATGAAAGAGGTTTTTCTTTCAAGCAGTTTAATGCAGGTTATCATTTACTCGTTTAAAATGCCTCTATTTTGTTGTATGCCAAGAAAATGGAATGATGGACAGAAAAATTCAGTGGCTCAAGTGAAGTTGGCAGCTTTCCATACACAATGATATTTGTAAGCATCCATAGTAATGAGAGAAATGTGAATAATATTGCAGGATGTTATATTAATGTTACAAAGAGCTCTAGGTAATTAAAGAATTACATACATGTAAATGATCTTAAAGCTGGGTTACAATTAACTAGAAGTCTATGGCATAATGATATCATGTTGGATTGGTGCCAGTCCTGAGGGATGCTTACCCACTAACTACCAGTCTGGAAAATTTCCCCAGCATGGTAAAAGGGTCCTTTGTGCTTTAAAATTATCAAACAGATAGATTATCACAAGTGATTTTTTCTTTATTTCTGATGTATTCTGCCACAGAAAAACAATTAAAGCTGTGTTTCTAACAGAAAGCAGGAATTGACTATTGTGGATTACCAATTTTAATCATCATTTAAACCAGAAAGCAGGAAAATTAGTTTTAAATAATCAATTTTAATCTTGGTTTGCATTTTTACTTGTTAGTCACCTTCCTAAAGGAATATTGAACTCTACTGATTAGTAACCCTGGGAGGGTGTTGATTTTCACCTAAATATAGCTTGCCTGCTAAATAAAGTACTTTAGTGAGGCGAATATATGATACGCATTTAGTCAGGGTATAGCCTGATATACATTTAGTTGGATTATGATTAGAAAGTAATTTAGAAAAATGGTGATAGATACATTTACTATTTACCCTCTTATGATAATGCTCGTATTTGTGTTTCTTGTCAAGGTGCAATTGGATGGAATTTGCAAATCAATTAAAAGTGCAAACCTAGCTTTATAAAGTTGTTTGTTTTAGTTAAATTAAATCACCTTAAATAGCTGGTTACTTAGGCAAAACATTCATTTATTGAAATGAGTTTTGAAACTAATTGATTCATTAAACAAAGGAAGTATTGTCCGCAGTTAACAAATTGTACTAATAGTTTCTGATCATCATGTCTGTCATGATTTTAGAACTACCAGATCTCATCCTGTTACACCTCATTTATATTTATGGATTGGAAGAGGGATAATAAGCTCTCCCATTTTTCAGCAGCCAAAATTTTCTCAGCTATGAATAAATTAGCCACTGAATTTAAGTAACTAAAGGAATAAAAATGCAGAAAATATTATCCCTGCAGTTGCAGAAGAGTCTATAGCTTTTTAACTCACTCAAAACATTTGCGGATTCAGATCTAGGACTCCATAACTCCTGAATTACCTGATTTATAGATTTCTTTTTACCAGTTCACATGTACTACAGTGGTATTAATGTTTATTTAATAGAAATATTGTCATGAATTATAGTAAATGCAGTATTTAAGTTTCAATTTTATATACATTTGCTAATAAATATATATGGATTTTAAATTAGGAGTCTGTTTTGAACGTAGGCTTCCACTCTGGAATCCTCTTTACGGAGTTATGTAAAAGAACAGAAAAAGTTGTCCATCAACAAGTAGCTGCTAACAGAGAATATTACAAAAACCTAAATCCATCTTGTACCTAGGCTGAAGTTGGCCTGTGCCCCACCTTAAGTGAAACAACATTAATTATCAACTCACTCTTCTAGGGTATGAGAGAATTTCTGTCGTAATACGACACGAAAAGACGACACGGACACTGCTGCTCTCCAGGTGAACAAAAAAGGGACTTTTATTTTCTGACTCCAACATTTATAGTTTTCCAAAAGTGACAGTGGATTGGAGGGTGACAGTGTCACCTCTCCAATGACACTGGACAGACCAAGAGTCCATCAATTCTCTCCTCCTCCATGAAAGAATGCAAAACATAAGTTGTTTACAGAACTGTGTGTGAGAAAGTTCGTTACAAGAATGAAAACATCAGAAGGCTTAGCAAAGTCTTAGAAAATCAGGGTGACAAATTTCCACTGGATTAATAAAGAAAAAAATATAATTAAATGATGCTAAATCCACTCGAGAGAGAGTGCCAGCATGGCATGGAGGTGCAGAACTAAGTGCTGATTCATCCTGACAGTCAGGTCAGGCAGGCTGACTCATTAACTCAGAAGTATAAAACATTGAGCTTTTCTTTGAGGCAAGAGAAAGAGAGAAGGGACAGCAGAGGTCTTGCAGGCAGAAGTCATAAGAACAGTCAACTCAGAAGTGACTTGAGGACTAAAGCTTATGTTTATGAATACATTTCTGCCTGCAGCCATTTCCTTTACTGGAAATAAGAAGAAAGTCTATATCTGAACTCTGTGGGAGGACAGGTATGTAGATGAGTCCAAGAGGCAATCACAGCTCAAGAGCTCAGCTGTGCTGGGCTCAAGAGCACTCAGCAGCAGCTTGGCATTCCTGCTGTTCTCTGCTGCTGCTGCTGACAACCTCTTCTGGGGCTCAAGCATGCTTCTGAGTTCTCCAAAAGTACAGGAGAGCTGAGGGCTGCCAACTCACAGCCCTCTAGCAATATAACCAGTGACATTGTCTTCCTGACTCTTTGAGTGCTCAAACTGACTCTTTGAGTGCTCATGGCAAGACATTGCTTCATGGATTAGAGTCACTAATGGTGATAATTGTCCACACAGCTCTTGCAGGCTGTGTTCTGGATATTCCAGAGATGGAAGTTTTAAACTGTGTCAAATGGAGGTGTGAAATGGCAACAAAACCATGGTGTTCTTATCATCTGTCTCCCCTAAAAACAGTGATATGGTTTCTTTTATCAAGTGATTAGTAAGTTTTCAGAAGTCCTGAAAAACAGTGTACAACATTTCCATTTTGAATCAGAGGTGTTTGTTTCCAAAACCAGCAGCATTTCTTTCAGCAGATTGTTCAATATGGGGTGGTTTCATACCACTTGATAATTAAGCACCACACAGCCACTTGCTCACTTCCACCTGCCAGGATGGGGGAGAAAATAGGAAAGTATAAGTGAGTAAACTTGTGGGTTGAGATAGAGAGCTCAATAGGGGAAACAAAAGTCACACGAGCAAGCAAAGCAAACCAAGGAATTCATTCACTGCTTCCCATGGGCAGACAGGTGTTCAGCTGTCCTCAGGAAAGCAGGAAGTATTACTTGAATAATACTTCCATCACTCCAAATGTTCCCCCACCTTCCTTCTTTTCCCAGCTTTATATGCTGAAGGTGATGCCGTATGTTACAGAATATCTCTTTGGTCACCTGGGGTCAGGTCCTGGCTGTGTCCCTGTACAACTCCCTGGGCATCCTCAGTCTACTTGCTGAGGCAGAAAAGGCCTCCACTTAGTGAAAGCCCTGCTCAGCAAGAACTACAACATCCCTGAGTTATCAACACTGTTTCCAACTCAAATTCTAAACATCATCCCATACCAGCTATTGTGATGAAAATCAACTCAACCCCAGCCCAAGTAAGCACTGAGAGATAAGGGGCTGCTATGGATGGGGGCCTCTCCTTCAGGCTGGGAAAACATCAGTCTCTTTGAAGTACAAAGGTACTGAGTCTGTGGTGCTTTTCTCTATGCTACTTTTGCAAATAGCCCATTCTTTGGAGGAATTTATAATTCTTTGTTGCTTCCTGTAAACAAAAATGGGATAACAGATATTTTGAGGTGTGTGTTGGAAGGCAAGAGCATTTCACAGCACAGAAGGGCTGTTTTCTAATGTGAGCATGTGTTAACATTTCTACAGGTACCAAAGGAACGATATGAAACTATTGACTGTCTTGTTTCCAGGCGTCAGCTCTGATCTCACTCCTACAGCTTTGGAACTGTCTGGGAGGATTAACAAAGGCCAAGATATTGATGGGCTGCATCTGACACACTGCAAAGGCGATTACATGTAGTACTTTCCCATGATAGTGATCCTACAAGATATTGAAAGGTCCACAGAAGAAACAGGAAACCTTACTTCAAAGGAAGAGAAATATCCTTTTGATTCACTAGATCACTAAAATCTCATAACCATTCAGTGTACCAAGGTATTGCAACATTAGAATGATGAGGACAGGAGCAAGGGTTGAGTTGCTAAACCATTCTGGCACTTTATTCCATAAGTGATCTTGGGGTAAAAAAAAAAAAAAAAAAAGAAAGAAAAATGAAAAGAAAAAAAACAAAGGAGAAAAGCAAGCCTAACAGGTAAAAAAAAAATCAAAATCAAAAATTAAATTAGGGGACAGGGCTGGAAAAAGAAGGTTGGTTCTTCAGGTACGCCTAGTGCAACAAAGTTTTACCTTGTCTTCTTGTAATGACAGATGATTTAGGTAGACTACCTGAATTCATCCAGGGAACATACAAGCAAACACACTTTGCTGGGCAAGACCTGTATTTTTACATTATTTAGAAAATAACATAATATTTATTCAAATTGACACAGAGATATACTATATTATGTATTCTATTTTGCATGGAAAACTATTGCTTCACAATTCTGAAATATCTATTAAATTAGGATAATTCTTTTTTTAAACCTCTGAATCTTTTTCAATATTTTTCTGAGCCAGAGGAATTATTTTTAAGTATTGTTCTTTTACCTCACTTCTTTTGATATTAATGAGCTACAAAAGCCAAATTCAGTCTAACCCAGAGACCATTCATTACACATTCACAAAGTACAATAGATGCATAACAGCAAATGATGATTTATGACAAAATATTAAAATAAGGGAGTTTTTGGCATAGGCCACATATAATGAGTGCTAGTGTCACAAAATATTCCCAAACCCAGTCATGCATATTCTGGTTTATATTAAATATTTGTGTCTCAGAGGGCTGGAAAGGACTCAGTAGACCTTTTCAACAGGACATTGAATAGATAAAGTACTTGTTAGATCAAATATAGATACCAACTTGTAGATGAGTAAATGATGTTGAATGTACCACTCACCATGTGGATAGAAAATCAAAAGAGAAGTTTTAGAGGGGCAGAACCTTCTCTGGAGAAGCTTGCTGGATTTTTCCTGACTGAAAAGACTAATTCATGTGTAGACACTGCCAAAACTATGGGCAAAATCCAGGGTAAAGTAGTAAAATAAGATAATGACAGTCAAAAGAAAATGTGAAAGGATAAATTTGAAAAGGTGCTGTGCCCCCATGCCCATCTCTTGGGATAACAATTGGTGTCCCCAGCAGTTTTTCTTATACCTGTATTGGCAAAGTCAGTCTTTTTCTCCCCTAGACACACTGCAAGCAGAAGTGAAAAAAAGAATGTTGTCTGTTGGCTTCTGGCACCACTTCCCTGAATAACATCTTTTGTCCATGGGAGTTGTGACAGCATAGCAGAAGTGCTTCCATATCCCTCTCTGGAAGCAAATCCTTGTTGGCCAAGGGTTTTGGGTTTTGTCATCCCAGCAGGCTGGACAAAAATAAGACATTCATCCCAGATGCCTTGCTCAAGCTGGAAGGCAGCTGGTGTCCTAAAATATAAACCTTTGTTATTCCCATGAACTCTCTTCCAAGAAAATTGACTGCTATTCCTGAATTAGAACCATATCAGCAGCTCTAGTGATTTACACTTCTGTCAGGTCTTTCATCCATAAATACTGTTCATAGACTGTTGTTGGTTTATCTTATTCAGGCCAAAACCAGAATTTTTAGAACATGTCTTTTATTGAGTGTCAGATGGATTTTGGCCAATATTGACACCATGAGCTGGGCCTTTCACTGTCCTTTCAGAGCACTGCAGAAGAATGTGACATAATCTATAGATCATTTATCCACTGCTTACACACAGCTCTGGCTGATTTCCAGTATGTCTACTGCTTAACAACCAACAGTGCCCATTGTTTCTGCCAAGGAGAAACTCATACAGGATATAACTGGTGAAACTGCAACGTGAGTACACATGAGGATTATAAAGTTAACTGCACTGAACTGAACTGAACCAACCTAAAACAACTCTGTCTTCTTTAGGACACTGCCACCTTCTCAGGTTTAGGAATGGCATGACAGGATTCCCATAAACTATGAAGCCAGGGGAATAATAGATTGGATGGAATGACTGTAGAATGCTCCTAGAGAACTCAGAAGTTTTGAAGTATCTTATAGCTGACCTCAAAAATAAGTGTGCAGGAAATGAATTGCATTCATATAGTGAGACTGGGCTTGGAGGCTATGAATCACTGAAGCTGAGATTCCAAGACAAAGAGGAGATATAGAGGAGGAGGAGAAGGGATGGAGGAGGAGCAGGAGGAAGAGGAGGGCTGGAGGAGGGGAAAGAGGCAGAGGAAGTGGCTGAAGTTTTTTTTTTTTTTTTTTTTTTTTTTTTGGGGGGGGGCAAGTTTATATTCACAAGATGCTTGATGACTTCTAAAGATAGATTGGGGCAGGAGGACCCCCCAAGCCAACACCTTGTTTTTTCCTCCCAAACCAGTATTTTTCATTCCCAAAACTTGAATGGCTGAAGAAGGAAGCTGTGAGGAAGAGGAAGATGCTCCAGAATATCCAGGCAGGTGAGGAGGAAGCTTTCCCTCTCCAGCTTTTTCTCCTCTCTTCCATCTTTTATCTGAGCATCACCCCCAGCTTCTGGCCATTACCCAAGAGAGCTTTCCAACATTCCACAAAAGAAAGGGAAAATACTTTCTCTAACTTTAGGTCTTCAATTGGATGAGGTGACACTGTTGTTTGGGCTCCTCTGTACAAGAGAGACATGAAGCTTCAGGAGTGGGTCCAGCTACAAAGTTGATCAAGGGAGACTGGAGCATCTCTCTATGAGGCTGGGGGAGCTGGGTCTGCTCAGCCTTGAGAAGAGATGGCTGGGAGGGGACCTCATTGGTGTCTAAGTATCTGAGGGTGGGGTGCCAAGAGGATGCAGCTAGGCTCTACTTGCTGGTGCCAAGCAATAGGACAAGAGGCAATGGGATGAAACTGATGCACAGGAAGTTTCACCTATAAGGAAGAACTTCTTTACTGTGCAGGTGACTGAGCACTGGAACAGATTGCCCAGGGAGGGTGTGGAGTCTCTCTCTCTGGATGCATTCAAGAACCACCTGGATGCAATCCTGTGCTCTAGTTCAGATCTGCATATTCTCTGAATACTTTCTTGCACTCAGATTTTTCCTCCTCAGGATTATAGTATATGGAGAGGTTATGATGTTCTTCAACACAGTGCTCTGATACAAAATATCAGTCATGCCAATCATGATTATGGTTGGGGCAAATAGACAAGTAAGATCAACATCTACTTGGTCTGCATTGTGGGACATAGTTAAAGAGTAAATCAGCACAGGTGAGTAATGCAGACAAAGGCTTAAAACAGTGAAAATGCCACTGTCACCCTTTTCCCTTTTAAGACTTGACGCTTTATGTAATTCTTAATGTCCACTAAATCCCACATCCCCATCTGTCACAGTGAGGCATCCTCTGCCAAGAGCAGTGCCTGCCACTGCTTTTGAGAGAATAGAGAAAAAGTAGAGGCTCATCACTCTGCAAAGGAGATGTACACTATCCAAGAAACCAGCTTATGTTAAGGGCATTCCTTACAGGCATCCTTGCTGTCATCACTAAGAGCACTGGACTGGACTGACAACAGCTCAAGGCAAGTAGATGGAAGACAAACAATATGTCTGCCCACAAGCACATTAGTTAATGAAGCTATTGTTACACCTTGATTCATTGTCTGGTTAGGAGTCAAGACTAGTTATTAAACATTTCAGAGAGAGGAAGGATTGCTATGACAACAACATAATTCATCTGAAGGGGAGAGGGGACATACAGTAATAGAACAATTGCTAAAATTCTTCTTAAAGGATTTGTGTGCATCAAAAGCAATAATAAAAAAAGGCATTTCAATCTATGCTGTCTTTCTAACTGCAGCTTAAAAAACATCTGTCATCTGTGGTGGCTTGAATAATACAAGCTGGAGTACAAAGTCTGCAGCTTCTTACTTCTTATAAATAAAGAGCAAGGGCAAAGAAAACCCATCAGTTACCCTCTCTGAACATTGATGTTTTGGGTGTCTGGACTCGGTTAAAATTTTGGATTTTGTTTTTGCCATAAATGTTGAGCCATAAAAGTCAATGACATGACCCAAAATATAGTAAAATACTACAAAGAAATGTTCTTTAGACTAAGTTCTATTTCCATGGGAACTTTTCAGTCTCTTCCAGAGGAATTTAAAAGGATTTGGGGAAAAGTAATTATAATACAAAAGTGAATGTGGTCTCATCCTCTCCATTGCTTTATTTTAAATATTGTTCCAATTTCTTATGAAGAAGATTTTGCCCTGCATTTTGTTTGATTCTCTTCAACATGCAGCATGGTATTTTTAACAAAGCATAGGAATTCTCATTAAGAATATTTTTAAAGAAAGAATGGTTCATCTTTCCTTTCTATGAAGAAAGGACTATAAAGATTGTTGCCCATAAAGTAATTAAATACTGACCCCCTAAAAAGCTACCTTAAATTCATCTACAAAAGCAAACAGTGTAAAGATCTGCAATGAATTTTTTGCTGGCCTGTTTTCTCCCTCTGGACCTGAAGGAGGAGGTATTTTAGAGACTGATCATGAGGCCAGTTCAGGCTTTTGTTTCTCTTGTACCATGGAGAAGTGTGTAGCCTGCTTACCATGTATTCACACACAAGGAAACCTAGATGAGATCAAGACAGAGAAAAAATCTATCCTGAGTCTAAAAGGAGGGGAAGATCATTTACTGTTTTAAAGGCAGTGATTTATGAAGGTGATTGACAAAGGAAGAAAGAAAAGGGAAACACCCTAGTATATTTTTACCCAGTAAAAAAAAAAAAAGAAATGCATCCAGCTCTGAAATCTTAAACTATAAGCCGCCTCCATGTCTCTGATTACATAAATAAATACATTAGAGCAATATAGATTAGGGTTTAAAAATTATATTTGCATAACTTAAAGTGAATTTGAATGCAAATGTGTGATTAGTTTAATAAAGTTTGATATCTGGTACTGTTTTCATAAAATTAATTTACGTGGCTTTTTTCCTGCAGTATAAGAACCAGTTACTGTGGCTAAATTGCTGTATTATTATACTCAGTAGAAATGTCCTTAGGATTTTTTTTAGCATGTGAAATAACACACAATACTATCACCTAAACTGATAAGAAAACAGGTCATAATGACTTTATCTGCTAAATGGTGCAGGATCTGAAATAGATCTACACAATGTGCCTGAAAAATCAACTCTGTAGAAAGTCTTAAAGCTCAAATTCATGATTACTGATAGATCACTGGTTTCTTGATTTTCTTTTCCCAGTGTGAACTTGCATAGAAACTAATGGGATTCATTCCAGAGAAGCTCTCAAATTCAAAATAACTAATCTTTAAAAGCCAGGTGTGGACTTACTGCAGCAGTGAATTCCAGAAATAAGTTATACTTTGCCTGCCTCGATGAGGCTTTTCATGTGATTTGGATTTACATTTTACCTTCAGTCTTTTTACCCTTGTGTTTTGAAACAAGTTTAAGAAAACTCCTTCTTCTTTACCTTTTCCACATATTAATTGCTTCTTTTCTTCCCTTTCCTTCTTCATTGATGAATTAGGCAGATGAAGTAAGATTACACTGGAAAAAAAAAACCAACAAAAAAACCCAAGAGAAGAACAAAGAGATAATTGGTCTTTTCATTTTCCAAGGCAAAACTGCTTAAGATCAGGAGTCATCAATGTGGGCTGCCCACACCTGCAGGCACAGCAGGGATGGGAAGCAAAGCACAGCACATTGCCATGAGGTAGAATAACAGGGTTATCTGGCCAGAGAACTTAGCTCCAGTGGCTGTGGAGTTCACAAGACTTTGTGTGCAATATGGGAGACTCAGGACTTGTTCACACAGCAAGATCAGTGTCTGAGATGCAATTTCTTCACTCTCTTGTGGGGACTCAGGAAAAAGGTAGGGTTATTACAGAGAGTAAGTATATTTTTGCAGCAGCTGATGCATGACAGAAATCCCATCTGTGCACAGAGTGGCTTACTGCATGGCTCAGTCCCATCAGGATGGAGCTGTAAATTACAATTAGACCTCTATGTGTTTCAACAGCTGAACTTGGCTACGTAGATTCTGCAGGTAATTCTGTTACAGGTAATAACAGAACTGTGAAATGGTATCTCTTCTTCACCTGTGTTGTCTCAATAAGGAATGCTGCCTGGCCCAGATACAATCACCTTCCGAAATCCAGCTTTTCTCAATCTCCAAAATACAAATTTTATCTGTGATTTTCTCTGTAAAGACGTGTCTATAATTCCTATTTTGTATTGAGAACAGAAATGCAAGTGTCCAAATATCAAGGAGAAAGCTCACTCAAGGGCCGTTCCTAACCTAAAAGAAAGTGTAAATCTCATTAATTTCAATATGCAATGAAGGAAAAAAGCTTACTTACAAAATAACCAGAAAGAGGGAAATGTGAAATTGTACAAGCCATGCTAACCTAAAGATATTTCCAGTTCAGTCGTGCGATCAAAACATTTAGATAGTACAGGACGATACTTGGACCTTATGTGTGAATATGCAGCCAATATCAAAAGCAGTTTATTCACTCTTTCTCTGGAAGTGCTGTTGATCTACATTGTTATTATGCTTCATGGGAAGAAATCAGAAGACAAATGTGTCAATTCGCATTTAGTTAGTTTAGCTAGTTTAAATGATCTCAGTCAACATTGCCAGTAATGTCATGTAATACTGTAAAAGCTTTCTAAAAATGCCATCTGAAACTTGTATTCTGAGAAGCAATGAGAGAAATGTCCTTCTGTCTCTTTTTTTTTTTCATAAGCCCTTAAATATAGAAAAATCTTCCTGCCTGTTGTGAAGTTGCTAGTATTGTTTTTATTACAAATAATGCAGCAGTTGCTCACAACAAATATTTCAGTTCACATTTTTTTCTCTCTCTTCAGGGAGAGTTTGGCCAAGTATGTCAAAAATAGAAACCCAAAGTTAGGCTTAAGTTTGCACAGATCAATTAGCAGCTTCTGTTAATGTCAGTTAGAGTAAGAGCATTCATCACCTGATCATCACTCAGTAGTTTAGGTAAATTTTACAGAGGTATACACATGCATTTGTCTGTTTGTTTTTCATGTTGTGTTGACAGTTCAGGCTACTGCCTGAGGTCTCTGTGTGCAACATGGGGTAGGAGAAACCTGGAGTAAACCTACAGCTATTGTTAGTGAGCTTGTCTGCATAAATTATGAGAAGCAGAAGTGGAAGAAAAGCAAGGTGTTTTTCAAAATCATGCAATGACCAGAAAGGACCATGAGTAAATACACCTCCCAAACATCAGTTAGTGAGTACTCAGTGAAGGTTAGGATCAGTTTTTCTGTGAATATTTATTCACGTTTGAGTATAAATTTGGATTTCATGGTGTTGATTGCAAGCCATTTATGTCTGCCTTTCACAATTATTTGAGTGCTTGGGGTCTTCTATTACTGTGTAAAGCAAACATCAGCCTGAAATGCACAAACATTTACCAGGAGAATACTTCGCGTACTGTAAAATGTCCTATTTAGACTTTGTGCTGGGATGAAGAATTACGCAAATCATCCAGAAAGAAAGAGATTGAATTGTGTAACAAAGCATCAAAGTATGAACTGTGAATGGGGAGTCAGTGGAACAAACTCTTTGCAAATGATCTGTAGGCCTGGAACAAATTGCTGATGGCATTTCCATACAATCTCTATTAAGCCTGACACTTTTATGTTCTGGAGGAGGATAGTTTCCCAGAGAAGAGGATGAATGTACCTGCTTGGAAATTCTTCCCATGCCTAATCTATTTATTTTCTCATGTTTGCAAATATACAGGGTGCCACCCTATTAAAGTATCCTATCGCAACGTGTTGCCCAGAGCAGTTGTCTCCATCCTTGAAAATATTTGATACCTGACAGGACATGGACATGGGTGACCTGCTCCAATGAACCTGCTTTGAGCAAGAATATCTGACTTGATGACCTTCAACACGACCACTGTTATCTATTGTTTGATTTCTTCATTTACTCCTATGCTATCCTGTCAAATACTTGGCTGATGAAGATCTGTTCACCTCAAATGAAGTCTAAAGCAGCCATTGCACTTTTACACCAGAAAATTGTTAATGGAAGTGGAAACCACTGTAGACACTGATCCAGAGTTGCCCGTGGTTTTCCATAGTCTGATCTATGAGCCTGTTATGTTCTGTCATGTTGAACTGATGGTGCTTTGGTCTCACAATGCACAGGTGTAACACTACTGCTACTGACCCAGCTTGGATGGTGATAGTGGACAACCACTAGTTTTGTATCTCACATTCTCCTGCTGGAAGTGGAGGACAGTAAGAGATTTAGCATACTTTCTTTAGTAGAAATCCCACTATAGTGTCCAAATGAAACTGAATTCTCTTTATAGCATACAATCACTTGAAATACAATTTACTTCAAGATATGCACATGCACATTGACCTAACCATTCTAGTATTTTTTATAGGCATAATCTGAGTTCTAGATGTTTGAATTGTTGTTTTTCCGGAAATCTCCTACATCATTTTGCCATTTGCCTGCTTAAAAAAACAAACGGAAGAACTATAACCAGAAAGGGGAAATAAGACTAAGTGGTGGATTAGTCGTTTTTAAAGAACAGATTCTTATCATGGCAATTCTTAGAATTAGATCATGGCAATTCTTAGAATCATAGACTTGTTGAGATTGGAAAAGACCCTTAAGATCATATTAATTTTTAAATGGTGTTGCCATATCATGCTTAAAAAAGCATGCTACAAGTTAATAAAGGAATACAGAACAGTTGAGTTAGTTGATCCTTTAAAAAAAGCTGATTTTTAAAGAGGAGAAAGAAAAAGAATTACCTTTTTAATATCCTGCTTACATTATGGTACATGCATCTATCAACAGATGAGAGAGGCAACTTAAATCTCAGCAAGTAGAAGCAAAAACATACATGTCCTACTGTGATTTTAATTCAGAGTATAATTATATAAGAAGGAAAAAATGAGTATTTTAGAGATAATTTAGAGGTATTGGCATTCAGTGGTTAGCATTGTAGGAAATTGTTAGAAGGTAAACCAATGAGAAGTCAATAGGGAGAAGCAAAACTTGTTCTATCAAACCATGGAAGCTGTGCTCATGATCTAGTTGCTGTTCAGGATCTATTTTCAAAGATAAGGTTGTTATGACTGGAATGCCAGACATGATTAGATGTTGTGCCATGCCCTGCTTTAATCTGAGACTTGTGTTAAAAGGGATATTAAAGATCATCTAGTTCCAATTCCCCTGTCATGGGCAGAGACCCCTTCCACTAGACCAGGTTGCTCAGAACCCAGTTCAAAATAGTCTTGAAATCTACTGATTTATACAGGTGTGAAAAAGGACTTGATGAACTGAGAATGTAGGAGAAGAAGAATGTAAGCAGTGGTCTAAATGGTTATGTGGGTTACTGATGTTGTCTTCCTTCCTGCACAGAAGATTCATGGCTTGATTTTTTATCCTATGACCCAGATTCACTCAGGTGGTAATACCAAAAACCACAGGTAATGAAAATTGCTCAGCTAAAGATTGCGTCTTCTTAATGCATAGGTAAATTTATTTAATTTCTGAGTGTCTTTTGTACATAGCTCACTGGATGTTAAAAACCCTGTGAAAAGAAAAATATTGGAAAAATATGGCAAATATTGCTTCTAGTTAAAACCTTTGTTTCAGGTTCTGGGAATCTCATGCAGCCATTTGTACCAGATATCATGTGGAAACTGAATTTCTAAATCATCTGCTGCCATGGATTCTGGGTCCTTCCCATTCAACTTCTTGTTGCAAAGAACCTTTAAGATACCCTGAGAAGGAAATGTGGTCTAAAACTAAAGCCTGCTTTGCTCTCCTAATACATCATGAGATTTGCAAGGTGAAAGGAGGTAGGAAATCTAGCTCTCTCTGCAGTGTATATAGCTTGGTGGAAATTCAAGATAATTAATGTAGTCAGGCTATGCTGAGACTTTTCTATACCTCCCCAGAGCACTTAGGACATGTATATCAGAGAGGTCTTGAGAGATAAAAGAAATGTAAGGTGAGAGCTTTGATCTCAGAAGGGGTTTAAGGATTTGCACGTTGCTCATGATAATAACTATGAGCGCTCTAAAGAGGGGAGCACATTTCTGTAATTTTTTAAAGGATTGCTTCTCTCTGCCATTTTTTAAATTGCAATCTACAAAATCACGAGTCTTTTTGGACATATAATAATGGACACCTGTCTGAACAAGTAGCTTAGAAGATGAGATAATCCCCTTAAAGACAGCATCAGAGAAAAGTAGCAATAGAGAGTTTGTTGTTTTGTTTTCTTTTCAAATTAAAGAATATGAAAACCTTTTAACTTGGTTAAAGGGCACACAAACACTAAAGAAGATAAAAAGCAGGAAAAAACAAAGCACTAAGAACCAGTTTCAATGGAAGGGACTGAAGTGAGCCATATGATGAAAAATTATATGACTGACTTTTTCAGAGTAGGTTTCCATTTCCAGAACGGAAATTATATGAAGATTAATGATTCCTTCCAAGACATTCTTCAATAAAGAGCTCAGCAAGTAATCAGCGATGAGAGCTATTCTTAGCTTGCAGCTTGGGTATCTGTGGTTGTGGGGCAGTGCACAAAGGTCTCCCTCCAGCTGTAGTGGTGGGCACCACTGTCCCCACAGGCACATGGTGGCAGTTTGGAGAGATCCTTAGAGAGGATCTGAGTGACAGCTGACACAGCCCCAGTCCGCATTACTGCTGCCTATCCAGCCTTTAAAGACCTATCCAGCCTCTATGGGAAACTACAGGAAGGAGTAATTTCATGCTTCTAAATGAGATGCCAGCAAAATTTTGTGCCATCTGTTAAGGCTTCCCTGTGTTTCTTACCTGTAAAGTGTTAGCAATACGTCTTCAAATTCCTGAAACAGAATAACCTGAGGTCAAAATAGTCTTCTTAATTGTACATAGCCATTTATAATTATATCTAGTTTGTTTTGTGCTTGCATATATGGTGATGGTCATTTAGAACGTGGCATCCTTCTAACACACTGATGTTAGAAGAAACAAATCTCTGCACTACACACAGAAGGTTGTTGTAGTCAGTATCCAAATGCTACTTTTTAAAATGGTACCTATAGTAGGTGTGCATGCATGTGTGTGTCCACATGCAACCATAGCAATGTTCATGTGCTTCCCCTATAGGAATCAAACAGGAGAAATACAGGTACAAGAGGCTCCTGCTCTTACTCAGCGTTCCAGCTCCAGTGAACAGTGCTGACTGTGTTTATAGTGCACAAATTGCCCCTCTGAAAGAAGAGGGAGAATGGAAATTAGCAAAATTCCCAAGAGAAATTTTTGAAAGTTTCCAAATATATGTCAGACTTTTATTGTCTGAAAGTGTCATTTGCTCACTGTTTACAAAAGGAGATCACAAGCAACAATTATGGAGTATCTTCCTAGCTACCAATTGCAGTTATAGTATTAGAAACAATTTGCATGGCTGCAGGGAGGGAACACCTTGCAATTCAAAATGCATAATTTGTTTAGAGACAGCCATGGGTGAAAGGAGCCTTAAGCTAAGTCTTAACTAACTTGGAAGGTTTCTAGGAGGTTATGGCAGTGAAAATGTAATGAATGACAAATGCTTAGGGCAAATCACTGGGAGAAATCTCCAGTGAGTTCATTCAAGAACCTACTTAAAAATTTATGACACAATTAATATACATACATATATATATACATGTATCCCTACAACAGCACAGAACCCCAGCCCTCAAAATAGTTCTGGGAAAGTTTAGAGTATGAGAAGCAAGTAAAAAAATCTTTGAACAAAGATTTTCCTGTGGAACATCTGTGCTATACCTTTTTGACTGACTTTTTGTGAGACTTGTTGGAAAAAGGCAGTTTGAGATAAATGAGTAATATTTGTTCAGGGGAAATGAAGAGAGGAAAAGCAAATGCTGATGGATTTTTCTCTGCAAAAGGGAAGATTTCAAGGTGACTTAGAGAAGCACTCGAAATGATAAAGGACTTTGTTAAAGCTGAAAAAGATAAACAACATTCACCAAAGAGGAGATGAAAACATGGCTTTATGATAGCCTGTAACTGGATTTTGTGTTATTTGGGCTCCAGCTGGGGAAACGTAGGGTGACTTGACAGCAGGAGTGACCACCCATAATTAATTTCTAGGTTTAAAGGTGCAAGCTACCCAGAAAACCTTTGCTATTTTTAATGAAAGCAGTTGTTTCTTGGAGCATAGATGAAGGAAGAAAGGGGGTTATTTACATATTTAAATTACGACTTTACAGAAAAATTAAACACAGTGGGTAGAAAGATCCTGCACAGATGTGAATTGATCTTGTGTGTGTCTGTACTGACAGAGAAATGGGCAAACCAGCTGGATTAAATGGAAAAAAGTAGCTCTCCATACTGTTCATGGGAAGACCAAAAAGTTATTTTATTAGAGCCTGAAATAATTTTGCTTTGGCACAATTTTGTGCTTTTTTCTTTCAGCAAGGGCAAAGGTTTCAGTACTGCAAATATGGATTTATAAGTACCAGGTCACTTTCTTGAAACAATTTTTGGACAGAACTAGAAAGATGCAAAATCTGTTAACTTTTTCATGGGGAAGCTTAAAGTCTTTGGGATACTGTTCTGCTTTAATATTGCTACGATAGTTTTGGTTGCTTTACAGAGGTTTGCCTTTATTTTAAAGAGCTAATAAAAAGATGCATAGAATTTGTGTGACTTACCCAAAACAGAGAAAACTATGAGCATAAAGTCCATTTCCCCAGACTTTCAGTTGAAAACCCAAAACTCTGACTTGGACCTACTCTTGCAGTAAGGAAGTGACACTAAAGTAGCAAAGGATTTATCTCTGTGTTAGTCTAAGGAAGTCTGGAAAAAATGTGGAGCAGGCATAAGGAAAAAATTGTGGGTATAAATGCTCTTGTCATGTTTATACTGCAAACTAAGGCATGTTTGTGGTCTTTAACAGCATTTTTGATAAGAACTTTTTAGGAAATTTCCCTGTCTGACCATTTCGGAGACACTCTGGCAGTCACACTCCCACCACCAGTAGTTTTAGCTGCTGGGATGGAAGCCACTTCTCAGTGAGTGGCTCCACTAAGCCAATGGATGCCCCACTTGATTCCCTACACACTTCACTCTCACAGTCAGGCCACGTTTCCTTAATGGCACAACCCCAGATTTCCCACAGTAGTCTCATACCCTCAGTTCCTTTAACAGAGCAGCATCAGAATGAGAGCTCAAGCTGGGCTTTTTGCCCTCACAGTTTATGTGCACAGGAGTCTTCCAGTGGTTGATTTAATTTCCTCTGCAAGGGATTCAGAGCCAAAACAGCTCTGCAGTGTGAAACAAAACACACTACATTTTCCTAAACAAATGACACATCAGAAATCATTCAGGACTTCTGATGCTTCTTAGAGTGTGTGCTTCCTGAATACTTTTTCTTAGACGCTGCAAGTCCTTAATCACGATTTATAGTATTTTATACAGTGGGAAACAATTTGTCCATAATGACTGCAAATCTCTGAAAATAGGATCTTCAGTATTGGCGAGGCCACACCTCAAATACTGTGTCCAGTTTTGGGCACATCACTACCCGAAGGGTATTTTGGATATTTTGCTTCTCTAGTGTGTCCAGAGAAGGGCAATCTTTTGAGGCAAGTCGCAAGGCAGAATACTTCATCTGTGTCTAATCTTTGTTTTTCTCATACCAACTGCACACTAATAATTGATGATTTTCCACAGTTTTCTGAAATATTTTGCCATACAGGAAGTACATACCTGCTGTGCAATCCTGTTGAATTTGATCCCACTAAATCCTCATTTTATCTCTTTGCTCCTTACTGCATATCCTGTGGAGTCAGATGAAACCCCTTATGGTTGACTGCAGGGGTTTCCCATTGTTTTTTTAATTATCTCATTATCAGTTTTGCTGGGATTATGAATAAAGGGATTATTTTTCCGAATAGGAATTCATACAGCCTGGGAACCCAATAGCCTGGATGCTGCAGGTCAAGCTGTGTTCCCTTCTGCTTCTCACATTATCACCACCAATAAAGAATCTGCAGCTGGGGACTCAGCTGACAACTCTGTCAGTGATTCATGGAGAAAGAGAGACTATAGCTGCTCTTCCACAGCTGCAGTAGAGCTATGGTAGGAACTGAAGCAGGAGATCTTTTTTTTTCCTTGTAAATTAAGCAAGCAAGTAACAGATGACTACATAGAAGCCAAAAATATTGGAACTATTTAAAGATCTTTTATGCTGAGTTTGATTTCTAAATGATCACAAAACTTCATCTTGACCATTCTCTTGCTCTACATATGATGTGCCCCAAGAGGTATGTCCTGCAACAACATTTCACTCTATTCTATCTTTATTCCCACTTCATAGTTGCAATTAATATAATTTTTGGCTTCTGCACTGTGGCCAGCAGGTGTAGGGCAATGGTTGCCTCTCTGTACTCGGCACTGGTGAGGCCACCCCTCGAGCCTTGTCTTCAGTTCTGGGCCCCTAAAAACAAGAAAGACGTTGAGGTGCTGGAACAAGTCCAGAGAATGGCAACTGTGGAGAGTCTGGAACATAGCTCTGATAAGGAGTGACTGAGGAAACTGGGATTGTTTAGCCTGGAGAAAAGGAGACTTGGCAGAACCTAGCACTCTCTAGAACTGTCTAAAAGAAGGTTGTAGCCTCATAGGAATAAGTCTCTTCTCCCAAGTACCAAGTGACAGGATGAGAGGAAATGGCCTCAAGCTGTGCATGGGGAGGTTTAAATTGGATATTAGAAAAAACTTCTGCACCAAAAGGGTTGTTAGGCATTAAAAAGGTTGAAGTGGGGAAAGTTGTTGCATCACCATCCCTGAAGGTATTTAAAAGGTGTGTAGATGTGCTATTTAGGGAGCTAGTTTAGTGGTGGACTTGTCAGTGTTGGGTTTATGGTTGGACTTGATGATCCTAAAGGTCTTTTCCAACCTAAATGATTATATGATTCTCATTCCTCTGTCTGCAAACCAATTATTGTTCTTCTCTCAAGTATTCCAGAACTTCAGCAAAACTGCATTCTTCAGTCTGAAAATATGAACATTTCCACTGGTTATTGATGACTAATTTTGAGAGAGATATTCCTTTACCAAAGAAAAAAACTTACTAAAAAATCCTCCAATTACTCAATTTATAATTTAAATTTGACGAGTTTTTCCCCTAGGTAAACTGGAACAGGAACATTTTCTTTTATGAAAAAGCTCAAAACCTTTGCTGTGAGAGATGATCAGTTATGCAGTTGCTGTGACTAAGACCAGCTTTAAAACAGTGTTAATATATGTAGGGGACACAGAAGTTCATATGAATGGACATAAGATTTTTAGATTTTTGCTTCTAAATGGTGACTCAGGTAGGGAGAGACTGGGAAGCTACCTGATGATTAGTGTAAAATTATTTCTTGGCTTTTATCCTAATCTTGATTAAGAAATACATCACCGAAAAGAAATCCCTAAATTAACAACCCTGCATCACAATCAATAGCAACTGCCCCAGAAGGAGATGGTATATTGAAGAAGAAAAAGAACAAGTTGGAAAATAAGCTACCTTCTTTTTTGTTAAGGTCAGAATTGAAGGGTTTGGGGGTTTTTTGGTCAGGCAGAATTCAACTTACCCTGGATTTAAGACCTTAAAATCCATGCAATTTTTGTAAAAAAAAAATAAATTAAGAAAAAATATTCAGAAAGAAGAATTGTTATGAAGGAAATATCTAGAATTTCTGTGGATTGGAAAACATAGGAAAAGGCAATCCTAACCCTAGGGCATACTTGCCCCTCTGTACTTCATGCTTAAAAAATTTAATTACAGTTTTTACTTCATCACTCAGCAGTGAGGGCACAACATAAAGGTAGCACCACCCCTGGTACCATGGATTCAGCATTTTCTGGTAAGGAGCAGGTCAGAATAAAGAGCAGCTCTTTTCCAACCTGGTCTTATCCAGAGCAACAGGTTATTCACTTGACATTTCTAAGAGAAATCATCTTTATTCTCCCATTTCTTTGCATCTTTGAAGGGCTCTCCCACTTTTATTTTCTTTATAGAGTTTCAGATCTTTAACTCCACATACCCAGAGAAAATCAAAGCTGCTATTCTCTGTTTTAGAACTTAACAGCCCTCTGATGAAAGTCTACTGAAGAAGTTGCTTGGCTTTTCTTGGTGTCATAGAGCCACCCGATGGGTGCGTGCTCGGCGAGCTGCACACCCCTAGGGTCATTCACTGACAGGATGTCATGCAGAGGAAGAAAAGGGGAGCCAGCTTTGATCACTGGTATCGTGCAGATTCAAAGGAAAATAATAGGAACTAAAGAAAAATGTGAGATAAATTGAGGCACATCAAAGGTAGCACTGAGTGAGGCTCTGTTCTCACTGTCAGAGGGATGGATATGAGCTATTCTGGAAGTGCAGTGTGGGGGCAAACACTGGAGTGACATGGGAAATGGCACAATGTGTCTCACTTCTGGCTACCTTCAAGTGAAAGAGCCATCTCTGTACTGTAGCTTTATTGAAAATGTATGCATGTGCCGTTAATGTGCAAAAAGAGAGGTGAGGTGATCCCTTTCCTTAAAGTACAGAATATTCTAGAGGGATTTGGAAAATGTTGGCTTCCACTGGGATCAGTAGGACAGAAAGAAAAATCACCATGTCTATTTCTGGGCCCTCCCTCCAAGGCTTTGCGGGTGACAGACCCAGTGAAAGCATCCATCTCCGCTCTGTGCTCAGTAAGCAGAAAATGAAACAGAAGAGTCAGTGTGACAGTGAGTGATTTCAAGCCACTTGTAAAGGCATGCATTCAACCCAAGGCCATCAGCTCAGGAGCCCTCACAACCATAGGGTAAGTTTTAATAAAATCGCAGTCACCAGAATCCAAAGGGATCTTGAACAAGACAAACAGCAAACAAAAAACCTTCTAAAATTCATGCTGCTCATCAAGGTACAAAAGTTCCCCAAGGCACTTTGGTGGGATTTGATGTTACTATGGGTATTTTTTCCTGTCCTTGTCTGTCTTCAGCCCAGCTCAGCTCAAGAAATTCCTCCCAAAACAAACTGTACCAGCAAATGATAATTGCTGCTCTTCTCTTTTTGTCTTGGGAGATCTGGATAAACTGCATAGCTCCTTTCACAATGCCTTGTCTCCCTCAAACCATTTGTTAAAGGCTAGATGCAGATGAGTGACTTATATGTGAATTTTGGGACTGATGGAATTTTTGCCATTCACTAATAAACTCAAAATGTATTGCTCTATGCAACATATATAAATACACTATTTGCCAGAAGAGGCTGCTCAAAACTACACTAAGGTGGCTCACAAAATTTTAGTATCATGTTCTCTTCGACTTTGAACAAGCATTGAAAAACACAACAGGATCTTTTTCAGTAGGGTCCTGGATGCTTAGATAGAGATATGGACTCATTCCAACATTATCAGGACTCCAGTGTTTGGGTTCTGAAACATAATAAAATGGCATTAAAATACTAAAACAAAAGGCACTTTTTTACCTGGATATTCCTGTGACCAAATAGTGTCTTTATCCAGCAATCTGTATTCAGCCTTTCTCTTAATCTGTTCAGGAGTTTGGACTAAACACAGCCAGGTGACTCAGCTCTTACTGGTGATTTGGGAGATGGAAGACCAAATCCAAGCACTGTGTCTGGGCCAAGTAGTAGTTAATTTTTCTGTATGAAGTGGAAAAGTTGCAATGGGAGGCATTAAGAGCATTTGAATCCGTAACAGATTCAATGGGAGTTGGAGCTTTGCAAGCAAAAGTATGCAGTAAACAGGTTCAGAAAGCTGCTAAGGCCAGGCCAGCTAGAGACTTCAGGCTGGCTTTTGTGCAACTTAGTTGCAGGTTTTAAACATTGGCTGGTGGGATTTCTCCTCTCTTTTTCTTACTGGATAAAGACCAAGTTTGAAATGCAAAATCCCAGCCTCATTTTCAAAAGGACATTCCTGTTTACCACTGTGCTCTAATTTTCAGTTTTTTTGAGCACGTGTGCTAAGATATGCTTTCGGCTGCAGCAGAGATCAATAGCAAATGATATCTTTGAAGAGGGAGATTTGAGATATTCTGCAGGAAATCAAAGGAAACAGCATTATACAACCATTTCTTCCTTGTTGACCTCATATACTATTTGTTCTTTCCAAGCAGTGGCTAGGTGTAGAAATCCCAAACCAGCAAGTTAAAAAGCAAATTGAATAATAATAAAAAAAAATACTTCATTTGAGTTTCATAGTCAATGTATTCTGAAGGCTTCCTCTCTTGCCTCCCTCAAAAAAGTATTGAAAGGGAACCAAGAGTGCAACTTTCCCCTTTGATAGCTCAGTCTATCAATTATGTAGGCAAGGCCTTCCTACAAGTCTTATTTTAAGGTACAAACATGTATTGAGGAGAGAATTGTTGCTTTCTGCATCCTTTCTTCATGAAACAATGCAAACAGGCTCTTTTTAATGTTCTGATCTTCTGAAGAACCCAGCATCATGGCCAAGATAATGAAATGCTATCTCTACCAAGAAATCTTACTGGACTTCCATTCTCAAGCAGAAGCACAAAGGGAGAAAGCAGAGCTGAGGGAGGGTGCTGACTGTTTGCAGTTGCATGTAATATATCTACCCACCACCTTTTTGAAGAAACTTATGCTTGTCAAATTAGTGACTTTTAGAAAGTGTTTTAGGGATGGGTGTTCCCTCAGAAACTTGGTAAAAGTTGACTGTCTCATCAAAGCGAATTATCTCATCTCCCTCAGTGACCAGTAGAGAGAGCCAAGCACCTTTGAAAATCAATCAATCCTTTTCCCTGGCACAAATTTCTAAAGTAGATGAAGTAGGGTTTTTTTCTGCTTGTTGCCTCTTTATCCCCATTGACAAAAGGGACAATACAGAGGAGCACTAGGAAGGGCAGGATATTAGGCAAATGCATCAGAAAATAGCAGAGAATCCTCTCGTAATATTTAGGCTTCGTTGCATTTCATTCTGAAATAGAGGCGATTTTTTTTGTTGCTCTCAGGTCTCTTCTACCTCAGTTTCAATCAACTGTTTATAAAAAATGTTTGGTTTTTGGTTTTTTTTTAATTTGTTTTGTGTGTTTGGGGGTTTGTCATTCTTGGGTTTTGGGGTTCATTTATCATGTTGTTTGTTTGTTTGTTTGTTTTTGTTTGGTTGGTTTTTTTGAGGTTTCTTAATATAGAAATGTACTAAGAAATGCAAATTTTGGAGGAAATTTACCTTTGAAAGAGCTGAGTTAAATAGGGAGGGAATATCATCAGAAAAGCCAGGCTTTGCATGCCATACAATGTTCTGCAGTGCAAAAAAGGAAACGCTGTAGATCTGGGCCTCAGTGTGTTGACAAGAGCTTACAAGAGTGTGTGTGTGTGTGCAGTGATACACTGGTTGAGGAAAGGTTTAGATTGGATTGTGGGATAGGGATTTGCTTGAAGTAAAGCCTCCTGTATACTGTTTCATTATGCTGTAATACAGAACACACCTGCATGGTGATTGGCACCTTTAGTATCCCCTCGGGTCATGCAGAAGGTGTTCCATGCCCTGCAGAGTTCCAGGGTCTTATGTAAGCTTGCTTCAAAATTGATCCATCTTTCAGGGAGTTCATATGCTAGTGAGCTCTGAAGATGACAGCTCAAATATATATGAGACATATAATTTTTGTTTGAAAAAGCTTTCTCTACCAAGTTTCTACTAAAGCTGTGATTTATAGTGTGAATAGCAACCAAACCCCAAACGCTGGCATTGCAATCAAGTTCTTAATGATTACCTTTCCAAAAACACATCTTCTTTGTAGTTTCAGCAAGAGTAACTATAAAAGCATGGTTTGGGGAATTTTTTAGTCATTTGTTGGTCTTATTGCTATTAAATTACACCAATTTAGCCATATATATATATATATATATATATATATATATAAAATCCAGTGAGCCAAATTTTCAGCCTGAAGTTACTGACTGTAGGTATGTAAAGCAGCAGTGTGGTGTCATTTTACAGTAAGGAGGACCTCAGCAGCTATGATGTGAGGACAGGATCTCAAAGTATTTGATAATGCTTATCAACACATGCAAGCTGAAGTGAAGAAAGCAGCATGTCACATCAAAACACAGGTGGAGTATTGTTTACCTGAATTGGGATTTGGGACAGGACTACAGCAATAGTGTTTGCAATCTAGCTGTATTCCCTTGGCATGCTCGTTAAAAGTTATTAAGTGACCAATGTGTAAGTAAAGATGATGGGTGTAATTTGTGGGTTTTAATTTCAAATATTGGTGTATATTAAATCAGAGTCTGTGCACTATCTGTTCCTTTCAGCACAGCTCCAATTTAAAGTTCCAAGTATGAGAGAATGCAATATAATAAAATTGTGGTCATTTTGTTTTCTTCAATAAAAGCAATCATTGCCTGTAGCTGGTTTCAGAGTGTTGTGAGCAACTTGAAACTGTTACTGTCTGTTAAAAGAAGTCTCAAGCCTGGCAAATGCCTTTGGAGAGTTTTAGTAATTGACATTATATTTAGCTTTTAGATGGAAAAGCACACACTGTTCAGAACAGCTGGCAGTCACTGAAGTAAAATGAAAGGCATTGTTTTGCAAAAAAAACTCAGGTGAGTACAAAGTAAACAATAGCCTAATTATTTTACCCTAGTCAATTAAAAGTTAGTATGTGTATTAAGAGCTTGATCTTTATCATACTGAAATTAATGGTAAAACTCCCACTGACTTCAATAGCAATACCAAAATGCAAGATAAAATCACTCTTCAGAATGAGCTGAAAGAACTATTGCCTTCAGGTTTCCAACATTACATTTAATTACAAGAATAATAATTTGAGCAAATGACTAGTAATCAGGAGCCCTGTATCATGTTCCTGGAACAGAAAAGCAAATGCTCAGATTTAAGGACCAGTCCTGAATGAATTTGCTTTCTGGAACTAAAAGTTTTATTCTGATTGTTGATCACTGTTCTCTGTGTCTTTGGCATTATCAGTCAGGCATTGTCTTGCCAAAATGGCAGACACTGTTGCGATTGGTGTAAGGGTATTGTCATCTGGGTTAACTCCTTGCAGGTCCAGGATTTGGTAAATATCTTCATCTTTACAACAGATGAGCTAATGCAGATATTTTGAAGTTAAATAATTTTATATGTTCTGCTGCGTTTAGAGATGAAGTGATATGTAAATGCAAGGGTTTGCTGTAATATTAACATATAATTACAGATGTGAAAGACATCTGACTTCCCAGGATGCTGGTTCTCTGGTTTAGATGTTTTTATTGACTTCTAAATGAACTATTTGGTTAAGAGATGAGCACTTTCTATGTGAGTCCTAACCCCCTTTCTTTGCAAGGTGGAGGAAAACTGGGGAACATTTGAGTGTAATGTTTTGCCAGCAGCAATCTCTCAAAGTGCTGAGAAGTCTCTGTCTAAAACTAAGCAGCAGTGAAATAAGGAAAGGATGGTGATTAATAGAGGATTACTTATGCACCTTAAGACAAGATGAAAATCTGGAGTGATTAGTGAAGTTCTTAAATTTGCTAAAGTGCCTTGTTCATATTGCTTTTGCATCCTTGGAGTCTGAAACCTGATTTCAGTCTACTGTTTTCTTCCAGAGTTGGAAGTTCCTGCTCTGAAGAAGTGTGTTGATTCTAGTCTATTAATTGCAGAAGAGCAAAAGTCCTGCCTTATTCCACCTTTAGTCTGATCATAGCCCTTTTGGAAGTTTGTGGTCTTGTCCATATCCAAAGAGGCTCTTGCCTCTTTTCTCTTTAGCTTGGTTTTCTTGCATTAACTGCTAGACTATTCTGACAGTGCTCTGCTTTCCTTCCGCATAAATGTTTATCCATCCTGGTTCTCACAAGTTCCTCAAACAAGGACCAAGGGGGAGCCTTGAATCATGGTTGTACTAACTTCCCATCAAAATAGTCAGGCAATTTCCCAGGCAGCAATGCTGACCAAAACATATTGTAATAATGATATAGAGACCCAAGTCCGAAGTAGAAAACTTACAGCACAGCTCTACTTGGAGGGCCTGAGGCAGCTAATCTGTTACAGTCTTGCAACCTCAGTGATGATTGCTTATCATTCCAAGAGTTTAATAAGGGGCAAAAAAATTTAAATAAATTCCCCACAACTTAAAAAAAAAAAAGAGTCTAGAATGTGCAATGGTACCTTGGTTTTAGCTTCAGCAATGCGTCTGGGGGGCAGCCACAGCTCTGGAAAGGCCCTGATTAATAAGAAAAGCAGATTCAGATCTAGATCTAAATTCCAGGCCCTATATCCATTGCAATATGGCATGTGCTTGATGGAGCACTGAAATGGGAACTGAGAAAGTAAATAAACCCTTTTTTCCCAATGTTATAACCGTGTTTAATTTCTCTTCACTGTTTGCATTTACAACACATTTGAAAGTCTGGCATTTTACAGGAATATAATAAGACTGGTAATTAGAGCAAGCTGAAAGAATCCAAGCCAAAGTCAATAGTTACCTATTTTCTTTTTCTTTTGTAAGCAGAAGGTTGTCAAGTTCAGCAGAAACATTTTCTTCATCGTAATTTATTACAAAAGTTATAAAAACAAGATATCTTGAAAGAGTAAACCTGCATCTTTCTTTCCAAAACTGTTTTAGCAGGTTGAGGGAGATTAAACTGAAAGGGATTATATTTTTACTTAAGCTTTCCTCGCCAAAAAAACCCCACTCCACCAACAAAAATACTAAATGACACAATTGCAAAATTGGGCTCTATTCATAGAAGAAGAAATGCCTGGCTGGGATTCATGTAGTCCTCTATGGCTCTTCTATGAGAAACTGGGTCTTGGGCAGGGACAGCTGTGCTGCTTGGGTGCCCACATCTACATGGTGCCGGGATACAGTCAGCTGCAGGAAACGAGAGGGGCTGTTACACCTGACAAAGGTACTAGTCTAAGAGATGGAGAATTTCATAGGCTGTTTAAGCACCTTGCAAAGCGTTAACATCTAATAAGAAAGCTTACGGCCCAAATGCTGCACTTCTGCTAACATTAATACAGGCTGTTGTTAGCCAGGGGAAATACTTTGTGAGGCTCATTAGTTTAATTGGTCCCTGTCATCTAGTTAAAAAGGAGGAAAGAAATGCCCCTGACAAAGGCACAGGCTCTGTGCAAGTGGTGTTTTGCTGCTGTAGCTCTGCTGTGTGCTGGCTGGCAAGTGTGGGGCACATGCATCCATCACAGCCTTGTCCTCCATTAGCACAGGAGAGCAGCAGGCAGCAACTCCCTGGCACAGTTCCATGCCTAAATCACCCCATTATAACCAGCTTGGAAGCCTGTATGCCCTGGCCACTGTGGCACAGGTTTGGAGTGTCACCTGCCTGAATGCTGTGGGTCTTTTTGCTGTGGGCAGCCATGGGTGCTTCTCCTTCTTCATCACTTCTGAGGGTGAGCGGCTCACAAAGATGCTCATCTCTAAAATCATTGTAAGCACAGCTGTGTGGGAAGCAAGATTCAGTAGGGACTGATTTTGGAGACTGAATGAATGTCCTGTTTTATAAGCAGGGATAACCATGGACCTCTACTTCCTAATCTGTGGTATGGAGCTAATTCTTACTTAAGGCACAGCCTGTTTTGATGCAGATGTGTACATCAGGAGACCCTTCGAGGGAGGGAAGGCACTGCATGCAGGTATGAGCCAGCTGTATCTGGCTCTCCACATTTTAGTGATGACAGAGGTGCCAACGGGGGTGTATTACAGTGCTGGCCTGTGCTGGTCTAAGTTGGGCCCTGCTGAACCCAGCTAACAGAAATTCAGTGGTGGTGTTAAGATCCATGCAAATCTATTCCTGCAGGTGTTTCTTGATTGCAGCCCTGGCTGCTGTGAGGTTTTACTAAAATTTTCTTCTGTTGCAGTACCTAAATTAGGTCTACGAAGGTGAAGTGTATCGTCTGCTTTCTAGATCATTTAAGACCTATGGCAAAATTAACTATATTGGTTTGGTTAATTGTCCACATCCAAGAAACATTGGTAGCTCCCCTGGGTCACTACAGCAATTTCTTTCATGCTGTAAAATGTTTACTTCTCTAGAGTGAAAATGTCTAGGCTATCATTATGTGACTCTACAGTTCCACACCAATAAAGGCTGCCTGTGCCTTTATTTTTTTAAGCTAGTAAGAAACTCCCAAACTCACTGGAATAGTCCCAGACACTTATTTCTATATTTTTTCCCATTGTTTTTGATTTGATGTTACATGATTGATAGCAACATTTTGTGCTTTGGGAACCTTGCTCTCTTTGACTGTGCTGGTTAGCCTCTGCTTTTTCACAGAAGAAGCCACCCAAGATAAGTCTTTCCTTTTGATTCATGTAGGTTGTAAGGTCAGTTCTGGTAGGTATGATTTGCTAATGAATTCGTGCTCCATTTCTCAGCTGGCTGGTTCTGCAAGTAGGCCTGGACAAATACATTGACATTTGAATTTAAGGTGACATTGAGACTTAGATAAAAAACATTTGAGAATAAATTCAGAAACCTGTACAAAGTAAAAGAAATATTAAGTAGAATAAATAAAAATGCTTTGATAATAAGAACATATGTGTATGTATATATACCTCTGTGTTGCAGATGACAAAGTTAATATAATTTCATAAATGTCAGCATCAATCTGAGGGATTCTTCTATGCTCCAAAGAAAAGGGAAAAGTGAAGCATAAGCAAAGGAAGGGAAAGGGTGTCATGTGGCAAGCAGCATTTCCAGTGCATTCATTCCTAATGTGGTAAGAGCCAGCTCAGAGTTGACTCAGAGGGTCACTGTTGGGTGTCATTTCCCATGTGCACAAAGGGGGTGGGACAGAACATGGGTAGGACTGAGTACATCACTGCCCCTCACAGCACCAGCCACCCCAACTGGGTCATCTTAGCCAGGTGAAGTCTAGTCTGGACTAACTTTCCTACTCCTGAAATAGGGAGAGGCTAGAATTTGAATCCCAGGATGCAGTTGATCTTTCAGCACCCACCACAACTATGCCTGAAACTGGGAATGAATTCTAGAGACAGGATCTCTCTGCACCTAGGCTGTTTTTTACAATCTTTGACCCAGCATTGGAAAATTTTTCTTTGGTTCAGAAAATGTCAGTCCAACAGGTGATACAAGGGTAGGGGCCAAGGCACCACCAGGGACTTCGGCTTTGGCTGAATTTTCCAGTTTTGACTTGTACTTCCTGTGTGAGTGTACTCAAGCTATTTCATTTATCCATGTCTCCATCCACTCTGAGGTGAAACACAGCATGCAATACTGCTTCATTTTTACTGTGATTTGTTTGTAAACAGCTTGGGAAAACAAACAAACAAACAAAAACTGTCTCATTATTTCCTTTGGCAATGTGGTTTCCATCCTTAAAAATTATTTTTGGTCCTCCACAGTGTTAATTAGAAATGATTAATGAACTGGTGGCTTTTCAAAAGACATCAGCATTGTGTGATCCTTGGGGTGTATATGTGTCTCAGAGGTAGAAGGAAAATAGGAATATCTATGAGGGAAACTCCAAACTTTATCTCAACATTCTCAGTGGTTCTGACCAAGAGAGATTCTCATAATTCATTTAGGGTACACCTGAATGAAGTAATGGGCTCACCCAAAACAAACTACAGCTTAATTTCAATGGTGAGAAGGCAGCATCTCATGGATAGAACTGGAAATTGGCTTTGACTCACTCCCGGACCAGAGGACATTCAAAACTACATTTGCCACTTCCAAGGAAGGTGTCCTAAATACCATATGGGAGTAAGAGGTATTTTCTGCATGTCATATTGAAGTCATTTTCTTGCAGAAAGGAGGAATCCAGAAAATTTACTGAGAGTCAAAGACAGACAGAGAGAAAGGCATGGAAAAATAGGGATATAATGCTAGAGTGGAGAAATGGGGGACAACAGTGAGAGGGGACAGCAGTGCTTACTCTATAGGATGTTTCTCTATTTTGTGTTAAATGCCAAGTGAATAACATGTGCTACTGTTATCACCACCACTGTTACCTAGACATATTTTTTTCCTTTTGCCAGTCATTAAAGAAATGAATGGCATTAAATGAATGAATGGCTGGAGATATGAATGAATTCTGAGAAAGAAAATGAGAGGCTGTGCTTCAGGAACGGGTTCCAAACAGAATGTCCCTCTTTGCTGCTGGGCATAGTGTCAGAGCAAGAGAAGATTCCATGTTTTTAGTTTGTTGCTACTTTCTAGTCCCCCCTACAGAGTCCAGAATCTGGACTCTAAACCCCCTACAGGTTGTGAGAATCTGGCATTTGAAATGTAAATGCTGTCGCGCCTAATTTCTAGCCACCAAGATCTATTACAGGCTCTTAATCCTTTCCATGGAATTAAATCTTAATCCCTTTACCCTCAGATTTAAGGTAATAATCTGAGTTTTCTGGAAAATCTCTGAAATAAAACTCCCTTGATTTTGCATAGAACACACCACAGGTATAGCAACTTGCTCAAGAAGACCTGGCCAAAATTAATTTTTTGGAGGAACTGGTAATTTAATTTCTTTGCAATAATTTGCATGTAAATAGGCATGCAAAATCTTAATTGTAGTTTCTCTGAAATCACAGCATTCAGTGTAGATACATTAAGGAATTTCACTGGAGCATGGATAAGCTCCAGAAATATTGAATCCTTTCGATTACCACATTTGGGCTATCATTCAGCAGCTAATTCCAATTTTGATGATCTTGCCAAGATGTTCAAACTACGTTAATTATGTCAAATTCTTTGATTGGTATTTAAAACTGTTTTCTCTTCCTTTCAAAAAGGTTGCCACTTTAACTGCCCAAGTGTAAAACACAGTTGCAGAAGGGTTTATGTGTGGTAATGAGACACACTAATCTTACCTGCTCATTCAATGTAGATTCAGATTTGTGTGTCTGAAAATAGTATAATGTGTCTGAGATTAGTGTAATGACGTACTACTCTTGCTTGAATTGTGCAGAAGTAGTATTAAAAATAATGCATGGAGATTAGTGTCAAAACTTCTTTTCTTTTAGTGGATAATATCTTGAGGACAGGGGTCTTAGGTTCAAATTAGAATAATTGCAACTAATTGAATGTAATTTAGAAAACAACATCTTCTAGCAATGAGGGTCAGGTAATGCATAGTCCTAATACATCTAGCAGACGGATTGTTGACTGCAAAGCAATTAATTTGATGTTTCAGTGTCATTTATCTCTGTTCCCACATAGCAAAGTGAACACGGAACTCCAATGGCACACAGTGTCAGGAGACAAGTAGGTGCTGGATTTTTTTGATAATATTATCATTTTCTGACTGGCTTTAAGCAATCTTTACTCACAAGTTTCAATTTTCATTCCTTCTGGCACTTAAACACAGGACCAGATCTCATATAAATAGTATTCAAACAAGCTTTTTACCAAAATTGAAAGGTAGTTTTAAGCTCAGAAATGATATATATTCAGTTGGTGTGGCAAGTCTTTAGTAGTAGGGGTGACTTCTGACAGAAGATGCTTAAAGTTTCCTGTGTCTGACAGAGCCAATTCCAGCTGGATTCAGGACAGACTTGCCAGTGGCCAAGGCCAATCCTGTCAGTGACAGTGGCAGTGTCTCACTGCTAAAATACTTTAGAAGAGGGTAAAAAATCTGCAAAACAACTGCAGCCAAAGAAGAGAGGAGTGAGAGTATGTGAGAAACAACATTGCAGACACCAAGCTCAGTGAAGAAGGAGGGAGAGGGCTTCTTCCAGGTGCTGGTGCAGACCATGGTGAGGCAGCTGTGCCCTGCAGTCTGTGTGCTTCCACAGGGAGTAGAGATCCACCTGCAGCCTCTGGAGAACCCCATGCAGGATCAGATAGATGCCCAATGGAGAAGTCTGTACTGGAGCAGGCTCCTGGCAGAACCTGTGGATCCATGGAGAGAGAAGCCTATGCTAGAAGTAGTTTTCTGGCAGGTCTTGTAACCCCAAAGGGGATCCTCACTGGAACAGCCTGTTCTTGAAGGACTGCACTCCATGGAAGAGCCCCATGCTGGAGCAGGTCATAAGGAACTGTGGCAAGGACTCACTTTGGAGAAGTTCATGGAAGACTGTCTTCTGTGAGAGGGATCCTATGCTGGAGCAGGGTGAGATTGTGAAGAATCCTCTCCCTGGGGAGGACAGATTGGCATTCGTCAGACAAGATGGACAATTTGTGATGAACTGACCACAGCCCCCATTCCCCAGTCAGGAGTAAAGTTGAGGTTTGCAAGAAGGCAGAAGTAGAGGGAAGGTGTTTTAAGATTCTTTTTAAATTTCTCCTTATCGTATTCTAATTTGATTGGTAGTAAGTAAAGTATTTTTTTCCCAAGTCAAGTCTGTTTTGCCCATGACACTAACCGGTGAGTGATCTCTCTCTGTCGTTATCTTGGCCCATGAACCTTCTTGGTATATTCTCTCTCCTCTTGGCCAGCTAAGGTGGGAAGTGATAGAGTGGTTTTGGTAGGCATCCGTTGTCTTACCAAGGTCATCCCACCAGAAGCAAATATTCTGTTCAACCAGTTCTCATTAACCATCGCCTTGTTGGAAACCTATCGAGTTTTATTCATTTTATAGTATATCAGTTATTAATCAGATTGATTCAGTGATCCATGTCTTTATGTGGCAGGATAAGCACTAGTGCTAACACATGGGAAAATTTGGAAATGAGCAAAAGGCAAAGGGATCACTATCCCTTCTGTGATGTAATTGTCCTTGTGTTTGCCCTTCTTGTCTGTATGCAAAAGGACAAGCAGAAGGTGGTCCAGCCCAGCCTAGCCCATGGCTTGATTACAAGAAGGGTATTCTTTCTTATGCTGGACATGTCAGATCTCTGCTAGAACAAAAAGTTGAATGTGGGTTTCCTAAGCACACCAGACTCAAGAGGAAGGGAGAATTAAATAAAGCTGCAGAGAGAGTAGGCAATGACACAGCTGCTCAATGTGCAGCTATATCTTTCTTTACAGACAATGTTATATGCTGGGATAAATTCTTGAAATCGCCACTAAATAGGAGGCCGGCAGCAATCAGTTGTTTTTGTCAAAAAATAACAGCTCTCTGAATTGCAAGGAGGAGGTGAGTTACTTCTTAAAGTATTGGACTTAAGAAAAATCACAGTGAGAAAAGGTGAGATAAAATTACAGAGCCATGAAAATAGCTGCTTAACCACTCATTTCCCTACTTCAAGGTGCAAACTCTACTGCAATAAGTCCATAGTTGAGAAAAACTGGACTGTCTCTGTAAAGCCAGGTAGTTATCAAAAGCCCTCCCATAACAGACCCTGTAACAACTCAACAAAGCATAATCAGAGAGGAAGCAAAATAACCCATCACAAATCAGCTGGTTTTATGCTTCTTTTCCTGTCCCATTATTTCTGCCTCAGGACATTTTAAAGACTGATCACGGAGATTTCTGGTAGAGGTGAGAAAAGTACAACATCAGCAAGCCAGACAAGTGTGCAGTTAGGTTTTGGATGAAGAGCAGCAAGATATTGAGATGTACTGAAAACATCCAACTGCATATGGTTCTTCTCTAAATGGAATGTTCTTACTTCTGACATGTAGGAACCAAGAAACAATATATTTTATAGAGAAAAAAAAATATTCCTTATATTCCTTTTTCTAGGGCAGAGTCTCTCAAAGATGTCTTGAATAATCTCAGCAAAGATCCAGAATCCCAGGAGATCATTTACAGCTCTTTAACAAGGAAAAGGTAAGTTTCCTTGGAAGAGTTTATAGCGCCACCTGAAGGATTGCTGCTTTTTAGAGTTTTTATTTGCCTGTTTTTCTCTCTTTTATGTTTGCTTTCCTGGAAGTACATTTAAGAATGTTCTGTTTGACAATTGGTTTACCAATAATCATGATTTTAAAGAACAATGCCATTTACTCTTATACCAGCCAAACACCATATTATTGAACATTTTTTAGAGAAGTGTTTTATGCTAGTGCTAATTAGGATTCAGCAAACCCAACTACCAGAAACATTGTCCCCAAGCTGAAATACAAATGATCTTCTGTAATACATGTGTAAACTGGTATTAGTGTCAGTGTCATGTAAACACTAGAGCAAGACACAAAGTACTGTGAAGATAAATTAATTAAAGTTGGTGATCTGCTCCAATGCTACAGTAAAAGGAAAAGCCTTTCTTAGAATGGCCAGAAAATTCTGCCCTGGGCTGCATGTTGAGGTTGAAATGATGGGTTAAGAATCATTTACCATCTATACAAAACTATCTGGAAGCATTCCTCTTTTTCTACTTATCTGATTTCTGACACTAGCATAGGCCTAAGAATCATGGAAAGTTTTGGTACTCTTGTTTTAGATTTTGGAGCACCATACATTTTCAACTGGTCCTGAAGTGAATGACCTACTTCACTGCAAGATGTTTTGAATCTTCTGAACCATTTTCATAGGGCAGTCCTTCACAGAGAGTAACTGGAAAGAAGACTTGTTTAGGTGGAACGTGTTCCTTTCTTTGTTGCTCTTCTGTTAGATTATGGTAGGAGTTGGCATTCCTATTTCAGTTGAGGCTTGTCTCAGCTTAGAAGCCCTCATTTCATTGTGACAGCCTCATAAAATCTGGGGTGCCTCGTCCTGTCTCAGAAGAAAAAGGATTGCAATCAGTGTTATGGGAACATACTGGGGTCTTGGAAGAAAAAAAAACAGGGAACACTGCAGTGGACTTTGGGAGTATAAACCATGGGAGGAGCAGCAGAGCAAAAGAGAATGGTAAAAAGACCCCCTAGAGTAGGATCAAGCGTGCCACACAACCTCACTGAGAGAGCCCTGCTCTCCTGTGTGCCCTCCTGCTGCACCACCACCACTGGGGCAGTCTGGTGAGGGCAGTGGGGCACAACCCCACAGCCCGGGCAAGCTCTGCAGTGGGGCACACTGAAGATTAGGGCTGCAGGATTGCCCCAGGAGGGACAGATGGCCCTGCCAGTGAGCCCAGGTGCAAGGTGCCCCGGATGTCTTAGATTGGAAGGAGATTCTGGGTATTAGGCAGCCCAGGGTGGGGGATTGGCAGCAGGACTAGGAGACATAAGCTTTCTTGGTTCACACAAAAATTAGCTTTTCTCAATCCAAGTTAGTGCATACCAGCTGCCTCATTAACATTAAATAGATAACATGATGGGGAAAAAGTCAGAGGGAAACCTACCTGAAGTTGAAAGTGTTTGTCTTGTTTTCTTTTTAACTGGAGACCTGCCGGAACCCAGAAATGACATTAAACTTCCTTTTAGAAGAGGTAATTGAAAAGAAAAAGGCAATCAAGGGATGAACAAATGAAGCCTTTTCTTACTGCTGTATGAATAAAAAATATTATTAATAAGCCCTTTAATTTCAGGCTTCCACTCCTCAGTCACACATTTTGGATGTATAACCACACAAATGAAAATGTTTACCTCTTAAGTCCTTCACACCACTACAGATGTTTTTGAAAATAGAGCAAGGGAGCCGAGAAGGCACGGACACAGAGCGACAGAGGACAGTGGGAATAGAAATTTAATCAAAAACCCTTTAAAAATTACTCTTTTGTTTTTCAGTTTTAAGTATTTATATTGCATAACCAATTATTTTATAAGAATAGCTGGTCTCATTTTGCTGTTTTAATTTTTTTAATTTAATTTCAATGTACATTTGTGGGTGATTAAAAAGAAAATCTAAATTGCAGCAGTGAGAGCAGCACCCATGTGTTTTGGTTCACATCCAGCTGTTAAGACCTGAAAAAGCTAGAAACAGCAGCAGGCTGGCAAAATCAGGGTGAGAAGCGAAGAGATAATAAATCAATATTGCGCCAAACACAGTTTCACCCTACAGAGCCTTTCTCTCTTTACACTTCTGGGAGGAAAACAGTATTTTCCTGTATAATTTTTGGGTTTATATCTAAGCCTGAGTTTTTGCAAGATTAGTCTATGTCTTTAAGGACTTGATGACTATTCATTTTGGATAGTCACAGTGCAATGCAAATATAGCAAGTGTTCAGGGGTGGCAAATGTTAGTTTCTGTGGTAGTTGTTTGAAAAAATATTGAACAAAACTGATTTTGTCTCTTTGGTACCCTCGGCATGGTTAAAAGGAGGTGTTTGAGCGTGCCCGTCTTTGACTAATGCTAAAATTAAGACCGATTTAAGAGGGTTTCCTCAGACCCCTGTTGGTCATAGCAAAGAAAAGCAAGCTCCATAAATCTAATTTGCTATACACTACAGTGAGTTTATCCCTATTGTTAATTGTATTAACCTACAAAAGGAGTCAAGGATTAATTAGAAATAAAGACCAGGAGATGAACTGAAGATTCTCAAGGGAGGCACTGATAAGTATTATCCTTGAACTGTATAATTATCAAAATCCGTACTATTTTAGAGTGGTGTGCTCACCTGAATGTTACCCTAATTGCCTCTTTTATTCTTAGCTCCATGTTTTTGTACAGATTGCTAATCATATTTCAAACCAGAACCACCTACTGAAGACCTGCAGAAACAAAAGTGGAAGGATTCTTAATGTCCTAATTTGAGAGGAGGTTATAGCACAATATTATTAAGATCAAACTGCCTCATGCTTGAAATCAAGAGCAAACCACTCTTCTTTGACAAAAAGGTAGGATTCTTTCCCTCAGCTTCTACTCAGATTTTCCCTTAGGTTAAGCTTTAGTCAAAAGAGAAGTGGTGCCTGATTAAAAGCAGGATAAATGAACTCAAGTGCTTTCTGAAGAGAAAAACAGACCTCAGAGCTCTCATTTTGATGAGTGACTGTAATGCTATACAATGTTGGGCTTGTCCTTAGCACTGATCTATCCCAGTCCAGAGCACTATCTTGCACCTGTGAAAGGCCACAATAAACACCACCTAGGTATAATGGGAATGTACCAGGGACTGACTTGCTCTGGAAAGATCTGCTTTCCACCCCTGTCACTTCCCATGGGCTTTCAAAAGCTTTCTTCTCAGTCTGTGACTGCCTTTTTGTACCACTGTATATCTAAGTAGCATCCCTACAAAGTGATCGTGCTCCCTTTTAAAAAAGATGTGTTAAACATAAAAGTAAGAAATTCTGAAATACATATTGATAAGCTTAAAAAAAAAAAGGCAGAAAAGTACCTTGCAGGCAGTCTTAAAAAAAGGTGGTAGAATAAACCTTTAGATCTGTTTCTTTCATCCAAGCTCCCATTGCAATGGCTGAGAAACCTTGCTCATTCATGTCAATGCAAATATGTGACTGTTGTGTTTGAATATAAAACAACTGGTGTTCTTTCTGGCTTTTTTTTTTCTCTTTTTTTCATGCCAACAAGAACATGATGTATTTTACTGCTTCTGAGAAGAACTATTGGTACTATACAAAAAAATTAAATTTTGATATTATTCTGAACTAAATCAAGTAATATTCCTGTCTCCTCCCTGTAATTAAGCCTAAATATACATTGGGAATTCTGGATGTTTGGGGCCCTGATCCAGCACTCACTCAGTGTCAATATTGTGCTTGATTACAGGGGAAACTCTTGCAGCCCAGCAGTGATGAATCTTGATGTTCTCAGCTGTTAAATAGACCTGAGCATTGGCCCAGAGTGAAACAGTCTCAGTAAGCACTGCTTTTCCAGCAGCAGCTGTGAACCTGCCCACTGCTTGATGTGTAATGCATTTGTCATACAGCCTGGGCTGAAAGAAGTCAAACAGAGTAAAAGTCTATTGTCTGAAGCGTCAAGCACAAGGGAGGTACCTACTTAACTTCTCTCCTGATGCTGATGTGAACACAGCATGTACTGTTCGTAGGTGGTGACTGATAAGAGGATCTGTGGCAGGGCTCCTTACCTGAGGAGAGGTTTTTACTAAAACACTGGGTAAGCAAACATTATTAGAGGGGTGGATTTGAAATTGCAGTGCTTGAAGCTGTCTTAGAAAAATGTATTAAAGCAAAGTGATTGGGAAGGGAGGGAGACAAAGAGAGTGGATTTTAGCCCATTCTTTTGGAGGGATCAAAGAAGCCCTTCTCTCCTCAAGAAGAGCAACCTTCTCTGAGTAATCCATGACTCTTTTGAGCCATTGGCTTCAGCTGTTTGGAAAACATTGTGTCTTACTAAGACTATGTACTAGTCAGGTGGCAATAAGGACAATCAGCTGGCAAGAGCTATGATCCACAATTTTTACAGTAATTATACAGACAGGTACCATCTCTGAAATTTTTTTCCTACTTTGTCTCTTTGTACTCACAGAATGATTTGGGGCAGATGAAATGTCACAGTGCACATGACTGAAATGTGTGAAAACTTAATTAACAGAATAATTACGCAGTAGACATGAGATCTTGTCTCTGTGAAAATCTGGCAGGAAGCTTGGGCCCTATGGAATATGAGTCCACATATATAGTCAGTGACCCATTAGTCACAAAGTGGCTGCATCTGCTGGAAAGAGTTAATCAAGTCCCACACTTCAAAGAACATGGTATGCCTTAAAATACCCTTCTCCAGGCTTCTCAGGCATGCTGTAAATGAATATGTGATTTTCTCCCAGCTACCAGGGTAAATCTGCATAGCTCAATTAACTGCAGTTGATTTATGCCAGTTACACCAACAGAGGATCTGGACAGAACCTAATAGCATCTCTATATCTAATAGACCAGCACAGCGTATGAATATTGGGCATTATTCTGCATCAGCTATCCCTTTGCAGGCAGGATGAATAGCAAAAGGATTTGTGATTTATTAAATGAACTCCTTCTCTACAAAGTTGAATCTGTGCTGCTTCCCATGAGTTTCTACACTGGCAGGCCATGTAGAGTTTCTTCTGCATATCATACATTTTCTGTGAAAAAATATTAAGATAATCAGACAGTCAGTGTAATTTTCTTGATATCTGGTTAGAGACGCATTGCCTAATCATTTTACTCTTATCAATCAAAATTTGCATCAAACCAGAAATTTATCACCTTCCTTTTTTTATTTTCTAGCTTCCTAAGTTATTTTTATTTTTGCCTATTATCAGATTGAACTCCTAAGATTTAATTTGAAAATAAATGAGTATAGATATTAGTTGCAGTTCATTTTTTAAGCAGACTGTGAGTATAAATCTAGAAGTTTTTAGTATTCCTCTTTCATGTTATTATACATATAGGGCAATATTTAGGCCACTGAGTTGAAGCAAATCCTGAAGTGTGATTATCTTCTCATTGAAATGCTCTCTATTGTGCCTATTTGTTTGATGTCTTTTTCTTGTATGTTGTATTTCTGATGGCTTTGGGGTAAAATAATCATTATATGTCACCCATACTATCTCCTTTAATCTCCAGAAGATTAAGCATGTTTATTTAAAAACCCCTTTGATAGTGTCTTTACTAACTCAGCTATTTTGTAAAATTGGAAATAATGAATCAGGGAGATGCAATTTTGATAATGCCATTTACACAACTCCTATGAGGCTAGCTAGGAAAATAACTGGGGTAAGTAAGTATCTGACATACACATAGTGAGAATGGGAAAAATATTGTAATTTCATGTAGGTATGAGGCACTGGAAAAATACAGTCAGCAGAAGCAGTTCAGTTAATGAATCACATTCTTCAGGGACTGCTGGACTCAGGAGATGGGTCATGGGATCAGGAATGGTTCCTTTAATCTCTTTGTCACTGGTTCAAATCCAATCTCTGGGTCACTGGTTCAAATCCAATAGGGATAGACAGTAATTAGAAATCACTGTTATTTGAGGGCTCTGAGATGAACTTTTTGAAATGGAACTGATGAAGGGACACTGCAAAACAAACCACCCCAAAAACCAGAATACAGGGAAAAATCATATGCTTCATAGCCAGTAGACAAACTTCAAAGACTTATTGGAGCTGGGTTTGGGGTGCTTGTGGTCATTGACATGAAACTGATACATGTTCATCACTCAAGGGACACACTTCCAAGCTTGTGAAAGAGAGGGGGCAGACACAATCACTGGTGGTGCTTCCTGAACCAAAGGTTACGCATTACTGGGAAGTCCATACTACTCCCCTGCAATTACAGCTCTTGCCTGGTGCTCCATGGAACACCACTCCTCCTCACTCATCTTGAGGAGGTTGTTAAAGTCCCGGGCCCTGGGAGCTCTCTAATGCCCAGCTATCCTCCACAAGCTGGTAAAGACAGGGCACGCTTTATCCTGTGGGGTTCCGGAGTGTCAGGATTGACACCATGCAGTGATGTGAGAACTAATGTTGTCCATCACCAGTCTGGAGTTTCAGACTACAAGAGGCAACTGGGAGGTCCCAGTGCCCCTGTGGTTTGCAGTGTTTAAGTTATCCTAAAAGAGGGGTGCAGAGGAGGCCATGTGAGTGGAAAGGCACATAGAGGACATCACATGCTAGTCAGCATTTTGGCAGGCTACAAGAAGAGGTGCTTTAGAAATAAAATCTGTGAGGCTGAAATATACTCAGATTGGAGAGGTGAACTGCTTATACCTGACACTAAGGGATTCAAATTTATACTTTTTTTTTTTTCCCTATCAGTGCAAAATAAGAGTAAGGGGACTTCTGAGTCAACCACGGGATTATACTGTCTGCTTTCCCAAAAAACACTTCCTGGCAGGAGCCATGTTAGTTGGCACTGGACTATGTTTTTTTAATTATATGTACCCTTGTTTTCTGAAACTTTGGATGCTTTTAATCTTTAAACCCAAATTCTCTGGAATTTGTATAAGACTGTGGAAAGAGCTTTTGTTTTTGTGAAGTACGGGGCTCTGTAGCAACCAAATCAAAGACTGGAGAGATTAATCTATTTCAGCCATCTGAAACTGTGATTTGGCATACAGTGAGAACAGCTGAGGCAGTGGGGGAAATTTCACACAGATTCTGTCCTGCTAGCTGTTAAAGCAATTCCATTTGCGCTCTGCATTTCGTTGTTTCCCAGAAAATAAACTCACCAAGCTACCCAGATTAGCTGGTCTTGAAAAACTGAGGTTACTTTTAAGGCAAGAAATCTTCTTATTCCCTAAGGAAAAGAAAAAAGGAAGGAAGAAAGAACACTCAGAAGAACAGAAAAACAGGAGCTGGGTACACTGTTAATTAAATACCCCAGTCCGTGCCTTGGCCCAAATGTGAATTACTTATCCTCATAGCAGAGGGAAAAAACCCTGGCTCATATTCAGATATGTGAAAACACAAAATTTCCAATAAGCAAGACATATCTCACCGGGCTCCGGGAATGCTTTCCACAATGACCTGCATAATTAAAGTCTGCATTGCCTTCTTGGCCCAAGAGAAGTTAATGGCAAAGCAGCTGCTAGCATCCATTAACTGTATTTAAGTGCTGTTTATAGGGAAAGACCAAGGTGCCCTTTTGGGCAATGGGAAGTAAGAGATAAATACATGTTAGCCATTATCAACATGCACACTTGTAACAAACTGCCTTCAGGGACTGAAAGCTGTAGTCACATATTTCAGGTGTCACTGATAACTATATGTGCAAAAACAGCAACCCATCACAGGAAATATACTGTAGGGATGTTTTTGCATTTGAATATGAAATGAGGCCTTCACTTAATGACCAAGTTTCTTGGACCTTTCAGTCATGTTGCCTGAAACATCAAAACAGAGAAATTATCAATTAGTTTCATGTCAGGGAATTAATATGAATGCTTTGGAAATAAAGAATTTTTATTTTCCTATTTCTCTTAGAAATTGTATCTTTTTCCTACTCTAAAAAAAAGATTCCCTGTATGTTAAATCTCAGTTTTTACTAGGTCTTCCTTGTAAAGGCAATCCTTGCTTTCAGAAAAATTAGTAAGCACCAGTGACAAACTTTCATGATCTTTTTTTCATTTGTACCTGGGCTGAGTTTTGAAAAAGAGGAAGGAAGGAAGTGTCGGAAGGAAGGAAGTGTCGGAAGGAAGTGTCGGAAGGAAGTGTCGGAAGGAAGTGTCGGAAGGAAGTGTCGGAAGGAAGGAAGGAAGGAAGGAAGGAAGGAAGGAAGGAAGGAAGGAAGGAAGGAAGGAAGGAAGGAAGGAAGGAAGGAAGGAAGGATTGGGAAAAATGGGACATTATATGCATTCCATTTTTGTAATACATTTAGGGATGGAAATAAAAAAAGTGTAAAGAAAACAGGAAAAGCTGTTCTGTAAGCTGTTGATATAGTGTGTTGGTTTTCCTATGGATTTGAATTTGTGGTTGTTTAAAGCTCTGATGGAAAATCCCTAAGTGCTGGAACATTTTAAAGTGTTTATTATATGAACTCTTTGATGTGTAAATGGGTGAATGTACATTGCTGTCTCTTCTCCACAAAGCCACTGACAGGGTCTCACTCTTTCTGCTTAGCCTTCCAAAGTTTGCTCTGGAGATAGCCAAGAAATATGCAGAGCCTTCATTATTCCTGAGGATTCTGTATCTTTCACTTAACTCAGGCAAGAGATACAAATTTGAGGAAGCAAGGCACAAATTGGTATGCAGGCAGCACTCATGATTCTTTAAATCAGGAGTTTTCATTATAATTTTTTTTTCATTGATGGCACTCGGTGTTTCAGTTTTGCTTCAAATTTCTAGTAAAATTTAGCCAAATATAAGAGAATATCCTAAGTACTAATGAAGTCTTTCCTTTTTTCTTATTTTTTTTCCTCTCTTTCCTTCTGTCATAAAGTTCTATCTGCTCTTTTTTAAGAAACAGAGAGTCAAAGAAATGTGCCTCCCTCCTCTGGTCCCAAAGCAGATCTTTTGTTTGGTCTGTCCTGAGCTGACCTGGCACATAATGGGCTACTGAGAAGCTTTAGTTCAGAGCTCTCATTGGCACCAATGAGAGGCTCTTCATGGCTTTTGCTGCAGAGATCAGGATGACTCTTGGACTGTCAGTATAGATGGGAATGAACTCTTTACTACCAGATGGCAAATAACATTGACTGAAATATAGCAAATATCTTTTGCTTTTGCCTGTCACTGAGGAAAACTTAGTTCACCATTAATTCACCTATTCCTTGTAAGCATTTTTTTTCAAGAATGGCTTTTTTCCTGTGGTGTAGGCAAAACAAATATTCCCTCTGGGATGAATCCCTGCTTCTGCCTCTTTATAAGTAAATGCTCTCCTCACTCTCTCCCAGAAAGTTGTTCTGACAAGACTGCTGAAAGCACTGGGCTTCCCATGACAGATGTTCCACAAGAAAGCCAAAGCAAAGAGCTACTTGACTTACTGATACTTTATACCATACTTTATAAGTAGCAGGTTGTTACAGAGACAAGAGGATAAAGAGGTGTATCTAAGACATAGCAGGCAGTCAACTTTAAAGGTCTTCTGCCTTGCAAAAGATCCAAGAAGGCCCAGCATCTGCTTCAATGTCTACAGCAAAGACCTTTGTATGGACACAGATGTCAAGCAGGGGATCTTTGATAGTAGCTGAAGGCAATACATCTGTCTGCTGCTTTTTTCTTTTGCCTTTGCCTTTTTCTTTTTAGGTCAAACTCAGAAATCAAGCAGCCTGGCTTGTCCGACACACTTGGTACAAAATCTTCCTCTGCTGAGCTTTCTGCAAAGAGTGGACAGATCAACCTTCCCCAGAGGGATTGCAAGTAGGATGATGAGGAGAGAGTGCTGCCTCTGCTGGGCTGGTATGGGCTGTTTTGGGGTGGCTTTCTACAGCAGCAGAGGTGGTGGTGATAGGCAGCCTTGTGTTTTTTGCTCTGGAAGGCTTCCTGGCACTTTAGCTGCCCTCAGTTTGACAAAGGCTGCTAATTTGCATTTCCCAGTTATACCAAGGAATAACATTATCTAGGAAAGCAAATAAGACTGTTTCATGTTTCACTATAACATCTTTTCCCTCAAATAAGAACAAAACCATCTAAATACAATGAGGATTTTATGTAAATACATTTATATAGGTATGGATAAATAAAGAAATACACATTTCTACATATATCAAAAATTACTTTAGTGCAGTCCTCTTCCACTTAGATCATGAGTTTCTGACATGTGAGAGGAACAAGCAGGCATTACGTGGGGCCACGAGACACAAGCAACCCTCTTAGCATGAGCACTTCCTTGCAGACAGAAGGTCACTGTGGTGAGCTCTCATTGCTCTGCTCGTCTGGACTCCAGTGCCCCATGGGTGACAGGCTCCCATCCAGGCCACTGCGATGGGCCCATCTTGCTTCTGCTTCCCAAGGTTTGGAAAGCAGGCATGGGCCGTGATATCCAGAGTTGTGGTCAACAGCTCATTGCCCACATGGACACCAGTGACAAGTGGTGTGCCTTTGGTCCATACTGGAGCCAGAAATGTTCAGCATCTTTGTTGGTGACATGGACAGCGGGATCAAGTGTGTCCTCAGCAAGTTTGCTGAAGATATCACACTCTATGGTGCCGTCACCATGCTGGAGACAAGGGATGACATCCAGAGGGACCTGGACATGCTTCAGAGATGGGCCCATGAAAACCTCATGAAGTTCAACAAAGAGACGTGCAGGTTCCTACCTGGTTTCCCCTGGTGTAATCACAGACACATCTTCAGGGGGGCAGAGTAGTGATTCAGAGCAGCCCTAAGGAGAAAGGCTTGGTGATGGTTGATGAAAAATTCAATATGAGCCAGCAGTGTGCTCACAGCACAGAAAGCCAACCACATCCTGGACTGCATCAAAAGCAGTATGGCCAGAAGGAGATGATTCTGCCCCTCTGCTCTGCTCTTGTGAGATCCCACCTGGAGTAATGCACGCAGTTCTGGTGCCACCAACATAAGGACATGGAGCAAATCCAGAGGAGGGCCATAAAGTTGGTAAGAGGACTGAAGCATGTCAAATGACAGGTTGGAAAAGAATTAATAAACAAAATATTCTAAATTAAAGGGGACCCACATGGACCTTTGAGTCAAACTCCCAAGTGCATCGCCTGAACAGGGTTTAAACCCACAACCTTGACACTACTAGTGCCATGCTGTAGCCAACTGAGCTAAGCTCAGGATTGGGGCTGTTCAGCCTGGAGAAGGTTGTATGGAGACCTCATAGCAACCTTCTAGTGTCTGAAGGGGGCCTACAGGGGAGCCAGAGAAAGGCTCTTCCTCAGGAATTCTAGTGAAAGGACAAGGAATAATGGGTACAAGCTGAAAGGGGGGGGGGGGGGGGGGCGGGAATTAGCTTAGATATTAGGAAGAAATTCTTTACTGTGAGGGTGGTTAGACACTGGAACAGGTTGCCCAGGGAGGTTGTGGATGCAGTGGTCACTGTGGCCAGATTGGATGGGACCTTGAGCAGCCTGGTCTAGGGAGGCGCCCCTGCCCATGGAAGGGGGGTTGGGACTAGGTAATCTCTAAGGCCATTCCAACCCCTTAATATTCTGTGATTCTGTGATCCAGCACAGCCAGAGAACAACCAAATCAAGCCCAAGGATACCACAGAAGAGAGAGAAGTTCCAGATCCACTAAGTAAGTAGCCTTTGATGCTCTGGGTATGTCAGGTTAACCTTCAAATATTAATTCACTAATTAATTAATTGATATTTCTAAAAAAACAACATTCAAGTGTGTTATGGTATGCCAAATAAATGTATCACAGTAGTGCCTCTAGCTATTGTAGCAGTAGATGAATACCAACTCTCCACTAAACGTATTGTTTTACATAAATCAGGGTATTTTTCAGAAGTTCAATTTTTTTACTTTTTACGGAGAAAATTCAAAATACAATGCTGAGACATTTAACTTTGATGGATTGTTTAAAGTATTGTAAAAAATTTTTATCTATTATCTGTGTATAATATTAGGTATACTAAAGATGTACCAATACAACACTGAATGTCATAAAATCCAAAATGAATTGGTTCAGAGGAAAATACTTTGAAATGATCCATTAGTGACTTCACTGGTTTAAGTGACTTATTTTGAACACTGCTGAAACAGTCCATGACAAAGTCATTAGATAGCTCTAGGAATTTGTGCAGGCTATAGACTCAGTTGTGGATTGCTGGTTCAAATCCAGAGGGCCTGCATAGTTACAAGGAATTGTTGATAGCACGACCTTGGCCATGTGGTATGAGTTTATTTCCCTGGGTGTAGGTGGCATTAACAGAAATAGCATTAATTAGTCTACCTCAGTATCTCAGCCAAGGTTTGGCATGGCAAAGCAGGGAAGCCTATTGTGCTTCAGACTAAGCTGGGCTTGCTCCGTGGATAAAAATGTACCTTCCCTATTCCAGGTCCAATCCAGGTTTTATTAGCAGTATTGATGTGATGCCAAAGGAAAAGCTAGCAAGAATAAGAAGAAAGCATCAGACTAGGTAATTGGTTAGAGATGGTACCCTGGGAAGACAGGGACAAAAGGCAATGAGCTGTAGCCAGCCACACAATCCAAAGTAACAAGCAGTCAGCACTGGATTAGCAACCAAGGCAACATTAATAATTTAATTACAGCATTCACAATGATTTAACCATGCTATTCAGAGCACAAAGCTAATGGTGATATATTGAATGAAGCTAGAAGGTGGTGATATTTTAAAAGTTTGTAAGTGTCAGCACATAAAAGAATCTCTATTGGAAAAGGCAATGTTCAAATTTTGCTTTCTTGTTTCCAGGAAAACACAAAAGGCCAGCATTTACATTTTGGTAGTTGCTATTTAGTATTTTCCAGCCATGAAGGGGTGGGCTGTTTCAGAAGTTCCTATTGACAGCCAACTTACAGTGTGATAGACCAACACATTATGCTGTCTTTGAAAACTGAATAACAAATGTTTTTGCTATTTACAAGTCAGAAGTGAAGGAACAGATCTGAGCTACAGAGCACCCACCCAAAATACACAAACTTCTCTCAGCATGCCCCGCCTGCAAATTCTGCCTTCATCTAAGTTAACATTATGTTTTAGTTCATCCTAACTCATGGAGGGCTGCAAAAATAAGTATAAAGTGAGAACATAGGAATGTGATAGCTCAGAATAGACTCTCAAAATTTATCGCTTGCCTACACACAGAGTCCTACGATTCTACTGCTGTGATTAAAATCCTAGAACCCCTCTCTAAGGATTACACCCTCTACTTTATCACAAAGATATTTGCTTGAATTAAATCCACAACTGTCCCATGTTTCATTCTCTCACTCTGTGAAGTTAAATGCTTTTCTAGAAGTGACCATGTAAAATGGCTGCTGTTTTTACACCTGGCATGCTTTGTGTGTGTATTCATAGGCAGAGCTTTTACTGTGGTGACAAAAAAAATGGATTTTTATAATCCTTTACTTGCACTAGCATTGAGGAGTCCATACAGTCAGGACAAAATGAATTAGATTCGATTGTGCTTCACATATCCTGATTGAAGCACTACTGCAAACTCCAGTTGCAGCAACAAATTTTGCTAATTGCATTGTGCAAACTAGCTACAGAGCCTCGGCTGAAGGAAAATTTAAACTCCCAAGGAAAACTCATTATTATATTACATACTGCAGGCTGCTCTCAGCTTCAAGTAGCAGTGGCCCACCAAATAAATTGGCACAGTCTTGGAGCTCTGTGAATTCCCTCTGAGCTGGAAAACATGCAGGGCTGAAGTGCTCACCAGGTGCTGGGGATACTGTGGTTAGCTCTGGGCTAGTTCTAAGTGCACATTACAGGGAACGGTTTCTGCTCCTATTGTCAGCATTTCTCTGAAAGAATTGTATTTAAGGAGTTTAGTAGAGGCACTAGGGTAGCAGTGGGGGTACAACTGTAATATTTAGAATTTGCTCACTTTATGTGCAAAAACTATGTCAGGCTAGATTTCCTTCTGTGGTAGGCAGATGAGAATGGATCCAGAGAGGCTGGATCCTAAGGTCATCCCTACATGTCTAAGTACATTGCAAGTGCTCTTGCTAAATTTGTATTGGTCATACCCAGCAGAAGGGTAGCTCCAGATGTTCTGGATCTAATGGATTAAAAAGTTAGTCCTATAGAGATGCTAAAAGCAAGGCTAGATTTGTCTTTGTTTGACAAAAATATAGTATGAACAGTACCACTCCACTTTTTGTCTCAAAGCTTCATCTACATAACAATGAAGGGCTGTCATTAGTAATACCACTCCAGGGCATCTTTTCTGAGTTAACAAAAATATTAGACATGCTATTAATACCACCCATTTCACATGTTGATGTGATAAATGATTATTTGTAATGCTTACCTTCTGTGTAATTTTATATTATATCCCAGTTTTTATATAAGTGAAACCTCTAAGCATTCCTGCCTTGAGCCTGTACCTTTGTGCTTGTGGTCTATAGGTCAAACCAAAGAAAAACTGAATAATCATATTCCCAGCAAGAACAAATGTCTGGCTGAGCCCATGGCTCAAGGTATGAAATTTGGTCCAGGAGCATAGAGTGGGCTTTGTGCAACATGAACTCAAGGAGCATCCTTGCCAGGCAGTGTGTGTGCTCCCTTCCACAACTAGCAGAGTGTCTGGCCCCCAGCAGACTGACAGGGGCTCCTGCCTCCCCTCCACTGCTAAGCCTCTACTAGAGAGCTAAAATGTTGAAAAGTGAATTTATTCAGATTTCTTTAACTGAAAAGAAAAGATAGCTACAGTAAAAGTGGTTGTGGTTGGATTATATTCTATCTCCTTAATCTCCTATGTGTCTATACCAGGTCTGCAGCAGTAACACACTAACACACACTGGTAAATCAGATTTTACTCTTCAAGCTCCTCTCACTTTCTACTTATTAACTATGACCTCCTCATGGCCATGCTTGGGTGATTTTTCTTGCTCATTCCTGTTTGTTCTGTCCTCTTCTTTGAGTACTTATCTTTGAGGAGCAGAAACCAGTCTTGGCTTGCTACTGAGAAAAACACACACAAAGAGGTGCCTTCTACATCTTTTTCTGCAGACCTCATGTCACAGCCAGCAGAGGAATTGGCACTAAATTGCCATAACTGAAAATCTTGAGGCATGAGCTCCCTCCAGCCTCAGTAAATGTTGATGGGCAAAGACTTGCAATAAAAGAAGTCACTGAGGAAAGATCTGCAGAGCTGATGTTGGCAGGTGACTAGGAAGCCCTAATCCCTTTGGATCAGGACGCAGCCATGTACTGAGAGGATCAGTCTTTGGTTTATAGAGAAAATTATGATTCTTGCTGAAATTCCTTGATTGTTTTCAGACAAATTAGATTCATCAGAAAGACTTGTTTTTACAGGTCATCCTTACTTTTGAAGATTATCTTCTGAAAACAAGAGCCTTTGCTGTCCTTTTGGTACAGGTGATTTTGTCATGCACATCCTTTCCCAAATGATTGAGTAGTGTTGTTTTAGAATTTCAGACCTCTGGATTTTAAATGTACTACAGTAAATCCACCTTGGGATGAATGTCCATGATAGAAGCAATCTGCTTTCAATGATTGCATTGAACATAATTTTAAAATATATTTACTGATTTTGCAATATTTTAATGAGCTTTGGAAAGCTTTCTAAACTATTTAACATCCTTTGAAGAAACCTAGTAAAAAAAGAAAATGTTATTTATATAAAACACATCATGCCATGTAGCAAGAGCCATTTACTGTGCTCAAAGTGGATTTAGGACTCAACAGTACGCTGAGAAAGTTAAACTGCCTATTAGCCACTGCCAGCTGCACCAGAGGCTGTTTTCAGATATATTTAATGGGCAGGGATCCAGTACTACTGTCATATCTACTTCCATCCTTTGCCTGTCCCTGCAGTATGTAGTGGTATTTTCATATTGTATAAAGTATATTTAGTAGTGAAGATCCTCTCTTGAGCAATTGTATAGCTTCAAGACTTAGGCAAAGCAAAAGAAGAAACAAAACACGGCCTCCAAAAAAAAAAAAAATCCCACATAAAGAAAAATAAGTCTATCAATTTAAAACATCAGTTCTAAAGGGGTTACTCCTGCTGGTCTCTTTTTATTTCTTTTCCTTAATTTTTAATTACTTTTCTCTTAACAGCTCCACATGACAAGATCTCTCTTCCCAGCCCAGAGGGAATGACTGAAGCTCCTGTTTGACTATCCCAGTGCTTTTCTGACAGCTGTACTGCTAGCTTTGCCTTCTTATCGTTGTTGTTGTTGCTTTTCCTTAGGTCTTGGGATTAGCTAATAGATGCTCTCTGCTGCGAAGTCCATCTACAACATGGCAGGGTCATTGTTCCCCTCTGGCAAAGGAGTTTTTGTTTGCAACAGGTGAGGATGAGTTGGTGCAAACAGCAAGCTGTGTGTAGTAGTAACTCCACCAACTTTGAGGGTCTTTATCAGAGAAACTCACTCAGTGATTCATACAAAAGAGAACAAGAAACTGATCTCTGGAAAGGAAGCACAGAAGACTTCTGAGCTTGTGCCAGACCCCTGTGAAGTCCAAGTGAGGGCCCAAGGGCTCCATCATTGTCCTTTCCTGTTAGCACATGGAACAAAATGGGACAGCAGTCCTACAAAGAGCCTCTAGGGGCTACTGCAGTTCAATAAATCACAATATATAAAATGCAAACCCAGTTTTGAGTCTGATATGGACTGTGTTAATCTCTGGTGTGCTATCTTGGACTTCAGAAGAGTTACATGCAATATTGCCCACTGAATCTTTGCTGACTGCTCTCTCATTGCCACAAAGGATAAAGGATCACAGTGAGTACAGAATATTCTCTTAGGACACAGTGTTTTGTCTTGTTTTCCTGTGGGAAGAATTAGTCTTTCAGTTCTCTTTATGGCTTTGTTCCCTGCTTTCCGATAATATTATAAAAGTAACATCTTTAGCTTATGCTGGGTTCTGCAGAGAACACACCAACTTTTTGTACATAACAGTTTTTTCACTCTTTGCTAGTGCTTTAATGAAATTTGTTTTTATTTGAGTTAATAAGAATCAATGTTTTACTAATTTTCTCTTTAAAGATACCATACACCCTTGATAATTCTCTCCCACCACATGGGGTTTAGTTCACTGTGAAATGTTTCACGCACCATACGAGGCATAGCAAGAGAATGTGCATGTGAGAGAAGGAGCAGTCTTGAGAGCAGCATATTTAAGAAACTCAGAATTCAGGAGGAAATCTCTACAGGATATCAAAGCAAATTTCACTCCAAGAAGGTTTCAGTTTGTCGATAGATGTAGCACAAAGGCTTCCTGTTGTTTCACAAACAATGAATCTTCTCCAGCCTATAAATAATGTAAAGACAAGTCTCAAGATTTTTAAAAAAATTCTGCTAGCTTGAGGCTACCTACCCAGCATGCCTCCTTGTTTACAACTTCCCACTACAAATGTATATTGTGTTTGTTTTCAGGCAAACATCAGCTTTCCCAACTCCTGCAATTAACCTCCAATACATATTAGCAGCAGCCTTTTAAGCAGTTTTTATATCTAGTGATTCTGGGCAGCATGGTCATGGAGTAGTTGGGTCAATACTACGGAGAAGTGATCTCTGTGGCAGGAAATGTGAGGTGCAGCCCCTTCACCTACAGTGCTAATGAGTTACTGCCATCAGCTGCCAATCCTTAGGAAGCACCCGATCTTCAGGTAAATTTCCTTGAAGTCATTTATAAAGGTAAAATGAAATGGTGCATTGAGTAAAGGTGTTGCCACACCTTACATAGGTCTTAGGCATATAAATGGGATCTACACAAAGGAATGGATTTGTGAAGCTCAATTTTTTGTCCAAAGGTTGTCTTTGGCCTGAACTCTCAACATCTCCAAGAGTGCAGGTGAGTGTCCTTACTGCTTCTGATTTTGTTGGTCTCTCACATTGCATTTTTCTGTGCAGGTACAGTAAGCCCAAGGGAGAGACCTTTTGCTTAGGCTAGATGTCCTGCCAAGGTTAGGGCTCTTTGCACAGCATGGATGTGCTTGGTCTCTGGCAGGATGCCAAGGGCACTGACCCCCATGCATAGCCCTTCCTAACAAGCAGTGTCTCACAGGAAATACAGATGCTTGTCTGTTTTGTTTGGTGTCTGATCCTGTCCCTGTGGGCGAGGTGTACTCTATAACAAGTGTTTCTTCACATAGTTTTCAGAATATCATTAGACTGTAGATGCTCAGAAAGAGGTTTTGTGTGCAGTCAGGGATACTGGGCATTTGTAGAGCTTACATAAAGGAAAGCAAAAGTCATGACACTGATGGAGTGTGGGCAACCAAGGAGATTTGGATAGCAAGTCTGGGGTTAAGCAGTTAAAGTCCACTTTCTTTCAAATTCATCCACATTCACTCTTTACTGGGATGATTCTGAAACACATTGTTCAAAAAATCAAATCTGGATCAAGGATAATTTAGTCTTTAGCTCTACAATTTACATGAAAATTTTGTAGTGATGAAAGACTTCTGTCTGGGACTGGAGTCTTGGCTAATTCTAAGCATCCTCAGAGTTTCCTCTTTGTTCTTATCCCCTCTGCTTTTCCTGGAGACTTTTTACACTTGAAACAGAGTTTTTAAAAGTGAATGCAATTTATTTAAAAGCACATTTGAGGCTCAAGAAGAGAGAAATAATAATTAAATACATTCTAATATAATGATAGACCGACACTATAACAGAGTATGCCCCAAATCAAAGAGCTGGATTGATTGTTGGGATTGGTCAAGGAACAGCTGCAAGCCGTAACCATCCTCCAGATTTCTGACGCTGTACAGGAAGGGGCATCCACCCAGATCTTTCCAGTTTTCTAAATCTTGATTGACAGGTGTCCGTCCACACTATGACAGCAACACAATAAACTGTTTAGCTACATTCTGTGACTGGACACAGAGGGAAATTCCCCTCTCCCCTGCTTCAGGCTGATTCACTAAGGATAGAAGGAAATAGTTTCTTGGATGAACTATGACAGAACCATTGCAATAGTGACACCCATTTAGGAGCTTTCAGCCTGGAAGTTGTATAATCAGGAAGTGTATCTGCAAAATGTATAAGCAAGAAAAAGCCTTGAGTCACGTGAATTTAAGAAATCAGCAGTTGGGGGGGGGGGGGAGGTTCACAAAGTCAGATGCTGTATCTGTGGTGAAGTGTTCTCAGGTTTTCATTAGCTCTTAAAATTCCAGCTGCATATCTAATTTCCAGGCCCTACATATCCAGCTGAGGTATCACTTCCTTACTGCCCAAGTCAGATTTTGTGTTCTACAAATGCTCTACAGAAATATCATTATAAATCCATAGCTGAAAGGGCCTGTGCATCTTAAGTGCTCTATCGTTTTCTACCTCTGAATATTCTGCCAGCAGAGATTTAGAACATTGGCTCTGTAAATGCTTTCATGTCAAGACTAAAGGCAACACTTGTTTAATTCATTCTTTGACCCAACAGCAGCTTTATCTTAGGTTATCACTTGTTAAGCTCTCTAGAATGTTTTAAACATGAAGGGGGCTGCTGTTTATATATACTCTGTCTATTGTATTTTACTTGCAGAAATTTGACAGTAGTGATTCATAAACATCAAAACCATTTCCCTTCTGTGCTGTAAATTATGCTTTTCTTTAGCTCCATTCACAGGGTGTGTAACCCATTCCAGACAAAAGAACAAAAAAAAAAAAAAAAAAAAGAAAATTGTATTTGTCCCCCATCAAATTTGTAGTTCTTTATTATAGATCACTAGAGGTCACAGATTTATACACATCTGCTTCTGTGCATATATTTTCATATATACTTGTATGTATAAAGTTTTGGTGTGCATATACATATACCAGTATATACAGTTTGGGTACCTGTCTATTCATAAGTATAAATATGCACACACATGTGCACAATTTTATGTACTGTGGTGTAAATGGAGAACTAGAGTTATACATCAAATGTACTGCAACCTGATTAGAATAACAGTTAAGGTTTGCTGTACATCAAATAATTTACACTACTCTGTGTAAACCCATCATTTCTGTAAGCATAGGATTTATCCCTAAGTTGTCAAAACACAACTGTATTTAAAATCAGCATCTAATAATGACCCCTCAGAAATTACATCAACAGAATCCTTTTGTATTTGCATTATATAACACCCATCAGAAAATCAAAAGTTTTGTGTTATTGAGTCACAAGACTCTTGATATCAGTCTGTATATTTACTCCTAGCAATGGTGTTTTCTACACCATAAGACAGATAACTTTTCATCTGAATACCCCATTCTCAGGTTGAAATCTGACTCCTCCTCTCTGAACATCATGACAAGATCTGAGTACTTTCCATCCTCTTATTGGCTCTTTAAAAACCCAAAACAAACAAACAAAATACCAAAACAAACAAAACCACATAAAAAGGCCCCCAAAAAACCCACAACCCCCCCCCAGAAAAACCCCAAAACAAACAAAAAACAACAACAACAAACAAAAAACCACCAACAACAACAACAAAAAATTTGGGTGGGAGCATTGTGGGGAGGTTTGCAATATTTTGCAATATGTTCCCCAATCCAGATAAGCAAGGACCAATGCAGACAGAGCAGTTCAGCCCTGTGCAACCTCTGTAACTAAGCGCCAATCAGCTGGGACATAGGTACTGACAGCAGCAGACCTCTGCCAGATGCCTTGGTCCTGAGTTATTACTCAACAAGCTGTGTTAACAGGAGTAATGTGAAAAAAAAAAATACCCTGAGTGGAAAAACAGGACAGCGAAAGTTACAGCTCCATCAGGAAGGAGGTAGTTTAGAAATGTGGGAGATATCTAGACAAAGTTTAAATTATCTGCCTTGTAACTGCAAGTAATAGTTGCCTGCAGCAATCGGGATACTTAGAAGAGAGATTTCTTTTTGACACCTGCTTGTTTTGAAGCATTTTATGGTTTTAATAGTTTTCAGTTGGTGCAGGAAGAAAAACCTAAGAAAATACATTCTAGAACTGCAGAAAGAAAGTGCCTCATACAGAATTAACTGGTTGTGGCAAGTGTACTGAACAGACAGGAGGTGAGCAAAAACAGTGTGCTAAAGTGAGTTGGACCCAGCTCTGACTAATAAAACCAGCAGAAGATGTTACCTTCACTGGGATTCAGCTCCACTAGTCACAGCTGTCAAAAAAGTTAAATGCCTAGTCAAATCTAATCCCTTATGCTCTAGAGGCTGGTGAGGCACAAGCACAAAAAATGGCTCCACAGGTTTATGAATCCAAACTGTTTGGAAGACAGCCTAAACCAGAAAGATCTGTCCTCTCAAAGAAGTAAAACCAAACACCAAGGATAAAGCCTCCTTGCTTTTTCCACATCTGCACTAAAATGAAGTGAACCCCATTTACGACCCAGGCTGATGCTCATAAGGAAAGAACAGTATCCTAACACAATAGACATGCTGGAACAGCCAAAATCCTCCATTTTTCATGTGTGGTTGGGTTGGAGGGAAATAAATTTGTAAAATACTCCAACACCACGCACTTTAAAAGATAGAGACAGACAGTGGTAGGCATTTCCCCTAAACTCTCATTCTATGCCATGAAAACTGAAAGGGTCTTAACCATACAACAATAACCAAAATATCAAGCCCCAGACAAGGTAGACTGAGGTCCTTGATGAACCAGTCACCAGAAAAACTTTAAATTGCTGGAATTTCAGGAGTTGCTGGAATTTGAGTTCAGAATGGCATCTATTTCAGTTTGCTGCAATACCTGTAACAAAAGAAAATCATAGCTCAACAAAAAAAATACCTTTGAACAACAAAACCATACCTCCATTTATTTTTTTGAAAAAATATATGGATTTTTTAAAGAATTATAAACAGTTACAAAGCCCTGAGACCAGCTGATGCTAATGATTTTCTAATCAGTGCACGGATTTTTCTTGAATAAATAGATATATCAGTTGTCAATACTGTGCTTATTCTTCCATTAATGTCATAGCCATGAAAAAGGTATGTATATAATGTAATATGCTCCCCTGGCACTGAGGCAATGACATCTTTTCAGAATGTGAATAGAAGAAATTAATTCAGACATATATTTTGAATATCTATTTGAAGCTATCATGTTGCAGTGAATAAAATGTGTTTATCCCTGCTTAGTCTGCAATCAAGTGGCTTAGCAGGCTGATGTTCTCATAGCTTTAACTTTCTTGCTTGGCAGGGAATCAGCCTCTTTTTGCTGCTCACATTGAGCAAACTTGCAGATTTCAATCCTTCTGGAGTTCTCCTCTGAGATAATGAGCTATAGTGTACCTTTTGGTCTGCAAAGAAATTGTGAATCTTGGACCATTCTCCTCAGACAGTGTAGGACCTCAGAGAGGGGCTGTTGGTGAAGAAACTTCACCATCAATGTCATTACAAACAATGCGGCTTCTTAGCAAAATGCTTGAAACACATGCAGAGAACTAAATTAGCCATGAACAACAATAAAACCCTGTCTATCACCACTGTAGAAAAAAATACTCAGATGGAAGCTATGGGACTAAATAACCTGAACTTGAATGCAATTATCTGGGGTGTTTTTTGTTTCCTTGCAGGTCATATAGGAAGAAAAAACAGCGCTATACCTTTGATGTAGTTTTAATAAATATTCAAAGTCCCTTCAAATACTGCCTGAATAATTACTGTGGATGCAAATAAAATGGGGAAAACCAGAATGACTTTCTGGTCTTCCTCTGGGGAATGGACTTTGGAAGCAGCAGCACTGAATTGGATGTGAGGCTACTTCAAAAGGAGAGGAAAGGCGAAAGCTGAGAATAGTAGGTGTTGTAAGCCTCTCAAAGGCACTACGTTGCTAGATGTGCATTCAAAAGAGTCTACATTAGCACTACAGCCTTCCACCATGGTGAGTGGCCAACTACAGTTTTGGAAATGATACTTTCTTCTCTTTGGGAAGTCTCTGTGCATTACCTTGCTGTCTGCTTCAGTGAATCCTTTACAGCAAAATAAACCTGGCTATAAGAAACAGAAAATAATTGCAAGCCAGAACACCCATGAAGACACTTGTCTTGGTAGTGACAGTTTAATTCCAGGGATCATTTTGAGCACATCTTGAGCTTTGATCCACCACTAGAGTTGTTGAGACAAGCCTTTTCTAGAAGCACATCATGATCCCTCTTGCAAATCTCCACAGAACTTCAGCAAGACCATTTCTCTTATGAAAACATACATAACTTTGCTGTAGCTGTTTTTAAGCCATTAGAGTTGTATAAAGTATTTTCTACTGTGCTGGTGAAAAACATTGGAAGGTTTACATGGTTTCTCTAAAAAGGCTGAAACCACCTACTAATATTGTTGTCTCATTCTAGAGGTCCAAGAAAGCCTTTAATTCATGCTGAGGAAGAGATATCTTGCTTTCTTATTCCATCCTTCAAGCCACCAGCTGGACAACCCTGTAATCTCCACAATGACAATTGTAGTAGGGTCCTACTCTCAGGTTTTTTTCATTCATTAGCTCAGGTTCCTCATTACAGTTATTACTTCACCTAACTCTGTGTTTGCAAGGATGGCATATGCCTCAGTGGGCTCTTCAGACTGCCAATTTTCTAAGAATTCTATCATCACATACTGCGTGGACATGTCTTCTCAGTCTCAGAGAATCAAGTAGCAATGACTCCACATCATGAGGATACACAGACAGCTCCTGTGATGCTGCTGTCTCCCAGTGGATCAGAAATGTGCTGGTCTTAGTGATAGTAGAACTTTGCTAAAACTTAAAAATGCAGACAAGAGTTCAAATACTTCATGCCTTGGTCAAGACATTTGAAAGACTTAGGGATACTGAGGGTGAGGGACAAACACTCTGGAAATCAGAACATGGATGTGAAAGTCATCATTCTGTGCTTCAGCTTCCTGGTTTGCATTTTATAATTTCTTCCAGCAGACAGCTGCATTAGGAGGCCTATATGGGGAATGCTGGGCTTCCTCTATTCCTGTTTCCATATAAAGGGCGGTATCTGCCACTGGCTCTTGATACTCACATTTGTGTTTTGGGGAATGCAGCTCACATTAGTCAAAACATGTGAGTGACAGGGAATTCTGCACAGGAAACAGGGTCCTTCTGTTCTGCTATTGCTGGTTAAAAAAATACTCCCTTTCTGATTCCGGTGATCCACAGCTTTCTGGATTGATTGGAGATATATTTATCATGTCTTGCCTTCTTCTGTGACTCAGCAGCAAACAGATTTCCATTTACAAACAAAAGTAAAATGACATTAGTAATTGTCAAATGCAAAAAGACAAAACTGACAAAGACATTTTGCTTTAATACTTCTAAGCAGATACTGCAAGTAACAGAATGCACACACACACACAGGGGAATATTCAACATGGAATTTTGAAACAGTTGCCAGCACTTTTGTCTTGGAGAAAGAAATCCTGCTGCCTGCCTCAATAGCAATTGGCATTTTGTGGTCAGCTGCCCAAAGATAAGCACAGCAGTGGCTGTGGACAGCTGCAGCAGCTGAGTCAGTGAGCCCTGGCACAGGGACAGAGCCAACAGGTGACAGCCAGGCAGGCAGCACCTATGTACAGCATCAGCCTCATAAAAGACCTCAGGAGGACATGGAGATGGTGTACGCCCTTCCAGCTATGTTAGGCACTTCTCTGCTGTTACAGCTAATTTCAGCATGACCAGTACCGAGGGCAAAGGAATGTTAAAGGCAGGGTAGTTGTGGGTCTCTAACTGTTCTACTGTGTGTATTGTCACTGAGCTCCTATCAGTGACCAAGTCATCCATGTTTTCTGCAGACAAACTTGCCCACTAAGCTAGGGGGAGACCATATGCCAGACTTTTATGGAGCAGCCTTAGAAGCACTGCTGAACTTTGTGCCTTGGGTATCACTTGGAGCAGTCAAAACAATCCCGTGTATCCCTTGTCAACATCTAAAAATTTTCTTTATCTTTCTCCATTTTTCTATGTGACTCAGAGAATCATGAAGCTAATTAACTCCATAGATCAGCTATCTGCTATAATCAGGTATCCTGTTTGGCATTTCCTTATCTGATCAGATAACCAATTATTTTCCCTTGTACAGAAGGACGTGTACATAAGGACCACTCAGATGAGAATTGATCAGGACTTGTTCCTCAAACAGAGCCCAAATCAAACTTTTTCTGATGCTATCAGTGGAAGCTACCCAGGTTTCAAAGACAGGTGCTCATATATTTCTGATCTTTCCTTCCCACCACAGAGAAAAAGGGCCTGAAACACAGAGAGAAAGGTATTTTGCTATGGGCTTATATTCTTTCACCCATGCTTCTCTGTCTGCCTCTCCTAGATTCCCTTGATCAAGCATCTCTTGATCTTTTGGTTCTGAAAGTCATCACACCAAGTTTCAAACACATCCAATCACTCATAACTTCTCCCTCCAAGAAATATGTCAAATTCCTTTTGCATGTTTATCTCTGATCCTCTTTACAGATACATTTAAGACTCCCTTACATTACATCCCTAGTATTCACCTTGCTTCAGATGATTCCTTTGTCTTTTCAAAACTAAATGCCATTTTTATTTTGATCTCAGGAATGAAACTGACTTCTTACCTCTGTTTTATCAATATCTGAGAGGAAGCACTGTCACTTTTGAAGCTTCCATCTCATGGTGTTTTCTGCTTGAACAGAAATTTAAGCATAGCCAAAGGATGTATCTTTCACCTTAGATAATATGCCACTTAACTAAGGGCAAGAGGCTCAAATGGCCATGAATTTCACAGAAATCAGCTATCTAAGTTAGACCAGCTGAGATTCTGGTTGAAGAAATCTAAGGCAATTTGTTCTAGAAAGAATGTACAGTCAAGCAATTGACATTAGGTTGTTTTTCTTGTCAATGCATACCTTTGGCTTGAGGATGTCAAAGAATTTTCTTCTGAATCTTTGTACTTTTTTGTGGTCCTATTTGGGTGTAATTTCACCTTCACACTACATATTCACTTTTACTTGCATCTTGCTTTTAGATTGGATGCTGAGCTGACATGTCTATGAGAGTTGTCTGGCACATCCTATGGTTGTCACTGAGCAAGACTGAGTGGCCTCTTTTTCTGCTCATTGTTTTCTCATACTTCAGTGACTCTCCTGTTCATTTTTGGAGGGCCTTGTAGCTCCGCTTCACTTCCTACACAAACTAGCTGCTGCAGTTGAAAGGTTTCATGCCATTTTTCTTCCACATTTCCCTCTCTTCATGCATTTTTTCTCCCTATCCAGTGGAAACAATGACAGAGTTAGGTGGTAGAAGTTTTCAAGTCCCAACAAATAAATACAGTGTTATGATTCCTTGACTTCTTTTCATCTTTCATAATTAACAGTATTCCTTTCTCATGTAGCTGGGGATGTATGCATCAGCACTGCTGCCTGGCCAGTGTATTTGGGAAATGAAATTTGGGGGAGAGGCGAAGTCCCCAACAAAGAAACAGAATGGCTTCTCTGGAGTGCTGTGATGGCTCTTCAGAATTGAAGTATTTCATGCACTTTCTTGGTTTGCCTGCTCAGGTTTTCAATGAAAAATTGAAATGTTCTGTGGGAAGCAGAACAATTTCATGAATAATTCACTGCAACTGAAAGCTCGCCTCTCTGTTGCAAAACAGTTTGATGTAAAACTTTTCAGTTTCTTCCAATTAGGACAAATGTAGAACTCTCTCTGTGCTGTCCTGGGGCACAAAAGGCAACGTAGCTGTTGTCCTGTATCTTCAGTAGCAATAAGTGTTTGATCAGCTTGTGTGTTAAAGATATAGGCATGAGAGGAAGGAAACGAGGCCAAATTTACTAGAAGTCCCCTTGAATTCTCCTCAGAAATTATATGACTTGGCATTCTTTAGGCCAGGGATAAGACTTAGCTTTTTCTTGCTGTTTCTGTTGTATGTTTGCATTGCTCAAAGGCCTCTTTTTTCCACACATTTGTTTGAAAAATTCCAGCCTTATTTCTTATTCTGCCATTGCACTAGCTTTGTCTCTTGTTTCCTGTAAATGATATTTTTCACTGAGCTGGATTAAACTATTCCAATACCTTTCTGCTGATGTGCTTCTAAACTACATTCTGTAATAAATTACCAAATATATATACTGTAAAAAATAATTATCCCAGTTTTGGTGTAAGAGTGAAAACTGAGACTGCCAGTTGCTGCATGGACAACCTCAGCTGAAAGATCAACAAAAGCCACCACAGTTGGTTTGGGAAGTTTTGTCTGCATGTACACTAGTTTCTCTTCCAGCAGGATATAAGCTTTTAATCCTCAGGACTTCCAGAGTCAGTGGGCACCTTTTCTCTTATCATCTCCCCATTTTCAACCTAATGGAATATGGGTAACATTTGGTAGAGGTGGTACATAAACCCTCTGGCGGCTTTCATCATTCTGTCAAAGGGAGGAAAACAATCAAAGTGCTGCAGCAAGAAAACAAATGGCCAAAGAGCTGTTGAAGCAGGAGGTTCCAACTCACTGGAGCTCAGCTTATTACAGGCCATATGCCTGAGTGGCTCCTCTCACTGAGTGCTGCACCCAGATACAGAAACAAGTGTGAAAGTGCCAGTGGTTCATCAGGCCTGGTTTGCTATAACCATATGCAACTACTGAGAGCACAGAAAATAAGAACCTGAAGAGGCTGTGGTTCTAACAGGAGAGAGAATCCTTGACAAAATATAGCATTTTAATATAAATTTCCCAAATATTTATGTAAAGATCATAATCTTTAGGCAATAATAATTTGGTATCTCAAGCTCACAGCACATGATCTTGTTTTAGTCCACAGGCTATATTCATAAATTATACAGAATAATTTCAATTTATTTCCCTACCTATGTTATCTTCTACTTTTAAATATCCATTTTTTTAAAATATCATGGGGTTGAATTAATATTTTCTCTTTACAGATACCATTAGCTCACACCCTTCCATCTATGCTCAGTGTTTGGAGGGCTTGCTGTGTAAATGAGGGACTAAACACATGACTCAGGTCTGAATGATAGATGACAGAATGATGGAGACTGAATGACACAACCGCCAGAATAAGGAGAACAGAAAGGGTGGAAGAGGTCTGTTTTTTTCCTGACATTTCTGTTACGTTTATTTGGCAGAACTCTTTCCAAGAGCACTGAAGTGTCAGGCCCCAGCCAACCATTTCTATTGGGTGTTAGGAAGTCTTAATTACCGAGAAAAGGGAGGCAGCCATCAGCAACCAAGAGCTTGTTCTAGAGCTGCTATATTCCCCATCCTCTCTGTAGAGTACTTATTTCCTCACAGGGCTTAGTTGCTTAAGGAATTATTCTGGAAGACATGTTCCTGTGAAAGAGGCTTTGCTAATTTGGAGAAAGTATTCTTAGTCAGAATAATGAGATATGCACTTTTAGTTATTCTAGAGGAGGTGCTCCACTCTAAGTTCATACCATGTCCAATTCAAAAGGGTTTCCCCAAAGAAGATGGTGCTTCATCTTCCATTACACCTTCCATATTTCTGCAGCCAGTTGTACAGCTCTGTGGCCTTTTAATCCTCTAGACTGGGGTTATGTCATCTATCTAGTAGCTCTTTGCACACATAATTCACAGCACTGTCATAATTCACTACAGCTACTTCAGTCCACCCACATTTTGTAAAAAGGATGATGACAAGCTTTATTTCATTTCATTTCATTTCATTTATACTCTCCCTGTATGTGAAAGACTCCTATCCTACCTTTGAAAACTTTCACCTTTATTTTCCACTTTGGTGGCTTGTGCCTCCCCTTTTGTATTGCCCAATTGAAAGCTTTCTTTATGGCTTGAGTGCCTCACTTAACTTTCCCAGCAGCACATCAAGTAAGCATGCCCTTTACAACTAAAATGAGCTGTACTGACAGCACTGGTCTGCCTCTGGTTTGGTTTGAAACACTGTTACATGAAATGTGAGGAAGGTGTCTAGACACAGTGCAGAGTAGGCACCACATGCACACTGTTAGAAGACATTAGTAATCCCTCAGTGTCAGTTGCTGTCCTCACCCGTGTTAGTTCAAAAGGAAAAAAAAAAAAAAAGTGACAGTGTTTTCACCTGCACAGGATGGTTAAAACAGCCTTTCTTTTCATGTAGCAATAAGCAAAACTAGATATGGAAAGTTGATTTCTTAGAAATTAAAAATATCATCTTACCAGTCTTAATAAATTTGCCATTCTTTGCTTCTGTGTTGCATAAAGGTCCATTAATTATGCTGCTGTCTCTGAACACGGCTCCAAAGAACAGGGTGACCACCTTTTTCAATAAAATTGCAGATTTACAATTTTCCAGCTCAGTGAATTGCTGGTATTTAAATATATTGAAAGGCCAATGCCAGACTGTTCTGACTCCCTGTGCTGCATTTTACCAGGAAGGAGGTGCTGGAAGGGTGCATGAGGCAAGAAAGAAAAGGAGCAGAAAAGAAAAAACAGGGCAGCTAGACAGGCAGACGTGATTGTAGGAAAAGCCTTCAAAATCAGAAGGAATTAGAGTGCCTGGAAGGACCTAGGGCTCAGAGGTGGGTGGCCCTTGGTGTCTCCTCAACCCTTGTCTTGCTCGCAAATGATAGAGATGATCATTACTGGGACCCCAGAGAGGGCAAGGCTGGTATCTCCCAGGAGGTGTGGTCCGTCACTCTGGCTGTGAGATGAGGACCAAGCTGGTGTAACTGCCTTTTGCCTCTTTGCCCAGCGAATATCGCAACAAAGCATGAACTCTGTGCCCTGCCTCGAATCCAGGTACATGGCCACACAAACATGTGGGATGATTCCTACTTTCTGTCAGCTCTCCTTGGCTGGGAAGGGGAAAGATAAGTCCATGCAGGTTTTTCCTGTAGTTGTCTGAAACTGAAAATTGGATTTAACCATCTGCAAAACTGTACATTCTTTTGGCAACAGGGAAGGCAGGAAGAAAAAAATAGTAGGAAACAAGATAAAGTGACTGAAAAAAAAATCATGTTCATCTACATAAAAATTATCAGAAGCTTAAGGGCTACTGGGGGTGGCAACGAAGGCAAAGCTGGGTCCTATATTTTTGTGCCTCTGGCTTGGATGTTGTGACATATAGCTGAGGAACATCTTGTGTTTGCCTTACCTGAGTATAGCAAACAGCCTTTCTTACAGACAAAAAATAATAAAATATCCAGCTCATAAAGCTCACCCTCTCCTCTCATTGCTTATGGAAACAGTAATACTCCTGAGGGCACTTGAGTACTGCTGGCATTGGACACCACTGGTGGAGGAAGCAGCATGGCAATCTTCTGCTAACAGCTCAGCTGAATCCCAGGAAACTGATTAAGAGGTGAGAAACCACTTTGGGTACATGGATCATCTGCTGAAAACAGTGCAAACTTGTGCCTGGTTTTAGACAGGGATGGACCATCCCAGGACCATCCCTATTGTGTGGTTGTGCTGAGAGGAGTGACCAGGCTGTGCCCAGCACAAACTCCCTGCCACAAAGTCTCTCCAACCGTTTTGTTTTGAGGACTGCAGGGACAGAAGATGGTCTCAAGGACCTTTAAATATTGGTTCCCTGATTTTTTTCCACTCTCTGTTTTTGAAACTCAGCTGCTGTGATAACAGCCAGGAGGCTTTTAAGTCTCTCCTCCTTTGTAGGAAGTTTTACTGTAAATTCACCCTGGCTTCCAGATTGCACACATAGAATTCTGCTGTGTGTGAGGCTGAAAGAGGAGACTCAATTTCCCTGCGGTGAAGGCTTCCAAGAGCTTCTGTGAGAAGTCCTACTGCTAAAATACCATTCTTCTCTTTCCCCTCTTCCCGTTGTCCTTCTTTTCCTAATATGCCACACTGCATATACAGAGCTTTGTTCACACCTGTGCCCTGTATTACTGGACAGAGGTTCATTTTTGGTTAACTTGTGTCTGGCACTTGGATGACCTTGATGCAAATATCACTTGGAGTGCAAGCTTTCTATGAGTTTGGCATGTAGGGTGGAAATTATGTGAGGGTCATTTCCCCACAGATGATTCTACTCTATATCTGAGACTGTCATGTCTGTCTCCCTCCAGAAGCCAGAAATTATGGAATTAAAGGAAATGTGTCTAGAGCACAGTGCATCAGAAGTACTTCATTCCAGTTTTAGGATGAGATAAATATCTCTCAGAGGGAACTGTTTCTTTCTGGCCACCTCAGGGGGGCCATGTTTGTAGTAGGCATCTCCATTATAGATAGCTCCCTTTAGCCAAATAAATTGTACTGTAGCCACTCCTGTCTTAAAGTTTACCCTCTATAATCAAAGGTGGTATAGACATGAGAGATGGTGTGAGATGGTGTGAACCTTTGATGCATTAATGCTTGCATGTCATCTATGTGGGGAGCTGAGAGCAGTATGCTAATGCTTACTAAACTGTAAGCATGATGAGCTGCCCTCCAAAGGCTGTCAGAGTGGAGCTCCTCTGGCACTGGCACCTCTGTCCATGAGAAACACAGGGAGTCACCTCCGTTGCGTCATCTTTATAATGAACTTTTAGTAACATGGGCAGCTCACGGAGCAGATTCAGTAGCTGCAGGAAAGGCAACACTGAAGCCTTAGCCTGTATGGATGATTAAGTTCCTCAAGAGAAGTCACAGCCATACATTAGCAGAGAGTAAAGATAATGTGAAATTATTGTCAAGGGGGACAATGGAAAGAGAGCTTGATGTAAAATGTCTTTTTAATTCCTTTTTATTGAAATTCCTTTACTTTGTTTACATTGCTCTCTATCGCACACACCCCAAAAAAATCTAGGATTCCAGAAAAACTATACTTATTTTCAGTTTGTGTTGTAAGAGAGAGGTTTTAATTCTGCCAAAAAGCAATGGGTTTACTGAATCCCTTTAAAAAACTCAAAAAACCCAAAAACCCCCCATTTTTTGTCCAAATACAAGAAAGCTGGACTGAACTATATCTTTTTTCACATGTCACTTTAGGAAATTAATTTTACTGCTTGCTTTAGCAAGATCAGGAGTTCATCCAAATTACTGAGCATGGGTCTGTTTGAATATTATATTTTTATCTAGAACCTTGTCCATGAAAGTCATTCTGTTGGCCATATTCTTCATTATTAGGATCCTAGTCTTACTTTTTCCTAATTTTTGAAATTTTTAATCAGTCACAATTCTGTGTTACCACATTCTTGATCCAAACATGACAATAAATCATTGTTTACAAGGCATAAAAATGTATTACAGTAATTAAGGCAAGGCTGGGGCTCTGACGGTGTTTGCTTACATTACTGTGGAAGAATGTGCATACCTACTATGAAAACTCACCTTCAGAAAAAGATAATTGTTTGCAGATACAAATCAAATTTGTTTCTTCAATATATTTTAGTACATTTGCCAAAATCTCTAACAGTATGTTCTCCTGTAGTGCCCAGGTGGATCTCAAAGAGTGCTTTCCCTCTCTTGGCCTCTCATAGGCACGCACACAGTGCACACGTGCACAAACACACACCAGGGCAAGTGCACAGAAAGTTCATCAGGCATTTCAGTATTGATAGGCCCCACAATTCAAAGCTGTTTTTTGTATAAGGGGATTAGGACTTTGACTGACTTTCTATGGCATATGGAGGATGAAAAGTACAATAAAGCATGCTAAGGACTAGAGACCAGATAACAGCACATCAACAGCTAATTGCTATGTACACTGTATAGCTGCAAATGAAACACAGCAAGAGACTTGAAGAGATTCTATCATATAAGATTATAGCAATGGTCTGAGAACAAAGCTAGAAATTCAGAGGAAAAACAACCCAGAAATTCCAAAATAACAGAACAAACAGTGGGAAGCCCTATTTGGAAGCCCTATAAGGTTTTTAACCATTTTGTAGCTGGAAGGGTCTTCCTATAAATATTTTCCATGACAGTGTTGTATCTCCCTCAGGTTGGAAAGAACAACTCCTGGCTGCTTTCATAACCCAGGCTAGCAGCAGTGATGCTTACATCCTGCAGGATCCTACACTTTTTGTCATAGCTACTCTGCTTTGCAAGAGTGAGAGGTGAAAGAGAGCTGAATCTGGACACTGGTGTAAAGCAGAGTATGGGGCATAAAGAGGCTCTACATGCTTTGTCTGTGCTCACAGCATTAAAACATGACCTCTGTCATGTTTTGATGTGCCCCAGGGGTGCTCTTGTTCCCTCCTCATCAGGCAGCAGGGGAAGCAATGGAGCTGGTGCCTTATGGGTTGCACACAGCCCAGTGCTACAGGGCTGTCCCCATCCTTCTTTCAGAGAGGCTGCCCTAAGACATTCTTTCAAGTTTCACACAATCTCCAGGAGCCACTCCTCAAACCTCTGGACATTTGAATGCCTTCCAAGTCTCCAAATGGAGCTTCATCCTGCTCAGTTAAAGAGGATGTATTGTTTTATTTAAATTATGTGTAAGGTCCTGTTGTAGTATGATTTTTTTTTGTGGAGGTGAGGTGTATATGCTCTTGGGTAAAGGGAAGAATATCACTAGGCAATGATGTCAGCACACAAAGAAATTAAAGCAATACCAATTTCCTCTATGCTTGCATAGCAGAGAGGACCAAGTCTTCTTATGTGGGAAGACAGTAGAGAAGCTGTTCATGGGGAATTTAAACCACCAAATAAAACACTCCTATATGACTTTTTGAGAATCATTAATATTGGAGATGGATGGTTGTCAAGACAGACACAATTACTTTCCATTTTGTTAAATGTACAGTTTACAATAGTGCTAGTCTTTAAGATGTTGTATGGTTTGGGGTTTTTTTCCCTGTTGTTGATAAAGGCTATTTGTCAAAAATGTGCCTATTAAGCCATTTTCAGTCCTCATCTACCTTGCACATATGGCAAAACATAATGAGTTTTCAAGCTGGAAAAATATTTAGCATCCTAAAAATGACCTCTAGGTTGATTTGAAAAATTCATCCACCTGTTGTCCTGAAGCTTTACTGAGATATGTGTACTGCTTCTGACATGTTGTATATTATAGTGCCTTATTCAGAAATACAAACACCTTATAGATAAAGAATAGCAAAGGGATAAATAACTTTTCTGTTTGGAAGACAACTTTTCTATTGAAAATATTTCTACCCCACTAAAAATAGAAAATAGACTAATTGAACAAAACAGCTTTTAAAACAAACTCAAAAGGTTACAGCATAAAATATGACCAATTTTTGTTTAATCTTCTAAGGTGTTGCCACTGTACAGTCCTTTCTCACAATGTGGCCTCATGCAGCCTCAGCCCACAGCCTTTCATGGTTCAGACTCTGCAGCCAGGCTTTGAACAAAAAGTGTGTTCCTCTAAGTGTGCTGGTGAGCACCTATGGTGGTTGAGTGCTCCGGTCCCCCACCAGGAAAAACTCATACAGGTTTTCTGCAAACATGCTGCAGAGCTTGCAGGTGGTCACTTTCCCTGCAGGGAGAATATTCATACAGTGAGATGTCATTCAAGGTGACTACAGATGGCAGAAGTACCAGTCAGTGAGCCACAACAGCCCACAAGCTGATATATCATTGTATACAGCATAAGGGAGCAACACATGCTATGAATTCCCCAAAAGGCTATGGAGTAGTTGATGCTACTTCAGAAATATGTTTAGGGAAACCAAGATTTGAATCTGCCTCCAATTTTGTGAGAAAGCAGCAGCTGGTTTCAGACTCAGTGGATGGCAATGGAGGGGTTCCCCCAGGAATCAAATTTATCACTTATTTATATTTATATAATATATATAATTTTATATATATAGTAACCTAAAGTAGTAAATTGCATTTCCAAGCTTCAGTGGATATAATGTCACAAGAATTGAAAGCATGTGAACAAAAAATGTGAGCCTGGCTTGGTTCTTTTGTTTTCTCCCCAGTACAAATGTGGCACTGTGTAAGCAGTTCTCAGATGGCTACAAGTTAAATTTTCTGTCTCTCTGGAGTAAGAAGACGATATCATTGCAGCTGAGTGTTGTGCAGACAGGGTGGCTGTAAAAATCTTCAGTCATTTGTGTTAGTCACAGAAATAATAACTTTATTACTGGAACAGAGGCAGATTGCTGATGTTTTGGGGTAATGCTTTTTCCTCTTCATATTTATTGTAATATCAGACAAAGTTTTACTGGTGTCACACAGACATTTGCTATTAACATGAAAAAGGGTTTGGTCTTCTTGAGAGATTCTCAGTTAGATAATTTGAACATCTATTTTTTATTTTATTTTTGTTGGATCTTATAAAAGATTTCCTTACAATTGTTAACACACGTCATTTTAGTATGTTGATTATTATATCTTCTCCTTTTTACCACACTAAACTTTTTTTTTTATACTCTTTGGTAGAGTTTTATATTTCTCCTCTTTTGCCAGGTAGGTTATAGCTATGCTTGTATTTCTTCTTTTTAATTTTGTTTTCATGCTGCTAAGCAAAGCTGGTAATTTGGATGAATTCTTACTGCATTTTCAGGAAGGAGAACTGACTGAGCCCAACACAGGTGGTCTGTAAAGCTGGAAGGGGTCTTCTCCACTGGGATGATCACATGTTTCTGTACTCCCACACTCAAAACAATTGGAAATTGGTGTAAATGGAGAAGAGGATCGTGATAATCTGTGTAGTCAATTCAGATGTTTCATAGCAGTCCCCTGGACAAAGACAGTAAGATGGAGCCATGCCAAGTCAAGAGACCTAAAGTTTTTGCAAGAACTCTCACCTTAACATACCAGCACTCGTGTCCTTCAGTTTTAACCTGCTGGAGTTATGTATAATTGATGTAGGGGTTGAGAAAGTCATCTGACATCTGCATAAGGAAAATGTTAAGCTTTCTCAGTTTCTAGCACATGATTTTTAAGACATTTTAATCCCCTCCCTTTCAAGTGTGGATTTACTGGGGAGGTCAAGGGGTCATTAACACTTCCCCTGCTCCTGTACCATTGACAGGCAAACTCATCAAGGACTGGTGTTGGATAGTGTTATTTCATTAATGCACATACCTGTGTTTGGGTTTTTTTCCTTCAGCCAAGTCCTCATCATCCTATTTCTTTAATTATTTGAAGTTTAGAAATTGTCTTTCATTTAAATATCATCAGCTCAAGGCTCCAGTAACAGACCTTACTGTTTTTTGACGTTGCAGATGTTCTAGGAGGAAGAAAGGAGGGTTGCCCAAAATTGTTTTGCTTGCTATTGCAAGGACCAGAGCCACAATGGAGAAGATGTTTCACCCTGTTGCACCAATGACTATACATCCCTCTGTGGGCAGTAGAGAGGGGCAAGATCATCTCTAGGCAGCCTCTTGTTGCAGATTGACAAAACAGATGAAACTGCAATGGGATTAACTGGCACTGTATCAAATGTGGTAAAGCAAGGATAGTTCCTCTGCCTGCTTTAGAAGCAGGCTTTTATCTGCCTACATATCTCTTTTTGAAAGTCACTCAAGGATGCCCAGTTTTATACAGCCAAATACCCCTCTGTATGTGCATTTATTTAGTCAGTGTCATTTTATGGTCATGTACACATGAAGAAGAAGAATATGAAGAAGAAGGCAGAAGAATATGACATCACTAAGTACACCCTCAGACACCAAGTGGAGTGGTATGGTTGACACACCTGAAGGAAGGGATGCCATCCAGAGGGACCTGGACAAGCTCAAAAAGTGGTGGTATGGGAATCTCATGAGATTTAACAAGACCAAGTGCATGGTCCTGCACCTGGATCAGGGCAACCTATACTATCAATACAGACTGGGGATGAGCAGATCAAAAGCCTGCCAAGGAGGACTTGGGGGCGCTGGTGAATGAGCAGCTGGACATGGCATGGCAGTGTGCACTTGCCCAGAAAACCAGTCATACCCTGGGCTGCAGGGAGAGGATTTTGCCTCTCTGCTCTGCTCTCATGAGACCCCCAACTGTAGTTCTGCACCCAGATTTGGTGCAGATTTTGCCTTAGCACAGGCAGATACTGACTTGTTGGAGTCCAGAAGAGGGTCACAAAGAACACTAGAGGAAAGGAGCACATCTCCTGTGAGGGAAGAGGAAAATAATTTGGACTGTTCAGCCTGGAGAAGAGGACTTCAGGGTGACCTATCTGTGGCCTTCCAGTACCTGAAGGGAGACCAAAAGACTGATGGAGTGAGATTGTTTACAGGAGCATGACAGAACAAGGGAGAATGGCTTCAAACTGACGGAGAGTAAGTTCAGATTAAAAGAAGTTCTGTAAGGGTGGTGAGGCACTGAATGGGTGTCTTAGGTTGCAAATGCAAGATGTGGATGGGGATGTGTGTCCTGTTTCCATCTGTTAGAACCAGCTGGGGCAATTTTCTTTATCTCTTCCACAACCAGTCCTCCCTCCAGGAAATATCATCTGTTAATGGGCAACTGATAAAATTACATCATCCCATTGTGAGCTGCTCTGCCCAGGGGGAGGAGCCAAACATTCCTACCTAGATATGATCTGAGAGTTGAAACACCAGTCAGCCTTTTCCCAGTGGATTTGCAGAGGAGCAGCTTTTTCCCACTAGATTCCCAGAAGACCAGGCCCATCTACACCACCACTGGACCTTGAGAAGAAAACTACACCTTTCTACAAGATCATTTTTTCAACAGAACTACATCTGTCCATCCAGGAGGACTGCAGCCACCATTTAATCAGACTGCTTTACTTTTATTTTTCCTAATAAAGAACTGCTATTCTAACTCACATATCTTTACCTGAGAGCCCCTTAATTTCAAAATTATAATAATTCAAAGGGAGGGGTTTACATTTTCCATTGCAAGAGACGCTCCTGCCTTTCTTAGCTGACACCTGTCTTTTCAAACCAAGACAACAGGTTTCCCAGAGAAGTTGTTAATGTCCCAGGAAGTGTTTAAGGCCAGGTGGGATGAGGCTCTGAGCCATCTGGTCTAGTGAAAGGTGTCCATCCATGACAGGAGGGCTGGAGCGGGATGATTGTTAAGGTCTCTTCCAACCCAAACCATTCTGTGATTCTATAATACTATGACATGGGCCCTGTTAAGCTAGTAAAAATTCTGTGTGTTTGTTCTTTACTGTCTTCTTAAGGGTAAGCTTGTTTGTCTTCTAGGTGGAAGAAATGCATTTCAGAGTATTTGGGTAGTTTGGATCACTTGCTCTCTGGAAATACAAAAAAAGTACCCAAAACACAACTCACATACACTAAATATATGAAGTCAGAAAGGAACTGACATCTGTTAAGTACTTTAATGCAATAGAAACTGAAATGATGACCATGATGTATAGTGAATGCAAGTTTTATAGAAGAAAATGGCACATCACCTCAATATTAATTGCTTAATGACACAAAACTGATGATATAAAAACTGCTCTAGGTGGCCAAAGTTGAGTATAGTCAGGCTGGTGTAACGCTCTGAACTCCAAATATCTGTTTGACATTCTGCCTAAGGTTATATTCTTCTTTTTTTTCTCCCTTCTTGAGATGGTTTCTTTTTCATTCTTGTTTTTTGCATCCTTTGGAGTGTCTTAGCTTTCTTCAGCCTAACCCTCCTGGGACAGACAAAGATAGAAAACTTCAGTTTGCTGCTATTTTACTCTGCTTTACTTAGTGCTTTAGAGACAGTCACTTTCTGGTATGTGAGGACAAGATGTCATGAGGCACATAGTACAATAGTAAACTCAGGCTTTGATCTATTGCTAGAAGTGGATGTGGGAAGAGAGAAATATATATATATATATATATGACTCTTTACAGGAGTAAACAGAAGTTACTGAGATACCACAGCTCAAAGAAAATGGGTCGGGTGAAACCTGCTAGAGTCTTCCTCTGACTTAAGCAAACTAGCTACCAGCCCTGTTTATTATTATACATAGGTTAAAACTTTCGGTGTGATCATTATTTTCATCCAAAATCAGGGTTACCAGACCTTCCATGTAGCTACAGGCCATTGTCACATGATCTCAACTTCATGGCTTTGTCAGTGAGAGCTTGGCTCTTCTCATCCCCAACTGCCTCGTTTGGAGAAAAGCTGAGCAGATCCCTGGCAATTTGCTGAGCTGTTCAGGCCATATTTTGCAGGGAGTCTATCTCCTGCTGACAAATGCCTGCCATTCATCTCATATTGAAATCCCTCACTCAGGTCTCTTATTCACAAAAAAAAAAGGGGGTTGGAGGCAAAAAAGAACACAATATTTTTCCCTTCTAGATATATTTTAAATGTGACCTTGTCTCCTGCTCAGGTTTGTTTATATACATTGGCACATCAGAAAAATGACTGGCAATGTTAAATACTGTGATTTGAATTAGTGGTTTGTGTAGCATCCAAATAATCTGAATAAAGTACATTACAAAAATGCTGGAAATTGACATTACGTCTATGTTGATGCACATTTCAGTTGCCAAGAAAAGAGCAGTTTGGCTGGAGGATCCAACAAAATCTGCTTAGTGGGTCTTCCTTGGCGAGAGCCCACAAAGCAGATTGCTTTCATACAGTACTCCCTTAATCACTGTAAAGAGGTTTCAGAGAGATTAATAATAACTAGTGCAGTTGTTACACCCACGCACAGTGACTCAGACGCACGGCCCAGGGAGAGTCTTTACCTGTGTGGGCCACACAGACACATGCCAATATTTAGTCCAATAAAGTTGTCTTTCCAGCAGCATGAATGATAATCTTGGAGGTAGATGATGACAGGGCCTGTCAAACAAGCCCCTATACTGAGACACAGCCCAATATATAACAGCATCTCACTAGAGCCACATTAAAGACTGCAGTGAAATCCTCTCACTCTTTCTCCCTTTCTCTCTCAAATATCAGCAGCACTGATTAAAACAAAATAATACCTAGACCCAGCATCATGCTGTGCTGCAGTGAGAGGACTCTAAGAGTAATGAGGGCCCATTTGGTTTAAATGAATTTTTGGCGAGTATTTCTGAGTGCAGGGCTGAGGCAGCTGGCTGTTAGTCAGATGTGATGCAGGCAGGAGGTGATCAGGCAGTGTTGTGGCAGCGGGGGGTGGTGGAGGAGTTCTGAGCTGCTGCTGCTCCTCATGCTAAATATGTGGATAGCTTTGGTGCTACTGACTGTGCTGGCTACAGCAGACACCCATCCATGGTTTTGTCTCTTTTGGACCTGTTATTTAGCTTAAATTTTGTGGGGTTTATGTTATCTCATCCCCCATTTGTGACATAAAAGAGCAGCAATTGTGATTTGATTAACCTCCCTGGGAACAAGGAGTGCTCAGGAATACTCTATCCAAGTCTTTAGTCAGCTACAGATTAGCAGAGAATAATAATTCAGTGGCTGTTACAGAGCAAGTTCCATGTAGCAACCGGAGTTAAATAATTATGGATTGCCTCCGGCTTGCAGCTCATTTGATAGCAAAGCTCCTATTGACTTCAATGGCACGCGAGATTGTGGAAGCCTTGGAATAGTGGCAGGAGTAAGTCAACCATAACATTATCTAGGGAAATAAAAGCCTTCCAACAAGAGAAACAGAGATAAATTGAGGACAATTAAGAAATATTTGAGCTCTCATTCCTACTGCAATATGGTAGGAAATCAGGCTCTGAATGAATTAATTTTGTGGTCAAAAAGCTACTTTGGAGAGGAAGAGAAAAGCCAGATCCTATTTGTCTAACTTTATCTCCTTCTATGAGAAGGTAACCCACTTGCATGAGGCAAAGACTCGGGGCTGATGTTTACCTGGACTTTAGTAAAGTTTTGCCTCTGTTTCCCACAGTATTCTCCCAGAAAAGCTGGCTGCTCATAGCTTAGATGGGTATACTCTTCTCTGGGTAAAAACCTGTCTGGATGTCCTGGCCCAGAGAATTATGGTGAATGGAGTTAAATCCAGCTGGTCACTGGTGGTGTTCCCCAGGACTCTGTTCTGGAGCCATTACTGTTCAGTATTTTTATCCATGATTTGGGTGAGGGGATCAGGTGCTCCCTCAGTCAATTTGCAGATGACACTAAGAGTGTTGATCTGCTGGAGGGCAGGCAGGCTCTGCAGAGAGACTGGACCAATGGGCAAAAGCCAATTGTATGAAGTCCAGTGAGATGAGGCACTTGGGTCACAACAACCCTGGGCAGCAGTACAGGCTTGGGGAAGAATGGCTGGAGAGCTGCCTGGCTCAAAAGGACCTGGAGGAGCTGATTGTCATCCACTGACTGTAAGCCAGAAGGTGTTCAGGTGGCCAAGAAAGCCAATGGCATCCTGGCCTGTATCAAGAATAGAGTGGACAGCGGGACCAGGGCAATGATCATCCCCCTGTACTCAGCACTGATGAGGCCGCACCTTGAATCCTGTGTTCACTTTTGGATGCCTCATTACAAGAAAGACATTGAGGTGCTGGAGTGAGTCTAGAAGAGGACAGCATAGCTGGAGAAGCATCTGGAGAACAGTTTTTATGAGGTGTGGTTGAGGAATCTAGGGTTGTTTAGCCTGAAGAAAAGAAGGCTTAGGGAAGTTTTACCACACCATGCAGCTGCCTGAAGGGAGGTTGTAGTCAGCTGGGGGCCAATTTCTTCTGCCAAGTGACAAATGAAAGGATGAGAAGAAATAGCCTCAAGTTGTTCCAGGGGAGATTTAGATTTGATATTAGGAAAAAAATCTTCACTGAAATGGTTGTCAAGCAGTGGAACAGGCTGCCCTGGGAAGTGGTTGATTCACCATTCCTGGAGGTATTTAAAGGACATGTAGGTGTGGTCCTTTGAGGCATGGTTTAGTGATAGACTTGACAGCATTACATTTGTGGTTGGACTCAATGTTATCAAAGGTCTTTTCTAACCTAAATTCTCTATGATCCTTTTCTATGAAAAGCAGGAGAAACTTCTTTTCTGACCTTCAATGTCTCCCTGTGGTGAAGGGGCACAGAATTTATTTGGGGCAGTACAATGTTGTCTGGCTCACCTAAGATTTTCTTTTCAAGTTGTTTGTCTAACCCCTGCACCCCCAGGCCAAATCACACAGAGAAAATGACAGGAATATGGAGAGGGGCAAATTTACAACAAAGTGTGAAGTACAATGTGAAACTGAAAAAGAGGTTTGGTATTCTTGTTTTAAGAGAGAAAGTCAAACAGAGATTGAACTTGAACTTCTGTTTAATGTTTTTGTCCTTTTGGCAACCTGCAGAAAAGCACAAAGAGCCTCAATAGTCAGAAACATTTTCATACCAGAAATCACATCAATAAATTTCTGCTGTCCATCCCAAAGTTGTATTAGCTAACTCCCACAATTTTTGCTACAAAGTAGGCTGCTTCTTTAAATTCATAGTGTTCAGTGCTGTCATTGTCTGCACTGTACACAGCTAATCAGTTTTGTTACAGACTGGCTGGATAAGAGCAGTGTTTCAATAGCCAATCCCCTAAATGGATCTATAGACCCTAAAATAAATTAGCAACCCATAGATTATTTCAAGTTCCAGGCTATTTGCCAGAAAACTAGCATGCAGTACATATGATAAAGTGTGAAGGTGCCTGCATTTATGATTTCATAAATGAGTGTGTGTGGGAAGATAGAACTAATTTTTTGTTTTTTTCAAATATCTATATATTTATTGAAATTGGCAGCTTCAATTAATTTACTTAGTTGAATTAAGTTGACTTAGGTGCAAGCCACATGTGTTTTAGAATTCTGTATGTTGTTTGTCTTGTTTGTTTTGCATGATCTGTCAGAAGCCAGATTGCAGAGGGCCTTAAAGATCCTCTGTGGCATAAATAGTGTGATGTGCTGTTATGTACAGAAGCCTCTTTTCACCTGAAGTAGCTTTTCATGCATTGTCAAGACTTTCCAACTCAACATGAAGAGTTGTAAAATGAGAAAGAATAAAAGGCTCAGCCTATAGGCATGTTTTAATACAGTAGAAAAAAAGAACAAGTAAATTGGTAAAAAGGTTAGAAAGATGAAGGGAACAGGGAGGAAGGTTGAAGAGACTGACATGATCAATAGTTTGCCAAAGGAAGCACTGCTGCTGTGAGGTCTGCACTCAGTTATGAGATAAGAGAGAGCGATAGAACTACACCACTAGAAGCCACATAAGGTCAGGGAAAACCTACAGAGAGTGTGGACTGTCCAGTGCACCATGTGAAATAACAGTGGTAAGCTGGTTTAATGGTAACACAGCTATAGAAAAAGTGTAGCTTAGAAGTCACTGTTTAAAATTATGAAAAAGTAGTGTCACTAAAATTGTTATGGGGGTTAAGTTTTTTCCCCTGCATTCACTTATAACATTTCTTTTTAAGTAAAAATCTCTCTGGTAAACACTAGGAAGAGTAATTTCAAAATACACAGCGTACTGGGATAGGGATACTTCATAGATTTACAGTTGCTAGTAAATTTAGTACCTAAATTTCCAGCAATAAAAATCTAAATAGTTAACATGAACATGTAGTCCATTTCTTTCCTGCCCACAAATCCACTTGAATATTCCTTCCTTTTCATTTTAACTTACTCTAAGGATAATTTCCAAAAACTGTTGCTTGTTTGTTAGCTTCTTTCTGTATGTTTTCAGAAAAAAACAAAAAACATCAATCAAACAAGTTTGGATTTAATGTGTTATTCACATGTTATTTCTGTGACACTATTGAATAATTATGTGTCTGTGAAAGTGTTTGGTAGAAATTCAAAGGATTCCAAATCTGCTATCAGTAAAAATCCTAAATATTGACTGTCCTGAAGTACATTCTTGACAGTAAATTTTTTCTGCCAGAGTTTTTATAGGAAGAAAACATAAAATGGACAGAAACACTGTCATAAAACAAACAAACAAACAAACAAAAAAACCCCAAAAAACTTTGCCATTTCTTTTCAGATAACTGCAATAGTTCATTGTCTTCTTCTTCCAACTGGTGAAAAATTCCTATTCTAGTTGTTTTTTGATGACAAAACCCAAAGCCATGTTCTAATTACCTTTGCAAATTACTGTAGTTCTTTGTTTTAATTTTTTTTCTTAAAAATATCCCTCTATGCAGAGGAAAGGAGAGAGGGAAATTTCCACTTGGTCCCCTCCTTGCCACACCTAACAGAAATTCTTAGAGGATTTCAATATCTCTTATGTGCTCCCCTGTCCTTTCCCCAGCAGAGTGTGAAGAGTCTGCATATGACATCATTATTGGGGATGAGCTTATAATGAATGCAATAATGTAAGAAAACGGCCTTTTCAGCACCTGCTGTGCTGAATGCAAAGACTGCTTCCCTTCATGGCCTGTTGGTGCTGTGACTCCTCATTGCAGGCATGGTGAGATGGGAGAGCTGTGTGACACATCTGTCTACAACTGTCTGAGAGAAGCCTCAGGACCTCTGTGCCAGTACAAATCTGTGAGTGGAGTGAATCTGTGTGAGGAGAACCTCTCATGCAAATAGTTGGAATGGGAAGGACCAGTGTATTTACACCTGCCCTGGCCTACCTTTTCTGAAACCAAAAATAAAATTACATACATGCTCTGTTATCACTCCCAGACTCCCCTTCTCTCTTTGAGAGTTAATGGTGTGTGTATGCCTTTGTAAAAAATGCTGTAGTGGGAATTAATGCTTAGGAGAGTCCACACAGTGTTGGAGGTCAGAGAGTCAAAGATACCCTTCTGTTTATCCGCTTGCAGTAAGGCAGGATTTAAATGCTCATTCTGAGATTCTCCCTTGCAGCCTTCCTTGACCCAGTCTGGAGTTGGCTGTGACTAATTAAAAGAGAATAAATATGTCAGTGCTGACCCCAGGGATAATGCAGAGACAGGTCCTAATTTCCAGTTTTCAGATGTTGAACTGTGATGAAATGGTAACAGTGATACAGAGCTTCACGGTCCTATTAAGTCTACTTTATACAGTCAGCATAGAAAATCTGGTGGAATGAATGACCTTGACTGTACTTCCCTTCACTCTCTAGATATAACCCAATATATCCTAATTGGGATAAATGCCACTGGTACCTCAAACAAATGGTATTTGTCCCATCATAATTTTTTTTAGCGTCACAGCATATCTGCTGCTCTTATGTGCCCTTGCCATGACCAGTCCTTCAGTTTTCTGGAAGGAATCATCACCTACTAACCACAGTCCTACTTGTCCTTAAGTTTCAAAATTGCATGCATTCCTGTATCAGGAACTTACACAGAAGAAACTGTGAGGACAGCATCACATTTGGTCTGTGAGGAGACACCATATCAGAATTTGCCATAGTAGCAGGCACTGTGATTTGGGAATCAAGGGGCAAAGTACCAAACTGATGCAATCATCAGCTAGCCTGGCTGAGCATATGAGCCAGTGAACAGGGCTGCCAAGCTGAAGGAGCACAGAACCGTAAACCTGCCTTCAGAAACACCACAAGGTGCGAACTTCAGGCTTGTCAGTCTGTACCACTGTCCAATACTACAATGAATAAATCATTATGTTAGAAATTAAACTCAGCTTTCAGCTCGCCTGGGATGGTGCCAGCCTGTCTGAAGCATGCCTGAGGGGACAGCAAGGCATGGGATGGTGAACTGAGCAATTCATGACAACTTGTGCTGGCACCCTCAGCCATCCTAAGCGGGTCAACAATACAGAATATGTTCAGAGAAAAGACTGAGACAGAAAGATAGCTCAGAAGTGTATCTTTCTTTTTGCTGTGATTTCCCCCCTGCCCAGTTCCTGGGAACATGACATACATTTTGTAGATCATAGGTGGCAGGGAAAATGGCACGATCCACTCCTTCATTGTGCGTTTGTTCATTTGCCCCTACCTTCATTGTGCGTTTGTTCATTTGCCCCTAATCTATCTCCTCTGGTCTAAGAGGCTTTTCTCATGTCATCAGCTGCTTTGACTCAGTTACTTTTTATAACCTACACAGCTTTTATTTTTTAAGATGAGGATGTGGCTATTTCTACACCTTGTCTGGATTTGAGGAGCTGTTTGTAAAAGAAGGGAGAGTTGAACTCACAGGTGAAATGAGACCCCAGTGCACATGAGGGCATAACCTGGGCTTTGTTGTGGGAGCCCAGAGGAAGAGGAGAGAACTCTGAAATTATTGGTTGACTAAATAAATAATCTATGCCTATTATATGCATTCAAGCCTTCCAAAGGGGCTACATAAAGTAGCAAAAGTGCCACATAAAATGTCGTTGGGTCATTGGCTAATCCCTAGAGATTGGCTAATCGCCAAACATCGTGATAGCAAATCAACTCTGATATCTAAAGCACAGAATCTAAAGAGATTGACCATTCCACTGAGCTGCACAGGACCCTGTAAAACTATGTCTAGATCAGCTGAGTTCAGAAGTTTAGTCCATTGGGCACTATTCTCTCAGCTGCACAAAGCACTTTCTTTCCTCCTCGCATTGATTCTATACTGAAAAAGAGGCTTGTGTGTTGAGATTTTCTGGCAAAATTTTTCTGCCAGTTCTGCTGGTGTCACTGGAGTGACATGAGTTACCAAAGTACTATAGCTATCTGTAAAATTCAGCACAGACACGATACATGTACAGGCCCATGCACTGCTTTTCAAAAAAACCAAAAAATAAACAAAAAAAAACCCCCTCCAAAACCAAAACCAAAACAAAACAAAAACAAACAAACCCTCCGAAAACAAAAAAACCCCAGCAGGGTTAGGACATAATGAACCTAATGAACATAGGACTTAAGCCTTTTATTTCTGACAGAATTATTTGCTTGTAAGCACAATGTTGCCAACATGTGATTTTAGCAAGGTGTTAAGTGATTTTAAGGAAATCAATCTCCTTCTACTTCCTTTCTATGGAAACATGAACTTACTGAAATTGTTGCATTTTTAAAGCATAAATCATAGTGAAAAATAAACTGATAAGAAACATATTTGTTATCTACTTTCAGGCTTTTATTATTTCCAGTCCAATATTCTGCTAATGACTAATCAGTCTGATAACTTTAAGGGATAGAGTTTGCTATTTTGGACTATTCCCCTAGATCAAAGTTATTTCTATAGCAGTTATTCTTAGAAGCATTTATGGAAGAAAGGGAGTGAGCGAAGCACCAGAAGAGGAGTGACTCACAGCACTACTAATTGCCAACCAAAAAAAAGTCTTTTGCTTTGCAAATCAGAAAATCAGATGCATTTAAAAAACAAAAAAATACCTGCTATATATTTGAGAACCAAACACTGCTCATGATCTTTTGCTATTAAAACTATGTGGGATGGGTGCACAACCAAAACCAGTGACTGACAAACATCTGAAATTACTCCTTTCAAGATCTGTATCTCTCCACATCATTTACCTGCCAACCCAAATTCCCATCGCTCTTGCCTCTTTCTTTATCATCCCTGCAACATCTGCTTGCCTTTGATTTTTTCATCTTCTGTTGTTCCACAGCTTGAAATATGTTAAGTAAAAGGCAGCTAAAGGGACTGCTAGCAGCCTGCAAAAATTTCAATTTCTAGGTCTCTGGCTAAGATCCAGGCAGGTCAGTGGCAACTGAAAGTGATTACCACCTCATGCCTGCTTGCTGACCTCAGTGACATTTATTGTTGGACTGGCCACAGCAGTAATCTCAGCAGGAATCACCCACTCTGTGCTGAAATCAAGCTATTGTCTCCCCTGCAGAGTCAAGGTTGTGGCAGGGCTGTCTCCAAGAAGCCACAGAAACAGACACCTTCATCTTCATCTTCCTTTTAAATATATTAAAATAACTCATTATTCTTATTTTCCAGCTTATACAGAGATAGAATGAGAGCTAAGGCTGTGCAGAGCTAAGGCTGTGCTTAAATACTCTGCAGATGACTTAACAATAAGCATTACTCTATGTAACTGAATAAACTAAGTAAGTATGGGTATAAAGCTCAGCGTTTATTGAGGTGACACATTATCTTTCTCTCCAGGCAACTGGTTTGCTTGATGTGTCCAGTGAAAGAGAGAGAGAAGTCTCCATGTCTCATGCTGCAGCCTGATCATGGCTGTTTCCAGGAGAACTGAAGAACTGTTTTCCCCTTTCTTCCTCTCATCCTATGTTGTGATCTGTCAAGACCAGGAGCTGGTTTGTCCTTTGCTCTTCACATATCTAAATTAGAAGCAGAAACATCCTTCCTTCCTTCCTTCCTTCCTTCCTTCCTTCCTTCCTTCCTTCCTTCCTTCCGACACTTCCTTCCTTCCTTCCTTCCTTCCTTCCTTCCTTCCTTCCTTCCTTCCTTCCTTCCTTCCTTCCTTCCTTCCTTCCTTCCTTCCTTCCTTCCTTCCTTCCTTCCTTCCTTCCGACACTTCCTTCCGACACTTCCTTCCTTCCTTCCGACACTTCCTTCCTTCCTTCCTTCCTTCCTTCCTTCCTTCCTTCCTTCCTTCCTTCCTTCCTTCCTTCCTTCCTTCCTTCCTTCCTTCCTTCCTTCCTTCCTTCCTTCCGACACTTCCTTCCTTCCGACACTTCCTTCCAACACTTCCTGCCTCCCTCCCTCCCTCCCTCTCTCTCTGGGGACTACTTGTGAATATTTTTTGTAGTGCAAAAGCAAACCCTTCACCTCCTCTGAGAACCTACACTAGCATTAGAAAATGAAGTTTTCAATTTCAGAGAACTGTACTGTCAGATTTCCATTAATGTTTTACCCTTTTCTATGCTCATGAGAAATCTCTCTACTTTTCTTTTTCTTTTTTATTTTTCCTTCCCCCAAGAAATCCCAGCTACCAATATGAGAATTTTGCCCTATTTTTTCACTTTCTTTATTCAGAAAAGGACACAAAAACATAATCTCTATAGGTAAAAACAATCAAAGGGAAAGTAAATTAAAAAAAACAAAACCTTTACTTAAGGGAAAAAATAGAAATCCATGGTTGAAACTACATCAGGGATGTTTGGAGCCTGCCTCAACATTTTGTGGTGCTTGGATAGCCAGTATAATTTATATCAGGTTAATAATGATTTAAAGGTTTTTCTATTGAAACACACAAATCACAACTGAGCAGAATTTTATTCCCAGAATAATGTCATCTAAGTCATCTTGGTTAAATTTTTCCTATTCATTGTCTTCATATGTTAACTCTTTAATAAATATTTCAATAATTTGCTTACAGATAGTTCCTATAAAGGAACAAACATTCAAATTCAGATATCTAAATCTGAATTTCCAGTGCTGGAAAACTTTGGCTCATTGTTGTGCAGCCTCAAGGAAGGGAGATGACATTTATCAGTTCACATCACTGAGGGTTCCTGACCTGGGTGTGGTAACTGACATACTGGCTAGAGGCAAGACACGTCACAGCCCCTGGTCTGGGTGATGCTCTGATGGGTAACGGTTCTGCAGCTTTGAGTCACAGAAACAGACCCAGGGCTCAGGCTCCATCTCATACTCCTTGTCAGCAGGTCCAAAGAGAGGAGCATGAGACTGCTTAAAAAGGGAAGGAATAGCTCATGCCACCAATTAAAAGCCAGGATAAATAATTTCCTTTATACTTTCATCCAGCTGACAGGCCAAAATGAGCAGGTGTGTTCCTCTGCTGTGATGGCTCTTCATTTCCCAAGGTTCCTGCAGAAGAGGCATACTTCCAAACTTGAGTCATCTAATACAGGCACTGAGGTCCTCTACATATTCACCGGGGAACAATTCAAAGTGCATGAGTAAAGAATATCTTGAATAAATTAAGCTCTTTAGCATGAACACAGACATAGTGGGTCAGTCCAAAGAGCCAGCTAAGCCACCACTCTGCCTTTGACATAGCCAACAGCAGATGCTTGGGGAAGAGCAGACGGGTAGGACATTCATATCTAAATTTTCTTCCTCAGTTACTTTTTCACCTACCGGTAGTTATATATCAGGTGGACTTCCTAATGTGTCCATGGTTTGTATGAACTTAGAGAAGATACTCATTTGCCTGTCTCTCTTTGAACTCAGGTAAATATTCAGTGTCTTCAATATCTAAGGGCAGGATTTATAAAGTTTAACTATGTGAGAACGTTCATGGGAGATCACTGTGAAACTGTGACACTGCTGTCTGTGGAAGCAAACTTGAGATGCATGAGGGAAATTGGGAACTAGAGGACAGTGCAAGCACAGCAATTTTTTTTCTAGCCCTTTTCCTACCTCTGAGATGCACTCACAGCTTTTTGCTGCATGAAAGGCATGCTGAGTGCAATGTGAAAATGTATCTGAGTTAGATGTGTGGAAGGTCCCAAGCTGATGAAGTGCATGAATCAGATGCCACATACAGTCCATGAAGTTTTTGATGTGACCAGCTTAAGGGCATTTCTTATAATATCTGTTATCATCAGACAAAAATAGTTGTCAGGAATCTAAACTAAGCTTGCACAGGGTCTAAGGAATGAAAAAATTGGGTTGGTGTTACCGTAACAATCTACTGGGCAATTTGGCATCTTTCCATAGATTATACTCTTTCTCCCCTTAGAATTGTAAATAAATATGTGGAAAAAAATTCTAAAGTGTAAGCTCAATTTTTGGTCACATATGCCCAATGATCAATTTTTTATCAATCTCTTGCATTGCACAACAAATCTGAACTCAGCTTGCCATAAAATGTCAGCAACAAATTCTGTTGGTTGTACTGTGACTGGGGTTACAGTGTGCATGGATTTAGCATGAAGGGAGCTTATTATCTACTACAAAATCATAGAATTAGAGTTTTTTAGGTTGGAAAGGATCTTTAAGATCATCAAGTCCAAGTGTTACTCTCACCAAGTCTAAACCATTAAATCAGTTTTCACAGATGCAGTATAATTAGCTTGTGGAAAATATGATACCAATTACAGGTTATAGAAAACTTTAGTAACCCTTTGAACCTTGTCAGGATAAGCACACACTGTAGTTACTCTAGTTTGTAAAAATTGTCACTCATAGGTATATGTTTCTGCTTCTGCTTCTGCTATAAAAAAAATTATCCAGTAATGGATTGCAGAGATCTTTTAGACAGAACACACTGAAGCTACTAAAAAACATGCAGTTGGAGGAGAGCTTCAGTGGGCTATGAAAAGGCATACACTCAAGAAGAAACAGCATTTGGATGTGTAAGAACATAACCTAAATGAGGTGTAGACTGGACTGTCTTGAGCCATGAGCACCGCAGGCCACTGCTTAGGGTAGGAGATTGCTGGCATGTTGATTGTGCCAATAAATTTCGCTTCTGCCAAAGGCTCGTGCTTCATACCTGGTGATATCTGGGTTAATTTTGCATGCTGAGGAAGAGGTTGAACTTTGGATTAGGCCAAGATACATCATTTTATATCACTAGCTCCCAGGCAATATAAAATGAGCCGCTCTTGCTGAGGTTGGAAATGACCTCTGGAAGTCATCTGGTCTGACCTTCTTGCTCAAGCAGGGTGACCTAGAGCAAGTTACTGAGGACTGTGTCAAAATGGCTTTTGGGTATCTCCAAGGAGGGAGATCCACATTCTCCCTGGATAACATATTCCAGTGTTTGGTCACGCTTGCAGTAAAATAAAGGGGTTGCTGATGTTCAGACAGAGCCTCCTGTGTTTCAGTTTCTGCCCACTGCCACTTCCATTCCACATGAGAAATTGTACAGGCCTGGTCTGGTCTTGGCCCTTCAATTTTGAGGTGGCTAATTCAAGACTGCCTGCATGGCCATGAGCTGACTTGGTAGCCTGTTGTCAGAAGCTAGCTCCAGCCTTTAAGTTGCCTTAAGACTGTAAACTTGAACTACACAATAAAAAAAAATTGAATATTGTGCATACAAATTCAAGTGACTATCATGAGATCCAGACAAATGTCACTGTATTCTTTCTTCATCTAGCTAGCTGGTTTCTGAGAAAACTCCTCCAGACTATAAAGGGCAAGCAAAAGCCATTTGACTTATATCCAGTCTACAAATTGAGTTGTTTCTATCCTATTTTTCAAGTCCTCGTTTATATCTGATTAGCTAATATCACCCAAGAGCCAGACCATTTGTTTAACACTAACTGCTTCCAAAATATTTCTGTTAGTATCATCTAGAAAAACTGATGTCAGTTCTCTAATGAAACAAAGGGTTATTATAATTCACAGAGCCATGTAACAACATTTAAGGCTGGGATTGATACTTGCTCTGGAGCTTATGCAAATGAAATTTCCTTTTTGTTTCTACATCAACAGCTTAAAAAACCCTTCAGTTCTAAAAATGTTCAAATATGTAGAAGTACAGATGGAATTTTCTCACCTTTGCCTTTACAAAGTCCATTGAAAGATCAAAAAAGATTTGTTTAAACTTGATCTTTGTCCCATAAATTGCAAGGATCCACAAAAAGCAAATAATTCACAGTTATTAACAGAGATTTTACAATACCAGTGCATACAATAAACTATGTATACCAAAGTGTGATTTGCTCCTTGAATCTATCTGTATGGACTGGAATACCTTCCTCCATATATTTGGGAATTAATTCAGAATGTTGTAAGTTAAAAAGAGAAAAAGAGCTTGTCCTTTTTTTGTATCAGACTTGCTGAACAGCAAGCTCAATGCTTTTTTTTTGCTTCTATCCTGCCTTTATGTTCTCTCAATTGATTTGCTTAAGACTTCAAATGGAGTAAAACTCCATGTACCTTGGCAGGACCCCGAGGAAGAGACCACATGGCTGCACTGTGCCTGGAGAAAACCAACAATGATATCTTGGTTTGGTATCCTGGACTCAAGCCAACATCATTTCTGTCCCGCCTTGAGTGCAAGGCTGTACCCTCCATTTGCAGGGTACAGACACATTTCTCCTGGCAGGTCTCTGTTGGGGGGGGGGGGGGGAGGGTTGAGCCAACACTCAGAGCTCTGATGCCTATGAGGAAACAGCCCACCAGAAGAATCACAAGTCTGAAACAGTCTCACCCAATGAAGAAGCCAGAATTTGGCCCAATCTAGGCAACTAAGACACACAACTGTATTTAAAGTAACTTTCGTAGTTATTGACTTCTGGACGGATACATTGGTATTTTCTGCCTATCAGTTTAGATAACAAGCTCAAACTACACAGTGCACTTCATTAGATACTATAGGCAAGCTTGATTGCATCTCAGCTAATTATCTGAGATTTAGTGTTTTTCTAACACTGAGGTGGACATTCAACCTTTTTTCCCCTCCCTCTCCCCTCAATTAGAATAGATGTAGTGAAAGAAGGTATAATAACTCCAGAAATAATTGGACTTTTCAGCAGTCTGTGACAAGCTGTCCAACACATATTCATACAGTCCACTCTGCTTTTACAAGCTAAAGCCACAGATTGCAATTTATGGCTGCTTCTTGAGGTTGAAATTAGAAAGACTATTAATGTTAGAAGGAAAATATATTAGCAGAAACGCTTGCTGGATCTGAAAGATCTGCCTTTTGGCTGAGATCAATAACCAGAAAGCCCAAGGCTGATTTTTATCAGAATATGGAGTGAATGCCTAGGAGAATGGATAATAAGTGCTGTCTGGGGATTTCATTGCCTTCCCACAACCATGTGAAAAATGTAGCCACTGGGTCCCACAAAATTATAGGCTTCATTGTGATGAAAGATCCAGTTTGCTTTTGTTTAACTAGCAATAAAAATTTTGGAGCACTAAAAGTTGAAAACTGCTATTGTAGCCTTCAGCTTAGAGGCATAACATGACTTGTGCCCACTGAATGAGGTAGTGGTTGCAGGGACTTTTTTTTCCTGAGGTGTTTGCATGGCACCTATGTGGCTGGTTCCCAAGGACAGCAGTTGATTCTCTGGTGTGCCAGTTAAGTAACCATAATTCAAAGGATATCTGCCACAGTAAGACTCTCATTGGAGCGACAAACAAAGTTCATATGACCATGTGGATCCGTCAGTGTTGGCTCTGGTAGGTATCTATTTTCACTCCTTGTAAACAAGCTGAAGGCAAGGAAATCAGTCATTACCTACGGGCTTTCCTGCTGGGAGATCCTAGAGGATGAACTCAAGGAATTGTTCCTCTTTCTTGAGGACTGTGGCCTGCTGACCTCAGAATCATCATGTCCGCATGCCAATGGAAGGAAGTGGGATGTGTGTGACCTGTTACAGTTCCAGAAGGCAACTCTTATGTTAGAAAGTTTGTGCCTGTGTGCGTTGTTAAGACTTGTGATGTAATTATTTGGATGCATCTGTACCACTGGAAAAAAAAAAACCAACAGATCCAGACTGAGGGGTGTCTGCATACATGCTTAAATAGAAGGACTCTAGATTGGATTTCTGGTGTTGACCACAACACAGATGCCCATTTCTGTCAGCTAGAATCTGTATTTTCACAACATGCTCTGTATTACATATATGTGTACCTCACTCTGAAACAGCAGAGAATGTGCACCTGAGGGATGTGCATTATTTATGACCTGTAAAACAGAAGGGACTTGCTAGACATGCACATTCAGTAACAGGCCATTGAAGCCAACAGTTTCTCCTTTAGTCATGTCTGAGTGCTAGAGTCTGTATACCTTTCTGCTGTACAGACTTTGCCACAGCTCTTAACAAGTAGAAATAAAACAACTGTAAATGCATCAGGAAAATGGAGAGGTGTCTTTGACATTGTGGGAAAACCTCACGGAGGGCATTCATACGCCATATTCAATTTATTACTTATGATTTGTTTATACTTAGCCATGTAATGTATCCAGAGAGAGAAAACAGGTCATGTTTTAGTAGTTCAAATGAAATAAAGAATATGCATACAACCTGACCTACCCATGCTCTTGGAGCAATCTGTGATTAGCAAGTGACAAAATGAGTGATACAGGATAGTTCAGAGGAATAGGTAACAGGTAACATTCTCACAGGAGAAGGCCACTCACGATTCAAGGTGATACACGTGGCTTGATACTGTTTGAACAAACTGTGAATAAGGATGATATGCAATTCACAGTGGGCACTGGTGAATGAGGATAAAAAAACCAAACCTCACTTCATTTAAGCATGGAGGCAAATCTGTTAGCTGAGCTTGCAGAGACCAGCCCTGATGATCCTGTTATAACCACAGAGAATAGGTTCTTTCCTGGGAAGCATAGTTAACTAATGGCATGCACATTCCCTCCATGATAACCTCAACATAAAAGGGATCCTGAGGAAAAGGTTTTCTGAGAGGATGACAGATGACTACAGATCTTATCTTGATCTGAACTGCTGAGTTCATGGTGACTGAAGGCTGATATCTGATGTCTCATCACATTCATGGAAGCCCCCTGAAAACCTCTGTACAGCCTGTGTGAATGCAGTGCCTGGCACTGCTGGCACATCCCAGGGAAGGTGCCACAGCTGAGGCTCAGGAGCAAAGCATGCCTTCACAGTCTGTAAATCGGGGTCACTACACACAGTCTTTCCCAGTCAGCATGCAAACAGAGGGGAAAAATGAGAAGGATATTACATTTCCTGTAACATATTAGGAGCCAAAACCTTCAAGCTGAGAATTTTTATCAAGCACACAATTTAATTAAAAGGATAAATATGTACAGTGAAATAAACAAAAATGGTGAAGTACATCCTAGTAAAAATCCAGGTCAAGATTTAGGACTCTGAAAGTCCTAAGAAATTATTTCAGCCCTTTCTCTTCAATCATATACAGTTTTGCAGTTCTTAAAAAAAAAAAAAAGGCAGAGAGAAAGAAGATGCTTCCAAAATTCAGTATTCATTTGGGAAAAAACCAATTATTTTAGTGAATAATATAGGTGCATACCAAGATGTGGCTTGGGAGCTGACTGAAGCCTGAAAGAGCTGCGCCCCTACAAAGTCCTGCAGTTGTGGAGGATCCTGTCTTTTCAGGACCCAGTTCTCTCACTGTCTTGTATATCTAGGTATGTAAGACTTTCTAGGTTTTTTTCAGCATCTCAGTAACAAGTTCTAATGATGTATAAAAGAACAATATCACTGCCTATGAAACAACTAGTGAGTGCTAGGTTGTGCTATTTCATTATTATTTCACTGCAACATTGTCAATAAAGCCCAGCAAATGCAAACCTTAAAAATAGCAAGAAATTAAGGTCCTCCTGAAAAGGACTCAGCTACAGGAGAAAGTAATAAGTGCATTTGCTATGAAGTGACTTTATTTTTATTTCTATACAAATAGAAGTGACACAGAAAATGCATTAGTAACCTTCAAGTTATATTTCTTTTATATACAAGTGCTGGATTTTAGATCAAAGCAAAATTGTTTCTGATTTAGTTGTTGGCTTTTTAAAAAAAATTCTTGAGTGCTTTTTAGTGGAAGTGCACTAACATTGATATTTTCCCTAGCAGAGATGAGTAGCACGGCTAAGTGGGTAACAAATGCTTTACTCTGTATTAGAACTGTAAGTAGCAGTTAATTTACAGGCTTTCAGAAAAAGTAGGGCAAAAAAATGGAAGTTAATACATTTATTTTTTTATTTTGCCATAGTGCAGTTTTAATTTTTCTGCCCATCTGGGATTTGGCTCTACTTTGAATCAGAGCTGTGCAAATCAACATGAACCCTTTCATAACTTTTTAATTGTTCTACCTATACACATGCAAAATGGATGAAAAGAAATTGAGTGATCAGTGGTTAATTACATTACAATTACTCTTAAGATATTATATAATTTTTGACAATTATACTGATATTTATCAGGAAATTCATGTGCACTTAGATAATAATTTTTCATTTAAAAATGATTGGTAACCAGAATATATTCTGTAATTTTCTTAGTCTAAGAGTAACTTTCATTATTTCCCATAATTTCTTATGAAGCCCTTCAGTTTTGGGGAAATACCAATTTGCAGCACTATTTATTTGGGGAGCACACAGTATTACTTTTAATTCTAGTACATTACAAGGCAATCACTAAAATTCTGTAGAATCAGTAGATACTAAAGCCTACAAATATTGGAAGGTCTTGTTATCATTAGGTCTTGATTTGTACCAATATGAAAAAAAAATAATTCTTAGACAAAAGGAAATAAATCGCTATTGAGATGAGAAGATATCACTGCCTTGAGCAACCTGGTCAAGTGGGAGGCATCCCTGCCCAAGGGCAAAGGGGATGGGACTAATTGATCTTTAAGCTCCCCTCCAGCCCTTAACATTCTATGATTCTATGTTCTAGGATTCTGTGACCTACAGCTGTAGCCTATCAAGTTTGAAAGGTATCAGTGCCTTTTAATAGCTATCCAAATTATTCCATATCATTGGCTGTGAATTTCAGGTGTTGACTCTCTATTGGACTCCAATCCTACTGATATCAAAGGATTTTTTAACACCAACAAACTAGATGCTTCTCAAGACAGATGGTTATCAAATGCAATAAAAGCAGTTTTATTGAAATGTATGGGTTCTACTAAAATTAAATTGACTTTAAGTAAATATGATGTGGTAACATCCTTTGCAAAACATCAGCTGATGGTGATTTGAAGATGACTCAAAAGCACAAATCCGGATATATAACATGGATTCATACAGTTCCTGTAAGTAAGACAGTCTTTGTGGTGAACCAAAGACTGTTTTGATAACTGCACCAAGTAGATTTCAATTTATACATACTGCAGTCAGATGTGAATTTGCCTACTCTACTCAGCCTATTTGTTCATACTTAGAAATTTACAGGTAAAGGTAGATCTTCTTTCTAGAGGAGGAAGGATCTCATCTTTTAGTTTAAAACTGTTCCTGCTTGTCCAATCACTGTCTTCCCATATAAAATGTCCCTTCCTTTCTCTTTTATAAGCTCACTTACTGGAAGGCCAAAATGAGGTCTCCCTGCTGCCTTCTCTTCTCCAGGCTGAACAACCTCAGCTCTCTCAGCTTGCCTTCATAGGAGGGGCACTCCAGCCCCCAGGACACCTTTGTCACATTCCTCTGGACCCACTCTAACAGATCCTCATTTTCCTTGTGCCAAGCACCCCAGAGCTGGATGTGGCACTTGTGGTGGGGTATCACAAGGGCAGAGTAGAGGGGGAGAATCACCTCCCTCAGCCTGCTGACCACGCTGCTTTTGATCCAGCCTGGGATTCAGTTGGCCATCTGGTCTGTGAGCGCACTGTTGGCTGATGTTCAGCTTTTCACCCGCCAGAACACCCAGTCCCTTCTCTGCAGAGATGCTCTCAATGAGTTCTTCTCTCAGTCCATACTTATGTCTGGGATTACCCTGACCCAGCTGCAACACCTTGCACTTGGATTTGTTGAACTTCCTGAGGTTTTAGTGGGCCCACTCCTCAAGTTTGATGCTTCTACTCCAGACTTTGAGAATTGCAATGGAATAAGGGAAGGTAACTGAATCTTCAAAATAAACACACATTACAGATCATGGCTATGCAACAAAAACATCAGCCATAAGAACAAAGAGACTAATTTTCAAAGGCACTAACAGACATATTTCTTTTTAAAGCTTCCATCATACATCATTTTCATGGGTCAGTCAAGGAAAATGTGGAAGAAGAAACCTCTTTCCCTCTCTGAAGTCAAAACAGCGAGAGAGAGGAAATGAGAGAAGAAAGGATTAGAGGCTTCTTCAAAGTAGATGGTATCTGTGAAGAGCCTAGGACTGGAAAATAGTCATGCAATACAACATATTTGAAAAAACTATGCTCTTAAGAACAAACATAATATTCAAGAACCATATTTTCATTCTTCTCCACTATTGATGACATCAAAAAATTTTGAAGGATAGACTGATGATTCAAGGCAAAAAGTAATCTAAAGATTAAAAGGTAAAGAAATAAAAAGTTCTTTTTATTTCTTTTATATTTGGTTCCTGTAGGAGTCAGCTTTTTCAGAAAGAAACTCATATAAATAACCCTGAAAATATTATTGCTGTTAAAGCAAGTTCTTCCTAGTGTTTAAAAAATTTGAGGACAAAGCCTTTAAATAATGTCAGTTCTGTTTTTCTGTTTCATCCTTTTTTCTAGCTAAAGTTATTCATGGATAAATACTGGGTTTGCTAGTTTATTCATTTTGTAAATCTTGAAAGAACACACTAGTTACTTGTAAACCTCTTCCTTTTGGTTAAAGTCCCAGATTGATAAATATATTTCGTGAACTGCAGTTGACTAAAAAAAAAATTAAATCAGAGCATCAATACCTCAATCTTGATCCACAATGTGCCTGGGGAAGAAAATTGCCTCAATTGAATATCAATGGCAAAACTCCATTGACTTCAACAAGCCAAGATTCAGTCTTTGTTCTTTGTCATTTTGCAGATATGAAAATTCACATATTGTATCTTCTCATACAAGGCCAAGCTCAGAAAGTTATGACTTTTTGAATATCAAATAAAAGAGGGGGATAATCATTTTTTCTAACTAAGCGAGCACTTAGAAGTGAAATCAATGTTTTCATTCTTCATGGCACTTGCCTTTCATTCTTATCTAAAAGTAGTTTTCTTCTATCACTCTTGATATTTTTGTCTCCTGTGCACCAGGCTGCAAATCCATACTGAGCCTTAGCTCTCAAGGTTATTGTCTCAAATCTGGTCAAGCTCCGCGGTGACTCTACACTGCCACCACCTCACAGCTGCTTGGGGTCTCTGTGGAACACCCAATGGGGTCAGTGAGGTCCTGGGCAGATGCTGACTACAGTATAAAAAATATGACCGGGAATTACATGAACAACTCTATGAGTTTCCAGGTGGCAAAGGACTGAGGGAGCTGCAGCTGACAGAATTACTCAGGCGCCTCTGGTGTAGCCCCTTTGTCCACTAATGTGGTCCACTGAGGAATCTAGTATGAAACCTTGTAGTGAACCAACACAAACTGATGAAGGGCTTTATTGTCCCAGGATGCCAGCCTAGCACCTTTCACCTCTGCTAGAAACACAGTGAGCTGCACACAAAGAAAGGGCTTCAGCTGTCAGGCAGGGCACTGTTTTATTTTACAGTGTGGCCAGGGGGTGTGACCTCTAAACTCTCAGACCCTGGGATAAACCAAGTGAAAAACTCATTTTAGAAAGTAGCATGTTAAGTTAACAAAAATAACTTTTAAATCTTTCCCCTGAGCTCCTGAGCAGCCTTCCTGGCTAATGGATGGCTGCACAGCTACCTGGCAAAAAATACAAGCTCTCCCACTTTCCTGTGGGCAAAATAGGAGAGGCACTGCAGACCGATCCAAAAGATGCTGAGAACACTTCTATAAATATGCAATTGACTTTCCTCAGTTTTCTTTGTTGTCTCAAACAACTTCTGAATGATTTTTCAAGTAAATTTCACGCTACTCTTCAGACAACTCATTCAGCTCATTTGGCTTTATTTATTCATTCCTTGCTAGCAGACGTGTCAGAAATAAGCAACTCAATACAAATAGCAAAACAAATACACAAAATGAAATTTCAAAGGCAAGGCGAAATAAAAGAAAGAATTTATGGTGTTTTCTTGATCTTACTGGCAAACCCAGAGGAAAGTGGACATTCCTGTCTCTGGATAATGGCTGAAAGAGGGATTCTCATGGCAGAGTGAGTTCTCAATTTCTACAGTGTGCCATCCACCTGCCTGGGCACACAGTTGAAGACATCACTACCTGGTAATTTCATTCAACATTCCACTTCTGTGATTCATCTAAATTTCATAGTGTAATAAACCTTCCCTAGACACATTAGCACCACTACTAGATTAGAATATTTTACATTTATATTTGTTATCTTGGGGAGAGCATTAGTATTTTCTAGTCAATGTAATTTACATGAATGCAAGATAACTTTCAGTGTGAAATACTCGCACTGAATGTATCTGGAGGCAATAATAGCTATGAACTTTACTTATTTGTTATCTCCTAGAGGCAGATTACACTTTCTATTAATAAGAATAATCCACAATCCTGAGATTGTGCTTCAACACAATACCTTTGATAAACGTTACCCAAGTGCCAATTTTCTTTGTCTCCATAAGCATGTAGGTCAACACTGATGCTGTAACACTGCAATCTATAAAATCTCTGCTCCCCATGCTTCATCCCTGCAGAGAGCTGGCTGCTGGCTATACTTCATTTACCCATCCAAGGAATAGGAACCCATTGCTTCGCCTAATAAAATCTCTGCACCTAGGACTAATGCTTACCATGCCCAGGTGGACGCAAATATTACTAGATTGCATCAAACCCACAAAAAACCAAAAAAACAAAAAAAAACCCACAAACCCCCATACCAAACAAACAAAAACACTCATAGATAAGAAAAGTCTAAATAAAACTCAGCACTCCTTCTTTCACAGAATCTTGCTTTTGGTTTCTCCCACTTCTTTTCTGCTGTCTGTGCTCCTCCCAAACTCATCTTCTGAATGCCTGCTTGGATCTTCTCCATCTCTTATCTTGGAGCTACCACTGGTATCACTTCTGTTACTGAGGAGGCCAGTTCTGTCCAGTTACTTGGATGCCATGCCTTCTTTTCATTCTGCCTCATCTGCTGAGGCTCTCTTTGCTATGCCAGGATATGAAGTGCTTCTTCTGCATTTTATACTCAGAGCTCTGTCAGCTGCATCAACTTACATCTTGTCATAGTCATTTTGAACCAAAGGCCCCACAGAAGACACAGAAGATGTGCAAATGTTTCTGTCAGTCCCATAGGGCTCAGGTGTTTCAGCCAGATAATCATCATGGGCAAGTCAGTGGGTGTTGATTTGATTCCAAAGGGATTCCATGAATGAGCAGGGATCAAAGGGAGCTCCCTGGGCTACCCAAACAGAGCCAAGACCCTCAGAGTTGCATTAAGGGACAATAAAGAGATTCAACTGTGGACAAAACTCTGTGCAACTGCAGCCATTGGGTTTTACCTCTGTTTGTGGAATGGGGGCTAAGGAGAGGAAGGGATCATGCACTACTTTTAAGAGGCCTGTAAAATCCAATTAGGGAAAGCTAAGCCCACAGCTTGACTATGGGAACTTTCTTACAGGGCTCATAAACTTACAAAAGCACCAGTACTGCTGGACTGCATCTCTCTGAGATACAAGCCCATAATTTTATTTATTTGTAATGGTAAAAGTAAGGGGGTCAAGGTGTGCCTCTCCTGGGGATGATGTTTATATTAGAGCCCTTGAGTATGTGACTACTTCCCTCTTTGCTTTGCAAGCCTTGATGCAATATTTTCTTCCTATTTTTTAGCTATTTTATTACTATCTTCCAAAGGAGGAAAAAGACACAAATTATACAAGCACTTAGACATCTTTAGATGTTACAGTTCAATAGCAGTTTACTGCCATTTTGGTAAATTGTGCACAGCAGCAAGCCACAATTAAATGAAATCTTCATTCTTAATGTCTATATGTCTCTAAGATAAGAGTGCAGTTTTATTCTCCTTAGAATACTCTATATCTTTATTAAATGCACATGTCATTACAACATAAAATGACTGGCTCCTCAAGCAGACTCTGAAAGATGGCTGCATTTATTTTGCTCTCTGCCTCAAATGACAACCAGAAATGCCTACAGCAAGATTCTGTTCATGGTAAATGTTGAGCAAACTGGGACATTTCTCCATTTGCAGATCTATCCCATGCATCCCATAGATTTGGGATGGGGAGCGGGGCTGGAATAAAAAAATATGCCAGGGAGAAAAAAAGTGCGAATCAATAAAACATCACCAGTACTCTTTTCACAGCACTTCTTGAAAAACCCACTTGCTTCAAGCTGTATCCATAAATGCAATGAAATTCTCCATGCTTAAGTGTCTATCTCATTTCTAATCCATCAGACTCAGCAGCATCATTTCAAAGAGATGGATACGCTTGATAGGAAAGAGCTGATCCTCCACCTCATGATGGCATGACCACGTTGGACAAGCTGTGACAAAAACACCGTGGAAGTGGTGCTTGTCTGTTTGCCATCCCTGTCTTGTGTGAACAAGAGAACATCTTGCTCTGTAGAGAAAATCTACCCCAACTTCTGCTCCTAAATTCTGTCTTTTGTGTGTGCCTGTCTGAGCAGTAATTCAAGCATCAGCAGATACTGGCTGACCTCCAGCTGAAGCTGGATACTGCACTTTCCTTCCTGCAAGGATAGGCATCCCTTCAGGAGTCTGCTATTAGCAGCCAGGTGAGAAGGAGAGCCCAGCTGAATGCAGAGCTGACCAACAATTCCTTTTTATAACAGATATCCACCACTGGGGCATGCAGGGGAGTATACAATGAGAAGCATGGGCCTGAGGTTTGCCTCTCCAAGACAATCTTTACCTGAGAGCAGCTCAAGAGTTGCCACTTCTTTTCCCTTGATGCTTTCCTGAAAGACCTGAGGAGCTATCTGTCCTCAGCACGGGGCAAAGTGCACATGAGCTCCATATGTATTTCTTTTTTTTTTTAAATTTTTTTTCTGACTTATATTCCTATACTGCTAAAAACACCCCTAAGCCAACTAACCAAAAAACCACAACAAGCAAACAAACTAACAAACAAACAAGCCCAAACCATACAACAACAAATCCCCCCCAAAACAAAACAAAACAAAACAAATCCCTCAAAATGAACAGAAAAACCCCAAACAAACACCCCCCCCCAAAAAAAACCACCTCTGCCCCCAAAAATTTCCAGCAGAATTTCATTGGTTCTCCAGGAAAATAACAAAGTAGATACCGAATCTTGAGAGATCCTGAGTTCCCTCTGCAAGGTGCAGAGCACCATCAACCACAGTGGGCAGCCACAGGGTGAGGGGTGATGACTGGTGTATTTAAGACCTTCAAGTGTAGGGTTCATCCCAAGGAAACATCACTGTGGCAAGCTCAGGTCTTTGGAGGAGCTCAGGAGTTAGAGCTGAGAAAGACAACGCAAGCACCAGTGTTCCCACACTGACAGTTTGGTATCATCGATTTACAACTGCCACGAGCAACTGCTGGGTGGTGTGGTGTTCTGCAAAGTAAGGAGCTCCTGACAAAAAGGCATAATTTTCACACAAAGCAGAAAAATGAAGAGTTGCCTCCCAGATAGCTCTAGCTGACTATAGGGAACACCAAAGTGAGCAGCCTATTTATTATATTGCATCTGACATTATGAGAGCCTGTGTAATGTAATTATCCATAAAAGTCCCAACAATCTGCCAATTGTTCTTCTCAGGTACACTTGTTTTTAAGACAGCTTTCCTAGACATCCATTACTTACAGCTTCCTGCTTGTCTTTATCTATTCTGTAAACATTCTTTTGCCCTGAATAACTGAATGTAAAAATTTTGAAACCGCACAAAGTCTACTGTTTTATAAATATAGATGTATTTTTATAGTTATAATTAAAAAATAATTATCTGTTTAGGTAGTATATTTGATGTATATATAACCTATCCTCCTCATTGTTTTTCTGGTACGGAAAAGTTCATTTGCAGGCAGTGGGCCCTACTCGGGACTCAGGGAAACATGGGGGCCTGGCTTTATTCTACTGACCTCTGTATCTTTACTGAGGAGTATAAGGAGCTGTGCTTTTACAAGGAAAGAGGGATCTTGCCCCACAAGATTTTTTAATACATCTTCTTAGGGTTCAGGCTCTCTAATTCACAGAAGAGGACCGTCACTCTTAGAAGATGAATACAAGGAAGAGGATTATGATCAGCAACAGACTGATACAGTAAAGGCCCAAAATGGCCCCCTTTTAAAGAGGATTTGGATGGTGAGGATGTTTTGAAATTAATGAGTAACCTGTTGTTGGTTCATGCTATTTCAGACTGGCTTTTTTCTTCATTTTATGAATTAAAAGACACCACCTCTACCTCCTCTGCGTCATTTCCCACTTTTCTTTGTTCAGGTCCCACTCCTCCCTCAGTATGCTGCCTTTTGTGGATCTAATTCTTACACAAGAAAGTGTTTATATCTCATAAGAAGCCTATATATTTAAATTTGAGTTATGATTCATTTTGGGCCACTGGTAACTTTAAAGTGTTGCTAAAATTGCACCACACTGCAACTGGTACTTAGTGTTGTCCTTATGAGCCCCACTGGATATGCACCATGTGCTTCTACTCATCCAGCTGCCCCACATCCAAAAGTGGATGGGCTTTTCAGATGCATAGGCCTTGGTACATATTAACAGTGGCAGAATTCCAAGAATCATAGAATGGTTTGGGCTGGAAAGGACCTCAAAGACCATCTAGTTCCAATTCCCCTGCCATGAGCAGGGACACCTTCCACTGGACCAAGAATCCATCCAACCTGGCTTAGTCGATCTTTGGATTCATTCTCTGCTTTCCAATTATGTTTCTTCTTTTTAAAGATATATGAAGAGGGGACTCAGATATTTTTTGCTTCACATAGTGTCATGACCTTGTAAACCACACCTGCTGTGAGAGCTGTGCTTTCCTGCTGTAGGAGGAGATTGGGTGAGGTTACTTTCTGAACACAATATTGGCAGCAGCAAAGCTCCCCTTTGGACTGAAAGAAAGCACAGCAAAAGAAAAAGATATTGAGGGAGGAAATCTCCCAGCAGCAACTATAGGACCTAAAGCATACTATTTCATAAGATATATGCTTCTTTTGGTATGCTATGTGCTAATCCCTACAAGTGTTCTATAAATGGATTGATAGCTAAACATGAGCAAATCTTAAGAATAACTCAACTGTTTCAGAATCTCATTATATTTTTAACTCGATTTCAGTCTTGTTCAAACTCCATTCCAAAAAAGCCAATTCAAGGCTGCAGGCAGCCTTGAAAAACACTTAAAAAAAGAAGAACATGGAAGATACATAACAAAAAATTGATCCAAAAGACAAAATTTCATACATCTATTTTATCCCCAAGCATTTCAGAGGCAGTTCTGTCTAGTGCATAGGAAAGCATAAACTCAAGAGCAGGGCTTGACTCAGCCACTTGGCAATGCCTTCCCCTAGCCAAATGGTTTACCCGTCCCCTCTATTTCAGACTCACTAACACAGGCTGATAACCTTCTGGGGCTGATACTGCCTATTTTCATGTACCTGCCCTCTGTCCATAGGTGCATTCCTAATGAATAAGGGTGTGTGCACCATTTTTCCCTGTAAGACCTCTTGTTTCTCACAGCAATAGAAAAGAGGAGCCAATATAAGAACAGAGGAAATGTGAAATCCAAGAGGCATCCAGAGGAGTTGTAGGAAGGGTAGAAGCTAATGTCACAAAGCCATAAGGTTATATGGGAATTAATTTTTTCCTAGTTTTCTGTAATTTGTTACGTAATTACAGAAAACAAGACCATAGGGAACAGAATTTCCAGGAAGAGACAGGAAAAGAGGAACTGCCATTCCAGAAGATACACTGGTGATGATTAGCAGCTGAAAGTTGCTAATCTGCTAGATGACAGCAAGAAAGAAATTAAGTAAGAAGAAATCTATATGCAGATAATCTACCTAGTTTGGGAGATTACTAATCTGACATATTTTAAAGATCTACTCTTTTGAGCAACCCGTATGTTTTATTTCACTAGGCTTTCTATTTTCCAGGTTCTGTCAGGGGATGCCTCTTTGTTCACTTAGTTTGTGTTCTGAGAAATTTCCCATGTCAAAAGTCCTTGAAGTTTATAATTAACCACAACAGAGCTCATGCACTTGAAGATGGATGAAGCTGAAAGAAGAGACATAGCCACAGAGAAAAAAATTTTGTACTGCAGGCTGTTAACAGGGAAAAATGCTGTCACTGTGAATATCTGCCTGTATGAAAGCAATGTTCAGCAAGGGATCCCTGTCTGGTGTCCCTTAGGCTTTGCAGGTAAGCTGTGTGAAAAGCCGACTTGAAGGGGCAGCTCTATCTTCTGCCAGGAGAAGGCCAGGAAATGTGGTTATAAAATCTAGTATTCTTCCTGGAATATTTATTAGGGGTTTGGAAAGATTGATTTGGCCACTGAGGATAGATATGTGAGCATCTGCTCTAATGGCAGTAAAAAGAATTAGACTCATCAGGAATAGTAATTCATAATGATAGTGGCAGTGTTTGCTCTTTGAATATAAAGAATCTCCTAGGCCCTTCAAGCCAACTATAACTAACAATACTACATGCAAGAAAAGCATCTTTTTTTTTTTTTTTTTTTTTTTTTCCACAGCAAGAGTTGCAGTCAGAAAAGGGACCAAACCTGTGAGCCTCTGAGCACAGGAGTGAGTGGATGATTGTTAATTGAGCGGTTCCTTTTCTGATCACCTTATACAAACAGAAGGGCATGTCATTACATTTGCAAAGACACTTGAGAAACTGTTACTGTCTGAAAAAGTATAGATGAAGGAACCTGATGTACAGATCTGGTAAAACTCAACACCATTTGCTGTAGTACTGACATAACTGGATTTTGAGTTCCTAAGGAAAGAGGAGAGATGAAGTAGGAAAAGCAGATGTCTTCTCTTCTCAACCTGGGGCCCAGGGAAAGGAAGCCTGAACTTGTTTTATTTCTTTGCATCCCATTAAGGAAAAATAAATGCTCTTCAAAATGCTATATTTCTATTCTTTCTGAAGTATGACCAGAAAGTCATCCTAACATCCTAAGTAAAGATGAATCACATTCATGATGAAGTCACTCAGACTGGGTGAACCTCTGCCTTTTCTACCTCTGCTCCTCAGGTGAAGCTGCAGTACACATTTTTTAAGAATTCTCCATGCTTACTCTTAACAGTCTTTAACATTTACCAGGAATAAGGAGTCGTAAGGAAAAGTGCTATAGATCTTAGTAGAAATAAACCCAACACAGTATTGTTCAAATTAGAACTTAAATTGATATTTAAAATGCTGAACCACAGATCTAATTCTCCATAAAATTCTGCTCAAGAGCTTGAATAAAACTGCAGAAAAGATTTCCTTTTTAACTGTAGAGAAATTTGCTGTAAATGGGTGCAATAGTGTACTTTAGAACCCTGGAGGCAGTTAATTGAGCCCTCCCTCCAATTTTAGCCTGCATATTCTTTGCTAAGCCCACGCACGCAGCTGAGAGAACATCTCCTGGAGTACCATCCTTCTCTAAAAATTAATCTCTGCGTGGTCATGCGCACTGATATAGCTAGAACAGCATGCTTGTGACAAGTGTATATAGGGTGTTTAAGAATACGGCTGCAAAAGATTAGCAGCAAGCAGGTTCTTGCTTAAAATGAGATAGACGTGGGAAACAAATAATGTGGGAAACAAATGGAAATGAAACAGTCTTCATACACCATTGAAAAACCTCTTCATTCTAAGGAAACAGCCCACGTTAGCAGTTTAAAAAAAAGACCCATACTTATTTTGGTCAGCATTGACAACCTTCTTCCGTTGTGTAGTAGTTTCCTTCTCAAATAGTCAGGTGCAGAGCACAGTCCTACTCATCGGGAGCAAAGCTGACAGAATCTGCCTCTCACTTTGGCACATTCAGCATTTCACAGACTTTATAGTGTGTATCTGGTGAGTCAAGCACCCATTCTGCCAAACCTCCATATGTAAATGCAGGTTTACCCCCACTGGCACAGCATAGCAGAAGACGTTCCCAGACTTATTTATTATTTATTGGAAAAACATATTTATTAAACAACTGTGCTTCAAAACACAACTTTCTTTTTCTTTTCTCTCCTTTTTCCCTATAGCCTCCTAGGATCTCTCTAGCAGCAAAAATTTCCCTGCAATTATAGCCAACAACTGAAACTCAGCATGAAGTTCAGATATAGATTTCACACCTCTCTGGAGCAATCACTGAGAATTTCAGGGATTTAAGGAGTTTTAAGAACTGCCTGCGAAGAGCTAAATCTTATAGAAGTATTGCTCGTTCACCACCTGACGCATAGGGACTGTACTTTTTATTTTAACACTCATAAAACATGTACAAGGGCTGAGGTGTTTTTGACACATAAATCTCAGGTGCTGAAAGTTCACTCTTTTTCTGCTGCCTCTTACAGTTATTTGAGGCAATGTGCCACTCCCAGTGTTTCTAGAAATGTAATGGCACGCTTCCCCTAAAAGCCCAGAGTATCGCTATTATACGGACTTTGGAAGTTAAACTCCTTTTGAGGATTCTTGATCCTTTTCTTAAAGCTCAAGTGTCATTTTCCTTGCCAGTCAGCCAAAAACCATATTGAAGAAACCCTAAAATTTTAGAGATACAGGCAGAAAAATAGACTGCATGTACAGCTAGTGCATATTCAGTATGAGCTAAATTGTCCCAGGCACTGGAAAGGATGTGCTCACTGTGTGACCACGTGCCCATCTGCAGAGGGTGAAACAGGCACTCTGGCTCCTGGCTGCCCTCCTCCTGGCCCCTGAGCAAGAGATAGCCAAGGACAGCTGTTCTGCCCAGCGGAGGTCTGAAGCCCCGCACCACTCATCATCTGGGACACCATGCTGAATATCTGCCAAACTACATTTCTGTGCTTGTAGGAACCTGTAGGAAAATGTAGGAAGAATATTCCTTCCCTCTTCTATTTTCATATACAATAAGTTGTTTAATATAAAACAGTGAAAAAATATGCATCTGGCCTTTTATTTACTGGCAGTTTCAGACTGTGAGCTCTGGTACCAATCCCTGGTGCAGCTCCATTGACTACAGCAGACTCTGCCAGAGGTCACAATGTGCCATTAAGAGTTGAAATAAGACAAGATACACAGTCTTGTTTCTTTCCAGCCCATAAAACCAGTCTGGAAGGTTTTCTTTCCTGTCTTCATTTTATCCAAGATCTATCAAGAATATTGAGTTCTATCTTTGTTTTTGCTGAAGGATTGCTGAAGTGGAAAAAGCACTTTAATTACAGGGAAAAGGGGCTTAATCTACAATAGAAAGACAGTATTTCCAGTTAGTTTCCACATATTTTAATTCAGTGGGTGCTAACCAAAGAAAACCCATCATGTTCAGGATGTTTCAAAAAAGTTTCAAAAAAAAAAAAGAAACCCTTCCATTCATATTTTCTTATATTTAGACTTTGTGATACATTTTATTGAAGTGCTTGTGCCATACTTAGCACTGTCATCATGACCTCCTTCCAGAAGTGTATCTGACAACACAATTAACATTTTCACATGTTGTTTGGGTTTTTGCTTTCTTCAGGATAGGTTTGTAGGTTTATATGGAAGAATGTCTTATTTTCTCCTTTATTTGTTTTTAAAACATCCCTCTGTCTGAGAGAAGGGCAAATAAAAGACGAACAATTTGCACTAGGTAAATATGCACAGGCTCAGATGTGGTGGACTAAATGAGCACAGCCCTGGAGCCCTGCCTAAGAAGGGACTGTCTGCTGGATGCTTCTTACTCCTTGAATAGGAAGGGTCTAAGAGAGGGAAGATACTGCAGTCCTCCTCATTCTTCTTCCAAACTAGAATTAGTTGGCAAAGACTTGTTACACTCTGTGCATCAAACCCAGAGACAACCCGACAGTGACAGCATGAAATTGCTATGGCTGATATTTTATGGCCCTTTGCAACATGGAGTAAGAAGTCATTCAGAAATACTTTTCCAAACACATTTGACAGAAGGATATTCATTAAGGATACACATCTTTTGAGCATGAAAAGCTTAGTGACCCTTCCAAGTCACACAGGTGACTGGGAATTTCAATTTGTTAAAATAACCACAGTTTATATAATGGTTGCCTGTCTTGTAATTGCCATGTAAACTATTTCCTTGCAGAAGCAAACAACCAAATAACAAATGAAAAACATAATGCAACTCCACTTATGATCATACCGAAATCTGAATTAGGTGTCACAGTATGTGTCTACTGACATCTGCATTGGAGTGGCAATGGGGAGGGGAGGAAAGCTGTCTCTGGTTTCGATTCCTGAGGCTAAATGCAATACAAATATACCCTGAAGTCAACAGACTTTCACGTGTTATACATCTGTGCTGAATTTGCTTTCCAATATCCTGCTTCCTAGATTTGATGTGGGCAGATGGTGGAAGAGATCTTCCTGGAAGCAGCATGTTCTCCCCTCAAGAGGAATGCCCTTATGTCTCTTAGACATGAACTGTCTGGCTGATTAATAAGTAGTGCTGTTTGGCTTAGGAGAAAGTTCAGATTTGCTTCTTTTGCCTGCAGAGTAGGACTTTACTGGGGCAGGGATGTTAAACTGGGACTCTCAGAGAAGTTTGGAGCAGGTGGTGAAAGCGACCAGAAGAAGTGGGAAGGGAATAAAGGAGGATGCTGTGTCCCCTAAGGGAACAACCTGTTGCCTGTGTGATGTGTCTGGCATGGCAATGAGGATGCCAGTGCCTGGAGCTACAGAGAGGTGCCCCATCTCCTCAGCCCTCACCACCTGCTAGGCTTACCGATGTGATGTGGCCTCTCCAGGTCATCCAAAACCCCCATGATTCCTGGCAGAGAACCTGGTGCAAAGTCTTGTTCTCTGAAAACACTTCTTTCTTCCCCTGGATAAGGAAAATCCTTCTGCTCCTAAGGGAGACAAAAACAGCCTTTCAGTTCAGAGGCTGTTTTCAAGGCTTCCAGCAAGCACACTGTGCTTCAGTACTGCTGATAAATGTATTAAATGAGAGCACATGCTTTTAGAGGGCAAGTGACTACCTAAATGCTATTTACATGTGAGTGTTAATCAAGAAATATGTTCTAATCCAATTCTACCACAATATTATTTTTCCTTCCTTTCCATGACCCAGCATCTATATGAACAAAGGGCACGAAAGACAGAGCTGTCATTTGACTTATGCTACTGACTGTGTTTATCACTGACTGTCCATTTTCTTTAACTTTACATAAAATCAGTGTTTGGGACACTGTAAAGCTAGAAACTTTTAACACAAAACTACTTTTACTAACTTCACTGACTTTACCCAGCACACTGATAGTGAAGAACCAGAGAAACAACCCAAAGCAATATATTCACCTCAGGGGGAGAATTTAAAGAATGGTAACACAGGCACTACAGCAGCAAGACCCATTCCTGCATTTCCTACAGAGAAATAGGAAGCAAGTGAGGTAGGTCTGGGGCTCAGGGTAAAGCCTAGCAGCCCTCCCCAACTCACAATGCCACACAAGGATGGGACTGACAGTCATTTTTGGGAAAATCTCACAAGTGACAAGATCTGAGAAGAGGGGTTAAAAGTCCTCTTGGATAAAACCTAAGAGGTCCTAGTAAGTAAATGTAGAAATGAGCTTTTAGGGGTATGTGTTGACAATAGCAAGTTGAGAGAAAAATGCCCCAAATAAAATTCATTTTTACTGTGGCTACTTGAAGCTTGCAGATAAAGATGAAGACCTGAGACCAGTGGGACCACTCTAGAAAGCCTGTGTGAAACCAACACAGGATTTCACAGGGCTGTACTTGCAACTTTGCTTCCACAGAGGCTTCACTCAGTCCTGTCAGTATTTACAAGGATATTTCTAGATACCTGTAGACCTCAGTGTATGACAAATGCTACAAAATGAGAAAAATTAATTTCTTGGCTCTTTCTCAAGATACTGTAAATGTATTAAAAAAAATTAATAGTCATATTAACTTGATATGCTTCAGACATTAACTCAAGAGACATTTTTTTCAAACAGATTCACAATATTTATAATAACCCTTATGCTATGCTGCTTGTTGCCACCCACGTGAAGGAGCTGCCATACAATGTTGTCTTACATTATTTGCTTAGCTGCAGAAATTTTGGCATGGTATTGTATTGAAAATGAGAGGAATTAACTGTGTGCTGCTGATATATTTTCTCCTCCTGCAGTTTCACATGGTTACAGCTCCCATGTCACACCCCAGAGGTGACTTCATTACAGTAGGTGAATGCTTTCCTGTGTGTTGGAATGTGTTTGTAAAATATTCCTTGGAATTAAAGATACTGGATGGATTTCTAATTGGACATTCAGTATAGCTAGCTGGCACGTTGGTGACAGCTTCATTTAATGTATACAGCTTAATTGGGTAGCTCATTTGCCAAGCCCCAACTGGCAGCAACAAGCACCTGGTTCTGCAGCTAGACGTCCACTTTTAACATGATCTTGAGACACCATCCAAAACCAGAGAGAAACCAAATGAAACTGTTAGAACATTTAGTGAGCAATATATTCCCTGCTCACAAGCAGTGAATCAAATAGGCTTATTCAAAGAGCGCCTTATTTGGGAGAGCATAAAAACAAAGAAGAAAAAAAGAACAGCACAGAGAAACAATCTGCAATAGGCCCCTTTGCTCTCTGCTCCAGTGCCTTCTACTCAAAGTAGATGAATAATAATTCATGTTGCCCTTCTTTTAGCATGATGCTGCTTATTGCTTTCCACAACCAGAGCCATCACTTCCTGACTATAAAGATACTGAATTTTCCTAATTTAGACCTTTTGAGAAAAATCTCAGCTTACTGTGAAGGGGCTGACATCTCTCCTGATAGCCTGCTCTGCTGTTGTTTCCCCTTCTCACTAGGAATTAAAAAAACCCAAAAAAACAAGAGACAGCCCAAGAAGACCTCGCTCAAAGAAAGGAACTTCCTTAAAAGTAAGGTCCTTTCATGCTTCCCGAGTTTCTTTGGCCTAGTTCTTTCTTGTGCAGCATTAGATCTGGGTATCTGGTCAGGCTCAGTAATACTTCACTGGTTTCAATGAAAATGCTATAAAAAATGTCTTAGAGGTCAGGGTTAACAGTGTCTCTCAAAAATTTACTAGAGCTTACAAGACCCACAACTTACTCTAATCTTCAGCAGTTGTCATTGCTCTCTGGACACTTTTGCTTGTAGAGCACTGAGTAAGTTCTTTGTCTTCTCATACTCCAGCTAGCAAAGTTCATTGCTGAGAGAACAATCTCACTGTTGTGCACCGGATTTTCAGAATCACAATCTTCTCTCTTAATCCTTTTCATTGATTCCAGTCCACATATTGATATTTATTTTGGAATATGATATTTTGATCAGTATTCAACTGAGTTGTGTTGCTTTTTTTTGAGATAAAAACATAGTAGAAATGTTAATCTGATTGGCTAACTAAACAGTAATGTTAAATATGCAATTTTAACATCTCTTTCCTGAGATATGTTGGCTACTTATATTCTTTAATTTTACAAAACCAATTTTTCTACAATCTGTGTGGCTAGGCTGAAAAACGTGGATGTACAGCTTGGCCATATTCTCTCAAAATAAAACCAGCAATAAAATATGTAGTGAAGACTGAAATTTATGATATACAGCAGACAGAGATGAAAACCATCTCCTGCTGAAAACAAAGGTAAATTTATCATTGATTTGATTTTAGTTGGGATGTCAGTCAAAGCATGTACATGTCTCAGACCTTGCTCACAGGAACAGGTCTTTATGTGTGCAACACACATCCACCCCATTTCCCCCCACTCCCCTCTCCTGCTACACCTACTTCTATTTCTTGTCATGGTTTCTTCATCACCAAAATCCAATGTTATGGATTATATGAGAGTCCATCAGTTCCAAAGAGCAAGCTCCAAGTCAAGGACAGCCTGTTACAGTTGTGCTTTCCACTGACAAAAATCACTGTTTCCAGCAGAAAACAATAATTATCTAAATGCAGTTGGAAGTCAGATGCTTGTTAGAACAGTATAGCTTTATTAAAGATGAAAGTGGCTACACTTATACCAGTAGCTCATCTGATTGATGAGTAGAGTCTCATCTTGTAGGACTGCAAGAGAGGAATGGAAGGAAGGGAAATATTTTCCTGTGCTCCCTTAAGAAAGCAGAGAAAAAATTGGTATTAAATGGACCATGCATGCTTATGTGATGGTGACTGTGGATGAAGGTTGCAGGACTTCTAACATTTTCTGAGCACCCAGATCAGTGGCAAGGTTTGAGGTCCATTCCTTGGGACTGTAACTTAGACCTGATTGAGAACTCTTTTTTTTAATCTCAAAATTGGAGACCTGCTATATCTTAATTGAGCTCACCATACCATCAACGAGACTACAATTGAATTGAACAAGATGAGAGTTGAAATGGGAACAAACTCCTTCCCAAAGAAGTCAGCTATTGCAGAAATGATTCTGGGGTAGGCAGAACTGGTTTTCTGGTACTAAGGTCTACTAACCCTGTGAATAGACAATTTCAAACTAAACTCCTTTCCTTGAGACATTCACAAACCTCTCTACTTACATGTCTCTCTTGACGTGCAGATGCCAAACAGAGCAGGAGGTACTGACTCCTTCAAGATGCACTGTCTTCAACAGTGGTGAAGATTTATTTTGGTGGTGCCTGTGTTGGATGGAGCTATTAGGGAAATTATTTACTCTGAGAAGAAAATTAATACCATACAAAACAAGAAGGAAGGATCTTGTTCCTGAAATGCTTTTTCTTCTCTTTAAACCAGAGGAAAGAAAATTCACCTAAAGAATGAGGCATTTAGACGGTTTAAAATTTATTAGGTGCAGAGAAATAACCTTGGCAAAACTTGCTTTTCTGTGTCAATACCTTGAGCAAGAGCAGATTCAGACAAATGTAGCAGGAAGTACTGAATGAAGGAGAAAGATTTAAGAGCAATGGGATGCTGCTGTCTTGTAATGCTGAGCTAATTCAATGTCCCATCAAACATCCTGGCACAAGCATACAGCTCTCTGTCACATAATCCAGACCGCAAACAGAAGCAAAACAAAACATTTCAATTAATATACCACTAATGCTAACAAGACGACCTTGATTTGTCTGAATTTACCCTTTAGCAAAATACATGTATAAATAAATAATGACTGACATCCATAGTCTTAATAAAACCAGTTGTGTTCTGTATGGGGAGATGAGATCTTTCCTTCCACAGTATTTTCCTCCTCCACATTTATCAATTTACTAACTCAACCATGTTTTCTCCATGACCCTCAAATTCAGTTCTATGTTGTTTTCATACTGGTGTTGCTAATTAATCACATTTGAAAACACCTCTGGCACTCCAGTTTAGTGCTCACCTTTTCAGGGCTGTTTTCAGGTATCATACCCATCACTCTTGGACACGAAACAACACGACGCGCACACAGCGCTGTTCTCAAGGTGAAAAAAGGAAAGTTTAATTTCTGACTCCAACATTTATATATTTCCAACTGTGACAGTGGATTGGAGGGTGAAAGTGCCACCTCTCCAATGACACTGGACAAACCAACAGTCCATCAAATGTCTCCTCCTCCACAAAAAAATGCAAAACAACAAGTTATTTACAGAAAATGTGTGAGAAAGTTCATTACAAGAATGTAAACATCAGAGGGCTTAGAAAATCTTGAAAAATCAGGGCGACATCATACCCTTCTCCCACAGATCGCATGTCCCAGCCTTGCTCAGTTTTTAGTCCTTTTTGGGCTGTCCATAGACTAGCTATGGGTTCTGGTAGCAGGGATAACTCCCATCAAAATCTCCATGAGATGTTGCCCAGATCCTGTCCCAGATACACACCTTTCTTTCCTCTGTAAGCCTGTGGCTGATCCAGTCTTTTAAAGGGAGTGAGACATGCTACAGAGTGCTGTGCACTTCAGTGTGTGCTTTAGGATGTGTTCAACGTGCCGGCATCAGCAATATGCACAGCCAAGTGCTCCCTATGGAGTTAACTTATTTTATCCACCAAACAGTCATTACTGTCATCTACCAAAGACGTGTCCCTAAAGGTATAATCCTAATCTTATAGCACTCCAATGAGATCTGTGTAAGCAAAATTTGCTGATGCTCTTTAGGTATGTCCAAAGCTAGATATATAGATGACTTGGCCTATTATTTTCTCTTCCACTCTCCAGGGAACTCATCATGCTTATCTTTATAAAGCCATCATTGAACCTTACTTGGACTGGGAGCCAGAACAATAGCAATGTCCCTGTCAGCTGTGTGATTTTTCAAAGATTCTCACGTTTTCTATCTTCTTCCTTTGTTAAGGAAAAAATGACCTTGCACCTTATTTCCTTGGCTGCATTAAAGAAGGTGTAAAATGGCATTTCTCTCTTGGCCATTCAGAGAAAACTCTTTTAAAATCACAAACTAAACCGGTGTCTATATGATCTTTACATTTAGATGTTTTCCCAGCAGGGATTCAAATGTTTCTGCCATTTCAATGTCTCAACAAGATCATGCGAAATATTGCCTTTTTGAAAGGAAAGACTCCACAGTATACAGGGCCAACCAGTGAAAACATTTTGTCTGCACTTTGTCCTAGGATAGTAATTTAAATCTTATCTGCAAGCAACAGCTTCAGAGTGCTACAAGCACATCCCATGTCCATTAGCAGCATTTTCAGGGGGGAAGATCACAGGTCTCTCAACTCTTTAGCCAACTTCTAAAAGGCACTTGTCCCACGGAGGAAGGTTTCTCTCTCCCTCTCTCTTCTGATGAGTTTTCATTAGAGATGAGACTTAGAAAAACCTGCAGCCTGTCTTTATATTTCCATGACTAGCTTCCTTCTAGCAATTTACTCTCAGTTCCTCACAGGACAGTCAAAATATCAGATGGGCAATTAGCAACCCTCCACCTGCACACCCATCCACCCTCAGTGTATTACAGTGTCTAACAGCATAGGAGAACATAACTAATGACACTCACAGTCCAGAAGAACAGAGGGAGATAGAAAACATAATGAGTTACCATGGAACAAAGCACTTATCCTTCTATTGAGGAAATGAGCCATAAGAGGCACAGTTAAGGCCTGGGGTTTTGTACAACTAAATGCTATTTCACTCTATATTCATTTTAATTCAACTGAATCCTTTCCTTAAAATATTATTTTTAATTTTTGGTCTATAGGAATAATTATTAAAATAGGCCGCTTTTTGCCTTTTTAAATGGACTGTACAGACATCCAAATGTTTCATCATTCTCTAAACTTAAATTTCTGAAGTAGTCACAATGGCTGACCCTGCATGGGAGAAAACGTGCTTGAAATCAGAGTTTAATACACAGAGTTTATACCAAAACAATCCACATTTCCTACCACCTACTACTGATGATCCAACTCAATATGGGCAAAACAGTGAATAGATTTTCACACAAGGACTCAAAACCAAAACTGTTTAAATATAGGTATAGGTGTTTGTGGGTTTTTTTCTTTACACTGGGTTCCTTTTGATTCCTATCTTAGGAGCATTTAGTCTTCAAAATTGTTTTATTGCTGCATTGTGATGTGATCTGATAGATCACACTCCAACTCACACTTGGGTTTTTCCCAATTGTTCAAACAATTCCCAGTTCACAGAGAGTAGTGCCCCCAATACCTGGGTATAGCAGCCCTGGACAGTGGGTATAGCATATCTTCTCCCAAAGCACTTTTCAGGTCACCCATCACAGTAACTCAGGTCTGATAACCATTTCCCATGCCAGGGAGGAGAAAAGGACTTAACTGGCTACTTGCCCATTGCTGACAGACTGATTTGTGCAGAAGCTGCCTGCCAGCTCAGCATGGCTCTATTAGTCTCTTGAGCTGTTAGAACCCGATCTTTCCTCCCTCTTCCTCCTGCTTGCTCCTCCCTCCTGGCCCCCCACTTTCAAGCCTTCTTGATCTTACTCTGTGATTCCTCTGCCAGCTCTGTCTGGCAGCTTTCTCGCACTCTGCTAACACCACTTTACAGCCTTTGCTCTTTGGCTGGTCATCAAGAACTGTCCCTTCAGAGAACAAGGGGAGATTCTCTGAGATTTCCTCAGATATTCTGCTTCCAGTTCAAGCTTTGCTACTCAGTCCTTCCCATCCTCTGGGCAACCCCTCCAAAGGACAGCCAGATGTCACACACTTCATTGTGGGTAGTTGAGAAATGAAGTTTAAATTTTCATCAATGATGTAAAAAATCAAGGTATGGGCTACATTTGAAAGAATAAATGCAAATTATCGTTGTCTTTTTTAATCTCTATGAAAGAAATTCTCAAATTCATCTTGTGATTTTACCAGCCATTTGATGCATTATTATCCTTTGTGGGATTATGTGTATACAGACATTTCTTTGTGTGATTATTTTTAGTATTTTTACATAGGCAGTTTTGAAAGGCCCTTAAGAATACAGCTTTTAAGACAGCATTTCTTTAGGAATGATTAAGCATAATCATGCAACTATAATCATGCATTGCAGAGAAAAGTTGAATACAGAATTGATACAGTCTCAGTTGTGGTTGCTATGTAATTTTTCTTTTCATACTAATATTGAATTTTATGCATAAAAGAGGAACTGTTTTTTAAAGATTGAGAGAGAAAGCCTTAACTCAGAATTTCCTGTAGATTTAGTGCCCGTTTATTTTTGGAAACTGCATTACATATTTTGACTAGTATGTTATTAAACATTATTTTTCCCTGGAAATTAACTTTTGCTATAATCACATAATACATTTTAAAGATAACTATCCTACTTATTATATGCATACATTTGTATATCTGTATATCATATCAGATATATAACAGCCTGGGAGGAAAAAGTGATGGTTATCCTTCACATATTGAATTAAAAGTTTATAGGAGGGTATTTTCACACAGAGCTTTCTTGTCTGTGTGAGGACCTAGAACCTCATATGTATCCCAACATATGTATTCCAACATATGTATGTTGGAAATTACATAAGAGCTAAGAATAATTGTTCCCTGCCTCACCACTTCCTCCAGCATACATCAAGCCTGCTGGTTGTAACTGAAAAAACTTTATGAAAACTAGTGTATTGCATCAGTTTCTTTGGCAGGGAACCTCATTCTGAAATTGTTGTCTGTGGTCTCGGTGGAAAAAGTTAGAGCAAACTTTTCAAGTTAATTTTTCCATTTTTCAATGTCTAACAATTGAGTATTAGTAACTTCTAATATTATCTAAGTATTGAACACCTTGCATTTCTTATTCTTGTTTCAAGCAAGAGTCTTCCCCTAAACGTTCATTGTGTTAGTTGCACAAGTGTATGTGGAAACACACATGGAAACACACCTACAACAAAAATTTAATGCTGAGATCTCCACAAGCTAAAAAGCATTTGAGCTGATACTGAGTATGTGTGTTAAACACATACACAGCATGTCAGGGCAAAAGGGATAAAAAAAGATTCTAGAGAATTTTATAAAGCTCTGGGTGGGGCTAGACCCACTATTCCCAAGGAAAGAGTCATCCCTGCACACACCAAAGAGTTTTGCCTTTCTGTGAAAGTACTTCACTTTCTGTGAAGTATTAAAAGCTCCCAGAGTCTCTGTAAAAGCTAGAATGAACTAGAGCTGTCATGCCACGGTTTGCACAGGAAATAGAAAAGTGCTTGTTATTGCCTTGTTTGTTGTCTTCTGTGCATAAAAATAAAATAATTTCTTTTTTTAAATGATGCATCTTTAAAATTATGTAAATCTTGACATTAACCCAGCAAGGACCCTGTTTACCTGTTTACACATAATTTCAGGTGTTAAAAATGCAAGCTGTGTTGATATTGCAACTCCCTACCTAACCTGTGTGCCTAGGGATAAATCATTTGCCAACTATGCAAGAGGAATTGATGAGTCCATTGACAGCCCAAACCTTTACTAAAGACAGCTCACCAGTTTGTAGTAGGACCCATCACAAAGTCACACAGGAGAAAGTCTCCCTCTTTCCTCCTTTACTCTCCCCCTTACCCAGTGTAGATGGTACCAGTGGGACTGCCTTTGTCACTGCTTTTAGAAGACCTATGGCTATTTACCTCTTCACAACAAACAGCTGGAAAGTTTTGCCTCTCTATTCCTACACCCTGGATATGGGACATGCCTAAGAGCAGAGAAATGCCCATGTCACCCTCTCAGGTCTTGTCCTCGCAGAGGAACAGAGCTGTGTCCAGGGAGCATAACGTGAGTGTGGCAGACCTTGAGTTTGACTGGGGGTTTAGGCAGCCCTCTGCAGTGCGTCAGAATATCAAAAACCTCAAGCAGAAGAGATATCTTTGCATTTCTGCTTCCTTCTCAACCTTGTTGCAAGCCAAGAAGGATAATAACTGAGAAGCAGGCTCACTGATGCCAGAAGTCCCTGCTACATCTACAAACATTAGTGAAGACTGACACAAAGAGGGACTTTTTAATTTAATGTGGCAGACTTCAAATTGCATTTTCAGACTTGAGAGTTGCCAACCTTGACTTAAGGCTTGACAGTTCTTAATAGCCAGGTTACAAATTAATACTTTTTATCTAGTTGAGTGCATAGCATTTTGATAAATTGTCCATTTACCTGTCTGCTTTATCAGCTGTGCCCTCTTTCCTTTCTAAATCTAAGGAAACTGTCCATAAGTTGACTAATGGAAAAAGCTATTTAAAAATCCCAGAAACCCCAATGCTTTTCACATATTTTATTGTAAGTGTTTCTGAGACTGAATAAAAATAATATTGTATGTATAGATAGTTTCCTCACTATTTTTGTCTTTTTCTCTCTCATGTTATTACAATCTTTAATTTTGTTCAACACTTTTATCTTACAAGTATCTTTCACTGCTATCCCTTGCTGCTTGTGGGGTATTTCAGTCCATCTCATATGTTCTAGAAAACCACCTTTACTGTGCCATCAATAGCACAAACAAAGGAGGTTTTCAGTGACACATGAGAGTCTTTCCCAAATAATGCTCTATCTTCTGAACAAAAAGCCTGGTATCACTAGCAGTTTGAGGTTAGCAAGGCATGATCCTTTCCTTTCCTTATTTTTTTTTTTTCCCCTGAAGCTAATACTGCCTCATTTTCAGTCTACTATAAGGATCAGATCCCTTTCTGTAGAATGACTGCAGAGAAATTACTAGTGAAATTACCACTTGTACTAGTGTGGTTCATTGTTTCTGTACAATACTCTAAATGTAGCACTCCACACTTACTTTTAGTGATTTAATTTTTTTTTTATTTCTCAGACCATTTCTCCAATTTCTCATGATAAACCTGAGCTTTCATCCTGTACTTCACTGTGTTGCAGCTTCTCCCAAGCTTGTATCATCCTCATGTTTAATAAATTCAATCCATTCCATTATCCATCTCATTAATGAGATTACTGAATAGGAAACACCTTGGTGGCACCAGCACAGGGAGCATGCTTTCTAACTGACAGTGAGCCTTTAATAATTACTTCCTTTCAGCACCATCTTGGTGAAGGATGAGGTGCCTGGTGCAACGTGGAGCCTGGAGAAACATCTGCTCTCCATGAGCTGCAGAGCTTCCTGCCTTCCAGGGCGGACAAGCTGTGTACTGTGTAATAGGAGGTTTATTTTGCATTAGCAATTTATTGCACCTACCCCAGCACTAAAGCCAGCTTTGCCCAGGAACATGTACACTCTTAGCTAGCCATGGGCATATGCACATGTGCTCCTGGTACAGAAGTTCCATCTTTCAGACCCAAGCCCACATGCCTTCCCTGAGCTGAACAAACATGGCAGGTGCTAAGTACCGCTGGGTTGGCATTTCAATTAATAGGTTTGAGGGAGATCTTTTCTCTTCCTGATGTGCTGCTTCACAGTGTTTCTCAAGTGTGGCTCACAATGGAATAGAACAGCAGTCACAAGTGAGATGACTCACACTCATGAGCTATTTTCATCTGGCTTATATTGCTTCACTCATAATGTTTTCCCTCTGTATTTAGAAGTCTTTTTCAGAGAAAATGAGGTCTGCTGGTATGAATCCACCGCTGCCAACCCCAGCTGGTAGCATATCTTCCTGACCTTCTCTGACCTTCTCTTTTCCTCAGTTTCTCCACTGTGAACACAAAATTCACCAAAAAATGTGAACTTTATTCAATCACTCGTAGATGCAAATTACTCCCTATTAATTCCTACTTGTATTTTTATGGTCATTTTTTCCCTAACGTCCTGGAGAAGAAAATCTGCTATTTTCATCTTCAGACCACTATGGCATATAATCATCCAGTGAGATCACCCAGTACCAATGTGTGACATTGGAGTCAACCTATCGCATAACATCTTTTTGCCTCTCTGACACATCTTCCTTGCCTTTCATCTACTTAGCAGCAATAGAAAATAATTTAGCAAGTGCAAGACAATGGATAATCCCTCCCTTTTTGGGGAAGTTGAGGCTGACAACTTGGTTGAAGAATTCAGAAGCAGCAACTGTGCCAGAGGCAAAAGGGGATTTTTCTTCCTCACCTCCTAAACATTTCTGAAATGACATCCTGTGTAGGTGTGCGTCCATGAAGGTTTCCACAAACCTGCCCAAGTCGGACATTCATCTCCATTAAGTCATATGTGAAGATAAGGGCATTCCTGTAGTCAACAAGACGGCACATTGTATTTTAAAATGAAGGATTCACAGGGGTGGCAGCTCATTTGCATGCAGCAATGTGAATCTCACGGAGGAGGTGTTGTAAATCACCAAAGAGCTACTTGACAGTGCCACTCTGTGAGTCTGGTTCAGAATTATTAATTAGAGCAGGCTGAGGGTGGTTTGTTTGCATATCAGTGGAGCTAAGCCATGTTGGAATCCCTGTAAATAATAAAACAGGCTGATTAGGCCTAGTCATTAATTAAGTGTCTTCACTGTGAATAAACAGTGAAATCTTTCAGTTTGCCAGGGACCCCTATGACACTGTGATAAATATGCAGTCACAAGAGCTTCTATAACATGGTTTGACATCTTCATCTATTAAATTGCAGCTTTCTCCCCAGTGACAATGGGTTCAAATCCCACAATGGATGATACATCTGCCTAATTTTGTTTGTTAAAATATATTACTTTGGAGATTTTTGATAACCAGGGTTGAGAACCTGATATGAAAAAAAGGAAGGGGGAAAAAACTTGTTAATACTGTAAACTGCAGTTTTAAGTCATATGTATGTGTGACTTTTGATTGATGTAACAATGCAGAAGATGATATAAAATCTTGTTTTATTGTTACATGGATGTATAAGTCAGCTGTTATTTATTTGACTAAAATGGTATACATTTAAAACTTAATTAACTCCCTTCAGAAGTTGGAGTTTGAATGATGTTTCTGTTGCTAGTGTCTAAGACTTGTCAGTGTGGAGTAAGACCAAAGCTGAAATCACTTTTACAAAGTATATTTTTTAAACTACAATGTTAAAGGCAATTAAATCTCATGCCCCTAGGCATGAATTGACCAGGCAGGTGATCAGGTAGTAGATTTTATCTCATTGTGCGGTAGTGCACAATTGGTGAGGATCCATATTTTGGGGATCTTTCATCTTTGAAAGGTTTGAATATTGCCAATGTTTCCAGCCAGGACATTGGACTAAAATCCAGATGAATGTGCTGAGCAGACAGTGGCAAGCTCCATTTTGCTGTGTAACCTACACGTGCTGCAGGTACTGGCTGAACATAATCTCCTGGAAAACAAGGCAATCTTTATTGGTTCAGCAGAAGGGCAGAGACCCACCCCATGCCTGTGAAATCTGATGACCTTTTTCCCAAGCCTTTCCCCTCTGCAGGATTCTCCCTGCTGCACTTAGCACAGCAAAGAGGTCTAGAACTGCCTTATTTAGAAAAAGGGACACAGACATTGTTTTGATATTCTGAACATGAGGAAGAACTTCTTTACTGTGAGAGTGACTGAGCACTGGAATATGTTGCCCAGAGAAGTCGTGGAGTCTCCTTGTGTGGAGATATTCAAAAGCTGTCTGGACACAATCCTGGGTAGTGTGCTCTAGGGAATCCTGCTTGAGCGGGGAGGTTGGAATAGATGACTTCCAGTGATCCCTTCCAAACCTGAACCTTTCTATGACTGTGATTTTCTGATACTCTTATTTCCCAACGTAAAGGTGCTGAGATAATTACAATGCTGAGCACAAACATTTGAGTAGATGGGAGACAGATGACTCAGTAAGATCAATCTATTGATCTCAAGATTTTCTAAGTATTTAAGTGCCATGCAACAATTAAAGGTATTTCTGAGTATACAGTAAATGGCTTTATTCTGACAAGCTCTTTTGTTTATTTTTTACATAATAGAGAATGAGAATGTCATTGAACTTAGAATATCTTTTAGGAAACAAGTGTTCAGCAGCCTGTTTGATGCTGACAGCCTTGTGAAGTGGTAAGCAATCAGCCAGGTGGCATGAGATCACTGAATTTACTGCTGTGCAAAGTGGTAACTTCCTGAATCCTCAGGTTTACTTGGACAGGATCAAAACTTATAGACCTCAAAAGGGATTATTAATGATATTAAAAGTTTGGAATATCTAGATTAACTTCTGCTAAGTACAGACAAAGAAACTGAATCCACAGTGGTTCCTTGAGGAGGAGAGCCATGACCATGAGGTTTGATTACTTATTCAGAGTCTCCCAGGAGTGCATGGAATTGCTCTCTGAAGCTGTCACCTTCATGCTCCAGAGGCACCCTAAGAGGTAGCCATTGGCAGCATTCCTCAGTCTGCAGTGATTCCAGCAAAGTAGCATGGGAAATGCTCGTGAGAGCGTGTGCCAAGAGACCTGGCTTGTGCAGAGATTTGTAGCAATATTCAGTATGCTGATGTCACCCGGCTGGCGCAAGGGAAGGGATTAGCCAATGTCTAGACACACTTGAGGCTTTCAGGGGAGCTGGCTATTTGCAAATGAGTGTGGAAGAGACTGAGGCAACCTTGGTGGGATGAACAGAGGCAGGGAGAAGTCTTGCCATCTCCACTGCTCACTGAGGGAGAACGCAACTGCTGTTAGTGAGGCAGATGGAATTAGCTCAGTTTAGGCTTGTGTTGAGACTGAACTTCTTCCCCAGGGCACTGCCAAAAAAATCTCTCTTAGTTTCTGCATGAGGAGTAGACACAGGTCTTCTCTTTTCTGTTAGACTTCCCTAATACTATCAGCATCTCTTTTGTCTGGAGATGTGGCTACAATCCTGCCTGATAACTCACTGCAGAATCTACAGCTGTTTTTATCCCTGGTTTCCACAGAGGGATCCTGTGCCCCCATTTACTATTAAATCATCTCTTTGGGCTGCAGCTTCTTTGCTACGAAAGCAGGAAACTGCTGAAGGAGTAGGCATCCTTGAGTCTGGCATTTTTTCTTCTTCAAGGCCTTTGGGACTGCAGGAATTGTAAGTTATTAAGCCTTTGGCTATGTCACAAACTATATCCTTTTTTTTCCTGGATGTTGCAGAACAAATAGTCTGAGAACTGGAGAGGATGGAGTTTATTTTATTGTCTCCTTACCTTGCCAACATGCTAGTCAGGTGAGATGAACAGTCCTTTTGTTTGTGGCTAGAAATGCATGTTTCACCCAGAGCAGACAGTGACCCCAAAGAACCTTTTACAGAGCTAGAGAAATATGTAATTTAAAAAGCTTCTCCTTCCCAAATAGCTCAGCCAAGGCACGTTTCAACTCTCATGAAAGCTGACGGAAATCCTCCTAGGTGCTTCAGTAGTGTGGAATCAGGCCTATTAGTTAATATATTTGATACTTCCTGGGAATACATACCAATGATGCACAGTCATCAAAAAATATGATACAGATGGCTGTGAGAGTTCATGATAACTTTATTTTGGTTGATGGAACAAAATGGCATTGCAGAGAAATTTCAAGGTGTCTTGCACAATATCACAGCAATTAGCATGGAATCACTTTAGCTTGATCCTCCTTCACGTGAAATCAAGACCTTCCACCGTGTCTCTGAATTTAACATTCCCACATTACTCATACACTAAAGATGTGGACTGGAGTTTGATTTCATATATAGCCAAGACTTCCAAGAAAACAAGAAAGTGCCATACCTTACTGGTAACTTTCTCTAGAAAAGGAGAGCAGCAGGCCATATTTCACTTTGTGCAAGAGACCACACATTTGGCACTCTAATAAAAGGAAAAAATTCACTGCACTGCTGAAAACTCCACAAAAAGTGCAGCATTTCCTTTGTTCTCTAGATCAGCCTCTTCTCCTTTTCCAAGCTTAGTCTTTTTTAACAGAAAAGATCTCTAGCTGTGAGAATAGCTTTCCCAAAGCAAAAGACACACAGTTTTGCTGAATTTACATCCAAGCAGAGAGAGGAGAAAAAAAATCACCTGGTGAGCCAGGTCTTAATCTCTCAAGTAAAACTGAGAGTCCTATTGACTTTGGTGCTCTTTGAATCAAACTCTGGAAAAAGGTGTACCATTCCATAGTTGCCTTAACAGGGAATAATTTTTCTGATGCCTAAAAAACATTTATAGACCTCAAACCACTGTAGAACACTACACAATGACATACTAATCTCACTAAGGCATGCTCATCTAGTGTGGTTGGCACATCCTTTTAAATGTGTTTTGTCAAAGGTTCAGTATAGCCTAGGTTGAGGCAACAGTGGCACCTCTCTGTCAGTGTGTCCCTGACAGCTCTAAAAAGTTTGGGATAATTCTACCACCTCACCAGAGGTGTAATCCAGTGCTGGAGTATGTTCACAAAAATAGAAGGACTTCGATTTCTTCCTGGAAAAAAATCTAGGAGAGGTTCAGACCTGTGCGTTGGGAGTGGATCTTATACTATGGGCCAGGTGGTTTCCTAAATCCTTGCTCTTGGGCAAGCTGCAAAAATAAGAATGTGAGGCATGAGGGCTAAACATGTGTAAAGGGCATTTTTAAATAGAGACAGCTTGGACTTTCATCATCAGTTCTTTACTCTGTGTGTGCACTTTCATCAAGCCATCAGTGGCCACAGAAGCAGGGGCCAATCTAGAGTGAGGAACCAGTATCACTTTTCTGGTATCCTTTCAGACTGAAAGGAAATCCTAACTCCATAGAGAAACCTAATTCAGAAAGCAGCACTATGGCTTCAATGCCAGGTCTCAACCTCACTAAAGGAAACATTGTGTTCTTCAGTTTAGAATTATTTCTGGGACAGTGTTGACTTCTCAGTCAACTCTCTTCAAAAAGATTTTAGCAAATAGAAACCAAAATGTGTACTTTCAAAATCAAGACATTTCCATCAGTATATTTTTTCTAAATGAGAGATGTTAAAAAATAGACTAGATTTTAATTTCTAATTTTGACTTGGATATGGAATATTTCTCCAAATTTGCACCAACTTGGAAGTTTTCTGTTCACATTTATTTTTATTAATTACTACTTCTGTTTTGTTCTGGATTTTAATTTCCATGATAGGTCATTTAATTCAGACCTCTACATGCAGACTAAGTTTTTGTAAAGTTGTTTATCTGTATGACTGCATCTGCAAGTGTGTGTGGGTGGGTGTGTGTGTGTGGGTGGGTGTGGGTGTGTATAAGTGACTATGTCTGTAACCACTGGCCTCAGAAACAATAAGAAGGTACTACTACATTCAGAAAAATACAAAAAACTTTATCTGAAGCCACAGAGAGAGGGAAAAGCAGTCCAGTTTTTAGTACACTTGCAAAAATATTTATGCCATAGTATAAGTATTATAAAACAGTCTAGTATATCTCTAACATTTTGTAAAAAACTCCATTGAATTAAACAAAGCTCATTTCTGACTAACAGTTAGTAGTAAAATAAGATGTGCATTCTGGGTGCTGGAAAAGGAAATCAAGCACTTTTGAAAAATCTAGGAGCAAGAAACAGGCCATTATGATTTTTTTCTAAGCTTCCCTGACTCTCTAAGAGCTGGTGAATTTACTGAAATATGTTTTTAGACGATGATCTTATGAAGGAATGCAAATTGTGATTTTATGAAAAGGAGAACCAGCCTGATGAATCTCAGAAGCAGGTGGGCTGACTCTGGTGTGATATCCCAAATCAGTGCCAGTGCCACATCGTAATTTAAAATTATCATTTCCCACAAACACTGGCCCTCTTTTCAATTGTGCCTAAATATGTGTTTACCTTGACATAGTTTGCTGTTTGCATCTCATCTCAGAGGCACAATTTATGAAGCATGATCAACAGTGAAAAGTTTTCCTGAGTACTGAGAAATGCAATTTCAGTATATAAACTGTAAGTCTATCATTCCCCAGAAGAGAAATATTTGCTCCACATATGTTCAAGAAGTGTTGAGACCTCTTACTTATTCATGGTGTTAAACAAAACATATACGCATCTGCAGGTTGGTTGTGGTTTTGCCTTTGTGCTTGGGAAGCTGAATGGAGACAGGAATCCCACTGAGACAGCTTATTACAAAAATGTGCCCAGCAGAGTCAAACTCCTTCTTTACTGGCCACATTGACAAGATTTCAGGCATATGAAACTCTGCCAGAATAATACCTTCCCCAGCATCCAGTTCTGATGGGGATTTCACCATCAATCTCCTTGCAAGCATATCAAGGTTGGTACAAATACCCCAACCCATGTCAAGGGAGAAGCCAGGTCTCTCAGTGGATGTGGAAGAGCCAAATTCTGGAGCAGATGAGGATATTACAAGAAAAGCACTGATGAAGCTGTCTCTGAAGGAGCAGACCTAAGTTCTTATCATTCATGTAGGTGGAGTTTAGGAATGTTGTGAGTATGATAATCTGCCTTACTACAGAGACTTAAGGTGCCCTTTCCAAAGTATTGTCCTGGACTAGAAGCACATTCCAGAGACTGTACTATCTGCTGAACTATGAAAGACAGGCTTACTAGCAGCTTCCAGGTAGAAATGAATCTTGTACAAAATGAATATGAGGGGAAGGACTGTAGTTCAGTGGAGAATCCTCTTTTTATAGTGGTTAAATTCAAGGGCAGTAATTGTGCTCCTACTGCTACTAAGCTACTTGAGATATACCAGACTGATTCTAAGGAGAGGCACTATTCCATGGCTAAGGTGAAAACTGGTATCTGAGACTATAACCTAGGGATTTTTTTTTTAAGGTAGTTTGGAGAATCTGTGCATGACTTTACCAGAATGAAAATCAGTGTCTGTCTGAAGAACTGCAATGTTTATCAGCCTTCTGGGCTGACAGTTACTCATGTATTTTCATAATTTCCCTAGAGGAATCTACCAGCTAAGGATGACAATACTTTTTACTTTTCTTACGAAATGGCTACTGGGTCTCCTGGAGCTGATCTCCAGAACATTTTTGCATAAGTACAGGTAATTCTGTTCTTCTCCCAGAGGCTCTTGCTGAGGCTGAGTTGACATCCTGGTTATGTATCAAATGAAATAATTAGCCCATGTGCAGTTCTGTTCAACAGTTTGATGTATCCTGGAAAGCAACTTTGGAAAGTTACTATTTCCTGACACAATAACACCATATGATGGTAGAGAAAGGTTTATCTGTATAATGCAAAATCTCACTGGACTTTCAGCAAACAGCAAAACATTACAATAAATAAAAATTACAGGCAAGTTAAAATGAAATCCTAGCATTATCACAAAGATCACTCATCATCAATGGTTTGTGTGAAAGCAGAAGTAAGACTGTTTCTAGGGTTTGGACATGATCCTGCAAGATGCTGTGGACATCTTCCAAGATACTAGACTCCTCCTGTCCACACTGAGGAAGATCAACACCTTGCATAATGGCATCTGCACGTAGTAAACACGAACATAGCCAGCAACAGTAGAGCTTACAAATACAAGTGTTTTGAAAGGTAACAAAGCACAGCCATGAATCAGAAGCCATTTCTGTCACTGGTTTCTAAAAACCCAGCAAGGATTTGAATGAGCTCCAAGTAGAAACTCTACTGTCAAAAAAAAAAAAAAAACCAAAAAAACCAAAACAAAAACAACCAAACAAAAAAAAAACCCAAAAAAACCAAAAAAAACCAAAAAACCCAAAAAACCAAACCAAACCAAACCCCAAAAAAATAAAACCAAAAAAAAACCAAAAAAAAAAGCTTGCTTTCATTTTTGAGTTGAGGAGATTTGCTGTCCTGCTTGCATAAGGCAAACCCTAAGGTAAGAGTGGAGGGGAGAGAAGGAGGATTCATAGGGGAGTATAAGTTAGAAAATCATCAAGGAGTTGTCACCATATTTAGAAGACTGTCAAGAACTGCACAAGCTTCCCTGAGTACGCAACTTTGCACTTTATTTAATTTTACAAAATGCTTATCTTTCAATGAAGGGAGAGACTTAGTGACACAATTTATTTTCAAATTAAGGGCAAATAAAGACTTTCTACTTCAGTGTAATGAATTTGATTACAGAGCTCTAACCTCTTACTCATAAAAATCACTGCCATTGAGAAGTCAAAAAAAAGGAAAGGGATTCAAAGAAAGGATACAATTCTATATATCATACCACTGAAAAATTTTAAATAACTTAGACGGGCATCCAAAATGCTGTTTATGCACTGTGTGATGCAGATATACTTGTTTTACTGACTATTTAATGTCACTGTAATCAGCAATAAAACATAAAATTATGGCTCAGGAGCTGGAGAAAAAAAAAGGTTTTCTATCATTTTTATCACCCTGATTTACATATTTACATAAATATTTGGAGTTTCTGCACAGAAAAGGTAGAAGTGGACTGCTAAAGCAGAAAAGAGTAGTGCTATTGATATATCTTGACTATCACACCGGTCTAACCTGCTACTAAGGTCTGACCCATTCATCCACATTAGAAATACAAATACATGAGAGGTTTCCATGGTAAGCCCCAAATGAAGTAAACTTCCTTTAAGATGTAATTTGAATTTAATGGCTTGCCCATGAAGTAAACAAAATATCATAAAAAAAAATTAAGAAATTTTAATGATTTACAATGAATCAAAAAAATTAATTATGTGCCAAAGGACTCTTTAATCTTAACAGGCTCCTGCCTATACTTTTTGTGACATGTTGTAGAAAAGCTGAGCTCATCATGCTATCTTTTCAGTAACATCATGATGTAGAATTTTAACTGGGAAAATCAATTTTGATTGCTGCTCCCCACTGCTTCATACTGAGGGGGAAATGTGTTTTGGTGGTGCAAATTACTTTGCACTATTTCCTTCTGCTTTGCAGAGTGATCTGTATCTCTTCTTGCATGCTGAAAAGAAGTTCATCCTGCTTTTATTGGTTCAGGTGTAAATCTGTATTTCCCCAGAACAATTGAAAAAGTAGAATTTGGCCCATCTTGGGAAGACAAATACCTTTCTCTTCTAACACCAGTGTTAGATATTCTTACTAGCTTGTCTTAATACTAGACTCTGATGCTAGATGCTATCTCTAAAGTAGAATGAAAATGGTTTTTTTTTTCCTTTCCCCTGTGCACTATGCCACAGCAATTTCCATAGTGCAATATTTTTCTTTTTTTTTTCCTTTTTGTACTATGGAGGAGCATAATTCAAACCTACTCAGATTTCTGACTTTGCTGTAAATTAATCTTGCCAGTGCATGTCTGGCACTTGGAACTAAGCTGTATCTTCCACTTCTTTGGTAGCCTGAATGACATCAAAATGCTACTCATGCTGTGCACTGCTGTTTTATCTAGTTTATGATGATATAAAGAAGACCAGAAGAAAAGGTAAAATACTAGAAAGACACTCTGTGGTGTTTTTGTAGCTTGTTGCTATCCTCTACCAACTCAAAAATCCATCTGAAACAGCTCTTAGCTGTCATGGACTCTGAGTATGGGTGACAAGAAAATCTATTTGCCTTGGCTGAAATGACAGCTTAAAACTCTAGCCCTTTTAAAATATGAGCACTCCTATAGATATAATAGAACTGATTTTCCTCTCAGTTACCTAAGTATAAATCAGGATTGCCTCCTTGAAATGGTACCAGCTTAAAGCAGAATCAGGCCTAATTCCATACATGTTGATCTGGTGAAAATTATGTCTTCAGTAGTTGCAGTTCCAAGTATTAAATATTGTTAGGATAGGTAGAGAACAGAGAAAATCTCCTGTGGAATCCTGTTTATCTTACTTCCAGACTCTTGATCCCTATGATGTTCAATGATATACCCATTTCAGAGTCAAAACAGTGCCAGTGTGGTCATGCCAGAAAACTGCTCTCAGTTTTAGTGTGTTTTGAAGGCAAAACCTAGTTTCCACCTCTCTGCTAGCCCAAAGCAACATGGAAACTCAGGGAGCTTGTACCAGCACAGGAAAAACCTTTGTGAGCACACTAATGCTGAGATAACTCCAAAACTCCCCCAACAAAGACTGTGTAGAGACTGTGGTCAGACAGAGGGAAAGTCTATGTGTTCCTGTGCCCAGAGAAACTCAGGAGCCACCAAATCTCCTTCAGGAAGCCTAGGCTACCATCAGCATTTTTGCATTAACAGTGTTTCAACAGTGAAGATGAAAAATAGTTTTCAGGATACCAGCATAAGTAAACAAGGACTGTGAAAATTAAAGGGTGGCTTAAAATTACCTTTGCCCAGATGTAATACCTGAATTCTGCTGAGCATTTCTTTGTACTAATTTGGGACCTGTTCTACAGTATTCCTAGAAGACAGCTGTTCCAGGGAGGGTATTTTCAAGAATTTAATTGCAGACCATTTTGTTCCAAGGCATCCACAATAAGTAAGAGGAAATATTTGTTGCTAACAAAAAACCCAAAACATTTGTTGTGGTGCTGTGAGAAGAGAAAGATAAAGATGTCAACTTTGACGTTGGCATTTTTCTTCTTTTTAATCCTTCTCAAGAAAGTTTCCCCAATGGTGAACTTTTTAGAGGAAAAGCAGATTCGCTGCTGCAGAACTAATTAAAATTACTATTTATTTGTGCTCCCTTTTTATACAGATACAAATAACTATGAATGAGATGAGTCAAATGTCAGGCGTGATGCTTGGAGTTATGGCTCTGCATTAATCTTCAACTTGGAAATTTTTTTCCCCTTCTTCCTTCAAATCTGTTTCATCTGAAGGGTTATCCCCCTCAGCTGCTCAAGTGCGAGATCTGTTACCCAGTTTCAGCTTCTCTGTAATCCCTCTATTTAAAGGTGAGATAATCAGCTTTTGTCTGGTTGACTTGGATCTAAGACAATCTCCAGCCTAAAGACAAAGAGCCTACATGAAGAGAATGCAGAGTCTCTGCTTGCCTGCAGAGAGAGGAGGTGGCCTTTTATGCTCTTTCCAACACCGAAAATTCTCATGCCCTGCAAATGCCAGCAGTATAACTTAGAGCATTACCCACAGACAAATGTTCCTGTTAGGAAGAGAATATTATTTGGATAGCAGGCTCAAGAACGTGCCAGAATATTTGGCATGGGTGATCATCCCAAGAGGGAGAGAATAACCTCTTTGTTCTTCAAGTGATGGCACACAGTGCTGCTTGGGAAGCTACCTCCCAATTTCTGTTGATTGTCACTTTCCTTTGATAATTGTGTGTATTGTGGAAGAAAGACAGACCAACCTTCTTTGCTTTTTTTTTTCTTTCCTTCTTTCCTTCTGTCTCTCCACACCTCCTCCTGAGTTTAAAGCTATGAAAAATCACTGGACAGAAAAGAGGTGAGAACAAAGTGGTTCATACACACAGGGGTTGTGGAGCCATCCAGGCTACCTCACCAGCGTGTATCAAAATGTCTGAACAGTGGCTTGGCATTTCCCTGGGAAAATGTATTCCTCCATCACTACTGTTTCGATCTCCTGTCAGAAGAGGCCCACAGAATTGCGCAACAGATACAGAGTTTGGGCTTCTCCCCACTACACAGATCCCTCAGGAGCTACATTTCAGCCAGAGATTCTAGGCCACAGGAAGGAAAAAAATACTGCATATTGGAAAAAATCACTGCAAGGTGACGAGTGTCTTTAGAGACTGACTAAATGAACAGTTTTGTTATCAGTGTTTCACTCTGCAGTTCTATTTCATGCTTTTGATATTTCAGGATTTGAGGTCTACCTGGGAGTAAACAAACACTGCTGCATCAGAATTTCAGCAAGACAGCAATTCCCATTTTAGGACTAGGATAGGGAAAAGGCCTTAAGGAAGAATGTTTCTGTGCAGTGTGTTTCTCTAGGAAACTGATGGCATAAAAGCTTAGGGGGCAAGTAACTTTGTTCAGGCCCCTGGGATAGGGTTCCAGGTTCTGGCTAGGTCCAGTAGGTGTTGTCATACTATAAATACCCTTGCTCTTAACAACATAAATTAGGTCCATAACTCTGTAGCTGTGAGAGGCTAAGGGAAAATTCATCTGAATTGCCAGAGAACTGATAAGTGTTGCTAAATACATGCTAATGAACTTACCGAACAAGGCAACATTGGTCAGATCTGATCCTGTGTGCAAGCCTCTAGAGGCTCACCTGTGAGTGGATCGTATCAGGAAGAAATTCAATAGACTCTCTGAAAAAGAGAGGCAGAAGAACAGACCAATGTTTCCTCACCCTGGCGTAGGGACCTGCTGCGGATCAGGTGTGGGAGCATGCAGCTGGTAGGGAGGCATATAAGAAGGGATTGCTTCCAAGGGGTGGGTCAGAGGGATGTGCCACACCCCTATTCATTGCAGTCTTATGATTTCACTATTACAGATTCAAACCTGGCATATGCAAAAGTTAAAGTTCCCATGGCAACAGTTACTTGTACCACAATTCATGCCTTGTATACTTATCATACGCATTTAGCGTCAAAGAGGAATATATTACATGACACATTTAACAACGTAAAATAGAAAAGAAAATACTTCAGCTGTGGAATGAAGGCAAGATAATGATTGCTATAGAAACCTTGATTTTTGCACTACTTGACCTTTTCAATTTTAGGTGTAAAAATTTATGGTTAAATTAACAAACATTTGTACTTATTATCTGTTCACCTCATTCCGCAAATGGTAAGAGCATTGTCCAAGCAGAAGAAATGTTCTGTTCCCTAGATAAAAACTCAGTGCTTATTCTCACTTTCCCCTGGTCAGCTGAGCTTCATTTGTAGTCTTGCTGGGACAGAAATTAACAAATATACTTAGAGAAAAAGAATGGTGAAAAATTCAGCTGTGTGATATCAGTTCAGGCAGCGGTTTGCTTTAGCCATTTTGTAGTTCCCTATTCTCTCAGAAAGGTAAGCAGAATTATAGTTATATAGTTTTAGTAACCTAGTCTTGCGGAAATTGTATGTGAGGGGAAAGTGTTGGCCTTTCACCATACATATAAGAATGGACTTAACAGCTCAACCCAAAATTCAGCTCTTCCAGCATCATGTTATGAACAGTAATTGATAGCAGGTATCTATGGAAGACTACACAAACAAGGAAAAGACAGAAAGAGACTTCACAGAAGTTTCTTTCAGCCTAAAGCAAATTTGGGAACATCATGAAACACATTTAGTTTGGGGTTTTTTTTAATCTCTTCCTACTCTAAACCTGTCAACCGATTAATTCATTTTATGAAAAATGCATCAGAAATAATAATGGGCTGAATTTAGGCCTGAAAGAAAGAAGTGGGTATCATTCTATCCATTTCAATGGAAGTACTTCAGGGACAATATTGTGCTACTTGACCTAATTTTTTCCTGGTATCCTTGCAAACGCAAGCAATTTCACTAAATCAGTACAAAGGGAGGATAAGTAAAAGAAGAATCTGTTGGATGTTCCAGGTTTTCTATCTCCATGCACTTGTGTCCTTGTTGACAGCTGCTCACCATCACTATATACCACTGTCAGATCAGATTGGCATTGCCTTGCACATTAAATCCACATTTCAATGGTGTAACCTGTCACTGCACAGTTCAGCAAATTGATGTGAACTGATTTGTTCTAACCAGAGCTTGGAGCAGTTTGATGGCAGGGCCTGTTATTTCACAAAACATGAGGCAGTGCCAAACAGCACAAGCAGACAATCTAATTGAATTCCTCAATTCCACTAACTTCACTGTCATGGTAAGAGTGGGAAAGTAGGTTTTTACAGCTATTTTGGCAGTGCTGTGCTGAGGTTTCTTTAGAGTTTCAGTAATTTCATGTCTGTAAATTATTATTTTCCCATACGGGAGTTTTCCCTGGTAGATAACACAATGCATATACGCAGTACCTGCCACATACCTGCCATATACCCTACAGCCTGCCCTGCTGCCCAAGATATGCAGTACATATGAAGATATGGGAGTCTATATGTATGCAAGCTATACCAAACCATACAAAGGCTTATTTACCTGTTCTATACTCAGGGCTCCACTGAAAGAGAGATAAAGGCATTTCTCATACAAGAGACTTGCTGTTAGGCTGTTATGTTACTTGGAAGTAAAAATTACACAACCACACTAAGTACCAAGCCCCAAAACAGCCGTTATGCAAGCAAAAGGCTTAGAAATATGACCCTAAGTATCATCAATGCACTTTGTGAATAGATTCGTAGTTCAGAGTTATGATCATTGAATGCAACAGTTATAGTGCAGTTTATTTGAAAGATAAGTTTTGAAACAGCATCTCATTTAATGGGACCATAACATCTCTAAAGGAGAAATGTTGCAGTTATTTAATATCAAAAAAAAAAGAACATAGATGTGTATCTGCCAATCCAAAGGTTGTTTTTGCCCTAAGGTTCTCAGGGGTTAAGGATTCAGAGTGTCTGAAAAGGCTCACTAATTAAAGCAGAGAAAATAATTTTTACTTGTGACCACTTAGCTTTCGACAATCAATTATCTCCATATACCTGCAGTAAAAAATACCTGGATTTCTCAGACAGCCAAATTTAACATATAGAGCTTTGATGCATACAAGAGAGTAATAAAACTGCTTAAGTGTAACAATTTATGAAAATCTGATGTTTCAATGATAAAAAGTTGCTTCTTGCTGTAGCATCATATTTCTGACATCTTGGTCTATGGATTGGCAAACTGTTTTTTTTCTCCCATCCTCAGTCAACAAGTGTCTTTGCTGGTGGTGGGTCAATATTAGTATTTAATTTGCTTGACATACACAAGAGGAATATCTGCCAGCTCTGTCAAGTCTGAGGCATACACAGCATATTCCTTGATGCCTGCCATTACTGCAGTTTCTAACCCAAGAAAGAAAGTGTTTCTTCCTTTCTCTTCAAGGTTGCTCACGAACCCACAAAATCTCAACAGCACAAGCCTGGCAATGGTCTCCTGGTCATAAAGGCCTATGCACCAACCTGTTCAGTCTGTACTCAAATTAAACTGTATTCCTGATCAAAGAAAAGAGTTGAAAGGTAGAAGGCTGGAACATAGCCTGGCTTCCTCCCCATTCCTGTATCAAATCTAATTTAGAACAGCACAGGTCCCAGCAGGGGCGCTGTGGGATTCAATTGGGTCCCGTTTCTCCACTTTGTAAGCATGGCAGTTTATCCTTCATCTTTGCTACTTTTCTTTTAGTCATGTATTAAACCATGTGAGGGGTTTATCACATGACTGTTTAATTCCTTTAAGGACCTCTGGTGATGTGAATCACTGTGAAAACCCAGGTCCACAGTAGATAAGGCAGCATGCCCTTAGTCTGATTCTCATTAACTCCCCCAAAGGATGATAATGGATTTGTGAGGCATGTTTGCTCTCTACAAAATGATGTGTTTACCAATTCTATTTTCTATGATCGCTACCAATTTGTCTGGTACACAAATCAATTTTACTGGTCAGTAGTTTTGCTGTTCTGCTCCTTAAACATTTTTTTCTTTTTAATAGCATCACATTTGTGACTTTCTATTTTTCTGCTTTCAAGAGTGATTTCAGAAATTAGTAGTTTAGCAGTCTCATATTTTAGCTTCTTTAGAATGCTTGGTTTAATGCTACCTGGTCCTTGAGATTTGCTACTGCTCATTTTATTGAATTGCTCTGAAAATCTCCTCTGTTGACTGTTCGATTTCTGAGTGCTCTTCAGGCTTGAACCTGTAAAGAATGGCTCAGGTGTGGAAACCTTCATGACCTCTTCTGAAGAGAACATTGATGCAAATAATTCATTTAGCTTTCTCACCACAGCGCTGCTTCCTGGAGTATCCTATTTGTACCTTAATCATCTCAGCCCATTGACTTTCCAAAAAGCTTCCTGTTTCTGAGAAACTTCTTATTAGTCACTTTTATGCCTGCAGGAAGTTACTCTTCAAAATCTTTTTTTTGGCTTGCCTCATTAGAGTCCTATGTTCAACAGGATGAGTTTAACTTGTCTTTTATTTTCCTCGTTTGGACAGAATTTCCACATTTAAACAGATGAGTATTTTACTTCTAATGGCCTTCTCTATTCTGTTGTTTTAACATGCTGCCTTTTAAGCATTTAATTATTTTCCCCAGCCCTTTTAACTATTTCTCTTCACTTTCATGTTATTCTCCATTTTCATAGCTTTAACATGATCATCATTAACTTTTTCATATTTTTGGTACTGCTCAGATTATGTAAATACTTAAAGGTTGGCACAGCACCCATTCACTGATCTGAGAATTCTTTTTTTTTTCCTGCTTTTGGAGTTTTGGGTTAGTTTCTCCAACAACTAGCTATTTATTGACTCTTGGATGGTTGTACCTCAATTTCTATTACTGGAAGTGGACTAAAATTTGAA